>NC_041821.1:15266485-17788985 GCF_900964775.1 Scleropages formosus | reverse complement strand
ATTAGCCCAGTTTTACGCATTTACATTATGTTGTAGCTGGAATACATGAACAAAAATGGGCCTTGATCTTTGTGTTAAATCAAACGAGTAGCCACAATAAGGCACAAGCAGACCTTCTCCAGTCAATGCATAGAAAATAATTTGGATTAAGTTTTGGAAATTATACAAATCAATAAAATATGGAATTGAACAGATTATAATAAAATTAAACTCCAAAGATAAATCTTTTACAGCCAAATGAAGCCCGTCTTGTCATTATTAACAACTAACAGCCAAAATAAATAAAGAGAAGTCATGTCATATAATTTATATCAGCTGGAATTTACCCAGAGTGTGGAGTCACACATTAAACGGCTGGGGGAGTGTTGAAGACAGTTTACAGATACATGGACTTCAGTGTTGGCCTGTGCTGCAGAAAACATATTTTCTTCTATTGATATTCTTTAAAGACAGGCTGGAATACATTCAGCGGCAGTTGGACAGTTATTGATATTGAAGGTGCTATGCAAAAATACTACAAACATATAAATGATAAATGTGAGACAAAAGTGAATTATGTCACACACCATATGCCCGTATAATGAGGGTCGGCTTGTTTAGTAGTTACTGAGAACTCTGTGCGGAGGTGAGCAAGGTCAGGACGATTTGACAGATGCACATGCGCAAGAGCACACTTTTCAGCATAATTATATTTGCTAGGAATCTGCTATTGGTAATTCAATAGGATGCAATGTATTGATTGTGATGTAATCAAATAACGTGCGAGCGGATTTCATGTAAAATAATTATGATAAATCATGCAGCTTCGAATCAGGAAGATTTGACAATAATATTAAATCAATATCAGTTACATTTCTCAAATAACTCATACGAATCAGAGTAAATCTGTGGTCTGTGCACTTCCCCGACGTGGAGAAACTCTACACAGAGAAGCGGAATCATGGAAACAAACGATGATGCGTGACGTCTCTGTTCAAAAGCATCTTCTGCATTCTGAAATGTCATTTCAGAAATGATAGCTTTCCTGCTTATTACAATCAGCTCATTGTGTAAGTTACAGTATTGTTTTCCATGCTGCACATCAGTCCCTGACATTCGACCTACTGCTCGCTAAAACGACATTTCCCTCTACGTTTTCATGCCTGGTAACAATAATCCATATTTTGCTACCGTTTTAGATAAACTTTTGCTAGGTCAAAAATATCTTTGCCATGAGAAATATTAAATTGAGGTAAAGTATGTCCATAATGATGCAATGTTCTCCAGTTCAACGGAGTGCGTGAAACGTCTCGTGAACCTAGGCCTCATATTTCCAAACATTATAATGAATTTTGGTCGACTAAACTGCGAACAACCGCTGGGATTTTTTTCCAAAAAATGTGATGCTGCTCCCTCTGGCAACTGAGGACCTTGACATGCAAGCTCATCGGGGGGTTCTTTATGTATATGTGCGTGTTCGTTTCTGCTGTGATGGATTTATCTGTGCAGAAACAAGAGAAGATTGAAAGAAAGCTTAACTGAAGGTCTCATTTGCCCTGCTGCCCGGTGTCCCACACAGCGTCATCCCTCATTATGGGCCTCATGCAAAATATTTGACCTTATTGCAGAAGGAGGAAAGGAAATGCAAAGGAAACATCATGAATGGGCCTTAGCACGATTGTAGATATTATGTTGGGAATAAAGAAGGTAAACACAGACAAATAACCAAGTTAATTTTTCAGACAGGTCCACAGCCTTGGAAGAAGCTGAATCAGCTTGCCACGCCCACACCCTCGAGCCGACGCGGAACACCTGGGACGCGGCGCAGACTGGGGCATGAAAGGTTGCGTCAGACCAGGAGCGGATGCGGAACCTTGTTCAGCCTCGTTGTTAGCGACCTCCTAGCCTCTTGCTCCACTCCTTCCTGATCCCTTACGCCTTCCCTAACCCTAACCCCGACCCCGTCCCCTGCTTCTACATTCCTGTACCTCCTTATGATCATCGACCGTTTGCCTGTGTACCGACCTTGCCTTTTGGATCCTCCCAGTAACGACGTTCGCACCTCGAAGACCGATTGCCTGCCCTTTGACCGCCTCTCTTGGATTTGCCTGAATAAACCCCGATTCCAGCTCTGCACTTGGGTCCGCCGCTTCCTTCCGGAACCAACCGTGACATAGCCGAGAGGCAAATGGAAAATGAGACAAAGGAAAGGAAATCAGGGCGCAGGTATGCGGCGAACTACGGAAGACGCAATGAAGGAAGACATTTTTGCTGTCTTGTCAGCTGTCAGTCCTTTGCTGGTAGCTGTCTGGAGCTTTTCACGCCACGATAGGACAGACATTGTCCTTCCTTCGAGCTGAGCAATCACACAGCGTTAACACCACCTGTGGTACAGACAGCCGTTCTCTTGGGGAGAGGAGACCCTGTCCTCACTCTCCTGTTGTCAGTGAAAATTCAGAAATAATTGTCAGCGAACAATAACCGAGGCTGACAAGATAGGCAATTACAGTCTGGCTTCATACCCTTAGCAGTCTTTTGAGGCATGAAGCTCACCTTGGGAATGAAGGAGCATTGATCTGAAATCTCAGAAAACAAAGATGCATTATTATTATTATTATTATTATTATTATTATTATTATTATTATTATTATTGCTACTTCTAAATAATTTTTGTCTATACAAATGGACCCCTTTCATGGGGTTAGTTTTGGGCCTTGATTCCCAGATGAAACAAGGACCTGTTTAGCTTAATCACAACCTACAAGAAAGTGAACACAATAAAAAGTAAATTCCAAGCAACGTCTCGTGACGTCTATACGAACTTTGAAAAGTTATCCGGAAAAGTCCATTACTGCACAGACAAGAAGCTCACCAAAGTTACTTACTGTAACTCTAGCTGAGATATATAGTCACCCATAAAAAGGAGAGCTTTGAAAACGCAGAAGCAGCTTGCATCTATTTTATTTGCCGGGCGGATTCGGTAAAGTGCTTTGATGATGGAGATACGACTCCAGGTGGGTACAAGGAGAGCGTGAAGGAGGACGTGTCACACTGTTTATCAGCTAAAAACATATTTCAAAAAAAGGCACGTCGCTTTCAAAATTTCTCGTTTCCGGAATTTTCCGCACGCGCATGGAACGGGATGCGCGAGGTCGCCGATTTGAGCGCGATTGCGCTCGAGCGCTCCGCTGAGCCGGTGATGCGGATCGGCCTACCGCCGCGGCGCGCGTTCCCCGCATGCTCGGTCTGCTCAGTTTAGCTTCCAGGTCATCGTCACACCTGACAGCATCCCTTTCAGAGCGGTGAACTTCAATGACTTCGTAGCGTGGGAAGTCTTATCTGGAAGGAAATTGATTTCGCCATATTTGTAATTCAATCATTTTGGGCTGAAAAGCATTCATTAGCGAGAGCGTGTGCACCCTACCCCTGGTGTGTGCTGATTAAGCAGCATGTTTTTGAATACGGCATAGCGTGCAAAGATGGGGCCCCGTGGCTCCATTGTTCGGAGATTAATCTGGTCTGCACGATTCAGCACTGCAGGAGGAATGGGGTTCCTTCTCTCCACGGGGATGGGGAGGCACACAAATGTTTCCCCAGGGATGGCGGAGCACAGATTATGGCAGCGCTGCTGCTTTGGAACAGTCGGGTTCCGTATCTGTTTAATACTGATAATAGTTAAACAAATCACTGGCGAATGCATTTCATAGGCAAAACACTCTGTTTTTGTTCCTCTTGCTTTTGAGTGTCTTCGCTGAAAAAGCCTAAAAAACACACAGCGGAGTTGGACTGCAGTTGTCGGATGTTCTTCTCATGCTCTGCGTTTATTTCGAGTGTAGCCTCCAAAGGATTTTAAAACATCGTCTATATCGTCGCATAAAGTATAAGTACTGCGGTACAGAAGTAGGGTTTGCGCCGAGGAAAAAAATGCTACAAAACCCACTGTTCAGTTGGCTGAGTCCAATGGTACTGAATACGTACAGTATGATCAAGCAACAGTGAAAGCAAAGGTAACACATTTTTCAGCAGTGAATGAGTTCTGCTGCCGTTATGCATTGATGAAGCTCTTGTATGGCATTTTCTCATTTAAAACTCAAATTAATTGAAATTTTTGTATAAGACCAACAATATATGGTATTCTGTCTTATAATTTAAGATTAATTAATTTGCTTGTAAATAATTACGGGGGCGCAGTGGGTTGGACCGGGTCCTGTTCTCCGGTAGGTCTGGGGTTCGAGTCCCACTTGGGGTGCCTTGCGACGGACTGGCGTCCCGTCCTGGGTGTGTCCCCTCCCCCTCTGGCCTTACGCCCTGTGTTGCCAGGTTGGGCTCTGGCTCCCCGTGACCCCGAATGGGATGAGCGGTTCAGAAAATGTGTGTGTGTGTGTAAATAATTAAAATAGTTTATTATTTTCTAGATATTATTTAGCTTGCTTGCATTAATACTGAAGCAAAGTTTTTACCGCTGTTTATTTCTGTAAGTTATGGTGCCTTGTTTAGCATGGATTACACATTCCTGCAAAAAACATATACTGAAATATTGTAGATACATTACATGGCACATGTAGAATAGGAAATGCAGTATGGGATTGCATTATTACCTTACAGTCTGACTTTGTTTCCTGTCTTTGGATAATAACAGTTGGAGCAATTTTTATTTGCACCCAAACCCATTAATAGTTTTATGAACCGGAAACATGTCGACTGAGTGCAATCAAGATTTTCTTTAAAAACGACTGACGTTAAAACCTCCACATATTCATAATGGAGAATGTGTGTCATTTTAAGCCACGCGCCTGCATTATTTTGCATTAAATCATTTAGCTGATGCTTTTCTCCAGAGCAACTTGAGTGTTCAACTATTTACAGTTATTCACTCATTTGTACAGCTGGGTAATTTTTACTGGAGCAGTTTTTAGGGTAAGTCCCTCAAGGGTACTGCAGCTGGAGGTGAGACTCAAACCTGCGACCTTTTCCTGCTCGTCTCGCTCATCCTCACAAAGCACCTGTACAGCCTGCCACTGCTGCACATCGCCCTGGAGCTCTGAGAGCACGAACGCCGTTAACGCGCACACGTCCAATGCACATTTTCACCGGAGCTGCGCTTGCATGCTGGATCCAGCTGTAATCCAGCTGTGACCTTCGAAACAATTAAAAGCCTTGCTTAATAATGAAGGAAATCGCCACCTTATACATCAATATACACACACACACATTTTCAGAACCGCTTGTCCCATACAAGGTCGCAGGGAACCGGAGCCTACCCGGTAACACAGGGCTTAAGGCCGGAGGGGGAAGGGGACACACCCAGGACAGGACACCAGTCCATCACAAGGCACCCTAAGCGGGACTCGAACCCCAGACCCATCGGAAAGCAGGACTGCGGTCCAACCCACTGCGCCACCGCACCCCCCTACATCAATATACTTATTTATTATTCCTCCAACTGTATATATAATTGTACATATTTTATCTTGTATTTTTCCACTTGTTTTTATATTTTTTTATATTGCAAGTATTTTCAGACTTGTATTCTGCTGCTGTAACATAAAAATTTCCCTTGTGGGATCTATCTATCTATCTATCTATCTATCACGTACACGTCGTATGAGTCATCGTTGCCGTGTCTTCGATTTGCAAAGTTGCACTAAATGTTGCCGTTAGCACGTTCCTTTTAAATGAACCCTGCGGTAAATACAGTATTATATATCTATGTGTTCCCTCAACTAACTTCAGTCTCATTTTAGTTTTCAATCTCTTTTCTGTTGTTAATGTATACAGTTGTGTTCTGTATATATACCGCTTGAGCATGTGTCTTATTATAACTCTTACGGAGTTCTGTGGACGAACTCTCAACGAGTTTGAAGTTTTGTTCTTGGATGCATGAGGTACGTTTACATGTAACATGTACATTCATTCATTTGGCAGGCGCTTTTCTCCAAAGTGATGTACATCTCATAGAAAATACAATGTGTGTATTACATTAGGAGAAAGAGACATAGCTGCAGATGTGTGACTCTTAAGTACAGTTAGTGTTTCCTTCACCATCTGCACCGACGTTCATCACACAAGTAGCTCATAAAAGCTGTACCAGAATACCGCCGATTCCTAATCACCTTCCTTGTAGTTTTTTTCTTCATTTTTTAATTTTTTTTTTTTTTTTTTGTGAGATACACGTAAACATTTACGTTACATTGTAGCGGTGGCTCCGTAAAGGACTGATCCGAGCACCATCGTGAACATTTATGCCTAACGTGAACTTCGGAGATCGACGGGCGAATTGAATCCGGAAGAGATTGAGTTTTAAGACCCTTTTTAAATGTGGACAAAGATTCAGCAGTTCTGAGCGAGAGGGGGGAGTATGGTATTGGGTATATGTTATACGTTAAATAACACATATGATATATGTATATGTAAAAGAGTAAATGTTTAAAAAATTAACTAAAAAAAGGGTAAATGTTTTAATATGCCTTTGTAGTAGTAGCTGTATTAGTGCACAGTGCGACAGGGTCACCAGAGGGTCAGACAAGTTAAACGCGGTCATCTTGGGACGGGGGCCCAAGGATTACGGCGGAAGAAAGTGTCAAAGTGACTCAGCAGCGGCTTGCGCCAAGTCCCGTCCCCCAACTCCTCCCTCTCTCGCCCGCGGACCGTTACGAGGAAGGATTATGCAACGGGATGGGAGCGCTGCCAAGATGGCCCATGTTCTCCCGATCTCACCCTCTGCCACAGGAAGGATCAGCAAAGAGGCCCGTTTAAGCATCTCGCACTGGCCCTTCGCCGCTGAGTTGGAAAACCTCGCTTTGCAAATGCGCGAGCACAATTTCTGCTCGCTTATAATCCGATTGCGACCGCCGTGGCCGATGGTTTCACGCGTGCTGCACCGCTGAATTTCTGGCGGAGTTCATTTTAAAAATTTGAAAAAAAAAAAAAAAAAAAACCCTTGTTTTAAGACACAAAATTTTCAGTTTCCCTCTTTTATTTCTGAAGTTTGTTTTTTTTTTTTTATACATTCCAGCTGTTCAGCACTTGCAGTAACTAGTACAAAGGAATAAAGTATATATACAGGTGTTATTTATATGTAGGACTGTGGGACAATTATTAAAACACAAAAAACACAGCGAGCATGCAGTCCCTAAGCTGTGGCTATAGTTGGTCGTGTATGTACTGCACGGTTGCTTTTCAAATTGTACCCAGTTAGATATACGTTAGATGAACGATGAGCTTTCGCGTTTCTCCATTACCGCGTCGCTCTTGTTAAGTTCCGTCCTCCGAGCCGCGTTCATTAGAGAAAACGCACGGCCGCACGCCGAAAACATGACGCAGCTCCCAGCGAGCTCGTTCCTGTTGGACTCTAAGTCCTAGCGTTCCCTCGCCGCAGTGGGTCACGGCCATCTGGCACCTTGGCATATACGAGAGAGAACAGAGACGCAAGCGCTAACATCAGAGGTGATCTCTGTCCAAAAGGGCTCTTCTCCGGAAAGCGCTCGGCGACACTCTGACGATCACGATTATCTCGTCACGTGCTCCCGGGATCGGGCCGTTTCTTGCGTCCAAGTGGGAAAAATGTGAGGACTCCTCGCAAACTAAGAGGGTGAAAAAAGAGTCAGTTAAGGGTGTTGATGCTTATGGATGTAATGGATGAACGCTGCGGGTCAGTGAAAGGAGTAACGACACAATGTCACTCATTCCACTGCAGATTCTTCGAGATTTAAAAAAAAAAAAAAAAAAAAAATTATTATTATTATTTTTAAAATATTTAACCCTCCCTGAGGCATGCAGTGGTGCGGTGAGTTGGACCAGGGTCCTTCTCTCCAGTGGGTCTGGGGCTCGAGTCCTGCTTGGGGTGCCTTGTGATGGACTGGCATCCCATCCTGGGTGTGCCCCCTCCAGCTTTGCGCCCTGTGTTGCCAGGTTAGGCTCCGGTTTGCTGCGACCTCGTATGGGACAAGCAGTTTCACATGATATGTGTGTGAGACTCTCCCCATTGATGAGGTCAGAGATGAGTTGAGGGACCAAGGAAGTGCTTAACATGAGATTGCATTCATGCTTTGAGTGTTTTCAGCGTCGAGCTCATGAAACATTTATGCTCCTGTTTTCGAATCAAGGACATGCAAAGCAACTGCAGCGGATGGCCTCAATTAAGTGTATGGAAACACTGGATTAACAGTATGGAAACGCCGGGCTGTTCAGCTTGCGAGATGCCAAAGCAGCGGGAAGCGGGCAAGGTGACCATCGTCGTCCCGGCTGACCGAAAACAGAACGGGGGCAGGCGAGCGCGGCGTCAGAGGGGAGAGCTGTGGAAAGACGGCAAAAGAATCTGGCAGTGCAACTACGGACGGTGACACAGGAGCGCGGCCACGCCCGCCTCCGGATTAAGGGGCAGGCACAGTCATTCTATTTAAATAAGCAATCGGGCAATGGAAATTGTGATTTTATGTGTGTCGCAGCTTCTTTTATGTGCTTCAAGTGAAGAGCTCCATAAAGCCATCCCGTTCCAGCTCACGCCTGGTGACTTCCTGACCTGGGCACGTGCGCTGCGCTAGGGTGACCGTTTGGCTGCACAGACGGTGCTGACAAAGACGGGGTCTCGCAGCGAGCGCTTCACATTTCTGGCTGTGGGATGCATGCCTTGTCCTGAACACTGCCCATTAAAGCAGCCCTTCCCTTCCTTGACAGGAACTAGGAGCAGCTCTAGTTTCATTCATTCGTTGGATTTCTCCCCTGTCTCCGAACGCCAGTTTTCCCTTTTGCCACCCGAGAGAAGTGATCTCTCAAAAACCATCCAGGTGAAACGCCTGTGAAATCCCCAGTTACCTAGTTGGACCCTGATATCAGCGACGTCAGAACGTTCCTCCTTCCCTCAGTTCCCCTGGAGTGGGTGGAAGGGGGTGGGACGGGAGTGTGAATCACGCTGCATTCAGCCAGATGGGATTGTAAAAGTGGGCTCCTTCCGGCCCTCGCGTGTCTCATCGCTCGCTCGCGAACCAAGCCGAGCACCATCAAGATGACAGATGCCATCACCCTTGTCTTTTCCTTGTAGCTGTGTGTCACAGGTGAGGAATGGAGTCATAGTCTGCCGGCTGAACTGCGTATAAAATATGAAATTCTACACCGATACACCACCGAATTCATTCTCCTGAGCAGATTTTTCATAATCTTCAAGTCAGAGGTGGCAGTGCTGATCGCTACAGCACATGGAAGGTTCCTGTGTCCTCCACGTGATCCTCTGTCATTATTTATTTTGAAAAGATTATTCAATTCTTTTGGCAGAAATGTAAAAAAAAAAAAAAAAAAACCCACCTTTTCCAGATCCACTTCGCCCAAGATCTCTTCAGATCATCTATGGCGTAACCGTTCACGCATAGGAACTCCAGAAGCATCCCCAGATCATGCAACCTTTATTCAGCCATTACTCTGTATTGTACTGCTCATTTGTGTATGTTATAATATTTAATAAAAAAAAATTGGTGTGGGTATCGGGATTTGTCTGTGTCTTATGCACCTACTTGAACGATGAACCTTCTTTCAGCAAGGGGTAGAACAAACTAGGTTTGCTTGAGACCTTCATGTCTGCAGCTATGTCTCCTTCTCTCAATGCATAAATTATACTTTTGCTGAGATGTACGTCGCTTTGGACAAAAGCGTCTGCTAAATGAAGAAACGTAAATGTAAATGTAAACAATGCACTGAATATTACCATAAAATGTAGAATGTAATGTGCACCCATGATCTGGAGTCTTGCTGTAATGCGAACATCTAAACAGCTGTGAATAATGTGTAGGTTTAATATTATATACATGACTCGGCACCGTACCTTCTCAGCCCACAGCCTGGAAACAGCTTTGGGAAATTGTATCCTACGTATAATACACAAATGCCCTCCCCTCCAAAAAAAAAACACCATTAAGTCAAGAATTTCCCTGCACACCAAATACTACGGGAAACCCAATGCAAATTCTAAATGCAGAGTGTTAGTTTTTTTGTGCACTTATCTCTCGTTGCCTTTTCAGTTATAAAGAAGTACTCGTGCCGAACAGCCATTACTTTCCCCTCTAATCCACCTTCTGCATCTCTGTGCAGCCACAACGAAAGAACTGCTCTGTTGGTCACCTGCTGCTTGTTTCCTACATGTAGAGTGACCCATATTTCGTTTAATTTTTTTAAATTTTCTTTTTACCCTCATTTAATTTCATTTATGTCTGTAAAACATATGTATGTATATTATATATTTTTATTTTGTCAACTGAGCTCGGTTGTTCTTCGTGCCGGTGACATGCACGATGGAGATTTCACGCAGAACGGAAGCCAGAATGTTGAGAGGAAAGCCCGGTGAAAGCTGGTGCAGCTGCTCAAGGAGAAGAGATGGTGCTGGAATTGAGCCCACACCCCTGGAAGTTTCCTAACAGTTTTGCAGTCAGGATGAATGCGTTGAGACAGAGGAACGTCTGAGCTATTATTCATTCTCTTTTCACTTATGTGATACAATCGGGTAGTGAGGGTACAGCACAACGTCTTGCCTTCCTTTAGCCACAGGAATAAGATTTTCAGAGGGAAAAAGAGCACAGATTGTGCTGCTGAAAAGATCGGAACACCTAAAAGACGTATTACTGGTAGTGTATAATCTTTACATGCAGTGCACTATGTGGCAACAACGGCAGAACCACCTGGGTGCTCAGTTATGATAAAACATGAGGCCTGGCAGGGGATATTCTATTAAAGCACAGGAGTGCCAATGGTAATAGATAATATTTTGTTGCAGCTATGACTGCCGAGAAGAAGTAAAGTTCTTTAACATGAGATCAGAAGGTATCCATTACTTGCTAAATTGCCTGGTGTTTTCAGGCTGTTAGGAAAAGCACTCTTGTGGAAGAGAGAGGATGTTTCCCTCTCTTAGATGAGAGCTCTCAAGATAGGTGTGGCATTCCTGCTGATCAAGTGCATGGCATTTGTTTATAAATAGGGATGCTACGCGAGAGAGGAGGGTTATGGAACTATTGACTATTGGACAGCGCAACACTGCTGAAGTGGATGCTTAGGCGTGCCCCGGACAGAGCCCAGATATTCTGGTTTCAATCCAGCGCAAGAGTCTTTTCTGCTGTCTTCACAAACAGATTTACACACAGCAGAACAGCAAGAGTTCTGCCTCTCAGTAGAAAGCAGCTTCAGGGCACCAGGGCTGAATCTGGTCACTGGTTCATCAGCAGATATTTACATTGATTCATTTAGCTGAACTGTTTCTCCAAAGCAACTTACAATGTTAAGGTTACACTTATTTGCCCATTTATACAGGTGGGTAATTTTACCTGGAGTAATTCAGGGTAAGTACCTTGCTCAAGGGAACTACAGCTGGAGGTGGGAATCAACCCTGCAACCTTTGGTTCCAAAGGCAGCAGCTCTAACCACTACACTACCAGCTACCATCCATACCTCCCTAGGGAGGGGCCTCCATGTTCTTGCCATGTTGGAAAAGCATGACATTCAAGTGACTCCTCCAGTCCTTTAGTGCAGTAGTTCTCAAACACTTGGCTGTGACCCAAACAAAGGTATTGGGGTGGTCTCAAAAAATCAAATATTACAGTGTTATAAGGGAATGACATGAATGATTATTGAAAGAGTTATTAAACAGAATCGTTGTGGATAATATAGCATCTATGTACAGCATGCTTAATATTGTAAAGCTGGAGTCCATTCATGTCTAGTAATTTGCATCAAAGAGACCAGTGCGGAGCTGCTGTTAAGTGGCACTCTTTTAATGGCTGGTGCTATAATTACAGCAAACGTAGAGGAGTTTACCCACAGAATGAAGCAGTATCATGGCACCCTCTGAGAAAGCTTAAAGTGTGGGCTGATAACATCACACTGGAAGTGGCTTTGGAGAAAAGCATCTGCTAAATGAATGAATGTAATGTACGAAGTAAAATTACTTGGAAAGATTGCTTTATGAAACTTAATCCTGTCATTTGTCCTTTTTCGGTTTTATGCGCAGTACAGGGTAAAAGAAACATGCAAATAGACAAAACACGGAGAAAAAAAGCAATCATGTCCACATACGTAGAGCGAGGTCTCACGGCCAAAAGGTTACAGTTTAACAGAGGTGTGATCATGAAGATCTTCCCAATAACTTTCAGAAGGGTGTTCAGATATTGAATAATTTAATAGAATTGTCAAACAACTCAAATGTCTCTGCTCATACCCGGATGAGCTGGATGTAGTTTTAATAGTCTGTTTCATAAATTAACTTAATCATGTGCTCTACATGTGCACAGGTGGTATTAAGTAAAATTATCCAAAAAGATCATTCGAGGTCACTTCGTTCCGCCATTTGTCCTTTTATCTCAAGCTCATTGTCGGTAAGCTATTCAGTCCTCCACTGTGATGCGTTAGGCCCCAGGCTCCTTAATCCAGGCAATGCTATAGATACCTGTTTTCCCGTGGGAATTCATCGTGTGCTCCTCAGCTACTGGGAGACGGGTTCAGATGGACCACATGTGGACATACTGTTGAACAACAGGTGGTTGGTTCTAGGTCTCGTATTGGCAACCTTTCTTTTTCTTCCCCTGTCCGTTTCCGTGGCTAGTCAACCGCAGAAGTGGCCACACTATTACAGTTTTAAAAAAGTTACATGTTTTAGACACCTACTGAAAAGCAAAAAAACAAAAAAGAAAAAAAAAAAAAAAGGTAACAAACAGGTAACTGAGAAGCTCGTGACCGGAGTGTGTCGCCTGCAGTGTTGACATTGACCTTCACACCAAGCTGTCAGTGGCAGTACTACTGGACATAGGCTTCCCGTGGTGAAAAAGAAACATTTTTTTCAGTGCTGTGGACAAATATTCTAATAAACAATCTTACAATAACAAACACACACACACACACATTTTCAGAACCGCTTGTCCCATAGGGGGTCACAGGGGACCGGAGCCTACCCGGCAACACAGGGTGTAAGGCCAGAGGGGGAGGGGACATACCCAGGACAGGATGCCAGTCCACCGCAAGGCACCCCAAGCGGGACTCGAACCCCAGACCCACCGGACAGCAGGACCGCGCCACCGCGCCCCCGCCCCAATAACAAACACTCAGACAGTAATTAAAAAAAAAAAGGGAAAATCTCACAACATAGTACAGGTGGTCCCCGACATACGATGGGGGTTAAGTTCCGTGAAACCCGTTGTAAGTCGAAAATGCATTTAATACACCTAATACACACCTTTGTGTGACGGGATGGGAGATGCGGATCGCTGTCGCTGCCCAGCATCGCGTATCGCTTGCAAATTCGAAGTACTGTTTCTACTGAATGTCTATTGCCAGCTCACCATTGTAAAGTCGAAAAATCGTAAGTTGAAGAGCATCTGTAATTTCATTAACCTAAAGCGTGCTGGCAATGCATTTTTATGACAAGGTTACTTGTGTCCATCGTCACTGTGTTTTCCACTGTTGACACAGGTGGTTTCCAAAGTGGAAGCTTCTACTGAATCAAGAAACCAGTTTTCCTGCAAGTGTTCTTGTACATTGCGAGTCCTTTAAAGCATCACATGGATCACATGTTGTTATTTACTTACAAAATGCATTATTTCCAAATGCAATGTCTTAAATGGTTTAGAATGGCTGCATTTCTTATTTAATGACCAAATGTTGATTTGAGCTGTTGCAAGGACATGTGCCGTGGTCGTTTTTTTAACCTTCTTCTTGCTCATAGCCGGCTCGCATTGTGAATTCAGTATAGTTTTCTTTTGTACGTAGTGAGTGTCACAGTATCTCGGGAGGGAGCATTACTGCTTTAAATTGTGCAAGGTTTGAACGTTATCCATGCAGAACATTACTTCTTTTAATGGAAATAATTGAGCATGCAAGACAAAGGTTTCAGAAAAAATTGGAAAAATGGGATTTTTTTTTCCACTCCTGAAAATGATTACTTTTCAGCAGATTAGTGCACTGCTAATAACAGCAGGTTGGTCAGGTACTCTCAGTCATTGCTTTTCTAAGAGCCTTACAAGAGATGCAATATTTGTACATGAGCAATGCGAGAAACATGAAGAAAAAAATAAACACAAAAACACAATGACTTATTCTTTAAGTCTATTTCCATTTGAGTATTCAGATTTTCATAAAGTACATTTGAGTATGATGTCACATTCCTGAAAGTATAGTAAATATATACATATAAAAGTATACTGATACTTTTACATACTACATAAAGTCCAACAGGGTAAAACAATAAAATGTGGTAGGTACATTATTATTACAAGGTAATAATAATAATAATAATAATAATAATAGCATAGATTTGTCCTCTTTACTTTGTCCTTTTACTTTGACAGAGCTGTGGCTTCGTCTTCTCTCGCACACTGAGGAGAAACTGCCATGGGGCACCTGTCACTCTGGAGTGCTGTCTGGGGTATTCTCTCCAATGAGCAAAGTCACAGAGTAGCTGGGACTGCTCACACGTGCTGCACAGGGAGGGACGACCGGTGTGATCTTCTGGTAAGCGACTGAGTGGGAGAGATATGGGCTGTGTGTTATCCGCTTACACGTACCAGCATCCTCAGCAGGATGGACCTCAATCAGTCTTGCGTGATGTAGCACACAGAAGCCAAGGAGGGAGTAAGGGCAGATATTTAGGTGAGCTTTGCTATGTCAGGACATTCCAGGGTGCGGTGCTAAGGACGGTTTACTAATGTGTGGGATTACTGCACACATTTCAGTCAAGTTCAGATACTTGGGACTAGGAAAAATACCACAGAAATCTCAAGAAGTTACCCTTCGTGAATAATTTCTTAATTATTTTTAATATGTGCATATGTACTGTGCGTGGGATGACTGTAAGCATTTAATTGGGAAGGTAATCTATGGAACCCTGCTTAAGATTTCAAAGTTAAAAAAAAGTTTGCTTTTAAATTCTGCAATTAATCGATGAGATGAAAAAGTTCTACATATGTGATGTGACAACTTTTAAAGTAAGATTTCCTTCCCATGACACATATTAATGATTTGCGTTTCCAGTCCATTCCAATATGTGTGAATGAAACAGAATCGGTGGTTTTTTGTGGAAGGGGAAAGCTAAATGGCAAAATGTAAAGAGTTTATAGGTTAAACCAAGCCTGTGTATGGTGACTTGGCTCAGGAAAGCCTTGGGGTGCGTAGGTATCACTATAGGCTGCAGAAGGGTACTTGAGGGAAAGGACTGTGAGCAGCCTGGGGTGCTTGAGCACTCATCATTGCTGGAGGGACACAAGTTCAGCAGTTGTGGAGCTCATGTCCTTGGACATTTTGCAAAGGCTGAGATTGGAGGTGTGTTACAGGTTTTCTACAGAAGGGGTAAAATATAGTGGAAAACACGGTTAGAGCTACTGCCTTTGGACTCGGAGGTGGCAGGTTTAAATTTCCCCTTGTGCTGTAGTACTCTTGAGCAAGATATACTAACTCAAAACTACCAAAGTATGTATGTATGTATGTATGTATGCTAACATTGTAAGCTGCTTTGGAGAAAAGCGTCAGCTAAAAACAAACACCTTGTACTGAAGAATATGGCGTCAACATCCAGCTGTGTCTGGAGCTGCCTGACCTCGCCAACTGGTCAAAAGTTTACTGTTGAAAGTGATTTCTTTCTGTATCATCAATACAGTTGAAATTTCATAATCATTGCATTTATACATTTCTCTGTTCTGTGGAAGAATGGTCTAAATTTCACCATATTTGATTTCTGGTCATTTGTCAATTTAAAAATCCTTTTCCAAAGTGCTCATAATGCATCTGAAATGTTTTGCTGCAACTGCCTGCTACAAAATGGTTTACGATAAAAATATTACGACCTACCATTGCGCCCTGCATCTGAACACAGGTCTTGGTCCTCCGTTTTCCCAAAATGCCACTGTGGCATCGGAGGACTGTCTCTTGTCGTAACCGCAGTCTCTTCGGTGCTGGTGTTTCTTACATCAAGCTGTTCTGAGCGAAAAGAAGGGCTACCAAGTCGTGGAGCACAGTGACATGTGGAGTGGCTGTTGATAAGAGAAAAAGTCAATTAAAAGTCAGTTACTGCATATGACACAATATATTTAAAAGAATAATAACAAATAATTAATATTAATAAATCTCTTTAATCATTAAAATGATCCTACATAATAATATAAAACTTAAAGACTTCCATCAACAATATTAAAAGGATATTCAGTACTTATTTTACATCAGTAAGACACTGAGTTCTTCTCCCCTCTTGTGGTGAAGTAGTGAATAACAAATTTTATTTAGCTATTTATGTAACTTTTATCTGCATTGATCAGCCTCATAGTACATGTGCACAGATATTAATTTGATTTTCAGCTGGATGAAAAAGAACACTTTCAAATGACATGAAACAGGCGAGTTCTACTTGTCCGAAAATTTCACACTAATTTTTTCATTGAATACACATGGCATACAAGTACAATACCTGTAAACACAGTGCTAAATAGTAACCTTGACTGAGTTCTTGTCATCAATAGAGAGAATTTCCATACATTGTAATGCAATGCAAGATTATACACATATTTGTCTTAGAATGACAGAGTATGACCTTTCTTTCATGTTACCGGAACTGGGAAAAGAGATCGAACATGATCTGTCACCTGCTAGACAGAATTCATCATATGGCTTTTGCGTGTGTGGATATGTGTGTGTGTGTGTCTGTTTATGTGCTGACACTTCTTACAGAGGCAAGGACAGGTCCGGTACAGAGTCTGGAGACTGATTTTTAGGGTTATCCTTTTTTCTCAAGCCTGTTAATGAAAAAAATGTTTGCATTCAGATGAAAACAGGCTCATAAACTTGGCTTTCGGTTTCTCACCATAGTATCTACATCAATATTTCTGATACAGCAAAAGGGGTATAAGATAAAAGGTAGCGCTCGAAGGACAAAATGCTGCACCATTGCTAACTGAAGGAGATATGGAAATAAGCTTATGATAAGGACAATGTCAATGTGCACGGTAGGCAGTGAGGACACCAGACCCGTGTTGGCTTGGATCTTCTCCATCCAAGCACTGGTCAAAGAAGGGGATGCAGCTCTAAGCAGGTATTCTGAGCCATCCCGTAAGCTGCAAATATACATAGAAAAAGTGGCAAAAATGTCTTTAGTTTTTTTACTTGATGAAAAATGTTTACCCTGTGATTTCTCCGTCTGTATCATGGGTTCTCATTGGCTTTAATTTCACTGCTCAACATAGTTAGGGGATGGGTTCACTGCTGCTACTCACCGAAGACAGAAACAGTTGGGTTTCTCAGTGTACTCAGGGCCAGCCGTGGCCTCAGCATCAAGAAGATCAAGGGTCAGCTCAGACAATGGCGTCTAAACGCAGGGTGAAGCAATGAATTAATAACTATGTATATAAGAAGCAGGGGCGATCAACCATTGCCCTGGTGATAATTAAGAGATGCAGGCTTTTGTTGCAACTCTCATTGAGGAACCAGTTATGACTATTATATGGGGCAGTTGGTAGTATAGTGGTTAGAGCTACTGCCTTTGGACCTTAAGGTTGCAAGTTTAATTCCCACTTCTGGCTGCAGTACCTTAGAACAATGCACTAACCCTAAACTGCTCCAGTGAAAAAAGTTACCCAGCTGTATAAATGGGCAAATAATCATGAATACCTTAACATTTTAAGTTGCTTTGGAGAAAAGTGTCAGATAAATGTATTACTATTAATAATTCATCTGACTGACACTATTCTGCAAGGGGACATTCAATTTTTTTGCATGAAATGTGTAAATTGCATTTTCAATTGGTTCACATCCCCTGTAAAATCGCAGCAGTGCCGTTATGCCTATAAAATATGACTCATCTCCTGCAGAAATGGTGAAAATGTCAGTGTCTGTGGAGGCAGAAGTAGGAACGAAAGCCTAAGTGTGAAGACAAAAGGTGTCTCAGTACTAGAGAGAGCACATTTTATTTTGCTGTTCGGTGAATGCCTTTGTTCAGATTGTATCGGTATTTCAGTGCAACAGATGGGCATGCGTAGCACAACTCGGTGGAATGGGGACGTAAACTAGTACCCTTCAGGTTCCAGGCTTTGCACAGTGAAACACATATGAGGCAGTGAATAATGTCCCTGCTGTGGACAAATGACCACGTTACCGGCAGGAAAAAGTTTCTGTCCTGAATAATAAGCTCGTAAAAAGCTTGACGGCATGGAATATACCCGTGCCTTTAACTATTATACCACCTGCTGCCACAAGTCAATACCTCTAGTACACCAAAAACAGAATTTATAATTATTAGTTATCAATAAATACAATAATAATCAGAAAATACTGTAAGTCTCGAGTTTAACTGAATTATAAACTTTCAATTCAATTTTAGATCTAGATACTGACTCTATATAACGAGGTCATACCAAGTACACTGTTTCTGTCATTCATCAAATGATCAAACCCCGAGAGAAGCCCTGTCTTGGCTCCCTTGAGAAACATGCCTTACCCCATTTGAGAGAAAAATACCCAGATGTAGAAATAGTTTGAGCGCTATGTATGTGTTAAAAGAAAAATCAGCAGAAAGCAGAAAAAAGCTGTCTGCTGTTACCTCCATGGCGTCCTTTTTCTGCTTGAAGAAGCACAGCATCTGGTTGAATAATGCAGCATGGAAGGTGTTCCACATTTGACAGGAAGCCTTAAAAACATGGTACCACATCAGTGACACAGAAGACAACACACACAGTAGTGATACAATAGTGCTCAAGAATGTGACAGCCCATCACCTGTATTGTTTTTCAACTGTAAGAGGTCGAAACAAAGACACAGCGCTTGTGAACGTAACACTGAAAATGCCACAAAGGCAGAACGCTTCTGTAAAGCCCTGTTAAATTATATCTCATATACTGTATAATTCCACGGGGGGCACGGTGGTGCAGCGGGCTTGGCCGGGTCCTCCACTCTAGCAGGTCTGGGGTTCAAGCCCCGCTTGGGGTGCCTGTGACGGACTGGCGTCCTGTCCTGGGTGTGTCCCCGTCCCCCACCAGCCTTACACCCTGTGTTGCCGGGTTAGGCTACAGCTCGCCGCAACCCCGCTTGGGTTTCAGCCAACGTGTGTGTGTATTCCACTTACTTCCTTATCTCATTTCCGACTGGTTCTTACCTTCTGTCCTGACTTTTGTGTTGTATACTTCATCTCCAGAACCCCTTCCATTGAATGAGATTCTGCTTTCGTCCCGGTCTGAGAAAGGCAACAGTCCACCACAAACAATGTTACTCAGTATACTGTCCCATATTCAAATGAAATCTTAAGTGATCTCAAATTTTAAGCAATTTAAATGTCAAAATCAATATCACCATTTATTTTTTTTGCTAGACCTATTTTTACAAAATTTTTCTACATTATTTATTTGTCAGTAACTACATATATACATATATCTGTGTATATACACAGGTATCTCTCATTGAGGATGACAGTGTGACAAAATCTTTGTGGGTTCCTGGAAAAGTGTTTTACTGGCGTATAGATTCATGGGTGGTCCAGACATGTTATTTTCTCCATGAACCTTTGCATGTGCAAATGCTTTTATCATGCAACACTGACACCAGTGATCTCATAGTTAATACAAGGCTGCCCTCTACTGCTGGACTCATCCACTCCCCACAGTGTCCCTGGTCAACAAGAGCAGCTGCATAGGACACAAGTCCCAGGTGACTGGTCCTGTCCTTGTGTTCATCCCTCAGTCATCTTTACCAAACATTTCATGCCACATTAAAAATGCTGGCTATGGTGGGTAAACGTTCTGTTTTTTCCTGAGATATGCAAAAGAGGAACTAAGAAAGTAAGTTTGTGGAGGATTTAAGGAGCGATGCAGTATAAACAGCAATGCATGCGCCCACAAAGCATGAGAGAACATTTTACAGTCATACCTCACTATATGTCTGTTTGAGTTACAACAATTCAAGGCGATTCATGTAATGCTCCGCTTCGATTTGCAAGCCTTTTTTTTGGATTTAGGAGGATAAAAGTTGGATTTTGCATGCCTCTCGACAGCTGAGCCATGCAACACCTTGGCTGTTACATTTATTCATTTACCAGACTGAGCTGTGATTGATCCCACAACAACGCTGGACTACCCAATGTCAGTGAGTTTGCTGAGTGTTAATTCATTTGCATTGTGTTCATTGATTTGTCTATACTGTTCTGTTTCTTTGCATTAAAGGTTAAATCAATACATAAAAACTGAGTATAATATGCATGTTTTATTTGTAAGCACTCGTTAAGAGTTGAAGAAGCGTAAGAAGGCAGCCACACAGTGTTATGTGTCAGAGTAATTAATGGAGGGAAACAACCTCGTTATGTTGTGCTGATGACTAATATTAACTATTGAACTGTGTTCATTTTTATTGGATATTGTCTTATTTTCACAATGGGTGTCACTTTTGAGGCTAAAGAGCATGTAATTGTATTATAATGGGAATATGACGCTCTTCGTATGATGTGGGATGACTGTACCTTTGAACTACTGGTGCTCTCCAACTCATCCCCCATTTTGTTCCATGTAAAATGGCACGGTTGCTGGTCTTCTGTAGCACCAAGTTCTCTTGGACAAGAGATGGTGTGGCTCACCAGTGCCACTGATTGTCTCAGCTGCTCTGTCACAGGGACAGAGGCCTGGGATGCCTCTTTTTCTGTGTTAGGGTTCTTTCTCTTTCCATGGCTCTCTTCTTTGCTGTACCCAAGAAGGCTTTGGATGGAGGCAGGCAGCTTAAACTCAGCCACCAGGAGGTTCCGTGTGGAGACTGTAACAGGCTTCTTGTGGACTTCATCCAGGTTTTCATAGAGGTCTTTTCCTGAAGGGCAGGGAGGAGTGAGAGCTGCATCTCTCTGGACACTCTGATGGGTGTCATTATGGGGGTTATTGTACATTTTCACCTGGTTCCAGATGTCCTCCAGCTCTGCCTCTTCCTCCTCAAACTGTCCATGGTCAGGATGGAGGACGTCCACTGCTGTTAGTCCCAGTTCAGTTGAATCTTTCTGAATGTTGATAGCAGCATCCTCATTCACTAGAGATCCCACCTCAGCAGTGCCCCTGGGCAAGTGGACATCTAAAAACCTAGCAGAATGTCCAACAAGTCCAGACATAGGAGCATCCAACTCTTTGGAACTATCCTTTGAAATAAATGTGGTATCGATGCCTGTGACTGAAACCTGTGGCCTTTGCCACTTAGCTGGAGCATGATATATATGTCCTTTCAGATCCCGAATTTTAGTGTGAACACTTGGACACACATGGTTCACTAAGAGCGACGTAAAATCATGACCACAGGTGGCGGTTCCACAGTTGTCCGTTTTGGTGTCTGCACAGGTTTTTTGGCTGTGGCCACAAGATTTCTTACATTGAATCCCATCTGCGATTTGACTCAGACAGGGATCTGACTCAGGCAGGTCATTGCTCAAAATATTTGACTTGCAAGAGAGGTGGTCATGAGCATGGTGTTCTGTTTTATTTGCTATGAGGCATGAATTCCTTTTCAAGTTATAGCTCTGCACCTCAGGATTTTGGTGTGAATCTTTTACGGAATGTATCTCTTCGTCTCTGTGTTTCATTGTTTTTCTGCTGTGTTCTGGTGATAACTGTGACACTCTAATAGGACTTAAATCTCCATATCTGCCCAACTTTACGTTTGGAGTACCTGGGTCATGAAGTTCCCTGCATTTTGGTTCTGAAGGATCTATGATTATCATGTCTGGTATGGTGGTGATGGGACTTTGGTCCTTGGGAAGGTCAAAGCTCAACATAGAACCCAGTGGGAGATGCCTGCAGTGGTTGTTGACAGGTTTACCAAGGATCCTTTGGGTCCATCCAGAAGGATCCTCCGACAAAGCTAAACACACTGCACTAGTGTTCTTTTCCCATGAATTTTTAGCATCAGTTTTCTTTCCAAGATGATCTACATTTTCTATCCAAACATCTGTGGGTTTGTTCATCTTCCTATCCCTGAAAGTCCAGCTATGGCTCCTGTACAGGAAATGACTTTGAGCAGGGGTCATCTCTTCAGCTTTCTTCCTTCCCATAATCATCTGCACAGTATGCCTACGTGCTTCTCTCCTCTTCTTGCTTCTCTTGCTCTTCAGAGTATTGAAGGTGGAGTAGGTATTGCTCCTGGATAAGTCCTGGAATTGCTCTTTGCTGTCTTGGTGCTGGCCAGATGGTGTAGCAGAGAGGGAAGAAGATGGGTCGCACTTGGAAGTTTGGTTAGTCAGATTGCTACTCCCAAGCAAAGACTCCAAAGTTTGATTCTCTTTCACATGCAAATATGTGCTTACCTAGAGGCAAAAATCAACAAGGGGAAAATTAAAGCTTATAATTCGAGATACACTTTCCATGTTGTGCTTTACGGAAAATAAATTGCGAACCGCTTAGGCGTAAACAGAGGCAAAGTCATTAATAAAGTGGAAATTAAAGAAGGAAGTTCAAATGCAATATGCAATTGGATAAAAAATTCTGTTAACAATTGAACATCAGCACCCAGATTTACAGTTCTCCATTTCTTGTTGAAATGTCATTTGTGAGCTACAATCCCAATTTTTATTTTCTCTTTTACTACTAATGCTGGTTGTGATTAATGGTCTGGTTTATCTTTTGGAAACCACAAAGTGGTCCAGTTAAACATTACAGATGTTTATAGAGATTATATTACAGTTGTCTTGCACATACTTGCACTTTATAAATATCATATGGTGTTCAGTGCATTCAAACACAGCTGCAGTGGCTTTGCCTTTGACCTCCATGACTAATCCTGTGCTGCCAGGTTCACATATCATAATTCAGGATTCTGGGGCCCCTCCGAATGTTTTGCTGCACATTCCCCAGCTAATGGCCACACCGAGTTTGGCCTCTTTCCGGCTGGGGGGAGGTTTTCAAAGAAGTTGACAGGAGCCTGAGCATGAGGTCATCCTTTTGTGCACAATGTGTCGTGACGCTCAGATGAACGTGTTCGGCTTGACATCAACATTTCGAAAACATGCACGAGAGATTCTTTTTTCTGACAGTAGCTCTGTGAAACTGGACTCCTTTCACCCCACTCTGATTCTGCCCGAGCTGACCAGCAAATGACACCTCAGGGCTACAGCAATAACCCCAAGTCTCAAACAGTTCCTGTTTTATTGGGCATTTTTAGGACTGTGGACAAAATTAATCTGTTCTGTAACCAAAGGAAGAGAACCTTTATAAACAATTTTCCGTCATAAGAACAATTTCACACATACAAACAAATAGGTAGTATGTGCAGTTGCTAAAGGTAACCAACTAACTTGCTAATTTAGCCTTTTACATGATTATGTCCCATGCAATTACCATAAAAAAAAAACTAACACTTGAATTTTGCAAGTGTTATTTGCTTTTTCTTTATTAGATCATTTGAACAAATAAAACTTGTTCATTATTTTCCTTTTAGAGTATTTACCGGCACACATTAACCACACCAAAACTTACTGTGTAAGATTAGTAGAATTAAGGAAACACTTATAATTTATGTATATCCATAATGCTTAAGTGAATTGATATTTCACTTACATTCAAGATACACAGGACAAGAACATTCATAACTCTATAAAGAAAACTGCAGTTTTAAAGATACTTGACATTTAACATTTGTAGAAACTGAAAAGAACACGTCAGTCCCATGTCATGCCATTTTCTTTTGGCCAACACTTTGTATTTCTAAATATAATTAACATGTTTTTGGCATAGGTAAAGATTAATGTACATGATAGGGGGCGTGGGGGCACAGTGGCGCAGCAGGTTTGGCTGGGTCCTGCTCTCTGGCGGGTCTGGGGTTTGAGTCCTGTTTGGGGTGCCTTGTGATGGACTGGCATCCCGCCCTCGGTGTGTCCCCTCCCCCTCCAGCCCTGTGCCCTGCGTTGCCGGGTTAGGCTCCGGTTTGCCACAACCCCACTTGGGATGAGTGGTTTCAGTCAATATGTGTGTGTGTGTGTGTGTGTGTGTGTGTGTGTGAGTGTACACGCCACACAGTGCACATTCTGGCCCACACAACTTCTTGTCCACTACCAGGATTGAACAACATCCGTGACTAAAGGAAGGAAGACAAATAATTATGTTATGAAAGATAATTACATGGCTGGACACTTTTGTGTGTTAGTTTCGATGTAAACCTGTTTGTGCTGGGCTGGTCGGTGTAATGCATGCTTACCCTGTGCTTGGGTTCTGAGACTTCCATCTTCTGTTCTGGTTTCAGCTCCAGTGGTTGCCTTTCCTTCATCTCGCTGAAGCTGAGGATGAGGTTTACAGTGTTGCCAAGTAAGGGGCCAGCCGGGTTGTTCATAACCAGAATAGGTGACTTCGGTGCCCGTGGATCCAAGAGGTGCGCCTTTGTTGATGTTGAGGCCGCATTATCGTCTTTTGTTTCAGAAACATGCAACAGCTCCAACCCACTCCGTGGCTGTAGTGTGCACCAGCCCTCCTCTGGGTTTGCACATCTTGGAAGGGGACTGCTACAGAGTGTTTCTTGTTTGCCATTTATCTCTTCTGGCTGTCGGTGAGACTCCGGTTCGACAAAGACAGCCTGTGGAGGAGACAATACGTGCACAACAGTCTTACATATACCAATTACTTATTAACTAGAAAAGTTTGGATACATTCTTAGGTCAAAGAACACTAGGTAATTCCTTGACACGTGCTTTTATTATTGTCATGCCCCCACCCCTGCACTAAGCAGACACACCTGCAGCACATCGGGGAACAGGGGTATAAAGGGCTGCACTAAACACATCGCCTTGTGGAACCTCAGTCGAGCATACCGCAAATCCAGCGCCAGCGCTTTCTCCACGAGTTCCCCGGTGTTCCTGTTTCCTTGCCTCCTTACCCCCTGTCTTTGTCTCCCTGGCTTCCCAATCCACGGCTTTCGGATTCTCCCTGGTACAATGTACGCTCCTCGGTGACCTACTGCCTGTTTTTGACTACGTTTTCTCGCCTGTCCCTTGTCTGCCCACGTCTCCCGAATAAACAAGTTCTTAAACCTGATACCTTCAGATTGCCGTCTCGACTCTATCTCCTCTCCCCATTTTAGCTGTTGCGATTACATTTGTACCTCATCTTACGAATGGGGACCAGAAGTTTGTTTGTAAATTGAATTGTTTACAAATTCAACCACTATCAATTAAAGCTTAATAATACATAATAATATACAGTATATAATTCCATCAACAGCTCATACGGTTCAAGGTTTCAGTGTTCCTCTATACTGGAGTTCTCAAGCATGAGACGAGTTCACTGTGGCTGGGACATTGGTTTATTTTGTTCTATTCACATGTAGTTTGAAATGACTGAAAACAAAAAATACATAATGTCCATTACCTCCTATTCAGTGTGTTGGAGAATGAAATAGTGGGGTAGAAAACAGAAAGTGAGTTGGAGTCTAATGGATGATCGTATTGGTAGAAAGTATTAAAAAGCTTCACCTTAATTACCTACTATTTGTCTCTTGCTAAACTTTAACAAAATTGGCCACAACGAGTCATGAGGAAGTGACAGATGCATTATGTAAACACGGTTGTCAGCATCCTGTCACTTCCAGTTGCCAATCAGAAATGTGTAATAATAGGCACCTTCCTCTATTTATTCACTGGGTAGTTTCTGTCACTCTCGGATATAGCCATAATATAGAAAAATATGCTGAATGAAACTTGTCCTATACAGCTCCAAGAAGTGTGGCATAGTGGTTAGAATTACTTCCTTTGGATCCAAAGATCAAATCCCACCTTTTACTATAAGAGAAATTGCTCCAGTAAAAATTATGTATAAATTGGTAATTCACCATACTAAGCTTTATGTTCTGTACTGCTCTGGAGCAAAGCATCAGCTAAATGAATCAATGAAGTGAGTGCATTTTTCTGTCCTTCAAAAAGTACAGGTCCTTTTTGCTCCACAATTACACATTTTAGAAAACAGAATGGACAAGAAAATGCAATTAAGAATAAATGAAAAACCTTTAAATATTTGTATCTTTCAAAATTCATAACTAGAGGTTTGTCACATGGTGTACAGCTGTAAATCAGCTGAGTTTTTGAGAATTTTATTAAGTTAGATATTTTACTGAAGCACTTTCTTTCTTTGGTGTAAAACTGTACATCACTTCAGGACTTGACATTAACAATTTATAAACAGAATGTTCTACAATCTGCACTTCTCAGTTTATCTTGACTTGTTTAAATTGGGCCTTCCTGTGCTGCTAACATCTACTGTATAATGAAGGTATTATAATATAAAAAAGCATTAACTTTGCACTACCTCTTGTGGTTGTGTGGAATCAGTAGTTCCAGAGCAAACCTCTCTCTCTGCCCCTGGGTTCCACTTCTTACTGGCCCGCGAGTGCTGCTGTATCCTCCGGCATATGAGCATCCACCCTAGTTTTCCCCACAGCTCTTCCGTCCTCTCCCTTATCTGTAGAAATGTCACAGGTTTTAATCAGGCTTCTTTTCCAGAATACTGAGCTGGTAAGAATACCTCATGGTAAAGTTCTTGACGTGAAAAGAGAACGTACCATCTCTACAGAACGGTGCCCGGCATCTGTAAGCATCTGCCCTGCAGCAGCAAGGCCTTTCAGGTCATCCAGCTTCTGCTCCATGTCCAAATCAGAAGCAGCTTCCACCTCGCACCCTTCTCCACCGTGCCATGTGTTCTCAGGCAACAAGCCACAGCGGTTGTTCCTTGTTCGTGAACTGCACGGGAAGTTGTTTGTGAAAGGCGGAAAAGAAAGGATTAGAGATTAAGCACATACATCCAAAATGTGTAAACTGGGCCAATGGTGTAAAAACTGCTTTGGTTTAAAGACAAAAAGAATGTAAATGAATGTGAATTATGGCCAACTTATTTCTCAAGTAAGTCTGTATTAATCTGTTGATAATTTGATTTTTTGACAGTTTTGTACTTTCTAAAGTTAGAACTGTATAATTATATATTCGCTCTTCTTGAGGAGCCAGCTATTTGCCTTGGTATTTTTGCTTGATATTCCTTCTGAGTAATAGTGATTTAGGTTATTCCTCAATGTATACCACACACAACAGCCTCTATTAAATAAATCATGCATTACATAGAGTTTGGCAAAAAAAATACATACATTCTCCTCCCAGTTACTTACATCATTGCCTGGTAATGGCTGAAGAAGTTCTGCAGCTGCTCCAGCTGTAGCAATGTGCTCCGATTTGCACCCATGCTGCTCTCCAGGTTTTCCCAAGCTTCCCGCAGGGCCTGGATCTCCTCTCTCAAGGTCCAAGCTCCATCCCAGTGAGCCACCATATCCTCCATTTGTGCTATTTCCTCTTTGATGATTTCATAATCCATCTTGAAGAATACAATTCAACAAACCAACCAACATCTGAGTGAAACCATCAAGCCTCAAACCCTCATCTAATCCTCCTGGTTTCAATAGCATCATGTTTGTGATCTCATTGTTTTACTAGTACCTTTACAGTTAATAGGAAACAGATCTTTCCCAGACCAGTATTTCCATTGCTTCAGTCACATGCTTTTCTGACACTTGAGGTAAAGGATAGCATTTCTAGTTTGAGCAGAAACACACAACCGAAGCCCTCTCAAAGCAAACTTTCAGGGGAACAGAACACCTGGCCCCTGTGGCCACACATCTATTTTAACACACACGGTCTGAAACTGCTTGTCCCAAGCAGGGTTGCGGCGAACCGCAGCCTAACCCGGCAACACAGGACGTAAGGGTGGAGGGGGAGGGGACACACCCAGGACGGAATGCCAGTCCATCACAAGCACCCAAAGCGGGACTCGAACCCCAGACCCACCAGAGAGCGGGACCTGGCCAAAGTCACTGCGCCACCACACCCGCCTCCTTTTCAATACAAACGATTAAATAATTTGGTTCTTTACTGACATCAAGTTCAAGGCACTGAACTCCACCTCAATATAATACATGTAAAATCCATCCATAATATCAAAAGTGTGAGTGATTTTATGGGTCATATCATTCTACAGTAATTATAGGTGCATACCTGCAACTTCCTTCTCCCTCTTCAAATATAGCTGTCACTCAAAAAAGAGCACTGAACACAACCAACAACTATTTCCTCATCTGAGAAATATCTACTTTCCTTTAAAAGTGGTAAGTAATTGGCTTTGCTGGGGTCTATGTTCTTAAAAATGGTACCTACTGCCTTTAGACCGTGGAGCAGATGTAACCTTTGTTTAAAAAAAGAAAAAAGAAAATTTGGTAGTACTACTACAACCTTGTATAATGAAAAGAACATTTCAAATAAAATAAAACATAAGTTTGTTTTTGCCATGATGAATAAGTGCGACTGGCCATACCACTTCATTCAAACAGAAACGTGCCATGCTTAACTCCTTACGCCATTTCATCTGGTATCAATAATGTTTTAACTAACTAACTAACTGTACTGAAAGCTTACTTTATCATGAGGATAAATAAATAAATTATGACAATGTGTAGTAATTACGGAATTCTGAGTGTTCATAGTATTGGCCATAAATGATAAGTTTACGTATGAATATTTAAATGTATAGGCTCTACACCCTATCCATATCAGTAACGTTCATACCTCTTTTCTTTTCAAGATAACATTTGTTCAGCGAACGGAGGAGAATCCTAAATTACTTCTGGAAAAAAAAGACATTAACACCTGTTAGAGACTGATAAAACACATTTGGTGACTTAGCTGAAACACTGTTTAACAGGGTAAACTACAGTAATCAGCTGGAACAGCTGTGCCATCATGGTCACAGGTGCTGAAAATAAAAGATAAGTGTTTTTGCCACCACTTAGGCCCAGTGGCAACAAGTTTATTTCCACACTACTGCAGCCACACATATCTGTGTGAAAGAGCTGCAAATTCTGAATGGCCGAAATGCCAAAGTGTCTAAAAATGAAAAAGGCAGACAGTTTGTTAAAGAAAAAAAAAATACAGCAGCTGAAATTTTGGTGGAAACAATGTGAGTGAATCCTAGGGTGATCTGCAGTCCAATAATACAGCTGGATATAGGCAGATTATTTCAGAAACATGGAGCTAAAATGCACAAGTGAGGCACTAGGAGCACTGCTCTCAATCCCTCTCAGTACCGTGCCGGAGACAAGCCAAGCGCTGTCAGACAGGGGGAGCCCATTTGTCACTAACTACCTTTTTTGAATTTATTATCATTTACATTACATTTATTTATTTAGCAGATGCTTTACCAATGAACTCTATGTAGTGTTATCAGTCCACACACTTTATTCACCAAGGTGACTTACATTGCTAGATACACTGCCTACACTGGGTCACTCACCCATACATGAGTGGAACACACTCTCTCTGTCACTCACACACTATGGGGAACCTGAATAGCATGTCTTTGGATTGTGGGAGGAAACCAGAGCACCTGGAGGAAACCCACGCAGACATGGGGAGAACATGCAAACTCCACACAGACTGAGCAGGAACTGAACTCACGTCCTCTCGCACCACCCAGGTGCTGTGAGACAGCAGCGCTACTTGTTCTCTCGTACTCTCACTACTACTATTATTAGTAGTACCAAAATAAGTAGATTAATATCTAATTTTTAGTTAATATTCAGCAATTTTTGTTATTCTAAAAATAATATGACACACATACTGTATACTGTGTGTATATATATATGATAATGTACACAAACACACACAGAAGAAATGAATCACACATCTGACATAGGTTTGTCAGTCTGTATGAGTTATGGAGGTTCTCTCCATTTTTCCTTGGGTTTTCTCCAAGTGCTTTCTTCTTGCACCAGAAACTAAAGGCATGCATTTCAAGACTCTAAATTACTTGTGGCGTGTGTGTGCACGCCTATCCTGCAATGCACTGTCGTCACTTCTGGAGTGTACCCTGCTTAGCCTACTGCCCTGTGCTTCTCAGATAGGCTCCATACCGCTGCAACCGTGCCTTAGGATAGGGCAGATGTATCTAATAAAGAGGCTGGTGAGAATATATATTTAGTTAGTCACTGCATAAAATAATGGCTAAAAAGACAACTGCATAATATATGTACCTTACATCATGAACAATGTACAAGTAAATCTCAGCAATACCTGCAGGTCATATATATGCCCCAAAGTGTGCGTCTGAACACGTATTGGCCTTGCAACCTTAGAAGGAGGGATTGAGACGCTCTAAGGCATCTTTTCAAGTACTGTCAACTTCAAGTGATACTATGAAAAGCGATCCATCCTCTGCACTTGTCACTTATCCCAGTACGTTAATCCCACCTGGGAACCTGCAGCATGTTCCCAAGCCGCAGCAGCAATGTGTTTTATGCCTTTGCCAAGATTTTGTGTCACCATACAGCCAGCAGACGGACAGGCGGAGCTGTCTGAGGGATCTTGCGTTTCTTTCTGAGCTGAGGCTGGTTTTCAGAAGCAATTACACAGCATAGTTTTCTCATTTTGTCATGATGAAAAACACAAACATAACAGTCATAGCACAAAGAAGAAACTGATCCGGGGGGCGGCATAGTGGTAAGAGCTGTTGCCTTCCATTTGAAGAACTGTATTTGAATCCCACTCCTGCTATAGTACCCTTGAGCAAGGTACTTACCCAAAACACACATGCACACTGAAACCGCTTGTCCCAAGTAGGGTCGCAGCAAACCTAACCCGGTAACACAGGACACAAGGCTGGAGGGGTAGGGGACACACCCAGCATGGCACCCCAGGCAGGACTGGAACCCTCGACCCACCAGAGAGCGGGACCCGGCCAAGTCCGCCACGCCACCGTGCTCCCTCCTTACCCAAAATAGATACAGTAAAACTTACTCAAGTGTACAAATGAGGAAATAAGTCCTCATAGCTTAGTGTACACATCTCACACTCTAAGACACTTCGGAGAGAAGCGCCAGATACATAACCTCGTTAGACTCCAAAGAGTTTAATTTTTAACCAGAAAAGTTGAACAGTAAGATTTTTTTGCATAATGAAGGGTGTAATAATTCAGTGTAAATAGCTGGCTCAAGGGTCCCACACCTTTCTGGTTACCACACCTTCTCCATAATCATGATTCTGCCTGCTCAGCAAGCATTTAGCAGGTGTGCTTTGTGAGGGCTCACCTGCCCTAGTGTCCCATAACATTCCTTGGGTAACCCTTGATGTGTTTCCACGTCCTCTAGGCTGACCATTTGCACAGCTTTACCCTGTTGATTGGAGGTCTGCCATTTTAGAGCGGTCAGCACACTTTGATACCTAGAGGGTGCAAAATTGTGACAAGGAACAAACACTCAGTGCAGCTGTTCAATGCAGCGCTGCTCACTAAACTGCTCATCTCAGGATAAGGAAGATAAGGCCTCTTAATCTGTGCTGTTTGGCTAAATAATTGGTTGGTAGAATCCCAGTCCTTTCAAAAATCCCTCCACAATTACTACAATTCCTTCAACAGTACTTACTGCTTCTCAACCTCATCCATTCTTGCATGAAGCTGTTGGGTGTGGATGTGCCTCCTCTTCTGAATCTTCACTGCCTCTTGACCAGAGGGAGGCATATCTTTGTCCACCCGACAGCTCTGGTGCTCAACCCTGGTCACAGCCTCAGGACACATTATCAATGAGGCCTGTTGAATGGAAGGTTCTGTTGAGTGCAGCCAGACATCTAGGTTTTTCAGGCTCTTCAGAACTTCGACAGTCTGTCCAATAGGTGGGAAACCAGTTAGCAAAGTTGTGGCTTTTCACAAAAATTGCACTACACTTGTACGATATGCTAAATGCACAAATCAGAGGCAGATATTTATTTTTATGTTCCAAAAATATTTCAGACACAGGAAAATACAAATTTTGAGCAAATACCTTAACTTGAATATAAACAAACAAGGAAACAGAGGCAAGAATTATTTCAATGACAGACTCCATCTGTTTTATTGCTAATGGATCTTTTTGGATACAGTGTTTTCATTTACACATTCTGAAAGACAGTTTTCTAAGGGAAGACATGACTAATACAGTTCAACAAATGCAATTCTTTTACTTCTACACTAGAAATTCGTAAAATACTTAGCACCTCTAACCCTAATATCAGGTTTTGGATATGGGTTTTAGGGAGACCAATGCTTTGGCACCGCCATGAAGGACAGAGATATACCTTCAGGTTGAGCGCTTCCAGATCTTGAAGTACTTCCATGTTCTTCTTGTGTCTTTTCTTCAGCTCTTCCCACAGCAGCTCTAACTGAAGGAGAAACTCTTCTATCTTGGTGTTCTCTGAGCAATGGGATCGCATCAGACTCTGGACTTTCTGCAAGAAATTGATGGTGTTTTCTCTTCGTATGAACTGTGCAGGTAAACAACATCTGGTGCCTGATTTGGCAGGTAAATGTTAATTCATACTAATTTAAACTTGAATTATATTCTTCCCTGTCCTTACAAAATATTTTTTGTAAGGTGAACTGTCAACACTTGAAGGTGTAGTTGCCATTAGTTTCAATTAGAAAAAATGGTATGGTAAATAAACAGCAATTTCTGCAAAAATATAACCAAATCCTGTTAGAATGGATATGGTTACTTTGTTAATTAAAAAGAGATATCATAACACAGCTTTACATTTCCTTTCATTCCTTTCATTCCTTTCACACTGTAAAACTGTATGGCTGTCTACCTGTGCTCTTTCAGCTCTACTGTACTAAAACTGTACTGTACATACTAAATAATTTACAAGCTGTCAAAAACAAAAAAGAAAACGTATATACGATTCTGAATGTTTATCTATTACTTTAACCTTTGATGCAAAAAAAGCAGAACGAAAAAGGCTGAAGAAATCAATGTAAACACACACACACACACACACACATTTTCAGAACCGCTTGTCCCATACGGGGTCACGGGGAACCGGAGCCAACCCGGTAACACAGGGCGTAAGGCCAGAGGGGGAGGGGACACACCCAGGACGGGACGCCAGTCCGTCGCAAGGCACCCCAAGCGGGACTCGAACCCCAGACCCACCGGAAAGCAGGACTGTGGTCCAACCCACTGCGCCACCGCACCCCCTTCAATGTAAACAATGTAAATGAATTCACGCTCACTGAACAAGTCCACACTTGACAGTCCAAACGGGTGCCATGATAATTGATTAAGGGCCATTTTTACTGGGATTAAAAAAGGTGAAATTAGTAAACAAGAGGTAATGAAGGTTGGGAACTTAATGCAACCAACCAACCAAAAGCAGGTTCACAGCGAGTCGGAGCCTATCCTGGAGATATTGGGCGCAAGGCTGAAGGGGTGGGTGGGGCACACTCTGGACGGGACTCCAGTCCATCGCACGACGGAACTTATTGCAGCATAAACTGAATTGTAAGAGTGAATAAGACTGCGTGGTAGCTCGGGTCTCACTCCACTCAGCTGTTGGGAGATGCCCAAAATCCAAACTTGGTATTGGTAACACTGTACTAGCAAATTAGCAAAAACTAGAAACATGACTTGGAGTGTCACACCTTTAACTTTTTTCACTAATTCTCTCAACTGATTATCACAGTGAACACATTCAAATTTTCTTAACCAGTTTAAGTGTACAATAGTTGGACAGGAGAGAGTAGTTTCATAACTCTCTACCTACTAAGAGCTATACTAATGTCCTGGGGAGCAGACGTGGGTCAGCATAGCAACCTTGTCCTTCAGCCAAGACAGTATCTTTGGAAGTCAGGAGAACGATAAAAAGGATGTGACCTGTTGTCAGACTCGGTGGCTCATGAACAGGGGTAAGCATTTCACCGGACTGTCTAAGCCTTCATCATGATCTCTACGCTCCACTATGCTATTGGTGCATGAACTGGAGACAGAACAATTCCTGGAAGTCAGACAACAGCTACACTAAACACAAACCTCCCTCTGATTAGTAGCAAGGCCTCCCATAGTCCTCAGGTCCTCAGTGACATTACATCATCCCAGAGACATTCAGTGGCTGCCAGCCTAACTATTGCTCAGTTTGCTGGAAATGTTTCAGCCCTGGGATAATTAATTTTGCTTCCAAAAATGAAACAGTACTGAAGTCTACATAGAAAAAACAGAGGTCATACCCTCTGTATTTTTCGGCCCCTCTGCCTATATAAACATTATCAGGGGTTCTTAACCTGTGAGATGCCTCCCCAGGGGAGGTGCAAAGAGGACACAGGGGAGGTGTGAGATGCCTCCAAGAAAATTATTGCAATTCCTTTCTAATAAATGAAATTCTGAAGTTTACAATCCCTTATAATTAATATCATGAGCTAAAATTAGCATTAATTGCTTATCAGTTAAATATACCAGTATAACAAAATGAATACTTATTTTTTTCAGCTTTCACATATGTCCCACACGTTGATTGCGCCCGGTCAAGGTCAGATGTATGCCTTGAGCCATGCTGACACGTGCTTTTTCTCCACACACTAGTTTAATTAGTTCTTTGCCCTCAGTGTATGTAGTTTTTTCTGCTTTATGCTTACTGTGAGGTGGGGTGTGAGAGTAGCATACCTGGACTATAGAATTAAAAAAATAGAACTAGTGGAAGAGGAAAGACCTCAAAATAACTGCTCTGCAGTTTATCACTGGTAAGCAACCAAAGACACGCACCTCATCTGCAGATGCAGTGAACTGCTCTTCTTGTGTGTGGAGGTGAGGGTCCCATCCAGGTGGGTAGCTTTGGCTGTCACTCATCTCTATTTCCCTTCAGTAAAGCACAGACATGTCATTATTGCATAATACACAGATTGTAACTTCCCAAATTTGGAAAAATTGCCAAGCAGAGCCTTTACCTTTGCCTCTCCGTCTGGCCTCTCCCCATGACATCACAGCCATTTTCCATGGTTGGGGCACAGTTTACTGAAAATTTGTCCTCATCTTGGGTATTCATTGACTTCCAAATGATCCCAGGTTCTCTTGCACCCTATCCAAAAATAGAAAACCCTTTTATGAAGGGTAGTTCACATAATACAGAGCTACAAAGCTGCCACTTGACAGCAGGGTGGCAGAAGGAGAGCTAGCCAAACACATTAAACAATAAGTCTTGGCAAAATATAAGGTGCCTAGCACAGAAGTGTTTTCTTAGATTTGGGGTAGGCAGAAGAATATTCTTTCCCCACAGGTAGTAAATGATAATACCTCATTTTGCTTTTGTCACAGCATCAGTTTTCAGTCATTAAAAGTTTACTATGAAGGATTATAGAGCACAAATTTACAGTGTAATTTCTACCCCACAAAATACCACTGCACTGCATGTCACAAATGGGCGTAGTTATGCTGAGCCCCTGGCTAGCATGGGAGCGTTCACCCTTTTACAGTGGACTTGGTTTACTCCGTGACATAGATGTAGAACAAGACTGGGGCAAATCTGTTACACAAACTGTTAAAGAAAACAAAAAACTATGCTTAAAACAAGTTTTTGTTTCAGTAAAGAGGCAAGGCAAAGCATTATGAAAGTTATTCCAGGATTTGCCCTGTACGGCACATTGGGCATGCCAGATTCTGAAAGTGACCGGGAAGGGAATGATACTGGGAGGGTTTGTGGTTCTTTTGCCTTACCCATTATTCACACCAATACAAAGTCAGTTCAGAGAAAAGAAAATCAAAAACTTGTCAAATGGAGCAAAGTCAACATCAAAGTCAAAATCAAAGTAAGTCCACACTTTTGGGCTTTTCTTGAGTCCTTCACTGGTTGATTGGCTGCCCTACTATTTGAGCCTCTGTGTTCGGGTCCAGTGCTCCACATTGTTCAGATCCCACTGCATTGCATATACTAGCTAACAACAATCTTCCCAGCACAGAACCATCACTGAGTTCCAACAAGAAATAAGTAAAGGGCTCCTCAAGCTCTGAGGATGGAACTACATGCTTCAGCACATGTTTCATTTCAATGTTGTTGCCAGTGACAAACCATAAAATACAATGGTATGCAAATGTTTGGGTGAGATCACCTCTGCCTTTGTTAACCCCTGTGTCTATATATACTATACTTATCATTGCTGAAGCAACAACAATTAAAGAATCACCAAAAAGAAAAATTCCAAAATATCTGCTTAGGAACCTTGATGTTGCGACATGAAACAATACAGCGATTACTCAAGCTAACTTTGTTACCCAGAGCTGTGGCTGTGCACGGTCAGCTCTCAGGAGTCACACACCGAACCAGAGCACTCATCAGACATTGAGCTGGTCTTTTTCCCGAAGATGAATGAAGCTGGAGCAATATTAAAATCATAATGAATGGTAAATTTGCAAGGATTTGCTTTCCTTTTTTTTTTTTTTTTTTTTAAATATCTTTCTTGCCACATTATTGAAAGATGTTGAATTGCCTCACTAGGTTCAAAAATAGATTGTGTCTCTGGGAGTTAACATATTCTTCCTTTGCTTCTGGCCCTGGTCCACTGTTCACATCATGGTGTGGAGAAATGGCAGCCCAGCATCACCATGTCCATCTGGTGTACAGCTCACACATCTGGATGCCATTTGGCCAAACCACGACTCCACGTCAGACCTAGCCCTTCACTTATCATGGCAGGCTGCCATTCTCGGACGCTGGCCCACACCATCGGGGCCCACACCATATGGGCACCGGGCAGGGCTGGAAGAGACACCTACTACTGGGATTGTTAACATACCATTGAAACCTCACCTGTCCTTCCATGTATCCGTAGGCATGCTGGTACCTTAGACTTTTCAACGCAAGGAGATGTGGTCAAAGCCTCATAGGTAAATAAAGCACTGTGGAACCACCTATCAAATGGCAGAGTAGCTGGTACCATGAGGTTTTTCCCTAGTGTGATATTAAATTCTTAGTGCAGGACCATAAAGTTATAATCCTAACGGTTGAGGTCACCTGAATTACTGGCACATAGCAGCAGTGTTTTCTCTACACAACTTCTGCACAATCAAAGCATCTCCAGTAAATCAGAAGAAACATAACTGTTGCACTCACTTGTCAGTCTGCAAGTCCTCATGAACAAGCCAATCAATTTCTCTGCCCTTCTGAGTGACCATCCCAACAACCAAATTAAAAAAACACTCAGTTACTGCTTGGTCTAGTTGGCATTGCTGTTAGATGTGGTATGGCGTACAAAAGTTGTAAAATATGTGAGAAAACATTCTAAAACAGAGGCAGGCAAAGTCGGGGACCCTTGTTAGATTTACCCTCTTAAAAATCAGCTTGGACACTCTGCATAGTCCTTCCACAACACAAAAGAGACATTTAAAAATTCATCTGAATTTGCCTAGATGATTAACTTAATTACATATCAGTGGAACACTTGGGATTATTTTCTTCTATTTGACAGAGCTTTATAGAGTCTGCTGACCAAAGATTAAGAAGGATCCCAGACATTCATTTGAATTAAGAGACTCTCATAGCATGGAAGATGATTGTACTGCCTGTTGTGTCTTTGTTAGGATTGTGTGAAGAACATTTATAGAAGTGGAATGATGCCGCAAAGGGAAAAAATGCCCCTGTACTGAATTTATTCCAACCTCCTGCTGTCACACAGAGCCATCACCTGCTTCCTCGGTCCCATACTTTCACCTCTCCTACAGGACTTATCTGAGCAATTTATCCCTCTTATTTCCACAATCATCAGCTCCTCGCTCTCCTCTGGTTGCTGCCCATTTGCCTTCAAAACAACTTGATCATGATTTTAGGAAACAATGTGTTTTTTATTTTTAATTATTTTAAATTAATTTGAATGTACAGTAGCTGTAAGTCAACGTCATATGAGATGTTTTTGTTTCAGCTATAAATGAGATGTTTACGGAGTATCTTGGCGGAAATTTGTATTATTAACGTTTATTGACTGTATCCTAATGCAAAGAAGAGACTTATGTCTCACTTGTATTTGAAAGTTGAAGAACCAGTGCATATTGGTGGAAGTGCCTAATGACAAGCTTCTCACCACACATCCTTTGAGCCGATTCTGTTCTTCCTTGTCCTCCTTTCCCATGATCCTCAGTGCCTCATTTTCTGTGCAACCTTGCAGCTCTCTGGAAATGCTCTGTACCTCAGTGTCTTCTTTTGTGACATGGTCATCAGAAGGATGATCAAACTTCTCTTTCCTGCTACGGAAAAGAACATGGATAAAATGCCTGTGATGTATAAGCGTTCCACAACAAGTAAAGCACTGATGGAGTACTACTGGTTTAAACTGCTTTGTCTCGTAGAGCATGGAAAATAACAAAATCTAATTATATACAGTATAATGTAGCATCAACAAGATTCTGATGGGTGTTTATAACATATTACAATTTCAAAGCACAACACATTTTTTAGGAATTTGAAAGTGAGCACCGAAAAAAAACATTCAAAATAATACAGTGAAAAACAATTAATTCAGTTCCATATGAAAATATTCCACGGTAATTTGAAGCTTAAACTTGGATCTTAGCATTCCCATAACATCTAAACAGGACATAGTCTGGGAAAATGTAGATGCTACAGCAAGAAATGCAAATAAACATGAAAAGCACTGACAGACACGGAACATGTTTAGATGATAGGGTCAACTGACAGTGTCGTGCTTAGATTTGCTGCCTTTGATCTGAAGATTGCTGGTCTGAATCTCACCTACTGCTGTAGTACCCTTGTTCAAGGTACTTACCTGAAACTGCTTCAGTAAAAATTACCCAGCTGTGTAAATAGCTGTAGGGAGCTTAACATTGCTAGTTGCTTTGGAGAAAAGTGCCAGCTCAGTGAACAAATGTAAACAAACCAGACAATTTAAAATGCAGGACTTAGCTCATACTTCAAATGGATGATCACATTACCTATACAGCCTATTAGAGAGATGATTATTTGTGTCTCTTATGGAAAGTTTAGATGATGTATTGAGTTCATAACCTTGGAGCAGCAATAAACGGTCCAACAAATCACTACAGCTAAATGCATCTGGCCAATATTTATGACTTAAGCAACATTCTGCAGTCTTCACAGAAACAACTGATGAGGGGAAAGGAATAAAAAGGGCAGTTTGCTCACCACTTAGTTTTGGCTTCATTGACACCATATATTTGCACAGGAGAAAAAAAGAACGCATGCCATTGCAAATGAGGTAAATATGTTCCAAAGCATCACTAATACCCATTATTTATCTCTGAAAGCCTTGGACGCTTTGATACAGATATATTTTGCTCGAGAAAGTCTTGACTATATCTAGCTTTTATATTTTTCTAACATCCTTAGAACAGCTTGTTCCTTTCAGTCTCAGGAATCATTCCAAAGAGCTCTCACTACAAATGCACCACAGCTCTGCAATGTGTCAAACTGCCTAGCAAAGACGTGAGAAAATCCTAAAAAATATCAATCAGCATCAGTGTCTCTGTATAAAACTCACAAACAGTGACAGTTTAAACTCAATCTCTCGCACTGCAGCAGTGTATTATTTACTTTAAGGTTTCTTGACTATTTGCCCTGTAAGTCTCAATATAGTATAGTGAATTATATCATTCCATCACAAAAGTATAGTCTGTTTTTATCAGTAAAGTCCCCATTAAATAACGGAAATACATATTATTTTGAAACATTTCTATATTGCCATAAACATCACCAGTTCATCTGATGGTTCTGAAGAAAGTCTATACTTAAATTTAAATGTCACTTCCTCTCTCCCTCCTCAAACTGAAACTGTAAAACAAGTGCATGGAGGTAGTGCATCTGGGCTTGGTTCTGGGCGACAGCGACCCAAGGGCTTATTGCACTGTTCTTGTTCATCTTCTCAGAGCCTCTGTGTATTTTTATGTCATTTTAATTTGGTTTAAAATTCCAGGTAGCTTGACATTACATTTATTCATTCAGCTGATGCTTTTCTCCAAAGCAACTTGTAATTATTTACCCATTTATACAGTTGAGTAATTTTACTAGACCAACTTACGGTAAGTACCTTGCTCAAGGGCAGCAAAGCTAGAGGTGGGGATCGAACTTGTAACCTTTGGGTCCAAAAGCAGCAACTCGAACCACTACGCAACCAGCTATCCTCAAGCTAACAAAGAAATGCCTTAGAGCATATTTTAAATTCAAGACAACTTTAAGCGAGCGTTTGACAGAACCTATCCAGTTAATAAATGAAAGCTTGTCTCTACTATTTAACTTTTAGTGATTCAACAGTTAATAATACAAACTGGAAGTGGTCAGATGCTGACAAGCACTGCACTTGGCTATGAGAGTATCACTCAAAGATCACTGTTGAATGTGATGTTATAAAGATTATTTTTGTTTAAAAGTAATTTTTGAAGCATACAAACATTTTTTAGATTTATTTTCGATTTATTTATTTAGCAGACACTTTTCTCTAAAGCGATACCAATGAACTCTATGTAGTGTTATGAGCCCACACACCTTATTCACCAAGGTGACTTACACTGCTAGATACACTACTTACACTGAGTCACTCATCCATTCATCTGTGAAACACACACTCTCTCTGTCACTACACACTATGGGGAACCTGAACAGCATGTCTTTGGACTGTGGGAGAAAACCAGAGCACCCGAAAGAAACCCACGCAGACACGGGGAGAAGATGCAAACTCCATGTTCTCATTCACTCTTACAACTGTATCTGAGGTTTTTATCTAACCCATGAATACCTCAAGGGATGTGTATAAATTAGCTTTTACAATTTCTGACATCGTGGTAAAAGTGACTGAATTTATAAACTGGATTTACTACTGATTTTACAAATAAACTGAGTTCTGAACAGACTTCCAGTCCCAACTTTGTTCATAAAATGAGGACCTGCTGTATAATTATATGGCTAGAGCCTCCTATTTCACACCCGACTGAGCTGTAAAACACTAGGGAAACCAATTGAAGCTTTGTGAAAATCCCAGGTATCCCAGTAAGGATGGCCCTAGGTTAAACTCTTGTTTTTACCTGTGAGCTGCCTGTAGGAATGCCCAGCCTCCCTTTACCTCATCCAGTTTATGAGTCAGTCTGACGGCAAGGGTTGGATGGAAACTTGAGAGCTGAGAAACAATTGTGTCCAGCATCTTATAGAAAGGAAAGGACAGGGAATGTACATTAAAAAAAATACATAGTGTGTTTGGGGGAGGTTAGTAGGCTTGTAACGTGACACGCTCCACAAGACCCTTGGTGTTCTAGCTATAATGACAAAAGAAAAATAATGTAGTATTTATGAGAAAGACTTGCACTGTAAAAGAAATGTTAACATTCTGGTCCTCTTTCTCTCTTGTTTGCAGTTATATTTTTCCAGTTATATTTATATAATCAATACAAACTGGCTTAGACTGGATGACTAACCATTTGTCTGCAGTTAACTGTTCATAAACACAAATGCATTAATACTAAACAAGTATAAGCAGGTAAAAAATGAGGGCTGGAAATATTCCAAAAACAATATCATTTTTGTGTGCTTACATCATTCTGCTTTCCTTTGACATATTGAATCAATTAATATGTTATGACCTGGCGCTGTTTATGAACTTGGAAAAACAGAACACGTAAATTTTTATATTTTTAAAGAAAATAAAAACACCAAATGAATATCAGATTAAAACCATAAAAATCTATTCTAAAATGCAAGGCTTGCATAAGTCACATAAACTACAGGTGGTCCCCCTATTTACAATACAATTGCATTCACTGGCCACTTTATTAGGTATACCAAGCTAGTGATGGGTGGGGCCCTATTTTCCTCCAAAACAGCTTGAATTTAGCAACAAGGTGATGGACATATTCCAGAGTGTTCTTGGTTTAGGTTGCATTGACAGCCTCACACAGTTTCTGCGATACATTCATTCTGTTAACATTGTATTACACCTTGTCGTAAAAACGCTCTATTGGTTTCACAGGTGAGAACAGTGCAGGCCATTGGAGTAAAGTAATGGCATCTTGTTTGTGGAACCATCCTGAGATGATGTGTGCTTTGTGACATGGCACATTACCCTACTCCAGAAAGGCTACACTAGCCATGAAGGGACCTGGTCAGTGTCAGTGTCTTGATATTTGGTGGCATTCAACTGGTTGTCAGTTGGTATTAAGAAACCATGTGTGCAAAAATAACATTCCGAGCACCGTTACATCATCTCCACCAGTTTGTACCATTGATGTCTGGCAGGATGGGTCTATGGATCCTGCTGTTGATACCAAATTCTGACCATACCATCATCTAATTAAAAAAGAAATGAAAATTTATAAGACCAGGTGAAATTCTACTCTTTAAATGTCCTTTTTCCTATGAACACTTGCCCACTGTTGCCTCATCTGGTTTTTAACTAGCAGAAGAGGAATGCAGTGTGGTGTCCTGTTGTTCCAGCCCATCTGCTTCAAGGTCCAGTGAACTGTGTGTTCGGAGATGCCTTTCTCTACACCACTGTTTCACTGAGCTGTTCATTTTGGACTTGTGATCTTCCTGTTAGCGGGATGTGTGGCCATTCTCCTCTGACCTCAGTCATGAAGAAAGTGTTTTGCCAATAGAAGCTGAGTGAGTGTTTTTATCTGACCATTCTCTTTAAACTCTAGGCACTTCAGTGAATGAAAATAGCAGTAATGTTTCTGATGTGTCTGATGATGGAACCACCACTTCTGATACCAACAATCATACCATGTTCAAAGTCACTTTACATCACAAACTGGACCTCTAGACCCTCTCTGCATATCTAACAAACTTAGTCACATCCATGTGACTCACAGTTGGGAGCAAACTGTATGTGTATAATGACTGTCATGTCTCCTCTGGTTTGCAACACATCATTTTTCAGTGTGCCAAGAAGTCATGCTAATATTTATACAGATAGTGTGATGACAGACAGAGATTGAGATACTGATGATGTCTCCTCTGAATTATCCTTACTGTACAGATAAACATGTTACTCACCATAACTTGTCTGGTTATTTCTATAAATTCTCTATCTCGGTCACTCTCCTGGCCATTTGTTAGAGAAATGCTTTTTCTCTGAAAGACAAGACACACAATAAAACAGAGGAGGCTAGAACGGGTGGATCAACAAATATATGTACAATGGGGTTTCAGGTAATGCAGAGATTTGGGAAAACAATAGATAACCAGAGCTGTACATCAACCTTATGGGATATGCTACTGTAAACTAAACTTGTGCTGACACAAAATTTTAACAGTACAGATAATTATAATAATAACTGTAATAATTATAACAGCACGTCTACGAAAAATGCAATTACAAGAGTATTAAAAAACAGAAGAAAAAGTAAAAAGGTAATTAAAAACATATAATATACTATAGTAACATACTATATAATACTAAAATAATGCATTATGTTATGTAATTAACAGTAATACATAAAAAAAAAAATGCATCAATTGAAAAAAGATGTAAAAGATGTGTGAGGGGGTATACTTGGGATTCATGTCACCCACTATAGCATGGGTTCTCAACCTGTCTTGTTCGACTGAATAGGGGAGGTGCAAAGAAGATACTAGGGAGGTGTGAGGTACCTCCCAGAAAAATGTTTCACGATTGTTTTCTCAAAAATTCAAATTCAAAAGTACAGAATTCTCTATAATTATGAATTAAAGTTATTAACATTAATTGCTGATTAATTAAACACACTCATTAATGCACATACTCCACCCACATTATGCTCCTCGATTTCATCTCATGAAGGTCAAGGGTTCATTTTAAGGTGTGCCTACACAACCTAGTCCAGTGAGCAGTTTGTCTTCAGGGTAGGTAGTTGTTTTGACATTTAACTCTACTACGACTGATAATTTAGTTTAACTGCAGTTTGTTGACCCCTCAGGAAGATGAGAAAATTTCAAAGAAAAGGAAATTTGGGCTCACTTGCTGTCTAGACCGAAATTGAACCGAACAACATTGGTGCATTTGATGTGCAATAATTCTCTATAGCGATCACGAGGCCTCAAACTGCAAGAGCATTTTATAATAGTGCAGCCGGCAAATTCTGGAGAGAGAAGAAAAAAAAATTGTATTTACCTTATTGGTAATAGCACTGAGAATTCTGTCAGCCAGCTGGTAAAAGGAGGACACCTCTAGAGCGAGCTGAAGATTTTCATGGCAGTCCTTCAGACGTGACTGAACCTCAAGCCACCTGCAGCAAAGATGCCGCAGGGAACATAGTTGCTGTCACCAATATCGTTCTGAGTTCACTGTGTGGAATTACTTGCTCTACTGCTACTAATCAACTGCCTTTTGATTTTGCTGCAAGGTGATGACAGGATGCTATAGAAAAATAGCTACATTTACACACCTGATAACTTCTCACTATTGGTGAACATGGGTATTTCGCTCCGTGGACCTGAACTGATCAAATTTTGATCCGAACTCTTGTAAGCAATAGGCTACCGTCAGATGCTTACGTTCTCTTGACGCAATTCTTCTCGTTCTCACTTCTCCATGGCTTTTCTAGCTTCCAAGTCGGGTGGTTAAAGTCTTCATGAAGAACTATATACTGCCGCTTGACCTGATTGTAGAGGAAACAGTTGACTTCATGCAATTCAGGTGAATTTTCAATCCAGCTACATTCTATATATTTGCATATGGTACGTTTGTGACATGTTTGGCCTAAAAAAGATCTTTAAAAATTTCCTGCTTTATAAAAAGAGTCTCCATTATAAAACAGCGCAGAGTCTTCTGAGCTTATATTATTTTAAGACTTAAAGTGGCTGTAAACTTTTGTGCTCACAAAGCAACGTCATAAAACAACAGACTCTGTTACACATATGGTAAACCTATCAGTTGAATTCATCTGCTTAGAGATTTTATTGTATATATCCTTAAACACTACCAAACATTTCCTGTTTCCATGTTCAAAACCTTGGGTATTAAACACATCTGAGAGAGGGACACATGTTGACTGACTGGTTCAAAGCTAGACTCACATGTGACATAAGGGGAAAGTGTTCAAGCAAGCAGGAATTTTTAGGATAGTGAAACTCTTACTTGCTTCAAATCCAGGGTCCTTCTTGTCACTTGGACGTTGTCAACGTTCTCCCCACAAAACGCAACAAGTGACTGCTCCTCCTCCTACGGACAAAAATAAATTTTATGTTTTTATAGGCCCTTAATAGCACAAAATGTGGCCATGCATTTCTAGCAGTGCTGTTACAAATATAAATATAAATCTCTTTATCATGCATGCAAAGAAAAGCAAGATTGCAAAGATCAACAGGGCAAAGAATTGCCACAGTTTGACATTTATCTGATGCTTTGCTTCAAAACACCTCACACGGTTAAGCTTCTTACAATTACTTTCCTATTTACACAGCAGGGTAATATTTACAGGAGCAATTTGGGATAATTACCTTCATCAAGGGTACTACAGCAGGAGGTCACATTTGAACCTGAGACTTTGGAGTCCAAAGGCTATAGCTCTATGTTATTTGGTGCTCTTTAATTTTAAGTTGCTTTTGATGTTAAGTTATGGAACAATGACACAGGATGTATTTGCTAATGTAAAGTGAAATGCTTTTCTGGAAAAGGTCTGTGCCTAAAAAAACTCCAGCTTTATAAATGGGAAAAACTATGAGTTGTGTCAGTGTTTGTGGTTAGGTTATTCTGTAAAAAAGCACAAAACCTGAAAAACTATATGAAGACGCTGAAAAAAATCTTATCACATTAAGAAAATAGGCATTTTGGAAAGAACGTTTTGACATGTGTAGGCAACTGGATGCTCAGAGAACATTGTAAAGTCTAAGCAGTCAGTTGAGGTTGCAGACACAGAAATTAATGTGGAACAATGGCAGACATAAAATAGCCAGAAGGACTGCAGTTTGAGTTTCAATGGAGTTTTTCTAAGACACAAGAGAACTATCTGCTCCATTGTGTGAGCTGACCAGATCCTGTTCATCAGGGAAGTGACTTGCTCCCCAAATAACTGTTCCAACAAATAAAGGGCCGAGGTGAAGCAAAGCCCAAAATTTACATTTACATTTACTCACTTAGCAGACGCTTTTCTCCAAAGCGTTGTACATCTCAGAAAATACAATGTGTGTATTACATTAGGAGAAAGAGACATAGCTGCAGATGTGTGACTCTTAAGTACAGTTAGTGTTTCCTTCACCATCTGCACCGACGTTCATCACACAAGTAGCTCATAAAAGCTGTACCAGAATATCGTCGATTCCTAAACACCTTCCTGGTAGTTTTTGTTTTCTGAGATACACATAAACATTTACGTTATACTGCAGGAGTGGCTCCGTAAAGGACTGATCCAAGCATGATCATGAACATTAATACCTTAGGGCATGAACATCATACACATAGACGGAAGACCTTGAAAACCAGGGCTGGCCATCACTGAGGACCTTGGTTAAGGGTAGAAGACCACATCTGAAGAACCTGTAATACTCTTGCCTAGCACATTATTTTGGTCACCTTCTCCTTTGTCCAGGTGTCCAGCTTGTCCACTTTCCTGCCAAAGTGCGCTGCAGTGGATTGACTGGAGGCCATCTTCTTCAAGGTGTGCCACTGGTCTTTGAGCTGACTCAGCTGATCCCTCACTACGTCTGCGCTGGGATTCTGTTCACATATGAGCTTCTCCCCCATCTTTCAAAAGAGCAGACACCTCAAGTGAAAGTTGCTTTAATGTCAAAGAGTAAAGATGAGAAATTCTGCTGCATTTAGGGTAATTGGTGATTACCTTGGTGAGGAAGAAGTATAGTTTCTGCTTAACTTGTTAACAGTGGTGTCACTTATGGTCTGAACTGAATGTGGAACTTGATGTACTTTTCCAAGCAGAAAGAATAAAGCATTTTTTTGTGCGTAGAACACAAAAAACAGGGTCAAGGTGCTTGTCAGCTGTTCAGTCTATGGTAAAATTTAGGCAACAGTTGATGCAGCTTAGCGTATTGTGAATCATATAATCATTTTTGTGCAGCATATAAAAGGGCTCTGCTTTTTTTTTGACAAATATCCTGAAAAATGTATTGCACCAATTACAGGAGGACAGAGAATTAATATGGACATACTTTTGGATTACAAGTGTACATTGAACATGTGTATGTGAGGTATAAATAATTTTCATTCATTCAATCATTCATGGAAATTTTGAGAGAGAAATGTTGGACACTCCTTACACTCAGGAACAACCTATGTCATAAAGTATTTAATGTCTCACAAAACTCCAGTCTAAGATGAAACCAAAACACACTAAACATTTCCTAACAGCCACTGCTGAGCTCTCATACTTCCTCTAAATTAATAAATATTTCATTTTTATTACCTTGTACCTTACTCTGAAACAAACAGAATAATCATTATTTCTAAACTTTTGCATACCTGTGGGAAAAGTATCTATTTATATGGTAAAGAAAAGTAAACATATAGAAATATGTAAATATCAATAGATGCTTTCTCATTCAATTATAATTAGTGTTGCTAAAAGTTATTTCATCAAATGAAGATGTTTCCCTACAAATATACACATTGTTACTCTAAAATAATATTTGAATTTTGAAAAACACTTAAGTAAAATGATCTATGTATACTAATGATGTGGTTGATTCAAGATTAGTTTGTAGAAAAAAACAAAATTTATGTTTCTCCCCATTTTTGGTTTTGTTTTATGCTTTTTGTGAAATAAAAACCTCACCTGGTTCAGCTGTATGAGTGTATTCTCAAAGTCCTTCAGATCTCTTTGCACTGTCTGTGATGCTTCCTCCCAGTTCTGCTGTGGGCCCTTTTGGACACTGCCGGCATTTGTCAAATCTCTGAGTTTCCCTCTGATCCACTCCTCTGCCTGCAAACCCAACATGCTCTTTTCATTTGTTATCTTTCAAAAATGTCACTGACCAGACAGTAACTCCTGACTGATATTTTCAGTTGATATAATCACTCTTGTAAATGTATTAATATATTGCTGTTGGAGAACTTCATTGAACCTAGCACAACTATGATGATCAGACCTTGACAAATTTACATACATAATTTTAATTTCTTTGCCCATTGATGAATTCACTTGTCATAAGCTGCCACAGATCATAAACAGATTATAAGCAGTATTTAACCATTTAATTTTACGACATATTTTATTTGCAGAATACATTCTGAGTTAACGAGACTGTAGAACTGCAGACTAAATGTTGAGAAATGTGTAAAGGACGGTTTTTTTTTGTAACTCTTTATAGCTGAAAACCTGATCTTAAAATTCAACGTGCATGTTATTTTTTCACTTACCGAACAATACGTCATTTGGTGCCTGTTTTTTATTTTCCAGTATCATGTTATGTTCAACTGGATACACCCAGTCTGCTCTTGGCAAGTGCACCAAGACAGTTGTGTAAGATGGCTTTCCTCTGCTTCTCACTTTTAGCTGTGGTTTCCCTTCGGGAATTCTGACCAGGTTGACACATCCAAGGAAAAGGTATTTTCATTTGGTAAAAACAAAATAAAATCCATTTCACTTTATGTGACTATGTTAGGTATTACAGTGCTGGATTACATTAAGCATTTTTTCTTAATCTATTCACTGGTTGTCAATAATACCTGGTCAGAATAAAAACAGGAGTTTTACTATAAAAAGTGAGGTAACTGTTTTCCTCATGCGTAGAAAAACTGAGCACCTTCTGGGCCTTGAATGGAAACTGACTATGACCTTAATCAGCATGATGCAGTCCTCCATATTTCAGTTCTATTTAAACAATTCCGTAGTGTTTCCGCTTAGGTGTGCTGGCCTGCTCTTGAAAAATGGTTAACACCAGTGGTTTTTGAAGAGGTTCATGCACATTTGTGACTCATGCCTGGTTTCAGCACAACGGTGCAAACAAAAGAAAGTAGATTTTCCAGGGTGGGAATGTTGGAGGTCCATTATTCCCAATAAATAAACCTTCAAAACCATGCCGAAAAGCATCGGATTGTTTACAGGGAAAAAATACATATATAAATGTTATATACCCTTTGCTGAGACTAAACTATACTTATAAACCAGTACACAAAGTGTTACAGGTTTATGATTACCTCTGGTATGGTATTCCTAAAAAATATGCAACAGGGAACAGCTGACATGAAAAATATACGTGTAAGAATCCTTAGCAACCTTTTTCGATTACATCACATACCAAAGTGTTGCCGATATATTTTTGCTGACACTATTCACACTTTTGCTCTGTTCCCAAAAAAACAGTTTTCCTTGAAGGAAGGAATAATTTTTAAAAATAGCCATCAACAGTTATTTATTTATTCATCATTTTTCTTTTACACATTGCTTAAAACAACAAAAAAAGTGCATTACACAGAGAGATACAGATGCAGATGTGCAAAGAAATTCCTTCCCATACTAAAGGAATCATAAGGACGGCAGTCTGAGAAACTACTTCACCTCAACACTCACATGTGCAAAAAACACATGGAAAACAGTCTTGTTCATCTCCCCAAAACTAGAAGAGCTCCTTATTGTGGAAGTCTTAAAGGAAGGGACTCAAAGTGAGATCATTTACAAAACAAGATTACTCTCCCAAAAAAGTGCAACCAATTAGAATTCCTCAATCCTTCCATAATATTGCACATTTTTTAGAGATCAAAGAGCACATATGCGGACACAAACCCATACACATAAACGTACATATGCATAGTTTTTCATCTGTTCCTCAGCGTCAAAAACTGGTCTCAGTATAAGACAAAACATTCCACATGGGAGGTAACAGATGAAAGAAGAGCTGAACATCCATGAACTGTTTGGGAAGTGGAAATCTTAAGAAAAAGTGTACTCAACGAGCCACTAAACTTGGGCTCTGTATCTTGTAACAGAATCTAAATTTCTTCAGTATAGGTTATATCTTGTGAAAGTCTCATGACGACTACTCGGAGACCTAATGACTGCGGCATATATTATACGATTCACCACAAAATAAATTTCAGTCACTGGCTCTGCTTTGGATTGGAGCTGGTTACTGTATTTCAGGAGTGGGAAGTATTAGACTGGGACAGTGTGTTCGGGTGAATGGTTAGTGTACTTTCCAGCTCTCCCGTTGTTGTTCTGCTGCAATCCCTATTACCTGCCAAATCCATATGCTGCTACTCATGTCATGTTAATGTTCATTTTAACTGTGGAAAGATTCTTTCAAAAAGAACACATATAAAATAAAGAAAAAACCTCTGCATAACTAGAAGAAAAATCTTCTACTTTATTAGAAAACTAAAACTACTTCCTACTACTGGAAGTGTAGGATTTCTGCCCCTCTGAAAAAACTGGAAAAATACTTTCAATGTTGCCATTCTTCGCCAAAAAAATAAAAAAATAAATAAACAAATAAACAAACTTGCTTCCAAGAAATTCACTAAAATGAAATGGTTGTTCAGTTATTCACTAATAGATTAGAATGGGACAGTGGCTTTGTACTGCTATTTTTAACACGATCATCTGCTTTGATTTTATGCAACTACATAAACAAAATAGATGTAGCGTAAGGCAAAACAGACATTCCCCAGGTTGAAAACAGAGAAAAGAGTCGTTGTAGTCAGCTCCATGGTGATGGGGCTTTGTGCAGTACTGCCATCTACATGAGCCAAAGGAGTGAAACGACAAGCCAAAGTAGTGATCTCACCCTGCAATAATTGCTCCTCTTGTAGCTCGTTCCTTTTCCCACCCACACTGCTGTCCTGTTAGCATGCTAAGCACATAATAAAAAATCACCAGCCCGCCCCCTGGAGCTGGGGGTCAGAACACAGAGGCCTGTTTCCCCTCCTGTTTTTTGGTGTTATTCCTCATCGAGCTTCCACACTTGTTACCGTCCCTGCCAAACCGGCTCTGCACCACTCCTGATGTCAGACACCTCAGGGCATGAATGCTGGGTGAGGCCTCATCGCCCGGGGTCCTGCAGTCTGGTCACCTTTACTGAAAACACTGTTGCTCGGCCCTGTCTCTCCCCCATGCTTTCCCAACTGCTAATAATTAATTCTAACTGCCAGGGAAATCTGCTGGAACCACAGAGTTTCTGGCAGTGACAAAAAAATAAATAAATAATATCTTTTATTACAATTTCTGGTTTATAGCTCCGTTTTAAAAATATTGGAGCCCTCCATTTTCACAAATATTCTAATGAAAGCTCCACTAAGTCATGTTGGATTACATTAAAGCGTTTTAATTATCACAATGACAAACAGCAATGAACACTTCCAGCATATGTAACTAGTATATACTGGTACAATTAGCAAGCTGATGACATGAACTTTTACACCAAACAGCGGTGCTATATTTAACTGCAATTACGTGTATACCGCCATACAGGCGATTTTACAAATAATATATTATTGTGAACACCCTCTGTAGAATATGAGCATCATAAAAAAAATTTAAACCAAATAAGATTTAAAACAAAACTCTTAAAATTTGTTAAATTACATTGTGCCACAAAGAAGTTAGTATTCTAATAGAAACATCAGGCAGTGTGAGACAATCCGAGCACTGTTGTATGTTCTTACCTGTAGGACTTCTCTAATGAAGGAGCTGTTGGGCTGAGTCATGGTGTGGTCATTATGTGCCGGGATCTCTTCTGGAGAGGACGGCGTTTCTCTGTTAGCGAAGGATGGGCAAATCCTATCCACCAGCTCTCTTTTTGGCGAAACCGCTCTCAGCAGAATTATCTGTCCAGGAAGCAACAAAGGATGAATGAATAGGTTTGCTGTGGCGTCCCGTCGAGGGTGTGTCCCCTCCTCCTTCGGCCTTGTGCCCTGTGTCGCTGGGTCAGGCTCCGGTTCGCCGCAACCCCGCTTGGGACAAGCGGTTGTTGACAATGGATGGATGATGGATGGATGCATGGGATGGATGAATGGATGGATGGTTCCTAACTGCAACATGCAAGACTTGCTGTTTTTAAAAGACTTTAAATAATGCAAAGAAATCACTATCTCGGCATATTTCAGTTATTTTTGTTAATTAGTAATATTTCCATCAGTATTTCCTAGTCTTATGTTTTTTGTACATTTTTGATGCTACTGGCATGGGTAATGTTCATCACTAGACAGTTAAGGCAAAGTTTTCAATAAGTTCAAGGCAACAACTTTACGAAAGCCACTAATTGATAATGGAAAAAAAAATGTTCCAGTCTAATAAAGTTTGAAAACATTATTTGGCATAAATACATTGTATTCAGTTTTGAAAATGGAACAAATAACAGCACATATCACATTATATAGCAGCATTATGATTTACACTCACAAAAACACATTTATTCAGATAAAATAATTTTCTGTGGCAGATTAACTGTTAATGCTTAACTACAGAGAAATATCCACCTTTTGTGGGTGCCCCAAATTACACAGTTATTATGAGAGGAATGATGCAAAAACAGCAAAGGAAAATAAAAAAAATAGCGCTAGAGAGCTGAAGGTCACACACATATGGGAGTACCAAATATGAAGAAACCCAAGCCATAAACTCGTTTTCTGATGAAGTTGTTGCTGACTAAGACCTTTTGGTAAATTAAATGGATAAGGAACCAACTGGAAGAAGACTGTGGTTTTGGTGCTTGCGTAGCACTAGCCCAGAGAAGGAGGTGATGTCACCCTGGGCAGGCCCTCATCATGAAGGGAGCCAGAACACCATGACAGAGCCCTGCTCTGTGTGGAGGGGCCCTGGATATGCACAATATGTGGACGGAGTGCGTTCCTCAGCATTTTCACAGATTTAGGATCCAATGGTTGCAGAGGTTATCAAAGTGGAGTCCCTGGCCCTTCAGGCAAAAATTCATAACATAATAATAAATCTAAGCAGAAATTTTAGATCTGTTTTAGATCTTTAAATCTAAGTAGAGATCTTTATTTCAAAGAATAAAATCTAAGCACAACAAGCAGCAAATACTTGTTTGATAGAAACTGATGGTGTATCATTCGCATGACAGCATATAAGGGCTTGGGGACAGAACACTGTAACCTCAGGCTGTCATAGATTCTAGAAACCTGCGGTCATGGAAAAAGCAAAGAAGCTGAGTGTGAAAGAAGCTAGGAACCAAAGGCCATGACAGACCTAGGGAACTTGAGGCAAAGACAGAAATCAAGAACCTGGAGCCATGATGGAACTATAGAGGAATCTGAAGCTGTGGTAGAAACCAGGAACCCGAGGCCATGGTACACAGTGTAGCACAGTGGTTCATGCTGCACTGCAGTCTGAAGGTCCCTGGTTTTAGTCCTTGCAATAGAACCTGTGGCTATGCTCCTTTCCAGGAATCTGAAATCATGGTAGGCCCTATCAATTTAAGGACATATGAACTTTTGTTACAGTAAATGTTAACTGTGTGTTTACTGTATATGGTAAGTTAGTATATAAAATACTGTTAAATAACCCCACCAAATAAACCTGATGAATGGTTTTAATACTGACAGACTAAATGATCTGTTCTCATTCATTTTTACCCAACAAATAGAGTTAGTGAAACTGTAATGTTTGTGGCAATTTAAGGCCCTAAGACATGTGTATTTTTGTTTGGTTTTTCTCTTTACATGCTACTATGCGCCTTGATGGCTTCTATTTGCTGCTGATAGGTGCCTGTACAGCCAAGGAGTGATTTAAAATTTTGAGAAATACCAGGATTACACCTGTGAGGTGTAATTATATCTGCTTTCATGAAAAGTGTTGCAAATGGCAAGTTGGAATGAACAGTGAGCCCATGGGCAGCCCTTCTCACAGATTCCAAACAACACACTGCTTAACATAGAATGAAATGAAGTGTGTGGTGCAAATGTGGAGATTTAAGTCCCTAAGGGCGAAATAGGAACATTTTCCAGTTAAGCCTCCTCAAGTTAAGCACTTTTCCACTTTTTTCTGCAAATACACATAATATTCTTGGAAGGAAATCTTCATGCAAACACTAATCTCCCATCTGCTGAGATCCATTCTTATACACACTATACCTTGGCTGCTTATTATTTATTTAAAAAGAGTATTCGTATTTCTCTTTAGAATATAATGTGCATATAACACCTACAAGTTGCCTTTGTGTTATATTTTGTAGTGTTTAATCTTCTGAAAATATGCAGGGATTGTATTTATCTTAGAACTGTCTCAGTAACAAATCTGCTCCCTCAACAGGAATACTCCTAAAATAATGCAAAATATGGGCGCTGTGCTTTTCTTTATTCCTTATAGTTAACTGCTAAAACGTTTTCCTAATTTGTTATATTTTTTCGTATAGTGCTGGAGGTGATATGGAATGAAGGTTTTAAGACTTTCAAAACAGTATTGTTCTCACTGATTGAAAAGAAAAAATATAGCTTCACAATGAGAAATGCCCATAGACATTGACAAACGCACACACACAGACACACACAACGGGAAGGAAGATGTACTTTTCTCCTTAGTAAAATATATGATAATTATTACAACTGCAAAATTGGTTTAAGATCTGCCATAATCACCTCATAGGAAAGCTAAATTAATCTGAACAAATAAGCTGTTAATTACAGAATTCAAAGTGTTAAGTCGCATTAAGGGTCTTAGTGCCCAAACACTACTGCCATCTAACAGTATTCATCCTAAACACAGATTGGTAACACTGAACTTTCATACTAAATTACCTCATATTTGATGTACTGTGTTTTTCGTGCACGGGGTGGCCTTTCGAGAACCTTCTGTTAATATTACAGAACTTACACACACAGACTGAAACCGCTTGACCCAAGCAGGGTCGCAGCAAACCAGAGCCTAGCCTGGCAACACAGGGCATAAGGCTGGAGGGGGAGGGGACACACCCAGGACGGGACACTAGTCCATCACAAGGTACCCCAAGCTGGACTCGAAGCCCAGATCCCCCAGAGAGCGGGACCCAGCCAAACCTGCCACACCACCACATCCCCAAGTCAAAAAGAACAGACCATTTCAAACAGTTATATATTTTACTACAGCAATTAAGGTAAAAATCCTGCTCCAGGAAGTAGCAGAACCTCCTGGAACTCAAACCTGCAGGGTTCAGGTCACGAGCATAATGTCATTTATTCCTGCTCTACTCTCTCATGTTACACCTTCGTCAGACATTGTTTCGTTTAGTTTAGACCAGGGAGGAGGAAATGGTTTCCAGTGTCTGTACATCATAAACAGTTGAGAGCTTGGTCACAAGGTATTGCTAAAAATTAATAGGAATGTGAAAATAAATGGGGGTGCGGTGGGTTGGACCACAGTCCTGCTTTCCGGTGGGTCTGGGGTTCGAGTCCCGCTTGGGGTGCCTTGCGACGGACTGGTGTCCCGTCCTGGGTGTGTCCCCTCCCCCTCCGGCCTTACGCCCTGTGTTACCGGGTAGGCTCCGGTTCCCCGCGACCCCGTTTGGGGCAAGCGGTTCTGAAAGTGTGTGTGTGAAAATAAATGCTCATTTTCTGTAATAAAACTAGTGTTCACCATCAATCAAAGGGAAAAATCATTCCACCTTGAACTGCTTTAAAAGCTACAGCACTGTTTTTCCTCTGTGCGACTCTGTTCAAGACATAAAATAATCGGTCCTTTAGGCTCGGCAGCTAAAGACATGACATCACTTCCTAAATTCCAAGAGACCATTATCATATCTGCAGCTGCCTTGCACTGAATGCACACAGGTTTATGTAAGACTCATGGCAGGATGTAGACTGTGCCTAACCCAAGAGGAAAGTGGGAGAAGGGTCTTCAATATTCTTTTTTACTGGGATACACAAGAGTACACTGAAAAGGAGGCAGAATAAGAATTTGAAAAGATCTATTATGAAATTCACAGATGTTTGGGCTTATCTGGACACACAAGCAATGTTTCCAAAGCTCCAAAATCCATGATGGGAGTTTGAGAGGAAACTGACCTGTCTGGAGCTCTCTAAACAATTTGCATTTCTATATTGCATGGGATTAAGTGACAAGGTTATTTCCTTCAGCTTATTACTTAGTCCTCTACAAATTAATTAACCAATTTAGCATTTACATTTACTGTACTGTTTAAATCCTGTATTTGTGGGCAACCACCTACCACACCTGTGCTACATCTTAAGTAGTTAGAGGTGAAGCTTAAAAATACCATGGCAAAAAAAAGACAGCAAATGACTGCCGAACCACATCAATTCCCCTAAAACTAGTCTACGATCAAACGGTGGGCAGGAAACAGTGGATAAAGTAAAACAACTAAGTGCAACAGTAGCTGATAAAGTCTGGTTGTAGAAGTTATTCTCTTGTGATTTATTCAGCAGCCCTAAAAAAAACAGTCTTGTTCACTGTACCCATTCCTTGGAGGGCCAATACCAGGAAGTCAGTCTACAGCTGGACCTTATTTCTTTGATTCACCCTGTTTGACCTTGAGGAGGACTAATGAAAACATCAGTCAAAGCTGGTCAGATTAGTGGCCAGAGGGCTGTCACTGTCCAAGGAGAATTTCCATTACATTACATTTATTCATTTAGCACATGCTTTTCTCCAAAGTGACTCACAATGTTAATCTACCAACAATTATTTGCTGATTTATACAGCTGGGTCGTTTTTACTGGAGCAATTTTAGGGTAAGTACCTCGCTCAAGGGTACTATAGTCAGAAGTAGGGATCGAGTCTGCAACCTTTGGAGCCAAAGGCAGCAGCTCTACCCATTATACTACCAGCTGTCCCTAAAAAGATTAAATGATAAATTAGCTTATTTATGTTATGTCATGTAATGCTAATAGAAAACCACATATAAATATCTATGTATTCAATTGCAGAGGAACCAAACCCAGTTTCAAGGAGGTAAATGGTTTTATAGGCTATAAGCTGATAAGGATTTTCAGCGACACCTTTCCACTTTTTCAAATGCAAGAGCATCTTGTATTATTTAAACTGCTCACGTAGGTACATAACCATGTCTGAAAAGCTAAAGTCCATTTATGTGAGAAACATGCCAAGGTTGGAGATACAATATTACCTGGTCTTTGGTAGTGGATTTGTCTCCAACATCTACATCTTGACTTTGATGTTCCTGTAGCACTACATCAGCATCTTTCCTTAGCAGAACCTGCAGCAGTAAGGCATTGAAATATATAGTGCACATTTGCCAATACATTGAACTTGTATCAGAATCAAGTGTTTACAACCACAACATGTGCATTAGATTAGTCCAAAAACTCAACTAAAATTCTCTGTTTTTCTTTTTTAATTTAAAACAGGGTAAAGCATAAATCCCATGAACATGATCTTTAAAAGTCCACTGGGCAACAAAACATCATTAAGTGTTGTGATCTCAAGAGATCCTCAGTGGCCTACACTTATACATTTATACCTCATTCCTTGTGGTAAATGCAGTGTGAGAGTTGACTGCAAAAGAAATGACATAAATTCCATACAGCATGTGGTGATGTGCTGTTGGAAGTCACTTGCTCATCATCTCCTTCGACTGGGTCTTGTATAATCACAGTGACATTACATCATTTTTAAAGACAGAACATTGTTTCATGTAGACAATGCAGTACTGCTTCATTTGTGCCTTTCTGAGAAACTCATTCTCGCAACCAACTACCACATACATCATCATACACCATACTATTTCGTCTGTACAGCTGTGAAATGCAACCAGATATCTTTCTGTGAATGTAACACTTTGGCAGTCTCACCGTGAAATGCTTATGCACACTATTTTATTTAAAAACATTACATAACAGTCAAAATAAATCATATGAGGTGCAGACATGTTCAAAACATTACTGATTTCGACATTGCCCTATGGTGTGTGTATTTACATATACCTTAATTGTCAGTTAGATTAGGATGGTAAATTTTTTGTTGTTTTAAAGGATTTTGGAAAACCATCAGAACTATTCATGCAACAGACAGATATTTTGTAGAAGGACTACTTCTACAGTACATCTGTCAAATATTTTAAATATGAATTGCATGCACTGTAACCTTTTTCAAAGTGGCAGCTAACATTAGGGTGATAAAACAGTCATGCCTTTATTTTAAAAACCAACACTGATACATTGAAAGTAAAATGTGCAAATACAACAGACATCATAAGATTAATTCTTTGCTTTCCTTAATAGCTTGTTTATAGAAATGAAATCAAAATAATACCCTCTAGCACAAAACCATCAGCCAGGAAATCACTGAAAAAAACACTGGCTTATTTAGCAACATTTTGTTCCAATCCTTCAGTTTAACTTATTTATTTATACACATTTTAGTGGAAGATGAAAACTGCAGCGGCTTTGAACATCGGGCAAGCTGTACTTCATATGAAACCTATTAAAGTCAGCCCTTCTCCTGTAGAGAATTACATTCTGTATATTTAGAGAAAGAGACCGTTTATCCACGTTTATCCAAGTGATGTTCTGAAACAAATAACAAATTGCTTGGCTGTAACTGGAACCGCAATTTCATCAGCTTAGACATGAACTGTGAAAAAGTGCAACTACCTGGAAGTCCATCAGGAATAGTGGTAAGTTGAAAAGGCCACAGAGAAGACAGTAAATTGATGAATTCGACCACCCCAGGCTTACTTCCAGTTGAGCTCACTGTTTCCATAAAGCATGGTTTAGAAAGCCAGTGCAATGGGAACACCACATCACAAAAACGTGTTTAATTCAGTTCAGTTTTCATCCCGGGTATAAATTATTCCTTTTTGATGGGAGACTATGTACTCATTATAAATTCTAATATTTATTTTTTGTACATTAGTCATAATAAAACTTGTTGAGCCTTTTACTGTTTTTAGCATTTGACTATGTTCCCCTTTAGGCTGGGCTGTGGTTTCTTTCTTTTTTCTTCTCATCTATTACAATAAAATTACTTTTCATAGTTGGGTATACATAAACAGTAAACTGAATATCATGTTTAATAAGAACATTCTCCATACCTTGAAGTAGGAATCCACCTCACAGGTCCTGTTGGTCATTGCAGGTAAGGGGTTGGAGGCAGTGTTGCTCTTGCTGTTATCTTCCAAGCTGGATGTGCGTGAGGCATTACGGCAGTCTGATACCTGGGCTTCACCGTCCCCAGTGGTTCCAGTCCTCCCGGAGATGGTAATCTTCCTGATAGACCTAGAGGAACTGCTTTGGGAGACAGCATTGCTGCTGCTGACATAATCTTCTGTGGATACCTCATGCTGCCAGCAGTCAGCTTCAGTCGCCTGGGTCAACAACACCTGGCCGCCAGGCGACTCGGTGCCACAAGGTGCTTGGATCAGGTGTGTCCCTGACCCGCAGATGTCCAGGGCCTGGCTCGGCAAGAAGGTGGCTACAAACTCTGGGCACTTCGGCACAGTGGGGACCGACAGCCGTGTCCCAATCGTGAAAGGCTGGACCTTCCTCACCATGCTCCCCGACATGATTCCAAATCAGAGTCTTCTGCAGGAAAAACAAAATACTAGTACACAAATAAGGATGGGAAAACTACAGGAAAGGAAGGAGAAAAAGAGAGATGTCGACAAAGAGATTCCCAGAATGTAAATGATGGAGTCCCAGTGACCTGTGTTCTGAGCCAGTTCAGAGCACTGTGCGTGTGGAGCAGGGAAGGAGCAGCCTTCCCTTACAGCAGGACCCAGTCCACAACACGACACGATGGACACAGGATCTGGGGTGCAGTCACACGAGCAGGTCCTCCTGTGGAACTGAGACAGAGAGCCTTGCCGGTTCCCACAACCCAGCCTGATAAGCATTAGCAGGGAGGGGAATGAGAGCGAAAAACAGCTGTCCAGCTGCTTGACAGCACAGCACAAAAATAGGGGAGGGAGGGAGGGAGGGAGGGAGGGACAGAGGGAGGGAAAGAGGGAGGAAGTAGGGTGGGGGAAGTTTTGTGGAAGAGGGGTGAAGTCACCAGTTTCTGTCAGAGCATGTGCTATAGGACAGGGCCAACAAAGGACTGTCAAAAAGTCCTGGCTAATTAAGGAAGCTGCTCGGATAAGAAAGCTGGAGAGACAAATACGCGCTGGTGCAGCACGACAATGAGGTAATACCTTGAACACGAACTACCCCAGGACCTCACCTCCATTTTATATTAGTTAGTTTCCGTCGAGTCGTTTACGACTCACGGTGACCGTGTGTAACAGAGCGAAATGTTGCCCGATCTTGTGCTACGTGCCTGATCATTTCAACATTTCCATTCGTTGCTGCGGCAATTGTATCAATCCATCGCACTGAAGGTCTGCCTCTTTTCATTGGCCCTCGACTTTACCTGACATGATGTCCTTTTCAAGTGATGGGTCTTTTCTGACAATGTGTCCAAAGTATGAGAGTCTAGGTCTCATCATCTTCACCTCTAAGGAACATGTTGGTTGTATCTCTTCTAACACTGATTTATTTGTTCTTCTGGCAGTCCATGATATTTCCATTTTATGTAGGCCCCTCTTTTTACTGTTCAACTTTTTTCTGCAGCTGTACAAAATGTATCAGATAATAAAAATAGATTATTTTGGAGCGAATCCTGAAGAATTCAGGTATCATGGCAGCTTAAACATCTGATTAATGCTGAAGGGATTTAGCAAGCCCAAGTACATTTACATTTATTCATTTAGCAGATGCTTTTGTCCAAAGCGACGTACATCTCAGCAAAAGTACAATTTATGCATTACATTAAGAGAGAGACATAGCTGCGGACATGAAAGTCTCAAGTAAACCTACCACTTGCTGCACCGCGGTTCATCGTTTGAGTTGGTGCATAAAACACAGGATAGACAAATCCCGATACCCACACCCATTTTTTTTATTTATTTTTTTTACTAAATATTATAAGATACACAGATGAGCAGTACCATACCAGAGCAATGGCTGAATAAAGGTTGCATGATCTGGGGATGCTTCTGGAGTTCCGATGCGTGAACGGTTACGCCACAGATGATCTGAAGGGATCTTAGGCGAAGTGGATCTTGAAAAGGTGCGTTTTCAGACCCTTATTGAAAACAGACAAGAGTTTCCGCAATTCTGAGTGACAGGGGAAGGTCATTCCACCACAACGGACCTAGAATCGAGAACCTCGGAGCTTAAGTTTATCTTTCGTGCGCGGGACCACCGAGCGAGCAGAAGTAGATGAGCGAAGGGCGTCTAGCTGGGGTGTAGCGGTTGAAGTCACATTTGTGTTTTGTTTTTCCTAACAATTTGTTCACATTTCTTTTTCCTAACCTGTTTTGCACTCTACTAAAACGTTTATGCTTTACTCATAATCAATTATGAATCATTATTTGTGATATTAAGTGTTATTTTTACACAAACCTATTGAACAGTACTTATCGGAATAGAGGAAATGTGTCTTTTAAATACCATTACGTATATCTCAGATTTCATACTAGAGGGAAATAAAGAGTAAAAGGATAAATCCAATTTATAGGAGGATTTTTTTTTACTCTCTTTGTGTGTAAAGGTAATAAAAATAAAAAAGAGATCATGTGAAGTCTATGTCCGTTGAGGCAGTACGTACACAGCAGAAACGGCCGTATTGTTCCTGTGAGGTGAGTTTGTGACAGAAGACTGTATTTCATGTTGTAAACATTACATTTTCCCAGCTCATTTGTTTATTTTAAACTGCAGTTTGGTCACCATCCCATGTAAAATTTCTGTTTGTGTGGCGCGAAAACGGACTGCACTTCCCCACGCAGACATCAGTTGGCGGCAAAAGCACTCAGGCGGTCACGACCATGAGGAGCAATAATCCACACGGCCACAAGGGGCGTCACTCCAGGGCACCCAGCCTCATCAGCGCACCTGACCCCAAAATCCCAGCTCTAAAAGCAGGGAAGGAGACTAGGTATCGGGCAGCGGATTATTAGTCGGCTTTCTACAGCCATCATATCATGATCCTTGGCTTGTTTATCTGTACCCAGTTCTGCATTTCCGTCTCCGGCACATTTCTGTGTAACCCGCTCCCGTTCTGTACAGTAGCCCTGTTCCACTTACTCTCTTCGTATGAGAACACCCTGTCCCTCACCTTTGCACGTCCCTTGCTAATCTGCACATGCGCACTTGTATACACTCGCTGCATTCGAGCGCTTAACACTTCACGCCCGCGTCCAGAGGTTACGACAAAAACGTGCGTTTTCGTGTCACGTCATGACGTCACACAGACAGCGTGCGAATCATTCCTGTGTAATTACAACCATGTGGTAATTCGAATTTCGAGTTATAAAGTACTCAGGTTATGAGAACTTGAGGTTATGCAATCATAATTTTCTCTGAGATGTATGCCGTTTTGGAGAAAAGAGTTTGATAAATGAATGCAATGTAAAGTTGCAGCTTCTGTTTACAAATGTTTTATTTTTAAAATTCTGCTTTATTAGGGGGGCGCGGTGGTGCAGTGGATTGGTTGGAGTGGGTCCTGCTCTCCGGTAGGCCTGGGATTCGAGTCCCGCTTGGGGTGCCTTGCGATGGACTGGCGTCCCGTCCTGGGTGTGTCCCCTCCCCCTCCGGCCTTACGCCCTGTGTTGCCGGGTAGGCTCCGGTTCCCCGCGACCCCGTATGGGGCGAGCGGTTCAGGATATGTGTGTGTGTGTTCTGTTCTTTATTTCTCTTTTTTGCATTAATTGTTGAATTAATACATGAACAGAGTACTACATGTATGCTTTATTTGTGAGCATTTAAGTGTACAGTACATAATAGCTGTGAAAGGGGAGAGCCAGTAGCATAGTGGTTAGTGCTACTGCCTTTAGACACAAAGGTCATAGATTTGATTCCCCCCCCCAGCTGTAACACCCTTGAGAAAGGTACTTATCCTAAAATTACCCAGCTGTATAAACAGGTTAATGATTGTAACCTTAAATTTATAAATCACTTTGGAGAAAAGTATCAGGTAAATGAATAAATGTAAATGAAAGAGCTGAACAAGTGCAGGTAGACAACCATACAGTATTACTGAGGAATTAATGAATTATAACTGCACACTAATGTTATGCTAAATAATGTTAACAATTGAAGTAACTATTATAAGGGAAACCGGGGCGCGGTGGCCCAGTGGGTTGGACCGGGTCCTGCTCTCCAGTGGGTCTGGGATTCGAGTCCCACTTGGGGTGCCTTGCAACGGACTGGCGTCCCGTCCTGGGTGTGTCCCCTCCCCCTTCAGCCTTGTGCCCTGAGTTGCCGGGTTAGGCTCTGGTTCCCCGCGACCCCGTATGGGACAAGCGGTTCAGAAAATGTGTGTGTGTGTGTGTGTGTATTATAATGGATTATAGTGATACTTTAGAATCAATGGGTGTCAATTTTGGATCCCAGGAACGCATAAAAAATTTGTACCATTGAAATTAATGGTAATGATGACTTTGATTTATGAGAAAACTCCTTATGAAGGGTACAGGAACATGTGAAATTTGAAAAAGAAAAAAGTGGTATTTAATGTCAATGCCATAATCCAGTTCACTTTGTTGTAAAGTTTCATTTTCATCCTGAAACATAACAGGTGTCATTTCCTGTCATTACCCCCTCAAAATATAGCTTGCTTTTCACTTGTATGTATTTGTCTCAAACCTACCAACGGAAACTCATGTACTGATGACAGATGAGAGAACAAACTTACCACTGATGAGTAACTTTAGAACTAAGAGTGTTAACATTCTTGTGAAACCCAATATTGTGTTTATAGCAAATACAGATGATGTCATTGGGCAATGTTGCCAAGTGTAATTAATCCATCCATTATCTCACCCAGTCATACATTCTCTGTTATTTTAAATTATGATGAAATGACATGATTTGATTAAGATGACAGCTAGTCAGCTTTGTGAATAAATAAATGAATGACCCATACTTGTGGAATGATTAGATCACTTCAGTGTAGCTTGTCTTTGTAATTGTACAACAAAAGATCCTTGTTTCACCAAAGAGGAGCATCTGTGTTGCCGACACGCTTAAAATGGTCTTAACAAGCTCAATTCAGACCTTAGGGAAAAGTTGCAAAATAAATATTGTATTACTGTTGTGCTCACTCCCATGATATGAATAATAACATTGTTATAATTGGTAAATCTCCTGAATTTAAGTCAATGGTTTCATCAGTCACACACATACACACACACATTTTCAGAACCGCTTGTCCCATACGGGGTCACGGGGAACCGGAGCCTACCCGGCAACACAGGGCGTAAGGCCGGAGGGGGAGGGGACACACCCAGGACGGGACGCCAGTCCGTCGCAAGGTACCCCAAGCGGGACTCGAACCCCAGACCCACCGGACAGCAGGACTGCGGCCCAACCCAGTCAATTTCACTAAATCCCAGTGTACTTATATAAATATCAGTTGTACAGTAGGAACCAGATTACTGCTGAAGTGAAGCGTGACCATTTTTGTGCAGGTAATCTTGACATTTTAAATAACGTTTATTCCATCATGGGTGCCTTGTTTTGTCTTGGTGTATGTCTATGCTGGTATAACATTTTTGGACTTGAACACCTATATCCTAAAATACATCTGTTATATATGTATATAAATTAGCATTTAATCAGTATTAATATTTAAGGCAGTCTTTTTTTAATCCAGTGTCCCATAAACTGCATTTTTTTCATTTTTTTAAATTTTTTAAATTGTTTTGACCCCAGAATCCTGCAGTAATTTGGGAACCAACCTAAGTATCTTCATTACTTTGATCATTGTTACAGTCCAGTATAGGGTTGGACTGCATACAGGGTTATGGAGATTGACTACCACCAGACAGAAGCACACCAGTTCTTTCAAGATACAAAAGTCTGCTTTATTGACCACTGGCAACTCATAAACCATCTCCCCAGGGATTAGGCGCACCAAAACAACAAACAAAATAAATCCTACCCTTTGTGCCACTTTCTACCCTATCCAAACAAAATCAAACGAAAATACACCAGTCTAACTTGACTCCTAACTAAAGAAAAAACAGGAGAAAAACTGGTACAAAACAAGCACTCACCCCTTTCCGGCAGTTGCTGGTTTACAATGAACTATGTATATATATATTTACACAAAATACACATCTGAGGCCTCTAGCACTCATTCCCAAAATAGACAGTTCAGCTGTAGCACCTCAATACCAACAGCAAGACCAAAATCTTTCTGGGGTAGCCAGCCTCCCTGTGGTCCAGTGCAGATGTCACTTTTCAGTCATCTTCCATTTCTGCTGGCCAATAACACTTAGATGTCGATGAGTCTTTGCAACTTCACCTGTGAAGAGAGAGACACATATTCCCAGAAACCAAAATATTTCAGGCTTGTGGCCATAACATTCACTAATGGGAGAAAACTTGCACCATTAACATTCAATGCATTCCTATACATCTCCAAAATGGCTATGCATCAGTGGCTTCAAGAGGCTAGACTGTGAATGGGTCAGGAACTGTGGGTGAAACATAATACATTACAGGCCCCCGGCATCACTTCACACCTGTAGCAGCTAGACACAGTAAACCCCCCTTCCTGGATTCTAGTCTACCCCTCTCCTTATCTCTGTGGGAAGAAAAGAGGAGTTATGGACGATGAGGTCATCCACCACAGAAATTCCACAGAGATTAGGTAGGCTACCATTGTTCAGAAATGAATGATTGAAAATGAAGACAAAATACATTTATGTTCTTGGCATGGTAGTATACTATCTCCTGATGTTTTTACATTAATAGTAGACACTGTTGATATGCGTTCTATATTATTTAATATGAATATTATCATTTCAGGGGGGTCAGTGGCGCAGTGGGTTGGACCACAGTCCTGCTCTCGGGTGGGTCTGGGGTTCGAGTCCCGCTTGGGGTGCCTTGCGACGGACTGGCGTCCCGTCCTGGGTGTGTCCCCTCCCCCTCCGGCCTTACGCCCTGTGTTACCGGGTAGGCTCCGGTTCCCCGCGACCCCGTATGGGACAAGCGGTTCTGACAATGTGTGTGTGTGTGTATTATCATTTCATTGTTATCGTACATGATGACCCCCAACAAGTTATGACAAGACCACCACATTTGGATGGGACACCAGCACATTGCTGGGCAATCACACACTCATTCACACATATATACACAATCAGGGCAATATAGAGTGTGTAGTCTACCTGAAACATATCTTTTGCTAGTGGGAGGAAACCAATGTGCACATGGGTGGAACCTTGAACCTCTGAATAGACAAATTTAGATCTGGGGAGAAAAAAAAAACAAAATTTGTGAGGTGTCAGCACTGCCCACTGTCCCAGCATGCTGGCCCATAATAATAATGAAAACATTATAACATCAATAACAAAAAACAGAGCAGGGCACATGTGTTTCATGTAAATTGGTGATTCTAAATCGTGAGTGTGCGAGTGGAGATTATTTCTTGCAGTAATGCATTTCTTTGTGAGAATGCTAAAATATTCTAGTTACAGGGTTCATACCTTTGACATTCTAGGTAGTAATGTTAATAGACAAACTCACAAAATATTACAGTGAAACAACCCTGGTAATACAGTCTGCCATATTAAGGAAAAAAGCAAAAAAAACTGAAACAAGTGGCACAGTGACACAGAAGAGAGACGTAAAAAGAATGAGCAACATGAAACCCAAGCAAACAAAAGAAAACAATAGACAAGAATCCCAAGCGCAAAGACCCAACGCACACAAGGTAGAGATTATTCCAGCCTCCTTGATCTCCAGCTGTGCAAAAAAAGGTAAAATTAACCCCCTCTGCACCTTAGTAAGTTAGAAAGCATAGAAAAAGTCTAATGAAAATGAAAAGAAATAGAAATTTAGATCTTTTAAACACAGGGCATCCCTCAATTACTACATTAAATCCTCAACATTATTAGCCCTCCGTTGCTATTTTCAGCAGTTATAATCTTGGTCATCATGGCCCCTCTTTGGATTGTCCAAACAATGTCAACTTCTTCAGTGAAAATTAATTCATTTACCCTGTTTTAATGGATATCTTTTGTCCTGACTTTTTTTTTTCTTCTCCATTATAGAGAGAACGAATACATAAGCAGAGTATCAAATGTGTATGTTTTGTTTGTGAGCCTTTATCAGGTGTTTGATATACAATAGCTACAGAGACCTGAACAAGGTAGCACGAGGCACACAGTCATATAGTATTATGGTGAACTTTATGGAGGGAAACTGCCTGTTATGTTATGACAATTAATGCTAACTACTTGTAATAGTGTGTCCATCTCAATGGGATTTGGTGATATTTTTATCATTAATAGGTGTTTATTTAGGGGCCCAGGAATGCATGATGAAAATGAACATTGAAGCTAATGCATCCTCACCTAAAAATTCACTTTTTCATTGACATTTCAGATAGAAATTACGTCCGTAAGGGAGGACTGTACGTTTACGACTTTGTACTCGGTAGCAATAGCACAGGCCTTTCAAAAAACATCCATGAATAGATCATGTGCTCTACACTTCGATTTTGTTCCTAATTTAGGCAAAGATTACCGTAACTGTAAGGATTGCCTGTGTGCAAGGGAAGCGATATGGTACGATTTTGTCTGGGGTCTTTTCTGTCATCGCAAACAATCTTTTTAATTCTCGTTTTAATTTCATTTTCGTTTATACACACAGTATTCATGAATCATGGTGCTCAATGTAAGTTTTTTGTTGGGTCTCGTGTTTGCCTTTAGAAACGGCACCTGAACAGTAAGGAGATTTAGACGTAAAAACGACATATTTGTAGTAGCTTATCTTATGGGGGTACAACTGTATTGCGCGTCCTGACGAAACGCGTCTTGTCCAGGACTACCGCGCTTACTTCCGGTTCCGCTCCCAACGTACACACCTACCGTATGCAAGTTATATGCGACAGCGCCCTCTACCGTTCCTCCAGTGAGACAACGTGCTCGGCTCTATTTTTGCGGCATGTGTCAACGCTCTTAGCTACAGAACTGGTCAGTTGAACTGTGAGTATGTGCGGCTTATTTCTGTGTGTTTACCTAATACACAATGCAAGAGAGACCAAATTTTTGGATGAAGCGATACAGAGGTCGCACCATATGGGATAGGCTGAGAAGAATTTTTAACTTGTTGGTTAAACGTCTGTAGGCCTCTGTAACGCCGGGGATTTGATTTGAAAAGAAACCCGCGAAGAGCTGTCTGACGCCCGTGACTGAGCAACGTTCGTTCGCTCGTCCGGTGTCCTACTTACAAACACCAGAGAGACTATTGACGCGAAGATATATTCAGGTTATTAATGTCGTCTTGTAATAAATAACTAGAATTTCGAGCATGTGGGTTAAGGGTGGAGGATGGAGAAATACTAATACTCTTGTCTTGAATGAGATGTTATGTAAATGAAATTTAATGAGAGGCTGAGCAGGAAAAATCTTCACTCCTTTTATTTAAAAAGGCTTTTTCTTCTTAATAACAGCAGCTGCAATGTCGACACTTTAGTATTGGTGCAATTAAAATATTAAAACAACATTCTAAAAATTAACAAAAATAGTAATAATAGTCATTCATAAACAATAAATCAATACAATTAAAATATCATGAATGTGATAATTACAGTTGAATGTGGATTATTCTACTACTGAAAGGATATTTTTAAAGTTTATTTTTTACTCTTGTCATACTAGAACCCCATTATTATTACTGTTGTGGTTTTTGTTCATATGTGTCAATAATAATAATAATAATAATATCCTTTGTGATCCCAGTGTGTTCAGAATCTACATTACTCCAGTACGTCATCTGTATAGGACATTTTAATGGTCTGAATGACCATTCTTGCTAACTACTGTAACCCTTTGTATGATGTATGTACAGTATTTGTACTTTCCTCGTATATCGATTATTTCTACATTGTTGTGATTCAGTTTTGTGCAAAAAGAAAAAAACAGACTGACAATGGCCCCCAAAAAGCAGCCAGTGACCAAAACGCTAAAACGGAACAGACGTCGGCTCGAGGAAGTGCGGCGGCAGGACGATGAGGAGGTGGAGATGGAGGGAAACTTCAGCCTTATCAGCAAAGACAACAGTAGAGATGGAAACCCTGAACCAGAGGATGGAGCGGGGCAGGAAGACGATGATCTGGGTTTAGAGGAGGGGTCCGGTGAGGAGTGGAGCTGCTCAGAGGTTCCCGATGAAGACAATGACAGCAGCGAGACTGGATCAGACGGTGACTCTGATGATGGAGATGACAGGGGACATGGAGACATCAGACAGAGACACAGTCAAATAAAGACTGAAGATGATATCAGAAAAGGTATGTGTTTATGTGGTGGTGTTACATTTATTGTTATCACCTTTATTTAGGTGACCCCTTGTTTCAGCGTAGCTTAAGCAACTTTACAATGATTTACCCATGTACACACAGTATTGTTCCTGTATCAGTTCACGGTAAGTACTGTGCAGTTGGTAAATTTACGGATTAGTAGAAAGTGAAGGTAACTTTAGTATACACCTGGCAGAGCATCACCAGAGAACATACCCAGCGCCTTGGTTGCAAACTTCAGGAAGTCATCAAATGCAAATGACTTACAGCCAAATACTAAACATGACAATTTTAAGATTATGTTCATTTGTCCAATTACTATTCCCTTATGGTTCCTTAAAATGGGGGTACTTTTCGTAAACAGCTGTAATCTCAACCAATGCACATGTAAGTACCCTCAAAAGAAAGCTGATGGTCTGTATTTTAACTTCATAGTAGTTTCTTTTCAAAACCAGTGTTCTGGGGTACAGAGCCAAAACAACAAGTGTGACATTGTCCAAATACTTCGACTGCACTGTACATTAATCAAGGGTACAACAGCAGGAGTTTGATTGGAACCAGGAACTTGCACATTACAAGGCAGCATCCCTCACTACCGTTATACACGTGGTCATGTTTTTTATTTTTTGTCAAAAGTCCCCGAGTTTTTGCTTCAAGGGTATTTGTGAAGTTTGATTCCATTAACTGATGTATTAGACACCATAACAGAAAGGACCAGAGGGAAATGACTTTTTTTAATACATTTTCACTTGTAAGTTATCAGCTGCAGAAGTCCCTTGATTTTATGTGTTAAATGTTGTTCCATGTACTGTTCGGTAACTCAAGGAATTCACTCCCGCTCCTCTCATGTAGAACTATCAACAATGTCTTTTGAGGACATCATGAAGTTGCAAAATAAAGTGGGGAGAAAGGTTTACAATGAAGTGGCCTATGGGGAAAAAACTGAGGCAGGACCAGCGAAGAAGAAGAAGCGTCTTAATAAGAATAGGTAAGTGCTCATCTTTATTCTATAGCACATCACAGCTTTACTACAGGATTTTGAGCAGACAGCATCAGATGTAGCTTTTTATGTGAAGTTAACAATAATAAAAGATCAGTTATTCTCAGTATTCTCTAGATTAATCTGTGTGTTGTCACCATTATCTTTTACAGTCATGTATTTCTGCACCTCTGGACTGAATATAAATGTTTTTTTTTTTTGTTTGTTTGTTTTAAAAATGCTGTCCTTTATTATTAAATGATTTTGTCTCAATATTTTAGACCTATGGAGATATCATCCAAAAAGCCTGCTCCTTTTCTTAGACAAGTAGTGCCTGTTAAAAAGAAGGTGAGTTGTAGTTTGGTGTGTAAAATGAAACCTTTTGAAGAGGTTTACCAGTGTAATGAGTAAATAAGTAAGTGTGATCAGTATTCTACCTGGAGACCATTCAGATTCAAATCCCAAAGGTACCATTGGGCTAAAAGTGTTCGCTGACCAACGTAATAATGTCAAGGATATTTTCCATATTGCATATATAACATTAATGATATGTCATGTATAATATGTAGTTTCTCTGTCATCAAACACATTTGTTTGAAGATGATTGGACATGCGTTTGCTTACAGCTACTGAGAGACCCTCGGTTTGACAACCTCTCTGGAGAGTTCAAGCCAGAAATTTTTGAGAAGACGTACAGTTTCCTTAATGACGTCAAGCAAAAAGAAAAGATGGTACCAGTGCCCTTGTACACCTGCTTTATTCACATAAAAATAATCTTCTTCATTAAATGTTCTTTTGCATACTATGTATGCTTTGATCATGTATTGTGGTATGTTTTTTTTCTGTTTTATGATATTTTTATATTTGCAGAATTTGTTATATTTTTTTAATCTATTATCAGCGTAAGTTTTTATCAGACATTTAAGTCGATTAAATAATTAGAGAAACTTTATTTGATCGCGTCAAGCACGTACCTCTGTGCGCTCTCCTAGAGGTGATTGAATTCTATATATATTTTTTTTATTTCAGGAAGTTCAAAAGATGCTTAAGAAAGTCAAAGAGCCAAATAAGAAGGAGCAACTCCAGCTGCTGTTACGGAGAATGGTACATGACCTTCCTCAAATGAAACACTGTTCGTCCTTTTTCCAACAACATTGCTTTTTGACATTTTAATTTTCCTGGATGTATGTGTGTGAGTCCCAGGCTCCCAGTGCGAAGCAAAGGGACACTTTTAACACTCCAGACAGTGAGTAAAGAATCAGCTCCTGAGGCTGTCTTGTGACCTTCTGTCTCCAGGTGAACCAGGAGAGTGCCCAGGAGAGCAAGGCACGCCGTCGAGAGAAGGAGCTGGAGTTCAAGAAAAAGCAGCGGCAGCTTGTGGAGCAGGGGCACAGACCGTTCTTCCTCAAGAAGTGTAAGTGCCATCGTAATAACTATGGACATGAACTTGCAGCCTGAAGGTTGTTGGACCAAGTCACGGATGCAGCTTTGATGTAGTAGTCAAACAAGGTCTTCAACAGAACAGGATCAGCAAAAATGTAATCTGTACAGCTGCACAATATTGGTATAGTAGTGCTGGTAAGAAGAGTAATAATGAATAAATGTTTTTCTTGTGAATACACTCATGCAGTAAAGGCATCTGCAGTCATAATATTGTGTCTTTGTACCCCTAAGAAGACAAATGTTTCTGGTGAAATTTCAATCAAAATTGCCTTCAGTGTATGTGACTGTGAGTGAGAATGTGCTGCATTTCTCTGGTTCATAGAAGGGTGAAGGGTGGGAAGTCGAAACTGATATAGACTTAGGGAGCAAAGGGGCACGTGGTAGAAGGTGCTCAAAGTCCTGTATTTCCATTAGTGTGACATCTGAACCTAGTGTCTCTTCCTCATCTCTCAGCTGACAAGCGCAAGTTGGAGCTCGCAGAAAAATACAGTGATCTGAAGAAGAGCGGGAAATTGGAGAATTTCCTAAAGAAGAAGAGGAAACGCAATGCTGTTAAGGACCGCAAGAAGCTGCCCTTCACTCTGAAGGTTCAGTGAATGTAGACCGGTGGTGTGAAGAGAATATAATTCTTGTACTCTATATTCTTCAAAGCAGAATTTGAGGCCATTAGTGGAGTAAGTATAGGGTACAAGTACCATCTAAGTCAAATGTACTAAATACTTAAATGTAAAAAAAAAAAAAAAAAAAAATTGAATTTCATCTACACACTATATATATATATATGTGTGTGTGTGTGTGTGTGTGTGTGTAAATAAAAATAAAGGGCAACAATTGTCAGATCAAAATGTTTCACCAAAGGAAATGCATGTGTTTATATTGAATGCATTACATGAATGATGTGTAGTATACTTGGAACAGTGTATTTATTTCCTTTTTCTTTTTAATGGTGATTCTCAGCTTTTTGAAACATTCACATTGCTTTCTGTAATAAGACACAAATATTAATTACACCAATTTACATAAACCTTTTGAAATTGATTGCAATAAACAATGTTTTTTTTTATACCTGTAGTCAATTGTTTTTTTGTGATACTGAATGTAACCCTAAAATAAATCTAATTAACTTGTAACTTTAGAATTTAATGTGATTAAGAATCAGAACTTATTCATGGACAACCACTCTTGTTTCAGATGCTTACAGGATTGTCATTATATCCTTTGTGCTTTGCCAAAGTCTAGAGCTCATTAGTGCAAAGATGTCAGACAGCAAATGATGGTGTGTGCCTCGTCGTTGATTTTTAAGTGTGTGAACTGTAATGTGTCACAGGAACCAGTGAGCTCAGGCTTATGATGCATTTCCTTATAAAAATAATATCTTGTGAAGTGGCTCTGGGCTAAACGAAATCTGATTATGGAAGAATTTATTTTTGTCATTTAGTAAGAAATTTTTATTAGTCTAATTTGGTTGGAAGAGTGTTTTACATAAAATGTCTCAGTTAGAGGTGGTTGTGGTTAAAAGCAGGTCAGAAGGTATCAGTCTCAAGTAGAGATGAAGTAGAACTAAAAATAAAGAGAAACTGCATCTAGAATTTAGTGAGTGATGGCATTAAAATAGGATACAGCTGTTACTGAGGTGTAAAATTTGTTTAACTTCCATCGTTTTTGTTGTTAATCCACACCAATGAGTAAGTCTAGGTGCTTCATAGCTACTGTTGATTTAACAGTGTTACATTTATACTGTATATATTCATTTAGCACCAAAGCAACCTACAACTATTTAACTGTTTGTACAGCTGGGTACTTTTTTACCAGAACAATTTACATTTATTTATTTAGCAGACACTTCTCCAAAGTGACTTCCAATGAACTCTAGTGTTACTAGCCCACACCTCATTCGACAAAGTGACTTACACTGCTAGAAACACTATTTACAGTGAGTCTCTCATCCATACATCCATCAGTGAAACACTCTCTCTGTCACTCACGCACAGTAGGGGTGAACCTGAGAAGCATGTTGTTGGACTGTGGGAGGAAACCCATGCGGACACGGGGAGAACATGCAAACTCCACACAGACTGAGTGGGGATCGAACCCATGTCTTTTCACACCACCCAGGCGCTGTGAGACAACAGCGCTACTTGCTGTACCACCCTGTTTAGGGTTGGTACCTTGCCTAAGAGTACTACAGCAGGAGGAAGAGTTTGAACCCGCAACCTTCTGATCCAAAGTTGGCGGATCTAACCAGCTACAAAGTAAAATCAAATCGCTAACAACCGTAACAGATGAGTATTTTTTTTTTTCTTCAAATTTGCTCACAAAAAAAAATACCTACAAATAGTATCAGATTTAATCCAAAGAGTTTTTTGTATCAGTGAAACAGTAACAGGGAACATGAAGTTATCTTCTTTGTACCTTTTCTCCCATTAGATTAACTTGACAGCTTGTGTCCTGTTGACATACATACGTGCAGTGCAGTGGTACAGTGAGTAGTGCTGCTGATTCACAGTGTCTCGGTGGTGCAAGAGGATGTGGGCTGAATCTCCACTCAGTCTGTGTTGAGTTTGCTTGTTCTCCCCGTGTCTGTGTGGGTTTTTTCAGGGTACTCAGGTTTCCTCCCACAATCCAAAGACATACTGTTCAGGTAGACTAATGTCTCCAGTCAGCCCTAGTGTTTGAGTGATAGAGTGTGGATGAGTAACCAGTTGTAAATAGTGTATCTAGCAGTGTAAGTCACCTTGGTGAATAAGATGTGTGCTGATAACACTACATAGAGTTTGTCGGAAGTCGCTTTGGAGAAAAGCGTTTGCTAAATAAAGTAATGTAAATGTATCAGCTTAGATTAAACCCCAAATGAATTAAACACTGCATGTTTTTATTCGCAAGAATATTATTGCCAATTAGTATTAATGTTGACATTAGTTGTTAATTGATATTAATTTTTTAAATTGTTTTTGGATTATTACATAATCTAAAATATTCACTTGATTTTTGTCACCAACTTTTCAAAGTAGACACAAAATGCCTAGTGTGTGTTCCACCACCAGGGGGCGCCGAACACCACCTAAGCGCTATATATATATCTAATACTTGTGTACTATTAGGAAAGGTTACATTTTCATTAGGAAAGCTTGTTTCAGTATAAAAAAATTTCTTGGAAATTATGGAAAAGCAGTATTTGAAATATTTTTTTCGTCATCACCTGGTTCTTTTTGTCATGTTCAAATTTCCACCTTGCAATATGACCTGGAAGCACAAGGTGAAGTTCTGCCATCATCGATTGGGTTTTGCCCTTGAACTGCGTGTGTGCAGTCTTCTCTCCACATCCACAGATCTGTATTGTCTTTTGGTTTGTAGGTTTGGTACAATGTTTCACAGCACCTGGGTGGTACGAGAGGATGTGGGTTTGAGCCCCACTCAGCCTGTGTAGAGTCTGCATGTTATCTCCATGTCTGTGTGGGTTTCCTCTGGGTGCTCTGGTTTCCTCCCACAGTCCAAAGACATGCTGTTCAGGTTCATCCATAGGGTGTGAGTGGCAGAAAGTGTGTGTGTGTGTGTGTGTGTGTGTGTGTTCGTTCCACTGATGTATGGGTGAGTGACCCATTGTAAGTAGTGTATCTAGCAGCATAAATCACTGCAGTGAATAAGGTGTGTGAGCTGGTAACACTACATAGAGTTCATTGGTATCGCTTTGGAGAAAAGCATCTGCTAAATAAATAAATGTCAGGAACTCACTACTGTACCTATTTATTAGTACCTTGCAGAAGGATATCACTAGAAAAATAACCAGGAAAGCGTGGGTGTCCTAAACCACTTTTGTACTTGCTAAACAAATTAAATTTCTTTTAAAAACAGCTCTTGTTGTAAGCTGTTTCGGACACACTAGGGGAGGGGACAGATTCAGTGGCGCATCCACAAGTGCCTGATGCAGTTTCTCCTGTTAGCCTTGCGCACACTTTGATATTGTGCCCTAGGAGTGTTATTTCTCAGATAATTACTTTCTGTCTTAGCAGGCGAAAGCACTTGAAATAGAATTTGATATTTTAAGATTCGGAGGGAACTTGGCCTCAGGTGGCTATGCGGAGGTCTCGCGCAGCGCTTCATTATTTTTTCTGCTGCGGAGAGCAAGTAAAAGTTGGAAATGGAACAGCGGGGATCTAAACCCATAGCTTCGACACCTTCCCCGCGTTGCTGGGCTCAGGGGGATCTTTCGGTGCGTTTCGCCGAGCGGCAGATCGTGCAGGGCGTAAAGACACAGGTTTATAACCTGAAGGCTGCAGGGCCTCAATCCCAGGAAGAGCCAGCGAAGTGCTTAGAGTGAATTTCTCCAATGAGCGCATCCCGCTCCGTAATCGGGTACGGGAAAGAATATTCCCCCTGTCGGGGATGAGCTTGGGACGGGAAGGCAGTCCTCGCCGCTCATTGTTCTCTTAGATAAAGGAGAGCTGCCATTGTTAAAGCAGATAACAGTTCCCTCCTAAAATGAGCCTCTTGGCATGTGCTTTTTTTTTTTTTTTGAGACATCCCTGCACACATGCAGCATAATTGGGACAAACAAACAGACCTAAAATAGACAAACAGCCTCTTTCATAACTCTCCAGCAAAGCCCAACAGCGTGGATGCCAGGTCCCAATTCCAAGCGGGACCGCGCTCCGCACGGGCCCGTCCAAAGCGGGCTTGGAACGAAAGGCGAGAAACAGCTCTCCGGTCTCCAGCATCAAACCTTTGCATGCGGTTAATGTGGGTTATGCTTTTGTCTGCTTTCATTTTTTTTTCCCCTTGATCAAAGTGGCTGTATGCTTTAAGCAAAAAGTAAATAATAAATCTGATGATTTGCTGCCAGTGTACAAGAAAAAGGTATTTATAACATAAACGGTATCCATGGGACAGCTAGTAGGATGGTAGTTCCAGCTGCTGCCTTTGGACCCAAAGGTCATGGGTTAGAGCATCACCTCTAGCTGTAGTACCCTTGAGCAAGGTACTTACCCTAAATTGATCCCGTAAAATTACCCAGCTGTATAAATGGGTAAATAGTGGTACTTTAACGTTATAAGTCACTTTGGAGAAAAGCGTCAGTTAAATGGATAAATGTATTGAAATGACTCGTCCAGACAATATATTAAGTGCTATTTCAGGTACTATAATATACATTACAGATCGGACCATATTCTGTTTACCTGTATTTGATTGGGAAATGTGTTTTTATGGTTTTTTTCTACATTTTTGTACTTTTTGTAACAGGTTGAACTATGTGTTTTGTTAAGTAATAAGTACTTTACTAACAAAATAGAGAAGTTGCACCAGGAACTTGTGGATTCTTCACTGAATCACCCCCCACTTTACATTTTGGTTTGGAGACCCAACCTTTCTGCTTCTACCTAGGTATGTCTAGGTAATGACAGCGCTTTAAATACCAAATATTACAGCTGAACATTTTTACATTAGTTATGGCTTCTTGTCTGTCTCGGATGAATTCTTTTGTATAGCGGAGCATCAGAATTTTGTCTACGGCACAACAAACAGCGCCAGCGTGTTCAGGAGGTGTGAGCAGGACATTTCTGAGACTGAAAAAGAAGACATGTCCCATTCCAAGAAGGATATTCTTCCACGCTCTTTAAAGGTTTTAAAAATCACATATTATGAAACACACGTTTCAAGTCTCCGATTCACAGTTTTCCTTGGTTTACAGTGTATTGTCATGAGATAAACCTGCTATATTTGTATATAAAAAGCACTTCCATTTTTATATAGCACATGTCTCAAGGGGATTTTCTTTCATTTCTTCTTACCGACAGCAACACATAAAGAGAGTTAAAATGGATAAAATTTCAAACAATTGAGACCTTACATTTTCATTTAATTTCGGCTATTCTGCTTATTCTGTTTGTTTTGCCTTCCCGTGCTGCAAGCTGTTACAGTGTTATGAATAACATTTAACTAACTATTTTTGCGCAGTTAAAAAAGTTGGTACACTGATTTGTGCAGCTGGCAAAAACTGACATAATACTCTAAAACATGGTTATACTCCATATCCAGTGTGTGCTAGTCTGTACCCTAAACCATACCGCATTTTCCTGGCAAACAACAGTACCTCAGTAAGGGCTCATTAGTGGAAATAAGCCCACATTTCGAATTGAGTGCTTTTAAGATAAGATTTTGGTTTTTGGAGGAAGCCATAGTCTCCTAGAAGATTTGTCGTTTTTTTACGTTTCAGTGAGTCAGTGACATAGTGAGGCTTAATGAGACTCTCTTTAATTCCTAAAATATATATTCATTTAGATTACAGGAATTGATCATTTGAAAATATCTATCATCAATGATGAGAACGTTGCATCAAATTCTTCTTCTAAAGTGTTTCTAAAGTGAAAGTTTGCTATAGCATAGTGACCTTTACCATGCTCCATATTTTACCTAGAAGTGACTCTGTTAATCATATAGCACAGCCTCTTGAGCCACATGTTTTTTCCTGTAAATGGTCTTCCCTCAGGGTTGTTATTACTTATTATGAAGAGTTTACCTCTCCTCCTTTATATTTAATCTGCTCAATCTACCTTCATCAGTTTTCCTGGGAAAACAAGGCTATTTCAGGTCCGTTTGTGAAAAGAATGGTTTCTGTTTCAATTCCGCAGGGAATATGAATGTAATGCAGGTTGAAGATGTAAGAACTCCGTATTCCATTAAAAATCACAGTACAAGACGTTACCTAATAATTGCTATGCTCTCTTTCACATGTTGGCCTTTGCACAAGGCTGATCTGACACATAAGATATACCTGATTTAGGCATGTGCATTAAAAACAGGCTCTGTTATTTTCCTAAATGAATTAACTATGGTGGAATGAAGCAAATTTTACTGTTATCCCAGTTTGACTATGATAAAAGGTGGGACATTTTTGAAAGGAGAGCTGTGGTACAGAGGATGGTGCGGTGGTACTGGGTCCTGCTCTCTGGCGGGTCTGGGGTTTGAGTTCTGCTTGGGGTGCCTTGCGATGGATTGGCATCCTGCCCTGGGTGTGTCCCCTCCCCGTCCAGCCTTGCGCCCTGTGTTGCCGGGTTAGGCTCCGGTTCACCGCGACCCTGCTCGGGATAAACGTTTTCAGACCTTGTGTGTGAGCTGTGGCACTTGTTGAAATTATAGATTATCTGGACATTTATGATTTTTAAAACGTATCTTTTCATCTTACAATTAATGTCTCTTATCCCGGTACTTCTGAGTATCCACACAAAGGGATTATATGAATTTTTTTCTTTGTTCTATTGTCGCTACATTTTTAATTTCAATCACTGATTTTTCTTACTCTATTCTATATGCTTCATCATGTAGGCAATCACTTCTGTATCTAAAAAAAAGAAAAAAAAAGAAAAAAAAAGTAATAATTTCCCGTGTGGGATCAATAAAGTATATCTATCTATCTATCTATCTATCTATCTATCTATCTATCTATCTATCTAACCTGTTGGGGGCAGCTGGTGTAATAGTGGCTAGAGCTGCTGCCTTCAGACCGAAGGGTTTGAATCCCACCTTCAGCTGCGATACCCTAGAGCCAAGGTACTTATAAAATCGACACTGAAAAATTTTATCCGGTAAAATTCTTTAGCTGTTTAAATGGATAAATAATTGCAGGTAGTTTAACACTGTAAGTTGCTTTGGAGACAGAGCATCGGCTATATGAATAAATGGAATATCCCAGTTGGGGGGATCAACAACTTTGCTCGGTTCCAGGTACAAGTCATTCAGCAGATTTCAGGCCAAAATGGAAGTACAGTAAGCACTTTCCTATGGTTATTACTGTATTTTATTTCTAAATATTTAATGTTGTGTAATTAGTCGACCAATCAGCATTTTATTGTTGCATTTTTTGCTGGATTTCAGCAGTTGGTGGTTTAATGGAGTAAATTCCAACTTCTCTTTTCAGAGAGACATTGACTTCAGTTTCATTTATTTCTTCAGTTTTGGAGTGTTTTTTCAGCATTTTATGCTGCATTCACCATCAGAAAAACATTCTTAAATGTAAACTGTGTGACATTTTGTCTTTATTGAATTATGCAAATAGTTTTGATTTTGTGTGATGTGTTACAGCATACCGCTAGTTTTTTACATCTTGGATAGATTTTCTTTTTATTTTGTTCTTTTGAATTGGGTTAGACTGTTTACATGTCTTTCAAAAAGTGCTAATATCAATTCAATTCAATTAATCTTTTTTATAGAGCGCTCTTCTCACGCTGTGATATCAGTCTCCCGGTAGTCCACGTTTTGCAATATGCTTATGGCCATCATCAGTACAAGACATTATTGCGTGCCTCATGAAAGTAAAAACCTGAGCATTATATCTGTCTTTTCTTTTGTTCTTTTATTTCGCTTTTAATTAATCGAGAATACTATTCTGGAAATGTGTAAGAGAAGGCAGGTTAAACCCAATAATGGATGCCTGCTGGGTGACAGATTGGAATATTTGATGTGCAGCGCTGGCTGCTTTTTCTTTCCATGAAGGAGGAAGGAGGATTAATCTGCTGGAGTTTGTCACCTGGAAATATGGTGTCGTCCCTCCTGATTACAGAGAAATGTCTCAGGAGAATATGAATGTTCAGAACCAGAAAATGTTCCAAGGCGACACTAAGCAATAGTTTGAAATCTACATTTTTCTTTCTCAAAATGACATGTAAAAATGTTTTAGTAATGTTGAAAAGGCATTGTAAGTGATGTATGCTAGGCAAGTATTGAATATTCCACCAGCACAATTAATCTTATTACAGTTACAGCACATACACCTACAGGTCGTGCATCTTCTTTAAATAGAATCATTTTCACTCACAGAATTACCATAATTTGCAGTGTACAGCACTTTGCAAATGACAGTGTACTGTAATTAATCTTTTTGATACATCGTACTTGGTAGAAATCACTTAGAATCCGCAATGAGTCAGGGTTCACATACACACACACACACACACACACATCATCTGAACCGCTTGTCCCATACGGGGTCACGGGGAGCCGGAGCCTTACCCGGCAACTCGGAGCGTGAGGCTGGAGGAGGAGGGGACGTACCCAGGACGGGACGCCAGTCCGTCGCAAGGCACCCCATGGGGGACTCGATCCCCGGACCCACCGGAGAGCAGGACCCGGTCCAACCCACAGCACCACCGCCCCCCCCCCCGAGTCAGAGTTCATTTTCAGAATAAATGTCAGATTGCTGCCGTAACGTACAATACGTGGCGTTTAATTTTTAAAGTAATTAATGTCGTAAGGACTTCAGTCTCGGAATTGTATGAAACATTATCTAAAATGTACAGCACAGCTCTGGCAAACTATGATTATAGTGTTCAAAGGATTAAACACTAGTATATAAATTCACTAATAATAGAAATACTTGCAATACTTTTTGCATGAACTGTCACAAGCGGCACCCCAGGTGATCAGCAGAAGTTGTTACATTTTATAAGCTAGCACATTCCAGCAGATCTGATCCCAATCATTCAATTATTTCATTTAACAGTCTGGTTTCTAAGAGGGGAAGTATGAGAACGGTCAGCTTGTGGATTCTTAAACAATGAATATCATAGTACCTGAGTTGTTCTGCTGCAGCGTCTCCTGCTCTTGTGCTCTTGTTTGGAGTTCCAACTACTTGCTCCTTGTGTACGTCGTTGTTATGACTCCAAGGCTCTCCGGAGCTGAAGTGGGGTGCAACATAAAGTTGGTCCTCCAGCCAATCATCTTTATCTTCTGGGGTCAACAGTGATAAACGGGTGTCCTGTCCATTCCCAGAAAGGGGCAGTATGATCAAGAATGGACAAGACCGTAGACGTCAAGGACTTCCTCACTCTCCTAGTCTTTGTGTCACCATGTTCTTCCACTCTTTGGGTCATTGTGTCACCAAGTCTCATGTTTCTTTGTTCTCCAATCCCCGCAGCAAAGAGTTAATACCAATTACCTAATGTACATTGCACTTGCAGTAATGTTATAATATACATCCTGCAGATGTGCTGGGGCACGTCATCAGTGATGTGATCTGGGGTCATTGTTTATTTCAGGTCAGACACGCTCACTCAGGTTACCCAGCTGGGGTTGATCAAGGCCCGACTTGCATCCCAACAGCAATTTACCACGGATCCGCTCTCTTAATCCAGAGCTGGTTCTCTCTGCGACTTCAGTAGCTGATCGGATGACTGTCCTCTTCGCTTCCCCTGTGATGCCCATCAGCATTGGGGCTTTGCACAATGAGTACCCTGCAAATCCCCAACAACCCACCTCAATGGGCATGCACTGTGCACATCAGCCTTACACAGAGCACATGCAAATAAACTTTGCACTTGAATTTGCATTAGCATTTGCATTTATTTATTTAGTAAACACTTTTGTCCAAAGTGACTTCCAATGAGCTCCATGTAGTGTCATCAGCCCACACACCTTATTCACCGCGGTGACTTACACTGCTAGATACACTACTTACACTGGGTCACTCATCCATACATCAGAGGAACACACTCTCTCTGTTACTCACACACTACTCACTACTCAGGAATTCACTACTGTCTGTGTCTCTGACTAATCATGATGTTAGCTACACAGATGAGTCATAGAGTTTCATGATGAAAAAAAGAATTGAAGTGTTTTCCATGACCTATGTGATCAAGAGAATTATTAAACATGATGATGCCATGATGGAGAGGCTTGAGCAGAGTACATTATCAATTTCCTTTGGACAATGTGCTGGAATGGTGTAACAACACTGAGGCTTTGTATAAGAAACACCAGGGATGCCTTTGCTTTCTGAAGAAACTCCGGTGTTAGGCAGTACACAGGTAATTGAAGCAGATGTTCTAACACTCTGTTGTAGATGGTGCATTCTTTCTTGTGATTGTATGCTGGAGCAATAGCATTGCTACAGGTGGTGCCAAATAAACTAATTATGAAGGAGTGGAATACAGCATACATATTTTTTCAGATTTTTCCAGCTTTTAAAAGCTCAAGATGCTGATATGATGGCCCTGGGTGTTGCTGCTGAAAGGTTCATATTTGAACACAATCTCAGCGCTCTCCGTATAAAAGTAATTACTGTACTTGCTAATCCATTCATATATGCATTTGCCGGTAGAAGATTATGCAAATGAAGGTCAAATTGGAGCTTTGTCCACCATCGTTGCTCAGAGGTAGGAAATGAGACTTCGTGTCGTGCACACCGTACGGAATGGCCCTGTGGGTAATGCCGAATAATCAGATTGGATAACCTGCAATTGTACTGAGTAAGAGAAACTAGAACGCCAAAAGCAGAAGTGATTTGGGTTGGTAAAATGTATTATTAATGAATATTTAAACAAATCTGCAGTTTCTATCCATGCTTAGCTGCAGCAAGTGTCTGCTATTGTCTGTTGGAGAACATCCAAGCAGTTCACCTCCATTCAACTTGTGAAAATGTAATAAACGAAGACTGAAAATATTTTTGTATAAGGAAGTTTGCCCGTTTCTTTGCATTGATAGATTGACATAACCTCCTTAAAAACATCTTTCCTCGGGGTATAGAAGTTAGATCTAAGGATGAACGTAGGTCCTTAAAATTATGTGTTCCACTGATCATTTAGACTACAGATTTATTTTATATGCATTCACCTCGTGGTCTTTGGCTCAAGGTTTTATTAACTGAGCCGGTACTGTTGCCTCAGGTATTACACCTAATTTGCAGGTGATTTCTCTTTCTCTTTCTTTGTGGTTTTTACAAAGATGTGCGGTGCTGCCAGCCAAGTAAAGGTGCAGTATCCTCTTCCCATTTTATTGGAAATGTAATGTACCTTGTCCAGTTCACTTCCTGAGATTCTCATTTTTGATTTTATCCGTACACCATACGCTTTTTGTCGGAGCACAAGATTGGTTTTTGATTTCTGTTCCAGTTCCACGAAACCATTTCATTTATCTAGGTTAGTTTGCATTTAGAAACTTGGTATACATAAAACACTTGGATGTTTTAGATTAGGAATGAAACACGTCCATGTCAAGAAATAACATTTAAGCGAGCCAAAGATGCCTGTCCACTTTCAGCTGAGCAGTTCTAGTTACTTTTTTAGTAATTCAACTGTATTTGGGTCAGCCCTATTCGGGTAAAAAGAAAAAAAAAATGTGTCCTGCATCTGAGAGAGAACATGTCAAGTTTGAATGATTCAGGAAACACAGGAGTTTGTATTTATAGAAGACAAATTAATGATGCTTTTTAAATCCACATTTACTTGGTTCTATTCTTTGAGGTTCTCCACTGGAAGTAGCCGTGATGAATGTTGACAGCTTTTGCACTGCAATATACACAACAGTCTTGTGATATTTGACCCAGTCACAGACAACCTCTATGACTCATTTGCATGCATTTAAATGCCAAACCCAGCAGTGACTCATAGGGAGAAGAAGAAACTCACCCTATGGAAAAATGGAAAAATGTCTCTTTTTCTAGTACCTAGCTCATTATTTACTTCATTTAAATAACCAGATCTCTTCACTTCACTTCATCTAAATAACCAAATCTCTTCCAATTGCTTTGGGTTGTCAGCAAAGTTAAGAATCACTTAGTTTCATTAAATCCTACTGGAGGTCACGGTACAAGCTCCGCAAAATAATGGAAATCCGAGTTTGCCCTATTGGCACTGTAATACATGACAGGAATGAATTTCTGGCATGGTAAATACAACTATTTCTGCCAGTTTAACTGAAGGGAAGAGAAACTAATTAAAAGTTCAATATCACCCTCTCACACTCTCCTACCGTCACATAAATTAAGCCCTTTAAAAACAAAACACCGTTTTAACTAAAGCATTAATTTTCACAATTGTGGCAAATTGCCAGCGTTCATCAACTTGTATGGCTCACAGCTTACTTACCATCCAAAATCAGAGACTTGAAATTGGGCAAAATGTGCTGTTTCCTAATTTCAATTAGGTAACTTTAACATTTCTATGCAGTGCTGCATGTTTCACTGTGATTGAGTAGCTTGCACTGTAATTGCTTGTTTGCATAGTTCAAGTGGTCTGTATTCATGCCTGCACAGCACTTAGGTTCATTGAAATACACATTTATTGGAAGCTTAATGTGAAAAACTGGTAATGCAACACAGCATACATTGCAGTAAGCAAACCCTGCCCCTCAGCAACGTCTCCCAAGATTTACTGTGCTGAACAGAATGAAGCAGTGGAGATTGATGCACGTTGTCAGACAGTTGCCCATAACTAGTTTATTAGTTTTCCAAAACGTGAAACGTAGGTGCTTAAATATATCAAAAATACACACTTATTTTTATTAGAAATAACAAACAAACAAACAAATAAAGCAGCACAGAGGAACGTATACTAAATATTTAGGTTTTGCTAGTGTTATTTTTGGTTACCTGATTTCACAGCATATCCAATTATAGTTTAATTAACTGCACAAAATCTGAACAGATTTCTCATTAACTAATCTGGAATTTGAAGATCAAAGGGTTCGACATCTCATTGGCCACATGTGGAATAAGAAACATTGTGGAGTGACTCTACAAGAGAATCACAGATCAAAAATATTATTTTTCATGCTCTCCCCCCACTTACATTCGACACTTGCGCACACACAGTAACTATAAGCAAAAATGTAGATATTTCTCAAAATGAAACCTTTCAAAAGAAGCTCATGCCAAGCACATGTACAGTATCATGCAGCAATGAAGTAAAAACATTATCCAGCTCACACAATACCACATAAACAGGATTGCAAAGCACCATAGCTAAGTCTATTTAATTTTCAACACAATGTGTTTATTTGATCTTGACCCTTTAAACTTTTTCCTTCTATGTAATTTTCACTTTACATTTTCTCACTCTTTTAAGTGTATTTTTATGTGATTGTTGGAACTACTTTGACATAATTTATTCATAATTAATTTAGCAGGCAAGATCAATTCTGCATGAATGGACTTCATACTGATTTAATACTGATGAGAGGAAGCACATCAAGAGCAAAGGGAGCTCTACTATAGATTGGACCAATTTCCTGTAATCACGGTCAGTATGATGCACTTTTCTCTATGTTAAATAAAGAGGGAAGGACCAAGGAATACGGATGTCACAGTCCTGAAAAATATAATATTCATCTTTTTATTGTATCTTACCTTCTTGCCTTAAGCCTAATGTTCTCTTTCATTCCAGGTTGGTTATAATCTGGGTGGAGGTAAGTGCCTTGCGTGTAATAACGTTATACCATTAAAGTGTGTAAATAGATAAAGGGAAAGTACATTCTACAGAGAGCTGTTAGGGACTAACAATAGCGTAACAGTTCCAATGTTCCAAATTACTTTTTCCATTCATGTAATTTCCAGCTTGTGAGTCCATCCACTGATTTGAAACATCTTTACCACTGCATTTCTAAAGCCACTAAATGCAAATCTGCAGTTCTTTTACTTTACCTTTCTGAAGTAGCCCATAAATAAATGGAGCTGGATTTGGACCTGCGGTTCTGGAAGGTGAGTTGAAAGTGCCCAAATCAAGGCTACAAGGACAGGCGCACCACAGTTTACTGATACCCCTGTATACAACAATTAATTGCTTGAATGTGTCTGTCTATAACTGACTCACTTAACTCTGCACATCGTTACAGTAATTTTAAATTTTCCCAGTATTACATCCTGACAACACCTTGACCTGAACATGTGACATTTTTCAGCAATACCATGATGTACAGTCAAACAGCAAGCATCAGCCTCCTTCCTGCAGACACAGTAATTTTCTCCACGCTTACTGTTCCTCAGTCATCCCTTAACTTGGGGTTCTGGCATTAACTGGCATGAATCAGATATTCTTCCTCTAGCATGTGGTTGACCTGGAGAAACAAGGTGGAAAGGGGACAACTTTGTGGCCAAAATCCTTGTCTCTGAAACAATTAGCATAATTACACATTTATGTAACTTCAATTTACTTGTTTACATAAGCACTCCCACTGTGTAATGACATGAAAAGATTAATCTAATGTATGTAAAATCAATAGAGCAGTGGCATAAATGAAATACTTGGGAAAAGCACCAATGGTTTGAAAGAAGGTCATGGGTACATCAGATAATTAACTACAGATACATCATGTAAATGAAAACCAATGCCAATAATTATTCATTTGAGGTCAATTTGCATGCAATTTGAAAATAAAGCACTATGTTGATTAAAAAGAAAAATGCAAGCACCGTCATTAACAAAGAGGGGGCTCAATGAGAGGCAGAATCGATTAGCATCAATTAGTTTGTGCAGTGGTTCTCTGAGAGGTAACATAAGAGTCCATGGAGAGCAGTGTTAGACAATCTAAGCATCAATAAAACTCCTTTAAAAATAAATAGAAGAAACAACTTTTAAACATCCAAACTTTTCCCCCACTGTAATTCTTCTCTCCAACCACTCCCCTCCAGCCACAATCTTGAACATCTTAATTTAATCGTCTTTCTACTCACTTATACACTTTGCTCGTTGTAAATTTTAGGAGACCTCCATTACATTTCTCCTGATGAAACGCGCGCACACACACACACACACACACACAGTCTACAGTTGCTTGGTCGTGGCAAGCCAGAGCCTAACCCGGCAACACAGGATGCAAGGCTGAGGGTGAAGAGACACACCCAGGACAGGACTCCAGTCCACCACAAGGCACCTCAAGCAGGACTCGAACCCCAGACCCACCAGAGAGCAGGCCCTGGCCAAACCTGCTGCCTCCCTGATGAAACTGGAATTTTTAAAAAAAATTTAAGTAATATAATATAACTTTTATTTACAGGCACCTAAGGTCACCAGAGTTCCTTTTTTATTTTTAGCATAGTGGCTTTTTATAGACAACTGTTCCTTTTTTGTAGAAATAGAACACTAATCTTATTATTGATTTCTTACCCTGTGCATCGGCCATTTTCAGAGGTTAAAAAGCTCCATTAGTCGTTTAATTGGATTTAAGCATAAAAAAAATGTTGCAATATGCAATATATCTGTCTAATGTTTCAGCCTCCATTCAGTAATGCTGGAATGCTTGTAATGTGTTGCTCTGATTAAAATTCCTCTTTTTCACCCATAAGAATGTACTTGTAAGTCTGACAGTACAGTTATTGAATTTTAGTTTGGTACATATTTCATTTTTACACTTATTTATTAGGACTGTTAACACTTTTATTAGACTAAAAAATTGAAAAACTGAAAAACTACATTTACTCACACTAGCAAAAATCAAGCAGATGAAATGATATTTTTCAATGACTCCACAAGGAAAAAACAGGCGACTGAAGCATCTGAAACACACACGTGCCTTTGTGGCTTGGCTCAGTTTGGTCGCATACATGGTTAGTTTTTGTACCTTTTGATGTACAGCTATACCTAAAATATTTTTCTTATTTCCTTCTTAGAAGATCAAAGCTTTCTTACAAATATGAGTTCACTTTTCAGTCACACAAAATGACGGTTAATGAATACTCTTTCGTATGTCTGCCTTGTACAGACTTTAAACATTAGAATGTACACAAAAGCACCTGCTTGGATTTAAAAACACCCGATGAAACAATTATATATCACCTTTTGTAAACCTAACATCTGATTTTAAATGAACTGAAGTTCTCTTTTATGTATGAAGACAAAGTCTCTTCTTTTGTATGTGGTGTCTTACTTTATTAGACAGGATTTATTTATGTTTTAGCACAAAACCCCTGGATGTGGTACATAAAATGTTTGTTTTACACACTCTGGTTCCAGGATGAATGGAAAACAGTGCTTAGACATCATGGAAGCAGCAAGTGTGTAATAAACAGCATGCTGAGAGGGAACTCTGGACCCATAAAATATAAAAAAAACACATCTGAGTAGACACAGCGCTACAACAATGTAAGGACTGGGGGCAGATGTAATTAAGGGAGAACTTAATCTGTAAGTAAATCTGTAAGTAATAAAAAAAAAAAAAAAAACTCCTTAAGGGAAATTAAGTTTATTGGTTCTGATAATGATTAATTGATTCAAATTCAAGGGTCAGGTTAACATTATTTTAATGTAATTATCCATATTAATAATAATCATCTATGTACTTTTTGAACTTATAGATACTCTGAGAAAATGAATTTTTCTTCAAGGCAAACTGTAATTCTGCTTCCAAGCATGCAATAAGAAAGTTGTGAAACACACAACTATATGAAAAAAAAAATCCGGCTCACTTTAATCTTTCTTTTCAAATGCCACTGACACAAAATTTGTTGTGTCTTTAATGTATAAAGAGATTATCTGTCTTATACTTTGTACAGCAAAACTAGTCAACACAGGCATTTCATTATGATATGTGCTTTGATTTCATCATGAGGGGTAATGTACCTATTATATACCACCTTTTCTATATCTACAAATGTGGCTTTATTAATCTGTCAATGTGCCTTTCTGTGTCTAACAAAACATTTTAAGTGATAAGAAATGCAGTATACTGAAACGACCCGCGTTACTGTTCTGAGCAGGAAATGTGTCTGTTGGTTAGCGTTTGGTGAAGTACGGGGAATATAAGAGGGTGATTGCATCTGCCAGGAGAGAAAGAGAAGAGAGCCTGGGGGCGCTAAGCAGGCTGGGACTGGCAAGACGCGCAGGTCCTGGAGGAAACGGGGTCCTCGGACCAAGAGCAACATTCACCTGTGTGCCGGTGTTCGAATAAAACGTTCGAAATGAACGCTGCCTCTGTGTCCTTCTTCACCCCATCCAAACCCACGGCGCTGCGCGTCACAATACAATTGTGCTTGAAAGTTTGTCAGCGCTTTGGAATTTTCTCTATTTCTGCATAGATATGATCTAAAGCATGATTAGATTTTCACGATCATCCAAAACTAGAAAAAGAGAACCCAGGTGATTGTCATGTCATTGTCTGAACCACTTGTCCCACACGGGATCATGGGGAGCCAGAGCCCAACCTGGCAACACAGGGCATAAGGCTGGAGGGAGAGGGGACACACGCAGGATGGGACGCCAGTCCGTCGCAAGGCACCCCCAGCGGGACTCGAACCCCAGACCCACCGGAAAGCAGGACCTGGTCCAACCCACTGCACCACCGCACCCCTATACCCAGCTAATTATCTGAGACAAAACATTACACTTGTTCATATATTTGTTGAGGAAAATTATCCAATGTTACATATCTGTGTGGCAGAAGTATATGAACCTTTAGAATTATCAGTTCAATGGAATGAGTAAATTAAAGCCAGGTGTTTCGGTGTGAGTTGGGGGGGCGGCCCTGCCTTATTTAAAGAACAGAAAGCTGGGGATTCACTATCACAGTATGATCTTCACCACACAGGCTTCTGGAAGTGTGACATGGCGTGAACAAAGGAGATTTCTGAGGATCTCAGAAAAAGAGTTGTTGATACTCACTAGGCTGGACAAGGTTGCAAAACCACTTCTAAAGAAGTTCGACTCCACCAGTCCACCGTTAGGCGGATAATGTACAAATGGAGGAAATTCAACATCTTTCTTACCCTCTGCAGGAGTGGTCGACCAACAAAGATCACATCAAGAGCAAGGCATGTAACAGTCTGTGAAATCACAAAGAAACCCACGGTAATCTTTAAGGAACTAAAGACCTCTCTTGCATTGGCTAATGTCAGTGTTCATGAGTCCACCATCAGGGGAACACTGAGCAGCAATGGTATGTATTACGGGGGTGCAAGGAGAAAGTCAGTGCTCTTCAAATTGAACATTGCTGTCCGTCTACACTTTGCTGAAGACCACATCCATAGACCAGAAGGTTTTTGGAAGACTGTTCTGTGGACAGATGTTATTGAAAATACACACACACACTTTCAGAACCACTTGTCCTATAGGGGGTCACAGGGAACCAGAGCCTACCCAACAACACAGGGCATAAGGCTGGAGAGGGAGGGGACACACCCAGGAGGGGACATCAGTCCATTGCAAGGCACCCCAAGCAGGACTCAAACCCCAGACCCACCAGAGAGCAGGACTGTGGTCCAACCCACTGCGCCACCACATCACCACACCCCCCCCTTATTGAAAACAAATATTCACAAACTTTTTCCACACACAGATATGTAACATTGGTTTTCTGAACTGCTTGCCCCATATGGGGTCGCAGGGAACCGGAGCCAACCCGGCAACAGAGGGCGTAAGGCTGGAGGGGGAGTGGACACACCCAGGACGGGATGCCAGTCCATCGCAAGGCACCCCAAGCAGGACTCGAACCCCAGACCTGCTGGAGAGCAGGACTGTGGGCCACATTGGATTATCTTCCACAATAAATAAAAGAACAAGCGTAATATTGTGGGGGGGTGCAGTGGCGCAGTGGGTTGGACCATAGTCCTGCTCTCTGGTGGGTCTGGGGTTTGAGTCCCGCTTGGGGTGCCTTGCGATGGATTGGTGTCCTGTCCTGGGTTTGTCCCCTCCAGCCTTATGCCCTGAGTTGCCGGGTAGGCTCCGCGACCCCGTATGGGACAAGCGGTTCTGAAAGTGTGTGTGTGTGTGCAATATTAACTAGGTTCTCTTTATCTAGTTTTAGGACTTGGGTGATCATATTTATGCAAAAATAGAGAAAGCTCTAAAGGGTTCACAAACTTTCAAGCACCACAATAACTATACGTACAATATGTTTTATATCTTAAAAGGTGCCTTTTTGTAAAGCAGTATTCTCAATTAAATAAAAAAGCTTCCTAATAAAGGCACGTAATCGCTAAGACTGCCTATCTCATAATTAAGTTTAGCACCAAAGTGATGCCCATACAAAACACATAGACATGTGATACTATATTTATTAATTCAGCTGACACTTTCCACTAAAGCAGCTTATGATCATTTATATAGCTGGATGAATTTACTGGAGCAGTTGAGGGTAAGTACATTGTTCAAGGGTACTACAGCCAAAGGTGGGGATCAAACTAGCAACCTTTAGATCTAGAGGCAGTAGCTCTAACCTCTACAATACCAGCTGTCCCCTTCTAGTGTACTTATCTACTTAATGTATATTAAGGTCCCTCAGAAAAATCCTTTAGTAAGTTTTAATTAACCCCTTTTATTTTACTTTTAGCAAGTAGATGACAATCATTTGATAAATTTATTTATATTTACTCCTTTCTTGCTTGCGCTTAATCTCTTTATGTAATTTCTTTTTATCTGTTTTTTGACTGCCACTCACTTTTAATTCCCTTCAAGACAAAAAGAAAATACTTTCCCTGAACTGTGGTCATATTTGCTAATTTGTCTCTGTGAAACCTTGTACTTCAAACTGTAAATTCCAGCATAGATGAAATATGCGAAATATGTAAATACCTTTATTTCACTAGCACCCAGCAAGTGAAAATTCTGAGAAATCTTATTTCCTAGTTCTCAGAATTAAACAAAAAAAAAATTCAGAACAATCTGTTTTTCACAGTTCTTTGTCACATAGGAGAGTACAAGCAGCTTAAATTCTTTATATACAAGGATGATCTGACAGTGGCACATTGGGGAACTGGACACTGGACCCAGATGTGGGATCGGTCATTCGAATGCTGAAGGGACAAAACAAATCTCGTGTTCTGAGCAGGTGAAGGTTCAAATTCAAGGGGTGAATGCTGTTCAAAGGACGATCCAGAGACGTGGTCAAATGACTAAGCGATGCTCTTGGCCATGGGCGACAGGCAGGAGGGGACAAGGAAGGAAGATGTAAGGAGCTGGTTTGGTAAGGCCACTGTATGGTTTAAGAGTGCAGAGGGAATCGCTGTTTCAATGAGATTCCGTAAACTGGGCAGCAGTGGATTGGTGCCCTTTACATCCTGCTGTGTTGTTTTCAGCCAGGTGCTTGCAGTTGAGGTGTGCACGTGGGCCTGACAGATGAGGCTGAAGAGATTCCTTCATTGGTGTTGTATGTTCACACATTAAAGTTCTATCCCTCTGTGGGCCTACTTTTAAGTTCTTTTCAAACCACAGGTTGACCTGGTCTGACCTGAAACCTTGTGTATAAAAGCTAAGTTAAGCATACAGATATGATTGAACAGCAGGTTAGGATGGTGATCCTTAAGGTAAAGACATTGTATGTAGAGCTCTCCTTTGCCTACTCTATTAACAATATATTCCACACTCATAGGCTATAAACAACAGACAACACTTTGATGCATGTTTAAAGAAGCAATGGGGTTCATTTGCGGAGACAGCAGCGAAGGAGTCGCTGATGCCGCAACTACGTGATACTGATGAACGTTGCTGGTGTGAACCTGAGCACCCTGTGTGGTTGTCTGGCACATGAATAATCACTTGCACAGCTTCTTTCCTGTGGATGAACTGCTGATGCTCACTCCTTCATACAACAGCATTGCGCGAACCTGCAGAATCCCATGGAGAAAAATTTCACAGAAGTTTAAAAGAACTTCTAAAATAGTCAGATAACAGACTTTCTTTTTTTTTTTTTTGTAATACCAGGTGTATTTTTTGTAATACCAAGCCTTCAGTGAAGAATCATGGGATGCTTAATGAAGTTTCTAAACAGCGATTATTTCTAAGTTTCAAGGCTTTAAAAGTGTAGAGTAATAGCTGTAATATCCTTTGATATTACAGACCTAGGGGGGTGCGGTGGTGCAGTGGCGCAGTGGCACAGTGGGTTGGACCAGGTCCTGCTCTTCGGTGGGTTTGGGGTTTGTGTCCTGCTTGGGGTGCCTTGTGATGGACTGGCGTCCTGTCCTGGGTGTGTCCCGACCCCCTCCAGCCTTACGCCCTGTGTTGCCGGGTTAGGCTCTGGCTCCCTGTGACCCCCACATGGGACAAGCGGTTCAGAGGATGTGAGATATTATAGACCTGAAAACACTGAGGAATATCCCTAGTGAGTATGACAGGACTTGCTGGAAGTATGTCTGAACTGGTCAGTGTGCATGCTGGGCTCCGGAACTTGATCACTTCAGAACGATTTTAATACAGTCAGTCATAGTAAAGGACACAGGCATCTGGATGTTTATGCTGGAAATGTGCCTGCCAATGACTGTTAGTAATATGATATTACCTGCAAGAAAACCAGAGACAGGATGAGGGAGGCAAATGTTTTCAATGTATCACACCTATCAACAATTAAGGCTGCTGAAATGACCTTCAGATAGTTATGAACACCGAAGCTTCACATTAGGTGTAACTTTCATTATCATTTAATGTTGCACTCATACTGTTAAGTATTGCTCGCTCAGTTTCATTAACTGCTTGCCCTGGACAAGGTCACTGCCGTCCAGAACCTTTGGGCACAAGGTTCGAGAGCAGCACACCCTGGAGAGTACACCAGTCCATCACAGGGTAGCCACAGCTGCATACACACATGTTCACACACTATGTAAAATCTGGAGTCAACATCAAGTTGACCTGAACTGCATGTGTTCGGTCTGTGGGAAGAAACCAGAGCACCTGGAGGAAACCCACACAGATGCCGGGTGAAGATAGTAATTCCACACAGACTAGGATGGATTTCAAACCTACACTCCAACAGCCCAGGCGGTGTGAGACAACAGTGCTGCCTCCTGCACTTTCATGTGAACCCCAAGTGTCATAATTAAAGGTGTTTGGATTTAATTTCATTAATGTTTATATTTAATTTTGTTTCTCAATTGTATTGCTATGTTATGCAGAGAATTAGGACAAAACTGTTAGTGTTGTCTCCCTTACTGGTGGAGCACGCTCATCTTGCTGCAGAAATTGTTCAGACAAGAAAATGTGAATCAGACAGTAAATTTAAAATAATATCTGCCTCAATCCAGTGACATATAAAATGGATCCCAACCACTGCTGTACTAATACTACTTCTATACAGTATTTTCATTCTTAGTGTTAGAGAATTTATTACAGTACATTACACCATCTTTAATTTTGATTCTCCAGTCGAGAGTAAAGTTTCTCCTAGTGTGTGTGTTTGTTTTTGTTTTTGCTTGGTCGTAGTGTTAAGGGAAATATAGAAAAACATTTAGTTAAAGGGCAAATAATGTGCAGAACAGTTAAAATACTATGAAACCACAAAATATGTAACCTATATTTTCAGTAATTACAGTAGATTTTTAAAATGAGCAATTAGTGCAGATTTTTTAATAAAATCTTAGGATGAGAGAATGGAGGCAAATTATTCTATTAGTCACCAACCCCTGTTCCACAATGACTACTGTGTACGTACTTAATTGCATAATGCATACAGACACATCACATGGTGCTATTAATAGGCAACATTGTAATTGTATCTGTGTAATTAAACCTTGTCTTAATTTACAGTTTAATTTATATTATACTGTCTAAATTAATTCTCTTATGTTCTAAATGAACTACACTCAGTGCAGTTAAACAGCCCATCATAATGATGATATCTGAGAACAAATTATTTATTTATACATGTATTCAGAATACCAATTATAATTTAAAGCAAAAGAATTTTCAACAATTATTAAATTTTGCAGCAAACGTCAAACTCCACCAGTTCTTTAAAAAAAAAAAATCCAAAATGTTACATTGTAACCCAGATATTACAGAGGTAGGGGGGTGCAGTGGCGCAGCGGGTTTGGCCTGTGCCTGCTCTCTGGTGGGTCTGGGGTTTGAGTCCTGCTTGGGGTGAATTGCAATGGACTGGCGTCCTGCCGTGGGTGTGTTCCCTCCAGCCCTGTACCCTCTGTTGCCAGGTTAGGCTCCAGCTTGCTGCAACCCTGCTTGGGATAAGCAGTTTCAGTCAATGTGTGTGTGTATTTCTGAGGCTCTCTCATTTATTCACAACAGACAGTTTATTAACAGAACATCAGAATGGCCTTGAAAAGGAAATTGCACGCAGCGTTATGCTTGCAAATATGCAGTGTGATTCAAGAATCAAGGCACTCATGTGAGATCTACCCAATGTCTATAAAAGGGTATTGTGATGCTGTCACACACAATCCTTGAGAGCAGTACAGTCATGCCACCAGAGCTATTCACATAGTCCAACCTACAATAGAGTACATTAAGGAAGTATTCAGACCCCTTCACTTTTTCACACTGTTTATGTTGTAGTCTTGTGCAAAAATCTGTTAAATTAATTTTTTCCCTCATCAGTCTTTACTCAATACCCCATAATGACAATGGCTCTGAAGACCCTTACTGGGTGGTTAAAGTGACGACAGAGCAAGGACACTGCCACAGAAGAATTTTCAGCCTCCATTCAAAAGTAGAAAAATATTTTATTCAACTCTCCAGTGCTAGGAATGGTGTATCACCGGACCAAGAAGCCCAGCAGGGCTGATGGTTGAGTAGTCAAGGCACTATGGGTGCCGTCTGTGATAGAATGTCAAATAATCAGAAAATTAATCCACAAAAACTCAAGGTCATCTGTTCCAACTAGTCAAGAGGTCTTTCTCTCCTAAATACTTGTAGTCTTTCCACACACTGGATCCACTTGAGCCTATCAGGGCTGTCTTTATAGCTGTAAATAAAATTCCTCTGCATAGCGGAGGCTAGTCAGACCTCTGAACCTTGGATTCATTAGTAATTTAGAGTCTCCGAAACACGCTGCATCTCTCCCACTCAAAATGAGTGGAGCACATATTGAAACAGACGCAACAAGAGCAAGATTAATATTGCAGCAACACATCATCAGTAGGGTAAAAATAACCTGTCTCACGACAGTCTAATCCCAGCTCACGTTTCCTATTAGTGGGTTAACAATCAAACTTTCACACAATCAAAGTGTGAATCTGAGCGGCGTAACAATGATCAAGTTTAACACTGCAACTCTAATACCATGTGGAGAAAATAGATAAACTGTGTGGATAATACAAATGGAAGGTGATGGGTCCATAGCTGACTTGTAGTTGTAGATACCATTGTGATTGTGCAGGATTTGTAAACTGACCTCACAATACAACCAATTTTCGAAAAGGAAAGGGAAAATTTGCAGAATTGCTTTTTGACTGATGGTGACTCCACAAGTTCTATTATGTGCAATTTATATCCATCCTTTATATTTGGATATCGAGTTGGCCAGCAGTGTGCAGGAAAAAGTGAGAACGACCTTCATGGTAGAGAGGATACTGAATGTGGGAAATGAGAGATATCACAGGGGAAGTTTACCTTTAAAAAAATGTGTGAATTAATTTAGTGTCCCATGTGGAAAAGTGAAAAGAAGAAAACCGGAAAAAAGAGGGACATGGGTCCAAGGAGCAGTGCATGGTATGTAGTGCAGCATGAAGGAGCTGAGTAACTGAGGGAAAGAACTACTATTGACTAAAATGCACAGTCCTGAGATAAAACTGAATTGTCTCATTTGTGTTGTGCGTGGGGGCATGGCAGGATCAGCTGGTGCCCGCTGCGTGGTGGGTCTGGGGTTCGAGCCCTGCTGGGGGTGCCTTGCGATGGACTGGTATCCTGTCCTGGGTGTGTCAGGTGCTGGACCAGATTCAGGTGCTGTCGGCTGAGTAGTGGGTGTGGGTGTGGATGTGGATGTGGCGCACATACTGCCATACTGAGTTTTTACCATCAATGGCGTAAGAACAGCAATACAACTTGCCAATGTAATTTGACTGATTTCCTCTGCCCTGCAAGTCCAGTTCTTGGTTTTTTGCTTAATTTGGAAAAAAAAAAAATAGAACACCTAATCAACACACAATTAAAAGAAATAGTTGTATTGTAAATAAAAGCTATGCTTATGTTTTAATTTCTTTGGTTCAGTTTCATGTCGAAGCTTCTCTTCTCTGGTGGTTTGTTATTTTTCTAGCAGTAAAACCATGAAGAAAGAAGTGTTATTCTGCCGGAAGGTCAGATAAATTTTCTGTTGTGTTAAATAAAGCTCCAGTCTTTTAACCAGACTGAATATTTCCCTGGCCCTCTTTCTGAACTTTATGGAGCCTTGCACAGTGTCAAAGCATGTTATCTTCATTTAGGTAAGAAATGGATTTCTATTTTTCTCATTTTAGATTTTAATTAGTGTCAAAACTAAAATAGAAGAAAATTCATAACTAAAGTCCTCAGGGTACATGTTCCTGATTAAGGTAACTGAATCATCACAATCATTTCTTTTATTTAATAAGATTATTCTGCTTTTAGGATGCTGTATCCACTGGAGCTGTGCTGTGCTTTTCACATTTTATTACAGTTGTAAGAATTACCACCTTTAATTAATTCTCTCAAGGAGGGTCACATTGGAAGCCTATCTCGGCTGACATTATAAGTGGACTGACTTTGAAAATAAATTTTAATTCATAGTAACAAATGTGGTTCCGTTTAACCTCAATATTAAAGAGTTAGCCACAATTTCAAGTTTCAAGAAAAAGCAACTGAGAGACAAACTGTGCATAAGAAGTAAATAACATTCAAGACCTGCAGATGTGACTTGAAACAAAATTTTCAACAAGCAATTTTTACTGAATAAATAAAGACATGAGGGCTGAAAAATAACTTATTTAGAAGCTGAACAAAATTCTGCAAGATGGTAAGCATGAATGCTTATCATATGGTATGAATGGTATTGAGTTCCAGGCTATACATTTTTAAATATTGGTTTAAGGACATGTGAAAGGATGTTACTACTAAACTAATAAAATTAGTATTACTATTATATTACAATTACTATTACTGTTATACTATTATTTGCTCTTCAGTGGTATTGCTCGACCGTTGAAGAGTAAGTAATTGTGCTGTGAAAATCTATATAAGCATGAGTGTTAAAGCACTGCTATTTGTCTGAGGGGCAGAACCCCTCCCCCCCAAGGGAGCTGTGCAGGTTGAAGAGATTGACAGTTTGTTTGTGAGATGGTGTGAATTAAGTCTTGAATGCTGACAGTGACTGAAAAGGCTTAGAATAATGAGAGAAAAGAAGCCTAAATTTAAAAAAGGAAAAAAACCTTTCCCCAAAAGAAGACAAATGTTATCAAGAAGTGGGTAATGGGTTATCCTATTTGCAGGTGGAGATTTTTTTTTTGCAACCCTCTGAAATTTTTGTGGGCATGCAGTCATTTTTTCTGTCAAATACTATGAGTGAGAGCTCCTAAGGTTTTTCTTTGCAAAATGACACAAAGTTGGATACAGCTGAAAAGCGAACTCCCTGTAACGCACTTGACGCAAACTCGTCATAAAATAAAATTTCAAATACTTTTTTCTTTCCTCTGTTTGGTTAGGTTCTGTAAACACATTGAAAATACTTTGCAGTAACATTTGCTTATAAATAATGGCACTGTAATAAATAAAATACATTGTAGTACTTTTCATTGTCCTTACTGGCAGGTCTTTCTGCATCTTCTGCTTGTTTTGTCAAGTGCTTTCAAAATGCTTTGATTTGTCTTGTATACAGTGCTCTTTACTATGATTACATTACTCCTGCGTTCAGGTCTCTGTCACATTTCAAACACTCTTTTGAAGCGGCCACAAGAAACTGTCTCTGCCACTCTCTGATCAACTGTATTTCGCTGTGTGTCAGCAGCTGACATTTTTATCATAATTGGTAGGTAGTGACACAAATATGGTTTAACATTATTGAAATACTATAGTAAAACACAAAAATGTCCAAATGTGTTTAGGTACTTGTTCAGGTACTTTAGGCGCTTGTTTGTTTAGGAAATTATCCAGCCTCAAGCAACTGACAAAATTCCAAAAGAGTGACTCACCTTACAAATGCAACTGGGACTGGAGGGTTATTTGAAACCCCAACCATTACATCACAATCAATAAAGGGTTAATGATACCTGTGTCCTTTGACTTTCTCATGGGGTACATTTTGTAGAATCATCAAATAAAGCTTTAATAAATTAAACGCCCACACATGTACACACTCCTGCATATTCTCAACTTAGCACCTGAAGCATGACTTTAATTTCCATAACAATTCTAGTACTGAAACAACATCGATGGGAATCAGTGAGTATATGCATCAGAGAAATATAGATCAATATCTGACACACACACACATTATCTAAACCACTTGTCCCATACAGGGTCACAGGGAGCTGGAGCCTAACCCAGCAACACAGGGCATAAGGCTGGAGGGGGAGGGGACACACCCAGGGTAGGACACCAGTCCATCACAAGGCACCTCAAGCAGGACTAAAACCCCAGACCCACCCAAGAGCAGGACCTGGTTAAACCCACTGCACCACTGCATCTCCCTCCTATATATGTAGTTGACCATATATATATATATATATATATATACCCTATATATCCTAGACCCACCAGCAAGCAGGACCCAGCCAAGCCTGCTGCACCACCACATCCCCCCACCTTTCCATATGTAGGGGGATGTGGTGAGGCAGCAGGCTTGGCTGGGTCCTGCTCTCTGGGAGCTCTAGGGTTCAATTCCTGCTTGGGGTATGTGTGTGTGTGTGCATATATATAACATTCAATTATAGACCTGGGTTTTTGGGAAAGAGGTCTTAACTTTTTCCAGAAAAACAGGTACTTGGTCATATACCCTGTATTCCACGACCTGAGGTATCCCTCCCTGAGGCAATTTAATCTTTACCAGAGCAGCTAACATGGACTGTATGTGCATGTCAATTTTCTTGACAGGAAGACTAATTTAGTTATAACACATCAACACATCTGGCATTGCATCTTAAGTGGACAGCTATGGTTTACCAACATATTAAGAAAGTCAATGTGAAAAATGGCCTTATGTGTTATACTGTGTCTAACATCCTTTTATGTAGAGCGACTTCTTCACTGGATGTGAAGTGTTACCACTGAACAGTTAAGTATGCCATATCCTCTTTTACACCGGCTCAGAAGATGAGTTAGTTACACTGATACTCCCTTTTTGGAATCATGAGAAGTACGTTTTGTAGGTCACGCTTAAAGAGAATATTGACTGCATTAATAAACAAAGGCAAAAGAGCGTTTGTAAGAAAAGTGTTGCCTCTGTCAGGCTACATTTATTAGATGTATGGCAGTTGCAAATTCCACTGTTCAGCCCAAGCTTATTTGATTTGTATCATACACTTGGTCTAGAGGGGTCCTGTTTAAACCCTTCAGTGAAGCTCCTGGACTTGAGACCATTTGAAAGAAAAACTCGCACAATCACAGTTTAATACTTTCCAAAGAACTGAAAAATGAAATCTTCATAAGAGATCATAAGACTACCAATTCAATCTGAAACTACACAAAGAATGAAATATCTAATGGCTGCACGACTCTTTGTTGCTGATGCAATACTTTGAAACTTGGAACTGGAGACACTAGCATGTGACATGCCCTCTTAGATGATTACACTATCCTTTAGATTGAATCACTGATCTTGTGTCACAGAGGTTTTAAATACATAATGAAATGTGAAAATTACCATTTGGAGAAGAGTCTGCTAACAGACTATCTTGAGGCATTTTTCGCTGGAGTATACTTTGCAAAATGCCGCTCCAAAGTCAAAGAAACGGGACTGAGAGCTGTGAAAACGTTGTGAATTTTACACTTGCTTGCAGGATTTTCAATGGTTCCTCACTTATTTGTCAACAATTTGTAGCAGCAAAGGAAAACTGAATTACTCACTTCTGTTCCAAGAGTGTGTTTACTGCAGTTTTCTAAGAGCAAAAAAAACGTTATTCCGTTGAGTGAGAACCCCTAGGCTTTTTAAAAAACATGCATTTTTCTGAAAACAGTTATGTCCATGATTTTTTTTATCACTTTATTGAATGCAGTGTGGGGATATGTCAGAGGGAAGCTAACAAATTTTTTTTTCTGCCTCTTTTTCCTGCTTTTTGCATCTTCATTCTTCTGCAATACAATTGAATCAATGAACTGAAGCAAACACAGCACCACTGTCAAACGATTAGACTTTATACCATTCTCTCAGTTTCTTAAATTTTTACATGCAATGCCCATATATATCTAGATACAATGTGTAGTTTATCAGCAGAAAATGGGCTTTAATTACTTTAATAGAAATTTAAATTAAAACTAATTTAAAAATGACTGGCATTCCCTTCATGAACCCAATATCCAATGAAGGTCGTTGACCAGTTCATTGTATAAATATTCAAAGCAATCTTCATCTTACTGCTGATCACTAAAATCAGGCACAGTAGACAACAGCGGTATACTGTGATATTTTCAAAATTAATTTCTAGCATTTCCACTGATTTTAAATATTTAGCTGTGCACATAAATACCACTATACTACAGAAGTCATGGTTAACAATCAAAAGATATAATCACTGTTTTTCAGTATTGTCACTAGGGTTTTTGGTTGTCCATTAATAATCATTATTGCATCAATATCAGCAGAATGGTCAGTTCCCTGTGTCACTCAGACCTTAAGAACTGTGGCAAGTTCAAGTCAGTTCAATTCACTTTATTTTTCACACAACACTCTTCTCAACAGAATGACAGAGGGACTGAAAAATTGGGCACAAGCGACACAAGTTCTAAACTTGTGAGGATCCAAAAACCAGCTGGTGCCCTAGGTATTCTAGTGTGTCACATTTGGGCCAGTGTAGACCGTTGTTTATAACTAGGAAGACTGGTTCATTAAGGCTATGCAGAATCAGTGATAGAAGGATGTGACACTACAATTTGCATGATCTAGAGGACATTCAAGCAGATGAGGTGAGAAGAAAGGGTGGGGATAAGATACGGAGAGGTGGAATGAAGAACTTCTAAATCCCTCTCAACATTCAATAACTCTCAAGACATATCTCTTTTGAATCAACTTCTTTCCTGATCTCGTGATCGCTTCGTAACAAGGGGTCACATCATCAGTCACAACTGCTTTTTAATCCCGATCAATTGTATATGCAGCTACTGTGCTACTGTAAAGTATGCCAGAAAAATGGTGGTATTGGACAAACCAGCTGTGCTTTGAGAACTGTATCTGTATGTCTCCGTGTGCTTGTGAAATTCATTTTTGTTTATTCTGAGTCAGACCTTGTTTTGGGGAAAAGTGCCTGCTAAATCAATAAATGTAGATCTGACTTAGGAATTTTTAAACATTTTTAAAATAGTTAAAAGTAGTCTTATTTTCTACAGCTATTTGCCAAGATATTTACAGAAGCCGACCACTAAAGCTTTTATTAATTATGTTCAAGGGGAATGTACCCTAAGGCGGCCAACACTGGATATGTTTATATGATAAATCACTCAACATTGTTGAATGGCAGGTTCTAGAAATTATGCATTTTAATTGAGTTTTGAAGTTTAATGAAAAAATCTGTGTTACAATAGAATGTATTGGTGTCAGATTGTGAGGGAGTATCTTGTCTCAAATCCAAAATGCAGCAGACACTGAGAGACTGCAAGTAGTGGCAAATTTCTTGTCCCAATAGCATTTTTTTCTTTTTAGATTATCACCCTGTGTACAGTGTATAAAGGGTTTTTCTAGTTGTTGATTTCCAACCAACCCAACCAACATCAACAACCACTTGTCCCGAGCAGGGTCGCGACTAGCTGGAGCCCATCCCAGAAACACAGGGGGAAAGGCTGAAGGGAGAGGGGGAACACCCTGGATGGGACGCCAGTCCATAACAAGGCAGCGGGCATTTGTTGATTTCAATAAACATAACTTTTATAGTATTCCCTTACATTTGTTTACAAGTTTTTGTTTGTTTGTTTGCTTGGTTTAGTTTTATTGTTCCCAGAATTGATTGTATGGTAACTTGAATTTCCTCAGAAAACAGCACAAAATTAAAGCTTCTATGTTTTTACATAATACACTGTAGAACAAAAGTGGGAGGAACTGAATATGTTATTGCTAAGCATGAAGTTCCTTCCAGGTTCTGAAGCAGAAAAACAATATTGCACTTCGACCTCAACGCCTCCACACTCTAAACACTGCAGGTAGGTTTTATTGGCCAAAAGTTATAGGAATGAAGTCTTGGGAAGAATCATCAGTGGAGAAAAGCAACATCTTGACAGTATGAATGATTTCCTCTGACTCTAACCAACAAGTTTAATCACACATTGTTTTCAAGTTAAGTCTCCTTTATGTTTATTTTTAACTTTATAATTATATTACTTTGTCTAGATAGACAGATGGTGATTAAGTAGTCATGGAGACCATTTTCAGTGAGGCTTTAAAGATACTGTTTAGAAAGGATTGGATACACACTGTATCATAATTCCAAAACAGATTCTAAAAACCTTTATTTTTTATTTAAAATTTATTTACAGTTCTTTCCTATTTACAAGCATTTTAAAACTATTAGCACACAATTCCAAATGGATAATTTAAATTTAATTTCTTAACTATAGCTTCCTTCCCAACATGTGTACTCAATCTCCGAAGCAAAGAGTAGAGTGATGGAAAAATGAGTCAGAATCAGAATGAGTTTTAATGGCCAGTGTGTTAATCCACATAATGAATTTTCTGTGGTTCTAGGTGCCTCCAGTATTTACCGACAAAAGCAATGACAACAAACGTGCACTTTGTTGTAAAATAATAAGAGTGAGAAGAAGGGTAGATGAGTGGGAGGGAGAAAAAAACTGTGGATCCATAACCTACTGGTTGCCCAACCCACCTGGGTATATTGACACTATACAATTAGGATAAAATGCTGGCAATAACAACAGCTTTGGACTAATTGACTGTATTTCTTGGATTTCGTACGTGCATCTCAACCTCCCTGTCTGTTGGTCTAATGCACTCCTGTTTATTCTGTGTTGTAAGTCATTTTGGAGAAAATCATCTCCCAAATGAATCAATATAATAAATATATAAATACATACATGTTAATGCTTATTAAGCTGCTTCTGGCACAATCACATGCTGGTGTCCAGGAGAGTTAAAGGTATAAAGTACAATTACTACAAACATTCTGCACATGGACAGAAATATTGCATATCAGGTTCACAGACAGCTGGATAGAATGCAACATGAACAACAGCATCAAAAATTTACTGAGGTTGTGGTAAAAAAGTAGTACACCTTCGAATGTATTTATTGAATGACCATGAAAAAAACTGACAGATAAACTATTCCGCAATTTATAGGTAGAATAAGTGAAGGCTTTTTCATACAAGAACTTTTGCAGTTCTTGGCAATGGATGGATGATATTATTGGGATTATGAAAAAAATCTGCACCGTGTAACTGAGGAGATACTTCTTGTTTGTACATTTTAATGGAAAGTAAATAAGTTTTGATAATTAGGTATTAATCAGGCAGTACAGACTAACCCATTGACAGCAATGTAAGTGATCAAGAACAAACTTCATCGGTTTAAGGTAGGAACCTAATAAGTGACAGAATAAGATCAAATTTTCAGTATCTCATAAAAATTCTTGCTGCACAATTATGAATTATGAATTAAATATAAGATAGCAATGTTTGGATTTTGTGTTGACATTTCAGTGTAAATAATTGATTGTTGCTGGATGAGTTATTGCACACAGTTGTTCGTAACCTTTGGTTTGCTGACTGCCAGTGTGTGTGTTACTACTTTATGAATCATCCTTGGTTCGTGTTGGTTTTCATAGACAGTGTCCTAAATGTTTGTGCCTGCTTTACAATCGAAGAAGCTCGCAACAACAGAGTGTTGTTTGAAGGAACATATGTCCAAGTCATCAATTTTCACAACATCTGTGTAACTTTAATGCAACTGCCTTCCTATAAGCTTTGACTGGAAAGAAGGTTTCATATCGGTCTACATTCGATAAGTACCTTACAATTTAATTTTCACTTCTGAGGGAAGTATTGGACTACGACCGGTTTAAAAGAATCAGCCATCTCCTATAAAGGTGTGTTAAATCAGTTAATAATGCATACAGTATGAACTTCCAGTGATTCTTTAAGCAATTTAGCAGGAACTGGACCTAATGGGCAACTTACAGACATTATTTCAGAGATGAACACCACCTCTTTCTGATCATTAATTATTCTACAATACCGAAAGTTTTCTCTTGTGAAGAGCAATGATCCAGTGCCAATTTAAAGTTTTGAGACATCAGCTCAGTTTGAGCTCTGAAAAAATCAGTTTTATAAAAAAATCCAGGAAGTCACTAATGTTAATATGTGGAACGGTAAATGTCAGATCACCATTTGTATCAGTCAGGCACAAGACACAACACAATGAAGGCAAGGGGGATCGTTTGATTATTTTCTATCAGCTCATGGTGACACGAACTCTCCAGTTTTGTTAACTTGAATACTCACTGTCTAATAAACACCTGTCTCAAGGCGACTCGGGGACGGCAGGGCCAGTGGATAAACATGCTCTTTGATTTATACAGTGCTCAGGTGTTCAGGGAAACAGGGTGAAGACAAAGGGAGATCCAGTGCTCAAGGTGGCCAGCAATCTGTTGTTGAACTTCCTCTCTATCTCAGTCTCTCTCTTGCTCTCTCCTAGTGCGGACAAGGGTTAAATGGGATAGGTTATGAGGAACAGGAGAGTGTGCCCCACCCTCCTCCTCACCTCCTCTCCCTAGCAGACCAGACATGCCACAATACCGATATTCATTAAAATTTATGACACTAAGGCTTGCAGTAGATGTGTTGTCATATTATCAGGCAGAAAGCCAGAGACCTGTGAGAAAGCAGAGCTCAGATCCAATGTTTTCTATCATAGCACAAAACAAAATGCAGCATACTAAAAAGAGCACAGGAAGATGGTATGCAGCAAAAATAGCATACAGAATAATCAGATGTATTATAACATAAAATATGTTCAACAGACGATGCTGTAAAGCGCTGTATTCATAACATATACTTTATTTTCAAAGGCACTAATTGGAATCTCCCTAGTGTACTGTGTGAAATTTCTATGATTGTTTTTCTATTTTTGAAATTTGCTGTACTCTTTGGGAGTGCTGTAGTGTGGTTAAAACATGCAAATGATTCCCAACCTCAAGCAATGCGGTGTGGTAGTTAGCTAACAATGACATTACAGGTCACTTCTAACGGAATACTGTACGGATGCGCCTATGACATTTCTCTGAAGTCAGACAAGCAGTTAATTCGCTATTTCAGAAGATGATAACTATTGACTCTTCCCAGATTTCCTCTTTTACAGACACCAGGATTTTGTCAAAAATCTTGCCAATAATAAATAAAAAGCTATTAGTCTGCATGCACACCAAGTTGCTATCTGGCAGCTCGAAAGGTGTAATGTACTTCATTTAACACTGGCAAAAGGCCAGACACAACATTTTCTTTTGGCTTCGTTGTACTTTAAAATAGCATTGCCTAAAAACATATGAAACATTTTAATACTCTGTACATTTTTACTGACAAGAATGATGTACTTTAGACATCATATTTATATATTGCCATAAGCGTGTCCTGAAATGTAAGACTGTAATTGACAGATGATGGTCCTAAATACGATTATGACTGAAATTGTGAGTTACAGTTGTAATAAAAAGAATTTATTACAGCACTGAAGGCAACTGCTGTGTCTATGAGGCACAGTGTCATATTACACTAAGAATTGTTGAAGATTCATGTTAATTATGCACAACAGAAATGTTGTTTTCAGAAACAGGTTCTTAGTTTTTTTTTAAGAATTATATTTAGAGGGGTGCAATGAGGGGGTGGTGCGGTGGGTTTGGCCAGGTCCTGCTCTCTGGTGGGTCTGGGGTTCAAGTCCTGCTTGGGGTACCTTGAGATGGACTGACATCCCATCCTGGGTGTGTCCGCTCCCCCTCCATCCCTGTGCCCTGTGTTGCTAGGGTTAGGCTCTATTTTGCTGCAAACCCGCCCAGGACAAGTGGCATCAGTCTGTGAGTGTGTGTGTGTGTGTGTGTGTGTGTGTGGTTGCAGTGAAACTGAAATACACTTGATTTTGGTTTCCATCTTAACCTAGCAGCAATGGTAGCATTTTTGTTGTCAAGTAATTTCTTTCTGCTTTTACACAGAACACAAAGACTATACATATTTCTGTAAAGATAGCAAAATCTCACGCCATAACATACGATAAATACAGAACCCCCTCATATAACGGGTTTTACTGACTTCGTTAGAGGATTTAATTAACACTACTATGGAGGGGGAAATCAGGTGGAAAAAAACTGTCACCTAAAATCAATGAAAAATTATTGGTTATAATGATTTAATTTTCAAAAACATGTCCCTTGTTATGGGGGTGTGATGGCGCAGTGGGTTGGACCACAGTCCTGCTCTCTGGTAGGTCTGGGGATCGAGTCCCGCTTGGGGTGCCTTGCAACGGACTGGCGTCCTGTCCTGGGTGTGTCCCCTCCCCCTCTGGCCTTATGCCCTGTGTTGCTGGGTAGGCTCTGGTTCCCTGTGACCCCATATGGGACAGGTGGTTCTGACAGTGTGTGTGTGTCTGTTGCTGGCTGAAGTGCCTGGCTATGGTGGTAAATATGTAGAAAAGTAAATACAAGTAACAAAAGAACTCAACTTCAGCATTCTGTTTGTCTTTTATGCCTTAAAATATCATAATTTAAACTAAACTTATGGAAGTGGTGGCATTTCTTTTTGTTCAGCTCCCATAGCACTGAATCAGCTGTTCCAGCTGTGATTTACATATAATTTCATGGATGGAGCCTCTATGGGTGATTTGAGAATGACTACATCGTCCGTCCCGAGATGCAAGTGGATTTTTCAGGGCCTGGAGATCCACCCAGTGTTTTGAGCCATCAAAGGCCAGATCTGTGGTGCTGAGGAAAAGAAAGCTTACTGATCATTCCGCTCTAGCTTAGGAAGAGCACTGGTTCAATCCATGTCTGAGAAGCTTAAACAACATCTTTTAAAACCGCTTGAGTTATAGAGGCAATCTGTGCAGCTTGCAAATAGTTGGTGAGGTGGCAGGAGTTAATGGTGACAGGGACATGGTAAATGCTGTAATACAGAGGCTTGAAGGATCAAAGAGCCGCTGGACCTGGCACCGAGGTGAGGGCAGGTAGGAAATGGAGTGTACCAGCTGCAGGAGGGCAGGCAGAGTCCCAGTTCTGACACAGCATGGTAATGGGCACAGTGGTACCTGGAAGAGCTTGCCTGGGCTGTTTTTCCATGATGTTGATATAACAAGGTCAGGGTGAAGGAGAAGCACAAGCTGACTGAGGAGGTTCACAAAGTAGTTGAAGAAGAACAAGACCAGCAGTAAAACATTTGGTAGTGTAGTAGTTAGAATTGCAGTCCAAAAGTCTCAGATTTGAATCCCACCACCAGCTGTAGTACCCTTGAGCAAAGTACTAACCCTAAATTACTCCAGTAAAAATTAGCCAGCTATCTAAATGGGAGAATAATTGCAGGTAGCTTAACACTGTAAGTTGTTTTGGAGAAAGTGCCAGTTAAAGAAAAAAGGTAAGATAATGGGATGCCACAGTACAGAACACATGGCTGAAGTAGGAATATTGGAACATAAGGTTGTGTGGGCAGAGACCAAACATGTTAAGTTCTTCATCTTGGCAGTTCATGAGGTGCTGCCAAGTCACTCAGCACCTGAGTGGTGTGAGAGGATATAATTAATTCAGCAGTTGGCCATTGAAGTCTGAGAAATGTGTATTAGCCATAGCTAAATGTTTCATTGATTTGACACTATTTATTCAACAATTATATTCAGTCCTCATAAAACACTGAAGAAATCAGTGCATGTCCTTAAGTAAATATTACATTTAAAGAGAACTGTGCAGGTATTTCACGGGGTGCAGTGGCGCAGCAAGCCTGGCCAGGTCCCACTCTCTGGTGGGTATGGGGTTTGAGTCCCACTTGGGGTGCCTTGTGATGGACTGGCATGGAATGGCCTTGTGCCCTGTGTTGCTGGGTTAGACTCTGGCTTGCTGTGATCCTGCTTAAGACCAGTGGTTTCAGCCAAAGTGTGTGTGTGTGTGTGTGTGTGTGTGTGTGTGTGTGTGTGTGTGCAGGTATTATCACAAAGTTTTATATAAGTCTTTCTTTGGTTGTTTCCAGCTTTAGCACTTTCTTTAAAAGTTGTTTGCCTTAGGGCTCATTATTACTGTAGGTAATAAAAAGTCAGCAGATTTTTGAGACAGTTTGTGAACCAGCATGCAGTTGACAAATTAGCCACAGCCTGTAGGGGATCTGCTCATCTTGCATGATGCACAACAGCACCAAAGCACGATTTTTTTAATTGAAATGTCTGTTCTCCTTAGGGGTTGCGCATGAGATTTCATAGATTCAAACTTTTATTGAAGCAAGCAGCTCAGGAGCTTTGAGACGCTACCTTTACCTACTGCTCCACCGTGTCACATGATATACATATATAAAGACTGAAAGAAAGGTTTTTGGATGTAATTAATTGATTTATCAGTTGTCCACAGCTCACCTCTAACACGTGATCTATCCACCCATCGTCAACAACCGCTTGTGCCGAGTGGGGTTGCGGCGAGCCAGAGCCTAACCTGGCAATGCAGGGCGCAGGTCCGCTGGGGGAGGGGACACACCCTCGACGGGATACCACTCTGTCGCAAGGCACCCCAAGTAGGGCTCGAAGCCCAGACGTGCCACCACGGCACCACATACCCCCTACACTGTGGTGTCATTTAAAATTACAGAAGGTCCTCTGTGGAAAATAGTCATTCTGCGACCCTGTATGGGAAAAGCGGTTCTGAAAATGTGTGTGTGTGTGTTTCTGGAAAAGGTAAGAAATAAAATAAAATAAAAGAAAATAAAATCTTTTGTACCCAAGCAAGTTTTTAACTTGAACAGGTATTTAAGACATCATCATCAGCAAACTTTATATGCAATTTGGCAGTATGGCATTTTTATGTAAAAATATTTGCAAACGGGGTTGTTGGCTTAATTTTTTGGTCTGAAAAATGCAGCAAAAAGGATTCAAATAGTAAAAAGTAATACTTTAAATCTTGTAAAATCACATGATAATACAGTTATAGTGTGATACGCACATTTGAACAGTAACTGCACCTAAACGCATGGCAAAAAAAATAAACAGATATTTTCGATTTAGACATTTAAGATTTATTATACTACTTTCTATGATTTTCTCACATATAGCCCTTACAGCAGTTCACAATAATGATTGTGGCCTTTGGCCAGAAAAAGCACACACTTGGCATAGTTAATCAAAGTTCTAGATAAACAAATGGCTTTATCTCCAGAAAGTCTTGGGGAATAAGGGATGCATTGTTCAAAATTTGAAATGCATTGTATTTTCAACAGTTTCACACAGAACACTTCAGCCCACACTAAATTTTCCACTCACTCACTAGCATAAGGCAGGTGACATACACTCAAGAGTGGACACATGTCCGTGACAGGATACTCACACATATACATTCATATACATATTTATTGACATGCACCCATTGCGGATAATTTAGAGTAACCAGTCCATGAGACGTGTGTTTTTGGACTGTGGGAGGAAACCAGACCCCCCAGAGGAATCCCTTGGTTGAACATATAAACTCAAAAGAGACTAAACCTGCACTTGGTTACCCAAGTGTCATCATCCATCACCTGGTTGACCGTAGGTATCAAAGTAGCCGGACCTGCTGTCTTTGGACTCCGTGGACACACATTTGAATCCCACCACAGTAGTAGCCCTAAGTAAGGTCCTTAGCCTAAATTTCTCCAGAAATGTACCCATGTGTATAAATGACTAGATAATTGTAAGTAGCTTATTATTGTATCTTCTTTTGACAAGTGTCAGCTAAATATATTCATGAAAAGAGACATCTTGGTCCTCTGAAACACCTTGCATTCTTGCAAAGGCAACTCCTGCCCTGAACAGAGAAAAAAATAATAAAGTGAGACATTTGGTTTGTGCAGAAATTTAAATTTACACTTCTATCACTCAAAATTATACATCCAATAAGGCAATTTTTGTGCCATCCTTGTAAAATGTGTTCACTGGATTGTCATATAATCATATCAACATTTGCACTTAATTATAATGGCAGAAAGTCTGGTTTCAGATCGATCAATACTGATCAGTGAGTCTAAGACCCATATTACTGAGCCCTGATATGTTTGTACTAACACACACACACTTTCTGAACCGCTTGTCCCATACGGGGTTGTGGGGAACCGGAGCCTAACCCAGCAACTCAGGGCGTAAAGCTAGAGGGGGAGGGGACACACCCAGGACAGGACACCAGTCTGTCGCAAGGCAGCCCAAGTGGGACTCGAACCCCAGACCCACCAGAGAGCAGGACCTGGTCCAACCCAATGCACCACCATGCCCCCCTGTCTATGCTTCTCAATCTACAGCAATTCCTTTAGCATTACCTCCCATGGATTTTCTTATCACTGCTTTGCCAAATCAGCTCTTCCTTCTCTTCCTTCCCTTTCCCTCAACAGCTTCAAATATATCCGCTCAAATTTTAGCTTTTCTCCTAGACCCTCTTCTTGGGATGCTCATAACCACCAGCTAAGGCCGTGATCCTTAAGCTCCCAGCTGCTTTCACACACAGCTCCTTGTCCAGGCAATGGTGATATCCCACTTGATCTACTGCGATCCCTCCTGTTTAAAAATATGCTTCAATTGCAATATTAGCCTGTTGTCTAATAGTGAAATTAACAGTTTTTAAGATTTTTTTTGTCTAAATGAGACTGGATTATTGTTAGAATTGTACACATCTTGTGCAGTCAGCTATCTGAATGAAATATGTGAAGGCTCCCATTCTTCATACCCAACTTACATAAATATTTTGCTACCACTGATTACTTACTTGCAGAAAATAAACTTTGTAGTAAGCACCTGATAATATATGCATTTCTATACTTTTTTCTTCAATTACTTTTTTTAGGGGGATTTACTACATTTATTTACATTCACTTTAAATTTTGCAATTTTAAACAGACCTTTAACATGAAATGGATTACATCTGAAACCTGGTTTTCGAAGAGGACTCTAACATTAAAGTGGAGACACACCCAGCTTTGTCCATTGGCCACAACCTGGGAGTGAGAAGGAATGCTTCTGATGTTAGGTGTCCCCCCAAAAATGACAAAAAATGTAATACTTCAATCTCTGAAGAAGCAGCAAGGATGTACATAAGATGAAATTTCTGATCATGACAATCTTTTTCAGTGTTCCTAACGGAAAGATCTTCAGAAAATCTAGGTGCACCCACTTCAGTGAGAAAATGTCTACCGAAGTAACAGGGGCCGCTGATGTCCAAAGATGCAATGACAATAATGACAAACTGCCAAGCATGACCACCTCCACTGGTATCTCAGTGTCAGCTGGGCTTTTATTTGATTCATGCTTTCTAATAAATCTACAGCTTCAGCTCTCAGCTCTTAGGCCCATTTCTCATTTTTTATAAGTTTCAAATGGCATTGCTTTTCATTGCAGAATTTAAAATAAATTTTCTGAGTTCATGGATATGCTGCATGCCAGTGAAGTTGAGAATTTGGGCAAAAGCCCCTTGCTGTTATTTTTTTGAGAATGTTAGGCCTCTTACTATGAACACTGAAAGGAATAAATGGTCTATGAAGCAAATTCATTTTATATCAAGGATCAATCAGAAGGCTGTTACCCCCTCAATTTGTACACATCTGCATTGCAAAATCCCCGAAAGCCTCCTTGGGTGACTTCTGCTTCATGCTGATATCAAGAGATCGACTGTTTGGCAGTGCAATTTATTTTAAGATGTACTTTTATATGGATTTTAGCCCTCGTGGTTCTCATGATGGGTTCTGCCATCCTTTTCACAAAATTAAAGGTGGTGGTCGAAGAAGTTTATTTGCACTTAATAATTCACATGGTGAAGGTTAAACCACATCTGGCTTGCGTTGCAAATACACCTGGAGGCTATCTAGGATGAGCATCTACTTTTTAAATTTAAATGTGTCACCCTGTACGCTCTTGGAGAAACAAACAAACGAGCAAGAAGGAAAAAAAAAAAATATCAAGTGAATTGTGACATTTGAGGTTATTGTAAATAGCTTTCTGGAGTAACCTGCTGTACAAAAACAGGAGCAGGGAAAGATACTGAATATAAAAGACAGAGAGGGAATGACTGGCTAATCAGAAGACATAAACACAGACAATACACCTGAAAAATATTTGATGCCTCAAATTATCCTCCAGTTTATCTATTAATTTATTTTCATGAAACATTTGGCCCACCAAGGTTGCAGTGACCTGGAGGAAATCCCAGAAAGTAAAGGGTGTACATTCAACATCTATTACCCAGTCATCTAAACATGAGCATTCAGTCTTTTTAATTAGTGAACCATTCAAATGGGCTTTTCATGCTGACTGAAGAGCTGAAGCACATGCTAATGCATTTGAATTGAACATTCAGAGAAGAGAAATCACAACATGAAAAAATTGCCAAACATCTGCTTGGCTGCCTTCTGTTGCAGTTTTTGGTCAGAATATTCTGATCTTTACCCTCAAAAACAAGAAAAAACAAAAGGTGTAATAATAGTATTTTATTTTTAAAATAATAAGAGGCAAAACAAATATGCCAATGGCTTGAGAGAGAGATATTAATATATAACCCCATGAAATAAAGGAAAGCAACATTAACAGTGGGTGGCAGTGAAATTAATCTTATTTCATTTACTGGAATAAATATGTATTTCTGAAAAAGTCAATAAAAAATCAATATAGAAATTATATTTCTCAGATTGAGTTTATATTTAAACTTTAACTTCAAGAGTTAACATTTTTTAAAAGAAAGATATGATTAGATGAATTATGAAATAGACAACAGCAATCCAGTTAGCAACATTCTGCTCCTTCAAATTATTCTGGGGCTCATATTAAGCATTGAAGTTTTCTGTTGGTCAGATATATGTATATCCTTAACAACATCTAGGCTGTTCTGATATCCTGCTAAGTAGCCACATGGATTGGAAAGAGGCTGTCCAGGTGGGTCTAAAAAAGGCAAAGTTAATAAAATTAGACCATGCCTGTTTTTTAATATCAAATTACAAGAGTGACATATAGGTGGTCCTTGATTTACGATGGTTCAGTTTATGATTTTTCGACTTTATATGGTGAGTTGGTGAAAGACATTCAGTACAAACCGTACTTCGAATTTTGGCTTTTGATCTTTTCCCGGTTAAGCGATACGTTGAGCAATATCTCTCTCACAATGCTGGGCGGCATCAGCAATCCGCATCTCCCAGTCTGTCACACAGAGGTGTGTATTAGGTGTATTAAATGTATTTTCGTCTTATGACGGGTTTCGTGGACGGTAACCCATAGTAAATATAATTGTAAATCAGGACCACTTGTATAAGGAATTCAAACCAACGTATGTACGATTGTAAAGTTTTTTGTTTTCTTTGAAAACACCACAGAAAGTTGCAAATAATTTGTTCTAACAAAATCTCTATCCCTCCTGGAACATCATAAAATTTGTGGCTGTCTATGTAGGATAATATTACTAACTGGATTAACACCCATGAGAAAATCTTAACCCACATTCTGACTGTAGAAGTATAACTCTAGGGGCAGTTGAATCTAATTTTCCCTCAAACACTGCCAACATCTATTTCTTACGTTCCATCTTACGTTCCTTCCATATCCAAGGTATGTGCCTAAATTTAAATTACACAATTACCTTTTCAACAGGGCTCTTAAGTACAATGTTAAGTGTTATGTTGTTTTTGGAAGCAGCTGGTTTGTTCAGCTGTGTTCACATGTGAGAATGTAATTACTGAAGTGGCAGAGGTGCAGGCAGCCTTGTGCTCGCATCAGCAGCAGGGCTAGTAATGCTTATCCCTGCCTTGTGGGCCAGAGGCAGACCTGAACCACATCAAGACACAAGGTTTCTTTTAATCCAAAGATTACTGTGATTGCAAGCATGACATCCATACTAAGGAACCTGTGTTAGAGAAGCAGACGTAAGGAGCTCGGTAAATTTTACACCGGTCAAAACAGTTCAAGCTAAATTGCTTAACTTCTGATCCAAAGGTCTAAATACAAAACTGACCCTTGGCATGAATCGCTCAGGACAGAAACAGTAGTAAGCTCTTAGAATGTCCTGCATGTATCTCGAGGTTGTCACTTTATTACAGAAACCTGTGACTAGAAGTATTTCAGTAGAGTGTTCAAATGATAAATCATAACATGCAATTTATGACATACATTCATTTATGATTCTCATTGACTGGTTATTCCTACATACTTGGCAAAGAAATATCATTTTATGTTGGGGACCATCCAGAAGTTTTCTTCAGAATCACCTGAAAGGAGTAGTCCCTGCAGTGTTCTCAGGTAAACCCACAATATTCAAATTTCTTTGACTTTTTTGAAGTTCCTCCACTTTCACTTGGTACAGGTCAACTTTTGTCCCTGAGAAACTGTTGATTTAGCTTGTGATTCATCCAAATTTTCAACACTAGAAATCCTGCAGTTATCCTCAACAATGCAGTTTTCACACAGTCAGTTAAATTTATCAGTTAAATTGGGAAGTTATGCTTTGATGGCAGGGGGCGCGGTGGCGCAGTGGGTTGGACCACAGTCCTGCTCTCCGGTGGGTCTGGGGTTCGAGTCCCGCTTGGGGTGCCTTGCGGCGGACTGGTGTCCCGTCCTGGGTGTGTCCCCTCCCCCTCCGGCCTTACGCCCTGTGTTACCGGGTTAGGCTCCGGTTCCCCGTGACCCCGTATGGGACAAGCGGTTCTGAAAGTGTGTGTGTGTGTGTGTGTGTGTGTGTGTGTGTGTGTGTGTGTGTGTGTGCTTTGATGGCAGCCATACAGGATGACAGTCCATAGTTCAGAATTAACAGCATTCAGCGAGCTGAGATTTCACACCACTCATTCATTCAGACATCTATCTCTTTGGCACTTCTTCTCTGGAAAAGCTGAAAGACTAAGAAGGGATCATATAAGAACAGGTAGTCCTCAAAGTTCCTGGACTTACCATTGCCATTCCATCAACCTTATGTTACTTTCAGGTCTCAACGTTTGGTCATAATGTCTAACAACAACCACTTTATCTGCTGTATGATAATGTTCCTTGGCCGTGCTGCTGCAATGTGGATTTACAACATTTTTTTCCATTTAGCAGACACTTTTCTGAAAAGCAACGTGCAATGATTATTAGCTAGTATTTACCTGACACATGTCTCAAAGTTGGCTTACAAAGATAGATGCATCACATCAAACTCCCTAAAATTATTCAGCCGTTGATACAGCATGACAACGAGTGACCCTCTGATATACGTTCATCTGATTTATGCGACAGTTGACCATGGCATCCAGAGGTGTATTTTCAGTTTGACATCAGTCTGGCCTCTTCATCATTTTGTCATCATATTTAAGTATTTTTCTTTTTTTTTTGGTTTTGTTCATATTATCTTGGTTGTATTTCTTATTTTAATATACAATTGCAGTCACAACAAATGTTATATGTGATGACTATCATTTTTTTAATTTTTAATTTGTAACCTTTTGAATGTGCTCTAAGCCTGTCTTCAAGGAAATGCTTTATAAGAATAAATTGTATTGTATTGTACGCTGAATGGAACTGGTTATACTCATGTTTTGGCTTTCCTTATGTAAACTTGTGATACCATTGTACCAGAAAGTTGATTTTTAATTTTTCTTTTCTTTAAATCCAAATTCATCTTAGGAGCTCTCGCTTCTACGTACACCACAGTCTCACTTTCTAAGAGGCGTTAATTAAGCTTTGCCGACCACATGTCATGCTTGTTCTCTCTTAATCAGTTCTCTCAGAGCGCAGCCACAGTGAGATGCTTGCTGTGGCCAGGACTTCAAATGAATGTAGTCAAACTGAGCTCTTGCAGCTTAATCAGGAAATATGATGCTTATTTTAAGAAATTTAATCATAAGGGCCCTGCTGTAAAATTCTAAAGCTATGTCAATATTCCAGTGAAATATCTGACTATATTGGTGAGATATTAATTTCTGTTTAAAGCCCCTAATAAAAGTGTCAGTCAGCTACAAAATAGGAAGATAGAATATGAAGATTTTAATTTTGCATTACAACACCAAGAATGTGTAATAAAAATGGTAGTATGTCTATCAGTCATATTCAGACCCTGTGATTATATCTTATTTCAGTGAATTATTTTTCTCCATTTATCACTACAATGTAACCTTTTACAAATGACAGTTTGGCTGAATTGAACTTGAATGACAACTAAAAATCAACGAGATCCAAGAGAGGCTTTTAGAAAATAATTAGCAATAGGGTGAATATGAATCGTTAATTTAGAGGGACATTTTACCCCAGGGTCAAATTTTTAATGCTGAACAATTCCCCCTACCACCTCTTCTCTAATTACTGTAGATACTGTTCACTGTATAATAGTAAGGGTTTAATTAGTGAAAACTCTTTCTAGAGATTTGCTAATAACTGAATGCAGATCATTGCAAAACAGAGATTACTGCACAACCTTTTACAATTCATATAGCAGTATGAATTTTTAAACATTAGTATTATTTCTTTTTGTATCGCATAGACACTTTCAGACATAATGGACGATGTAGTCACCAGTGTACTTGAAACACGTGTTTGGACTGTGGAAGGAAACCCAAGAAACACAAATAGAACATGCAAACTCTGCACAAACTGAGCCAAAATTGAAGCCCTTGCTCTACTGTGCCTCCAAGTATACCTCGTAATGCAAAAAAATGTTGCTTTTAATGTGAAACTTCTGTTGGTGAGTCTATAAATAAGTCATATAACTATACAATATACAAAAAGATTTTCGAAGGGATACAACCTGTGACATAAAAAATTACATCTGTATTAAAGTATATGTCTATATTTGTATTCTTTTAGCGCAATTCCTTTTAAATGCTGCTGCCCAAAGCAAACATTCTGAAGAGAACAAAAAAGAAAGTATGTCTGCAGCTATGGGAGGACTTCCAAGAGTCCCAGTTTCCCAGTGTCAAGCACTGGAATAAAAGGCAGCTCTCCTACCTTCCTCTAACTTGGAGATTGATAAAGCGTCATTGTCCTAGTAACACCGCCCTTTTGTCACCTCTTAATTTTTTACCAAAATTGTTTTGTGTGGATGATTGTGTTTCTGGCTGATTGACAGTAGTAGGCACATTGCTAGGTTGCCTTCTATGAAACTAAAATTTGTTTGAGCATGAATTCAAGTTAGCATATGGATATGATTGTGCTTTGTTGTCATGTGTTACTTGCTGGTCTGTTCATTGCATGGCTTAACGGAACGCATGGATCCCTACTAAAATACATAATTACAAGGCAATAAAATTGTTTACACCTTTAAGAGAGGTGAATACTTCTATTTTGCCCTTGTTTCATAGACAGAAAGGAAGGAGAAAACACAAAGCTGATCAAAAACAAAAACAGCAAGAAATGATTTAACTGAGAGACAATTCATAAAGGCACTGCACAAACCCAATTATACATCACTAATTGATTGGATATTGTCATGGTACATAAAAAGGAGAATATTTTGTGAGGATAGGGCAGAGTGATGCATTGGTGACTGTGTATAATTGAGAGCTGATTGCAGAATGAGGAGCACTTTGAGGAGTATATCTAGCAAATGAAATTTTGCTATGCCACAGTACCAGTAATAAAAAACTGGATATCCTTCACTTCTGCAGGTACATATCTGGTTGTTTCTTTAGGATGAGTAGAAAAAAAAATGTTCTGGCTGGACCAAGGTGGAAAATGGTAGATAAATTAAACCTATGATATAAACACCATGCTCCTTAGAGTCCATCAGAATATATTTACATAATTCTGACTACTAGTTAAAGTTGTCTTCTATAAATAATAAAGTTTATTACTAAAAATGCAGTTGAGCTTTCCTGTTGGGTTTCCTTTAAGCTTTCCTTGTGCTTACACTGACATTTAAATTCTTCATTTATGTATGCTGGGTTTATTTCCTTCCAACCTGTTTTCATTGTTGTTGCATTCAAAAGGAAAAACAAAGAAAGATGAAAGTGAGGTCATTGGCAATTCAGTGATGCAATTCTGTGCAACTGAACTGAAGAATATCAAAAAGGACCTGGAAAGCAGGTTGATCAACATCATAAACCTTTCAATGTGAAACACTCTCCGTACATATCTATAGGGTCAGAATTTCTATAAGTCCCACAGAATAGCTTGAAGCAGAATTCAGAAGCGAAGAGAAAAATCTATTATTTGCATAGGTGTATGAAAGATTTCTTACTTCTCAGCACAGTGGTGCAGAGGGTACCGCTGTTGCCTTATAGTGCCTGGGCTGTTCAGGCATGGGTCTGAATCCTTCTTCGTCTGTGCAGAGTTTGTATGTTCTCCTCATGCCAGCATGGATATCTTCCCAGTGTCCAAATACATGCAGTTTAAGTGTGTGTGCAGTTTGTATGTTTACAGTAGTTTGTTCCAGGTGCTTTGGTTTTGTCCTACAGTCCAAGTACATGCAGTTCAGATCAGTCGGTGACTCTAAATTGCCTTTAGCGTGTGAATCCCTCTGATGGACTGCATCTCATCCAGATTGTACCCTGCCTAGCCTAACGCTCTACGTTTCCAGGATGAGCTCAGCATAGTTGTGATGCTGCATGAAGTCAAGTGGTTATCAGCGTGAGTACTTTTTACTTATTCAAGGGCATCATCATTAAGCAGAGCACGCATTAAGCAGAGCACATTGCCAACGAACATAGAATGTTTACTAAATTTCTAAAATATGGGTATACAAAAGAGAAAATAATCAAAATAAAAATATATGCACAAGCACGTAGAAAAAAACAAATTCTTTATGAATTATACTTTTTTCCTGTTTCAATTCATGTCTGGTCCTCTTTGATTTTACAATAACTTGCACGCTCAGGATCATAAAGCTGGTGCACTCTACAATACCACGTGTTCTACATAAATTGGATTTCACCATGGAGACATTGCACACTATTTACAAGCTATATCCAAAAAAGAGACTTTCATTCAATATCTACTAGCTTTAGCAACCATGACAATACCTGTTATGTACCAGAAACTGGCTTCTTTGAAGCAACCCTGGGTTTTTATCCACTGAAAAATTTTATTTTTGGCTGGAAACGAAGACCATATAGAGGAGCACTGAGACTCCAGAAAACAGGTTTCTTGTCAGGGGACAATTTTTCATGGTGAAGGAGAAATAGGTCAGCGCTAATATTAACTACTACGTTTCCACTTCCATTCCAATGGGGAATAAACTACAGTATAGTGGGTCTCCTCGTTGTTAGCACAAAGACACTTTGTTCTTGTTGTGGAAATGTTCTCACAGTAGCTGACAAAATGCATGTTCCAAGTAAAATACCCCAACAAATATGTTAAAAAATTTCAAAAGCATGAAATACCTTATGTCAGTCATAAAGCATGAAGTATCCTCAAAGATGACGATATACCACATAGCACACTGAAAACCGGTATTTTGGTGATCCACAAGGATGTACAGATGGGGCCAATATAATTCTGTGATATATAACAAGTACTGCAAAACAGTGATAAGGGTTTTAGGAAAAGAAAAATATAATGGTAAATAAATATTAAAATCACAGAAATGAAAGCTTACCACAGTGAAAAAGAACCATAGAAATGTTCAACACATATAAATGTTGATGCTAAAGCAAGTTCAGGATGTTATTTGCAGGAATCATCTCTTTTCTTGCAGTGCAAACAAAGAAGAAAATTGTAATTCAGTTCGGAGCTCAAGAAAAATACACCATAGGGATTTTTAGTTTAATATAAATAGTGGAGGGGGCGTGGTGGCGCAGCAGGTTTGGCCGAGTCCTGGTCTCTGTGGCGGGTCCGGGGCGCGAGTCCTGCTTGGAGTGCCTTGCGACGGACTGGCGTCCCATCCTGGGTGTGTCCCCTCCCCTCCAGCCCTGCGCCCTATGCTGGCGGGTTAGGCTCCGCTTTGCTGTGAGCCCTCTTGGGACAAGCGATTCTGGACAGTGTGTGTGTATAAAAAAAATGGATTTGTTTGTTCCTCAGATATTTACCTGCTCACACTTTTTGACAGCAAAGGGACATTCGTAAAGGTTGTACTGTATTTGTCAGTAAAGGTCTTTTCCCATGAAAACACATAGTTAGATCATAATTTAACCGTTCTTTTACATCACTTCCATACATAAAAGACTGACAGGTTTTAGCCATCTCAGTAAGACAAATTCAAAAATTTCATATACAGCGAATTTAAGAAAAACAGCAAGCAATCTCCTCAGTGACACAGCCACATGACACACTGAAGCAGGATCCCACCAACACATACAAGAAGAAAATAATAAACTACTTGCAACAACTGGAAAGAGAGAAGGCCATTGAGCGACAACTGTACTACCGGTTGTACCCCGGGGAGGCCATCCCTTGTATTTATAGACTCCCCAAGATACACAAGGAAGGAGCCCCACTCAGACCCATCGTCAGCTGCATCAACTCAGTCACATACAGTATAACACTGCTAAACACCTGGCCACCATCCTATCTCCAGTAGTTGGTAATACTCCACACCACATCCAAAACTCTCAGGACTTTGTTAACAAAGTCAGGAAAATCAAACTGGACCCAGACGAAACCATCGTATCCTATGATGTCACCTCTCTCTTTACGTACATTCCCACCCCGGAAGCAACAAAAGTGGTAAGGAAACGACTACTACAGGACAACACTCTGGCCAACAGAACCAACCTCACCCCAGACCACATTTGTGTCTTGTTAGACCTTTGCCTGACTACCATCTACTTCCAATTTAAAGGCAAAGACATGGTTGTGCAATGGGGTCACCAGGGTCACCTATAGTGGCCAATCTTTATATGGAAAATGTAGAGAGCAGAGCCCTGAACTCTTTTACAGGAACTACCCCCACCTACTGGTTCAGGTACGTGGATGACACCTGGGTCAAAATCAAAGCACAGGAGGTGGTATCCTTCACACAGCACATCAATGCAGTGGACAGCAATATCAAGTTCACTCGGGAGGACATCATTGGGAATAGTTTGGCCTTTTTAGACTGTGCAGTGCATGTTGAGGAGGACAGAAGCCTCAACATTAAAGTGTATAGGAAACCCACACACACAGATCAGTATCTATTATTTGATTCCCACCACCCTCTGGAACACAAGCTGGGTATCATCAGAACCCTACACCACCAAGCGCAGACTGTACCCACAAGGACAGAAGGTAAGGAGAAGGAACAAAAACACATCAGACAAACACTGGGAACATGTAGATATTCAAACTGGGTTTTCGTCAAAAGCACTAAAAGAAAACCCAGAACCGACAGAGAGGAGGAGAACAACAAATGAAAAAAACATCATCATCCCTTACGTGGCTGGAGTATCAGAAAAACTCAGGAGGATTTTCAATAAACACCATATCCCTGTGCACTTCAAGCCCAGCAACACTCTGAGGCAGAAACTTCTTCATCCCAAAGACAAAATGCCTAGGCAAAAGCAGAGAAATGTAGTTTATGCAGTTCAGTGCAGTGAGGAATACAGAGACTTGTACATTGGGGAAACAAAACAACCCCTTCACAAACACATGGCTCAACACAGGAGAGACAGTTCTTCAGGCCAGGACTCAGCAGTCCACCTACACCTGAAGGACAAGGGACACTCTTCTGAGGACAACAACATACACATCTTAGCCAGAGAAGACAGATGGTTTGAAAGAGGAGTAAAGGAAGACATGTATGTAAAATCAGAAAACCCCTCTATGAACAAGGGAGGTGGATTGAGACACAACTTATCAGCCACATACAACACAGTCTTAGCATCTGTCCCCAAAAAGTTTCACACTCATTCACACTTTGAGTCTGGAGTTTCTGGCCATTAATGGGTCATTAGAGTACCACTAATTGTGGAAAAACAGGACACTACCCAGGTTAATCTGAAAGCTTTATTTTACCTCTGTTCCAGTGCTTCCAGGACAGGCTCCAGACCACCACATCCTTGAAATGGACAAGTAAGTGTATTAAGGATAGTGAGTGTTAACAATAACTGGGTTTGGTTAACAATAATTGGGTTTAGAGCTGACTCTAGTGGACTCAGAAGGTGAGTTTGTGAGAAAGGTGGTGTTGTCGGTGAGGACAGGTAGGGGCTGGAACCCCAGAGATGCTGTTCAGAGCACAAAAGGGGTGCTGATGTGGTTGGGCACCTGCAGAGAGGGAAGGCAGGGTTTGGCTCTGGCCATTTGTGGCAGTTGTGGAGTGCTGCCGTGGAGGCAGACAGATGCTGGTTGGTTGTTGAGCAGGTCTGAGGGTAGGAAGAGGAAGTGAGGTGTGCAAAGGTGGTTGCATCGGTGAAGCAGGGTTAGTGGGTGAACTGGGAAGGTGTGGAGAGGAGGAAGTTGTGCTGGCAAGATGAGTGGGTGATGGAGGTGAGTCACCTTATGTTTATTGTTGGAGCAACTTACAATATGATGTGTTACCAATGTCACAGAATGTTAAGCAATGGGCAGGTGGTGATGGTTCTTGTGCCTCAGCATCACTATACCCCCACACATTTTGTTAGGGGTGAGATTAGTTTGGGGCAGGGGTGCTATACTTGGTGCCATAATCAAGTTCTTAGATGTTTAGCAGGTGTTTGAGAGTAAGCAGCAAGTTGTTAATTCTCTGCCTGTTGGCAGGTTAGCTAGAGCAATTGGTTTTGTGTGGGTGGAAGAGAGTAGCACTGGGCAAGGGCATATGTGCCCTGGTAGGTGGGGTAACACATGGGACTGGAAGCTGTTGGCTGACCTGGGCAAGCAGCTCCAGGTTCTATAGGTCATTGCTGTTACTTTGCTGCAGCCAGACATGAGGTTATATTTGGAGGGTGTCTATTTCTGTAGACTTAGTGTTGTTCAAGGAGGCTATTAGGGAGGCGCACAAGCAGAAACTGTTAAAGTATGCTGATCTAGTAGCAGAGGCAAGGGACTGTGGCTGGTGGCTCATGTGAGGCCAGTAGAGGTTGGTGTTAAAGGGTCTGTGGCTAAATTGGCTACAGTATTGTTGGAGGAGTTTGATATTAGAGGCTGTTTGTTAAAGGCGGTGGTGAATGAGTTTTCTGAGGCAGCTGAGAAGGCAAGTCAGTGATTGTGGTTGAAAAGAGCAGGGTAGTTGGGCTCACAGGCTGGAGGGAGGTGTGTGATGGTGGAAAATTGATGGCAAGTGATGAATAATGGGAGGCAGCTGGTGGTGATTAAGGTGTGGCCTTAAGTAGGATAGTTTAAATTTGTGGAGTGGTCCAGTTGGTTTAGTGGCAGGTATGGAGATAAGGTTAGAAGGTATGTAAGAGCTGTGGTTTAGCTGGTTGAGTTAGTGGGGTGGTGGTTGAGGGTGAAGGGTATCAAATGTGTGTGGAGGGGTGTGCATCTGGGATGCTGGATTGCACTGTTGAGCCTTCCAGAGGTGTCATAGGCTTAATTCAATGAAACACTGATGAAAGGAGGTACCCCCTTGATAACTGCTATAAAATATTCATGTTGGTGCCTGGCTGGTGTGGTGTGTTAGGCTTGGTCTGATTTGGCTTTGTTGGGGGTGTGTGGGTTTTTTTTTTTTTTTTGTGGTGTTGGTTAGCTTTGGTTTAGTGGTGGATCAGATGTGGTTTTTGGTTTTGTTGTTGGGTGGGTTAGACTTGGTTTGTTCTGGTTTTATATTGGTGGGTTTGGTTGGTTAAGCTTGGTTTTGTTGGTGGTATAGGTGGATGGTTTTGAGTTGATGTGTTAGACCTGGTCTCTGGTTTTAGTTTGTGTTAGGAGTAGGCTTGGCTGGTTTCTGTGGGTTGTGTTGTGGTCTGTAGGTTTTGGATTTGGTGGTTGGTTGTTGTTAATGGGATGGCTGGCTTGGTGGGTTAGGCTTAATTTGGTTATTTGGTGCATTTAAATCTGGCTTAGTTTCAGTTTGGTGGGTGGGTTAGGTCAGTTAAGTGTCTTGGTTTTGGGGCATGAAGATGTATGTTGGCTATGCTGGGTGTTCTCTGTGGTTTTGGTGTGGTGGATGGACTGGGTCCTTGTGTGTAGCTGTTGAAAAATGCACATGGGGCATAACATCTTTTCCTGTTTCTTTTCTATTAAGAATTAGAACAAAAAAATCAATAGATGTTACATCAGAGTACACATTTAAAAATCAATAATGCAAGTTAAATTTCTTAGTTTCTCAATGTGTGTAAAAATATAAAATCCAGGACCTATAGCAACTTTCATGAATTAATGTCTTCAGCTTGAATCCATCTAAAACAAACTAAAAGCTGTCATTCTTTTTATACAGTAATTGCCCCTGCAAATCCTACACTCTCATTCACTCTTATAACCCTACATTTAATGTTTCAGGAATACCACCTTCAATTTGCCATAGACCCAAATTATTTGTGCACCTATACAAGCCTGCTGAAAAGTGCTTACCAAAAGATAGTGTCAGTGGGGGATGTATTGAGTCAGTGTGACAGCTCCAGGCTGTGGAAGAGATAAAAGAACCTGCAGGGATTTGGTGAAGGTAGCAGGAATAGTCAGTGGCCTTAATTTGGTGGTGCTGTGAAGTTGGTGCCATAGCTCTATAGCCTCATAGCAAACCCAGAGGCAAGGTATTACATCTGCTGAGAAAGGCACTGCTACCTTTTTTTCTGTTTCCTGTTTGGACTTCTATTCTGGGCTATGTGTGTTTGTATCTCTTGCAAATTCATTTTGGGAATATACTACCCCCCCATGGCATGAAAATTACCACAAAAGATCACTGAAAGGAAACATGTTGTTCCTCTTAAGAGGGAACTGGTGAAAATTAGCTTGCTCTAATTGAAGTGGTAATATTTAGAAAGCTTTTTTAACAGGAAAATCATAAAGCCATCTGTTAAATAATGTGCTTGCCTAATTAAGCAGTCTAACTTGTCTAAACCCTGTCAACTCTAATCTCATTCTATGTTGTCCAGAAGTGATTTTTAGCAAATTACACACCTGAAATACAATCCACCCATCATGCTATCTGAAACAGTGTCTAACAAGCTCTAGGCATTTGTGGGCATGTCTCATTTCATCCCTGCCTTAGGACTTAAGGCCTCAACCAATTCTTGCCATCTCTCCTTATCTGCAACATGTTGTGCCACTCTCCCATGTAAGATTCACTTCCTCTAGAACAGATGTTACAATTCTCCAAGTAGTTTTTAGCCTTTCCTGTTTTCTCCTGGTGTCCATCTGAGGGTAAACTTTAGGATAGGTTGCTGGTCCATTCTTAGTATGTGCCCAAGCCATCTCATCTGTGGTACTTGATTTCTTGAACCACAGTATAGCATTTGGTATTCATATGCAGTTCTTGAGATCATTACTGGCCAGAATGTACTACATTCTTCTGAGGTGGTTATTTTGGAATGCCTCTAACCTCATGTCACTTTAGACCACTCTCCAACATTCAGAGCCATATAACAAGGCAGACTCTTATTTACTCTTGTAAATTCTAATCTTAGTTTGTAAGATCCATTGTTTTGACCTTCAGATGGGCTAAAGTATAAAAGGCATTGTGGGCTTTTCCAAGATGTGTACTGGTATCTTTGCTGACAGCATTATCAGAACTGACAAGACTTCCAAGATAACTGAATTCCTTCACCTTTTCAAATGGGTACCATTTATCACTTGTGTTCATAATAGGCTTGATGGATATAACTTTAGTCTTGAAGGTATTGAGAAATGGACTGGTCTAAATATCTGTTCTGTCTTCTTGCAGGTCTACATGCTTGGAGAAGAGTAGATCATCTGCAAAATCTCTTCTAGTTGAAAGTCCACTGGATACTTCTTGGATTGTCAGCTCTTGTCTTCAACATAATCCAGTTAACTAAATATAGAATTGAAGAAATGATGCAGCCTTAGTGTAGATGTGATTCTACAGGTAACTACTCTATTACTCATCCATCAAGGATGACACTGTATTAAGTCCTTTTAGAATAATTATCAAGGTTACAATCTTTCTGGGGACTCCATAGGATATCCTGATGTAGGCTGCCAAGCTTTTTGGGAGTCAAAAATTAATGTACAACAGGCTATTCTGCTCTAGGCAATGTTCTATGATGTTTCTCATGAGAATATCTGCAGCCTCCATTTTCTAAATCCTGCTTGTGTTCTTGACTTGCTGTCAGTAGCTGAATTCAACCCAGTAGAATTTTATGGAAGACTTTTGATGGATCTGAAAGCATAGTGATGCCTCACCAGTCCTCACAAACTTGGAGGTTTCCTTTCTTTGAAAGTTGGACAATAAGTCCAGAACGTCATCCAGTGATGTATGGATGAGTGATCCAATGTACGTGTATCCAGTGACCTAAGTCACCTTGGCGAATACGGTGTGTGTGTGTGTGTGTGTGTGTGTGTGTGTGGGCTCATAACTCTACATAGAGGTCTTTGGAAGCTGTGTATGTATAAACATACTGCAGTGCTGAGGCATCAGTGCATTGCACTTGTGTGTGCTGAGTGTAGAAATGAAGTTGACACGTTCTGTTCCACTGAACCTTGTGTGAACCTGGTTGCTTTGTGACTTGTGGACATAATTTTCAATGAGGATGCCATCCTTGCAGTAGGACAGGATCCTGAATGCGGAGGTAGTCCAACTGTGTCCTCAGAATTCTGAGGAGCTGCAATCCGGCAATAAGCACCTGCGCACTGATAGCGGTCCAGCGATGACCGTCAAGATAGCGGGTTTTATTGGACAGATCGAGGTTTATAACAATGCTTCATGGGATGATTATGGCAACAGGTTTGAACAATTTTGTATGGCAAATGCCATCAATAAAATCGCAACCTTATTAGCAGTAATAGGTGCTGAAGCCTACGCACTTTTCCGGATGCTGTTAGCTCCCGAAAAACCTGTGGCTAAAAGCTACGCTACCATTAAGATGCTCATGGAGCATTTATCGCCTGCTCCATTAACCATTGTAGAATGCTTTAGATTCTATGCAACCCAGGAACCACAGGAGGGGGTTGCAGAATTTGAAGCCAAGGTACATCTGGCAGAAAAAAATGTGAGTTTAAAAGTTTAGAGTGCTAAGAGACAGGTTCATTTGTGGGCTTGGATCTGAAGCTATCCAAAGGAAGCTCCTAACTGAAAAGGAACTGACATTAAGAAGGGCTGTAGAGATTATAATGGAAAGGGCTCAAGATGCCCAGGCTTCAGCACTGTCAAAGACTGCTGGTGCTAGCCAGGCACATTCAACACCAAGGTGCATCACATGGATCCCAGTAGAGCCCTGATTCCATTTAATAGGCCTAAATGGAAGTTGGACCGACCCAGGGTATGCCACTGTTGCAGGGGCTCACATCATGCTCCCCAAACCTGTTTCTATAGGGACAAGTCTTGTAAAGCCTGCCAACAGAAGCCACAAGCCAAGCATGTGATATGGGAAGAAACCCTAACCTTGCAACAGGGGTCAAGTGCATGCCATGCATAACTCGGATGACAACAGTGGTAGTGATTTAGAGTACCGATCACCACAATCCATTCAAAAACTGTAACTACCCAGCAGTTGAGCCACTCATGTATGGTGAAGGTTGAAGACAAACTCCTAGAGATGGAGATTAACACTGTTTTGGGGGTGAGCGTCATAAAGCAAGTCCAGTTTAATCAGATGTTTCCTGGGCTCCCCACCCACAAGGCCAAGATGTCCTTGACAGTCTATTCTGGTGAAAAGTTGGAGGTGGTCCAGGAGGTTAAGGTGTTGGTAAAAGAACTGGAGAAGCTGTTTGCTCTAGACCTGTACATGTTGAAGGGACTGGACCCCCCCACTGGTTGGAAGGGAGTGGTTATGTAAGATGGCAGACTGGGAAGCAGTCCAGAGTTTTTGGCATTAATCCTAGAGTCGAACGGTCAGGAAGGAGCAACATCTTGTATCATGACTTGGAGTCCATTGCGAGAGTTGGTACAGAAATACCCGATGGTCTTTGACAAGACTTGGACAATTAAAGCAAAGTTGCAGTTAAAAGGAGTAGTTTTCATAAAGCTCGGCTGGTCAGGCGACCTATGGTAGAACCAGCATTGTTAGAGCTGGAGATGGAAGGTGTAATTGAAAGTGTCCAGTCCTCCGAATAGGCTGCTCCTGTTGTGACCCCTTTGAAACGAGATGGTAAAGTGAGGTTGTGGGGAGATTTTCAGTGACAACTAATGCTGTGCTCCAGATGCCAGTATACCCGCTGCTGTGGATTGACAAAATATTCGTGAAGCTCACCAGGGGGACGGTGTTCACTACACTTGACCTGGCATCGGCGTACTTGCAGATGGAGGTGGAGGAGGAATTCGGGCACTTGTTAACTGTGAATACTCACCTGGGTCTGAAACGCTACAAGCGTCTAGTTTTTGGGGTGGCATCCGCCCCTATGTTATGGCAACAGGCCGTGGACCAAATATTGAGACATTCCCTAAACACAATGCTACCTTGACAATATAATCATCACAGGGCGAACTGAGGCAGAACATTCGCTCAACCTGCATCTAGTAATGGCACGCTTACAGGAGTACGGACTAAGACTGAGTGGGGATAAGTATTTTTGGAGCACCCAAGGTGCACTATCTTGGACATGTAATCAACAAAGAGGGGCTACATAAGTCAAAAGAAAAGGTAAGAGCGTTGCTTGATGCTCTGCCTCCCAAAGATGCACAGCAAGTACGAGCTTTTTGTGGTATGCTTAATTACTACAGATCATTTATGCCCAATCTGTCAGATTTAACATCCTTTGAACCAATTACTGAGAAAAAGACAATTGATTTGTATGGGGTGATTGTTAAAAACTTGTTGCTCTCAAAGCTAAGGAACTGATGGCTTCAGAGCAGGTGCTGTCATTTTGATCCTCAGTTGCCTGTCTGTAGATAGTTCATCATATGGTTTAGATGCTGTACTCTCTCACATGCTTGATGCTAACAAGAAACCCATAGCGTTTGCTTCCCGGACGCTCATGGATCCAGAGAAATTATGCTGTGGTGGACAAAGGTTTGGCTGTAGTTTGGGGAAATATGTAAGTTCTAACAATATTTGGAAGGCAGACACTCCACATTAGTAACTGACCAACCGCTGACCGCCCTGTTTCATCCACATTGGGGGGGTACCAGTTAGTGGCGGCAAGGATCCAAACATGGGCACTGTTTCTACGAGGCTTCTGCTATGATAGTCTACTATAAATCTGACAAGAACAGCAATGCTGATGGCTTGTCCACCTTCCATTGCCATTAAACGACTGTTTGGAGGACATTAACTTATATCATGTTGAAATGGTTGACCCTCTGCCCCTATCAGTCAAGCAAATAAGGCTCTGCACTCAGATCCCATACTCAGTCAAGTGTTTCAGGTGACAATGAAGGGCTGGACCTTGGTGTTGGATTTTCAGGGTCCCCTGAAACCATATTACCAAAGACAACATGAGGTGACAACACATGATGGGTACCTGCTATGGGGTGTAAGGGTAGTAGTGCCCCCTGTCTGTCAGCAGGCAGTGCTCAATGTCTTACATAGTGGACATTTGGGAGTGGTGTAGCAAAAAGCCCTGGTCCAAAGTTACGTGTGGTGGCCAGCTATGGACCAAGCACTCAAAGATTTGGTTAGAAGGTATGACAAGTGTCAGCTGTGGATACCCGTTGGCAAAGAGTGCACATGGGTTTTGCAGGGCCGATCCACAATGGCATGTATTTGGTAGTGGTGGATGTGTTTTCTAAGTGGCCTGAGGTGATCAAGATGCCTTCCACTACTGCCGCCTGTCTTGCGGAAGAAACAAGAACTTTGCTCACTATGGTCTTCCAGAACAGTTGGTCTCCAATAATGGACCACAGTTTGTGTCTGCTGACTTCCGGGGTTTCCTGAAACAAAACGGAATGCAGCATATCACGTCAGCCCCTTACCATCTGTCATCAAACCTTTAAGTATGCGGTAAAAGGCAAATGGTCTTGCAGGTGCCTGGACCAGTTTCTGCTGAGTTAGTTGCCCCTCATGCAACCACTGGGTTGTCGCCTTTGGTCTTGATGTTCGGGAGGCCCATTAGCTGCTTGCTGGATATGTGTTCCAGATGTTCGTTGGAAAGTGCATCTCAAATCAGCCCAGTTGCCAGCCAGGGACGTTCGCTCCCTTTACATCGGTGATATGGTGCTGGCTCAGTTACGGGAGGGGGAGAAATGGGTCCTTGGAACCATAGTAAAGATTAACGGGCCGGTTTCGTATGTGGTCCAAGTCAGACAGGAGATGTGGTGTTGGCATATAGACCAGATACGCTCCGCGGATACCAGCTTCCCCAACCAAAATCAACTGGAATGTGGCATTGACCTGGAGGATCCTGTTGCTGAGGGTCCTCAACTCCCTGCACCAGATACCCCAGATATTTCTCAGTTGGGGCCAGAAGTGACTGAACCACTAGAACTGGCATAATCCCCCGGGACTTTGGCCTCGCCTAACCACCCAGAAAGGTCTCCAGGGAGTCCGACACCTCCTGTGCTGTGGCGCTCAACACGGGTTCCTAAACCACCCCAGCAATTGGACCTGTGACGGCTGGGATTTGGTGACTTACAAGGAGGCTAGTTTGTTTCTGCAGGTTCTGTTGCCATTTTGAGTTCCTTTAGTGTTAAAGCAGATCCCCCAATATAGATTTTTAAGGGACTAGGTCTAGTAGGGGAGGGATGTTGTGTACGTATAAACATACTGCAGCACCGAGGCATCGGCACATGTGCATTGCACTTGTGTGTGCTGAGTGTAGAAATAAAGTTGACGTGTTCTGTTCCACTGAACCTCATGTGGACCTGGTTTGCTTTTGCATCACGGATTGCAGACATAACAGAAGTAACTTTGGAGAAAAGTGTCTGCTAAATGTAAGTCCTTTAGACCAGTTATCACATTACATATTTTTTTCCATGTACTTTGGAAGAAGTCCGAGTACATTTGAAGTATTCAGGTTGGCATTTAGCATCTCTGTGTGAATATTGTCAGCGTGACAGGCTTTTCCTTTTTTAATGCTTTAATGGCATGTGTGACTTCAACTTTTGTTGGAGGACTAGAATCAATGTCCAACTCTTCTGCTGATGGTGGGTTTGCTGGGTCTGCTGGTTCTGGTCTAATTAATACTTCACAGAAATGTTGGTCCCATCTTACTGCTTGTTCATGCTGTTGTGAGATTTTGTTTCCGTATTTGTCTTTAACAGGAGTAGATTGTTTGGTGTTTCTGCCACAGAGCTTTTTAGCAATTTTATAAACAGTGCTCATTTCTCCTTGCCCAGCTGCATGTTCAGCCTCATTTGCCAATTCCTCCATAAATAATTGTTTATCCCTTTTGGCATTCTTCACCTCTGTTTGATCTTCTAAACTTGCTGTGATCTGTGTAACTCTGTGTTGAAGATCTTGGCAGATTACTGAACAAGTTCCCGATTTTAATTTTTTTCTCTTTCTATAGTCTACGATACTTGTAGCTGTCTCTGCATAAATGTTCCTTATAGACTCCCATTTGATGTCAGGCTTTTCAGTCGCCATATTGGCCAGTAACCCAAAGCAGTTTCTCAGTTCTATAAATTCTTTGTTGGTTTTTGGACATCTTAGCTTGGCAATGTCAAGGTGTCCTACCCTGACTTTCCTGTTCAGCTTTGTGTAGCTTCAGCTTGACAGTCACTTTCACTACATGATCGCTATAGACATCTGCCCCACAACAAACGCTAACATTTTGTAATGACCCGCGCCATTTACCATTGATCACTATGTGTTAAATTCGATTGGTTGTACAACCATCAGGTGAAAACCAAGTGAGCTTGTAGATGTCTGTGTGGAAAGATGGTACCACCTATTAGTTGCTCTCCAGACAGAAATTTACTAATTGTCTGCCATTTTTACTCTTTTCCCCACAGCCAAGTTTGCCCATCGGACTCCCGCAGTTGCCATTATTTCAACCAACTTTCACGTTCATGCTGTGGTACTTTTGACAGCTAGTTGCTGGACTTCATACCAGTCATCTGTCAGTTCTCCACTTCATTTGTTAGTGCATATCACCACAAGATAACTTCAGTGCTTCCAGTCGAAGCATGATCTGATCAACCTGTTATTGATTGCTTTCCATTTAAGCAAGGTATTAACATCTGCTTTTGAGACTATGATGGCTACACTGTATTTGTGACTGTGTCCTGAGTGCAATATAACTGGCCCATTTAGTCACCTCTCTTCCAGCACCAGTCCAGTAGGATGCAATAATATCAATCATGTCCAACTTGTACCTTTCCACCTCACTAAGGACTTGAGCTAATTTTGATGCCTAGTCAATGGTTTGGACATTTTATGTTCTTACATAAAATGTTTTTTTTGGCCCAAAGAGCTTTGATTTTGCACTCCTGAGTTCCTGTAGCAGGCTTTCAGTGGGGTGGTCATATTGCCAAGTGATTTGGCTCATTAGCACTGGCTTCAGTTCACAACTGACAACAAAAACAATGGAATTGTAATTTGCATTTTTTTCAATTCTGAATAAAAACAAATGAATGCAATGTACACAGACCAAAAATACCTTTTACTAAGGGTAAATCTAGCCATTCTGATTTTGCCTGAATCAAGAGTTCTTAGTCAGCTGATACTGTACTCCAGTGGGGAACAGCAAATATTGTAAATTTCCTCTATCTTGAAAATGCTACTGTTGAATATGCTTTTTTCTGTCAAAATATTGCAACATCAGTATATCCCAGGACACATCATGTGGGACCTTGTTTATAAAACTTGGAAAGGATTTCAGTCTAGCTGGTAAAATGTCACAAAATGACATGTAGTGGTGGTCAAAGCAACTTTTTGTTCATCCCTTCCAAGGATTCTGCTAGACTCACAGATACTGCAGGAATCCAACTTTCTGAAGATGGCTGTTTCACTGACCTGTTCAAGTGCAGCTCCTGCTCTGTCAGACCCCTGAAGTCTATGCCTGGGACCCAAATTAAGAGTCAATCTCCATCAGGTCACTAAGTCTGACTCTCTAAGTTATGATTGTCTGTCCTCCTTAGAACTGTAGGAGGTACACTATCATATCACCAGAACAACTTAAAGAAAGCAGTAGAGCTGCTATACTCAAGACTGCCCCTGTTATCTGCTTTGTCTCATTTGGCTTTTTGCTCTTAGTCAAACAAAAACTTAGTTTAATAAATCAGATTGTCATCTTTATTATAGCACTAGGGCTAATTCCACTTTTGTCAGTTTGCATTGCAGAATTTCACTGTTGTGCTTGTGGTAAAGCTACCCAAATCTTCCATCCACCTGGAACCACCATGCCCAAGAAACATTTCGGTGCAAGTGAGTGTACAATAATCAGCTGTCAGTTTATTTCATAGTACATTTTTGTACACATATAAGCTCAACATCACAAGAAAATAAGGTTGAAGACATGAGGGAGGGTGTTCACTAACACTGCTTTAACCTGACATTTAGTTCATTGTTTATGCTTTTAAGTGAGCTGTGCAACTTATTAGCATGCCTAAAATGGAAAACACTAAGGTGATCCTAGCTCCCATCTCATTTTAACTAAATTATATTGTAAAACTACAAAGATCATGCAATGTGAAAACCTAAAATAATTCTGTAGGCAACTGACAATATTAAGTCTATTAAAGACAACCTGTGAAATCTTTAGTTGTCATAGGACACTTAGTCCCCCAGAAAGAACAATTCATATCACATTTGTTCATTTAGCAGATGCTTTTCTCCAAAGCAACGTACCTCCCATAGAAAATACAACTTGTGCTTCACGACATTGCACCTGATCACTCGCTACACCCCAACCAGACCGCCATGCTCCCCCACCCCTCTCCACTTGGTGGGTCTGACACAAGAGGTCCAAAATCAGAAGCACAAAGGTTTCTTGTTCTGGTTCTAATGTACTGGAATGACCTCCCTTCGTCACTCAGAACCCCCGAATCCCTCCCAACACTTAAGGACCCCAAAAATCCTTAAAATACATTTTTTTGACCATGCAAACAAATGCGCACACACATAGGAATAGAACATGCAAACTTCACACAGACTGGGAGGGCAGCATTCAAATTATCCTTTGATGCTCTTTCTGCTGTTCATCAGATTGACTACATCAAATCCTAGAGGAATCATCTTATAAGCTATCTGTGCACTAGTAATGTGTACATTTGAAGGATATGCAGTATTTTCCTACGCAGTTTGCTCTGATTAACATTGTTATGGTGCAATAAATGTGAAAATTTATCATTGAGCTTCTTACGTAATTTTGCCTGAACCCAACCCTCTTTCATAGAAGCAGAACAATTTTATTTTATCAACAATGAAATGCAATAAAACAAAAAATAACACAAAATAGCAACAAATTGTACATTTAAGTAAAGAAAGTTAATGGAAGCAAATAGTATTGTGGCGTGTAGCGCTGTGGGTTTGGATGGGGAGAAGAAAGATGCTAAGGTAGCGTTCGTTCTGAACGCTTTCTTTGAACATTAGCACGCAGGGAAATAACGCTCTCGGTTCAAGGACCCTGTTTCCTCCAGGACCTGTGCGTCTAGCCAGCCTTCCCAGCCTGCTTAGCGCCCCCCAGGCTTTCTCTTTTTCTCTCCGGCAGATGCAAACACCCCCTTATATTCTCCGTACGTCGCCTACCCCTAACCAATTACAATAAAACACGTTTCCCGCTCAGAACTAAGACGGGTCGTTACAGTATGTTTCATTTTCAAAAGCTCCGTTTGTGTGTTCCGTGAGGAGGATCATGGGATGTTACCTAAATGTCATAAATGTTTAATCTGACCCATCTTGGTGCAGACAGATACTGACAGGTTTGGGAAAATCTTTTAAACTCTGATCATTCATAAAAGACACAGGTGCCTTTTGCATGACACATATCTTTAAAAATATTTTTGTAAGGAAGCTGCCTTCTTTATCCAGAACAAAAAGAAACTAGACTGTTGACAGATGTAAGATGGAAAGTGATGGTTTGGTAGAGAAAAATTAACTTTTGGCTGTCAAACTCCCTTGACACCAAGATACTGATATTTTTGGTTGATATGCCCCGGATTCTCTCTCCATGGTGTATCCTTCTGACTTTTATTTGTGACATACTCTCTGCATTTCTCCTACAAAATACTAATGATCTGTTCAGGCTTCTAGTCCCATCTTCATTTCGCTAAAAGCTTAACAGAGGAGCACAGACTGTAATTGCCTGAAAGACTGCCCTATTACAAATCACTTCAAGTCACTTAATTTCTGTATGTGAACTAAAATTAGTTTTAGGCAGATTTAATTGTGACTTGTTATATTTATAAACAACTATAAAGAAACCCACACTTTTTTGAAATTTAATTGGTTTTTTTAACCTAAATGTCTGACACAGTAGGAATCCCCCAAGGTTTGCTGTCTTCTGTATCCTTCTCATAGTGGTCTCATTAAACTGGACCATGCGACAATGAGGAAGATCAACCACAACAACGGTCACCTCAGCCCCAGAGATTGACAACTTGTTTTCACTGTCAGGCTTGCAAAATGTGCCACTGATTCTGGTTCCTCACAAATATAGACACAAGTGAGGACACAGGTACATTGTTATTCATCATATGTAATGTATAAATAACAAGGTATTCCCAGGCAATCAGGTTATTGCATTGACATTTCAGTGGCTTAAGTCCTTTAATCACATGGCTTGGGTATTTTGACATTAACTCAGAGTTCTGACATGACTTGGCCTCAGCTGTTACCATGACAACCAGTATCCCCCTCAAGATGGGCACTTTTATAATACCTGAATCAATATCCCAATCCCTTAGTTTTTCTCCATCAGACAGGGACAAAAGATTTATGGGGAGACCTAGCGCCTCTAAATCATTGACAGTTTTGCAGGATGCTTAAAAATATGTCTTAGCTTTGAAAAAGATTTTGGAGCATATAGTGGAACAGATGTTTTATTTTACCTGATGCCTGAACTGCTCATGCTACATGATTGTATGTTATGTGACTGTATAAAGAATGGACAGGTTTCCCTCGTGTAATGAGGACTTCATTCACAAGAATTCTGAATTATAAGCAAATGTAATTTGTCTAAAAATTCACATTAGTCCGTCAACTCTGATGAAAAATGACTTAGAATAATTAACATTTCAATTCAAAATATGTGCCTGAGTGATTGAAATCTTACTGCAAGGTGACCAGATTCCTGGATGACTTGGCTTCTCCAGCACATATCAGTTGTCAGTGTTGTTTCCAGCTCACAGTCACAAAAATCTGGTGATACTTTGTCATGCATGACAACTATCAGTCATAAAGTAAAATAAAGTGCTAAAAATTGAAAAAGTAAAACCTTATGTAAAACAGTAAAGATGCATAGGACTCTCTTGAAAGGAAATATAATTTCAAATGACTTTGTATGAATTGATTCCTCATTTATGGCAATGAGATGTTTCAAATCGTTCAGCGCAGTGGTGTCTCAAAGCACTTGTCAATAAAATGATGTATTGTACAGGTTACAAGATGAAGCAATTCACAATATCAGCATTTTAAAAATTACAATAATACTAGAATTATTCCAGTTTCCATCTGAGTTTGCATGTTTCCCCCTGGTTTTTGCACCCCCAGATGTGCACTGGCAAACCACTTCTGTTCTTCCCTTGCCCTGGAAATCACTCAAGTGGTAACTCTGAGTCATCCTTGACTCAGTGGCACATCAGTTCAGTGTATGCATTCACATATTCATGTGCACACAATAAGGATAGTTTAGAGCCACAAAGTCACCTAGAACAAATATCTGACTGAAGTGAGATTCTGTTGGAGGACAACCTAGGAGGATCCATGAAGCTTCCGTGTTCTCCAGTATTTTTTATGCTGTTTTGTCCAGTGAAAATCCAGATTTTTTTTTTGCAATAAGCTTCCTGAAAAATTGCAGAGGAACTAAAACCTAGCTCATTTGTACATTGTGGATTTGTGTAATTTAAAGTAAGGCAAGAGAAGCCTGTACAGACAAAGTTGAGGAGTCCACTGACGAAGATTCCAAAATTTGTGAAAACAGAAAAGATATGCTCAAGTGTGCTTTTGCCTCTTTGCCTTCCAAAGCTCCTTTCAGTACACAGTTGTAATTAATTGGAATTAATACACTAATCAATTGTTCTATTACCATCATTGTATTAAAGTTTTTTCTGTCTAAAAATTTACACTATATTGTGTTATGCACCAGAATGCATAATAAAGCTAGAACTGGAAAAGAGGTAAAATATCTAGGCATTGCACATTAGCAAAGGCCTATAAAAAAATAAAAATAAATAAGGGGTGAAAGAAGAATGGAAACCAGCAACCATATGTCATTCCCAGTCTTTATTCATGCTTAGGAAACATTTTTTTTTTCCTTGTCATCGTCTGAAGTTGCCACCTGACCAACCTCAGGCTTATTGGTTAAGTAGCATGACTCTTCTCTTCCAGCAGAGAAGTGGTGACTACTTTTTCAGCAAGTATTTCACGTTGCCACATAGGCAATGCAATTTCTGTGAAATTAGGTCATATGCTTACTGCATGTAAACCAAGGAGATGTTGGCGGCATCAGAATGGCTAAATTGATTTTACAGCCCTTTTGATATAATAAGAAGTGAAGACCTTTCTTCTTAAGGACTGTTTCCCATTCCATTAGAGTAATTGCTTTAGCCTGATTGGCAGAAAATGATGTGTGGCATTCTCAATTAAATCAGACATATAATTAAAGTGAAAGAGACAGTCAGTTGACTATGGAAATCAGATGAATGGATCTGCTTGCAAGAACAATATTCTTTCGAAATTGTTGATTGAGTTGACACGCAGCAGTCATGTCTGCTAGTAAATTACCTCCTGTCTTCTATTTCATTGTGTTCATAAGCTATTGTGTGGAAAATGCTAAAAGGAGCTATTAAAGTTACTTCTCAGTTTTAGACATACTTCCTCAACTTGGTTTTCAACAATTTCCTCCAAACAGCAGCAGCTTTGAGTACAATGCAGTGGTTTGCTTGCAAAGTTATGATCTTGTTCAAAGATGAAGTCAGTGAAATGAGTCCATTCCAGTCATTGTCATACTAAGGAGAATATTTTTATTTGTTTATATTTTTGTTTTTCAGTGTGTAACAACAATATTTTATTGAGATAGATAAATCTGTAACGAAATATAATGATATACAGCTGTTAGAAAGGTTTGCAAACCTTTTGAATTATTTTGAGTGTTGCAGGAATGGTTCCTAATATTTGATCTGATCTTCAGAAGTCATAATAATAAATAAATGAGTGCAGTATTATTTAACACACATTTTGTATTGCCATATCTTTATTGAAGAAATGATTTAAGCAAAGTCACCGATAGAAGAATGTCCTTTATTGGCAATAACCTTAACCAAACACTTTTTTTTGCAACTGCTGTTCAGCCCTGCACAGCAGTTAGAAGGTATTTAAGCAAATTCCTCCATACAGAATTATTTCACTTTATGTATAGTTCTTGCTTGAACATTCTGCTTCATATCACACCACAATATTTCAATGAGACTGAGGTCAGTATTATGGCTATCTTGAAATATGGATATTGTTCTGTTTGAGCAACTCTCTGTACACTCACCACAAAGTTCAGCTTTTGTTCCAGAAGTGAGGCAATTTCATTTATATTTGCATAACTAATATAATAAAAATTTAATAATAAATTTAATAATAATTTTATAATTTGAAATCAAACAAAAATCTAATAAGATAAAATAAAAATCTAATTTATATAACTTTTTTCCTCCATAGTAACTTCCCATGAACACTACTTTTTTCAGTGTTTTTCATTTATGGTAGACTTGTGAACGTGTTGTTGAAGAACAATACCCAAATGTTGTAAATTTCTGAAAGGTTTAATATTGTAGCTATGTATTACCTGTAGTTCATAATGGTGTTTGGAACTGGTGCATATTTGATTAATTACCAATTAATTAGATTAATTACCAATAAAAAGCTAATACATTGTATAAACAAACACATTCTTCTTTTTCAAATTATACACTCACATACACAAAACAGTATATGCACTGTGTACTCAGATCCGTAACAATGTTCAGATTAAATTGTACCTTATTATATACACACACATACAGGGAAAAGTACTGTATACTCAGATCAAGAGCAATACTTTTCACATTAAAGCACACCCAATTATACACAAAACACATTAGATGACCAGTGTTGCAGTGTTTGCAGAATTCTTAATAGCTGCAGCGTATTATAAATTTAAATTTAAAAAAAAAAAAACAGTAGGCTCTTCAACCCGTGTCAGTCACAAACTTTCAAAAGAGATCTTCCTCCTTGATAAAGTTTTTTTTTTTAAAAAAAAAAAAAAACTATCCAAAATGGCAGGATAAGCGTTGAACTGTGATGTCCTTCGTGCAGTCCGTAATTTGTCCACACTAGCTGTAACATGAGAAAAACAATATTTCAGCATGCAGAATGAGCTAAAGGAACCTCTGTGCACCTGGGACACAAAACAGCACGATCTTGCCAGCCTCTGTGCATCAAGTTTCTGATGCGTGCTCCCATGTTAATATATTTCACGTGCAGTGCTGTCGCAATCGTTAATTAACAATGTATGGCAATGTTGCAAAAAACTATGACATCCCATGCAACTAACTTAACATAAGAATGAAGTAAAAATATCATGTGGCTCACAAACATGGATGTTATCAATGGTCTACCTCACTGTGGACTAATGGAGAGCCAAGTCTTCATCTTTTTGTAACCCGTTCCAGTCTTTTGAGCTTCAACAACTGTTCATTAGGTCATATTACACTTGAACAGAATTCTGCTGTGATGAGCAAGTAATCAAACCTGTATTTATTATATATTTTTTTTTTTTATGCATGCCAGGGCAGGTCAACCCATAGCTGAATTAGATAAGATACTTGCATTATTGACTGAAATATCTGACAATTATCCTCTTCTCAATATGTCATTATCTTATACTGTAGGTTCACATACTTTTCCATTAATAATCTTGATTGATACAGCTATGTGTTCAGTAAAGACGTGAAAATGTAAACTTCAGCTTGTGTTTGTCAGTTAAGACTGCCCTTATTTATTATTATGAGTTATATGATCAGATCGTGTTTTATGACCCATTTAGGAAGAAATCCAATTTCAGAGGGTTCATAAAGTTTTTCTCAACTGCACAAGGAAGCTCAGTTATTCTTTTAGATGCATTTTAAACTAAGTTGATTTTTTCATGTGATTTTTTTTTTAATCATTAAAGTGCTATTAAGTGCTATTTACAAAGAAAGGGTGTGTTTAAGCCTAATTTAAATGGTGTATTTCTGTTACACAAAGAATATAGAGTGTCATGGAACTAAATGAAGAAGTTCATGTTGTAGTGAATAAATGCAGGTATAACAACACACAAGACAAATGAGGAACTAAGCAGGGGAATTCATGACAATTCAGATGAGCAACTAATGATCACAGGGAGGAGGTGTTAGCTATGAGGGACGACTTTGCAATGAGAGACTCTAGTCACTCCTCTTTTAAAGGCTGTCTTGACTGGTAAATGCCTGTGAGATCCTGAAGAAGGATCCCTCTGATGGGAACTGACATGCCTCATACCTGGGGACCACACAGTTGAAAATTTAGGGACCCTTTTCAAAAGCTAGATAATAACTTTCTGTTTTAGAAAACAAAGTATTCATTTTGCCACTGCATCCCAAGAGTATAGACCTGGCTGAAAATAAACTTGTACAAACAAATGAAATAGCTAAAAAGGTATATCTCACATTCCTTCAGAGCACACAGAGAACAACTCTGTATTATTTCGCCTCTTCTACCTGTCATTTACACACAGGTACAAGCACCTTTCTGATAGGTTTCTTAGCAATCAAACAACACATGACAAAAAGTTGAAGTGAAAATTATGGAATTTTGGAGTTATACATAATATGTCAAATATGACATTATTTTCAAGCAATATGAAAATATTCCATAAATCCATGAGGAAACAAATGAACCCTTTCATGTGAGGACTGGGTTTATGGCTATAAGGCAGAGGATTCTGAAAAAGATTATTTGGAAATATCATTCTTCAAATTATTCTTCTGTAAGTTTTCCCTCTATAAGCGAGATTGTCTTGCAAAAGAATTGTAGTGTAATAATAGGAATTGCTACTATATTGTATGAAAATGTCAGTCAAGATACAGTGCAACAAAATTTCATTTAAAATGCAGCAAACCCCAGTTTAAACAGCATGTCTGCAACTTATTACTGGGGATGCCCCAGATTTTCCTTATTGCTTAAGTGGTGTGTCAGAAAAATAACATGTGGTTTCTTGCAGTATTTAATTAAGTGAAATCTGTTCTCTCAAATAAGACTTGAAACTAGTCTAGAACTGGCATCAAATAATGAAAGAAATACGCAACAAAATATATGTAGTAATTATCCTGATAAAGATGCATAAGGAAATGCTTGCTAGGAAAAATGTCTGCCTATGCAAATATTTCTTGATGTCCCTGGAAACTCTCAGGTGACAGTAATTCATTAAACTGTAGTCATAATGACTGGTCAAATCAGTAGCCAAGTGGACCGTAATACCATTAATGATGAGCTAATTACAAATGAAATTAATACTAGGAATGGTACAGAAAACTTAAACATGACTTAAGTATTTCAATAATTAAAAAGCCAATAAACAAAAATAATTTTCAGTCCTGTACTATGTTCAAAGGAAAAAACATACATTGAAAATGTTCAATTCTTGGATGGGCTCTGGGCTGTTGCGATCCTGACAAGGACAAGCGGTTTATGACAGTATGGCAAAAGTACCGGTTCATGGGACAAGAGAACTGACACTGACTCGGAGCTTCTTGGTTCCGTGACCTTTATTCTGGAACTCTTAGGCTAGGCACAGTGCCGCAGAGAAGGTGATGAGGGCAGTCATGGCCCTAGTCTATCTCCCCTTCCAAGGCAAGTTCTTTCTCACGGTCAAGCAGTGGCTTAAATGGAGGAGTCATGGCAACTGAGTGTTTGTTAATAATAGGTGTAAGAGTTAGGGTGGCATGGTTACCAGCATGGTAGATAGGTGTAGGCTGTGGTGAATGTACACTGATGTTCCATATGCTGCATTCTGTTCGTGCTGAGGTTGCGTCCTGTGTATTGTACGTGTGTACTGATATGTGAAGGTATACTGTCCTCCTGCATGCATACCACAGAAAGCAAGTGAAAATACCCATTAATGTTAGATACATTCCACGAGAATGAAATGTTCACCGCAAACATAAAAGTTGGATGACTCAATTTTTCTTGAAAATCAGGTTTTAGTCATGTAGAATTCACTCCTTGTGAAGCGATGATTTCTTGAATATTACCTACATACAACCAAGAGCAACAACCGCTTGCCCTGACAAGCCAGAGCCTATTCTGGAAACACAGGACACAAGGGGGAGGGGAAACAACCTGGACAGGAGGCCAGTCCATCGCAAGGGGTGCAAGACTCAAACCCCAGACTCACCACCCAGCAGGAACCAACCAAACCCACTGCGCAACCACCCCCTACATACAGTGAAAGTTCACTAGGTAGTAGATGTCCCGAAAGCATGAGCCATGAGACAGGGTGATGTCTCGAAAGCATGAGCCATGAGACAGGGTACACTCAGAAAGGGACACTAGATATTAGTAGGTGGATCAATGTTTAATCTACATACATGCTTATATAATATCTGTGCAGGTTTTTACTTGTACAGTTTCATATATTGAGTCCAAGCCTACGGTTGTTTGAACTGTTAATGCCTTGGGAGCCAATGAGTAGAAATTTGTCCTTCCACTTCTCTGTTTTTTTTTTTCTTTCTTTCCCCCTTTCTGCCTTTTTCTCACCCAGCTGACTCACCTTCATACAGTCAACGCAAGAGCTCTGTATTAAAAAGGCCAAATATCTCCTCACCCATACTGACTTCCTGAACCCTTGACCTGGAGGACAACTCAGAAGACCATCTTGAACAACTTAATCTCTCTGCTAAATTCTGGAAGTTTTCTTTTTTTCCTTCTCCATTCAAAGTCTACATGTCATGGACATGGGATGTTCTAGAAAGCAAAAGGAATTTTGAAACATGTTAAAAATTAAGAGCAAAATAAGACCTGAGGAAAGGAAAGTTTTGCATTCATTGGAAGACCACACAAGGGTGGCTCTTATTCTCACTTCCCTCGGCCGCAACACAAACGTTTGGGAGGAAGCTCCTTCCTTGCAGCTGTGCCCGGCTGAGCGCTTTCGCTGGACTGCCAGTGCTTGAATGTCCATGGAGTGAGAGAGAGTGGGGGGTAACAAGCAGAGAGATTTTTCTTCAAAAAAATAAATACATTCAGAGGAATAGTTTCAGCAGAAAGCTGCAAGTGCCACTGGCTCGAGGGGTCTTGAATGGACAAAGGACAACAGTATTCAATACAGTGGCCCCCCATCGCTGGTCGACACCCCGCCCCCTGCCCCAGGTGCCTCCGGCCAAGAAAGCTCAGCGGAGTTGACGGCACTCCAGTTGCAGCACAAGCTCTCTTCCCCACCCCCACTACACACATCTCCCTCCTGCAGCTTGTGAGGGACTGGAGGGGAGGGAAAGACGGAGAGAGGGAGAGAGAAAGGCACAGAGGCAATGATCGTCACGGGGGGGCAGATCCTCCGCCAGGAGGAGCCATGCAGACAGCGGCAAGGCTCTCAGACAGAGCTGAGCTCACCCAGCGGCGACCGCATGTCTCTGCTCTGATCTGCGCTCCCAATGATCCAACCCCCGGGGCACCCACCCACCACATATCTCGAAATGGAGAAGTACACCTGGATGCTGGAGGGGGTGGGACGTCTGAAGTGAAGAAGGAAAGAAGAAAAAATGCATTCACCATGATCTTCCCCTTAAAAAAAACTTTCTCTTTTCCTTTTGCCATTTTTGCTCTTGTGAATTAAAGTTTACTTTCCTTCTCTTTGGAAAACAGGTTTCTAGACTGCAGAGGTTGAGGGTGAGGTTGTAACAATATTTCAGAGACTCGGATTTCCACCTTGTTTCTTTGGCAGCTACAAAAGCCACTTTGGTTATACGTTTGAGCTGCACAATCTGGATTAGACCTCTTTGGACTTCTTAATAATTTGTATAATGTCATTTTCTTTGTTGGAACACAAAAATAGAGAAAAGGATCCTGTGCTTTCAGTTTCTCTCTGCCTTTTTGTGGATTATATGTGCAGTTACCCCCTTTCGGTCAGTCTCTCATGGAAGATTGCTCCCTGCCAATCATAATGATTAATTACAAAGAGAGGAAAAGAGTAAGTATACTGCCTTTATGATTTCTTTCCTTCAATTCTCATTCACTCCATCATGTGTCAAGCAGAGCATGACAACAATACGGCACTGCTAGTGGTTAACACAGTTAGAAAGGAATTAATCTGTGTCTGTTATGAAAAATCATCTACTTAGAAACAATAATCTAACATCCATAATAACATGCAGCACATGTTCTAATGCAAAGTTTTTCTGTGTCTACTCGCTTGCTGGCTGCCCGGTGTGCGGCACAGAGAATAAGACGAGGGTGTCTGTGCATCCTGTAAGAGGTACCAACCAAGATTTAAGTGAAGGTTCGGGAAAGGGTTGCCCAGCTGATCCTCCTGTCCTTTAACTTCTTGGGGACAAACCAGAGTGGTGACACCCCATCTGGGAGAAGCCTGCCACACCCCCCACACCATAATGGTGCGGCCACCACCACCTACCAACAAGCCCCACGTGTGCCTGTCCACTATCCTCATTATGAGCAGCATGGCACTGATGGATGCCTACCTGGTGGAGCAAAACCAGGGTCCTCGCAAGATTGGCATTTGCATTATGGTGATGGTGGGTGATATCTGCTTCCTCATCATCCTTCGCTACGTTGCTGTGTGGGTGGGTGCCGAAGTCCGCACGGCCAAGCGTGGCTATGCTATGATCCTATGGTTCCTCTACATCTTCGTACTGGAGATCAAGGTATACTTCATCTACCAAAACTACAAGGCTGACCGCAGGAGCCTGGACTCCATCTCTCGCAAGGCCCTGACTCTGCTGTTGTCCATTACTGTGCCTGTGCTCTACATGATCCTGGTGGGCATCGATCATATGGAATATGTGCGTGCATTCAAGAAGAAGGAGGAAATCCGCAACCGGCTCTTCTGGGTGGTGGTGGACCTCCTGGATATCTTGGACATACAAGCCAACCTGTGGGAGCCCCAAAAGAAAGGGCTCCCCCTTTGGGCGGAGGGCCTGATGTTTTTCTACTGCTACATCCTCTTACTAGTCCTGCCCTGTGTGTCACTGAGTGAGATCAGCATGCAAGGCATCAACATTGTGCCCCATAAGATGATGCTCTATCCCATCCTCAGCCTGGTCACCATCAACATCATCACGCTTTTTATCAGAGGCGGCAACCTGATCTTCTACAAGGACATGAGGGTTTCTGGAATTCTGATGGGAAAGAACCTCATAGCCATCATTCTAAAAACCTGCAGTTTTGTGCAGTACAGGGCACAGTTGCAAAATGTGCCCCCCACCCTAGGCATAGAGCTCCAAAAGAATGCCACCCCGCAGGCTCCTCCAATGCTTACGCCACCCCAGGTTGTGATTCAGGACATGACAACCTTGCCAGAGGTGACTACCTGTGAACACACATGACGCACAAAGCAAAGTGAAGTAAAAAAAAATGACAGTACCATAGTTCGGAAACATGCTGAAATATTTGTCAAGTCTTGGTGCCAATTATATAATAGAAAGCGAGGATTTCCAATGAAAGTGAAGAAGACGTATTTTTCAGATCCATATCAAGAAAAAACTGATCAAAAATATATATATTTTTATATGTGTAAATTCAGCTGTGTGGTTATTTATGACTTCAGTAAGTGTGATGGAATAATGTAGTGTACTGCACATTTCAATTTTTTGTCATTCTATGGTCAGGGTAACTGTTATTGCAAGGCTACTTAACAGTAAAAAGTCGAGTTCAAACACTTTTTAAAATGAAAGCGTATTTTATATGTAGTTATTTGATAAAGTATTGTGAATTCTTGGGACTTATTTTTATGATATAAACCTCTACTCAGAAGCTGTAATTATTAATATAGGTATTCATAAGCATTTTTTATCGCAGTTCACTACAGCCACTGTAGTTTATCATTTTACAGGTGAAAATAAAAGAAAAAAAGCATTTTTCCATCTAAATCCACCGTTTTTTTTTATACAGAGTAGTGATACTGTATAGGTGAGTATACTGAAAGGATAATGACAGACCCTTAAAAATTTCTTATGCTCAGCCTTATTAACAATTTAGGTAGCTCAGAAGAAAGATACTGGTCACAGATATAAACATGATTAAAGTACCCTTGCAAGGCAGCTGAAATATTCGTTCAACATTGGCCTTTAAATGATCACGCAGTCATAATAAAGAATAGCATTTGATCAATAGCTATATTAAAATTCATAAGCTAAGTCTATTTAAGGAAAGAATGGACAGATGTAACTATGCTATCAGGTAAGAAATCACCGCTACACTCTTCATTTTTATGCAATTTATTTTTGGTTCATCTTTCTCAGCTTCACCGTTACTTATGATGCTCCTTACCTGATAATTAAAGAAAATGAGATTTTGAAACAAAAAGTTGAGAGAAGAGTTGCCCGTTGAGGAAGATGAAGGGCAATGATGAAATGTAACAAGAACTAAGAATGTTTCCCAGAGGATTTGTAATTCTTTCAAGGATAAATGGTGCTAAACCCTTGCTGATCTGGCTCTGCAGACCAGTTGACTCAGTGTAGTGGTCACTTAAGTTTATTATACTTTTAACTGTGCTCTGAAAGGCAGATTAATGTGTGGACACAGCTTGTATAGAGCTTAAGGAACCAGGCTTTGCACTTTGTGTCACGATTGTACAACCATTCTTTTATATAAGATGACATATGTTTATAGAGCAAATGAACTTTACTGCAGTAACTGAGGTTAAGTGCCTTGCTCCTATGCTCTGTTTGGGGCTTGACCAAGCAACCTGTAGGTTACAAATCCATGTCCTTATTCATTATGCTAATTCTTACCTTTTATGCCTCAAAAAGTAGTTACCTTAATTTGACTGAAGTTTTCAGATATCCACAAGCGTAACTGGGTCAAATAAAAGTGTGTGCTACAGCATGTATGTTGCTTTGGGGGGGAAGCATTATTGTGGAGCTATGTAATTTAATGGAAAGCACAGTAAACTGAAAGGCGTGAAAAATTGTTGCTCACTGTTTTCAGTTTTACTTCATCTATGCAAGTGAACTAAAGAGCATTTCTGTGTCACTGACTACATAACTTTCATTGTACTTTCAGATTAACATGGAAACATTATTGCTTATTAAGAATATGTTAAGAATGCACTTATTTTTTGGGTTATCTTAAAAGTTCTTGTTGCTTTTTTTTCTGAAACAACTGAGCGATATGCCACTTCACCTGATGTTACAGGTGTAAAGTTGGCGATAGATATAATTTATTCTCTAAAACAGTCTTGCTGGGAAATGGACTGACAGTACTTCATGTGCAGTCAATTAACACAACACATTCAAGTTTTGTTAAGAGTTACAGATGGTCTGTGGTGCTATCCATGGTGAAATCGACCTCTACAAATTTCTCTTAAGACTTGATTTTGAAGTTGAAGATATTAGGCAAAACCCAAAACTAGTTAGAAAGAACCTGAACGGAACTCAAAACTGCCATTAAAAAAAAAAAAAACCTGACGAATGCAGTAGCCTAAATATTCCCTTTTAACCACAACCTATATTTGTGTTTGGACTGCAGCCGAATCTCAGCGCTTCTGAGATTCACGAGAGGCACACTTCTACTCACCGAAATGGGCTGTGCTCCAACTTTTATTGCCACTCCAACAAGCAACAGTGAAAATGAGAATCGCACTAACAAATAAGCCCCAACAGCTCATCTTATAAGCTTAGCCTGGTTGCTCATCCTAGATTTAAGGGTGACGATCAAAGACATATCAGTCTATTTTATATGCACAATGAATTACCCCTCTGTTCCATCCAGACATAACACCTTACATGCTGTTCTGCCTAATAGCGGTAGTTTCAAGCGCTCACTACAACTGCCCAAATCATGCAGCCTACTGGCTGGCTTTGCAGTGTATCGCTAATAAATAACACTTTCTGTTCCTAAAATGGATCTTGAACAAGTTAAGGCAGGCCTGCTATTATGAGCCTCCGATTATGATGATTGGATCTGTTGTTCTGCTGAAGGTGGCATAAGAAGCAGGTCAGTGCACTTACTGATCATCTGTCTGGCACCTGAGAAGTTTCATTATATCGCTGTGGGACTATAAGCAGTCTGCACCACCAAGCATCAAAACCCCTTCTAACTTCATCATTAAGCTTCTGAAATAACAAAAGTAACAAACTGTACACCTCCAAATGGACTGGGCATGAAACTCCTCTAATTCCATTTTATTAGGTTCACTGGAGATTTCAACTTGCAGAGTGTTCTGTTCAGCACTGTAAAGCTGTTCAAAACCTCAATCATTTTTTTTTTACCGCTTAAAAGAAATTTTAAGTCTTTTTGGCCATTTTTCAGTTTTTTTTTCTTTGTTTTTTTGTTATTATTGCTTTAAATGGACAAAAACCTTCCATGCCTTAAGAAATGAGTGACCTGATTTTCACACACGCCTTCTACATCACACAAATATGAGGGAAATTAGAAAAACAACTGAATATACCTTTTGTGAAAATCACTATATTGAGATTCATTTAATATTAATTGGTATGCACATCATGTGCGCAGCATGGCTAGCACAGCATTCCTGTTTAACTTAATGAATAGTGTAGGTTCCAGGTGTGTTTATTTTGTGTTTATTCCACATTTACATTTACATTTATTCACTTAGCAGATGCTTTTCTCCAAAGCGACTTACAATGGATACTATATAGTGTTACTAGCCCACACACCTTATTCACCAAGGTGACTTACACTGCTAGATACACTACTTACACTGGGTCACTCATCCATACATCAGTATTCCAAAATAGCTTTTTTTTTATATATATTTCCATTTTAATTTTTCACTTTTTGTCTACTTGGAAGCAAAAACTTCACTAGGAAGGGCAGGAATCAGTGTGGGTCACTCCATACATAGAAAAAAATTAATGTAATATTTCTGCACAAATGAGTCATACCTCTTCTGCAGTATGACTAATAAGAGAACGTAGCATTTTTGATAATTACAAAAAAATATGATGAAAAAATCCAAAACGGAACAGAAAACATTGAAATGTTTTACTATATTTCTTGTGACCTAAAAACTGAGAGTTGTACAGTTATTTGAATATAGATATTTGATAGTTTCAGTTTAATTACAGCTCACTTAGCAACGTTGCAAACACCTAACTCTGTCTTGTAAGCTTTTAAATGAAGCACATATGCATTTGTCCAAAAAAGAGAACAAACTGAATGCATTCATCTGACTTAAAAAATGTAACTAAATGTGATGGCAACCATGAACTCTGTAATATTCCAGAATATAAAGAAAAAATGTAACAAAGTGTCAAATAAATAGTCAAGAATCCCTTGTAGCATTCTGAAAATAGAGCAGACGACTGAAATATTGCTTGTTATAATACTTTGCCTTCAACTATCCATGAGGGCATAACTAAAAAGATTTAATTTTAGCAAGTTAAACTAGAGGGATAAAAATGACTCTGTGGACCCAATTTTTCCAGCTCTTTCAAAACTGGTTTACATTTGATGATTTCTGAGCCTTTAGAAAACACACAAATGATCACAGAACTGCAAAAACATCAAGCAGCACTAGAGATTAAGTACTAGCTGAATCCTTGGACCCTGTCTTTATTTGTCCTGAGAATCAAAATAGAGACTGATCATACCAACACTAAAGTGATCATTAATGCGCTTATGTTTTTTATTTTTTCTTGTTATAGCTGCAAACCACACCTCGTGCTGTAATGATATACAGGTGCTTTATAATGTGGAAACTTGTAAAAATATTAATGCATTTGCTGTTCTTTAACCCTCAGATTGTTTTATTTATGGGTTAGGAAATATTGTCTTTACAACTGTTTCTAACTTTTCTACTTTATACTAATTGCTTCCTCACAAGCATGAGCTATAGATATCAAATATATACAATAATTGAGCAGAATATAAGGGGGTGCGGTGGCGCAGTGGGTTGGACCGCAGTCCTGCTCTCCGGTGGGTCTGGGGTTCGAGTCCCGCTTGGGGTGCCTTGCGGCGGACTGGCGTCCCGTCCTGGGTGCGTCCCCTTCCCCCTCCGGCCTTACGCCCTGTGTTGCCGGGTAGGCTCCGGTTCCCCGTGACCCTGTAAGGGACAAGCGGTTCTGCAAATGTGTGTGTGTGTGTGAGCAGAATATTTGTTAGGTATGGAACTTGTTTTACATTTATAAGCACTATATCAACTGATTCTTCTTTTGGTTGTTCGCAGTGAGATAATATGTTGCAGCTTAATGCTCCACTGCAGTATTTTCCTGATGAAAAGTAATAATTAATTGAAGTGATGTAAGAGCCTGTCACTAAACACAAAACACCTTATTGGCAGGACAGCTGGTAGTATAGTGGTTAGGGCTGCTACCTTTAGAGCTGAAGGTCACAGGGTCAGTCCCCAACTCTGTTTGTAGTACCCTTGAGCAATGTACTTACCCTAAATTGCTCCAGTAAAATTACTCAGCTGTATAAGTGGATAAATAATTATAAGCTTGTGATAATAATAAGTTGCTTTAGAGAAAAGTGTCAGCTAAATGAATAAATGTAATGTCAGCCAAGAATGGGTGCTGGTTGCTGTGGGTGTGGAATGGATTAATGCATCATGTCTACACATAGACTCATGAGTCAGGGTTTGTTACCTCCAGTGTTGTGCTGGAGAGACATTGGCAGTTTGGGTTGTAGAAAAACTCATGATGTCAACATTGATCCTGTGCAGCAATGCCTGTAATAAGTTCATAAAATGTTGATTTGTCTTACTATCAAAATGATCATTTTGACTGTTGCCTATAAAATATGACATGAATACAGTACACACAGTCAATGAATTGTGACAAATTTTGCAACATCTCACACTGTCATATCCATCCAGAGGTGTAAGCTGAAGTGAACTCAGGTGCGATGTTTATTTTCAAGAGAGTGGTGGATTTAGTGATGATTGTGGACATGGAGCACTGGAGATCCAGTGACTGGTTAACCATGAGGCTTGAGTACTGGGAGATGCACAAACATGGAAACATGGCAATAAAGAGACTTGGGTGTCGCAGGAACGTGGAAAGCAGGGAAGACACGGAAACCCGAAGACGTGGAAATATGTCGGGCGATGACAGGAATACGCAGGAACAGGTACGAACAACAAGGGGTAGGTACACAGGAGCAACACCCACTTCCTCTCTAGCAGAAACATGACTGACGTTGATCAAGAATCCACAAGTTAATAACTGATCTTCTCCATACTTACACACCTAGTTACTGCTTGAGTAGATTGTTACTTCATTGAGACAAGGTGTGTCAGTCTCAGCCAGGCTTTAAGGTTTTACACACCATTTGATATTCAGTTAAAATGACAGTAACCGAACTACAAAATTTTACGTATTTCAACTTGTTTATAACCGTAAAATAGTGTGTGGAATTTGCTGTTCCTTCACTTTAAAGCTTTTGTTTTATTCAAAAAAAATTAATATACATTAATTCTGATTTCAAATTTCTGCTCTCATAAGGAATTTCTTTTGTGAAGTGACAGCTTGTTAAGCAAATTTAGAGAACAAATTTCATATGAATGTCAGTCTGAGTTCTGGTAATACATGTGTTTGTTACGTGAAGGAAGCCTGTAATGGAATCACTCACTCACTGTCATTAACCACTTGTCCAAGTTGGAGTTTCAGTGGTCAGAAGCCTATCCCAGTAACATAGGGTGCAATGCAAAACAGAGTACGCCCTGGACAGGGTACCAGTCCATCACAGGGAAGCTGGGATGTTACACTTAAATACAGAAAAAGCACAGATGTGGCTTCTTTCAATGGTGAAAGCCATTGTTTGTTTTTATAGTAGTTTATTAATTTTAATTTGGAGGGTCTGTCAGAGTATTGAAAATGTCTGTCAAATGTTCAGGCCTGCCAACCACTTCTAAATGAAGAGCTCACAAAGGAAGTGTCAGTTTGAGGCACAGGTAAGAGATGGCTTTTGAGGATACGGAGTTCTGTCGGAAATTGTTATACTGGGTTGGGTTGAAAGACTGTATCACAGATCAGTTATTTTAATTCACAGAACCTGAGGTCGATGCCTATGAGCTCAATTATGTTACATGAACTGCTGGAAGACACCTATCTACACTCCCAGTCTTATCAGACTAATCCGCTGTGAAGAGAATCATGATTTGTGAGATACATAACCACAGAATTTTCTTTTGAAATATGTTAACTGTAACGGGAATCCTTGCCTTGGTTTTGAAGCTATATTCATTTCAAATGACTGCTGCTTCATCTTTGAAATGTTCTGGCATTCTGCGAATGTGAAAATTCAAAAAGGGTTGAGAAGTTTTGTACATAAAGTTTTGGAAATTTCAGGAAAACAAGACAGAAATTTAAAAATTCAAAGGACTTCTATTGGGTAAGATGCGCAATCAATATTTCAAATGAAATTGCACTCTAAGGTTGGAACAGCAAAGTTATTCTATTGATTGAATAAAGCTTCTCAAAGAGCAGTCATATACAATCTCAGTTGAGCATAGACCCTTGTGAAAATAAAGTTTCTGTACAATTGTGAAACGCTTTGAACAAAAGTGTCAGCTAAAGAGTAATAAGTACGTACTATACGATGAACAGAAAACTGTCCTATTAACACACACACAATGTCTACAACCGCTTGCCCCGAGTCCATCACAAGGCACCCCAAGCAGGACTCAATCCCCAGACCCACTACAGAGAAGGCCCCAGCCAAAGCCATTGCGCCAACATGTCCACCCATTCCATTAACAATTACTCTTAAAAATACCAACCATCTTCTGTAATATGGTAGTTTTCATTTATGACAATGCTGATTGAGGTGATTGTTATACTCAGTGTGGTTAACATAAGGAGCAGCATTTTATAAAGAAATCATATGGAAGAAGCAACAATATTACTAAACAACAAAGACAGAAAAAAGTAACAAACTAAGCACCTAAGTTCAATAGTTTCCAAACTCACATCTGAGTAGTTTACCACGGATCAATAGATTGTTAATTCTGTTGGCGACTACTATATATTAACGTATGCTAGATTGTAAAGCTTTACGTTGGACATATCCGTTGACGACATAGGGTATGGACTGATCCTATGTTCAGACAAAGTGTTAAAAGTGATGGATGTACACCATCCATGCAATGCCCTGAATTTCCAGCTGTTCTGAGCAGTGGGTGATGTGCTTCCAGTCTTGGATGAGAAGCTTGTTGTTTCTAGGACATTGCTTGTTCTCACTACTGAAACTATAGGTCATCTTCGTCACTGACTTGGTTGCTGCTTCAGCAGCTGCCGGCTCACGTTCCGCTGGTTGTTCTCCCATTATAAAACTGCATAATAGTAAATCACCCAATAGGTGAGGCGAAATAAGACAACTCCTGTTGCTGATCAATGCTGCATCCCCAGGTATTGAACCTGGTTTATCATGCTTTATGTCACACTATGAAATAATCAGAATTAAAATCTGCGCATTTCATTGCAAAAAGCTTTCAAAGAAGAGAATGAACAATAACACAATGGATAGTTGAGACCAAAAAAATAAACTTAACTTTTATAGGTCAATAAATTTCTCTGCACCTTCATTCACAGTCTCCTGGAAAAGCTCAGAAAACATTATCCTGCCCATTTCCTGTTATCAGCAATTTGGTACATAAAGGTGCTGCCGTGGCAGGTTAATCTAGCTGTCAGAAGCCTTCCCATAAATACAGCCAGGGTCATGGTTAATATGTATTTAAGCTCTCAGCTGTTTCCTCTGTGCACTTCAAACCTGTGTGGCAAAGCACAACTCAGTGTAGTTCATCCACTCACCAGTAACAGGTAAATGTAATATGTCACCTCTCAAGTAAATATAAAATATCTCTGATTGTTCAAATACATTATTTTAGACACCTATTCAATAAATATTGTAGATTTACAATGGTTAAGAAGCCTGACTTGTAGCAAGAGTTGGACTTCACAAGTTACTTTATCTTTGAACAAAAGTGTAAGAAACAGTATATATACTGGAGAACAGTGAGCGGACAGCCTGTGATCAACTGATTTCCTCAACTTGAACCATCTCCTCGGTGGATATTAGTCTGGTTTCAAAGTTAGTCACTCCACTGAGACGGCGCTTTCGGCAGTGTCTGATGCTTTCCAATCTGCTAGAGCTGCCTCCCTCTCCTCGGTCCTCATCCTCCTTGATCTGTCTGCAGCATTCGACACTGTCAGCCACAGGATTCTACTCTCCTCTGTTAGTCGGCTTGGGATCAAAGGAGCGGCACTAAGATGGTTTGAGTCCTACCTATCTGGCAGATCCTATCAAGTGGTCTGGCGGAGCTCTCGTTTTTCTGTCTCAACTGGTGTCCCGCAGGGCTCGGTACTGGGTCGTCTTCTCTTCTCGAGCTACACTTCCTCCCTCGGCCTGGTCATACCCTCCCATGGATTCAAATACAACTGCTATGCTGATGATACCCAGCTCTTCCTCTTCTTTCAACCTGGAGCGTCAGATATCTCCGCACACATTGCTGCCTGCCTGTCGGACATCTCTGCACAGATGTCTGATCACCACCTGAAACTCAACCGCTCCAAAACAGAGATTCTTCACCTCCCAGCTGGCCTGTCCTCCTTTCACGATTTATTGATCAAACTGGACAACTCACTCATTTGCCTACCTCCTCGGCTAAGAGTCTGGGAGTGATGATTGACTCAAGTCTGTCTTTCTCTCAGCACATTGAAGCCACAACCCAGACCTGCAGATACGTTCTGGACAATATCCACAGGATCCATCCCTACCTCACAACTACCTCACAACTGACTCTACCCAACTACTTGTCTAGGCCATGGTGACATCCCGTCTGGACTACTGCAACTCTCTTCTATGTGACCTTCCTGCAGCTGCCATCAAACCTCTTCAGCTGATACAGAATGCTGCTGCATGAGTTGTTTGGTTTGCCAAAGCATTCCCACGTATCTCCTCTACTCATTTCTCTGCACTGGCTTCCTATAGCTGCCCGAATCAAATTCAAGACCCTGGTTATTGTCTACAAATGCATCAGTAAAACTGCTCCCAGCTATTTAAAAGACTTGATCAACCGTTACACCCCAGCTACACCCCTTTGCTTATCTACTTCTGCCCATTTGGTGGTCCGCGCATGACAAGTAAAGCATGGAAGTTCTCGGTTCTGGCTCTGTTGTGGAATGACCTCCTACTCTGACTTAGAACTGCAGAAACTCTGTCTACATTCAAGAAGGGTCTGAAAAGTCACCTTTTCTGGACCCACTTCGCCCAAGATCTCTCCAGCTCATGTATGGTGTAGATGTTCATGCACCTTAACTCTATGATCATCCCCAGATAACCCTTTACACAGCCGCTACTCTGCGCTACGCTACATTGTATGTAAATGTTTGGGTACCTTATAAAAAACCTTGTAAGGAAGGTTATCAGGATTCATCTATCCTGCATTTTCTGCACCTACTTGAGCGATCAACATCGGTGGAACAAGTGGAAAGTAGCAAACTAGGTTTACTGAAGAATCACATGTCTGCAGCTATGTCTCTTTCTCCTAATGTAATGCAGAAATTTGTATTTTCGCTGAGATGTACATCGCTTTGGAGAAAAGCGTCTGCTAAATGAATAAATGAAAATGTAATATATATATTCAGTACTGTGCAAAAGTCTTGGGTACTTAGATGTTTCACAACAATATTTGTTTTATACACTTATTTAATGTCTTCAGCATTAGTGTCAATGGGAAAGAGTATATTTTAGATTTCCAAGCATTCCTTTTGCAAAAAGTTACAGTATTACAGTATGGGTTTTGTATGTCATTAAAGAAAGAAAGTACACATACACACAGGCTGAAACTTGGCCCAAGTAGGGTCGCGGCAAACCGGAGGCCAACCCAGCAATACAGAGCGCAAGGCTGGAGGGGGAGGGGACACACCCACGATGGAACGTCAGTCCATCGCAAAGCACCTCAAGCAGGATTTGAACCCCAGACCCACCACACAGCAGGACCCAACCAAGCCCACCGCAACCCCGCTCGGGACAAGTGGTTACTGACAATGGATGGTTATTAAGCTTTGTAGGAAGTTTATTAATTAAGAACATTATTTTTGGAAGCATTCTCACTTTACAGCTTTTTTTCCCCAACCAAGTGCCTAAAACTTTTGCACAGTACTGTATGAAAATATATATATATATTCACTCATGATATAAACCGAACACAAGCTTAACAAATGCATGTTGACAGTTGCTTAATCATGTGCGTATGTAGGTACTAGCTTCTAAATTAAATACGTGGCTAATCATTCTTAGTACTTATTAACTGAAATAAAGATGTGTATGTGATCATCTAAATTTAACCATAACTCTGTGCTTGACAAATAGTGTTTAATTACAGATTTTTATGAATTCTTTTTTTGAGATTGTTGTGCTGAATCTAATCATTGGTGCTGAAATCAAATTAAGAACTGCAATCAAGGCAAATATTTTAATTCACTCTATTGATCAAATTCTCTTTAGTTATTAAACTCTGAGGGGGAAAAACCTTTAAAAGGGTGTTTTGGTACAAAAATATAAAGAAAATCCTAAAAAATAGAGAAAATGCTAGTGCATATCAAAATTCATAGCTGAAAAATTTGTACCATGAGGGTGCCAGCATAAAGATGAACTGAACTGAGATTTTGCAATTAGTTAAGACATTTAGTTACAGGCCATATCAGCATACCTGTAGCATAAAAATATGCTGCAGTAACATTATAGACAAATGCGAGCACAAGCTTTTTCACCATTATTGTTCCATGGTATGGAGCAGGCAGTACCCCTCACAAGTTCACGTTGCTCTCAATTGTTGCATGGCTTGATTTTCTGCATTCACTTTGGGTTCCAAATTTAAAAACATACACAGTGCTGCTTAAAAGAAAGGGAACCGCTTGTGTTCATTAGTTTTACCACAAAATGGTTATTTAATGAGAACTAGTCTTTCTTATGTGACATAACAGATGTGTAATGACCAATTTCATATGTTGCTTTACAGGAACTTGTCTGTAGTAGAAAAACAGATGTAGCAGAGATGCAAAGTTAAGTGAACCCCAAGTCATATTGATTAAACAAAGCAGGTAAGTAGAATTAAGTGTTTAAATCATAATGATTTATTCATTATAAGATTTAGTTTTTTTAGTTTATTTTAATATTTTATACAAGGATAATGGCCATCCATTTAGGTTTCACATACATTCAAGCAGCACTGTAAATGGTACTGCCTCCCTGTCCTTTTAAAATGGGATTTTATGGACTTTCTTGGGTATTTCATGAGATGGGGATGAAAGTAACAGGTTCCAAACATTTCATCTGCGTAAATGCAACCTTATCTTAGATTTACTTTACATCACAGGAACTTTAAAAGTTACAATTCTATAAGTATTTTAAAATATTCATTACTTTTGAAATTGCATTCCAGACTTATACAATATGAAGACAAAGAATTTTTTTGCTTACATAGCTTGCTGTAATCTAAAACACACACTGCCGACAGAGTAAATGTATGCCCTTTGAATGCCAGCAGCCATTGCAAAACCAACAGACTGTAACAAGAATAAAAATGACCAAAAAAAACATGTTCTTTGATGATGTTCTTCATCAATAGTTCTAGTTAATTTCATTAGTCAGATTTTTAAGCAGAATTTGGTTGTTATCCTTATAGTTAACTTTTCACTGTAGTGTGAGTGGCTTATATAAACACAGTGCAGAAATTGATTTGGACAAAGGAGAAAGCTAAAAGATTGCATAATGTCAAAAAAATAGTCAGGTAACCATGAAGGATGAAATATTATATTGCTGTTAACAGAAAATTCATCCTAGGACTTGAATAAGAAAGTGGTATAGTAAAAGAAATGATATTGCATATTTGTATCACACGTCTTGTGATGTACCTGGACACACCATCAGCATTAACACAAGACTTCAACAGAGAAGTGATGTCTGGCACAAAGATCAGAGAAAAATATTTAAGATACAAAGGAGCGGGATCCCATTTTATGCCAGACTGTCTTTCAAACTGTCTTTGTTCAAACCGCTAGAATATGAGTATGGTAAATTGCTGAGTATGAAAATGATAAATGTGGTTTAATGCAGAGTTGTCAAGTTGCATTCGTTATCTGTTTTTGGTAAAGTTTTTGTAACTGCTGATTATTGCCTCTAAATATTTATAAAACTAGCAGCATGCAAGATATTTTGTCTTAATTTTTTGAGGGGGTGTAAGCATAGACCACCATATTCTAATATGGACTGACAGATTTTCTTGAACCATTTCCTCCTTTTTTTCATAAGTTATAACCTCAAGTATTTTCAAAATGACTCCAGATTTGACATGCAGCATAGCTTGAAGCTTCCAAAAATGGTGACGATGACTTGTCAAATTCTAGTCAGAACTCTTCTGGTGTAGGGTGGCCCAGAGCGGTGACAGACTGGTGGAGAATGAATCCCTTGAGTGAAGTATTGGCACTGGCACATTGTGTATACCATCCTGGACCCTAGCCTGAGTTGTCTGAGTGATTTACTGCTCTTCACAAATCAGATCCCTGTGTGCAAAATGCCTAGCTGGCTCATTTCAATATCCATACAAATCAAACCTGTCAGGGCCAGGATGACACAGATGTAATATACCTCAAAATAACGGCACCCTCCAAATCATCTTTAACAACGTCATCTGTTTGTTGGGCAATTGGCAGATATGCAGCATCCATCATTACCCATCTCACCAACTGCATAGAGGGTGCCTCTTTGTCTCATATAATCTGTCAGCAAGCTGCAGGCTTATCTTACTACTTCACACACTAAGCAAGCAATGCAATACTGGAGTGGTGTCCTGTGAAGGTCTCCATAGCACACCCATACCTCACATCAGAGGGGTTCCATAAAAAAAAAAAAATCACTGTGCCTTGTGAAAATATTCTCATTCGTAAAAACAAGTTAAGTACAGTACTGTATTTTTGTTCATTATTCAGTCATTCTATTTCAATAATGATCCTCTACCCTCTTGACAAAGACACAACAGATAGTACAACCAGAGACGTATTCTGTCAACCCCACATAGGGGATTCCTGACAGCACACTTCCGATCCCTACCTGTCAGTTCACAGCAGTCATTCGGCACAACAGCAAAGTAAACACAGAATAAATAGAAAGACTTCAAAAATTTGGAGAACATAGTAAATGAATTTACTCTGACTGCGAACAGAAGTTTAATCATGCTTTTTGCAAGACAGCATGGTAGAGCAACATCCTGTCATAATACTAAGAATCTCAGCCAATTCCAACAGTTGATTCATCTCAATCTAACATCCCAACTGAAACAGGAGATTTATTTTTTTCCTTTAGCTGATGTTTCTTTCCAGAAAAACTTATGGTGTTAACCTGACTAAGTTATTTATAGTCATACGGTTTGGTAATTTTTCCTGCAGCAATTCAGGGTGAACACCTTGCTCAAGGGTACAACAGCAAGGGGTTAGAGACAAACCTGGGTTTTTTTAGTCGTTATTGGGGGGACAGAAAAGGAACTTAACTTAATCCTGAAATTGTTGTGATGCTGTGTTCTTTCAGGGCGCATACACAAGATGTGTGAGATGGGCTTTTCTTGTGCTTTTCTTGATATTTACGGAAACAGTGACTTGTGAGGGATGACAAAGAAGGACCCAACATGGAGAAGACCTGGGAAGCCGCTTCTCTCTGGCCTACTTCTCAGGGTTACGCACCTTCCCGTTGCCCAAACACGGTTAAACGAAGGTAATGAGCACACTGTAGACTTGTGCTATCTCCAGTACAAACCTCAGCCACATGCTCATGTGCCACAATTAAGCAGCCTTAATAAAACGAATATCCTTACACCAGCATAACTAAAGCCTTATTTGTATGATCAAATGAAGATGAAGTACCTCGGACAATATAATGTCTGCCTGCTTTACAAAGTGACATAGAAAGGGTTCTTGGGAACTTTATTCCTTTATATCATAAACATCCATTACTGAAAGTGGACAGCTGGGAGCATAGTCGTTACAGCTACTGCCTTTGGACCCAAAGGCTCCAGGTTTGATTCCTACCTCTGGCTGTAGTACCTTTAAGCAAGCTACTCGCCTTAAAATTACTCTAGTAAAGTTACCCAGCATGGGGTGAGTGGTGGTACAGTGGGATTGACTGGGTCCTACTCTCTGGTGAGTTTGGGGTTCAAGTTCCCCTTGGGGTGCCTTGTGATGGCCTGGGTGTGTCCCCTCCCCCTCTGGCCTTCTGCCCTGTGTTGCCAGGTTAGGCTCTGGCTCCCTGTGACCCCCATATGGGACAAGTGGTTTCAGATGGTGTGTGTGTGTGATGTATATTACATACAAAACACATCATTACCAATCCACATTTGCTAAATGTCACTCTTAGGTAACTGCAGTGTAAAACTTGTGAAGTGATTTAAATTTACTCAGTGCAGAGCTCTTTTATAATAAAGTCACCGTGTCTGTAATTAGGTAACCTTCACAGCACTGGCAAACTTCTTACACTGAAGGAGAGAACATTTTGTTTTCTCATTTGATTTTTGCTGTCAGTCTTTGTTTAACTTGTTCCTTTAGGGACATTTTCATATTGACTTACGTACTGTGCAACTGTGATTAGACATGGTTTTCCGATTATCTCCTTTTTTTCACTTGTTTTATTACAGGTTGTACAAGAATATTTTCAGCTTACTCCATGTTAGTAATAATAGTTTTTCTGTTCTTATCCCCTTGGAATATGTACTGTGAAGTTTCTTATGAAATTGTCACGTTAGATACAATTAGATGATGTGCCTTAGTAAAAGTTTTTAGTTATCCTTTATGTTAAATTGTGCCTTTGCTACTGAGGTGACCACTCACCCCCCACAAACAAGACAGAAAATTAAATGATGACCCCAAATAATATTTGTTTTTATGATTTAAAAAAATTATCAATAGAAAAAAAATAGGCATGATATTGGTTTTCTGGCACCTGTAAAACTCTGACTTCTTAAAATCTAGCATTAAATTCAAGTTTATAAAAATGCTCTTCCATTTAGAAGTTCACAGGTAGATTTACATATAAATGAGCAAGCCACACCAAAAAAGCATATCAAAGCATATAAAATACTATATGCCACCAAGTGTGGAGTTCTAATAGTGCAGTATTTAAACTTGTGCTAAATAAGAAATAAAGTGATGCACTGATACATTGGGAATTAGAACGGACATATCCTCCTTCTGAAGGGTAAGTAAAGAGTACAGTGATTTTACATTAACATGTCCCACAAGAAAGATGCTCATTTGCATCTCAATTACAATCTTTCCTGTCAGGCAGCAGCACTTTACAATGAAAATTTAGCCCCTGCAATGCAGCAATTAATTGTAAGTGTAATTGAATACAACCCCAGAGAAGCAATTCACATAACTAAAAAGGTTGAAAAACTTTTTCTGCCATCACAGAGCAATGGGCACTCAGGCTGTTTGTGAAGTTTTCCTATATCTTAAAACTGAATCAACTGCCCTATGAAGTGACTGATTGACTTTAGATATTTTTTTTAATTCATTGTGTTCCCACATAACAGGTTTGGTTACATTCAGGCCTTTATCTGTCCACAATGCATGCAATAGTGTCAGGGAGCTAAGGGTACCTGATGTGTGCCCATCTCATAAGCATCCCCACCAACTGCACTTTTTTTCATGTTGCGCATCAGCTTCCATCTCAGCTGACTTGAGGAGGTCACTGCTGAAAATGAGTCCCCATCAGACTGGTGAGGCTGAATGTATGAATGATGACTCATGAATGAGTCCTTCCCTCAGTAAAGGCCATGCTAGTTTTACCCACAACCAGTGGGCTCTGGTCACATTCAGCCAATTGGTCCATATTTCAGTAAGATCTGCGCACAGGAACTGACCACCTGAGTCTTTTGAGTGGCCAACAGGTCAGGTTACCATGCAAAGCTTTGACAATTATTCTATACTGCTTGTTATGGAAGAAACGCATTCCATAGCTCACTGGATCAGTCTCATAAACTCTAAAACAAAACACATGAGAAAATTGTTAAAGTTATGAGAAGTCCTTAGTATTTTTGTTCACAGTGGTAGCAACCAACATGATTTACCAAAAATTTAGTTAACAGCACCTTGGGCATTTCACTGTCTTTCAAAATGCTTAATCATTTTAATTTAAATTCCTTAAGATTTTCAACAAGAGCCTGTTAGTTACATGAACCCATTGTGTTACAGGGGCTTCAGGGAAAACAACGAAAAGCAAATAATTAAGTCATGCCGTCTTTATTTTTAATCTTAATTTCTTGTTGAGGCGTCATGGAAAAAAACAAACTGTTTAAACTTTGTCTATGACAAGGAACGTGTATGGACCCCATAATTTTGCTTAAAATATTCTTGTTACGTAGAGCCACACACACACAGTCTAAAAGCACTTGTCCCGAGCGGGGTCACGGCAAACCAGAGCCTAACCCGGCAACACAGGGCGCAAAGCTGGAGGGGAAGGACATACCCAGGATGGGATGCCAGTCTGCCACAAGGCACCCCAAGCGAGACTCAAACCCCAGACCCACCAGAGAGCCGGACGTGGCCAAACCTGCTGCACCACCACGCCCGCCATGGCTTGAATCTGTTAACAGTATTTATTTATGCATTTTATTTTCTTACTTTAACAAGATTTTAACTTGGGTTGCAGTGTGACGAATTAGGCTTGAATGATTCAGACCTTCTGAAAAGTATGAATAAGAGATAAGAAGGGTGTACTCCGGAAAACAGTGAATGTGAGGAAAGCTAGAATGAATTAAGTGCCAAGAATGGCCAGATGTATCAATCATGATCCACAGTGGAAGTGAAGCCAAGAGGAAATTTCTCAAAAAGCTCTTGTCAAGGAGATAGAGTTGGAAGAAGCATAAATTTTGAAATATAAACCACAAAACAAAGAGAATAAGCATTAACAGTGATTATAAAGAGCTCCAAAGTAGTACTGATATTCTGAGTATGAAGACATGATGAATTTCAGGGGAGAGTAATTTGCAGGGGTGCCTCAGTCAACCATAATGGAATTATTTTGTTTGTAGTATGAACTCATTACTAATGAACTGAGAACAATTCCAAACATTTTGTAATGCGATGTCTGTCTGGTCTTGGCGCTATACGCTGTTGACTGATATTTCAGCGCGGCATGCATATTTATTAGTCATGTTGCATTGGTTTACAAGTCTCTCCTCAGGGAAGTACATAATGTGATCTCTTATTCAGAACAGCCAAGGGCTTCAGTACGTTTCATTGTTTATTTGTACCGCCTGTTCATTTACGTCCTTGAGGACCACAGCCTAAAACTGAAACATGAAAATGAAAGGCTTCCAACACGTCCTGAGTGGTCAGTGGAGGCATCTTATGAGACTCAGAGGTACACTTGGCATGCCTTTACTAACAATCCATTAAAAAAAAAAATGACTCAAGCCCTATACCCGCCATGCTTCATTCAGTATTTGTGAACATTAATTTCGAATCAATCAAGACAAATGGATCAAATTCCATGGTGAAGGAGACTATTAGTGTACCATGATTTAAATCAGAATGCAAGAAACAGGAAAGGGGATGAACAATAGACTATGACTGAGGACACTTTCAACAATTATGACCATAAAGACAGCGGTGTAATTGGAACACATTTTCTTTGACTTAAAAATCATTGGCATTAGGAAAACAGTCTACAAGAAGGTAAATGTTACACCCCCTCCATCAACACAATGCACCTGCACCTAATCAAAGGGGCATAGTATAAAGGGAAGACCTGCCAGCTTCACCAATGCAGAGCCTCATTCTGAGACACTGCAATGGGCTGTGCTTCTTTTGGGTTCCTTGCCCCTGTTGCTGGTTTGACTCCTTGCTTTTGCCTTAATGACCCTGACCCTGACCCTGACCCTGAGCCTATGTATTCGCCTTGGATTACGATTGACGCTTGACCGACCTTCGCCTTGACCCCAACTATTCGCCTGCCTGTCCCTTCTCTTAATTAAAAGGACGAGCCAGCACCCGAGTCCTTCGCTCTTCCAAACCCGCCAGCATGGCAGTAAATGCTGACAGTTTCTGAAAACTATTAAAGAAACCTTCAATAGACAGGTCTAGCCATGGTCAGATGCATCAATTTCTCCCCTTCCTCAAACTTTCTGAGAGTCCTAAAATTGTATATGAGCTGGGTTTGTAGATGTAGCTACTTCAAAAACTAGATAGATTGTCAAGCATTGGAAAGATTTTTATAGACCCTGGGGGAAAACGAGGAGCCATATCAACACCTAGTAATGTCTACCTCATAGGTAAGACACACCATTTCAATGCTGTTCCTTAAATTCCAAGTTGCTCAAGAGAGGAAAGCTATATCTGGTGGTTGTCCAATGCTGCAGAGAATCAAGTAGAATGAGGACCAAAGAGCATAAGCTCTAACCAACTGCGGAGCTTCAAACACTGCAAGGAGAGTAGTCTCAGTGGAATGGCTGATCTTGAATCTAATCTGATAACTACCAAGGAAGACCTTCAACTGAATAGGTGAACCATTCTGTGTGTGTAACATTAAGGAAATCTTTTGTATACCAAGGGGTATCAGATTCATATGAATATGGCTTTTTTAAACAGCTTATCTTAATGAGTAGCAGCCATAATTTTAACGTCTAATTTTTAAAATATAAGCACATTTGAAAATTTCAGCTACATTGTTTCAGATAATACTCTACATCACTCTAATTTAGCGAAATAAGCCCTTCTATATTGGGCAGCACAACTGCACAGTGGGTAGTACTGATGTCTCATACATGGTTCTTAGAACAAATTCCTTTGCTCAAAATAATCCCATCCTTTTTCAAACAGGGTTAATTCATTCCATGTAATCACCCTGTTAGACAAATTCTCATTTTTAAGGGATTAAGTTGGAATTATTTCTTACAGTAAAAAAGAGGTGAGATCCTGGAGGAAAAATGTGTCAGCTGATATTAATTTAAAAACCAATATAAAAGGTATTTTATGCATGACAATGACAACCATCAAAATATTTTATATCTGTATCAAAAAAATTATTTCTAACTTGTTTCTAACGTTATAATTCTATTCATTCACTTATCAGCAACCACTTGTCCAGTTACGGTGGTTTCGGAGTCTACCTCACAAGCATAGGGTGTGAGATATGGTACACTGAACAATTTGAGTTTTGGCTCAGAGATTGTGATATGCCACTAATAAAAGCACAAGTTTCACAAGTCTGAAAAAACAGACATTTTCAAAATGCTTTAAATAACCGAGTAAATAATTACATTTATAGTTTATATCTATAAGGACCTGAAGGACCCAAATTTTTATATTGCCTAATTTTTTATCCTGTATTAACAGATAACTCAAATACCTTAACAAGTCATTTGTAAGTAATTGACTTTGGAGAAGAGTTTAAGCTAAATGCAATGGACTAGCATCCCATCCAGGGTGTATCCTCCTAACCTAGTGCCCAGTGATTCTAGGATAAGCTCAGGATCACTGATTTGGACAAATAGTTAATGATAGTGAGCAAATAAATGAAGATGATAATAATATTTCAGTTGTGATATTAGGTTGACATTAATGGATTGTTGTGACTGGCTGAGGTCAATGAGAAACTACCCTGTTCTCCCATGTTGCTTCATGCTAAGCATGATCAATTGATAAATGTTTTGTCATTTTCTTGAAAGTTTCTATGATTGTTTATTATATTTCTGCTTTGTTTCTGTTGTTTACTCTCTGAAGGGATATCCAGGGGTGAGAGATGTGTTGTCAGGAAGCACCTACATCAGATTTGCAGCATACATGTTTGGTTGACCTCTCTCTTATGTATTGAAGAGACATGATCACTTAATGGATATAAATGCCATTTACTGAATTATAAGTCCATTTTAAAAAGAAAAGAATATACATTATCCCAGGATATTGTAGTAGGTATCCATTAGACTCAAATACATGAAAATATTTTATAAAATATTAAACCTTGGATAAGCTTGTGTTCACAAGAAGATAGTAATTAAAATTTTTCTGTTACATTTCATATTCACACTTTGTTGTAAGTGATGCTATTCTAGGTTTATCAAGCAACTTGCACCAAAATAATGATTTTTAATGTCAGATGTGAGACTATGGGAGACTTTTGAATCTATGCAAAATATTAAATTGGGTTTTTCAAAATCAAATATGTTACACATAATTCAAATGTTGCTAGTGGTGAATCCCGGTTCACTGGGGGCACAAAAAAAGATGTGAAGGTTTTGTTTCAAAAGGCATTTATTGTGTAGTCCTTTTTTCCAGATGTTTCCCTTCCACTCTGAACCAGCAAAGCCCCAAACTCCTCACTCACAACAGTCTTTTCAATCCTGTATCTGGGGCTTTGTCTAACTTACACACACATCTCGCACCCCCAAGCCTACTTTGTGGAATGTGCCCTTCATGACCCCAGTATGACCAACATGTTCCCAGATTCCTGCTTCCAAGCCCCATTTTTACTACGATTGACAATCATGTTAGAGTAGGGGTGGGCCGCTACAATAGTTTACATTATGTATAGTATATAAAATAAACTGCAAAACAACTAAAATCTTAAAAATATACATTCAGTAAGTCTGTATTGCTGCTATGATGATCACAATCTTTAAGTAGTAAATAATTTCCTTGTTTCTCAGCACAAATGATGCACAACTTAATTAAGTCAGACATGTATTTACATGGCCAGCCTGTGGTGGTGCTTTCAGTCATCCCTAAACAATAACAGTGATGATGCATGGAATCCATCTGTATCTCTGGCAGCTCCCTTTGCAGTCTAATTACCCAATATCAATCACCGAGCAAGACTCAGTCATACTGCCTGCTGTCATACAAGCTCTGTTACATCATAACAGTAGTTGCCTAAAAGTCCAATCACAATGTACATCTTGGATTACAGTCAGGCAGGACCTTTTTTTCCCCCAGTTAAACCCATCCAGGTTTCTACATTATTCCCCACATGCGCACTGAAATCTCTCAGCAACAATACAGAGTCTGTAAGCTGTGTCCTCTGTAGCACTGCATCCACCTTTTCTAGAGAGGCTTTATATGCCACACAGCTGTTTGGTGTATAAATACACACAAACTGACCTCTTTGGGTCAGGTCACAAGGGTCACCCAGCACTCCAATTGTCACAGCAAACATTAATGCTTGGCTTCAGAAGTGGGTCCAATAACCCCAGTCCAAGCAAGGTGCTCATATTAGTATTATGAGCTTTCATGGGAGTCTATTATTTGGCTCACTTTTTGTCTGGCCCCTAACCTTCAGTCTATTTGCCAAGGGTGACCCCACCAACAGCATAAGGATTCAGACAACATACAATGCAGCTTGAAAGTGCTGTATGTGAATCCCTTGCATCCCTTAGTTTTACCAAAAAAATCCTTATTTAATGAGAACCAGTCTTTCTTATCTGACATAATAGGTGTGTAACAACCAGTTCCATGTGTTGATTTAGAGGAAATCATGTGTGTAGTACAAAAACAGAAGTGGTGCGGGTGTAAAATGAAGTTAAAATATAAAATAATCAAGGTAAACTAATAATCTTAGTTAACTAAGTAGGCAAGTAATAGAATCAGGTGTGTGAATCAGAATCATTTACTCATTGTATAAGTTTAAGATTTAGATTTTATGAGTTTTTTTTCATATTTTATACAAGAATAATGACCACCCCTGTAGGGTTCACATACTTTCAAGCAGCACTTTAGCTCTCAGGATCCCTGGTGCCCTCAAGCCCCTACTATGTTTCACTGTCCCCATGAGCAGGGCAGTAACATGCAGTATAGCACAAATAAAGATGGAATGCAGAGAGCTAATAGTATAGTGGTTAGAACAGCTGCCTTAATACCCCAAAGGTTATAGGTTCCAAGCTCCCCTCTGCCTATAGTATTCCTGAGGAAGGTACTTACTGTAAGTTGCTCCAGTAATGCTACCCAGCTGTATAAATGGGTAAATTATTGTAATTGATTAACACTGTAAGTCACTTTGGAGAAAAGCATCAGTTGCATGTAAATAAACTTTAACTCATTTTTAAGCGGTTCCATAGCATAACATCCTAAATGCGCAAAGCTGCTGTATGATCAGCTACTGCTGAGAGCTGGCAACAGCTTTATCATATCATGCAATGCTCTTTTGCTGTAACGGGGAGGCGCAGTGGTGCAGCGGGCTTGGCCGGGTCCAGCTCTCTGATGGGTCTGGGGCTCCGGCCCTGCTTGGGGTACCTTGTGATGGACTGGTGTCCTGTCCTGGGTGTGTCTTCTTCTCCCCCTCCAGCCTTGCGCCCTGTGTTGCCGGGTGGGGCTCCGGTTTGCCGCGACCCCACTTGGAACTAGCGGTTTCAGTCAATGTGTGTGTGAGTTTTGCTGTAAATGTATTAATCAAAGCCAGATGTACCCTTTATGGGGTATGCACTACTCCTGAACTGTAGCTTCAAAGAAATCGGCAGCATATTAAAAAGCAAAAGTGTAAAAGAAACTCCAAAAGAGTTAAATCACTCTGAGGGGAAATTAATTCTGTCTCCAACGGTGCTCAAGTTGCTAAGTGACATCAATATATTCATAATTGAAAGTACAGTAACGAGAGAAAAAAGTGATAGTTGCAGAAGTTTGCATTAGAATTTGTAACGTATGGTGGGTGGCACAGTGAGTAGTGCTGCTGTCGCACAGCGCCTGGGGTGGTGTGAGAGTATGTGGGTTTGATCCCCACTCAGTCTGTGTGGGGGTTTGTATGTTCTTCCTGTGTCTGTGTGGGTTTCCTCTGGGTGCTCTGGTTTCCTCTCACAGTCCAAAGACATGCTGTTCAGGTTCAGCCATAGTGTGTGAGTGACAGAGAGAGTATGTTTCACTGATGTATGGATGAGTGACCCATTGTAAGTAGTCTCTCTAGCAGTGTAAGTCACCTTGGTGAATAAGGTGTGTGGGATGATAACACTACACAGAGTTCATTGGAAGTTGCTTTGGAGAAAAGCGTCTGCTCAGTCAGTAAATGTAATGCTCCATTTTATTTTTGAAAGTATTTCAGTCTGTGATTCTATTCGCAAATGTATGCAACTCAACCAGTCAGGTAAATGACCTGTCTTTTATAGTATTACAATGTGATTTATGAACAAGAACACCGCCTCACTCCTGGTCACCACTTCAGCCAGACACATGTGGCGACAAGGTTAATTACGCAGCCAGACTTCGCCACAGAGGAGTTTTCCAAAGTTTTCCACACATCCTATTTTCTCTTTTTGAAAACGACTTTCTCTGCAAGTACTAATGTGCAGTACTTACACACGCTCACATTTTACATCAGAAGAGGCTTCTTAACATTGCCAAATATTCATACATGCAAATATACTTAATAACACTCATCTTTGCATGGGGCATACTTACTTTTTCACAGCACTGTAAGTGCTAAGATCGCAAGGGATATTTTTGACATTTTCTTTTTCCAGTTACATTTTTGACAAAGAATCACGCTCACAACTAAAAGCCCAAATGGAGGCAGTTGAGTTTGGCAGCACCTTGATTTCTACACTTTACAGTATTTTCTTTATCTTGCCCCCGGTAATGTCTGATTGCCTAACAGACAAACTTGTGGTGCCGTGGTCTCGTTCATTCTTTCAGTTCGTTTTTTGTGAGTTTAAGAAAAACTTGTCTTGCATCATGTAATGAATAACAAAATAAAGAAACCCATGGCTGTGCCCTGAAGCTTAAAGCTGAAACTCAGATACTGTTTCTTTCAAGCAAACATCACAGAGATAAGTTTTCCATGGGTGTGAGAAACACAGATTTATTTGTCATACATCCAACGATCTCGATGCTGAACTTTACAGTTTCACTTTTGTACCTGCATTTACATTTATTTATTTAGCAGACGGGGGGCGCGGTGGTGCAGTGGGTTGGACCACAGTCCTGTTCTCCAGTGGGTCTGGGGTTTGAGTCCCGCTTGGGGTGCCTTAGGACGGACTGGCGTCCCGTCCTGGGTGTGTCCCCTCCCCCTCCGGCCTTACGCCCTGTGTTGCCGGGAAGGCTCTGGTTCCCCCGCGACCCCGTATGGGACAAGCGGTTCTGAAAGTGTGTGTGTGTGTGTGTGTGTGTGTGTGTGTGTGTGTGTGTGTGTTTAGCAGACACTTTTCTCCAAAGCCACTTCCAATGAACTCTGTGTAGTGTTATTAGCCCACACACCTTATTCACCAAGGTGACTTACACTGCTAGATACACTACTTACACTGGCTCACTCATCCATACATCAGTGGAACATTCCATCTCTGTTACTCACACACCATGGGTGAACCTCAACAGCATGTCTTTGAAATGTGGGAGGAAACCAGAGCACCCAGAGGAAACCCACACAGGGAGAACATGCAAACGCCACACCCACTGCGCAGGAATCAATCCCATGTCCTCCTGCATCACCCAGGCGCTGTGAAACAGCAGCGCTACTCGCTGTGCCACCTTTATGAAACACACATTTTTATACGTAATGGTGGACTTACATAACTTCATACATTTCTGTTTCTTTTGTTTTCTCTGTAGCATTTTTTTCTCAATACAGAATGTTTTCTAGTAAGGTTTTTTGCTGGAAAATAACATATGACACAGCTATGGTTTGTCTCTCTCAGTAGTACTGAACTCTACTACAAAACAGTAAAAGTTGCCTTTACTTACTGTGTTTCTCCTACAGAAACTTCATCAGGGAATAATCTTGGTTACCTGCTTCCCATTGTCCAGTAAAGTGCCATCAAATGCCTGTGAGTCAGTGACTGTGTGTGATGGTCATGCCCTAATTATGACTCTAAATATTATTTTGATAATATGGAATTTTATTTCATGTTCCAAAGTGATAGTATTGTATAGTAAGAAGGCACATAGTTATTTACCTAACTTATATAGCTGGAGAAGTACAGTGTACATACCATGATCAAGAGCACTTGAGCGGAAGTAGGGATTTGAACTGATGGCCATCACATCACAAGCCAGTCGTTCCATACACTAGAGAATCTGCTACAGATAGCAATATTTGAATCATTCTCAAAGAGAATGTGCATTACATATCCTCTAAGTTATTCACCGATATTAAATGCTGGTATTGAAAAAAAAATCTTTGGAATTTTTTCATTATGATTTCTTTGTTAGACAGTCAAGGGTGAAGCTGCAGTTGTATTCTGAAGGGTCTTTTGTCCACGGAGAAATAAGCAGGGAGTTTTTTTTTGTTCTCAAACAGAAAAACACTTAGCCGATGTGGAAAGCAAAGAGCAGGTTTCCTCAGCAAACATATCAATGGATTATTCTGAGGGCTGGGAATTGGAAGATGTTGATCTTGGCCCCCAAAGAGGGTTCGTTCAGAAATTACAGAGTATAAAGTCCTAAAACTCAGCCTCCCCTCGCACAAAGAGTCAAATATGGAGCCATAGCAGCCCGGTAGTGTTATCCGTGTGCAGCACCCTCCGTTGCATGTTTGCAGTGCTTTCCTGAAAGATTCACTGTATAACTCAACAAACACACCCACACAGCATTTGTTTTTCCCATTTTCTTTATTGTTCTTCAACTTGCTTGAAATACTGACTTTCTGTTTAGCCACTATAAATGTTTCACCAACCCTTACTAATTAATTAATTGTGCCACAAACAGGAATATGCAGAGCAATTATTGTGAAATTTTAAAGTAATATTTTAATGGAGGGGGACGCGGTGGCACAGTGGGTTTGACCGGGTCCTGCTCTCCGATGGGTCTGGGGTTTGAGTCCTGCTTGGACTGCCTTGCGACGGACTGGCGTCCTGTCCTGGGTGTGTCCCCTCTTCCTCTAGCCTTGTACCCTGTGCTGCTCCGTTAAGCTCTGGCTCCCCACGACCCCACATGGAATAAGTGGTTTATTTTAAAGGATGGGGGCATGGTGGTGCAACGAGTTTGGCGGGGTCCTGCTCTCTGGTGGGTCTGGGGTTTGAGTCCCGCTTGGGGTGCCTTGCGATGGATTGGTGTCCCGTCCTGGGTCTGTTCCCTCCCCCTCCAGCCTTGCATCCAGTGTTGCCGGGTTAGGCTCTGGCTCTCCATGACCCCGTTCGGGACAAGCGGTTTCAGCCAGTGTGTGTGTGTGTGTGTGTGTGTGTGTGTGTGTGTGTGTGTTTTAAAGGAGTAAACTAAATTATTGCTTATAATACAAGATAATCATTAATAATTGAGCCATAGACAAACACGTACTCTTCCAGTCGAAGATGCCTCTTAAAAGTTAAAGTTTAACATGTTACATCTTGCCCATTTCTACCAAAGCACTTGACACCCCCTTTTTATTCGGCTCAGGAAATGTGAGCTGAAGGGCACGTGATATTGTGCTGTTTGTGCTAACTGCCATTGAAGATATATCTGCTTGGTCAGTTGCAAGTCCTGGCCTTCTGTTTTCTCACACCTTCGGTTTCTTTTCATCTCAAAGTATGCAGCATCGATAAACCCTGGGATTTGGTCAATATCTCCTGGTCGTGGGCTCACACAGAGTGCTAGATAATTTTGAGAGCCCTTAAAAGCCCTCACTGATTTCTTAATCACAGGAAAAAAGACACTCTAAGTCTTTCCATCTTGGGAAGGATAATATTCAGTATGAAAAACCCACCAGCTCCGGGTCTGTCAACAAATTATCAAGGTCTCTATGCAACGCTAGTCATATGTGGCAAATAAGCTGAGAGATGTTGAAATGGACCTTTTTTTTCTTGGCTGCCTGAGAATGTCTCCCTCACTGTTCAGAGCGACACCTCTAGCTGCCAAGGAACCTGCAGGGCTGGGGTACAATTAGACAAACGGCATCATACTCAAAGCTACTCATGTCACTGAATGGTGCCTACAGCCCAAAGCTACGCTGGCCGATATTGTGCTAATCAGAGCGCGCGTGTGACCGACAGAGCTTGTGCACCTGGGAGAAACAAAGGTCCCAAAGGTGGCGTTTCTGTCTTTTCGACTCCTTCCATCTCTTATCTAATAGGATTAATTAATTTCAAGAAATAACCCCGAGTCGTGAATTCCCTTTCTGAGGAGATCGGTGCAATGCGTCACCTAAAAAAACAAAAATAAAACCCGTACCGATGGAGGATATTGATGACATCAATAAATTTTAGAATATTTGTGCCAATAATTATTTCTAACTTGTCATTTTATGTTGTGCTTCCATTCTAATTATCAATAAGTAGTTGTCCTGTGAAGGGTGGGGGTGGTTTGGGGTCTAACTTTCAAACACATGATATTAAACATATCCTTGACTCATAGATGTTTGGGACACAAACAAATAAAACTCCCAAACACACTTTGTCATCAGCAAAGTAAGAGGAATATACTGTTAGAGCATTACTAACAAACCTTTGATGGTTGATGATCTTGATTGCATGATTAATGCTTTTTTAAAATTGCTGGCAGAGTATTTGTGTTCTACTGTTGGTGTCATTGCGGAACGTAATAATAAATGTAATAATAATAGCTGTGATATTAATAGATTGTGATTGGTTGAGACGGTCAGTTTCACAGAGCATTGTTCTCTCGCATTACCTTGTACAAAGATTCTGTACATACAGCACATTCACACACACACATTGACTGAAACCGCTTGTTCCAAGCAGGGTCACGGTGAACCGGAGCCTAACCCGGCAACACAGGGCGTAAGGCTGGAGGGGGAGGGGACACACCCGGGATGGGACGCCAGTCCGTCACAAGGCACCCCAAGCAGGACTCGAACCCCAGACCCACCGGAGAGCAGAACCCGGCCAAACCCAGTGCGCCACCTCCTGTGCATACAGTAAATAAATGAATGTATTGTTTTCTTTAATTTTCTTGATTTCTTCACTAGGTGATTATTCCATGTTTATTTCACTATTGTGTTGACTGCTCTGCACTGTTACCCAGGAACAGGAGCTACTGTGTGTGTGGGGTTCTCTCCGTGTTGTGGCCGTTCTGTCTGTTGTGTGTTCGGCTGGATGGCGCGAGGTACATTTACGGGAATGGAATGACCCTGCAATGGGCAATGATGCCGTTGTACTGAATTTATTTCTACATAAAGGTTGTATAATTTTACAGGTCGTTACAGCATTATCTCATTGCCCGGGACACCGTTAAGTGAAGAATCAGTGTATTCATATGGTGATTAAAAGTACTTTTTGGCGTAATCTCTTTCCATTTTTTCTCCTCATCTACACTAGGGCATACGTGTCATATGCTCCATTTATGTTAAGCAAAAAGCAGAACAACTTACAAATTTAATCTGCAAATAGAGAAAGTCTGCCACCTTCTGTGTACAGTAATATCTACACCAGCTCACCTGTGTGCTTCTCCGTGTTCCAAAACTAGTAACCACTGTCTTTTTTTTAGTCCTGGAAATAACATTGCAAACAATTTGAAAACCTATGATTGCATTTTTATTTATACAATGAGTAATATGCAAAAGTCTATTTCTGATGTGCGTTTAAAACTGTGCATTTAGAAAGCAGTTCACATGGTCATTGTTACACGGCGTCGTCCGTATGGAAAACATTACAAGAAATTCTTGAAAGTAAATACGCACAGTTGTGAGTTATCTAGAGTAAGATCATACAAACAATGTGCGCAGTGAAAGTATACAATGTTCATTTAAAGCTTTGAATGAATTTTATGACATTCTGTGAAAAAAAGAAATAAATGCACTGGGTCCTCATCACAGCTGGGACTGGAAGCCTTTTCACAGCTTAACTGGTTCTGAAATCCAAGCACTACATCAGTGACACACCCAGGACAGGACACCAGTCTGTCGCAAGGCACCCCGAGCAGGACTCGAACCCCAAACCCACCGGAGAGCAGGTCCCGATCCAACCCACTGTGCCGCCACCACACACACACACACTTTTAGAACCGCTTGCCCCATACAGGGTCGCGGGGAACCGGAGCCTACCCGGCAACACAGGGCGCAAGGCCGGAGAGGGAGGGGATACACCCAGGACGGCACGCCAGTCCGTCGCAAGGCACCCCAAGCGGGACTCAAACCCTAGATCCACGAGAGAGCAGGACCTGGTCCAACCCACTGCGCCACCGTGCCCCCTCAAACAAGTTCCGTAATATTTAACATTTGCTGTAACACATTTATTTAATGAGGGGTGTGGTAGCGCGGCAGGTTCAGCCAGTGCCCGCTGTAGGGAGTCTCGTCCTGGGTGTGGCCCCTCCCCCTCCAGTCTTGCGCCCTGTGTTGCTGGGTTAGACTCCGACTTTCCGCGACCCCGCATGGGACAAGCAGTTTCAGACTGTGTGTGTGTGTGTGTGTGTGTGTGTGTGTGTGTGTGTGTGTGTGTGTGTGTGTGTGAGAGAGAGAGAGAGAGAGAAAGAGCATTTTAAATTGCTATATAGATGAGTGACTGACTGTAGGACAGTACTGCAGTATAGTATGTAGCACTGTAAGTTTCCTTGGTTGAAGAAGTGTCAACTACATACTATATAATATTCACTGTAAGCTGCTTCGGGAAAAGTGCCTGCTAAACAAACAAATATCAATGCAAAACAAATTTAAAAAGTCTGGAATTTTTTTATTTTATTATTTAGTTTTTAAAAAACAACTGTAGATATTTGACCATATAGCCATACACACCAGGACTAAAATGGGAGGAGTAAAGGCTTTACACAGCATGGATTTTGTAGGCTTTTAGCCGTACAGAGTTTGTACCTTGAGCAGAGCGCAGATTTAACAAGCATTTGCAGCTGACTGAACCAGAGAGGTGAATCTTTTTAGTGACCAGGAGAGTCCCAGGCAGAAAGATTTCTGATCCTCATTCTCTGGTATGGGAGCCCTCGGGTGTTTACTTGGCTGCAACACCAGCTGGGAACATGACCGTTATCTGCTCCTCCGCAAACAGCTCCTGGACCAGCTCTCAGACGTGTACAAGGGTGGCCTCTACACCATCAGCGACCTGCCGGTCTCAGGGGAGAAGAGCGAGCAAACTATTGAGCCATCCACTTTTATAGGTGGAAGATGGAGCGTGGAAGAGAACTGCGAAGGCTGAGAAATATGAAAAGCAGGAGACATTTAGTATTGGACATCCTTTTCTCCACAGCAACATAGTTCAGATTCAATAAACATGCGTCCCACAGCAGACGGAAGGCTTAAATACATGTACGTCATAAGCGAATCTCAGCTTTTTCTTGTATACAGAAACTGTCGCAGCAAGCGTTTTCAGTAGGTACTGTTCAGTAGGTTCAGGAGGAAAATGGGTCCAATAGAAGTGAGTTTCGACACACTTTCTGAATACCAGAAGGGATTCAGCACTTCTGTGGGACAGAGGAAGTTCATTCCACCACAGTGAGACCAGGACTGAGCGGTTTAGGTTTTGACCCGATTCAATACATGTAGGGCATGTTCACAAAGTTACAGATAAGCCAAATGAGAAACCATCACGTACAATATATTTGCATAAAATATGTTAAAGTCATAGGCACACTCAAATAATGTAATTCTTCTTTTAAAAAAAATTGTTTAATGGGTTCAGCATCTTAAAGTGGGAGAAAAATCACTTTGCTCACAATATGCATTGCACATAGACTTTAAAGATGGACCAGGTTTTATTATTTGTAAGTCATATAATTCTGATGAAAATCGTTTTATCATGGGATGAGAAATGTTATGTTTTCCTGCTGTCTTTCTTCTTTGTTTTTGTGTAATACTGTAGATACACTTCAGTTATAGTTCTTCTCAAAGTGCACTTAATTATCCTTATTTTTCTTCCTAAAATGAAAAGTAGCCAGAGTGTAAATTATCTAGATAATAACATTCATCGAGTCATAATGTGTCAGATATGATGTTCCCTGAGCCTATACATAGACCGATGTCTCCAGCTCACAATGTTGCTAAGGAAACAAAGAAATCACACAAACAAAGCAACAAGTGCCAGGTTGTGAAGGTTTTTTTCCCTCTGATCTATATCGTGTGGTAAAATAGTATATTTCATTCAGATAAGATCAATAAGACGCATGCTAAATTTTGCGTATTTATATTTGACTTCCTTATATTGCTAAAAAATATATTAAAATTATTGTAGCTGTCATAACATGGCCACAACAGAAGAAAGAAATTTGAGAATTAGATTATTTTACAACTTTTATAGAACATGTAGGAAATATTTATGTGCAGTTAAACACAGTAGTATGTTTTATACTTAGAAACATTGTGCGGAACAAGATTCTCACTTCCACACCCAGCACAACAGGTATACTTTTTTTTTGTTCAAGTAAACTTCTGGTGAAACTGGAAACATTTTTGCCTGCAGTAACTTCAGCAAGTCACAACACATATAAACATTTTTCCAATTTAACGTAATACTAACACAGTTACATTGTACATGATACAGATCATTTTCCCTTCGCACACTTTTAAACCAAATAGCGATAAAGTCACTATTATTCGTGATGTAATGGTGGTAAATGTTCATGCCCTTAACCACTACACTGCTAGGAATGCTTTTTAGGGTGGGACACCTGAGGTCTCCTGCTGACACCAAACCTTTACAATCATGTTACCTTAATCTGTGACATATCAGGGTATGGAATTTTATGTATTTATTTTTTGGTCAACAAACAGTTTGGTGTGTAACGAATAAACCGTATAAACCTATAGTTTTGTAATTGTGCAGCTGCAAAAATTTAGAATGTCTACATATTAGGGTATGAACAAAAAGATTTCTGCCAAAATTTGCTAAGCCATTGAAGAGAATTAAAAGCAACTGACTTGTGAGTACCAGTAGAGGGAAGCAGAATTCTATTCATACATAAATAAATAATGTTGCGTTGCAGGGCAGCGGGTTGGGCTGGGTTGGACCGGGTTGGACCAGGTCCCACTCTCCGGTGGGTCTGGGGTTTGAGTCCCACTTCCACTTGGGGTGCCTTGCGACAGGGTGGCGTCCTGTCCTGGGTGTGTCCCCTCCCCCTCTAGCCTTATGCCCTGTGTTGCCGGGTTAGGCTCCGGCTCCCTGCAACCCCCAAATGGGACAAGTGGTTCAGACAATGTGTGTGTGGTTGCAGGGCATACAATATACAAGGTATGTACAGGTCCACATACATTGAAGGCAGAGGAATAAATAAGTCATGTCAATGAATAACTTAGGTACATAAATAAGCAAGTGACTGCACTCAAGAATCAAGTACCTGTATTCAAACTGGTGATTTAATACACCTGTTTGAATACAACTTCTGTTGATTTAATACACCTTTTTTTTTTAATATTGTTCTCTGACAGGAGGGGTATGGTGGCGTAGTGGGTTGGCCCACAGTCCTGCTGTCCGGTGGGTCTGAGGTTCAAGTCCCGCTTGGGGTGCCTTGCGACGGACTGGTGTCCCGTCCTGGGTGTGTCCCCTCCCTCTCCGGCCTTATACCCTGAGTTGCTGGGTAGGCTCTGGTTCCTCGCGACCCTGTATGGGACAAGTGGTTCTGAAAATGTGTGTGTGTGTGTGTGTGTGTTCTCTGACATATACATCGCTTTGGAGAAAAGTGTCTGTTAAATGCAGTAAATATAAGAAATGTAAAAGTAAGTGTACTGAAAAGAGGGCACAATGAAGTGAGGTGGTGCGAAGTATGCAAGGTGTACCGAGGGAGCATCACGCAAATCCGTAGCACTCAATGTGCAATAACTGGAAAGAATCCCAAAAATAATTGAACTACAATATAACTTTATTTATGTGAGGTTAAAGGGTCATTTAAATTAGCAAGCGTATAAAACACAGTTTAAAACGTACACTGCATGTTGGTCAGCTACAGTTGGTCACCTTTATCCAAAACAGTCATTTGCATTTCTAAGTATATGCACATGAGAATCCCTGATGCTTGCAGACATAACAGAGACAGTGTGACAGTGAGCAGGTACGAAAAAGAAAACAGGAAACAATCCACATGCTTTCTAGTTGTTGGCAGATGGTGCCCTTTACCGAAGCCCGAGTACGACCAGCTGGTGTCCGTTATGGCCACGACTGCTCCGGAGATGCCGCTGGTTGAGACAGTTATGCGAACACGAAGACGCAGAATTCAAAAAGTCCTCCTTAATTGTGAAAATCATCTGAGCTCATCTGCATTCTGCAACAACTCCCTTACATTGCCTTCTCTGACGTCTATGTAAGTCTTTTAATTTTATTATGTAGGCTTCCCTATTAACAAATCCTTTTGTATGAGCATAATACACCTCTATTTCTCTCCCAGCTGTAACAATATTGACAAATCCTCTGTGTAATTATACATTAAATATGAATTAATCTTCATTTTGACAGCTCTTTTAAATAGGCACTCGAATTTATGCAATTTTTTTTTTGTGATTTTCAGTGTACTGTGGGTTTCTGAGACATGTTGAAGGCACTTGGGAACTATTTTCAGATGACAAAGACATTTTTATGCAAATGAGAACTACATAATGATTAAACGATTAGCATGCCTGCTTGTCCAAAATCTAGATATGATTTAAATCTGGAACAGTTCAGACTCTTTTAAATATTGAAAATAAGCTATTACTGAAGGAAATATTGTTTGTGTGTTCTTGACAAAAAAAATACAATTTCACTTTTTTCTTTCAAAGTTGATGTTGTGAATAAACAAGCAAAGAGCTCCTTCAAGCAAAATTAAAGAATGAGTCTGGATGCACCTGTTCACGATGCGATTTAACCTCTTGAAAAGCCGAGGAAAAAGTTCAGTCCTATTCACCCTTCTTGATCACAAGAATGTGTTAAAGTGCGCCATTTGTAGGCTCCGAAATGACATTTATCAAAGTATTGCTAAGACTCAATACATTTCACTCACGCTCACAGGCTGAAACCACTCGTCCCTAGCGGGGCTGTGGCGGGCCGGAGCCTAGCCCAGCAGCACGGGGTGTAGGGCTGGAGGTGGAGGCAACACACCCAGGATGGGACACCAGTCCATCACAAGGCACCCCAAGCGGGACTGGAACCCCAGACCCACCAGAGAGCAGGCACAGGCCAAGCCCGCTGTGCCACCGTGCCCCCCCCAAATACATTTCGAACAAAATTAATAAAAAATAATTATTCTATACAGCTTTATAGGTGCAGATTGTCAATGAATTCAGTGAACTAATTTTGTACCAGAATGATAATGACAAAGATACATTTCATTTTAAAGCATAACTAAATAAACCGAACTTTAACCTATTTAATATATCAACTGTTACAGAAGAAAGGTGTGTGCTCACTAAGAGACAGTATTAATGTTTGTATTATTACACAAGACTAGCTGCAAGCGAGGACTTGTCTGTCATTTTCTACTCACTGAACAGGTCGTCGGATGAAAGGTGGGGATGGGACACTACAGTTGTGAGAAAAAGTTTGTCAAACCTTTGGAACTATCTGGATTTCTGCATGAATAACTCCTAAAATGTGATCTGATCTTTGCCTTGGCCATACAGGTAGAAAAGGCAGTCTAATGTGACAAACACCACACATTTATGTCTTCCATGTTTACATTGTGCACTGTACACTTTATACATGTACATAATTATGACTCTTGCTTTTGCACTAATAGTTATTTTGTAAATTGTAATTTATGTCTTGTGTCTTTTTTTCCTTATGTCTTTATAATTTATGTCATAAGCTACTGGGAGGATTCACAGAGTCAGAATATCATTGTATGGTGTAACAGACTGTTTACTGTACATATAAAAATAAACTCTTGAATCTTCAATTTCGACACCTTTATTGAACAAATAATGAATAAAGGTCACTCATTAAAAAAGTATGTAAACGCTTATATTTGGCAACTAGCAGAAACTCCTCTCTTGCCAATAACCTCAATCAAAAGCTTTTTGTAGCTGCTGATCAGACCAGCACAGCTGTGCAGAGGTATTCTGGGCCATTCCTCTGTACAAAACAGTCTCACTTCATGGATATTTTTGGGATGTCTTGCTTGAACAACCTGCTTAAGATGACACCCCAGCACTTCAATGGGGCAGACTTTGCCATTACAAATTTCAGAACTTTTTCAGTTTGACCAACTCTGGTGTTGATTTACACCTGCATTTAAGATCAATATAGATTTTTTGCTCCAGCATTTTCACAGATAGTCTGCAGGATGAGGGCAGGTTGGTCCAGAGTGAGAATTATTGCTGGTACCGCCTAAGAAAGCACAGCGCACAGCTTCAGTACCCCGATTGTGTCCGCTGCCTTGGTGATGTTATTTGAAATGTTACAAGATTACAGTCTCTTTTGAACAACAATAAACATTTTTTTTAAAAAAACACATGCAAATAAAACATGACTTTACAATTTTACAAATTTGTACAGCTGAATATTTTATTCTTAAAAAATTCAGCAAGCATAATGGATCTATTTCATCCTATTTAGGACTAAAACCAAGTTGTGTCGTTAATACCTATGCTCCATGATGCTGTATAATTATGAACACCCTTTTCCATCTTACCTGACCATAGCAATACAACCATACCTCCTTACCTTCTTCAATAGCTTATAGTATAGATGACAAAAATACAAGAATGATCTGGTTTAACAGCCCGGTGTTAGAAAGAAAGAAAGAAAGAAAGAAAGAAAGAAAGAAAGAAAGAAAGAAAGAAAGGGAGCGAAGGAGGCAGCGCCCCTAGCGGTGAGCAGTGGAACTCCTCCCTGTTGTATGAGCGCAGAAGCCCCGCCCACGCCTCGCTCTGCCGCTCGGGGTGCCGAGGCCGTCTAGAGAGCGAGAGGCGCGTTTACAGGGACGCGGGCGGTGTGTTCGGCTCTCCGAGTGTCCAGACCACACTGTCAGCCTGAGCTGCGCCCCGGGAGAGCCGATGATGGCGGCGGCCGTGGAACGAGGAGGGGTCCGAGCCGCCTTCCTCAACCCAGGCGGCGGCGGCGGCGGTGGCGGCGGCGGAGGATCAGCGCCGGCTCCCGGTTCCGCGGTGCTGGGGGCGGCGGCCGGATCCCTGGTCCTGGGCTCGGGGGTTTCGACCACTCCGGGGGGATCCGGCCCGATTCCTGTCCCTATGAACCTCTTCGCAACCTGGGAAATAGACCGCACTTCCCCGAGCTGCGTTCCACGGTACAGTACAAATTTACCACTCCGATATCATCATGATAATCATGTCATCATATTTGCTCGCGAGCGTTGGTATGACTACTACTCGCTGTTCTCACGGCGCACGTGGAATTCATTGTTGCGTTTAAAATGTGAATTTCAAGCTGTGTGTGTTGCGCCCGAGCTGTGTGTGTGTGTGTGTGTGTGGAGAGAACAAGGGAGATCATGGGCTGGTGGTGGGGAGTTCCTCTGTAATCCGTGTGTCAATGGGCTGGGTTGTCCTCGAACCCGGGTGCACACACCGAGAGACACAGTTATGTTGAAAGAAAAAAAAGGAACACACACGCACACACAGAGCGAGGAAGCGCGTCTATCGCAACTTCTTCACTCCGCAAAAGCGCCGGTCTGTATCTGAAGGCGGATCGCCGTTATAATAAAAGAAACACGTTCGTTTTTAAATTTTTTAGTCAGTCAGTCACTGAGGGCGATCACTGATATCGCCACCTAATCACACAGTTAACCAAACAGCAAGAGTATTATATTATTAATTTTTCTGGTTAATCAGCCGTATTCAATTTGTGATAAGTAACCATGTAGGCGTCTTTTAATTTCGTCCTTTGGACCACATTATATATTAAAATGTTCCTCCCATTTAGTTGCATGCACCAGGTAGAACGTTGAAGACTTATTGAAACGGCTGCACGCGTGTGAATTTGTCTTGATTTATTTAAAAAGCTCTTCTTGGATAAGAGTGCTTCCTTTACCCACACAAGTCGGGTAACTGTCGAGCTTACTATTTATAATTTTTAAAGTGACACGTGCCTGATTTGTTCTTATCAGTACGTTTTTACATTGAAAGTAGCGTGGTACGATGAATTTGATTGATCTGTGCCCGTTTTCCTTGTGCATGATGATGATCAGAATTTATGAATGCTGTACTTGGTGACACTTATTAAGCAACTTAGTGTTGCGCTACTTCGGGGGAAAATACCCATTGTACAGTGGGATAACATTTACTATATCGATTCAGGTAAATCGCTTCATCGGAGTACCCCCTTCAAACTGTAGTCGCGTTATTTCTGCAATAACCCGTCTGCACCGTGTTGTCGGCGGGAAGGGCTCGGCAGATAGGTGGGACCACGAGCAGTTATTTGGCATGCATGGATTATTAAATGTAAGAAAATATTAATGAGCTAATATATATCTCCACATTACAGAATAAAACATTAAAATGCGATAAACAAGTCAACTGTGGTCTCCGCAGATCCCCTATAATTCTCCAAAACGGTTGCCCATTCAAGAATTGTGCATACCTTTCCCATAATGCAGTTGGACACAGCACTCTCCAGCACGCTGCATGTGCTGTATCTGTATGTTTCACTGTGTAAGTGCCAGTAGCTACACTCTGCTCACACATTTTTATTTGTTGCAAATAACTTACACGGTCAAGAGTGATAGTACTTCACTGAAAATATTGCATGTTTTGAATAAAATGCGTTGAAATGGCATGCAGCTTGAGTCTTTGGCCCGCTAACCAACAAGTTATGTTTAAAGAATGAGATGAAATTTGAGCTGATCAGGGGAATAGACATGATGCTGTACATCGTTGCACTCTAAATCTTTTGGGAAATTTTCCGTTATGAAGTCGGTTTGCTGTGGATATGTTGTATTATAATAGTGTACCCTTACATTTTTTGGGGTGTTTCCAATTTTTCTGTAGAGCCTACATGCTGTGGACACATGACTGTGTATTTTAATCCAGAGCAATTTTCTGTATGCAGCGGTCTGTCGTTGCAACTGGAACTTGCTGTCACATGTGATTTATTTAAATATCTTAGCCATGACTGATCCAGCTAAAAAGGGTTAGCTAGAGCTGATTGTTGACATGATACAAGCTGAATATTTCTGCTTGGCCATACATTTTCAGTAGAGATTAACCAGTAATACTCCATGGAGCTCACCCTCTGTCGATGTCTTAAAAATGATTGCTGTAACAGCACTAAGGGTTAGGCACTATTTATCCATGCAGTATTTCTAAGTGCAAAATGCTGCAAAGCTCATGCAGTGATAAATAGTATTCAAATTCTATATTTTTAGCAGTGCTGGTTCTGAAGTTTACATGTAGTTACAAAATGTAACTGCATATCTTTTAGTCATATTTCTAATATTCCAGAATTATCAAGAACAAAAGAAATAACACTGTTTTACCTCATTTATGATTCATCAGAACGTTGCTTTTTATGATAAAGTAACTGCTGTCAATTAGTCTGATTATTTTACCACCCTTGGGGAATGTGTTACACATTTTTATGAATACTGTGTTATATAATCAATAGTAAATTGGGAAAGTTTATCAGAGTATAATCTTTTACATTAGAGCCTTTCTGAGACAGATTGGTATAAGACAGGATGACCCTGTGAAACTGCACACACTCATTCACTTACACAGCTGTAGTAAGAGTTATTTAGAGATCAAAGTTCACCTGACTCGCAGCGTTCTGAGCATCCGAGCCCTTAACTTAATTCTAATACCATGCTCATCTTCTGTTTTTCAATATAGGAAAGTAGAGCAGGGGTGCGCGGTGGCACAGCGGGTTTGGCCTGTGCCTGCTCTCTGGTGGGTCTGGGGTTTGAGTCCTGCTTGGGGTGCCTTGCAATGGACTGGCGTCCCATCCTGGGTGTGTCCCCTCCAGCCTTGCGCCCTGTGTGGGTTAAGCTCTGGCTCGCCGTGACCCCACATGGGACAGACTGTGTGTGTGTGTGTGTGTGTGTGTGTGTGTGTGTGTGTGTGTGTGTGAGAAAGTAGAGCACCTGGTGGAAAACCACTACAGCGAACCGGCCGTTGAGGCACCAGATAAATAATGATGTGAAAGGGGTGAAAAAAAGAATACACAAATGTTTTGCATGAAAAAGTTTGAACGTGTGAGCTTTGATTTAAAGGTTCCCAGAGTGGTTCTGATATTTTTGACTTGGTTTTGCTTTACATTTTATCCATACTCCAAAAAGAAAGGCAGGAATTTTTCATGTTTTTTAAAAAAAAAAAAAAAAAAAATGCATGAACCTTTTGTGGTTTGAGAATTATTGCCCCCCTCCCCCCCTTTAAATTAAAGATGATTGAGTTAGTTTTACATGAATTATGAGCAGATTTTCAGGAATGCATTGCACTTTTTATGCAAGGGAAAGCTGTATATTTTTGATCGCTACAACCTGCCAGTTATTTTTGTTGTTTAGTCCTGTATTGGTCTTGTGTATTGCTGGACATTCCATCCAGATCCAGTCAACTTTTGATCTGGATCTCTTAACCTGGGATATTTTGTGTTTATACAGTTTACTTCCTTTGCTGAATATGTTCATTTTACTTCAGAATTTAATTAGATTTTCTCTACTGTTAGTCTTTTGGAATCTTTTTGTATTCTCAGGCTCATTCTCAAAACAGTTATTTATAGTAATTTAAAACAGTAATTTAATTTAGGAACTTAAAGTAATCATTTTCTCTTTATTGACATATAGCCTGTTAGTATAAATTGCTATTAGAGTAAGTGGTTACATGACAGTAGACATCAGCAAAGGTTGAATGGCTTTAGTATAATATACAGTGAAGAGCTGTGGAATGCAGGACTCCGTCAGGAATTCTTGAGGAGGTGAGAAGCTGAAGTGGGGGGCAGCAGGTGTTTATGATCTGTTTGTTCAATGTGTCCGCTGCATAAGTGCTGGGGGTTAATGCCTCGCAGCTTTTTAAATGTTGCGCGAAAGCATTGCTTGCATTGGATGCTGTTTTTATTAGGTTAGTCTTATTAGGCTCAAACTTTGTTTTACATTTAAGACGGTTTTTTGATCATGAGTTTCAATTTAATTTTTTCCAGTTTTCATTTTGTTTGTGTCAGGCATTTGAGTTTTATTTGGACCATTTTATAAGTGATTCTTGACAGTAATTCCTGATATTTAGTATTTCTTTGTACCTTGAAAGGATTGTCATACATTGTCAATAGCACTGTGAAGCATAACAGTCAGCCCCTGTTCTTGTTTTCTTTTCATCTTGCTTTGTAAGGATATCACTTATAAAGGTTACTGAATACCAGGAGACTTAAACCCCTTTGAAGACCTGTGCGCTCAATTATTTGTCACTGACAAGTAGAAACCAGTTTTTCTTATATTATTATGGTGTACAATCTCATAGTGATAGTATACCCATATTGATGTGACCACCCTTAGAATACAAGATTTGAAAAACAAAAATATACAGACAGGCTATAATCAACATAGTAGTGTTGAGATATAGCGTTATGCAATATATTCTTATTTTTACTCAGAAAATTTGTTGTTACGGCTGTATGTGAAAAGTGATCAAGACTATTATGTTAAGCTGCATAGCACATCACTTGGTAAATTGTATCCAGCTTTTCCAGCTAATCAGTGTTACTTCTGATTTCTAAGAGGCTATGTGTGCATTAACCAATTTTTTGCAAGATTTTTAGCTATAGTGGAAATATAGATAATGTTCGTGGATACCGACCTCAGCTTCTACATATTATAAGTGTGTCTAGACAGACATACTAGTCTTTTGAATTAAACGTCTGCAGAAATCCCCGGTTACGACATTAGAATATTCAGGATGGGGACCAGCCGCTCGAACTGAATTTTTCATTTGAACTAACATGCACACGTATTTAAATTGAATTTAAGTACGTGTGCACGTTAGTTGAGCTCACTAGTGATCGTACATCAACCTTTTCCTTGGGTCATGATACCTCCTGACAGTCCTGATAGGATACCCCCTCATAGTCTTTCTTACTTCACAGATTTTCACTCAAGGATTAATATTACATACAGAAGCATAAAATGTGTGGGCGTTTTAAGTTTTTTTTTTTTTTAAAAACAAAAAGCTCTACCAATCATTTGAGACTCACTATAGAGAAAAAATATGAGTAGGAAAAAGTTATTGCTGGTTAGCTACTGTAGAGGGCCAGTCGGGCCTTTGCCTTGAGAGCAGTGGGCACCGAATGGCTACGTACACCAGAGCTGCAAAATGAGCAGAAAGGTCAGACTTTCATCATACACTTTTTAGAATTGCATTTTCCAGGTCTGGTGTGTGGGGCCTGCAACGCTGCGTACCTGTCGTGTTGCACGGCGTTTATAGACAGATTTGAAATTTACAGAGTGACGCTGATGTGTTTGGCCACCGAGGAGTGCTTAGTGCTCTGTTGGAAGTAACCAGGCAGAAAGTTAATGAAGCGCAACTAAAAAAAAAAATGTTGCCAGCCTCCCCCACTGTCCAAACCTGTGCTGATAGCTTAATTTTGCACAAAAGGCAAATCGATGGAAATTCGGAGGAAAAACCCTGTACAGTGGTACAACCTTACTGTTAGTCTTATTATGGTTTCTTGGAATGGTGAGCAGTTTCTTCTCGAGGAGGGCAAACTCCTCTTGTGATAATCGTAAAGCCAAAGCATGTTTGCACCTGAGAATATGCGAGACGTGAGCGTCGAGCCAAGGAAAGCATTAATCATCCCTGGCCCACATGTGCCTTTCTGCTCAGGATAAGTGTGGAGAGCAGGTTTCCTGAGCTCCGGCTGCGCCTGTTTTCCTTGGGGGTTTTCAGGCAGCAAGGGGGTTGGACACGCAGGAGCAGGCCAGTGACAACCATAACGGAAGTCGCTGCTGCGGTAAACCAGATGCCAAAGAACTGGATCTGAGAAGCTAGCGAAGATTGCCAGCATTAAGCAGTGATGCGGTTTGCCACTGAAAATGCGTCTGGCTTTGAAGAATAAAACATTTTTCTCCAACTGTGCTGATGGAAGGGCTTCGGCTCCTGTTTCTTTCATTTCCTTCCCAAAGGACCTTCCGTCAGATTTTATGGAAGGTAGTTGTCAGATTTAAAAAAAAAAAATCTGTTTAAATACGTAACTGCTTTCTTAAAAACTGCCAAACCACTTGAAGATGTCAAAAAAGCAGTTAACTAGAGAACATGAGTCCCCTTTACCGTATGCTGGCCGGGGCTGTACAATTTGCAATGAAAAGACTCTCCAGCTTCTGCTTCCCCATGAGCAAGTGATCTTGGAAATATTCTGGAATAAATCTTGTTGCAGTAATTAACTGTGTTTGAATCACTAAGGGAGGCTGTACTATATCAATTATTCATGGGGTTCTATTGGAGCGTAATTGGTGCACGACTCCGTACGGCCTATTATCTCTGATGGAACGGTGAGCTCACTTTGAGCTGCTAGAGGACAAGGTGCTCGAAATAGATGAATAAGGACTGCATTATTCCCGACGCATATTGCATGTATTTGAGCGAAAGACCCGCGTCGTTAGCGTGGCAAGCCGTGGATTTCCACACGCTGGTGATCTGGAGGGCAGAGATGCACGTCGTCCTCGGCTTGCGATGGATTCCGATCCGATGACCCCCATCATAAGCCGAAAGTCCCCTAATGTTATACGAACCGTAAGGATATATAAAAAGTTGTCATGCGTAAATGCTACACTCTAACATTTGCAGGGCTCACTTGCTGGCCATTTTAAATATAAAGTAACTTGAAAGGAACCGCGGACAAAATGTTCTGTGGACAAAATGCTGTAGCTGCTGGACACCCAAACGCCGACTGAGACTGAAACGGCAACAAATATAGGTGCCTTTCAGCAGTGCAGACAGCCAGTTTTATCGTATGGCAAATGGATCAGTCGCCGTTAGATTTTGCTACCAAATGTTAGGACTTGAAAATAGCATAATAAGGTTAATGGGACAGCTATCATTAGTCCAGATGGTCGTACATCGCATATGTCGTAACTTGGGGACTACGTGTCTCCTCAATTTCACCAGTCTAACGATAGCAAATCTGCCCCAGTTAAACAATAAAGCAGTTTGCTCTGCTGAATTTCAATTTACAGATAGCAGAGTGGACTAAATTCATCTTGTCCACAAAGATGTGAGATACAGCAGATGCAAGTGTGAAGGGTGTCATTTTGTGGGGGAGATGTGGCAGTCGGTCTTTTTTATGCTATAGCTTGTACTCTGCTCAGCTGCCCTCTCTGATTTCTACATGTGTCTTCCGGAAAATTCTTGTTGTATTTCTTCTTGGTTGCGCTGTGATGGAAGTGAAGCATCTGAAGGAAGACGGAGATACAGCGGTGGGTACCGGCAGGACTTTGCATTCTGATTTGCTGTCTGTCCTGAAAGGTGGATGCATGTTTCTTCTTGAACACCAACTGCCGCTAGTGAAACTGGTAGGGTGGTGACCCCTCCATATCTTATTACTTGTTGTATCTGTTGTAGAACTGCAGCTGTATAATTTGTTGGTGCAGTGGTAATGTTCACTGCAGACATGTGCATTAAGCTTTAGGCAAAAAATAGAACCCCTGCTGGTGCTACATCTTGTTTTAAGACTTAAATCCCTAACAAAGTACCATCCTTTATGATTTAACACTCTGACCCAGACTGAAACGGTACGGTTCCCAATAACTCTTTGCTCGAAAGCAATGTTGTGTGTCTGAATTCATTTGGATTATTGAATTGTGAACTTCGGAGAACTTGTGAATTTATAGAAAGTAGCAGCTCCTAACAGGGCCTGTTGGCACAACAACCTTTATCCTTTCTGACAGAGCTCCTGGTACCATGTTCAAAGCTGATGGCAGAGCCTTGAGTCTGGTAGAATGTCACTTTTCAGTGTCCAGATCCTGTTGCTATTTTAATTCATGTTTTCAGCCAACAAGTTAATTTTGTTTTGGCAGCTAAAGACAGCCCCTTTCACCAGTTAAGATGTTCTCACACCCATTACATTTGTTATAAACATGGATTGCTCTTAAGTCATGGGGGTAGCAGGGGATGCAGTGGTTAGAGTTGTCACCTCGCACTGGAAGGACCAAAGTTTAAATCCCATGTCCTGCTAGTACCCTTCAGTAAGGAACTTACCCTGAATTCCTCCAGTAAAGTTCCACAGCTTTGTAACGTAGCTCTGTCTGACACACACACACCAGTTTTTTGTTGTAAACATATTCATGTGAATCCCCTGTTACTGCATTAGAATGTCCAGGAGGAATGGGCAGCCACTGGTTCTTGGACCCCCAGAGCTTTAGTTTTCTCCCAGTGGGATTTTTTTTTAATTTTTTTTTTTCCTCGCCTCAGCTGCCATCTGGAAAATCATAATAGCTAATTATAATTTCTTTTGTTGTGTATTGTGTCCTTCCCTGGAACTTCATTCAGTGCTGTGTGTCACCTTAGTGAGAAGAGTGAACTATAAAAAATAAATCTGTATTGAATGTAAATGGGTGAATAACTGTAAATACCTTGACATTGTATGCTGCTTTAAAGAAAGGTGTCAGCTAAGTGAATAAATGTAACAAAGCCAGCTCCTGCGCCACTGTTCTTGCACTATTCCTTGCAAGATTAAATCATGGAATTGTGGTTTCCAAGAGTGTGTTAGGATGAAGAGCATTGATTTTCCCAGATCTATGTTCTATGATTGCAGTGAATACAAAAGCTCTGCTGTTTGAAAATATCTGCCCCGTGGGCTTGTGGAGAAAATGCAGTCTGATTTAAGACAAAAGCTTCCCAAGCTTTTTTTCTGACATCGGGCAACATTTGCATTATTTAACAAGACACTGGCAGCTTAAATCTCAGCAGAGTAGACTTGCGAACTGTATGACTTGGTTTAATGCTGCAAAATAACAAGTCCTCTGTCACATTGCTGTTTGTCGTTAAAGTCTCTATTACTCTATTTTCCCAAATTTTCAGCTTGAGGTTCTTAGCCATCCTTCCATTTGCATATTAACTTACTTTAAAATAGTAATGATTATTGTTCTTTATTTCCGTCAGTCTTGTTTTCATCTTATGCATGGCTGTAACCTGGCAGGAAAGACATGTAATCCTCTGACAAATCCTTCTCTTCATGCCCAGCCCAGTCCTCAAACGAATGATCCTCACTTGGTTCATGCTTGCAGAACTTACAGATGTACGTTGAATCCACTGGTCTGAAGCAAGTAGGAGAGAAGAAATGGTAAAGGTACCAGAAGAAAATAGAGGACCAGAGTGTCTCCACAAGGGATTTTTTTTTTTTTTTTTTCCCTGCCCCCTTGACTTGCAAGGAACTGAGTGTTTGCATCTCGGTATATTTCAGTTTGCCTATAATTTCTCTTTTGCCTACAAAGGCCAAAATGCCTGAATACGTTCCTTCATGTTTCTTTTATCGTCACGTTTTACATTCCGTACTCGATACATCCAATTACCTGTCTTGCCTTCTGGTGGGCAGCTTTGCAGGATGGCATTACGGAGAAAAGCACTTGATTCTGCAAGACTTAGTCAGCTGGGCTCTTCTGGTGAAGAGACTCTCTCAGCTGTGCCTTGTCAGAAGAAAGCCTCCGTATGGAATACATAGCAAATAAGAAAGATGGATGATGTTGGAAGTGCCTCTAAGGCACAAAGCATCAGCTGATTGCAGTGGTGTGCGCCGGAGGCCAGTGGCTTACTGCCAGACCACGGTGGCACTCCGTCATCCTGATCATTAGGTACCTCCTTGGGGGCTAGATAGTGCTTCTGTAGCAGGGAGTCTCCACCACTGTTCTGCAAAGTCTCCACTCCAGTTGGGTTCATATTGCTCTAATTTGCTAGTTCCTGGAGGATTAGCATCTCCTGCGAATCGACCACAGTCTGACCTTAGCAGACCTGCTTTAATTAAGTAATCTTCAACGTGTTGCACCTGAGAATAGCTGGATTTAATGAGGGGCAGCAGCTGGGGGCTTCCGCTCGGAGACAGTGGGTAGGTGTGGCTCGACTGTCTCTGCTACAAACAGCTGCTCTGGGTCATTACCTAGGTGCCAAACCTTATTGGTTTTTCTTTACTTGTTTTCGTACCTTTTGCTCGGCAGTTGCGGCTGTTATGTAACATAGATGCAGTCTGAAAACGAGGGGGTTTTTTTTGTATGTCGGCTCAGATTTTTGCAAAGAGCAAAGTGTATATACCCAAGTAATATATGTCACTGAAAGCTAAGGTTTGGCTTTGAGTATGTAACCTGTTCTTGTGCATAATTCAGGATTATTTCTTCGGTTTCTTCGCATGTGCCAGTTTTTGTGTTTTTCAGTCAAATGGTACAATGGCAACATGTACGAAAGGTGGGTTGTTTGTTTTCATAGGGTGCTTATGGCTAATGATGTCAGCAAAAAAAAAAAAAAAAACCAAATTCAGGGACGCCATTTCACAGGGAGGTGCAGATTCTTGCGCAGGTCCCTGAAACACGTTTACCTGCATCTCCATGGACGCTGAAGCAGTCAGGATACACTGAGCTTGTGTTCCTCTCCTTACACTCTGTGGCTCTCTGTGTGACCAGATGGGGTGTGTAGTGACATAGAGAATAGGCAGAAATCTGTTAGCTGTTTAGAAGTACAGAAATTTATATATAATATATACACATTGAAAACCTCTTTAAGGTGGAGTTCCGGCAACCCTGTCATAAGCTGAACATGGATGTGTAAACAATTTATGCGACTTCCACATTGTGCATAATAATATAAATTCAGCACAGTTATTTTTTTTAAGCTGCACTATAATTTTTGCTTTCATTTCTAAATATAATGTGTGTGCTTTATTTAGCTATCCAAAGTAACTTACATTTAATTCATTCTAAGTACCATGCTGAAGGGTACTGCAGCAGGAGTGGTATTTGAACTTGGTACTTTTACATTGTTAGGCAGTGCCACATGTCATTGCTCCCTCTCACTAATTATCTGAATTCTGTGTTGCTGTACGTGTCCAGTTTGACATCTCACTTGGTTCTACCTTCTGAATGTGGAAAACTGTGTTTGACAATTAGGGCAGCAGTAATTGTCTCGTTATCCAATTTGTACAGTCATCATTCAGAGTCTGTGCTCTGTCCTTTGGTGATGCTCATTCTGCTGTTAATGGCCTACTTTTCCCCAAGTTACTTCGCCTGGTATTTTCCGTTCCAATGCTTGAACCATGAATTACTTTATTTGGAGAATCAAATGAGATTAATAGCGCAGTAGGAATTTTTTGTTCACATCTTAACATGCATTTCTGTATCTTTTTTTGGTTCCTTGTGTGTTATTTGGACGAGTCTAGGACTAAAATAAAGGGATTGGAATTCGTTTGAGTTTATTTTATGGATCGCTCTTTTCTCCAGTGTGACACGGAGTGCCGAACATCATTCCTTTGAATGTGGTACACGGAGAGGAAAATGGTACGATGCAGATATCACGTTACTAAGGTGACAGACATATACAACTGTTTGGATAAGCCAGCTAGCGAAAGTGGAGAGGAAAACAAAAGCTTCCAGATGTAAAGAAGGAGAGAAAAGTAAACTTCTGGAGGTATAAGTACCAGTGGCTGCCCACCCCTCCTAGGAATTCTGCTGTGGTGACAGGAGACGTGTGTGGAAAGCTATGGAAACGTGGGATAGGCTGCACCTCAGCTTCAGGCATTTTGTCTCACATTTGCAGTCCATCAGCTGCTGCTAGGCCTCAGTCGTGTTGGTCTGGCGGCCAGAATAGCAGCGGCCCAGTTCCATTAGGCAGCAACTGTCTGCAGTGAACACCATCATCCTTGAGTTTTTCTTTTTTTTTTTTTGAGGACTTTTGATTTTTGTCTACCTTCGACAAGCCCAGCCAGGCCAGTCACGCTTTTTCTGCCGTGCTTTATCAGACAGCCTTATGGACAGAATCCAGTTCTATAGATTGACTGTAGTACCAGTGGGAGTGTTACCCTGGATGTGACTGTATGGTCATGCTCCTGAAAATAAATTGTTGGTCCTGCTTGATCCCCACCCAGGAGGATGCCTCAAAATCTTCTCTGTTGTTCTTGGCACCCACAGTATGAAGAGAGGAACTGATGGAAACCCCATCTCCCTGCCTTGACAGAGTCAAGGGCACTTAGGAATAACATTCCCCACCCACTATGTAACTCATAAAAGCCAGCCATGCTGATCATGTGGATCCATTCTAATACATGACATGCTGGTAATTTAACAGCCTCTGGTACCATCCGCCTTTTCAGAAGTCTACTATACTGGTTACATGAGTTTACCCCACATCATCCAGCACTAAGGTCTGAGGTCAGGTAACATCTAGGTCTATGCTTATTCCTCTTAGCCCAGAAAAATATATATATGTGTGTGTGTGTGTGTGTGTGTGTGTGTATATATATATATATATATATATATATTTATTTATACACGTAGGTGATTGAATTTATTAAGCAGCATGGCTAAGACACAAGTTATAATAAAACGGCTATAATAAAAAGTAATTAAAGTAACACACACTGGAGATAATAATGATCTTTGATCTATGTACAGGAGTGTATACATTTGCTACTGAATTTAGAATATACTGTACAAAGCTGAATAACAAGAGAGAGGTGGATGTTCATCGCATCCAGTTTATTCAGGTGCTTTAAAGCTCTCTGACTGAAATGTGTAATCCATCTGACTTTTTCGTGGCTCCAGTGATTTGGCCTCAAATTCCAGGGGATTTCCAAATGGGGGGGGGAAACATTTAAGAAGAGGTGTTCATGCAAATTTTTTTCATTCCAGCCATGCCCACATCATCTTTTTCCCAGCTCTCTTGAACTCTGTTAACAAAGATTTGACCTTTGGTTGTTCTTGGGAGCCATCTGTGTGCAGCACTGTTTTTTTTTTTTTTTTTTTTTTTTTTTTTTTTTTTTTTTTTTAAAAAAAAAAAAAAAAAGGTGTACCCATGCTTTAGGTCCAGCCCATAAGAATTCACTACCGTTTGTGTCAGCCCCATGTGTTCATTTTCTCCGCCGATCCCCGGTCATCCTGGGAACTGGCAAGCCATTTAACCGGATGTGACTTCCTTCCGCATTGTGAGTCTGTTATAAGCTGGTGATGTGGTACAATGTGGTACAGTGTGCAATACTTATTATGCAGACACAAGTAAACCATGGCCAACTATGCTGAGGGTGATAACTGCAGGGAGAGTAGATGGACCATAGGAGGGTCCCAGCTGTCGCAAAACTCGCGCCATCAGTTCTCTCTCTGTGAAATCTAAATTTGGCTCTGGGGGACCTCAACCCTCTGTTCCTGTGCCCTTTCAAGAGACCCTTCATGTTTGCTCCAGCACGCTTGGCCTTCCGGCCTGCAGCTCTGTGACTCACACCCTGCCTTCAGGTGGATAGGCTGAGTCACAGCCAACAGCAGGACGTGAAGTGGCATCAACCCACTGCACGCAGTGCACAGTACTGGAAGTGCAGCCTTTGAGCACACCTTTGTGCTTACCTGTCTTTCACCACAGCTGAACACTGTAAACTTCATATGTCCTTGAATTCTGATGTCAAGTAGCTTGAGAATAACATCATTTTTCATTTATTTAAAAACGTAAAACAATTGTGATTTTTTTTTTTTTTTTTAATGTCACACATGCATTTGGCAAGACTGTTCTTTATTTGAAAGTTACCACCTTTTTGTAAAACCTTAAGCGAGTGAATCAACTCATTAATATTTAGTTAGCTGACACCATTCCCCAGGGCAACTTGTAATATTTGGTTTGTACACTAACATGTTTTCACTGATTTACCCATTAATATAGGCAGGCATTCTTACTAGAGTAATTCAGTGTAAGTACCTTACTTAAGGGTACAGCAGCAGGATTGGTATTTGAAGCCCGGTCCTTCGACTGCAAGCCAACAGCTCCAGCCACTACACTATGTGCTGTCCCTGTAAGACAACAGCTAATTTATAAGAATAAGAGGTATTTATTTCAACAGTGGTCAGGTCCTGAAAATTAGGATTGCTAAAGAATACTTAGGCATAATTTACAAGCTATTTTAGCTCAGAGAATTAAAGCCTTGTTATGAGTATGATGTTAAGCACAACCTTTATTTTTTAAATGTCAAGGTATTTTAAGCCAGCAAGTGCGAATTGCTTAGAATGGGTCTAGTACCGTCCACGAAACAAAATAGAATTCCGAGAATTTTAACTGGGAAGTTGTTTTGCTCCCAACGAAAATAAGAGGAAGCTTATATTAAAGACAGAAAGCACAGTGTTGTTCGCTAGGTGCTGCAGTCATCTGGTCGTCTATACTGAATTTATTCTCTGCATGTTGTTTCTACATTACAGGCCTTTACTGCACAATGCCTCTGGAGAGCAATTAGCAACCTTTCTGTGAACATTTACTACATTTAAACAGCTTGACTGAGCAATGGGTTCAGTCTATTCCAGTGCCTAAATAATCTTTTTGAATTGTTTAAAGTCGGCAGTGAAAATCTTCTTTCGTGCTCTCCTACCTGCTCTAAATTATAATTATTTTAGATGCTCATGAGTTTAATGTAAATTGGCAGACAACTTAATCATGCCTAATGAAATGTAGAATGTTGCATCTTATCCATCTTACTTTGCATTGTTATTAAAAGCAAGGTACATAAACAGTCCAGCTACAAATCTTTTATGTTGTCTTGCTATTTGCAGCAAATGCATATAGTCTATTTTCAGAACTCGTACAGATAAATGTGCTTTTTAACAAGTGCATATCAGCTGAGTATGTTTCTTTTCATTCCTACATGGAGTCCTCAGCAGGCTCTTTAGCTATTATGAAAATGCCCCTTCGTGGTTATCACGAAGATGAACACATCTTGAATTTACTCGTTATGCAGTTGCTGGAGCTTTATTTCTGAATCCTAATTTCAAGGCTTTTCACATTAAATGAGTTATATTTGGGACTGTCCTCAAAATGTGGAATTTATTACATTTTGGTTATTTATTTGCATGATGCCTTTTTTCCAAGGGGACTAAAAGGGACATGGTCCTTCTCTCAGCCTCCTGGTGGGATGATTGGATTGTGGACTCAGTTGTGATGATCATTTCGAATGAGTACGTATAACTTGCTTGGGGAATGTCAGTATAGGGCGATTGTATTAAGGGTTTCACCTTTCTTTGTTACCAGGCCATGTTTTCTGGTGTTCCTCTGTGTGCCAGCTGTGTTCTTAAAGGCACTTTCAAGTAGGAATGTAGGCCCTGAATAATGTCGACTCCTCTGATTAGACAACCATTTAACTCCTAACGTAAGTCACTTCTAACTATACTCCCAAGATCATCATGCACCTCAAGCAGATGAACAGCATCAACAAATGTTTTTCCCTCTCCCTAGGGGCTTTTGCCTGCTCCCTTCTCAACTCTTTGTTGTAGTATATTATCTAAGCTCTTATGGCCATTCTGTGAAAATGTGTGGCCCACTCAATTTAGGTGAATGAATGATTATGTTATAAATATTTCACAAAACCTTTCAATTGCTGTATATAGTGTACATCAGTAAAATTATCTGACTATTTGTCTGAGGGATTCAAAAAATGTTTGTTTTTCTTCATGAGAAGCCTGCGTTTGGCATTGTGTATATATATTTTGCTTTGAACATCATTAGACTTCTGTTATAAATGTACTGAGTGAAAATTTTCACGAAGAGTGTTGTCATTTCTACAGTGGAGTGGCCAGGGGAAAAAAAACAATGGTTACCACCCCTCAGATGTAATATAAGCTGTTTGCGGTCTTATATGTTACTTACAGTTTTTCATTTAGCAGTTGTTTTTCTCCAAAGTGACATATGTCTCGGAGAACAATACAAAGAGTGCGTTGCATCAACATACTTTCCTGGATTGGTTGTTCAGAGAGGTGCATTCTGACCAGTTATTTTGATGCAGGTGCCTTAGTTTTCAGTTTGTTTTCTGTGTACCATGTCTTTATTTTAACCCCCATATAGCTGAATATTTCACTTCAGCATTTCAGATAATTAGACTGAAGGTACTACAAGAGGATCCCTTCTGGGTTTCAAACCTGCAGTGTTCGGATTACAAGTGCCTATCGTTAACCTCTATGTCCTGTCCTGTTTGTTGGACACCAGAGGCCAGCAGTCAGAGCAGTGGTTTGGTGGAGTGTCATACCTCTATGTTTGCTGTCCACCATAATCCCCCTGCCACTCATCATCGGGGGGGGGGGGGGGGGGGGTTTCTTCCCTTGCTCTTGCTTCCTGACCAAAGCCTTCCTGGACCATTTCCTTGGGAAGCATTTTGCATTCCTCTGTGAAGTCTCCAGCATGCTGATAGAGCAAGTTGAGGAGCTCCTTCCTGAGAGGGCTCAGGAGGCTCGTCTTGTGTTGCGTGCGTAGAAATGTGATGACTAGAATGGACTGGAAGCAGGTGCAGCCCAGCTAGTCAGCTTCTTTACAGCAATAGGCAAGCTTCATGGGACAGCTGGTAGTATAGTGGTTAGAGCTACTGCCTTTGGATCCAAAGGAGGCAGGTTTGATCCCCACCTCCAGCTGTAGTACCCTTCAGCAAGTTACTTAACCCTAAATTACTCCAGTAAACTTACCCAACTGCATAAATGGGTAAATAGCTGTTAGCTTGTGATAATTATTACCTTAAAACTGTAAGTTGCTTTGGAGAAAAGCATCTGCAATATTATGAAGTGTACTGTAGTCTTTAGAAGGAATTGGTATGAAGGAGGAGGAAGGATATAATGGCTCTGCTCTTTCTGTAGTTGTGGAGAATGCACTGCTGATGCAAAATGATCTTTTTTTGTATTTTCAGTCAAGCATAACTACAGCAAAGCTATTGCTATAGTTCTGTGTCAGAGTTGTTCATCCAAGCAAACTTGATGTCATGCAGAAGCACATAATGTCTCCATGAATCTGGATCCAAGGGTGTCAAGCTCTGGAAAAAGACTTAGGACAAGAGAGGCTGTAAAGCTTCATGCAAGAGGAAACAATATTTGAGAACTTTGTTTTTTCCCTTTTTGTTTCAGCTCAGGCATTTCCTGGACACCTGTGTGCCAGCAACAACAAAGAGTCTGTTCACTGTGGGACAAAGACTGGGCCTATCAGCACTGTAATGTACTTTTGTGCTGTAGTGGTGGTGTCCTGGATCTTATAAAAAGTATACTGCATTCGACCCCAGATTTATTGCTTCATAATGAATGAAAAGTTTGTATTTTACAGCTCATGTTCTTGCCGAAAGGGATATGGAATTCTGACAATTTCTTTAAACGATCTTTATGGCAGTATCAACACTAGATTTTAAGTTTTAATTTTTTTATCTTTAATAAATTGTAGTATTAACATTGTGACATTGAATATTTTTTTTAATGCACACACTGAGAACTGCAGTTATTTCATCTTTGCTAAATCTGAATTTATCTGCCTTAAAATATCATGTACACTTACCGGACACTTTATTAGGTACATGTGCTCATTAATGCAAACAGCTTGCTCCTTCAAACTCCAAATCCTGTAGCTGTAAAGCAGTATGGCAGGGTGCTTAGATTTGGTTACTACTGGACTAAGCATTATATTTTACAGGAAAAATGATCTAGGCAATATCGCATGTGGTATGATTGTTTATGCTGGATGTGATGATTCCAGCATCTCAAAAACAGCCACACTCCAGGGATTTTTGAGCACTACAGTGTCACGAATTTACATGAAATTATGCAATAAATATAAAAAAAATCCAATCAGCAGCCCTTCTGTTTGTGAAAAGATCTTGTGAATGACAGAGGTCAGAGGAGAGTGGCAGACTTGTTAAAGCAAACCGTAAGGCCATACATGCAAAAATAATAGCTCAGTAAAACGATGGTATGTTAAAAGGCATCTCTCAACACACAGCTCGTTGAACCTTGAAGCAGATGGGCTACAGCATCAGAAGACGATGTTGGGATCACTGTCTGTGAACTGAGAACAAGAACATAAGGTTCCAGTGGACATGCAATCACCATCATGACTGAAAAGCAGAACATTGGTTGGTTGGTCAAATCCCAGTTTTTCTTTTAACATGCTGATGGGTCGGAGACTGGTGTAAAAGGAATGAATGTATGGACCCACCCTGTGTGGTATACAGAGGTGATGGTGGTTTGATGGTGGGGGGGGGGTGATTTTTCGGCACACATTAGCATTTTTTGTACCAGCTGAGAACTGTTTGAACGCCACACAGCGGAGGTGGAATGCAATATTGGTAGAAAGAATGTCTCGCCAAAAAGTCTGCAGAAACTGTATGAAGCTGTCAGTCCAGCATGAACCAAATGCCCTCTATAATGGCTCCAGCCCCTTGTTGCTAAAATCATGCTGTTCTAGATGCGCAAGAGGGCTCCACCTGGAACTCAGCAGAGGTACCTAATAAAGTGGCTGGTGAGTGAATGTGTTTTTGTTTAGCGTCTTGTCCTCAGAGCGTGTTGGCATGACCCCCTGCCTTGAGATTTATATTCGTGCGAGAACTGAATCACAGGTTACTATAGCCTCACCCTGCAAACATGAGGCATGGGTGAAGTAGGGGCAGGTCCTGGGAGACACAGTGTAAATTCCCTCACTGCTTAATTTTGTTTTGTCAGCAGCCGCTGAAGTTTGTCTGCCAGCAGACTCATTCACTCTGATCAGCTGTTCCACTTTGGTTACTCTTTCCCACATCTGATAGCGAATTTTGTGTTCCCTGCTGCATTGTAATTTCAGTCGTGTGTCATGTCTGTGATGTGTTGGTTTTCACATCTCAGATTTATTTTACTGGGGCTGTCTGATTTTTGCCAACCGCATTTTCTGTTTGTGAACAAATACAAAAGAGAGGTTGTTTAAATATTGTACAGCACTTTTTAGCCCTGTATTTCTCTTAGCCGATGCTTTAAATCCAAGGTAACTTACAATGCTGCCCATTTAATAGCACCATATATTTTGTAGGATGAATTTTGGGTTCTAAGGGTTCTGCAATGGGGAACCAGCACTAACATGACCTGGCAATAAATCAATGTATAAACTGTTGTGCAACTTGCTGCCCTTGGATAATTCCTCCTCTTCATTCACTTCTAAATCAATTCAGAAGCATTGCCTGGCATGATCTTAAATTATGGGACCAAGTAATCAGTGTTAATAGTTGTTTCCCTGAGCAAGAATTGCCATGTTTTTGTTTGTAAGTGTAAATTGCCATGTGTTTGTGTATTTTGCACAGTCTCAGAATACCTAATCTTCATAGAACAGGATAGATAAAATAGTCCTTTATTAATCCCTGCAGGTAAATTTACAATTCCTTCATAAAGGTAGAAGTCAGTGGCCGGTTGTGAAGTGGGTCCCATCTGAATTGGTGTGGTTGATCTATACATACATTCACCCCATGAGCTACTTCATTTCCCTTCTTGGGTTCTGCTCAACCCTCTGAGTCACTTGTTCATGATTATTCCTAATGAAACCGCATGTCACCCTTAATTACATTCATGTCATATTTATGCCAGTTTCTCTATTTCACTATTAATTTCTTTTGTCAGCAAGGGATAAATACATTACTGCTTTATGGGGGAAAAAAAAAACAGTGGTATACTTTTTTTTTTTTTTTTTTTTTTTTTTTTAAGGTTAACAATCTCTACATTGTGTTTGCCAGTTTTATTCAAGGAAAATGTGATGTCAGGAAGAAACTGTTTCTCTGTGATTGTGATTGGGACTCAGATGATGCTGTGTAATTTCGTTGGATTGAGGGTGAAAAGAGGAAGAATGAGATGGCCGTAGAGCAAGGCCATTCAGCAACAGGCATTTTATGAATATTTAAGAACTGAAATATCATTGGTAATAATATGTGGGAATATAATGCAAATGCATTTTGCATCCACTTCAGTGCTGAATCACTACTCTGGTGCCAGTTTCGTCATCTGTGTCCTTTGGTATTGTAATTAAATCCTGTTTATGGCTTTATAATCTTCCAGAGATTAAAAGCCAATGACCAAGCCAGTTTTAGCAAGAGATTTTTCACAGATGCCAAGTGGACTGCATGTGCCAGGTTAATATTATCAGGGAAAGCCCACCAAAGAAGTATGTTTTGTGAGTGGCTGGTTCTCTGAAAATCCCAAAGGAGGGGGGGAGGAGCTGAATATGCCTTGCACCTGCTGTTTTGGCAGATCCCAGTCCAACTCGAACATTCGCTCCTTATTTATAGCTCACCGTGCCACCACGGTCAGGCTGGAGCTTTAGTTCCATGCACCATGTGTTGAAGATGGTGAGCACAAGAGTGCATTGCTTTTTACATGATATGTACCATGCTGGTTCCTGAGCAATTTTCCTCTGATTTCCTGGGGATTGTGTTGTGGGGGGCATTGTATGTGTTACGTATACAAGCTTTGTCCTGCGAGATTAATCTAGAGGGAGTGAGCAGGAACAAGTAATCCCCTGGTTTTCCTTCACATCATGGTAGGATATACCATAGGAGCAAATGCCCACTTAAGACTTATCGTCATTGCATCTGCATATAGCTGTTTGCCTTTTTTTTTCTTTTTTATGAAGTAGTTCTTTCAAGCACCAAACAAACATGCCTTGAAGAAGCAATCCAATTGCAAATGCCTTGAGGCTAGTGTATGAGATTCATATAGTGTAATGTTTCCAAAGCACAATCAGCTACTTTCACTTGCTGTTTTTATTTTTGTGCCTCCCCTCTCTGTACCTGATTGTAATGCCAGCAGTACAAAAGATTGTAAATCTGCAGAACTGGCTACATTATGTATGGTTAGAAGATACACAAATGTAACAGACCACTTTTTAAGAAATACGTTATTTGGTATACCAGGTGTTCTACATTTTTTTTACCTGCTTTGATTTTTGGAATGATGTCAATGGAAAAAAGAAGTGCACCCAGCCCTGAGCTGTGAGGGTCAGGTCAGCATGGAGAATCATTATCATTACTGATATTATACAACCTTCGCTCAATCCCTTCAATTTGTTCTGTTGATGCGTTCATTTGTGACTGAGAAAATAATCTTACTGTCTATGGAATACAAATATTTCTTGTTTGACTATTTTTGACAAATTTCGCTGTTGCTCTACCCAAAAGTGAGTAAATGAGTGCCTGGCCACCACCCTGAACTCTGGATCGCTGGGGCCTCACTCAGCCAATGACATCACCAGCCAAGGATGCAAAAATGTTTATCAGAACCCTTGCATATGTGTTTTAATTATTAAGGCAAGCCCTACTCCTGTATGATGTGTTATTTTAGGCAAGACATGTAAGGAGTAAAAATATTTGATTTAGTGGTTCCAGCTACAGGGGATCACACTCGTCATCCTCCCTGGCAATGCTGATGTCAGGGTGCTGGGAAAGCGAGCCTGTCTGATAGATTAGCCTTACATTCAGGAGTAATAATGCAGATTTCAGGGTTGTGGAACAGTGGACCAACTCTTTTCCTCAGTGCAGATGTTTGAGGAGGCATGGGAACTTGCTAAACCAGTGTACGTGTTTTTGTGGACTTGGAAAAGTCTTAAGGCTATGTTCCTTGGCATGTGCTATAGGAAGAGGTACTTCAGGAATATGACATACCAGGACCACTGATTTGTGGTGTCTGATCCTTGTATGAGTACAGTGTGAGTTGTGTCTATACCCAGTGTTAAGGTGGATCCATTCAGTGTAAATGTTGAACTCTGCCAAGGTTGTGTTTTGTCTCCATAACTCTTTGTGATTTTCATGGACAGGATATTAAGGTGCAGCCAAGGCTCAGAGGATGTCCATTTGTTAGGACTAAAGATGGTGTTTCTGCTACTTGCAGGTGATGATGCCCTTTCAGCCTCATCTGACTGTGACTTTAGATGTGCATTGCAGTGGTTTGCTACAGAGTATTAAGTGTCTGGCATCAAAATCAACATCTCTAAGTCTGAGGTCATGTGACTGGGGGGACAAGTGCTCCTTTTGGAGAAGTTCAGCTGTTAGTAAAACCCTCAGTCTATATCCCCATCCTCACCTATGACCCTGAGCTTTAGGTAATGACGTAAAAAGGAACCTATAGGGACCTGTTTGCCAACTCCTGTGAGCAATGCAGCAACATCCTAAGTATATCCTTTAAAAGACCAGTGCTTTAAACAGCAGTAGCTCGTTGGGATCTTCTTCTATTAGGATCATAGATTGTTGCACTTAAATATCTGTGCCTTGAGTTGTTTACTCTAGAACATGGCCCTGAGGCTGAAAAAGGCTGGCTTGTATGGGCTTACGTCAAAGGGAAATGTTTTATTTTCCTCTTTCATAAACATAGCCATAGTTGAGAAATTCATGGGGTATGGCGAAGTGGACAGTTTCATTCAAACATGTAAACCCTGGTCATACATATCTATTTGACTCATAGTAGCTACTATGTGTTCTAGGTCTATCAAAGAAGACAGCATTTATGTTTAAATCTTCTAGTCTTATGCTGTATCATATTATAATTTTTACACTGCTTTTGAACACATTCAGCTTTTTAAAAACACTGTGCTGTAACCTCCTTTTGTTTTGCTTATTTTAAGATCTTCACACACTTATGTGAGTCTGCGAATATATCATTTCTTTGTTTTCCAGTGTTACTGCAAGCTTAATTGAATACGAAGATAAAAATGAGCACAACAGTGCAGCCATAACCATAAAAGTGTGTGTAGTCTTATTAGATGGTTCACCAGGAACTCGTTTAGAGGCTTATATTTGGGAAACGCATAAGGGGAGAGGTTTCCTTAAAGCTGTTCAGGTTTATTACATTATGGGTTACCGAAGCAACACAAAATGTCACTGAAGAATGATTACAATGCCTTTGTTAGTTTTTACTGCACAGGATCCCTTAGCACATCTGAACCACCATCTATGTTAGGTTGTTTCTCAGTTTTTCCTGCTGGACACTTTCCTTGGGTAGTTGTGGGTTTTTTGTGAAGCGGAATGTGGCTTGAAGGCTTTTTCAACAAAAAAAAACCATGACCTGAAAACATCAAACGTGCAAACACTGTCAGAATAGGCAAATGGTTTTGTTTCCCTACCCACTCACTTGGACCTATTCCACTATTCTCGGCAGATTTGTGGACACACCCCTTTCAGTGTAATATTGTGTTGCAGGCTGACTTTTTTTTTTTTTTTTTGAGCCCCTCCCAATAAGCGTAGCGCTGTGTCCAGGAAAATGTTTGACTCTGGAAAACATTTGGTTTGCTGACCAAGGAGAATACTAAAATGTGTTTTTGTTTAGCCATTATTTCCTGAATATGGCTTACTTTGTGTGTGTGTGTGTGTGTGTGTGTGTGTGTGTGTGTGTGTGTGTGTGTGTGTGGTATGCAAGTTAATCTCTAACATCTGAGTCTCAAAGGCCTGCATGCATTATGACCTCTTAGATCCCCTGTCTCTGTGTCACAGAAGAGCATTCTTACCCTCTTTACCACTGAATCATTTAATTCATAACCACATATAAAACTTTGATTGAAAACCAGCTCAAAATGTGTGTGTCCTGGAGTCTTTTATAATATTGTTTATTTTATATTCATGTGCCACATATAGCGGACTTGTTTGGGATACTTCTGCGGGAAGAAAAACCCAATTTACAAGTCGTGTCAACTTCAAGAAAGATACTTATGGATCTCAAAAGTATGTCTTTTTCAATAAAGGTCTTAGCCCTTTATTGATGTCACCTCACCTGGGCTGTAGGTATTACCCCTACTAATTAATATGCATTCCCAAAACTCTGCTGTGCACAGGAGCTGAAGGACCAACCTTAGGTTATAAGGAAAGCTGAGATATGGGATCAGCTCAGAGACCCACGTTAAATGAAGTCAATCATATTGACTAAAACCGCAAGATGCAAGCAGGTTGTCAGTCCTGGGGATGCACATTCATGGTAAGGAACAATGGTGGAGAGTCTCTGTGTAACACGTGGTCTTCTCGTTTGTCAAGTTTTCAAGAGTTGTACAAGATAGGCAGTAATGATGAGCGGTTTGGCCATGCACGCTTATATCCGGCTGCTGCAGCACCAGATGGGCTGTTTGGGGGCTAACGGTGGAGATTACCGCTTCCTGCGTAGCTTGTCCAGAGTTCACGTCTTATCCTCAGTTTGCCTAGACTGTGAGAACAGCAGGTCCTTGGGCACAGATGGGCTGCTCCTGTAGCTAAGCACTTTAATCCAGGACTCTGTGAGAACCTGTCAAAGTGATGGCAGATCCAGGGTCTTGGCAACAACAGCCTTTGACTGAGGTTCTCACCTCATCAAACACATAGAAAGTTTTTCAGTTTCAGATTTCACTTGTGTGGTTTGTATTGTAAAGAACAACCTTGCATGTCACCTTGGACAAAGATTTCAGGTAAATAAGAGAATAACAATAAAGCACTCATGACTTTTTAAGCAAGTCTTTCTAGACCTTCAGCCATTTGATTAGAAATAATCAAAAATTATATAATTTTGTCAGGACTCCAGTTTTGAGTGTAGAGCCAGTGGATTAAATTACACCCATGTCTATGGTATGCATACATTATGATGCCTTCTTTATCTAGCTTTGACCAAGGCAACTTGCCACTTTGCTATTATGATGTTACAGTAGCGTAGAGTATGTCAAACAGCAGCTTGTTATGTTGACCTCAAAACATATGCAGTTAGAGCACTCTGTCCTCAAAAAACTGAATCTCAACATTCTCAAATTGTGAAACAATACTTATTTGGCACGACCATAAAAAAAAATCCTCACGAGTAAGGATGTTCTACTCAAAAACCAGTGTAAAGCGCTATGTTGTAAGCCGATAGTGGCAGCTGATCGTGTAGCAGTTAAACCTGCTGCCTTTGGAGCCAAACGACGACTGTTTAAATCTTACCTACTACTATAGTACCCTTGAGCCAAGGTACTCACCCTAAATCCCTTGTTCAAAAATATCCAGTTATATAAATGATTAAATAATTGTGGATATCTTAACATTGTATGCTTCTTTGGAGAAAAGTAGCAGACAAATGCAAATGATTTTTCACATAACCTAGATTAACAAATGTCGTGTTCTTTGATATTAATTAAATATTAATTAAATGATTGGAACAGATGTCACTGGTTGCGCAAAAAAAAACAAAAACAAAAAACTATAATTCTGCATGTTTTCTGAATACTGAAAAAGCCATTCAGTGAATGGCACTGCCTTAAGGTGTATTCTGAGTCGGTGTGTCTTGACGTTAAAGACTGATGATGCTGGTCTGAAAGCAATAAGCACATTTGACCCTTGAGAGGAAAATATGGGGAGACTGAACATTCCAGGGGCTGAACACTGAAGAGCAGTGAGTTTGAGGACTAGGATCCAGATTTTAATCCTGCCTATGACGACAGTTCTGCGCAAAGTGGGAGTATTTCCAGGGATTCGGTAGGGTGTGTGTTTATTTCAAAAAAGTGTAGCTTGAGTAGCCATTGCATAATATCTCAAAAGGAGGTAGAATTTATAATTAAAGTGGGTTATACTGTGTGTGAAAACTTATGTCCTCTTTAAAGAGTTTATTTTTTTTTTTTATTTTTTAAATCTCATATTAAATGTATATGGAAAATAGCAGAGGTTATTTCATTTGGGCTGTAAACAATTGATTTCCCAATTTACTGATTTTATAAAGTGTTATCACTAGATTTTTTTTTTTCTTACTTCATTAATCAACCCAAGAGAACAGAAGGATAGCTGACCTTTCAGCCTGGAAGGTAATGTTTTATTTTCATCTGTTTACGAAGCATGTCCGGCGAATTCGGGAGAGGCACATTAATATTCAGCAAAAGACACAATAGAAGCTAATAGTTAACAGTGTGAAAATGTTTCCGCATTAACGTCTGAAATGTACCCCATGTTACATACTGTATTTTAGGAAGGAATTCACATATGAAGATGTTGTAATGTATATGGTAATGATAGTGCTGATGTTGTGTTGTCCTGGAGTTATCCTCTTAAAGTAGTGTGTTCACATGCTTTCATTCTTTCTACCGCTGTGGATACATATTTGACCTTCTGAATACCAATGATATCAACCAGTGACCTGGAGTTACTTTTCTTTTGAATGATTTAAGGTAGTTTGAGTGCAGCCACTGCCAGCTACATCTTCAAGTAGTTAACCCTGTAGTACGAATAAGTGTTTCCGTCTTATCCAAAAAAATTGAAATTACAGATTGCATGTTTGGACCTGTGGCAGTGGACTTCTTTTGTAGCCCTTTCCACGCAATGTCATTTTGATGATCAGAAACAAGACGAATTGAGTCCTTCACTAAGCCGTCACACAGAGGTTGTGTTTGATGTGTTAAAGAAAGCCTATACTGTTTCGGAAGCCTACCTGGTTCAGACACAGCTCGAAAGGGAAAGCACTGGATTCTTATTTCAGGTGAGAGATCGGTGAAGCAGTAGATTCCTCCAATTCCTCATCCTCTCCATGTGTCACACTGGTGTTCGATGTAACCACGCTCTAAAAAACTGTAGTTAGAACCCTTTCATAATAACCTTTTCAGCATTTCTGTCTCATAAGAAGATCATGCACTTTTTTAAAACCGTATAATCAGAGATGAAGAAACAGATCTGAGTGTGAAGTGTTGTAGTATATCAGTTATATCTGATGAGGAAGGGGATCAGGCAGTTTGCACCTTTCCCAAATATCCCTTCATTCATGTACAACCTCACAACCATTCGATTCAGATCATGCATTTCAGTTTGGAGTGAGGGGAGTCTGATGTGCTTAGAAAAACATGTAATAATGAAACACCACAATGAATTGCTTGGGAAACACGAGCCAAACTTGATTATGCAAGGCAGACGGAAAGAAGAAAAGATAATTCTGGCACGGTTCTGGCTTGTCAGAAGGTTAATGTGTTTATTGGCGGAGAAGACCAGCATTTCTGTGGGTTGATCATTTGGGACCCTATGGCTCACTTGTATGCCCCTGCGCTTCTTATATTGTTACGACTCAAAATGAGATTTTCGAATAATACAGTCCTTTCCAGTTGTTTTCTTCTTTTATAACTTTATTTACTCACAACAGAAAAAGCAGAAAGAGGCTTAAGGGACCTGTTTATTTTGCTAGGAGAGGAACTGTATGGGTAATGTAAAGGGACTTCTTGCTGAGCTACGTTGTTTATACATATGGGGTAGTCCAAAAGTTTTTAGTGATAGTTCTTCCAGAAGAATTGCTGTTGTGTTCCACTTGAGATACAGACTCAATTTTTTTGAAAAAAGAAAGATTACTAAAACTTGTATGGAGCTCATGACATTTTTAGTCAGCGCTCTCGAGCAGCTTGGCAGCCACAGAATTTGTATTACATGATCTCACTGCAACACAGATATGATTTCTTTGTACTCAGTAACAGACTTCAGCCTGAAAAAATGTGTTTTCCTTTGAAGGATGGTTCTGGACAGAGGCATACAGATTTTTTTTTTTTATTATTATTTTTATTTTATATCACATTTTGTCATCTGTATATATGCGTGCGTGTGTGTGTGTGTGCGTGCCCGCATATACACAGACCAGATATACAATGCTGAAATGTGTATGGTTATATTTACTCGAAGTCACAAATCAACGAACTGACTATGGATACACAAGAAACTTCCCAGGAAGTTTGTCTCATTACAAAAAATAAATATTTTCATTGAATTTTAGATTTATTTGGAGGAACTCTGGCACCTCTCCTCTTACATCCCCACTACCACACACTATAAACGACTAAGCCAGCCTGGATGTGATCTAGTACGGTTGTCTGCGTTTCAGGCAACAAGTGAGGTTATGGCATGAAAACCTGCATTAGAAGTTCTTCTCGCATCATCAAGATCCTATATAGGTATGCATGAATTGAGCAGCCGCTCTCTCAATCCTTTGAAGAATTGAGACGGCCAAGATAGATGTCTGCAGCATATGAAGAGGTTCATGCAAGTGACAATTTTTTCCCAAGGCATTTTTACAGTGTCATGTTGGCTTAGAGTTTTTGGGCACCTAACTTTCTGACAAAGCAGACTCAGTGTTAATGCTCTTCAGCAGAATAGGTGACTCTACATACCACATGATGTGTAGGTGGAGTGACCTATTGTTAGGAGTGTATCTAGCAGTGTAAGTCACCTCAGTGAATAAGGTGTGGTGAATGGTACATAGTATCCATTGGAAGTCGCGTTGGAGAAAAGCGTCTGCTAAATAAATAAATGTAAATGTGTAATTGCACAAGTGCTTTTGTAAGGGTTGTGCAAGGCATTGGTGTGCTATTCAGAATGTATCACTCTATAGCCTCTTAATGATTAGCTTTGGATCACCAGAAAGGTTAATGGATTACAATGAATTAATATAATACATAAATATTGAGTACTGTATGTATGATTTTTTTTATTTTTTAAGTATCTGTTAAATGTACGGTATGTAATAGTTATACATGGACACACATTTACACGTGACACACAACAGACTCCTCTGATGTCTCCATGGTGCCGTCATTGTTTCTATATGCCTCTGCTTCATGGAGAGCAGTTTCCCATTTTTTTTAATCCATAAGACCTTTCCCATAGCTGAAAAAGTAACTTATAAATCCATTTTAAGTAGAAATTTAGTTTGCTTGTGAAAATGTTCTTGTGAATTTGGGTCCGGTAAACTAGGCTATGGGTGTAGCTGCATAAATTGGTCCTATGTTTGCCTCATAAAAAGCATCATCTGATCGACAAAATAATAATATTCCGGTAATGCAGTAATGTATAGCTGGAGAGGACAGAATGGATCAAAAGCAAGTTGTGTAAATGTGTCTGAAGACCACAAAGGAAAGGTGTGAAAGAGGAACCTTTAGGCAAATTCCTCTGGCAACAGCACTCCCATGTTCAACAGTTGAGTGTATTGATGTTTGCATTTAGTTCCTGCAATTTGCCAACAATGTAAATCATTTGTCATTGTGCTTCGGAACAAACTGCTGTTTCATGACATGAGGTTGTTCCAAATAACAATGACGAAATACGGCCCAGTTTTCCCTCCAAAGTGACCTGTGATCTCCAGTGGAGAACAGTTTGCAAGGATGATTATTTGCAATTGATTATTTTTGTATATTATTTCTCTGTTTCGAGCATTTTTTAAAGAACTTCTCGGTCTAGCATATCTCGGTTCTTCAGCTGCCAGTGTTTAGCGTCCATTTCAGCTACAGTAGTCATCTCGATGTCAGCACATACAGTGCATATCATTAGCAATCAGGACAAAAGAGTTGAATTAGCCAGTCTGACAGGATTATAATTACAAGAAGCAGATTGTGAGCAAAAGGAAGTCTGTCGGCAGATTTGGGGTTTTTAATGAGCACTTCAGGCAACAAGGGCCTCACATCTCAGCTGAAAGACAGCGCCTCTAGTCTTGTCCTGACCCGTACACAAAAGCGCTTCATCCAGTCGTTGTTCATCGGTATTCAGCTTTGGAGTCCAGCAGGGTTCACAGCCCTGAGAGCTCACATGGAGATTTAAATGAGTTCACTCAATACAGGACATCACATCAGGCAGTGCCAGTTCAGGCCATGAATGCATGAAAGCATGCATATTTCTGACATTTACAATATTCAATAATCATTTTGCAAAGAAGAGTGCATTTGTCCTAAATCGTAAGAGCAGATACTCGGATAAGAGCAGATAATCGTGCAGTCGGCGTTGTGAGCTTCTGTTTAGCTGCAGCTGAAGTGCTGTGGTTAAGAAACAGGAGGGAAAAGTTTCAGACTTGGATCCCAACAATGCAGCTTTTTTTTTTTTTTTTTTTTTAAACACATCTAAAAGGAAAACTGAGCATATGTTCAACTCTGAAATGGATTAGGCTGACACATTTTTTGTTACTACTGTGGGTACAATAAAAAAAATTGTAAGGTAAATCACTTTAAATTGCACACAGGAACCCAGTGCAAATTGACAACTTATGTTATTGCATTTTAGAAGTGATACCCTGGGAAACACCTGGCTCAGTTGGGGCTTCATTTGGAGTAGCAGTCTGAGGCGCTGTGTGTTCGGTACTTCCAGTGCTGCTGGTGATTTTCTCTGACACTCCGACAAAGAATGGACTTTCAGGAATGTATATACTCACTTGGTTCTCTGTGTGCTGAGTGAGCACAAAGTGTTGTGTTCCCCAGCCGGGAATACACTGTTCTGTGTGTGTGTGTGTGTGTGTGTGTGTGTGTGTGTGTGTGTGTGTGTGTAAACTAAACTAACCTCCTTATCCAGCTGCTTTATGAGTGTATTTGAATTGACAGTATTATCTTAATTTTGACTCTGTTTTCTCATTCTATTCAAACAGCAATAATAATTGCTAATAATTAATTAATAAACTACTATGGGTATGTGGGTTGAGTAGTTATTTCAAAGAATTAGGTGTCGATTTCACAGTAGTGCATTAGCTTTAATATCTTATCTTGAATAAGCTTTTTTCCCCCCACACTACTGTAGTTAATTTTGCTTATCTTAGAACTGTCTAATACCTATTAAAAGTTAAGAAATGTAAACGCATAACAGTTGTAGCCTTGCATCTGTCTTTACAACCTGCTTATTCATTACAGAGCCACAGTGATCTTGGTCTTGGGAAGCACAGGGCTTGTGGGATGTCAGTCCATGATAAGGCACTGTCTCACACATACATAGGGCACTCACTCACACTCTACCACGTTCACCAAGGTAGCATATCATGGGCAACTGAGAGTCGCCAACTCTCCTGAAACACAAGTCCTTGGGTTTCGAGAGGAAATCTACATAAACGTAGGGAGACCGTGAAAACTCCTATGAGGCAAAGCTGAAGCTAGATTCACATCTAGATACCAGGAGCCCTCAGGCTCCAATGCTGTCTATTCCACCACTACTGTATGTTGCCCAAGAAAAAAAAAATTCACATAGTAAAACCTGAATAGTCTATAGCTGAACATATTGTATCTAGCTATAGATAGTTGCTCTCACTGGGCATTAGATCTTGCCATTGGCCAACTGAATCAAGAGAAAGTGAAATGTTGACATCTCACAGGGCTCTTTTGCTTATGTTTGTGTTGAGGTGCTCCACTCTGATTTCCCTTGTGGACACCTGCGGAGCTGCCTGTTGGAAGAAAGGTGAGCTCCTGAGTGTCAGAAGGTGGAGGTGTGCTCAGGGGTATTTAAATAGCTCTTCCTTTCTCCATGCAGGTTGTGCAGCCTCACCCTTAAGAAACTTGTTGTCCTGAAGGAGCTTGATAAAGACCTCAACTCTGTGGTGATCGCCGTTAAAATCCAGGTAAGGAAAAAATACCCCCATCCCACTGTCACACACGAGCTCTCTGTCATTATCTACCTGGTTGAATATAAGGCTTCAATTCATCTTCCACTTTCTGTTATTATGGTCCAGTGATATTTCTGTTTTTCGACCATCTCACTTTTATAAAGTGTTTTCTTTTAACATCTGCTCCATTAATAGCTTTTCAGCTGCAGTTCCCTCCTTTGTCAATGATTGCCAAAAGAAAGAGGTTTCTTTCTAAATAAGCTAGTCTGCTGGGCAGCAGGCATTGTAGTGGTTAGAACTGCTGCCTTTGGACTCCAAAGTCACAAGTTTCAATCACACCCCCTGCTGTAGTACCCTTCGGTAAGGTACTTGCTCTCAGTTGTTTTAGGGAAAGCGTTCCCAGATTTATAAATGGGTAAATAACTGTAAGTAGCTTAATAACACAAGTTGCTGTGGAGAAAAGTGTTCAGATAAATGAATAAATGCAAATGCTGACTGTGCAGAAGCATTGCATGTTTCTTGAAGCATGTTAGGTACACACAGTTCTCTCTTAGTTGGCAGGGTCAGTGGTAGGTGGTAACTGAGTGCAAAGATTTTTTTTTTTTTTTAATTTTTGAATGGTCTGTTTTTCTCTTGATGGACCTTATTTTACACAGTTTGCCCTCTTGATTGTATTGGAAACGGTTACTAATCCACTTTTTTTGCTGCCTTGCTCTCGTTCTTCATGCTCATTTGTGCCACACATGTGGACCACTCATGTGGCTCATCGTATGGGAGCAGTGGGTGTAGACAGTAAGACGTGTGAGTGTGGGTTAGGTAGGTCAGAGCTGTTTGCAACCTCTCGAAAGGTGGTATGTTTGTCTCAGCGTCCCAGGGTAACAGAGTCTAGAGAAAGACCCCTGTTGTACTCACAGCTCATAGCTGGCAATAGGTGGATTATTAAAGTCACACACACCCCGGTATCTAGGTTTTCAACAAAATGCTAGGGCTGCGATATTTTTCTTCAGCTCAATTCACTTTTGGTGACACAGAGCACTGAACAAAGTTCAGGGAAAAATAAAGTTGACAACAGCAACAATTACAGTTAACAATTTGGATAAGCCAGCTGGCAGCTGAGGAGAGGAAAACAAAAAACTCACACTGGTGGAAAAAAAAATAAGCCTCCGGGGGTCCAAGTAACAGTGATAGCTCTCCCGTCTTGAAAATTATAATGTGGTAACAGGGGACCTGCGTGGATATGTCTACTACAAAAGACCGCTGTCTGTCAAACAGAGCTACGGCGTAGAAGCTAAGGTCTGCATCCAGGCCTATGGTTGCTGATTCTGTTTTTTTCACACAGGTTTATTTTGACTGTTAGATTTTAACAGTTAAATTGAACAGTCATTATAGACTTTTGCATAGTGTTATCGTTATTATCATAACTTTACGTCTTAATTGTTACATTTGTAACAATTAATTGTTTATGTTTGCATTTCTTTCAAGTATTTAAAAGTAAAAGTTAAACAGACAGAAAATATCATCACCTGACAGGATACACATATATACTGGCCTACAACCAGTATGTTGCAGAAGGATATAGAAGAGACTTCAGCAGGGCCTCATGCACACTTCACCAGAATTTTCACCAGGCCTTTACCCACAGCAGAAGAGGAAGTTTTATATCACATTTTTCTATGCAAATTTTACTTTCTTCTAAAACCAAACCACACCCACATCCATTCTGCTATATTTTTAATCCTCACTTTATCTGCATCTTATCACTTTCCGGATTCTGCCTTCTTTTCTTTTTCGTGTATAGTTGCAAATTGGCAGCCTACAAAATGAGAATTTACAAAGGCGGTAGACTTTATTAATATGTTTTTTTTTTAAATCTTTTATTCTCTCTGGTAGTATTATGAGAAATGTAATAAAAAGGAACGAAATGAAAAATTCCAGTAGATAATGTATAAAATATAAAAGAAAGCAAGGAAACAGCTTAGATGTTTGCCTGCTGCAATGGTAATTTAATTCACTTCAGTCTTCCTAAAATGTTACCTTCATTTTATTCAAATACTCTTGCTCCCTTGCTTCAGAAATGCTGATAGTATTTCAAAATATAGAGGAGGTTAGTCCGGCGAGGACAATAATGACATGGCTTTGGGCATGGGGGACTGGTTGGGACTAACTTTATTCTGTTTTGCTGCTGAAGGAAGCTCTTCAGTAGTTATTTTCAGTAACATCATGACTGTAGGGAATCTTTAAATAATCTCTACTGGACACTGAGAAAGATCAAGCTACTGTCTATTTTGATTTTGTTTGTCTTACAGTATAGTGTGTATTAAGTGTGTAGTTTAAACCATTTTTCTTTCATGTTTTTTAATTTCTCTATCGTACATTTCTATTGGGACAGTTGGTACGGTAGTGATTAGAGCTACTGCCTTTGGATTTAAAGGTCTTAGGTTCAGTTCCCACTGGCTGTAGTACCCTTGACCAAGGTACCTTTTGTGCAACGGAAGATGAGACTACAGAATTTAAGTGTTATACAGTACTATGTTTGTAATGGTTCAGAATTTTCTGAACCACATCAGAACTTTATCATTCATGCCATCATAATCATTTTCCTTGTTCATTTTTAGCGGATGACCTTGTCCAAGGTGATTTACCGTTTTTAATTGATATGCTATAACGTGCTTAAAGTATTCTTAAAGCAGTTAACTTCCACATTACTAAGGTTCACATGACAATTAATTTTGCATCACCTTCAAAAAGTGTTGCCAAAGAGGCTGGAGATGTACCACCAATAATTAGGCCAGGTGAAAACTCAAACTTTGTCTGAAATTCAAATTCAGACTTTAAGATGGCCAGGTAGAATTACTAATTAAAACTGAGCGTTTCAATAGGAATAATACTAAACAAGCCTTATTCAAAGTTTATTTCACCAGACAGGTTATAGACAGCAATAATCAGCTAAAACTGGCTAGAGGCAATCTTTCAACTGACTGTGAAAGGTAAAGGGCTTTGAGATTTGTCCTTCAACAGAGAGTCAAAGGAATGCTCAGTCATTCTTTATTCACATCTGTGTTTCCCTCTCATAAAGCTGCTGGATTTTATGACTTCTTTAGGTAAAACCAATGAAGAGTGAATTCTTCCATGGTAGCACACCATGAAATCCATTCATTTCTGCCACATCAATGGGGAATGAAGTGCTCTCCCTGGGTACAGAGCTGGAGCATTAAATCCAGTTATCGGAAGTTCCCTTACCCACCGGGAGGTGGGCCAGGAGCACGAAAGGGTAACATTATGGGAATGGAGTGAATTAATATCCAGTTAGGGATATGCATAGTTTAGCTTTTGTCAGGTTGAAAAGAACAGTAGTGTATCAGCAAATAACACTTTCTTTCACCGATTTAACTAATTTAAACCCCTCAGCTCAGTTAACTAAGGTAGAATATATCGTTTATAATTGCCTTTAGAAGTGGCTTACAGACATTTATTTGGTTCCAAAAGCAATGCTGTCATTAAGGCTCAGAATCTGAATAGTTTTGTTTTTTTAAAAAAACAGCTTAAGCTTACTGACATAAAATCTTTCAAACCAGACACATACCAGAGGACCAGAACTGTTAGGAGTCCATATTCTTTGGATGAATCAGACTGTTTTTCTCTTATGTTTAAGCTAATTTTATGCTTGGAGAGGGTTATTACCATTTAAAAATAGGCTGGTAGCTGTACTGTAACAGGTTGTTTACACCAGGCTGAGTATTTTGCATTCATCTACTGTTTGTATCAGTGGGCAACATTTGTCCTTTAGTGTGAAAGCTCTCAATTGTTCTCAGGAACAATTAAACCAGGAATAACTGGTAATGCTGATGGGAATGATCTCAGTGTAGTCGCTCACTTTCTCTGTGTGTTTTTGCTTATTTTCAATGACCCGCAAATGCAGTACGGTTAAAAAAAAAATGTCATATGTGCGGAGGTTTAAGGGATTAATTGGACAAAGAGCATTGACAAGAGCTTTTTAAAGTTTGAGTTTTTACATAATAAGTCTTGGAAAAATGTTTTATCAGAGATGCTACAAAGCCTTTTAATTTTTTGTTCCCAGTTGTGTTTCTCTACAGCAGGGACAAGATATTGTTTATTTTATTCTTCACTCCATTGCTCCAGCGAACCCATTTATTAACAGGAATTCAATCCCTTTAATAATTATGCATATGTAAATCTTTAGCCAAGCTGATGCCAGTTGAACCATAAAGGTACAGTGTGCAGACAGAAATGAACAAGGCCTGCTTGCGTAGGAAATATTATACCTTATCAGCATATTCTCACAGGAGCTCAGCAGAGGAAAGGTAAATTGCACTGTAGCGTTATTTAGTTGCTTTGTCGAAGACTTTACGCAGAGATACTTAATTTATTTGCGTATTTACAGAGCTTGATATCACCTGAAATTTCTGGTTGACAACCTTGCATAGGGGTATTACAGAGGTTCCTCTTAGAAGTTAAATAAGTAACCTTCAGATTACTAGTGCATTTCAACCACTTTGGCTCGTGCAACCCCACAAATGAATCTTGAGGTGATATTTGAAGTACATCTCTTAACCCAAATGTCACGAAATATCGATTTAAAAACATACGTATCAGTGGAGGCAGGTTGTGCGCGCTGAGAAATCAGTATATCGTGTGTGTTTCTAGGTGCTTCCACTGTAACTCATATTCCTGCCTCTCAGAAAAAGATTACACAAGGTTCCTTCGTGGTACATCCAAGGCACAATTTCTGCAGATGGGGATTATTGTCAGGAAAGAGCACATTCCAGACTTAACTGTGCTACGTTTTAATTGGCTTCTATCCCTCGGTGCAACTGGCTGGTCTCCTTCCCTTAAACACTGGTGCCAATGTTACCTCACGGTTCCCTTAAGGAGACACCTCAGGGTAGAGTATATTTGTTCTTGAGGTGAAAGGGCAGGGCCTCTGCTCAGGTGTAGTTTTAGAGTTCTGAATGTTCCAGGATTTTATATCTTTCCTTATACTGCTCAAAAAAGCTCAGAAGGGGAGTGATGGGTTAAGTTAAAGCAGTAAGTTAAACCAGGTGGTTTACTTCCCTGGCTACACCTAAACTAAACTTCCTGGACCCAGTGCTCCAGAACTGTAGTTAAATTGAGCTAAACATGTTTGCCTTCCTGAAGTCCAGGCTGAGTTGGAGCTGTGACACCACGGAATAGGAGCCAATTCCCACAGATTGAGTATAGTGTTCCTCCCTTCTGGCGATGCAAGCTTCTTCTAGCAGTAGTGTGCTAGTACGCTTTCCAGCTCGAGTTGTAGCCATGACTGTTAATTGCCTCCAATTTTTGTCACCAGTTAGGACCAGTTTTATAATTAGGCAAAAGTTAGCAATTGCCTAAGGGGTACCGAAATTTGGGAGTGCCTAATGATGCTAGAAAAATCAAAGAAATAAAGTGTAGCTTTTGGGAAATTAAATTTAAGGAAAAAGCCAAATAAAACATTTAATAAATCTAAATAAAGATGCCATGTTATTAGATATTTGAAATATATTAGAAATATATTGTGTAGACTTCACTGATCAGTGTTTTTCCATAAAACAAGCTCTACCCAGTGGATTACATACATATACCTTTATTCCCTTAACGAACTAAGGGAAATTAAAATAAGTTTCGTTTTCAATCGTTAAAGCATCAATTTCTGTTCTGTGTATTTGCTTATAAAATAATAAATATATATACAGTATATTTCATATAAATACATAAAGTAATATATATAGAGTCTTTGCCCACCTTACAAAGGTAACGTGTTTGTAATAATGAAGGTATGTGCATTAATATTAATGGACAGCTGGTAGTCTAGTGGTTAGAGCTGCTGCCTTTGGATCCCAAAGTCGCAGGTTTGATCCTCATTTCCGGCTGTAGTACTCACGAGCAAGGGGCCTACCCTAAATTGCTCCAGTAAAATTACCCACCTGTATGAATGGGTAAATAATTTTAACATTGTAATTTTCTTTGGTAAAAAAGTATCAGCTAAATGAATAAATGTATTGGTAAAAGTTTTTATGTGTTCCTGATCCTGCAAATGTGACATCCATTGATGGTAAAATATCACTAACACCAGCATTCCGTTAAATAGCACAAAATTACTACGATATTTAATATTAGTTATCGTCACACAACATAGCTGGTCACCTTCAGTAATTTTTCTATAATACTGTATGGCTTATTATTATTATTAGTAGTAGTGTACAGCTGTCTACCTGTGCTCATTCAGCTGTATTTAAACCTTTAATACTGTAAAGACAAAAGAAATGTATGGTAACTGGATAATGAATTCATATTCAACGAGCAAGCTGAACAACTGTAGGGATTTTAATGCAGTGTAATTGTAATGCAAATTGTAATCACTGTAATTTGCTTTGAAGAAAAGCATCTGCTAAATGCAATAAACGTGTGTCTTGTGCTGTGAAGAGGTGCACAAAATATAAACTTGGTCCCCATAAATACGGAGAAATGGTCACAGAACAAAGTAAGGGTATGAAATGAAGCGCTGCGGAAAATCGAATTCTCATAACTCAAATAGGCGTATGTCGGGACTAACTATATATAGAGATAGAAGTCTAAGAGGTGGCAAACTGATTCTTGCCTAGGGGCACCAAAAACCCTAGTACCAGCTCTGTTCCCAATTCTCCCTTGAATTCTTCAATTTTAAAACAGACCCCTTTTAAGTGAAAGAAAAAAATCCTGACACATCTTCAGCACAAGCATGAAGTCATCTGTGTGAAAGCTGAGAGACCCACATTCTCTTTCCACTGTGGATGGCAGAACACCCAGAGCACTGCTATGGCCAAGGCCCTAATTTGCTTTGTCAAAACAAGGCCTGTATTGATTTACTCTGCTTTCTATTTTTTTTTTTTTTTTTTTTTAGAACTGAATGATCACTGTGTTGTTTCCCGGCCGCAAACTGACAGGAGATGCAGAGAGAGGAATGCGGGCCGATGTGTATTTCCCTGCCATTGGGCAAATTATCCAGATTTCCACTAAAACTGTCCAAAATCGGTTCTGTGATTCAGAAACCAAGAGGCATTCAGTGGAGCATTTGAGAGAGACAGCCACAATGGATGTGACAAATAGTTCTTTATTTAGCTGTCTGTACGTGGTAGTCGATGGCTTGCTGCTCTGTGTCACATCCCCTCCTGCGAGTTATCAGCTTGTGGTTGAAAACACTGTGCTGCGGAGATCATCCGTTCTATCCAGATTCATAGAAAATTCGTAGAAAATTAATTACATTGAAGTTGCATTCAAGGTACTGCATATTTGATGAGGTTTCATTGTATTTGCTCTTTTTTGTCTATATTGGGGGATATTAATAAATCGTTTTACTCAAAATTTCTTTATATATTTATGTCTTCACCAGCTTCATGGAGCACTGCACGCCTCACCATAATTGCTCATTAAAAGTTTGAGGTGACGGTTCCCTAAAGGCTTGTTAGTGAGGAGATTGTAATTCCCCTGCCAGCAGCTCAGACACAGGCTCCGCTGAGGGTGACACGTGATGTTCGTCTCAACGGCGGGTACCTCATCCTCAGCCACAGATCCATCTGAGCATCACATGAGGCAGATAGACTTCAGAAAGCCACTTGGTAACCAGCGCTGCAAATGCAGCACAGCCGATAATTTGGGAAGCCCAGTTCTTGGAGAGACGCTGAACTAAACACTGTCTGCATAAGGAATATTCCAAGCAGAGCACCGATTCAACACTGTCATCACTTCAGTGTAGCCATAGGCTTCTAATATGCTTGGACCTTGCACTCCACCACTATTTAGGAGAAGGTGCTCCATGCTGCATACACAGAAATTTTCCACCTACCTTTCCATCACCTTGTCGTACTGAGGGAGCCTGGGTATTGGGCATTTGGAATAATACAGTATATGTCAGTACAGTATTTGCAATGCCAGCACTGGAAAAAAAAAGCTGAAATAAAATTGCTCTCTTATGTAATTTAAAAAGTTTTAATGAGAGCATTTAGATTTAGTCTTTCTCGTTGACTTTATAATGGGAGTCAATGAGAAGAATTATTTGATCATCCAATGTGGAGCTATCTATGGGAAGGACCTGTGCTCTACTGGTGCAGACTATTTCCAAGGCTATTTTACTGAGTGTAGCGGTCCAAGTGCAGTGTTGTCTGTGCATCGTCATGGAAACCTAACTAGACACATCATCTGTGAGAATGCAAATGAAAAGGTCTTGTCCCTACATTCTGAAATACAGGATATAAAATCCATATGTGGTATGTATATATGGCACAATATGGAGTTTAACAGTGTGAAAATATTTCTCATTTTTAAGACCATGTATCATAGTCCCAAGGTCACCTTTCATTAAATAGACATGTCACGTGTGTCATGTATTAATTTTTGTTTGGTTCTTTCTGTTATATCTTTAGTCATTTATTTCCAGGGCTTTCCTGAAACAGAGGGTATAATTCTACTGATATTTAATCTGAATAAATAAACGACAAATAAAATAAAATAATATGGTCATCATGCAGAAATGTACACCTGAAGCTGAGCCTAATAGTGTTGTCACGTATATTCTTCACAGTTCCCCAAGACATAAGATATATTATTATGATTTGTTTTCTAATTCCCCCAACAGAGAAGTAAACATTTCTGCATATGTCTTGATAGTCGTCAAAATTATTTCTGAAGGACTGTGGAAGGTGTGGTGGTGGCCCCATTAATATTCTTTCTTCCCATTTTGTGTCTGCCAGGAAGTGGCTATTTATTCATAGCCTATGTTAGGCACTCATTACTTCAGATTTTTTCCTCAAATAGGGCACTGTGATGCTGATTTAAATGAATAATCATAGTAAAACAGATGATATCCTCCAAAAAACATCCAGAAACAAGGTGAGAAAACTGGGATGTGCTAAAACGTAATTTTGTTTACCAAATTTAATAGCAGAATTGTGTCATGTAGAATGTTGAGACTGAATAAGGTTTTAAGATGGCCTGTAACTTGCAGTTACATTCAATTTTTTAATAGTATCTTCAGTCGTTTTATTACTGACTGGCTTTGATACAGGAATTTTGGGAAGCTTCTGCAAAGTATAGGCACTACTCCTTTCAGTAAAGTAACGACGTTACTCGTACGATGTAATAGCACATGATGCGGTACAAGTGATTTTTATGTGCTGAGGGACAGCTCATAATTCACCCGAAGACAGGCCATAATTTTAGAGTATCCAAGAAACCAACACTGTGACAGCCTGCTAATCTGCACAAAATCTGTTATCCTTAAGTGTTTGTCTGAGACTAGTTCGCTCTTTGCTATGTTGCACATAAGTGGTTTGCCTCTAACTGAACTGATATATGCTGGGCTGGTTTAATAATTGGGCAAATCAAGGGCGATAACCCAGAGGTGTCAAATTTTCGACTAAAAAAATTAAATTATAGACTTGGCAAAATTTTAAAAAGAAATAAATAAAAATACATGTATTCATTTAGCAGACGCTTTTCTCCAAAGTGACGTACATCTCATGGAAAATACAATTTGTGCATTACATTAGGAGAAAGAGACTTAGTTGCAGATGTGTGACTCTTACGTACAATTAGTTTGTTTCATGTTTTCACCTTGCATAATAATGAAGAAAGTTTTCCTAGAAAACTAAAGAAGGACTGCTGCCTCATGTAATATGGAAACATTGTATGATTCCCCGTGGCTTTGAAACATTGCAACTTTGCAGGTAAGATTTGTATGAAACTAACTGTCGATTGATTCAGTATTTATTTATTTGTGAGCCAAAAGCAAAACAGCATCCATGTTTTCAAGGACCAGAAATGTATTTGGTCTGTGGTGTTTCGTCCGGTGTGGATGCTCATCTGCGAAAAACGCACCACAGATTTTGAACTCGTAGTCATCGGCTTCGGAGAAGCAGCCACGGATTTAACGTTTTCCTTTGAACAACCGTGCTCTGGGGACCCATTAAAGCTAAACCTCAGGTTTTAATTGGTCCTGTTGAAGATAAACCAGAGACCTCGTGCAAGGAGTGGATGGTCAGATGCTGTTTGTGGAGATCTTAAATCTGAACCGGCGCTGTCATTTTGATTTGATCAGCAACCGGAAAGTCGTCGTTTGTTCTCTAAATCACGCACGAGTCACGTAGCAGTGGTGCACATGCACTAGTCAATGGATACATTTTCATCCGCTAAAAAAAAAAAAAAAACCTTCTAAATTACCATGGTGACTCATTAATAGATTAACCCAGAGTTAACCTGATCTTGGTTGGATTTAATCCTTCGTTGTTGTTTGGGGATGACAGGGATTAGTCCGTAAGTGCACTTAGTTTGGTCATTCATCACTTTACACAACTGCACCACTTCTAAATCAAATTGAGGGGATGGCGCTGAGGTTCGTTCGCTCGGTGAGGAGAGCTAATGCGCGCCTTCACTGGACTGACTCACGGACTTGGCTTATATGTTTGTGTGATTTAGATTTTACAAGGACCAGGTGTCAGCAATGTGTGAGGACACAGCAGGAGTTTCCGTCTCGGGAGTTTCCAACGTCCATCACCGAAGTCATAACCCTTGAGTGTCGACTGTGTCCGAACACTTTTTTTACTTTTTTTTTTTAATGTTTTTTTTTTTTTTTTTTTTTTAAAATATTTCAGTTTTTATCAAACTGCGAGGTCAAGGTTATACAGACAACCCTCCCCGCCGCCTCTTGTGATTTTAAAATGCAGAATTTGCAGATATAAGCAGAGCATGGCTAAACCTCTTGGGGCAAATTTTCTGCAAACAAAACAAAGAATATAATGATTTCAGCTTTACAGGGACTCGGTGCTTGTGTTGCTTTGCTGTGTGGCCAGGCTGCCTGCTGACGGTTCAGTCCGTGAAAGATCCCTTTGCCATTTCTTTAAGGACTGCTTACCAGGGGCGCTAGTGCTCACAGGCAGGTGCCAGGCTTCACAGTCCAAATGAGCCTGTGCCTGCAAATATAACTGTCTGTCTCTCTGTCTGCTGGCACACGGAACATAAAAAAAACTGTCTGGGGGCATGAGGACTTATACGGCCTAATTTGTGTGACAGCATAAATATACTTAGCTGCCGCAGCAGCAGAAAAGCCAATCCTGTTTTTTTTTTTTTCTTCTTGTTGTCAGTCTGCAACCCTGTCAGAACCTGATGGTATTTTTTCTTTTGTGAAACATAGTCCATTTGTGCATTGGGGCTCCGCTCGCCTTGTGGAAAGTGGGTTTTTTGTGTGCGGATCCGCTCACTTTCTTGTACTTCCTCCAGGGTTCCAAGCGGATATTGCGATCCAATGAATACGTGCTCCCGCCCGGTGGCCTGATGGAGACAGACTTGGAGCTTACCTTCTCACTGCAGGTAAACAGGGCTGTTATAAGCGAAAGGAGGGGATAATTGCATTCGCGACACCAAGATCTTCTGCCAAGAGGCCCCTGGAAGCCAGATGCTGCAGTGGGACTTGAATGTCGATGCTGGCAGACAGGCATGATCCTGATTCTCTGGGCAGCATCTAAGAATTGCTGTTCCTTGTGCACTTCTAGTTTCAAATTAAAGTGGAGATCTGATTTTTTTTTTTTTTTAAAAAAAAAAAAACAAAATTGCCCGCTGGCCCAAGCGATGCTGATCTCAGTCCTCTGTTTTTTTTTTCTCTTGTTCTATAGTATCCGCACTTCCTCAAGAGGGATGCTAACAGGCTGCAGATAATGCTGCAGAGGAGGAAGAGGTATAAGAACCGCACCATTCTGGGCTATAAGACGCTGGCAGTTGGGGTCATCAACATGGCAGAGGTATAATTAAACAAGTGTGTTCAACTTTGTCTCGGTGCATACCGTGTAAGCATCGGAAGTCGTGTTTTGCTCTACCAGCCTTGAGGCTCCTGAATATTAAATGTTGTCTAATCAATGGGCATCCTCACTAAATTCAGCTTTCTACTTCCAGAGGGCGGCACCACGATTCATTTTGCAAATATAAACCACGCATGAATGCACGTTAAATCGTCAATAAAAGCAGTTGTTTTCAATTTTTAATTAAATCTTTTGGTTTTTCTTAAATCTTATTGTTTATGAACAGCATTGGGTTACTGCATCTTAGAGACGGTGTGTGAGGCACAAGTTCAAAAGGTTATAATATTTCAAAAGTATGATGATGTAGCCATGTGTAATAAATATCAGAAGGGTATGTAGACATTCTGCAATTCCTTTTGTAATGCTGATTAATTTTTCAAGCGGCAGAAAATTAAACTCTGGTTATTCACATGTTTTTGGAGAGAACTTCCAATATAGACAACAACAGTGAAATATATTCATGGCCGATGTGTAAGAATAATCAGCTCATGTTCTATAACTTCTTCAAAGATGGAATTTGGCTTGTGGCTTAACAAGAAAAATAGAGTGGGTCTAATGTCTTGTTAAAGGTTTCTTAAATGGTTGAGTGAGATGTCACTCTACACATCTGGGATGTCCCTGGGAACATCATATGAAGACATACTGCTGTAAGGTGGATTCTCTGAATGACCTTTAAGTTTTGTTCTTGGATGCCGAGGGAGAGTTTGGCACCTATAGGCGGCGTGTCTTTTATCTCCAGAAGTTTGCCATAGTCACCGCAAAGGGCAACTGATCTGTCAAATGACACCCTGCTTTGGGTCTGGCCAGATTTTGAGCGGATGTCCCGATCCTCATGTTGGGCAACATGTTTGAATAATCAAGCATGCCTTGTTTACAAATGAAAGGAGCTCATCTCCACCATCAGGGAGGAGTGCGCCTTTTATACTGGAGATGAATCATGTTCACAGAACAAACACACAAAAACAAAGACTGCAATTACAGACCATCTGGACAAGGTTTCGTAAGAGAATTTTGAAGTGAGTGTGCTGGGCCCCTGTTGACTGGACACTTTCCTGTGACACGAGCCTGGAAAAGGGCTTTAATGACAGTGGGAGAGGGTGAAGTACTTGGGGTATCTTATGAACATCACTTTTTACATTTATTTTCCTTTCTTTGGCATGCTGTGCACTTTTTTTTTTTTTTTTGTTGAATCCCACCAAACAATTGCACAAACTATGCTGGGGGTCTCCTCAATGATTTTTCTAGTCGAATTTATTGTATTTTTTTTTTTTTTTTTTTGGAGGAGGTCATTACAGAATTGGATAACACCCTTCTGTCACTGCATATTTTTTGTGTGGAGAGTGCATTCTGAGCAGAGGGGAGATTTAGTTGAATTACTTTTTGCATTCTAATGGGTAAAAGCAGCTATTTCAGCAGAAGCCATACATTAATATCTGTGTGCGTGGGCAGACTGACAGCCAGTGAAGAACATTTCAATACATTTGCAGCTTGCCTGAAATCACACTGTCATTTTCAGAATCTCTGCTCCACAGTGCAGATGATCTGCATGGAGTCTGTAGAGTTTGGCAACTGATGGAGAATGCGTCATGAGAAATGGTGATATGGATATTGAGTATTGAATTTCAGTAAAGGTAAACTGAATGTGTGACCAAAGCATTGTCTGGCATATGCCACTCAAAAGAGGGCAAGGCCCAAAGAAACTGCAATTCCAACAGCATGTCACCTTCTTGGTAATAGCCAGCGAATACAGAGACAGTGCAAGGGAATTGCAAGTAAATAATGTGACCATATGCATAACAGCAAAAGGTTCACATTGGTGGCAGAAAGGGCATGTATAATGGTTGATCTCACAAGGAAAATAGTTGACTGGATGGGTATAGTCTTCATGCAACTTCTCGCAGCTCCTAGGTTTCCAAGTGAGTCTGGAGTTTGTTTTCTTCATGTTTGTGTGATTTTCCTCTGGTTTCTTCCAACAATCCAAATTTGTGTTCCAGGCAAATTGGTGACTCTATAAACTTCCCTTAGAGTTTGCATGCGTTTATGTGCCTACACTGGACAATAAGTTAGTAACAATGGTTGGATCCTGTTACTATTTTACTGTCGTTCTTAAAGCTTATATTTATTATAAATTCCTTTACAGGTGTAACCTGTACTGTACATCTTCCTACCTTAGTGTAAAATGCTTTGAGAAGCTACTTTAAAATGGACTGAGCAAAATAAAGATTTTTTTATTTTTATTATTATTCTTATTATTATTATTACTGTGAGGGGGTGCGGTGGTGCAGTGGGTTTGGCCTGTTCCCGCTCTCCGGCGGGTCTGGGGTTCGAGTGCTGCTTGGGGTGCCTTGCGACGGACTGGCAACCCGTCCTGGGTGTGTCCCCTCCAGCCTTACGCTCTGTGTTGCCGGGTTAGGCTCCAGCTTGCTGTGACCCCTGCTTGGGGTAAGCAGTTTTATTATTATTATTATTATTATTATCATCATCATCATCAGAGCACTACATAAAATAGCAGTGCTTGTAATTGCTCAGAATGCTCATAATACCTCTATATTGAGCTGTTTATGTGAAGTGGGGATTGGGGTGGTTCAGGAATACACTCTAAACCGCTGTAACCCTAACTCGGACAGGTGATTAACGATAGAGTGATGTCCCATGTTTGATAATTTCATGATTTTTGTGAGAGCCAGAGCTCAAGCAGTGACAAGTCATGAAGGTTTCCATGTCTCACCCGGGTGAAAATTGAAAACTTTTTCCTGTCCTGTGAAATTGCAGCTCTGTTTGCTACAAAATTAAATGTCATTGTCTTCCACACATTTGATAAGTATCCTTTATAGTTCAGTTATTTTAGTTCCCTCTCGTATTAGCAGCAGTTCGTTGGCTTTTTGAAGTAGAAGTATTTGGGAAATAACAGAGACCAAATTACCGTCCAGCTCACTGCATTCCTGACGTATGTCCAGGTTATGCAGCACCCGACCGACGGAGGCCAGATCCTGGGTCTCCATAGCAATGTGAAGGAGGCTCCAGTGCGTGCAGCGGAGGTCAGCGTGCACTCGCTATCCAGCCAGCCAATCGACCACGAGGACGGCAGCGTACAGACGGGCCCCAAGACCAAGGCCTCAGGTTGGAGGATGCATTTTGTTTTGTTTGTTGTCTGCAGAGCCCTTGGATGCATACGTGTTCTAAATTCCTAATTTACGTGAGTCACGATGCCGTGCATCCTCAAGCCCGGTAATGTAACACAGTGTTGAGAAAGAACATCTGTCAGGTAAGGATGCCTTTCTGTCCACATGTGGCCCAATTTCTCACTAATAGCTTCAACAGGGTGGATTGGAGGTTTGTGGCCTGTCACGCATTCCTTCCCCCACCACTATCGTTACAGGCAACGCTCAGTCACACATAAAAGATGAGCTCAGCGGTGGAGCTCCGGGGCAGTAGGCACAAAGGGTAATGGGAAGTATCCATCTACAGACTGGAGCATCACCACTGCCAGTACGGTTCCCTCACAACCGAGCTGGAACAGATCCCTCAAGTCATACATTTTGCTGTAAGGGATGATGAAAACTAGGTGAAAGTGATTTTCTGGGTGGTACAGCAAGTAGCACAGTACTCATTTTATAAACATATGTGTTTGAAAAAATGATACTCTCTACTGCTTTTATATGGGGCGGCACGGTGGCACAGCAAGTAGCGCTGCTGTCTCACCGCGCCTAGGTGGTGCAAGAGGGTGTGGATTCGATCCCCACTCAGTCCGTTTGGAGTTGGCATATTCTCCCCGTGTCTGTGTGGGTTTCCTCCGGGTGCTCTGGTTTCCTCCCACAGTCCAAAGACATGCTGTTTAGATTCATCCATAGTGTGTGAGTAACAGAGTGTGTTTGTTCCACTGATGTATGGATGAGTGACCCAGTGTAAGCAGTGTATCTAGCAGTGTAAGTCACCACGGTGAATAAGGTGTGTGGTCTCATAACACTACATGGTATCCACTGGAAGTTACTTTGGACAAATGCGTCTGCTAAATAAATTAAATGAAATCTAAAGTTAAAAACAGACCTGTGATAAGTGTTGCTGCTATCTAAAATCTTGCCAGGAATCTTTTCTAGTTTTGAAGCCAAAGCTGGGATGAAATGGTGTTCTAGGTGGCAACCCACAATTCACCACAATCCGATTGTCCTCCTTTAAAATGTGGGGACACTGATGTTACTCACAGTGTTCTGTGTTGGCTTGGCTCCTATAGACCGATCTCCAGACATCGACAACTACTCTGAGGATGAGGACGACAGCTACTCCTCGGAGCAAGAGGCCAGTGACGATGCAGTTCATGGCCAGGTGAGAGCCATGCCGGAAGAGCAGCAGCCCTAATTCCCAAAAATAAGCACAATCAAGCATTAAAACAACCACACTGCAGCCACATCTCTGCCACCGCTTCCAAAATTATTGTATTGGAGCTCTCGTGGTATTATGTAAAATACTTTCTTTCTTCCCCTTTTTACATTTCTCCAGAAGCAATATGTTGTACACATTACCAAACACCCTTTTTTCAAAAGACGGAAAAGCAGGGCTTTCCAGTGTGTGGCCTGCCTTTTTACAAAAACATTTGTAAAATTAGCAATCTGTACAATACCTAAAATAAATACAATAAATTCTGTTGAATCACATCAGAAGTACACACTTGAACAGACACCAGTTAAATGAAATACAATAAAATATAATTTCTTCCACATAGCCATTTAAGATTCAGAATGCCACGTACTATGATTATTACATGTGCAGCCCTCAGATCTGCACTTAAATACATGGATGGAAATATAAAATTGATGGGATTTCGCAGAAGTCCGAGTATTAAACTGAGTACTAAAATGTCTATCTGCTGGGTGATTCTGACCCTGGTGGCGGTTGACACCGGTCATCTGAAGCGCCTGTTCCACATGACAGGCGATGACGTCACATGACCCCGGGAGAGCCACTTCTCTTCACAGTTTAACAGTGTCACCTTTTCCCTTGCTAATAATGAAGCCCATTAATATTCACATCTGAACTGTTTTCCTGCTACTTTGAAGTGGCCATAGCACAGGAGTTAAGGTGTGACCTCTGCTAAATAACTCTGGATCCCTGCATTACTGCATTCTTTCTAATGGTGTGTCCTGACATCTGAACTGTAGCCTGCAGTGTTCATTACATACAGGGTTACAGTGGAGCCAAAGCATTAACAAGACGACCTCATCGGGGAAGGTAGAAACTTGCGTAACATCACTTTTCCTTTATGGGTTTGCTTGTTGCTAATTTGAACGCATAATCTCTCCCGGTTACTTAAGGCGAAAGCAGCCCTTAATGCCTTGAAAACCATCCATTCTGTGGCAAGCAAACAGTGTACATGTGCACAGAGTGTGATACCTACAGAAGGCTGGAAAATTGACTCCCTCGAGTGTTTTTCCCCAGGACCTGTATGACGAAGATGATGAGGTCAGGAAGCCCAAGAAGTCCCGGAGGAAAATGATCAGGACCACCTCCATGACGCGGGTATGAGAGAAGCACTTTGTGGCGCACATCTATAATGGACAGTAAACCCAACTAAGAGGTATCCAAGTACCCAAGAGATAATACTAAGACCAAGTCTCTGCTTACATATCGGAAACTGAATCAAAAGCCCTGACATTGTGCTTTTCCACCTTCATTAGGTGATAAAATGTCAGTTTGTGACTTTTTAGTCTTACGTTTATATTAATTTGTTTAGTAGAAGCTTACAAACAGTTGTCAAAGCATAGGTAATGTGTTTGAAAGCATGCGTCAAGGCATTAAGTAGATGCCTATAAAAGTGAGAATCAGCAAATGTATTTATAATCAATATAGATGGTTTGGCACGACTGAAAGTAGTTGTCAGGAGAATGGGGACAGTAAAAAGTCTGAAATAGATGGGTTTTGAGACCTTCTTTAACTCTAGAAAGTATTCAGCAGTTTTGAGGGACAGAGGAAGTTCTTTCCACCACCTTGCAGCCAAAAGTACGATCCCATGCACTTCTGAATTTGGATCCCTTGAAAGTTGTATAAGTGGCAAGAAGTGGAGGAGCATAATGCTCTGGTTGGGGGTGTAATTTTATATGCTACAATGAAAGTCATGGGAATTGGCCCAGCGTCCATCCAGGCTATTATTCCCTGGCTTACGATTGCTTGTTATAGAACAAGGCTGCCATACACAAACAGCTTGATGGGGTGAGGACAAGGTCATTCATAGCTACTGAGCTGTGCCCTCTCTGACCTCAAAGCTAATGAACCCTCACTGCTTTGTGGAAGTCTGCATGACTCCCCTAAATGTCCCCTAAGCTGAAGAACGGGCCAGGATCCAGGGAGCGGTATGTCATCCACTGTCATATTGGTTTAAATCCCACCAATTCACTCTGCTATATCCCATGTTCCTCCGCTCACGTTTGCTCCCTGCCTGTGCGCTCGGCTTTCTGATTGACCCGGTTATCCGCTCACGGAGACGGCGTGCATGTTTGGGAGTGACTTGAGTTCAAGCCTTTATTCCACGTGAATAGTAAGTGACTTTGTCGGGCAGTCCTGTGGCACAAGGCTGCAGATAGGCTCGCCACTAGCTTCTGGCGTGAAGGACCAGCAGTAGCACACATACTCTACCATGCGGCTGTGCTTCTGTGAAGGAACGTAGTGCTCTTTCTAAAAACTTTACACCAGCGGCTTTCAAAGAAGGGAATAGAAGAGGGTGATTGTAGGCAATTTTCCCTTGGCTTGCTTGTCTTAATTATTCTCATACATTTTTTAGACAAATATTAACTGCAACAGCACACACATAATTTTCTTTAATTTTGTACTGTTACACATACATGGCCAATGATAAGTATTGGTCACTGTCTGTCTGCGTTCTTTTTTTTTTTTTTTTTTGTTTATAGTTGCCCGCCATCCAATATGTGATCAGTTTTAGTCAGTTGATGTATTCAGTTAACTAATCACTTTATTACTCATTAAGGAAGAATTTACTAAGAATAAGTGTTGTTGAGGAAACTGCTCCAATAAAAATTGACAAGGAGTGTTACAGCACAGAATATATGACCTGAGCATGTCAACAGTAGAAAACACTGCTGCTTTACCCCATGTAACAGGTACAGCTAGTAGTGTAGGGGTTAGCACTATGGCCTTTGAACCCAAAGGTCATGGGTTCGATCTCCAGCAGTAGTACCCTTGAGAAAGGTGCTTACCCTAAATTGCTCCAGTAAAATTACCCACCTGTATAAATTGGTAAGTAATTGTAACCTCAACATTATAAGATGCTTTGGAGAAAAGTATCAGCTAAATATAAGTGTGATTTCAAATGCATAATTATCACAACAGTAGAACTATGCATTGCAAGGATTAAGATTGCACTGTAGAGCCCTTGGGTAAAAATGAAAAAGTACTAAAATGTTCAGATCAGCAATAGGGGTTCATACTGACTTCCTTTCTCAACAGCAACCCAACTTCAAGCAGAAGTTTGTGGCCTTATTGAAGAGGTTTAAGGTGACGGATGAGGTGAGTGCATGTTTCTTTGCAGAAGTCGCATTTTGAGCTATCTGCTGTCCAGCACTGGTTGCACACATGTAGAGTGAGGAGAAAAGCACTCTTTGGTCTGGCGATGCTATCAGGTATTGTCATGCCACTGGAAATCAACACGGTGCGGCTCAACTGTGACGGATGAACTGGGCACGTGTGTCAGGCATTGCATACTTTGTAATCCAAAGTGTCATCCAGTCAAAGCAGTTTAGTGTGAGAGCCCAGTGGTCCAAACCTGGATCGTTGGCTGATATCTCAGCTGTTCCCGAGCCAGATAGCAGTTTATTCAAAGCAACTTGAACAGTTTTATATGCTGTACATTTATATGCCTAGATTTGTAAGAAATGTTCTCTCCAACAATGTAATGTTCAGAAAAAGAAAACAGCTGATTTATATATGCCGTTTGCCTTTTATGGAGGTTGTTAGTGTTGATACCTCAACCCAGAGATGTAACTAGGTGTGATACGATGAGACACTGGAACCAGTTTAAATTTATATTTAGTCCTTGCTGCTGTGATTTCCTCATTACAATTTATGCAATCGCATTATAGAAATATTTAGTTTACATATTTTAACCTTGCTCATTGCCACCTGGATCTCTGCCAAATGTTAAATGGTAATGAACATACAGTATTCATTTAATGTTGATATGGATGATTTTGTATATGGATGGAAAAGACCAAACCTTTCAGAATCTGCCAGGTTTTGTAGCCCACAGAAGTCAAATCTTTGTCCACACAGTGTGCCAATCATGTGTTTCACTTTAACACGCTCCCACTCCCCCCAGTTTTTTTTTTTTTTTACTTTTCAGTTTTTATGCCCGTGGTTCATAGACAAACGGCAGGGAAATGCAGCCTTCATGTAACGCGGGGGCACTATTGACTCGCTATTGATCAGTTTTTATCCAAGCAGTGGTTGCAATAGCACTTTGTTTTAAAGCACAGTATGGCTGACAGAGGGAAAACGAAGAAAACTAATTAAACTGCAGCAACAACTGTTGCACCAGCCTCACTTTGTTAGGGTTATATTTTGCCGTTTAGTGTGGCCGACGTGCAGTTCTGTCCGTCACATTTAGATATAAACACAGTGCCGCTTTATCTGAAAAAAAAAAAAAAAAAATTGATTTGTGTGCATTTCTAAGGTTAATCTAATAGCTTTGAGTCTCCTCTGGTCACCCATTCTGGGCTTCTCAGTTGGCTCATGTGGCTGTTGTCCTGGGACCATAATTGCATTAGGAAGAGCAGGAAGGAGGGGAGTATTACCAGGTCACCAGCCAGAGCCTGTCAGAGGCCTTCCGTGTGTGTGTGTGTGTGTGCGCGCACCGGTGATTCCATATCTCGGTCAATCCAAACGTCGACGCATGACTGTCTCAGCGGGGCTGCTGTGATGCTACAGTATATAGGGCAGCAGGCCACATGATAACAGGATGGTCATATAACAAAAACGTCGGCCTTTGTACTTTATTGCATTGCTTGCTGTATAAAATGGTGTAGTCTAAAATTAAAGTTAGCTGGGAGGTCACTTTGGGTAAGTCATGCATTCTTGAAAAACCTTTCATAAGTTATATTCTCGTAAGCTGAAGATGTACATGCAATTAGTTTGCATGGTATAAATTTTTATGCATTCCTGAGCCCCAAAATTTATGGCCATAAATATCAGCAAATCCCATTCAGATTTACACCAATACTTGAATAGCTTGTTTAGCTGTTTCGAAGCTACTAATATATGTAAGTATGTACATAGGTAAGTACACTTATCAAGCACTCACAAACAACCTTTATTGTAAGAAACGATCAGAAAGGTGAAGATAGAAGAACTCGATGAAAACAGCTTGTATGAATTCATACTCGCCACGCCACTCGGCATGGCGTCTCACGATCCGACGTGGGTTCGATTTCAGCTAAGTCTGTGTGCGGTTTGCATGTTCTCCCCTTGTTTGCTTGGGTTTCCTTCCACAGCCAAGGGGAGACTTGGAGGTGACTAAATGGCCTATAGTGTGTGAATTGTGTGTATGCGTTACCTTGTTTGCCTTTATAAATGCGTGAATGCGCGTAGGGAATCCAGTACTCGAATGCAAAGTAATGACCTGTATCCCGGGGTACGACTATGTACAGTTAATGAAACCTTGTTACTGCTGTTGGTGAAACCTCGAGGACTATCTGTTTTTCTCTTGCCTTCCCTCAAGTTTTACTTTGAACATCTGTTCAGCTTCCTGAGATTGTATGTCAAAGCACCTTCGCCCTCTTCAAAACCTCCCCACCGATTTCCTACGGTCCTCAGTGACCACTTCCAAGTGTGTGGTGCACCAAGCTGAGTGGAATCCCCCAAGGACTCACCGGGGAGGTTTCCAGGAAGTCAACACTCTGTTTCTCTGCTTCTCAGTGTGCTGCCAGAGGGCCGAGGCATCAGAGCTTGACATCGATTGATTTAACCAGGGACCATTTGTTTAAAATTACTGCATGGGTTTAGCCACATCCAGGCCAACAGGGAGGATGTTTTTCATGGGCTGCACATGGAAAAGGGCAGAGTGTTTCCTTTTGTTGTGGTTTCCCTCCTTTTTTCAGGTCTCTGAAAATCTTGAATGCCCTTAATGTTCAGCCCTGTGGTTTGACATTATAAAGACTAACGAAACCTGGTTGCAGTTAGAGCGCTTCAGGGAATGAAATGTAAATAATTTGTGGTTTTTAGTGAGTTGTAAGGATCAGATTAATGTTTTGGTTACTTTTTTTTTGTAGAAAGTCGCTTTATCTTTTGGTCCAGTTTACCTTGAGGTGACACAGAGCTCAGTCAAGGGTGTCTTGAAGAATTACAGCTGCTATTAGAAATTTTAAAAGTAGAAGACGTTAATTACACAAACTGCTTTAACGTGACGCAATGTTAAAAGCAATTTATCTGGAACATAGAAGCTTAATTTTACCAAAAGCAGTAGAATTTACAGAGTTTATGGTAGATATGACACTATATAAATAATTTATAAATGTTCTCACAGGCTGCATTTTGTGAAATAGCGAGCCACACGTTGGATACCCCTGAGTTAAGCTATTAAATATTTTGCAAACTTAAAATCTTTTTTTCCATAACTGTCTTAATGTCATTCTGCTTACAGATTCATTCAAGAATGAATGCCTCATTTATGAAGTGCAACGTGTTGTCATGAGATGTAATTATAAAAAAGAAGAATTTGCTTAAAACCACACAGAGGCAGATGTCGCAGTGTGTGCCAAGTTATTTCAAAGCTGACTAACAAGTGCTGGAGGGTCGATTCAACTAAGTAGGAAGTCCTACACATTAATAATGGTTATAAATCATGGCACCTGTAGATGCTTTTCTTGTCTGCTCAAACACAGTTAGTGGTGCTCAATTACTCCAGAATCTCATACTTTACAGGGAAGTTTATTAGGTAATGGAACTCGCACTGTTTCATTTGCAGCTATGTCTTTTTCCAGAGTTGGGGTGAGTGATGGGCACTATGGGTTGTCTGCAGCTCTCATTTCTCTCTGGTTTAGTCTTGTTCCTTTCTCATTTTGCTCATCCCCCTGGGGATTATCCAATCTGGATATGGTTTATCAGACTCCCACACGGGAAAGAAGGGCAGCAGTCAGGTGACAGGCGGTCTCATGGCCTCAGTCTCACACCATCCTCTCTGAAGGTATCAGATATGTCATTTATCTTTAATATTTGGCTTGTAGCCTGAACACATATGCTATTTTTGCTTCAGTGGTTTTGGCAAAGGTATAAATAGTACATATGATTAGCATACAAATTGGATTGGTTAGGCCAGGGAACCGGACTGGAGTGAAGTCAGGGCACAGACCACCCACTTCGAACTATGTTTAAGGACGTTGGCTTCAGGGAAACCTACTGCATACCTAAAGCCTGAAGTAAGTAATTCCAGTGCTGCAGCAAATGACTGCAATTGCATGCAGATTTGAAACTCTTTGTTAGGTTTGTCTACCTATTGTTTGTTGACCACGAGCCCAATGAGGGTGGGATTGCTCAAAAGCATTTATTCTCTTTAAGTTTTGAAAGAATCATTATTATTTTCAATATTCTCAGATTAGGAGACTTTTCACTCACTTTTATACTCCAGGGAGATTATGTTCATGCATAATACACATTTTGCATTTGATAACTATTCAATCTGGCAATTAACACATTCATAACCTTTTCATTAGAGCCTAGTGGCCTGCTTTGTAATCGTTTGATGTCAATAAAATGTCTTTACAATAGATAACTCGAGCTTATTTGAACCTCAAATGTTGTCAGCCCTGCACATGTCCTGTTGTTCAGCAGGTAAAGTACAGATCTTCTCCGCATTCCAATGAATTTAGCATTTGTCCAGCAATGAAGGCGTTTATATTTTTAATGAATTAATGCACCAGTGAGTTTATTATGAGCTGGAGCAAGAAGACTGACACCACATTGTTGACTGATTTTTATGCTACATTCATGGCTATTAAGGGTTTTCCTTATTATTTAATTTCTTGTATTTTTCTTAATTAAGCTGTTGTTATACACCCATGCTATTATTCAAATCTCGCTCCTTCCTCAAAATCTCTCTCTAAGGCAAGTTTTGGGATACGGAACAAACTGTTATTATCACATCATGAGGGAACAAAATGTAATCTTTTCCAGGACTCACCAATTTGCATTCAAAAACCACCCAAAACACACAATCAAAAATGTTATTCTAAGCTGTATATGGAATACCATTGGAATGAAACTAATTGCTCCTGTTATCAAGTTTCATAAGGCACTACTACTGGTGTTACCTTTATATGACTGAAAGGGGTGGGTAGTGGATATTCCACTAGCAGAGTGCACATAACAATGATTCACTATGGAAAAAGTGGGGGAAAATAGCCAAGGATTGTCAACATGAGTTAGAAAATTAAAATAACTCGTAGAATAAACAAACTTTCACCCATTAGATAAAAAAAAAATAAATTAGCAAAAAATTAAATTGCTTAATTTTGTACTGAATAAGCTGAAAAAGGGGGGTTACTGGCTAAGAAAGTTACAAAGATTAGGTTACTACTTGCAAGTTGTTTAATCGTGGTAAATGGAAACTTGCTTTAAGTTTTAACATATTTAAATCTTATTGATTTTATCAACACACTCTGGCTTGAGCGAAAATCTCCACCTGCACTAGCCTTACCTGTCTATTTCTCATGTCGACATACTTTGTGTTTAAATGTAGATAGTGCTTTTTGATAGCCTCAGTAACGGCTTTGCCGAACCTTCAAACCTGACTGTACTGCGCTGACTTATCACTTTCATTATTCTTGTTTTGTTTATATAATAAGTTATTTCCTTTTTGTTCTACAGTTGGTATTTTAATTAGAGTAGCTAGGAAATGGAAAATAACTCAGGCTTCAGTTACAAGTGGTGTGTTGTCAGTTTATGATGACTTATATTCCATGCAAATATGCATTAACATGCATTTTTAATGAATATTACAGAACTTTGGCTCTTCTTAAATATTTTAGTGTGTTTGGGTCACAGGTTCTGGATTCAGACCCAGTGGACCAGACCCAGGAGGTGGAGGAGGATCTGGACTTACTTTATGACAGCCTGGAGGTGTACAACCAGAGTGACAGTGGCCCAGAGATGGAGGACAACGAGAGCGTGTTGAGCACCCCCAAACCCAAACTCAGGTGTGCTCAACAAAAAGGCCTTTCTTGGAAAACGCCAACAGACTTTAATGTAACTTTCACATGTAAATTCCATACCTAAATTACTGTCCATTATTTAAGCAGCCTTTAATCAGTTACATACTACTGAAAAAATATGGCTCTTTTAAGTAAAGAAAATGGGAATAAAAATAAATGAATACTGAAATTTGTCATAGGCCTATGTTTGCATTTCAGAATGACTTGTCAATAAAAAAAAAAAATAAAAAAACATGCGCTCCTTCTATATACTGTACACTGAAGCGTTCAAATAATCAGAACATGACAAAATTAGATTCCTGGCAGTGCAACTGAGCTCGAGCAAGCCTTCATCGTAATCTTATATTGAATTTTATAAGCCAATTTTGAATGTCAGTTTACATTTAACCATTAAACATTTGGCATTGTAATAATGGTATACCCACTGGTTGGGGATCAAACTTTCAAGGAGGCTGCATTTAGTAGCTTGTTTGATTAGAAATGAGTTTTTCCCCTGAGGCTGCCGGCTTTAAGTGCTTGGCTGCTAATGTTTGATTAGGGGACTGTCTGATTATTTAATTTATTCCATGCTGTGGGTTTCCGTAGTCTCTCCCCCTATAAACAGCAGAGCTCAGAGGTTTGTTATTTATGTGTCCCCCACCCGCTTGTTTATATCCTCATTTATTGCTACATTTTGGAGCTGTTTCATTTATTCATTCACTCATTGTCTGCTCATTCACTCATTCACCAGATCTCTCATATGCTCATTTATCCACTACCTCATCCGCTCACTTGAGAACAGTGATTTGAGGCACACGTTCCACTCTGTCTTTCACTCTCATCAGCACATTCATCCACTTGTTCCTCCTGCCTGCCCTCAGCAGACTGGGTTTCTCTTTCCAGGCCGTTTTTTGAAGGGATGTCCCACTCGAGCTCCCAGACAGAGATCGGAAGCCTGCACAGCCAGAAGAGCCAGCCGAGGGAAGCCAGCAGTGCGGTGAGTGCACTCCTGCACCTAACCCACGAACCGCCACCACACCTGCACAGAAAGCTGAGAGTGAACAGAGAGCTGGGCACCGTGCAATTTTCCAATCAATATTGTCACTCTGCCACTGGATTTCTCAGGAAAGATGATCGTCTGTGTTCATGGGACAAATAGTGTTTGTTTTTGACTCTATGGAGGACCTTCACAGCACCACACCTTCCATCAACAACTTGTTCCAGACCGGCATCCCAGGCTCACAGCCAGCAGGATCAGATCTCCATCTAGATCATCAGCCGGCCTTGCTGTACCATTGTATTTTTAGATTTTGACATCAGCAACCCCTTCAGTATCGTTAGATCAACCAGAGCTGCACCCAGTTATGTTCATCCCCTTGAAAGCATATTTATAAGGCTGTGGGGAAGTGGGAGGTGATTTTTAAAGGCTTCATTCTAATGTATCATTACATGGAATCCTAAAAGCCCCTTTTTGTGCTCCAGATGCATCGTAACATGGTTAATGAGACTGTTGCAGCATATTACTTTCCCGAGAATACTCAGGTATTCCTTTGCTTCCATTACAGCAGAGCTGCACTAGAAAAAAAGAAACTGGTCAGGAAATGGAGGGATGTTCAAATGCTATTCGTGTGCAGATCTATCCTGTTAGTTATATGAACAAGATGAACACAAGCATTTGTTTGTTTTTAGAACCATTATATTAGTTGTATGTGTTGAGGTTGTGCTCTGCTCTTTACTTCCTTGAGCTAGTTTCTGGACCTTTAAGAGTGGGTTGTGCAATTTGTTAATTGTCTAATTAACATTTTCATGGTTGTTATGTAATAAATATTTTTTCAATATCCAACCAAGATAAAATTGCATGCAACTACATCCGAAAGAAATTTCTTAGTGCATATGTAATACAGTTCACCTTCACATGAGTGGACTAATTGGTGGGAGAAGGGACCATATGATTGAGCAGTCATTCCAATGTGTCATTTTTTTCATCATTTTCACATGGTAGTATACTTGTTATATGTAAATAAAACCTTTTATTCAAAACATGACGCAATATCACAAATTAAAACAATAACAATGACACACCATGTTGGAAGATGGCACAACTTTTAAAATGATCTCCTTACCAAATCTGCAGTTCTAATTTATTATTAAAAGTTCAATGAAAGTAAATACTTCATGCAGTGAAATAAAGTATTTTTTTTAAGAATTTGTGTTTCTCTCTCTCGCGTTGGAAATTCTGCACAATATATTAAAGAAAATATAGTGATACCTTGGATTGATCTATCATTCCAATATCCAGTGCCTTCAGATCTGCTAATAGGTGGATGAACTGCAATATGTTGACAGACCCACATTTGCACCTGGATGCTGTCTTTAACACAGTGCTGTGTTATTGTTTTGTGTTGCTCTGCAGAGTCGAGACCTCCTATCTCCTGAAACATGCAAAGCGACAGTGCCCAGATACCAAAATGATGCTGCTGCAGAGACGACTACAGGGGTGAGTGTTTTTCGCTGGATAGGGCCTTTACTGAGCAGTTTTCTCTGATAGCCCCATTGCTTTGTCTCATGACCCAAAAACCCACCATCTCTCCTCCTGTTTTCTCCCCCCAATGAATTGACCTGCATTGTGTTCTATTTTTTCTGCTATTGTGACTGGAAGTCGCTTTAGAGAAAAGCGTCTGCTAAATGACGTAACGTAAACGTAACATAAGCGTAAGCATACGAAAAACAGTGACAAAAACAAGCAGAAAGGTGGTGCTGGATCAAGGCAGTCATCAGAGTGCAGTCCATGTGCATGCCCCCGACTCCTTAGCACAAGCCGGATTGACTTTCTTTTCGCTGAGAAACAAACACAGGGGTTAGAGGTTCCTTTGTTAATTCATCGATGTCTAGGTTGCATTGTCAAGTACCAAACACAGCATGAGCTCGATTTCTCCTCAGTCAGGTCTCAGCCCACTACTTTGAGCACCTGTAAGTGTTGCAACCTATGTGTGACTACACAGCACTCTGCAACTGTAAGACTTTGCCTATCTGTACAATTTTTAATATGCTCAGCAGTGGCCCCATGTAGCATGGAAGTTTAAATTCTAGGCTAATTAAGAAAGAGTGTGTGTGACCCAGTGTAAGTAGTGTATCTAGCAGTGTAAGTCACCTTGGGGAATAAAGGTGTGTGGGTTGATAACACTAGAGTTCATTAGAAGTCGCTTTGGAGAAAAGCGTCTGCCAAATAAATAAATGTAATGTAAATGTAAAGATGTAATTACTATGACATAGCCATTGGTATAAATTGGTAAAATGTGGACAATTTCTGTGTGAGTTGTTGTGGATAAAATGGCCCTATTAATTAATATTTATTTTTAAAAATTATACATATCTTAAAATCTCTTTTTCACTCCAGGATACCGAGAGCGAGGAGGTGGGAACTGGGACTGGAGACACCAGTGGTGGCTTGGAAGCCAGTACTGACAAAACCAGCTCAATTGGCAAGCTCTGCAAGACAGAGTCGCAGACCCATATGTCACCTAGGTACCTACAGCCCACGTGGCCGTGCATTATTTCATGTTTAAAATCTTTAACAGAGTCTCTGGTGTCTTTCAACATGAACACCATATTAACAAGGTACCAGTGTTTATTCCAGGTTGCTGCGGTTCTAGCACAGCTTTTTTGACTGCACCAACTCTTTGGCCTTTTTGTGTGTACCACATTTCCCTCGTTGCTGAGTTTATTGTGTTGTCCGTCTTCCCAGCAAAGTAGAGAACAAGGTGCAGCGGCGACCAAGGAGTACCTCCATGAAGGATCGTCAGAACTCCAAAGCCCAGAGTGACCGTACTAGCAGCATCGACAGCGAGACCTCACCGGACTCCCGGCTCACAGCTCAGGTGGGGTTCAGGAGGAGCTCAAGACAGAGGGAGCACAGTGTAAAAGTAAAAGAGAATTGGATTTTAATTTGCTTTTCACAGGTATGTGCAGTAAGAAAAGAAAATAAAATACCAACCCCCTTCACTGAAGAAGCTGATAATCCAAGCCCAGAATTGCAGGAGTCCTCTTGTAGCCTTGTAGACATTGAAAATCAGCAGAACAGAGAGTTGGAGAAAAGAAGACCAAGGCGGTCGTTGTGACTTTTGCCACAGAACAGAGAGCTGCTAGAGAACACTGTTGAAAGATGTTTTTCATTTTCACTGGCTAATGTTCTTTGCTGGTGTGTTTTATAACTTTCCCTGGACATGAACTGGAATTACACTCAGAAGATGGTATTTCTACTGTGTGTTTAAAAGTTTCTTGCTCAACTGACTATAGTAGTTCCACGTAACAGAGCCATTAAAACGAAGGATGACTTGCACAGAATTCTGACCTATGACGACTTACCACCCCACCCCCACCTGTCTCCTCTTTTTGTTATTATCTCAGATCCCCAGGAAGTCAGTGTATGACCAGCTGAACCAGATCTTGATTTCAGATGAGCAACTGCCAGAGAACATCATCCTTGTCAACACCACAGACTGGCAGGGGCAGGTGGGCACAGGCTCTGTTTAGAGAGAGAGAGAGCAGAGGCATTGGTTGTGGGGAGTGGGGGGAGGTTGTCACACCTGCCCTCAGGGAAGCTCAAAGAGCCACACAGAGATTTTTATGTAACTCTACTGTCTAGTGCAGGTGTTAATGTATACCTGGTATGTTTACCTTGCTGCTGAAGATGCCAGTCTTTCATGATGTATAGATTTATGGTGCCATCATGCATGCATGCAGCATTGAAGAGGTGCATGAGCCACACTACTCTTACACTTTCCAGGGATTTTAAAAATCTCTGGCTTTATCTAATCTCTCTCTGCATCCTTACCTATGGAGGGCTTGAATTACATTTGTGATTTCTGGAACAGTCATGAGTTACAATCCAAGGAGACTTGAAACACTCTCTACTAGTAGGAGGGCGTGTCCACTAGAGGTTCTTCAAAGTGTTCCTTCCAACACCCAAAAAATGTCCCAGTAATTGTCAACACTTCCCTACCCTTGCTTAGCACAGTGTTGGCAAGATCACTCCTACTCTTCCTCAGGCATTGAATGGTTTGCCAGCAAAACTTTAAGGCCACCACAGTCTTTCTTCAGGCTCTCTCCAAACTCCCTTGCCCTAGCTTCACTTAAACAACTGCCTTTCCTGTGGCCCTTTTGGTCTGCTGATACCCCTTAGCTAAATCAAGGGAAAACCTTGAAAGACTTGCCCAGAAAGCTTCCTCCTTCAGCTTAACAGCTTCCTACCACTGGACCCTAGGACTGCTCCTGTGGGAGGAACCAGCTGCCCTCAGACCACAGCTTTTAGCAACCACATCTTTGTAGTCTTGAATATGGTCCATTCTGACTCAATGTCCCTGTTTTCACTTGGAAAGTGAAGGTTGTTCTATAGGTTGGAGGTTGTTCTATAGGATGTGACACTGAACTTTTCACTAATCATGCGCAGAAAGCCCTCCTACAATATTTGAGTCTCAGGTTGCATTGTCCAGCAATATAGTTGCACTGTACACTGAGTTGTCCTTGCTCTTACTCCTCAGGGGTTACCATCTACACTTTACCACCCAGCTTTCCTCGTGTAGTCTATTCCCCCTGAGTGCTCACAAACCCTGTACCATGACCTGGTCAAAATTCTGATACGTTTGCCAGGCCTCCTCTTCTAGTCCATAAGGACACTTAACCAGGCTTTACTATAAGGGTCCACTTGGTTACCCTTGTCTCCTTCACTGACCACCTATTACAGTATCTGGCAGAGATCCTTCATGAGCAGAACCAGCCTATTGTGTCCACCTGCTCTGCCGCCGACGTGCAGGCTGCCTTCAACACCATCGTCATCCGGATCCAGAGATTGTGAGTCCAGTACTGTGCTGTCGTATCTTTACATGTAGGGACTCTACTTTATAGGCAATCATATAATTTACAATTTCACCATTAGTGTCTGAAATACAGTCAAAACTGAAGAAAGAACATATCTTGCACTTTCCACTACGTCAGTGTTTTTCGGTTCAAGTGCAGAGATGTAAGGAAATACACATTTGTGTCCTAGCTCAGTACTAACGCACCCATTTCATCCATTCGGCAGTAATTTTCTGAATAATATTACACCACAAAAGCAGGTCACACATCTAGACCGGTCTCGCAGATGAATTTCTTGCCATGTGTCACTCTCTTTTTTTCTTCTCTACATTCTGTTCATATTGCTAGAAAACCTGTTCTTTCAACACAAAGCTGGCTTCCTTAATCTACCAGTTTTCCTCATCATTAGCCCTTTTCATAATTTTGTTGAGTGTCTGGCTGCCTTTCTTTTTTTTTTAAAACCCAGAAACAATTTACACCCGTGAAAACTTGAATCTCACTCTTGAAATAAACTGAACTGAGAAGTTCACACTTTGGCTGTACTTTTGAATTTTTAATTTACCAATCAGCATCATCTGTGGCACTTCATTTTCACTGCTGCAACTTGAATTTGTTCCTGAGAGGCCAACCTGTCTCCCTGAACTACATTTTTTTTTTTTTCTTTTCTTCACAGCTGCAACTGCAATGCCCAAACGCCTCCCACCATTAAGGTGGCCGTGGCAGGGGACCAGAGCTACCTCAGCACCATTCTAAGGTTCTTTGTGGAGCAGCTGGCTAACAAGACACCTGACTGGTTGACTTACATTCGCTTCTTGGTCATCCCCATTGGTAAGACTGGGAGAACAACTGTCAGCATTTTTAGGTTATCCTTCAATTCGAAGTAATTGAACAAGCTCCTAAGAAACGTAAAAGGTAAAACAGCAGATCCAAGATATAGGTGTTGAATAGGCTAATTTTTTCATTACAGTACATTTTTATGTTCTTAGCCAGCATGCTACTTGCATCCTTCATTCAGTAAATATGAATTGTTGATGGGAAATAATATATGGTATGTTACCAGTGTACTTCAGTTTTTTTTTTTTTTTTTTTTTTTTTGTATTACCAGATGAAGTTAACAAAATACTCTTTATGAATTGATCAGGTTCTCATCCCCTGGCAAAGTACATGGCATCCTTTGACAGCAGGTTCAACAACACCTTCATGGATGTTGGATGGAGGGAGTTGTTCGGTCGGACTGAGCCCCCACTCTCAGGTGAGGACCATGTGCATCATGCCATGTGATTATGTGTCCTCTCTTGTGATAGCTGTTTGCAATGTACTGCAATGTACTGAGCATGCTCTGCTATAGTCAAGAGGTTATAATCGTAATAATATCAGCAACAAAGCACATTCACCACTCGTACATATTTCTTTTGTTACAGTAAATACAGCCTTTTCTCACTGAAGCACCCAGAATGAAGGGGTTATTGAATTATAGCAAGGTCAAAGGCCATCTGCTCCAAAAGTGGTCTGCTCCATTGCCCAGGGCAGGACTTGTGGCGGCCTTACAGAGACCCTGTACCTCTTTTCAGGGAGTGAATCGATTCTGGAATAATGAATATATTTACTGAGTATTATCACATTACTCTAATGTAACAAAAGATAAAGTGTGTGAGGGATTCTAGAGTCTTGGCAGGTAACTACAGTAATGTTGGCGTGCCACTAGCGAAATGTTAGGGTACTGCAAATTGGCAGATAATTTGATAAACTGAGATGGTAGGCCTGTTAGCATAAGGAATGCTATAAATGAGCTACAACTCTTCATTCATCATGTGTTATCAATAACAGCTTGTCCAGTTCTTGTCCCAGTGGTCTGAAGCCTATCTCAGATGTATAGCACATGAAGTAGGGTACACCTGGAAAGGGATGCTAGTCCGTTGTAGGGCAAAATACACACACACGCTCCTTGACTCATACACACTACAGGCAGTTGAAAGTCACCATTTCACTTGAGACACTTTTCCATCATATGGCTGTGGGTGGGATTTGGAGCACTTGGGAAAAAAACAGTAAGAGCATGAGGATAAGTAAAGTTCAGGTAGACTGAGCTGGATTATAACCCACATCCCAGCAAGATTAATTTACTGTGTGGTTGTGCCTGTTTTTGCAGACAACATTGATGTGACAGGGAGAGTGGCACAGTACCTGGCTGGGGCGAATGTGTCCCATCAATTCCCGATCTCAGAGGCTATGCTCACCTATAAGCAGAAGAGGTAAGTCCTCAGTTTGTGTTTATGCATGTATAGCATGTGCAGGAGAGCCCATGTGTTGGCCAGAGTTTGAGGCAATGGCTAATTCTGCAGGGTCAGACACATCTCACGCTCAAAACTTCTGCAGTTTTATGCCCCCCCCCATTTTGACAAGTATGGCCCAAATAAATTTTCTTGCTCCTCTACTTGGTATATTATTAAGTGTCTTCTTTGTCATCTTTGTTCCTGTTTTGCAGTTTTCTTTTTTAATACATCCTATGTGATTATCATTTTACTTCTTGTTGATGTATGACTTGCTTTGGCATGCATTTTAAGTGGACTGTTGGCATATTTACACATAGAATTTTTATTGAATAACTTATTATGTTCATCTTTATAGGAGTTATTATTGTTCCCTCAAATTTTTACATTGCTCTTTCAATTGCCTGTTCTAAAATTTAGTAAAAAACAGTTGTTGTATTTGTTCAGTCAGTATTATTTAATACAACACAGTCCTTCTTTTGCACCTTGGGTTTACTTTTACTACAAACGAAACTGAAACCTGGACATAAAGTGTAACACTTTTGCACTTTAATATTTCCCCCTTTTTCGCAATCAAGGAAGAGAAGTTTATATTTTGATTTTTACATCAGGTATCTGACTGCTCTTTTTTGGTTTTACCACCTTTACTCTCTCCTCCCTCTTTGCCCTGTTGCCTAACCTGCCGTCATCATGATCAGCACTCACTGTAACTTCACTACTTGTCCACATAAGTCTTGGCCTTCCTTCTGCAGTTTCTTGGTGTGTCTTCAATGTTAACCATGCCTGTTTCTCTTGTTTGTTTCATGCTGTGTGGAAATGCCTAATTAATCCCTAATGAAAAATACCTCTTTGCTTGTTGTGTCCAGTGCCATTAATGATCCAGCATGTTCAACAACAAATTTTTTTTTATTTTTTTTTTTTTAAATGATCCAGTGTTCCTTTACATTTCATAACTTGACGGGTCACTTGGATTTGATCACTTGACTGAAAGCTTCATTGAATATGACCTTAGGGTGACCTTGTGTGAATGCCAATAACTTGTGACCATTGGTGGTGAGGTGCTGAAAAAAGTTGTTTACCGAGTACAGTTGGAAAACAGAACTCTACTTCAGCATGACATGTTTAACTTGTACAGAGATTTTCCATCCTTTGGTCACCATTGGCTGTGGGTTAGCTGTGACACCATGAATGAAAATAGGTTGGGCAATGGGCCCTGTGTTCTGTAATCCCTGAATTTCTGCCCCCATTTCCAACAACAGGCACATTCAATTCCAAAAATCAAACTAGTGGTTGAGTTGACATGAGCTTATTGCGCTGGACAGCAGGAATGGTCCTCTGTGTTCCTGGAGCTAGATGAGCCCCCACCTTCCAGCATTCCACCATGGTGACTTGCAGCCACCTGCACTTCTGGGAGACGCTACAGAGAATGCTCTTAGTGACAGAAAAGAGACATGACATACAACTGTAAAGGTGAAACTTTCAACAGGCTGTATTTAATTAAAGGAAAAAAACAGCCTGTGATGTAATCAGTGCTTCTTGGTTCCTAATGGTGTTATGAAAGGTCGGCAAAGGCCAGTGAACGCTCTTTGATTGAGCTGGGTGCTATAACAGGGTGTAGGTCTGTGTCATGGTCTTCAAGCCTGGGAACTCTGAAATGCTGCCATCCCTCCAGGCCTTACAACTGTCCCTAGGTTGTAAGCGATTGTTTCAGAATTTACTTTGAAGGTCCATGAGCCACTTGAAAAAACTCCATCAGGTCTCAGTTGCCATGTCCCATCTGCAATGATGCACATGGTTTGGTATGCACCCCTCAACCCTTTCTTCCAGTGCCATTAAGGTCATCAAACATCACTGAAAGCTCACAATGGCTTTCACACCAACCCCATTTCTACTAGTGAGGAAAGTGCTGATCCCTCTGCCTCAGTTGCATACAGAACTGACATCTTCTTCTCCCTCTGCAGCCCTGATGAAGACTCCTGCCAGAAGTTTGTGCCATTTGTTGGGGTAAGGCCACTGGGTTGTGAGGCTTTCTGTTCTATTTCCTGCTGTGGTAGGGATGGATAAGACCTGTAAATCTTTCCTCTGGGCCCATGTGGCCCCTGCGATCAGCACCAATGGGGAAGTACGCCTGAATAGATCTACCTAGTCTCACTTAGAAACAGTGCGAGTCCAGTGTGGAGGAAGTCTAAATTCCTGGGAAAAGTATGTGTCTGCTATTGCATCCAACAAACAAAGGTTCTGTGTACAGCAATCCATTCTTCCCATTCTTTGCAGGTTGTGAAAGTGGGCATTGTTGAGCACAGTCTCTCCACCTCAGGTAGGATCTCTTAACTCATTTCCTGTGAAAGACTGACTATTTAAGCTGAATTACTGAAAATAATTATGATGCTCAGTGTCACCATGAAAGTAATTTTGTTCCTAACCTCAGAATATGACCATTACCACAGGCGGTATAAATGGGCTCTGTAAAAACTAACAACTGCTGCTGAACATATGTTGCCTCTTTGAGAGCTTTCAAAATCTTTCCTGCTTCCCCATGATGTTCTGGACTGGCATTTCTGGTAATGGGACATCAAATTGATTGACTTGATCAAGTCACGGCTGATTAAGGATCATCCCTTTTTAATTGCGATCAAAATAAAAGGACATATCCATTATGCCATGGATCATTAGACTGGTGTGCTGCACAAACAGAGACTTTAATTCAGATTCCAGCTTGTCTGAAAAATCACTGTTTGATATCTCTGGGATAGTCAAAGGTTTTACAGTTGGGTACCAGCTGTAATTGGGTTCATTCACTTCTTCTGTCAAATTTCCTCATGTGACACCATCACCCAAGTTATTCATTCGGTGGTTCGTAAATCCATCTGAGGAGAAGTCTGGTCCGACTAACCTTTAAATCTCTCAGATGGTGCCTCGCAGGGTCCAAAGAATTAGGTCACGAGCATTTGAACATGGAGAGAGATGCTTCAGGAGATGCTTTAATCTTTGCTTTTGTGCCACAACCAGCTATGTGCTATGAAGAGAGGACTGCATTACTTCCTGAGATCCCTCTTCGAGCACTGCTATTTTCCAAATTCTATTTCAGGACCACACAAACCTGCGGACGACAAACCTGAATTAGTTCATTAGGTGAAGCAGTCATTTAATTAATGAGTAAGCTCAGTAGTATCAAAGACACTTCAGGTTGTTGCCTGGTTGTTGCTTATTCACATAATCCTGTGTCTGACCCATCCTACACCTTCTCTGCTTCACCAGTGGATTCCGACGACGCGATGGTCGGAAGCCTGAATACGCTGGTCTCTCCGCCCCCCCAGACAGGGGCATCATATGGGAAGGATATGACATGTACCCCTCCATCCTCCCCTTCTGTCTCTGCCGCACTCTCTGGAGCTGGGTACGCCCACCCCCGTCAACCTCATTTGTACCACACACACAAGGCAAATGGCTCTTCTGAAGCCTTAAAATAGTTGCTTTGCATAAAAGTTCAGTTAGTTGCTTTATCCAAAATTGCTTCAAGTACTTAAACCGTTATAGTGTATAACATTGTAATGATGAATCAAAACAGAAGAAATGTAAGTACTTTTTTCAAGGGAACAACAAATGCACTTATCAGGGATTTGAACCTACAAGCTGTTCATTAAATACCACTGAGTGGGCAAAAGAGGGCTGCATGGGACCCAGAACCCTGCTGCATCTGATCCTGTCCTTAGAATGGCTGCTGCCATTTCCACTGTCCATGGGGACCTAGGAAGCTGGCTGCAGATACTTCCTTGAAGCAAGGTGTGTCAAACAGGAAGATCCTCCTGTTGCCAGCCTTCATTAAGAAGGAATCATAAATCAATTCTGCTCTCTAGGAAATTTCTGTCGAAAAAATGTGACACCACCCAACAACGTTCATGTTTTTGTTCGCCGATCTGATGTATCCCCATGTTTTTGTGCACGTATGCACATGCTTGTATGGGTATTTGTGTCGGCCAGATCTCCAGGTTCGAGCAGCGAGGTCATGGGTCTCCAGGTGGACTACTGGACGTGGCATGGCCAGGAGAAGAAACGTGAGGGAGAGAAGCGAGACATAGGCATCAAGAACACGCTGAAGAGCAACTTCCGCTCGCTGCAGGTCAGCCGTATTCCCAGCGGGGGCGAGCTCACACCCCCACCCTGTATGTCCATGACTGTAGTCATGAAGGAGAAGAACAAAAAAGGTAAGCCTTTCTCCAGCAAAGATAGGCTCGATAACTGTTATAAAAAAAAAAAAAAACCTACTTGCTTTTAGTGTTTTGCTGAAGATGCATCCAATGTTATTCCATAATTTAACAGCATTTTAAGTCAGTGCATCTAATAATTTTATTAATTTGTACAGTTTGATATTTCACTAGAACAATTCAGGTTAGGTACCTTGCTGAAGGCCACTATAGCAAAGGGAACCTATGTTCATCAGTGCTCTGGAATTACCTAAAATAGTGTAAAACTATACTCACCATCAGTGTTATTTCTGTGTTGTAATGTGTTGATGCACTGGATGTTTGCCCAGTGTACATTTCCAAACTAGGCTAAATTTAGCTTCTTGTTTTGGACAGACTAACCTGAGCACTATTGTAAAAGCTTCTAGTATTGTTTGTTTGCATATTCAACATTGTAACATTAGACTCACTTAGTGTAACATAAGACTTATTTTACTGTACAGAGTATTTATTGATTTATGTATCTACTGCGATGTTATGCTGTTGACCTGTTGATTTAGACACAAGAGACTGCAAAATAAATATAATGTTTTAACATGTAAATGTGAAACTTCACACCAGAAATCACAACACTGCTGTGTGGGCTGCAGACACTTGTGAACATTAATGTATTTTTGTCCAAACTGTCTCTAACCTCATTGACTGCAATTCTGTGTAGACATAATTATCTTGAGTTGTGCAGTGTGTATTCTTTAAATGTTGGTTGCTCTGATCCTTATAATTCATTTTTGCCTTCATTTAGAGCAGTTACAAGTTTTTACCTTTAATATATTGTATATATACTGTAATATACAATAATAAATAATGTACAGTATAACTATGCCTACTATAAGAGTGCTTCTGCTCTGTGGTTCTTGGCCAACAGTTATGTTTCTCAGTAAGAAGCCCAAGGAAAAGGAGCTGGACTCCAAAAGCCAGGTGATCGATGGGATCAGCAGGTTAATCTGCACTGCCAAACACCAGCACACCATGCTAAGAGGTGAGAGTTCTTACAAGCAACCCTGGTAACAGCTCAGATTCAAAGTCCTGATATATCATTATAGGATTTCAAAGTCAACTTTACTGTCATTCCACTACAAGTGAGTTTTATTTCTCTTGGACCTCTGTGCGACAGGACAATTCAGTACACAGGCCAGAGTATGGCGACAATACACATAATATACAATATACACAGACAATATAAGTAACACTAAAAGATTTACATGTAGGCTAATGTACAGTGTAAAGAAAAGTATACAGGACATAATTTACACTGTAGCACTAGAGACAATAAAACACTAGAGACAGTACTAGAGACAGTGGTGTGAGCTGTAGGAGCACAATAAATAAATAAATAGGGGGACAGGGTCTGCTAAGAATTTAACAGTGCAAGTAGATTTTTGAAGGCTAATGCTCAACTTTGGTGCGGAGGATTCAGTCATTGCGCAACGTGTTATTTTGCCTCACAGTGACATGTGATTTCTGAACGCAGTGGCACATGTCATGTTCAAGTGACTTGTAACCATCTGAGATGTAGCCCTTGATGGTTTCAGCTTTCAGTGTGGATAGTCCACAAAACAGACCTGTATGCCACAAGGATACAGAGTTAAGTGGACTGTATTTTAATTGTAGTTAAAACTTCTTGACCTTTTTCCACACAGTCGTAACAGCCCTTGGTTTTGTTTTGTGAATGCTCTCCATCTACTGGTTCAGGCGAGTGTCACTGCCCCCCACGCATACAATTCTCCCAGTCTTATGAGAATTAGGCTTGGCTTTATGGTGTAAATTAAGTGTGTTGCCCACCTCAGCTGACTGTTGTGCCACTTTCTATATGTAGTGTCCATCGACGGAGTGGAATGGAACGACGTCAAGTTTTTCCAGCTGGCTGCCCAATGGCCAACCCATGTGAAGCACTTCCCTGTGGGGATCTTTGGTTATTCCAAGCCCGCATGACATCCACCACCATCGCAAAAGTTTCTCCTGTGCTGATATTTTTCAAAAGAGGCGAGGAAAAATGAACCAAGCAAAATCATGATCGATTTCCTGTGGAAATTATATTGTCTGAAACCCAATCTTATTAACACTTTTTTAATGTTGCTATTGTGTTGTTTTTTTTTTTTTTTTTTTTTTTTTTACACCAGCAGAAGTTACAATGAACCTTTTGTGACAATTTTGCTGCCGCTGGAATTTGTTTTGAGGCTGGGAAAAAAAGGAGACGTCATTTTTCAATAACAGCCATGTTTGCACTTTGTCATTATCTTTTTATTATTTCTGTGAAATCCAACATGGATAGCTGTTATATAACCATGTGTAACGTACTGCTACGGAGGGTGGTGTTACAGGGTTTCAGCAGCAGCATTTTAGATACTCAAACAATCGCTTTCAGTGCTCATACACATAGTAATAGTTTTTCATGATTGTTTATGACCATTTTTGCATGTTGTGTTGATGACTGAGGGATTGAAGTGATGGCACACTCTGAAACTGATTGAAAATAATGGTACTAGTGATCGAAATAACGGTACACCCTTTAAGTGATACGGCTGTATCTGGCTTGGACGTCGTCGCTTGGGCAGGATGGAGGATTAAAATAGCATGTTTTTCTAACACAGAATTAGAAATATCGGCCAGTTTAAGCAAAACCCAAACAAGCAAAACAAACAAGGTGAACGTGGCAGTAAAAAAACATCGTGCTTCAGACCAGCTGTCACTTTCAGGGCCTTGATTGTTCAAGAATGGCCAGCAGTTGTTCATTAACCAGAACTGGCGGGGATGGGACCTGGGAGCTGTCCGTCAAGTTCAGCCACACCCCAGCTATGGTTCCATGTGCTACTAGCCACTAGCTCATGGTAGTAAACATTTATAGCCATCTGTTTGTGTTATTTACATAGCGTTTTCAAGGAAACTGACACTGTGGAAACAGTTGCTTTTAATGCAACAGAAATCAACAGACTGCCACGTGTTGCTGTTATTTCAATCAGGCAATAGTCACTTACTTAAACTGCTAATCTCTCAATATGTCAAGCAGGCCTGTCATTTAACAAGCGGTGTATTGTCTTTGAATACTCAAAACACTAGTCGTGGAATACTGCTGCTTTTTGTTTTTTTGGTGCAAGCTGAGAAGAGTGCTGCTCTGGCATTTGCCTGTCCAAGTACCTAATAGATGCGCTGTTGGTCTCTTTTTGTGTGCTCACGTGATGTTAGCCTTCTTTACTCTTAATAAGCAAACTTGCCTTTTATTTTTATAGTACACTGTGCATCAGAAGCAAAAAAATACAACTAACTATCTTAGTGACTGAATGCAGTTAGCAGGGTATTAAGTGGGGTAAAAGGAAACATGGACTTAGAGTAGCAGTGAGTCAAAATGATGGCCTTATGGGAATTGTGGTTTTTTGGCAGTGTTGCAAGATATCCAGGGATCCTTTGACTTTTTTGGGTCTCTCTGTCATGCCTGAGACTGTTCTCAGCAGAAGAAAAACGATTTCTCCACTTGAGGGCTCGAAATGCTCTTTTCTCGATGTCAGTCACTCTTTCCGCTCAACTGTTTTCTTGCAGCTGAGCGCCAGTGTGGCAGGTCATGCCACATGTAGGTCTTCACATATGTTTTGTGACTGCCAAGCCCCTGCTTCATACACTGGGTGGTTTCTCAACTGAAGCCATCAAAATAGTTAAATTCCATCTTAGTTATTTCTCTGTGCGGTTCTCACATTCTAGTATATCATCCGAATCATCATGAATAACCTGATCCTAGAGGAGAGGACTTGCCTGATAGTGATTATTAACCCTTGGGCTGTGAACGTGGTGGCTTCCTATTTTTGGTGTTTGTGTACAAAATTGCATCGCCAACTAAAATTGTTTAGAAAGCAATAAAAAAAACAAAATTATTACTTATTGTTTTGTTACACATTTTAACCACCTTAATTCCTAGCTGTTAAAACATCTCCAACACTTTGTTTTCAAATTTTGGGTCTATAGACCTCTTACCTAAAATGATACCATGTGTGAGTGTGTCAGCTCACACATGGTATCATTTTAGGTCTCACCCATTCATGTCCTGTGGCCGGCCAGATCTGACCAGACACACCACAGATACAACCAACCAAAGTCAACAACCGCTTGTCCCGAGCCCATCCCGGAAACACAGGACGCAAGGCTGAAGGGGGAGGGGGAACACCCTGGCCCCGCCACACTGCAGGCACCGGCCAAACCCACTGCACCACCACATCCCCCACCACCACAGATACAGAATGTACAAAATGTGAATAAGACGTAAAAGTCAATGAAACTGATGATCATTAATTTTATTGGTTCAGATGCCTAGCATGGAGAACGTCATGAAGCCTTATGGTAATCAGATGAATGAAACCATATTTACAACAGATTAAAGTTGTTAATGGGTCAAATTTGACCAGAACACAACCCAAGAGTTGACAGCCGCTTAGTGCTTTTGACCTGAGAGGTGATTTACTTTGAGTGTGATGGGTTCTGAGGGGGGCAACCACAGCTCACTCTTTCTCTGCTACTGATGCACAGGGAATTAATATTCCCGTGGCCAATGAGTACTTTCACTTAAAAGCAGATCAGTAGCATGGCTGGGAATTTTGGGGTTTTGGAGAAAAAGGTTATATTGTGTTTATTCATAAACCAAATAGATACGAATTCAATGTAAATGTTGAAGTCGTACACACTTGTAAATAAAATCTGTGGTTTTATATGTGGTTTATATAAGTAGAGTTTTCCCCCTTGTACTATTTAGCGGCAGTGTCACTTTTCTGTCATGATAAATATTAGAAAGCTTATAATACAATCAGACCTGGTGACAATATGTTTAACACGACTGAATCCAGGACAGGGGTGGGGAAACGAGACAAACTAGTCAATACTGTTATAGTTGAGAAGTCACTAATTTGTGTGAAATCAAGTTGACAACTGTAACAGGTTAATTTTTCCTAGGAAAATGTAACCACCATTTGTCAAAATAAATTTTAAAAAGTATTTAATTTAGCTTTATTAACCCTTCAATTTTTTTTTAATTGTCTAAATAGACGGTATTGTTTTGGAGTAAATTCAGAGATTTATAAATAACTTTTCACCATTGTGATAGTAATTTTTTGATATACAATTTAATTTTGTTTTGCACTATTGCAAAATGGAGACAATTTCTCAACAAACATGTTGGCTGCACTATGGCTTGTACCACATAATGTATTTAATTTAAAAATTCATTAAAGGTTATAATTACGTGCTCAGCTAGAACAAGAGGCAGCACACCCAACATAACATCGTGTGAGAACCAGGGTTCCCCACCCCATTTTACATACGGTCCGAGTGTCTAAAATCAGCCATAGTTTTCCTCGAGGAAAATTTTTGAAGTTGACAGTTCAGATTAGCTTTGTATGTACTTCTCGTATAACCGGTTAGAGGTTACAGTTTCGGTCAAGATTTATGTCATGCAGGAAAAATCCTGATTGAAATGCTCCATCAGTGTGGGGTCAATGCACCTTGCATACAACATAACCAAGCTTACTGGGTTAGACATGCCCATGTATGATGTTCTTAATCAGTGATGTCGAGGGTAAACTAACGAACATTTTCTGTAACACAGATGTACATGGTCCTCTTAAATGACATAGTGAAATGATCTGGCAAATGGTAGAACAAATATTATAACAGCAATGATAATGGGCTGAAACAATGCAAGTTAGGTCAGATAAATCTGTGTTGACACATATGGGATCAGCCACTGGGTTACATGGGTAATGTTTTGTTAAGTAACTGCTAGATGAAATTTAAAGAAATAGAAAAATGTGTTAAATGTATCTAAATATCTCAATACTTTGTAGCCATGCTCTCTGTGGCAGCCAGAAAAATAGTTCGATAACACTGTACTTGTCCAGTCTTTAACTTTCGTCATGCTAAAACTAACTTTATAAGCAGGCTTCAAAATGATGTTTGCGATTCTGTGTAAATGGAGCTACTAGCTGAAAAGTAAGATTGGAAAACCCTGTCTTCAGCATCGGAAAGGCTCAACGGGGCCGAGGGAAAGAGTAACTGGCTGCGTCTCTTACCGTTACTAAGGAGGCAGAGGCACTGGTAGGAATCGCCGCGAGCGTGAAGCGGGGCTCTCTTTGACACCGTCCGCCTTTGCCACGGGCCACAGCATGTGCTCATAATTTTTTTTTTATTATGTAAACTCTGTGTGTTACTTCAGTGATGAGTTGATGAGTTTTTTGTGACTTTGTAGTGCTGGGATTTTCTGATAACGTACCATAGATTATGTTGTATTCTAGCTGTAAGAATGGGAGAGCAGTTCCGTTTTGAGTGCATAGAAGTTACTGCAGGGTATTTATTTAAATGAGAAGAGTTTTCCAATTGGTGTTCTGATGTGATTTGCGTAAGTTGTTGGTGCCACTGGTTTCAGCCTGTGGACTTGGTCTGACACACGGGTTTTAAGCGATATAAGGTTTCGCATCCATTTTCATGAGAAAATTCACTTGAACAGCATGGGCTTGACTTCTATCCAGTTTCAGTTCCGTGTATATAAAAAAAAAAAAAATGGGTGAGAGGAAATTTAAGGATTTGAAGGAGATGCTGATTGTTATGGACTGAGAACTTCGAACTCCAAATAGGGAAAGATGTGTTTGTGTGTGATTGTGTTTGCCGGTTCTGCTCAGAATGAATTTGTTACAACTTTTTCTATCGAACCTCCTTTTGGAGTGCTTGTGTGGGTGTGAGCAGTTTGTATTTAAACCTAACTGAAAACATTTTGCTGTGTTCTTGATTCTTACACAGTATCCCTTTTGGGGGCTTTCAGAATGCTTTGGGCATTATTACAGGTATCCTTAAACAAGCACAATAAATACAACTTCCATCCTTCAAAGATGTTGCACAAACTTTCATTTATTCATAGGGTTTAAGCCATACGAAAAGCAACCTAAACGACCCACTCCAGTTGTAGCAAAAAAAGGATTTTTCATTCCGTTTTATTAGTTTAATTTGTATTTAAATCATTAAATTGCTAGCATTCACATATAAATATTGGATGAGATTTTTTTTCTGTAAACACTAATGTCTGGGTTGTTATAATATATTTCATGCTGTATAATGCTGGGTTTATAATATTAGCAGTTAAGAACATTCTGTGTTTCTTAGCGGTATGTACTTTTTAAAACATCACAGCACAATTTCAACTCTAAAAACCCTTTAAAACTTGATTCATAAATATAAGGATACTGTATCTTATACAAGAAATATGTCACAGAGCTCATGAAGGTAGCAGAGACTGTCGTTTGTAATTATTAAATCACTGCACTGCCATTGTGACTTGCTGCCAATCCTGTATAACAACATACATTACGTTTACGTTTATTCCTTTAGCTGACGCTTTTCTCCAAAGCGACTCACCATGTTAAACTAAGAAACATGCTTTATAACGCAAGTTGCTACTGGGTTGGTTTCCCAAAAGCTTCACGGCTTCGTGGCTATTTTACGATCGCTGACTGGCTGCCGGACTATGATGGTCGTAATACTACACTGCATTTGGGAAGCTCGCACACGGTGAGTTGGCCTTTCTAAGAGGGATACTGTGTGTTCTTGTTCTGTGTGATAATTCTTAACTCCTGCAATGTGCGTCTTAAATTTTTGTCCAGATTGCATTCTTTCTCTTCATATGGTGTGTTGATCAGAGAGCAGGACATTCTGGAACATTTTATACCTGTTATCTTGTGTCCATTGCTTTCTAGGTGGCTTCTATGCTGTTTGGGAGCGACCCACTTAGGCCCTTGTTCATTTTTTTTTCTGTCATACTAGTTGCTTTTTAAAAGCGTTAACTTTAGCTGGAATCCAAGAAGACAAGCCGGAAATTTTTCATTAAAGCCGGATTGTTGCCACGTCTGCTACAAACAATTTTAGATAGCAGGCACATTTGCACAAACCTTTAAATTATATGACAGTATTTTTTAAATTGCCACTAAAGGTAACATAGATTAACCTGTGCATGTTTTATGATGGTTGTAAATATGTACTGGAATTTTATATTGTTTTGTTTTTTTTTTTCCATGCTGTCACAAGCAGCAGTGTTTATTAAACTATTTTTAATCTTCTTTTTGCATTGTTTACTGTTTGTTGAAAACCTATATTTGTCTGAAAAGTGATATACAGCTAAGCAAAAGTAATTTGTTCCTGAAAATAAGTTGAAGACACAGCTACCATTAGTTTCAATGGTAAAAATTTGTATAGATTCCTGAGCCTCATAACTGACTAAATAAAGATTATGCTCAAATTGCACCATAACCCATTACATTTTTACATCATAACATAAGGTTTCTCTTCATTAATTACTTGGTTACACTGTACGACTGTATACCTGCACTCCTTCATAGCTGTTGCATACTGTAAACTTAAACGTTCACAAGCAAAATGTAAATACATTCATAATCACTCAGTGTTTATTAACTGCCACTGCAAAAAAAAAAAGAAAAAAAAGTGAATTCACATTCACCAGAAGTGCTGACTTTGTTTGGACAGTCCAAACAGGGACCATGATTATTGAGATTGTAGCAGGCTAAACTAGATGCACAAGGGCTAATGGAAGTTGAGAACTTATACTATTATAACTATACAGGTGGTCCCCGACTTGCAATAGGGTTACGTTATGCGAAACCCGTCATAAGTCGAAAATGCATTTAATGCACCTAATACACACCTCTGCGTGGCAGACTGGGAGATGAGGATCGCTGTCGCTGCCCAACATCACGAGAAAGTATCGCACCATATATCATATACTGAATCAAAATTCAAAGTAAGGTTTCTACTGCACACTAGACAAGTTTGCTAATGAATGAAATCTTACTGTTCACCATGTGTCACACAAGCAGGCACTTGATAAACAACCATTCCCATTATGTGCACACTGGTCAAACACGGGAGCACTTTCAACAACCGTCTGATCCGGGTAAAGCGGTTACTGGAGGTCATTTGTACCAGCAGTGACCAGGTGTCCAGCAGAGTCGCCTCTTAATGACCGAGTGGCACTGCGCTGCTCTGAGCCGTCTCAAAACGCTTTGCACCATCTCACTTCACTCTGCTGTCTCTCAGGTAAAGGCACTGCGCCACCGCGCCACCGTGAATGGAACTATTGAACATTGAGTATACTATAATTTATATTATTTATATTTATATTATAAGGAGGCGCGGTGGGTTGGACCGGGTCCTGCTCTCTGGTTGGTCTGGGGTTCGAGTCCCGCTTGGGGTGCCTTGCGGCGGACTGGCGTCCCGTCCTGGGTGTCTCCCCTCCCCCTCTGGCCTTATACCCTGAGTTGCTGGGTAGGCTCCGGTTCCCCGCGACCCCGTATGGGACAAGCGGTTCAGAAAATGTGTATGTGTGTGTATTTATATTATTATTAATATAATATATTCACCATAATTACATTGTATTGCACAGCAGTACAATGACAATAGTCTTCAATTCAGTTGAGCTTGAATTTGATTTGATTTGAATTGGATAAAATGTTGAACATTTTTTTTTTAGTTTTAATTTGAATTTTATTTGAATTGGACGGAACTGTTGGAAATTTATTTTGACTTTGGCATTGAATTGAGTTCAGTTCAGTGCTGTAGCGCTCCTTAGCCGACTGCAATTCGCGGAATGTTTCACCTCCCGGGCACTAGGTGGCAGTATGCAGTGATGATGTTACCCGCCGCCTGGGGAGTAAAGACACAGAAGAAGAAAAGGCCCTAAGCGCAGAAGTCATGGCTGCTCCCATGACGAGGTTGCGAGCGCCCTTTCAGCGGCTCATGTGCCACTGCTTTCAGGTATTTTTGTTTTTTTCTGTGTGTGGAAAACATTTTAAATGTTAAATTTAAAGTTGACGATTACGTTTTGCCAAAAGTATCCCGTCTAGTTACATCACCCACAGGGTAGTTCTGATGATACTGCTGCTGTGTGTCGTTCTACTTCTTTTCTTCTGGTGATGTCAATGAATGACAGTGATGTGCAAATAATTTTCGCGCGTTATGAAATTACGTTTCCAACGTGTTCTTACGTCGTCTTATCGTTTGAAAAGAGTGAACATAAAGTACAGATAATTCACCGTGTGTGTTGGCTGTTGAAGCCGTGCTAGAGATTTTCGTGCGAATGCCTGTGTTTTTTTTTTTTTTTTTTTTTTTTTTTTTTTTTTAATAAATATATGAGACAGTGGAAGTTCCCTCCCAGACTCTGCATTCATATGAATATGAATCAAAGTTGGAAGATAAAATTGGTCAAATTGTGACATCCTATAAGTAACCGGTATCAAAACCTGTATATATAGATGTTCTAATTTTTTATTATCTTACGTGAACGAATTCAAACTGGACAAAAAATTGAAGCATCATTGTATAGTAAAGGAAAAGGCAGCAAGTGTGAAGGACTCTCAAAGTAAAGTTTAATAGGTTTATTCCAGAAATGACTGTTGTTTAATAACTGACCCCCTCCTCCCACGTGTAAGAGGTTAATGATGAAGAAAACCTTAGTTTCTGAAATAAGCAAGTTGTGTTTTAAGGTAATGTTGACATAGAATTAACATGAGCAGTCTTGTGAGTAACAGTGAATTTTTAAAGTTGGAAATGAAGATAACAATGGCCTTTGTTTTCCTGTCAGAGATGCAGATTTCCAACAGGAGAACCTCCTGCAGCCTGTGGCTCAGTGCTTTCCTCACTTTCTCAGAGCATGCCATATGATGGAAAAGAGGCCTTTCGCCCTCATCTCTGACCACTTTAGAGCTTCGCACCTCTGTGACACAAGTACAAGTTCGCACAGATGGGCGATCGCTCGTATGAAGGCTTAAACGTACCGCATCGTTCCAGGAACGTGCGATGATCTAGCGATGATTCTCGACCATACCGGCAACCGTTGAGAGCCACGTTGAGCAATTACGACTATACCAAGGGCTCAGGAAGTTAATATGCATTTGTATTCGTATAAAAGCTTTTACTGATCTCATTACTGATTGATGAATAGTGGAAAATTTTGAGGCAGATTTGTTTCGTAGGATAAAAACTTCCGTGAAAATTGGCATCTTGCTGGGATTTAGTTAACTATGTAACTGTGATGTTTTTTAAAATGTAGCAGTGTCTTCTATGGGTGGTGCGGTGGCGCGGCAGGCTTAACCGGGTCCCACTCTCTGGTGGGTCTGGGGTTAGAGTCCTGCTTGGGGTGCCTTGCGACGAACTGGCGTCCTGTCCTGGGTGCGTCCCCTCCACCTCCAGCCTTGTGCCCTGTGTTGCCGGGTTAGGATCCGGTTCGCTGTGACCATGCTTGGGACAAGTGATGTCAGACTGTGTGTGTGTGTCTTCTATGTCATACATACTGCGACAGCTGAATGATTATAGAGGTGTATATGGCTAAGATCATTTATATGAATTTCTTCTGTTGCTTTTCATGTTTCTGTTTTAATACTAGCTGTTGAATTTTAGTAAAATGCTAGCAGAGAAACGTGTTTCAAATGTGAGAATTTTTTTCTCTCCGATTGCAGCATATCAGGCAAACCTGGTAAATGTGTGTCTCCCAGTATTTTTCAGAAGTTTCCTGTATATGATTTGTGATCTGCATTCTGTGCTTACGTTTGTGGATTCTCTGTATTCGAAATTTTCGTACAGTTGCCCGACTACAGTTTTAAGTTGATCGCCTCTTTCAATGCCATTTTGTTCTTTGCGTGAATGTTTGTGATAACTTCAGTGTAACATCTTACAGCGAGAACAGGCCTTGCTTGACCCAGCTGTGCAGTGCCACTTGCCATCTCTAATCCTGCTCCGGACTAAGAAGCGCTATTACGTTCCAAAAACTGATGATGCAAAAAAGCACACCGTTGATTATGAGGCACGGGCCCGAGCAGCTGGAATAGTTGTTCAGCAGGAGTACATGGAGAGAGCTATCAACATTGCTTGCACTGGTAAGTTGGGACTGAACAGATGCAGTTTCATTCTGTAATTCCACTTACGTTCAACTTGTATGCAGACTATATTTTGGAAACAAAATAGTCTGTATATTGTACACGTTAGTGCTCTCTTTTAATTTGTACTAATTAAGAACGTGGTAGCTCAGCTGTAAATTTTCCTGCAATCCAAAAACATATACTGTTCAGATCGCTATGTAGGCGGCACAGCTGGTAGAGCTTGTGCTTCACAGCACTAGTGTTGTTTGGGAAGTGGATTTGAATCCTGCTCAGCCTGTGTTGTTTTTCCTTTCCTGTTGCAGACTCTGGATCAAAAATAATAATGAAATTAATCCATTTAAATAGCTTTAAAAAATTGAGACTGTTCTTTGTGTGTTAATGATTTTTTTGTTATGATTAAAACAAAAAATGAATGATTGAGATTTGTTTTAATTACAATATTAAGATTTACTGTTTTTTAACAGGAAACAATATACTTGTATAGTTAAGAAATGATTAATTCCCAGGAATAAGAATTGGAACAGTTTAGTTTAAGATTATTAGCTCAATACCAGTTGGTTATGTTGATGAGATTTGCTTTGCAGATGGTGATTGCATTTTTGCGAGTACTGTTTTATCTATGTGTATTTACTTTTTTTTTTTTATTATTTATTGGGTCTTTGAACAAGTTCAGATTTGGTATCCTGGACTAAGGGATTATAACTCTATTAAAAGTTCCATATAGATCCATGTGAGATTTAAGTTTTCTGAGTAGTGTAAATCAGATGTATGTTTCAGCGTTCCATTAAATGCTGTTTATTGTGATACCTAACTAAAAGGCAATGCCAACAATAGTGGATAGTGGTTAAGACAGTTGTGGGAACATTGCTCATTTTCCTTCTTACTGTTTTTTCCCCTCCTGTTCTCTTCTCAGCTGGAATCTTTGATCCCTACATTCCACCAGAGGGTGATGCTCGACTCTCAAAGCTCTCCAAGGAAGGACTGAAACAGCGCACAGAACAACTTAAACAGAGTGCCGCATCGCAGTTAGCGCAAGTATTTCTTTTCTCTCAGTTCGCTTTCCTTCCATCTTTCTCAGTTTTTTCTTTTCACTTTATCTTTCTCTTTTCTATTTTTATTTTCTCAAATCCTTCGGTCTGTCCTTTATGCCCGCAACTCTAGAATGCACAGAATGTGTCCTTCACCCTTAAGTAATCCCAGGCATTCATTTTGTGAACAGTCATGCTTTTCATGCATTCGTTCAAAAAATAGGAAAGCAACTTTTTAACATTGAGAAATTACAAATTTAAATGAGTCAAGAAAACTATCTGCTGCCCATTACCTATTCTTCATAGCATTTTTGTACATACCGATCCCCTGGTATAGTGACTTTTTCTTATTTATACTCTTGTACCTTGTGTTACAAACATGTGAGTTACAAATTTTCAAAGATGCAAATGTTTTCACATTTATTTTTTTTCTTTGCATTTTCTCGCTGGTTTTTCTCCAAAATTTCCCTGTGGAGTAAAAAATGGCCTGCATTTCTCTTTGCTGCCATTTGAGGGAAATGTGTGCAGGAAGAATAGAAACTCAAATGGCACTGTGGTGGGAGAAATAATGGGGGCATATAGTGTTTTTGGTAAGGTGAATGTTCAAATAACAATGGATTTTTAAGAGTAAATTAGGTTTGGATGTGTAGTAGGCGACCTTTTCGTAATAATACAAAAATTGCTGAAGAAAAAAACTCAAAACAGTATAAAGATGAGAACAAGCTGTTACAGGAATAAAACATTATAATTTTTTAATTACTTATTTATATTCATTTGCATTTTTGAATCTTCTGTCCTTTAATGAGCTTTCTTGTTTTCCTGTTTACCTCTTCCTGCTTGTCTACAGTGCTTTCTGAATTATTTCTACAGAGAAAATACAGGTTGGGTTACATTTTTTTCCCTCTGCTTTGCAGGATACGGAAGATAAGGGAACATGATCCAAAGTTCAGCACCAAGGAGTTTCCAGATAGAGCACTGGAGATCTTTATAGAGGCTCAAACTGCTCTAGCACAGTAAGGAGGTCTAAAACACCCATGCTTGACGTAACTGCGGGATATATTTTGTTAGAAATATTGTATTAAAAGAATGCACAAGTTAGTCTTCTGCAGGTATGATTATTCTTTGGCAGATGGCTATGAAAGTTAACTTCCTGGATTAAAGAGAGTAAATTTATGACAACATATCCCACATGTGCTCACAATTTGTTGCTGATCTTCTGTACTTTGGGTCTACATTTGGCATGTTGGTGGATTTCCTTTGTTACATGTTAGAGGACACTGTATTGTCAGTGAAATGATAACGGTAATGAACACTGGTTTTTGCGCAGAAAATGTCAGGTTCATCAGCATGGTATCTATATTATTTGCTTATATTCTGGTAGTCTCTGTCCTACATACACAGTCTTTGAAGTACAAGACATGTCAGGTGTGTTTGTACATTTTCCACATCTCCTGAAAAAGAAAAAAAAAAAACACATTATGTGATTTATTGGTTGATCGTTTAGCATGAGTGAAAACAGAAAAACTTTTTACAATTGAGTAAATGTTTTCAAGTATAAATATGTGTATGAGTTTCTTATTTCTGTCTTTCCTTTTGCTTTAGGTTCAACAAGGAGAGGCTGCACAAGCTGGTGACAGAGAGATGTTATCCTGTATGTTACTAAGTTGCACCTTTAGCTCATTGTGACATTGACAGAATTCCTGTGAGCAGTACTGTACACAAGACTGCTTCTGTTTTCCTCTTAATCTTAATTAACTGTCAACTGAATGAATTACGTGATCCATTGTAACCATTGCAAGAAGGAACATAAAACTGACAGCAGCCTTTATGCTACTTTTCAGTGTTGTTTTCACATATCCAAACAGATTATTTGTATCTGTTACCTTTCAGTTAAACCTGTTTTCCATTGTGGAATTCATAGAGGAGATTGATCAGTAAAGGCATGGTAAAAGCATAACAGAAATTTAAAACTGAACTCTGCATGCATCATACATGTGGCTCATCTGGGAATGGGAAAGACAAAGCACTTTGGTACAAAGGAAATTAAGATTGTCGTATTTTAAGATGAACTTTGGCTTTGCAAAATGGGTTCAACACAACCAGGACCCCAAAAAGGTCAGTTAAAGGGTCAAGTTTGATTGCGCCCCATTCATCGGGGGTCACCTGTTTTCACTTTGTTACGTGCTGACAATGTCACCTTGGTTGGTAAGAATATATTCACACCTAAAATGCAAAGTGCAGTCATAAGATGAACATAAAACTTTGTCTGTATCCATTACTTTTGATAGAGAAGGGTCCAAGGTATATCTATGATTCTGTAACTTAATATTAGAAATATGCAGTTTGTCCTCTCTCTGCTTCTAAAGCTAAACCCTTCCTAAGTTAGAGGTTTAATGCTGCTGAAAAGTCTTTCCACATAAATCTTTGCGGACAACTGGTAAGGTAGTGGTTAAAGCTGCTGCCTTTGGACCTAAAGTTCATAGGTTTGAATCTCACCTCTAGCTGTAGTACCCTTGAGCAAGGTACTTACCCTAAATTGCTCTAGTAAAATTACCCAGCTGTATAAATGGATAGATTTAAGTAGCTTAACATTGTGAGTTGCTTTAATGTAAAGCATCAGCTAAATGAGTAAATGTAAAAGATCAGTTGAGATCTGAAGCTCTGCTCTTTGCCTTTACAGGATATGGTGAGGGGTAACCGCTACAAGACAATACGCTGGCAGTTTCTGGAGTCTCTTGAGCCCCCTCGTGTTGTACACGCTCGCTGTCCAGACATGGTTAGCAAAGGAAACCTTTATGGGCAAGTGACATTGCGTATGCATTACAAACAGGTAAGAGATTAAGTGGAATAAGTTATTTTTAAATGTGTCTGTGTCTGATGATATTTATCTTCAACTGTGAACTGTGGGGGGGAAATAAGGTTTTAAGTGGCATGATCAAGACATTTAAAAAGATGTTTCAGCCTTTATGTACATTTATATTTTTTCGTTTAGCAGATGCTAAATGCAAAAGCGACACAAAGCTCAGAAAGCAGAAGTGTGTTTCACCAACAGATAGTGAGATGTAGAGGCAAACATGAGTATTGAAATAGTCTGTTTTCTGATGTCACCGTGTGTATCAGCATACAGTGCATAGGTAGCTGCATGTAGTTTTTCTTTAAACTCAGAGCAAACAGAACAGAAACCATAATTAAAAAATCATTAGGCAAAACCACAATCGACAATGTTTATTGTTGATTTATATAAGTATCTGAAGATTTCCTATTCAAGACCCAGGAGGGACAGTGCTGCCTTTAGTTGGGGTACTAATCCTGAATTGTTACATTAATTCAACCAGCTATACAAATGGTTATGTATGAATTGCTTTTGAATAAAAATGTTAATTAAGCAACAAAATAACCCCTCAATCAACACCCTGACTTGTAGACTGTGGCTATCTACGATCGTTTTGGAAGGCTGATGCTGGGGGATGAAAATGAGCCACGGGATGCCCTGGAGTATGTTGTTTTTGAAAGGCACCTGAAAAACCCCTACGGTACTTGGAGACTCCATGGCAAGATCATCCCTAGTTGGGCACCACCCAAGGATCCCATCATCAAGGTGAGAAAAAAAAAAAAAAAAAAAACTCTTTGGGGAGGCAAAGTTAAAGATTCTTTTTTATCCACATTAAATATTTTTTAATTGGCAAATATGCAATAGTTCTAATATAAAATATTAATATGTAATTAATGTGTGTCTGTGTGTAGTTGGGTTCACTGGATTTGTCTGTTTTTTTTTTTTTTAGACCCTCATGATTCCTGGCCCACAACTGAAGCCCTGGGAGGAGTTTAACAGCCATGAGCATGAAAAGTCCACAGCCAAAGCAGTGTAGCAGCCCAAGTAGTCTCTGAAAGTTGGTGTCAGTCAGCTTTATCTTTTTCTCAATAAATTCAGTCTTTATGTTCATTCATTCATTCATTATCAGTAATTATTTGTCCAGTGCAGCATTGTGGTCTTGTGCTTATCCTGGAAACATAAAGCAGGATACATCCTGAGCAGGATGCCAGTCTGTTGATTGGCAGTCAGACACTCATTTGCACACATGCGTGTTCTCACACACACTACAAGCAATTTAGTCACCAGTCTACCTGAAACACATGCCTTTGGAATGTGAGAGGAAACCAGAACGCCTAGAAGAAGCCCATGTTAACATGGAGAGAAGATGCAAACTCCACACAGACTTGAGTCAGATTCAAACCCACCGTCCAGGAGCTGTAAGGCACCAAGCCCTACCCACAGCATCACTGTGCCACCCTCATATTTAAATAGTTAAATCCTTTTTTTCCCCTGCATAAAAAAGAGCTAGTATGCCTATTCAAATTGCACACCAAAAAGTCTCTCAATGCATTGACAAGGCTCACAAATAGTAAGTGCTGTTTTAATTTTGCAAAGGAGCAGAGAAGTTAGAAAAGAAACGAACAGAAGGTAAACAAGTTGTAGGTTTTGTGTCTTGTATATCTACCAGTTTTTGAGCTGATGGTGAAGTGCCACCTGCCCACTGCCCTACATCTTCAAGTGATACCTTCAGCTCCAAGTTGATGTCTACACTTCAAGGTAAATAACATACAACTCATGCTTTTGCTTATGTTTGTATGGGGTATTGGTAAATTTTGTTTGAGTTATGGGGTAAGATAAGGAATCCAGAAGCTGCAGGTAAGTGGCGACACCCTGCTCCAGCTCTGGCTAGGGTTCTTTATTCAATCTTATGATTTATAACTTCCTTCGAGGAAACCTGGAAAATGCGGATGCGTGCACGAGGTGTCCCGGTTCACCACAGGCAGGGGCTGTCCACCTAACTACTGTCTGTAATCTGCTCAGTGGGGGAGAGCCTACTGGTCCTGTCCAAACAAAAACCCACTTCTACCCCCCTTCACAGAGTTCTCCAGGTTGCTGACATTTGCTTTTACATTTTATTCATTTAGCAGATACTTTTCTTCAAAGAGACATACAACTCAGAGTAAACAAAAGGACGTTTCACTACAGTTATAGATGCAGATGCATATAGATGCTTTAGATTTGTCAGATTCAAACTTAGTGTATTATTTACCTGAGAAGAAATATTACTGAATCACAGCATGTTGACACTTAATGATTGAAGTCAGGGTTACAAATAAAGTCTCTTTAATAATGACAAATACACTAGTAAAAACATTAATCTATTATTGACCTTTATCTCACACCTTGATCCAAAGTGACATTCAAACTTTGATAAGTAACTCAGCTTTTTTTGCACATCTGTATATGGAAAAAAATCACAAGATGGAAGGAGTCTACAGCCAGTAACATTTTCAGACCTCATAAATACTGTGCGTCTCGCAGTGCACTTGGACACTTTATCAGCGACATCCTTGGGCCACGGTGTGTTTGGGTCTTTCCGCACGAGGTACTCACTGGGTGACTGAGAAAGTTGGAGGCTTGACTTTGGTTGCTGGAAGGGGAAGAACTGATTCCTCTATGTGGAAAAAACAAGAAACACAATGGCAGGTTGAATAAGACAGGGTGGATCACAACAGTCGAGGAGGTGTTCAAGGCTCTGCAGTGATTTAGTTTCCGCGTTCCCCCTTTATACATATACAAGTATATAGTGTCTTCAGAAAGTTTTCTGACTGCTCCACTTTTCCACACTTTGCTGTGTAGTAAATGTTCATTCATTCATTCAATCAATCAATCAATCGACACAATGACCCATAGTGACATTAAACCACACTCTTCTTTCACTTTCCTGTTCCTCCTTTTTATGGAAAACCACTACCTCACAAAGCTTTGTGGTATGATAATTTGATACCTGGTGTATAGTGTTTTCACATGAAATCTTTTTCATAAGTAGGTTTCTCAATGAGTAATTTTATTTTTACTCAATTGTTTTTGAAAGTAACAGTACTTCTATAGCAGGAACAGGATTAAAGACTGGCCCATTCTCCGAGTATGATGTCACAACTATTGCAGGAAGTCCAAAGTACATATTTCATAATGCATAACTATCCATCAGTAGGCACCTCTGCTTACCCAGTACCCAGCTGTGGTAAGTTCGAAACACTTTAATTTATTATTAGTTGAATGTCTTTAACTTATATTTGGGGCAGCAGGTAACGGGGATTAGTGATGCTACCTTGAACTGAAAGATTTAGGTTTGAATTTCACATCCTGCTGTAGTGCCTTTGATCAAATTACTTACCCTGAATTCATACTGTAAAACATGTCCAGCTGTGTGAATGGATAAATCAAGCAGCTTAACACTAAAGCACTTTGAAAGAACTTTGGTTTTGCAAAGAACCAAATCAATGTTCCATTTATTAATTTATAGAGACAATAATAACTGATGTTTAATTTGTTGAATATTTTTTGTACAAAACTTAGAGTATAACTCTTTTTGAAGTAATGGATTACAAAACATGGGTAATAGTTTTCTGTGCTTTATCTCCTTTCCAGAAGCATAATAATTACAATTCAATGAAATAAGAGTTTTAACAAATTAAACGAATTTAACAAAAATTTGACTAAATACATTTTCCGTAAAGTTTTATCATACATCATCAAAGTACAAAGTTCAGTATTTGATGAAATGACAATAGTGATATTTGCTGTGTTTTATGTTCTTATCTCTGATTCTACTGAGTGATACATAGGATAAGTGATCTTCATGATCTAGTCAAAGGTCTTCAGGAAACCATTTTAAACTGTACCATAAAATGAATTTTACATCTGTCTTCATTCTTCAAAGAGTACTGTCTATTGTGGGACATATTTCAGATGTGATTTTAAATGTATCTGGCTTGACTGATTTGTTACTTTGCAAAGGTAAGTTTTTTTTTTTTTTTTTTTTTTTTTTTTAAGGTTTTAACTGTTGATTGACTTCTGAATACAGTTTTGTTTATTAAATTATATTAGGGATCTTTGCTTTTATAATATTGTTAGCAACTTTTATGTGTTGATTCACAAGTGATGTCCTAATTCAGTTAATCATATTTTAGTAATCAGTTGCATTAAAGTTCCATTTTACAAATAAATAGCTACATTAATATTTATTAAGTTGCTAATGTGAATTAAATTAGTAATGTATATTTTCTAACATGACAGATTAGTTAAGTAAAGGGGAAATCTTGCTGTTTTACTGATGCAAACCTGTTTAATACTACTCTTATGATCATAACTTATAACAGTAAATGTACATGATGACTTTCAGTTCTGTATAAGAGAAAGTAAACTTTATTGTGAAAAACACATGTTTAACCACAGTGTAGCATGATTCCAGTAAAGGGATCAAAAACAGTTTTTCCTTAACTTCTGGCATATGAAAATATATAAAATACCAAGCAGAAGTGAGAACTGAGACTGATGATGAGTGTTTGAGCTAATGTGACCAGTACATCTGTGGCTTCACAGGTAATGCAGTAATAATGTGGAAGAAGCTTTATCTATAACACCGTTATGCATGGAAAAGTGGCCAAATTCACAACAAAAAAATCTTTTGTACTAGAACTCGATTACTTAAACTATAATAATAATAATGAATTAACTACATACGTTGTGGTTAATATGTTTGTGATAAACTAAAGACAACTGTTATTTTTACATTATGATTACCACACATAACCAAGCTTTTAGGAGATTAATTTTTTGATTTTTTTAAAAAAATAATCGTAAAAATACACTTTATTAAAGCAAATGGCTGCATTAGGTTTCAAGCGCAGTATATAAACGTCGCCGATTGCTTTCAATAAATAAATTACTGTCACTGCAATTAAACGATATGTTTTAATGAGCCCTTTAGTCCTAACACGAAAAACAGACGTACCTCGGGGATCCCCAAGTCGGTTCGTAACCATAGCAACCAGTCAACTTCCGGGACAGTGCGCCAGTGCTCTTTTCTACCGCAAGGGGGCGTCTAGACTGTTACTATAGCTGGAGCTGTAGAGTGTTAGCGAGAGGAATGTTTGTGGCGCCTCGTCAAGCTGTCGCCGCCGAGATCCTCACCACGACAAGCAGCAGGAAACCGGCTAACTGACTAACGAACATGAACTCATTTCTTTCTTTCTTTCAGAACTCATTGACTGAGCTTCCTAAAGTCCCGGTAGTGACGTCAGTATGCGCGCGCCCCGTCAAGCAGCTGTCGCTTCTCGCCGGTGTTAGTTTGTTCGTTCGTTCGCGTGCAGGTTGTGTGTTGGAATATATGTTTTATAAGTTGTTTTGACTGTGAAGAAATGAAATAAGGAGGCCACGGTACCGGGTACGTCTTTACCCCTTTTTGTTGGCTTGAATAAAATAATTTAGATCCAGTACATGTGTATTGTCAATACTATTGCTCTACATGATACATACACAACTGAGCAGGTGGCGCGAGGAGCTCGCCGGCGGTGGTGTGTTACTGACTCTGTGCTTGTGAGCTGTTACACTGTTTTTTTTTTTTTTTATATAGAGCTGCAGTAGCAGATCGCTAGGAAGAGGATTTGCTTTTATAAACTGTGTGTGTTTGTTTTACAAGATTCCACAGTCAGTCAGTGGTGGATTCACGTGTCGTGTGTGCTGTGCTTCGAAATACGCACGTACTGTGTGTGTGTGTGTGTGTGTCTGTCTGTCTCTTCATTCCAGCTGTGAAACAAGTCAGTGTGTCTTTCCTCCCTCCTCTTTCCCTCTGAATGGCAACAATACAGTATAATAAGGAGGCGTTTAGTCCGCCAACATGTCACTCCCGTGTAACAAGTGATGAGCATCACCTGCTCAGAGTGGACTCACCTCCATCCATTTGTCCACATTCAATAACCGCCTGTCCTGAGAAGGGTGGCGGTGACCTGCACCCTATTCGGAAAGGGGGGGTACACCCTGGATGGGACACCAGTCTATTGCAGGGTAGCCACACACACACTTGGGGCAATTTGGTGTCGCTGGTTCGCCTGAACTGGATGTCTTTGGACAGTGGGTGGAAACCAGAGCACCCGGAAGAAACCGACGCAAACATGGGGAAGAACGTGCAAACTCCACACAGGCTGAGCAGGGGTTGAACCCACGTTCTCTCGCGCCACCGACGTGGCCACGAGGGTAAACTTGTCATGAAAGTAACCTGACAAGGTAGAGTGTAAAAGACTCTGCATACAAATCTTTAACCACCAAAACACCAGCTGGAAGAAGTGATTAGGTTCTCTTTAATATATTGAATATACAAAATAATGTATTAATTAAAGCTGCTCATGTTGTTCATTCTTCTAGTCTTTATAGGACCATCCAGTTAGCTGTGTGATGTAGGTGCTCAATGTTCAGAACACCTCATTGTTGAGCGCAGGAGTTCACTCTGACATGGACCTTCTCTAATCAATATTTTGTTTCAGGTGTTTATTTTCTAAGCTTCTACTTTTACCTTATCGGACTTGCTTTCAGACCGCGGTAGGGGAGTGCTTATTATACGGGCATCTCCTAGTCAATTGCACATCTCCCCTTAACCTGCCCAGAATGGCAGGCAGCATTTTTGGATTGTGCCTTGCAAAAGTATTCACACCCTTGACCCATTCTATCATTTTCTCAGCCATGAATGGTACATTGAAATGTTGCGTACTCTCTTTTTGTTTACGTTTAAAAAAAAAACACCCAAAGTTAAAATTGTTACAAGGTGACATTGTTTTGGTGTTTTTATGATTTTATATTTTATTGAACATTTTTGAGAAAAATATTTATATGTTGTTTGCACAAGTATTCAGTCCCCATCTAGTGATACGTAGTAGAGACACCTTTTGTTCCACGTTCAAATTCGTTGAATAATCCTTGTGGACCACAGTTTTAAAAAGACTAGTTCATATTCAAAACAAATGTAACAATAAATATATGCTTACATGCTTATTTATGTTTTGATAATATACTTTCTGCTTTATTCTGAGTTAGTGATTCTATGGCTTTAGAGCACATTGCAGACATGGCTCACCAAATTGAAAATGTTGATTGCCACAAAATCAGATGAATGAATTTATAGCTCGTAGGTCATTATGATTTGGTTTCTAAAGTTCATTGCAAGGCACTACCTGTACTGCAGTGCTGAAATCGATGAAAAGAACTGAATAAAAGGCAGTCGGACGTCAGCATTTGGAAACATATGACAAAAGAGTGTTCTGGCTCATTTTTGTCTTAAAACCTATGTCTACTGACACATAGACACTCTGGCACATACACACAGCAGCTGGACGTGAGCAGTCAAAGGCATTTTGGTGAAACCTTGAATGGTGAAATTTTCAGTGTTTGAAAACTTTGTTTTAAAGAAACAGTTTGCAATGTATTTCTGAACCCTGGCTGAACATGTCCGTTATGATGTAGGATGTCTTTTCCTTCACCATGCCTTGTGATTTTTTTTATTTTTATTTTTTTTTTTTAGGTTTCATTCATTGTTAGGTCCCTTGTGCACTGGCGTCTACCCAGGGATTATTTAAATACTACTCCTTCCTGAGTGCTCCACGTATGAAAATTTCCATTTATGCAATCTGCTGTAGTGATCTCGACAAGATTCTCTTCTGAAGTTTTCGCAAATACAGTGAGAAAATATAAGCAGAACTGAAAAATATCTGGAACTCTGCTGCAACTGTAACATTGTGGCACTGTGGGTCATTTGCTTTTGTCATGAATGTGGCCACCGGAAGTGCTTCTTGCATCTTTATTTTTCCATTTATGCCTCTGTGTGTAAATATAAAAATGATACCCTAGTTGTTCTTTAACACCAGGTGATGGCAGCAAATGGTCAGATATGAATACGAGTTGAATCAGCTTTTTTGTTACTAATTTATTATTTTCCTGCCCTATGAAGCTCAGGGCAGCAGTCTGTTACAGGGCGCAGACGTAAATGTTCATTCATCGGAGGCAATTTAGAGACGCTGGGTCATCTGAGCCGTATGTCTTTGGAAGGTGAGAGGAAGCCCACACAAACGCAACTGTTCACAGGGAGCTGACGCTGGATTCGGGCTGAAAATCCCGGAGCTGTAAGTGGACGGTGCCGCCTGCTATGCCGCCCCTTGAATCGGTGTAGTATTTCGTTGAAACAATGAGGTGATTACTTAGTCATATGACTGCAAGTAATCACCTCATTGTTTCACATCTTTTCATTCTTTTTTTCCATTGTTTTCATTGTTTCACGTTTTTTCCTCCAATAGGAGACAATTCTGCAGGTACAAATACCAATATCAATTTGTTTTTTAAGATCTTTTTTTTTGTTTTATAACCAGTTTAAGATAATAGAGAAGTCTTGTTGGAAATTTTTATGCATTGCATAAAAGTGTGTGTTCGGGACACTATGTCATTTAGAGGCGCTATGTAGTACCTTTGAGCAATTTATTTTACATGAATTGCTGCAATGAAAATCACCGTGCTGTGTAAAATTCGTTGTAAGCAGCCTAACATTGTTCAACGGACGACTTTACAAATAAATAAAAGTACTGATTCTTCTATGCCAATTACTGAAATTTACTGTAATCAGTGCTTGTGACTGGTTGAGTTTGTGAGGGAAGTACAAAGTATATAACTGGTTTTTGAAGAATAGTGTCAATGTGTTTGTGTGCTTTGCAGAGAAAATAGCAAATGTAGCAAGTAGTGAATAATATACCTTTTCTTAAAGTAAAATGATTGTGTCACTGGGCAAAAATACCACTGTACCGAATAAAAGGCCTGTTGTGTGAAAAGGATGTATATTTTTTATGTCACAGCGAATTCTTTGTTTTACAGGATCCCTTATTTGAGGGCTGAGTGTATTTTTCATTCTAGTTTTTATTTCACTTGTATTTAAACATTTTCTACTTTTAAATTTGGTGCTTAATTTATTAAGGTATAGACAAAGCAGCAACATTTGTCACAGAGTTTGCAATCTTGTATTGCACATCAGTGATTTAATTATCTAACAATACACATTCTTACTTTTCCTTAGGGATGCTTTTAAATTTCCTACAGATTTCTGACTCCATGCTATTAAATGGCTCAATTTTTCGAAGAATTCTGTCACACAGACGGATCGGACCCCTTTCCAATCTGGCAGAACAAAACCATCAGTTCCTGCTTCAACAAGCTGATGCTTAATTCTTTGCCACATGGTCTTCTCGCTATCACCAGTGCATGTTATCTGAATATACCAAGGTAGGTGTAAAATTCACTTTTCTTATTTTATCTCACAAATAGATGATATTGTCCAGTTATTTTTGAACATCCAGTAGTGTTTTTCTCACTTCTGATTTTTCCATACAGATGCAGCCGCATCACTTCTTCTACCTCATATGGCTGGGGCATCAGGATAGTTGTGGCATTTTTGATGGCAGTACTTTTTGTTTTGGATGTTGTTATAGTAGGTCTACTACATCTACCAACAATGTACCTTGACATTCTGGCTGATGGATGTGCCACCCTTGGTTGGTCTGTGCACTTCATGTCACTGGTTGTTTTACAGAAATCAGTTTACAGTGCAACCAGAGGTCCTGTTTGCTTGCTGATTCTTGCCATCATGCCAGTTTTTACACTGACTGTTACCATGGTTTCCTACTGCCAGGACAGTATCTGTCTGGACATTTCTCAGCCCTTTAGCGTGATGCGGCTGACTCTAGTAGCCAGCCAACTCTTCCTGCTTTTTGTGTATTTCCTGGCATTTGCGGTCCCATGCCAGGCTGAACATGTGGAGCTCATCTCAGTCAACGACTCAGATCAGACCCCCCTAATTCCTGGAGGAGTTCACTTTGGGCAGGATGGGCAAATTGTCGGAGATGATGGGGCCACCTGGCTGTCCAGGATCTTTTACCTCTGGTTAAACCCTCTTATGAAACGTGGTCAAAACATGGAACTCGAAAGACCTTCGGATGTCTGTCTGCTACCCTGTCACCTTCAGACAAGGGTTGTCCGCCAGAACTTTGACCGCTGTTGCGGGAAGTCTAGGCATGAGGAGGTTGCGTTCGAGGATGAGGCTGGACACAGGAGAAGAGAAGACCTCTGTAAAGATGGAGTATTCCGAGAGCGCTCTGAAATCCGCCTTCTTCCAGTGCTGCACAAGGCCTTCGGGCTGAAGTACTACTTGCTAGGTGTGGTGAAGTTGCTTGGGAACATGCTGGGTTTTGCAGGACCATTGCTCCTCAGCAGCCTTGTGGCCTTCATGGAAGACAGCCAAGCACCCATTAGCCAAGGACTATGGTGCTCCTTGGGTCTGTTCACGAGCACTTTGCTCTCTGCTGTCCTCCGTAATATTTTCACATTTGAAGTGTCCAAAGTTTCACTTTCTGCCCGTGCTGCAGTAATCTCTGCCATTTACCGCAAGGCCTTGCGGGTGAGCAGCACTACACTTGCTCAGTTTAACTTGGGTGAAATTGTCAACTTCATGAGTACAGACACTGACCGGCTGGTAAACTTCTTCAATAATTTTCACGATATTTGGAATCTTCCCCTGCAATTTGCAGTCACCCTATACCTCTTTTATGTGGAAGTGGGTGTGGCATTCTTGGGAGGATTGGGTTTTGCCCTTCTGCTGATACCTCTTAATAAGGTCATTGCCACCCGTATCATGAAGAACAACAAGGACATGCTACAGAGCAAGGACAGCCGTGTCAAGGTATGTGTTCATTTATGTTAAATATTCCAGATATTTTCATACTTTCATTGGTTTCAGAATAAAGGATCATGTAAGTAAAATGTGTACATAATTACAATACTTTACACTCATCAAAGTATGCTGATTACTTTAAATATACTTTAGAAGCTTGCAAAGTTTTCAGTAAGTTGTACATTTCAATTTCTATAGAATTAATGGTCCATCATGAATGAAACACAAAGATTGCTGTCATTTACCGCTTTCCTGTTGACTTGTGGCTCCTTTAAGACCCATAATGACTCAGTATTTTCTAATTGTACACAATCCATCATGATCATAGATGCGTTATTGAAATTATGCAAAAAGATATTTAACTTCTTAATACACCTAAAACTCACATTTGTATATGTTTGTAATGTGTCATTTAGCTAATGACAGAAATGCTGTTTGGGATGAGGGTGATCAAGTTCTACACCTGGGAGCATCACTTCATACAGAAAATTGGTGACTGCCGCAAACGGGAACTGTCTCATCTGAAAAAAATCAAATACCTTGACGCTGTGTGTGTCTACATCTGGGCAGCACTACCTGTCTTAATTTCCATTACCACCTTTGTCACTTATGTGCTGTTGGGCAATGAGCTTACTGCTGCCAAGGTAATTTTTTCATGTTTTACTCAGTGTCTGTTGAACATTGTACTTACATCTGTACAATGGTATATTTTTGCCAGGCTCTCCAGAAAACTAAAGAATTTAACCTTAGCTTAAATAAACATTTATTATATTCCTTTATTGTACAAATGTTTTTTCTTAATGCATGTAGAGTTATAAGGAATCTCTGTATGGAAAAGCGGAGCATTTAGTCATTTGAAGACAATTTTTTAGGCCGTGCGTATAGAAATTCAATTTTTTTTTCACCTTTCCACTTGTCAGGGCCGAAGTGAAAGCTGTAAAATCCGGTTAGTTGCAGAGTTGCTGGTAATTTACATACAAAAACGTAGTGTGATTACTTAGTGATTTTGCTGATGTTCACAATCTAGATTTAATTTTCATTGAAATAAGTACATTTGGTGAATTTTTCCGTGTATTGCAGAACCTTTGCATTTTGAATCAGTTATACCATGATTTATTTAAAAAATATGTCTATAATTCTTGCAGGTTTTCACAACGCTGGCCTTAGTGGGTATGCTCATCTTGCCCCTTAATAACTTTCCCTGGATCTTGAACAGCACCATTGAGGCCAAAGTGTCACTGGACCGTATCCAATGCTTTCTAAGGCTTTCCGACCAGGACATGGATATGTACTACAGCAGTGGTATTATTATTATTATTATTATTATTATTATTGTCATTGTTACATGTTGTGTAGATAATACACAAAAAATGTGAGAAAGAAATAGAATGAATTAAAAACAGAAACAACCAGAAATAGACCAGTTAAGATTTTCTTTTTTGCTTTTTCCTAGGTAATGGCTTATAATGTTTCTATTCTAATTTACAATTATTGAATTAATAATTTGTGAAACACACTGAGTATTTTCACCTAAGCAGCTGAGTAGGTACCTTGCTTGAAGGTCACAGTAAGAGCAGGGATTCAGACATGGGACCTTGTGTTCGTCAGGCAATGGCTCGAACCGCTACCCTCCCTGTTGCCCGCGTAGTAATATTAAGTGTTACATTACAGAATTCAGCACTTTTACAATTAAACTTGTAAGTGGGCTTATCACGCGTACAGCACAGCTCCTGTTTCTTCTGTTTAAGTAAAATGCTAATCTTTTACATCGAAGGTTAAGCTTAAATACCCTTCCGCTAAACTTCTAATAAACGTCTATTGTGGTCATTGTTTTTATGGTCGCTCTACTTCTCCAAAAGCACCACCTGAAGAACCACTTATTGCTGTCCAGCTGAAGAACAGCTCTTTTTCTTGGAGGGGTGCTGATAACACTAATCTTGCCCCGAGTGAGGCATCTTCCCCAGATGGCACTTTTCTGCTTCATAACATCAGCTTTGCTATTAAAGAGGTGTGTACTGTTTTGCTCTATTTCCTCATATGATACATAGCATACAAATAAATACTTTTTAAAACACTAAATACACAAACTTGAAAGAGATTACATTTAATAACTGCAGTTTATACATGACCTCTGAAATGATTTTTAATGCCGTGATGGTTACATTCCCTCTTAGCTGTATTCAGGCAACCATGAGAGACAATTGTTCATGTACCTCATAAATCCTATGGTGTTGCATGTCAGATAATCCATAGCAAGATGTTCTGGGCTGAACACATGCAACAAGGCAAATATATACTGTAAATACAAAGGGAAAAATAAATTTAAAAGAAGAACTCGGATTCTTTGTTTGGAACAGGAGGTGTGCGTTATTGCGGTTCTCCTTTATTCATTTGGGATAGTTGTTAGAGCGTGCAGTTTAATGTAAGCGATTGCAGCTTTAATTTTATTCGGGGTTGTCTTGTCTAAGGTGTAACATGGAATAACAGTAAATTTTAGAAGGTTCGTCCACTTTACTGCACTGAGGCACTGAGCTCCTCAGTAAACCCGACTATCGAGGGTCTGTTCAGACAGCAAGTCTTAACTTTATTCCTAGGGATTTTAATAGGTGGCCCGTAAAGATCAACACTGATTAGATGATCCTCTAATATTGACTGAACCAGAGAATAAATAGACTTATTTTGTACAGTGGTGCCCCTTGAAATAACTGGGTTGAGCATTTGATGATGATAGTGGGATGGAGCTGCGATATGCTGAATAACCCTAGAAAGTCAAGGAAAGATAAAGAGGTTTTTCCCATAGCTGATTCTATATTTCTATTAAATTTGATTAAGCGTTAATTACGTTTGCTATATTGGGGTATAATATCATTATTGCCATTTATTCCTTTAGCTGATACTTTTCTCCAAAGCAACTTTTAATGTTGAGCTACTCACAAATATGCACCCATTTTGTACAGCTGGGTAATTTTATTATAGCAATTTACGGTAAGTACCTTGCTCAACAGTATTATAGCTGGAGGTGACAGTTGAACCTGCAGCTTTTGGGTCCAAAGGCAGCAGCGCTAGACACTACACTGCCAGGTGCCCCATTTAAATAAAATACATAGAATATTTGTACAAGATTTATTAGTGATTATTTTGGTGTGTTTAACACTCTTGTTTTGGAAATGTGTTTGTAAGACTTGATTAATGGGTGGTCTGTTTGGTGTTCTCCAGGGGTCCCTGGTTGCTGTGGTAGGAAAAGTTGGCTGTGGAAAGAGCTCACTATTGGCCGCCATCGCTGGAGAGCTGATCCGGTAATATTTTAGCTATAGGCAGATATTGTGATATTATTCTGATTATTGACAACACGCTATAGGACACTACAGAGCTCATGTATATCCTTACATGTTTCTGGCATGTTCTGAAAATGAATGATCTTATCATACTTTTACTAAACAGAGACCCTGATGTGGACAAGCAGTTAAATAAACTCAAGGAGCAAGTAACAGTGTTTTACTAAACATAGTAAATGTTTAACAAAAGCGCTGGGCTGTGGGTTCAGACGTGGGTTTCAATCCAGCTCTGACTTGTCAGAGTTTGCATGTTCTCCCCATGTTCATATGGGTTGTCTCCGGATGCTTCTGATTCTTCCCACAGTTGAAATACATGTTTCATGTGGAATTGGTCACTAAATAGTTTGTAGTATGTATACATGCAGGTGAATGTGTAAGTTTCCTGCAACAGATTGCTGTCCAAACCAAGGCATACTCTGCTTTAGTTTTATATTACTTTACTGCTTCCAGTGACTTCATTTTGGTGTTTGAGTGATTTTTAAGTATGACTTAAGAGTTCATGCACACATTTTCTCCTTTACGAAATATTGATAGTATGGCCCCTGTGTAATAGTGTCCCACCTAGAGGGTGATTTCATGAAACTCTCAATTCTGCGGGGCCGGCGCTATGGCTTGCGCAGCAGCCAGAGTTCAGCTGGGAGCTAGGGTTAGGGCTGGAGATAGGGTCAAGGCCGGAGCCTGGGCTATGGCTGGAGGTAGGGTTAGGGTTCTGGCTGGGGCAAGTGCTGGAGCCTGGCTAAGGGTTTCGGCTTTCTGCGGGGCCGGCGCTGTGGCTTGCGCAGCAGCCAGAGTTCAGCTGGGAGCTAGGGTTAGGGCTAGAGATAGGGTCAAGGCCGGAGCCTGGGCTATGGCTGGAGGTAGGGTTAAGGCTGGAGCTAGGGTTAGGGTTCCAAATTAAGCTCTCAAGACCTGTATGTGAACTTCTTGAAACTGTATTTTGGAATAATTATTTATAAAGCTTTAAAGATGTCACTGATTTTCTTAAAATCATGTTTTAATAGCTTGTATGGCATACACACATACACATTTTGTAATATAGTAGTGTAATATATTATAATATTCTTTCCATATGTTATATGAGGTCACAGAATTAGATTTACATGTAGAGATGCACACGAGAAAACAACAGCCTAATAAAGGCCCTAGGGTCACATTGTGTCAGTTTTTTCATTTTTCCTCTTGAATAAAATAACTGATTTTTCAAAATGAAGTTCCATCACACTGTTCTGCTGTAGTTAGTATTTGTTTTGAAACGTGTTTATGTGTAAGGCTGCACTGTAGGTACTTCACTCAACATTAACTTAAAAAGTGTTGGTCTGCTTTACAGTATTTCCATATACCATGGTATGTTTGTGAATTTGGCTTCTGCATTGTTGCAGTCACTTTACTTAGCCGTTTTCTGCACTTTGACAGTTGCCAGATATACTGTATTATTGGTTTTAATGCCTTGTCATATGTTTACATCACACAAGGAGTAAAAAGGCCCCCGCTCTCTCTTCAGGTGTGGCGGTGTGGTTTATGTCCAGGGAAGAGAAAATGGATTTGCCATGGCTGCCCAGGAGCCTTGGATCCAGCACGGATCAGTCCGAGACAACATCTTATTTGGCAAAGAATACAATAGCCACTTCTACCAATCAGTGATTGAGGCTTGTGCTCTTACTGAAGACCTCAATGTGAGCTAACTGTTCATGAGCCACTTAAATTATGATAAGAGATGCAGTTTTTTTTCTCTTTTACCTACCGTTTGTGTTAGTCTTACCTTTGTTGTCATGGCGAAAATACAACTTAGTATATGTCAGAGTTAGCGTACCACATTGTCATTAGTGTACTGTATAATTGTCATACCATACATTTCAGAGGGAGAAATACAGTATTTATTTATGGATTTACTTATTTAATGTTTTGCTCAGGTGGAAAATTACTGTGTACTTATGAATAATTTTCAAAAAGACATTACCTTGCAATAGTTTATTGTATTTGTCTGTCTGTCTGTCTGTTTTAATTGAATTTAATGGCATACTCTGGGTTGTGTTTGCTGTCAGATACTGCCCGGTGGGGACAGGACAGAGGTTGGGCCGAACGGAGTCACGCTAAGTGGGGGACAGAAAGCTCGACTTGCCTTGGCTAGAGCCGTCTACATGGTAGGTAGTATAAATAACAGAACCGTGTGCACCGAAGAGCCAAGTATAGTTTTACTGACGAGCCTTTCAGTCAACGCATTCACAGGGTGTCATCAGTTTAATCAAGACATTTTTCTTCAGATGAGAAAAAAAAACACTAATGAACCTTTAATGCTGTTAAAGAAAAGGATGCACTGTGATCTGATTATATTGCATGTGCGCTTGGGACTAACCCTCAATTAGCATAACTTTGTTAAAAAAAAAAAAAAAACAAAGAAGAAAAGGTTGCTCCGTGTTTACCTTTTTTTCTCCTATCACTTTTTTGCTAAAGCAGGTTTATGGTGGTCCTGAGCCTATACTGGAAGCATAGGTCGTAGCTAGGTTTGGTACACCCCAGATGGGATGCCAGTTCATCGCAGGGAAGCTACACACATGCTTTCACTAGTCCACCTGACACCCATGTCTCGGTACTGTGGGCGATGCACCACGGAAGTGACCTAAATGGAGACTTTGTGGTTTTCAAAATGTTTTGCGTAGAACAATATAACAAATCTGCTGGAAGCTTTTCTTGTTTTGAAGGATCTTTTCTTAAACACCATTTCATAAAACTTACTAAAAACAAATGGCTATTACACATCCTTCTTTGCACAAGTATGAATGTGCATATACATACATCACTATGTATGAGTGCGCAGCAGGTACTGTGTTTTGAACAGTTCCTTTACACTTGAGAGACCCGTGTGCAAATCAGGTGGACGGTAATTTCAGTAGGTCTTGGCTAAAGCAACTTAAGAAGTAATACAGCACTAAAGACCGGTAGAGAATGTCACTGTCCATCATCACACATGGCAAGTCAAATTGGTAGATGTCTAAGTTAACAAACATTCATTCATTCATTCAAGATACACAGGATAAGATGTTACTCCCTATGTATATATTACAACAGCTCTAATTTGATTCATTTTGTTTAAAAAATAACTTAGCTGTGACATTAAACGGTCATTCATTAGATAGAACTAAAATTGAGACTTAAGGGTGCAAATATATTATGAACTCATGATGTAAGATTTTGGTGAAATAGCAAAACCTTTAGGGGTTTTATTTTAACAAACACTAGGTTATAGTTAATACTTGTAGACTAATGGTATATCATGATATAATGATAAACACATGATAAATGTGTATAGTCTTTATTAGGAATATCTAAGAAATTTTAGCAAAATTTAGAGAGGCAAAAAATACTGCCAAGCATAGAATTTGTATAGAGCTAATAGACTATTAAAAATCTATGGCCATCTTCATTATGAACAGTTGAACTAGTACTCAATGTTATAGCAACATGGGTTGACAAATAATGGCTGATGGCCTCATGTACCACTGTACCATCATAGTTTTAGAATATTTACATTTCATTGTTTCAGTATCCCTGTTTCTAAAACCAAATAAATCATGACTAATTAAATACTTGTACCCAGCCAACTGCTGTCAGTAAACTACCAGCTGTTAGCTACTCACACAGTGATATCTAGTATTTCAAGTAGGAACTGACAACGCACAGTATGCATGCATTTTCGTTAATAGCGTCTTTAATTCTTTCTTATTCTGTCCCTCTTCTGGCATTGCTTTTTAGGAGAAGGACATTTACCTTCTTGATGATCCTCTTGCTGCAGTGGATGCTGATGTGGCGAAACACCTCCTGGAAAAATGCTTAATGGGAATCCTCAAGAATAAGACTAGAATACTATGTACCCATCGTATAGAATTTCTTGACAAAGCTGACATTGTAGTTCTTATGGATAATGGCATGATTGTGAAAATAGGTACTTTTTTTAAAGTTCCTCCATTTGTTGTTTTTTTTTTTTGATTTTGTGTTATAAACTACTGAAATAGGTTGAGATGCCTACAAGATACAGAAAAAGGGCCATGTAAGGACAGCTGGTAGCATATTGGTTAGAGCTACTGCCTTTGGATCTAAAGGTCGCAGGTTTGATCCCCACATCTGGCTCTAAGGTATTTACCCTAAATTGCTCCAGTAGAATTACCCAGCTGTATAAATGGGTAAATAATTGTAACCTTAAGACTGAAAGTTGCTTTGGAGAAAAGCGTCAGCTAAATGCATGAATGTAAATGTAATGTAAAAATAATCAAAGCATCAAACTATATGAATATTGCATGGCTGTTGAATGAAAATGGTATAATTAGTAAAAGAGGTGGGGTCAAAGCTGTTAGATTGCTCTAGGGCTGCCTGCACTGGTCTGCAGTTTTGTCGGTTGTCCTCTTGAGAGGTAATTGTCCAGGTGTCCCTTGTGTAGTGTGCTAGTGATCTTCTGTGCATCAAGCAGTACAAATGTTGAGGATATGCAAGGTTGATGCTATCTGGAAAGGGAAATGAAGTGTGTGTGCTTGTGTATGTAAATATACCCTAGGCAGAAAATTCACAAGTATTAAAGAATAACTGTCATAAACAAATCTTAAATTACTAGATGATTCTGCAAACATAAAGGTTACACCCTTACAGCAGTGCAGTACTGTCCTGTCAGTAGTGTGAAAGGCTATGCAGGAGTAAGGTATTATCCACAGTATCAAAAGCAGCACAAAGGTCTAGAGGGATTAATATTGTTCAGTTGCCTACATCAGAGGTATATCATTATATCATTAACAGCTCCTGGAATTTCGGTGTCAGTGCTACAGACAAGGTATAGATCTGCACAGTATTTTACTGATTGTCTACTTATGGTCTCTCAGTGAAAGTCTTAACACAGTCTGCTTTGTTTTAAATGTATTTTTTCAACAGGTAGTCCCAATAAAATCCTCCCTGAGGTGGAGCCAGTGCCGAAGAACAGAAATAAAAATGACAACAAGAAAGAGAACGGTATCTGTCCATGAAATACTGTGGTAGTGCTTGGGCTACTTATTTAGATAGGAACAGTTTGCTAATGGGGATAACTTTCAGCAATTTTATGTTATATCACATATTATTCTGTTTCTACTGTTTTCATAACTTAAACCCCAGGTTTTTAAAAAAAAAAAAAAAAAAAAAAACAAAACACTGCATTTTAGCTTCATTTACCATTACATCCTGGCCTCTAACTATATTCTTTTGTAAAGGATGTGCACATTTCATTTATGTGTATTAGATGGGGTGAACAGAGAGTTGGAGCAGAAGCAAGATGAAGATGAATTCTGCGAACAGCCATCTCTAATACACTGTGTCATGGGTGAAGAGCAGAAACAGACGGGCGTAGTCACTTGTAGAGTGTACCGCTCATACTGGCTCGCAGTGGGAGGCGTCCTTGGATTTACTATACTTTTCTTTCTGTTCCTCATGCAAGGTATCAGCTTCTTTGACATGAAGATGTTTTTGATACTTTTAAGAAATAACAGCTTCTAGTGTAGTGGTTTGAGCTGCTGTCCTTCACTCAACGGACCCAAGTTTGAATCCCATCTCTTGTAGAACCCATTACCTATCCCAAATTCCTCCAGTGAAAATTACTCAACTTTGTAAAATGGCTTTATTGTTGTATGTGTATGTGTGGGTTCATGGTTGATGATCACTAGATAGTAACTTTTAAAATGATTTTCTCTACAGCTTCTAAAAACATATCAGACTGGTGGCTGGCTCATTGGATCACCAACATTAAGAACAATGAGAACTTCACTCATAGGGATCTGTTGTTACACAGTCTTTCACCAAGTATGCCACTGTTGCAAGCAATGATGTAAGTCTGTGGAGCTAGGCCTCTTTTCCCTCTTTTTACAATACAATGAATATGTGTGAATATGGGTAGCTGATAACCGCCTAGCGGTTACAGCTGCTGTCTTTGGATCCAAAGGTTCCTGGTAGCACCTTTAAGTACTAACCCTAAATTGCTTCAGTGAAAATATTGCTCAGTTGTATAAATGGGTAAATAGTTGTAGGTAGCTCAACAGTTGCAAAAATACTTGCTCTACTATTTCCAATAATGGAATGTGACAGTTCCTCATGATTCATGCATTCCCTCAGCAGGTTACATGCATTATGAAACTTGCTAACTTTGCCACTTATGGGATAATCCTATAGCATGATGTTGGACCTTAGAAGTTATTTGCCAGTTGCTGTATCTTGACCATTTCTGCACACTCACATCTATGCAGATAACATATACTGTATTAGTATGTTTGACAAGTAAGCTGTTAGTGTCTTAATATCACTGCCAGTTTTGTTTTCTGTCATGCCACAGGTCACCAAATCATTTCAGCAATCAAAATGTCAATGTGACTGGTCAGCTGGAGTTCTACTTAACTGTGTATGTGTCTATCGCTGCTGCCAACTCAGTCTTTACCATCATCCGAGCATTTGTCTTTGCTTATGGAGCCATTTGTGCCGCCACGGTCATTCACAACCGACTGCTGGACAGAGTGCTAAAGGTATGACCCTTCTTTTGCCATAAAGCCTATATCTTATAGCTTAGCAGACTGTTTTAAATACTAACTTTTTAGGTCACCCTTAGTTTTAGCTTTTAAATTCATACTTGTTTTGTTCTTATGTGATAAATGGGGAATAATTTTCCCAATAAAAAAGCATTTAGATGATTCCCTAAAGCACAGAAAGTGAGGTTTCTGAAAATGCGTTGAACTCTAAAAAGGATGTTCACTCAGTCTTAAGGAAGGTGTCAAAATCACTGTTGCTCAGAAGAGAAAATCCCTCCTTATTAGGGCTTTACCAGGCTTTTCAATTTGAAGGTTGAGACCTAGAGGTGCACGATCAGAAATGATATTGAGCTGTATTATTTTCCAGATATGTCTAGAGATGATGTATGCTGCTTAGGAAAAAGTCAATGAAGAGTCAGAGTTCTGGGCTTTGCTGACAGGAGCCAAGTCCAGATTCATCCATATACTATTATTTTAGTATTATCTCATTAAAACGGGAGTTTTTCAGGGTGGGTGCAGGAGGAGATGGAACCAAAGCTAAGAACAGCATTGAAATTTGATAACCTACTTGTCAATTGCAGTAATCATATAATCATGAGGAAAAAAGGCTGGAAAAATGTGGGTTCACCTGAACTTGGACCATCAATCAAAATAAATAGTGCAGCAGCAACTGCAACAATAATTTTTGTTTTTCAATATGGTATACGTTTGTATATCCATAAATACAAGCGCAATGTTACTTTGCTTTCTTTCCACCATATTTCTTTTGTGCTGTATTTCAATAACCCACAAAGCTTCATCGGATCACACATTTTATTTGTAACCTTAAACCCTGTTTTTTCCAGAAAGACATAAAGAGAACAGACATTGTGTAAGTTATTTTGTATGAGATATAACAGGCTTTCATTCGCATTGACTAGAAATATAAAGAGGATCATCACTTGTGAAAACTGAAAAGGTTCAGAACATCCATAAGAGCTAAATGTATTGAAAACTGGTGTCATACATACTGATGCCAAATCCTTAAGCTACAGGGATAAGATCTAGATGACAGTTACCTGGCTGTTGTTTTAACAGTGTTTCCTGTCAGATGTGTTATTTGATTCATTTTTTTTTTTTCCTTTTGCTGCCCAGGCTACTGTGACCTTCTTTGATTCCACTCCACTTGGCCAGATCATCAATCGCTTCTCATCAGATTTGTACAGTGTGGACGATATGCTGCCCTTTGTTCTCAATATCCTGCTAGCTAATATTTTTGGCCTACTGGGAATGATAGTTATGATGAGCTATGGCCTACCATGGATTCTGCTGCTATTATTGCCATTGGGGGTGCTCTACTATAAAATCCAGCACTTCTACCGTCATACCTCCCGTGAACTCAAACGCCTCTACGCCATTACCCTTTCCCCCATCTACACCCACTTCTCTGAGACTCTCACAGGATTGTGTACCATCCGAGCCAGCTGCAGCAGTCTTAGGTCGGAACCTAACATATTTTCTCTAGTTTTTATGTAATTATTATTATTGCCGTCTTAGAGTGTGAGCTGATTTGGGCTGAAGGGGAAAAAAACAGAAGAAATTCAAAAATGTGGGTGTGCACATCATCGACATACCTAAGAACATTCAAAACCTGTTATTACTGTACAAAAAATTTGATTCTCTTTTTAAAGAGAAATATAAGTTTTTCCTTTTTGGAGGGAAAAATTATAAAATAAAAAATCTAGTTGTGAAGTGTAAAGAAGAAAATGATAATTAAAGGGGGTGAATACACAAGTCCAGGTGGGGACTGTGGAGTATTTCAATTTGGGAAATAAATCCTTCAATCATAAGTCACATGATGACTGATGAAATGATGTTTATTTGTAGGGTTTCTCTGTGCACAGCATCCAGATTTATAGTTACTGTCTATAAGCTAGGGATGGTGCAGAGGATAGTGCTGCTGTCCCGCGGTACCTGGGCTATTCGGGCATAGGTTCAATCCAGCTCTGTCTGTCTGGAGTTTTCATGGGTTTCTTCTTGCTCTGGTTTCATCCTGTGGTCCAAACATTTGTTTCGGGTAAACTGGCGACTCTAAATTGCCCTTAGTGTGTGGGGCATGCTTACTTGCACAACATAATGAATGTTCTTCAACTTATTGAAAAAATGAGCCACGACTCATTTATTGTAAATTGGTCTCTATTTAATACATAATTGAATACTAATGATGCTAATAGATGCTAAATTACTGATGGGTACAGTCCTTAGTTCAGTATTTCTGGTTCTGTCACTTTTTTAATGGATAGCTTAGTGTGATTATTGTGAGGGGAATGAAGACATTGGTGACCTGCCTGTTTTTATCCTTGTGTTTTTCTAGGTTTGAGGAGGAGAATGAAAGCCGTCTGGAAAGAAACCAGCGGTGTCTGTTTGCTGGCAATGCAGCTATGCAATGGTTAGACATTCGCCTACAGATGATTGGTGTTTTGGTAGTGACAGGCCTCAGTGTGATTGCTATAATTCAGCACCAGGCTAAATCTATTGACACAGGTAAGCTTTGGTGGGGCGAGCTGAGCATTTCTCTTTGAATAAATGGAAAAATAGAGGAACACTTGTATTTCCTTGTTTAACATAATCAGTGTGTGTGGAAGGCTGTGTGTACTACGGTGTAATAATGGTGTTCTCGTGTGTTTCTTTGCACAGGCCTTGTGGGTCTTTCTCTGTCTTATGCTCTCTCAATCACTGGCTTACTTTCTGGGCTCATCTTCAGCTTCACACAGATGGAAACTCAAATGATTAGCGTGGAGCGGACGGAAGAGTACTCCACTGACATCCCAGCTGAGCCTCAGCATGGAAGTTTGGAGGTGAGGGAGTGCCAGGATGCGGGATACAGAAAATGAATTACAGTAATCTTTTTTGTTTTCATTGTTATGTATCATTGCATTATTATTGTTATTATTAGGTACATATGACAGCATTAGTGTTTGCCTAAGTGTTGACATTTGTTTGTGAATAGTTGATGGATTATCATAGATGTGTCCCATTTTGTGGTTATTACCCATTCAGGTGTCCTCCTTGTGGCCAGAACATGGGCAGGTCGAGTTCCAAAAAGCTGTACTAGTGTACCGTTCAGGTTTGCCAAATGCTTTAGATGAGTTAAGTGTAGTCATCCAGGCTGGAGAGAAGGTTGGAGTGGTGGGCCGAACAGGTTCTGGCAAGTCCACTATGTTCTTAGCCCTTTTCCGAATGTTGGAGCTGAGCAGCGGGAAGATTCTGGTGGACAAGGTGGACATTAGCAAGATGGGCCTGGAACAGCTAAGGTAAGTAGGGGAAATAAGAGGTAAAATTAATTTAAGTGGATCAGTTTAGGTACCCCTAACCTTAGCACTTGTCACCTTCACTATCTTCACTAATACAAGACACAGTAAGATATTTGAAATTATTAAAACTTGTTTGCATGTACTTTTATACTGGAAATTTCCATTTTTAAATGTTGCAATCAGGAATTTCCAGCTGGTGTGCTGGATGTTTAGGTTTCTGTGTTTTTAAAAGCTATTTAAAGCATCAAGAAGGGGATTTTCACCTGCAGCTTTTGAGCACATTGCCACAGCTATGCTAGCAGCTTCTCATGTAGACTTTGTCCTTCCATAGAGGTTAAACATAGTATCTACGCATTACTGCTTAGGAAAAAACTGCCTTTGGACCCACAGGTTCAAATCTCGCCTCCAGCTGTAGTGCTCTTGAGCAAGGTACTAACCCTAAATTGCTCTAGTAAAATTACCCCGCTGTGTAAATGACTAAATAATTGTAAGTACTTTAACATTGTAAGTTGCTTTGGAGAAATGTGTCAGCTAAACTAATAAATGTAAATAAAGAGTTGGATTATTTATATATAGTTCATACTTAAAACTTTCATACATGTAACTAAATTGTGTTTTAAAATTAGAACATGAAGTGTACCTCACTTACTGTTTCCATCGTTTGGAGTGGTGTTCACGCTTTACACTTCTATCCTTAAGTTTGCCTTGGTTTTTCCAAGCATGTGATGCATTCCTTTCAAATAGTACCTTTTGAAAAGATGTTTTTTGGAGACAACAATAGCACAGTTTTCTTTGTTTTTTCTGTAAGCTTCCCTTTAATTATTCTGCTTTTTCTTATAAATTCTGACCTCAGCCCTGTATCAGCTCAGGTGTGATGTCTGAAGATAAATCTGTCCATTTTGTTCACATTTTTCTGTTTGTGGAATATTCAACAGGTCCAAGCTGGCCATCATCCCACAGGACCCATTCCTTTTCAGTGGGACTGTACGGGAAAACCTGGACCCCTGTGGAATTCACTCCGATGCTCAGCTACTAGATGTACTGGAACAGTGTCACCTCATGCAGGCAGTCAACAGAATGGGTGAGACGGCAGGGTTGGACGTGCTGGGAAAGTCAAATACAGGAGATGTGAATAGATGTGCAAAAATGAAAACAAAAACTAGATGTTTTTATTTGTACAGATTCTCATAACATGAGCTTTTTCGTACAGCCTGTTCATTTTTCCTGCTGTTTTTATCTCACAGTTATGATGTCTACTCATTTGCTCTACTGTGATTTTAATTGTATCATACGATTAATGAAAATCAGAATAAAGGCTAACTAATAATTCAGCTGGAAAGGAAATGTACAGAACTATGATCTGTGAGGGCAAAGACTGTACAACTCTGGAGTGTCATTTCAGGCTCTTCTTTCATGTCGTTTTTCATACCGTGTTGCATGGAGCATTCTCGCGTCAATAACTCTTTGGCTATTTCTTGTCTTAGGGGGGCTGAATGCCGAAGTGGGGGAGAAGGGGAAGTCTCTGTCAGTGGGGCAGAGGCAGTTGCTGTGTCTCGCACGGGCCTTGCTGACCCAGGCCAAGGTAGGAAAAAAACCACAAGTTTTATCGAAATAATATCTACCGTGCTGTGATGAGTTGAAAAAATTAGGTTATGCTTCAGTGCGGTCCTCCTTTCAAATAAAATGGAAAAAATGTGTTAATTGTACAGTTAATATTTACTTAACTTCAGGAGGCTGAACTTGTTTTTTCCATTTATTTCTTTCAAACCTGGATCCTTCAAGTGCAAAGCAATAACTCTAACCACTACACTACCTCTAACCCCAATAGCTGATGGTTTTTTACAAAAAAATAAAAAACCTCACAGCTCTCACTTGCAGTACTAAGCTACTTAACAATTTGACCATGCAGTCAGTTAATTGTTAGTGGACCGATTAAGGTAAAATATCTTGCTCAAGGGTATTTCAGCACAGTAGGATTGAAACCGGCATCTTTTCAGTGTAAGGTTATAACTATAAGGTATTACACTACCTACTCACCCTTAGTATTAGTTTTTAGAAATAAAATATATAAATGTTAGTTTAATTTAAATTATAACATTAATACACAAATAAGCATAAATAAATTCTTAATCTCACCATGAGATGTAGATCATCTAATGTGAAACATTTGTCAGTAATGCTACACAGCACCTCTGTGGGCCTAGTGTATACATGATTTGTGAATTGAAAGATATGAGCCCTGATGTTTGAAGCTTTATTTCTATACATCACAATCAATCATCCATAAACCAGATTACTTCCATGGTATACTCTGTCCAAGAAGTCCCTATGTATTTTGGTTAGATTCTGAACCTTTGTGCCCCTGCATTGGACAAACTATTATCTTTTATGGAGTATGGATTTTTATAGCGTAATTTTACCAATTACTGTATCTTTTTTTAAGAAAAGGATATAACAAATTAAAATAACTTTTGTAGGCTATTTACTCTAGTGCACTGTGTTTCACAGCCTGAATTCATCCATTCATTCAATGTAAGCTTGTTTTATGGGGGAGTTCTGTCCCCTAATACATTCTCACAGTATTTCCTTGGGTGTGAGTTGTACCAAACCTCAATTCCTCTGATTTTCATTATGCATATTTTTTATAACTTTGTTGCAGATATTATGTATTGATGAAGCTACAGCCAGTGTTGACCAGCAAACAGACAAGCTGCTGCAGCAGACAATTAGGGAGAAGTTTAAAGACAGAACTGTGCTTACAATAGCTCATAGGTAAGTAACATACAGTTGCAGATTTTTCAAAAACAGGCTAGTGAGAGAATGTGGAACATTGTATTTCAGATACCTTTATTATAATGCTTTACGCTGTGTTTAAATATACTAGTGAAAATTATTTAATTGTAGTAAAACATTTGTATCATAAATACTGTGGTGCATGATTCAAAATGAGGATCATAATGTCACGTGAAGTACAAGAGTTGTACTATAAGTAGTGAACATACTGGAATTACCAGATAAGGTCTGACAGCGTTGTGCTGAATCGTGTTCCAGCGATCATCTCACTTAATGAAAAATTACTTCACAAACACTCCACCCCCACTTTTAAACAGCAACAACCATTTTTTTCCCCCCCTCGAATACAAATGTGACTGAAGCAGATGAAATTTTTCATCTATGTGAGACTATATAGAGTTGGAACTACTAGTTACCGTATCATGCATTAATATAGATATGCTTGTTTACTCTCCTTTTAACAGAATAAATACCATTATGGACTCTGACAAGGTGTTGGTAATGCACGCAGGGAAGGCTGTGGAATTTGACACTCCTGAAGTTCTAATGCAAAGAGAAGATTCAATATTCTACAAATTAATCCATGTGCACTCAGAATAAGGGCCAAACCTTGTGGACCATGTTTATAACTTTTTGTACTGTAGAAATGCATGTTTATATCGGGATGAATGACTACTTGAAATTGACAAGAGTGATTCTGTATCTGGTAAGTTAAAATCGGTTAAATTAAGGAAGTAAGAAGGCTATTGTAAAGGAGAGCATGGGTGACAAATTGTTGGATATGTTGTGGGCCTTTTTAAATACTCAACTACAGGGTTCCCTTGCATATGTACCTGCTCATATATTCTCATAAAAGGAAAAAAGTACATTAGATGAATACCTAAACATACAGCAGGAAGAAAAATGTTGCTATTAAAGAAAAAAAAGCAAACATTGTTTTAATGTTAGTTATGGGTTTACTGCAAAATACATGAATACAGAACTACAGTTTTTAGCCTTTTACTCAGCATTCCACAAAGTTTTATAAGATCACAATGCAATGGTCCACAAATGCCATGTTTATGGGATTTGAAATTAAGTTTTGGACAAATGACACTGTACTAAAGAAAAGGCTGAGATCTGCATTTTGATGTTCAGAAGTAGTCCAAAAACATTAGCAACTTCTTTAAAAAAAAAAAAAAATAATAATAAATTTACAATGGATTTGTTAGCCCTGCAAAACTATGCCAAATCTTCACTAGCATGTGCACTCGCTCTGGTGAAGTCTTAAGAACATAATAGGAAATTACAAATCTAAACAAGCGTGGTAACTACCAAATTAATGGAAACATTTCCAAAGCTCAAAATTGGTATGAGACTTATGTTGACATATTTATGGGCTGGCCAGCTGGAAGTTCTGCTGGATGCGTATGAGATCTGCATCACTCTGGCTTGCTGTTAAGCCCGACAGCATTTGGCTCAAGTAACGACGTATCCTCTGTAGGAACACTGGTACTCTCCGAACCTGTGTTACTGTCACTGGTCCCTTCTTCTGTGACACTTTCAGCCCTTTCCAGAGGATTTTCCTTGTTTTCAGTGGTGGAGACTCCCTCATCTGAGGCTTGCTGGCCCTCTGACATCTCTGTCCCCTGGGATTCCACTGTAAGGTAGTTGTAAAAACAGGAACTGAACCTCAGGAAATGTTCATAACACAAACACACCATACAACTATCTGAGAATCAAAACAATACAACTTCAGTATTACCCCACAGATTACTTTTATACTAGTCATAAGCATGTGTGTTATTTCTAATGAAAAATGTTTACACAATCCCAATATTTCTGTTGACAGAGCGCAAAAAAAAGTCACCAGTAAATTAATTTTCAATTTGCATACACAGTTAACGGTTCTCTGACCAATGACTAGAATGACACCTAGTTAAACTGTCCATCTAGGTATAACTTGTCAGAACCATTATTTTTTGCTTACTGATCAAACTTATTACCATGGAAAGAACTGAGTGCTCATGTAGAATGCTCAGAGAATGAAGTTATAGGTTTTTGGATAATATGTTGAAATATTGCATTCAGGAAAAACCAATCTCTTCATAATCCCACAGAAATCTTTGAAAGTACTTTGTTTTCTTTTTTGAATTTAATGTATGCATTTTTATCCTTAATTGTGGCCTATATATTTCTGTTTTTCATACATAGAGGATCTTAGTGATGATTCCCTTTTATCAGATCGGAATGCCAACTCACAGGTTCATATTTCTTATAACAGATTCGGACAATGGCAACAGGTCACTTGTGAGAAATACTAATCTGATAGTCCTCATTTAAACTTGCAGTTTTCAGTTTTCCTTTGTTGTTGCCCTGGCATGTCACAGTGACCCAGTGTTGCTGTTGCAATAAAACATAAAGGAGAGAATGCGGCTAAATAGCTGAAAATGATAATTTTTAACACTTTGTATACTTTATACCATCACTCAATATCTTCCTAACCTCGAAGGGTGATGGAAACATAGGAATATGAAGCTTTCTTCAGTCCCTGTCTACCTTTTTGCAGCCCTGTGAGAAGGCTGTGTATTTTATAACCTCAATCAAATTTGCAGTGGGAGGACTGCCTGAGTGTTACGTGAATGAGCAGTGAAGAGCCAAGGAACAGGAATTACGAATGCCTTCACATTCTTTCTTTTTACGACCATGTAGAGCAAACAGTGGATTTTACGACTCCCAAGAACGTACTGTCATCAGCCCACACACCTTATTCACCAAGGTGACTTACACTGCTAGATACACTGGGTCACTCATCCATACATCAGTGGAATGCACACACTCCCTCTGTCACTTACACACTATGGGTGAACAGCATGTCTTTGGACTTGGAAGGAAACCAGAGCAGTTCACAGACATGTCAAGACTGACATTAAACCCACAGCACAGATACATAAAGCAAAACAATGTTAATAGGTAAACAATATGTGGGACAAACTAGCATTATAGGTAGCTCAGAAAGAACTTAGACCTTTTTGATGAGTGCTGGAGAGATAAAATCACAACATGCTTATTCTAATATCTAGGGTTATAAATTTATTCTCCTAAAGGGCACGGATTTGTGTCTGACCTGTATTTATGGCAGAAGTGTCTTCCTCTTCTATGTTCCTTTTGTTACTCCCGTCGTCTGATATCTCTTGCGATTGCTCATTTCGGGGTACAGCATTATCCTCCTCGATAGATGAGCCAGCGGCACCTGCCGCCTCGGCCTGCTCTGCCACCTCCTTCTCCCGCTCTTCTGCCCTCTTTCGTGCCGCCTCCTCTGCTGCAGCAATATCTGCAGCAATCTTCTCCATGTCAACCTCCACTTTCATACTGCACAACTGGTTACACAAATACATAAAATATCTAACCAAGGGAGACCATTTCATCATAGACAAAAACCAGCAGTTGTACTGATTTTCTTTGCACTGTCACAGCCTGTTGGTTACACTTTACGCCCCAATGTCATACCTATATCATTATACACAATTGATTTACGCTCATTTGCTACAGTATGATCATTAACATAAAGGATTAAAGTCGGTGGCCATGGCAGCTATATTGCTTTATGTGTAAACATAATTTTGAACGTGTGGAGTTCACCAAAAACAGTAGTGAGAAATGCAACCCATTAAGGGATGTGCTTAGAATGTCCAGGAGATGGATGCAAACACAAAAAGGGGGTAGGGTTTCAGGTTGAATTTTACATTTTGGGTTTTTTTTTTTTTTCCCCCCCCCTCTTTTTTAAATTCACAGAAACAAATAATGAAACAAATGCTGTTCATTACATTTAGGGTCAACATGACGGGGTTTTAACAAGACAGATGTAATGTGATCCATACCCGTTTAAGCTCATTAGTGAATGATTCTGTTGACTCAAGGAACTTTCTCTTCTTTTCTTGATGACGGTCCTCAATCTGCAGTAACTCTGCTTCAAGCTTTCGCTGAAAGACAATACATGGTCAATTACTTTGAAGTAGGGGTACCAAACTTTCTCAAGGACCAAAATTCTACAGAATAAATTTGGATGCACAAATAAAATAAGGACATTCAAGGGGAAAAAGCTTGAGCAGAGTAAGGTGTGGTCAACTTGTAAGACTGGCGTTACAAGTCACTGGCAACGGAATTGGATTAATCACTGCTTTTTTACTAGTATTTCCCATCACAGTAGTTCCCCTCAGGTATAACAAAATTCTGCTGCCTCTGATCCAACTTCTGGAAACAGACCTGGAAAAATATTTTGTGAAAATGTCCAAGACTCCATGATTTCTTCGGTCCCGCCAAAACAATGCCAATAAAGATCCTTTGAGGCCGGGGGGGGGAGATATCACACGGAGAAACATATGGAAAATACGCCAGATGCGGCAGCATTTTTCTATGTTTTGCAAGGTCCAGTTTCATGTTGGCTTTTTACTCAAAGTGGATTTTTTTCCACTCCTGTGTAGTCCACAAATCGTTATTTCAACCTCACAAGATTCTGATTCAAAAGTACTAATGTGTCAGTTACCAAACTGTATGGCCACGGCGAATGCTGCTGTAGTTGCAAATATTCAGCACATGTGCATGACATCATGACATAATTGCCCTAGTTAAAGTCATTCTTAGAAGTTCTTGACTGTACTCTGGATAGCTCACAGACCTCAAGAAACAAAAACAAGTTTGAGTCATGTATAATGTACCTGTACTCTAACAGCAATTTTAGTGTCTTTTAGGTTCCTGATTTCAGAACTGATAATTACATTCACAAAGTAGAAGTATTATTTATTACTGATCACTTTTAATTGGCGGGTGGGACTGCATTTGGTCCAAATGTACTAAAGGCAAAGATTTTGAAAAATGTCATTTTATTTTTGGCACTTCCTTATAGCTTGTTTGAAACACCACAGTATGATGACAAACCTGGTGCACCATAAGTGACTGGACTTGACGCTTCAAGACTTGCATGCGGGCAGTAGTGACAACAGACCGAACATCTGGTACTACGCTGTCACTGAGAATCTCACTGATTAGTCGGTGGTTACGCTGGAAACGGGCTGCCGCAGTGTGCTTCATGGAGAAACCGTCGTCATAATCTGGAGGCAGAAAGGGACACTGTAAACATGCATGCCGGCAGCTAGAAAGTCAGTCAGGAATACTATGAACAAACAGGTATACAAACTGCAATAACGGTTTACATCGCAGGCACTTCCTTACTTTAGACCATCACAGATATTCTGTGCATAACTGCAGTGATTCCAGATGTTTTAACTCAGGTCCTACATTCAAAGCCATCATAAATCCTGCATAAATATTTTTTCTGGATCTTTCAGATCTTGCCGTGATTGGCAAAATTTCACTTAACTTTCATTTAATGGTGTTTCTTACAATATAAATTCCAGACTAGAAGTGTCTTTTTTCAAACTGAAAGTCTCTTTACAGCCTTCCTTCAAAGCAGGCTTCGTAAAAGTCAGTTATCTTTATTCTGTTTAGTTCTTATTCAGCTACACAACTCCAAAAGTAGTCCATGCTATTTCTGAGAAAACAGAATGTGAAAATGATTTGAGCAGAATCATTTTAAGCTCAACACCCTCCAACAAAACTCAAATTCAGGAGTGAACCACACCTCCCACCCCATACAGACCCACTAATTTCACTATTCAAGACAAAGTTAACAGTTTATGGGAAACTCAGCAGAGTACAGCCTACACTGCATCACACCACCTTACCAAAATCACACTGAAATGCAATTCTTTTCGCAGCTTCATATCACAATGCCACATTCGTGAAACTCTGCATTTTATTGTTATTACGCATACATTACACAGATGCCTACACTACGGATGTTCACTTATCAGAACTGTTGTTTGCTGCTCACCTTGTAATAAGGACTGTTCCTGGTTACCTGGACTACTAGTTATGTGGTTATTCTAGTCACATTACTACCAACTGCCAGCAGATGGACACACAAAGAGCTGTGCATATAGGCTGATGGTCCTGGGAACAGGCGTCATCTCAGCTTACGTCTACAAGAAAATTAATTTCCCCTCCCGTGCATGTCCTCAGTTTCACTTGAGGAATACTGAGCATCATGAGGAAAGTTTTCATAACCATGATCTACCATACAATGGTGTTGCAGAACCTGTTTTCTCACTGACACTCTTCTTTATCCTGTCATGTTACACCATGGGTGAAGAAATCACTCCAGCCATATACACTATGCCTATCATTTGCCATCAACAACATTCAAATTCTGTCTGCTACACACAATCCTTTAAACACTGTCTTGAGTTTTTTTTATTCTATAGTTACTGTTCATCTTGAAGCTTACAGCCCCATGGTAAGGAGATGCAGAAGAGGCTATTGAGAAAAAGATGAAGAATCGGGCTGGGGAGCAGTGCTGCTCAAAAGGCTAGAGAAAGGTACATGCCATTCTGCAGAACAGCCACTGCATTGAGCACAGTGTGCTCGGAGGGTACCACAGGGCACCTACTTAACATTTTTATTATTCTTATTTAGCTAACATCTTGGGGTGACACTGTGGGGGAATTATAGAGTTGTAGTGATGGGGCAAGAGGACATGGATTCAATCTCCCTCAAATCTGTGGAGTTTGCGTGCTCTCCACGTGTTCGCATGGGTTCTCTTTGGGTTCTTCCGTTTACTCTTACTGTTCAAAGACACATTTCCAGTGAACCGATGACTCCAAAATACCCATAGTGTATCTCAGAGAGTGTTACATTGCTCTGATGTACAATAGATGAGTAATTTACTATATGTGTAAGTCACCTTGGATGAAAAGGTGTCAGCTAAATACCACATAGCAGTCACAATAAGATGCTTTGGAGAAGATTCTGCTGAATGAATAACTGTAAAATGTAAATCTTTGTCCAAGGCAACCTGCTTATTGAAGTGTGTCTAGCATTGCAACTACCCATCCACACAGAGCAAGGTAACGCGTACACGTACGCACAATGGGCAGTTTTAAAGTTCTAAATTCACCTGATGAAAACTTGTATTTGGATTGTGAGAAAGCCACACTAACATGTAAACTCCACCCAGACCACAGAGGGATCTAAGCTATGTCCAGTCACAAGTGCTGTCAGGCTGTGCCACCAGTGCCTGTAGATCATGAGTGATATGCCGTGGGTTCAAGGTTGTGCTACCTCGATGAAGAACGACTGAGAGATTGTGTTTGATGTTTTATGACCCAAAACAGCCAGTGACCACAGGGAGGACATGCAAATTCCAAACAAAGAACCAGATTCAACACCACACCCCAATGTGCAGCTTACAGCAAGTCACCCACCCACATAATTTTTAACAATGTTAATTCGCAATGGTGAAAATGTAATTTTTGAAAGAAAAATGGAAAAGGAACAATAACAATTGCTTAATTGGATTCCAAAGGCATCTACCTCCATTAGGATTACATTACTTTTTGTTCACATACCATCAGGGTCCTCAGCAGGTTGGATACTCATATAGGGCTCTCCTTTGTCCAAGCGAGACTGACGCTGCCGACTCTCCTCCTCCAGAGCAGCTTCAGCACGGCTCTTGGCATTGACGTAAGCCAAGTAAGCAGGAGAGTTGTGGTAAGCCTTCATGTTCTCATTATACTCTATCTGCAAAGGGCAAAAAGATGTATCCCAGTCAGAAACAGACAGAGACGACAAAGGGGAAGAATGGAACACGCAAACAATGACAGACAGTTCATGCAAGCTGGACAAAATTTTTTATGACACCAGACGGAATGTGATGTGCCTTAACGTCTCCAGTGTTTTTCTATAGCAGGTTTTAAGCTCGAAATGGACAAGAGACAAAAAAAGTTCTCGGGATCCCTTTTACCATAATCCCCAACCCACATTGTCACTAGAGATTAAAATCCTGCTATGGAAACTTCATTAATGTTGATGTACCCCCAGCATCATAAACCAAATAAAAGCCATGGTGCAGGGTAAAATCACAATGGAACTCCCTCCTTAAGTCCATCTTGAACTCAAATATTCTTTAAAACGTGGTTAACAATCACAAAGGAGATTACCTCAAAATTGTGGGGAGAACGGTGTGTATTGATGCACAACTTGTCAAAGTTGTGACTTCAAGGAAATCATTCGGTCTGTAATTTTGGAAAGCTATCCACTACTCTACGGAGAAAGCAATGTTGACTGGAGGAACAGGTGACTGCATGAGACACAGCCCTGGTTGTTTCCATGGGGCACCCACCCCCAAGTCAAACCACCCGCCAACAGCCTGTAAAACCAACCTTCTCTGCTTCGTATTCATTCAAGTATTCCTGTTTCTCCTCATCAGTGAGGTCTCTCCACATGCCACCGATAATCTTCCCAATTTCCCATAGCTTCAGATCTGGATTGGAGGCTTTTACTTGGTCCCAAACCTGGTGATGAGAACCAGACATGGACGTGGGGTGGGGTGGGAGGTCGATAATGCCGAGCAGGAGGGTCACAAACCAGAGGAGGCCATATGGTTTAACCTAGCTCTTTCCAGGGAAGAGCCCACCACCAGCGGAGGAATCGAGAAGCGGTTTACTTTAGGATAAAGATATTTAGCGCTTGACACCTACCTCCAAGGGCCAGTTTTGTGTTCTGAGAAATGTATTGCATGATTTACACAACTGTTTGTGTTAACTACTTTTCTAACCAAATGCTCACAAAATACTGTGCTCACTTCCAAAAAAAAAGCAAGCAAATGCCTGAGCAAAGTTGTGTGTTTGTTTTTTCTCGGCCACTCTTTATATTTATATGCCACTTCAGGTTGTCTTGCTGGAAACAAGACGAACATAAAATAGCCCAAGATATTTAACACTTACCTTTCTACTGTATCGCATATAAGGCATCAGTGGTTTGTCTGGGGGCTTTGGTGGTTTAGGAATTGCAATTCCTGAGGAATTCTAGGGGGGAAAAAATGGAACACAGATTAAATGCAAACCTTAACAGTAAGATTATTTTAAATCTAGTACACAATGGGGAAAATGGAAATTAAGACAGCAGAGATGACTGAACACACTTATATGGCTTAGTGCTATCAAAATTTATACTGAAATATTTACATTCAAGAACTCAAGTTCAACATGAGCTAACATGTATCAAAACCTCTGTATTGCACAAAAACCCTGAACTTTAAAGACAGGTCATACAAACATTCTCACGCTATGCGAGTAAATGCTAGAAGATTTTAGGTGCAGCAGTTCCAAACTAACTGCATGCAAAGATGGAACTGTGCTGATGCAGCTGAAGCCAGGCCAAGCAACAAGTGCAAGATGCTACGAAAACACATACAGCACAGTTGCTTGGAACAGCAGTCTATGGTACAGGGCCTGGGGACAAAGTCACATGGGTACACACATGTACATTTGGCAGGTCCACACCAGGATAAGGGCAATGGAGGGGGTCGGAATTTCATTTAAGGATTTCACGAAACAAGAATAGTGACAAGGTGGAAGCAAGAGGCACAAGGGACTCCTGAAAAATGTGTGCAGTTGGGCCTAGAACATATAAACATCAAACGAATAAATGGTTGGCAATTAGTTTTGGATATGTTATGAAGAATGTATGACTGAACATAAAGTCAATTCCAAATTTAAAGACTGACAATTAATGCATTACCAGAACTAATAAAGGTTTGCTTTTATATAGCAAGGACAGTTTTCACCATTTTTGAATGAATAACTGCTGTTGCTTTGCTTGTTCTAGATTTGCCTCATGTTCAATTTCATTTTTCTTTTTTCCCTCCATTGGTCCTACCGTTACCCGGCTGTTGCTGCCTGGGTTCCCTCCCAGCCTGTAGTTGTTGTAGGCCAGATGACTGTATGGGTTGTATCCCACAAACCCTGGGGTGTTGGGCATTTGCTGATGGAAACAAATGAGACAAAAATACGAATGAGAAATGATAAACAGAAGGCAAACAAATCACAAAACTAATGAAAAAAGCCAAACCAAAAAAAAAATTTTAAAAATGCTTGCAAATAGTCATGCAAAAGCAACGGGCAAATTTTGAACCGAGGTACGGCATCTAAATTTGAAACCCTTACATGAAAGTAACAAAATAATTCTAAGGCTGGGGATATCGTTCACACGCTATAGATTAATATAAGGAAACATCAGAAATTAAACTGTTTCTGATTACAAAGGGGGGAAAAAAAAAAAATGTAGAGGCCAAAAAGTGATCACTTTCAGAAAATTAAGTATTAGCAGCTGCACAATGAAGGCAATGGTAAATTATACAAATAAGACTTCAAGCTAAGCAAATATTTAAAATGTAAAAAAGAACTTCCAATGGAGATTTCACATGAAACAGAGAATGTTACAACTAATTATCTTTGGAACAGTATCTAATACTTACTGTGGTGGGGGCTGGGGCTGGGGGAGGGGCATAGGATGGCCTTTCTGCATGGTGAAGAAGTTAAGATATTAATAACAACCCAAAACATTATGATGCCGTTTTCATGAAAATAACTACACAACCGTAGAGGAGCCTAATCTGCCTCTAAAAATGTTTCTGTAAATGTTTTCTGGTGAAGTGGTGCCATACATTCATGAACGAAAAACAATTAATGGTAGACCTGAATTAAAAGTCAAACTACTAATTAATTTCATTAATGGGAAAGATGTCGACGTCAGCAAGCTGGATGAGAAATAAACAATTTTGTAACACGGTACATTTGAGTAAAATTTGGATCAAAGTTTTGGGCCCAAATGTGTTTGGCACATTTTCAAAAATATACCCACAAAAACAAATGAATCAAACCAAGCATTCAGGCATTAAATATCTATCTTAAAGGCTCAGTGAAGCTGGCACCTTTTTTTTTTTTTTTCTCTGCAATGGTATTTACACTTCTGCAATTACAATTTTAATACAACATGTAAAGCATTTCTTTTTTGCAATTGCTGAAGTGTTCAAGACAAGAGTGCTATGACAACATTTCTAGAGCCATTTGGACATCTTGTCAGCTGAGTGGAAGCTATAACTTTAGGAGACATCACTGTACATCCATTAAAAGAACTAGGCATTTCAACCAGTGGGAGGTTACACGGGGGGGGGGGGGGGGGGGCAGTAAGAGAGGAAGTAGGAAGTATACTGAGCCCTCATAAGTTGCGGTCCAGCACCATGAAAAATCTTAACCACAGCTTATAAGATATTTTTGTGTGCAACTGACTTATTGTAAACAGTAGCATTTTCGACTTGTTGTGGAGTCATTTTCTTCCCCATGAGGTATAACTATATCCCAAAATACATTAAATCAGTTTATAGGATTTTGACTTTGAGGAAGTTTTATTTAACAACTGTGCTGGCTTATGAGGCATTCTTTGCATTTATGCAGAACATATTTGAATTTTGAGTACCTCCAAACAGCCAAGTAATGTAAAACCGAGAGAAATGATATTTTAATCAGCATAAATGTATCACAATCACTGCTTCTGTAGAGAGACAGTGACGTCAATTAAAAGCTTGCAGATTTGCAAATGAAAGATAATTGCTATTATATTAAAACAAGCACAAATGCAGCTGTAACTAAATATGAGGAATCTGTGCCAGTTTGATATTGAAGTTCATTAAAACTCTGCTAATGATGTGAATTCTTGGTAATGATGAGTTTTTTTTACATCAATTTAAATGGCAAAAATGTGTAATGCAAAGAAAGGGGTACACACACACACACACACACACACACACACACACACACACACACACACACACAAAGAAAGGGGTAGTATGGCTCATGTAGTTTACAACACAGCAATACAAGTTAAGTTCACATACCACACTAGAACAGCTGGAACACACTTCCACAACAAACATGTAACATTCCTGTCTTTTCCAACACAAAGTGATTTAAAAACTGTGTCTCTCTCTACCTCCTTCATTTGATTGCAGATGCAAAGCCAGCACATAACAAGGCAGTCAGCCCATGACATGTTCAAAATCACTGTTTGGTATATCCCCTCTCATTAGTTCTCTAACAATTTTTTTTTTTTTTTTTGGTACTTTTCTGTGCTTTGATGGCACAGCGGCGCACTGACACTTCACGGCTCCTCGTCAGTGAGTTTCAACAGGGTTTCCTACTTTATTTGAAGACATTTGAAGGTGCAACTCTATACGCAATAAGCAAACCAAAGTTTATAAAACAGTACCTAAGCAGGAAACACTTGTAAATACATTAATCATACGTAACACTTTTAACCTCTCCTACGAGCTACTGTTGTCTGGTGCCTGACACCACCAAGGCAGCTGTTTTGAACTGAAATTTTTGTTCTAATAAACCATGTCTCTGAAGTAATGGTTCATAGCCTGTTACGAAGGGGGGGAAAAAAGAAAAAAAAAAACAGGTACAAACTACATGTTGTCATAGTTTGGAAATCTTTCATTACACAAGGGAAGCCTGTATGCATGTAAATTGAACAAAAAGATACGGCATCTTTTCTAAAATTTCAAATTCCTAAAATTTTACTGCAGGAATGACTGACTTGTTTTTACAGTCACAGCTAATAGGAGTCAGTAAAATGGACTAGAACAGAACAAGAGTGTGTAACTGCTATAATCCTGTCCGGAGTCTGTGAGCATGAGTAATAAACATAAGGATGAATGCTGGATAGACTGCTCAACTATCAGGAGTCTGAACAGTAGTTTGTGAAAACAACATTTTTAATCACTTTACATTTTTTCTTTTATTGTGCTTCCAAGGTAAAAGTCTTATTAGATGAGGTTTCTACGAAACCAAACCAGCAACCTGAGAGATGTCGGTATAAATCTTTGTTGATACTTTTACGGGTAAAAGCAACTTTGGAGTTAGACTTCTAGTCTTGACTGTAACTCTAAGCTGAAGAACCAACATCCATATATATGAGTCACAAAAATTGGGTGGAACCTTGAAACTGGAACATGACAAGAAGGCATAAAGGTTATTCCTTTTGGGTGAGTAAAATTCTGGATTTTTCATGTTCAATTACAACTTTCTGCAATTACATTACATTAAAACTTACTTGACATCTTGGTTGAAGGATGAAGATATCAGGCTACGGTGATCATGAGATCTGCAATACACAAATCAACACAAAAAAACATGCTGAAGGGCTACATTTCTAACAGCAATGTTACACATAGCTTAATTTCAAGTTAACACTAACGCAAACTACTGCATACAACAGTTCTTAAGTTTGTGTGTGTGAGATAAATTTCATTCAATAAATCTTTTCTTTAAACAGGCTAGTGAAATTTCAGCTGGTGTAAGAAAAAAATCGTAAAACACAAGCAAATACAAGCAAATTAATGTATTACTTTGCTGTACATGTTGGTTTCAAATTACAGAGGAGTAGGCAGTGTGGTAGTTAGACCCTACACCTTAAAAGCGGAGAGTAAAGGTTCAAATACCCACTCGTGCTGTAAGTACTTTCCCCGAATTAGTCAAATTTATCCAGCTAAATAAATGGGCAAATTAACCTAATCAGTACACAAACTTAAAATTGTAGTTTCATTGGACAAAGATGTCAGCTAAATAATGACTAAAGATAAATCCACTTAACCATTAAAGGAATCAAAACAGCTTATGAAAATATACATGCTTTCCCATACAGCAAGATTATTTATTCAGTACAATGACATTTGCATTCATGACTTCTACACCTGTGTTGTGGGCAACCTTGAAAGAAATGCAACAACTGGTACCACCAAATAGCCATGCAAGCAGCCCTGCATACGTGATTTGATTCCGAACAATCTGTACAACAAAAACAAGGCAAACATGGAATGAACACTCATTTAGGAAAAGGACAGAACACATTAAGCCCATCTACCTATATACAGGACTTAACTGTGTTTAACACATGGTAAAAAGGGATAAGTACTTCCTATGACACTGACAGTCTCAACCAATCAGAACCAGTGATTTATGTACATAGCATATCAAACCTAGCTCAATCTATGTGGAGTCTGCATTTTCTCTCTGTCTTCACTGGCATTTAACCCTAATAATGCAAAGGCATGAATTTCAGAGGAATTTATGACTCTAAATTGCCCCTAGGGTGTATGAATACCCTATAGTGGACTGTCCATGATATACTGTGCTTTACAATCCAATGCTTCCAGAATTGGCTCAGGATCACCACTACAAGTGGCTATTAAAAAAGTGGATTCTGTTTTTCTTTTATTGTAATTTTAAATGTTGATATTTATTTTAAATTACTTTTCTTTACACTAAGAAAGCTTTATGCTTATCCAATGTCTAAAAAATATTAGAGCTGTATATGAAAAGGCAACCCTAACTTGTCAGTTTTGGGTACTTTAACCAAATTGTATACCAAGGTTACGGGTCTGGTTTTGTATACAAACCTATTTACAACTATTCACAACATTAAATCAATTTGGAGAAAAATGTCAGTTACCTGAGTAAATGTATTGTCCAGCTGGGAAATTGTTACTGAAGCCGTTTAGTTTCAGTATAGGTATCCTTTCATTTACAAAAGTAATCCATTCCAGAAAACACTATGTACATCAAATTTTTGTAAGCAGAAATCCCATTTTGCATTATTTTAAATGGGGAAAAATAATAATGTATTCCCAACCTATCCAAAACCCCAAACTCATTTCCCCAAATGTCAATAAGACTGCAAAACATCTATATAATACAACAACCAGCCTTTACCATGCTGTTGGAGTGCTCAGGACATGGAACAGTACAAACAAAAGCTTTATGTCACTGCAGCATGGTTAAATAGCAACACTTGAAGCATACACAGTACCAAAGTTCTAGAATACAGAGACCACCACTGGGGCCAGCAATCCACCCCAAAACACACACAGACTGGGGCAGCATTGCATTATGGGAGAGGCACAGCTCCCCCTACCACTGTTACATTAATCCATGATTTAAACCATTTAATGATTATCAAATACTTAATGGGGTCATTAATGGGTACAGTTATACAGGAGATGTCAGTCTCACTGACTCCGGTATTTCTTTACAATGAACTGAGCAGTGCTCCAGAGGACAAGCAAGAAAGCAAGCAGGGGTCCACTGAGCACATCACGTTTATTGGGAACAACTTTGTAAAACTGTGCACGGTTACCAAAAATGATACATTAAAATCATCCTTCTTGTAAATTCAAGTCCGAGTAGTGAAGTTCTACATATGGAAAAATTAAATTACTGTTAAAAACTACCACCACATTAATTACATACAGCTAGTACCTGACATACAAACTTAAGTGGGTCCAGTAGTTGAATGCAACAGGAAACATGTAAAGGAGTCCACATCAATTCTATATGCAGCAGCTTGTGTGACATGAGCGAGCAAAAATGATATTGAGCACACTGATGATGCTACAAGAATCACGTATAGTTTATCTATAACTGTTTGTGAGATGTACTTTTGTTTACTCAAGCTGCTTTGGAGAAAAGCATCTGATAAAAGAATAAACATATATGTCATTAGCCCAAACAGCTCTGACACCTAGGAGGCAGCAGCTGGGTTTTCTAGACAGGAGATGATCAGCAGACTGCCTATCTTTTGGTGTGTTTCTCTCACCTGCTGTAAAGCTCACAGAAACCAAGCTAACAAAGTCTCGTGCACACTCCTGTGAGTTCCAAGTCCCCTGGCTGGGTATTTGTGACCAGTTGTGCCATTTTTTTTTTTCCCCTTTACAACAAGAACAATGACCAGAGCTAAAGCAGGGAGTTAAGCCACCAGTTACTATTTGCAATCGCTATCTGTCAGTGAACGGGGTGACACTTCAGAACACAATTTTAATTGTATGGTAATTCTACGAAAAAAATACAGGTATGCAGACTACTGGTTCACAGACTTTGAGTAAAACGGCCCGAGAAAAGATGTACCCATGTTTAGTATGCAGACCGACTGCTCCCGGTATCACATACTTTTCCCTGACAATATCAAAGTCATGCCCCAACAAGGCAAAGACTTTTCACCAATGTATGATAATTTTACACTTTTACTACAGTTTAGAGAAATGGTATCCTTTATTTTTTTTTCCACGTACATCTCTGCAATTAGGAGGGGTCTCAAAACTCACCACTTCCTAACTCACTTCTTCCCTGATCTCCTAAGTGTTCAACAGGCGTAACAAACACATACACGTTTAATAATCTCTAATAATTCATTTAATAATGGAAAAGCCTATATGCAGCTACTTGTGTAACGTACAGACAAACTAACCGTACTCAGAATTCACATCTGTTATCTGTATTGGTCTCCGAGATGCACGTCACTTTGGAGAAAAATGCCCGCTAAATTAAATCTAAATGTACTGTATGTGTCTTTTATATGTTTGTATACTGACTGTGGGGGGGGGGGCGTGGTGGTGCCTTGCAACAGACTGGCATCCTGTCCTGGGTGTGTCCCCTCCCCCTCTGGCCTTGCACCCTGTGTGGCTGTGTAAGGCTCACTACAACCCCGCTTGGGACAAGCAGTTGTTGACAATGGATGGATATACTGACTGTGCAGTAGTTTAAAAAAAAAAAAAAAAAAAATCTGCCATAGTCTGTTCATTTCCTACATGATTATTTAAATTTATTCATTTAGCAGACGCTTTTCTCCAAAGCAGCATACATCTCATACACAATACAAAGTGTGCATTACATCAGCGGAAAGAGACACTTAGATGCGGACATGTGATTCTTAAGTGCAGTTTGTGTCAACCATGAACCAATGTACATCACACGAGTAGCTGCATAAAACTTTATCCTAATATTGATGATTCCTGATCACCTTCCTAGTAATTTTGTTTTTTTTGAGATACATATAAACATTTACATTACATTACAGGAATAGCTGTATAAAAGTTTATCCGGGCACGATCTCAAAGTAATAGTACATGAACATTTACACCTTACATGAATGTAAGCGATCATGGGGGAAGTGAGTCTGGAAGAGGAGAGATGGTTAATATCATCCTAATGTTTTGATTACCATTGCTTGAGACTGTTTTTTAGTGTTTGGAGGGCATTTGTGGAAACATTTAGGCATGTCCGTAAAGTGCAGAAATGTACCATCCCTCCCTTTAAAATACTGTGATGGGAAAAAACCTCCTGGTTTATAGACTCTTGGTCTAAGACCAAGGAAGGCACAGTGGTGCAGCAGATTTCCCCAGGTCCTGCTCTCTGGCGGGTCTGGGGTTTGAGTCTTACTTGGGGTGCCCTGCGATGGACTGCCGTCCTGTCCTGGGTGTGTCCCCTCCCCCTCCAGCCTTGCGCCCTATGTTGCTGGGTTAGGCTCCAGTTTGCCACAACCCCATTTGGGACAAGCGGTTTCAGCCAGTGCATGTGGTCTAAGGACTGGTTTCAGGAATTAATTAGGTCCATATAACAGCGATACCTGTATACACTAAATACCTCTCAAAAACCTCACATTGCTGTCCAACACCTGAAAGTTACTTTTTTGCACAGTTAACAAAACATAGTTACAATTTTGATGGGTCTTAGCCACATCTATTATGAAAGCAAATAAAAAGACAAAACTGAAAAATACAGCTTTGAGAAGTTTTCACTCCCTTAGCATTTAGTATCATTTAAAAATAAAAAAAAAAAAAGGCCTCAGCATTCCACCATTAAAATTTGACCAATCTGTTGAATGAACATGCACACTGAGTACACTTAAATTAAGTTTAATTTACCTGTCTTTTCAAGGATGAATACACCTGTCTGTTGGGGAGTGCTGTTCATCAGTAGGGACTGATAGGCTTATCAAAATAGAAATTACAAAATGCTTGGAGTAAAACCTTGAAGTCATACCCTGAAATACTCCCATTCAAATAAGAATTTCACATCAAGAGGAGTTTCATTTAATATCTCTGCTTTGGCTTACAAAGCATTTTTTTGCATCTATAATAACCAAATTTGCATTTTGCATTCCTCCTGACAGCGGGGCAGAGTGAGAAATTTACATTTATTCCTTCAACAGTCATTTTTCTCCAACTTGACTAAACTAGTATTAAGCAGACATGTTTATGCAAGGTGACTTCCAATGCTAGATACATTACATTAAGCTCCTTGCAATCATTCACCCACTTGTACAGCAGAACAATGTAAGACATTCACCCAAGCAAACTATCTGTGATCAATTCTCCTGAAAGACATCTTTGACCTGTGGGAGGAAACCAAGGTAAAGACAGGAAAACATGCAAATTCTAAAAAGACTGAGCGGGGATTGAACTCAGGTTACATCTCACAGACAAGGTGCTGTGAGATCATGTCAACTCATTCGGTGAGTGAAAATTCATTTGCATTGCTTTCACTGATTTTGTTTGTCGCTAAAGATTTTCTGGATTAAAGGTTGAACTAACACATAAACAGTATTGTAGGTATGTTTTGTTTGTGAGTTTTAGGACACAACTCAAGCGCAGGTAGACAGCCATGCAGTATTATAGTCATTAATAAGCAGAAACTCCTCTGTGTTGCTGTGTAATAACTTTGGATATGGCAATATTTTACCATACATGGGTGTAAACTTTGGAGCAGAGCAGTCCAAAAAATAATTGAATATCATTAAAATGACTGGTAATTATATCATGAAGTGTTGATGATTCACCTTAAAAGGGTTTTTCCAGGTACAAATTACCTTCATAAGGTGAGGAAAGAGTAGTCTGCAAACAATCTGACAGTGACCGCCAAAAACAAAGCAAAAGCTACTCTTGCATGGTTTAAAAAAGTGAAACCCTGAATAGCCCAAAGTCCTGACTTAAATCCCACTGAAAAATTGTAAAAGCAACAAAAGACTGCTGTACACCACCACCACTTGACAATTATTCTGCAACAACTGAATAAATTTAACAAGGAACACTGAGCAAATATTAAACCTGCATATGTGGAAAAACTGGTTACAATATACTACAAAAGACCCAAGACTTTAATTGCCAAAAAAGAGTCTGCTACCAAATATGAAATGCCAAATGACTAAAGGAGACAAACACGTTTAAAAGCTGGATTGTGATTATGCCTCAAACTGTTAAGTACTGTATATACACACAAACATATGCAAACTATGGCAGTCCATCAACATGAGAACACAGCATATACGATGCCTTAACATGAAATACCTAACAGGTACTTCATTCTGTATGAAGGCACTTACCTTTATTAACTCAATTATTAAAATCTTGCAAACAGCTTTGATAAAATACCTTTAATCACAGAATTATATCAAATATTTCTAGTAATCATCAAATGACAATGCATCTGTATACTTTGCAGAATAAAAACACATGCAGTGAGTGGTCTCAATTTTTATTTAGTTTCTGCCTGTCAAATTTATTCAAATATCACCACCATCTGCGTACTCTACCTTACCCTGTAGGCACTGGACCTCTGTGTCCATGCACTGGCAAACAATGAATAACTGTGAAACTGATATTATGGAATGAAGTGAAATATACCATTAAATAAATAATCATTTTGTTCCAGGTTCGGTTCCTGCCATGTTATCACGTACAAAAACAACGACTTTGACATTTCAATTTCTGGTGACATTTCTCATCCTTTTAATATACATTAATATATAATGCCAATTCGATCCCTCTCCCACTACCTGAATTCGCCCAAGTATATGACGACATGCAACTAATGAAGCCCGTCACGCGAGGGATGGGTGAACGGCAGGTTTGGGACCACGACACGCTAAGTTCCCCGCTCCCATCAGCCTCTAGGTGACGCAACGTCAGAGTGCTTGAAGTTGAGCATGCGCATTAGTGACATACTCCGATTTCATTTATACTTCGAAAGCCTCCGAAAGGCATATCAAAATAATACAAAAAACTAGCCAGCTCGGGTTTTGCATTATCGGAACATGGGCTTATTAACAGGGGAATTCTATTCGATAGAATAGATTTACAGGAGCAGGAGCAAAAATGCTTGGGAGCGCAATGTGACTAAATTAATACATAAATATAATTATGATAATTATTATTATGACAGACACAAGCCAAGCAGAGAACGTGGCATTCATTGAATTCAATTTAAATTATCACATAAAAAATTTATGCCAAACTTAGTAGCATGAAAATACTACTAAGTATTATTTTTTTAAAGACTTAATCTGAATCTTGAATGTATGAGAAACCGACCGAACGAACCGCAGGAACAGCAGCCTCTGCTAGTCTGGGCCACTGCCGCAGTACTAGCGGAAAATGGGTACAAAGAGAAACATTTACACAATCAATGTGAATGTTTAAATGTATAAATTAGTCATTTCGGTAAGCGAGCGGTGTTATCTGGCGATGCACTGACAGGCGTGATGGCGGAAATCAGTGCTGACTACGGTGATGGTGAATAGCCTAGCTAGCCTCGATCGCCGCAGAAGAATCGTACGTGCTCTCGTCTCGTCTCTCGGTCTCTCTGCCCTTCGTTCATAATGTCGTACAAAAACAAAAAGGCAAACCAGTTTCAGGGAATTTGTTTCGCAGAAGCCGCTGTATAATTTTAGACTACCGATGGTTAGTGTACGGGGGGTAGTAGAGCGGTGAAACACACCGTCTAGAGCTGATGGTTGAACAAAGAAACCCTGCTGAACACTCTTCTTGATTCTACGCGACGCATCGCCAGCAGCGATACTACTCTACTGTACTCACAGCTGACTTTCTTCTTCTGACAAGCAGCCAGTCGCTGTTACCAACACAACAACACCTTGTTTTCGGCGTGGGAAAATATTAATATACATTTCACAATTCACTCACATATATTTACAATGCATTCGGTTAACAACAATAGATAGTGAACTGAGGCCTACTACTTTCGTTGCTCTCCGTTGAACATTCGTTGAATCATGGACAAAAGTAACGCCGCTCAAACACAAGTATCTGGCCTCTGCAAAAGCAACTGAAAATGTGCAAAATGAATTATAATATCGCTAAAAAGAAAACCAAATTTTGTTAATAATATTTGCCACTGATACGAATTTGAAATGGCGGAGAAGCTACTAGCCTTACTAAGCCGCCCTTAGGCAACACTTTCCTGGCATGTTTTCATTATTTTTTTTTGTTTTTTTTTTTTTTTAATAAAACAAAAACATGTGCATACGCCGGCGTATACTTCCATTAGTAAACATAACAACAATAAAACGGCGACTCACCCCGTTACTGATGCGCTTGAAGAAATGGAGAACAACCACGAATGAATAAACTGCCGCGTGTTACGTCGAGCCGCCTTGCGCACACTCACGAGTGACGTACAGCGGCACTGGATGCGTGTGACGTCACAAAAACAAGGGCTTAAAAACCATTTGGTGTTGACTGATCAGTTTCACTCCCGGGGCTACATTTGCGATGCTGGTCTCGGGAGTTTCTGTTTCCAGATTTTTTTTTTTTTTTAAATTAAAAAAATATAATAAAACACTGCATTATTGTGGATAGGCTTTTCATTATCCCCATGACATTGATGTTCATCACCACAAATTAGAATGTTTTTAAAAATCCCATTTTGTAGCTCCCTCCTCCTTACAAGCTACCCTATCATGCTTTCTGAAGACCAGGGCTGGCTGTAGAGTTGTGGGGCTCATTTTGGACTATTTTGGTAGGGCCTCCTGGGTTTGATTATTTCATATTTGCTATCAGAAATATATGGTATAGGGGACATGAGGGCACAGCAGGTTTGGCTGGGTCCCACTATCTGGCGGGTCTGGGGTTCGAGTCCTGCTTGGGGTTCCTTGCAATGGACTGGCATCCCATCCTGGGTGTGTCCCCTCCCCCTCCAGCCTTGCTCCCTGTGTTGCCGGGTTCAGCTCCGGTTCGCTGCAACCCCACTTGGGACAGACGGCTTCCAACAGTGTGTGTGTGTGTGTGTGTGTGTGTGTGTGTGTGTGTTTTCACCCAAAACAGATCTCTGCTCTGGGGAGGAAACAGGAGCATCCAGTAACCCATCTGAACACATGGGGAACATGCAGACTTTGCACAGACTAAAGAGGAACTGACCCTACACTCTAATTTTACACTAAAGGTGCTGTGAGACACCTGTGCTACCAGCTGCACCGCAATGGTGCTGTATTTGAAAACATTCTGAAAATAAATTTTATATATTTCACCTGGGGGGGGGGGGCGTGGTGGAGTATCTTGGAGCGAATCTTTAACTTAATATCACACGTCTGACATTACTCTATGACATTAATGGAACAATAACAACTGACCTTTTTTGTCAGCATGAGGGTTTGTATGTTACTGGCTTAATGTAAATGATGTATGGCTTGGCAACTTGCTGTAACAAAATATTTGTCAGACTGTTTCCTCTACCTTGTGTTAATTGACTATAACTTTGCATGTTGAGCTTTGTCTCATGGTGGTGCTGGAGGCACCTTTAGACAATTTCCCAGCCCTTGTCTCATGCGGACATAAATATCAGTCAGATTGGATACTTGCTCAGAGAAAATAACTTTGTGCTGGAGAATCATTTCTGTAGTCACAGCACGATTAGGTAAGCACTGGGTTGCCTTATGTGTCGCTGCTGTTCTTATCTGGCACACACTTACTTCTATGCAAATAACAATGTATTATATCTGACACACGGGGGTGTGGTGGCGCAGTGGGTTGGACCGGGTCCTTCTCTCCAGTGTGTCTAGGGTTCAAGTCCCGCTTGGGGTGCCTTGCGATGGACTGGCGTCCCGTCCTGGGTGTGTCCCCTCCCCTCCAGCCTTACGCCCTGTGTTGCCGGGTAGGCTCCGGTTCCCCGTGACCCCATATGGGACAAGCGGTTCTGAAAATGTGTGTGTGTATATCTGACACGTTGTTTCTTCTACCTTGTTAACTGTACATTTGCTGCTTTGGTTTATCTTATCATGAGACATCATTGCTGAGATGGATAACTGAGAACAGAAAGAATACCAAAAGGACCTCTATATGTGCTTCATTGGCTACAGCAAAGGCTTTGATTGTGTTGACCATGTTAAAATGTGGAATGTAATAAGAATACCTCAGTATCTTGATGAAGAACAGATCACAGTGAAACCAACTGGCAAGAGTAAGACAAGGGCTTGAATGCTCTACTTAACTTTTCAACTTGTACACTGAAAAGATTACAAAACACAGTACAATTTATTCTTATACAGTTCTCTACCCTGAAGACAGACTCAAACAAAGCAAGTGACAAATCATATAACATAGAATTGCAGAAAACTCTATATTATTAGGTGAAAAGTACAGTTAAAATAATAGGGGCACATAGATATTATGGCCAAGCTGGAAATCTCATTAGGTGCATAACTGATGACTTATGATCGTGTAAAGTGCTGCTGGCAGCTGTCTGGGAGAGCTGGACTGAGCACAGATTGAGCAAAAGCTCAAAAAATGTCTCTAATGGCAAGAAGCTCTTTGCAGAAAGAACCTCCTTGCTACCTTTGCCAATTTTGTTCTGCTTGTTCAGCTTCTGAGAGAAGAATGCGCATGGATGTAGCTTGGGTGGAGATGTTGAGAGAAATCCGCTCCTACCCCTACCTCCGAGGCATCTACATCTAGCACAAGTGGTGGTGCAGAATCCGGATATGAACTGTTTTTTAGGCTCATGGAAAGATGAGAGAGATGTAGCAATTCACTCAGGCCATTTGGCTACACCTCTTGATATGGAGGGAAGCAACCAAAATAAATTTCTTAATGAAATGCCAATGGAAACTTGAAAATCCTAAAAGTATTATATTTCTTTCATACTTTGTGGTCTGGGCCAAACAACCACCATGAAAGAGTGGATGTCCAGGAGTAAAGAGAGGGTTGTGGCAGTTCATGCTGTTTCTGTGCCATGACCAAAAAACCGCTGTGAAATTTTTCTACAAGTATGTTGTTCCAGATAATACTGAAGGTGTAAATCTACAGTCCTTTGTAGGGAAGATTTGGTAAGAGTTTTAATAGAAACGGTCGATAATTCACAGTTACATTCAGATTTTTTCAACAAAGGTTTAATGATAGCAAATTTAAAGGCATCTGGAATCCTGCCATTGAGTAAAAATGTATTTAGTACACTAACTGTAGGTTCTGAAAAAACAAGTTGGGTTTTTGATTTGGTGGGGATTGGATCAAAAGGACAGTTTGTAGTTTTCATAGTAGGTTTCAGTGCCATATCCTCGGTGGTATTTAAATTGAAATTACTTAACTTAGGCATGGTGAAGCAGATGGTTTGGTCTCTGCCGTAATGTCATCTGATTTATTATTAAAAAAGATCACAGAATCACTCGTGTGAAGGGATTTCAAAATGTCGTTCTGAATTCCTACTACAAAAATTACAACCATTCTGAAGAGAATGCAAGGATTGTTTCTATTTTACCAATTAATTTAGAGTAATATTTAGATGGCAAGCTGCAAGAAGTGGTTACATGGAGTGCTTTCTTATATTTTTTATCAAATTCACCACATGTTATACTGTATAATAAATCTGTAGCTGATCTCCATTTATGTTATAATTTATGAGATTTTAACATAATGGGACACAATGAATTATTGAACTGATGGTGAGTTCCTTATAGCTATGATTACTTCATTACTTAATTATTCTTAGCTATTTTTATTTTTTGGGCACATACTGTAGTTTTTTGACTAAGTTCTTAACAATACAAACATTGAACAAACGAATGACCGGGAAACAAAAATAGAATTCACAAAAAATTTGAAAAATTAGGACAATTCAAAAGCCTTTAAAGCTTTACAGTTACTGAAGTCAAGATAATATTGACAAATTGCTCGTCATCACCATTAGAACAATAAAGAGAAGTTTTTTCCCCATTAAATTGACTTTTACAACGATGACATTTTACAAGTTAAGATTAATCACATAGCATTCTTAACCTGTTTTCCTACCAGTATCATAGCAACCAACCAAAACATCTTTAAACAACAAAGTCAATACACAGAGAATCATCCATGAATCTATTCATGTCTTTCCAGACCAGCTGGGTATATGAACCGTTCCAAAACAAAGGCAGAGCAGTTTTAGAGCAAGAATCACAAAAAGCAGTTTGTCTCTCTTTCTTTGCAGTTTTAAGATAGTTTAAATCTGGTTAAAAATCTATTAATTATTTTATAAGAAAATTACCTAACCTTATTTAGACCTGTGTACTTAAATGGTGTGGTCCAGACTTTTTACCATTGAATATTTGTTGCAAAATGGGTGGCATGGTGGTTCAGCGAGTAGTATTGCCTCCTCACAGCCCCTGGGTGGTGTGAGAGAACATGGGTTTAATCCTTTCTTGGTCTCTGTGGAGTTTGCATGTTCTCCCTGTGTCTGTGTGGATTTTTCTATGGGTGCTCTGGTTTCCTCCCACAGTCTAAAGACATGCAGCTCAGGTGAAGTGGTGGCACTAAAGTACCTGTAGTGTGTGAACAAGTGAGTGAGTATATGCATGTGTCAGTCATCTGCAATGGACTGGTGTCCCTTCCACGGTGTGCACCCTTCAGCCTTACACTTCATGCTTTTAGGAGAGGTTCTGGTTCACCATGACCCTGCTTAGGCCAAGGGAGTATTGAAATTGGACTGATAAATTTTCAACAGAACTATTCAGCAGAGCAAAGGGGGAGATTTTTTTTAAAAATGTTCCTTACCAAAGTGTCACAGGGATCAAGACAAGGAGAAAGTGGAGAAAAGTGTCACGTAAATGAATACATGTAATTAAGTGTAATGACAGGTAGTTTGCATCTATGCCAAGAGAAGTCAAGAAACACAATCTAGTATAAGGCTGTGAGAGTGAGACATTACAAAACTCAAGTAAATCGTACAGAATTTAGCAGAAGCTAGAAATGTTAACTAAGAGTGCCTGACTCCTTATATCAGTGAATACTGAAGTCACCAATTACCATGACTTTACCATAGGAAACAAATAAATTGGCAAGGAAGTTGCTAATTTGTCCAGTAACAAGGAATAAGGCCCCAGATGTCTGTAAATTTGTAATATAATTATTTTAGATTTGGATTTAACATCTATTAGTAAAACTTCAAAAGATGTAAAATTATATAGCTTTCCAGAGGTAATTTGTAGTTTCCTGTTGAAGAGAACTACATACAGCTCCTTAGCCAAAAGTACAAGATTTGTGGAAATAATTATATCTTGTGCGTCCCTGAATAAAAGGATCGTATCAGAGTTGCTACGACAAGATTGAGCAAGAATAAACTGATTGTATTGGTAACTCAACAGAATGTCCAAGATATGAGAATATGTAACAGGCATTTTACCCAACTTCTCGGCAAAGGTGCTGGTTTGGCTTTTACAGTTTTAATAAGTTTCAAGTCTCCAGCATGAGCAATCCTCTGTAAGATCTGCTTAAATTCCTGCTCTTAACTTTAATTTGCATTTTCATTTAAATTATGACTATGTGCATGGCACTCATAGTCATGGCTGCATGGAGGGAAGGAGGGAGGCAGGATGAAAGTCATCTGTACCCCACGTACCCCTGACTGACTGCCTTTTTAACTCTTCCATGCAGTAGGTGTGTTCTGACCTGAGAAGGAAAAAGAGAGAAACAAGAGCCCCAAAAACCACTCCTGACCTGGCAACTGTGCCACACTTGTCACCTCTTTCAATACTTCATACAAATAAGCAGAGGGCCTTTAGTGTGGACTTTGCACATGCTTTTTTGTCCTGTCATTCTCATGGAGTGCAAACGACACATTAGGTAATTTGTAAGATGCCGCTTTGCAGTGATTTTGGGAAGTAGCCAGAGAAAGATTATTGTTGGTTTAACATGTAGCTATTGCCTGGATGGTGCTACAGTTAGTTAGACAATTTTGCTGTCATATTTCTGGATAAGACATGAGATCCCCTCCAGTTAGGGAGGAGACCATCATGCTTAAAAAATTCTGGCCTTTCCCAAACCCAATATGTCTGGATTCATCTAATGTCTCTAATCAAACATTGAGGGAGAGTAACTTTCGATATACTATGCCGCCATAAACACACACACACACACAAAAACTGCTTGTCCCCAGCAGGGTCGCAGCAAACTGGAGCCTAACCCAGCAACAGGGGCTGGAGGGGGAGGGAACGCACCCAGGACAGGACACCAGTCCGTCACCAGGCACTCCAAGCAGGACTCGAACCCCAGACCCACCAGAGAGCAGGACCCAGCCAAACCCGCTGCACCACCACACTCCTACAAACATTCTTGATAATTGGCTTGATATGACTAAATTCCAACACTTTATTTCAGCTTTCACACACATTGACATAAAACTCTCAAATACCTCTGACTGCTGAAGACAAATATCAATAGTACTGACAAGCAACTACAAGTTGAATACTTTGTTGTCAGCAAAAGAATCTAGTCTAACCTGCAAATTGGAAATCCCGTTTAACAGGAAATCCTCGGTTAACATAGTTCTGGATCATTCTGAAAAGTCCAGTTGCTAATTACAAGCATGTTATTCTCTGTCTCGACAACAGATCTGCCTAGTGTTAAGTATCTGTTATAGGTCTGAACCGGGGCCCTAGGTGCCAGTGGTATGACCTTTGGTTTGTTGGACCACTTTCCATCTGGCTCCTGCTGCCATGCAGTCTCACAATGGTGCTCTGTGAAATGCCGGGAAAATATTCTAGTAAGAAAATGATGCCAGGGATACAAAATGATGATGAAACAATGGCCTATAGCAATGCTGAAGGCTGTTTTCTACTCAATATCCCACTCACATTCTGATGCGATTATATACACTGCACAGATCCAACTGAGTAAAAAAGGTGGTACCTTTTACCTCTAGAAGTGTTGCTGGAACCAAGTATATGGGCACTTAATAAGGTTTAAAAAAAGAAAATGCCTGCTGGTAATGTTGACGATTTGATTATACCTTGTTTAGTACTTCTGCAAAATAAGGCTCCACTGACAGCAGATTAATTTATTTCTTTCATTGATATTATTGAAAACTGGTGTTTTTTTCCTTGCATTAACTTCTGGAAGGGAGTAGAACCTGATAGCTGGTATGCTCTCTAAACCTTTCTAGGGAACTCTGGCATGATCTCAAAAATTTTTTTTAACCCATTTAAGATGCAGACTGCCTTCTCTACTGCGAGGTTCAAGAATCCTAAGATGACATCCTAGACAAAATAAATTTATTCACAACAGCTACCATTGTCCTCCTAGTTCCTCTACTGGAAGTAAAAGGTGTTCTTGATGATGGTCCATATACTACGACCTATTGTTCCCACTGTGGAAGCCATCTTCTCCATTCTATAGATCACTGATACCTGTGAGAGAGCTGGCTTGACTATCAAAAAGCATTAGCTGGAGACCATCCCGGAGACACAGAGCACACCTGGGCGGGACGTCAGTCCCATCATTGGTAACCATACACAGAGACCAAGACATGGACACACTGTGGGCAATTTAAATTCCCTAATTCATTGGGGACAGCTGGTAGCATAGTGGTTAGTGCTACTGCCTTTGGCTCTAGAAGGTTGCAGGTTTGATCCATACCTCTGGCTGTAGTGCCCTTGGGCAAGGTACTTACCCTAAATTGCTCCAGTAAAGTTACCCAGCTGTATAAATGGGTAAGTAACTGTAACAATGTAAGTTGCTATGGTGAAAAGCATCAGCTAAATAAATTAATGTAAAAGTTATTTGGGACAGCAGAGTGAGTAACACTGCTGTCTCACAATTTTTGAGAGGATCTGGGTTTAATCCCTGCTCAGTGTGTGTAGAGTTTGCATGTTCTCCTTGAGTCTGCATGGGTTTCCTCCCACAGTCCAAAGACATGCTGTTCATGTTCCCCCATAGTGTGAGTGACACAGAGGGAGTGTGTTCCACTGATGTATAAATGAGTGGCCCAGTGTAAGCAGTGTATCAAGCAGTGTAAGTCACCTTGGTGAATAAGGTATGGGTTGATAACACTACATGGAGCTTATTGGAAGTTGCTTTGGAGAAAAGAATGTGCTAAATGGAAAAAAATGTAAATGAAAGTCTAGTAGGAGGCAGAGCTTCCCCTGATGAAAGCAGTGGTCAACAAATCCACTGCCATGTGTGCCAACTTGGCATAGGCTGAGACAGAATCAAACCTAGGCTCAAACAGCACATGCACAGTGAAACACCAGTGCTACCCACTGTTCCACCTAGCTGTTAGTTGTGAACTTTATTGCACTATATTGGAAATATCTAAGACAAATTATCAGTTTCTTTCCAGAGTGGACCCAGCTGTGTACCAAAGGATAGACTCCTGACCTCTGTGACCCTGCATTGGAACATTGGTTAAGGTTAATTAATAAATGAATGACAATATATTGAAACACACACACACACACGCATTTTCAGAACCGCTTGTCCCATACGGGGTCGCGGGGTATATTGAAACAGAAGTTTAAAAATATTTTTCATACATGTTAAAGAATGGTGTTATTTTCATTGTCATGCATAAACAAATCTTTTATAATTTGTTTATGCATGTATTTTACTTCATTTTAGCAACCTACTTTCTGTTCAGGATATGATTATTACTTTTTCTATAAATAATGGTAACTCAAGCCCTCCACAATGGGAATTCAACTAATGTCCTGATTTAAAGGAAGAAACTAACCCTGTTATAGGAGGAATATGTGTATTTGCTATTTGGTATGCAGCTACTTGGGAAAAAGTATACCAGTAAAATGCCAATAAGAAGCAAACTGTTCTTCAGTATATTGCCTGTGACTAAAGCATTTAATCTATTTCTGCATGCACTTCTGCATTCCAAGAACTGTATGTGCCTTTGGATAAACACATCTCCTAAATGAATATATGTAAATGTAAATATTATGCACACAGAAAACAAAAGAGGAGCAAGCCTCTTTACATAAGGGAATACCCTTAAGGATTAACCCCTGTTGATTCTAATACCGTAATTTGTATCGCTGTTGTATCACATTTTACATCTAATTTATATATAGCTTTTAAGTTTTTAACTGTTCTTTTAACTTTCATGTTCAGCATGTAAATGCTTTAATCATCTTTGCCATTAGATAATGTATTACAGTTTGAAATTTGTTTATTTCTTAAGCATTCTGTTATTTAGATGTTTCAATATCCCTCCATCCATTTTCTGAAATTGTAAATATGAGAAACCATTTAAGTTCAAGGTAGCATTTTGTTTTGTGTATTTTTTCTTTAAATGTAGATTATAATGAAATGATTGAGATGTTTAAAAATGGAAGATCTGCAGATAGCTATTATTAAAATTTGCATTGAGGAGTGCATTGCAATAGCAAGATGAGTGGTCCAAACCACAACAAACTGTGAATGAAAACTGTTCTCACATGTCTTTCAGAAAGTTCAGCGTTAAGTGGGTTACTCAAAGTTTCTGTACATTCCAGCAAGTTGTGTTACGTAACACAGCATTTCCTTGTTGTAAAGAGTGAGTGCATGCAAATGGCGTTATATTACACTACTACAATACCCACAATTCATTGGAGCCGAAAAGTACAGCGGAACAAGAAAGAGTAAGTTAAGGGCGGGGTTAGTAAGCCGTTTCTGGTTTGTAGTCCTCTTTGACGTTTTTCAGGCGAGGAGAGCGAGACAATAACACGTAATGTACTACATATCCCTGCTCCCCAGGCTCCTCCCTTTGAAAGGTGAAAGTGACTAGGTAACCGCGTGGCGGCCATGATGTTTTTTCTCTTTGATTTCGGAACTTATTTATTTTTCATTCAGGAATGAAAAGGAGAATGTGAGCAAACATGGTCATTTCGACAGCATATCAGCGGATAAATCTGCTTTCGGACTGATGTTGCTATAGAGGGCTCACGGCTACACTGAGCTGAGAACAGCTTTGTTTACAAAACTGTGCCAGCTCGCTTGCTAGCTTATAATTGGAAATGAAAACAATAGTTAGCCATCCTAGTTGGTGTAGCATTAACAAAACAAACTTTTCGATTGCGAGAGCGGCCAGACGGCCTCTGTGAATACTTAACGTGCTAACGAGCGAGCAAGTAGTTTGCCCTGCAGACGTCTGTTATCTTTTAGCTCTTTGTTTAAGGATAGTGATTGCTACTAGCACAGTTGTTTTACCTCGCTAACCCTCCCTCCCTTGTCTTGTTGTAGCATGCTGTAGAAGAAGAGCGCACTTAGGACATCTAAAACTGACAAAGGCCATCTGTGTAGAAGGACGACTGAAGAGGTCGCATTGGGGCGCAAGAATTAATCGAGACGGACATTTCCAGCAGGTAGGAGAAAGCGAAAATATTTTGTAGATGAGGCATATGGCTTGGAATCCCAATGCTATCATGTTAGCTACATAAACGCTAAACTGTCTTCCTCTTTAGCGCCATGGGAGCCCTGTGAAAGAGCTGCTGTCGGAGGAAAAGCGAGCACGGGCTGCGAGGGGACCGAGGGAAACCACAGGATCGCTAACCGCAACCCGCTGCACAGTATTTCTAATGCGCAACAAAGGACTATGCGACTCGGCACCAAAAGGTTGGTAGCGCAGGTTCGATCGTGCCAACCGACCGGAGCCGGACACACAGCTCAGGGGCTTGGCGCGTGCGCCTGTGCCTGTTCTGTGGCTGAGGGGAAACGCGAGTTTCGACGAGCAGGATGTCACAAAATGGTACTGTCGACTGCGAGGCGTGATCGAGCGTGGTGGAAGCGGCTGCGCTTCGCGTTTGTTGTGGAAGAACCGTACGAGGCCCGCGTGCCCACCTGAGCAGCCGCGCTCACGGCGTACATGTGAGCTCGCGACGCAGCAGGCCACAGTGACGGGGGGAGTCGGCGATTCCCCGTTTTTTTTTACGCTTTGGCTGGTGGAATTCGCGTTTCTGCTCGAATAAAAGCAGTTTTATTCTACTCGTTTAAATAGGTGCGTCGTAGACAGCGGTGAGAACGACGCGCAGCGGACGGTTTGTACCAGCATCATCTTGCCAGTCTTGGATGTGTGTGTTAGAGGGCACGGTTTAATTTCACGTTTGGCCGCTGAGGTGATTCTCAGGGGATAGTAGAAATTCACCAGGGTAAAGAGCGTGTACAGCATACGGACGGGCACTGCTACGTGATGTACTGCTTCCGCAAGTCTCAATGTCTTTGGTTGGACAGGCCCTGTTCTAGTATCACACTGTCCTTCAGTCTGCTGGTGCCCCCACCCCCGCGCGCCCTGCGCGCGCCCTGTCTGTCTCCGCCGGCTTTGTCTCTGCTCCTCGGTCTGGCCCTTCACCCTCCTCCCCCTCCTCCCCACGGCTTTAAAACCATGTGTACATTCGTAGTATTCAGCTGTCTAAAAGAGTTATGCTCTGTTTCTTAACCACACAAATAACTGTTTTGTCATGTTGCCTCATTTTCCTTTTCCCTCCATACCCTCCAAATATTAGTGAGTGTGACAAGTTGTTGATTGCCACTAAGTAAGTTGTGACGCAGACACGTCAGTGTTAAAAGTCAGTCAGTCATTCTGACATCCTTGATGGGGAGCTTCCTGTGGTCAGAGAAAGGTCATTAGTCAGTTCTGCTTCTTACAGAAAGTAATAAACTTTAAGCTTTTTTTTTTTTTTTTTTTTCCCCCCCCTTGAGTCTGTCAGTTATCTTAATTCCTATTTAGATATGGAAAATAGGTCCCCGTTCTTTGGGTGCTTGTGTTTCACATTTAAACTAGTTAAAAATGTAAGAGGCAGACACTTGTATGTACTACACTTCTTCCCGGTTATCCTTGGGGATATCAGGCAGATTTGCAATATTAGAAGGCATTTAGGTACAAAGTAAATATTCGAATGTACTCGGGTGTAATGCAAGGTGTTTACGGTTTAAAAACGAATGCCTCCGAAGAAGTCGGACTCTTTCAGAACGGAAACTTTTGGGGTAGGATTCTGCGTGCCGCATCGCGGAATTTGTCCGGAATTTATCGATACACTACATCAGACGCAAGAAATACACGAAAGAAGCCCTCTTATGCAGCTAAGAATGAAAATACTAAGTTCACTTACCATCAGTTGTATGGTTCTCAAAATGATTACAAAATCAAGTATTTTCAGAGAGACTGTAAATGGGGAATTGTTTCAAAACAGCATGATTGATTAAGCCAAAGGTTTTGTTTCCTTTGTACGTGACAACAGTTTTCTCACTTTATTAACCTGACAGGAGGAAAAACTCTGAATGAATACAAAAGTGTTTAAATAGATTCTTCCCTTTACTTTTAAAATAACCAGTTTTACCAGGTTTGAACCCTAAAGACATTGGTTCATTCCTTTTCCATGGTGAATCTATTACGCAATATCTTTAGATGTACAGTCAACAGTTTTGTCAATATTAATGTTAAAGAACAACAATTCTGCAAAGACCCATTTTTACATTCACTGAATTTCCACAGCAAAGTTTCAAAGTAGGCTTGCTTATGAAATGCAGACTTTTACCCAATAGTTTAATTTTTTTTTTTTTTTTTTGGTCTACCAGATTTGGGCCACTTTGGCAAGTAAGTATATGTTTACTTGCTTGATATACTGTAGCTACAAAGTTTTACATTGAGGCATAATAACAGCCATCTCTAAGATTTTATGTAAGGTTCATTAAATGTTTACATATTTTTATTTCTTTTGCACATTATGAAATGTATGGTGTCATGTAAATGTTACTTTGTATGTTGTGAATTTAATATAGCTAAGTTTATTCAGAGGATGTCCTTTTATAATGTTTAGTAGAGATCCTTAGACAATTTTAGCAACATTCTTATTTAAAAATTGTGTATAGCACATTAAATAATGCCTGTATTGTGTATTAACTACTCATAAAAGTTATTTCTTTTTTAGTTTTCTGAAGTTTATTCCAGAAATTTTAATTTTTTGATTTTATTCAATTATGACTTGCATAACAGGTATTTTATATGATGCAGAGGTGACTTTTTTGAGTATTTTTAAAACTTATGGTTAACCAAATACAACTGGCCCAGTAGATGTACTAAACAAGTAGGATAAATGCAGGCATACTCTTCAGCTGATTTAAAGGTATTTCGTGTGCATAGGTTCCTAATTTTTTAAAATTTTCTTTTGAAAATCTGTGACTATTTTAGCAAAATATTTTTCCTCATTACTTATTCATTTGTTTATAACACAAATCATCCCTATTTCTAATAAGTAAATAAGGTGTGTGTGTGTGTGTGTGTGTGTGTGTGTGTGTGTGTCCCAACCTTTTGTACTTGGGGGAAATAAAATGTGAATTGGTTGGCTACTCATTCCACTCCATAATTACCTTTTTATTAGCTCATTATAGGAAGCCATATTAGAAGTCACTTTGTACACTTTACAATTTGTAAAGCATCAATGCTGTCCAGTGTCCGGACAGCATTGATGCTTTACAAATTCTTTGGTGTGGGTTCAGATATAGGTGAGAATCCTGCTTAGTCTGTGAGAAGTTTCCATGTTTACGATGTGTTTGTGTGGGGAGTTCCCACAGTGTGTTCTGGTTTCCTCCAGTAGTCCAAGGATGCATGTTTTACGTGAATTGTTGAATAAATTGCCTTGTAGTGTATGTGAAACTGCCCTGAGATGGAACGGCAGCCCATCCATGTTGTACTCTGTCTTGCACCCTGTGCTTCCTGTATGAACTGATGAACAGCAGTTAGGGTTCCGTATTGATCAAAATATTTATTTCAAGAAAGTATACTGAATGAATTGTATTTTAAATCTGAGGCGAAAAAGATGAAAACCCTGGAGAATGGTTTAACTGACCAACAGCAGCATTTTGATCTCTCACACATGTTATTAAAAATTTTGTTAATGACTTTTATATCCACTTTAGATACACATCTGCTAGTACTACCTGTATGGACATATCCCATTTTGTATGACATGACTGCAGTTTTAAGACAAATCTGACAAATATTACATACAGAGCAGCATGGTAAGGCAGCAGGTAGTACTGGTTCCTCACAATACTTGGGCTGTACATTTAAGTGTGGGTTGGAATCCAGGTCAGTTTCTGTGGAGGTTTCATGTTCTGCTTGTATTCATAAGGGTTTCTTTTGGTACTTTTGGTACAAAGACATGCATGCCATAAGGTGTCCAAAGACGTGAGTTGGTAACTCTAGATTGCTAGTAGTGTGAATGTGTGGGTGGCTACGCTTCCAAGATAGACCCCAGAGTATCATGGCTGTGCATTACAACAGGTTCTTGATAGTGAATGAGTAATATACTACATTTTTTATTACCCTAATCTGATTTGTGTCTGACAGCAGCAGAAGAATTGGAATCATTTCAACTATATGTGGTCTGAAATATTGTTAAACTAGATTAATGCAGGATTTTACCATCAACTATTAAAAACAAGACACTTCAATAGTTTACAATTCAGTAAATGTTTTAAACTTTATTTCATATTTTTTGTTCTTGTAACCAGCAGAAATGGTTTAATGTTTTAAGTACCATACTAAGATTTTGATATTCAGTGTGTAATGCTGATTTTTTTTTAAATCAGATTTCTTAGTTTAAATAGATAATTGAAGCATATATGTTAATTTTCCCTTTTTTGTGTCTTAGTTTTTGACAAACAATACAAAGGATTTGCGTTGTTTTGCAATATTTTTGACAACAGTGATATCATTTGGTATTTATCCATCCTTTAGTGTTGTGATTATGAATGACCATTTATCCAGTGAAGGAAAGGAAAACTTGCATGAAACCCATATGAACGCAGTGTGAACATGCAAACTTCAGATAGAACCAGATTGCAAAACCCCATTTGAAACATTAGTTAACAAAAAAATGTTGTGCCGAGGGCTTTGAAAAGGTGCCAGGGTAACATTGCCTGCAAAAAAAAGTGGTGCCACAAAGTTTTTTTTTTTTTTTTTTTCCCCTCCTCTCCCCTCCCCCCCTCCTCTTTTAATTTGGTAATAATTAGGGTTACGGTTATGCAATCATTTATTTCAGGTAATCCCTGGAAAAGTGGTTCTGATGCCACTCATCACCCTTAGGTCAGTGATGATTTCAGAAATGGTGTTTGACAATTTTTTTTTTTTTTTTTTTTTTTTTTTTTTTTTTTTTGTAAAAATATTCAGTGGTTTCTCAGAAAACCCTCACGGATTGGGTGTCCTAGGTCTGTCCAGGTAGCGTCCCTTATATTGAAGTAATTTCACCACCAAGTGTTGATCAGTTGACAGATACACCTGGGTATCCAGAACATAAAGCCTCAGTTCAGTTGACATTACCACAAAGTCAGTCATCAACTTTTGGCCAAGGTGCTCTGGTACCAGGCATGCTTATGAGCCTCCTTGTGTTGAAATGTGGTACATGGGAATGATTGCAAGATTAATACACCTCTAAACTCAGGTCTTCTCCCTTGTCATCGAGGATGGGGAAATTGAGAATGAACTATTTTCATGACTGTTGATGTGGCTGCAAATGCTGTGCATTGAAGGTAGTTGGTGCCTCCAATGGTGGTATCCCTAGACTGGTCACCAGTGGTTTGTGAAGCTGTTAAACTGAAGGAGGTCTTGTAGGTCATGCTTTTGCTTATCTCTTGATTTGACTCAGATTCTTGCAGGCCAAGAGAGCCACAGCAGAGGCAGGTCCTTTAAAAATCTACCCCCCGGCAAACCATTCATGGCTTTCGGTGGGGAAGATGTGATCCTACCCAGACTGTATAAGTAAGGGTAGGGAAGTGTTGATCACTCCTGTGGAGATTGAGTGCTAGAAGGATCACTAAAGAACTCCTCAACCTAGTATACACGCCCTACTATCAGGATGTAGTACTTGATGTCTCTAGTGGGTTAAGACCAGTTACTGTTCTTAAAGTCACTTGGTGGTGTGAGTCCCCCTTAGTGGTAAGGCTCCAGGCCTGAATAGGATTCAACCAGAAATGTTCAAAGCACTGGATAGAGTATGGGAGTGGCATGTGATGTAGTATGGTTCACGTGCCTCTCTAGTGTTGTATGGAAACCAGGTAAGGTACCTCTAGTTTGGCAAATTGGATTGTAGATCCTTATATTACAGAAAGGGGACTGGGGGTTCTGTCCCAGTTACAAGGGTGTCACAGTCAGCATTCCTGACAAAGTCTATGCCATGGTATTGGAGAGGAGGGGCTGACCAGTAGCTGAGAATCAGATTCTTGAGAAATAATTCTTGAGAAAGTCTTTGTGGGGAAACAGTGTACCATCTCTTCTTGACATAGGTGTTTGAGGGGGTATGAGAATATGCTATTTCAGTCTATATGTTTTTTGGGAACTTGGAAAAGACATATGAGGGTTTCCCTTGGCCTCTGCTATTGGCAGTACTGCAGGAATATGGGTTAAGATATGTTCTACCTAATGCCTGTATGGGTGCAGTGTTGAGTGTGTACTTTCGGAATTAAGTTGAATTAGATTAATCTGAGTGTTGAACTCTGCAAAGGTTGTGTTTTGTCTCCGCATCTGTTTGCGATTTTCACGGACAGTCAAGGCTTAGAGGGTGTCCAGCTGAGGGGACTAAGAGTGATATGTTTGCTGTTTGCAGGTGATGTAGTTCTTTTGGCCTTATCCGACTATGACCTTTGGCATGCACTTCCAGTTCTCCAGATGAGGGTCAAAAAACTGCCTCTAGCAGAGGAGTTCAAGTATTTTGAGCTCTTGTTCAAGTGTGATCAAAAAAGGGAACAAGTTCTCTTGACAAGTTAGTCCGCCATCTGTATTTCTTGGATATCATACTGACAATAAAGTGGGAGCTGAGTCTTTGGACAAGGCTCTTGTTTTACCCCTCAGTCTTCAGTGATGTGTGTTCTACAAATTTTTAACTCGTACAGGAATGACATCCCTGATATAAGCAGTCAAAATGCACTTTCTTCACAGGATCATAGGGGTCGATCTTTGATCTGAGAGAGTCTTGGAATAGAATCACTGCTCCTCGAGGTTGAGAGGACTGAGTTAAGGTGGTTCAGGTATGTCATAAGAATGCCCCCTGGTCAGCACCCCCCCAGGAATCTTACTGGGCACATCCCACTGGGAGGAGCTCCTAGGCTGAACCCAGGACATGGAAGAGAGAATAAATCTCTTAGGTGGCCTGGGATTACTTTGGGAATTTCACAGGAGGAGCTGGAGACTGTTGCTGGGGAAACCAAGGTCTGAGCCTGCCTGCTCTTCACTTTCTGAAATCAGTCTCTGCAGTCATAGCGGATTACTTTGGAAAGAACTGAGATGGATGTACTTTTTTATTCATTGGTCTTTATAAAGAGCCCATTTTGACCTTGTTTGTTGAACTCACAAAACAGTGATGTTGCATGGCTTGCTTTTTAAAGAAACTTAGCTGGTTATATTACATTATAAATGTGTCCTTTAGCTGCCATTTTAGGTCTCAAGTTTAGGACATTCTGCAAGCTATACACGTATAGTTCTAAGGTCAAGATTTACCTTGTAGCTTAGGTTTGCTGTATTAGTATACATTCTCTATCTTGTCGTGGGTCTGAAATTGGAACTACTGTGCAGGTTTACATCTAGTAGAACACATACTCATTAGTAAGCTAGTGGATACTGAAATTTGAAAGTGCTGCCTGGTGTTTCCTAAATTGTAGTGCTTGCAATTAGGCATCTTGAGATTTAACCAGTCATCTGTCTGACATGTACCTTCAGTGACCTGTAAACCTGTTTTAAAAGCCCCAGTAATGCTACGTTGAGACTTGCATGTTAAAACCTAAAAGATGTTTTCATGTTGTGTCTACATACTGATTTATGAAACACTGGTGATCATATTTTTTCAGGAGAGCTGAATTAAAAAGCTCTGAACCTCATAAAACTCTTCACAGTTTGTGCCTTGAAGCTATCTTGTGTCATATTTGGATCAACACACACCACTTACAGATTTGGAAAGCAGTTTCAAACCACTTATTTTCCTTGTATCCAATATATAAAATTAGTTGTGGTAATAACCAGTAGTCTGGTTCTGATTATTGTTAATCTTATTTTGAAGCATTGTTAAATCCCGCAGAGCATAAAAATTGGCAAATGGAGCGCAAAATTGCGGGTTTACGTTTTAATTTCACACAGCATTTTAAGTCGGAGTGCAAGGATGTGGTGTGACGTGCTGAATATCTGTTTTATTTAGTTATGAAACTAACATTAGACATCAATGTTTACTACTTTTCTTTGTTTCCCAGCTGACTGCAGAGGGGATGTCAGGCAGTAAGGCTTTAGGGGGGGCGCGGCGAAGGCGGACCCGGTGTAGGCGTTGCCAAGCCTGCATGCGGACTGAGTGTGGGGAGTGTCACTTCTGCAAGGACATGAAGAAATTTGGGGGACCTGGTAGGATGAAGCAGTCCTGCCTTCTCCGACAGTGCACAGCAGTAAGAAAATAATTTCAACTGTTATGGCCAGTCAAAATATTGTGGCACCCTCATTAATGTCATGATCATACATTGTGGTGTATACACAGTTTTGGCTAGCAGACTGCATATTTGTTAAGAACTTGGAATCTGGAAGCACGGTATCTGTTTCACATCCAGTCCCTGGGTATACTTGAAAAAGGTGCCAATGTAACGTGAAACGCAGTTTGAGCTTTATGTACAAAACTCATGATGAAATCCATCCATCCATTGTCAACAACCGCTTGTCCTGAGCGGAGTCGTGGCGAGCCAGAGCCTACACGGCAACACAGGGTGCAAGGTCAAAGGGAGAGGGGACACACCCTGGATGGGATGCCAGTCCGTCACATGGCACCCCAAAAGTAGGGCTTGAACCCCATACCCGCCACACAGTGGGCACCAGCCAAACCCGCTGTGCCTCCACACCCCCCTCATGATGACATATGCTTTATAAAATATGAAGAAATGTAAAAATAATAAAAAAACAATACAGTAAATTTTTATGGTGGGGGGGTGGGATGTCACAATTTGGCGAGGTAGTAATCTGACATCCCCCAGTAAGAAGATGAAATACTGAATAGGCCTGCATACTTTTCCCAATGTTGTCACATTAATCCACACTAGTGACATTTCCCAGCATTTCATAGGTGTAAAATACCTTGCTTTACATTGTTTCTCTGTATAAAGCCAGCAACTACTGTAGAAAGCTGGAACCATCAGCCTATGTTCTAAAATTAACCCTCTCTAGGTAGATGTTGCAAATTAGAATCACTAATTGCCTACTAATACTTGAAGTTCCTACTGCTAGTATTAATTTGGTCTTCATGTATTAGAAATACAAGGTCTTACATGCTTGTTGGAACTGGATCATTTCCTGAAGTCAGACTGAAAGCTCCAGGTAAAATGGCTCTCTCTTCTGTACCGTTGCATAGCCTGTGCTACCCCACACAGCTGTGTGCCTGTCCTGTGGTGAGGCAGGGAAAGAGGACACAGTGGACACAGAGGAAGAGAAGTTCAATCTCTGTCTCATGGAATGCACCATCTGTAATGAGATCATCCACCCTGGCTGCTTAAAGGTATGCTTGTATACTGTTTTTGGAAGTGTGGATCACCATCTCAATGTATCACAAAATGCCAGGTCAGATTGTCAAAGACAAATATTTTCCAGTTTATTTCAATTACATCATCTTTATTTTCTGAAATTTATTTGTTGTGGGGCAGAAGTGAGATGTGGGTGCATGTCCAACTGATAGTGGGTTGTCAAAAGTACCCAAAGAGGCATGCAGGAGCATCTTAACAGTACTCGTTTTCACAGTACTTATAGCTTGTTTGTGGTGTTTGGGTGTTGTTGATCAATAACAAGATGAATATGGCAGACTTTTATGCCATGAATCTGACAACAGTCAGCGGTGAATATGTGTGTAGCACAATCATATTGTTTAGTTTTTGTCATTTTAAATTTTAATGCATCTTGAAATTCAAAGAAATTGTGATATCCAAGGTTTTTTAAAATACCAAACCTGTGACTGTTGAACGTCTGTCCTTTTTCTGCTTGTGGTTTAGATGAACAACAAATTTTGGTTCCAACTGGTTCGTAACCTTGAGGAGCTGATGCTTTTAAGTGAGAACATGTTGTAAAGGCAGCCTGTAATTTTAATATGGCCACAATATCTTGACCCCTCACATTAAGCAAATTTGGTTTTCTGTCTGTATGCTAATATAGCAGATTTTAAATAAACTTGCTGACATTCATTATTGCCATCAACTCTCAGCCGTAATGTATGGGTCAATTTGAATTCGCAACTTTTTCTGTTTATCAAAATATATATGTGCTTTGATCTTTTTTCCACTGAGAAGCTAGTACATTAATAAAAACCTGACCTGGTATTTTTTCCTTTTAACAGATGAATAAAGCAGAGGGGATTATTAATGATGAAATCCCTAATTGTTGGGAGTGCCCAAAGTGTCACAAAGAAGGCAAGACAAGTAAGGTGAGATCAGCCACTGTGGACAATGAAAAAAGCAATGGAAGTTTTTCTTTTTTTTTTTTTTTTTTTTTTTTTTTTCCTTTCTGTGAATGTTAGGAAAATTAATATATTGCCATTTTTTGTGGTTGAATGTATGAATAGAATAAAAATTGTGTAACCATGTGGGCATGCAGCAGGTAGCACAGAGGTTAGTATTGCCACCCTGCATTGAAAGGACCCAGGATTGAATCCCTACTACTGCTGTAGTAGTGTTGAGCAAGGTGCTTGCCCTAAACTGGGGTGTAACACTTCTTTTATACAGTAGACTGAACAGGATTCATGGTGTCATACCTTATATTTCTATAAGAGAGACAATGGCAAGTAGAATGGCTAAGGCTATGTCCACATGTGCTCGTATTCTCCTGCAAACTAATTCAGTATTATTTTTTAAACCATATGTTCGACACCCATGCCATACATTGTTTAGGTAAAAATAACCCAGCTGTAAAAATGGGTAAAGCATTATAAGTAGGTTAACACCAAGTTGTTTTGGAGGGGGAAAAACTTTGGCTAAATGGATAAATTAAAAATGTGCTGGCACAGGTGTAACAGCATTGTACTCATATTTATGTGTGGGGTTTTTTTTTGGCCATTTGTCTTTATCTCAGGACCAGGGCGATGGTTTGGGGAAGAGACGGACAGACAATGGGGAAGTAGGCCGATGGAAACTGATGGATGATCCTCCCCCCACCAAAAAGAAGCCGCCACCTGTTGAAGATGGTGGTCAAGGGGTTCACAAGCGCAAGAAAGAGAAAGAACAGCCCCTGGAGAGTGGACCCAAAAAGAAGGTCAGTAGAAGTGGAGAGAACTGATATGAATGTGCAGTGCTGTGAAAAAGTTTGCTTTCTTCCAAATTTTGCTTTATATATGCACATTTTTCAGATTAAATTTGATGAGATTTTTGTCAGTTTTAGTAATGTATGAATGGAGCCTTGGCGGGGGGGGGGAGTTACGCAAGTATTTGTGATTTTTCTTGGTGTAGGAGATAATGAAATGTACAGTAATAGGTGTGAATAAGTAACCACCCCTTCACAGTCAGTATCTGGTTACACCACCTTTAGTTGGTATAGTTGGAAATGGAGCAAATTCTTTTTAACAGCACTATCTTGTATCTTAATGAGCAGCAGGAGACTTGTGTAACATCGTAGGTCTTCTTTGTCAATGGAGTTGGCAAAGTAAAGGTCAATATACTTGTATCTCAACTTCCGAAAAATTTAGGACCAGAAGTTTCTTCATAAATCCAGCCACTAAATCAGAATCAATAAAAGCTTATTAGTACAGCTTAATCCTTTGATTAATTCACATTTGTATCTGCAGAAAACATTATATATAAGGGATAAAAATATGAATTAAAAACACTAAAACTTTGTTTATTCTGTTTCCATCAAGAGCTGATACAATGCAGGATTTCAGTGTTCATCTACTATAAACACAAGGTGTAGACTGGGCACCAGTTTATCATCAATTAATGGAAGCAACATCAAACACTGCTTTACAATGATTAAGAAAAACAAAGTCCACAGTCTCCTGTTATTTGCATGTATTAATTTAGTTGGTGTTCTTCTTCAAAGTGACTTTCAGTGTTAAGCTACTTAATGATTTATCTTTTTATAAAGCTGGGTAATTTTACAGGAGCAATTTAGGGTAAGTACCGTGCTCAAAGATACTACGGCAGTAGGCAGGATTTGAACCTCTAAACCTTCGAAGGCAGCTGCTCCACGCTATCACCAGTCTCTACTTTTTGGCTTAGTAGATTCTGTAATATAGTTGTAGTAAATAAAAGGTAAATAAATGCACTGTTTGAATTGCTCCCTGCACAGCTTCCCAAATCCATGTCTCCTCTGCCTCCAGCTCCATTATCCTCACTGAGTATGTTTTTGCTTCTATTTAATGGTGGCAAGTGGAAACGCAGGCTATTTTCAATGCAACAGAATGTTTAGAAAGTAGGGGCAGTTGGTAGTGTAGTGGTTAGCACTGCTGCCTTTGGACCCAAAGGTCACAGGCTTGAGTCTCACCTCCTGCTGTAGAACCCTTGAACAAGGTACTTACCCTGAATTGCTGCAGCAAAATTACCCGTCTGTATAAATGGGTAATTAATTGTAGGTACCTTAACATTGTAAGTCGCTTTGGAGAAAAGCGTCAGCTAAATGAATAAATGTAAATGTAGACTGGTAAAGAAAGTGCAATGAAAAATAAACTGCAAGATCTTCAGATTTCCCAAACTTTGTATGTTTGTAACACAAGGTGCACGTGTAGTAATAAATACATCAATAATTGTCCATATAAACATTTGTCATGTTTCTGGCCAGCCTTCTGTAAGTATGGACTGAGGTAGTTGGTATAGTGTTGTGTAGTTATTTTCACGCACTCGCAATGTCTACAACCATTTGTCCTGGTCGTGGCGAGCCGGAGCCTAACCCGGCAACACAGGACGTAAGGCTGGTGGGGGGAGGGGACACACCTAGGACAGGATGCCAGTCTGTCCCAAGGCACCCCAAGCAGGACTCGAACCCCAGACCCACCACACAGCAGGCCCCAGCCAAACCCACTGTGCCCCCTAGTTATTTTCATCTTAGTTTTTTCTTTTTTAATCTAGACAGATTTTCCCCTCATACTTCATACTAACATACAATAATATAGGAAGCCATAAATTACCATTAATGTATGGTTTTCGAAGGTTCAGTATTGTAAAATATCGTTGGATTAATACAACTTCAGTTAAATGGACATATACATATTCACAAACCTGTTGGAAAAAAAAAAAAGCAAATATATATGGAAGCTTGTTATCCCTTTTATTGTATTCCCTATATATTTGCAGAACAGCAGTTGGTAGCATTATGAAATGCTGTAATGTTGACACTTGTCCTTCCTCTGTTATTCTTAATATCTTAGGTGAAAGGAGGTAGAGAAAAACACTTGAAAAAGGTATGTATAATTGCAAGGGGGATTTTATGCAAAATGCAATTATAAGAAGTAAATTTAATTTGCTGTTCAGTTTACTGAGCTGACCTGATGGTTGAGAGGAGGATTAAGATTGAACAGCCAGTGTTTTTATAAGGTTAACTTACCCTAGAGTAAACAGAAAAACTCAGACGATGATGATGATGATGATACAGTAGATTTCAAAGAACCCTGGATGTTTAATTTGGTCCTAAATGTCCCCCAGAAGGTTGTATTTTGCTGAATTTATTTGAAGTTACAGTGGGTGAGTGGGGCAATGTCATAATAGTCATAAATTCATGCATCATTTACAGTTACTTTGTCTAAAGTTGTATAAAAATTACACAAGTATTTGTGGCATTCATTACCTTTTGCACCCCCATAAGTTGAACTAGGCAGTACTTTTTCAGCGCAGAACAAATACCCATTACGACTTTTATTCTTCATAATCCTTGACTGCCTTTACATTTATTAGTTGTCCTTATGAACGTGGTTTGAATATATATGTAGTGTACATATATTGTTATAGTATTTCCATATTCTGAAGTACAAAATATGCCAGATCTTTATACCGAGAGCAGAAAACTGCAACGGGTCTTAATTTGGCTACCATTGCTTATGAAATTAAAAAGTAGGAATTCTTTTCTTTGGCCTTTATTACTACCATAGAGCTCTCACAGTGCATTTTATAGTTTTTATGTTACAGTTTGTCATTTGAAAATGATCCTCCACTTGGCAGTAATCTGAGTTTTTCCTGATTAAGATCTAAGGACATGCTGTCAAAGACTTTCAGCAATGATAGAGTTCTAAGGGCACAGTGTTGTCTTAATTATTTTAAAAGAACTGACTAATAGTTGATGTGATAGTTAACAGAATAATACTTGTATCCCATCCTGCCTGTGTGTTGCAAATAACTACTTGTCAAAATTTGAGACTGTCAAAGGATTATTTCATTTAAAGAGCATAATTAAATTGAAACTGGAAGGTTTATTTATGTCAGGCTACCAATTAATGAAGATAAATGTTTAGACAGAATTAAGATTTTTAGTTAAAGGTAGGAAGTGTATTTCTGAGTTTTGAGACAAATACATATACCTTTTCTGCACAAGCTCTTAAGTGCCAAATGTTGACTGAATTATCAAAAAAAAAGGAAAAAAAAAAGAAAAAAACATGTAGCATTTGTCATCTTGTTAATGATCACTTCAACTCGTGAACACCAGACATGAGCTGCAAACATTCTGGAAGCCTTAGGAATTTAGATGATCCCACAGTCCTACTTGGTTTCAGTGCATTTTACTGGCAACTAATAGCTGGACAAAGTAATGTAGATTATTCTGCTCTGCAGCAGACACATCTGTGAAATAATAGACAAGTAAAGAAAATGCAGTTAAACAAAATTTGTAATTCATAATGCAAGCATCCATTACACTAGGAGTCAAATTATAAATTACTGTTCACATAAATGTCAAAATTATAAACTGCACAATTTTGAAAAATAAAATCCCAGATTGATTCAGCATTGTTTTAGTTTTTTTTTTTTTTAACTTTTAAGTGTAATGAGTCAGAACTCAAAAATGCAAAGGCAGAAGTGCATAACTAAATTAACAGATTCCTCTGTTTAGTAAAAATGTTCCACTAAGTTTAACTTCATATTGTCTGCATCACTCCAGCTATAGAAAGCTTTAGTCTCTTTTTTTCTTTTCCCTTCTTCCCCAAATAGCAGAATTGACAAGATTCCTCATTTCAACTCCATCTGCCTTCCTTTATTAGCACTCCTCTATATTGCTTATTGGAGCTTGATGCTGTAGTTCCAAATTAATCTGTAATGCATGCAAACCCACCACCTGTCTATTTGACATTCTAAAGCAATGTACAGTGATTACTGGCCAATATTTGACTGAATCCTTTATTTACATTTAGCTGACGCTTTTATTCAAAGTGACTTGCATTAAGCTACTTATTAGTGCTCTTTTATAAAGCTGGGGAATTTTTACTGGAGCAGTTTGGGGTAAGTACCTTGCTCAGGAGTACTATAGCCAGCATGGATTTGAACCAGTCACCAGAGGTAGCAGGTCTAACCCCTTTATCAAGGGCACAATAGCATTAGTGGCCTTAGATGAAGATCACATCACATTTTGGTAGTTATTCATGCAGAAATACAGATAATTTTAAAGGGTTCACAAACTTCTCACAACTGTAATTCATCACTGTCAGTCTCTGCTTTTCATGTAATTATTAAAAATTGATGTATAAGACCTGTTTTATATTCACCTATCCTTCTTTCCTTCTCTCTTCCACTGAAGAAACAGAAACCCAGTTCATCTGATGCAGTAGATTCAGGTGTTCCCAACACTACATCCAGCTCTTCACAAAGCTTGGCCAGCACCACTTCCCAATCTGCGTTGGCTCCCGTCAGCCAGTTGACTGACCAGCGTTCACACCAGAGAGAAAAACTAGAGCGGTTCAAGCGCATGTGTCAGCTGCTGGAGAGGGTGCGAGAATCTAGCTCTTCTAGCTCTTCTAGCTCAGAGTCTGACTCGGATTCGGAGACACCATCTGGATCAGAGGACCGCGGAGGCTCAGAGCCAAACTTGTCTCCCCCAAATAGTCACAACATGAATTCCTCTAGTGATCCGCGTGCACAGGAGCGTGAGCGGGACCGAAGACTGGCAGAGCTGGGCTTCAGTGCTAGTGAGGAATCTGATGAGGAGGGGATGGAGGACGGGGATGGAGAAGACACCAAGAAGCCCAGAAGATCAAGTGAAGGTGAGCCCAGGTACCACAAGTTGGTAGAAGAAGAGCGGGACCGAAAGCCACCCCTGTCTCCTCCCCCTTCCCCTCTCTCGTCTTCTTTTCATGATCCCCTCATCAAGCAGGAGAAAGGTGGCGGGGGCAAACGGAGCAACGGTTCAGAAACGCGCAACGGTCGAACACGTGCAGGAGCTCGGGAAAGAGAAATGCAGGAGAAGGAGAATGCAAACAACAGTGTGAGCACTAATCACTATCGGGGCAAGGGCGTAAACCGGGGATGCAAGGTCCACAATGTGGGGCAGAACCATCCAGGCTCTAACCAGCAAAATGCCACCACCAATGGGTCTGGCAGTGTGGGACCCACCGGCAACTCCATCAATCCCCCCGGTGGTTCCCGGTTGGCAGCCCGCTCTCAGTTGCTGAAGCGTAGCCCTCCCGTTGTGCTCTCTCCCCCCCGGCCCGTACAGATGGAGCGGCATTTGGTTCGCCCTCCACCAGCGTGCCCTGAACCCCATTGCTTGCCTCTAGACTGTGGTGAGTCCCATGTGATGCAGCGGGACGTGTGGCTCAGTGTCTTCCAATACCTCACCCATAGGGAGCTGTGCGTCTGCATGAGAGTCTGCCGCACGTGGAGCCGCTGGTGAGTCAGAAGTCCCCGCTGTGAATTGTTGTATGTCTTATTAGCACACAGAAGTTGAGAAGTTTTCTTGCTTTCACCTCATTTGACTTTACTCTCCCAGTTTGATGTTGTTTTGTATGTTGAATGTGCCTGAAAGAAAATCCACCATATCAAAAGCCTTTTACATGCAAATGAACCTGGGCATTAAAGTTGTATTTATCCATTTCATCTGGTGTGATGGAAAAACATAATCTGCAGATTTTAAGGTCTGTAAGCACATTTTTGACCAGCATATTTCAAGACTATTGTTATTTCTTTTCACAGTTAATAGAAGTGTTAATTGTCTCTTCGAGCAGCCCTAAATGTTCAATTGTCTTATGTGTCTAATTGTGTTGCAGTGGAGACATGTCCTGTCTGAGACATGACCTCTCTTATGCCCTTTCCTGCTGCTGTAGGCTTTGGTCGGTTGCCATGTGTTGAAAATGAATGCAGCGGCACAGCAGGTAGTGCTGCTGCTTCACAGCTCATGAACTGTTAGGGCATAGGTTCAAATCTGACTCGGTCTGTGTGGAGTTTTCATGTTCTCCGTCTTTTTTTGAATTTCCTTCCACAGTGCAAAGATATCCATGTCATGGTAATCAGTGACTGTAAATTTCCTACAGTCTGTGAATGTGTGAGTGAAAGTGTGTGACCTCCTTGCGATGGACAGGGTGTACGCTTGATTAGCCTTGTGTCCTGTGCTTCTGGGATAGGTTCTGGACCACCGTGACCCTGACTTGGACAAGTGGTTATTGGTAATAAATGAGTGTGAGAAAATGAATGGATGGGTACTGAAATTCAGTAGCAAATAATTTTTTTATACGCCTTGACAAAACATAAACATTATTCTGTCTCCATGTCCCTATTACACATTTTTCTAAATATACTTATTTTGCTGCTCACAGTATAATCCAAAAGCCTGCTATACCTACCAGCTCTGACGGTTTCAACACATTTGTGTAACAAGCCCTCTTGCTGTTCTCATTCCTCATAACAGGTGCTGTGATAAACGGCTGTGGACACAGATTGATTTGAGTCGACGACGCTCTATCACTCCACTAATGCTTAGCGGTGTAATTCGCCGGCAACCTGTCTCCCTTGACTTGGGTTATACAAACATCTCCAAGAAGCAGCTCATGTGGCTCATCAACCGTTTACAGGGTAACCAGCTTTGTCAGCATAAAATGAAAAGTTGTGTACTTAGAGTTGATAGCAATGATTTCATGTTTATTTTGATAAAACAACCAGTTGACAGCTAACGTGGGTCTTCAGTTGCCCTCTCACCTCTCATAGTTTGCTAAAGCACCATAACTATTTTCTTACAAAGCCATAATGTATAACTTTGTCACGGTATTAAAAATCAAAGAAATTAATAGTGGACATTAGTTATATTAGGGTAGCTTCAGGGTCTGATAAACATGCACAAAAGTTGTAGACCTCTTTCAGATTTGACTATTCTTTGAAGATTTAAAGATTGAAATTTGAAATTGAGAGCTTACCTACCTGGCCATCTAACTGGATAGTGAGAGATGCAGTAGCTTAAATGATCAAATTTGGCAACATTGAAATTCCTTATTGTAGGAATTTCAGAAACAGTGTATACTTTTGTACTTAGCTTGCTGAGTCCAAAATTTTCAAATGGGTATATTTTTGTGGAAAATTTTATATAACTTTTGTGTAATTGTCCAGATATTTTTTAGAAAGTCATGTCATTTCCTCTTATCTGGTATAAAGAAACATCTCTGCTTCTTTCACAGTTTGCAGGTGTCTTCAAAGGAATTTGACTTCTCATTTCCCTTTTACATATGATTTGATTTCACATGTCTTAATGAATAAAAATCTAATGCTTGAAACTTTGCTGCTGGAGGTTAGCTGTAGTTTTGGAGAAAAAACTGGATCAGCATTAGTACTTGGACAGCCAGATAGCTATTTGATATCCGTAACGTGTTTTTAAATCTCTTAAATGTGTTCTTAATTTTAAAAATTTCTCTGATTTTGATGCAGGTTCATTTTTTTTAAACTCTATTTTCTCTGGGGTTTCATTATTTCATTTTTAATATTGAGAGCACTCAATGACACTCCATGTTATTATAGAACTGTATTGTACAACTGTCAAAAGTAAAAAAGAAAACATTTATACTAGATGAAGCCAAACTTATTGTGTGTAGGGCCCGTTAGCAGAAAACTGAATCAGTACTCATGGTTATTGATTGATTAGTTAAAAACCCTGGTTTATATTTAGGTCGTTTGATTCCTATCCCAGTGATTAAAATAGAATTTTTAAAAAATTTTTTGTTAGTGTCAGATTTTGTAAGTATCAGAGTAATAACTATGATTCCTTGGTGTGCTCGTGCAACTGTCTATTCCTTTTACCCCCAGGTCTCCGTGAGCTAATTGTTTCGGGCTGCACTTGGTCTTCTGTATCAGCACTGTGTCAAGCAGCATGTCCATGCCTCTGGCTGCTGGACCTTAGTGGAGTTGAAGATCTCAAGGACTCCCAGCTGAAGGAGCTGCTAACAGCCCCTGCTGATATACGCACAGGTTGGAAGCATTTTTACTCATGCGTCACATGTTTATCACCGACAAATGTTTATGTTCTTATTCCATTCCACATTGCTTCTAAAATTCCAGCATAGCCTCATTTAGTTTTTGAAAATGGCTATTACAATTTGGTAAGTCACCTGGCAGCTAATATCCATCATTCAGCTGTAAATAGGTATAACAGAGTTTAGATTGTACAGAAGGTATATCATAAATTTAATTCTGACATAAAACCCAGCAGACACCAGTGGCTAAAACAAAGGCAGCCCTTTTTTTTTTTTTTTTTAAACTGTACGAAACAGCTCGGTGTACGTTTGATCACATTTGTAGCTGCACTTATTTTGGATGTATCTGAAATATTTTTTACATTGTACTAACTTGGGTGGATTTCTAGTTGTGGTACAGCGTTAATGTTGCTGTCTTAGCTGCATGTTTGATTGTAAGTTTGAATCTGATTCAGGGTGTGGATTGTTAGCACTTTCTCCTCGTATCTGCAGTCCAAAGACGTGCATGGAACGCTCTAGTACCCTCCCTTACAATTAATATAACACTAGTTTTTGTCATAAGTCAAGTGTGACTCTACAGCATGTACCTGCTGCATCAGAAGATTTTAATCTGGTTTAGGTCAGGACTTTGGTCTATTCCATAGCTTCAATTTTTTCTAACTGTTGTAATGTTGGTTTGCTTATGATTGTGATTGTTGTCTCTCTGCCTTTCTCCTTTAAGTTACTGACGTGAAGTAGAATTTATTTATTCAGTGATGGCAAATTGTTCAGGTCCCAATGAAACAAAACACCCACAAAATACCATTTACAGTGAAGTAATGTGTTTGGTTTTGGCAACCATAGCAGAGTCCTTGTACAAAAAGTTTAAACTTTTCATTGGTCATTCTGCAGAACATTTTCTTGGAAATCTTGAGTCATTAAGGAGCTTTTTGGCAAATTTAAAACAACCTTAGATCTTTTTAGTGCTTTCTGGCTTTCTTTTTCTTCCTTATGTCTTATTTTTGCCTTTTTTTGGTATTATAAACACTGACTTTAGCTAAGGCGAGTTTGCGCGAAGCAAGATATGTTATAAGGTCACTATGAATTCTGGATTCAGCATGTGTTCATGATGCAGTTCTCTATTTCTCAGGTAACACTGAAAACAAGGGGCGATTCCAGAATGTGACAGAGCTGCGACTGGCAAAGCTGGATGTGACGGACTCTTCTGCTCGCTTATTGGTGCGCTACCTGCCCCACTTGACCAAACTGGACCTGAGTCAGTGCAACAACATCACTGATCAGACAGTCCACACACTGACCTCGCCAACCTCCCCACTTCGGGACTGTCTCACTCACATCAGCCTGGCAGGTAAAAAAAAAAAAAAAAAAGAAAAAAACCGCCTTCAAACACGTTCAAACTGAGAGAGATGATCAACAAACCTTTCAATATATGCAAATTTACATGCATTTTACATGTGTCCACTGTTATTTTGCAGCATTGCTGTTAGAGGTATGCAATGCCCCTGTGAAACTATTTTACTCCTTTGAACCCCCCCCGATAATAAATGAAACTGGAATAAAAACTAATAATTGTATTTGATTGTATTTGTTGCAGTGAATGTTGAGGGATTGAATTTAACTTGACAGTTGTGAAATATCCCAGGCTATAATTGCACATTTGAACAAAATAAATACAGGCCTTGCTTGCCTAAGTATTCCAGTTTTCCATCATTTTGTACAGTTGTGTGATATATTGGAACTATTTAGATTAAGTATCTGTACAAGTACTTCAGTGGATTGACTGGGGCTTGAACAGAAAATTTGTAGGTTCGTGTCCTTAAGTACTAGCTGTATGCTATATTATGACGATGAATTGATTTAGTCAACAAAAAATAAATTTACAGTAAGGCAAAAAACAAAGCAGTTAGGATTTCCTCATCAAATGTTATGAAATAATGTTTTCTACTTGAGTGCTACAAAATGTGAGGGGATAGGAGGTGCATGGGATAAAAGCTGCATCTTCAGAAGTCTGTAAATCAGCCACTTGGAGGCGTGAGACTGTATAATTACATTACTTATGGGGAAAAAAAAAATCCATGGACAGCAGTACTTGTCTGAAATATATATGTATATAAATTTAACTTTATGGCTTTACTTTTTTGCATAAAATGTCCATCTTTCAAGTACTGCAGAAACAGTACTATGTGTCCTGTCATGGAGTTATAAGTGGGTAAATAAAAAGGTGTTTTAGAATTTCCGTAAGTGCTGAAACTGTTTCGCTTCCTTGCTTTTCCATCATGTAGGCTTTGTATACATAGTCAGAGCTTTTGATTAAAAAAGAAATTACTTTTAGTGTTTGCCTGTGTCTCACCACTTTATGGTGGTATAAAGACATGTCTGGTAGGATTAAGCTATAGTACATTTACATTTATTCATTTAGCTGATGCTTTTCTCTAAAGTGACTTAGTGTTAAACTGCGTACAATTATTTACCCATTTATACAGTTACATAATTTCACTGGAACAATTTAAGGTTAGTACCTTGTTTAAGGGTGCTACAGCCGAAGGTGGGATTGAAACCTGAAACCTTTGGGTCCTAAGGCAGTAGCTTTAACTACTGTGTTACCCACTGCCCATATATAGTAAATTGCAACAGCAGACAAACATGTGCTGCAACAACTATCATTCATCATAACTAGTAAAATGTCTGAATGCTTGCTCGAGTTGTGTATCACTTTGGAGACGAGTGTCTGCTAAATAAAATTCTGATTGTGTTAAACTAAAGTATTTGAGAGAGAAATGAGTTCTTGTATTAGGAAATGTAGATTGGTTAATAATCCAGTTCCAAAAAAATTTAATCCAGTTCCTGTTGAACTTGTGCAAGGTTCCCCCCCCCCATCTTTTAATAGACATATTGGTAGCTACACTGTCTACAAAGTAAAAATAATAAAACCATAGATATTCAAAGGGACACTAACAATGTTATTCTTTATTTGCACAGGATGTGTGAAGGTGACGGAGCAGTGCCTGCCCCTGTTGCGCCGCTGTGCCTCTCTGCAGAGTGTCGACCTGCGATCCTGTCGTTTAATTACCCCAGAGGCTTGCCAGTTGCCCTCTTTCTCTTGCCCTGAGGATAGACTGCTGCTAAAGAACAGCTAACAGCACACACAAACCCAAACAATGGTACCAAGAATAGAAAGGCATTCAGGGAGCAGGAACGAGAGAGAAAAAGAGAGCGAAAGAAAGTGGTCTGTTTCTGAATTTCTAGTGGTTGAATCTTTTGAATGAGCATTGAAAGTATGTAGCTACATGCTTAGAAACTGCACACCGAGTGTGTATATATGTAATTTTCTGTAAATGAACATGGATGCCACTCCTATCAGATATGTACTATAATTTCGGGCTCTCAGACTTGCAAATTTGCACTCAAAAATGTCCCTCTGTAAAACAAAAAGAATGTACTGTATATTAGGGGCTGTAAACATCAAAACCTGGTGCAAAGATGCTGGATAAATGTGCTGTGTGAGAGAGACCACGATTGTGTTTGTGTGACTTCCCAGCTAAGAACTTCAAGGCTCAAAGTATGTCCCCCTGCTGGTTTCAAGAGCCCTCAAGTCGACAAATCCATCCAAACCTGAAAACAGAATTATGTCCACTGCCTCTGTCCCAAACTGTGGAGTTTACGTAGTCTTTTTTTTTGGGACTGCTAGAGACTTGAACTCAAATTCTATCCCACTGACCTTTACTCTGTCATCCAGTGTGCCATTATCAGGTCCCCCTTCCCACTGCTGACTCTTCCAGAGTCTTCTCCCAGCTTGCTTTTTTTGCCACATTTGGTATGCACCATTGGTCTCTTGTGTTTTTAATAACGCAAAGTGAATGCAAAAGTCACAAAGCATTACTGGACAATGCACTCTACCTGACCTGCCCACACTTTTCCTCACTACTCAAAGGAATGGATTCATTAAGACCAAACTGTTCTGTACTTTTGAGATTATTCTACACAAACCTGTTATGGACTGTACTAAATTATACTCTTTAAGTGGACAGAGCCATTTTGGGTTGTACTGTACAGAGCTGAATCTGACTGTGGAAAGCTGTGTCATGTTGAAATGATTTATAATGTATTTTTAACTATCTGCCTCCCTGTATGGTACGGAATAATTTTATATGGTCATACTGGACTGATCTGTAATGTTGTTTATAGTGTTGAATTAAGTCAAATCGAACAGCAAATTATCTTAAATGGTTTTCAACATTGTTTGCATGATGTTTAAAAAGTTCATGATGGGTTCAGCCTAGTCAGAAGATGGAGGAGTCTGCCTTGTCTGCAGTTAGATGAAAAGATGTTTTATTGCAGTTTAGTCAACAGACACAGAAGTGAATATGTTGACTGTGGCACTAGGAAAGGGAAAGTATTGCTGTTCTCCACTGGACTCGTCTCTCTATATTGAACTTCTCATATTTTTTGTTGTGTTGAACCATAATGTTGGTCAACTTTTGCACTCATAATGGTGTTAGACTGGACTGGGCTGGCCTGGACTGTATAGTAGTGTCCTGTGTTTGACAACCATATTGGACTGGACAAATACACTGGACCAGTATTTTTGGCTCTCTACTTGCTTGGACATTTGCCAAATTTCAGAATTCTTGATGCGGGAAATACATTTTCCATTTCGGGCTTTGTTTTTATTAATCACTTTGTTCATAACTTTCTTCTGTTTCATTAAAATTGATTTAAATGTAACATAATGGAGAAGACCAGTTAAAAGGATCTGCAGTATGTGAAACTCAAACATGAATAAAGGCAGCTACTTAAAAGTAACTACTGTAAAATGACAAACTAAATAAAGACAAACAGGGTTTTTATAATGTTTGGTTTTCACTGATTATTTAGTGCTTAGCTAACACTTTTGTCCATCATTAAGTGTTCATACAGTGTCTTACAATTGGGTAGGTATTTTTACTGGAGAAATTCAGGGTAAGTACATCAAAGGTACAATAAGGGTATTTTGGATGTCGAGTACTACAGTAGCAAAGTGTGTCTTTTCAGGTACAAGTCCATATCCTTCACCACTGCAGTTCTGCCTGTTTCTAATAACTTATCCATGGTTGACCTGTATAAGACAATTCTCCACAACCAATGTTCTTGTTTTGGCTATTGCCTTGTTTATTTCCTTTCTTCCATTAAAATTTTAACAGATTTATGTAGCATTTATAGTATTACTTCTTGTCAAAATGATATAGGTAACATTAGAAATATAAAGCTATGCCAAGTTTTCCTAAAGCCTAGCTATGAAAATAGACCAAAGATGTCAGAATCCTATAATGTTCCTTAATATTCCTTAAGGGTCCATTGTAAGCTGGCAAAAGTATGACGGAACCCCACTGCTGAAATGCTTAATTTATGAAAATGCTGTCAAGCATAATTTTTGATTTTCTTACTTGGTATAGATGTCTAGTTGCCATGTTTTTTTTTCCCTTATTCCTTTCCTGTTTCTAATTTGTCTGTCGTCGTATTGTCTTCCCTTAGTAATTCTGTTTTGCCTGCTGCTCTGATTCACCGCCTCCGCTCTACGACTGGATATTTCTATCTGGATATTTCTTTGTTTTTATTCCCCCCCCCCCCCCCCCCCCCCCCCCCCCCGTCTCCTGGTCTTTTTTTTTTTTTTTTTTCCATATTTGTAATATTTCTTCTACCTGCATTTGACCCTTTTTTGTACTTGCCTTTATGCCCTAATGTTTCTGTCTAAGAGTCTCTACTCAAGCCTTTGGTAGCTGCTTCTCTTCTGTTTCAGTGGTGCTTGTTTTCTTGTCACATACTGCTTGCACCTTGTACTTTTTGTATCTCACAACAGCTTGCCTCTGTGACATCTCTGCTTGGATGACTGATTACCAGCTACAGTTCAACCTTTTCAAGACTGAGATCCTTCACCTCCCAGCAAGTTTGTTAGGAACTCCTATCAAACTGAAAGACATTAATTTCATCTGCTTCGTTGGTTTAGAGCCCAGGAGCAATAGTTGACTCATACCGCTGCTTCTCCCAATACATCAATGCCATAACCCTGTGCTGAACAAGTCCTGCATTGTATCACAACACATTTATGCAGCTTCTGGTCCAGGTCATGGTGATATCCTGTGTGACCTACTGTAATTCCCTAATGTCTGATTTTCAAGCCAACACTATTAAGCCCTTTCAGCTGCTAAGGAATGCCACTGAGTTGTACCATAACAAAGTTTTCCTATGCATCTCCCTTTCTTCATTGAATTCCTGTAGCTGGTGAATACTCTGGTTACAGCCTACGACACCATCAATGGACCTACTCACTGATACCTACAGGAGCTGATCACTTGCTACAACCCTGCCAGACTGCTCCATTCCACTTCTGTCTGCTTAGTGGTCACACAAGAGGTCCAAAATCAAAATACCTGAAGGTTCTGTCTTCACTGTGGTAGCATGAGCTCCATCTCACTCAGAACATCTGAATTCCTCTCAACATTCAAGGGTCTTAGAGCACATCTCTTCAGACTTGCTTCTCTCCCAATTTTCTATCTCCTCTATAAACTTTCATTATATTATGTTAAAATTAAAAAGAAAAGTCTTCTTTATACAGCTGTTTGTGTAATGCATGCTGGCAGAAATTCATCAGTACTACTGCTCTGCCAGGGCAGCTGGTAGCATAGTGGTTTGTGCTACTGTCTTTAGACACAAGGATCACAGGTTTGAATCCCAGCTGTAGTACCCTTGAGCAAGGTACTTAGCAAAAATTATAAAACTACACAGCTGTACAAATGGGTAAATAATTGTCACTTGACATTGTAAATTGTTTTGGAGAAAAGTGGCAGGTAAATGAATAAATGTAATCAACTGTATTGAAATAATTTGTCTTTTGGTGAAATGCACTTTAAAGAAAATTGCTGAATGAATAATTCAATGAAAACAACGTACCTGTTATTTCCTGTGTGTTACGCTACCCCTGCTGTTGGGCCTGTGCCTCCTGCTGGCCATCCTACTAGACTGCATGCTGCTGCTTCTCTTCTGCTGGAGCCACTGCACTAAAATCCATATTGCACCCCAGTTCACCTGAGCTCACAGTTACATCATACCCAAACACACTGCTACACTTGCTGCTTTCACTGGGCTGCCCTGAGGGCCCCTGGTTGGCCTGTCCTACCCTGTTACTCTCTGTCTCCTGTCCTTTGTTCCTTCTGCTCCTGTCTGCTGTCCTATTGCTATTGCCACTATGGCTGTTCTTCAGCCCTACCTCCTGTTCCCTAATGTTGCCAGCAGACAGTTACTAACCTTACTTTTTCGCTGTGGGCATCATTTTCTAAATAGCTTTTGCATGTTTGGTTGCCATCTAATCTGCTCATCATTTCCTCTTCATTGCTGGGAGTTTTGTGCAACGGTTGCTGCATTTTTGCTTTCAATTTGACGTAGCCCACACTTTGCCATATACTATAAATGGGTGCTCGGATAAATATTGGTAACCCAATGACAGTTAAGTCGAATGTTTAGTCATTTTGAAGGGGACCTGTATTTGCTGCCCCCTCAGAGCATGCCCTCAACGGTCCAACAGCTGCTGTACACCTTGCATATTTCCTATTCAAATCCTTGTGTTCTCTGAAAGTTTATTACACTCACTTCAAAGTGTGACTAAAGAACTAAAGTATGAGAGGTTTTTCCTAACCATTTTACATTTGTCCACCCCTCCATGCCATCTATTTTTGACTTTTTTTTTTTTTTTTTAATGACCCATGTGACTTCCCTTTGCACATCTGTTTCACCACACTTCCAGCATATTTATGCACAGATGTATAGGCATACAAAATAACTCCCACAGCCAAGATGATCATCTGAGTTGGAAGTGAGTGCAATTTCTTATACTCCACACCAAATAAATTCACAGTTTGTATAACCGGTTTCAGCAGCTGAAACCGTTGTGTCATTTGTACAGGCATATACATCTCCATTTTTATTAAGCCTTAATTAATTAATGAATATATTCTTTAGAAATCAAAGAAACCCTGTATGTGCTTTGAGAATGGGAATACTGCAGCGGCACACATATGGTACTATATGTACTGCCACATGCTTACAGTAAAATATTTAATTTTGGTTGAATATTTTAGTTAATGTGCTCATTAGGTATAAAGATGCTGTAGTAGTCATTTAAAAAGAAGGAAGAGAACTAAAAGAAACAGAAACCTGAGTGTGAAGGAACGGAAATCTACCGCAATGTGGTTGAACTCAAAATCCACCCTTCCTGCTTTTATGCTGTAAATTTGTTCCTGGGGTATTTTTTATAATGGTACAAAGATTACCACTTACACGCTCCACAATGTTTGCTATTAATTGGCTGCTTTATGTGCATGTTTTCTTAATCATATGCTGTAAGTCAGAAACAGAACAAAATTGTGAGAACGCCTTGTTTCTTTTGTGCAACGAGAGGAAACACCCTCAAAGGTTAAAGGAAGTACGAGACAAGACTGATAGTTTGCTCCATTTCACTAGAAGACAGGAAGGGAGCCATGTCTTCACCATGGTGTTTTTCTCTGCTCACATGCTTTATGCTTTTAGGTAAGACTCCATGTGCCCCCTACATCTTTTTTTTTTTTTTTTTTTTGTTCCAAAATAACCAAAATAAAGTGCTTAAGAGTTGGAACATTTCAGCTTCACTCAATCTGTTTAAAAGCTGTGCAGACCACTAGTTCTTTTTGCTATTAATAGAAAAATGAGCTCTGAAATGTGCCATTAATGTGCTACATTAGTTTGATTTTAGAGTTTTGCATTATAGCTCAATTCATGACATTGATAGAATAAAACTGAATAGATTTCTATAGCAGATGAGTGTGTTTTGGCACTTCCGTATGATGTCTATTTGTCTTATTCCGTATGAATCAGTCACGTCAAGAGGATTTCTGTAGCAGTAAATTATACATGTTGTACATGATACCATTTACCCCGTGTATAGAAGAAGTTCTGGATAGAATGGTTTTCGAGAAAGTCGATTAAAGAATTTCAGCACAACTTCTGATGAGCGGCATCCCAAACATTTCTGTTTTCTCTTTGTCTGATACCCATATTGATTTAGTTAAATTCTCATTAGATTGCCATTTGTTAATTGTTAATATGTTGTAGCTATTTTATTTTACATAATAATGTTATTTTCATAAGGTATGTAGAGCTCATTGTAAGGAATAGTTGAATCCTGCATATAAAAGTAATCAGAAGAGAATCGGTTTGTGTGAAAATGGCTTCAGATCGCTGTATTTCCAGTGTATTCATTTGTTGAGTAACACTAGCATGACAGGTAAAACTCACAATTTTGTCTAATTAATAAAATGAGTGAATGTCATTGTTAAAATGGTTTATTTTCTGTATGTTTTCCTGTACATCTTTTTTGAAAAATTTTAAAGTGAGGTATATGATTACCGGAGTCATGTCAGTAACTGGTTTTTAAAACCCTACATTATCCAAGAGCAACGGAAAGCTTTTCCCAAAAGTATCTAACAAGTACTGCAACATTTATATCAAATCGATTAGCTACATTTGAAAGGGAACTCCCAAATTCGTACGTAAAGATACACTTCGGGTTGTTCTGTAAACTAACATGATGGACAGAACAATTTTTATGTTTAATTTTTATGCATCAAAACACTCAGGTTCACCAAGAACATTTGAATTTTTCCTTGCATTTGAATTAAAGATAGTTCTGAGTGCTTCTTCATGCCTTTAGCTTTCCTAGTTTTGCACAGTCTTTGAAGATTGGTGAGGTTTCAAAGGTGGGTGTTGTATCGGAAGGGGTAAATAAAGTTTCTGTGTGGGGATAGAGGGCAGGTCTAGTGCCTCCTATTACTAATCAGAGGCAATTTATGTACTAAAGCAGATATTTAAGAAAACAAAGTAAAATGCTTCTTAGCTATTAGCATAACTTAGACTGTTTTTTTGCTAAACCATTTATCATTTGTACAACTTCCAAATGATGACGTTATGAAAAGTGATAACTGTCACACCAGTGATAGTGTGAAAAAGTCAGCCTGCTAGTACTGTACTCTGAAGTCACCAACTCCTCACATAAGGTGCTTAATTTTTTCCGTGAAATCTCTATGTTAGGTGAATTCCTGCTGCGAGGGATCACATTACCACTATTCATCGTTCAAAAGTTTCCATATGAAAAATATGTTAATATTAAGGGGCAGAGGCAACTTAGTGGTTGGGTATTGCTATGGAAGGACCTGAGCTGAAACTCCACATTCACTGCAATACCTTCGATCAAGGTACTTGAATTGATCCAGTAAAAATTACCCAGTTGTATCAATAGATAAATAATTGCAAATATGTTCACTTTGTGAGGGCGGCACAGAGGAACAGTGGGTTTGGTCGGGTCCTGCTCCCTGGCGGGTCTGGGGTTCGAGTCTCGCTTGGGGTGCCTTGTGACGGACTGGTGTCCCGTTCTGGGTGTGTCCCCTCCAGCCTTGCACCCGGTGTTGCTGGGTTAGGCTCCGGCTCGCCTCGGGACAAGCAGCTTCAGACGGCATGTGTGTATATTCACTTTGTCAGATGATTTGTCGAGAGCATCAGCTGAATTAATAAATAATGTATGGGACAAGCGGTTCAGACAATGTGTGTGTGAATCTGCTGTTTCAGTTGGGATTTATACATTTTCCTTAACAGATGGTTGTGATTGCTTGAGACTGTCAGTGTGATAGAGAATAAGTAGGAAGTGTAAAAGGTTTTATTAAATGTGGAGTGTGACCAGATTAATAAGCCACTTGGCAGAGTATGTGTCTCCGTCCATGTTTATGTGAAAAGAGAAGAGCTGCTTGTCTTTGAGTTGTGTTATGTGCCAATTTATATTATTCTGTCTGCATCCGTGTTGTTGTGAAACAGCTTTTCTTCTGATCAGCTGTAAAGCAAATTAAAGAAGAGGAGTCTAACAGGCATCATTCGAACTGCATGTGAACGCAAGCAGTAGTTGTTGGCTGGGTAATTCAGAGGCGAATAAACAAGATTTTGGCAGAAAATATCCACATTGACATCAGTGAGGGCCAAGAATCCCTTGCGTTTGCGTAACTAAGTATGTACAGTGCTGCGTAAACGTACCTCTTCCAATGTTCTCTATTTTTGTAGCTTTTTAATATTAAATCTGTTTGCATATTTTTGTCAGCTCTACTAGTGTATGAAGAGAGCTTCAGGAACAAAAAAAGACACCATTATTGTTTTACATCATTTCCTTGATGTGGAAGATAATGATGTGGAAAAAGTAATTCCCTGTAAGTGTTACTCACACTGGCTGAAGCCACTTGTCCTGAATGGGGTCACGGCAAGCAGGAGCCTAACCCGGCAATGCAGGGTGCAGGGGGGAGGGGGGAAGGGGAAGGGAACACACCCAGGATGGGACACCAGTCCATCGCAAGGCAAACCAAGCAGAACTCGAACCCCAGACCCACCAGAGAGTGGAACCTGGCCAAGCCTGCTGCGCCACCATGCCCCCTCCCCAACTATAAAGAGCTTAATTAAACAGCTGATTCAAGTCAGCTCGTTAAATAAAATCAGGTCTGATTTGGGCAGCCCTGCCCAATATAATTTTCAAATACTTAAATCCCTAAGGCAGAAGGCAAGTTGGCAAAACAAGGAGTCATAGAGGCACATTAGGCCATGCTCAAAGGATGGATAGATAGATAGATAGAACTTTGTCATTGCATAGTACAAGTACACAGCAACGAAATGCAGTTTAGCATCTACCAGAAGTGCAAATAGAATTGTGCAAATGAACAAGTGCAGTTAAAAATAAGAAATTTATGTACAACAAGTAAATAAAATAGAATATGGCAGAGAGTATGTACAGAAGCTGTTGAGCAGATAGTAGCAGGAATATATATATATAAATATCTATAGAGTGAGAGAGGGGCGTGGTGGCGCAGTGGGTTGGACCGCAGTCCTGCTCTCCGGTGGGTCTGGGGTTCAAGTCCCGCTTGGGGTGCCTTGTGACGGACTGGCGTCCCGTCCTGGGTGTGTCTCCTCCCTCTCTCCAGCCTTACGCCCTGTGTTGCCGGGTAGGCTCCGGTTCCCTGTGACCCTGTATGGGACAAGCGGTTCTGAAAATGTGTGTGTGTGTGTGTATCTATAGAGTATGTACAACAGTAGCAAGCATGATGCACTGTGTATGTACAGATAGTATACATATTATATATCTATGTTATACATATACACACACACACATTTTCAGAACCGCTCGTCCCATACGGGGTCACGGGGAACTGGAGCCTACCCGGCAACACAGGGCGTAAGGCCGGAGGGGGAAGGGGACGCACCCAGGACGGGACGCCAGTCTGTCACAAGGCACCCCAAGCAGGACTCTATACATATATATAAATATATACATTTATCCATATTATATACACATATAATATGTGTATATGATATGGATAAATGTATATATATATATGTGTGTGTGTGTGTGTGTGTGTGTATATATATATATAAAAATATAGAAATAAATGTGTGTGTGTGTGTGTGTGTGTGTGTGTGTGTGTGTGTATATATATATATATATATATATATATATATTTACATATATATGTGCGGGCATGGTGGTGCAGTGGATTGGACCAGGTCCTGCTCTCTGGTGGGTCTGGGGTTTGAATCCTGCTTGCGGTGCCTTGTGACAGACTGGCATCCCTTCCCCCTCCAGCCTTATGCCCTGAGCTGCTGGGTTAGGCTCTGGTTCCCCACAACCCTGTATGGGACAAGCGGTTCAGAAAGTGTGTGTGTGTGTGTGTGTGTAGATATACATACATATATAGATATACACAAAGATAACTAGGACATGCCATAAATGAACAATTCTTACAATTATTATTATATAGAGATAACACCAGAAATACAGGGTGGAGCAGAACCACATGACGATTAAAGGCAGTGAAAAACAATAAAAAAGGTAGTCAAAAAAAGCAAAGTATCAGTGAGACATCAGCGACCTAACAGTGAAGTGTAGAGTTCAGTAGGGTGATGATTGTAGGGAAGAAACTGGCCCTGAACCTGCTGGTTCTGGTGCGAATGGCCCTGTATCTTCTCCTGGATGGAAGGAGGTTGAACAGTTTGTGACTGGGATGTGAGGAGTCCTTGATGATTTTGTGTGCTCTGCACAAACATCTGCTCTGGTGAAGAAACTCAGTGGCAGGTAACTGTGTGCCAATGATGCATTGAGCGGTTTTCACCACCCTTTACAGAGCTTTTCTTTCGCATGCTGTAGAGCTGCTATACCACACTGTGAAAGAGTTGGTCAAGATGCTGTCAATGATGCAGAGATAAAAGTTAGTTAAAATCTCAGGGGGCAGATGAGCTTTCTTCACTGTTCTCAAGAAGTAAAGATTCTGTTGCGCCTTTCTAACCAGAATTGAGGTGTTCTCATGCCAGGACAGATCCTCAGAGATGTGGACTCTCAGGAACTTAAAGCTGGAGACATGCTCTACCTCAGTACGGTTGATGTAGAAAGGGGGGGTGTCTGCTGCTGTCAATTTCCTGAAGTCCACAATGAGCTCTTTGGTCTTCATGGCATTGAGGGTGAGGTTGTTGGTAGAGCATCATGCTGACAGGCGTTGTATCTCCTCCCTGTAGGCCGTTTCATCATTGTTACTGATCCGGCCAACCACTGTGTATCATCTGCATACTTGATGAAACTGTTAGAGTTATGCAGAGGAATACAGTCATGAGTGAACAGGGAGTAGAGCAGTGGGCTCAGCACGCAACCTTGTGGGACGCCGGTGTTCAAAATGAGGGATGAGGACATGTTATTGCCCAACCTTACAGCCTGGGGTCTGTTGGATAGAAAATCCAAAAGCCATCTGCATATGGGTGTGCAGATACCCAGGTCAGTGCGCTTTGTGATCAGTTTAGAGGGGATGACCGTGTTAAATGTGGAGCTAAAATCAATGAACAGCATCCTTATGTATGTGTTTTTGTTATCCAGATGGGTGAGGGTTGAGTGAAGAGCAGTGGAAATGGCATCCTCTGTCGACCTGTTTGGGCGGTAGGCAAACTGGTGTGGGTCCAGTGTAGGTGGGAGGCCCGCTATGAGGTGACTCAGTACCAGTTTCTCAAGGCACTTCATAACAATAGGGGTGAGTGCAACAGGACGAAAATCGTTCAGTCACTTGAAGCATTTGAATGCTTAAGCACAGGTATGATAGTGGTACTTTTCAGACATGTGGGAACAGAGGCCTGGACCAATGACAGGTCGAAAATGTCAGTGAAGACCTGTGCCAGTTGACCAGCACATGCCCTGAGCACATGCCCGGGTATGTCATCAGGGCCAGCTGACTTACATGCATCTACTCTGCTTAGTGCTGACTATACCTCAGTTGTGGAGAGTGATAGCGGGGGGTCAACAGAGGAGGAGTTAGCATTTGTGGTGTGATGTCTGATACCTTGGTCAAAGCAAGCAAAGAAGTGATTGAACTCATCTGGGAGGAAGGCATCACTAGTTGGTAGCCACTGTATTGTTGGTTTGTGGTTGGTAATAGATTGGATGCTTTTCCACATGCGTCTGGGGTCCGAGTTGTTGTGGAAGTGCTCCTCAGTGGGAAGTTTATATGAATGCTTGGCTTTTCTAATGTCCCTTTTCAGGTTGGCCCTGGCTCTGCTGTAGGCCTCTGCATCGCCAGATTTAAAAGCAGCATCTCTTGCTTTCAGCAGGAGGCAGACCTCAGAGTTCATCCACGGCTTCCGATTAGGAAAGTTTTTCACATGTTTAACGCTAGTGACGGTGACAATACACATATTGATATGGTCCATTACAAAGGATGTATAAATATCAATGTGTGTGAGTGAGTCCAAGGTGGCCTGTGAAGCGAACATATTCCAGTCAGTGTCCTGAAACTGTTGCTGTAATGAAGAAATGGCCCCCCTGGCCGTACTTTCACCGTCATCACTGATGGCTTCACACATTTGATGAGTGGTGTGTATTTGGGTAGCATGAACAAAGAGAGATGATCAGACTGACTCAAATGAGGTAGGGGAATGGCCTTGTATGCTTCAGCAATGTTTGTATATAGATGGTCCAGTGTGTTGTCCCCTCTAGTAGAGCAGGAGACATACTGATGAAATTTGGGAAGTATAGTTTTTAAGTTGGAGTGGTTGAAGTCTCCAGCAATAATAAAAGCTCTATCGGGGTGTACAGACTGTTGTTTGCTTATTGCTGCATGCAGTTCTTCCATAGCTAACTTAGCATTAACATCCGGAGGGATCTACGCTGCAGTCAAAACAATGGCTGAGAATTCTCTTGGTAAATAGAAGGGTCTGCACTTAATCATCAAATACTCTAAACGAACCAAGCAATGACTTTCAATTACAGTTGAATCTGTGCACCATGATTTGTTAACGTAAATGCACAGTCCTCCACCTTTTCGCTTACCAGAGTCCACTGCAGTTCTGTCTGCCCGGAAAACACTGCGACCCTCCAACTCAATGGCGCTGCTGGGAATGTTGGTGTTGAGCCATGTTTCCATAAAAATCATGACGTTGCATTCTTTAATCCATTCGTTTGTTGTTATCCGGAGCCGCAGTTCGTCCATTTTGTTCACCAGAGACCGTACGTTTGCAAGGGATATTTCTGAAGACCTTTAGAGAAAAGTTCCTGAAGCTTATCAGTGCTAAGAGAGGCCATCCTGCCAATATGTCTCCACAAGCAAGGTGTCGCTTTGCTCAAAAGATCCCATGAACAATATTCATGAAGTGCAGGCTTCTTTAGTCTCAGGTCCAGTCAGAATTTATGACTCCACAATGAGCAAAACACAGCAAAAATGAGATATACTGCAGAGAGATAGGCTGAAACCACTGCTCACCAAATATGAACATGAAAGCTACAGTTCACCAGAGAAGCACTTAAAAGTCTCTCAAGAGTGCCAGAAGAATATTCTGGAGGCTGATGAATCAAAAGCAGAATGTTTTGGATGACATTTACCCTGTTTCATCTGGTAAAAACCAAATGCAGCACTTCAGAATGACTGCCTTTAATAAACAATGAAGCATGGTGGTGACAGCATCATGGTCTAGAGATGTTTTGCTGTCACAGGACCTGAGTATTCTACTATCAATGAAGCAAACATGAATTCACCTTTGTATCAGGGGATTCTAAAAGACAATTTCAGGCCATCTGTCCATGAGTTGAAGCTGAAGTATAGTTTAGTCATGCAGCAAGACAAAGATTTCAAACATACAAGTAAGTCAACATCAGAATGGCTGAAGAAAACAAAATTGAAGTTATGCAATGGCCTAATCAAAATCTTGACCCAAATCAAATAGAGATATTTTGGCATAACCTGAAAAGAGCTGTTCTGGCTCAAAACCTGCAAATGTTGCTGATCTAAAGCAATTTTGCATGGACGAGTGGGCCAAAGTTCCTCTATAGCAATGTAAGATGGTGTCAACAGCTACAGGAAGTCTTCAGTTGCAGTTAATGGTGTTGCAACAAGTTACTGACTGTGAGGCGCTCACTTTTTCACACCCATGACTGTAAATTATTTTCCTTTGCAAAGGAAATGACATAAAAATGATACTCGTGTGATCTTTTTTCCCAGGCTCCGTTCATTTGCTGCAGAAACTGTCGAAAAGATCTGATCAAGTTTATTGATAAAAAGCTGCGAAAAACAGACAAAATTTTAAAGGGGAAAAATACTTTTTGACAGCACCGAATCTCTATTCCTGTGATACAAGAGTTTGAAGCAAGCCGTTCTACAGAATCAAGTACCTGTTGTACTAAGTGAAATAATCATATAACGTGTAAAAATGTCACTGTACTGAAAACATGTATTATATAGAAAAGCATATATCTTCGTAAGCTTTTGTTTTTGTTGTACAGGACCCTGTTATATGAGGACTATGTACTCAGGCAGTTAATTTGCAATGTTTTTGAATCAAGTTCACAATTCCCTTCGCTGAGGGGGAAGGAAAAAATAACTTGCAAATGATAAAAATTAAATTTTAAAATGATAAATGATTAATATGATATTTTTTTCAGTTATCACTCAAAAAATATGCATTTTCAGTTCAGTAAAGCTTATCAGATATGCAAATTAAAATTTACATTTATGCCTTTAGCTGGTGCTTTTCTCCAAAGCAACTTATAATGTAAAGGTTACAATTATTTACCCATTTATCGAACTGGGTACTTTTAATGGAGCAATTTTAGGGTGAGTACCTGGCTCAAGGGTAGTACAGCTGGAGACCAAACCTGCAACCTTTGGATCCAAGCAGTAGCACTAACCACTACACTACCAGCTGTCCTGAAAGAAAAATAAAACAATAAGAAGGGTGCAAAATTCAGTTTTATAAACCATGCTGTTGTAATTTATTCACCACATGAACCTCACATGTCATACGGCACCTAATTTTCAACACCTGCATAAACAACCCAGGTAGAATAACTTTATTGTGAGTAATCAAATTTGTTCCAACCCTGGTCCTATTCAGTCATATTAATGATACTGCTGGATAATGAGAATTACCAACCAACCAAGCAATATCAATAACCACTTGTCCCAAGCGGGGTCGCAGTGAGCTGGAGCCCATTGGGCGCAAGGCTGAAGCGGTGGGGTGAGCACACCCTGGATGGGACACCAGTCCATTGCAGGACCACAATTAATTACCCAGGCATACAGCTGGACGAAGGCACTGGAGCAATGGCACCTTGCTTAGCCACCCCAGAATGAGAATTAGAAATGTTAAAATAAATAACTATGGAGTCACCAGTTATTAGTACTTTATATGTAACAGCAGGTGAACTCCTAAGCATGGAAAACTTACTGAGTCAGAGTTAGTGTCCAGTGTGTACAGGAACAAAACTGTTATGGGGTACTAATGGTTACCCTGGACTTACACCTGAAAAACTGTTGATACAATCTCACAGGTTTACATCAGGGACAAACATTTATGGATATACGTTACGATGTAAAATTTGTTGTCAGTTTTGTTGCGCTTAAGCTCTTTTTTTTTTTTTTTTTAAATTTATTTGAATCTAGTGGTAATGTGCTAGCATGAAATACAATGATAAAGAACTATTGTTGAAATATATACAGTATTTTTTATGTGTTCAATGACATGCCCTGTATACATTCATTAATACCACTTTCAACAGAGTTCAGAAAAAATGAACATGTCTGCTTTTCCCAACACTGATTTAAACTCTTCATGTCCAGAACACAACCCTCTGTGTAGAACACTTTGGTTTTTCATATCAAACTCATGGCATAGCCATTTTCCTTATTGTCTTGTTTCAGCAAGAAATTTGGAGACAAAATGGAAAAAGCAAAAAATAGTGACATGAACTTAGCCCACACACCTTATTCACCATGGTGACTTACACTGCTTACACTGGGTCGCTCATTGATACATCAGTGGAACACACTCACTCAGTATGGGGGAACCTGAACAGCATGTCTCTGGAGGGTGGGAGGAAACCAGAGCGCCCTGAGGAAACCCATTTAGACACTGGGGGAACATGCAAACTCCACACAGACTGAGCGGGGATCAAACCTACGTCCTCTCGCACCACCCAGGAGCCGCGAGACAGCAGCACTGCTCTGCGTGCTAATGTGCTACCCTCCGTGACATATTCCAACGTTTTTAAGAACTGCAGCTGATGACAGGTTATACAATATTTCTTCCCTATCTGCTATTTTGACATTTATAGGAGCCCTTCACAGAATTTTACGATGCCTCCTTTTAGGACCCTAAAAGGCAGTACTGAGCGAGTTGGTGTGATTAAATAGAAGCGCATTGCAAAGAAAAAGGGAAATCCTGTTCTCCTCTGGCTGTCTGTCGGAATGTATCTTACTGTAGTAAGTTGTGCCTTTCCGCCATGTAGCAGCAGTCATTGCTGGTGGAGGATGTGACTTGATGCACATTCCACTGTATGGCTCTCTGAGAACTACATTCCATGTCATGTCCACCTTCCAAAGTCTATTCTAGGAGTAGAGGTAGTTTTGTTTTAATAAGGCTCATTGCTATTATTATGTTCTACATTTATTCATTTAGCCTAGGCTTTTCTTCAAAGTGACTTAAATTATTCTGATTATTTATCCATACGAGGGGGGTGCGGTGGCGCAGTGGGTTGGACCACAGTCCTGCTCTCCGGTGGGTCTGGGGTTCGAGTCCCGCTTGGGGTGCCTTGCGACGGACTGGCGTCCCGTCCTGGGTGTATCCCCTCCCCCTCCAGCCTTACGCCCTGAGTTGCCGGGTTGGGCTCCGGTTCCCCGTGACCCCGTATGGGACAAGCGGTTCTGAAAATGTGTGTGTGTGTGTGTGTGTGAACTTGTATGTGAGGCGATACCATTTGTTCAATAAGTTCATTTGTTGACTCAGTAGTCTTGATATGTTGCCAACAAGCACATTGAAGTCAAAGCTCATGTGTGTCTCATGAGGTCTACTCATAGAATTTCCTGGTAATCTGTACATGGTTGAGACAAGCAGGTCCTCTTTTTAAGTCTTCTTTCTTTGAAATCCTTCCCAGTGAAAAAAAAAGAGAAAACAATCTGTACTGGTCCATTCGTCCCTGTCAACATGTAAACACTCGGACAAAACAATACTCAGAAATCCCAGCTGTGGTTGGTGTGGTAGTGCATCCTGCTACGCTGCTTGGTCAACTGCAGAAGCAGTCATCCATCCACCACCAAGCAATTGCTGTCCCATATTCTGCCTCTGGCATGGTCCAAGGATTGGTGCTTCTGCAAATTGATGCCAGGAGAAGAACGCAGCCGTCAACACCCTAACCATCCGTACAGTTCACACACGGCAACCACAACTGCACTGATTTCCGCTGGATTCTAGCAGCACTTCCTCATTCATATAGCTGTAGTCATGCCATTCTGCCATGCTGTGTGTCTTCTACTTGCTATTCCGAACAAGGATAGCAGCACAGGCATCGATTAAAAAAATACATCACATAAATCAGAAAAACAAAAAAAAGTTTCTGCATGACAGGAAATTATTACATAGAACAACGGTTGCCACAGACATATGTCATCATTGTTTTTAGGGAGAATGAACTCTAACAATATCTGTCATGAAGAATTTTACTATACTTTTAGAATGTTTAAATTCGCTATTCACTTTAGAATCTTAAATTGTTATAATTAACTACTTGTGTCTGTGTGTATGCCAATAGCACCTCTGTCTATGGAATTCAGCATAGATGACAAAAATCCGAAAATCTTTTCAACGGATGAACCAGACTTCGGATATAAAGTCCTGCAATACAGATCTGAGCAGGAGAAATGGTAAGTCATTTCACATTTCCATTGCAGAACTTTCAACAGCACTGGCACATACTTTTTTTTTAAATTTCACACTGGCTCCTTTTGCAATGTTCCAGAGTGTTGGTGATGAACAAGGTGTTGAACATTACAGTTGTCAGAAACATGAGTGCAAGTTTTTGTGATGGACTGAAGTACAAATTATTTACAATAACTAAAGTGAAATATCAAGCAGGAGAACAAGGAAAGGGATCACAGAGGGATCACTAGAACACACAAGGGAGGGCAAACTTGACCAGTCAGATAAGTAAAAGGACACTGGATGACATTCCATAGCGAGATTCTCAGTTGGCTTCTTTTTGATGTTCTCCTTAATGGTCTAAACCTGGGAGGAGTGTGGTGCCAAGCTGTCTGGGTGGTCCATGTCAAAATCCAAAATAAGAGATGAGTCACACATGTCAAGTGAGGCACTAAAGAGTGATCCTTGGGGGAAATAGGCCTGATTCTTCTGGTAGATCTCCAGGAGAAGATCTCCTACAGCCCTCCCATCCAATGGACGATTGAATACCTCCTAGAAGTGGTGACTGAATAGGGTATATCTGGCAATAGTGGAGTGCTTCTAGATCCATGTAACTAAGGTCCTTTGGAGACCTTTACCCAATAGCAAGGAAACCATGAAGGCTATATTGGACAATCAAACAACTTGTCTCACGATTGTCTCCAATCACCAAACTTGATCTGTGAATACTGGGATGACCTCTGTTGTGTTTCTACTATGTCTAAGTTAGTTTTGCTGCTGACTGTTGACTGTATGCATATATGTTCTAAAAGTGAGTTGTAATGAATCACCTAATCTATATTGGCCTTACTAATGAAATTTGATTCTGTCACAATCCCCCTGAATTTTGAAGCAGTGTTATAATTTTAATTTTGCACTGTTTGTCTTCTATACTGTGTATTATGTATCAAACATAGTGTAGATCAAATGCTGTTATGAGATGATAATCTAAAATTGTTTCATTCCATGATTGTTTCATTAGGTGAATGAATGTGTAGCATGCTTCACAATTCGGGCAAATCCTACAAATCCTAAAGAATTTATCCAGCAAATATGCTGTGTCCGACTCTGCATTTATGAGAATATTAAAATTACTCATAAAAACTGTTTTATCACAGCTGACAACTAAATTTGCTAGAAGGCAGCTAAATTCAGCAAAATGAGAACTAAGGGCAGGGGGATGCAGTAGCGCAGTGGGTTGGACCACAGTCCTGCTCTCCGGTGGGTCTGGGGTTCAAGTCCTGCATGGGGTGCCTTGCGATGGACTGGCGTCCCATCCTGGGTGTGTCCCTTATGCCCTGTGTTACCGGGTAGGCTCCGGTTCCCCGCGACCCCCTCTGGGACGAGCGGTTCTGAAAATGTGTGTGTGTGAGAACTAAGGTCCAGGAGGAAAAAAGACACAAGATTTCTTCAGCAACACTTTATACACTAAAAACCTGTAAAATTGAGCAGAAGAAATTCCAAACTTTTGATTATGAGATGGTGATTAAGATATTATTTTTTACGTGTTAGCTTGATGTAATAATTAATCAATAATTCCTTCGCAATGAAATTGGCAGCCGCAAAGGAACATTTGATAGCATGTGTTTGCACCCTAAGGTTATAGGTTTGAATCCCATCTTTTGTACCCTTGAACAAAGTCTTTACCCTAAATTGCTAAAATTTGGTGTAAAAATGTTTACCCAGCTGTTTAAATGGGTAAATAGCTGTAAGTAGCATAGCGTGAGAAATTGCTTTGGAGAAAGGTCTCAGATAAGTAAATTGTCAGTCTATCTTTTTTTATTCTCAACGTTGATAATATGTAATGCTCCTTCATTTTTTTCTATTTACATTTAGGATTGTGGCCAGTGCACCTCTGGGAAACAATGGTACTGGAAAAGTCTACAAATGTGCTAAAGATGCCTGTGAACCACTTCATCTGGAAGGTATGCTGCTTTAAGAAGAAAATGGACTAAAAACACAAACACTGCACTAGGAATACACACATTTCTCAGGAAAATTCAAAAATACAGTTTTTTTGTAACCGTGTGACTTTGTAACTGCTTCAAGTCTCAGGTCTGGTTGTGGCACCCTTGAGCAAGGTCTTTACTCTGAAATTGCTACCATAAAAAACCCCAGCTGTATAAATGGGTAAATAATTGTACATATACAGTATAAACATTGTAAGTCATGCTGGAGAAAAGTATCAGCTAAATGAGTAAATGTGAAAATATGCATTTACAGTCCAACATAATTTATGAGATATGCAACTGAAGATGTTTAAATAAAACAATAAGAAGGAAGAAGAAGAAAAATTATGTTTTATAAACCATGTTATTCTAATTTATTGATCACATTTATTGTACAGCATCTTCTTCCATCAAATCCATTGGAATGTCCATGGCTGCCAAGTCCAGTTCCCCAGCACAATTTACAGTAAGATTTTTTGGACTATTTTGTATTATTTAAGTTTGACAATTATGACATTTAGCAGTTTTTTAAATTAAATTTCAGATTCATTTCAAGTTTAATTGAAAAACTGAGAAACCAAGATATTACCTTATTGGTCCTTAAGCACATTACTTTATGTATAACATAGGTGTGAGTTTGTCTATCTAGATGTAGGTATTATAAAGGTAAAAGAAAAATGTACTGTAGATGTACAGGATCTCGGCAATACAACAGTTTTGAATATTGTATAACCATTTTGTTTTACCTGATTAGTTTGTCGTTATTTTATGTCTTTTTTGATGTACATCCAGGCTTGCAGTCCGGGAATGATTCATGAGTGTGACAAAAACGCATATATGAATGGCATTTGCTACAATTTCAACGAACGCCTGAACTTAATTTCTAACATTACACCTTCCTTTCAAGGTACAGAAATCTTACTTTGAAATATTTTTTCCCTTCCACTTTCAGAATCAGAAGTAACGATGAAGATATTTAGCTAATCTACATGCAAGATTTTGCAAATGTTTTGAAGTGGAAATAACTTGGTCATTTTAATAATGTTTTCAGTAAATAGCTAGGTTAAAATACGGAAATAATATACCCTTTACTGTAAGAAATTTAGCATGAATTTTCTTACCAACAATGAAAAGTTTCATTATTATCAAGACGTTATATATGTACAGAACACATATTGGCAGAAAAACAAAATAAAACCAAGCTTATGTTTGTTTTGCTAATTAAAGACACATAACTGAGCAATACTTATGCTACAAACTATTTTTTCATAAATTCACCAAAAGAATTGTAGATGGAGACATGGGATTCTTGTAGCAAGTTGATGAAGAACCGCTCACTCACTTCATATTGCATTTGACTAGTTTTTGAGTAACAAACCAGCTCTTGGTCTCCGTTACTTTTGTAAATAATGAAAGCACTTTAATTGTATTTCAGGTGTTTCTGCACTTGAAACTTTTTACAGAATTGCACCATACATCCAACTGTTAATTTTCTTCTCAAGATGTAGTATGAAACTTGCAGAAGTTTCAATGTAGTCATATTCTTAGAAAGTAGGTTTAAATGAAAGCAATGTATTGTATGCACATACTGTATATATTATTCTCAGTGTGTGTGTATAGAATATAGTGTTGCTTGAAAGTATGTGAACCCTTTGTTTACCTTAGTTTTTACTATGAAATTGCTGTTTAATCAGGCCAAATCTTTACCATCTGACAAAATAGGTGTGTAATGACCAATTCATTATGTTGGTTTAGAGGAAATCATGTGTATAGAAGAAAAAGTAGTAGAGGTGCAAAAAATAAGTGAACCCCAAAATGCATTGGTTAAACCAAGGTAAGTAGAATCAGGTGTGTGAATCATAATCATTTGTCCATTTTATACATTTATTTTAAGATTTATGATTTAGATTTTAGAAGTTTATTTCAATATTTTGTACAATAGTGACCATCCCTATAGGGCTCACATACTTTCAAGCAGCACTTTACAGTATTAATATTCAGCAAGTTTTCATTCAATTTTACCCAGCTCTTGCGTTATTAATCTAACAGATTTTCATGTTCCAGTTCATTAAAACTTCAAAGAATAAATCTTATCTTCCCCTCTTCCAGAATGCACTAAGAGAAAAGTGGATTTGGTCTTCTTGTTTGATGGGTCAGAGAGTGTGACAGAAAAGGATTTTGAACAGAGCAAACGTTTCATCTTAAATATCATGAATTTCTTGAAAAACACATCAGTTCAGGTTTGATAAATTTCATACAAACATAAAATGTGTGCAAATGTCTGACATTTCTTATTCCAAATTCTTGAATTCTTAACCTGTAGCAGTTTGCATGAAACCAAAATACACACATGCACGCATGCGTGCACGCTGTCTGAAACCCTTGTCCCAAGTGGGGTCGTGGCGAACCGGAGCCTAATCTGGCAACACAGGGTGCAAGGCTGGAGGGGGAGGGGACACACCCAGGACAAGGCACCCCAAGCAGCACTTCAACCCCAGACCCACCAAAGAGCAGGACCCGGTCAAACCCGCAGCACCACCGCACCCCCCCATGAAACCAAAATACCCAAACCTAATTTTTTACTTTTGCAAGAAGTGTACAAAAGTCAAGATAAAAGTTGTATGACATATAACATTGTTCTTAAATCGGAGGTATTTACATTCTCCCTCTTGGGGCAGCTAAGCTGAAGAGAACAACTTATTTATCCTTAGTGAGAACTACCACGTCAGATTTCTAAGTGCTGACCTTCGTCTTGACTGGATCACACTGAGCTGTAAACTGTTCTAGTGATTCTAACAGGACAACATTATATCTGCAAAGAGCACCAATGAAACCCTGGCGTCCTGGAAAGCCACCATGCGGTTTGTTCCATTGTTACACACAATAATGAAGGGGCACCTTTGCCAAGAAATCTCAACATTCAATATCTCCAGTATTTCTGATTGAATTTCATCTACCAAGGTCAGCAGTTTTGGAGTTGTCTTGCTACAGCAGTAACCTTGGAGCCTGATTCTTCAAAAGACTCTGATCTCCTACAATGAGGACTGCTGGCTGGGTTCAGAATTTCTTCAAAGTACTGTATTCACTTCCAACTGATAAGGCTGGTTAAAATCACCACGGTTTCAGCATTTTTGAGAACAGCATGTGCAACAATTGACTTTGAGGGCAGGCAAACATCACTTCCCATACCCTCACCAGACTTCTTCCACATCTGGGATTTTGCTTCTGCAGATGTTGCTGCAAACAGGGGTAGAGGTTCTAGACTATAAAGGATGTCCTAAATATCATGGGATAATCCTTCTCAGCTAAAGTCTATGACAAGTTCCTGGAGATGAGGCTACGACCAGTAATCAATCGGCCAAAATTCTGGTGGAACAGTAATAATTTCATATAACCAAAGAACATTGAACAAGCTCATAATTCCTGCAGGGATCCTGGGAAGGATTTGGCAATTTGCAAATAACATTTATATGAGTTTTGGTGACCTGAAGAAGGCCTACGATTATAGGTCCAGCATATTCTGTGGGAGGTGCTGCAGAAGTAGGGGGTGCCATGTTTTTTCTAGTCAGGACCTCAGTGGGAAGATAACCAAAATCAAAATCTTTGGGTTGTAACCAAAAGAATAAGACTCTAAATACAAGCAGAGGTTATTAGTTGCCTTTTCACGGTAACTGGGCTTATAGTCTGTGGCAGGGAACAGAGCTCTGTAATCAGAGATGCCTTTCGATTAGATTGAGAGGAACTTGTCAAGGTTGTTAGGGCATCTAGCTAAAACACCTGTAAGGAGAGCTATCAGGCGTATTGCTGCTGACCCAGGACATGCTAGAAACATTATATTTCTGAGTGGGCTTGGGAAGATCTGCTAGGAGGAACTGGAGACTGCTGCATAACATTTATTCTTTCAACAGACACTTTTCTCCAAGGCAACTTCAAGGGAGGGGGGTGCAGTGGGTTGGACTGGGTCCTGCTCTCCGGTGGGTCGGGGGTTCGAGTCCCGCTTCGGATGCCTTGCGACGTACTGCCGTCCCATCCTGGGTGTGACCCCTCCCTCTCCAGCCTTATGCCCTGTGTTGCCGGGTTAGGCTCCAGCTTCCCGCGACCCCATATGGGACAAACGATTTCAGATGATGTGTGTGTGAGCTTCAGGGGAACACTAAGTAGTATTTAACTGGAACATTTTCATCCTAGGTGACATACAATGCTAAATACATTACAGCACACTACCTGCAGTTAATCACTCATCTATACACCAGAGCAATGAAACATAGTCTCTCCAACACTCACGTACTCATTCACACACATATGGGCAATTTTGAATCACCAGTTCACATGAAAGACATCTGTGGATTGTGGGAGGAAACCTACATGAACAAGGGAACAACATGCGAACTCCACACAGAATGAATGGGGATCGAAACCATGTCATCTTGTACCATCCAAACATTGTGAGACAAAAATGGAAAAAGAAGCATTGTCTCTTCTGCTTAGCCTGTTGCCACCACAACCCTCACTAAGACAAGTGGCTTAAAATGGATGGATGGATGAATTGATGCATATATGGATGAATGTTCATGAATCGGGGGTGTGGTGGCGCAGTGGGTTGGACCGCAGTCCTACTCTCCGGTGGGTCTGGGGTTCGAGTCCCGCTTGGGGTGCCTTGTGACGGACTGGCGTCCCGTCCTGGGTGCGTCCCCTTCCCCCTCTGGCCTTACGCCCTGTGTTGCCGGGTAGGCTCCGGTTCCCCGTGACCCCGTAAGGGACAAGCGGTTCTGAAAATGTGTGTGTGTGTTCATGAATCATTACATACTAGATGTCTAGTATGATGTATAGCATGCAATCATTAAACCATTTAGATTGCTTGTGAATTTCAAATTTATATTTTGCAGTTTGCAGCAGTGCAGTTCTCTATAACAGCAAAAACAGTTTTCAGCTTTACACAGTTCAAAGAAGGACAAGCAAAGAAATTGCTCAAGGAAGAAAAACAAACCAAAAGTCTTGCCAATACTTATAGTGCAATGAATTATGTTCTGTAAGTCTTTATTGATTATTTCTACTTCTCATTAGTTGCCAAGCATGCTAATGTCAGCCCCAAGAAAACCAATGTGTGTTCTTTGCTGCCCAATGCATTTGTGTAAAATGTTATCTGCGACAGCATGTGTTCTGCATAATTTTATAACTAATGTCTTTAGACAGGAAAATCATGTCTATCTTGTGTTCCAGGGGTAATGTATTGACACCAAAAGCTGGTGCTAGTCCGGATGCCACTCAGGTATTTGTCATCATTGCAGCTCAAATACCTACTGATGTGGACAGTTACAGGATTGCTGAAACCATTAAGTCGAAAAATATCATACAATACGTCATCACGGTAAGAGAAAGACAGTTGTTTTTCTGGAAAGTAATTTCAAACTATTTTTAAAAATAATTTGTTTTTGGGAATTGATACAGTAAAGAGTTAAGCAGGTGCAGTTCTGGTGGGTAAATAGTTGCACAGCTGATAAATTTGTACCAACAAACTTTACTTAGGTCTAAGCAGTTAATTAATTGCGTATGGAAACTATACTTCACCAGTAACATTTTGAATTCTTTCAAAGGTGAATATAATCAAAACTCCGGCGACATTAAAAAGAACAACCTGTTTAAATTAAAATGTTTTAATTCCTCTGAAGGGGTTATGCTTAGTATGGCTGTGTTTGTAAATGCCTGCTTTGCTCAGAGTTCACCTGACAATCAAACTAATCCTCTGAGTTACCAGTCTTCTCTCTCATCACTACACTACCTGCATGGATCATTTATGGATATTGAAGAATTTATTTTTTAGAACTTCTTATGGAAAAAAAAATGTAAGCCACCCCATATGTCAATGTAATACAAAGAATATCCTCTTTATCAAACTGCAGAGAAGTGAAAAAACATGCAGATCCCACTAGAAAGTTTTGCCATTTAAAAATGTAAATTTGGTCATTTTCAATGTCCAAATGAAATTCTGTGGGTGACAATTACAAGCTTTGCATGCAAAAAAGACCCACATACACACAGCTGAAGCAGTTCTATGTAGGAGAATGGTCCAAAAGTCCTCCTTGTGAAATACACACACACAGTTATTTATGCCAAATGGACAAGAAATGAAAGCAGGGATATACTTACTGAATTTTGTTTTCTCAACAAAAAAACACCCATCTGAATTTTATTACAGTGTCCGTTCTCCTAATGGCGTTCCCTAGCTTCCTAATGCTTTCAACTTTACACAGTGTCTGTTGATATCTGTTGTTTCAAGCCAACTTCACCACACTCTATAACTATGATTTCATTCATTTTCCTTCCTTCTGTTCTTCGGCAGGTGGGACGATCTATTCCAAACATTGAATCACTGGCATCGGATAAGAACAACGTTTTTTCTATTAATGACTACAGCGGACTGGAAGGGATTCTAAAAAAGTTACAAATAAAGATCTACAACATTGAAGGTACGGGTGTTCTCGTAATACAGTGACTATGAAAAGTATTTACCCAAATAAAAAAAAATTAAAAAATGGTTTAATTTTGAAATTTGTACTGTTGATCAACACAAAACTCTGTTAGTTCATTGTCTGGTTTTATTTTGAATAACAAAACTTTGCTTTTATTTGATTTGTGTGTCAGTGGTAAGGATTTCCAGTTAAAACTATTCTGAATTCATTCAGTAAAAATGTGCCAAAAGAGGTTTTTTGTATCCTCTGTATGTCTACCTTGTGACCAGTATCAAGCCATCAATGTCTCAGTTAATGTTTGACTGCTGGCTACATTCTGCTCTAAAAGCTCAGTGTTTGCTTTCTAGAAGGTGGTATTTGTAAATCAGTTTCTATGTTTAGTACCTATATTTCATTCTGTTTCTCGGATACTAAAGAAAATGAAAATATCTAAATTTGTTGGTAAAGGTAAGTGGTGATAATCCTCTAATAGAAATTCTATCCTAAATACAAAAGGAGAATGGAACCCAATGAATTGTAATGAACTCTGGTTTGGTGAATCCAAGGGCAAAGATGATTCATTTACAGCAACAATGACCAAGAACATGTACAAACTTGAAAAACTTACTATACCAAAACAAGACTTAACAAGACTATGACCAAACAACTGGATTGCTTTCATGACAAGAGATCAGATCACTAGGACTCTGAGACTTTTCTAACAATTTAGACTCCATGTGGAATTCCTTCAGCTGCTCTTGTTTGGAGTCTGAAAAGGCTTTGATGATGATTAGTGGTGGTGACACTATGGGGCTGGGTAAATCCTAGAGGATACTGGCAGTCCAGATGTCAATGTGAGTCATTATCTTACAAGATTTGGTAGACCACTGATAAAGAACTAGTATTATCATGTTGTGTCATTTGGACACTGGAAGATCTATGATGATGTGTGTCATCAGGTGGGACCTAGGTCTGCATGGTTTGAGGAAAGGTTCCAATAGCCCTGCTGCATATTGTTTGCTAAAAGTACAAATTGCACAAATATTCTGATGTCCTGGTGAAGAGTTGGCCTCTAATAGCTTTATAAAACCAGTTTAGTTTGGGTTGCTGGGATGACATGTGGCTGGGGCACAGTGAGTTCACTTGAGTAGCTGGGGCCAGAGAGAGGCTCGAATATATACCTTCTCTGATATGCACTCCATCTATCCACGGTCCTTGCAGAACAAAAGCAGTGAGGCCTCAGCAAGCTTCATGGCTTCTACCATCTTCCAGAATACTGGCAACAATAGCACTTGACAGACATTTAACTGGTTGGAGCACTCGTGTTCTTTTCACTCTTCAACTCTGTATGCGAGTTTGAAAATGAAGTTGTCATTAAGCCTTCTTCTGTGACTTGCCTGGAGTGCTGTCTTATTGAAGACACGCACAATTGCCAAAGATAAGGGTTCCAGCACATATTCTTCTGCTATCTGCTTCCCTGATGAATGTCCAGAATCCAGTCAGAATCTATTTGTTCAAAACTGCTTTGGCCCACCCAGTGCCTTGCTGGTGGGTACTGAGATCACAACAGGAGCTTTTATACACTCCGAACTGAATGCCTTGAGTTTGTATGAAAGTACAAGTCACACTGGAGGAGGAAACCCAGGCAGCACTGCCATACCTTCCCGTCACACCTGCCCAGTACTGCAAGCCACATGTATTGCAGTAGAGCTCCCAGTACTGATGGTTGTGATGACTGGGTTGTCTGTGCCATGATTTAGCCAGAGTTGCCCAATAGGAGGATGCGCAGCAATTTTTCCATTGTGTCTATAATACTGCAAGTGGGTTTCTTGGCTTCTTGGGAGAGTGGCCTGAGCTGGCTCCCAAGCTGAACACTGGAGTATTCATAGCATCTATTTCTGTTGGATTAAATCTTTGAAATCAACTCTGAACACAGGTTTGGTGCCTCCAAATATGTTTACAATGACTCTGATTATGAAAAACTCTAAAGTACGAACGCTAAAGATTGAACAGAACAAAAAAGATTAAACAAGATTACAAGTAGACGTGACCTGGATTGCAAACTAGGAGACAAATCATTACATTATGAGGCTTTATCCAGTTAGATTCCACATTGAACTCCATGCAAATGCTCCTTTTATCCTTGGCCTTGACTGTCAATAGGCTGCAGGTACTCTATGTCTTCAGTGGCTCAGGATGTTCTTCTTGGTTTTTGTCAGTGGGAAGGGGTAATAAGGAGATGAGAGTTCTGGAATATTGAATGTGATTTACTGTCAACCCACACAACCTAGTTTTTCTTTCCTTTACAGCAGTGTAATTCAGTTTTTAGAGATGTAAAATATTTGTTGTCATATAGAAAGTGTGTAACTATGTTTGTTTCTCACTAGGCACTAAAAATGTGCTTGGCAGGAAATTTACAAAAGAAATGTCTCAGAGTGGGTTCAGTGCTGCTTATCTGGAGGTGAGCTATCCTTTTAGTTTGTTATTTAAATGTTTGCCTGACAATTTGGCATTAACTCATTTATGATCTCTGAAACAGACAGGAACTTGAATTCAGTGTGGCATTTGACTGTCTGGAATTCATCACATCCGATGTTCATTTTGACTCCTTGACATACCTAAACCCAGCTAAACAGTTGCTAGGTGTTATGTATCCACAAATCTAGTGTTACACTGGAACATCGTAGTTTTCATTTACTTCAAAAAATTATTATTCAAAGAGAGACACATGCAGCTGAAGCAGTTCACTTTAGAAGAGTTGCTCAAAATTCACACACACGGTTATTTATGCCAAAGGGGCAAAATATGAATCCAGGGGTGTACTTACATTTACATTTACATTTATTCATTTAGCAGACGCTTTTCTCCAATGCGATGTACATCTCAGCGAAAATACAATTTGTGCATTACTTGCTTTTTGCACCCCAGGTGAATTTTGTTGCGTAAATACCTACAGAAAAATGTTTTTAAATGTGGTCCCTTTAATCCATAGATAACATTGAAATGACAGACATCTATATCTTATTATATTATTTTGAAAAGCAGTGCTTTGAGAATATGTCTGTGTCTTCTACAGAGAACACTAGTTTTGGGGTCAGTGGGTTCCAATGATTGGCGGGGGTCCCTTTTAGAATTTGTGAACTCATCTGAAAAAGAAGAAATTCGGGACAGTATCATGGAAGAGGATTCCTACATGGGTAAATCACTGTAACTGATTGACTAAAATTGTTTATGGTAGCACTTTATTGATTTATTCGTAATAGATGTCAATTTGTGACAAAGATATTAGCAATAAAATACTAGTAAATGGTTTGTATGACAACCTTTAAAAGGTGAAGAAATATAAGACACAAAACTAATTTAATGACAGAGGACCTTAAATATTAGAGAATAAATAAATCAGATAAAATTTTTAATAATATTCTTGAACTGATAAAACAAAGGAAATCAGAGATTATGTGGCTGGGTACCAAAAAAGTTTACAAATTCTAAATTTAGGTTGTTACCTATACAGCAGAGCACTGATATGTATGTGCTATGATATAGACGTTGAATACATTGTATATGGCACAGTTTATTTCAAATGCTTTTGTTGCCATTAACTTGTTATTTTTGCATGACTGAAGCAATGTTTTTATTTAGGCTTTCTTGTTCCTGGAGAAAGAACATCTTTAATTTGACTCCAATATTTCCTGCAGGGTACTCGGTGACGGTGGGAAGGAAAAATGGAAGAGAAGTATATTTTTCTGGAGCTCCCAGATTTAATCATATAGGACAAGTTGTGGTTTTCTACAAGACTAAGAAAGAATGGCAAATAGAAGATAGACTACATGGACAACAGGTTTGTGTACAAAATTGCATGTTCCCCTTTCTGTTACTCTTCAATATTAGATTCAAAATGTGGAGCAAAATTTACTATTTGATTTTAGGATTAATTTTCAACACTCATTAATGAAATGTATCCTTCATATCTGTAGAACAAATATATTCTTAAATATTGTGTTGTCAGTTGTGTCCTTACAGAAATAAACAGATAAATATTTACTCTATTAAAATAATAAAAACGGAAATCTGTATTTTTTACTTACTCAACGCTAATGTGAAATTACACATGTTGATTATACTTTTGACTTAAGGTAGAAATGTTGGGAAACTTCAAACTGGTAGAAGTTTTCATTTAAAACAACAGACGCCACATTTTGTTTTGCTAGTCAGGGTCTTGTTATTTCACAGATGTTCACCCACACTTGTGACCAACTGTGCAGAAAGACATTTCTGAAATACTATAAAGACCTAAAATGTGTTTCTGTAAGTTATGTATAGTAAGTAAGAGAACAGTTGACAAGGTTCATCTCAGAAAAACGGTCACGCCATGCTACACCTTTCTCCAAAGATATCTATTATAAACCAATAATAATTCACAAAAGAACAGGAGAGAGACATTCTCTTCATTCAGTCACTCAAATTATGCAATATAGCACATTTTGCAAGCAGGACTGAATTTTTTTCTTTGTCTGCAAAGATACTTACCAAAATGTGGAAAGTTAAAGTTACTGTATTCTGCCTCACATTCAAAGGACAGTCATGAAGTAGAAATTAAAAGTTTCATTTCCAGAAGCATACAATTCACCATGTGCATTAAGTTTCCAATAACTAATATTGACTAAATAAAAATATAAATGATAGGTCAATCATTTTATTTAATAAAATGTCATTGGGGTAACAATCTTATTAATCTTGTAATAACTTTGTTTTTAGATTGGATCATATTTTGGAGGAGAATTATGTGCTCTAGACCTGGACTCAAATGGTGAAACAGACTTTCTACTTGTGGGAGCACCACTATATCACGAACCACAGAAAGAAGGCAAAATGTTTGTTTACTCGTTAAGTACACAGGTAATATTACATTTCTTTATTTGTTTTTTGGGATTTATACTGAGCATTTTGTGCACTTGCTTAGTATTTATTGTTAAACATAATAAAATGTGAATGACTCTAAACACACAAGCAAAAGTCTTAAATATTGAGACTTAAAAGGCTTAAATGTTAAGCTTCAATACATAACTAACACCTCCAGTGTTACAACCCACCAGTGCTCATATATGCTTGATGCTTCTGCAACACATTCAGTGTCTATTTTGTCCTTTCCCTGTTTTCAGACATTATCACATGAAGTCCCCACCAAAAGTAGAAATATTCTCAATCAATGAAGTAATTAAAGTTAAAAAAAAAAATTAAAATAAACAGCAATTAAAAGTACTCATCCCCTTGGTCCATATTTATTTGAACTACCCTTGGCAGTTATTATTGACTGTAATTAATAAGTCTCTGTTTACTGAGAGAGAGAAATAATTGGCAGTAATACTGCAAAATTGCTGAAGCTGACGAGAGTTTGGCTGCGTATTGCTTGTGAACAGCAAGTCTGAGGCCTTAGTACAGTTTCTTCAATATGGTTTCAGGTTAAGATTTCACTCAGCAAATCAAGGGCATCCTGTTGTTTTTAGTTACTCCAGTATTGCTTTTGTGGGATTATTCTTCTGTTGAAAGACAAATTTCTTCCCATTTTAGCTGTTTCCGAGAAGACAGCAGGTTTTACCCAGGACTTTTCTCTAATGTGCATTATTCCTCATTCCCCCATTCACCTTGACAGCATTGCTTGCCCCTGCAACTGATATGCATTAATATTTAATCATGCTATCATACCATGATTCACGGTGAAGATGGCGTTACCTGGCTCATGTGCAGTGTTTGATTCATACCATACGCACCCCTCAGAATTTGGGTTTTAAAAAATCCAGTTTATTGTTATCAGACCATAAGACTGTTTATGACGTCTTTGTAACATTTGCTAGCAGGCATGTTTCTTTTTTTTCACTCGGGTCTTTGCCACTCCCCTCCAAAGCTCTTCCTTGTGAATTGCTTTGAAGATTTTTCACTAATGTATATAATCTTCTACTTCATCCAATGTCTTCTGCAGTTTATTGAAGTGCCTGAGTTGCCCTTTAAATGGTTTCTATTCTAAGTACACTTTTAGTCCAGTAACTAAGTTTAAGAGGGCAACTTGATCAAAGCAGTCTCTAGTTTCATATACACACTTCTGTACAATGGAGTCTTTTCTATTTTGTTTTACTTTATTTTATTTTAAAATATGTGTTTTAAAAAGAATTTATAGCAAGTGATCCACTAATTTCTTAGAATACCTCTGGATTTCCCAGAAAAATCTACTCAGCCAGAATTCACCCCTCACATATCATCATACGCAGTGAAAAATAAGATATAAGAAAAACTGTTTCCTAAGAAGTAAATTTTCAACATGAGTTGAATGATAGTATCCGTTGAATAAGCTAGTATATAAAATACTGTAAAGACACGCATTACTGGGAGTTTGAGCAGGAAAATGGGTTTATTGTAAATAGTTGTATTGTGGGTAAAATGGAGTTGTGTTCAACCACTGTGCGAACTCAAAGGGGTGAGTGTGTTGGCCAGTGAAAGAACGGGAAAGCCTGAGGGATGCTAAGCAGCTTGAGGTGCAGGTCCTTGAGCTGAGAGTATTATTTCCTTGTGCCTGGGTCAAAACCGTTTGCTATGTTCTAACAAACATTTGTAATGAGCACTGTCCTTGTGTCCTTCTTCGCCCCATCCAAACCCAGAGTGCAGCACACTACAATTCTTTTGATAAATAATACTCAGTTGTCATTACTGTACATAGCATCATTGTATAATTAAAATAATCATTAAGAAAATTTAGATGTATTGATACAGTGATGGCTTCAATGTGTTTTTCCTCTCTTGATTTTTCCTTCAGGTGAAATTGGAGAGTAAATCAAATGTTTCAGGGTTATCTCAGGGTAGATTTGCCGCCACCATTTCCTCCATACAAGATTTGAACGGAGATGGACTGAAGGATGTGGTTGTGGGGGCACCACTGGAGAATGACTATAAGGGGACAATATATATTTTTCTTGGAGAAAGACTGGAAGGAATTAGACCTAAATTCAGCCAGGTAAGGTGGAAAGAGTTTCCAAGATAATAATTATAATGAGGGCACATGTAATAAAGGAAATTTTTCTCTGATTTTTTTCTTGTTTTGTTTTCAACATGTAGCGTATTATGGGACAAACCATTTCACCTGCACTGCGATTCTTTGGCCTGTCAGTTAGTGGAGATACGAACCAGGAAATGGAGGGATTGGTAGACCTTGCGGTTGGAGCTAAAGGCAATGTTGTTTTGCTGAAGTAAGTAGAGTTAAATGAAGATCTTAATTTGTTCAAGAATTCCAGTGGAAACAGATACTCTTTGAATATTCTTACCTTCCAAAACAAATGGAAAGGAACAGGTTCCTTTCAGTTTTAATGTGATAACTCAAAGTGACTCCATTGTTATCATTTTTCAAGTATTCTAGTAGAATTTTTCCTCCACCTACTAAGATTTCATGTGCTGGCAAAGATGATTAAGAAAAAATGCATAAAGCTACTGAATTCACATTCACATTTACATTTATTCATTAACAGACATTTTTCTCCAGAGTGATGTACATCTTAGAGAACAATACAAAAAGTGCATTATACCAACAGAAGGAAAGATCTGAGTGCAAACACGTGATTCTTGACTACAGTCCATTTGTCACATACCATTGTATAAACCAGTATATATTAGACAAGAAGCTGCATATAGGGTTTTTTAAATGATTAGATAAATCACATAGTACACATTTATACATGAAGTGAAAAAAAGATGATAAGTTGCGGGGAAGTGTCCTCTAGGAGAGATGAAGAGATGGGACGGAGGGAGCTGGTGATTAAGAGTGGCAGCAGAAGGTCTGAGATTTCATCTTCTGACAGGGGAGAACGAGACTTCACCGGGAGGCCTGGCAAGATTTGGGCAGCTGGTGCAGAGAACTTGTCTGTGATTGAGTTGAGTTTATCTCAAAGGCGCAATCATCAGTGTCAACAGAGGAGCGAAGAGGAGGGACAATTAGTAAAGAGAAGGTTATGAAGAGTCTGTGTGAACTGTTGACTACAGACTGTAGTTTGTTGTGCAAGAAGGTGGTTTTATAGCCAAGGAAACAGTAGAGTTGAAGTTTGCTAGGAGTTCCTTGTAAACAGTCAGGTCTGTGAGAGCACTTAACTTCCATCATTGTCATTCTCTGCTCGGAGTTTGGTCTGTTGGCATGTAGTACATCTCATAACCATGGGGTGGGCTTGGGTTGCTGTGGTCTGGAAGTTAGAGGACAGAGGGTCTAGAGAGGAGGATATGGTTGAGAGGAAGACAGTGTTAGCTTTGTTTGTGGACAACTCTGAGAATTGTGCAGTAGAAGGACAAGGGCAGAAGATTTTGAATTAGAGTAGAAAGCGACAAGAGGGTGCAGAGGCAAAACTGCATGGAGATGAAGAAACAGTCAAAGATATGCAGCACAGCGACAGAACAAAATAGCCACATTTTTTAGAGAAGGCAAGGTGATTTCTGGACTTGTGAGTGGTACAGGACTGGGACATTGAGAGGTACTAACATGAAGCTTGATGATTTGATATGATAAACAAATAAATATTCAATTTGTAGTCTACTATCATAGGGATATACTGTAAGTTACGTGCAAATACTTGTTTTAGGGAAACGTATAGAGCTACTCTGGAAATGTGAATATATTTATTCTAAACTCTTTCTATGATGATAATTATAAGCAATATGTATTTTTTATTTGTATAGAATATCTTATTTCAGTTTGCCTTTCTTAATCTGTTGTACTGCTGTTCTGGATCCCATCAGGTCTAGACCAGTTGTCACTGTAACATCCCAGTGTGACTTCAGTCCTTCAGAGATAAGCACCGACAAATTTGACTGTGTGACTGAGACGAAGAATGTCTTTCCTGCTGTCTCACTAAGAATATGCTTTAATTTGACAATGACTTCAAAAGGTGTAACAGGTAAGCAGAGCACAAAAGTTAAAAGCAGAAATTATACTTCTAGTAGGGGACTCTAGATGGTACAAGACATATTGTGTTCAAGCTGATTTCCTGCAGAAGCATTTTTATTACATTACAAGCATTTATTACATTCTTATTATTATTATTATTATTATCAACAGTTTGTCTGATTATAAAACCTACGCTGCACGAAGAAAATGCAAGAAATAATACTGGCATAATAACTATGATATTAATATGATATGGTACAGCATGGTTATACAAAAAACAAGAACAAACAACATTTAAAATAAAATGATCTGAAATAAAATGATTACACAACAGTGAGCCCCAGAATCCTTTCGAGGAAAATTGTTTTCACTATTTGCACCCTCAGTCTTGTTCTTCATCACTACACAAAACTCATGACCGGAAGTAAGGATGAGGATGCAGAACAAATGGCAAAGCACAAGTTTTGTTCAAGGTTTATTACCAGCATGTATAGTATAATCAGATTAAAATAAATGTTCACAATAAAATCTGTCATAAATCCTGAAACCCAACAGCTATTTTAACTGAAATAGACACTGATGTACTGATATATATTCTCTGCAGATAATAAGCTAAGACGCCAATTTGTAACACATGGCCTGTTCTTGCCATTAGGATTAGAGTTTAAGGTTTAGGCAGCCATATTTATTTTGGATGAGTTTATGACTATTTACAAACACAGTTGGGGTTAAATTACTTTCTGAATTACCCTCTAAGCTTCATAATAAATACTATTTCCACATGCAGGAAAATATGTTTTGTACCAGTAAGATAAATGGCTATGATAAAATTGTTTGTATATTAGACGTAGGACTGTCCAAGATGAACGTCTCCTATCAAGTGGACTTGGACATTCGAAGGCAAAGGAGTCGCGTCCAGCTGAGTGACAACGGCAGTGGACCCAGGAAATTGCAGTCTTTCTTGGAGCTGAACCAGGAGACAACTTGCGTCAACCACACCGTCTATATGCCAGTACGTTTTTTACAATACGAGACAATGAGTTGAAATATAGGGGTAAGAGAACAAACATATGGAAACCGTAGACTGAGGGGAAAATATAAAACCGATAAGGCTGTGCGCTCAGTTTTTGCACAAACTACATAACTTATAAACGTTTCATACTGGGATTATTTCATTATAAAATGTATTAAATATGCTATAATGATTAATTCAAAACAATTTAATTCTTTAAAATATTATTTGTGTTAATAAATTTCATAGTGTAAGAAATTACAATATGAAAATATAAAATTTGTAGCAATGACAAGACTATGAGTTCACATAAAACACAAAACGCAGATGAAAAATTGATTTAATTCTTGAAAATGTTAAATCGCACAAAACTCAAAAGTCCCGTCCTGGGTGTGTCCCCTCCCCCTCCAGCCTTGCGCCCTGTGTTGCCCGATTAGGCTCTGGCTCGCCATGACCCTGCTGGGGCAAGTGGTTTCAGTCAATGTGTGTGTGTGTGTGTGTGTGTGTGTGTGTGTGTGTGTGTGTGTGTGTGTGTGTGTGTGTGTGTGTGGCAGTATCTTTAGCACACCCACTTCAGTCACATCAAAATATGCTAGTAGTACTGCATAAGTAATGGAAATTTTAAAAAATGGGAATTAGCTTATCCAGTGTTCTGATCTCAACCTTAATGATGGATTTTCAATAACTAATTAGGTTTGGATAAAGTGGGTGAGTATACAGAATACCATTGATGCAGCTGTAAACTATATGAAAGATTAAAGATAAGTCACAAAATCATTTGTAAATGTAATGTAGTTTATATATAGACTGAATATGTAGGCAATTATAACAGTTCAGTTTGGAAACTGCATGATCAGATGTCCCAATATGAATATCTACTTAATGAAATACATTATTGCAATCATCAAAAATGAAGAGAGAAAAAACTGTGCATTAAATTAAAATCAGTTAAAAGCCTGTAATTTATAAATTTGTTTAGTGTATTATGCCTTTTTTTGAAATTGCGATTTTGAAATTTATTCCTCACGCAGGGATGTATTGAAGATACTCGCTCAGCAGTGGTCATTACATTTAACTATTCACAGTCTGAAACACAACAGCACACTTCCTCCGCCATTCTCAACATTGACAGCAAAAGAATGGATCTGATAGAGGTACAACTTTCTGTTCAATTAATTTAATTACCTTTTTTACCTATATACTATGCTTCTCAAAATGTCTTGCATGTTGTCATTTTCATTGCTTAGCTTCACTTACTATTTCTATTTATTGTATTTTTTTACTATTATTGTATCAGGTTCCATTTCAAAGAAACTGTAGAAATGACACCTGTGTCTCTGATTTGGAGCTGGATTTTGCCTTTGGGTATGTACGAAAACATATCTTGTAGAAGCTTCAGGAACATTTTGTACTATTTGATGACAGAGTATTCTCTTTGGAAAACAGTGATTTGTGTCCTCCTGCATACTGTTAAGATGAACATGAGTTTAAGTAGCAGGCCACTCAAATTTTATGAACATACATACATGACGCCCTATCAGGTTAATACGTAACCTTAAAATTATTATACAGACAAGTATGTGCATATCTCTAATGAGTTCATTTAAAACCAAAGTAGCTTTTTCTAGACACGTTGTAGTGCTATCACTGGCTATTTCGTTCATTTTACATACTGAGTGATGTTAGTGTTGTTAGCATTTGTTAGTCTCCAAAACTTTCTAGTAACTTACATACAGTTCTGAACCCTTTGCGACAAACTTCTGGGTTGCAATGTTTTTTGTTACTTTCTGAAATTCACCATTTTTTTTACCATATTTTGAACCATATTATTCTCTAAGAACTGACCTGATGTCGCAATGTGCCCTGCCTTAATAAATAAACCTGTCAAACATTGACATGAACTGAAGAATTTGGAACCACAGATGTCAAGTTTTTACTAAACTTACTAATGTTATTAGTAAATGTATTTTCACACGCAACAAATTTGAAGAATTACGGAAAATCGAAAGTAAGACTAGGAGACTTTTTTCTTTTTGGTAACACAGTAAACAGCTACATTGTAACTTAAATGGCCTTTTTAGTCTTAGGAGTTGTGAAAATGAAAAATCAATTACATTACAAGCTTTAAAACTAAACTAGACCTGTGTCATATTTTTGCTAAACTCTCTCAGTGGTCTGTGTGTACCTCCTAATCTAGTTCCATACTCAGGAGACTGGTAAAAACAGAACGCCTATTAGTTCTTGACTTCATCTCAAAATTTTAAGTAACTTAAATAAATAGAAGGCAAATAGAACAGTATTTAATAACTACCACAGTGTTACTTTTTAAATTGTCCAGTAGAAATGTAGCAATAGTATCTGATTGTAAGACAATTCTATGAAATATTCTTATATGATGTTTTCAAGAAAGATTTTTAAAAATTAGTTGATTTTTTAGTAATTTATTCATTAATATTCTGACAATCTACCTTGTCTGATTTGCCTTTTTCCACTCTCAGAACATCTCCTTTAGTAGTAATTGATCAAGAGTACTTCAATGTGACGCTGAACTTGAGCAATAATGGAGATGACTCGTATAACACCAGCCTGTCCTTCCATTACCCCCCTGGCCTGTCCTTTTCCAAGTTGCAAGTGCAGAAGGTAATATATACGTTCACATTCATTCATGCTATACTACCTTGTAAATGGTTAGTAAAATATATTGTAAATTATGCACATATCCCAAACTTTGTGTAAGAATATCTCCAGCTGTAATATTTCTTCATAACGTAACTCTCCATTACGCCCCGTGTTACACTGCTTATATTTATGCTAAATGACTATTTTACGCAAGTAATTAACAGATCTTCTACAGTGAGTAAAATGAGGGCAAGTGAACAAATACATCAGCACAGAGTACCTAGCAACTTCAGGAGAACAAACAGCAAAAGATAAAGAATTACTTTGGAATTAGACTGTACTTTTACTGCAGTCATAGCAACAGCAGATTCTTTGTGTATATGGGACTCCAACTCCAAAGTCAAACATTCTTTCCCCTAAAAAATATGCTATACATATAACTAAGCTAAACAAAAAAATTACGTATTTACATGGTATGTCAGCTCAAATAGTAAAACATGGTTACAACTGCCTCTGACATGTTGTTTTCACTACAGTTTTCAATCTTTTTTGAACATTTTCAAAGGTTCAAAACCCTCTGGTTTCCTAACAGCTATAAATGTTAGGCAGTACAGTAACTGAAGCTAAATATGTCAAATTAATTCACTGCATGTTCAGTCGGAAACTGAAATTTTTAATTATTTCAACCAAACTGGAGATATGTAATATGTTCTACATAACAATGAAAAATATGGAATGAAGAAAAGCTATTTTCATTATACTTTGCAGCTTTCACTAAGATGATATTTATTATTAAGATTTCAATTATTTTATTTATTATTATTTTATCTTGTGTTTCCATTCGTAGGCTTCAAGGAGAACGTTGACCTCCTGTACTGGCCTAGAAGATATAAAGAACAGAACAGTCTGCAGTGTGAGCCATCCTGTCTATCCCAGCCAAACCACGGTATATATTAATATAAATCTTAAGTTACAAAACTGTTTCCACCCTAGCACCCTGAAAAATAAAACATTAATTCCTCTGACATGTGTTTGCTTGAACAGTGAAAATCTATATTGCTGTAACTGCAGTCTGTCGGTGTATTTCCTTTAAAAATTTCCATCTACCTATAACTGAGATTGCTAAAAACTTACTGTAGGGTACAGGGTTCCTAGAATTGTTAAACAAATTTATTAAAGACAGTTGTTATGCTAGTTACAGTTTGCCCTACTAAGGTGCCTTTATAGAGATCACTTTTGATGTTGGTGTGATATCAATGTATTGATGGAAAATGGATGGAAAAACGGATGCAAAATTCAAAACTCGTTAGAAATGTTACTTAAAAGCAGGAGCAAGAAGTTTCAAGAACTTCACAAAAAACAGTTCTAAGCTTGGGCTGTGAAGCATGAACTTTTTATTACACTTTTCTTAAGTGTAACACGTAGTTCTCTACTAAGCAGCAGGAAAAAAAATCAGTCGACTGGTTCCCTTTTGAGGGCACAGCACTTTCAAGCGATCACATTCATTCCATGGTGAAGCCCTTCAATCCTGATGGCAGTGCAGCCTTCCGTGGTGACAATGCTCCCATCCACAGAGTCCGAGTGGCAAACGAATGGTTTGAAGAGCATGCCACTGATGTAATCCATATATTGTGGCTCTTCCAGTCGCCACATTTCAGCCACTGGGGTATGAGGGAGCGCTTGTGAGAGTTGTTGTGAAAAATTCTTGAATGGCCTATGAGACAGCATTTTTACCAGCACTGAAACACATATAATGGAGACATAAAGAAGCAAACAAAAACACAATAAAGTAGTAGTGGCTGGAACAGTATAGATTATACAGTTGTTAAAAGAGTGAAACAGATTTCAGAATGAACTGGAATTATCTACAACTGCTTTATAGCTAAATCAAATCACGTACCTGTTGGAGGACAATGCAGTTTTTTATCCTATGATAAAGAATAATGTTCAGAGGTTCTCTACTAAAAGGACTTAAGACATCAAACATACACACATCATCTGAAACCACTTGTCCTATACATGGAGAGCTGGAGCCTAACCCAGCAATCCAGGGTGTAAGGCTGGAGGGGGAGGGGACACACCCAGGACAGGACGCCAGTCCGTCAAAAGGCACCCCAAGAGGGACTCGAACCCCAGACACACCGGAAAGCAGGACCCAGACCAACCCACTGCACCACTGCACCCTCCTCTATCAGACATATAGTTTTATTCAATTTTACTGAATATGCTAGATTTAATTACATAGCTTACATGCAAGATAAACTAGAATTAGAGAGGAATTTTACACTGAGAAGCTTCCTCATATTAACTTTGAATTATCCATTTCTTTTTTTCTCCAAAGCAACTTCCAACAAACTCTGTGTAGTGTTATCGGCCCACACACCTTATTCACCGCCGTGACTTACACTGTTAGATACACTACTTACACTGGATCACTCATCCATACATCAGTGAAACACACTCTCTCTGTCACTCACACGCTAGGGGTGAACCTGAAGAAAAGAAAAGAAGAATTTCTTTTAGTAGAAAAGAAAAATGAATGAAAGCTGAAGCACAGACGATCAGTGTAGAAAGCCCTGATGACTTGAAAAATTAAAAAAGGCATTGTGGTGACAGCGTTTTGCTTATAAAGCTGTTTACCTAGGAAATAGGATTCACCCCTTTTGGCTTTTTTCACAGTTTATTTTCTTTCATAATTGAAGCTTTTGTTTTTTTTTTTTTTTTGCTTTTTCTTATTAGGCAAATATACTCAGTACCTTTCGGATTTCCAGTGAGTACCATTGGGGTGAAACCATGCAGATGACCATCAAAGCTCACAGGTATGCTTTTATGTCAAATAATGCACATGTAGTAAATGGCACTGTAAAGTTATCTAATTGTTATTTGTATATTATAACGATTCACTTCTTTAGAGTTTTCACATCGTACACAAAAAAATTAAACCGCTTACATTGATCAAGTTTTGATGTTAATGGATAAATTAAAATCAATTTTCTTTACAGTGACAATGGAAAACCTTCCAACACCACCATAATGACAAAAAGTCTTCCTGTTCAATTTGCTGTCGATCTGGTTGTAAAAGCGTAAGTTATATTAAGGCAATAAAAATATTTTTGCTGCAGTAATTTATCCAGATATTGAGGGTAATTTGAGTTTCACACATTAATTGCACTGACTGTTCTATATTTGAATAATGTATGTACTTTTTCTTTCTACAGCCTTCATGAAGACTCTGACACATATCTTAATTTCATTCTGAATGAAAGACAGCCAAAACAGATGAAACATGTTTTTGAGGTAATTTTTAAAATAATAATTTCATATAATCTTAAATAGTTACAAATATTAGATTCTGTTTTTATCATTAGTGTATTTCACTTTAGAAAATCATAGCCCGTGCCACCTTACTGTAGTCGACATCAGTATGTGCCACATAAAAACATTTAACAGCATTACTTGTACAGAGGATTCATACTAATATAATGAATATTGGAATAAAATTACTGAACACACTTTTTGATTTGTTTATTCTGCAGGTCAAGAATTTGGGTTCTGCATCTTTACCTGTTAACATAACCTTCACTTTCCAAACTCTACTGAAAAATAATTTTCAGCTGAGTGCCTATCAAGTAACCCCTTCAGAGGTAACATTACATCAGTCATGCACGTGATGTTATTAAAAAAGTTTATTTTATGCAAAATGTCATTCTAAGACTCAGATAATATATTTACCTGAAACATTACTCTGGTATAATGATTTATAGTCTCTTAGTTCCACTTTGTACTGCTTCACTTTTAAAAAATTAGTGGCAAATTTATAAAAATTTTATTTGCCGTAATTTTGTTTTCAACATAATTGTTCAATATTTTTATGTTCACAATACTCAGTTATCACTATAAAGGGAAATGTATATGACAAAAAGCTGTTGATGTTACGTGAAATTGTTTAAATTACTACACTGTGAGCATTTGGATGTTCTAATTTCTTCATTGTATTGTCAGAATTCATCCAAGTGTATTGGCACTGCTGATGCACAAGCACAGGTGAGTATTTTTTATATGCATTCCTCTATTACCCTTTATTATTCCTTTGGGTTCCTATCCAGGTCAAATAGCAGAAGGAACCCATTCTGCAAGTTATCTCATGACCAGTGCTTGTAGCTCTTTAGCTGATCAGTCGAAGGAGACGTGTCAGTGGGGCGACTTCTTGTAACTTTGTTTTTCATCCCCATAACAGCTCATTAAAAGCAAACATCTTAGTACAGATTTATTTAGATACAGCTAAGTAAAGAAATGGCTGTTCAGCTACCACAACGAAGGACCAACCAATGACTACAAATGTACAAGTGAAAAAGCAAGCAATGCCAAAGCCAACTCATGAGCTCATCACTAAGCACACAACTACACACTAAGCCAGAGGTTCCAAACGGAAAGTTTCTCCATTCTCTTCACTTTGTAATTTAATTTTTAATCATTAATCAATCATTGATAAGATTCTTCTGTGAACAAGCGACTTTTAGGTGTGGCTATCAGTCTGGGTGAGGACTGGGCATATTTCTTGTTTTGTTCTATTTTGTCTGTTTTGTTTTATTTGAGAAGAACTCTGGATAACAGATGCATATTTACAAAAACTAGCATAATATTCCTAGTCACAACTTTGAAAAATTTTGAATGAGATGGGGAAATGAGCTGTGATCAGAAATCCTGAATAAATCTATTTTTATTCCACAATGAAACGTAAACATGAAAAATGACAAAGTTGTTAAAATTTTCATTACGCCTTCATTCTAAGTCATATAAGCACTCTATACAGTGTTATACTTTTAGCCTAAAACATGTTAAATCTTCAGTTGTGTCACATTCTGCAGTATTATTTTACATAAGAAAAATTGCTCGTAGAGTGTTTAGTTCCCATGCAGAACAAATGTAACATTTATCTTTGGAAATTCTCTTTTGTCTTTATTGTATTAGAAAGTTTCACTTGATGAATTGAATTCTGACATCATAGAGTATTTTCTTAGTTTACTAGAAGTTTCTGCCATGTTGGAGAAATTGATCTTTTTTAAACAATGACAGAATTTATACAATGACAGTGATGCCTAATAGGGAGTCTTGACGTCATTTTGTCACATATTCTTCATAAACTGTAATCAGTCCTATTTATTGAAGGTCTACATATCAACATATCAACATATAAACATACTAAGTTTAGATAGCTTAATACAATAATTTTGCATTTCTCCCAAATAAATTTTTGGCACATAAATAAAATTACTTACACTTAAATCAACAATAAAATGCACAGGTAATCAATGCCGCTTTAGACTCATAGAAAATCGCTCTTTGTAGGATCTTACCACTGGTCCTGACAATATCTGGCTTTATTTCTCCTCTGTGAATAAATTATTATTATTTACACACCTGACTCTGCTTACCTACTTGGTTAACATTTGCCACTTGGGGTTCACTTATTTTTTGCACTATACACCTGTTACGTCAGATGAGCATGACTACTCATTAAAAAACCATATTGCGGTAAAATATAGGAACACAAAGGGTTCACATACTTTGAAGCAGCACTGTATATTCCAGCATGACTAAGAGATTTCTGCTTGGTGTCGAGTTCAGGAAGGTTGCTGTAAAGGTTGTTGGTTATGTATTTATGTGCCATGTTGGCTCGGTCAGTGTCGGACAGCCTACCAAAACACGGTGATTCTTCTATTAGCTTGCAGTGTTCACATTCACACATTTTTAAGTAATAGATTATTTTTAAAACCTTTCAGGAACAGGTCTTTTTACATCAGTTGACATTTAAACCCTAACTTTGATGCACCTTGTATTACAAATAAAACATTGATCTCTTTCGGATAAAAAGTCCTTACTTTACATTACTGTTCAACTTCCACATCCTGTAAAAATCAGTATGCAATATTTTTTACAAATTTTATTGAAATGTTTTTATGTTTCAGGCCTCCAAAGACCAGTACAAGATTATAATATGTGAAATCAACAGTTCAAAGGGTCAAACAGTTCAGTTTATACTTTCTGGGCAAGTCACTATTCTCCGACATGAGGAATTCAAACAGGTAAGATGTATAAGATATATAGGAATAACCACAGATTTACAAGATTTATAAAAATAGCCAGAGAATCTATTACATTTTCGTAAGTTTTATGTTACATGCCACATTTGTGCTGAAGGAGCTCTCTGTGAAGTGAAGAAATACACTCGCTATTGGGGATATCTGCTACAGTGCTGTAAAGAGTCTGAGTAAAACAAATGTCACACAGCTAGCGATAAATGTACTGATATATTTTTTCTCTTTTTACAGAGCCTGTCTTTTCAAGGAAGGAATCTGGAAGTGAATTTTTTCAGCAAAGTAAAACTCTCCTATGATACAAAGCGATATGTTCAGATCACCAGCAGTTCAGTGGTAAAATTTCACACCGACAGCTTTCATACGAAAAGACAAGGCCAATATAATAAAAGTTCTGAGGTGATGACATTTCTTTTTCTCATAACAGGCCAACAGTGATCCCAAAAGCTTCCATGAAACAGAGGTAATTATTTTCAGTAGTAGTAATAGTAGTATCAGGTAAGGTAAACTGGAAGTTGTATCATTTTCAACAATTATTTGGCTGCTGAATGAGCTATTTGAATACACTTGCATCGATTCCTAGAAAATGTGCGTACTACCTGTTTACCATAACTGCTATAAATGAGTAAGTAGTACGTATTGCTTGAGCCTTCCAAAATCTGAAACACTAGATCCTTCACAAAGACACTGAACCCACTTTCCTTTACTTGACCCATTTAATAAAGCCATTAAATGCTGTCTTCTCTCAGTTAAAAGCAACAAAACTAAACGCATATTTAATTTATGAGAGAAATAAACTGTATACTGTTTTTTGTGTCTTTCTTTGTAAGGTTACTACTCGAGTAGAGCTGACCATCCCTCCCAGTCAACTATTTATCGTTGGAGTGGGTGCTGGAGGAGGATTGTGTCTTCTGATATTAATAATTGCGATCTTGTACAAGGTAAGATAGTAATGTGCAATTTTCAATAATTTACTTAGCATAACAACATGTAATGTATAAGTAATTCCACTTCAGTAAAATGAATACTACATTTGTAACATTTTAGAATGTACCTTATTGCATTTTTCCTGATCAATAGGTCAGGAAAGGAAGTCATTCTTGTTATACAACTTTGCAATGTCAAAGGATGTAATTAACTAGGGATTTCATTGGCTTCAGGATTATTTTTTCTATATATTGTTCACGTGACGTTCTGTAACAGAGCCGAGATATTATACGCCTGCATTTATGAAACAGTAACCACAACAGATGCTGGTCATCAATTAACTGTAATCATGTAGTTTCTGAACTGAACACTATTATCAGGGATCAATGTCTGTCTATGTATTACTTTTTCCTCCTCAGCTGGGATTCTTCAAGAGAAAGAGACCTTTTGAAAATCAGTGCAATGAAGTTCAAAACGAAAATGAGGAGAAAAATGGACCTGAAGAGAAGGAAGCGAGCCAGTTACCAGTAAAAGAAAGTGATGGTCAGGTAGAGAACAAACCACTGATGGCATAAAGAAAATTATGTAATGTGTCTTACATTAAAAATCTGAACACACATTTAAAGTTCTATTATATTTTTTAAAGTACATACTGTATGTCTCAGAAGAGAGCTAATTTAGGACTAAATTAATACATACAGCAAGTGTACATGTAACACTTTTAAATTCACAAATACTATTTATTCCTGCCGAATAAAAATTTTGTAATGAATTCTTAATTTAAATGACTTGTACATTGCTGCTTTTTTTTTTTTTCTTTTAATATTGGTGATATTTTCTCAGGAAGATGAATAATACTGCAAAGAGATGTAATATACTGCAACAGAAGCTACAGAAAATGCTATGTAAAAATATTATTGGCATAAGGCCTTACAGGTAGTACCCTGACTTACACAATATTCTTCTTTGGATAGGTTTCAAATTGCAATGATCTTGATGATATAACAACGAGCTAAAAATGGATGACCAAAAGGATACATTTTAATTTTCAAAAAAAAAATGTTGGTAAGAAATGCTTCAGTCAGGTAGTGGCCTTACATTGCATTACATGCTTCCTTAGAGATGCTTCAAAGCAAAATGTTCAGCTAGCGAGGAGCTAAGATGGATGAACAATGAATGCATTTTGATTTTCAGTCAAGAAATGTTGGTAGGAAATGTAAAAATGAAGCTTATATATGTATTTTTTCTTAAATATGTTTAGTCTTTGTTCTTATTAATGTTCGTTCTGATTTTAATCTTTAGAATTATATCATTGAAAATTACATTTCTGTTTCGAATATACTAATATTATATCAATCATATGTAACCAATGCATTTTATTTTATCATTGTCATTCTGCAATTTTTTTCAACAATAAATCTAATGGTTACTTTCTGCTTTTTTGAGTGCTTTTTGCTTCCCGCTTTTTGTTTCATAGACTTCTGATTATCTACTGTATTACTATTAACACCACAACTTAAAAAAAAAAAAAAAAACTATGAAAACTATACTTGAAAATATTTTAAATGTATTTTCATATACTTTACAAATGAAGTGGCCTAGACAACGTATGGGTTAAGATTAATTAGAAATCTATAATTGTATTGTAATCATATTGTATGTAACAGCAGCACAGTGGTGCAGCAGGTTATTCCATGGCCTCACAGTGCTGCGGTTGTTTCTCTGGACATTAGTACAAATCTGACCCTGCTGTGTGCAGTTTAAATGTCCAACCGTTATTCATCTGAGTTCTTACCATGTTTTCTTGGAAGACATGCATGGAAGAAAACATACCATCACACCCAGTTTATACAACCAACCAACCAACCAACCAACCAACATCAACAACCATTTGTCCCAAATGGGGTCAGGGCAAACCAGAGCCTAACACAGCAACACAGGGCACAAGGCTGGAGGGGGAGGGAACACACCCAGAATGGGACACCAGTCCATGCCAAGACACAAACCCCAGACCTACCACACCTCATTAATTCATACTGATCACATTTATTTATTTAGCAGGCACTTTTCTCCAAAGCAACTTCCAATGAACTCTACATAGTGTTATGAGCCCACACACCTTATTCACCGCGGTGACTTACACTGCTAGATACACTATTTACACTGGGTCACTCATCCATACATCAGTGGGACACACTCTCTCTGTTACTCACACACTATGGGTGAACCTCAACAGCATGTCTTTGGACTGTGGGAGGAAACCAGAGCACCTGGAGGAAACTCCACATAGACTGAGTGGGGATCAAACCCATGTCCCTTCATATCACCCCAGGCACTGTGAGACGGCAGCACTACTTGCTGTGCCACCATGCAGCCGGTTTATCCAGCTGCTATTTTCCAGAGCAACTTTCAATGAATAATGTGCAGGATTAAGCTACAAACTTTTCACCCATGGTGACTTACAGTGCCACATACACTAGAGTACCTACAGTTAGTCACTCCGCTATTGACCAGAGCAACACACTCTCATTCTGGCCAATTTAGAGTCCCCAGTACACTCGAAGCACACAGCTTCGGACTGTGGGAGGAATCCGGTGCAATAAAATCTTGACCCCGTGTCTCTTAGACAACATACAGTTGTTTTGTTTTACTAGGTGTTCTTAAAATCTTTTAAGTTTACTGCTATGTCAATGAACAGGCAGCGGTTGCACTTTGCACTCACACTGTTTACTTTAGATTAGCGTGTAGGCTGAACTGTCCTGGTCCTCAGTCACTGCAGTCCATATTGGGCTGCAGGTTGGACTGGGCACTGACTCTCCATATCTAGCAGGTAAGATGGAACATGCATATATGTATTATAATTTTTCCTTTTTTTTTTGCTACTCATTAAATCCTGAAAAATTGAAATGGAGTTTCAACTCAAAACTACTGCTTCTAAAAAGAGAAGCATGAACTAATGCAGAGGCTACATTTGTGATTGGCAGAAAATATTTGTTCTTGGTTGATCTTTCTGGTATGGTGGAAGTACCCTGGTAAGTGTATCTAATGTACATGCAAGACTCATGAACTCACGATGAATACGCATTCCTTCACAGAAACATCCGGTCTATTGCCTTCTTCGGATCTGCCTTGCGTAATGACTACCTCCACACCTGATTTATCGCATGTGATCCCACCACAAACGCTGACCAAACTCGTGCGGGAATGGCTGGCCGAAGATACCCCGAACTTTGACCCTGCTGGACTCTGTGTGGGAAGCCAGGAGGTCAGAGCTGTTCTTCTGTGCAAAACTCCAGGAAGCGTGCTAGCTGGCTGCCCCTTTTTCGGCGCGGTCTTCGCAGAGCTCGGCTGCAGCGTGGAATGGCTGCGCTGCGAAGGACATAAGTTTGGTAAGCAAGGAGATGGCTGGTCTTTTAACGCAGTGTGTTGGGTAGTGCTATAATTAGTGCTATTTTAATAACTATAGACGTATGTGGGCGGCATGGTGGTGCAGCAAGTAGTGGGCTGCCTTACAGTACCCGGGCTGTTCAGCCAAAGGTTTGAACACAGCTCGGTCTATGTGGAGTTTGTATGTTCTCCTGTTGTCTGCATGGGTTTCCTCTGGGTGCTCTGGTTTCCTCTCACAGTCCAAAGACATGCAGTTCGGGTAAATTGGTAATGCTCAATTGCCCATAGTGTGTGAATGGGTGAGTGGCTGTATGTGTGCCTACCGCCTGTCAGCCTTCCAGGCAGTGATTGCAGGATAGGCTCTGGCCCACCGCAACGCTGGTGAGGACAACCGATAATTGAAAATGGATAGATATACATATGTACAGATGCGTTCAAGGGGCACAGTGGTGCAGCAGGTAATGCCAGTGCTTTACAGCTCTGGAGAGTTTTGGTGGGAGTGGGGATCAAAAAAAATGAGCAATGCTTGTTCACGTTGACAAAACATTTTGCAGAAGTTAGTTCTAATAGTTAAAGCTGTTGCTGTCAATAATGTTAATATGTAAACAACTTTTAAACATTATGAAATCACGAGCACAATCTAGCTGAAGTCACTGGTTAAGTTATGTAAGCATAGGAGGGATGCACTGTGAACATGACCGCATAATAATAATAATCATAATAACGAAGCTGGCTTGATTACGTATTTGCCACATTTGTCAATGAAAACAAATGCTTTTCTTAACAATTGTCTCACAATTATGACTGAATGGAACTTAAATTTCACAAAAATTGCCATGTCCACACAGTTTCCTTTCATCAAATCACAGCGCCTCCGCTCTTATAACTTGCAGGTTCGGATGCAGTGACAAAAGCAGCAATAGTGAAAGGCTCAGCAAGATGTGTGTTGCTGGGAGAGAGACCTGCTCTCAACTGCCTGGCAAGGACTTCTGGCATTGCCACTCGCTGTGGTCAATTCACTGACTTGGCTAGGTCTGCGGGTTGGACGGGCCAGTTAGCAGGCACACGCAAAACCACTCCAGGCTTTCGACTGGTAGAGAAATACGCGATGCTCGTTGGCGGTGTGTCCACGCATAGACATGATCTAAGTGGAATGGTCATGCTTAAAGATAACCATATCTGGACATCGGGAAGTATTACACAGGTAAGCAGCAGAGATCTGATTTCAGCCAAAATTTTCTCGTTGAATTTAGTCGTGATTTGTCACGGGGGAAATCTGAAAAAGTCACTACAAAATAATATAAAAACCTTGTTCTGAATTTATTTATAATATAGTGCGGAACAAAGAAGATAAGTATAAAATAAAATGAAACAAACATAAAATGTATTCTTCTTAAATTTATTTTAAACATAGCCTTAAAAAACAAACATAGGAACTTCTCTGAAAATTCACGACTCAGCTGTTTATAATAGAAGACACTGCGTTATTTTTTCATGCAGCCATTGCTTTATTTTGTATAATCCAGTGAAGGATGAACCATATATGTTAATCACTTTTTTTCTGTCTGTGTCAGGCCCTAAAAAATGCACGTTCAGTATGCGGATTCAGCAGTAAGATTGAAGTGGAGTGTGGGAGCAAGGAGGAGGCGAGAGAAGCAGCTGCAGCAGGAGCTGATATTATTATGCTGGATAATTTTTCCCCTGAGGTAAAACTGACTTTCTCACTAGCAGTCACATTGCAGAGTCTATATATATGTAAGAAATACATCTTCTGTTCCATAGTGATGGAGTTAACTGAACAAGTACTAATACTTGATTTATTTGTAAATTGTAATTGCAATTGTAATTACAAAAATTAAAAAAAAATGTAATTTGTATTTGTAATTACAAAAAATCAGTTTCAGTTTTCTAACTTCTTTTCTTCTGTTTCAGACACTACACAGTGCGGCACTTTCACTGAAGCAAGAATTTCCCTCTGTGCTCATTGAAGGCAGTGGTGGAGTGACTCCACAGTCGCTTCCACTGTATTTTTCCCCACATGTCGACATTCTCTCTCTTGGCTGCATCACCCAGGGGTGTCCGACTGTGGATTTTTCTCTCAAGATTGAGAAAAAAGCGGTTGTTTGAAGATCACATAACCATGGAGACAGTACTGATTAAATCGACATCACTCAAATGCAACACGTTTCCAGTCAGCTGTTTCTAAGTATTTATGTATGTATGCGCAACTCATTAGTACTCAGAAGAGTTAAAGCTCAACATGCATCAACTGTCTTGTGTGTAAAATACTACACAAGTACTACAATAGTGTGTGGTCACTTACCAGTTCCAGAGTACTCAGAGTACTGGTTCCAACCCATACTTACCTTAGTGGATAAAATGCAGAGGCTAAGCTAAGAATTCTTGAGTTATGAATCTCCAAAGACACCTTTTTGGCATTAATGTTTTGAAGAACTTGCATATTTTCTTCACTTCTATCTATTTTCTAAACTGAAGGACTGATTTTTTTTTTTAGCCTTTCTGAATACTCCCCTCAGATCATGATACTGGGGATGCAGGTTACCTGGAAGGCTGGCAGTGGTGCTTTCTACAGAAGTAGTACAATATGGAAAGGACAAGCACAATCTTCTACACAATGAATACCGAGACATTCAATCTTCTTTACTCCATGAGAACATGGGATCATGGATAATGAAACAAGGATAACTGAAAACTAATGAATTTCATAATGAAAAAGGAAATATTTGATTCACAAAGGTCAACTTCAAGTAACAATGAAGTTATCATAAGGTCTATTCTCAGGGCCAGATGGCCTCCTAACACTACGTTAAGCTACTTTCAATTGCCCCATTATATAGCTTAGTAATTTCACCATAGTAATTTAGGGTAAGTACCTTGCTCAAGAGTACTACAGCTAAAGGTAGGATTTGAACTTGCAATCTTTGGATTTGGGTCTGAAGACAGCAGTTTTAACCAATATGCTACCAACTATCCCAAGGCCTCAGGGAGTGCTGTCAGTCTACTTGGGTCACATAACCCTAACCCTGTTACATGAGCATAGATGAATCAGGTACCAGGAATGTCCAAGGTGGGGGAGGTTTTCTTCATCCTTTCCTGCTGAAGATAAGCCAAGGAAATGGTGTGAATCAAATCCAGGCTCCATGAATCATTACCAAAGGCCAACTCCACCTTGAGGCCATCCTTAAGCTTGCATCAATCCCATGCTCACACCACCCCAGAATTTCAGCTGGTGGGGACTGCCAGGACTTGGAACTCCATGGAATGTTCTGCTGCAACAAAATTCCCTGGAGAAGATACGAGCACCACTTCACCTGCTCAGACGCATTTGACAGGCCAAGCGGCTTGCTAAGTTGTTGAGAATTGTTGTTACACTACCCTATCCAACACTTTTTTTAAACAATCATTTATAACCATCAACATGTATTTCTGACAAGAGTATACCAATTACAAAGTTTCAGTGTATAGTCTAGCAGTTCTGATGCCAAATAATTCATATCAGTTTTAGTAGTTTAGGTGATACAACTCAAATTTTGTTACAATTTGTAGTTAAGTTCATGTAGGTACCAATTTTTTTCCATAAAAAAAATCATTCTGCCCCCTCACAACAGGAATGTGCCTAAACTTCAATTACCTCAATGGTGATTTCATAAAAGAAATGAATTCTGTTACGTGAGAAATGGTTGTATATTTAAATTGAAAATGTGAAGACACAAAACACAGGCCAATAATTTCCATATAATTTTATTAAACAATCTCCACTGAGTGAGACAGAAAAAACCAAAATGAACAATGAAAGAATGGCCTCAAAAATCTTTCAGCAAAAATTTCTGACTAATGCATTTATTTGTTACAATCCAGTTAAAAGGACTAGCTCTTGTTTACCAGGTGAAAGCACACTTTTATGATTACAACAGCAGAAAATATAAATTTTAATACTATGTCAATATTTAAAGTAATTATGTTTTCCAGTGCTGTCTGAACTCCCAAAAAAGTAATAGGCATGACTAATAGAAAAAAAGATCACCTAGTTTTTACCTTGTGGGAACACAAAACTGGCAGTAACAATTACTTATTCTAATAACTGACAATTATAGTAAAATTAGCATATTTGCCTTGCCACTACATTTCTTAGTGACCACTAGTATCTGCAATTACTGTGACAGTTAACTCAAGAGAGTATCACGCTTTGTTTTGCCTTCATCTTCATACACAAACAGTTCATGAGATATGGTAGAAGTACTTAACTCCTTTCTTCTAAACTAAATACCCTATCCTGTTTTAAAAAAATATTTTTTGGACACTTTTGTTCACATTAAAAGAAAAAGAAAAAAAAAGGTTTAAGTTATGTAGATACGGTGAAAGTCATTAGCTCCAAAAGCTGCATTGCACTTGGGACACTTTCTCTGCCGAGTGTCATAACGCGTCTTTAGACAATCGTAGCAGAAGACATGGAAACACTTGGTCAGAACAGTCTCCTTGTCTCGAGTGTTACAACAGGGGCAACGCAACTTTGCCTGTAAAAAGCACAACATGGAAAGGTAAACCAGAGTCAGAAGCAGCAATGAAAAGACCAGAGGAGAAAAGGGAATGAAGCAGTAATAATTATATTGGGCATATTGATGCAATTTTTAATCAAACTTCCAATATTATATTAAAACTACAAAAATTACATACATTGATAAGCCATATGTGTGTGTGTGTGTGTGTGAGATAAGCCATAATGGGAATAGAGGCAAAGTGTCTGACCTTGTACTGGTTGATCTCCTCTTGTAAAATTTCATCTGCATCAGTATACATCTCCACTTTCTTTTGCTTCTCCAGTTTTCGACGCAGCCTAGACAAGTCTTCCTATAGGAGCACATTTTTTTTTTTTAATATCAGCGCTATCACAGAATTTCTGTTGTCAAGAAATGAACCATCTAGTTGTTATTCTTCGAATGAACTGACCCGACAATACCGTAGTTTGAATGTTGAACATATTCTGAACGCACCTGTGCCTTTTTCAGGTTGAAGCTCTCTCTTTCACGGGCTGTACGGTTATCTGACACAGAGGCTTGGATCTCCCGCAACTTTGCTTGAGTGTGCTCCAGTTGTACCTTTAAGTCCTCTGCCAGCTGTGCTGCCTCCACTGCCTGACAGAAAATTTGTGGAAAACAGAGTGCTTGACAAGCAGAGTAAATTATATAAAACACTGACCATATACAATGGGGTAGCAGACCATGTTGCTATTAAAGATATGCACCTCAAACCTGAAGGCTGCTGATTCAAACCCCACTTCTCATTACTACTGTACTTGCACTAATACTGGTCCAGTATGTTGCTTATGAAAAATGTAACTTCATTTGTACCAGATTTTGACAACATGCACACCGATAAGGGTTTGGAGTACGATTGCTTGAGATGCAATCCTACTATACTAAACCTACTGCCTTTAGAGACAATTTATGTCGCAAAAATTTTTCAAAACAGATTTTTACTTGTAGCAAAACTGCATTGTAAAGGTACCTACTTTATATATGCACCTTTTACTCCAATTTACCAGACTCCAATATATAAGTATTTTTATTGATATGATAAAGTGAAATTTGCACCTTAAACTCAATGTATGATACACAACAGTTCCTAGAAATTCATTGACAAAAAATTATACTTAAGACTCTGCTCCTTCACAACACTGAGAAACAAAGGTGCAAGCCCACATGACTACGAGAAAATCTCCCTTAGCAGAGCATTTCTTGCGTGTTGATTTTCTGCAGCTGATTTTAATAGGCATATTATACCTATGGTTTTTGTCAATTGTCAAAAACCTTTTTCAATTGTCAATTGTCAGCCTATGTTATTGTATGGCAGATGGAGTAGCCACTGTTAGACATTATGACCAAACGTTAGCACTCAAAAATATATTATTTTGCTAATGGGACAACCATTCTTAAGTCTGGGTGGTCGTAAGTCACGTGTTGTAAATCGAGGTCTACCTTGTATACACAAATGTATATAAAATAAATTCAGTCTTTTCCAGACATGTTAAGTCACTATATAATTAGCAGACCAGTAAAAAAAAAATTACATAATGCAATTCATAACCAGAAGTGAAACATGTACAGTAACTACATTATTAGAGATAATGAAAATAGGCAAGCTTCCCATTAATTAAGAACTTAATTTCTTGAGCTGAAATATTTAGTCCCGTGGTATAATGTATATTTTACCATAGTCAAGATTCTGTATCTGGATAGCATACTGATGATACATCTTCAAATGTCCCTTTAAAATGGTTAAAAACAAAAATAGTCATACTGGAATTCCAATGTGTCAATTGTTAGGGACTTATCAGCTCTCAAAATGCTATTAAGGTCAGACTATATGTATGTATGGTGTGAATGAAGGTCTGTGCATATATGTGTATTGCAGCAAAACTAAAAATTAAGCACCATCTGTGCTATGAATTTAAAGTACAGATGAACAATATTCAAAGAGCTAATATAAACACTGTGAAATTCCATGTACATTTCCTCCTACCTTTCTTTTGTTGAGCTCTAGGGCTTGTGTGCGAAGACTCAATTCTTTCTCCAGTGCAGCAAGTGAGCTTTGAAGTACACCCTCCTTCTCTTCTAACTTCTGCACTACAAGGAGCTGAGCATCAACCTGTGATAATGCATGAGAGGGAGCTCTCTTTGAGACACTGTTCCTGCTTTTATAATATCTGTTCCCAAACTCCACAGCTGACCAGAAAGCTGACAGCTAAATATCATGCAAAATGTATGTCACATTTCTAATAAATGCATCAGTGACTTTTCAAATACCAAGTGACCAATGGGAAAGAATGTCTTCATTCATTCAATCGGACATGTTGTGATCCTTTATTATAACTCTCAGTGACAAACTAGAAAACTAATTCTTTGGTATTCACAAAAAAGATTATCATGGATTTGTTTTATTTCATCAATGGAAGCAGAGCATACTGGGCAGCGAACACATGTGTCAACTGGTTTTCTTTCTAAGCCTAATTTAATCAGCCTTACTTAGAATTTTTGTTTCACGCAATTAAAATTGCAAACAAAAATTCAAAAAACTAAATGCGTTAGCTGACATCAATGGTTTAACATGATTTACTCCTGGGCAAGGTCAAGGTGGTCTTAGTCTCATGTTTCATAGCAAAGGTGATCTTCATTGTACTTAACCACTCATCAGATCAGGTTTACCTGTGTCTTAAGTGTTAGTACTTGGTCAGCCAGCTCCTCCTTCTCTTCCCGTAGTAGTTTGTAGATCTGGTTAGACTTGATCCTCTCACTCATTAGCTTGAAGTTGGCATCATCTTTTTCTCTTAGTTGCTGCATCAGTCGACTGTTCTGCTCTTGCATGTCTTCGAACGCTTGACCTGTAACATCCATCTCACTAAGCAAGGCCTCCTCCTCCTGCAATGAAAAACAGCCAGGATTTGTCTCTCAACAGATATACTTCGTAATGATAGCTGTAAAACTATTTAAAATAAATGGGAAATGTAATCTCATTAAGAGGGCAAGCAATCAAATATTTGGAATTGCAATAGAGGGGTTCAAGCTTTATTCAGTCTTACTGTCTGATCAATGTTGCTGCAGGGTCTGTTAATTCAAATATAATACCACTTTCCATCAATTTTCCTCATTCAGAGACTTCTACTTTAAAGCATGCGATCGCTATGTAGGTATGAAACTGCCAGACATCACCCAAATGTGGGAGAGAGGAAAATATTAGAGGTGAGTGAGACAAACAACAGACACGACCTATAAACACTAAAAACTTCTGATTGCAGTTTACTGCCAAATAACAGCTGGCCATGGTAATGTAGGTTTCTGTTGCTCTGCAATAGAAATTTTAGAAAACAGGCAACTAAAGAAAATCCTACTAAAAATGAAGAAAATGTTTGTACCTTTGAACATTTGGAACTCAAACATATGGAAGACCAAGAGACATTGTATATACAATTAAATCCTTTTCACCTTTAAAAAAAAGCTGACTACACCTCTGATTACCTGTTTTGTTGCTGTAAGCTTCTTCTGCAAATGTTCAATGGTTTCCTCAGCCATGCGAATCTTCCTAAGGGCATCTTCATCAGCCAGTTTTTTGCTCTCCTTTTTTTCCCTCTCTTCCAGGTCTCGAACTCGTACTCTTAACTCATCCACCTAGGCCAGAGATTGACAGAATAGGACACTTTTATGCTTAATGCCAGTATTAAATTTTGCATTATTTAATTCTGAGTTCCTTCAGAATTTCATAATCATAAAGCTTTGTTTAAGATGTGAAGCTGATTTATGAGCAAGTACAGACAGTTATTAAAATTTCTGAACATACCTCAGCTTTAGACTTGCGCTCTGCAGCCATGAGCTGTACTTTGTCTCGCTGTTCTTTGGGGGCTGATTTATACATGTCCAATAAAAGTTTCATCTCTTTCTGTGATTCTTGAGCTTTCCTGGATAGGGGAACAGATGAGACAATACTAAATGGGCTCAGAGGAGTTAATACAATATGACAAAGTGGAAAACGGGTCAGTCTTTTGTAATTTGCACTTTGATAATATACATATTAAATTATACAGTGAGAAATTGAACACATGAAAAAGTAATGGGCAACCGTGGTCAATTAAGTAAATGAGTAAAACAAGAACAAGCACACCGAGTGCAATAAGTACCCAACCCATATCTTAGTGTGATTACAAAAGTTAATTTGCTAAACCTTGTAACTTTTTGGTGGTTGCTCCGCCAGCTGACCGCTCTGCAAATGCATGCACAAAGAATCACAAGTGATCACAGAGGTGAGCTAAGCTAACAGAAAGAATTATCTGAGCTCTGCTTTATAGAAACCTATGGCATCTATCAATTACAACCTATTTCAATTAATTTTTATGGAGCACTCTTCTCACACAGTTACCTACTTTATTATTTATTATACAAGTATGTGATGCACTTACTTAAGCTCAGTCCTGAGCATCTTAAGGGTGTCTGAATCCTTCCTCTTCAACTCCTCACTTCTTTGCCTTTCTCGTTCCCTTTCCCGCTCCCGTTCCCGTTCTCGCTCCCTCTCTGCCTCCCTCTCCCTCTCTCTCTCTCTGGCTCTTTGCCTCTCAGCCTCCCTCCTTCTGTCTTCTTCCTCTTCTTGTTCATCATCCTCCTCTTTCTTGACATCCACCCCTGCATCGCTGGTGGGTTCCTCCAATGTTACAAACCCTACGTCACCACTCTGACATCGCAGCTAAGAAAAAACATGATTGGAATCATGAGCCTGAACATGGTATACAAGATAAGAAAAACAAGGTGAAAAGAAAAATCTGAAAAATAAAAGTATTTAACTTTTACTCATTTTCGCAAGTATACAGTGTGATATAAAAATTTTCTCCATGTTTTTCTCTATTTGAGCAGTCCTATGACATTTAATTTGATCACACTATTTTACTAGCTTATGAAGGAAGTCTGAGAGGTAAAGAATCAGTGGTTAAGATGCTGACTATTAAACACATTGAAACGGTTTAAGTCATTGAAATCTGAAAAAATGTGTGCTTTACAATTGCGGAATTTTGGTGTACAAGTTTCGTTCAAAATCTAATGGTATTCAATGTTAAACATGTAAAAAGAGAAAATCTTGACATTTTCATGCCACTGAATGAATGCTCACTTGTATGCAAAGCATCATTCTGTTACAAACCTTATTGATTTCAGCTTGTGTCTCTCGAAGCTTCCTTTTGTAGCGTTGCAAATCTCCCTTCAACTGATGATTGTGATTCTGAAGGCTACTAATTAAGTGACGCATCTCTCTATTAATAGGACCTGGGGAAGGAAATATATATTTTTACTCAATTTAAATAGATCAACATCCAGAACTGTGTAAAAATACAAGATTAGCATTGAGTATTAATTACTGCACTATTAAATGTATTCACAAAATGTTTTAATTAGAAAAGTTACAGGTTATAAGTATTACACATAACCTCACTGCACTGGACGGGAGAAGAAACACCAAAACAACTGCACTAAAAACGTGTCAGTACTTTTCATATTTAACACAACACCAGGAATGATGATTAGTGATCTAATTAAAATAATAATTAAAAAAAAAAAAAAAAAAAAAAAAATACAAGCAAGGGACAGAAAAGTGCTTAGAGCAATTGCCTTGCAGCGGACAGACCTGATTTCCAATCCTTTGTCTCACCACAAAATCCTGTGTGCCTTACACGGCACTACCATATGAAAATAAACATCCACAAGAATGTTAGAGGAACACAAACGGTAAGTTCTAATGTTGCTGTACTCTTCACCTATTCATTTCAACTCAAAATCACATCAGTAACTGAAAATATTAAAATAGTGCAAAGCTGACAAAAGTCTTGCAGGACAAAGTACACATTGAAATATACTGATACCTGCTTGCTCATTAGCTGCAAGGTTCTGCTCAAATTCAATTCTTAACATCTCATACTCCTTGCGAACCTGGGCCAGGGTATCCTCAAGCTGAATGACTTCTGTCCGGAGCTTCTTCTGTAACGACAGCTCGTCACTCTGAAGACAAAGGGGAAACAAAAAAAAACTAAAATTTAAATAAAGCTTCTCTTTTATATTTAACTGTTGCAGAATCATACATTTCCCCCATTCACATTTTCACCTGTTTTTGACAGTCTCTTTCATCATTAATGGTCACACATCATTAATGGTTACACACTACCACAGCACCCTCCAGATCCATCAAAAGATCCATCAAAAGTGATTTTAGAAGGCCTAAACTGCAATTGCATACAGATGCACACCAGATCAGGAGGCCTGAGACTACCAAAACGTGGCTTGTGTTCACTCTGACTAATTCTGAACTGGGCATTCACATTGAACTTGGCTAAGGAAGCAGCCCATACAGGCTCAATACAATACTGGGGAATGCTCACAAGAGATGTGCGCTCACGTGCCTTTGGACCCCACAGGTTTATATTTGTCAGAATTCCTTGGTAATGGGAGGTTTTTTCCACTTTTCCTCAGTTGTCTGACAGCTTATTTCACAATAATATGCAGGCCATCCTCGGAACAACATACTATACGGGGGATGCTTTCTGTGGTCCTGAAAAATCCACTATTCCCAGCCTTTTGAATTTTCGTATACTACGCACACAAACATGTATAAACACAAATGAATATTAATTCCACCTCTTATATTTGCAATCTTTTTCTTTTAGTCAGACACTTTTCTGGAAAACTAAAGACAGAATTTTGTATTTTTTTTAACGAGCTTAGGCTTCTGCCATGCTGTTCTCCCATGTATCTTTTTTCTTTTTGCACAGTATCTTTCTAACTGATATGATTTCAGCTAAGAGGCTTATAGCTCCCTGGATTTGGTTCTGGGGTTCTTTCTGACCTTTTTGATGATTTTACACATTGCTCATGGAGAAATTTTGGCAGGATGTTCACTGAGGAATACAGCTTCAAACATGCTTCAGAGACTAAGAAGACCTGGCTATGAAGCAATCTAAAAGTTAACAGTCTAACAAGTTTTCACCAGACATCTTGAGCAATTTCTTGTGTTGTATGGCATGGTGAGTCTCTGAAGAACCTGTGTTTTGACTCAAACATTTCATGGTAAGAATATGACTAAATTTATATTGGACAAGGCTGGTTTTTTACCAAGGTAGTCAAACAGCTGTCTATAATTACATCCTCACTTAGACTGAATTAACTTTGGGGCAATTAACTTTTCACCCCTGACTATATCTCTCACACACACACACACACACACACACACATTTTCAGAACCGCTCGTCCCCTGACTATATCAGATTCTCTTATTTTGCACACAAAAGAAAGGATAATGCAAAAGTTATTAGGCAAATGGCTGAGCTTTTGTCGGTTCGGGTACCTCATTTGCATGGTCCCTGCTAATTGCTTCTTGAGGCTACATAACACTTCAATATACTAACCCATAAAAGTAACAATATTTCAACCTGTGTTGTCAATACTTATGCTCATCACTGTTTCTGAACAAAGGTTATCTACAAATGGCATAGGATGCTGTAGCACGCCGAGGCCGCCCGGGGAGGGGGCGGAGACGGGGGCAAAGCAGCCACAGCTGGGGCTGATTTCACTCCGTATTTCTTCCCCGGTGCACAGGAGTAGGGAGAAGAGACCGAGGAGAGAACGAGGCGAATCCGAACCAACCCGACTCTCCCAGCCCCCCTGACCAGCATAAAACTTCTCCCTACCTGTGCCCTGGTCCCCCTTTCCTGTCTCCTTCCTTCTCCCCTGTCTAAGGGCAAATAAAAGCCCACAGTAACGGGCGACTGCATCTCCTGTCTTCTGCCTCGTCTCTTACAGATGCGTTGCAAATACAAGCTTAATACCTTTCAAAAATTCTGCTGGATCACTAAACCCCCACCTCACTGATTCAGCACTCATGTTGCCCTTGTAGCTGTATGGGACTGCTCAACACAAAAGGCAGAGCTTTGCAAGCTTTCCCTACCTCCATATGTTCAATTTGGCGCAGATGTGCATTCTTGGCAGTGAGCAGCAGTGCTCTGGCCTCATCCAGTTGTGTTTTTACCCCAAGAGACTCATTGTACAGTAGAGAGAACTGTGACTGCAGGCACTTATATTCTGGAGTCTCTTTAACCACCTCCTCTGGAATGTTTCGTAGGTCCATCTGAGAAAGACATGGTTGAGAAGAAATTGAAGACAACGGGAAGATAAACTCTTTAAAAAGGTCACTAAAATTTTAAACGTACACATGTACAAACCTTATAGTATCTTTACAGATTCAGGCTTTGCTCTTTACAACTACCATCAGATAGCTTTGTTGGAAGTCAGGCATCAGTAGTACTACCAAATAAACCAATCCCCCAGAATCCAAACCTAATTTATTCATAAAAACCATCTCTGAGAATACTGAAGAGTCTTCTCTAATTAGTCCTAATGGTAAACACTTCATTCCATTTCCAGATTGACACTAGTTAACATTCCCAGCATCTTCAGCCTACACACTCACCTGTTTCTGTGTTCATCCACTGGGAATACTGCTCATTTGGTTGTAAATGCTCCATCTCAGATTTAGTGCATTTATGGAAAGAGCCTTTATACTGGAATGTTTAGTACAAATTCTTCATGTCCAGACAAGCGACCGTCTATATGATATGAGCATTTGTATAAAGCTAATGATGTGACAGTCTCTTCGTAATGGCTTTTTTTTTTTTCCCCATGGCTATATTAGTCTTTCAGCAAATAGGTTAAAATTTGGAAATCAGGGAATAAACCAAGAATGAAAATATGGATGACAACAGTACTCTTCATTTTTAATAAACTCAAAAAGAATCTTAAATCTCCCAATGATCTTTCCAATCTTGTCAGGATAAATTAGCAAACATGTAGAAATTATGTTGAGTCCACACCCTGGAAGTAAAATACCCCATTTTTTATCAAGATCAACTTAAAACTTTTCAATAAGCTGGGGCTCCTAGCTGATGACTTTGCAGCTCCTCTGAAGGCACCGGGAAAGGTATGACAAGCAAGGAATATACACCTATCAGTATATGTAATGAACCGCAACTGCTTTTTGATTTGATTTATAAACATGGTCACAGTGAAGTCTGATAGTATTGAAATCATGCATATTAATACAGGAGTACAATTAGGTCACTCTGTTACATTATCTTTAATAGGATAACAATACATACCTTAAGTTTTTCACTTTCACGTACAGCTTCCTGAAGCTCTAGCTGCAACTTCTCCAGCTCTGCCATCCGGCTATTTGCCAGCTCTTGGTTTTGCTCAAGCTCTGCGTTCAAAAGCTCAAACTGAGGAAAAAATAAGTATGTCCATTAAATTAACCATCACTGTATACAATACCATAGTATTAGAAAAGGTTTTCAGTTAGAAGTAATTCTGATGCACACGTGTCACTATATGTACAAAATCAAGTTCTCACCTTTTGTATGTTGAGTGTTATCTGGCCACCTGGAAGCCCCCCTGAACTGCCACAGGTGTTGTACCCAGAGTTCAACTAAAGAAAAGAAGGATTTTTATGAACTTTCAACAAAGTAACTGAGGAATGCATCTACTCTTAGTCTGGGACAATCCAAGGACAACTGAGAGAACAATTATTTACCACAGTCTGAACAACCAACTTGCACTCCAGAAGGTAACTCATGCTGTGTGTCTGAGTCTCACATGTATAGTCTGGATGAAGTCAGATTCAATTTCTACATTAGACAGCAAAATGACATATGAAAAGCCATGGATACATGTTGCATATTCTAAATTTGGGCAGTGGGATTTAATGTTTGTCTATTCTACAATCATCCTGGTTTCGATGATCATGTGACTTTCTGAGACGCAGTACCCATTAGGCAAGAAACGCTCATGGCATTTTCATGCATCTTGGCAATTTCAACATTCAGTCAACCAGTAAATAAACTCCTTTATGTTGCCCTTTTTTTTTTTTTTTTTTTTAAATTAACAGTCACGGACATAGAATGGGTTCCCATATAACAAAAATTTGAAATAGACATAACACAACCAATTTTCCTCACGTATAATCGATCTCTGGTTTGATTTTCTGGTATTTTTGCCCATTATTCTACCACTATACCAAACATGACAATGCACTACACTATCTGATAGTTTGCCATATGCTTTGATTGAACTTTGTGAATGCGCTCCATTTTCAGGATTGAGCGCCACATAAAATTAAATAGTAACTTTACAATTTTTACAATGAATTGTGCATCCTACTTAGATATTAGAGTGAACGAAAATGCAATACACGAGGTAACAAATGACATTTTCTAAATTGTCATGTACCATTAGCAGTATGTGGCAGAATCAAATGGGTTTAAGCAAGAATAAAGCTAAGTGATATATTTAGGAACAAAATGCACAGAAGTCAGTGAAAATCTGTTCGGAACCAACTGGCTGAAGTAAGCCTAGTTGTGGACTAAACAAAAGTATCAACAGCCATTCTACTTTGAAAATGTTTCATTCTAGGACTAAGCTTATCAATGTCTGGAAAGCTGGTTCAGGAAACCGAGAATGTGATTAATGGCAAACCTGTTCCAAAGCCTCAGCCAAATGCTTGTTGAGCTTCTGCTCCCTCTTGCGAAGTTTCTCTATATCCCACTGCAAGTCCTCCACAGCAGTTTCCATTTCTGACACTTTAGTCTCCGAACTTGTCACCTTATCCACCAATTCATTATACTACCAAGGAGACACACAGAGGAACAATGTTATTACAGACAAAGCTTGCTGCCTCTAATGAAGTTAGTGGATATTTGTTCTTAAAAAAAACTGTTCATTTAAAATTTTAGACAAACGCACACAGGGTAATTCACCTCCAAAGACATTCTGTGGTGTCTACCCTGCAGGGATGAAGCAAGATCCTGCAGCTGGCCGTTTTCCTCCAGGAGCGTCCGGTTCAAAGAGAGAACATCTGCTTGACTGCCCTCATCGTACACTGTCAAAGTACGAAGGCATCTTTGGCTGAATTTAATTTGATTACAAAGTACCAGCTGAAACTGAAACTTACTGTTCAGTAGCAAGTTGTCCTGTAGTATGAACTACACAATATAAACAGAAAAGGTGTTTTAACATTACTCACACTATATGACCTTCTGTGTCTGCAGCATCAAAGTAAAATATGCACCTTAACCCAAACCTCACCTGCATGCAGCATTTCTATATCTACTACTTTGGTGTGTTAAATAGCCAGTAATGTATTATGAGATTATTATACACAAACCCCTGAAAATTTCACATTTTGTTTCTTTAAAAACAATTAATAAATACATAATTACCATACCATCATTTTGGACATGGGCACACAAGTCTTCAATGCGATGGTGTAGATGGTCAAAGGCACATACAACATGGGCCACAGCCACTTTGCTGAATTGCATCCTGTCCTGTAACTGCAGACTCACTTCTTCTTCGCTGCTACTGCTCAAAGTACAAAGGAAGTTCTTGGCCATGTCACTGAGAGCAGCAGGAGGACACCCACGATCTGTGGCTAATAACCATTGAGAAAAATAGTATTAGCATTTACAAGACCCCAAGAAAGATATATTTTCATATGAAGAATTGACTATGATGTGTGAAAAGACTACTGTGTGATTTTTGCCGATTTATGCTATCAAACCGCTATATGAGATTACTTGAATGTCTTTTTAATTGTCCTGACTCTTTGAATTGCAACTGCTTGAATTTTTAAAGAAAATCTGACCTACGCTGAAAGGAGAAAAAAAACAACAATTCTTAAAGTGATTTAAAAATTTTAAGTGCAGCTTATGTCTGACTATTACTATTTAGTTTTACTGTGCATTTTCCAGGAGAACCCAGGTTGGCCGCTTTATCTCCAAGTACTACAGCATTTGAAGGTGCAGTTGGCGCATAAATTTTGCAACCAGATACCTTTCCTGATGTCAACCCTCACTATTTACCTGAGCTTGGGACTGGCACCGACTGACCAGGGTTTGGTCTGTAGGCAATTCAGCGTCACCAATTGACCTGAAACATGTCTTTGGACCATGGGATGAAACCCACGTGAACATGGAGAAAACATGAAAACTCCTAAGAACAAGCAGAGAACAAAACTATGTTCTCACACCACCTTGGTCTGGTGACACAGCAGTGCTATTCGTTATGCCACCGTGCCGCCCCAGCTTATTCCTAAAATACATTCAAATCTATATTGTGCAATTGCTACAGAAACATTATGAAGGTCCCTGCATAAAAGTACACTAATCCCTTATAGAACAGGTTTCTGAACAATGAATATTAAGAACATATTATAAAAATGTAGGTATACCCCAGTATACAGACTTTCTACATAAAAAAAAAAGTTGTATCCATGTTCAGTACATAGACCGACTGCTCCTGGCATTACATACTTTTTTCCCGTGTCTGAGGCAGACTTTTCCCTGATGATAAAGAAGTCATGAACCAATGCAGTGCAGACTTTTCAACAACGATAACCTCTTCCTAATTCTGAATTGTTTTTCAAGTTGTTTTACTACAGTTTTGAGAAATGTTTTCCTTTCTTTCCATGTTTTTTGTTCACATACCGCTGTACATTTAAAAAGGGTCTCAAAACATCTTTCTGTCAAATCCTTATCTCAAGTCCTTGTTATGCTTAATAATTTTAATAATCTGTTTAATAATGGAAAGCCTGTATGCAGCTACTCATGCGATGTATACTGGTTCATATGGTGGTGTGTGACAAATTGACTGTACAGCCGCATTCAAACATCATGTTGATGTAATGCACTTTTTATATTGTTTACTGAGATTTATCACTTTGGAGAAATGCATCCGCTAAATAACTGTAAATGTACTATGTGTTTACATGTACTTGCTGTATAGTAATTTAGTAAAAAAAAAAAAAAAAAAAAGTCTGCCCTAATTTTGTCTTTGTTAAGTTATTAAACATGGTTAAGGAAATTATCTTCCTAACGTTTTCATTACCATCTCTTTAGACTGTTTTTATGAGTTTGAAGGGTTCGTGGAAATATTTGGGCATATCCATAAAGTAAAGCTTTTTTCAAAGAACAGAATTACAGTGCATTTTTCCTCCACATTTAAAATAATGGGAAAGGACCTCCTGTTACCGGACTCTTGGTATACAGAGTGTTTTGAAAAACCTTTACATAATAAGTAAAACACAATGAAAACTGGAAATTAAATGAATTTAGTAAATGAAAACTCAGCAATAACGATAAAATCCTTACCACTAGTCTCACACTGCTGTAGTTCCACACCTTCTTTATCAGCCTCATTAGCTTCCACTGAATCCTTGGGTTCAAGCTGGCTGCTTTCCCCTTCTTCAAGATTTGAGTCAGAAGGATTCATATTTTCCTTGTTTACATCTGGATCAAACTTTTGTAGCATGACCTGAACAGCATCATCCAACTGTGAAACGAGGAAAGATGATGAATTAGCCAAAAATACACTGGTGGAATTATAGAGGCTTTAGTTTCATCTAACTGCTGTTCCAGGTGAGGGTCGCAGTGGTAGCAGGATGGCCCACATTTTCAGTTTCCAATCAACAACCTCCAGCTCTTCCTGAGGGATGCCCTGGCATACTTAGGTCAGCAACTTGACTGCAAGGGGTATCCATAGAGACACAGCCTGGTACACAAGGAAAAACCTGGTTCCAAATATGTAAGGCCACCAGATATAGTAACAGATATATGCAACAATTCACAAAGTGAAGAATACACAACTTGGGCTTCAATTTATTCCCAGAATATTATTTAAAAGTTCGCCCAAGGTACGCAAAATTAATAATTTTATCAGAGTAACAATTTTATAGAAAAAAAAAAACACACACAATACTCTAGATCATAACAGTGGTTTTACTTGTTCAATAGACAACGAAAATCAAACTACAGCAAAATAGCAAAGGTGGGCAATCACTTCTGATTTTGCAGAAGATCAGGAGTTTGACTTAATGCTTTGCATCACAAATCAAATTAAGCAAGATCCAAGTTAACTTTTTCACATTTAACATGATCTGAACAATGTGATACTTTCAGTCACAAAATGATTCCCACCTCCAGCTGCAGTACCCTTGAGCAAGGTACGTACCCTAAAATTGCTCCAGCAAAAATTAGAGCAGTATAAATAGGTAAATAACTAAGTAACTTTGGAGAAAAGCATTAGCTAAATAAATAAATGTAAATGTAAAATACCTTAGTAACTAAGAGCTCAGCTAGAAGCTCACAAAACAAAAGGTCTAGGATTCCATACCCCTAAAACATAGTAACTGTATTGTACCAAACAGATTCCAGGGATTTCTCCTAGCTCTATAGCCACCAGCTACTACCCTGGGAATGTTTATCACATAAAATTATATCCATACAAATACTGCTGTTCCGTCGATACAATACAGGCTTTTTGCTCTACAAGTCACTCGTTTTTAAAATACACGTCCCCATTTACTTTAGTTCTCAGGTCCACTGCAACACTGCATCAGACAAGCAATTATTGAGAATGGATGGATGGAAGTGTCAGACTATTTTTCTTTTCTATAACTTTGAGGGTTTTACAGAACCAAACCCATTAATAAGTGGATGGACAGGTGTACTGTTCGGTTTTTATTGTTTGCAACATGCTGGTACACGTGACTTAGTTATCAAATTGAGTGATAAGCAGACTTCCAGTCTCAAATCTGTTCATAAACTGTGGACCTAATGAATAAAATATTGGGAATGAAATTGCTAGAGTGATAAAACAATGCGATTCTACAGTGCAGCAAACAGGAACAAGATTTCAACAACACTGCAATCTCACAGAATTTTCTATTACAGTAGATGCCCTCAACTCCAATTCTGCAAAGCTGTTTTCCAAGTGGTTCAGTAATACCTAGTTCTGTGCACTGATCCTTAATAGGTTGAGTGCATTGCAGTGTATTTCACACAGTCTCTGCAAGGCACAATATTATGGAGTTGTACTTGAGGTGTCAACAAGACGCTAAGTGTTTGCTACAACCTGGGCCAAGCAGTAGCACACTGGTTAGAGCTGTTACCATGCAATCCGAAGATCTGCAGTATCTGGCTCCCTGTTCCTGCTGTAGCATGCACAAAGCACATGCTTCCCTCACATAATTACTGATTTGTTACTGAAAATCTGTAGCTCTACAATGACTTACAAAGGGAGATAATTTTGGCAAAAATGGGGTGTAAAGTGTAACTAAAAGACTTCAAGTATGGAGCTCTCTAGAACCAAAGTATTCATCTTACGGATACATCCACTGCATTGTGTCAGTGTATTTATGCAGACGCTGCCACTTATCTGAATAAACATTCAAAGTTCCCGAATTCCAAAAATCAGAATGCACTGAATGACACTAGTAGTCATTCTGTGAGAAATGTTTTACAGAATAAGGCACCTGGCTCCAGCAGCGGTTGACAATAAGAAGAGTTGTATCATCAGTGGCTTGACGTTTCTCCAGCTTCTCAATCCTTTCACGAAGCTCATCCTCCATAGCCTGTCTCTGTTCCAAACGCTCACACAGTTTCTTGTTCTTAAACTGCAAGACTTTCATGTCCATTTCCTCCTGTAGACATACATTTCACAGCATAAAACAGATCAGAATGAAGTATACTCTGAAACAGAAAAAAAAACACACACTTCTTTAAGTCTGCTGCATTCCTGAAAATTCTCTTTTTCTATCAATGTGCAGCAAGTGGAATTTATTTGAGAACTGTTGTAGAAAAAAAAAGTTTATCCTTATGTAATTTTTGTTTATAGTAAAAAAAAAATTACGAGATTGGGACAGAATATAGCACACGAACAACAAGGTGTAGGGCCACACTTTACCTTCAGAACACTTCTAAAATACCTTCATACAAGTCCTAAAAGGAACTTGTAGTGGAATTTGGGGACGATTCGTCAAAAAAGCTGTCTCCATTTTTTTGGGTGCCTTTCAGCATCAAATAACATTAACAGGAGAAAAAAAATTGCAACTAAATCTTGAAAAAAGATTCAGAATTAAAAATTCATAACGCAAACATCTGTAACACAGGGAGCCAGTATAATTGGTATTCAGATTAAAGACTCGCTTGTGCAGCCACATCTGCAACTGAGATTCAGTTACTTTAAAGTTCAGCTTACTTTCCCATGTGGAATTTCACATCAGGCTTCTGTTGATCATGTTGTTTTACTGAAGACCATGTTGTTACTTTGTTGTGCAACTATTTATCTAGGCACTATGACATCATAACCTGTCACAAGGCCAGTGGACTGCATGGACTGTCCAGTGGCTCTCTTCATGTAATGTACAAGAATGCTGATGAAGGCACTCAGGACACAACAAAACTTGCACATGTTCTGTGCAAATTCATTTTATTGTTGCTTCTTGAAGTTTGACAGTGTCAGCCCTTTTTTTTTTTTTAAACAATATTTAGACTAACAATATTTACTCTTTCTTGTAAAATCTAATTAAAAACAAAACAGCAAGCTTACCAAATCTAAGTCCGAGAACTCTCGAAAGATTTTAAAAGGTTGTTCATTAGCTTTTGCCCCAGTTTTGACGGCAAACTGAAGATTCAACTCTACAGCACAAAGATCCTAAAAAGTACTGAGAGAGACATTTATGTAAAATTATTAAACTGAAGAGGCTTAAATAACTGACCGTAGAGGACACTCCACCGATGCGAATGGGTTCAATCAATGTAGTGGTGGTTTTTTCTTCTTTTTTCCCTTTCTTTTCCACGGGTCCAGGTGGGCTATCCCCTCCATGTCCTGCTGCCCGCTTCCCTCCACTAGTACCAGACATGATTGCACCTGGGCAATCAAACAACCTGAGTTGGAAACCAAGAAAGCACATCAACACACAACAAAAAAAAAAAAAAAAAAATCAACAGCTTCGCAAAATTCAACACACAGAGTGGTTACAGTCAGGAGACAAGTGTAGTGGTTAGAGCCACCACTTCAGACTCAAACATGAAAGGTACAAATAGATATTCTTGTTTTTGTACTCCTGATCAAGGTACTTACCCTACACTTTCACTGATACAGTAAAAATTTTCCAACTTTATGATATTCAAGGAAGGGTAAAATCATGTCAAGAAAAATTCCATACCCTAGAAGTTCTGTCAGCTTACTAAGACCGGTGTCAGAGAGAAAAGAGGAGACTCCTTTAGTACAAATCTAGGTAACGCTGAAGTTAAAACTGTAGTATATTTGCAATAAATCTTTCCAGCAAAGCAAGGACAGCTACGTTACGTACCCACCCCGTCTTGATGACTGATGCTGTTTTTATTTTTTATGAAATTACAAACATGCTATTAGCGTTGACGTAAATATGTGGAGGGAAAAAAAACAAAACGTCTGCTTCGGATATTTCTAACATAACTCAATTAGTAAACATGATGATCGCAAAAAACTGTGGGATCACCGATCAGTCAGTTGTCTGGTCGCGACCTACGGGATACGCAAATGAAAACTGTTAGCTACATATACATAATAGGGTTTACACCATTTTTTGTTTACCAGTTTCTTTTTCTTATAATATAAGTAACGGAGAGACACAAGAACTAAAGCATCTTCACAAAACGACACAAACCTCAGGATACAACACGATCACACACTTGGACAAACTGCCCCGGAATTCGTAGAACATAAAGGAAGTTGCCTTTACGTCACTTCCTTTCCATGGCGGAACTGCTGTTCAACCGGAAGAGTGCCATCATTGCACAGTTTTCAGCGGAAGTGGAAAGTCCCAGTGAAAATGTGCGTGCTAAACTCCAACCGAATAAGAAAACGCCTGCAGTTCTGTTTTTTTTCTGTTCCGCTAAAGGCCATTTCTCCCGGAGTCCTACATACATTTTCATACATTGTGGTTATGAAATAGGAATGAACAAATCCGTATATTTTCCATGATTAGTATCCACTTGTCAAATCAGGTGAAGTGGAGATTTAATAACTACCTTTAAAAATCCGGCCCTATTATTAAAAAAAATGTACTGAAATGATCTGAAAAGAAAAGAAAAAAGAAAGGAAAAGATAAATGTACTTAAAAGATCCACCGCAAACACTGTTCTGCCAGCTTTACAGTACAGTTTCTGTCACCAAGACAAATTCCTTGTATGTGTGAACATACTGGCAATACAGCTCGTTCTGATTCTTACAGCAAACATACCCAGTATTTAAATAGATCAAATACTTTGTCACTTTGCATGAAAGCATCTAAGCTGCACCTACTTTAAGGACTTACTTTAACGCAAGCTACAAGTTTAAGGTGAAATGTTAGAGCTGAGTAAGCGCAATAAGTCTCGCCCATTTCCACACCACTCTCCAACCACATGATCGTATTTGTTCTTGTAGATTTAATAGTTGTTTCTTCATATTTTGTATTCATTTGCTAAAATGGGAAAGGTACACCTGTTGTACCTTTCTCCTTATATTTTTTTTTTTTTAGCCAAACAATGTTGATGTACTTACAGGGAGTCACACATTTATACAGCTGGAACCTTGGTGGGGATGCAAACCCCTTTTGAAACCTTACAGTTTAGGGGGGCAGCTCTAACCACTATGCCACCTGATGTATCTCAAAGTGCACCATGTATTTAACATATTTAACAGAAGTGTTGAGGAAAAAAACGAGCCACAAAATTCATTTTTATTACTTTTATTAAGTTAGATATTAGTATACAGTACAACAACTAGAGTTTAGTGTCATGTGTCCTAAATGTAGAAACACAGTTGCAGCTGGAAGTCTCTTTGCACCTCGATATGCTCCTAACTCCAGAATCACCTTTACCGCTAGATAGCAATCACAAAAGCTGAAGAACACACATATCCAGCTAGTTACTAACAGGTTATGTTGTGGAAAAATCTCAGACATATCCATTATCATCTATTATCAAAAAACAACTTGTCTAATGCAGGGTCGCAGAAGCACAGGATGCGCTTTTGGATGCCACTACACTGCACTGTATTGCTGTAATTAGTTTTTAATTAACTTTACTTTAAGATTAAATCTCTTTTAAAGTACTGCAGATAAAAAGTAACATCTCCAGAACCTCTCATTCAATGCTGTCGATACGAGCATGTTCAATATTTGTCAGCTTTCAACATCCTTGTCTACACAATAATATCTTATTAAAAAACTCTCTTAGCAATTTATTTTTCTGGGCCAGGTTCCATTAAAAATCCTGGATATAGCTGCAGTTTAAAAAAAAAAAATAGTGAGTGCTTTCATTTCGACAGTTTTATTATCTTTGAGCTAGATTGAAAGTAAAACTCAATAGAAATGACTGAAAACAAAAATAACATGTTCCAGTAACCCAACAACGTAAAAAGGTAAACATTAGAACAATATATCGGAAAACTGAAAAATGGTATCTCCCAAACCCAATCGTAAAACACTCCAAAAATGGAATGTGATAGAACTCAAGATTTTGGAATGGGGCTCATTAAATTAAAAGATTTGTAACAAAAAGTTTGATTTATGCTCTGTCTATATTCTTGATCAGTTACAACCTGAATTCTGTTTTCAACTAAGTTGTCGGACATAAGTCAACTGCTCCTACATTTTTGACAAAGAAATGTATTTTTATGATATACATCAGACATGTCTACAACAAATATGTGGTTCGTTCAAGTGTCTCATTTTCGTTTTCCATCGAAAAGCGTTGCATTCAGGAAGGAACCAGGCAGGGAACTGGGGTTTGTGGATTTGCGGAAACATTTTTTTCTCCTCATAATTACAGAACACACAAACTAAAACTTTCGAAATCAAATAACAAACCAAAATGAGAAAGAAAAATGAATCACCTTGAAACTTTTAGGGAGCTAAGGGAAGAGAACAATCTATGAAATATCCACAGAACAGAAAGTCAACCACACACAACTGCCATCCAAGTTGTAATTATTCACATGCCAGTTTCCCATCAAAGGAAGACAGTGTAATGGCAAAGGCCTGCAGTGCACACAATGGAAAACTGTAGTCCATGGAGAAGACATCTTCTGCCACCCGACCAAACTGCATTACAATGTAGTCCTCTGCAAAGAATGACAATGAAAACAACAAAACTGAATAAGGTAAACAGAGACGTGCGCTCAACTTCACTATGAAATATGTCCAAAATGAGTTCAGTTAGAAGTAGCAAAAAGCAGTGAGTACTAAGTTAAACCTCCTTGTGGTACTGACAGTATTAGGTGAGTTGCAGGGATAAACCTATTAAGCGTTGGATTTTGGAGGTGATACAAATCTGGAAAGTCAATTATTTATATCTTGGAGGTAATTATTTTAGCATGGCAGTGCCAGCAAACCACGGAGTAACAGTGAAAACAATATGTAGAATTAAGTGGCGTTTTAGTATGAGACTTGGGACTGAACCGCTGGATTCTGGAAGAATGGGGACTAAAGTGGAACATTGTCATTATATGCTACATCACTATATCTCTCAAAAAGATGCATAGTCGTTCTTTGTGTCATTATTGCTCTTACCATTGTCAGGATGAATGATCTGAAAGTTTTTGACAGAAGCCTGAGTGACTCGACCATGGAAGTTAAGTACATAGGACTGTGTCTGCTCATTCCAGCTCGGAGACTTATTTATCAGGGTGACCAGGTTGTCTGTATTGCCATTTTCATAGCGACAGAGCAGAGACTCCAATTCCTTATATAAGGCGTGAAACGGAAGACAGGAAGGAAAAGAACATAAGAACATTACAAGTGGAAATGATATAACTGATGAGAGCAGCTCTTCTTGCTCACTCAAATTTTAATTTTGACTTTTGAGACATTAGGCCATAGGAATTCAGTGTTACACTGCTTTGCAGTGTGGAAACATCCCATGCCTTTTTTGAAAGGCTTCAGAGCTTGTAAGTCTTTATTTTTATACAGTACAGATTTTTTCCCCACCCATTACCTCTCAAGTAGAACTCCTTTGGCTCAGAAATAATGTTTGGTCTTCTTTCAAGCACTGCATGTTTTAGATCTCCCCACACAATTGTGGAAGTATTTTAAAGTATCAACCATATATAGTACATATCAACCATCGGTTGCTGTGCAAGTCACCTACAGATACAAATACTACTAATAAACATATCTGATATATCTGCATCAATATTTTAAAAAGTGGAGGTGGTTATATATGACTGTACAACAAAGTTTATAATTAGTCATAGTTTCAATACAGAATCACTTGGTTTATGTGGTGTTAAAATACATACATTTTTAGGGCGAATCACAACTCTCTCATCATTTGCCCTCATCCCAGGAATGATCACAGTCATCTTCCTTGGGCCTTTAAACCCCAGTACATTTTTCTCCTAAAAGCAAAAGAAAGGGGAAGAAAGATTCTTGGCACAAAGCTGAAAATTTTAAACTAACAAGCATTTCTGAAAAAACAAACTGTTTTCACTTTACAAGTTCCAGAGTTTCAATTCATTTGCAGCAGCCTCATGATACAAAGACATGTCAGTCTAGCTCATTCTTGAGAGACAAAATCTTTGCCATCACCAGAAACTTCTCAACACCCTCCTCCTCCTTCCACATGACATTCAACAAGGTTTCTTGCATTCCAGCCCCTCTGTGAAACCAGCATCTCCAGTCTCCTGCAATCACACCAAACCACTACTTGCCATCTTGACCTCACTCCCTCTTCTTTTTTCAGACCATCTCCCAGCAACTATTTCCCTTTATTTCATCCATATCTTTCTGTCTCCTCTGGTTACTTCCAGTCTACCTTTAAAACATGTGACCCACTGTAGAAAAACCCTGTGGAACCAAAATAAGCCCTGAATTACAAACAAGTCTCCCTCCTCGCTTTTCTTTCTAAAATCCTAGATCACCCTCTTTACAGTCAATTACCCACTCCTTTTGCTCAGAATCACATACATTGTCTGAAACTGCTTGTCCTATGCTGAACCAGAGCCTAACCCGGCAACATAGGACACAAGGCTGGAGGGGGAGGGGACACGCCCAGGATGGGACACCAGTCCGTTGCACGGCACCCCAAGCAGGACTCAAACCCCAGACCAGGCAGGGACCAAACCCACCGCGCCACCACACCCCTCACTCTCTTGCTCAGAATGATCTTCTTAATTATCTTTTTCTGGATTTAAGATTCAAGATCAACCATTCCACTGAGACTGCCTTCCTCACAATGCCAGTAGTTTTCCAGTCTCTTAGACCTGACTCACTCTCTTCTGTTCTCATTCTTCATGACTTCTCTGCTGCATCTTACACAGTCAATCACCACAACCTTTGCATCTTACTAGAATGGTTTTTTGTCAAAGGATTACGATTGAAATGGTGTGAATGTTAACTATCAGGTCGATCTTACCAGGTGGTTTAGCATGGTTCCTTCTCTGCCTCTCAAGCTTTCTCAACAGGGGTTCCACAGGGCTCAACACTTGGCCTTTTACTCTTGATTTATAGCACTTGCCTTACCTAGGTCATTCCTTCTCACAACTTCTATCACAACTGTGCAGACAATACACCGCTATTCCAATCTTTCACTACGTACCTCCATCTCAGGCTGCCTGCTTGTACAGCAGTATCACACAAAGAAACTGCTTCAGGAATCATGTATGTATATAGAAGCCCTCTGTCTATTGTGGGATGCACTTTTGTTTACTCTGAGTTGTATGTGACTTTTTTAGAAAAGTACCCACCAGATGCATAAATGTAAGTGACAGCAGGGGAAACTGCAACATTGACCAATAGCTCAGTGTGGCAGATGAAGTATAGAACTGAATACTATCCATCAATCCATCCATTTTCAATTAGTGCTTATCCTGATCAGGATTGTGGAGATCCAGAGCCTATACTGGAATCAACGGGTGCAAAGCTTGGGGGGGGGTAAACCCTGGATTACACACCATTTACACACTAAGGACAATTTAGAGTCACCAGTTGACCTGAACTGTTTAACTTTGGAATGAGGGAGGAAATTGGAGCATCCAGAGAAAACTCACACAGACATGGGTAGAACGTGCAAACTCCACTCAGTCTGAGCTGGATTGAAACCAACACCTGAACAGCCCAGGAGCTGTGAGGCAGCAACCCTACCTGCTGTGCCACCATACCATGAATGTCAAAAACATTTAATGTACTGTAAATTTCAACTCACATAGCATATTGCTGCAATCTCCTGGCGAAGGGTCTCTATTTCTTTGATGAAAGGCTTTTTTTCTGGATTTTCTCCAGCATCATACACTGTGAATTTAGTCCCCAGCACATTGGATCTTTCAGGACAAAGCATGTCATATAAACAGCAATAAGGATTAAAACAGTTTACAGAAAAGCATGTTTTTTTTTTTACAGATCAAAAGAATGCTAATATGCCAACAACAGCTAGAATACATGTAAATTAAAACAAATGATAGAGAGTAACCGTAATTTTCCTATGTAGCTTTCTGTATCTCTGGACAGGTCAGTGGGATCAACAGAGATTAAATAATTTGAAGTTTTGCTCTTTTTCCTCTTCCTGCCTGCCATGAGAAAAACCTAAAAAAGAAAGAAAGAAAGAAAATAGGGAGGGTCAGGAAAATGTCAATGGATTAAATTTAGATGGATCAAAACAATGCACACAACACAGCAAAGTATGTCTTATCTTTATATAGTGTAAAAAGTACCACTGTATAAAACGAAAGATTATTTACCGGTTAGGGATGGGCAAGACATATATCTCTATATCAGAATGGCAAATATTTTTTGAATTTGTACCACTGATATTAGTTGTAATACCAAATCCCAAAAGGTGTAATTTTAAAATGAAAGGATTTAAATTTCAGCTTTAATCAGTTGAAAAACATTTATTCATTTAGTTGATGCTTTTCTCCAAAGCAACTTACAATGTTAAGGTGACAATTATTACAAGCTGAAAACTTTTACCCATTTACACAGCTAGGTAATTTTACTGCAGCAATTTAGGATTAGTACCTTGCTCAAGGGTGCTACAGCCAGAGGAGCTGAACCTGCAGCCTTTGGATCCAAAGGCAGTAGCGCTAATCACTACACTACCAGCTGTCCTCTAGTACTATTGCCTCTGTTTCTTGGAATTTCAATTTATACCTATGATCCCCCCTAGTTTCCTGGCTCTGGAATGCCTGCTACTGCTGAGTTGCAGCTCCAGGCCGACTCCATCTACCCCTTTTCCAACTCTGGACCTGATCCAGAATTGCTTTGTATTGCTCTTCCAACTTGGATTGTGTTTTAATAAATATTTCTTGCTCACACACCCTCTTTCCATCTGACTTCTCGAGATGGAGGTAGTACATGGGGTATATGCCTTTCTCCATACCCCTTCTGTCCCGGGTAATTCGGCACTGAATTGTTGTGTTTCTTGGAGCAGGGCGCAAGGAAAACTGCTCCAAGTCTTCAAGAGAGAGGGGAGAATTCTGAAAAAGACAGAAACAGATAGTTAATGTTAGATAAAGCAAACAGAAGAATTATAACTGAAAACTACAGAATTGTATACATGGTCCCTGCTATGCAGCATCCATTAACTGCAGATGTACACAGACACACACACACACACATTGTTTGAAGCTGCTTGTCCCAAGCAAGGTTGCGGTGAACCGGAGCCTAACCCAGTAACACAGGATGCAAAGCTGGAGGGGGAGGGGGGACAACCCAGGACAGGATGCCAGTCTGTCGCAGGGCACCCCAAGCGGGACTCGAACCCCAGATCCACTCTAGGGCAGGACCCAGTCAAACCCGCTGCGCCAGCATGCCCCCTCATTGCAGATGTACTGCGCCTTATTTTTAACCATAACTCACCGAAAGACACTTTTACACTGCAAATACATTGCAACATTCACGGTGGTATGCATTTTATCTGAAAATTAACAATTTAAAAAAAAAACTAAAATAACTATTAATGTTTAAATACTCTTCTATGGAAAGAAGGGGCAGCGGTGCAGCAGGCTTGGCCAGGTCCTGGTATGTGGCGGGTCTGGGGTTCAAGTCCTGTTTTTGGTGCCTTGCTGTGGACTAGCGTCCCGTCTGGGGTGTGAGCCCTGTGTTGCTGGGTTAGGTTCTGGCTTGCTGCAATCCTGGTTGGGACAAGCAGTTTCAGACAGTGTGTAGTCTTCTATGGTAATAAATGGTGCTTTTGAAGAAAACACAGCACTGATAACGTGATGTATTGAATCACCCCAGGTGTTTCCACTGTTTCTTAGTGGAAAAAATAGCTCTGCTATATATTATTTCACTATAGGAAGCAGTAGAGTGGTGAACATCTGTATTCCAACCAGTTATAACAACTCTTGTACTTATTAATCTCTGTGTTTACCCTTCCAGTAGAGTTGCTATCTGAAGAAGAATGCCGGTCATTAGTATTGAAAGTGTGGAGACATTGAGTTTTCCCTTTTTTCTTTTTGGTCACTTTCCAAGTTTTCATATCCTTTTGCTCCTCTTCATCCTCCACCTCCTCCTCTTCATCCTCCTCTTCCTCTTCCTCTGTGTTCTTTTCATTTTCACTGTCACTCATTTGATCCTGATTTACTGTATCAAGGTAGGATTTAAACAGTTAGCAAGCAAGAGTTTTAAATAAAATAATGATTTGAAGCAGAAAAAGAAATTAAATTACACAATACCAAATATAAGAAAAGATATGGCAAATACACTCAGTTTCCACTTTTACAAATTATTTTGTAAACTTTGTATATTTTGTTCAAGAGTATAACAAGATCTCTCCAGACTTTTTATAAGTCTGTGTTCACTACACTACCCGCTGCCAATATAATTCTTTAAAAATATTTATACAGTACAGTTTTGTAAAGCGATTTGTATTTGTAATGCAGTACTTACATGGACAGTCCAGATTTTTTTTCCCATGAGACTGCATGTTGGATTCACAAGAAATGTTGCTGCTATCATTGTCAGTGCTCCACTTGGGATTTCCATCTTCTGGTTTTTCATATTCCATCACAGAATCAATGTGAACAGCTAAAGAAGAGAATTATTGTATGTGGCAGTACAGTGGCTACAGCAGTCACATCTACAATTTTTTGCAAAATTTTGAGTACCCTGGATCAAATTGCATGTTTCAATGAATCTCAGAGTTAAATTCCTGCATGATGGTGGCACAGCAAGTAGCACTGCTGTCTCACAGTGCCTGGGTGGTGTGAGAGGATGTGGATTTGATCCCCTCTCAGTCTATGTGGAGTCTGTGTGTTCTTCCTGTATCTGCGTGGGTTTCCTCTGGGTGCTCTGGTTTCCTCCCACAGTCCAAAGACATGCTGTTCAGATTCACCCATAGTGTGTGAGTGACAGAGAGAGAGAGTGTGTGTGTTCCACTGATGTATGGATGAGTGACCCATTGTAAGCACTGTATCTAGCAGTGTAAGTCACCTTGGTGAATAAGGTGTGTGAGCTGAACACTACATAGAATTCATTGGAGGTCGCTTTGGAGAAAAGCGTCTGCCAAATGTAAACAATGTTTACCATATCTTAGGAAGGAAAACATAAAGAAGACATTTTTGTATGTTTTAATGCGCATTGTGTGATACTGCACAGCTACTTATTTGCTGAATTTAAGAAAAGTTTAAAACATAAAACTGTGAATGGACACCCTGTCAGCTGGTATGAACACCTCTTCTAGGATTTTCCCCCCACTGTTTGTACTTTTTAAATTGACTCTGAGACATTAGCTTCTCCAGTCTGTTGATATTGGCTGAATCTATTCTTCCATGCACACAATACTTCCTAATGTTTTCACTAGCTGCCAAACAAACCTCAAAGTATGACTTATCCAGCCCTTTCTCACTCACATTGGTGCTGAGATGTCTTATTTTCCTTCTTCTCAGAGGGGGTTCTCTTCTCTTTGGTTTTTTTGGTTTTCTTCTCTTTTTCTCTCGCTTCGCTTTCTACTACCGAGACAAAAAAGAACACAAACTAATGCATGTTACAAGAGCGTAAAATTGAAACACTACAATCCCTCCATTGAATGCTTTCTGTTAAAGAAAGATGAGTTCTGTACTGGCAAGTAAATGAAAATCCACCAGTTTTAGCTGTTGCTAACGCTGCTTTACGCAGTCATCTTATTTTCAACAAAAACTGTTCTGAAAAGTATAACAATTCAGAGGTAGAATTGAAACGCTTGAAGCAACAACATGAACAGACAGGCTCAGGCTAACTGGAACGGGTTGCCCAATGCAAAGGCAAGACAATTTGAATCACATTAAACATCGTAGTGAAAGGCTACTCTTTCTTAAAAACCAAGCTATGATGAACTTGACAGCTAACTTGGCCATTTTCTTGCCTATCAGCTGAAAGCAGTACACAATGATAGGTCTCTTAAGGCTTTGCAGACACTTTTTTCCTTATTTACACATCACCTCCTAGCAATTCATAACACTTGAGATTTAGGTGTCTGTTGAAACTTCTTGGGATCAAGGCCTGACTAGTGATCTATTGCCACTGTTTTTGAAGAGTATGGCACCTTTTTTTTAAAGCCCATTTACACCTGAGAAGATTTTGGAGGCTAATTAATACTATCTGGGAAAAGTTGCAGCGTGTGAAGGTTGTCCAGTAGATTTCTGTAAGATGTGCTTGCTCAAGACATCCCCTGTATTTATGCAGACAATGAATATCAGAAGGCTGTACTCCAGAGATCTGGAACACAACCTCAATTAGTCTGATTTCAAAGGACAAAAAATCATTAGAAAGTTCTTCCCTTGAATATTGACTTCCAGACTGTAACAAAATCCTTGCCCCAAAGGCATGATAGTCTCCTTGAATGTATCTTGGTGTGAAAGGTAATAATGATAACGGTTACTATAATGTTTTATAAATGTCAGTTTCATCTCATTAACAACTATTACTGTATAAATGTACCCAATTCTTCATGTTTCACATGGTTAGGGTTATTCATATTTCCATATATGTTTGGCAGTTTTTACTTGCATACCTGACCATGCACATATACATGCACATATAAAAAGATCAGTAGTATCTTACATAAGAAACTGTAAAAAACTCACGTTGTTCTTGTTCTTTTTTCTTTGTCTTTTTCCCCTTAAGATTCTTTGCTTCATCTCCCGTATGTCTGCCTTCAGGTATACAATTTGCCTGTAAGACAATCCTTGTGCTGGCAGGCGTTGTGCTGACTGTCTCCTCCGCAGTTCTGTTGGTTGTCGTGTTTAATTCACCTATGCTGATCTCTTCCAAAGGGATGTCATAAAGGGCTTCAGGCTCAGGGGCTGTTACATAAAGTAACACAGAGTAGAATATAGAAAGAAAACAAATGATCACCAAAGTAAGCCAAAGGAGTACATGTTCTGTTAAGAACTTATAAATAGATGATTCAGAATGGTTTAAGCAGGAATAGCATCCATATTCATTTGATTACTTTTTCATAAATTTAGAATTAAATGGGATATGACTTTAAATTTAGGTATGTGTCTGCTCAAGTGAGTGAGTAGGAATAGGGAGGCACCTGAAGTACAAAAAAAATTCTCCCTATAGTATATTACAATTAACCCAAACACCCAAACTTTTCATATGAATGAATGAATGAATGAATGAAACAAAAATGGCATTTTGCCTCAAATGCCATAGAACACAAAAGAAGACAGCTACCAAAAAGAAAAAACAAAGCTCACAGAACAAGAAAGAAAAAAATCAAATGTCAGCCAAAATCAAAACACAACCAAATTTCACTGCTATTTAACTACCCTTTACCCTTTAAATTATACACTTTACAAAATGGCCAACAGGTATGAATGTTTCCATTTACTACTAAGTATTAACCTTTCAGTGACGTATTGCTCTGTGACTCGCTGACCAAGGGAGTCATATCCTCTGCAGCAGCCTTCTGCCTCCGGTTTTTGGGTCGAACATCATAGTTGGCAGTCACCATTTGGGTGTCTGTTCTCCTTCTTTGCTGCTTCTTAATCAAAAGAGATCTCTGAAAGAGAAATTAAAATATAGCAAAGACATGCATGCTTATGTGTTAAATTAAAATGTCTGAGCACAGCATTAGCCTTTCCCGTTGCATTGCATGGGTGTTGCTAAGTAGCTGGTCACCACTTTGAATAGCTTATTCCATCTCATTTGACATGTACTTGATTGAGTTAAAATCTGGAGACTGATCTGGCCACTGCAATAAGCAGTGATTCTTATGGCACACTATTAAAGCAATGTCGCTATAGATAACTAAAGAATTCTAAAGAATGGCCCAGAGATATTATCAATAACACAATGCTCATACTTGATCTATTACGAGCACAGATGCTCAACATGATGCCAAATCAAACAATAAAGTACGATTATCAAGACCATCCTACTGACACCAAAGACGTGAAGACTGTTCAGAGAAATAGCTCCCTTTTATAAGATTTGATAGTCAAACCTATAGATGTGACAAAAATATATTAGAAATTTTGGCAAGAAGTAAAACTCATCAATGCAAAAACAACTTCAGTAGAACCTGTCCATGCAAACGATGAAAATAGGAAACAAGTACATTTTTGACTAAAAAAAATTATAACCCTGGAATTATTTGTTAAAACAAACCATAATTCATCATGTACCTCATGGTTTTAATTGCATTTTTTGTCTGAAATATAACCAGTCTTTCTCTGAAGAAACCAAAGGCAGGCTTGCTTTGATTGGTACAAAATCTTTGTACTATCAATATAAAAGATTTTTAATTTTCAGTGGCCATACACTTTGAGTAATGAAGCCACATTGGAAGACATATTGGAAGACACCATCAGTTATGTGTTATGGGACAAATTTCCAAAGAAATGAAAAAGAGACATGCCTCCTCAGGTCTCAGTTCCATATTTTTAGGTATCAAAAAGAAACATCACTAAAGAGGTTTTTTTGGAAAAATATTTTTTTGAGAGCACTCGATCACATACTCCAGTCTATGAAGGACCTTTGCCAGTGATCGCTTCTGGTTTCTCATAACCTTTCAGTAATATTTTTACTATAAAAACCTTTGTGTGCATCATACTCTGACCTCCTCTGCCTTCTTACACACATACATATACTTTATACACACATGCTGCAGTACATGGCATAAAGATCAAATGTGATTCATTGTTGGAACCTTAACTTTTTGCTGGATTATTATAGAATTCTAGTGCCTTACCTGATTTTCCAACTTTTGTTGACGGGTTTCAGGGTTCTCCATTCCTGGGAATTAAGGAGAAACTAAAGAAAAAATGTATACCCAAGTAAAAGAAAATAACACACACTATGTAAATACATGGACAAAGAGAAGACCCAAGGAGTCACAGTAATATTTAATGTGTAATTTGTGCTTCTTCGTACTGCCCTTTCCTTCCTTACCGTCAGGCACTGTTTATGCCCTGCCTGTAACAGACTGTAAAGTGGATTATGGAAGATAATGTTATTAAACTCACAAGCAGAGTGCTGCCCTGTGCTGCACTATGGCCACCAGCTGGACACACTGTAGGGCTAACAGAGGATCACTGAATGACGGAAAATGCTATTTCCCTGAAAGCAAATTTAAAAAATTCCTGACAATATACATAAAAGAACAGACACGTTACTTAAGTCAAATAGTTTTTTTTTGTAAATTTAATTGGAATTTTTTAAATTAAAAAAATGTAAAATTAATAGAAGGCATAAAACTGAGAATAAAGAAGATTAAGTTAACACTGCTTAAAAAAGGCCACACAGGGCAATGTAACCACCTTTGGAATGAGGCTATACCTTTTTTTACAGAAAGAATAATTGAAAATCAAAAAATCAAATACAAAACAACTGACAGCACCATTTGCAGTCTTTATTTGCCAGTAGACATGGTCTTCTGATTTTTTTATATATTATTTGAGACTGATCCTATCCTACTAAAATATATATAGTGTGGGGTTTAATTTATTTAAGTCATTTTTATGGCTATTAAATTTACCGATTAATATAATTACATTCATATTTCCCTCTGCTATGTTCATGTTCCTGAGTTTGGTTTCAGAATAAACATAAACATCCCTAGTTTGGGTGTGAATAATAAATCTGTATAGGCGACACATGGCGGACCAACGTATCCCATAAAGCCCTCGTTCGGTGACGTAACGGTGATGTCACTCTTCCAGAAGAACCAAAGAAAACCGGCTAGCCATTTGACAATAGTTTCAATGCGGTGGTGCTTTGAGTTATTAGAACATTTTCACGAATAATTAAAGCCTTGACTAATTGTAGCATCTTCTACTTACAACTAAGCTTTTTGTGACTCATTGTATACGCTAATTCATTCATAATGCATCCTGATGTTAGTGCTAACAGCTAGCGATGTGTGTGTGTGTGCGGGTGGACACGGCTTGCACTGACAGTGACGGTGTTAGTTTTTCGAAACTAAGACACTTCTTCAATAGAAGTCATTTAGTAAATCCCAGTCTACTAAAATTACTCCATAAATAGCAAGTAAGACAATGGGTCGCTCTTAGCATTTATGAAATAATTGATTGCTTACCTTTTTCCAGCTAATACATGACTTATGCTAATTTATTAAGTCATTTCACGATGTGATGAGGAAATGGTCATGGTGGTGAAAATCAATTCTGATGTTCTGGTGATTTATTTTAAGTACATAATCTAATCATGTCATACCTTCTAGCAGTATCGTGAGATCGATCGAAATTTTTTGGCTTGTAACAACTAGTGACATACACACATAATATGGGCATTATTATTATTATTACTACTGTCAATCTGGATATATTACATAATCACCTGATGAAAATACAACCTACAAGGATTGGACTCATAAAGGACACTAAAAAATATTTATGACTGGATTCTTGTGAAGAAATGTTATTAAAAATAAATTCAAACATGTTCCCAGTAATGCCAAAATGTCAACAGCTTAGCTTTAGTTTAATATACATTTTTCAATTCCCGTGATTATTTTATAATAACAGGAATACTTAAATCATATTTGTTTACTACACAAAATTCTGCTGTCTGTGTTCCTTTGCTCTTAGTGCCACGTTAGTGTTAAACCAGCTGTCACATGAGTGCATGTTGAGCTAAATTATGTGGCCAAAATATATCTTCCTACTGATATTCATATTCTTAAAGCAAAATATCATAGTGGGAAGATATCATAAGATGCGATTCTGAACAGAATCTGGTACAGTAGTGTAGTATGAAACTAAATTAAATGTAAAAAAAAGAAAAAAAAAAAACCAGTAATATTAGAAGAAATGTTCGCACAAGTGTGTTCCGAGTTCCCCCTTTTCTGAAGCTCTGGGCTTTGGCAGAAGAAGCAGCTAGAGCTCCATCGCCATCCATTCTGGCCGCCGTGTCACAGTATAGTAAGAGTCTTCACATCACGTATATGATTAGGGTCAGGTCGAAGCATTTGAGCGAAAAAACAGAACTTGAAGACAATATTTAAAGATGATTAAGCTCTTTTCGCTAAAGCAGCAAAAGAAAGATGAGGAATCAGCCGGAGGAAACAGATCAGGAGCTGGGGGTAAAAAAGCGAGCGCGGCCCAACTTCGAATACAGAAAGGTAGTTAAGATAATTATCCTTTTTTTCCCCCCCTTAAACATGTCACAGCTCTTAATATTACGGGAATGTTGTTTGTCGAAAACGGTGTTGTAGTTCGGCCTCTGTCTTAGACATTACTCCTGGTGTTTTTGTTTCAAAATAACTGGAAAAGGTGGGTAGCATCCATGGAGGCCGTAAGCCACGGCGTTGCCTGTGACGGTATCCCGGGTTCGATGGCAGTGCGCTTGTGGCACTCCGCCTTTTACACCCCGCTGAAACGAGCCTTGGATACATTTTGCAATGTAAACAGTGCTTTAATAATGCTGGGATCTGCTCCTGAAAGGCCTATAGTGTTTTACGAAATTGTCAAATATATTGTGGAAATTGGAGGTAGCCAAGAGACGGATAGTAGTTTTCGCGTACATCTTAGCTTAGCTACATGATCTGACGCCCTCGTATTTCGTGTTTGCTGGTTAGCTCTCCTAAAACGAGGGAAAAGCCTTTAACGTGTATATAATGGTCGGTTCTTACAACAAAAACTGCCTGGAGATTAATAAAACACGCCAAACTCGAATATATTTGAAGGCTGTACTCTTTTTCGAAAACAGTGACTGAGGTGTTTAGCTAGCCGAGACATGCTATGAGAGCCCTGCCATTCTTTTATTTAAATAAAACAAACGACTCAGTGAATATGTAAAATGAAATATTGGACGGAGAAGTAAAGTGAATTTTGTTGTAGAAGTTGTATTTAGTTTCACAGCCTGGTAGTGGACAATAGGAACAGTCGTGTAAAGAAAACTAGGGGTACATCGATCGAAGAGCAGTTTTAAATATTATATGGGTGTCAGTGGAATGAAATAATAACCACTTTACAATTACAAATCATGTGTAATAATTCCTTAGAAGGGTGTGTTATCCAGTGCAGTTTGGTTGGTAGGAGGTGTGTGTGAGTGTACAGAGGTGGAAACGAGGTGTTTTGTTGGTGAGGCCCATCCTTCAGTGTGATCCTGCACCCTAAACATCTACATTTTACATTTTTTTTTTTAATTTATCAGACACTTTTCTCCAAAGCATACCAATGAACTCTATGTAGTGTTATCAGCCCACATACCTTATTCACCAAGGTAATTTACACTGCTAGATAACACTACTTACAACATCTGTCTCTATGTCCATTACAGGAAGGAGAGAGAGGCTCAGACTCATTAAGTTTGGGTCTCAAATTTTGAGAATACAGTATTTTTTTAATAAACAAAGAAAGTAGATCTTCAGTATTTCTTCATATTTTGACGTGCTGTCGGCCTACTGCGTCACGTTTGAACGTTTCATTCATGCTCAGTTTGAGGTTTTTTTTTTTATTATTATTTTGAATAATATTTCCATTTAGTTGTTTCTGATACACTTATACGGTGTCCCCCCCCCCCCCCCCCTTCTCTCTCAGATATAAATGAGCTTAACTTGCCAAAGACTTGTGAGATCGTCTTTCCCGATCAGGATGATTTACTGAACTTCAAACTTATCATCTCTCCTGATGAGGTAAGATCTTCATTTCGTCAGATTCATCCATAACAAATATATTTATGGTCAAGAAGCCATGTTCTTCGCAGTGGGTTTAGAAACACAAATTAGGTATATTGTGCATATTTAACATGAAGAAAAACATTTTAAGGCTGCAAGTCTGTACCAGGTGCATGAGGTGTCTATTTTATTATTCTGAAGTTGGCATTTTTTCCATTTAATCTTGTGTATACTTAACAAAAATGAAAGAAACATGATTTTAAAGTAAATTTCAAATGGATCCTATGACACAGTAAACCGATTATACTTGCGCTGCATTATTAGCACTGTTGAGAAGAGAAACATGTATGATTTGTAATTTTTTTTCTCTTTGCAGGGATTTTACAAGGGTGGGCGGTTTGTCTTCAGCTTTAAGGTGAGTAATTATGACTGAAAATTTAGTATTTGGCAGAAATGTTGCAACTTTTATTCAGGCAAAGGAGCAGCTTTATGGAGCTGTTGCAGAGATGCAAAGTGAGCTTTATGAAGCCAATACAAATTTCAAACATCCAGACCAAGAAATGTTTATCTTGGAGAAGTAAAATTCCCCACATGGTTGTATCTACTTATAACAGAGGTTCTTAACCTTTTCTAGGATATAGACCTCTTTAAGAAACTGATAAACACTGCAGACCCCTAATAGAAAAATGTCCATAAATAATTTTTGAGAAAATATTGCACACAGGTAGTATGGTGGTGCAGTGCGTAGTACCATTTCCTCACAGCACTTGAGCTGTATGTGCAAAGGTTTGAATCCGGCTAAGTCTGTGCAGGGTTTGTCCATTGTCCTTGTGTCTTTGCGGGTTTCCTTCAGGTGCTCTGATTTCCTCCCATAGTCCAAATACGTGTTTCAGGTGGACTGGGCACTCTAATTTTCCCGTAGTGTGCGAATGTGTGCATGTGTGGCTACCCTGCGGTGCACTGGTGTTTCGTCCAGGGTGTACCCTCCTTGCGTTGCACCCAGTGATTCCGGGATAGGCTCCAGACTGCTGCGACTATGAACAGGACAAGCAGTTAAGGAAAGTGAGTGAGTGAGAAATTGCACGCAATTTATTTTACTGAACATTGATTATCTTCACAATATTTTCATTGATATTAATAGCATAGTGTTATTTTTCAAACAAGCCTGCTTTTCACAGGCTGCTTGGATCACATCCACAGACCAGCCACCCCAAAAGGGGGTCCATGGACTCCAAGTTAGGAACCCATGACTTATGAGGAGCAGAGTTGCCCAAAGGACTACTGAAATCTGCTATATTGACTTCTTCATCAGTTTGAAATATTTTTGAAAGAATTTTAATATCATCCTATGAATCGTATACATGTAGTCTGCATACAGTTTGGACAATTTGCATTATCTGTGGCTGTTGTGAGCGTAAAGTATCTACATTAGTTTCTTACAGTTACTAGCCAATTAAAGTATTTTTGTTTGGTAATCCAGTTTTTGAAAGCTGTAACTTCAAAGCTTTTAATTTGAGATCATTCAAAAGAATGGTCTGTTACTCTTAGGCCTGCAAATCTGGTATCACAATTTTAGAAACATGGATGTAAGAGGCACTTTAAAGTTTGTTTTAGAAAAGCGCTTAAAATTTTTTCAGGAGCCATGAGTGTTCTAGTAGGTATCTAAATTGTGAAGTTATGCAAAAAGCTGGCAGAATTAAAATCTCAAAAGTATTTACATTTATACACTTTCCAGATGCTTCAAAGCAATGCACAGCAGAGTATTCATAACTGCATTCCATAACAGATGATTATTAATGCAAACACAAGATTATTAAAGCACTGATTTTTTTTTTTTTGCCAGCATGCATTACTCAAATATCAGCCTATAGTACTGAGAAATGGGTGAGAACTATATGGCTCTCGATTGTGGACCACTCATGATGTGGGCCAGCAGGCAACAAGAGGAGTGCAGCGTTGATTGATTGGGTCATGTGGTTATCAGTGCTGATCTTTTCATTGTCTTGTAGGTGATAAGTAGAGTCTTAAACTTTATACAGGCAGCCACAGGAAGCCAACAGAGAGACAAAGAGTGAAATGTTTTGGCAAGTGTAAAACAACTTGCACTGTAACTGTTTATCAGTGGTAGAGTCTGGAAGATCAGACAAGAGGGAGTTCCTGTTGTCCAGACAAGATATTACCGTGGCTTCAACCAAATAATGGGTAGGTTGTGGTGTATGGTACTGGCACATTAACCTTTTTTTTTTTTTTTTTTTTTTTTTTGTAGAGAAGGTGTTTGCAAGATCAGGTCATGGCTGCGGTTTGTGAGAGAAGCATTAATTTGTGTCAGTTGTTAATAACAGGCTTGAGTATGACTGGTTACATGGATGAGATAAACAAGTTCTCCAGTCTGATGACAAGTTCTTGACATGCAGAAGGACCAGCAGAAACATGTAGGATTTCAGTTTTAGTCATGCATAACAACCTGGGAACATCTATCTGATGAGTAAGATTCAGACTATTTCAATGATAATCCTTTGAATACCAAGCTCTTCTAGTGAGGTAAGGAAGATGCATCCTACATGCATTTGTGTTGACTTCCTCTCCATGCTTCGGGTTCCTCCCACAGTCCAGAGACATGTTTCAAGTTAATTGATTACCCTGAATTGTCCGTAGTGTGAATGTGTGTTTTTGTGTGGCTGCCCTGCAGTGGACTGGCATCTTGTCCAGGGTCTACACTGTGGGACGGGCTCCGGATCACTGCGTCCCTGACTTAGATGGTTAAAGATACGGAGTGAGAGTGATGATAATAAAGCTTGATGAAACAGAAGTCCCAGCAGATGAATGTACAAACAGCTGTGTGTAAAAGCTGACAAAGTAAACAGCTGCTCTTTCAGTTTGTTTACATCAAAGACTGTGTTCTGATGTGGATATCCTATTTTGTAGTGTTTGCCTTTATTTTGGTTTCATCATGGACCCAAGAAATTAAAGATGTGTCAAAAAATGTAAAAATGGGAGAACTGTTCATAAATAGCGTATACAATAGTGCTTAGTTCTACTGCATTGAAGTGTGAGGCTGCCTAGTTTGAATCCCACTCTTACTGTAGTAGCTTAAGCAAGGTACTTTTTCTGAATGATACAATAAAGTTCCCTTTTATAACTAGCTAAACAGTTATTTGTTTATTTAGCTGACTCCTTTGTTCCGGGCAGCTTCAACAGATATTTGAGAAGCCAAAAAAGTTCTAACAAAGTATGTCACCTAATTTCTGCCATTTAGTGTACAAAGGTAACATTATATTCATGGTCAGCTAAGTAAGGAATGTTTAAGTATAAGCAGGTTTTGAAGCATAATGAGTGTTACAATCAAAGTTGACAGTAACTATAAACTACCATTCAAAGTGCTGTAGAACTTACTTTAATAACAGTATTTAAATCTTTATAAAGTGGCAAAGCAAGTTTAATGAGAACTTTAAATTACACAAGAACTGCAGCACAAGACTCATTTTAACATCTTGTTTGTGGGCTGTGTAAGGAACATGCCTGTAATCTGAACAATTTAAATGAGATGTCAAAGTCAGAAACAGAGATGCAGCAGAAATGGGCCAAAATGGGAACTTTGGCTATAGTGTACAGTGTTACAGTATAAGTGATCTGTCATTACAGCCTTCTTTCTCTCACTACACAAGACACTTTTAATTTTACACTTAAATGATGAGCAGCTGACTTTCCCCCAATATGTTCTCAAGTACTTGAGTACTTTCTTTGGTCCTAAAATTGAACCATAGTGCATTGGGCCTTTGTGTTCCAGATTTGCGTTATCAATTTTCAAACATGCATATTTTTGATTTTATTTTTTTTTTTTCAAAATTTTTATTTTTTTTATTTAGTTTAAAAAAAATTTCTTGCTTTTCTGCGAACATTTGTTAGTTGGTAGTAAAGAGCACCTGGACAGAATAGTGATGAGAGACTGGATTAAAGCAGCTGGATGAAAGCATGGAGTTGGCATATTGTCACTTTGTTTACATGGCTTTTGTAAGATGTTTATGATGCACAGATGATGTTGAATAGGAGTGGGGCATTTTCAACTACTTTACATTTTGCAAGTGCAAGTCTGCTGCTAAGCTAATAGATCTTGTATGACATCACATCTTTCCAAAAAATTTCTTCTGCCCCTTGACATTAGTACTGCAATACAAGCAAATGTTTTGTTTTCAAACCAGATGATGTTGCTGTGGGTATACATTTTATTTTTTTGTCATTGTTTCTGCATACAAGCTTAAACTCAGCCCTTTTTTGCAAATAATGTAGGACTCTTCCTTATTTTTAAGGTGGGACAGGGATACCCCCATGATCCTCCAAAAGTCAAATGTGAGACCATGGTGTATCACCCAAACATTGACCTAGAGGGCAACGTCTGCTTGAACATCTTGAGGTAGAAAAAACATTTTTTGTACTAAATGCAAATTACCTGAATGTGACATACTGTTGCTGGTACAGGTTCTTACATGTTCTGTTCTTATTTGATTTGAAAATAGTAGTCTTGTAGCGGGTTTTTTTTCTTTCCTTACATCATGTGGGGTTTCATAACTTGTTTCCATTTATTAGTAATGCCACACGATGCCTGTAACAGCATAATATCTATGCCCTTTGCAGAGTGTGAAATCTTGTGAAATTATTTTATTTATTTAAATATCAGACTTTGTCTAGGGCACATCCTGGAGACTCCAGACCTCAGTGACCCTGCATTAGACGATAATTGATATTGATTGAAAATACAGTCCATCAACAGAATAATACATTTTTGAAACAACAAACAGCAGTCAAATATTTTAATCTACATGAATAATTGTTACTTGCCAGGTAAAACAAGCAGAGTATCGTGCATGATATCCACTGCTACCATAGCAACAGAAAGCTCTTTCCTACTTTGGTTATTGACGTTAAACCATTGGCTCTTAGAGAATGGGTGGGACACAGCTGACTTCTTTAGCTATGTGCAGACCAGCCTTATGATTTTGACTTTATGTAATAATATTTCTAAGAATAGGTTTGCCTTTTTATGACTACTTTACTGCAAGGCAAAACATGACCCTGGATGGCACACTTGGCCATGTTACAACTTTTCTTTGATTATTAGGTGATCACCACGCTTGGATTTTAACGTCAGCATTTCATTACCAGTCAAGGTAGCGTTATCAACATGTGGAAAGAGAAAAGTGGAGGAAGGGAGAGGAGTGTGTTTATATTGGTTATGAGGTCACCCCTATAGCTGAAGACTGATCGCCAGATTTGTCACTCATCTTGAGCCTTTACCATTAACCTTTTTGTTTTGACACTTCACACATAAATACATTTTTTTACAACTTCCCACCATTTTCACTTTCCACACACTGATGATTTTACTTCAACTGGTAAAACAATTTCCTGATAAATGTGCAGCGGAGTGTTCATGTAATAATGAAAGTCATCCTCCCAGACTACTTTTTTTTTTTTTTTTGAACAACCTTACAGCAGGAAATTTCCACATCCTTGGCGATCTGCATTATCCTGTATTTATTATGTCATACTAAGTATGGTTGTGTATGTGACAATTTGAAAATCTTTTTGTATACAGACACTACATAAACTGTATAGAATACCATCTGTGAGCTTGTCAGTACAGTGGAACCTATACCAACTATAACTTTTCCACTTTTTCTTTCACAGAGAGGACTGGAAGCCTGTCTTGACAGTTAACTCCATTATTTATGGATTACAGTATCTGTTTTTGGTGAATATTTTTTCCATACTGTTTATACTTTTTATTCTGTGTCCCTCTTTGCTTATGTCCTCAACTCTGTCTTTCAACATCTGTCCGGTTGACAGTGAATGCATTCAGTGAGTTGCTCTTCTTTTCTAGGAACCCAATCCAGAAGATCCCCTGAACAAAGATGCAGCAGAGGTCCTGCAGTCAAATAGGCGGCTATTTGAGCAGAATGTACAAAGATCACTCAGGGGTGGATATGTTGGAGCAACTTACTTTGAACGATGTCTCAAATAATGCTCACGTGCTCCTAGAATATACCATCACCTTACCAAGACTTACTGACAGAGCAGACAAATCACTGTGTGGGTGGGGGCAGACAAATATGGACCGTTAATAAATGCTTTCTTAGAAAATCAGAATGGTATACACCATTATACTGATACCCACATCTTGCAGAGATTGATGGGACTCACTCTCAGATATGGACTGATTCACATTTCTTAAATGTATGCATTTAATGACTGTAGATACAAGGACGGACAGACACTGAACACTGTACAGGACTAACTGAAACACACACTGGACAGATAAAGAAACAGGACATTTAGACAGGGGAACATGCAGGTGCGCTGACTGAGGAATCCCACAGTTGTGCAGATAGGGCTATGTTTTCGTATGGCATGAGAACATATTGTTCGTGGGCTTTTTTGAAGGAGTACCTATTTTGATGGTTTGAAAATGTTACAGTGATATTGTGTATATTAAAATCCTAGCTGTTCACAGCTGTTGACTGCGAAATGAATAGCATTTAAATATAAACATTAATTATAATTACAGTAAGATACCCAACAACTTATATTTGAGGTTTGACAAGGTTTTTTTTTTTTTTTTTTTTTTAAAGATCAGTCAGTGGCAGTGAATTAAGTATTTATGTTGCTTGTCAGTTTCAATATTAGTGTAGATGATTACCAGCTTTTAGTTTTCTTTAAATGTTTTAAGTGCCTGCCTAATAACACAAAGAACAGTGTTATGATGCTTAGGTACTACAAGGGTCTAACGCTTGAGTTACCACCTTTGTTCTGCATTTTGAGCAGTCTGCAATCTACATGAAAATGCCCGCTTTATGAAAGCCCCCTGTAACCCATCTTGATGGTCTTTAGTTATGTTTTTTTGGGAGATCAGAATTAATAAAAGAATTGCAAAAACAGGCTGTGGGTAAATGTTTGAAGGAGCAATATAGAGATAATGAAGAGGATGGTGACCAAGTGTGTTATACAGCTTTGTTCATAATGCTGTTAAAATAAATGTTTCTAAAATGACCAATAATAATTCAGTATTCTCTGCTCTTACCATGACTTCTGATAGGTTGTCAAGAATACCATGAATGATGAATATGAACGGACCGATTAATTTGTTTTTCTATCACCATTCACAATTTGTTCAATCTCATGACACTATGGAATTCATTGAGTTGATTACTGTCATTCTTCTGACCCCTTTAAGGCAACCTAAAATGTCAAGGCTATTAACCTACATTTATTCATTTAGCAGATACTTTTCTCCAAAGCAAGTTACATTGTTAAGGTTACAATTAGTTACCCACTTATACAGCTGGGCAATTTTTTTTTTTTTTTTTTTGGATAAGTGCCTTGCTCAAGGGTACTATAGCCAGAGCTGAGGATCAAACCTGCAACCTTTAGAGCCAAAAAGGCAGCAGCTGTAACCACTATGCTACCACCTGTCCCTATAGTTATTAATTTAGGAAACTTTTCTCCAAAATGATGTACATCACAGAGAAAAATTCAAATGTATACAACAGTCACGGGAGTACTTGAAAATAGTGCTGTTAAAGATACCCTCTCTGGGTCCTGACTCAGGCTACTAAACACAGGATGAAACCCAAACTCTTGAGAAGCGCTCAGCAAGGCACATAAAGATCATTGAATGATAGGGTAGAGCAGCTGCTGAACACCATCAAGGTGTCTTGCAAGAGGTGCTAAAAAGATAGGACTAGATTGTACTTTATTCATTCCTGCAGGGAAAGTCATAGAATAGTATTTATCTATGAATAATAACCAAATAAAGATAAATTTTAGAAAATGGCAAGATCAATATTTACAAGTTAGTTATACAAAACAAAAATAATAAGATTAAACCAGGGCAATGAGTCAGGCACTCAATGCACCTCACTGAGGAGCTAACACACACACACACACACACACACACACACACACACACGACTGGTGCAATGGAGACACATTGTTTTTAAGAAAGGAAACCAAAAAGTGTCTCTTTATGCACCGGAACTGAACAATCCAGTGACTAAAATAGTGCAAGGTCAGAAAATTGGAAGCAGATCCCATGTTAAGACGAGACTCGCTGCACAGCTTGAAAACCAAGAGACAATTCTTTCTTTCATCATATTTGTGAAAAACAGGCATGCAGAATAAACAAGCAGAGCTTGAATGGAGGGGAATATTAAGGAGGGACAAGATTCTAGAAGTGGAGGGTCATACTTAATGGTACTGACAGCAAACAGTGAATTAACTGCATTATGTACACAAGCATATATGATTGTAATTCTGCATAGAATAGCGGTAATTTTGCCTCTATGTGAGCCTCCCTAGAGGCAGCATTTAAGACAAGTCATGAGTCCTATCACCAAACACTGGAAATATGTATTTCACTATTACAGTTCACTGGCTCAGGGTCAGATGCAATCCAGCTTTTCCTCCCAATAAGGCTCCATTACTCCCAACATAACAAGGGCTGTGGAGTATGTAGGCAGCACCCTCAAGTACACCACCCTCTGTCTGGAAACCCTCTTGTCCACTACAAAGAACTTCAACTGCATGACCATCAGTAGAATGTGGGGATGCTCACAAGCCCAATATCTGAGGCATTTCACCAGTAGGGACTGTAGAGACAGAGAGGCCACACCCATGAAGGTTGGTTCCAGAGCCCACACTATACACAGAGGTGAAATCAGCTAAAAATAACCAGTATTTTACACCTCCCACATCAGCTCTGGCCATTTCTCCACCACAAAGGTGACAGTCCATGTTCCCGAGACCATTTCCAATCGCTGGAGTCCAGCCCACCCAGGTTTAAGTGGTCCATGCCTCCCAAAATGTCTGCATTGCACTAGAAAACTCACCTCAAGGTGGCTCCACATTGTCATTTTGGCCTGAGCCAAACCAGGTCTTGTGGGATACCAGACCACCATACAGTTCACCAGCCTCCCTCCACTAGCAGATTTCGGTAACCCTAATCCAGGCAGGTTAAAACTGGTTCTTATTTGGCATAAGCAGGACTAATTCATTGTTTTTTTTTTTTTTCCTCTCTACATACCGCTTTGTTTGTCCATGTGGAAATGACCTCTGACTTCATCCACACTACACTCACGAGACTGCAGGCTCATTATGGTGCCGGGAGACTCTTCAGCAGCAGACTGGTGAAGTTGAACTGTCAGTACTGCCTGCCGCACTCCTGTTTGTCTGGGTATTCACCTCTTCCAATCTTGTTCCAATGTCTTCTGTTATGACTTTGTTGGATGTGTTCTATTGTAGCCTTGTGCAATTTCCTCCTGGACTTATAAAGTTCTACAAACCTGCGTATCAAAGAGGAGGTGATGTTTGCTTTTTGTAAGGGTCACTCAGTACCTACACCATGTGTGTTCAGCTTACATTTCAAACATGAAACAACTTTTTTTGGCAAATCAGATTTTCACTTTTAATAAACCAGATGGGTTTCAGTGTCACTGAAAAAGCCTATTTGCATTATTTATTATACATCCTTTTAAAAAAAAAAAAAAAAAAAAAAAAAATTAAGCCAAAAAGTACAAAACCTGTTCTAAACAAATATTCTATATTACATTTGGACTTGAAGGTAATGTTCATAGTTTGCACGCAGAAGAAACTCAAAATATGGTTTAGATGTCAGTCTCTCCAACTCTTCAGACTGAAGCAGATCCTTGACATCTGGCAAAAAACTCTCAAGACAAACACCTTGAAAAATACAGGAAAATGTGTTAAAACATTTTCAGCACAACTTTAGATAGATAAGAAATGACACTGAGGTCACCTCATTATTCTAAGAAAAATAAACTATAGGTCATGCAGTTTATGTAAAAATGAATAACTGTCCTTACCTTCTTGAATGAGTTTCTGCAAGATCTTAACAAAAATGCTGTCTTTTGCTGCTTCGAGAGGATCATCTGAACCATCTGTAGAGGACCAGCTATAAATAACAGCGTAAGAACTTAATATACTACACCACTGGCTTTTCTTATAGAAGGTTGTTTTAAGAGTTTTGTTTAAATCAATTTTACATCAGTTCATTTTTCACATATACCAACATTACAACAGTTGCCATTATAAAGACATAAAATCTTGACCAACTACTTTTCTCCAATAATTGTTCAATACCCACTCGTCTTTTTTTAGAGCCTTGCAGAAGATCTCACACTTCAGGGCTTGAATGTCCACTGCATCCTCCTGCAACAGAAACGTAATTTAATCAAAAGTGGTGGAAAAAGAGCTTTGATGTCAGTTCATATTACTATACAACCGTAATATGCAATAATGTGGATAATCAGAAGCAGAGAACAGAATTTGCTATTCTGCCAAAAATCCCCAAAATCTGTTATACACTCTAAATATTTGAAGTTTCAATGGCTACAAGTTCAAAAATGTCAAGTTCTGAAGAAACTTTTGACAATGTAAAAAAACTCACACAGTGCTCCCCCAATGAGGCTTCAAACAGCAATAAAACTAGGAGAGCAAGAGCTCAGAGCAGTACCTTGTCAATGTACTCCAGAAGATCAAGAGCTTTCTTGAAATCATACTCATTGGCCATCCTGTTGTCATCGGAAATATACAGCTATGGAAAAAAAAAATCTCTACGTTACACTATTTAATCAAACACCACAAACAAAAAGGAAAAAAAAATTATATATACCTGGTCACAATAATTTAAGCTATTAAATACACTCGTTTCTACTCTAACAGATGAAGGTAATACAGTACAATTTTAAGGCTTCATTCATCAATGTTATCAGACTAACAAAATTTTCTATCTACACATCTGAAAGCTAATCCAAGACATCAAGACATTTTTTTGGCCTCACAGAGCTGGCGACCATTCACTAATCAGAACCAACAAGCACAGCTGAATGGCTGCTGTCCAGGTGGAGACAAGATGTTTTCTCACTTTGATGAGATTGATAGCGTTTAGCAGGGGCATCGTGTCTAGATTTAGATTCTCTTCCTCCAACAGTTGCTTGGGCAGAGTTTCCTGGTGAAGGAGGAAGCGCTCCTGTTCCAAAATATCTAAGGCAAAAACAAAGTTCATGACATGGCAGACAAGTGCAGCAAGACTTTCGAGTTAAGGCATGCATAATCTGTGTGTCGTAAGCGTACGATCACATGTACAGGGACCAATGTGCTTACATCATACCATTTGACAACACCAAATGTGCACAAATTTGCTAGTCACCATTTCCTGCCATGCTAAAAACATCCACTGAGGAAACATTTATATACACTGCTGCAACATTCCTATATCAGAGAGCTAAGTTTGTAAATAATTTCAAGATTCTTACTTTATTTAATAGTAAGCATGTAAAGTCCATTACATAAAAGAAGCAAATGTAGACAGGAATGTATGGATATGTGCAAGATTCACGGTTTCCATTAATGATCAATTTCACAACAGAGCACAGCAAACTACTTTTGTGCTTTTGGAACGTTGGATATTTCAATGTAGTGTCAAACTACAAAATGAATTTATTCATATGATGGTAAAGAGATCACTCAATAAAACCTAGTGAAAAAGAAGGAAAAAATAATTTACCGTCCAGTTTCCTCTGCAGCACAATCTCTGAAAAGTCAGCTGCCAAGGCTGTAAGCTTGCTCAGCGCCAGCAGGGTCTTCTTTTTAGCAAAGTACCTCGTCTCCATGTTGGCTAACCCATACAAGGTCCGGTGGGCCTGCGGAAAACAATTTTACATACTACTCCCTACAAGCACAGGAGGTAAGAATGGAACACCTACAAAATAACTAATGCACCGATAAAGTTTTATGCACCGTCACAGAAATGCACAACGCTGTCATTTTATATGAGGAACCTTTGAATACTTTGAAAGGGAGCCTTGTAGCTATCTTTCATGACATATACAAATAAATTCAATTCATTAGAGCACTTATATTATTCCAGGTCATTAGTACCCAATAAAGTTTAGGCTAGATTTTCAGATTTTAAAGATTAGTGTCATGACAAAGTGCCATGAAGCCAATTTTGACTCATGAAAGCGCTATCTATAGTTGTCCTGAACTGTGTATGGTTTTCAGTCTATTGGCTATCTGGAAGTGGCATCCATAGCTATTATTGTAGCGATACATATTGTTTATCCTATTATATACCTAGCATTATTTACCTTACAGAGACTTCTTTCCTTTAATTGCCTTTTTATTATTTTGGTTATTCCACATATTGCTGTTCTTTGTGACAAGAACTCCAGAGACTGCAGAACAGTGCATCCTTGTTGTTTGTACTTTCCCCACCAGTGACTGCGACAGCAGAAGGCCACATTGACTGGGTTTCACTAGCATGTTTTGGGAATTTCACGCATAAAAAGGACTGAGTGATCACTGTCAGTGTGCGCTAGAAACAGATGTGATGGAGAACTGAAGTAGATATTGTGTACAGAAGAGAACTGAGCAGCTGTACAGTGGTAACATCTGGAGAAAAACTGCAAACAAATGTCTTAAAGTTTCCTATGCCTCATAACCAAGTCCCCAGAAAGTCAGGAATAATCTTAAAAATAAAAAATAAAAAAAATTTAAAAAAAAAAAAAACTAAATTCCATAATCAACAATTTACAGGCCAGTTATTTACTTGAAGACTACCACTAACTGGCACAATTTTAAACACACACACACACACACACACACACACACACACTTTCTGAACCGCTTGTTCCATACGGGGTCGCGGGGAACCAGAGCCTACCCGGCAACACAGGGCGTAAGGCCGGAGGGGGAGGGGACACACCCAGGATGGGACGCCAGTCCGTCGCAAGGCACCCCAAGCGGGACTCGAACCCCAGACCCACTGGAGAGCAGGACCTGGTCCAACCCACTGCACCCCCCCCCCCCAAATTTTAAATATCACTTATATAAAATATTATAAGATTGGTACACATGAACTGTGTGGGGAAAAATATGTAGGTATTCTGTATCAGTCCCACCTTCTCAAAGTCCTGAACATTGACTTCATGTAACCAGCTGAGGTGCTCATGGGCCTGCAGGAAGCTGGAAAGCTGCTGGTGCTGTGCGATGGGCTGAGAAAGTAACTTTCCCCTTTTGCCCTTCTCCATGTACCAGCGGAACAGGAAATCTGCAAAGTTCTACCGCAGGAAAACATTCTTACTTATTCTCATCAAATAATCAGCCATTTATTTATTATGTCAATAAAAAGCACAAATGCAAGAACAGGACATGTTTTCAAAATCTGTGCATTAGCAATTTACAAACAGTGGGTGAAGGGACAACAAACTTAAAAGCAGTTAAGTGACATATCCAAGTATATAATCTTGGAAATAAATAATTTGATACAAGGCATTCTCATATTCCATATAAGTATCTAATTAAATGAAGGAGGGTTACCTGATCTGCAAACTTGGTCATGTAGCGCTGTAACCGGGTCTGGTTGTCAGTTTTCTCACACAACTGCACCAACATGTCAAAGTCACAGTACTTCTCAGCCAGAACTGCCACCCACTGGTACTGGCCAAGTTCCACTGAAAAAGAGATGGGGAGGGGGAGCAAACAGTTTAGAAGCACATAAATCCATGCACTAAACACCAGCGTCATGTGGCTTTCACAACCAAATTAGTTAAACCACTCACTGACCACTGGGTCCATGTATGTTTTAGCTAAACATAAATTTTACAAAAAAAAAAAAAAAAAAAAAAAACCCACTCACTTTCACACTAATAAAAACTGCATTTTCAGAGAATCTCAAATATAGAAAAAAGGGGAAATCAGTCACTCTGGGGAAATGCATACATTAAATAATTATAATTTTATTTAATGCCTCACTCACAGAGTGGTGCGAGAACTTCTGAGCGTTTCTGAGTGTATTCCATCTCCAGACTGTTGTAACGCTCTTGCTGACTGGGCCGATTCAAGGACATCAGCTGTGCTACGTAAGCTCCCAGGAAAGAGTCAAGCAGCATCATGAGCTGCTCATTCAAGGTGTTGCGGAGCTCCGTGTCTGCATGTGGGTACACAGTCTTCAGGATTATCTCATGTTGCTGGAGGGTAATTGTCCGTATTCCACCAGGGCCACTGGATGCTGTACACAGGACACACATTGTTTGCATGATACAAATTTCATTGATGTGGCAAGACACTCGGACAGAATCAAGAACCACAGCACAGTCTCCAAGGGCCTCTCCCCTATGGAACACAGTTATGCTCTGTCTGGGGAAAAAAAAAAAAACTGTAGTTACTAAGAAAGAAATATGACACTTTTTTGAATACTTTTTGCAGCCCATCACAATTTATACAGATATTTGGATCTAGATCTCTCTTTCTGTTGATGTAATCACTTATTTTTCTCAGAGATGCACATTGCTTTGGAAAAAAGCATCTGCTAAATGAATAAATGTAAGAGCTTCACTACCACAGACACAGATTTTTTACCTGTCCAGGGAATGTATTCAGGCTCAGTTTTGCCATTTACAGGAGCTCGGTATAAATCAGCCTTGGTTTCTCTGTAATGGCTTGCAGCTTGTAGCATGTCCTTTTACAGAAAACAAAATTTTAGAACTTGCATCCATTTTCCTTTCTTTAAGATAGAGCTTAAACAACTGTAGCCTGATACCCCCTTTCAAAATGCAAAAGTCAACAAAGTGAATCCTAAGAGGCATCTTATATTTTGTAGGTATCACTATACAGATTTTACAAATAAAACCAAAACATTTCCGAGCTGTAATTGCAAACGACTGACCTTTAAAAATCATACCTGATTTTTTAAGTAAAAACAGCTTTTTTGCTCATACAATGTTGAGTTTGTGGTCCATGCAATAAAGTCTAGAGAACTGCACTGTGTACCTTTACAATGTTGTTGACATTGACCACAGCCTCAGCCCATTCCACAGAGTCTACAGGGAACTCCTTCAGCAACCTTTCCTCCTCCTCCAGCAGGCTCTCAAAGATTGAGGAAACCTGGGATACCTGAATAAGGAATATAGAGTAATGATACATACAGCCTTTCAAAAAAAAAAAAAAAAAAAACCCATTAAGAAGTGGGGGGAGGACTTTGTTCAAATGAAAACAGTGATCATTGCCCATTCTCACCTCTCTGAAGAAAACATCTGCTGGAGTGAGACTAGCAGGCACGTCTGCCCCACGTTTCCTCAGGGCACTACTAATGGCTCTGTTGACTAGTGCAGGCAGTTTTGTGTGGTAATTCTTTAGCACAATGGCTGCAGACAGTTTCTCAGCATGCTCACATAGGGCTAGCCGCGTGGCCATGGGCGCCGAGCGTACAGTCACGGCATTCAAACGTTCCAGGAGGCCGACCTACAGCGGGGCATAGTTTTAAGGAAAGCCCACTTTCAATTAACAGTATTCAGGAAGGGAAAGGGGAACATTTACCAGTCATTTTCACTAACACAGAAATAATATTTTACTGAAAAGTTTTAATGAAATGCATTAGACATTTGAGGTCTGTAAGTTGACCAAAAAAGAGAAACTGAATTCACTACCTGCTGGAGAAAGTTCATGAAAAAGCTATGTGCTTTCATCTTGTCCTCTAACTGATGGAGAAGGATAAGGGATGTAAGTGTGAATCCAGCATTCTCTGCAAGAAAAAAGAAAATATCACTGACCTTGACATGAAAACCACCACCACCATCATCATCTATTCCACCTATTATACTATTTTTCAGAACAGAAGTCTGAATTAGCCCCACACTGCTATTCTGTCTAGGTTCACGTAGCTGACGTCGCCCGGCTCGGTGAGTAAACGTGCAAATGCACGTTACAACTACTCAACAACATGCAAAATGTAGAAAACAAAATCGCAAATATATAGTTTGCATCTTCATAAATTGGCAAGTCAACTGTATATAATGAGAACAAATGCACTTATTTACTAGTAAGAAAAAAAGAGCTAAATTCAATGTGCTGCTCAATTCTTGACAAAAGCCTTTTCAGTATTAAGAAAAAAATTTGTTACATTTCTTTGCCCCAACAAGTTATAATATATATAATATGCAAGTTTCTGTACCACTGTGGTCAGTACTTTAACATTTTTTTTATCCAGCTAAGAATCTTTCAATTCTTGCTATAAGATTTCTTTCCTGTTTGACTCTTCCTTGCAGAACTCATCCAACTTAGAAATATTCTTGTTAATCTTCATACACCGCATGTTTGTTATTGTCCAACAACTCCAGGCTGAAATAAACTCAGTATTTTTAGCAGCAAGAACTATAACATACAAGGGATGAAGACTTAACACAGGACACACTCAAGTTTGTTGTTTCTCCTCACCGTCAGGCACAGACTCAGCCCACCGGGGGTCTGAGGCAGGGTAATCATCCACCAGATCAAGGTTAATGCGCATTACCACTTCATCCATGTCAGCATCAGTCTCCCCATCACCACCAGAGGGGAAAAGTTCATCAGTCATCACTTGGGCCCCAAGAAGATCTTTCCTATAAAATCATCCAAGGCACACATTTTGAAGACAGCATCATCAAAGGCTCCAAAGTACTGTTTAGATAGAGCACAGCACTGACAGTAACCAGATTGCTTAAAAAGGGAAAAAGAAAAAAAAAATTTAAACATTATTCATATACCTTTGTATCTCAGCTTACAAATGTAATTGGGACCCCGACACTGGAACTCTTTGTAAAGTCCACCCGCTTTGTCAGTCAATCAAAAATGTTAGAATCAAAATCTTAACAGCTTAATCCTTCAATTTATTCATGGTGAGGTACTGCTAAAATCAGACGAAGCTAAAACGAATTTATAATTGTATTACATTTCCATCAACAGCCGATACAGTGCAGTCTCAGTGCTCCTGCATACAGTATTGGAAACGTCGGGCATTTCCTACTTACACCATTTGTATATATATACAAGGTTCACCTGTGCATGGTACACAAGATTTCCACATACAAAATTATGTGGTGGACATGCATGTACACATACTGACATATGCAATTCTGCAAGCAGTTTTTTTTTTTTTTTTTTAAAAAGCTGCCACTTCACCGAGTCTATATTGAGGAAGTAGCTTTTTACAATTAATTCAACAAAACAAATGAAACCTCATCTACAGACATACCGACAAAACAGCAAGAACGCAGCTTTTAGAAGCTTAGTTTTGTCTTCTTGTGCAACAGTCTCTGTCCTTGAAGCTTCCAGAGCAGCTCCCTGGAAACAATGTAAGACTTAAAATTACACCTCAGAAACACACCCTATTTCCTCACTTTTCGGTAGCAAAAAAAGTGGACCTCGTTAACCTAATGCGGGCGAAAACTACCTAAATGACACTCTGTGCTTCTCAAAAAGAATGCAGACTTTTATACATTTCCAGCACCTTAGTTTATGCAGTTTCACAATAAGCTTAAGACACGGAAGTTTTCCGGTGTTCCAGTTTACAAGGACGTTCAATATTTACACTGAATACTTTGAGCTTCGTTTGGTAGTTTGATTTGAGAGTAGCCAGTTTTAATATTAATCTTATAATTTCAGTTAAGAAAATGCAAAGTCACAGCCAACTGATATTCTTAGTTCCAAGCAACTGGATGAATAAATGCACCATTCCAAATGTCTAATAAGTGACATTTTATGCATTATCATATAGACCTGTTAATTTAAAGCTATCTACATTATGATTCTAAGTAATATATATACCTACTTTATAGTTTTGAGTAGATATTTAAAAGTCAATTGCAAAAATGGAGACAAAGTTGTATGCAGTCAAAAGCATACAGCACATGTATTATTTTACAAAGACCTGCTATATACCACCTCTGGAATGACTGCTGACAGCGAGGACGACAGCGAATCTTCCATGGTCTCTGGCAGGACAGAGATTTTCTCCTGGGCCACTACAGCTATAAGGCCACTGTTCTGAGAGAAAAACACTGGCAAATCTGCACAGCATCCTGCACCCAGGAGACGATCTCCTACAGAAAAACACGACACAGACAGAGACACATTTAGCTGATGCTTTCTCCAAAGCTACAATGTTAAGCTATTATTATTATTATTATTATTCACCCATTTATATAGATGGGTTATTTTACTAGAACAATTTAGAGAGGGTACCTTCCTCAGGGGTCCTAGAGCTAGAGGTGGGATTTGAACCTGCATGCTTTGGGTACAAATGCAGCATCTCTAACCGCTACACTACCACCCCCTAAAAAAAAGTATACCCTGCATAAAAACCGCTGCAGATATGTTCAAAGGTGACTATGATTGGTTTAAATAAAAACAGCAAATGTAGCTCTGCTGTACATCAGATTTTTAAATACTGGAAATGAATATGAAGAGCTTTTCCACAGCTGAAAGTCAGGTACAGCTTTTAGTGCCATTGTGTTTCTGTATTAATACTAGCTTTGTCTACATCAACTAAATTACTATCAGTAAATTTGCTACATTTTTAAATTCTTTTTCGCTCCACTCTTTCCCCCTGATCAAAGTACATACCCTACCCCCATATTTCATCACTGACCAATCATCATGTAACCATTTCTCTTTTAAGGAAATAAGTGGCAAATACAGGCAGGCCCCGGATTACGAACGAGTTCCGTTCCTCCATCTGTCTTTAAGTCAGATTTTGACGTAAGTCGGAACAGTTAGGTAGGGTTGGAATTTAATGTTAGTCAGTCAAATGTTTGTCTTAGTATATGTATATTGTGTACCTTTCCATGCATAAAAAAAAAACACTTCTGGATACGATAAACAACTTAAATATAACAATACAGTAATAATAATACAATGTAACTATAGTATTTATAACAAAGAGAGACATAGAAAGAGATAAAGTATTGCTACTGCCAGGATGAACAGAGGACACGGAGAAGGCTGAACCCAAGTGCAGGATCGTTTATTCAAAATCAAAGGACTAGACGTGTTCTCGTGGTCGGTCAATCGGCGAACTGAACAGAGGCAAGGATGCGAAAATCGTGGTCGAGGGACAAGGCAGGCGGTTGTTATCAAAGATGTGGAATGAGACTAAGGAACGATGAGCGACAGGACTTGGAAGAGCAAAATGAGTTAGGGTTGAGAATACAGAGGGGACTGCTGTCTTGCATGAGATTCTGCAAAAGGGGAAGTGGTTGAGAAAGTGTCTTTTATAGCTGAGTGCTCCAGTTGAAGCCAGATGCTGCTGGTTGAGGTACGGGCATGGTCATGACAGCTGCAATATTTATAATAGAGAGAGATAGAGAGAGTGTGTGTGTGTGTGCGCGTGCGTGCAAGTAAAAGAACATTTAATGCTCGCTATTAATGTTTGTTGATGTTTCACCTTTTTCCAGTTGCTTTATTAGTTCCACTTTAGTTTTAATCATTATCGTTTTCCTTTTCTTTAATGCATCACCATCACTTGGGTCACATTTATGTTTTAGTGCCATGGTTAGGAGGGTAAAAACAAAAAGTAGCCAAATACAGTAACACAAGAGACACTTAACGGGAAAAGAAGGAAGTCTTTGCTCTACCCTTATGCTCACGTGTTACGCCCACGAACCACCGTAGTAGTGCAATGTTTTGATGTGTGTCGCAAAGTAGTGCCCATTTGTCATTACAAATCATTGTATGTAACTCGAATTTTTAATATAGTAGGCTTTACGGGGGGTGGTTCGTAACTACAGGTTGTATGCAAGGCCAAGGTTCGTATCCCAGGGACTGCCTGCATGAATAATCTACAACAGAAATGAAAATGTCTTGTATAAAACTTTTCCCCCAATGAATTTCAAAAAACTGGAAAAGAAAGTGCTGTGCAAGGTGTGTTATTCATGTCACCAACCTGGAGAACTGAAGGAGATTTTCTCCTCAGGCAGTCTAGCCCTTCCGGTGCCCGTGGAGCAGACGTACACCAGGTCTTCTCTGTAAAGATATGCTACTGGGCTCGAGGAGTGAGGTAACAACACTCTAACCATCTGAAGATCCTCTTCACTCTGTGCATAAAAATGAGACCAAGATACTTAGTCGTGAGCAATATAAAGAGAACATGTGTAAATTAGTTTCTTTTTTTGCCCATTTTCAGCAGTATCTCAGTTTTATTACATATGTAAAAATTAACACTTCAGACTTGACAGTGTTATGTGAAACTTGAAGTTTTCATAGAAACATCAGGGAGAAAAACACAGCAGTTTTATGACAAAGAATAATGAGGCACTTTCTCCAATTCTGTTAAAACTACTGCTGTGAAGAAGCCCTAAGGATAAGCCATCCAAGAAAACTGGGAACGCACAGAAAAGCGTCACCCAGACAGGTTTCACACAAAAAAATGCTGACCAGTTTAGCATAACATACCTGAAAGACCGGGTTGTATTTGGTGACTTCTACAGAGAACATATCTGCCACACGCGAGTCATTCTCTTGCAAGGTGATCAGGCAGTAATAGGCCAGGCAGGGGCTGTCAGATGGATGCCAGGCCACTGCCAGCAAAACGAGCCCTTCCCTTCAATGGAACACACAGTGGAGTACAAGTCAAACAGCATCCACTAGTGGACACGTAAGAGGAAAAGGTTGCAGCATCACAGTAGCTACCCCTAGCCCTCCCAACTGGACACCTTACCAGGTTGAGCTTCACCTTTACACCCTGCCCATGAAAATTGCAAACAGGACTGAAGAAAAAAAAAACAACCTTTGCAAACTTCAATGTTTTATTATATGGAAATGTAAATATGCACACTGATATGTTCTGCAAAAAAAAGCAAGTCAAATAAAAACTTAAGACTTAAAAAAACAATGTAATGAGCACTGCAAAACTGCAGCCTACTTTGGGAAAGTAAGAGACGAAGAGCCTCATGTGCTAGGCTTCCTCTAATTGATATATAAGCTATGATGAGTCTACATACACTGGTCTTCTGAATATTTGTTTTCCAAATGTTTGTGTGCATGCAAATGTTTGTTTGGATGCTTACATGCAAACACACACATAGAGGCATAGTTTTACGCAAAAGTTTGGGCAATCCCGACCAAATTACAAATTCAGTTAGTTTAGGAAGTGAAAAGTAGTAAATTGTTGCAGCAAAAAAAAAAAAAAAAAAAACTTTACATATTTGCAAATGGCATTGCAGTTAACTTAATTTCAGGAATTTTAAAATACAGGAAAAAAGAAAACACTAATTGTGGTATGTGCAAAACCTTGGACACTTGTCCAGTGATAGACTTTTTTGCAAGGTCTCTGACCCTAATAACCTAATCAGGTTTTAATAGCCATTAAGAGTTGTCAGCTAGTGACAATTGCAGAGCTTAATAAATTCCCTGACACTTCAAACTTCGGGCTGTCACTCAACAGCCATGGGCTCCTCCAAGCAACTGAGTGAGTATCTGAACATGAAGCTAACTGGTGCCTACAAAGGAGGGGAAAACTAAAGATTGCAAAATGCTTCCATCTTGCATTTTCCACTGTGCATAATGTCATCAAGACATTGCAGTTAAGGGGAACTGTTGGAAATCAAGGCAAGATCTGGAAGACCAAGAAAACTTTGAGAGGACTGCTCATATGCTGGCCAGGAAGGTAAACGTAAACCCCCATATGACTGCAAAGGACCTGCCAGAAGGTTTGGCTGACACAGGAGTGATGGTTCACTGGTCCACATGCAGCGTTGTTTGTGCAAAGAAAATGTGCACAGAACAGTCATCAGGAGGAAGTGTCCTCATCACAAAAGTCAACATGTAAGGTATTGAAAACAGCATCTAGATAAACCAGAGGCCTTTTGGAAACCAGTGCTATGGACTGATGATTTGGCCACAACAAAGATTTGTTTGGAAAAAAAGAAGGAGCAGCATTTGATGAAAGACACCTTGGCAACTTTTAAACATGGGGTGGATCTATTATGCTTTGGAGTTGTGTGGCAGCCAGTGGCACAGGAACATTGTATGGGTAGAGGGAAGAATGGATTCCACTAAATAACTAACTGCAAATTCTGGTCTACAGTCCGCCAAGAAGCTGATGCTGGAAAGGGGATGGCTTCTACAAGACAATCCCAAACATGCCTCAAACGCCACAATGAGCTACTTCGAGAAAAGCAAGCTGAAAGTTTTGGAATGGCCCCTCACAGTCCCCTGACTTAAACATCATTGGAAATCTGTAGTTAGATCTTCAACATGCTGTGCATGTAAAACAGCCCAAGAATATTTCTGAATTAGAAGTGATCTGCAAGGAAGAGTGGGCAAAAATCCCTACAACAAGAATGGAAAAAACTCTTAGCTGGATATAAAAGGCATTTACAAGTTGATATATGTGCCAAAGGGGTATTACTACTGTGTTACTACTCACTTACAAACTTAAATGTGTAATGTGGCCAAGGGTGCCCAAACTTTTGCATAAACCTGTATGTGCATGTACATCTGTATTTTTTGTAGTACTGACCCTGAATTTGCCTAGTAAAACTTACTTGGCTGCATAAATGGATAAACTATATGCAGCTTAGTGCAAACACCAACAATTAGAAGTCACCTTACACAAAGGCATCAGTAAAACGAAATAAAACAATGTTATAAACACCATACTCACTGGCTAAGCTTCAAGTCAAGATACATCACATTCACACCCTCCTTGATTTCTTCGTAGTTACTTTCAGAGCCCTAAAGTGTGAAAAGGGGGAAGATTACAAAGGCAGTGACAGCCAATAAAAGGGAATTCAAATATAATGGGATGTGAAAAGAAAAACAAAGCCAAGCACTGAACAAAATAACTAACCCAGATTGCATCTATGATGTTCTCCCTGAGGTTTCGGTTGAGGTCCCAATTCAGAATCTGATGCTCAGAGGTCTCATCCACTTCCCACTTGCTGAGGGTACAGCTTGTCAGAGAATAGAGGCAGCCATTCTCCTGATCCCACAGCAGACTATACAGCTGCAGAGAAAACACAACCACACAGGTCGGCACTCCATGCATAACCAAAAGGAACAAAACACCACCCGCATTTAGGGCCAGTAACAGTGACAACGGATAATGCTGCTGAATAACAATCTAAAGGTTCCCGGATAGAACCTTACTCCTTTGTTTTCACATTTTCCCTTGTTATTAAGCCATTTAACTTTAACAAATATTTTCTAGGTGCTTTTCTTTTACTCCTCAGGAGCCATTTTCACAAGCTTCCTGTAAAACGGGCCCTAATTACAAGAGTTCAGACATATGAGCAACTACAATCTGTTCCATAAAATTCTGATACGTTATCAATTACTTGTCAGTAAGCAGTTATCACACTTGCACAAAACACCCACCCCCCGTTAACTTCAGCTCACCACAATCCTTCTTCTTTCCCTTAGATGTACAACCGAAAAGAATGTACCAGTACATAAACAGCAAGATAGGATACAAGTCCTAACTGAGAGATGGCATACATAATTTGCCATCCATTCTATGTTTTCAACTTTCTGAAACAAAAAAATAAGCCTTACACTGAGAAACTATCAATACTTGTGGTTCATCAACAGTTAGCTGCCACTGCTACACCTCAGGAGATTATAATTTTGAAGTACTAGTCATAAGTTCCAACCAGAAGAAACCAGGTGTCCAGTACTCTTTGTGGGTCTGACAGGGCACTAGTTCAAAATTATCTTCTACCAAACCAAAGGCATTCAATGTAGCAACACAAATTAGGGAACCAAAAAAAAAAAAAAAATGAAAAAACTTGCAGACCTACAAACTGAACAGGTCATATAGTTACTGACTTACAACAGAGTCAACAGGAGGGGCCAAAATGCCGAAGAGGGTGGAGACACGTCGACCAATTCCAGACAGGACCCCCTGTCCTTGCTGCAGTGGTCTCTGCTGGAGTTTCCCTGAACTGTCCACTCCCAAACGCAGTAGCTGACTTTTGCAGGATGAAAGGACAAAACTGTTTCCCTAAAGAAATGGAAATCAATGGAACCCAAATGCATTTTTAACTCATCCGTAGGGCGCAGCTCACACAAATATGGAATGATTCATATACAATCATATTATCACCAATATGTCAACATACTGATCAAAATGGTCCATGTAATGTTCAAAAGTCACACTATATACTGTGAGACAACGTGCACCCATTAATTGCTATATCAAGTTTTGGCTGTGTAGAATCTTGTACTGTGAGGGATAACTGCACAACTGAATCTTGACATCAAGTGCTGATATTCAGTTTTACCTTCATTTATCAAATGAGTTGTATTATCAAACACAAATACAGGCAAATTAAATCTTATAGGCACGTTACCTTCACAGGTTTAAGAAAGTTGCAGAAATTGCCACCCAGGTCTGCTACACACTCCGCATACATGGTTTCATGTGCCAGGCTGGGCCAATACCGTACTGTTCCTTCAGGAGAAACTGCCATGACTGAGACTGACTGCAGATGAACAACAGACAAATATGGATTTGCACACCTTTACAACCACTGCTAGCACTTGGACCTCCACCTAAGACTGTCACATTGACCTTCCAAACCTAGAAGAGTCTCTGCAATTCGGGTCATAGTCCTGATTTGTGTTATGTCATTTACCAGTTGCAAAAACCTCTTGAAATGGAGAAACACTCTAGTATCATACCAAGCCACTTCTTGGGACTGGCAAGCATTTTAGAGTTGCATCACTCCCACTCTGCACTTACCTTTCCCCGCAAGAAATATGAAGTAAAATGTAAATGACAAGTCACAGAGAGACAGAAAAAAAAAAAAAAAAAACATTCTATTAGCTCAGCCATCCTTTCCTCCCCATTATATGCATAGGCACTGGGGAAAAGTTATGTTACAGTACTATAAACAAATGTGCAACACAAGACAGACACACTTTAAAGAAAAGAAAAAGAAAATGCAACAATTTGTGCACCACGGTCTCAAAAGGCAAAGAAGGAGACTGCATACGAGGTATTGGCCTAGATAAACCAGCAACGAGAGAAACAAAACTGTATCAGCAGCAACTTAATAAAAGATAAATGAGGTCAAAGGTATGATAAACTTTGAGAAATTACTTTCATATTTGTCGTTTTCATTATTGCATTATACGCCAACTAACAAATTCTGAGGCTAATGGTTTAAATTAATATTATCTGAATGATCCCTCTCAATCAAGCATAACGACTGTAGTGTTCAGCTGGAACAAGAACCGTCTCGGAAACGCAACATCTAGAGAATTTCAGTAACGGTGACAATTCTTAGGGAAATGTGACAGCAGCAAGTTAAAAACTACATCAACATCATAAAACAAAATGTATGCTCTTCATAAAAAATGTTAGCATGGCTACTGATACAAAGGTTGTCCATGTAACAAACTCGTAATTGATGGGTGGATGGATAGATATACTTTACTGATCCCACAAGGGAAATTACGTTACAGCAGCAGAATACAAGTCTTAAAATACTTGCAATATAAAAAAAATAAATATATAAAACAAGTGGAAAAATACACGAGTTTTGCACCAACCTGAATAGGAGCTGTTTCTAGCGGGTTTGAAGACGAGATGGCGATCAAGTCTGCAGAGTACATAAACTGACTCGCGGACAACTGAAGATCTTTACAGACGGACAGCTGTTAAAGAGCGGGAAAAATATACAAACTAAGGCAAACATCCACAAATAAACAATGATTTTTTTTCCCCCCCCCTTAATAAAAACCAGCTTTGATTAAAATAATGAAAAACAGAAGATGATCATCATCATCATCTAGTGTGACACTACAAATAGTTTAAAACTGCCCTACTAATGCATTTGTATCTAGTGACTATTTTTGTATACTGGGTACTTTATATTTTTAAATATTTTTTATCCCTCATTCACATATTCTATCTTCTCATCTGTGTCTTGTCACTGTCATTCTGTCTGTGCTGTGGTAGTTCCTGTCACCAAGACAAATTCCTTGTATGTGCGAACATACTTGGCAATAAAGCTCATTCTGATTCTGATTCTAATAATCAATCAGTTTTATACCTAAGCAAAACAGCAAGAGTAAGAGAGGCATACAAAACCAGTAAGAAAATTCAAGAGCACCTTGGCCACCGCAGTCTGACTGATCTTCCAGATGATTAGTCTCTCGCCACACACCATCCAAGCCCAGCCACTTTCCTCTACCTTGACTGAAATCTGGTCACTGGTCACTGGAAAAGACAGTAATTTACTGCTCAACTACCGCATGCAGAAATATACAGTCCTTATTCGAAAAACAAGTTGGTCATATCTAGCAACGCCAAAGTCAGACCAACATGATAAAACTTTTTTTGGCCAACGAATGTCACCTGATATACAGGCAAGTGTTGGAGATTCTAACAGCAAGAGTAAAAAGATGTACTATTACTATGAGAAACTGAGGTGGTAGTGAACAGGAATAAGATTTTTTTTTTTTATTTTTTTTTTTATTTTCACACTTTTAATTTAGTCATGTCAATCAGCCCACAATTATATTTAAAAAAAAAAAAAAAAAAAAAAAAAAAAACTGTAAAACAAAGACAAAAGTGCTTGTTTCCCCCATTTACAGCAGAGCTGAAGCACGACGTCTTACAGAAGTTAGGGAACAGAGATGTGTGCACTGACTCTGCTCTTATATTTACCTACACTAAGTAACTAATCTAATTTTCCTGCTGTCTGTGCCACAGTGACACGGTGTGTGTCCTGTTATGCTGTGATGTCATGTGATGTCATGTGATGTGATCGAAGACGCGCGTACCGTCTGCCATTGTCAAAGCCTCCATGACCTTAACGGGCAAAGAGGAGCCAAAAGTCTGCACGTCAAAATTGACCGACTCCGCAGGCGTCTGGCTCTGCACTCTGGTCGGAGTTGCAGCTCTGCGGAAAACGAGGGGGCAAATTAAGCCACAGGTCACGTGCACACGGACGGACGATTGGTGGGAAGAACCACTAGTAATACCTGGCGGTTAACGAAGATCTCCGAGCGGGGGAGAGAAGCAGTGCTGCAGGCGTCGCTGTCACATTCATCTTTCTAGCAGCTACTGGCACCGCCGTTGGCCTACGAGCCGAAGCGGGAGTAGAACGAGCTGCAAACATGGTGTGTTCCTCTACGCACTATCGATATACTATACACGTCGAAGATAAACCTCTGATACTACGCGAAAGCGCCAGATCCTTTCCCAAAGTTTTCTCCACCCATGCGCCACAAAATATTCGCGCGCTTCCCCGGAGGACGCACATTTTACGCGTCACATCCAGCCGTGGCCATGTGACCGGAAACTGCCATGTTTGTCTTCCGGTGTCAATGTGGTGCAACTGCGCCCGATATAACTGGACTATGATGAGGTCCCGTGTCTTTAGTTAATATTTGCTGCAGTGTCGTTAACTGTTGTTTTATTTTTAATAGCCGTAAATGGTATGTCAGTGTCTGATGCGCCTCGTGTGTTGTGAAATGCACTCTGTTGTACGCTGCTTAGGAAAGTGCTACACTAAATGAAATGAAAACGTGATAATTCTGCTGCAACTTACTCGTTATAGAAATTGTTTCAGGAGAAATAAGCAAATTAAACACATGCAATATGTCCACTCGGTTTATTGTGTATTTTAATAACTAATTCCCAAGTTTATGCAGTGAGAGAAAGTGTTAGAGGAGTCAGAGCCCTGATTTGGGGCAATCAATGAAACAGTCAGTTTGTCAGCATTACCATAGCACGTGCCAAACACTGGCAATCCGTTCCACTCACCAAGGTAGAGGTAGAGACCCACAGAGAGGTGGCGACACACTCCCTACCCTTTCCCTCCCTCAGTGTGTTCACCACAGACTTCACCAGCAGCAGCTGAACAACTACAGTATCTTACTGGTTTAAACACAGGCCTGGCAGGAACTTTCATGCATTATTAGTCACAGCTTATTCACATCTGAAGTGGGATTTAACAGGTCCTGGAACAGCAGGGAGCGCAGTGGTCAGAGCTATAGCCTTTGGACTTGGAAGGGCCCGGGTTCCACTTCCAGCAGTATGCTTGATCACCGTTCTTACCCCGAATTGCTCCAGTAGCCTGTTTGTACCAAAATGTACCCAGCGTTATAAACGAGGGAATCATAGTAAGTTGCTCTGGAGAAAAGCATCTTCTGAAAGCAAGTGTGATGTTCTCCTCCTTTAAGTTTTAATTATTGAACTCAACACAAGCAGCTGTTGACAGACAAGACTTCAGTGTGTTCATCTTGCATTTGTTCTTCAGCAACAAATAACTTAAAACCACTTCTGGCAACTAAAACTTTCCAGATGTTTGAAAAAATAGACGTTTCACAGGTTTTCTGCACAAATACACAAAAGTTCCCTGGATTCTTATTTTTGTTTGAATATGGACAATGTCACATTTTGAACAAAGCTGACCATTCAGATGCTTTAACAGAAAAGTAAGATCAGGATTTTATTTCACAATTCAGGAAAAAAAACAGGCTTTCCAGTGAGACATTTGGTTTGACTGATTTACTATAGACATAATTACAAAATGAAACTAAAGGAGTAATCTCATCTTTTACATTTTATAAACCCCACAGATCTGTAAAGAGCTCCCATTCCCCAAGTATAGTGTTCAGTGAAATAACACCTCATATTCCAATCATTTGTGAACACAGTCTTGGAAATACTGTCTATTTGTAGATTCTTGAAACATTTCCCCTACTAGTCGTTACATATGGCGAATCTAAAATTTACTACATTTAGATGTCTTTAGGCCACACAACCTTTGCTTTAAAAATGACACTTTCCACACCAGGATAAAAAGAGAAGGAACACCTGTTTGGTCTCCCAACAGTGCTTATGCATCTTGGCAAATATTATACATCATGCCAACTAAATATACTTATACTGCTGTATGGATCAGTGTGTTCCAATTCAGCTTGGTGAACTTCAAAGTAAAGCAAATTGAATTCAAATCCCAAACTAGTTTCATAGCCAACACATATATACTACCATGAAAATAAATGGAACACAGTTGTATTTAGGAAAGCAATATAAACTTTTTTTTTTTTTTTTTTTTTTACACAAGATTATCAGCCCACATTTTTTCCTGAAAACTTGGTTTAAAGAAAGGTTAAAACAAGAAAAGAAACTCAGTTAATAAAGGTTGTAATTTGCAATTTAATAAGGCTTGGAGACTTTAAATCTTTGGTTAATAACTTTATCATAAAAATTCAATTACTTCAAAGTTCATTTTACAGTTTCACCCAATCTTGATTCACATTACAGCGTAGACATGATGTATTATTTGACAAAGAGCATAAAAACCCCTCAAAAACACTGGGCCCAAAAAATACTCAAGATTTGGACCTCTTTAAAAAGATCTCAATTTTTTTAATGTAGTCTGGTGTTTAACAAAAACACTCTGGTATAAACATTTCTATGGATGACAAATCTAGTTTTGTTCAAACATGAAGGTCTTGACCCATTTTAAGGCTTCTCTTTCTCATATTTAAATTCTTTTTTCAGAACAGCCTCCCCACAATATTTGCGAAACGGAAGTGGTTCATTGGTTTTTGACAGCAGGGATTCAAGATCTTCAGCACACTCCCTCTCCCCCTCAAATCAAATACTAGTGTTCTTGTTTCTCCTGAGCTGTACCTGTCACTAGCAGCAAGTTGCATGCCATGAACTGCACACTCAGTACATTGCTAGTATTTCCAGTATAAATACCTACCAGCTCATTAGAGGTACCATCTGCAGTGGTGCTGGTGTGGGAGGTGCGCAGGTCCCAGACACGAACTGAGTTGTCCATGGAAGCAGAAGCAACCAAACTACTATCTGGACTGAAGGACAGGCTAGTGATTGTGTCCGTGTGGCCACGCAAGTCCTTGAACAGTGTCCCTGCAGCCAGGTCCCACAACTTGAGACGCTGGTCCTCACCAGCTGAAGCTAGGTACTTACCATTGGGGGAGAAGGCTAAAGAGAGAACAGGGCCCCGGTGGCCTGTGAAGAGGCGCACAGTACTACCCTGCTGAGTGCTCCACAGACGCACAGTTTTGTCAGTTGAGCCAGTGGCCACATAATTAGAGTTCGGGTGGAACTTGACACAGTCTACATCAGCTAAATGGCCAGCGTACAGCCTTAAAGGGTATGTGCGACTGAAGGTCCAAAGTCGGGCTGTCCTGTCATGAGAGCTGCTGGCAAAGTACAGACTGCAAGGGCTAATGTCCACATCCCAGACTGGGTAAGCATGACCCTGATAGAGAACAGTATTGGTGAAGCTGTTCAGGTTCCAGTAGCGGATGGTGGTGTCCTCAGAGCAGGACAGTAGGCCTGAGCTATTGGTCAGGAAGGCAGTACAATACACCGGCCCACAGTGGCCCCGAAGAATCTTCATCTCACTGCCAGCACTGTCCTCATCATCAGCCTGTAAAGTGAACCATTAACATCACATATTAGTGACCAGTTTCTTTCAAATCATCACAAGTTCAAATACAGTCACACCCCAAAATATACAGTAGCTATTTCAGTTTGGACAAATTAACATTAGGAGTCTCATTTAATGCCTCTGCTTTGAATTATGAGGCATTTCTTTATGGTTATGGGGAGCAAACTTCAGCACAAAACATTCACATTTCTTCATGTAGCAAATCATTTTCACCAAAGTAATTTACAGTGATTACCACATATTATTTAGCTGAGACATTCATCCAAGTTGAGTTACAGTGCTACATACACTGTACTAAAATACTTTCAATTATTCACCCATCTGTACACCAGAGCAATGTAACACACAAATGCAGACAGAGAAGGGGCAATTTAGAACCACCAGTTTGCCCAAAACAAGGCCTTTGAGTATAAAAGTAAATCTAGGCAAACACAGAGAATATGCAAGTTCCACAAAGACTGAGTAGGGACCAAAGTCATGGGGAATTGTACAGCCCAGGTGCAGCTTTTTCAGTGAGTGTGAATTCATTTGCATTGCTTTCATTGATTTCTTTTGTCTTTACTGTTCTTTTTTGCACTAAAGATTGAATTAATACATAAACACTGAGTGACACAAGTATGTATGTTTTGTTTCTGACAGTTTAAGTATATGGTATGTAATAGCTACAAAAGAGCTGAATGAGCACAGGGAGACAATGAAACTGCCTTAATTAATGAAACTACTTTGTTATGTTATAATAACTGATGTTAACCACTGAAGTAACAATCCATGTTATTGGGGAAACCCTTTATGAAGGAGATTTTGGGAAAGCATTACCTTCATAAGGTGGGGGAAAACTATTCCACCATCAGTGAACAATTAAATGTTTATCATAATATATATTTGTTGGAGTGCTGACTAAAGATCAAGATGAAACTGTAAGATCCCTATATACAGTGGAAATTCTCACCTCCTCATCCAGAATATCACAGGCAAGGTGAATAGATGATACATCCACGGTGTGAGGCTCAGCCTTTAACTTGCGTGCCCGTAAGCTCCACAATTTGACACTTGAATTGTCAAACCCAGCAGCCAGCAACTTGCTGTCGGCAGATATCTCAGCAGTGTTAAGGAGCTGGTCGGTATGATGGAAGGCGTAGAAGCAGACAGTGGTGAGGGATGGTGGCCCATCTTTAACCCGCCTGATACAGTCCTGAAGTGACTCCATGGCTGCTTCATTCTGAAAGATGCTGGAGGTTATATCGCCTGGATCCAACCCCTCCCCAGCATCCACCCCTCGTGAGGAAGATCCCCCACAAGCACCCCCTCCATACAGTTGGTAGTCCATGCGCTGGACTGCAGTTACCTCTACCTGCACATGAGCACTTAGAACCCGACAGAGGGCAGAGTTGTCAGCACTCTGGAGGTAGCGTAAGAGGTAGCTGTATGCTGGATCAGTCAGGTGCACCACATACTTGTGGTCAAGAAATGCAGAGAGCTTAGGGTTGGAAGAGACATCTTGAACGGCAAGTACATGGCGCAGCAGCTCCACGGTTTCCTTCTGCTCAGCATTTTGTAGAAAGAGGCCCTGGAAGCGGGTGTGAAAACTGTCCACAGCATTTTTTAGTCCACAGCGCACCATGTCGAGATGCAAGTAGACAAACAGCGGATACAGCAGACAGCTCACTTCTTGGCCCCATGGCACTTCTGCCTCTGAAACGGAAACAAAGCATTTAGACAACATTTCGAACTCAACAAGACCAGGTGAATGGACTCAATCACAGTGATGATGGACACCTCCTTTGAACCCTAAGGATACAAGTAGAGGACAGTAGTTGTTGGAGGGCCATTATGTGGTCACCAAGAATTAACACTGACTCAACAGAACCTGACAACAAGAGGAGTCCAACAGGACTGCTAACACTAGGAAGTTCAAAATAAGGCAAGTAGTTTAATCTCCCCTTTTTAAGACTAACCCTTCTTGAGCTAGGCAGGTAAACTCCAACTACACACAGCTGCCAAAATGTAGACTCATGGCACATCACCAAATCAACATATAATGAAGACTGCAGAGGTTGACAATGCTTTTATAGATATTTAAAAATACAGGCAAATTTAGAGATATTTCACAGTGAGAACACTATGCCTTACAGTCAGTATGATTCAGAAAATTATAAATGGCTACCATAAAGGGTTACAGAGTGCAACACAGGAACAACATAATCAAATGACATTAAAAAAGTAAAAGGGTCTTTGGTGCACTCCAAACAACTAAATTTAATCACCAAGAACAGTGATGATTTTGCAATCGTGATATTATGGACAACCATACTGAGAAGGTCAACTTTCTATAAGAAACAGACAATAATATTAGCAATGGTGGCATATGTTTTGGTTCATTTTTGAGTGAAACTAGTTTAGTCTATGAACAGAATAAGGATAAGGAAAATGCCCTGCATAACAGACAAAGTAATATGGTTAGAATAGTATTTCTCATGCTTGTTTGGGGTTTGGGTTGCTTTTGAGTGAACCTGCATTTGGCAACATGATATAATTTTAGCCCATAAATACTAATGTAATAGCTTCCTCGATATCCAGACCCCTACCAAATTAGGTTTGGATAAGGGTTTACAATGTTCAGAAGAATATCACATAAACTAACCTGAGGAAGAACACTCAAATTCATCCCAAAAATAACAGCAATGCTGGTTAACACAGCCTCTTTTCTTCACATCAACAGTTAACTTTTAACAGGCTTAACTTTCCTACCTTTAAGAAAAAGAAACATTCAGTATTACAGTACACATAGCCTAGCAGCAATTTATTGTTGAATGGCACCCCGTTTTACGAAGGCTGAGTGTACAGTGGGGCGGTGAAGAGACATACCAGCCAGAAAGTTCCGCAGTTTGGCAAACTGCTTCTCATACTGCAGAGGGTCTGCTTGACACGGAGCTGCAGAGACCACATTGGTACAGCCAGACTCTGACTGAACTGTAACACCAAGGAGAAAACTGAGGCCTACCCAGCACAAATGCAGACACCAATTCGTCATAAATGTATATTCTGTTTATTGAAACACCGGTGTGTAAAAAAAACAGCAACACAAATAACAGAACAAAACTATGATACTAAGGTAATACATTACCTGTAAGGTTAGCTGCCATCTCTTCAGCGGAGTGAGAAAGTTTAGCTCCTTTCAAGGAACTCTCGGTGTCCACATACTGCCTCCGCTTCAGGTACTGAGCCACTGTGTATTGGATCTGCTCAGTCCTCACTCGCTTCATTACCTGTGGGATAGACCCCAGCATTACATTTTACATTTATTCATGTAACTGATGCTTTTGTCCCCCAGGTGCTTACAATTCTCTACCCATTTATACAGCTGGGTAATTGTACTGGAGCAATTCAGAATAAGTACTTTTCTCAAGGCTACTACAACTGGAGTTGGGAGTCAAACCTGCATCCTTTGGATCCAAAGGCCGTAGCACTAACCACTATGCTACGAGCTACTGTCCCACAGCGATATCATTTATATTCACAGTGAAATACATGTTGGCACCACACAGTAACAGAGATGCACAATGCTTCTAAGAATTGGTCACGAATATGAGTAAATCTCAAACAAGAAGGCTTTAAGTAATACAGTAAAGTAATACACTGTGTATGTAGGCTTGAGGATGTTAGGACACCCACATGGCTCCCTCAACAGTGCCTTCCAGTAGATGAGGGGGATGTGGAGCGCCCAAGACTCCATTTTTGCTGTATATGACTCACATATGTAATAAAAATCATGTTGTACAATGCCTGACCCCACTGCTTACTAAAAATTAAAGCTTCAAGAGAGGGCTGTGTTTAGTATAAATAAAGCAATTGCTACTCTTTCCTTCTATCAATCTATGACTGTTGAAATATTCCTCTTAATTCCACGACCATAAGTCGCTTCTAGTCTAGGTAATGAGTGTGAGATTGGCAGTGCAACAGAGAAGGGAAGGAAGAGAAGGAGCAAAAAAGTAAACACGAGTGAACTTTTTAAATTAAGTAAGTGTTCAGGAAAAGCCACAAAGTTCAAATTTTCCAAAAGCGACTTAAATAAATAAATAAAAAGATAAATAAATAAAATGCAAGCTACTACATTTTTCTACCAAAAAAAAAACGGCGTGAAGAGAAACTTTCTCACTTAGCCTCAGCGAGCAAGGGCACACAACATTTCTAAGTTGGGAGCGGTTAACGCTGTCAAAAACTCTTCAGGCAATTTAAAACTCGTTTTTAATCACCCTCTGAAATGAAAGTGCCGCATAACTTAATACGTGTGTTTTATTCAAATTATTTTGGTGTCTAGAGTCACCGACCTCCGGCATCACTGGTGCTACGCTGGCTAGCAATGCTAGTAGCTAAACAACCGTTAGCAGTGAGTGAGTCGTTCGTATAACAATCGAATCGGGGGAGAAAAAAGTTTTTAACCTCGTTTAATAGAAAACTTTGAAGCAACTACGGAGGCACGTTCTTTGCTGTGACTTGTTTGCAGCAGTAAAGGCGGCAGTTTTCCGCTCGCTGACTGTGAGGAGGAGAGGAGAAGAGAGACACACACACAGGCCTTCCAACCTTCGATTCCCAGCACTGGCACTGCAATCGCGTTTCAGTACCATGCAACAAGTGCATTTTACATTACCGCCCTACTTACTTACTGCATATCGTGATGTGCAGTCCAGATTTGATGCGATTAAAATAAAAAAGACGAAATTCACAACGAAACAATGCGTCCCGGCACTTTCTATTTGGTCTCGCGGCTGCAACTTTGAACAGCGCCTCGTTCTCCTAGCGGAGAGTCTCCTAACCGGCTCTGAGTTCCATTGCTTCTGTCTGGGCTGCACGCGCATTCGTCACCGCCGCCGCTCATCTTACGTACAGGCCCTATCACGCATTTCATAGTGCAGTACTGTACTGTATGTAAAGTGTACGCTGGCTTTGGCAAGTCAGTTCGTTCCGTGAAATCCTTTCTCGGGAGAATGCTCATAAATGGAAGACGTTATTTCCATATAGTAACAATTTTTATGCGTTCCTGCCCCTTATTGACACCCTTACTTTGAGTCAAAAAATATCACATTATTAAAATACACCTTTACTTCAGTGAGTCGGTTAGATCACTGATCTGATCAGTTATAAAAGCAGAACAGAAGAGGTTTCCCTTCAGTGATTATTCTTTGATTATGCGTATGGGTGTTTACCTGCGCTCATTCACCTCTTCTGCACGTATTAATGTACCCGTACTGTACAAACACTGAAAACATACATACCGAATGCTTCTGTTTAATTTAACCATTAATGCAAAAAATGTAAACGAAACAAGTGTATGAGAACAATGCATCTAAGGCATGTACTTCATTATTTGGGATTTCACACTCCTGGCAGCTTCTGCAAAACAATACGAAAAAACAGTGAAGTGCCTGTAAAACCTAAGGAAAGGCAATGACACCCATGCAGAGGACAAAAATGGGGACAGCAGGAATTGTAGTGGATAGAACTGCTGCCTTTAGGCCCAAAAAGTCACGGGTTCATATCTCACCTCTGGCTGTAGTACCCTTGAGAAAGGTAGCTACCATGGGATTGCTCTGGTAAAAATTACCCAGCTGTATAAATGGGTAAATAGCTGTAGGTAGCTTAACATTGTAAGTTGCTTTTTGAGAAAAGTACCAGCTAAATGAGAAAAAAAAAAAGGGAATTACAGTTTCTAGACAAAGCACAACAACTCTTAAGGCTGTTGACTTCATACAAATCCAAAGTGAGATAATCATTATAACATGTGAATCTAGTAAAAAAAAAAAAAAAAGGTGACTGAGAAGACAACTGTGTGGTGGCTCTGTTCTCCTGCCACTCAGCTGTTAGGAGGCATGAAAAATACAAACGTTGTCCTTGTAGCTTCAAAGAAATATTTCTTTAAATTGAGGTAGAGGTATTAGATTTAAACCACTCATTACCTCAGATTCTTGTAAACTGAATGTTTGTATCTCAGGGGTTACTGTATTTGGCACTTATATTAAAACAACAGCATCTCAGGTTGTTTAAGAAATTTTTTTATAATATTATAATGTAATCTACAGCATAATGTTGCATTTGTGAGGGTTATTTTTTTAACCACCAAAATTGTAAACCATTCTATTAAGCAAGAATTATAGCATACTGCAGTCTGGTCTGTGCTGTGAAACGGTGGTACACTGGGTCATTGTTTTATCAATGTTTGAGTGTAGAATTTTCAAAGAAACACGTTGTTTTCCAGATTATTTTTAATTGCATTTTTCCTCACCTCCCAACAAACTTCAAGATCAGTGTCAATAACAAGGAACATTGCACATGGATTATGGAATAAATTGGTCAAAAATCTGTGTGTAAAAATGCACCTTTATTAGTTACAGTAAACAAATTCATATACAACAAATTTTACTTATTTCTATGAATATTGTGGCACATTTTCTAAAATCTCTGAACAGCCAGTGACATTTCCCCATTCTAGCCAATACTAGAATAGAATGAAAACACAAAACATAGACGAGCAAAGACAGCAAAATATCAATATGTCAGTCTGTATAGACGTTGAAGGATTTAAGATTAATACCTTATTTATTGTATTTTGAATTTACAATATATTTACAGTAAAATAGTTTTAAGTTAATTTTTCTATAAATGTTAGAATGAAGAAAAGTCAGATTTTCCTAAGAAATAATTGTATCTTTTTTGTATAAGATCCATACTGTTGTGTGAATGTTGTGCCTCTGAAATTGCAAAAGTCAAATCTGTCTTAATCAGAAGTCATGCTATATTCTTCACCTTTTCAGCTACTAATGCATGCAGTTGCATTGTGTATGATTCTCAGTAACGTGTGCCAAAGCCTCTCATCTCCAGCTTGGGGATGTCCCGCTCATTGGAGAAGACAGCACGATCAATACGTGAGCTAGGGCTCCCAACCTTGCTGAGCCACACCTTCCTAGGTGGAAAAATAATTATGTTTTATTACTTCCAGAGATTTGTTCTTGAAAAAATACATACAATTCACATACAATTTCAAATTATTTCAGCAACAGCGACAGCTGGTAGAGTAGTGGTTAGAGCTTCTGTCTTTGGCCCTAAAAAGGTTGCAGATTCAATTCCCACCTCTGGCTGCAGTACTCTTGAGCAAGGTACTTACCCTAAAATTGCTCCAGTAACATTACCCAACTGTATAAATAGGTAAATAATTGTAAGCTGCTTTGCAGAAAAGTGTCAGCTAAATGAATAACTGTAATTTCAACTGTAAAACTTTCATTTTCCTGAATGACCTATCCCACACTAAGTATGTTTGCCAACAAAGTTGCAGCTATTTAATGAAGACCTATTCACTTCCTCACACTGGCCAAAGACAACTTTTCTAACAAAGGCACAAAAACCCTGGCAGTAACATGATGACAAATTTATGTATTGGCAGGGCTGGAGTTTCCATATCAAGGACAGTAACTAGGAATGCAGCCCATCACATTTACTCATTACAAAGTGACTTACAATTATTTTACCAATTTATGCAGATGGGTAATGTTACTGGAGCAATTTGGGGTAAGCATCTTGCTCAAGGGCACTACAGCCAGAGGTGGAGATTGATGTTGGAACCTTTGGGTCAAAAGGCAGCAGCTCTAACCACTACACTATCAACTTTCCTATGCTGGACCTCACCATTGACATGTTAGATGTGTATAAAGAACGTCAGTAACATTTTACCCTGTGGCACTGTTGCTGAGGAAAAACTGAAGGATTGTGATAGTTCACGTTTGATCCCTTCATGGGAGCAGTAGATGTAGGAGCTTCATTCCTGTCACATGCACTTGAGCTCATGCAGATTACCCTCATGCAAGGTCAACAATGTGTGGAAACTTGCCATCCAGCTAAAGGTTGTGTAGACCCTTGTTGCTGTATTCAGTCCAGGATACACCACCTCTCCTACAGCTGCTCCCTGTGTAAGCAGTCTAATGCTGGCATGGCGCTGAGCATCAGTGTTGGATGGCCCAAAGATCCTGGCAGTACATGCTGGGGTACAGAGGGGATCAGTCATGCAGACTGAGGCTATAGAAAGTTTTGTTGTGGCTGGTATTGGCTGGTCTTCTTCAGCAGGCATTGGTATGAGGTCACAATGGGCAGGACTTCTTGTGGGTGACCAGGAGGAAGAAGAGGAGCAGGAGGGAGGTTGAGTTTGTTATAGATACTGAATCTGAGGTCCCAGGTTTAACACGTGCCCCTGATGAAGGCAAGGCAGACCTCACTCCTTTCCCTATCTGACTGGATAATTCAGGTTTGTTGATCATTAATTTTTCCCATTTGGGGAAACCTTGCAAGTTTAGCTTGTCTGGACTTGTGGACACATACCCACATGGTAGCTGGGGAAGAAGGGGGATTATGGCTGGAGAGATTGTTTTATTGCTTATTATAATATGGAATTGCCAGCATGTCATTTTTCAAGGTGTTTTTAAAGTTATAAATTTCTTTTTCTATATGAATGGAATTTATGTATTTTTAAAGTAGCTATCAATAATAGATTTTTATATGGAATGTAAAGTTTAATGTAAACAGTCTAGCAGAATATAGCCTTAGCTTTTTTATCGTGATGTTTTTCTGTTGCTTTGCAATTTTTTTATTTCTATATTGCACTCTTTTCAATAGCGTGAGAGAGTGCTGACCAAGAGACTACATACTTTGCTTTCACACACAGGAAGTGCCAATAAAAGAAAGAAAAATAAGCAGGGAAGGCAGCTTGATGATGTATTAGTCAGAATTAAGCCATCTTGCAACTGAGGAAAAGAAAACAAAAAACTCCCTTGTCAAGGAACTGGGAGAAATATAAACCTCTGGAAGTCCAAGAACCAGCTCAACTAACCTGAGCATAAATTTTTGAAAGTTTAATTTTAAAGTATTTGAATTTTACTCACTTATTTTAAAAAGTGGGTGGCACAGTGGTGCAGTAGGTACCACTGACATGCCATAGCTCCTTGGCTGTGGAATATGATGTGTGTTTGAACTTGGCTCAGTTTGTGCTGAGTTTGCAAGGTGTTCCTCTATTCACATGGGTTTTCTTTGGGTGCTCCGATTTCCTCCAATAGTCCAAAAACTTTTTTTCAGTGAATTAGTGACTCTAAATTTCCCTTTGTGCGTGAATGAGTGTGTATGATTGTCTTGCGATGGATTGGTGTCCCATTCAGGGTGTCCACTGCCTTACACACTATTATTTCCAATACACTCTGGACCACCGAGAGCCAGAATTAGACAGACTGTTCAAAAAGTTGTAAAAAGTTTTGATACCATGAAATTTTTAATTTCTATCAGATGTGAACAACTGATGGTTTGATTTTATACTATCTTCCGCTATGTTGTCATGCTATGTGTATTTTGAAGGTGTTATTAGCATACTGTCATGTCTTTTTTTTCTTTTTTTTTTGACTAGATTCTAAATGGTTTTAAGTGATGATGTCTGATAAAGCTTCGGTGTGGAAAATAAACATGTTTAGTGTTCAAGATGATATTTTTGAAAAGTTAAAGGGTATCATTGTAAAAAATTACTATAAAACAAATTACATACTGTACATTACAAAACAGAACAACCCATCAGGTGACAATAAACAGAAATACATTAAAATTTATCAAGCATTCTTGACAATAAATTTATTTAGGGGTATGACAAGGGAGTTTCATTTCAAATGGAATTGAAATGAAATTGGAGGTCTACATGTGTAGTGTTATCAAAATAATGATTCCTAACCTGGTTTAAAAACTAATGATATATGAAATAGCTTCCAGAAAAGAAATAACCATTGATTACCTATTGGAAGAGCTACATGTATTGCACAGTGCAAAAGCATTAATAAACAAACACCAACATATGCAATATTTATTACTTCATATTATGATATACATGCAAACAAGCTGAAAAGAGCTGGAATGGACAGACAAAATAATTCACACTACGAGCAAAACCAGTTACTGGCAGTCGTGATTTAGACTTTCATATCTCTGAAATCCCACAGATACTTCAGATGCAGTCATGGAAGAAAACACAAAAGTTAGGCAGTACCACTTTGTAACTCATCATTGGTATGGTTTACTTCTATAAGTGTTTATATTCCAGAAATGAGTGGCTATGCAGGCCATAGCAAGGCTCATGGAAGAATTGTTATGCTGTATGCTTAAGTAGTTTTGGCCAGCAGCAAGTTGGAAGGTCTACAAAATACAATGTTAGAAAAAGCAACAAGACCCTGATAGACAGATGTTTTCCCCGCTGCTCATGATGAACTGACTTAAGCAGCATGCTGTGAGTGACCAAAATATCCTGACTCCGAAAGCCATTTAATTCAGCTAGCTATTATAGGAAACATGCATGCCTGTATAGTGGGGGAGGTTGTTTTGATTATATAAAGCCGCTATTTTTTCTGAACCCTATTTTAGAACTAATCACAGAAATGCACAATTCTCTGTCATTAGTCCTTTTCGAAATTTACTGGAAGATGGTTGGCCTGGATATGACGCTGCACAAATAAAGTGGAGCATTACTGATTTTATATTGGAAACACTAAGCCAATCACAATAACACTGGAAACCTACTAAGCCAAGCAAAAATGAACAGTTCCCTTTAAGTGTCACCAGCTACAGGATGTAGGCAGGCTATACACAACTCAGTAGAGTGTGGTGAGTTAGGATCTTTCTTCAGCGCTCAGTAGAGCAACCTGAAGTGTATAATATACATACAGGGAGTGGACAGTAGACATCAGCAACCCTTATACCACATAGGACATGGTCATATGCTATGTAGACTTGATTAGCATATTCCCATGCTCTTCAAAACAACTGTGTCCAAAAAAAAAAAAAAAAAAAAAAAGAGTTGGTCCCCTGCTCCACCACCAGGACTAAATCTGGAATGTTCCTCCCTAATTGGAAACTCAACTGTCAGAACAGAGGTGCCCAACTTTTGTCAGCCATGGGTCACAATCCCTAGGTATACTTATAGCTCTATAATAAGTTCTTCATTATGGTAGCCATTAGTTGGCTGTCTTCGTTTGTATCAATTTTTCTTGCTGTATGCCTGTTAAAGAGCTCTGTGTTACTGCGTGAGAAGCATTTTTATACTCAGTTATTGGTTTCTCGTGTATTTTTCTGATCTCTTTGTACTATATACTTGTTCTGTCAACCTTCAGTTGTATCTTGGGATGCACTCACATTTCTCTCACTTTATCAGTGGGTCCCTGGACTTGACCCACAACTGTGCCCTGCCTGGTGTTCTTCACCCAGCCACTCACACCCAGTTTCTTGGCCTGGTCTTCAGTGTACTGCAATGGCATAAGAAACATACATTGAGCCTGAGACTGCATACTTAGGACCATTGTTTTATATAATTTTTGCAGCATGATACCTTGCATTATTATACAAAACACTACTATCAGATCATCACACATAACATTATGAATACAATATTTAATTCTAGGACTTCTGAAATATGTTTAGTCAAACCAATTCTAGTTATATGTTGTTAAAACAATGGAAAAAAATGTATGAAATTCAAAAAGAAATACAAAAGGTGTCGATAATGATTAAAATGCTTAGTGGGAGGTATACTAAGAAAGTTACTTGCTTACCATTCTGAAGCAGACACCTACAAATTAAAGACACATAGCGCATTATTATTTATTCGCAATTTACAAACACAACGTTATACAATTTATAAAGTTGTAAATTTGCAAAGTACAGTATAGTAACCGACAGAATCCTGCTTTGAAAAAACGTCACAGACTAGAAATTCTAGTATAATTATTAATTCTAGCAGAATTAAGAATGACCAAAAAAAAGCGGTTTTAAACCATACATAACATAGCGGATAAGGTACAAACAAACGTATGTTGAAATATATGCAATATACCTGCAGCCTACCTAGTCTGAAAGGAAATAATATGTTTACTGTATATAAATCTAGTCACCAGTTATTGCGATCAGTCAGTGTCTATATTAGGCGCGCGCTTTATTTAGGCACCGGATTAATTTACAAAACGGAACGTTACGGCGAGGGGCAACAGTAAGTTATGTTAAGTCACAAATACCTACCCTGAACATTTCCAAAAACCTCAAAATCTACGGAGCATAGATTCGCTCCTCCTTGAACACCACTACGTGACATGATAGCACATAAAAGGAAAACGATTAAAAGAAAACAACGCCGCGAAGCTCCCGAAGCGAACATTCAGCAAACCGTGAACGACAGCCGGCCAATCACTGTTGACCTTGAGGGGAGTCGCAGGAAACACCTGTCAGTCATTTTTAATCCGACCAATCACGTGGCACCTATTTGAATACGGTTTGGTTTTCTGTGTAAAGCTAAAGGTGTGCTCTGTTTTTGCGGTTAAAATTAAACGTGGGTCGGATGGAAATAGCAGTGAAAATGAGTAAGATCATAGCTGTAAATGAGCAATCACTAACATTTTGCACCCTTACAGTTTGGGAGCTATGGGGTGCTAGGGTTGAGATATGACATATGCGTGTTTATTATGGTATGGGTAGAGGAACGACTGAACTGAAGTGTGTCTAAGAGTTATCCATGGCAGAGATTGTTATGACCTGTGCTGTTTAACAAAAACAGTAAAAGCAATAATTCTAAGGACAATACATTACCATTGATTAATACAAACCTAATATTGCAACTGCGGTAGCAGCTTCAATGTTGTTGTTAATTCAGTGGTTTGTATAACTTGACACTTCCCAAAAGTGGCTTACAGTACTGAAAAGTGCTTTACAATGTTATACCCATTAATACAACTTAAGGATGTGAGGATAAGAATTTATTCATCTCAGTAACTTCTTGGTAATTTCAAGTTAGGGTAAGTACCTTATCAAGGGTACTATGACAAGATTGAGGTTGGAGATTCTATTCAGTGTGCTCTCATGTTGGTGAAGTATCGATCACATGACCTTTGTTGTGCGTGATGGGAGACAAAGTTTTTGGGGCACCTGCGTTTGCTGGGACTGAAAGAGACCATATTGAAAGTCCCCACACCGAGCGATAGAGACAGCGCGGACGAAGATGAGATTGACGACACTGATAAAAATGAAGAAGTCTACGCGGAATTGATCCAGTTTTTGGATGATAAAAGTCTTTCCCTTATAATGAGAGAAGCCGCAGATGACGGAAGAAAGGCGCTGCAAATACTGAGGGGCTACTATGCAGGAAAAGGGAAGCCGCGAATTATTAACCTGTACACAGAATTAACATCCCTTCAGAAAACTGCAAAGGAAAGTGTTACGGATTACATTATTCGGGCAGAAACGGCCATTACAGCTCTAAGGAATGCTGAGGAGACGCTCAGTGACGGACTGTTGATTGCAATGATTCTTCAAGGTTTGCCAGAATTGTTTAAACCATTCGCAGTTCATGTAACACAGAGTGATGAAACTATGACTTTTGCAGAATTTAAGACAAAGCTTAGAAGTTTTGAAAACACTGAAAAGTATGCTAGGTCAAATGACGACAACGTTATGAAAGCGAGTGGTGCAGCTCCTGTGAGAAGAGGAGAGAGAGAGAAAAACGCAGACCCTGATAATTAATATTACATGTTATAATTGCGGTCAAAAAGGACATAAAGCCCGGAGATGTCCAAATGAACGTCGTAAAAGTCAAAAACAGTGGTGTAGCTATTGCAAAAGCTCAACACACAAAGACGCATCTTGCAGACGCAAAAGAAGAGACGACGCAAAACAAGCGATGCATGAAGAGGACGCAGATAAACATGTTGCATTTGTCTTCAAAACGTGTGATTATCAACTAGACGGGCTGAAACATAAAGGACTAATGGTTGACACGGGAGCAACATCACACATAATTACCGACATCGGAAAGTTTAAGAAATCTGACGAGACTTTCCAAACGGGCAAACATTTCATTGAGCTTGCGGACGGGACAAGAGCGAGTGGCGTTGCGCTGAAGAGAGGTGACGCGGAGATATGTTTGATTGACAGTGAAGGAAAGCAAGTGAGTACAACGCTAAAGAAAGCACTGTACATTCCTTCATATCCACAAGACATATTCTCTGTTAAAGCAGCGACTGCCAACGGGGCTTCTGTTCGTTTTCGACAAGGACATGACGAGCTCATCCACAAGGATGGCACGAGATTTGAAATAAAAGAGTATAATAGACTGTACTATCTAAACACTATAGATAAGGGAGGAGATTATTGTAACGGCTGTTACGACATTCAAACTTGGCACGAAATCCTCGGCCACTGCAACTATGATGATGTTTCCAAGTTACCAGATATTGTGGAAGGAATGGAAATCAAAGGAAAGATTGACAAGTCCAGCTTTATGTTTGGGGCATAAATGTTGCTGATACAGGGATGTAACTGTGTGTTGTATTGTAAATGGACCTGTAGAGAATGAGAGCAAGTGGGGGTGTTGGAGATTCTATTCAGTGTGCTCTCATGTTGGTGAAGTATCGATCACATGACCTTTGTTGTGCGTGATGTGTTCTGATGAAGCACGTATGTAAATAAATGTTCTCCCCTTCCGGTTTAAGCAAACCGATGGTGTGAACGTGTACTTTGTTACCTCCGTTAAGTATAATCTATTTACCACTTCTCAAACGCAGAGATGGCTGCGCCAACACAAGAGCAGGATGTGAGGCTGGGTCCTCTGAGTATAAGACAGCAGCTCTAATCATGACGCCACCTACTGTCATTACATTGAGTCGCTAAAAACATGGTGCTCCACTGGTTTGCAGACTGAGAAGCACAGGCAGTATAACCAGCACCTTGCACATTTTCACACACACACTGTCTGAACTGCTTATCCCATATGGGGTCATGGGGAGCCAGAGTCTAACATGGCAACAGAGGGAGGGGATGCACCCAGAACGGGATACCAGTCCACCGCAAGGCACCTCAAGCAGGACTCGAACCCCAGACCCACCAGAGAGCAGGACCTGGCTCAACCCACTGCGCCACCACACCCCCTCCCTTGCACCTTTTCCTATATCCTGATCCTGACTGGTATATTTCAAGAACTTTGTGTTACATCTGCTTGGACTGTTTTCATGGTCTTCACGGATCAGTACTTCCTTAGAAAGGTACTATGTGGAGAAGGTCACAAACAGGTGTATTTATTCTCAAGTCATGAGAAACATAACTGTTCAAGACAGTTCTAGTACTGGTAACAGATAAAAATCAACCTGAAATTCTCTGTATTAAATATGAGTGCAGCTTATGTGAACTAACTTTGAAGGATTGTAGAGATAAAGAGGAGATTGAAATGGGTCTTCAGTGACTATTAACAGTTACGTTACTGCAAAAATCTGCATCTGCATGCCATTATTCTCATGGGAAACTGTTTCAATTTCCAAAAGGATTATAATGCAGATCTACTGTATTTTATTTATTTTCCAAACTGGAAATTGTTAAATGTTTCTAACTAATATATAATTTATTATATTTATTAATGCAATGTGACAGTTTGCCTGTACACTGGCTGTTCATCTTACAAATGTTCTTCTTTTCAAATTTCAGAAATAAAAAGTGTTTTTCCCAAAATAAAATTTCCCATTTCATTATCTATTTTAAATGCCTATATTTTTGAGGTGAGCTGGTCAATACTGGGTAGTGGAAATATGGTGGCACAGTGGGTATGAGCAATGCTCCTCAGCTCTGGGTGGTTGTTGGGTTTGAGTTCTGCTCAGGGTGTGTGGAATTTAAATGTTTCTCCCTGTGCTTTGTACCCCCTAAGACAGGCATGGAAGAAGGCATTGGCAAGCCACTTCCATTCCTCCCTTGCCTTGTAAACCATATGAGTGGTCCTTGAGTCAAGGAGTGCAGTCGATGGCACATTAATTATCATCATATTGAATAGGAGTTGAATGTATTTTTATTTTCAGTCATTTAAAATATTTTAATGTAGTTCAAACTAAATAAAAAACTTTAAAAGTTTTACGAAAAGAATCATTTCTCTTATTATAGCTATATTTGTTGGTTTTCCTGAATTTATCCTGTAAACAAAAGTAAGTTTTATTATTAAGCTTTGACTAACATGGAAGATAAGATAGAAGATAAGATAAAATTTAAATTTATTTGACCTACACTGGACATGCTTATTCCATGAATTGGTCAGTTGCTGGAGATGAATAGAATATATTCTAGAAACAGCAGTGATTTCTAAATTATTTTACATTTACATTTACATTACATACATTACATCTGCTAAATAAGTAAATGTAAATGTAATGTAAATTATTTTCAATTTTAATGTTGTTTAAAATTGATAAAATGTAATAAAATTAAAGTGTTTTTGAGTACTTTTTTATTTTTTATATCTTAGGGGTTTACAGAGTCTTACCTGTGAATGAAACAAGGGACATCTGTATTATTATATTTTATTGATTGTGATTTAACAGTAAAAGTAGCTTTAAATGAACACATCAAGTTACTCAGCCTCCCAGTCCCAACATATTTTTAAGGCAAGTCTGTATCTCAGGTCCACTATACCATGTTTATACTATAATATGATTCTAGTCTTTGTTTTTCACTGCATTTACTGAATTACAATTTGTAGCAGGTGGATTTGGTTATATACACTTTTAAGCTCACACCTCTATAAAGTATTGTTTGTAAAACATAAACATGTACAATGTATGACAATATTACATTTAACATGGTTCTTTGGGTAAATAATCCAGTTCAACCGATATAAAAATCCAGAAATGACGAACTGCCACACCATTGATTCACATGCCGTATCCTCAAAGTGACTGAAAAACACAAATTTCAGAAGAAGTTATTTGTAGAAAAATATGGATATCGTTTTTTCCCCTCATATTTCTACAGTTTCCCCACACACACAAATACACACACACACACAGAGTGGCTGAAACCACTTGTCCCAAGTGGGATCACAGCAAACCAGAGCCCAACCTGGCAACACAGGACACAAGGTTGGAGGGGACGCACCCAGGATGGGACGCCAGTCCATCACAAGGCACCCCAAGCAGGGCTCGAACCCCAGACCCACCAGAGAGCAGGACCCAGCCAAGCCTGCTGCACCACTACTCACCCCCATTTTACAGCTTCCATGTAATCAAAAATCTTACTGAGACAATTTTGTCCAATAGCCTATCATGCAATTATCTGCTTGCATGCATTTTTTACATAATTATTGAGTTACAAAAAAGTTAATAAATAACAGTATCCAGAAATTCAATTCAGAAAATTTCCATCAAATTCCATCAAATATCACAGGATTTTATACTGTGCAATATCACCAAGAAATTTCATTACAGCTTACAACCATATTTTTGACATATAATAAGCGATTTAGAAGTTACATTTCATTATAGTAAATATCCCTGTTAGAAGTGAAACAGCTAATAGCAACCTTGAAACATGGAGAGGAGTACATGTTGAGGAATCTTTGATGAACTTATAATGATAATGAACCTGATGATGATGTCTGATGAATTTGGTAATTCCTAGTAAACCTGATTGGCCTGCCTTTCTCGTGCAGCATCTGACATTGTCAGCTACCAGATCCAAATTTTCTCATAGCTTGGAACCAAAGGAAAAAACACTGAAATACAGTAGCTTGAGTCTTACGTAACAGACAGAACCTACCCAGTGGTTTAATGTGGTGCCCTGTCATCCCCTCAGTCTCTCTCAATTGATGTTCCATTGGGCTTAGTGCTGAGCCTTCTAATCTTCTCCATCTACAGCTCTTCACTTGGCTCTGTCATTGCCTCTCATGAGATCTCCTATCACTGCTACACTGACAATACTTGCCCCTTCCTCTACAACTACATGCCTGTCCTCTCATATAGCAATGTGCCTCTCAGGCATCTCTGCTTCAATGACTTATCTCCATTAATAACCTTTCTAAGACTGAGATCCTTCACTTCCCAGCAGATCTGTTCACCTATTGGGAACTCACTCTCAGACCAAACAATATTCCCATTTAATTTCTTCATGAGTTAAGAACCAAGAGTAAGAGTCAGTTCAAGCCTCTTCTTCTCCCAACAGACTGAAGCCATAGCAATATCCTGCATATTCCACCCATGTAACATCTACAGGATCTTCTCATTTCTCACAATACAATCTGCATAACTCCTGGTACTGGCCCCTGTATTATTCCACCTGGACTACTGCGACTCGCTGTTGTCTGATCTTCCAGCCTATGCAATCAGGTCTCTTCAGCCGGTCCAGAATACTGCAGCTGAAGTTATGTGTGATTTGCAAATGTGTTCTTATATATCACCCCTCCTTATCTCTCTCCACTGGCTTCCTACAGCTACCTGTATCAGATTCAAGACTCTGGTTATGGCCTAAAAGATGGTCAGAGAGGACTTGTGCACTGAAACATTCAGGGCTTGCTCACTTCTTTCACCCCAGCAAGACTGCTATGCTATAACTATAGCATCTCTGGCCAGTCGGTGGTCTCACACTCCAAAGGTGAAAAATCAAAGTCCATAGGTTTCTTCATTTTGATTCCAGTGTGGTGGAATGAGTTCCCTCGCTCCCTCAGAATTACTTATTCCCTTTCAATATTCAAGGAAAGTCTTTAAAATGCATCTCTTTAGGACCCGGTTCCTTTTGGATCTCCTGACTTCTCCATAAATTGCCTATCGTAATTTGTCAAAATCACCTCTGAATTCCCTAATTTCCTCTGAATCTGTTTGCCTGTGAAATGCACGTTTATTTACTCCTAGTTGTATGTGTCTTTGAACAAAATGTGTTTACTAAATAAATAAATGATGAAGTAAATGTTAATGATGTGGTAGCCTTGACCTTTGCCCTGTGACGAACTGGACACATGAATCACGCTGACTTACCAGTGGGAGGTGACTGAGAAGCTCATCTATAGCTACATCATCAAAACTCTCTTGGAAGGAAGGATCAGGTCTACTGGAATCACTTTGCAGGTGTGTAAGGTCCTCAGGGCTGCCGAAATTAATCACACAAGATTGTCCATACCATTAAAAAACAAGTACCTAGCAAACAATGTTGTGAACTCATTAAGAGCTGAGAAGACAAAGGCATATCTTTTCATCCATGAGACTTTTTGCTTGAGAAGAATATAACCTTGAATCATTCATCCGTACATCTATCCATTATCAATAACCACTTGTCCAGCATAGAACTGCAGTGGTCCAGAGCGTTTCGTAGAAGCCACATCTGAAGCCACATCCCAGGAGCTGAGACACATTAGCAGTAGCCTTAGTGAAGTATCAATTGTTTAGACGTTTTAATATTTTCATTTCTTATTCAATATCCTTGTCATACCTTCTTTTTCCAGTTAGAACTGAGTCAAGGTATTTTTTCACTGCCATCTGTTTCCGGAAACGGCTGAAGTTGTCTGTGAAGACAGCATCTGAATGACGCTTCACTGGAATATGGTCTTCCACTAAGTCGTCACTACAAATAAGAATACAAAGTACAATTGAATACAGTATGTCAGCTTTCTCATGTCTTTTCACTCAAACATTGGTTAGTTGTGTCTTACACTAATTAAACTTTGGTTTTTATTATATAAATCAATGCTATTAAACAAGGTACAATAATTAAACAATGTAATGAAAAAGCTGCATGTTTAAATATATAAGCTACAATTATTATAATTGTCGTTTCTACATGAAATGCATTAAAAGGGATGTAGCTCTTTTACCCAATACGTTTTCCAATCAGGGATTCAAGGTAGCGTCTGGCAGAAAGTTGTCCAAGAAGTTTGCTGTATCCGCTTGTAAACAGGCCATCGGCATGTCTTGTGGGTCTTGGAAAATTTTGATGTGCAGTAGTTAGAAAGTTATCACTCACTATTTCACATTTTCTTCAGCCCATATAACACAACTGTACAGTTGTGAAGTTTTCATATCAATAAAAATAACTAAAATTTTTACTCAGTATTTGTGTTAATATGTTATATGTTGACAGAAAGACCTGTCATATGATTCCCACTATACATCATCCCTATTTTAACCTTATGACGCCCATTTATTTATTTGCTTTGCCATACCTTGCTACTGTGTTTGAAGAATCGTAGTAAAGTTTATAGTTTTCTGCAGGTGAATCTGCTGGACTATTTGCCCAGCTGTTCTCGTCACCCTCAAGATTCCCCAACCTACACACACACACACACACACACACACACACACATTTTCAGAACCGCTTGTCCCTTACGGGGTCACGGGGAACCGGAGCCTAACCCGGCAACACAGGGCGTAAGGCCGGAGGGGGAGGGGACACACCCAGGACGGGACGCCAGTCCGCCGCAAGGCACCCCAAGCGGGATTCGAACCCCAGACCCACTGGAGAGTAGGACTGTGGTCCAACCCACTGCACCACCGCACCCCCCGGCCCAACCTACACAAAATCAGTAATTATATGAATGTTAACACAATTTGACTAGTCCGTACACCCCTTTGTTAAACTATGGACATATCTGACAACAGGCAATAGACTAGTGTACTGTATATTTTGTCAAAAATGGTTTGTTTCAAATACTTTACATTTTACTATATTGATAAATGCTTACAAATTTATGGAGCTGAAAAACAGATTTACATTTATTCACTTAGCAGATGCTTTTCTCCAAAACAACTTACAAGGGACACTCTGTAGTGTTATGAACCCACACACCTTATTCACCACAGTGACTTACACTGTTAGATACATTACTTACACTGGGTCACTCATCCATACATCAGAGGAACACACTCTCTCTGTCACTCACACACTATGGGGGAACCTGAACAGCATGTCTTTGGACTGTAGGAGGAAACCCGCAGAGACACAGGAGAACATGCAAACTCTACGTAGACTGAACAGGGATCAAACCCACATTCTCTCACACCACCCAGGCACTCTGAGACAGCAGCACTACTTGCGGTGCCACCGTGCCATCTATTCACAGAGTTATTGAATAATGGTGTCCTCGTTGTGAACGAGGAGCTTACCTGATAGAAGAATAGGTTCCAGGTCCTGGCAGACTGTGTGTCCCTGGATATATTGCACTGAAGAGGGCTAGTAAGAACACAATCTGGGGGACATTCTTGTGCAGCATGCTTGCAACAGAGAATCCTAAAGGATAACAATATGAGCTGTTTAACAATTGTTTTTAACTGATTAAAAACTGTAACTGCCAAAAATATTGTCTGTTAACGAGGAAAACACATTTTACATCATCAAATTATATATGAGACATTTTCTACCCATAACACCCTTTATATATCATTTGTAATTAGAAATCAAAAAACCTGCTGCAATGCACTTTTAATTCAATTTATTTCTTATAACAATTTCCATCTGTCATAGGGCTAAATAAAAATAACTAAAATACACAGGCATGCATGAATAATGATAATGCACAGTTAAAAACAGAAAAAGCAAAAAAAATAAAAAAAAATGAGAAGCCAGAATATGAGAACAGAGAAAACAATTCCAAAGATATCAGAATATGGAAAAAACTCTGACTGCCTACCATTCCTGCACATAAATTCAGTTTTCATATTTGTATCTGTACAACTTTGTCAACCTGTTGGAGATGCATCTATTTGTATGAATATGTTTACATCTTAGACTGAAGCAGGATGAAGCACAAACATTTCTGAACAATGAAAAGTAAAAAGAAGAGTATACTAAGCAGAGTAAGGTAAACATAAACCGAAAAAATCATAAATATATTTTACAGAAAAAATAAATAATAATGAATAAGCAGAACTTACAGTGTTGTGAATATTCAAGCGGCCTCTATAACAGGAGCTTTCCAAGGTTCTTTAATTTTTCTTTACGATTCTTCCTCTACTCCCAAGTCAAGGTATTTGATCTCAGTGTCTGTCGTCCCTGCTTATATAACCGAATCCAGCTGAGCACACAGGAAATCATTCTGATCCCGGATGTCATTACAAGTCCCTCAAGGGTGGAAGTGTTCGTCAGTGGCACTTGTGTGAACTTGTTCTGGTAAACCAATCTAATCAATAAATTAAACTGATCTGATCTGTTGCATGTGCAACACTGAATCATCCGAAGTTTGTCCATGCTGCTTAAATAATTTCACAATAAGAAAAACACGCTACACATATCCAAACACACTGTATCGCTCTCACCAAATGTTTTTTTTTTTTCTTCACAAAATGACTATTGGTGAAGGTAACAGCTTTTGAGACCAGCTATGTATAAACTTCACAAAGAAACTAGTGTAAAACGCTAGGTTTTGTCTGGTGGTGCTTAGTAATAACAGTCAATGTCAAGAAAACAAAAAGCTAAAACCATGAAAAGTAAATTTTGATATCTAACTAAAACAGAAGTTGCCGGTAGATTCTGTAATTTGCAGGCAATTGATAATAGATCTTCTCCATGGAGCTCAAGACAGTGATATGTCTTACCATTTATAACAAGGGACCCAAGAGCATTCCTTCATACTACAGACATTGAAAGAACTCTTGCATTATTGGCTGTGGTCCTATGGAAGCTGTGTTGAGATGAAGCAGAAGCAAATTTAGGTGGTAAAATCCCCAGATGGGACTAGCAAGCAATGAGGGATATATCACAATAGGTCAAGTAGCTCTTCAGTGATCGAATATTCCCAAAGTGGCTGGCAACCAAATTGTGTCTACTTTCTAATATTTGATACTTTCCTGTGACGCAACACCATATTTCCACCATTCTTAAATGTGACAGTGATATTAGAAAGAAAAAAAGTCCAAACTGGGCTATAGAAATGACTGTCTAAAGTGGTGTGGGATACTTCATTTTTATTTGCAGATCAATCACTGGTGAGTTTCAACCTTTTAAGAGATAATTTCAATTTACCAAACACAGACTTCTACAAATATCGACCACACACACACACATTTTCAGAACCGCTTGTCCCATACAGGGTCACGGGGAACCGGAGCCTACCCGGAAACACAGGGCGTAAGGCCAGGGGGGGAGGGGACACACCCAGGACGGGACGCCAGTCCGTCGCAAGGCACCCCAAGCGGGACTCGAACCCCAGACCCACCGGAGAGCAGGACTGTGGTTCAACCCACTGCGCCACTGCGCCACCGCACCCCCTTTTAAATATCGACCACTCCGTCACTTTATTGTTGCCCTACAAAAGGATATTATGGACATAATTAACAAAAGTTGAGAAATGGGGTACTGGTGTACACACAATGATCCAAAAAACCTTTGAATAAAAATTTGATTTCAACTATTTTCTTGTTAAATCACAACCCAAACTCCTTTCTTGATGGTCTTATGGTCCATAGATTATTTACTCAGACATATTTGATGAAGAAATGCATTTTAATGCTGTGGTGTACACCTGAAGTTCCCTCTGTAAACATGTGGATCACTGAAGTGTTCAGATTTCTCCTGCTTGAAAAACTGACGTTTAATTTGCATGACAATTCTTTTGAATAGGGGAATATGTGGACACCCTTCTGGAAGTGCTTCATGATCACACCTGTGATGAATTGTAACCTTTTCACCCTGAGCTCTTGCTCTATGCATGTGGACATATTTGCATTTCTCGGTGTTCTGACTGTTTGTATGATGTTTTAAACCTGTACTGTGCATAAAACCAATTTTTTTAAAAAACTAAAGAAAAAAGTAATTACTGTCACAAACCAAAGAAGTTGTTCCCTGGGAGAACTCCCCGGTTCCCCCTCACCCTCCATCTGACAACAAAGGTCATCTTGAGAAGGGAGGCTGCTAGAAGCAGTTATTGTTGAGAAAAATGCTAGGAAGCTCCAGAAGATCTGCTACTCTACTAAGTTACAGCCAGTCTTCACTGGTTTTCCTGCATTTTACCTACTTGTTACTGGTTTTGTGTCTTCCGCTGAAGGGAGCACCACTAGTCACCGTAAATAAAACTCCTACGGTGATTTTCAACTACCAGTATTCCAGAATCCCCAGGAGCCAAGAGCTGGCTTGAGGCATTGATACCTACCTTCTTACATCATTGCCATGTTGGCCTTGCTAGTAATCCATTCTTGCTGTGTGCTGGGAAACTTTTTTTTCCAAAAAGTATATTAGGCAATGTCGATCTTAGGTGAGGTGTTTCCAACCAAGTGGGTGCCATTGCAGCACAGCTGCTTCCAATTTCAGAAAATCAAAACCAGTTTTCGTGGCAGTGCATAACCCACACTGAGCTCAGTTAAGGCATGCATCATCCACACATGATACCCCAGCATACAGCTATTTCATCTCTAACCATCAGCCTTCCTGAGCTGAATTATATGACTAATGCAATCATGGCAAATATTAAATGAATTACACACAACCTAAGGGGAAGCATGGCTGCTTAATTGACAGTAATGATTTGAAACAGAGCCTGATGCAGAAACCTGTATCCAGGAAATTCTTCTGTTTTTTTAACGGAATTAAGAGATAATACAACTCTCCATGGACGGGCTGATTTTCAATCACGCAAATGCAAAACAGTTATGATTCACAAACCTTTGTTTTGTCTTCCTCTTTTCCATCATTTCTGGCAGGTTACCCTACTCTACCTGTCATAAACAGATGCACGATAGAATGTTTGTGACATTTGTACACATGGCATATTCATTGGGATTCCCCAATATTCTCCGCACACCAAATGCCTTACAACTATTTCACAGGCCAAAGAGTGCACTGTACTCCCTGAAACTGTCAGGAAGCAGATTATAAAACCCAATAAAGGCTTATTTTACCATTCCTCTGTTGAGCCCCTGTGCATTTGTCTCTGAAGGGAGGCTATTTCAGATTTTTGCTTAAATCTTATAAGACTTCATAATGGTCTTTAGTTGCCTTAATTAGCATTGCAGATCCTTTGGCATACCTTGAGAACACATGTTTTCAGCTCTCTACTTAAAGTTAGGAGCATGTATCATTAATCCCTATGCAATGTAATGCTCTTTCACTTAGAACATTCCTTCAAATGTAATACATAAAAATGTCTGTGCAAATTGCTTTTGAGGTGAAATACCTTGGAATTCAAAAGCAAAAACCCTTTGGAAGAAACCAAAAAACAGAGTAAAATAATTGCTGTTTATGGCCCTTTGCCCTCAGCTCTTTACTGATATAAGTTTACATCTGGGTATCAAGTCTCGTACCAGCATTAGTTTAATTCAAGTATTCTAGACACAGATCCCTAGACACAGAGAACTGCAGAGTGGAAACAGAGCCAACAGTCTACAATATTTTTCTCCCTTGGGTACCAGTCATCAGAACCAATCAGATTACAGTATTTTGTGCTGTTAATTATGCTGATCACATTTCCTCCAAAGCTACATTTTATAACTCCTGATAATCTATTTGGGAGTTTGTTTTTGTGTCAGCATGATGAACTTATATATTCTGTTACAAATGCTGCTGTACAGGTGAGCGATACTAACCTGAATATCAATAACCAATGTGTCAGTGATAAAAGAGGACTAACAGCCAAAACCTTTATGCATCAGTTTTTGTTGCAACATGTCAGAGCCAACAGTTTTCAAGAGTCCACCCAAACTGCAGATGTGTCTGCCACATCTTCGTGGAAATAGGATGGAAATGTGTGAAAATATATGAAAAACACCGAAAAACTGCACCTGAACAAGTATGAGTGGTTTCAAACTGAGTGTTACTGAAAGCAGTAGACAGACAATTAACAGGACTGCTGAGTAAAAACACCACAGTCTTGAAAACTATCAGAGACCCGAGTAACCCAGTGATTTAGTCTCAACTAAAGCTTTACAAAGCTGTTATTAATGGTTCAGGTTGCTGCTGTTTTGGAAGCCACTTGCACCCAATTAAATAATGATAATGCTGAGAATGGGCAGCACGGTGGCACAGTGAGTAGCGCTGCTGTCTCATAGCACCTGAGTGGTGTGAGGGAATGTAGGTTTGATCCCTGCTCAGATTGTGTGGAGTTTGGATGTTCTCCTCGTGTCTGCATGAGAAGAGTTGCTAGGGATCACTGGTTGAATTCAGGGATTCTGAAATGTGCTAGAAGAAAAAAGTTATAGTATAACCAGAGAACTTGATGAGGCCTCTTGAAAAACTAATTACAAAAAATATGCTTTGGGGAAAAGGCTAAAAAATGCCATAGACAAGGTACCCCCTTCAGCACCGGATAGCAGTTGTGGCTGAAAATGTGGAATTACACATTAGAGCACATACCCTTGTCCTGGTGTCAGGATCATGCCTCCTGGGGCTTGTTATACCCTTCTACATTTATTCATGTAGCTGATGCTTTTATCCAAAGAGACAATGTTACTAGTGACAATGTACTACTTACAATTACTTACCCATTTATACAACTGGGTAGTTTTTACTGGAGTGATTTAGGGTAAGTTCCTTACTCCAGGGTATTACAGCTGGCAATGAGACTCAAAGCTGCAACCTTAGGGTCCAAAAGCAGCAGCTCTAACAACTACACTACCAGCTGCCCAAACCCACTTGAGTGGCTCATGTCAGTTGCCTACTACGAGAAGGGGGTGTTGTGGAGCCAGGCAACCCTGATGATCCCTGTAGAAGACACAGATGAAGAAGTGATCCAGTATATTAGATGCTGTGACCCAAGATTGCACTTTGGGGCCCAGGTGTTGTAAGACATCACATGCTGCCCCATCCTAAAACACATTTTCCTCTGTTTTTTTTTTTTTTTTTTAAATTAAAGTAAGTTAGATATTAAAATGAGTCCTCCAGTCACTTCCACTGAAGTAAATCATATTATAAATTGTACCCATCTCATTATTATTTGTAACTGGCAGGAGGTAAACAGACAGGTTGCTGAAGCTGCTGGAAAAGCATGGTTTGCAGACGTCAGAGCCACTGCCTTCCAAATGAAGGTTGTGGGTTCCATTCCCTGATCCCACTTTTGTACCCCCTAGAATAGAACTAATGCTGAATTGCTTAAGAAAAAAACTCTGCTGGAGGGGTTGGCAACGACTGATTGCAGTAGAGCTCTTGCCCCACTTCATTGATTTTCCCCAAAATATGACTAAGAGTTGTTGAACAACCCTTGTGTGGACTACATTGCTGTGAGTGTGGAAGTATATTTTACAATAACTTTGACAGTATGCCACAAAGACAGGCAAAAATCCAAAAAACCATAGGAAAAGCTAACTGTTGAAAGATGCCAAAGGCAGTATGTCCTGTCGCACAGCTACTACTGACAGCCACTACATGACTGATCCTGCACTTTGCCAAATTGTTGAAGAAGATGAAGATAATATCACTAAACCGATGAAAAAGTTAGCTGTGGCAAATGCTTTAGGCACACTCTGAAAACCTTTAAAATGTGCACACTGAGCTACCGAGGCAAAGAAAGGATGGCAAATGTAAAAGACGCAGCTGTCTCGGCCCAGACGTAGTTAGTTTAGCAGTGGAAAATGGGTGTTTGAACTAAAAGATCATACTGCCGTTCTGGAAAATAGGGCAAGGAAGAAGAATATAGAACTTGTGCATTCCCAGAGGGCACAGAGAGAGCCCACTTTGTCAATTTCTTCACGATGGCTTGAGCAACTGAATTTCGAAAGCAAGTCAGGGGGCACTAAAATGGAGCCTGTCTTCTGCATGTTCGTACCGAAACCTGTCCCAGACAGTAACCCTGAGCTGTGATTGTCAGACTGCACAACTCCTTGGACAAACACAGAGTGATGGAAGCTTTGAAGCTTAGCAGGGGAAAGAGGAAAGCACTAGAAGGTCAAGATTTTTAGGACTCTAAGCTCAAACAATTTGATAAAGTGAAAGGAGGCCTGCAGAGCATCATTTTACTTACACTTGCAGCTTTATTGAACCCCCTACAGGTCACTTACAGCCAATTCACTGGGTTTTTAACAACCCTGTTACAGGTATGGAATTCCTTCACTTACTAGGATAAAACAACCATATGCCATGGATCTATCCTGCTTACCCATTGAACTGTTATCCCAAGCTTTTGTAAAAGAAGGCTACTGTTAAAGAAGGGAATAATTATGGTGTACGTTTAATATATGTTATACAGGCGATCCCGGATTTACAATGGGGTTAAGTTCCGCGAAACCCATCGTAAGTCAAAAATATCGTAAGTCGAAAATACATTTAATACACCTAACCTACCGAACATCATAGCCTAGCATACGTGCGGTTGTCATTATGGGCTTGCCGCCTTCATGCTGGGCAATTATCTTGAGTTTCTCCTCAAGAGTAATTGCCTTCCTCTTCTTCTTCCCACCAGAAGCAGGAGATGCAGATGGGCGTTTCTGCGACGTTATGGATGCATAAAACACAACGTAGATACAGAAGGGTATCTGTATAGTGACCGCATGGCAGACTGGGAGATGAGGATCGCTGCCCCTGCCCAGCATCACGAGAGAGTATCGTATCACATCTTGCTTGCCCGGGAAAAAAATCAAAATTTGAAGTACGGTTTCTGCTGTATGTCTATCGCCAGCTCACCATCGTAAAGTCGCAAAATCATAATTCAAACCATTGTAAATTGGAGACCACGTGTACATTTATATGAAATGTACAGTTCATTGGACAGAACATAAATTAGTTGGTATTACTCAAAACATTGTGTGAGGCTGTGATAGAGATGTCCAGCTAGAAAATAAGCCCCAGGTCACTTTAATGGGAAGACTCTCAGGTAGTTTTTGTCGTTGTTCTTTGTATTATTCACTTCAATTTTATTCAGTCCAGTTCGATTCATTTTTATAGCGCACTCTTCTGAAGGGGGGGTGACACAGATGAGCAGTGTGAGTGAGCAAAGCTGGCGCACGATAAAAAAGTGATACACACAGAGAGAATGGTATGCATACAGAGTCAAGTAAGCTTTGTATGTAAATTTCAGCTGAGGAGAGGGATATGAAAAGCTCTGGACAATGACAAAAGGGAAAAAAATAAACCTCTGCGGGTCCAAGCACCAGTAGCAGCCCACTCCTCCTGGGTATGGTGTTGTGTTCCACTGGGCCTGTGAGTTAGGGTTACAGTGTTTGTCACTAAAAACCAAAAAGAGCAGCTAGTGACGCTACATAGAACTAGTGTCCATAAAGAAAAACGTGACAATCCAGCATTCCTGTGTAGCAAATATGCATTTGACCAAATAGGTTAGCATGGACTTTGAAAAGCTCCCAGCAGCACCATTCCAAGAGGTAAGATTAACAGCGTTGTTGGCTATTTACTCCTCCCAGTGAAAGAGCAGAATGACAGATAAGGTCCTTTGTGGTCTTTGAACTTCATGTTCTCAAATACAAAGTACCATAGTTCATAGAATCGCCTGCTACCAGTAAGTATGCTGTTTTCATTCTGAATTATTTATACTTTTTTGAAAAGATCTGTGGTCACGTTTTTGTGAAGAGCTAAGCAAATGCTGTAATTACATTGCGTGTCATGGTAACATTGCATGTAAATATGACAATAACGAATTTCTGTGTTCTGTTGTGTGGTTCTGATTTAAGCGCTGCGAAATCATTATAATTAATGATTAATGCAGAACTGTTCCTGCAAAAAAAATTGCCTCTGCACAGCAGATAAAATAGGATTCTGTGCATCGCCGAATCACTCCCTTAACCAGTAAAGGTGTTTTTCATTAAATTACATCAAAGTTTCAGTATTCTCAGTGCAGAAAGAAAACTGGGAAAGTTACAGTTTTTTTATAGTGTCACATTGCACGCAAGTAGCAAAAGGATTTTTTTTATTCAGTCAGGTAATTCAAAACCAAGACTGTTTAAAAAAAATACCAAACAGTAATGAAAGGGAGGAGTGCTTGTATTTTAAAGATAATTCAATGTCCTGATCCATACAAGCCACTCGGTGTCCAGCAGTTATAATTTACTGATAACTCTCAGTATCTTTTTCAGTTTATGTTAATGATTCTCAAGACAAAGTGCTGGGGTTTGCGTTTCTGTCTCAGTGAACAATTTCTGAAAAAAATAAACCTCTCAAATCCAAAGAAATCACTCTTTAAAGCAAATATTTGGTTTCAAAGCAAATATTTTTGTTTGGTCATTATGTCAACGGTCGAGCCTGTGTAATCCAGGGGAAGAAAACTGTGAAATATAATAGCTTTACCATTCGTATTTAAGAGTGTATGCTCAAGGGTTTTTCTGTAAAGTAAGTTTCTTAAAAATTTTGCCTGGAGGCAGTTATAGCCCAGGCTATTGTACTGTACAACTATTTGGAGAAGTTGATATAAATGGTACACCCAGGATGGCATGGATGTCCGTTGCAGGGTAGCCGCAAACATACACATCCACTCACAGTCTCGCACACTGTGGGCAGTTCAGGGTCACCGATTCACCAGGAACACGTTTTTCTTTATGTGTCACATGTCAGCTGCAAAAGTGCAGCACCCACACAATCCACTTTGAGCAACAGCCTTACAAGTAAATTTTTAATTTTTCTGGAACTCATTACTGTCTTCCCTATCTTACGACAGCAATTGGTTCCCGAACATCCTTTTTAAAGTGAACTCTCATAAATTAACCATGCAGTAACCATTAGTTTTATTCCTAAAAATTTGTACAGTGGAACCTCGGAACTCAAACTTAATTCGTTCCAGAAGGGCGTTCGAATTCTGAAAAGTTTGAGTTCTGAATCAGTTTTTCCCATAAGAAATAATGTAAATTGGATTAATCCGTTCCAGGCCCCCAAATGATTGCCTATTTAAACCTATATACATACATACATACCTGATGCACTAGAAGCCTCCCCACTCCTCACCACACTATGAATGCCACATGTTTTCTCGAATTTCTGGAACCACCCCCTACTAGCCTTGAAAGGCTCACTATCATCACTCGTTCCAGGGACGTCTTTAACGAGGTCAGCATGCAACATCCTTGCTTTTCCACATATTATTGCCTCTGATATACTATCACCAAACTAACTGTTTTTCATTTTTCCAAATTAACAGGAGTTTTTCATCCTTATCAGTTACCTGTGGTCTTTGCTTTGTAATAGATTTTACTCCTTTAGTAACATCAGCTGCTTTGATGGTCTCTTTACTTTTCAGTATAGTGCAAATCGTAGATTCAGGCATTCCATACTGTGCAGCCAGATCAACCATGTGAACACCTCTATTGTATTTTTCAGTTACTTCCTTTTTAACCCATGATGGCTTATTTAATATAAGATATAAAAAACCACAAAAACACATGGAAATTCAGATATTCACTCCGCGAGTTTTCAGGCAAGACTGACTCATACCGAGTCATACGCGTCATACGCATCCTTTGCTTTACGGGGAAAAAAGACGCGTCACGTGTCCGACAGGTGTTAGCCTGAAAGGTTCATCGGTTCGAGTTCCGAAATTTCATTCGAGTTCTGAGATTTTTTTTCCTTGAACATCTCGTTCGAGTTCCGAATTGTTTGAGTTCAGAAGCGTTCGAGTTCCGACGTTCCACTGTATATGTTTCCAAGTCCAAAAGCTACACTGATTTATGATAAAACATCAACAAAGCCTATTACAAGGGATTCAGTTACTTCAATAGTAAACATTAGGTATAATAACAAAACAGAATTAGGGTCATTTTAGCTACTTTTTGTAGCTGTTACATACATGTATCATCCTTTAATTAAAAAAAAGAGGTGAAGACAGAAGAAATCAATGAAAACATTGTTAATGAATTGCAGATGTCAACAAGCTCACATGTCTTGGACAGTTTGAACGTAGGGCCATGATTACTAATATTGCAACAAGTGAAACTAGCAAAGTGCTAATGGAAGTTGAGAACTTAACAGAGCAGGAATAAGTAAAAGTATAACTGTGAAGAAGACAGCAAAGTGGTTCTGATCCAAGTAATTAGCTGTCCAGAGGTGCTTGAAAGATAAACTCAGTCGTAATAAATAGGAGGAAATGCCTCATAAATTGAAGTACCAGTATTAATTGAAACTCCTTTTAAGTTGGAATTCTTGTAATCCAAATGGACATATTTACTGGGTTTGCTCCAGGACCCCAGGGTTCTACCCACAGTCCAAACACTTATGTTTCAGGTGAATTGGTGACTATAAGTTGCCCTTAATGCATGAGATTGGCCTCTGATGGACTGGCATCTTATCCAGGGTGTACCCTGCATCAATCCCTATGCCTCCAAGGAAGGTTCCAGTGCATCATGACCCTGCACTGGACAAGGGGCAACCAGTAATGAATGAAGTAGCACAACAAAAAATTTTGTAGGAACACAACTGCTGTCATAGCTGAGCTGTCTGTACTTGATTGTGTCTATCCAAAAACCATTTTTAAAAACCATTTCTTGCAGGTTGAATATCAAGTATGACCAAAGTAATATGACCTTCAGAGAATAAAAATGGCTACATGTAATGCTCCTCAAGACAAGTGAGTGGATTTTAGCATTACTGAAGAGAAGACAGTGATTCTGAGATTTTTTTCCTGCTGGTTTGACTATTTACTTCTTCATAGGTACAATGCTGTGTGGCTGATATTCTTCATTCTTGGTTTGGGAACTCTCCTGCCATGGAACTTCTTTATGACTGCAACCATGGTAATATTTTTTTATTTCAGGATTTCTTTTTCTTGATTACTCTTGGGGAAAATTAACTTTGTTGAAAAAAAATGCAGTATTTTATCAAAATGAAGCCCCTGATCACTGCTCAGAAATTTACTGTGGCAGAAGTGCTTAAGAGTCCCAGGAATACAGAGAGCTCTGTTGGTTTGACTCTTGTGCTCCTGATGAGGTCAGCCTTATCAATTTGGTTTAAGGTAAAGGACTAAACAAAAAGCAATCCTAATAAGAGACTCCTGTGAAAGTTTAAAAATAATGAAGTTATGTGCAATTCCTAATGTTCAGAGAACTATTTCCTGGGTTAACTCAGAAGTGAACATGAAAAAAGTTGAAATCAAATGCAAGTTCAGAACACCTGGAATTTTCAGGTGCACACAAGAATAACAATGGGGAAACCTGGAGGTGTATAACCAGGAAGAAAGGTCTGTCTGATCTGAACCCACGTGATGGGCTGATACTGGACTTCTGTGTTGTTCGAGAACAAGAGAGATGAAAAATGTACCTGCTACCATAACCCCTTAAGTCAAAGTTTTATGGTCACACCTGAGCCCATATGTTCTAGACACCTCCAGGTAAACTTGTGGGCTGAATCAGGTGGTTGGGAAGACCACCACTCAGAATAGGGAGGTCAGAGTTTACGATAAGTTTACCATCCACTTCCCCAAGAGCCGCTGTTGCATTAGGGACATCAAGTAGTGTAGTGATATGTATTCAGTCCCCTCTACCTGCTGTTTGTTCCATTACCGTGCTCTATAAATAGACAAATTATTATACGGACCTTAATAATGTGTATCTAGAATAGTAAGTTGATGTGGAAAAATTTGTCATCTTTACGTACTAGTTAATAACCACAGTGCATTGCACTGGAGAAAAGCATGTGCTAAATAAATAAATGTAAATATAGTACCCTTGCACCAAGTACACAACCCTTAAACTGGAAATCAGCTAAATGAATAAATACAATAATCTCTCATTAGATGACAATTAGCCAGGGGGCTGCGGTGGCGCAGTGGGTTGGACTACAGTCCTGCTCTCCGGTGGGTCTGGGGTTTGAGTCCTGCTTGGGGTGCCTTGTGACGGACTGGCATCCTGTTCTGGGTGTGTCCCCTCTAGCCTTACACCCTGTGTTACTGGGTAGGCTCTGGTTCCCTGTGACTCTGTATGGGACAAGTGGTTCTGAAAGTGTGTGTGTGTGTGTGTGTATGTATGACAATTATAGGTTCCAGCAAAAAGGTCTTAAAAGATGAATGTTTTGAAAATGAACAGCATACATATAAACCTTAATTTTGTCCACCCTCAAAAATGAACAGCTCTACCCTCTATGGAACTATGTTCAGGCAGACTTAAATCCTGTTGTAAGATGAATTCAAGTCAATCTTAACAGATAACTCTCTCAAGATTTTTGCTGTAAAACTCTGGAATTGTCACATATGCTTTTTGCGTATAGTACTTTAGAAGCCGTTTGCGAGACCCTTCGGCAGAGGTTGCAAGTCAAATGATGAGCAATGGAACCACTGTAGGTGTGGACACTCAAAGTGTACTGGAATCAAAGTTCAACAATGTGATGACACTCTGCGCTATGGTTCCCCTGCTGGTCTTCACTTGCCTTAACTCCATTCTACACCAACGGTAAGTAAAAAAAATGTCTGTAGGGGTCCTCTGTTGTAGTGTGTGAACATTGTTATTACAGTGTTTGGCACTGATGTATTATAAATTCTCATCAGCAATACAAGAGTACAGGTCATGTGTAGGTTAGTAGGTGTTTTCATGCATATAATAATTTATGATATCCTCTTTATACAAAACTGCTTCTTCCCAAAAAAGCAATGCAGGATAAGTACAGCAAGCATGCAGGGTACAGCACCACTTTCCTGCAACTTGCACTAGAATCTTTCCATCTTTTAAACAAATTCACTCCTGCTGCCCTCTTGAGATCTTTCGAGTTATTCACATCAGCTGCTTCAGAATACCTTCCTCCATCCTTCAAAGAAATGTTTTATCGGTCCTCTCTCTGTCTCCAGCATTCCCCAGAAGGTGCGGATCACAGGCAGCCTGACAGCAATCCTGGGGGTTTTTCTAATGACAGCTATAATAGTGAAAGTGGAACTTGAGCCCCTACCTTTCTTTGTGATCACCATGATCAAGATTGTTTGCATTAACTGTGAGTCATTCCTTCTTCTATCTTCGTCTTGCCAGCTTTTTGGTACAACAAGATCATGTTTCTGCCACTCATCTTTAATGTACTGTATATGTAGCAAGCCCTGCTCTGCTCTAAAACTAAACCAGCCTGAGCTGGCTTGTGTTGTGTACAAATGAAGAATTTCTAGTTAAATGTTTGAAATAGAATATATTGATCTGAAAAAAAATCCAAGTGGTAAAAACAGAAGCTCATATATCAACCATACCTCTACTACATATTTTACAAAGTGGAAAAGATTAGTTTTCCAGCGTTTTAGATTGCAGCATGTTATTCAGCATAAAGCATTTCTCATTATTTGAAAAGCAAGAGTATAATAGTAGAAAATGCCTAGTGGACACAACTACCAGTCTGGATTTGACAGGGTGATCAGGTAACTTCCAACTAGCAGCTTTCCACCAGGTGAAAAGAGAAAGCAAAAGGTCCTTACTGGACAGATCTACTCATGCCGCCCACTCAGACATGCAGACCACAGCAGTATTTGCAGATCTCAGTCGTGGTTGGTGGGGACATCTGCTCCACTATGTTGCTCCCAGCTTCCAACATCCAGCAGCAAGAATTGCGCCAGCTTCCTTTTCTAGTGCGGTCCAAGGGCCAGGGTTCCTGGCAGTCAACACTGGAAAGACAGCGCAGTTGTCAGCACGCAGCTCAACCATAGAAATTCCATCAAATGTACCTTGGCTGCAGGGGAGGGTACTTTCCTTTGCATAGACTGAATTCTGGCAGTGCCTCTCCATACTAATCATGTATCTCCTCCTCGCTTTGTGCCTTCTTCATTCTTGGGGCAAGATCTGATATCGGCTCAGCTTCCTCATAGTCTATAGTTCCCTCACAACAAATGTTCCGTCTGATCGAATATCTTCTTACAGGCCTACTGTCCGCTTGCAAATTTCCCCCTAGCTGGAAGGACAGGCATTAATCGAAGAAATGTCACCCTATCTCAAGGCAAAAAAAAGTTCCTGCAGAATGTCACAGCACAAACTTACGTTCCATACCTGTAACACCTATCCCTTCCATGTCCCTCCTGCAAGCATTTGGAGCCGTACTGCAGGGCAGCCTCTTCGGCATGGCGGGCTTGCTTCCTACATCCTACACTGCTCCCATCATGAGCGGTCAAGGCCTTGCTGGCACTTTTGCAGCCTTCTCCATGATCTGTGCTCTTGCAAGTAAGTCTGGCTCATACAGTATTTCTGTGTGCTACGCTCTAATTAATAAAATGTTTACATCAATTTGTGTGACCTGGACCAAATTATATTTATATGACATGAAATGGCATGACATGACATTACATTACATTGCACATGTCTGTAATGTAATATGATGAATAACACAGTACAGCTGGGACACACTTGTACCAATAGGCAATGTCTTTGAGAGTAAACAGCACATGAAGGTACCTACAAAGTTATATAGACTGTAGGATGGACACAAGCATCAAGTACATAAGAATAGAAAGGAAAGTAATGGGCCTGTTAAATAAAAGTAATGTGTTTATGTCTAGAAATGAACATATTGATTAACATTAACATGCCGGCAGACTATTTCACACACTCCTGACCCTGTAACCGATGATTTACCACAGAGACTAGGTTTATGTATTTTAATTTCTGTTTATTCTGTGTTGTTTCTATTGTACGAATGGATTTTGGATTTGATAAAAGCACTGGTCAAGGGACGAATAATGAAAACAGAAAGACTTTTACTTTACCCTTTTAGACTTAAAAACCTTTACTTTCTCCACACTGAACTTAAATACTTGCGGCTTTTCCCAGGTGGCTCAGAACTGCAGGACAGCAGTTTTGGGTACTTTATCACAGCCTGCCTTGTCATCCTTCTGGCCATTGCATCTTACCTAACCCTACCCAAGATGGTAAGAAAACAACCAGAGCTCTCCACTCTGTTCTATTTGCTCTGACTGCTAGTTTCAGCTCAGTGTTAAGGCTTGTCCTGATTTTAGAAATCAGCCTGAACTTGTAAAACTAAGTGCTGTTTAAGAGATGTGCCCTCTCCCTTTTAGGAGTTTTTCCAGTATTATCAGAAGAATAAAGCAAAATCTACCTATCACGATGACAATAAAATGGAACTAATGAAGAAAGGTGAGCCTCAAACTGCAAAGATCGTCTTTCTAACGGAGTTCAATCTGTGCGGCACAGGTTGTGATTTGGCTGCGCACTGGAGAAAATCTGTGTGACAGACTGCTAGACAAAGCGCGTAAAAGTTGTAATGTTTTTGCCAGGTCACAAATCTAAAGGATTCTGTGTTTCCTCTTTTTATTGTAAATATCTTGCATTGCTTAGACGTTCTGCAAACCTGTTTTCCACTGCTTTTCCATAGTTCCAAGTTCAGGTGCGGTAGAATGCAATGCAATATTTACTTTTATATAACTTTTAATATTAATTGATGTTTAAATCGTGTCCCGTGCACTATCGCCCGAGATTCTCCAGAGAGTCCAGTGACCCTCAGTCCTACAGACAAAGACTCCACTCCCAAAGTGTCCCTGCTCACCATCTTCAGGAAGGTATGAAAGGGAGGGAAGGAGTCTGCCTACAAAAGTTCTTACCTGCTATGCAGTATTTCATCCAGATTATAACAACATGTTTCAGTACTGGAAGCATCACCCATTAAGTCAGGAAAATATGAACAAAACTTGCAGTAGGTCATGTATATTATCAGTGGGTCAAGTGATTTTGTCTGTATCTTCTCCTTCACCAATACCCTCTGCAGATCTGGTTGACAGCTTTCTCTGTGTGCTTTGCCTTCACTGTCACCATTGGCATTTTCCCCGCACTGACTGCAGATGTGAAGTCAACAATTGCGAATGGTAGTGCTTGGGGTGTGTATTCCAACCGCCGACCATCTGGAGCTGTCAGTTGGTTGCTGTGCTGCAACATGTAAAATCATAGGCAGGTTTTTTGAGCTGCAAACCTAGAAGGTATGCTGGTGGAGGAAATGATCACATATTTAATAAGGTAAGTGTAGTGTCAGAGACAGAAGTGAACTATTTAATGGAAAATACAAAGGTTCGCATGGAGATAATGAAGTGCCACTGGAGTACTAACACATAAGTGGAACTTCTCCATTGTCTCCCTCAACCTTGCTGTGAAAAACTTCTTCTTTCTGGTAGAGCATGTTTTTAACATGTGTGCGTTAAAATGATGTTCAGGTCTTATAGGTGTTATGTAGATGATCTGACTTATTGTTGGTCCTTTAGTCATGCAGTGGGGTTATTCTTTTGTAAGGCTCTTTGTATTTCACCCAGTAATGAAGAAATGCACAGAAGTTAGTTATTGCTTTATGGTTAAAAGAAAAATTCTGTTCACACTATTTGTAATCTTTTCATCCAGTCTGGATAACAATTTATGGCAAGGAGATTATTTTAATCTCTTTATAGGAAACTTGCTCATTTATGTATAATCAACACAGTTTTAAAGTTTAGCTAAAAAGACAAGATGGATATTGTGCTAGTTTTTCTACACGGGTCTTAATGTTAAATGTCAGATGTAGGTGGCATCGTACATTTACATTTACATTTATTTATTAAGCGGATGCTTTTCTCCAAAGCGACAAACATCTCTAAGAAAACACAATTTGTGCATTACATTAGGAGAGAGAGACATAGTTGCAGACATGTGATTCTTAAATAAAGTTAGTTTGTTTCTTTCCACCATATGAACCAATGTTCATCACACGAGTAACTGCATATTGCACATATACAGAGGTCATAGGTTCTAATAGATAAAATCCACTTAAGGCATCATATTGGTTTTCTCTTCTTATCTTCCCAGATATATATTTCATTCCTGTTTCATGTTTTCTGCTTTTCAATATAATGGACTGGGCTGGAAGAAGCTTGACTGCTGTGTGTCTATGGGTAAGTTCACAGCAGTCTCAGCCCCAGATGAACAACTGACACTAATGAATTTTAGATGAAGACTTCTCTGCTTTTGACTAAAACCCTCAACAATCCTCCTTTTCCCTTTTATGGCAAAAACTCTGATTCAGTGTGTATTACATGACAAAATAAATTATTATTACTATTATTACACACGCATTGTCTGAAACCGCTTGTCCCATTTGGGGTCACGGGGAGATGGAGCCTAACCCGGCAACACAGGGCGTAAGGCTGGAGGGGGAGGGGACAGACCCAGGACGGGACGCCAGTCTGTCGCAAGACACCCCAAACGGGACTTGAACCCCAGACCCACCAGAGAGCAGGACCCGGTCAAACCTGCTGTGCCTCCGCGTCCCCGATTATTATTATTATTATTATTATTATTATTATTATTATTATTACAGCAAAGCAAATAAAAAAACATAAACTTGAGAAGTCAGTAATATATAACAGGTTAGTTTCTCTCTATGTCAACAGCATAGTATTGCTACTGAAGATAGATAGAGGTTGCCGAGGCAAATTTAATTGCCTTAGATGTTTTTAAAAACCTGAAGAAGAAGCTACAAATTATTTAAAAAAATGTTCAAATAACCTAGCAGCATACAATAGCCAAACAACTGACAGCAAAGAGTGTATCTGTTGAAGCCACAACATGTAGAAAGTACTGAAACATCTCCATTTGTACTAGTGACTAACAGCAGAAATGCACTGTTGAGAGGTGTGTCCAGTGAGGCCATGGGGCTGCTGAAACGTGTCTTTATAGTGGCACAGAATGTCAGCGCCAGACTGAGGCTACTTGTGAAGCTGAATATTTAACTCAAAAATGACCAGGTCTGGCATCTTGCAATTACTTGTGTCTTGCACTTTGCAAAGTTTGTGAAGCTGAAAATTTGTGTTTGTCCAGTGGTTCATTCTCCATATCATGTTCTAGTGCTCCTGGGAATGGAGCTGCCAAAGGAGAAATTAAAAGAGCTGAAGGTTTTATGCACGGCACAGGGTCAGAAGAACATACAGATAGACCCTGAGATACCCTGAGAAAAAGCAAATATGTCCACATACATACCAATACCAAAACCAATAAAAAAGTAAAAAAAAATGAGTTGAAGGACCTACAGATCCTTCATGTAATGAATTAACTCATAATGAAAAGTAAAGGTGCTCTGCACAGCCTCTAGAATCCAGAGTCCTTTGTGACTGCATACATAGAGAGCACTATCAAAATGTAAAGCAGGACTGATTCTCTGTGGGATGGAAGGAGCACAGCAGTATTTCACAAAACTGGACACGTTGAGTCTGTGCAGATTGGTGTCTTCGGTCTGTGCCAGTGATGTGTCCTTTTGTGTTCATCCACAGCCAGGGAAGAACAGCAAACTTCTGCCATTACTTCTGTTGGCACGCATGCTTTTTGTTCCACTCTTCATGCTCTGCAACGTTCAGCCCAGGAGCAACTTGCCCGTTTTCTTTTCACACGACGCCTGGTTCATCTTCTTCATGATCCTCTTCGCCTTCTCAAACGGTTACCTGGCCAGCCTTTGCATGTGCTTCGGGCCCAAGTAAGGAGCACCTATTTACCCAGGATTAAACCCATGCTTAAATTTCTAGTACTTCATGTTTCTTTGCCAGCTGATTTTGTTGTTTTTCATGCTTTCCATCTTGTATTGTTCATTGACTGAGACTTTCAGCTAGAATTTCTTTAGAAAGTTTCTTTTTCAGATTTTGTTTTGTTTCATCTTAAAATTTGATGGAAGTGTTTTGCAATTTGCACAGTTCATTGAATCAATGCCTAGTAGGTCTATGGCAGTAACTCCATGTGCTTGTGACAAATACAGCACTTCACTTTCAAGCCAAAGAACTAACCTTTAGTTTTATGAGAATGAAACATTTCACATTTTCGCAATGGACTCTGCAGCTCTGGTCGCTGTTGTAGCTAACCTCTTGGTCACTTCAGTCACAATCGCCATTATTATTCATTACCTCGGTATGGAGAGATGTCCTGATGCTGGTGCTGTGTGGATTGCCCTGTATTTCTCTTTTTTTACAAGTCTTAACTATGCTCCCGGGAAGGTTCAGCGCTTTGCAAGTCTTTTGGCAACCTTATCCAACTCTCTTGCCAGCTCATTGGTCTTCGTGACAGTGTAACTGGACAATGTAACTGTGCTGTTTCTATTTAGGAGACCTTGCAAAGTCAACAACATTTATTTATGAAAATATGTAATTGAGCAGGTGGATTCGAAACCAACAGAGAGGGGTTTCATTTACATTCTGATCTGATGTATCAAGAAATGGGAACTGCTTTAAACTGTTAATACAAAACAATAACACAATTTTTCATTTTGAAATTACTGCATGATGATCCAACGATCCAATTTTTTACTTTGTAACACAGCAAAGTTATCAGTGGAGAAGTTAGTACTTCTGAAGAGTTTATTTAGATTTTATTTACATACCCTATCATTTTGTATGTTTTGAATTAGGCTTAGCATAGAGTTAAGATATAAAGAGAACAATTATACTTCCCATGTGGTATTTTTTATTGTAAATGACTATTGTCTAATTTATTTTATCCTTCTCAGTGGTTATAATAAAAGTAACTGTTTAAATTCTCTCTTCAGGAAAGTGGAAGCCCATGAAGCAGAAACAGCTGGAGCCATCATGGCCTTCTTCCTGTCTTTGGGTTTGGCCTTGGGAGCTTCAATATCCTTTGTTTTCCGAGGGCTCATTTAGAACGTCTCCCACATTGTTACTTCATGTGACCCAAAGGCAGTCCTTATGTTTTTCACCCCAGGTCAGATAAGACTCTTTGAATTCATATTTTAGTTGTTTTTTGAATAGTGGTGTGAATTTTGCAGCAGACAAGGTCACTTGAGTAGTTCGATGTAAAATTATGTGCAGGTAGTGTTTCAAAGGCAAAGGTCTTTTAGATGTATGAGCAGGTTCCAACATCTCATACTTGAATATGCCAAAGCTTCCATCCAACATTTTTGCTCTTTAAGTCAGTCAATATAAGCTCAATAAGGCACATGTTCCTCACTTTACTTGTGGGCCGTAACTGTCATTACTACAAAATAAAGACAGAAATAAATATTTTATTACCTTGGAGCTACAGTAAATTAAAACTAAAATATGGACAGAATTTCTAGGCGCAGTCAGGGAACGGAGGGTGTCTGCTTTGGTGGCCGCGAGATCTCGTCTCTGCTTTTTGCGGACGATGTGGTCCTGTTGGCTTCATCAAGTCAAGACTTGCAGCGTGCACTGGGGAGGTTTGCAGCCGAGTGCGAAGCGGCGGGGATGAGAATCAGCACCTCCAAATCCGAGGCCATGGTTCTCAGTCGGAAAAAGGTGGATTGCTCCCTCCGGGTTAGGGGGGAGTTGCTCCCTCAAGTGGAGGAGTTTAAGTATCTCGGGGTCTTGTTCACGAGTGAGGGAAAAATGGAGCGGCAGGTTGACAGGCGGATCGGTGCGGCGTCCGCAGTAATGCGGTCATTGTACCGGTCTGTTGTGGTGAAGAGGGAGCTGAGTCGTAAGGCGAAGCTCTCAATTTACCGGTCGATCTACGTTCCTACCCTCACCTATGGTCATGAACTCTGGATCATGACCGAAAGAATGAGATCGCGGATACAAGCGGCAGAAATGAGTTTCCTCCGCAGAGTGGCTGGGCGCACCCTTAGGGATAGGGTGAGGAGCTCAGTCACCCGGGAGGAGCTCGGAGTAGAGCCGCTGCTCCTCCGCATCGAGAGGAGCCAGTTGAGGTGGCTCGGGCATCTGTTCCGGATGCCTCCTGGACGCCTCCCTGGGGAGGTGTTCTGGGCTTGTCCCACTGGGAGGAGACCTCGGGGCAGACCCAGGACACGTTGGAGAGACTATGTCTCCCGGCTGGCCTGGGAACGCCTTGGGGTTCCCCCAGAGGAACTGGAGGAGGTGTGCGGGGAGAGGGAAGTCTGGAGTACTCTGCTCGGACTGCTGCCCCCGCGACCCGGCCCCGGATAAAGCGGAGGAAGATGGATGGATGGATGGATGGATAAAATGATTGCAAATGAACATATAGGCTTTTGTTGGATAATGGGTGTAATTCATTCATGAATATGGAATATGGCCATTTTTTTTCACCAAACATGCTAAATTGCTGTCTTCTCTTTTAAATATGGAAAACATCTGATTTAGAACAAAAACTAGAATAGCAGAAATGCTCTTCACACTTCACATTTACCACATGCTTTTCTCTAAAGTGACTTACAACATTAGGCTACTTACAGTTATTTATGCATTTATACAGCCGGGTAATTTTACTGGAGCAATTTAGGATAAGTACCTTGTTCAAGGGTACTAGAGGGGCTGTGAGCACCCAGTGCTCTCTACTGGGCAACTGTGCCAACTGCTTTTAAATGTAATATATAAAGGAAAGATTATGTTTATTATTACTTCATTGCCTAAAAAGAGTGTTTCCATTATAACCATACTCATAACATGTGTAACCCCTTTCTGTCTGGGTTAAAGCATTATTTGCAATAAAAGAATTGTTAATCAAAACACATAAAATCTTGTGCAATGATATTTCCTTTCAAGAGAATTACATCACTTCTATCTGCTAATTGTGAGACTGGTGAGACTTTGCATTTTTCACTTTTAAAAATTCCTCTGAAACTTTTTTGCTTTAGAGCTCATTGTTACTAGTAGTGGTAAGGAGTCGCAACAGACAACAGAGGCAGCACAACAACTGACATGTCAGAGAAGGCAAGCTCCATGTGGGGAAGGAAGCTGCACACCTCATATGGTGCCTACTGTCATCGTTCTTCAGAAGCCCACTACAGTACACAATTCAGTATGAAAACTCAGAACTGTAAACAACCTCACTCTCCTGTTCCTTTCTGTCTCACTCACTCACACACTGTTGTTAACCACTAACCATTCGCGGATACGCTACGCTATTTAGGGTACACCCTGGATAGGATCCCAATCTATGTCAGGGTGGCCACACACGCACACGTTCACTCACTTCTGGTCCATAGATTCATATGCTCGAGAAGGTGAAGGCAAGTTTTTCTGAGGTGTCTCAAAGTTCCTGCAGGTATGGGTACAGTATACACTTCTTTGTCCATTTCCACAGCTTTAATTTCCACCTTGGTGGAAAGGGGACACAATAAAAATGTATCAGGAAGTAAAGTAATTGAGGAATAACATCCTTTTATTGATCAAGAAATGAAAAAAACAAGTACTTCACTACAGACAGCCTTCAGACAAAATTAAAACTAAAAGATACAGTCAAACCAGTTTGAATGGTCATGTTAAACACCAAACAAAATTCCTCTTCCAATGGCAAGGAAAAACTGTTAATGACCAGCAAAATAACAATAAAAAACTCTAAGGCTATGCTGTACATGGTTATTTACTCCCCACACATCACATACATAAACTGTACATATGTACTTAACATCACACTACCATAAATTTAAAATGATAGTGGAGTTATTCAAGGCTATTTACAAAAATATTTTATATTTGCACCACCACAGGTCTTGATTCTTTAAGCGAATCCACTTCAGAAGCACTCACCGTTTTCCTTACTTCACTTGGCTGAATTTCAATATTTTAAATATTTTAAGACTCCTGTTACCTGGAAGAGTTTTGAATACAAAAACATTTTATGGTTAAAAATATTAGCTTATGTAACACTACTAAATATTGTGGTTGGAGACAATCCACTCAGGTTTTCAAGCTTCAAAATGTTTTATGAAACAGCCTACAAGAGATAACCTCATATATAGCGCTCTGGAATATATTTTTTGGAAAAAAGGTCTAGGGTGTACTGATAATTGGCTTTTAGCTTGTGAGACTGCTAACCTTAGGAGAGATTGCTTAAGGACAATCAATATCAAAGTTCAATTTCAAAATGGAGATGTAATTACATTAAAATATATTACGTAATACTGTGAGTATATATACATATGTATATATACTGTCTGTATACTGTATATGCAAATATACACACACATATATATACATACTGTATATACAAATATGACTCACAATATTTGGTATAAAATATTCAGACTGATTAAACGTCAGATGAAGTCATACAAATGCAAGCAAAATTTGGCAAACCATTCACACTGATAAAATAACAGTAACAGCGTAAGCCTTTAACATTTTTATGTTTAAATGAAACCAAAATCTATCTGTCAAATATAACTGTGAAGACTATACAGAACATCAAACAAGCAAAGATATAAACTAAATGTATCTATATATAAAAAAATGTTCTAAGTTATGCAGCTTTAAAGTTACAAATAGGTTGATGCATTTTTATTACATCACATTATATATATTAATACCATACTAGAACATAGCTTTGCAATGAGACATCGGAAACTTAAGAATAAAAAAATGCGTAACTATTGAAACCTGCAACAGCTTGTAATAATAAATGCATTTCCACTGTGGAGGAAACACACTTGTCATAGACTGAAGCAGGTCTCTGTACACATTTATTTATTCTTACGTTTCATCCGTGAGTTCCCAAAGTTAGACAAGAGGAACTGCACTAAATTTACATTTTCATTTATCTTATTAGATAAATTGACATTTCTGAAGAACATTTCTTTTTACCACAAAACATTTCTGAAGAACATTTTCTGTCACTTAAATCCAAGTTTTGAAAGAGATTACAGAACACACTTTATAGTCCACAGGGTGAGCCATCTTAAGCAATGCCTTTCCATGGGACGACATACAGACACCTCTCGATTTACGCAAATAGACCGTTCTTCAATCCCTTACGTAAGTGAAAAGTTATGTTAGATTCCCCTCCTCCACCACCATTTAACATCATCGCGTGCTCCTTTATACGTGCAGCATCCTTCACTATGGTATTCGCATACCACTAACCTGGTTCCCATGCTATAGACGACTATCTTTGTCCACCTTCATACTTCCTTATTATGTTAAATTTCATCTCCAAATCAATTGCTGTATGCTTGCGAGACGGCAACTGGGAAAGATGCAGCTTCCTGCCTTGTCTGGCTACGCCGACTTGCACGTAACGTATTTCAGATCTTTTGCGTAAGTGCCATCTATAAATAATGTGTATGCCGGAAATTTTTTACGTAAATCCGAATTTACGGAAGCCAAATTTACGTAAGTACAGGGGTCTCTGTATCAACGTTCACCCTTCACTCATTCTGCAGTATAACATTGTTTTCAGTTAGCCACCTGCAGATCAAAATGGAAAACTGCAAAGTAGTATGGAAATACCACAAAAACACCTTACTCATCTTAGAAAACTGAGAAGGTTCACCAAACTCTGTGAGGGTACGAATATTTGAAGGGGCAAACACTAAAGTCAGCGATGTGTCTCAGTCACACTTGACACTTCCAGGTATCACTGAGAACAGGCACCTGCTGAACAATACTCTCACAAAGTGGTTTCTCACAACTGAAAATTAAAGCACAAACACTGCGGTAGGAGACATATCTATTTACATCAGAACTGTACCTTTTAGGCATGTTTTTTGGAAATGTCAGTCTTTGGAATTAGCCTCACTGAAGAACTGAATGAGACATTTGTGAAAACATCAATTCACAGGTAAAGTAATTCCCGTGTGTAATAATGGGACTACTATTTCTTGCTTCTAAACTGAGACCATGCATCAAAGGTCACAAAACAAACACTACAAAAACTGATGATTATTGTCTCCTCAAAAAAATGTAATAAAAATTGGGATTGTTCAATTGCCATTAATTTTGTAATCCTGAAATATACAGTACATTTTAAGTATTGCTCTGAACTAACAAATGTGGTGTTGCTACAGCACAAAATGTTCATTGTCTTTATATAATAAAAATAGTGGGGCTATATATTTCCAGCATTTTCAGCCACAGAATTGGAACTCATGATTCACACAGATCATAGTTTCAAAATGTCTTCTTTAAATACAGCCTTAGTGGCTGAACTACTTACTGTAAGTACAATGTCACATAAAATATCGCACAACTATATTTTCCTAAACAAATACAAGCACATATCTATATACAGTAGTTAAGGAGGCAGAGGTGAAAGTAAAAACTGCAAAAGAGACAACCAAAAAAACACATCAAAGTACAGTATGTCAGTATGTACAGTATATTAAAACAGAACAGACCATCAATGTAGATTACAATTCTGACAGTCGGTGAGTTTGTTATTGGTCTGACTGAGCTCTGTATACCTTAGTGAAGGTATGTCTTGTGAACGTCTTCACTTTGGGATTGGGCACATGTAACTCTTCATCCTTTTGAGACACCCGGGGGGGTGAAAGTTCATCAAACACTTGGAAACACTGGCATTTTAACAGAATCCCAAAGTGCAAGCGAAACGAATCGTTGTGCATGAAAAATTATTTTCCATCAGACCATTTCTTAGCAAGACACTCATCTTTACTTTTAGTTCTTGTAAAAGTATGCAGTTAAGAGATGTCCTCTATTCATTAGCATGTGGAACCAATGTAAAGTAAGCAAAAGATTTTTGTTCAAAGGAGCAATATGTAAATGCTAAAAAATATGAGAGACCACAATGGAGTGTGAATAAGGAAAAATAAGCTGTGTACAAAATACTGACGGAGACTTTAGAGACCTTTAGAGGCATCTTTTTCCCTCCTGGAATATAATTAAAGAAACCAGACAAGCATCTAAGAACATCTGATGCATGCACCTAATGCAGGTCTTGCCTTCAGCGCAGGCCAAACTCCAGAGCATCATGGGCTATCCAGTGGTATTGTGGGCAACATGACTACCTCTGCTCTGCAGGGAGATCACAAGTTATTGTGGAGGTATCACTGGGTCATTTTCTGAACAGAAGTCACAAGTACCAAACACATTCTGTAAGCTAAAGCGACAGCTCAACACACTGAAAACTTCCAGGCAGTCTAACACATCATGTTTGTTGCCACCCTCATTATGTACAAGTACTTTACATTACAAATGACATCCCTTTTCCTTGATTAAAAAACCCTAGTCAACGTGCAAGCTATTAGTTTCTCTACTAGGGGCAAAAAGGCTTCTCGTTTTAGAAGTTGGCTTTTCCTGCTTCAATCTACAGGACAAGGAGCAGTATTGTGTAAAGAAAATACAAGTGTGTGAACACACTGAACATTCACATTCCAGGGAACGCTGTGCTGACTTAGGTGTGGATCCGGAAAAAAAAAAAACAACCAAGGACTTGGGTTCTTGTGTAGTTCATTAAGAGCATCAGCACGGTCTCCTCCGGTGCACAGGCCGTGGGTGATGTCGCATGGGCAACGGTGCACTAACAGAGTGCTGTGTCAACAGCCCCACCACAGCTACCTTCTTCTCAAGGATGCAGACTGACACAGAGGGTTGATCCTTCCATGCAAATGGTCTCAGAATCTGAAGAGAACTTTTGGTGTGATGATCCTCTGACGGAGAGCAGCACTACCTTTGGTTCCTGTTTTCTCTCACAGTACCTCCCTTGTCTACACATCCCCCCCGCCCCCACCTCGCCGCTGCAGAACAGGTGTTACTGGTGGACCTCGTTGGCTATGAGGCTGTCCTCTCCTGACTGGAAGTCTGCCTCATTGATGCTGTTCCCCGCATGGATCATTTCCTCATCCTGCGAGGAGCCTTGGCCGTCTTCCTCTCCACTGCCTGCACCTGCCTCGTCTGAGCTGGGGTCCTGCAGAACCTGGGCAATATACATTTGCTAGGGGGGAGAGGGCAAAGCACAAAAGAGAAGAAAAAACCCATAAGAGTTTTCAAAGCTGCAGGATTACATACAAACCACCCACCAGATACGAGGACACTGTTGATAATGGAAACATGATAACAGAAAAAAAGGAGCAAAATAAAGGCAGGTGGGGATCCACATATGTCAAGCAAGTTCTAAAAGAGCCCAGAGTAGAGCAACACAACAAGTCATAAAAACTCTTCGGTGTGAGTTCTCCCTAATAGTGCTGGAAGAGCAGAACATTTCCGGACATTTTTCAAACCACTTGGAGTATGTAGACTGCTGTAGCTCGTTCATTCCATTGCGATTTAACAGTGTGTTGAGAAAGGTATTACTGCATGTCGTAAACTGGTTGATCAAGCAGGTGTAGATGGAATAAGAGTTCACGCCCACTTACTGCAGACTTGTTGGTGGGTGAGGTAGTGGAGCACACTGGGCGGCCGTTTTCCACTCCATCCACCTCCGTGTCCTTGGTGTCGATCTGCAAGATAAAATACGGGGTCACCGCACTAGCTGATCGAAAGCGAGCACTGCACCACAGTTTACAATCGGCAGCAGTACAGCAAAAAAAACCACGACAGCGGTGACCCGTACCTTGAGCACAGTGACTCGTACCTTGTAGTTGTGAGCACTGAGGTACTTGAAGTGCCCAAAGCATATGTGGGAAAGGCAGACCACAATGGTGATAATGAGGACCACCAGGGTAAACATGGTCGTTGGGGTCACGAATCCTGTGCGTGAAAAGAAAGTTAGTTTCGCCAAACAGAATTTGTCATTGTAATTTGAGTACTCATACGTGTTTGGAAAAACTTACCCTTTTTCAAAAGTACCCCTGTTTCAACTATCAAATGCACCCCATCTTAGAAGAGTTGCTGACATTTAATCCAATTCAAAATTTAATTCTCTACTGTTCTGCCAAAGAAATACACCAAATGCAGTTTATTTCAAAATTCCAAGTTACCATTTCTAAAGTCTGTCAGTCCATTAATGTGTTCTTCATCCTATAGTAATCCCATTAAGATACAAGTATAATACTGTTCGCGAGACACCAAAAACCTTAACCCTAACCCTAACCCTAACCACTGCATCTGTTTGGTGTAAATGACTATCCTGAAACATGCAATGTACAGCAACACCTCACCTGTGCGCACAGTGGAGAAGAAGAGAAGCCAGAAGAGACAGAGGATTGGAGCAGCCACCACCTGAGTGACTGCACCCGAGTGGATCTTTTTATCCAGCTTGGAGGGCAAGTAGGCGTAGTACATGTTGTAGCGGTCCACCAGGTGCTTGAGAAGCATGTACATCAGACCTGGTAAGGGGGGGCAACCTGAGCTCAGAGGCAGGAACTTGACTGTTTTGAATATGACATGTGGCTTTGAGCAAACTGCTTCTTGAAAATGGAAGTAAAATTTTGAAAATGCCGGAAGAGAAAGACAGGGAAGCGGAGCTGCTCATTTCCTGCTGATCATCTGCAATATTGACCTAGTGACCCCAAGAGTTATACTGCTCTAAGACAGAAGAAGGAGGCACAGCCCCCGACAGATGTTCCCAGGCAGTGTAGAAATTACAATCCCGGAGTAGTTATTTCCTGCGTTGGCCAGCAAGTTCCCATAAATCCCCTAGAATCCATCCAGGGTCTAATATTGACTAAAGAGGGAGAACTGTGGGATTTTTCACTCACTACTGCAAAATTGGAATGTGTATCTATGTGCATGCACTGTACTTGTAATTTTAATTTTGTAGTTTTTTTCAAGCTCCTAGGAAGAGCACCGCTTTCCAGCCCTAGAGCTGAGTAGTGAACCTCAATTATTTCAATAAAAATATTCAGAAAAAATGACATGCTAAATACAGGCATTTGCCTTTGCTAAAAGCCCCTGCTAATGAACTGCAGAATTAAATCTCTTGTTAACTAATTACATTTGAATGTGGTCTGCAAAGAAAGCGTAGGCAGACTCAAGAAAATGCTGAATATGATGCCCTCAAAACAATACAAGAGTAGCAGAACAGAGAGCTCCTCCAGCGTACTGGATACCCACAGACTGGGGTGACTCACCGAATGGAACAATGATGGGGCAGGTGATGCTGTATGTCATGACGACAGTGAAGACGCACATCATCCAGGCATAGGCAGCGCCAAACTGGAACTCATACGCCTGGTGCTGGAGCGATAGGACCATCACACACTCAGTAACAGCAGCTGTTCTTAACAATGACTTCTAGTGGTTTATATGAAGGACTTACAATGTGTGCAGTAAAATTTCAGCTATTTCACCTTAATCACTTACATCTAGCACAGGTCAAATAGGCAATAGTTTCTGAAAATCAGAGAATATCAAGGAATCCCCAAATAAGCATGAAAAAATGTTAAACATTTCAATCCAGTCACACTTATTTTTTTGAGGTTCTCTTCCCTGCTGTGTGACACAGTGCAGCGAACAAAACAGCAAATAAAGTGGACACATAAGTGATGATAAAAGAAAGTCTGAACTGGGTTTTCCAAGCCTGGTCTGGAAGCAGGACAGCGAAGGTGTAACACACTTTTGTATTGTTTTCTGAGAGGTGTGTCACTTTGGGCCAAAGCATCTGCTGACTGAACAAATTAATAAATGTAAATGGAAATCATGGTAAAATCATAAGTCAGAACAAAACAAAAGTATAAAAATGACAATAGACATAAAACAGATGCCATTATTAATAACCAATTGTACAATGCAGGGCTGTGGTGGCCTTGAGTCTATCCCAGGAGCATAAGAGATGAGAGATGAGACACACTGGATGGGATGCCAGTCCAACACAGGGAATTCACACACCAAGGGCAATTTAGAGCCACCAATTTTTTCACCAGAAAACACATACCTTTCTGCTGTTGGAGAAAACCAACACGAACATGAAGAGAATATGAAAACACTACATGGACTACATGCTGTGCCACTGCACTGCCCAAGAACAACAGAAAAAAGAGCAAAACCAAAAATGATAACAATAGAGGCAAATGATGAGAGGGAAAATGGGAGAAGAGACAGAAAATGGAAGCATGCAAATGTGGTTATGGCAGCGATGCTGAACATGTGCACCGGCCTTAATTCTAAGGTGTGCAAAGTTGTTCTGAAACCCTGAGCTTGGAAGTGAGTTAGATTTTCCCCATGTTCAGTGGAAAAAAATGTATGGACTTGAGCAACGTATTCTTTATTTTTCCCCATGCAAATAAATGGTAATTAATTTCACTAGAAAGCAGATTTTCGAAAATGAATTATTTCATCATGCAGAGAAAGACTGTATCTGTAAGGATACAATACGATGGCAACAAAGGAGAACAAACATTGCATTGTACTGATTTCTGTTGATATATTCTAATAATATTCTACTGACATGTTCTCCTTTCTGAGTTGTAATATGTCTTCAGACTGTTCTACCTGAAAATTAAATAAAAACTAATGCCGTTTCCCAAGAGAATGAAGTTAGGAAATGGCAAGACCATGCAACACCCAATGTGGAAACCCTACCCTCTTGACATTGCGCCTCTCCGCGGCTGAGCGCGCCAGGCACAACCGGATCATGTACATCAGCAGGCCTGGGATGCGTAGCAGATCCATGGCATTGCCAATGAAGGCTGAGGCTATGACATAGTTGACGAAGAAGGCACCGTTGTCCGGGAGGAAGACACACCTAGCAAGAAAAGATGGCGAGAAAACAATGAGGGACCGAGCCGAGCAGCACAAGCAGATACCAATGCCAGAGTTGTACAAGAGTAGTGACTGCACACGAAGTGAGGAAAAAAACAGCAGATGTTTCAGCAGAGTATGAGACTGGAGCTGCTCTGAAGCGTAATGTTGGTGAGTTGCCTCGGAAGAGCTGAATGACACTGTACCTCAACAGGAATGTGGCCAGGCAACAGTGAAGAATATGAAAAGCAGAGAAGAACTCAAGGCTTCAATGTCATTGTGAAGCACAGCTATTTTATGAAAATCCTCATTTTGTTCTTAATAGTCCATAAAGTTATTTTTTTGTTAAACTGAAATTAGTATTGCTGTATCATGTACTATTATTTGGCAATTTTCTCAACAGTCAGAAGTGTCAAATGGTAAAAATGGTGTGCAACTTGCATGCAATTAACAGGAGTGTTGTTAGCTGGGAGACAAAATGGTAATTTTAACATTTAAAATACACACTTAAATCTGCGAGAAGAGAAAAAATGCTAATGTACATGCAATTTACAACAAGAGATCATCATCATACTTTATACACACTTCAGTTATCAGGTATATTGCTATGTGCCTTTTATCACAACTGAACACACAAGTACTACCACTACAGAAGTCATTTAAAGTTCTTTTGTTAAATAACACGCTTTTATGTTTAAGTAGCAGGCAGCACTGGTCCCTCGCAACTCCTGAGCTGAGGGTTCAGACACGGGTTCAAATCTCTCTCTGCATGGAGTTCAGGTTTTCGCTCACAGTCCACAGATGTGTGATTCAGGTGAACTGGTGAATCTAAATTACCCTTAGTGTGTGACTGTGCAAGTGAGAGTGTGCTTGTGCTTTACATTTCTTTTCTGTATGAATAGGTAAATGACTGTAAGGAGTTTAGTACTGTATATTTAGCTTTATAAGTTGCCTTGGACAAAGGTCTCAGGTGAATACTTGTTAATAGTAATTGTACGCTGCTCTGGAGAAGAGTGTTAAATGAAAAAATGCACATTTTAAGAGCTACCTTGTGAATTTTAACAAGTTGGAATTTGTGATAGTGTAGTTGCAGAATATAAGCAAGAGGATTTATTTTCTTGACTCTCTTGAACGTGCCTGTGTGCGGGGGACTGAGTTTCTTAGGAGTTTTACTTTAATGCTACGGGTGGTGAAAAGCCATACTCTTTGACCTGCTTGATACAGGACAATTAGTTTTTGGTAAACTTGTCTCCTCTGTGCTCTCATTGCTTTCTGTAGTTGCCCCATAGAGTCCCAAACCTCCTCACTTCTCTTAAACCAGTCATCAACAGCAGGAACACCACTAGATGAGGGGTCTATGAAAACAGGCTGATAGCCTAGGATGCACTGGAAAGTTGTCAGTTATGTGGAAGAGCGTACAAGCAAATTGTGTGTTTACTCAGCCCAAGGAAGAAACCGGCTGCAATTAGGCGCATGGACACACCTAAACAGGAACAAAAAGCCTTCCATTCTACAAGTACTGTGAAATAAGGGGGCAGCTGGTAGTGTAGTGGTTAGAATTGCTGCCTTTGGACCTAGAAGTTGCTGGTTTGAATCCCACCAACTGTTGCAGTACACTTAAGCCAGTTACTTACCTTAAATTGCTCAAGCAAAATTACCCCTGCTGTTCAAATGGGTAAATAATTGTAGGTAGCTTAACAGTGTCAGTTGCTTTGCAGAAAAGCATCAGCTAAACAGAAATGAACTACAGACCCTGATTGTATCTTCAGGAGTCCTCTAGAACCTAAAAAAACCTGCTGAAAAATGGTTTCTTCAGTCTCTGTGGTAGGGAATCAAGTGATAGACTTCAGAAAAGCCTTCATTTACAACTAAAAGAGTGGTGTTACCCTCTGACCTGGCTAAGTTGGTTATAAAATCCATTGATATGTGGGGCCTCCTATGAAGTTTTTCATTATCAGCAACTGCTTATTCAGGTCAGGGTCCTTCTTGTCCAAAGCCTTTTCAAGAAGCATAAGGGTAGTCAAGGGTACATCCTGTCTATGGACTGTGGGCGGAAAGCTGGGAACCAGGAGAGAACCCATACAAATGTTTTCATTTACATATTTAGCAGACACTTTTCTTGACAGCGACTCACAATGAGATACTTACAATTATTTACCAATTTTTACACAGTTGGGAAATTTTCACTAGAGCAATTCTGGATAAGTCCTGTGCTCCAGGGCGCTACAGCGGCAGGTGGGATTTGAAGAAGAAACTTTCAAGTCTAAAAGCAGCAGCAGTAACCACTACTGATTGCTGGTGCTCTGGAAGTGTTTCTAGAGCTGTGGGAACAACTGTTTGTCTAATGTAGTGCTGAGGTGGCACACACACACGCACGCACATACGTGCCTCTCACACGTAGGCACACTAAGGGCAATTAATGGGTAAACCAATACACCAAATACACATCTTTGCTCTATATGAGGAAAAAGGAGAGAAGATATAAAAACGCAACAATAACATACTGGCTCCACAGAGACTGAGTGTGGTAAAAACCCATGTTTGAAAGTACAGCCCAGGAACTCTGAGACAGCCAGTGCGCCATACAAGAAAAACAGAATGAACTAATGAAAAAAAGCCAATATGAAAGTAAGATAAATTATGAGGGGGGGGGAAAGGGGATGTACAAACGGAGCAATTGTTTTATGTATAAGCAATTTTTAACAAGTATCTTAAGCTTAGATTTAAATGTGCAGTACTGATACTCTGGACTTGGTTTCCAATTACATTTTCTCCATGCCTGAAAGATAAGTCAGGGTATTTATCTGTTTTGAAAAAATGTGTGAGCCTTTTATGACTTGTGACTCTTTTCTTAATTAAATTAATGGTAATGAAACATTCCTTTAACAATAATTATCTTCATGACCAAATGCTCAGGAATGAATTACACTCTTGTGATGGACACCTGTATATGCAACCAATATTACAGAACAGAAGATCTCACATGTATGAAAATGCTGAAAACACAAATGACGAAAAACAACTTACTCAAATCTGACTGGTGCATCATCCAAGAATTTCTTATTAAAAAGCCAGTGGAAGAAAACATCCAAACTGCATTTGGGTTAAAAGGAAAGATAACTGTTTAAAATTCGCCATAGAAAGACAAGTCAATCTTCTGTATAATGATGAAGTTTTTTGTCATTGCTGTAAGAATATCATTTGGGGGGGGTCTCAACTAAAGGTCTTTAAAAAACTTTTGCAAACATGCTGTTTTTTACAATGCTTTTGCAAAGCGAAACTCTGGGTTGCTTCTTACTGGTACACGGTACTCGCGCTCTTGGTGTTATATTTTACCTTCACTTTTCACTGAGAACCCCCACCTTTAAATAAGTACATGCTGTTGTTCTTTATAGTGGCCGTTATAGAAGACACCTTTTCTCTCCTACTGAAGGACTGCTAACATAATGAACAATGCCACTGTTACAACCACTGATGTTCTGTTGTTAAATGGGAGAACACTTCATTCTTACTTCTTAAAAATGCACAGAATGGTACCTGCTGAGTCCAAGGGAAGGAAGAAGGAGCACCATGAAAATGAGAAACGTGTAGCACTTGTGCATGGTGGTCCTGTTTTCCCCTGACCTGGAAAAAGGAAACAGAGACCTGGGAACTCATCAAAATTAAAAGGGCATTTAAAGAACTTTGTTTCCTCTTGCCTACTTGCTGCTTTTTCACTCGGATTATTTTGACTGTAAACAAACAGTCTTTGCTCTTTGACACTAATATGGACACAGAAAGTGCAACTTACACTGAAAGAACATATTGTGGAACGAAGTTTGCTCCAAAAATTAATAGAAAACATCTTTAATGTGGGCTGAGGTAAAGAGAATTAAAAGCCTGAACAGCTGTAAATTTACCCATCTTTTCATGTATTTCAGATTCAGATTTGGCAACTTTTATAAAAGAAAACATGTATAAAGATGAAATACAAAAAGTTGCAAAACAAATATACACTGTGTATGAAATACAAGAAAGCAAAGCCCTAGAAATATAGTCAGATGCAAACTGTAGACAAAAAGCAAACTAATGCTCCATAGAGGAGGACAAGCATAGGATGCCTGCAGTATAAGAAGCACATGACACACTGAACATAGATTAATAATACAGATAAATAAAAATAATGGATAAGTTTTTTAATTTTTACATTTTTTAAACTACACTGAAATTAAACATTGTTTCCTTTGTGTAACTTTTGACTTTGGGTTAAAATGGATCCCTCTGTCAACATAGCAAATAAATCTGTCGGGTTAAAATGTCACATAACTACAAATAAGGACCGACATGTCTACAACACAGCAGAACATGGTCTGGCAGACACCGTTTATACTGAATTTTTTACCATTTGTGTTGTTCATGTCTTCCTTTTGCAGTCTTGATAAAATCTCTTAAGTAAACTGCTGAGGAGGATGTTTTACAATAATAAACTGAACTGAATGGCAGCTATTAAGAGCAGCTGGTGGAACTGATACTAATGATTGTTTTGATGACATTTTTTTCCACCCATTTTTTTTTTTTTTTTTTTAAAAATGAACAAGAAAAATAAGGATGGTGGCTGAGTCATATATTCTTGACATGTATGTACATGTGGTGGCGTGTACCTTGTCCAGTGAGCCTCGAAGAAGGCAGAGTAGTACACGATGGTGGGTAACAAGGCAGAAAAGGCCCAGAGCAGCAGGGTTGGAAAAAATTGGGTAATGATAGGGTTCTGGGGGCACACAAAGAAGAGAGGGAAAGTGGAATCATGTCCTCGTTTTCTTCTTTCACTAACCACAAATAGCCTTACATGAAGCATGAAGAACTAATATTGGTTGGATTTACTTTATTTCTGACTTGAGAATTCAAGAAACTGTGGAATTCAGACATTATTCACACCAAACTATTTCGGGCAGAACATTTCACTTTTGGTGATTCTGAAGTTCTGGTGCCAGCCTTGAAGAATACCTTCTCAGGAAAATTCCCCTGTACCCAGGAACTCCAGGAATACCCCATGCACCGAAATCAAATGCTCCACCGTGCATTAGGCACAGAACGGTCAGAGTAATGGATGAGTACAATTTTTTGCAGCAAGGTGCCAACATTCAAATGTGACTGGGCTGGTTTAGCAGATAGGTAGGTAGGAAGATACGTAGGTAGGTAGGTAGGAACTACCCCAAATAGCTGGGTTTTTTTTGGCTGAAGTGAAAATCTGCCTTCCTTACATTGAGGTACTCCACTGGTTTAGTGACGTTGAATTTATCCATGGTGGAGATGATAATTGCAGGTGTGGTGAGGAAGAAGAGCAAGAGAAAGAGAATGCAGTTGATGATGAAACAGCGCAGCCACCAGGAGAAGCCCCCAAGAGACAGGTGCTCCCTGTTGAAAAAAGGAAGAAAAATCTGATTTCCAAACTGTATTATGTTCCTGACAATGAGTTATAAAATCGACATAGCAATAAATTTGATTTATATAGTTGAGAATTGATCCAAATACAGATTTCGCACAATAGCAAATCTTTATTTCATGTCAACTATCTGTAATGTTAATCACCAAACATCTTTGGCCTTACATCTATTTTTAGTAGAAAATTTGCTGAATTTTACTCCAAAGAGACTTACAATTATTTACATTTAAGACTATTCATTTAGCAGATACTTTTCTCCAAAGTGACTTCCAATGAACACTATGTAGTGTTACCAGCCCGCACACCTTATTCACCAAGGTGGCTTACACTGCTAGATACACTGCTCACTTACAATGAGTCATGCCATACACCAGTAGAACACACTTTCTGTCTGTCACTCGCACTAAGTGTGATTTTTTTTTAGAGGTAGCAACCCACCGGAAAAGTATGTCTTTGGACCGTGGGAGGAAACCCATGCAGTCCCCAGGAAAACATGCACACTAAACACAGACTGAGTAGGGTTCAAAGCCACATCCTCTCACGCTACCCAGGTACTGTGAGACAGCAGTGTAATTTGCTGTGCCACTGTGCCATGATTGACCCCATTTACATAGCTAGGTAATATTTTCTAAAGCAACTTAGGGTAAGCACCTTGTTCAAGTATATGATAGCAGAAGGTGGGATTTAGACCTAGGTCCTTTGAGTGGAAGGCAGCAATTCTAACTAGTATACCACCTGTTGTCCCATTAATTACTTTGTCTTGAGTATATAGTTACCTTTACATGACCTTACTATATTTTTGTCACTGCTGGTGAAAGGGGTGTACTGCATTTTTTTTTTTTTTACTTTTTTGTACATGTACATCCAGAAATTTTTTTAAAAATCAGTTTCATAATAATCACCTACAAAGGCATTTCAGGGTACTGAATTTTTTCTATACTCAATAGTCTACTTATTAACAGAAATGGTTTAAGGAAAACTGCAATTCCAAATATTGTGGACTTAAACAGTATGCTATTGCATGAGAATGAAAACAAAAAAACTAATCAGATTACTTTTCTAAAATGATACAACTGCGATAATGCAAAAAGCTCATTCTGGAAAAGGGTCTGAAGGTAATATTCACCTTCACAGCTTTCATCAGTGTTTAAAGTATCTGTAGCAACTGTGTTGTCAGGTCTACTGGAATCCAGCAGAAAAAAAAGACTGGACATTTGGACTGATGACTGCACTATAGATCCTTCTCATGGACTGACCCAGTTCCATACGTAATTAGCAGATGGGAGCACACAAAATTCAATGGAGAATGCACTCTCCGAAAAGGCTGCTCTGCCGCTGTGGGTCCCGCAGGACCTGTCACCATGTGTCAAGCATTTGAGACAGGGCAGTAGCTTGCATATTAAAGTGACAGATGTTTTTGGATAGTTTCGAGACATGATATTTACTAAATACACTTCACATCATAGGCCCTTGGCATTTGATGACAGAAAATAAGACCAACAATATTACAAGCTCTTTAAATCTCTAGATAATAACATTTTTTGCTTAAAAACTACTAGTAGTGGTTCCTCACCAGCGCACGTTCTGTGGGTCGGGGGCATAGGAGACACTCCAGTTATGTACATGCAGACTATCACTGAACTGAGATGACTTGGGCTCATGACGACACTTGCAACCTTGACAGTGACAAGCGTTGAAGTCCTTAAGGATTCTGTTGAGATGGAAAGGTGGGAGTCAGTACTACGAACACACACCATCTTTATTTAACACACATACACAGGTCCTCTCTTTCCAACACACACGCTCACGCATTAAGATGACTCACACTGCAGTCATGGCCTCATTCTGGAAAGTCACAAATGCCATCCCCAGAGGTTTTGTGTTGACTTTCTCCTTCTCTTTCCTGTATTCCTCCTTCAGCTTGGATTCAAGCTTGGTGTAATAGCTGACAGCCTCTTCCTGTTCATGCAAAGATGGTAGGAAAACCATTTTTGTCATAATCTGTATGTGCAGAGCACATCACCCCTGTGTTACATGTCAGGATCTTGACTGCATGTAAGCATAAACGCAGTTTCGTTCTTAAACACTGCCAGTCTTGTGCGGTGCTGTTTGTTTTCAATTAAGACATGTATTTCTGTGTCGACCCACATCAACTTCCAAGAATTCCATCAAGCTGATCTGTCATTAAAGGAGACTAATAAAATATAACACTGGTTTGGTAGCCTGCAGCACAGAAATTATGGACATGAACTGGTTATTTACAGGTTACTGGTTCAAACTTCACTGTTGTTCAGGTTTCATTTAATAAAATACTAGATTCAATGAAATTGAAATCTAGCTTTAATAATGACTCAGGTTCTGGAACCTGCCTTAGACAAAACTCTAAGCTAAGCTAATAACAGGCTAATATTTAAAAAAAAAAAAAACCCTTGTATTTTTCCGTAGAATTAAGACAAATTGCTGTGTTAAATTCAATCAATGACATATATCTTTGACATGTTGGAGTGTCACAGACCTCTTTCAGCTTTCTTCTTCAAATCTCTTACCACATTAAAAGATACCAGTAAATGTTGAAAACTACACATTTCCAGAGTTTATTCTCTTATTTACATTTATTCATAATGTTGGTTTCAGCAGGACATACTTTGACTGACATACAGAATATCATATAGTCTCAGGGTGAGTCAAATGACCAGATGGCTGGTAGCCCTTCCTGGATGGTACTCACTTCCTCACAGCCCTTGATGATGCAACAACAGAGGTGACCACAGGGCTTGGGATTGATCATTGTAGGCACGTGCTCCTTCGCCATCAGGTCAGTGAAAAACTTTTTGCTGCGCTCTGCCTTCTTCCTGGAAGCAATGCAGCCTCAAGTGAAATCAATCAGATCTTTACTAGTCAGATTATTAAATGCACTTGAGAGCTAACATATGCTGCTGAAGTTCATATTCATTCATTCATTATCAGAAACCACTCGTCTAAGTTCTGGATCGCCAGCAAGACCCAAATGAAATGTTTTAGTATAATCTACTTCCTTATAGAAAATAATGATTGGGGCCCATATCAGTATCTGATACTGCAGTTATCTTCACCTTCACAGAAATACCAACAGGCTTCTTTATAACAAATTTATATTGATGCAGTATTATCACTGCAACCTTTGCAATGTTAAGCTCATCAAATGTTTAGTGGAAATCACATTGCCTTTAAAATAATGGCTATGACAGTTGTACCATTTACTGCATACCAGGGAAAAGCCACATAGTTCAGGAAGGGAAAGTGTGTGCTTGTCCTGTAGGTGACCAGGCTTGATAGGACAAAGATGGACTTCAGTTATTTACAAAATCTATCAAAAAATTGGACAAAACTGGCACTTCCAAAACACAGAGTTTGCCACAAAAGAAGAAAAACATGTTTTTGCCATAACATAAATCATAAACAAAATAAACTTCGCCCCTATGGTTTCACTGTTCAGTTCAACTAGTTTTTTCCTGAAGTCCATTTACATACACAGGCTTCAGCAGCTGCACCATGTGCTTAAGGTAGGAGGAGACACAATTGATAGAATAAGTCATATGAGAGTGATGCCATTTAATAATGCCTCCTACAACACAGGCAAAGTCATTATGGCATCAACAGAAGACCCAGTAGAAAACCCTAAGGAAAAAAAGACCAGCATTTCTGAATCTTATTTCCAGGAACTGTGCAGTCTCAGAGATGATAGGGCGGCTATCTTGATCTTCTGCTAATTTCCCTAGTTGGTTATATTTTCCTTGTTGCTGCTGTCTGCCTTATTTTGCCAAGCTAAATACTTAGATGACACAGATACCAATGGCTTTCCTCATATTCGCAAACCTCAACAGATTGCTGAGTCAACAGGGAAGAGCTGCAGTCCGAAACAGCTAAGGGTTCACAATATCCTAAGTGAAGAATTCCACGATTTCAGATGTTTTTATACATTGGGAGACTTCCCTGTTAGATGAGGAGGACACTGCAATCTATGGCTAACAGAAATTACAAAATAAACAGCTTGCTGAAGTCAAATCTATAACCCACTAAGTGGCAACCAATATAGAAACAGGCCATGAAGTTTTCTGCAATGGGATGAGTGCCAAATCTTTAGACCCATTAACTATTTCTACTAGTTTTTTATTAGCTGTTGAATAAGTTGTGTATTGTTACACAGTGATGTCCGAAATAGAAGAATCTATGACATACTAATGTCCACTGGCAAAAAGAAATACTTACATCTCTGTTAGTCCTATACTTACCTCTCAGCATTCAGAGACATCAGCTTTGCAACATTATAGCACAAGCGAGCCTCCAGGACTGTGCAGTTCTCATAAGCCTGTCTGTATGGCAGCAATACCAAGATCAACATTAACACTTTTAATCCACACAGCCTAGGTCAGAACTGAAAGTGTCATATACAGTACTGTGCAAAAGTTTTAGGCACTTGGTGAAAAAGCTGTAAAGTGAGAATGCTTTCAAAAATAATGATCTTAATTAATAAACTTCTACAAAGCTCAGTAACATCCATAGTCAACAACCGCTTGGTGTGGCGGGCTTGGCCGGGTCCTGCTCTGTGGCGGGTCTAGGGTTTCAGTCCTGCTTGGGGTTCCCTGTAATGGACTGGCGTCCCGTCCTGGGTGTGTCCCCTTCCCCCTCCAGCCTTGCGCCCTGTGTTGCCGGGTTAGGCTCCACTTCGCCGCGACCCCAGTTGGGTCAAGCAGTTTCAGCCTATGTGTGTGTGTGTATACTTTCTTTCTTTAACAACACACAAAACCCTTCCTGCAATACTGTAACTTTTGCAAAAGGAACACTTGGAAATCTAAAATATGCTCTTTCCCATTGACACTAATGCAGAAAACATTAAATAACGGTCTAAAACAAATATTTCTGGGAAACATCTAAGTGCCTAAGACTTTTGCACAGTACAGTATGTACATGCATATCTACACAGACATGAATGAAGAAGTAAGTGGTGGTGTCTGTAGTAAATGTACAAAAGAACTTTACAAACTTTTTGAGTACAGGTAACAAAAGCACTTACTCAAAGTGTTGTTTTATGTGGGTTTCCTCAGCATACTTGGAGATCCCATTGATAAATAAGGTGCGCTTAACCTGAAGGAGAAAACAGAACTGTTTTTCTAAGAAAATGTACAGATTCAGAAGCAAAGTCAGGTGGAGAGGTTAATTCACTGTTTTCACATGAAAGTGCAAAAAGCAGTCTTGTCAAAAATGAAATAAGCTGTAATATTTCTGTTGAATATTTAGAGAAACGTGATTAATGACATTTACTCATTTAGCTGAGGCTTTTCTTTGAAGCAACGTATGCTGTTAGGCTACTTTCAATTACAATTACCCATTTATACAGCTGGGTAACTTTACTTAAGCAATTTAAGGTAAGTACCTTGCTCAAGAGCACTACAGCTAGAGGTGAGATTTGAACCTGCAACATTTTGGTAGAGAAGAAGCAACCGTAACCGCTACACTACCAGCAGTTACTAATCACTTACTGTATCTACTACAGAACAGCAACTAAAAGTCCAGATGAATTTAAATTCAAACAGGATTATGAAAGATCAATGTACCCTCCAGCTGAAACCATAAAAAAATACATCTTTTATACAGCTAGATATTTTCATGAAGCAATTATCTTCATGGGTACTACAAATATATACACTTGTGGGGGTTTATCTGGCAACCTTCAGGTTAAAAGTCCTGAAGGCCCACTTATAAATACATAATTATACGTATAAAGAGACTAAACATGTTACACTTCATAAACAGAAAAAATGACCTCAGCAATACTTAGCGATCCAAAGGAGATATTACCAAGTCATCCTCTTTGTAATGCATTTTGGATGTGTGCCTTCTCATACTGTAGACTGTCAGCAGCAAATACATGAACGCAAAAGACGTGTGAAGCCAAAGGAGGTTATTTCTGTGGAATACATAAATGCCAGTACACAGTGAGACAATTGTGAAAATGGTATGGCAACTGTATAATACATGTAATGTTTTTCATTTCTTATTATATACATAATACTCACCCAGAATTTAAGTTGGCTATAGTAGTTCTTCCAAAGCTGTAAGCATTATTTTCTGAAATAAGAAAAAACACCTGAAGTTAAAATTAAACTTGTATCTTTGGCAATGATAAAATTAATCAATATGACCAAGCTAATTATAATTTAAGGGCAATTAATTTACAGTAATTATAGTCCGTTATATCATGGGTTTTGGCCTATTTAAGAAATCCTGCAAATGAAGCTAAAGTTGGACTACTGCCAGATGCTTCAGCGATATCAATCTTTCAAACATATAAGCACTGTATAACGCTCTAGAGTGTTCTCACTACAATTCAGATCTGGAACTTCATTTAATCCATCAGCACCTGCCTTGTGTCCTAGTCTGAACTGCTGTACTATGATCAGCACCAAGTTACTCCATGCCATTCCTTCAACTTTGGCATGTGCTCAGCAAACAAAAGATGCTCGACTAGAAAATGTTAAGACAGGTCAAGCCACATTGCAAGCAGCACTGTTGATCATCAAAGATATTCATTCAGGAAATGGTATGAATGCTGAAAATGTACTTTCAGTCTTGGTCTACTAAGTCAACTCCAGATAAAAATGAAAAAGCAAACATGCCGAGAAAGCTGCCAGGAAAATACTTAAATTAGTCAGATGCAAGTTTAGACACTGAAGTTCATGAAGCTGGTGTGATTTGCTCACAATGAGCTTAAAATGCAAGGGTTCTTGCCCTGCTGAGTAATCAGTTAAAAGACATCTCAATTTGGGTGTGTGGGTTCGGGATGAGGGTCTTTCTTCCCCAGCCTAGATGTGGCATACTTACCCAGAAGATCTCCGGAGAAGTTGACAGGCAGTACTATCCCCACAGAGAGCACTCCTACCACAACCAACAGGCCAATGATATGCCTCTGGAACGAAAGGTAGTGTACCGCATCCTCACCACACTTCTCTCTGATCTCCTCATCCCTGGTGAAAAACAACATTGGAGAGTCGCAGGAAATTTCATGCAGGCCTCAGGATTCACAAACTTTGAAACCCTGTGACACACGTGCATGTGACTGCGGCAACATGGAGGAAGGAGGGACAATCAAAACACCCTCACACAATGTCCTCACCGCTAAACCTTTATTTAAACCTTCCCCATCAGTAGGAAAGCGGGTGACCCTGAGAAAGTGATGACAGAGCATGTCCATGTCAGAGTGAATCCACTTCCCTGACCTTCCCCACATCTAGTCCCTTACTGTTATCATCCCTCACCAGTCACCGTTCCTGTAAATACTATGGATAAAAGCACAAATTTCCCGCATATCTTCAGGCTGTTCTGAGCCCTTCTTCCTCACATGCCCCAGTACCACACTGTAACCTACTCATATCTGATCACAAGGTTATTTATAAACCTTGATGAAGTTAGATCTTTGGCCAGGTCGTTCTCCTTTTTCCGCACATCATCACAGGACTCAACGGCAACATTATCCTGCAAATTACTTACTTTATCCTGAAGACAGCTGTCAGCCAAGAACAGAAGCCCTGAAGTAATGAAATTGTAAAGAGGGATTTCAGTTATGGTACCTCTATTTTTATTTCCAAAAAAAAAGGAATACTTTTGAATACTTTTGAAATAGGGATAATTATACAGAGGTAAATTACTAATACACTTTTCTGACAAACACCAGTTTCAATATCACCAGATTTTGTCAAACACTCCTTGAATAGTCAACACATATACAAGATATACTTTCACATTATTAACAATCTTACATAAAAGTGAATATGAGTATGGCAGTTTTATGGATATCCACTCATGCAATTCGTCCTTAATGACTTGTTTGATTTGCTTCCCTGTGAACCTGTCCAAATGAAACATGTTCTCTGTCTTAAAACCCAGTCAAATAAACAGATTAAAACAGATTAGCACTTTGCCATCCACCATGTGATCTGGCTTGTCCTCTTGGATCAAAAGAAACCTTTCAGACTTATTACTCCATCGGAAAAATTACAAATTTCAATGTGTCAGTCAGAATACAGCTTTCAGAAGGGAAACTCTGTCATGATTTACCTTCTCACCATTTAATATTCCTTTGTGCTAACTTGTGTCCTTTTTGGTAAAAGTCACATAGGCAAGAATTGAAATTCAATGCACAAAAGAGTGACAGTCACATTTTACATATTTTCAGGTCTATGCCAATAACATAGTGTACAAAGCTGCTAAAAATAACAAGAGCATGGATTTCTAGATTTTCAAATGTAGGGCAACAACAGGTCTTCAGCTACCTTCAGCAGCAGTCTTGCTATACAGCAATAAACAATCTTCCCAATTACTTCTGAGTCAAAGTTCAGTAGAAATAAGCGTTTCCTGTTCACTAAACTGTCCACCACGTGATATACTGCAGTTCCTCTATAGCAAATCCCATGCGCTTCACTACTTAGCATGGCATGTGGTACAGAGGAGATGAATAGTCTTCTCCAGACAGACTTTCAGTACAGTTCTACGTATGTCAGACAGCTGGGTTTGGAAATTTTGGAGTTGGGTTCTGAAGGCAACAGGGTGGGCCTAGTTAGGCCTGTGTGGAAAGTCACACACTTTGATTAAAGGGGATTTATTTTTACTCCCCCACCACTCCTGCACATCATCTTGAATCCCGCAGAGATCACTCCACCAGAGACCCCCTGCCAACATGTCCCCAAATACACTAATCCCACATGATTTGCAATGGTTACTGCCCCCAAAGCCAATTAAGTAATTAAATCAGACATGGAGGGGACTGCTATGAAAGCCATGTGGATTGAGAGAGGTCTGACCAGTGGCTACTGAGGAGAATTAGCCAGCTTACATTGTCTCTTTGTTCAAAATCGACGGAGCTGGAAACGGAGGTGAGTCGCTCATATCGATCAGGTGTTTCCGAGTGCAAAGCTGAGGCCACACTAGAAACAATAAATAAACAAGTTAGTTCTGGCACGAAAGTAATGTTTCACACTTGGTATTAAGTTTTAAAATTTTTTGAAAGTGAATTCACATCTGAGGCAAATTGCTCATTTTTGAGGCTGCACCAAAAATGCAGTTTTTGAAAAACTTTTTTGAGTCTCCAGGTTGTACTGTACCTTAGGTTGCAAATGAAAAAGTCTATTTAAGGTACTTTCTCTGGGCAATCTATGGGCATGCTAGGGGAATCAAAGATCAGAGCAGTTTGATACTTGCATATTAATGAGTTAGATGAACATTTAAAAGACCAAGTACACTTTGAGGACTACAGACTCACATGACTTGGTTCTTTATGGCAAATGGAGATGCCACAATTAGACTACGTTATTTACAATTGCGCTGTTTTATGGAGACTTTCATTTACACTTTCATGCTGTTTCACACTGGGAACAGAAGATGTATCACACGGCACAATTCAGGAGAACCACAGGCTATAAAGAACATGTCTGTATTGCTCTAACATTACCTCTGTCTAGCCAGGTTAGAGTAGGAATTGTTGTGCAATTAATGTTGTAGATAAATCTGACAGACCACGCTCTGAAGCAGATTTTTTCAGGCCCAAGTGAATTTAACAACCCATGTGCTACAGTGTATGTATGAAAGTATGTATCCTTAGTTTTACCACAAAATGGTTATTGAATGAGAAACCATCTTTCTCATCTAACATAATAGGTGTTTAATTACCAATTCCATGTGTTGGTTTAGAGGAAACCATGCATGTACGGAAAAACTGAGGTAGTGCAGGTGCAAAAATAAGTGAACCCCAAATTGCAATGATTAAAACAAGCAGGTAAGTAGAAACTGGTGAAGCAGTTAATGGGTAAATCATAATCAGTTATTAATTTTATAAGTTGATTACAGATTTCGATTTTATAAGTATTATAATATTTTATATGAGAATAATGACCAATCCCGCAGGGTTCACATACTTTCAAGCACCACTCTGTCTACCTGACAAAAATGGTAGAAAATACAAGCAAAAGGGCTGTCCCAGATAATGCTGGATAATAGAAAAAGAGATTTCTCAATTATAAATGATTTAAAGGCAACAGGTAGCATGGTTGTTAAAGACAGGACATCTAATGTGAAGGTTAACAAAGAAAGCACTATTAAAGTTTCCACTGGAGCACTGACTATGCCAATTACATTCGTACAGTACACAAAGGGAAAGCTATGACACAAAACTTATTACCCAGACCTCAGCAGGATCAGTTATCTGGAATAATATATGCTGGAATGACCAGTGTTACAGAACTCCAAGGACTGAACACTTTTGTACTCATTTAGTATCAAATAAACTTACTTATCCTCAGTGACATAGTTAACAGTACTACTGTATAGTACAGTTAACTGCATAGTTACCTGTATAGTTAAATCTATGTCAATATATAAAATTACAAAACTGTTTAATACCAGTGATCCTGAAAGAGATCTGGAAACAGGTCTTATTCAGATAAATTAAAGTGACATCCTGATGCCCATTACCTTCTTACTGGTTCATAGTCCTTAGTGCTTGTTCTTGTAATTTTTGGTTAAAGTCACGTGCATAGAAAGGGGCAAGGGTGGCAAAGGATTCAACACACACATTAGAGGACACTTTCGAAGAAATTTAGGCAAAACAGGAACTAAATAAGAAGCATTAAATCCTTTAGTTAAGGCACTTGGTCCACTGTTGCGGTAACATGGAGTCAAATAATCAGATTTTCCAAATGAAATCAGTCCCAGAACCTAGAAGATGCAACCGGAACTCACAACCTATAACTTACAAAAGAAATGTAATTTAACACAAAGTAAACAACGAAGCCAGAAAAAAGAAACCAGCAAAATATAGCTATATAAACAGAAAAAAACAATTTCCTTTCCTTCAAGCCACAGAATAGTTTCTTCTATTTTCATAGTAAATCATAAATGAGGAAAAATTACTCAAGCATGACAAAATATATATTTTTGCGCACTGAAAACAAAAATGACGTTACAGTACAAATCAGTTTCACAAAGCAATTTGTAAATATAGGCAAGGAATTGGGGATTGGATTGAAGGGGAGTCTGAAACTCCCATCCCTGTGCCCAAGAAAAGAAATTTCCATGCTTTACTCGTATAAGAATGCATACTCTTTAAGTAATATTTAATGGAATGGAAGCTTTTGCTTTCATATTTTGATTTGTTAACAGCAGTACGCCTGTTTGAATAGCTCTGTATAAACTAAGTGTATCAAGATATAGTAATTTTAACACAGTCATCTTTGCAGAAAAGTTCAACCACATTCAAAACGTGAGGGGTCAGCACAATTCATTTTAAAACAGTCCAGAGATTTTCCTTCATATGAGGACCATGACTCTGAGTGACGGAGTCTAATACATTGAGCTTCCGAGGCTAAGTTGTCAGCTTCAAATTGCAATGTTGAAAGGTGAATTTCCCGTTTAATGTCAGCTTTTTTGCAGAAAGCAGCAGGTTTTTCCACAAAAAATTCTTAAGATTTAGAACTATTAATTATCTCCTTTATTCTGGCCTGAGCCCTTATCCTTATTGAAGTGATGCCATCCCATTGCATGATGCTACCCCCACCATGCTTGACAGCAGATACTGTGCTCTATGGGCAATGAGCTTTATCAACTTTGCAGCAAATGTCTTCCAGAATTAGGCTTAGATTCTCTTTGTAAGGAGAAATGGCTTACATCTTACCACCCAAGCATTATTATTAATATTAATAATATATTAATAAAAATATATTAATATTAATATTTAGACAGTGGCCATTTATTTTCCCTGAAGTTTTGAAACTACTTTAGGGTTCCTGTTTTTTTACATCCCTCTCCTGATCTGCACCCTTCAGCAATAAGATCATGGAAAAATATATTGTTTGCTCCTTGTAAACTGTGGTTATCTCTGAAATATGCCACCACTAGACCTGCAGGAAAATCCTACAGATGCAGCAGACTTTATTTACATCAAATCAGAATCACTTCCATGGACATTAATTGAAGACCAATTACCTTCATATAGTTCAAAAATCAAATATTTCAAAGAAAGCATGTAGACTTTAGATTTTTCAAGAGGTTTTAAATACCCCAATTCACGCTCTGGACTCAATTTCAGCAAGAACTGAATGTATCTAGGCATATACCAAATTAACAGACTGCATGTGCCACATACATTAATCAGTGGTTGCAACTGACTGAGTGTGTGCAAAGAAGCAGGACGTACAGTATTCCTCCCTTGCACTAAGCATTTTGGAAGCTTCTGTAAATGAATTCATTGTGTTCAGTAATTTTTTTAAATGTTCCCATGAGTGTCCCATGTTCACTGTCTTGCTGTTGTTAATTTGTTGGTAACCAAGGATGGGAATTATGCTGCTGAGAAATACCTGTAGAGGGGCCTGCATGCATATGTGGTTGTACAGTTTGCTGCACAATGACTGCATAACAGCTGTAAGTGTTGCTGTACTGAATTAATCACACACTGTGGAAAAAAGGGTATATATTATCATTATCACTTTCATGTTGTACCCATGATATGAGAGCTGAGTGTATGCCTCAAGAGATTCACAATAGCATGTCATCTGCCATTAGTGAGTACTTATAAAGCATGAAGGCAGAAAAGCCAACCATGACCATGACCAACCATGATTAGTGATTGCATAACAACCAGAGGACAGAATATTTACATTTACATTTATTTATTTAGCAGATGTTTTTCTCCAAAGGGACTTCCAATGAACTCTATGTAGTGTTATCATCCCATACACCCTATTCACCAAGGTGATCTTCACTGATAGTACTGTACACTACTTACAAAGGGTCACTCATCCATAACTGATATTACAATCCAATGATATTACATACTGTGATACAAATTCAGAAAATTCTTCCCTTGAATACCTGAAAAAACAATCAGTGTCACTAATGTAAGAGGCATTGTGATGTATCAATAATAAACAGAGACTTGCTGATGGCACTACTTAGTTACCTGTCTGAGTCGGTTACCAGAGCCAAGCGTCCATAATCCCAGGCTACCTTGCGCAAAATTGAGAAGACAAAAAGTAGGACCTGGAGTAAAACAAAGCAAAACAGCAATGATCATCCAGATTATATAAAGTATTAAGACTCTATAAGATTTCTGTATTTCTATTCATTGAAAAAGAAACATCCACTCCGCCAATAAAAGATTTGCAGGCTTTTGTTCACCTTAATTACATCTGCATTGTACAGGACACATGTCTTTGGACTGTGAGAGTAAACCAGAGCACCTGGAAAAAAAACTGCACAAACTCAGCAGAACTTGATCCAGACAGAAACCTGAACCCAAACAGCCAGGTCGTGTGAGAGAGCACTGTTATTTTCATGTATTTTGAATTACATTTCATTTTAATTTTAAATTAATCAAAAAAAAGTAAAGAGCTACATTGCAATGACCTGGCACTCTGTCCATGATGCACCAAATGCAACAGGCTTTCGGGATAGGATCTGCCTAACCATGGATTGGTTACACAGGCACATGGATGGACGGATGGATGGATGGATGGATGGATGGATGGATGAAAGTATTAAAGAGCTTTTTTATTTCAGCTTTATATGTGGATTTTAAGAAACATAAAATGTGGCTACATTAACTTCTGTATGATTTAGCCTTTATTGTGAGGCTTGTTTTTATTGGCTGATATATAACGCAAACTGTGATTGGTCTACAGGTAGATATACACACACTAACTACTTATAGAGTAGGGTAATTTTTCAGTGCAGTAATTCAGGGTTAGCACTTTTATCAAAGTACAGCATGAGCAGGGATTCAAATTCATGTCCTTTAATTGCAAAATGATAGCTCTTACCACCAGACCATCATCTGCCCCAAATAACCATTTGATTTGATAATTCAAGAAAAGCAGTGGTTTCTTAAGAACAACAATATTCGAAGGTAGAAAACATTTGCCTAAATGCAAGGTATATAGCTACTTTACTGCAGCAAGCTAACTGTTATTCAACAGCTGTTTAAATGATTCCATTGCTAAGGTCGAAAAGAAAGTTCTGCTTGAAGCAAAGCTTGTTATCTAATTAGTGAATAGATAGCAAACCAACGACACGACAAGAGAATCAAATAAAGTTAACCTTCAAAGAATAGAATACGGACTAATTTCTTTCATTTACAGATTAATATCTGTATAATGTCAACTCTGTAAAAGTATTCTAATAATAAACATTTGTTTTATTGACTTATCACTGCCCTTCTGTTACTTACTGAAAAATTCTGTTGTCAGACTCCACACTGAAGACAAACTGGCAATAAATGGAAGCTAAATGATAACCAGTATTAACCTCCTAACGCAGTCTTGGTCATTCTTTAAATAAAGCAGAAACCAAGAAAGGGTTTCAAACAAAACAAAAAGTTTGACCTGAAGCATTTTTGTAGTTCAGTTTCATAATAACACAGGGCCCACGCGAAACGGAGACTGGGGCTTCGGAAGGCAGACTCACCAGAAAGCACATGAAGTCGAGGGCAAGGACGGTGGGAACCCCTCCAAAAGGCAGGCCCTGCAATACAGTGCTCCTGATACGGGCAGAAAAGCAGTAGTCTTTGGATTCATTGAAGCAGATACTGGGATTTGTGCAAGCCCGTGCCCCAAACACACCCGTCATCATGATCCACAAAGGGAGCATCTTCACAACCAAGTCCTTAACATCTGCAAGGGGAAGAAACAAAGGAACTCAGCGTCAGATGTTTAAACAGCCCGACAAGGGGCTTGAACACATACTCCACACTACAGCTGCTATTCAAATTAACTGTGTTTTTCTCTAAAGCAACTTTACCAATCTTGGCTGCAAAAAAGGGCTTGGACCTTGAGGCTCTTGGGGCTTCAAATGCTGTTTTGAAAGTAAAAGGCTATGCTTTCCAAAACCGTGCAACCGGCTGACCATCAGAAGACTCTAAGTAATGTTGACTCAGATGAACAATAAAATTGTAACGTGTACCTTCAGAGACAGACATTTGAAATGACTTTTTCAAACCTTAATTAGCTTTATTAACATGTATTTATGTTATTTAATGTGTATTTATAATTAACTTTTTCTATTTTATATCTGGAGAAATTAATTACACACACACACACAATTAGCTATTTTGAAATTTTACTTGGGGGTGCGGTGGCGCAGCGGGCTTGGCTGGGTCCTGCTCTCTGGTGGGTCTTGGGTTCGAGCCCTGTTTGGGGTGCCTTGTGATGGACTGGCATCCTCCCCCCTGGGCGTGTCCCCTCCCCTTCCAACCCTACGCCCTGTGCTGCCAGGTTAGGCTCCGGTTCACTGCAGCCCCGTTTGGGCCAAGTGGTTTCAGACTGTGTGTGTGTGTGTGTGTGTGTGTGTGTGTGAGACAGAGATTTTACTAGGTCTATAAGGTACCAGTGAGCTATTTGCAGAAAGGTCATTGTCCTGTGAGAACATGGGGGGACATGCAAGAAACCCCCAGAAACACAGGGTCTATTGTATATAAAATACATTTTGAAAAAAAAAATACATTTCATAGCATGTGACCTTGTCACGATAGCACGTGTGGATTAAATTGAGAAAGATGAAGATTTAATATCACATTTAAAGAAATTAATAATATAAAAATTAAAGCACAATGCTGCAAAACAGAGAATGCAAACAAACGTAAATACTCTATGGCCAGAACGCAACTGCGCGCATGGGTATCCAGTTCCCATGATGCAGTGCATCTCAAAGTCTCTCTCACACAGGCACTTGGCACAATTTTCAAACGGAGTCTCAGTTTATCACGCTGGACCAAATGTCATGGGCCCGAACCAGATGTCTCAGACCAGGTAAATGAAAATCTGGACCAAGTAACCATGAGTTATATTAATAATTGTGATCGTGATAAATAAAAACGGGGGCTGAGAAAGGCTGCAGCTCAGCTGCCGACTGTTCTTCTGAAATCCCATTTGGGTTAAAAAGTTTAAAATACTGAAAACTATGGATGATTGAATGATTTTTTTCATCCATTCTCAATTTCTGCTTGCCCTAATGAAGAGCTGCAATGGTCTAGAGCCAATCCCTGATGCACCAGAGAGTACTCTAGCCAAGTGAATGAACTATTTCAGCAGAGCCTGATCATCAACAACTATTTTACCAAAACGCTGATAAGTTGAAACCATTCATCTCATACTTTTGGTACCAACAAAAATAAAAAAGCATTTCAGATAACCCGTCATATCCTTAAAATAAGTTAAAGTTACATTTAAACTTACTAAATCATTAACATCAATAACTATAATTAGCAAGTGTCGCTCATAAAATTCTCTGATTTCAAATTACAAAAGGATGAGTGTTGCAGAAGCATTTTTAACATTTCAGATGCATACAAATCAGTGAAGACGTGAAAAGAAAACCATTTAAAACAAACACTGCAAGTTGCACCTTTTCTGCGTGCAATGCAAAATTCTTTATGAAACACGTAAGTATAGTTGGTAAGGAACTGTTCATACAGTGGACCAGAGACGGTCCAAATGAACACAAGAAGCAATGATAAAATAAAGCCTACCTGTTCCACAAAATCAGTGCCAGCTGAGTTCCACAATCTCAACCATGACAGCTGTTTCATTCAGTGCGGTGTGTCACGCACACAGCAGGAACACTACCTACTCCAGCACTGAGTTCAGATGTCTGTTTCAATCAGTACACTGGAACGTTCTGCATCCACGGCATCAACGTGCGCTTCAGAAACATTTATGATTGGATGGGAGCATAATGCTTTGTTATGAGAGCTGGTAGTTGAGTTACCAGTGTCAGCGAGGCACACGCTCCGAAGATTATTTCCAAGTTAGGTGCTCTATAATTTCAGTAGGTGTTTCTTAGCTGTTGAAAGTAAATGCACAGTCATGTTCCAGCCGCAGTCATCATTCAACAAAGAGAAACCATATGCATGAAAACATTTTATGGAAACACCAATCTATGAATTTTGGAAAATTTCAGTTTTTACAGAAAGAGGTTTTCACCAGCAAAGCTCAGCACTGTTCTGCCCAGTACGTTGTCGAAACTGTTAATTACAACAAGGCCTTCTGGAATATAAGATCTAAAAAAGCAGATTTCTCAGAGTAGCAAACTACAACATAGATGCTACAGCAACAGAAGTAGAACAAGGCAGTCTGTAGGGTCTAAGCACTGGGTATTTTGGAAATGAAGGTAAAACGAAGATAAAATGATTTCCTGCAGAAGCCACCTATCGCTTATACATTAATTTATAATCTGTACAATGAGTTCTTTGAGATGAGAAAGAAACAGTGGATGTGTGTGGCTAGTTGCATTTCACTGCCAAATTCAGCTGCCAGGTGTAGATGATTTATCTCCAAAGACCATTTAAACTTCGGGGAGGAGCTGAACATGTTAAAGATGTTGGGGAATTCGTAACGGTAAGACCAGATGTCCCGATAGGTCCAGTGATCGCTCTGCATGGTTGTACGACAGCCAAGGAATATGAGGCCATTTTACAGGACCAGGTGCACCCTACACTGCACACATTCCAGCTTCCAAGGCCTCCCCAGTCACAAGATCTAAACATCATCACAACTGGGAAGTTCTGGAGTATGAACGTTGGGAAGTAGGCTTCCATCTCCTTTGTCCCTCAAAGAACTGGACTATTTTTTATTGTACAGTGTAACAGTGTAATATCCCACTGCACACAGTTCAGAACTGGTATGACAGCATTCCAGTTGTGTAATAAAGATTAATAATAATTTTTAAATTTTAATTAATAAAATCTGTAATTGTGTCTACACTCTTTCTTTTATTATTGTACATTGACATAGCCACCAGGCCATGATTTTCACCCTACAGCACCAACACACATACAAACACCCCCTTCCTCTGGCAACTGTTATTACCTTTGCCCCATCTTGAAGCTATTTAACAAACTAAATAGCTTATTACTCACTGATTTACAGTTGAATTATTTTGCAGAAGATGATGTACCTGCTAGGAAAAACTGAGACCATGGTTGATTACAACTAGGAACCCATTATTCTGTGTATTTTGAAATACACACACACACACACACACACACACACACACACACACACACTGCCTGAAACCGCTTGTCCCGAGCGGGGTCGTGGCAAACTGGAGCCTAACCCGGCAAAACAGGGTGCAAGGTTGAAGGGGGAGGGGACACACCCAGGACGGAACGCCGGTCCGCTGCAAGGCACCCCTAGCGGGACTCGAACCCCAGACCTGCCAGTTCAAAAATAATTTATAGTATTTTAATGTGAAGGGGTAAAGTATCTCAACCCAAATACAATGCATTTTGGAAAAACATAGCTTCTGCAGTAAGTTTTCTACCAAACTTCATAACTAAAAGACAGACAAGCAAAACATGAGTAAAACTGGTAAGTTTACTCCCCAGACCTCTGAAACATCAACTGGTTTTAAATATCACCAGTGTTGTTTCTAATCTGTCAGCATATTCATTTGATGTGGCATCGCAAAAAACAACAAAAAAAAAAACTGAAAAGTCACTGAACATTAAGAAGAAAAAAATTACATAGACTCAAGTTTTCCTAAAAATGTACCTAAAAATAAATTTGACTGCAGGATTTCAGTACTGTGGCAGTGCCACTCCACTGGAACATATTTTTGACTTATTATAGACAACGACCATGCCTTTTCTAATCATCATTCTAAGAATTCACTAGCAAAACAAATATGCTTACCTTTTTCACCACTCACTTACAATGAGATCAAAAATTGCATAAACTTAAATATTTACTAAACAAATTAAACTGATTATACTATTTTCACATCTTCTGCTACACAAGGAAATCATAGGTACTTGGCGAAAAAGATTCATGACTGCAATCGCTCTTTGAAACAGTGTAAAAAATCTGTTTCATCAGTTACCAGAGACTTAATTTAAAGCAGCTCATGATGAACCTTCTTAATGTTCGCCAGGCAAATGTGAACTGAACCAGAAAAATTAATCTCATAATGCAATTGGCAGTAATTTGTACATGTAACAGGTTTCCCTTTTTTTAAACCGAGAACTCATGTTTTGAGGACTACAAGTTGTTCATAAAATGGTATATAATCTGCCAATCTGTAACTAAATGCCAGTAAATGCCAATGTCAGTATGGGTCCCGCAGAAGCACGAGATAGTTACACCACGAAACAGTTCAGTATACTTACAGTAGCTAATGATTTCACATATTTTTTACCAATACAATCCTACTAGAGAAAAATGAACTACCTACTACAGGACTCATTTTTTGCAGTATCCTGACGAAGAGATAAAAATGCACTTAAAACACTGATCTGATGCTGTGGTGCATACTGTTGTAGCACTATGTTAAGAAAATGCCTTAAATTCCAGTTAATCTCAGACAATTCAAGGAAAATAATGCTTAGCTAATTTTATTTGTAGAAGAACTATTCAATTAACATGGCAGAATGCATCTCTCTTCCTGTTTGCTTTAATGAATCATTCAACAGCTGACACGCTCTATAAAAAACATTAAATGGAAAATATTCAGTAAAAGTGAAAGAAAGCAAAAAGCATATGCAAAAAAAAAAAATACCTGGAAAACATTTCATCCCATTTTTGGAATTCTCTCAGAATTTGCCAAGTCCCAAATTTAGAAAACAGAAGTAATTATGCAGTGAAAATTTAGGTCAGTGACGCAAGCAGAAAAACAATTTCAACAGGAACATTTATAGCAACAGAGAAAGCAGTCAACAAATTCATTATTTTATTTTATTTTATGGTGAACTGTTGTATTTCTTTTATTTAACAAAGGAATCCTCTGAAAACTTATGGTGCTGATTTCTTATGGTGCTACTGATTTCTGTAGCAGTCTGGATTCCTTGATTTTAATGTAAAATACAGCCAAACTCTTGCAAAGTTTGTAACACATACTGTACACTTGCAGTAATTGTGGGTTACCTAGCAACTAATCAGCAAGCTCCCACTGTTCCCAGGACACTCAAGCCAGCCATTGCCTGCACCACACTGGCCACTAAGAGGTCTGTAAAATGAGTTTTAACCGAAAGCCACTGCTTCGGGTGCATGCCTTCAAATACCATATAACTTATTCCATGAGGAAGCTATTTACAGACAACATGCAAAGATTTCAGCAAATATTTGCTTTACTTCATAAAACAATAAAGAATTGAATATTTCAAGAGTCTTTGATCATGACCATGCTGACCAAAAAACAAAACTAAAGCTGATATTTGTGATTCTGTGTAACAACGAATAAACTATAGCAATATAAACCTCAATAGGAATATATGTATAGTGGACACTTAATACGCTTATTTTTGCACATACACAAAAACAAAAAGCCAAAGCTAAAATTAAAATGCTGTATTACAGGATTCATTACAATACATACTGTATTGGAATTACATTAACTTATGGTTTCAGCAAAACGGACCAAAAAAATCAGCGCACATATTTAATTTGTGATGATGTAAGGTGAATTTATGATAACATTCACTAGCAAAGATTCCTCTAGTTGTGACGTTACTGATAGTTATTTCTGCTACTTAAAGTAACGCTTCAAACCAAAGACCATCATCACCAACTCACCACATAAGTGTGTAAGTCCTGTCAAAAAACAGTCCACTGCTGTATACAGTAATCTGTAAATAAACACTTTCCATTGAGGTTAACCACAACTGCACTGTTGCAAGGATGAGAGCAAATAATGATTCCAGAACTCTCTCCAGCTATTCTTATCAATATCAATGGTAAAACTCCAGGGTTTGCATTGCCACACCTGATATTTCAAAAGAAATTTCGATTTACAATATTCGAGAAAAAAAAAAAAAAAACAGACCTCTTAGAAAACAGGAATATGTTTCTACCCTTTTTCTCCTTTGGTGTCATTTCTCAGTAAATTTCCTTGCTGCTTGATTGCGTTTTAGCCATTTATTCTCTGCAGCATTTTCAGCGACCTTTACTGAAATAGTTCTGTTTAAGAAGGTTGCTTTGAAAAAAATCACCGGGGCCCTTTGTGAAATATTCAGCAACAAGGTATTTTGACTGAACATGAATTAAAAATGTACTGAATGAGCCATGAGAGAACTGAAGGTGAAGGTTCTCAGAATGAAAAGGAAACAAGTAATTTGCACTGGAAGTGGGTGACACATTTGTGTGTGTATGTGTACATAAGAAGGATGTGGACCAGTAAGAGAAATCACACGAAAAGCAACCCTGGACATTTGTGAATTCCAAGCGGAATAGAGCTCTTTCTTTGAATGCATGTGGGTGCGGGGAGGCCACAGTCTATTCCTCATGGCCCACATTAAGAAACAAGGATTAACACTAATCTGGCTCTGGCTGATTAGCACCTATAAATTGCTGATCGCTGCTTTAAACACAAAAATACATTAAGGTAATTATACCAAAAAAAAACAAAAATGACACACACAATATTACCATGATGCTGGTACGCAGGCCCGGTCAAGTGAAGTGTGATTTCTGTGACTGAGCGCAGAAACTCGTGGCTGCAGTCGGTGTCGCCGCACCGGCCTCCATCTTTCTCACGCGCTTCCTTCGCGCGCGCGCGCGCGCGCGCACACACACACACGCGCACACAGACTCGCGTACGTGTGCGGCCACGAAACGCCTTTCACACGCAGCTTTGAACTTGGCGTGAACCTTTACACAGAGGTCGGTTCACTCACTCCAATTGAGCAGCAGTTGCAGAAAAATCCCCGGCGGCAGCGTAGCTTTGCTGGGCTGCAACATCCCGGGCCGAGGATGATGAAAGACAAAGGGGATCCGATCTCAACTGCGCGCTCGTTGCGTTCCCTTATGCTTAGCGCGATCGAACCTCTGAGGATGCAAGGAAGTTACATAGCACAATTTCCACACATTATTAAGGGATGGAACATTAAATTCATATATAGCCTAGAGCAGACCTACTTTGGTGCTTACCAGCACTCGAACTGCATAGATTGAATAGATGCCGCTGCGCTTCCACCGCGGCGCAGAGAGAGAGCGCGCAGTGTTTAATGCGCGACACCGGCCCCGTACCGTTCTCTCTCTTTCTCTACTGTGGTGGTAAAACCAAGCCGCGCCTGGGCGTCTCACCACCGCGAAGCTCCATGAGCACGACAAGTGGGCTCTGTCTCTGTCTCTTGAGTACAGCGAGGCATGTGATGTGCAGCGGCGGAACCGTCCGTGTGTCCGCGGCCGGCGGCGAGCGGCCCCCCGTCCTGCGCAGCGCAGCCCAGCCCGTCCACCCGCGCGAACAAAGCGCTCCACCATGATCATGCGTGCCCCCCACAGAGCACTTCGACTTCCACACCCCCTCATTAGAGAGCAGCGATACAACATGAACTGCTTCATTTAGAGGACACGTCTTCACCGATCCCAAAGACTGGAGACGGGCGAGCGCAGCCCACCGCCGCTGCGATATAACCGTAACCGCAAATAAAGACGGCAATAAATGTCATCATAGCGCCAGCGACAGACAGGCGTGCCGGCTCTGCGGCCTCTCACGTGCTGACACTTACTTACAGCTCACCGCACGAGGACAGCGACGCGACATTATAACACAAACGACAGCCCACCCTTCCCCGATTAAACCAGGTGAACCGCGGTCTTTCCTTACCTGGCTCGGCTAACGGATTCCCCCCCCCCCCTTGTCTTGTGTCTCCAGTCCTTTCAGCGGCACAATATCCCATCCGAGATGAGTCCCTATCAATAATCCGCCGCGTGGCCTGGGGACGATGCGTCTGCGGAGCAAATTCCCTCACATTACAGCGGAAAAAGGCGCGCTCCTCGCCAAAGGCAGGTGTCTATTCCCAGAGCCGAGTGTGACGGTCGGTGTGCTGCTGAAAGCTAGGACGTCAGAGCAAGATGAAGGCTTTTTTCATGCGTCGTGCCTGCGCAGACGCTCTAGGTGTGTGTGTCTGTGCGTGTATAAGCAGTGTGTAGGACTTACATATGTACATATGGAGATATAGGACATATACTCTACATATACACACACACACACATATACATTGTACACACACAGAGACGTGGCCAAAAGTATTGGTACCCTTGGCATTTTATTTGACTAATGCACCATCCTTCCTGAAAAGTGCTGAAATTAACATCTCTTGATGCATTTCTTTGGTTTGCAGTGGATACGGAAAAAGCTGTGAAAACAACGGAATTCTTGCCGATTCTATGAAGACAGTGAAAATGGCCTGGACAGTATTATTGTCAGCCTTCAGAAGTTTTAAGAAGTAATTGCGTTGCACTGCTATGTCAAGCAGACCCTTGTCTTTTAATTACTGTCACAGTTGCCTTAAATCTTGCAATCACTCATGCAGCCAGTTTAAATGGAGAAAACCACTCAGGATGCTGTTTTGTGTCACTGTGTGTGAAGAGAGAAGTAAAACCAGACAGTTTTTTGTAAAAGTTAGAAAGAAGGTAATAGACCAGCATGGTGAACATGAACACTACAAGACCATCTCCACCATCTCCTTGATGGTCAAGTGAGCACTGTTGCTTATATTATCAAGAATTTATGGCCCATGGGACTGTCGCCGACACCCACGAACGCGGCTGCAAGAAGAAAAACGGGGCAGAGATTGAACGAAAATACTGTTTAAATGGTGGAGAAAGAACCAAGGAAAACTTCAAAACAGATCCAAGGCGACTTTCAAGCTCAAGGTGCAATAGTTTCATGTTGCACCATCTGTCACAGTCTGAATGAAAATAGATGCCATAGTAGAAGACCCAGAAAGACCCCACTTCTAAGAGAGAAACGCTAAAACATCCAAATTAAATTTGCCAAAATGCATGTTGACAAGTCACAGCCCTTTTAGGAGAACGTTCTTTGTATCAAGAGCTTTTCGATTAATCACACCAGCTCTGTGTTCACAGAAAACAAAACAAGGCTTTCAAAGAAAAGAACACATCCCTACCGTGAAACATGGAGGAGGCTTGGTGATGTTTTGGGGTTGCTTTGCTGCCTCTGGCACTGGCTGGTGTGGCCCCCTTGAACCTGTGGATGGCACCATGAAATCAGAAAGCATTTTGGAGTGAAACTTCCAGCCCAGGGTCAAAAAGCTGTGTCTCAGTTGCAGATCATGGGTCCTCCAGCAGGATAATGACCCAAGATATACTTCAAAAAGAACCCAAGAACAAATGAGAAGGAAACACTGGACCATTCTGAAGAAGCCGGTTATGAGTCCTGATCTGAATCCCATAGGAGAAGGTCGTTTGTTCAAGAAGAGCGGTCAAAACTACCAGTCGAGAAATGTAAAACTATCATTCAGAGCTCCAGAAAGCACTTGCTTGCTGTTATTGCTTCCAACGGCTGCGTTTCGAAGTATTGGGTTATTAAGCGTTCCAATATTTTTGTGCGTGCTATTTTAATTTGCTATATTATTTTAAATACTGTATGTTGACATGAATCACAAGCAAAGTTTCTGCTGTATTAAATGCTAACTAAAGAATGGTGAATATCTAATACTTTTGTCAGTTTCAACTTCATTCTGAGAAAATTGTGAGGTTTTTTTTTCTTTTATATTGGAGGAGTACGAATATTTTCCCCATATGAAAGTGTAAAACAGGTGCTCATATTTTGACTTGAGGTCACTGCAAGAGTGTAAAGTTTTCTATACTATTCTGTATAATTTAATCAATACGACTTCTGCAGTTTGTTAATACAGCCACCTGAAAAAGGAAAAACAATAAACTGAAAAGAAATTCAATTGTAATTGAAAATGATGAAAATCTGTTGTCACAGACAACTTTGTAAGATTAAAAAGATGCATATATGTGACTTCAATTTTGTCTCTATAGACCAAAGACAGAATAAATATATCATGATTATTAGTACTGGACATTCTGATTCTCAAAGGTTCTGGTGCCTCGCCTATCATGTAGGTGTTTGAAAGAAATGTTAAAATAAGCCATATATGTACATATACAGGATATGACTACAGTAATAACAACCGATCAACCTTGCTTGCAACGTCCTAGACGTGCAATGTGTCTATTGTTTAAATCTTAATTTATATTACCGCATTGCTCATATTAATTATACATTTGTTTGTGCATATTAAATTTGCAAAACTTTTGAAGTGTCCTTACACCGTATTTACGATTACCTTATATATCCTTAAAAAATATTTTACTGCATACACCCTGTGAGTCTGTACAACAATATGTGAAAATGGTTTTGTCGTGTGTAAAGTGAGAAACGAAAATATACTGCATTCTATGATTTAGAAATTAATATCTTTTATTTCGAATGTTGTTTAAAATAAAGGTGTGACGTGTAAGCATTATTTCGATGAACATTTCTAGAATAAAACGCCATCAGCGCTCCAGCGCACACAACCACAGCGGCATCCAGCAAGGACACTTACCGCCTCTTTCCACATCGTACGTTTTCGCTGAGCACGGAGCACGTGACCCGCACAGCTCGACAGCACGAACGGTGTCCCACGCGCTTCTCTTCGACTCAATCTAGAATATTCGACGCGTTTAAATGACGTTTCGGTTTACGTAGCCGCCGCCTCATTCATTTCTTATGTCTTCGTTACGTCGCAGCTTATCGGCAGTTTTCTCATTGTTCGCCGTCTCTGAATGCGATACGATGCTAAAATATTTTAATTTGCGTTTGTGCATAATAACTTGTTTCGGTTCACACCATGTTGCTGTTTAGTTTCTTTCACCTGTGCGCTGACACATTGGTTCTTTTTCGTTGCATCGCCCAATTAAATTATTTATTATTGTGTCTTGCTCTCTAGCAATAGCTCCCAGTGATAGCTTAGGTAACCGGCAGCCTTAGGAGACGCCAGAAAGATATAATAAAATACGTCATAAAACCTAACCAAATCAAGACAACGTGTTATTTAGCTGTTATCTGCAGGGTAAAGAGTGAAAGCTTGAGGGGATGCTGCACAGCAAATACACAGTAATGACAGTATTTTCTGTTTCTTCCAAGGGCTGTGATCTGGAAGTTCCTCCTCCTGGGTTTTGTACACCATAATCGTCTACGTCTTCATGGTGTCGGTTCCAATGTTCTGTCTAAATGAGGAGCAGCAAAGGTCCCCTGTGATGGGGCTCCTTGCTCCTCCAAATTGTTCCAAGGAGGAGCCTTGAAACAGGTGTATATGCGCTCTAAACAGTACTAAAAAAAATTCAGTGGTGTCCCCATTGTTCAGGCTGGGCCTGTAAAACTGAGATGTTACCATGCTGACGTTTGACCGATGCGTTCCATAAACACGCGCTGTTCGACTTGTTACTGCTCAAACACTCAAAAAGCATCAGACGTGAGGTGTAATCACTGTTGAAGAAACAATAATAATTAAAATAATAATCTTTATTCTCAGTAGCAGCTTTAACAGCAGTTTCACAGAGCCCTTTACAGCAAAGAAAAACAATATTTGGGTTATAACTGTTGAGCGAAGAAATGTACTATAAATGTCAGGATTTAGGCAATCACAACAATAAATGAACAACAGAAGAAGACAAAAAAGTAAAAAAGGGAAGTTGATGGTAAAATGCATGATGAGCGTGAAAGGGGATCGACAAAAGCGAGTATCCAAATATACTGTTTGGACAATTTTGAACACATTAGTCTGCATCTCCAAATCAAAAGCATCCAGAGGGATAATCCCAGGTGAATCCTAGAGTGAATTAGGAGAATCCCACATCATTCTTGGGGAGGGAATGCCACAGTTTAGGGTTCTAGGATTCCTATAGAGGGTAGGTGAGCTTGAGCAATGTGAAAAAGACCTGACAAAGATTGTAAGGTAGGGAACAAACTGATCAAATAGGTACAGAGGTTCCAAGCCATGTAGACGCAGCTTTATAGGTAAACGCAAGGATTTTAAAGTCAACTTGAAACCCTACAGGAAGGCATGTAGATATTGTAACAGAGCTGTGATGTGGTCACCTACTCAATTGAAGTGAGACGAGTAATGATTGTCCCATGCTCTTATTCTGTATGGGGCTTTATTGGTCACTATCAGTTGGATGAAAATTTCAGGTTCTGTTTGTGCTGCTCAACCAGAAATTTTTAGAAAACAGTTAACATGGACTTGTAAGCAGAAGGTCACAGGTCCAACTTATTTTAATTTCTTGTGCAAAAGTGCTGCTTTGAAAAATTAATTCAAGGCATCACCCTTGAGAATATGTACTCACACATTCAGACCCACTTCTACAGTTTTAGTTAATCAACATGAGAAACTGATTGGACAAAGAATTCTTTGAAACTTATCTTGAGTTTCACAGAACAAACACCAGAAGTAACTTATTCCAGACATCTTAGGATTCTGCCATCATGTTCTTTGCCCCCTTGTCGTACCTGTTTGTACTGTGGCCCATTTCAGGGGGGTCATCAAATATTCTATTTGCCCACTTTGAGCCTAACAACACACAGTCAGCTGGACTGGGTTTTAGCAAATTTTCATTTATCACACCACATCCCACTTAAACTGAGGCCATTATGAGTATTGGTTTTACTACTGTATTTTCACATCAGCAAATCTTGCACTATCAACTGAGCACCCAAGTAATAAATAACTGCTGAAATAAATAGCTGGAGGAAAATTTAGCTGTACATTTTAAATAACAAAACAAACTGGAGTGATCTCATAACGTTGTCAAAAAAACGAAATAAGACAGCATCATTTGTGCATTAGAAATTTTTAATATTTGTAGTGCGTTTAACAGTTTCATGTAAAGCACCCTCTCATGTGAAGTATCCTGACATAAAATGCACTGTTCTGATGGCATCTACCACTTGTATATGAGAAAAAGAATCCTCAAAATGCTGCTACATGTACATGAGTAAGTGAAAACTACAAGTTCTAGCATTTATAATAAGCTGTTGGATATCATGTATGCAAACTAACTTTATGGATGACAAATGTAAATTAGCCTACATGAATTTAATTCCACTTTAAAGTTATACAACTTATATATGACTTCTTTGGCAAGTTTGTAATTTTGCATTTAAAAATTAGTTTTTAAGCATTTAGCAGAGCAGAAGTGGTTAAAAACTCATCTCCTAAACATTTAACACTGGGTTAACTCAAGGCAAGGTTGTATTGAACATGCAGAAGTACAGCATGAGTTTAAAGGGGGTCAGAAGGATACTTCAGTCGAGTATTACTTATGTCAGTCCACCAAATACGTCTTCTCTTCATCCACACATGGTCAAATATAACCACTGAAATTTACAAAAACACAAATATTAAAATTTCAGAAACAGGGAAAAGAAAATCTGTGAAACAAATCTAGTTCAAATAAAAATGCAGTTACCTCTGATATATTCATTTCTGCCATACCATTTCCATCTTTTTCCAGTTCCTTGAAATACCCTATTAAACAAGTAAAAAAAAAATTACCATTAAGAAAAACCAGGAAAACCTCATTATGAGGAAACAAGCACTGGAAACAGATGCAAATTCAGATGTAAACTGGAAGCTTTTTTGCTCCAGTTTTATGCAATAAAAAAGTTATTTCTTAAATGCAAACACATTTACTCTGGCTCCTTAACTTATGAACACAATTTCAACTGTAAGCTTGTTTTTAACAATTTGTCTTTAAATGAAAATCACTTTTACCACTATGTCACAATCAATAAAAGCTAAATAATACAGACAACCCTCAATTTATGCCTTGGTTAAGCTCAGTAAAAACTTCAGATAAAGCTATAATAAAAAAGATTACTTTGTAAGACAAATTACCAACATTTTAAATTAAAATTTAGCAATACTGACCAATTCCTCCCACAAGCATGTGCAATGCTCATCAGCTTATGGCAACTTTCAACCTTCCCTATTGTCTATACAATTAAAAGGTTAAAAATGCAGATGTCCCTTGATTTAATTATCATTTGGGTTCTGTGAAAGATAAAAGTATAATATATAAAAATACTATAATCTTTAATTTTAACATTTTATTTCACGGTAAATTAAAACTAACTTCAAATGATTTTTTTTTTTAAATGCATTACTTCTACAAACTCTTATTAAACACCGATTTAAAGTTTCATCCCTTAAACACACAAAAGTAGCAGTGAATGTTGCTGAAGTGTGTTGAATGAAGACAATTAGAATAAATAATGTGGAAAATGTTTGCATCTTTGAAAATTTGTATGTTAAATGTCTGTAACACAAGAAGCCAGACCATATGGAATTCCAAAAATAAACACAAAAAAAATCACATACTGAACATTGATTCCAGTTTCACGAGGCAACACACAAAGTTGTCAAAGTCAATGGAATCATTCTCTGCATATCTAGCCACAAGAACTTGGTTCAATTTGTTGTTCAGCTTGAATCCTGCAGGCGAGAGAGAATACGTATGTAAAATTATCACATATATAACCTAGATGTCATTCATGCTGCTCTGTGTCTTCTTAGTGTAAAGACACTTTCTATATAAGCATAAAAGCACACAGAACAAAGTAACTTCCTATACAACTCAAACAGTTATTTAACCTTTTTTCAGAATGAGAAATATGGCTTTTAAAACAAAAAATAAATACATTTTCATATTTAAATGTGACTAAACAGTGATAAAAAAGAAAAGAAAGTACTGCACTGTAAATGATACAAAAAGAAAGAGGTTAACTCAGTGCTGATTTTCTGTTTTCTGTTACAAATTATGCTTTAGCAAGAACGGCTGCAGTAATACCTGCTGAACCGAGAGCAAGACGCATCTCGTAGGAGCTCATGGATCCCGATTTATCAAGGTCAAACTCTCTGAAGACCCCCTGCAATATAAAAAAAAAAGTTAGGGAACTGTGGAGAACCATCACCTTTTAAAAACCGAAATGCTTTCCCATGGCATATAGTGTTCTGGGAACCATAACTATCTCATGCTTCCTGAAGCAAGCTTAAGGTTTTAAGCTTAAGCTATTTATAAGCTCTTCCCTATGACTTATCCTTCAGATAATTCCTGCATGCCGTTATCTAATGCAAATGAGATTATGAATACAAGATACTTACCAGCCACTTTCGGATTTTATTCCACAATATCTGAAACTCCACTAGGCCAAGACGGGCACTACCATCTTTCTGTATGAGAACATGTGAAGGAGAGTCTTTTTTTCTGTGTGTGTTCAGCCTGTTTGAGCTTGCAATGTACACAGATGAATGAAAATTCACCTGTGTACATGGCATAATCAATGGGACACTGGATGAGATACACACATGGTATTCATACATACACACACGTACACATTAAAGGCAATGTGTTGTCATATATTTTTCTGCCATATGGAAGACACTCTGTAACCCAGGGGTAACCAATGCAAACATCGGATGGATAGATACATAGGTTAAAAAATTCATAATTTCTATTAATTGAGAAAAAATTAAGAAGTAAGGACTACATTTGAATTTATACTATTGGAGCTGTGAGACCATGCTACCACTTGCAGAACCATCATACCCTCAATTTCCTCATGAAAAGACTGAAAAGATACATCCATGAGACTGATCATCCCTCTGCACGATTCCAAACTGAAGCCATCTGTCTTCAGGTCATTGTCTGATTGAGATAAAGTCCAGTTACCTAATACATACTGAAAGCTGCAGAAGCTTAGTGTCACCTTTCCAATAAAATAAATTACTTCAAAATATCAACATTTCAGAAATGTTATTTTATAGTCGCTACTATTGCCATAGTGAGGCTGCCGACAAAACTGTTGGCCGCTAGTGAACACTGTAGATCAGAGTTTTTCAGCCACCTTCTCATTGTGTTGTATAGGCTTTGTATGAAAACTGTCTAATTAAAAAATTTTGTACATTACCCTTTCAACACTCAGCAAAAGTATAATTCAGTGTGTATATAGCTGAGCAGCACTTACGTTTGGATATCACTCTATTGAGGATTGTCCGGAGCTCATGAACCGATATCTCCATGTCCTGAAGTACAATTTTAATAAGAATCAACACTGTACAACAAGAAGAACATTTTTACAATCAACTACAGAAGTGTCAAACCACAAACCATTGAAGGCAAAATATTTTTTCAAGTAATATTACATAATACATAACTGGGTTGGTAAAGGAAACCTAAAATACTTTAAAGGTATGGTATTTTAAAGGTAGGATATCTATCTACATGTTATTTGGGATACAATGTTAACTTTCTCTAAATAAATTAACTTCTAAGCATGAAATGCCTCAAGTTAAAGAGCATCACTTTATTTGTATATAATACTTTATTAACTATAGTAAAATTATTTGCATACACTAATTTGCTAGTATATTAGGTACACCTATCTAGTAGTGTGTTGTGCCTCCTTCCACGTTCGGAACAGCATAAACTCATCTGGGCGGGATTCTGGTGTCCAGGAATGCTGTACCATGTGGAAATGATTGCATTGCACAGCTGCTGCAAACTGGACAGCTGCGCAGTCTTGCTGCGAACAGCACTTTCCACCTCATCTCAAAGGTGGTCGATAAGGTTGCGATCAGGGGACTGTGCAGGCGGCTGAAGCAATTAAACATTGCTGTCATGTTCCCAGAACCATTCAGTGATAATGTATGCTTTGTGACATGGTTCATTATCATGCTAGAAGTGTCCAGCCAAGTCTGGATAAACTGTTGGAGGAAGGTTACATCCAATTTTAATTGAACTTGGTCACCAACTATGTTCAGACACACCTTGCGTATTGTGTGCTAGCAAGACATTCTCCACACCATCATACTGCCAACCACCTGTCTGTACTGTTGACACCAAACAGGATGGCTACATGGACCCTTCTTGCTTGCGCCAAATTCCGATCCCTGTACCAGGCATGATGAGCCAACAAACAGCTGTAGACGAGCAATGTTTCGATGTGCTTTGCAAAGTAGAACCCGTGTATTATTACGGACCATTGTGTATACAGTAACTTGAATTTTTTAGATAACAGGCTTAATTATGAAGTTTTCATTTGATTGTTAGTAAAGGGTGACAAAAAAAATTAACTTCCGGTCAGAAAGGGGGTGGTTCATAAGTACAGGATGTATGTAAGTCGGACGTTCATAACTCCGGGACTGCCTGTAAAGCTATCCTGGATTTTGACCACACAGAACTAGCTAGTTAGCTAACAATAATTCCGTTTTATTGCACAGCACTACACCTATAATTTTGTTGTATTGCGCAGCAGCGCAATGACAATAAAGCTTCAATTCAATTCAGACTTTGGTCTTTATAATCTGATAATTCTTACTAGTGAAATTGAATTTAACTGGAATATAAGATAGCAATTTACTTATAAGATATACATTTCTTAAGAGTCAAAACTATAAACTAAAGCTGCTAATATTGCCATTGGTTTAAAGCATCAAAAAGCATAATCTGTCAACGTACCTGGGTATATCAGTAGTTTTTTGACCAGATACATTCTGACTCATGTTAATAGCTGAAAGTCTGTCTTTAATTATACCAGTGTCAGGGCTTTTACTTCAGCATGTTTTAGATAATCAGTCTCTGAATATTAGAAAATAGCTAAGAAACACCTGCTGAAATTACAAAATGCCTCACCTCTCCAGACAACTGAGCAAACATTCTCCTGAAAGAGCTGTCAATGTCACCTTCCGACAGTTCCTGTTTCATGGAAAAAACAAGATTTTCTGCAGAGACATGACCGACTATTGTCAAAAGGGACATTACTGCCACATTTATTTGTTTCTTTACCTCATCTTCAATATTTGCAACCACTTCATCATCAAGTTCCCTGAGAAAAATAAAAGAAAAATATTTATTGCTACTTTTCAAACAGTTGCTAAAACTGAAACAGCTTGATTATTATATTTGTCATTGCCTCTTAGATGGTTCCATGTTACCTTTTACATTTATTCATTTATTTAATGCTTTTCTCCAAGTGACTTAAAATATTAAACTTCTTAAAATTCACCTATTCATACACCTGGTCCAATTTTCTCTTTTGAGCATCTCGGGCTAAGTGGAGAGGTAGGATTCAAACCTGGGAAATTCAAATCCAAAGTCTGTGGTTCTAATCACTACAGAACTTGCTCTCCCTGAAAAGACCAATTACATAGCACACAATATTTGCATTTGGCTGCAGGTAACATTTACATTTATTTTTAACATATCGCTGTGCTGACATATACTTTACTAATTAACACTACACTACGTTATTAACAATCTGTAGTTCATCACAAATGCGCTTCCTCAGCCACTTTAACATTTGCTGCACCTCTTTAATAATACACTAATCCTTACTCTACTTGAATTGAAACATTTTATGTTTGGATTAATATCCCATTATTTTCCACAGCACCACTAAACAGACAAGATGTTTTCTGCCTTCGCAAAACATACATTTTCAGAAATGGAAAAGATAATCTTCTACATATGACAAAGACAACCGCTACACCCCAGCCAGACGCCTTCGCTCATCTACTTCTGCTCGTTTGGTGGTCCCACACATGAAAAGTAAAGCACGGAGGTTCTCGTTCTGGCTCCGTTGTGCTGGAATGACCTTCCCCTCGCACTCAGAACTTCAGAAACTCTGTCTACATTCAAGAAGGGTCTGAAAACTCACCTTTTCTGGACTCACTTCGCCCAAGATCTGTCCAGCTCATGTATGGTGTAAATGTTCATGCACCGGAACTTCATGAGCATCACCAGATAAGTCTTTACACAGCTTCTACTCCTGCATTCTATGTAAATGTTTGGGTACCTTACTTAAAAAAAAATTGTAAGAAGGCTATCAGGATTCATCTATACTGCGTTTTATGCACCCTACTCGAGCGATGAACATCGGTGCATCAAGTGGAAGGTAACAAACTAGGTTAACTTAAGAGTCACAAGTCTGCAGCCATGTCTCTTTCCCTTAATGTAATGTACAAATTGTATTTTTGCTGAGATGTATGTCGCTTTGGAGAAAAGCGTCTGCTAAATGAATAAATGTAAATGTAAATATAAATGAACTCACTGTGACTCGGCCATTTTCTCCGTGAAGACGCGCAGGACGAAATCTGCCTCCTTGTTGGGTTCAAAGGTGGATGGCACCACTAAGTACTCCCCCGGTGGGAGATGCAGGCGGGCGCTCACCTCCCGCAGGTTGATGAACGTCTCTGAGCGGGCACATGAGGAATGCTTCAGGAAGAAGTCCTTCTTCAGGTGCAATCCCTGGCAGCCTTTAAACTTTAGGAAAACGGTAGCATGGTGACAACGTTATATCTGGTCCAGTAGAACCTCTACAGCACCTGTACTTCTTCAGCTCAACTGTCCTGGACAGCCACTCTGTATGCTGTCTTACAGCTGTCAACTAATGAGGAATTTACAGTAATGGACAGCTCTTCGTAAAGGCATGCCCATATTTTTCACATTTTCCACATTTTTTTCTCTTAGATACAAGGTATAGTACATGTGAGCAGAGTGCTCATCCACTGTAATATTGATGGGTTTTTAAGAACTGAATGGAAAAATGCAAATTTACATGTATATTGCATTTACATTTATTCATTTAGCAGACACTTTTCTAAAGCAACATACTGTACATCTCAGAAAAAAAAAAATACAGTGTCCTGAAAGATATTTCAAAATAAAGCATCCTATCTTGAGAAACAGTTACCTACTCCCACTAGATGTAAAATTCATAGAATTGGCACATACCTCTTCCGGAACCTGTGAAAACAAAACAAACGGAGAAAATAAAATTAAACAAGAACATGTAACACCTTGAATTAAAATTTTTATCCAATTAAACATTGTACGGTACCATATGGCAATTATGCTACTAGTGAGTCACAATAAATACGAAAGCCCTTGACTTTAAAAACATTAGCGGTAAGAACAAACTTGACAACATTTGGTCCTATTACCTGTATCAAGCGACATTCATGCTCAAAAATTTCACTAGAAATTGCATTCACTAGCACACCCAGCCAAGCCATGTTGCACTTGACATTTCACTGCAACCCGTTACTACTCTGTTACTTTGGGTTTACATACCCATGGTTTCTATCTGTGCTGCCTCTACTTCTGCTCTGGCTGATCAAATTGAGCTTCTTAATTAAAAAGGCTCTCCACACAGGACTATTATTTTACACTAGAGTACCCAGGAGGGGTGGAGAGAAGTGATACTTGGACCCTGAGAAGTTCCTCTTTCTCTCAGTACCTTCACCTTGGAGTTATCATCCTTTCCTCAACTCCCACATCGGTTATTACAAAATATTATCAGACTACATCCTTTGTTCTTTTATTTTGTCTTTGCAGCTTTTACTGCCACCTTTGTCCAAGCACTACGTGCTCTCCTGTTCAGTGCTGTCTCACACTGAGAAGGATACTTTATAAAAACATACCTACAATGCTCAGTGCATCTGCAACAGTCTCACCTCATAGATTGCAAAGCCAATTGTGTGCATGTCCTGGCCTTGCTTCCGGTACCGTCGCCGATCCTTCTGCATGAGTGCCACCAAGAAGCTGCAGGCCACATCGTTATCTTCTGGATCATCATCTTCTTCTAGCAGTGTGATTTTGAACTGGGGATTGATCCAGAAGGTGTCTGTTGGGCAGGAGGTTACAATAATTACAGTTTTTTTGACAAAAATACATGCAATTTTATTCCATACTGAAGGGTGTAAAACAACTAAACCCAAAAATACAAATGATTTCGAAAGTAAAGGGAGCAGCAAAATATAAATAAGCGATTCAAAAAAGGTCACAAGTGCTTTATTGTTAATGTAGATCTATCAACCTGTATTGAACTCTTTTCTCTCAGGGTTATCTGTACAAACTACTTCGTTGCTGAATTGTGTGTACACTTCCTGGCTACATTACGAGGGACACCTGGTTGCTTACACACAGAGTTGACCCCTCACAGTCACATGTTTGTAAACAACTATGGAGAGCACGCAGACAGGTCCAAGAAGTTCAGTTGCTTATCAAATGAGCAAGAGTTGTGATCTAAGCAACTTCGTGCTACAGCAGCAGAAGATCATGCCAGGCTCATCTCCAGTGAGCTCAGAACAAGACTGAGGTTCCAGTGAACATGCAGTCACCCAAACTGGAATGAACTTCTGCTGTATCATGACTAGGGCAAGATGAAAAACTGGTATGAAAAAAGAATCCATAGACCCATCTTGTTTGGTGTCAATACAGTATGTGGGTAGTGGTGGTATAATAGCATGGGGAATGTTTTCTGGGCTCAAATCAAGTTTTTTAGTACTATCATTTGAACGCCACAGAGAACCAAACCTGTCGCCAACAAGCTACTTCCCTTCATGGCCAGTCTATCCTCACTCAGATGGATTCTTCCAGCAAGATAATAACCCAGTATCACAAAGAAAACATCTCCGGAAGGTTCCATAAACATGAAAGTCCCTTAACTTTACCTCAATGGCCTGAAAAGTGACCAGCTCTTAAACCAAGACAACATCTTTGGGATGGGGTGGAACATGATGTTGACAGGATATGCCAGCAAAAAATCCGCAAACAACAGTGAATTTCTGAAGCTAGCATTGACCAAGAACCCTGTGGAATGTCTCCACTACCTTGTTCTTGTTCTGTTCTGGATGCACAACACTACTCGGTCCTAGTTAAGTATAGCTTAATAAAGTGAAGTATGAGTGTATGTAGACCTGTGTCAAGAAAAATTAGTAATGGGTCAGTGTTACTTGCTAATAATTCAAGCATAAATGAGACTACCCTGAATAAAGAATAAGACTTACACGCAAGGAAACAGAATAACATCACACACACACACACTTTCAGAACCGCTTGTCCCATACGGGGTTGCAGGGAACCGGAACCTACCCGGTAACACAGGGCAGAAGGTCAGAGGGGGAGGGGACACACCCAGGACAGGACACCAGTCCATCGCAAGGCACCCCAAGCGGGACTCGAACCCCAGACCCCCCGGAAAGCAGGACCGTGGTCCAACCTACTGCTCCACCGCACCCCCAGAATAACATCATACAATGACTATTTTGACGGAAACAGCATAAAATGTGCTTTTTGTCAGAAACTCAAGTGCAGTATACCGTAAGAATCAATCACTCAAGTTTTGATTTGTGGAAAGTGGTGCAATTAGTAGTGTGCGGTACCAGTTCTGCAGTTCCGGTAGATTAAGACATTGCAGTCGTAACAGAGGCAGACCAGCCAGTGCACACTTGAGCAATAACCTGATTCTACACTGCTCAATAAAGTTACCCCACTGCAAAACTATAAGCTTTGTAAATCAGTTTGCATAAAGTGCGCATTTCCTCACTGGGGTGATTCCGGCAACCTCCTGCTGTGCTGCCTCTCCTCCAAGTGCCGTCAAATTTCACTGTATTCCAGAAGCTCGTTGTATTCTTGCTGAGTGTGTCAGCCGTCAGGTTGCAGATTTCAAGACGGGAGAACTGTCGTAGAAAGTCAGAGAAAGACATCCTGCCAAGAGAAACAGTACAACCTGTAAAAGAGAGAAGGGCCTTACAAGACTATCTTTGATTAAGTTAAGTTAAAATTTTCCTATTAAAAGTGTTCAGATGTATGAAAAGCTGATCTGAGGAATCACAGAGTGATCTTGGGGACAGGAAGACAGGAGGGTTCCCAAGAATGAACTTGATATGCTCTGGAAGGGGTATTTTCCCAGGGGTTTTTTGGGTTTTTCTTACTTTGTGCTTGTTCTGTTTCTCCATTTTCATGGTTTGTTTTATTTAATGAGGTTAGGCTATTTTCTTGTTTGGTAACCTGCTGTCCTTTGTCTTCGTCCTGCTCATGTGGCCACCTTTCCCTCGCAACTGGCCAAACAGTGAAGATTGTTTCGAAATAAAAAGTGTAGGCAGTGTGCAAGATTTAAAAAACAGTTCACAATAAGACGGGAAAGATTAATACAACATTACTGCCATTCTGAAACGAACACTTACCAGAACTCTCCATCTTCTCTGCGACAACACATTTTCTCTCTTTCAGATGGTTCTATGCTGTTCCACTCAGAGGAGCTATATAGAGCACAGAGAAAACACTGTGAGAAAAATTGGTGACCATGGCCTTGACTCTGCAAAACATAGCACAGAATCAGAGAAAAGTTTTGCACATCTAGTCCGTACTTGTCACTCCAGGCACCAGTCCATTCCACCTGTCCCCAGGGGTTCCTGATACGAATCAGTTTTTCCATCCGGCCCCGGTAATTTACCTATCACACAGAAGAATATTCCTTGTCATTATATGACATATTTAAAATTCTCAAATGATTCTCAAATTCACTTATTTCTTGGTTCAAGAAAAAAGCAGGGCAATATTATCATTCTTCTTTTGTTATGTAGAAATTTAAGCTATTCATATGTAGAAAGGTAATTCCATGTCTCTGAAAGTGGCTGCAGGCACACTATGTAATAACAAGAGTGCAGTAATCAAGGGTCAGCTGGTAGTATAACAGTTAGGGCTGTTGCCTTTAGACCCAAAGATTGCTGGTTTAATTCCAACCTTCAGCAAGGTACTTACCCTAGGTTGCTCCACTGAAACTATCCAGCTCTATTAAGCAAGTAAGTAGCCTAATATTGTAAGTTGTTTAGCGAAAAAGCATTAGCTAAATGAATAAATGTTAAATGCAATTACTGATGCAATGCAGTTCATCAAGGGTAGTATCATTTTTTCTTAGTTAATGTAATTGTCATTACAGAAATATCGTATTGGACTAATTGCAAACAATATTTCAATATGCACACACAAGGGACTAAACTTCCAAAGTATAGTCTATCCTTGGAACAATTGGCTATTTGGAGAGGCAGAGTTCCATTGCTCCAAAAATTCGTTGCTCCTGATGTTTTGTATTCTTGTATTTACACATAAATATAGTGTGTGAGTAACAGAGTGTGTTTGTTCCACTGATGCATGGATGAGTGAGCCAGTGTAAGTAGTGTATCTAGCAGTGTAAGTCACCACGGTGAATAAGGTGTGTGGGCTCATAACACTACATAGTATCCAATGTAAGTGGCTCTGGATAAAAGTGTCTGCTAAGTAAACAAATGTAAATATAAATGTAAATGTAAATATATACATAAATACATGTAGGCCTATACACTGCTTTATTCTATGAAAATGTAAATAAATATGCACATATGTCCCTGAAAAAACAATGCAAGTCAAATAAAAAAATTAAATTACCTCAGTTTTCCTCCTCCTTATTTTGTGATGTGTGTTTTGACAGTCTCAGTTTTGAAATGATGGCTGATACACAATGTAGGCTGTGATAGGTCTACGGACATGGCTCTTTTGAAGGTACGTTTTACAAATATTTATGCAGATAGATTACATTTATTTATTTAGTAGACACTTTTCTCCAAAGGGACGTACGTCTCACAGAAAAATACAATGGACACATACTGTATGTATGTGTGTTTATACATTTGTATGTTATCTATACATTTTTTGTTGCCTTTACTGCTATTTCTGCACTTTTTTTAATTTAGTCTCATTTTTACCCTGTGGTGGACTGGTGTCCCATCCAGGGTGTTTTCCCCAGCTTTGCGCCCATTATTTTCAGGATAGGCTCCGAACCGCTGCGAGCCAGACTTGCACAAGTGTTCATGGTAAGTGAGGCAGAGCGGCTTTAATCTTTTTTCCTTTTTTCACTGATTTACATTTTTTTCTAAAAGTAAAAAATATTTTTCGGCCACTTTCAACTGTTCCCAAAAATCTGTGTTCTGGTGTCCATTGTCCTGCAGATGAACTGTAGTGTGCAAGATATCTTTGTTGGACAAAAAAAAACCCCAAAAGAAGCATGAACTGTTTTAAGAACTTCAGTAGTGCTTTTCTGAGTTAAGAAAGCATTAACCCAATTATAACACTGAATTCTGTATTATATAGAATGTGATTGCAACTGATGACAGGTGACACTGCTTTACTCACTTGGTTCAGCCCAGTAACAGAATATGCATGACCTTTAACCAGCTTCTTGAAAGTCACAGCTTCCATGTCAAAGGCACTGGTGATCTGCAATGAAAAAGTAGTCAAGTAACATTGTGTAATTATGTCAGTAAAGGAAAGTCAACTAGCCACTAGAAATACAAAGGTAACGACTGCTCATTTACAGTGGCGTACTTGAAATTTCCTTGACTTTTCCAGTGTTCTCCAGTTTCATTTAAGAAAAGAAAAGGTCACTTACATCTATAGAGCAGCCCAGCAAAGAGCCCCTCTCAAGAGCTTTGGCGATGATCCTGTACAGGTCCCTGGGCGCATTGCGCAACTCATACATCTCAGACACTCCACCCGTGAAGTCCTCAAATCCTTCAGTGGTGCTGCCCCCAGACAAGGCCTCATAGGAGCCATTTATCCTGGGGTTAAAAAAGACATACTGGTCTATAATTCAGATTGACTAAGACCTTGTTCCCTGCACTTTCTTCCTGCAAATGCATATGCTGTAACACATGTGTATGCACATGATCTGAGATGTATGTCACTTTGGAGAAAAGCATATGCAAAATGAATAAAAGTTAATGTAAACATTAAAATAAAGAGGGGATACGTGGAAATTCGGTCACGTGAAAAAAAAGATGTAGAAGAACAACATTTTTATGCTCACTTGGCATAGGCCTTCTCCATCAAGGCACTCCAGAACTCAGTGCCCTCCGCGGAGTGGACAAACATGAGCTCGCCATCCTTCACTGGCAGCCGGTCATCGATGACCACATCCACCCACTCGCCAAACTGCCAGAACTTTAAGAAAGGCACCACCTTCAGCATTTACAGCTACAGTTACAACATTTACGTGACACCACACACACAACTTCATGCATTTAAATTCATAGAGGTCTTCCTACTTGGAAGTGAAAGATTCCAGCATAATTGTCTTTGAAGGACTGGCCATGGGGGACCACCCTGTGCAGCACATTCTCGTTGAGAGTGAGGGAAGCAATGGCAGCAAGAAGCCAGCAGTCACCTGGGAAAAGGGACAAGACGACACTGCTAGAACATCTCTAGGAAGGCAAAAAGGGTTACAGAGAGAATCAACCACAGAAATCTTCTGCGAACCAAAGACAATATTTTAAGAACAACATTAAAGCAGCCTGATAAAATGAGCTTTAAGACCTTTTGAATAGAAATATAAATATTATATAATATCTATTGAACATTAAGAACTAGTAACTTGCTTTTTAATCATTGTGACCCACTAGGTTGTTTCAGGGAGCAGGGCTGACTCAAGGTGTGTATGAAACTTGTGCTGAAATAGTGACTGGTGAAGGATAGTTGGGGTGTAACAAAAACTTTGACAAGTCTGGGAACCAAATTCTCTTTCTGTGATCTACTTTTCAGGGTTGTTCACTCTCCTGATGCTCTCATCTCTTATTTTTAACCAGGACTAGAACTTACTATTTTCTCATCCCAGTTCAAGAATGCATGAAATACAAAAATTGTGTTGTCATATGCGCAACCTTATATTCCTTGATTTTGCTGCTTTGTTTATTTTGGTTTCACTTTGGGACCAAAGAAAGAACTGGCAAAAACTGTAAACCCACGAAGACAGAAAACTGTTCACAAGGAGAAGTTAGTGCTATTATATTGTTATCTGAAGGTTCCTCGGTTCAGCTAATTTCCCTGCTATAATATTCACGTACCCTTCAAATTCACTTGAAATAATTTATAGAACATTTGTAACTCATTTAGCATAGGCTATATATCCTTGCTTAATATTTGCGAATGTCTTAAAATGTAATGTCTGATTTGTTACTGTTTTCAGACAACATGGGAGCCTTATTTTAAGTTCTGTAAATGTGTAAATCTGAATGTAAGTAATGAATTTATTTGTTAAAGGCTGTGCGGATTTCCTCTGGGCGCTCCAGTTTCCTCCCACAGTCCAAAGGCATTCGTGTCAAGTGAATTGGTGATTCTAAAACTGCCCGCTGTGTGTGTGAGCATTCACTGTAAGTCACTTTGGAAAAAACCTTCGGCTAAGTGAATGAAATGTAAATGTGAATAAAACACTTTATGATCGATATATTAACCATACTGAAAATTGCACTTGTCCGCGAGTTCTACAGTACTGTGCAAAAGTCTTAGACACTTAAATGTTTCATAAAAATATTTGTTTTAGATGGTTATTTAATGTCTTCTGCATTAGTGTCGATGGGAAAGAGCATATTTTAGATTTCCGAGCATTCATTTTGCAAAAAGTTACAGTATTACAGTAAGGGTTTTGTATGTCATTAAAGAAAGAAGGTGCACACACACACACACACACATTTTCGGAACCGCTTGTCCCATACGGGGTCGCAGCGAACCGGAGCCTAACCCAGCAACACAGGGCGCAAGGCCAAAGGGGGAGGAGACACATCCAGGACGGGATGCCAGTCCGCCGCAAGGCACCCCAAGCAGGACTCGAAGCCCAGACCCACCAGAGTGGGACCCAGCCAAGCCTGCCGCGATCCGTTGTTGACAATGGATGATTACTAAGCTTTGTAGGAAGTTTATTAATTAAGAGGAATATTTTTGGAAGCATTCTCACTTTACAGATTTTTTCCCCCAACAAAGTGCCTAAAACTTTTGCACAGTACTGTATATGAACTTGCCATATAGCTGTGTACAGAAAAAAAAATGTATAATATATTATTAATTGTACATTGCTATCCAACCAATGACTATCAAAACTGACTCAGTGCATGAAAAAGGACTTTAACTTCGAAGGAATTTAATCACATTTACAAATGCAGGCTTGATGTGCCACCTTTATACATCCAGATGGGTTTAAGTTAGGATAAAGCTAAAAATGCATTCAACTCACATCTGTTGGTACTTGTTATACATGGCATGGTGTGTGACAGGGTGTGCAATAGTATGGGCAGCCATCTCATGGGAGTCATTCGATCTGATGATTGCTCTGCATATTTGTACAATGGCCAAGGAATGTGAGGCCATTTTACAGAACCAAGTGCAACCTATGATACAAATACTGCTCTCTCATCATGCCCCCCTATTCCAGGACAATAATACTGCCATACATACGACTGAATACATTCTTTGCTTTCCAGTTCTCAGATCTAATCATCATTGAACCTATAAAGGTTCTGGTGTACAGAGTGCAGAGCTGATTTTCAGCTCCTTCATCCCTCATAGAAGTATAGGCTTCTCTTCTTGAAGAAAGGAGCAATATCACACTGGGCACAGCTCAGGACCTGTACGATAGCATCCCGCAGCACCCCATGTACTGCCAATTATCATGGTCCGTGAAAAGTGTCCTGAAATTGAATCCTTGCATGGATTATTAAAAATTGAGACTAACACTTGAAACACAGTTTATCAAAAATGTCACAACAAAGGAAGGTAGAGGAAAAGACCCAGCCTGTATAATATCCTGTAAATAAAAATCCCACTCATCCTGTATGGATGAGTGACTCAGTGTAAGTAGTGTATCTAGCAGTGTAAGTCACCTTGGTGAATAAGGTGTGTGGGCTCATAATGCTACATAGAGTTCATTGGAAGTCGCTTTGGACAAAAGTGTATGATAAATAAATAAATGTAAATGTAAATATTTTGAAGACAATGCTAATACCCCCTCAAAACCCTGAAGAGAGCATCTGCAGGTCCAAATACATCTGTCACAAAACTGCCTAAGTAACATTAAGCCAAATTGGCCTAAGGCCCTATCTTTCAACACACAACCCAAAGTTTCTCTGAAGCTGTTACTTTGAAGCAGAGGAATATTTCCACTTTGTGAATCATTTCTGTTACACAAAACACCAAGCCACACCCATTACTTTTCCTCTCGCTCAACATGCAACCACTGGAAAGAACGCAGCATGCTCTTTTCGATGCCCCGAATACTACTTTGATTTAAGGGGTTGAAGGGTAAAGAAATTCTGTGAGAAATGGAAAGTAGTTTGAGATATTAAATTCATAATTGTGTGACATGTGACTAGAGTTTCTGTCTAGCTCCAGCAAGGGAGCTCTTAGAAAGGGCATAACACAGATGGAGCGAGATTCAAAACCATTTCTGAAACCACAGTCCAGGAGCTGCAAGGCACCAGCATTACCCATTATGTCACAGTGTCACTTTAATGACATTAGGATGAAATAAATCACAGCAGATTAAAAGTCACTGCTTTACAGTAGTATAGATATGAATACAATAGCATATGAACTGGATTATTGGTTGCACTAAACTGTCAATTTAGTCAAAGACACAGAGACAGCCAGGGAGAAAAATATAAAACATATAACCTGTTTTTATCGATTGGTATTTATCCAGAAGTATAGGGCACAAGGCAGGGTATACCTTGGAAAGGATGTCAGGGGATCTCAGGGCATTTATTCTCTCACACACACACACACACACACACACACACACACACAGTCTGAAACCCCTAGTCCCGAGTGGGGTCACGGCAAACCGGAGCCTAACTCGGCAACACAGGGCGGAACACACCCAGAATGGGATGCCAGTCCATCACAAGGCACCCCAAGAGGGACTCGAACCTCAGACCTACAGGAGAAGAGGCCTTGGCCAAACCCACTGAGCCACCGCAACCCCCTTCAGTTACACTATACAGGCAATTTAGATTCACCAGCTCCCTTGAAGCACAACTTTGGGCTGTGAAAGAACAACTAAACTTACAGCCCACAGACCGTGAGCCACAACCACAGCTGTTTGCACCACTGTGTCAGTCCTAAAATCTCATGTCAGATGCAAAAGGTATATTTGCCAGCAAAAAAATGCAGCCTGAAAAAATAAAATATATAGGTGTTCTGATTTCCAGGGGTGCGGTGGTGCAGTGGGTTGGACCGGGTCCTGCTCTCTGGTGGGTCTGGGGTTCGAGTCCGCTTGGGGTGCCTTGCGGCGGACTGGCGTCCCGTCCTGGGTATGTCCCCTCCCCCTCCGGCCTTGCACCCTGTGTTGCCGGGTTAGGCTCCAGTTCACTGCAACCCCTCTTGGGACAAGCGGTTCAGAAAGTGTGTGTTCCGATTTCCTCCCAGTCCAAGACATGTGTTTCAAAGTTTAATTAGGGACCCTAAATTTGTGTGTGTGCTCTCACTTTTGAGAAAAGCATCTGCTAAATGAATAAATGTAAAAAAAAAAAAAAAATGTCAATGAAGGCCTGGTATCCTACCCACAGAGTTTACATTGCCAAACTGCCACAACTCTGCAATGCGCACACACACTTTCAGAACCGCTTGTCCCATACGGGGTCGCGGGGAACCGGATACTACCCGGCAACTCAGGGCGTAAGGGACACACCCAGGACAGGACGCCAGTCCACCGCAAGGCACCCCAAGCAGGACTCGAACCCCAGACCCACCAGAGAGGAGGACCTGGTCCAACCCACCGCACCCCCAGCTACTCTGCAATGCATTTATTAATAATGGGCAGATTCCGTTGTTCTTTTAATCATTTTTTTGAAATGCTGCTTTTTATTTTCTCAGTTCATTCTCTTTAATTGCTGTAATTGTATTGTGGAACTCATCATCACCATGGCATGTATTTTGTACTTGAAATTTTTGTTCTTACAGTATTTAAGTGTGAGCTTGCTATTTCAATTTTAGGGTAGAAATTTCATGTTCATGATCACAAACTCTAACAAAATTAGTATTAAATGGTAAGGCTTTCCTTATTGCATTCCGAATTTCCGTATTACATGCTAAAACTAAGCAGTGACCTACAGTGCATAAAGAAAACATCGATATTCTGAGTTTCCTTTCCTACACAGTGGGAATGTGTATTAAAATGAGGAAGAAGGCAAAAAACTCACCCAGAGCTCCCTGGCAAATATCTGTCCTTGTAGCCCCCTCCAAGATGAACTGAGGATCCTGCACCAGCTCCTGCGGGAACAAGGAAACACCTCAACCTGTCAGTTGAAAAGGTATATTCCAAGAGCACTACTGAACTGCATGTTACCAAAACACAAGTCCTGCACTTAATTTTCTTTGACCAGAATTTTCTGACACACCCTGCTATGTCACAGAGGTGTGTCACTCACCTTGATGTAAGTGGAATCATAAGCATCACCTCAAACAATAATTAAAACCTTAAACATCTGCTGAAAAAACAACGAAAAAAACTACACATCATATGGATCACTTTCGTTTAAGTCATGTCCAAAATAAATTTAAATAGACAATAATTAATTGGTTGCACCACACCAGAGGAACACAGTATTATTTTGTTCATGGAATCAACTTGGAACAATTGTAGCCCTGGGCTATTTTAGCAAAAAATAAACAATACATTTCTCTGATAAGTGGAAAACCAAATTTCAGTAAAAAATCTTAAACTGAGTTAAAAATAAATGTTTTCCTCATTTATAAATGTGTTTTCAAGCCCTTCTGAATGAAACAGTACTGTGATTTATGCGACATAAGATTCACCTTAGCACACAGTGTACAAACAAAATTTGACTTGATCATTACAGATACGAAATACTCACAGCGTAGGAGCTTTGTAAAGATAAACACCATCCATGCCAGGCTCTAACATCTCATTTTAAGGTAAATTTTTTTATCTTGCATCAGTGGAAGGGAAATAAATTAACGTTTAGGCCAGATTTGTTGGTGCTATGTATGTGTAATTTAAAATTGCATTTTCCAGGATAATGTCACAGACCTAGATACTCATCATTGTTTGTCTGTACTTTTACCTCACATCTTGTAAATAAACTCCACCGCTTGGATCCACTTATTGTACATCTGGTTACACACTGAAAGCTAAATACCACTGTACAAGTTAAATTCAGTTGTGTTACTGTTTCACAGTAATCTTACACAGTTATTATAATGGTTATTACAAACTGTATAATTATTAATTATAAGCTTTTGAATTCTGCCAAACAACCAAGTAGTTATAAATGGTTATAGGATAATGTCTGTCTTTTGTAATATTTGTGTGATGTCACATCTTACCGTGGGTCGCATCCATTTCACTCCCCGAGTTTTGGAGGAATGGGGGGCCAGTTCTTTGAAACCCAAGGAGTGGGGTTCAGCTGGGAAGCATGGGTCCTCAAAGAGACGTCCACTCTCAACGCACTGCTGCCGCAGGAACTCAAAATCTTGGTTGACAAACTTCACCGCCTGCTCTTTGGTTCCCAACCCCTCCGCCTTTAGTCTGTCTCTATGGATCCGTGATGAGATCCCACCAAACTGATACATCCTAGCAGTGATACAAACATATCTGACAGAACACTACTCTACACGTTGTTTAAAACAATTTGCAGGCTTCAGTACGAAGAGCGATGCAGAAAAACCTACAATACCGTAGAATCGAACCTCTTGCATTAACACATAGAGCATGAAAACTCATCGGCCACTTTACTAGGTACATTTTCTCATTCCTCCAATCCAAAGACATTTCAGGTGAACTGGTGACCCAAAATTGCCAGCAGTGTGTGTGTGCATTTCATTGTTCTGGTGTATAGAAGGGTGACACTGCAGAGTGTTTAATGTAGTGTAGTGTAATGTTTTAGTTCATTTAAATACTAATCCCTGTATGTGACTTTGGAAGAAAGCATCTGCTAAACAAATAAATGTAACTGCAGTTTATTGCAGTGGCCTGCCAAAGTCCCCAGATCTCAACCCAATAGAGTGCCTTTGGTATGAGAGAGAATGAGAGATTTCCAAACAAATGAGAGACTGAAAAATTTATGCAATTAGGGAGGCATACCTAATAAAGTGGCCAGTGGGTATACAACATTTTCAGAGGAAGACAATGACGATAGGTTAACCACCAGTTCCTACCACAATAACAACTTGATTCCTAAGTTCACAAATGGTTGATCAATTGAGTGGTGGGATGCATAATTAATAATTAATACATCTAATTATTCCCAAATCAACACTAAGAATATATTTTCTTAATGTGCCAAAAAATATTGACCTGCTTTATCATTTTTACACATCAAAAACAGTGAAATAAATATTGGAGCCAAAACCTCCATATTGACATCTTATATGACATCCTTATGTTACCTCGGACAAACAAAATGACCTGAATTACAATCACTTGCACAGTTATAAGTAGAACAAAAAAAAAAATCAACCAAAAATTACCTGCAGTCTTCCGTCAGTCAACCGGCTGGAAGAAAGGAAACAGAGATTGTTTTCTAATGTGTAATAGTCTATATTGTTTTAAAGTTACATGCATTAAAGAATTGTGTGATTTTACTTAAGCAATTTATTTTTAAGTTAAATGATTATATTTCACTTGTGTTTAATAAACTAAAGTAACACGTCTGCATTATTGTGCAATTTGCAGGAAGTTAATCTGCTTTGAACTTTTTAACATTTAGATATGTTTTGAATTCGTGCCAAAGCGAACACCACACAAGACAATAACGTAAAGGCCAGTTCCCTCTAAAATGCATCATTATTAACCAAAAACCTTTGTGAAACTGCAGTATACGTCTACAACTGTATGTATACAATGGGGAAACCCAGCTGCTTCGATTTCTACTATAAAAATGGGGCACACAAATTGTATTTCCTTTTAATCATTTCAGCCACTCTTTTATTATCTGCAATAATAAAACCAGGAACATGTACACAAATTTCACAGGTTTAATAACAGGTCAAAAGCACTTCAGCAAGATTTCTCCTTTGACTTAAACCAGTTATTTTTAGGTGAAGGTAAACGCTCTCACCCAATACCTGCTTTAAGTAGTCTTTTGTCACCAAAATTTTCTAGAAAGTCTGATTAAAATCAAGTTAGGGGAAATAATATCAATGGCTTCATTGAAATTAAAAGTAAACGCAGGAGTATTACGTATGTAAACCATTTGGGCCTGGCACAGTGAATCAATAAGCATTAGAGGCTAGACACACTGGTGGTCCAGGCCAACCTGAATCAGCGACTCTGTTATGGAAACAGTCCATTTCCACATGCCTTTCCCACCAACAAACACATTCCTGCACATTACTAACGCATTTTTCCTCTAACGAACAAAAACAGCTGTACTTCCCTTCCGAATCAGTATTTCATTTAGCTAACAGTCATATTAGAACAGTACACCTTACCCAGGTGGTGCCAAAGGGTTAGGTCTTTCGTTTGGCAACCTATATTCATAATATATATACATACACACATATATATTCACATGCTAGTATGTGACGTTACACGCACCTGAATTATGAGGTTTTGATGATACGGATATTTCATTGTTTTTTGTTTGTTTTTATTGCATTTTCTTCATCATTCAGTTTTGCTAAAATTTCTCTGCTGCAGAGCAGAAAATGGTCTTCATTTCTACTTACTGCCAAAGCACACTCATATAGAAGAGAATTTTAAATGGTATTGTGGAGGGAGGGGGAGCAGGAGCAGGCAGCTTCACAGAGCGATTGCACTTGGTGCATTGTTTTTAAGTCCATTATTGCTGTATCTGAGACTTTTACAGAAATTATGCAGCAAATAGAGATATGCTTCTATTATTACATTTTTTACTGCAAACTTAAGCAGGTGCAGACATACGTTTATTAAATGCATTGATGGCTTCCTTGTTGCCAGTTGTCAGAAAGTTTACTATGAGGCAGGCAGTCAGCATTTAAGGTGAAAAACTATTTAAAGACTGTCAAACACTTAATGAGACAAGTAATGGTACGTCTGTAGGCAGTAATTCCTGGAAATGAATCATGTTTTCCTTATATCCAGCAGGCAACAGTATATTGCTGCACTTCCACTACACTCGTGTGACACCGAACTTTTAAATGTTTCTTTGGAAACACTTTAGATAAATTTATTATACCGATTTATTGTTCAGCAAATTAAAAATTGGGCTTCAAAAGCCAAGAGCTGGGATAAATTGTAACCTTGTGACCGAGCTCTATGTATGTGGAAATATTTGCTTTTTCTCAGTGTACTGTCTCTCTTTATGCTGTTATGACCCTGCGCTGTTCATAAAACCAATAAAAAAAAATACAGACATGTAACAGTGTACACATATTTCACAAAATTTCTGTCATGGAATGATGTGGACAGATTTTAAACGATGTGACATCTTTGAGACTATGACAGATTTTTAGGATCCTGCTTGATGTTTTCATACGATTATTTGTTAAATGTTTGCATGTCCGATTCTATATTCCGTTGAATGAAAGTGAGATTTTGGATTTTACATTTCAGTACTGAATCTATCACTTTTAATGAGAAGATGGCTCTAGCCTTTGATTATTTTTTTTAAATGTATAAGTTTATGTTGCTGAAAAGGAATGGATTTATTCTCTTTTGGCGGTCGGTTGTGTTTGGTGTGCTTCAAATACTTACTGCTTTTAGTAAAGTTTGGAAAGGATACCTCAATTTACCTATCCAGCCTGTGTCCTCTTGCAGCTCCGTGTTCCAATAGACCGTTCACTCTGGCAGATACACTTGTGTTCATTCTCCACATCACAGTGTGGTCGTGGTATTACTCTCATCCATAAACGTACCTTTTCTTTTGGTGGTTTAATTAATTCCCGGTGACGTAATTTTCATCCGGGAACCAATCACTTTCTTACCTAATGAATAAGTGAATTTGATTGGCCTGACGGGTCGGTTGCACGGAATGTATAAAAGGGCGCTGTGAGCATTAGGTGTGTTATTCTTTCCGTGTTATTGTAGAGGTGAGAGGGCAGCGAAAGCACCGCTTACATCCACCCCAGGAAGACGTCGCATCGTGATTTAGCAGTTTCAACCACCGCAGCGCAAAAAGATTATATTCCACTGCATGTTTCACAATAACATTAGTAAAAATGCACAAATTCTTTGTTTTTTTTCTCTGAGATGTAGTCGCTTGAAGAAGGAAAGCGTCTGGCTAAATGAATAAATAATTGTAAATGTAAATTTCATATTATGTCTGTTTCACTGCTAAACAAAAACTAGTCTAGACCGCAATCATCGTACCTGTTAAAAAGGGCCATAAATCAATATGCCGTCTTCAAAACTACTACGGAGATCCGAAACTACTACTAAAACAAACTACGTCTACGTTTGACACGAGACGCACGGAAAAAAAAAAAAACAGTTAAGACACAGAAGCATGATTATACGTGTATTACTAGAATCTGCTACCGCCGTGTTCTTTTTGCAACACAAGTTGTTCACAACCACTTTTACACTGGACCGAATCACTCACCACAGCAACGCACCCTCTGGAGCCGTTAAATAACTTGTCAGCGCGCAGGAAGAAAAGCGACGCCCGTTAAACGGAAGGCAGCGGAGCACAAAGCAGCAGTGATGTGCGCTCGCGGGCCGTCCCGCCCTGTCCTTCCCCGTCCCTCCCCGTCCCGAGACGAGCCGAGCCGAGCCGCCTCTCACTAGGGCGGGGCCCTCCGACTGCACCACGACTGGACAGTACTATTATGTCACCGCTTTCTTTTTTTTCTACTGAGGCTGTTTTGCTGCTGGACCTCGATCCGGACACGTCAGTTTCTCCATCCACCACCCAGAACCGGTGACTGTGCGGGAAAGGAAGCAGCCGCCCGCAGCCCTGCAGATCGCCGCGGTCCGCTGCTCGAAAAGGGCGTCGCCCTGCGAGGATCCGCTTCCACAGGTAGAGCTAAGCGCGCAAAAGTAACGGTGTGTTGGAGAATAAGGTTCAAGAGTCCGCGCTCTGTCACTTTCTTTGTTCGGAAGATCGCTATGAAGACAAACCCAACTGTATATGTGAAAAAGAGACTCACCCATAGGTGTCGCTGTTTCACATTTACACGCATCCTTCATATAACGGGATGAGCTACAGTAGGTGGGTGGAGCGGCCACAAACAGGAGCGTTAATAGTTTTCAGAAACATAATTACTCAAGTTTTTTTCTTTCTTTTGAACATCAATATGCTGCTGTTCCTGTAATGTAAAGTGCTCTATTCGGTTCTATGTGACAAAATGGACTGTACTGAACTAGAAAAACGTGTCTGAATCCAAATTAAATCTCTCCTTCTGTTAATGTACACTTCTTGTGTATAATACAAGTAATACACTTTTTGTCTGTAATACAAATTAATACAGTTCTTGTCTATAATACAAAGTAACACTCTTTTTGGGTATAATACAAAGTAATACACTTTTTTTTCTATACTACAAAGTAATACTCTTCTTGCACTTTTCCCTGAGATGTACATGGCTTTGGAGGAAAATCTCTGCTAAGTAAATAAATATCAGAAAAAGTATTTATTCAAAAACATGTACCGGTTGTCAGTGTAGGATAATATTCAACAATAAGTGCTAGTATGTTCAAGAATAAATGATGGCAAATGAAACTCACAGAAAACACTCGAATGTAGGGAGGTTTTGCTGTTGGGTTCATTGTATAAGATACCAGTGGTTTTAAGGCTGGGGAATGTTAGAACACAAAATGCAAAAATGCCTAAGTAACAAAAAGAGGGTGACAGAAATGTGTGGGAGGAAAAATACTTTTATATATATGCTTACCTGATTAAAAGTAAAAAGTTTAGCACCAGAAATGTACTTAAATACAAGGAAAGGAGTAAATTCAACGTGTTACAATATACCTCTGGACAGGCAGAACTTATGAATTTTGGAAGACATGCACAGTTTCCGTTTGTTTGTTTGTTTGTCTGACTGACTGACTATTTCTAGTGTTTGGATTAGCTTTCAGTCTTGCTCAGTCTGTGCGGCATTTCAATGTTCTCCTTGTGTTTTTGTGAGTGCTCCAGTTTCCTCCCACCCGTCAAAGTCGTGTGTTTCAGGTGAATCAGTGATTCTAAACTGTCCACTGTATATGTGTGTGTGTTGCTCTGGTGTAAAGATCAGTGAATGACTGGAGGTACTGTGCTGCAGTGTACGTAGTACTGTAAGTCACCTTTGCCGAAAAGTTTTTAGCTAAATACTACACAGTATTCAGTGTATCTCTGAATTGGCCTTAGTATAAGTGAGTGGGTGCGTGACTTGCTACCCTGTGATGGACTGGCATCCCATCAGGAATATACCCTTGACTACCCATGTGCCCTGTGCCTCTGGGATAGGCTCCAGACCACCACGACCCTGATGTGGACAAGCTATTAGTGAGTAATTTGCAGAGCAAACATCACTGTGTTTAACCATTAGTTAGCAGTAAAGGAATACTTTGCTGGTAAAGGCATCCTACAAAAATGTGTGCACCTTTATGAAAAATAAAACAGTTTCAGTGAACTTGTGTGTGTTCTCGCATCTTTGCTTTAGTTTCATTTAGATCTATAAAGCCTGTAGCTCATGGGTATATAAACACTATAACATTGGGACTTCAGTCGTGGTGTTTTGCATAACTTGTGTGAATTTACATTGGCATTGCTATACTGATCTGAGTTACACATACATTTACAGTTTATTTGTGTGTGTAATTAATGTTGAAGATTGGTCATATTCATGTATATTTTATGTTTATTAGTAATCACAACAATGCACTCCAGTTCCAAACACTTTTATTCTGAACTCAAGATGTAGTTGTTTGATCCCAAAATTAAATCTCTTTGAAATTTCAACATACTTGGGTCCCATTCTTTAACTACAAAGTTACATAAGTACAAGTTTATCACATTGTATACCATAAAGTAAATATGGTGAACTAGCTATAAGCAATTTTTAGCTTTCCCTCAATCCCTGTGTAAGTTACAGCTCTACTGTACTAGTGTGTATACTTCAACATAAAGTTACTTAAACACCATCACCTCAACCTACCTCAAGATGTAAACTACGTCTCTGGCTATACCAGATCAGTAAAACACAATGCACTTCACTGTAGTTCTAAATTTATTAGTGTCATAGAACACCAACACCAGTGATCCCTTTTTCCCATAAAAATAATATTGCAGATAGCACTAAATGAACTGCATACAAAAAGCCCTTTAAAATTAAAAGTTTCTTTAAAATGTTTGTTTCTTCTCTGGTTTTAATGCCGTCTGTTCACTCTTCTTCACTTGATGACTTTCAGAGGTTTTCTAGATCATAGTGAACATCAGAAACTGACCAAAAAAAGCAGACATATTAGATTTTCCCTACATTTAACAAGCTAATGTGGCTAAACTCTGTAATTATTTTCATGCATTTTCCATCCCTTTTTGAAAAATTGTCTCACCTGATGAAAATCAAGCTCTATGTTGCCAGTGTTATGTGCATCTACTTTCTTAAAGATTCCTGTGGAGAAGAGAGATATTTCAGTAGCATCATGTGATTCTTTGGTCCAAATAATGTTTTATGCATCAACAAACCACAGAAAATCAAAATTCGTAGATAATTATAAAGTTACGTAAAGCAGAGTAATTTTAAAAGGGAATTCTACATAATACTGCAGATGCTGAGTGTATTGCAGAAAAAAGCACTTACTGAACATCATCTCAAGGCGTATTAGGCAGGACACAAAGTTGTCAAAGTCAATGGTCATGTCAAGCTCTGAGTAGCGAGTAATAAGGATTTGGAAAATTTTGTTGTTCACAGTAAAGCCTGTAAGAAATTGTGATTAATGCCTGATCTTTAGATGTACATATGAAAGATGTGCTTGTGGATGATACAATCAACCTGTCTTCATCTGGACATACCCGCTTCCTTTAGGGCCATTCGCATCTCAGTGGTGCTGATGGTGCCTGAATGATCCAAGTCACAATTCTTATAGATTCCCTGTGGAAACATATTCCCTAACTTGACAAAACAAATTTCTGTAGACAATGTAATAAAATACATACATTTCCTAATCAGGATATTGAAGATATTGAAATGATCCTGTTGCGACGGACTGGCGTCCCATCCTGGGTGTGTCCCCTCCCCCTCCGGCCTTACGCCATGTGTTACCGGGTAGACTCCGGTTCCCCGCGACCCCGTATGGGACAAGCGGCTCTGAAAATGTGTGTGTGTGTGTGTGTGTGTGTGTGAAATGATCCTGTATTTTTGCACTTGATCTTTTTTTCACTCAGAGTATTAGCATTTTAAAGATATGTATAATCTGATATCAGTATCTTTCCTGTTTTACCCTTTGGAACAAGCAGCTCTAAAGTGCTCTAACTTCACCTCTGTTAAAAAAAAATCCTCCCTGGACCCCAATATGGTTGAAAATTACAGACCGGTCTCTCTCCTCTCCTTTCTGTCCAAAACCCTGGAGCGGACGGCCTGTGATCAACTGTCTAATTTCCTCACCCAGAACCATCTCCTTTATGGTTATTAGTCTGGTTTCAAAGTTGGTCACTCCACTGAGACCGCCCTTCTGGCAGTATCTGATGCTCTCCAAGCTGCTAGAGCTGCCTCCCTCTCCTCGGCCCTCATCCTCCTCGATCTGTCTGCAGCATTCGACACTGTAAATCACCGGATTCTACTCTCCTCTCTTAACCAGCTTGGGATCAAAGGTGCGGAACTAAGATGGTTTGAGTCCTACCTCTCTGACAGATCCTATCAAGTGGTCTGGCGGAGCTCTCGTTCTTCTCCTCTGCCTCTCTCAACCAGTGTTCCGCAGGGCTCGGTATTGGGTCCTCTTCTTTTCTCCATCTACACCTCCTCCCTCGGTCCAACCATAGCCTCCCATGGATTCAAATACCACTGCCATGCTGATGATACCCAGCTCTTCCTCTCTTTTCCACCTGGTGTGTCAGACATCTCCGCACGCATTGCTGCCTGCTTGTCGGACATCTCTTTATGGATGTAAGATTGATCACCACCTCCAACTCAACCTCTCCAAAACAGAGATTCTTTACCTCCCAGCTGGCCTGTCCTCCTGTCACAACCTCTCGATCAAACTGGACAACTCACTCATTTCGCCTAACTCCTTCACTAAGAGTCTGGGAGTAACGATTGATGCGAGTCTGTCTTTCTCTCAACATATCGAAGCCACAACCCGGTCCTGAGATACATCCTGCATAATATTCGTAGGATCCATCCCCACCTCACTACTGACTCCGCCCAACTACTTGTCCAGATCATGATGACTTCCCGTCTGGACTACTGCAACTCTCTTCTGTGTGGCCTTCCTGCTAATGCCATCAAACCTCTGCAGCTTCTACAGAATGCTGCTGAACAAGTTGCGTTTGATTTGCCAGAGCGCTCCCATGTATCTCCCCTACTCATCTCTCTGCACTGGCTTCCTATAGCTGCCTGAATCAAATTCAAAACCCTGGTTACTGTGTACAAATGCATCAATAGAACTGCTCCCAGCTATTTACAAGACTTAATCAACCACTACACCCAAGCCAGGCCCCTTCGCTCATTTACTTCTGCTCACTTGGTGGTCCCAGACACAAAAGGCAAAGCTTGGAGATTCTCGGTTCTGGGTCCGTTGTGGTGGAATGACCTTCCCCTGTCACTCAGAATTGCGGAAACTCTGTCTGTTTTCAAGAAGGGTCTGAAAACTCACCTTCTCCAGATCTACTTCGCCCAAGATCCAGCTCATCTATGGTGTAACCGTTCACGCATCGTAACTCCAGAAGCATCCCCAGATACAACCTTTATTCAGCCATTACTCTGGTATTGTACTGCTCATTTGTGTATCTTATAATATTTAATAAAAAAAATAAATTAAAAAAAATTGGTGTGGGTATCGGGATTTGTCTATCCTGTGTCTTATGCACCTATTTGAACGATGAACCTCAGTGCAGCAAGTGGTAGGGAACAAACTAGGTTTGCTTCAGACTTTCATGGCTTCTGCTGTGTCTCCTTCTTTCAATGTAATGCATAAATTGTACTTTTGCTGAGATGTACGTCACTTTGGACAAAAGCGTCTGCTAAATGAATAAATGTAAATGTAAAATGTAAATGTAAATGTAGTAAGGAGTATAACAAACTCCTACACCTGAAAGACTACATAAACTTTGAGTTAAAGGACTTGCAGCTATTAGCAATACCTTTACAAACAGTAGAAGAGAGCAGAAAAGTGTACATGAATGCATTCATTACCAGATACTTCTGGATTTTTTTCCACAGGGTGGCAAATTCTCCTAGTCCCAGTTTACCGTTTCCACTATCCTGATATGTAATTAAGGATCTGTCAGGTAACACAAAAAATTACTTAATGTGGCTTGACTACATCAGATGTTGATAACTGAACAAAGACTTATGTGTAAACAATATGAGATCAGATGGGTAAATATTTTCCACATAAAGGATACATCCATTAGGTTGACCATGACTCTGCAGGTTTCCAAGCAAAAGCCATCTGTTTTTATGTCAGTACCTGTAGAGTTATATATTGGGCATTGAGTATCCAAGCATTCCCTTCACTTGCCTTCAAACAATTCCTGTTAAGAAAACAAAATTTACTCACGTTTTGCAATAATTCTATTCAAAATGGTGCTCAGCTCTGCGGGGGAAATTTCCATGTCCTAGAAAAACAAAATGCCAAAATGATCACCTTTACACCAACCTGAGAAACCTAATTACCAAATTCCCTTGGAAAAATCATAACTAGTACATGTAGTAGATACTTTTATCCAACATATTAAAATATTACTCTGTAAAAGAAGTAAAGGAGAAAATCAGTAACTCTGAGAATGAGTTTCATTATTCATAATTAGGTAAACACTGAGTTTATCATACACAGATACTCAGCAATACCATACTACATTTTCTTTCTCACAATTTTTCACACCCAGTAAATTACACAGGCACATCATCATATGGGTATTTAGTTTGTACAGCTGAGATATTTAACAACCAAACACTGTAAGAATGCCATTAAGCTTTGAACACTTACACTTCCTGCAAGTTTCATAAACATGCCCCTGAATGCTGCATCCACCTCGCCATCAGAAACTGTGTCCTAATTGAAAACAAATTTATCGTTAAACATATTTATATTAATAGGCCACACACTGACACAGCTGGATTTTTCACCTGGAGCAGTTGATCGTAAGTATCTTGCTCAAGGACAACACAGCAAGGATTCGCCAGAGACATGACCCAGCAATGTTACATTTACATTTACATTTATTCATTTAGCAGAAGCTTTTCTCCAAAGCGACATACATCTCAGCGAAAATACAATTTGTACATTACATTTAGAGAAATAGACATAGCTGCAGACATGTGATTCTTAAGTAAACCTAGTTTGTTACCTTCCACTTGATGCATAAAACGCAGGATAGATGAATCCTGATAACCTTCCTACAATTTTTTTTTTTAAAATAATATAAGATACACAAACAATCACATACAATGCCGGAGTAGTGGCTGAATTAAGGCTATATCTGGGGATGCTCATGAAGTTGCGGTGCATGAACATTTACACTATACATGAGCCGGAGAGATCTTGGGCTAAATGGGTCCGGAAAAAGTGAGTTTTCAGACCCTTCTAGAATATAGACAGAGTTTCCGCAGTTCTGAGTGAGAGGGGGAGGTCGTTCAACCACAACGGAGCCAGAACCGAGAACCTCTGTGCTTTACCTGTTGTGCGTGGGACCACCAAGCAATCTTGATGTTAAAAGTCTATTTCCTTAACGCCCGCTGCCTTGCTATTAAAGGGAAGTTTTCTAACAGGTAAAGAATAAAAAAGGACAAAAGGCCACTTACATTTTCTAACACTGCATCAACAAGGTCCTCACAGCGTCTGTTCAATGAAAAAAGGTATTATTTCCATGAGTTTCCTATTTTCAATAAAGATTACACATGAACTATCAAAAATAAAGTACCAAGTTGCCAATGAGAAGTCTGAAACCTGAAAAATCAAACACTGGCAGTAAATCCAAATTTACTTTACTGCTGCGTCAGAACACCAGAAAAAGTGAGTCTATATTTGGAAAGAAACTTCACTGGGTGTCAGCCTGACTCTCGCAGAACACGCGGAGGCAGAAGTCTCCAGTTTTTTGCGGCTCGAAGGTTGAGGGCACACAAAGGTACTCCCCGGGGGGCAACTTGAAGCGTGAGCACACTTCTCGCAGGTTGATGAAGGTCTCAGACCGGGCCGTCTGTGCATGCGTCAGGAAGAAGCTCTTGTCCAAGTGAACATCCCTCTGGCCGTGAAACTGATAACACAAGGAACCACTGACAAAGCCGTTGCCCAAGTACCATTCCAACATATTAGGGGTGATCCTCGACTTACAACAGGCTTCCATTAAAGCAACTCCTCGTAAGTCAGCTTTGTTGTAGGTTCAAAATCCCATTATATTATATGAGCCTTAGGGATACACGTATACGTAACACGCCTTAATGGTGTATTGCATGGGCTTTGTTATTGTTTTCTCACTAATTTCACACATTATTCATGTTAAAATAACCCTAACCCTAAAACAATAATCACTGCTAGACAGTAAAACGCTGAATGAGACACTGACAATAACAAGTATGGTTGCCATGCAGCAGTGCAGCCAGACAATGTTATCATAACAATGGTGGAGTGGTTATTTGTAGATGTTACAGCCAAATGTTGTGACTCGAAAATAGTATAAGGCAGATAATAGGACTGCTGTTGGAAGTCTGGGTGGTTGTAAATCACATATGTTGTAACTTGAGGCGCACCTGTAGTTAATTGGGTAACTCCTACTACTGGTGTTACCAGTATGCCCTCCAGTACCTGAACTGTGTGTTTGGCAGTAGGTTTAAATCTAGCTCAGAATGTGGAGTTTAAATGTTTAAATGTTCTCCCTGTATTTGCAATCCAGTCAATGAAATACAGGGAAAAAGGCAAAGGCATGCAATTTGTGTACCTGCTTACAATCCAAACCATGTGAGTCATCACCATGAGGCAAACTCAGCTCAACAACACTTACCCTACTACTGTTGAAATTCACTCACGACCATTTTGTAGTAATGCTGGTTTACTCAGTTGTTGCTGTGGTTGTGATTTTATACAGAATGGATGTCATAACAAAAAAGGACACCTCACCATCATAATCTGCAGGGCGACTGGATCTTACCTGTGATGGAAGCTAAAAGAATAAAAAATAGAAAATCATTTGGTTACACGGAACTTCAGATTTTTACTGTGATCATTTCAACAAAGTATGGCACCAATTTCTCTAAAAAGACTCAAATCAGTTCCTGGTAGACCCACTAAAAAGTAAGGTTCTCATTTTGACATTTCATAAGTTTTGTTGCTTTATATCTTAAGTGTTTTAGAAGCTTCGTTTACATTTACATTAATTTATTTATTTAGCAGACACTTTTCTTTAAAGCAACTTCCAATGAACACATACTTTATTCACCATCTCACAACATTCTACAATGTTAAGACTAGAGAAGCAGTTTAAGACCTACTGTCACACCCTTCTCCCCTTATACTGTACAGACACCCAGCCTTCTATCTGAGCATTTCTCAACTACCTTTGCTCTATACCCCACCCATATCCCCAACAGAGATTTAACCGCATGCTGGAAGTGTGCAGAGTGTCAAAATGACAACCACATTCCATGCTTAAGCATTCTCACCTCATAAATGGCGAAGCCAATAGTGTCCATGTCCTCCCCCAACTTCCTCAGACGTCTGCGATTCTTCTGGATCAGACCTACTACAAGACTGCAGCCCTCACCCCTGGTGCCATCATCCTCCTCATCCAGCTTGATAACAAACTGTGGGTTCATCCAGAAGGTCACTGCAGAGAAAGAGAAGCAAGTCTGCAAGTTGAGGACATTCAGGTAACTAACCTTGGGTCACTCCTGCAGTACTTTGACCTCTCTGTATCTCAGTCCTCTTCTACACATAAAGTAGGTCATCTTGACCTTGCCTTCTAGAGAAATGGTGGTTTTACTGCCCTCTCTGTTACTCCGCTTCATGTTTCTGACCATTGTTTCATCTCCTTTCAGCGCTCCATCACCATTACTAATTCCTCTAATGCCTCTGGACTGTCTGTCATGTTCCACCATGATCTAAAATTTCTCCTGTCCTCCTTTACTGCATTAAACTGCCTTCCATCCACTGTACAGTTGTCCATAGACAACACCACCACCGTCTCCCTTTCAGCCCTATCATCCTCTTTTATCTGTAACCTTGGAAAGGACAGTCTGCTTCCAGGATAGAGCATCATACAAGAACAAATTGTGCTATATTGACGTTCTGGTTAGAAAACAAGAAGCACTTGTTGCGTAGTTAATAGTTGGCAAGCTACACAAAAGGAGGAGAGTAACACTTTACTGTTACATTTTTTCTTACAGCAGACGTAGAGTTCATGTACAATGAGACTGACATCCTTTTGTAGAGAAAGATGACAACATGTGAAGTGTATGTGGATGTGTAGTGAGCATCTGTTTAGATCTTAGGGTGGATAGGTAGTCTGTATATCTTTTGGGGTTAGGGGGTGGCCCATACATAAGGAGACTGCTGACTCCAGTGGGATGCAGTGGTGTAACATAAAGAGGAACAGGAACAAAATGGGGGGAAAACTATCCAGCTTTAATGTAAAATGTGATTGTAATATTCAAAATGTACATTCAACGTTAAACACATTATTAATGACAGAGTTGGTACTCAGTCCTGTGGAGTTTTGCTTTTTCTCTCTGTGTTTGCAAGGGTTTCCTTCAGGTGCTCTGATTTCCTCGAACAGTCCAAAGACATGTGTTTCAGGTGTACTGGTGGCTCTAAACAAGCTTGTTTTGCGTGCATCTGTATGTTTATTTTAAATTGCTCTGGTGTACATAGAGCGAGATTATTACAGGGAGTTCAATCCTGTGTGTACCAATGTAAGTCAACCTGGATAAAGGTGTCAGCTAAGCACCACAAAGTAATTGTGGTACATCGCTTTGGAGAAAAGTGCATGCTAAATTAATAAATATAAATGCAAACATCTGATATACTACTGCTATAATAGATCAACATTTGTCAAATGTCTCCCTGGATGCAGTCTATCTGGTACAGGAAAGTACGCTCATTCATCTCGCCAATTGCTTCTCCAAGCTGGGGCTGACAGAGTTTAAACGCAATACTGGAAGCACACTGGAAAGGACACCAGTCCATCACAGGGTAGTTACACACATTCCGAATTACTCACTTGTGCACATACTACAGACAATTTAGAGTCACCAATTAAGCTGAACTGTACATTTTTTAACCGTGGAAGAAACCCATCCTGACACAGGGAAAACCTGCGAACTCCACACAAACAGAGCTAGATTCCAGCCTATGCCCAAACAACCCAGACACTGTGAGACAACTGTGCTACTCAGCTTTGACCTGATGACTCAGAAAACACACACACACACATCTTCAGAGCCGCTTGTCCCATATGGGGTCACGGGGAACCGGAGCCTACCCGGCAACACAGGGCGTAAGGCTGGAGGGGGAGGGGACACACCCAGGACGGGACGCCAGTCCGTCGCAAGGTACCCCAAGCGGGACTCGAACCCCAGACCCACTGGACAGCAGGACTGTGGTCCAACCCACTGCGCCACCGCACCCCCCCTGACTCAGAAAACAAAAATCTAAAATATGATGTGAGATGTCTTTGCTTGGCACGTATGCAAGAATAAGCAATGGGTGCGCAATGTTCTTACTGGGGTAGTTCCTGCAGCCTCCTGCTGTGGACCCTCTCCTCCAGGTGCCATCATGATTGCACACACTCCACTGTTTGAAGCGGTCACTGGTCAACGTGTCTGGCGTAAGAGTGCAAATCTCCAAGCGAGAATAATGCCTCGTGAAGTCTGAAAATGACATCCTGACGCAAGACCATGTATAAGACCACAACGCACAACAGATGCCCAGATTTGATTTTTGACATGTTTTAATACATTTCAGATTAGTTACGTATTACTGACTCCCCCCTTAGTTCAACAGATACAATATAAAATAAATATGATTTATAAAATTAGGGAAAGTATTATTTTCAGGAAGTTAAGTACTGCGCTTTATGTACATGCGCAAATCTTACAGCGGAGAAACCACAAAGCCATAATGCTGAAATATGATAATTAAAAAAAATACAGGGTATTTGTCAGGTACAGTTCAGACCCATTTACATGCAATTCATTGAAACTGCTGTAGGATCTTGTCCTCCATTGCGTCAAACTTCAGACGTAGCATTCATTTAGGCACGGTAGGCAAAACTTTACTGTATTATTTCTTTTATGCTTATGTAATCAAGTGAAATTTTTTTTTTTTTCATTCAGCCAAACAGCCATTCCCAGAATCCCATGTCACATACAGTATGGAGTCTGTTCAACCCCATTTTAGGATGGTTCACTTGAAATGTGGTCAAGGTAAAATATGGTCCTCTGCCCATGTCACAAAGAACGCATATAAAGGGATCTGCACTGCATAATGAATATTGAACAAATTAGCAAGTAATACCTTCCTTTAACAGAATATGCTGCCTTAAAACAAGGTATAGTGCCATGAAAAATATCTGACTCTTTTTTTTTATTTTCACTTTGTTCAGATCTTTGTGCTACTTCCTGAAGTATACAACTGGAGCTTGGGACAGAAAAGGTGATGAGCGCTGTTGTTCTAGAGAAGCTAGTGTGCAGTCTCCAGGTGTAAAAGGGCCCAAAAATTTAAATAAACCTTATTAAGGGAGAAATTATGGTTGGCTGCTTAAATACTTCGGTAAACAATCAGACGTGATTTGGGGAGTCCTTGTCCGATGTAAATTTCACCAACTTGAAACCCATACCATACCCTTAAAAGTCAAGTCAGAAAAATTGTCATTCGTAAGAATGGCACATTATATGAGGCCTAAGTATGTTGTTATGTCTTTTACTCTTTACTCTGACTACCTTTATCTAAGATTATATTTTTATTGAACACCTAACCGAATTCACTATAAAATATGCAATTAAATATAAAATAAAGAAGGCAGCAAATGTTTTTCATGGCACTGTACAGGGAAAAAGTGAGATTTTAACTACAACATTAGCAGCAGGCCACAGCAGCAGGCTACATGTACGGTACCTACTCTAATTAGGAAGAACCAAAGAAAAGGTACCAGAATTCTCCATCGTCTGCTTTCACGTTGTAACGCTCCGAGTGATCGACGTAGTTCCACTCAGAAGAGCTGTAGAAAATAAAAACGCAGAAGGGATTGCCCTGCGAGTACAACATACCGAAGAAGCCACGTTTGCTGATAAATATGACTCATCTAACAACCCTTTGTCCATTCAGAGAACTTACTGAGCTGAGTGCCATCATTTTGACAGCAATCATGTGAACCCCCAAAAAGCTGTCACATACTTGTCACTCCACGGTCCAGTCCATTCCACCTGTCCCCAGGGGTTTCGGATCCGAATTAACTTCTCTTTGCGCCCCCGGTAGTTCACCTGAAGCCAAGTGCAAGGAAATACAATACAACTGCCTTTCATACAGATCGAACATGGTCTTATACCACTGCCTGACAATGAATCATAATTGTGCTGTGCTTTAGATTATGAATTTCACAAAAACACCCATACGGACACCGGTATTTTCTTTTTTCCTTTGTATCGTTTTGGTATGACCATGCAAATTAAGGTAACAGTACTGGAAAAATAAATAATCGTAAATATAATGATGTGGGATTGTACAGCTTGGCCAAAAATGACTTGTCCTACCTCTGTAGCCCCTGTAAGAGAGTACGCATGTCCCTTCACCAGCTTCTGTAGGGTCACAGCCTCAGAATCTGCAGCACTTGTGATCTGCAGAAACAGAGGAAAACTGTGACTACGGTGACAAAATGTTCATATATTCTGGTCAGACAATATATTTAATATTTTAAATTTTTTAAATGTTTTACATGTTTAATGCATAATTATTAATAGTATTTTCTTGACTTGTCTTCAAAATGCGTTTGCTGAGGGGTCAGCACAACCCGCTTTGCCACACCAAGCAATTATTTGGCATTAAATGGCACAAAAACAGAGTAGGAATGTGGGACCAGATAAATTCTAGTGACTAATACAGTGTTTACAGTATATATCTGCTGATTTGAATGTTGGTAATCAATGACAAGTGAACGCTGGCCATGAATCAGGCAACAAGGTCTCTCCAGGAGAATAAACCTTAAACGTTGCAACTCAAAGTTTTTAAAACATTTATTTATTTTAGTACCTTATTTATAGTACTTATTACAGCTCTATTTGAGACTGGCAGAATTTACTCAGCAAGTAAACCAAAGAAAGTCTCTATTATTACACTTTTTTTTTTTCTTCATTAGTTTTATGAACAGCATAGGGTCATAGCAACAAAGAGGCAGAGACAGTACAGAAATTACAAATATGTCCACATACATGACCCAAGGGCTCAAATTCAAAAGGTTACATTACTGTATATCACAGATATGATCGGTATTTAATAAGTTTCTAACTTGTCCAGGCATTGCAGAATTTTGTGTCAATGAGTTTTTAAAGCTGAAGAAATGCAAGAACTTCAATCATCTACATATATAGAGAGGAAATTTCTGGTATAGAGCACAATATTAAAATATATTTCCTTGTCAAGCGTGCAAGACTAATAGTAAGCCTATATACTATGGCACCAAAAAAGAAATTTGAGTTGCGATTTAGCAGGAAAGTAGATGGAGGCAAACCAAACTTTTTGTTAAATGTTTGAATTGTTGTGTGACCCCCATACCAATAAAGTCATTTCATATCATTCACAGTATATGTGACTCAAAATGCCTGGAGATGCTTTGCATTTAAAACACATCTGAGATGTCCCTGGGAGCATCCTGTAAAGGTGCAACGAAGTGAGGTAGATTTTGTGAATTAGACTGACGTTTTGTTTCAGATGTTGAGGGGGATGCAGGCAGGGAAGGCCTTAGTACACATACATGACCTTTCACAATCGCTAAAAGACAAGTCACAGTCCAGTTCCCATGTCTCCTACAATACATCATAAAAGCCAGTACTTGAACTTGATAAAACAGTGCATGATGCATATTATGCTCTTTTTGATAAAACAAATTGAAATTGGCCAGATGCTGACAAATGGAGCAAATCCTTTTGTGATTAACTGGTGAACAACATGTTCTGGAGATGATGTACAGTATTTTTTTTTATTTTCAGCAATTTTAACGTTGTTTAAAATCAATAAAAGGTAAAAATTAGTCTAGTGCTGAGTTGCAGTGGTCCAGTAGGTCCATAGGCTTCCCAGTAGAACACAGCAATAATACAATAGAACATATCTAAAATTACTGAAAATAAAATACTTCTTCACTAAAACCAACCAACGTCAACAAGCGCTTGTCCCGAGCAGAGTCGCGGAGAGCTGGAGCCTAACCCAGCAACACAGGGTGCAGGGCCAAAGGCGGAGTGGATAAACCCAGGATGGGATGCCAGTCGTTGCAGGGCTTGAACCTCGGACCCACCACACAGCAGGTACCAGCCAAACCCGCTGCGCCACCACACTCCCTCGTCATCACTAAAACCTACTACTCAATTGCTGAGCAACTCATCTTAGAACCATGTCCAGAGTTTGTCAGCTTCTGGCCACTTCCAACTTTACCTACTCATTCAGTCAGAGTTTAATACTACAGCTGTCTCTTGATTTACAGTGTTTACACATTAGGTACCGTAAAAAACGACAAATAAAAATACCTTCTGTGTACAGACTACACACACAATGGGGTCACGGTGAGCCAAAGCCTAACCCAGCAACGCAGGGTGCAAGGCTGTAGGGGGAGGGGACACACCCAGGACGGGACACCAGCCCATCGCAAGGCACCCCAAGCCGGACTCGAACCCCAAACCCGCCAGAGAGTGGGACCCGGCCAAGCCCGCTGCGCTACCGCAACCCCCAAACCCTATGCAGTGTTTGTCATATTGGTACTGATTACCACCATCAGAAATGCCCAACACAAAGCATAAACACTAGAATCAAGGTGGTCCCACAATCCTACTCTGATTTTGTGTTTCAACTGCCAACCAAAGCCTGGATACAGAAACACGGTACACTTTCGAAGAGTGAAGAAAATGTAATTATAAACGAATAAAATGAAATGTTCATATCTTCCAAAATTCAAAACCCAATTTGTAATATGAAGACGCAATGTATGGGCAAATAAAGAGTACTGACTTAAAAAATAAAGGTGGGTAACTTTAACCGTACAGGCAGCAGGGGCTTCATTTCTTCTCTGAAGCAATTTGCATAGAAAGTTATTATTATTCAAAATGGTCAGTTGAAAGGTTTCTAAAGGAGGTCAACAACGAAAGCCAGTTAAAAACCCATACGTCAATGGAGCATCCAAGGAGCGAGCCTGAATCGAGGGCTTTCCTTATTATATCAAACATGTCCGGAGGAGCTTTCTTCAGTTCGTAGCTTTCAGCAATCCCACCAGTAAAATCCTCAAAGCCCTCTGTGGTGGAGCCTCCCGAGAGTGCCTCGTAGCATCCGTTCACTCTGTTAGGGCAACAGGTGTCTCATTAGGTCAAAGCATCTTTTACAGTCATGGGCAACCTGGACTCATTGTACTGTCCTGTGTAAAATAAAATACCAACAGCAACTGGACTTCAGTTAATTCATCCAATTTCAACAGCAAGTGCTGAGATGTTCATGATGAAAGCTGACTTAGGCACAGCACTTATAACTCTGATTACAAACCGTGACTCTTGTTATGACAAGACCTCTGGCATGGTCCCACCGATAGGTACGGGTATAGTACCTTAAAGTGTTGTAAAGATACTTACTTTACACTACCTTAGCCACCTACTGACAAAGACACCTGTCCAGATATCAATATCATTATCTGCAGTAAAAAATTCAAACACCCACAGCTGTGGTTATCAGTTTGCTTTTTCATACCTACTCCAAAAACGAGATGTTCCGGTGGTCTGTTGAGGATCTACTCACTTGGCGTAGGCCTTCTCCAGCAGGGCACTCCAAAACTCCGAGCCCTCAGCAGAGTGCACAAACAGCAGCTCTCCATTCCTTGTCGGCAGGCGGTCGTCGATCACCACATCTACCCACTCGCCATATTGCCAGAACTACATAAAATCACAACACAAACAAACAAACAAAAAGACGTTTTGCCGTAGAGGGAAGCTTTGGTGTTAATCTTGCAGCTGTATTTTGTTGGAATGTTTCTTCTTAGAGAAATATTCTGCAATCTTTGTCAGTAATTCCGTGAGCAAAGGATACAAACAAAAAGATTCGTTACTATTACTTTCTAAGGAACTACACATTTAGAAAGCTTCTTAAATGTATACGTTATGCAGTCAAAATAATGAGTAATTACTAAAATGTGTACTTTACGCTAAAGCGGTGATTTAAAACTTACCTTAGCGCTATTGGCCTTGTCAAGGTAGCTGAAATGTGGATGTTTAAGCAGGACAATCGCAAGTTTATCTAAATGAAAACTTTTGAAATCGGGTCTTTGGTGTAAGCAAAAAGAAAACATGTAAAACCATAGCCAACCTCACACCCAGACTAAAATTTAACAATTTCCGACACCTAGTCACAGCCACCAAAATTGTCCCCCGATAACGTATTTAACTTTGCCCTGCGGAGATGGAACAGAGATCCTGAAGCAAAGACAACACAGTCGTCCTGCCTGCCTGTCCTTCACACTGGTCTGGATTTCGATTACAGGTGGTCCCTGATTTACGATGGTTCAGCTTCACGATGGTGAGCTGGCGATAGACATTCAGTACAAACGGTACTTAGAATTTTGATTTTTTTCCCGCGCAAGCGATACATGGAACGACACTCCCTCGTGATGCTGTGCAGCGACAGCGAGTCGCATCTCCCAGTCTGTTATGCAGAGGTGTGTATTAGGTCTATTAAATGCATTTTCGACTTACAACGGGTTTCGCAGAACGTAACCCTCTTGTAAATCGGGGACCACCTGTATTTTGTTTCCTTTGAATATACAAACTTCCCCTCTTCACTTTTACGACTACTGCCCCTGTTAAGAAGCTAAAATAAACCATTTATTTGTCCGCTCTCCACCTGCCTGAGTTTGTCACCTCCTTGATGCACCTGCCATGTCACAGGTTCATTTGTTGAAAATTGTTTGGCAAATCTTACTTTTACAACTGGTTAAAAAAAAAAAAAAAAAAAAAAAAACCAACCTTTTTTCTTGTTGAACTTCAGCATAGAACATTAACTCACAGATTCTTGTTTTACGAAAAGAAGAACCGCATTTTGACTAAAAACTTCTCCGCACAGTTGTTCACAATCAGCTCGATTCACTGGATGACAGAGTGGCTCAGAAGGACGAAGTGCTGCGCCGCCGCTCTGGATACAGATGCGGCTTCGGACGCAGCTGTGAAGACTGAACATTCTCCCCGTGTTGCACGGGTGACCTGTAGGGTTTCCAGTTTTCTTCCACAATCCAGAGACGCACTGCTGGAGTAAACCTAGAGCCTACATTGCCATTAAGTGCACGAGTCTCCTGGGATTCATATCTATACCCCCCTCATAGTCTCTGTTCCCCTCCCGCTCTCTGTAATACCTGACAAGGTGACGCCACGCCAGCTTACTAGGAGATCACAAGCTCAGCTACACAAGGCGTGCACATTAAGCTTACCAGATACCATCTGAACAGTAAACAGAGTGGAATTAATATTACTGTATATTATACACACACACACACACTCACATACTTATTGTGGCACGCCCAGGTGGACGGGGCGGGGAGGGGTGAGGAAAGGATCTGCCACACCTGGGGCTAATAACTGCTATTTCAAACCCCGTGCCTGACAGCGAGAGGCAGAGACGGAGAAGGAGAGAGACGAAAGCCAGGCGCACGCACCCGGAGCACGAGACACAAACGACCTCGCCCGACCCCGCCCGACCCCGACCGACCCCGACCGACCCCGACCGACCCCGACCCCGCTTCAAGACCCCGTCTCGTTGTACCACTTCCCGGTTCCTCCCTTTCCTCCACCCCCTTCCCCGTGACCCGATCCACTGTCTGTGTCAAGTGAAAATTAAGGACACGCAAGCACGCACCTGCGGTCCCCGGCATCCTGCGTTTCACAGTCATGTTAAATAGTGATTATAGAAGTAAGCAGTTTATAACAGTTGTGTAAATCAGAATGTTCCCTCTACTACCTGGAAGTGAAAAATTCCCGCATAGTTGTCCCCAAAGCCCTGTCCACTGGGCACAACTCTGGCCAGTACATCTTCATTGAGTGTCAACGAGGCAATGGCAGCCAGAAGCCAGCAGTCACCTGGGTATTGAAGAAACAAGCGTTGAGTGCTCCAACACCAAAGAGGAGTCTCACATTTCACCAATAACTGCATCAGTATGGCACGGGGGAACAATGGTAAGCATCTGTATTGCCATTCTATTGGTGCTTTATCATATGTTAGAGCTGCGTGATCAAATTAATTATCTGGACTTAAATACCATCTAGATAGAAATCGGAATATGGCACGGTATTTTATATTGGATGCAAAATCCATGCTAAAGTTGTGCTCACTCTTCTGTCACAGGAATGCAAATTCACTCATATATTTGCCTGATTTATAAGACTTTGCATTTACAAAGAAGTGAAATTTGCAGATTACATGTAATTTATTTGGCGTATTGAATGTCTCCATCCAAGGAGTACCAACCTTGTGCCCTATGCTTTTCGAATACACTCTAAACTCCCCTGACTCTGTATGGGATAAATGGTAACTGATAATGAATGAATGAATGAATAAATGTGTAAATGAACACGTGACACAGACAAGTTAGAAATTATCATTTTTGTTACAAATATTAGAAAATGTGTTTATTATTTTCATACATTACAAAACTATTGATTGAATTCATTTCGGTGATTTTTTCAGAATAATAAATAATTATGATGTAACCTTCACAACAGGAATTTGTCAAAAGGCATGAATTCACACACACACACATTTTCAGAACCGCTTGTCCCTTACGGGGTCACGGGGAACCGGAGCCTACCCGGCAACACAGGGCGTAAGGCCGGAGGGGGAAGGGGACACACCCAGGACGGGACGCCAGTCCATTGCAAGGCACCCCAAGCGGGACTTGAACCCCAGACCCACCGGAGAGCAGGACTGCGGTCCAACCCACTGCGCCACCGCACCCCCGGCATGAATTCAATAAACAAATTAATCCCGTTGCGTGAGGAACAGGTGTACCTTTCTAAACACGGGAGTAATTTTTATGATACGTTATGCTTAACACGGTGAGCGACTGCCTGTTCTAAAAAACTGTGGTAAACTGAAGGCTTGTGAGAACCAGGAAGTTGCTTCCTGTGCTATACTGTCAGTTATGCCCAGTTTGCTTGCATGCGTGTGTGTGTGTGTGTGTGTGTGTGTGTGTGTGTGTGTGTGTGTGTGTGTGTGTGTGTGTGTGTGCACACAGGGTGGGGCAAACTCATTCTACTGCCTTCTGTAGTCTTTGAGATAAACAGATGATTCATTTCTGCTATCCTCCTGTACTGGCATGATATGTGTTTAACTACACTGAGGGTTTAATTTCATTATCCCACTTCTGAAAAAAAACACACACTGCTGGGTTAAGTCCCTGGAAACTTTCAATCTCAATTTGAACTGAGGAGAGACACGGACTTTGTACAAAAATCGGTTGCGAAAGTGTTTTCTTACATTTTGTGCATTATTGTTCATAATTGCAAAGGATGGCTAATAATTTGAAACAAAAAACAATGTATTTTAAAGGATGGCTGGACTGTATAGTATAGTGGTTAAAAGCTCTGCCTTCACACCTAAAGGTTGCAGGTTCAAAGCCAGCCTATTGCTATAGTACCCTTGAACAATGTGTTTACCCCAAAGTTGTACAGAAACAGTTACTCAAATAGGCAAACCACTCTAAGTGGCTTTGGAGAAAAGTGTCTGGTAACTATAATGTCCACAATGTCAGGTTTCTCACTAACCAAAGAATCTGCTCGTGTGTTCAAATTTCCTGAGCCTCAAACAGGTACTGCTGCAACTGAACAGTTATGCCTGTTCATGTCAGAAATTTTCTCTCTATTGTGAACCTGGATGAAGGCTGCACTGGTAAAAATCATAGTAAGAGAATTTGAAATAGAACTTGAAAATTAGGTCCAAAATCCAAAGCCCAAGGGTTGTCTCTTCTGGCTCTGTCGTGGAGGAATGATGTGCCTCTCTCCTTCATGACAGCTGAATCCTCTCGAAATACGTCTTTCAGATCCACTTTTTCCTCATCTCCTCTCTGCTCCTTAAACTTGCACTATATTATCTGTTAAAAAGAACCTTCTACCAAATCTGTATGGACCTATTTGTGTAATGTATGATGGTTAAACAATGGTATGAGACTAACTGACTGTTCCTCAAGAATCACTTGTCTCTATATATCCATCTGTCTCTTGGTGAAATTCACTTTTGCGTACTCTGAGCCATACATCACTTTGGGGCAAAGCATCTGCTAAGGAAAATAAATGTAAATTCATATTAAAAATTTTGCAAATGTTTTCGTGGGCCACGTTACACAAAGTTCCGGCCATACCCAAGACACCGCGGTCATAAATCAAACATTTCATACCCTGTGTAACTAACACTGATACCCATACGCTGTCAGTACATTTCCCTTTATGGGGGTCATGAATGTCAGTGGATCGTGGTTTTATGTTTCAGGACTTGCTTGTTTCCTCTTAAATGTTTTGCCAGCCAAACATACAGCAGTGTTCCTTTTTTGTGGGTATTAACATCCTCACTGGAGGTGCATGAGGGAACGGTAAGGACTATGGTACTTCGGCCGCCTTACCCAAGGCTCCTTGGCAGATATCAGTTCTGGTGGCGCCGTCGATGATGAATTGTGGATTTGCGGACAGCTCCTAGGAAGGTTGTTAGATAAAGTACATGCAGTTATACACTCTTGTTTGTGATTTATTTCTTTCTGAATTACTTTAATTTATGGTACTTAGCTATGAAAATGCAATCTCATTGACGTGCTCTTGTTCCGACAGATCCATGGGTGCTAATTTTAAGTTCAACCAAATTAATCGAATGGTTTTTTGCAAGTAGAAAAACACAAACTTGTGTGACTGGTTTTTCCAGCCTCACCTCAAATGGGAAGGGCGCTTCAGCTTCAACAGCGTAAATACAATACAAGCCCGTTACTTTAAGTGGAGTATGCAAGACTATTTGTAATGCAGCCTAATAATTACACAGACATTTGAAAAGTAAATGGAATCAACTTAATCCTTGCAATTTATTTGACAGCTTGTTTTTGCCATTCCACTCCAAAATCGGGCGACCCTTTTATAACAGTGTACAAAGAATACCAAAACGTATGTGATCACCTAATAGTGTGTTACACCTTTTGGCTAAAAGGTGTAACACACCATTTAAGAGTGAAATAAGCACAATGTATTCATTATTTACATGGCACCATTACAAAAACTTGAAACGGTGTCAACACAAGTACGTTGGCTACATTATGACTCCTACCAGCCTATGATACTCACTCAACATGTTTTACACTGCTCTTTACTGTAAAGTAACACTACTCCAAGATGAACAGTCAGACCTATTGCTGCAGATCTGACACTCGTTGCTCTTGATGGTCATCTCATGCGATTATCATTGTGTTCAGACACATAGTGTGTAGGAACCATGAAGTCAAATTTGACCAGAATACTAGAGAACACTATCCAACGACACACACACACTTGTCCCAAATGGGGTTGCAGCGAACCGGAGCTGAATCCGGCAATACAGGGCGCAAGGCTGGAGGGAGAGGGGACACATCCAGGACGGGATGCCAGTCCATTGCAAGGCACCCCAAGCAGGACTCGAACCCCAGACCCACCCGAGAGCAGGACCTGGTCAAACCTGCTGCGCCACCACACCCCCCATCCATTGACCCATTCTTCATGTCATTTTTTATACTCTCAAAACACACACACACGTCTTGTCACTTTATATATAGTTTTAAATTCCTATATATTTCAAGCTTATGTATAGTTTGCATATATAAACTGTGTATAATATTGTGTGTTTTACATGTTAGAATCAATACATATTTGATAGGTACAGCTGCAGGTGGGATTTGAACCTGGGACCTTGCTTTTGGGTCCAAAGGCTGGCAGCCCTACAAGCTGCCCATAAATACAGTAAGTTGAAAAGTTTAAGGTATGCAGAGTGTGTGTGTTTTGTACATGATGATGTTACAATCAGCAAGATCATAAAGCACTCACTCGCGGTCGCTTCCACTGCACTCCTCGCGTTTTGGACGAGTTGGGTCCGAGCTCCTTAAAGCCCAGCGACTCGGGCGCGGCTGGGAAGTTGGGATCCGAGAAGAGCGCCCCCTGCGACAGGTACTGTCTGCGCAGACCCTCGAAGTCCTGGTTCAAGTACTTGACCGCGTTCGCGTTGGTGCCGAAGCCGGCGGCCAGCGCGCGCTGCTTGGCCAGTGCGGACGCGATGCCGGACATGGTGGTGCTGCGGCTCTGCGGATCTGCGGATCTGCGCTGTGCTTCCGCGATACACTTAACGCTCCAGCAAGGGAAGGAAAAGAAAAAAAAAATGTATAACTCTCCACCTCCCCGTGAGGCGTGGTCAGTCAGTGCGTGTGTTTTTATTTGAGGCAAATGGTGGAAATGGTGGCAATTTAATTAAGAGAGCCGGGCTGCTTTGACTTCCAAAAGTCATATTTTTAAATTCAGTTCATAACTTCCGTGGAGCGCTGCGCGTTTTCAGGTACTATGTTTTTACTCCAACGCCGGTGGCGCAAGTTTGAATGAAAAATAGTCATGTTTTTTAACAGTCGGCAGAAGGAACGACAGAAGTCGGGGGGGGAAAAAAAAAAAAAAAAACAAACAAAGGAATCGCCCTGCATAAATAAACGAACAAACCCTAAGCAGTGTGTGTAATTTTTTATTTTATTTTAAAAAGATGCCAACACAAACATCGAACGAGGCACCATGTGTCAGTGCGCGCACACACACACACACACACACACACATACATAGACACTGTCTCTGAGGCCGCTTGTCCCGGAGCCCAGCCCGCCAGCGAAGGACGCGGGACGCACCCAGGGCGGGACACCAGTCCACCGCAGGGCTCGAACCCCAGGCCCGCCAGAAGCGGGTTTCGACCAAGCCCGCCGCGCCACTCCCCCCGGCCCGGGGTTCAGTATATAAACTTCCTTAAATTATTGACTTTATGACAAACTGCGTTTCCTGTTAGGCTGATGTTTTTTGGTGTAAATAGTGTTTCGTTCCACGAAATCCTGCTGGACGGGCGTCAGCCGCGCGCCTCGCTCGGTTTCTTTAAAGACACCGAGGCTCGACGCGCCGTCGGCGGATCGTGGGCGTCGCCCGTCCGCACCTTGTCGCTCACGCCAGCGCGAGCCTTATCGGGGGCGTGTCCTCGCGTTTCTCACAGACCCGTCCAAACTCCACAGGGTTACCTGTTGCGAAAGCGCCCTGCGTAACTCCTGCATGAGTGCCTGAAACCCTTCTTTCTAAAGTGGTTTGCTCGTGTACATTGTTACACAGAGTCTGCTACTACACCCATTCCTCGTATAACGGGCTTAGTTCTTTCTTTGCGATCACGCAGTTAGGCAAAGAGGGGGTTGGTTAACTCTTATTTATTCTGATTAAAAATGTAGCGCTGGATAAATGGGTAAACAATTGCAGCTCAAACTTATGAAATGCTTTGAGAAAAGCATCAGCATGATAAAATAATGCATTAAACATAATGGTAGTGAATTTGTCCAGACTGGAGAAAACCGATTCATAACCAAGTCACCAGTATCAGAACTTCTGGACACTTATAATACAGGTTTAGATCCCAAATCAAATGTTCCAAATCGCTTATTCATAAATTATTTTTAAGCTCCTTTTTCAGTCTGTTTCACCCTTTCCCTCTGACTATCACTTATTTTCTCTTTTAATTTTGTTGTTTTATCCATTCTTGTGCGCCACTGGTTTCTGCTGCTCTTTTATTATAGTCATTTTTAAACGCAGGTGTTATTCATAGAGTTTTATTAGTTACATGAATTGCCTGCCTAGGTGGTGCTATTAATATTATTAATAATACTACAGCTCTGGTCAAATTTATCAGCACCCAAGGGATTTTATCCATACCTCTTAAAGTAAAAAGAGACAGAAGGATGTATTCCTTATGTTATGTTTCACTGGCAAAAGTAAAATATATTAAGAAAAAGTACATTTCAAAGATTATTTTTTTTGTGTAGAAAGATTGTCTTGGTCAAAATTACTGGCACCCAAAAATCAGTACTGAGTTGCCCAGCCTTTAGAAATTATAACCACTTGTAAACACTTCTGATTATTAGCTTGTTCAGCTTATTTCAGATTCCCAGTGAATTTTTTCCTCAGCTGCAGTATTTTTCTAATTCTTCAGTGCTGCTGTAGAAGGATGCTAACTTCAAAACAATGAGTTGGATATTCCGTTCCAAAAAACTTGAATAATCTTCATATTTCATGATGCAATGCACTTCTTCGAGGCCCTCGATACCAGAGGCAGCAAAGAAACCCCACAGCATTGTGGAACGTCCTCTGATTGATTTCATGGACCCTAACCCTAACTGTTTTTTTTTTTTTTTTTTGAAGGCCACATTTTGCCATCATTAAACTTAACGCTCATTTGTACTTACAATTTTAATTTTCATTAATCTCATTCATCTCACTTTTGACAAAAGACTGAGGGTTGCTCATATGAGTGTTTGCAAAGTTCAGTCTGGCTGTTTTGTGTCTTTCTTTCAGCAAATTGGCCCTGTGTTTGCAGACAAAAATAACACCCTCCCTACAGTCAAACTATGGAGTTTCCGGAATGCAGTAGTGCTGCTTCACCTCCTCTGGTACAGGGGCCTTGAATGTCTTCATAGCATCATGAAATATGAAAATTATCAAGGCATTCTGAAGCGCAATGCCTAAAATGTCCCATGTTTTCAAACTGGGTCTTAGTCAATGATTTTTTTTATTCATTTTCATTTTGGGTTGTCAGTGAAGCTAATAAAACCTGGAGTACTTTTAGTGTTTCTTTTTATTTTAAGAGATGAATAAAAGTGCTTGGGTGTCTATAAAATCTGAGAACTGTACCTGACCATACAGCTCTCGTTATTGTCATAATCATTTGTAATGCCTGTAACCCCTTTCTGCTGAGTTATTAAAAAAATAGAAAGTTAAGCCACACAAAATTATTTGTAATGATATTGCATTTGTACAGAATACTATATGTTTACAATTATGTCAAGTTAAGTTTAATGGAAGGCTATCTTTTGCCTTTGCAACTTTCATCGTATCCTTTGAAACTTTTTTGATTAAGGGCTCATTATGATTAAAGGTGATAAAGAGAAACATTTTTGGCCAATTTTTATGAGACTACAGTTACTCAATTATTGATTTTTTTTTTTTTCCCCCATAAAAAATAACATTATTTTGACCACCTCACAACAGGAATTGACTCAATGGAGTAATTTCGCAAAAGGATATAAGATTGTTATGTGAGGAATGGGATTAAATTAGATATTCAATGACAGCTTGGCCACATCCCTCACAGTCAATATTGGTTGAGGCCATTGCATTTGCTGAATGTCATATGGCCTTTGCACTCATTGTTTCAATAAAGCAGCTACACCTTGTCACTTAGCAAGGTGTACCTCACTGGTCAGTGATGGCATGCCTCCATGGTCCATATAGGGATATACAGCTATTCAGACCCAAAAAAACTTCTGAACTCTCTTTCACTAAAGTTCTCTGAAATTTATTAACAGACCATATTTCCAGACTATGGAATACAGAATTCAACATGATCAGAAACATTGCGGAAGATATATTGTGTGTGGTATTGCATGTTTTTTTCGCTGAAGGTTCTTGCGTGACCACTTTAACCTAGCTATTAAACACAATCAAGAGTTTTCAACCATTGATTTTATCCAGATTTATGTTTAATGTCTGCATACCTACATTTTGTTAAAAGGTGAGTGAGAACAACAAGTAGAGCACTAGTGAAAAAAAATACAGGTCTGCATACTGAAGGTTGCTGGATTGAATCCCACATCCACCACTGCTGTAGTACCCTCAGACAAGTTGCTGACGCAGAATTGCTCCACTAAAGTGCCCTAGAATAAAAGCAGGCAAGTAATCGTAAGTAGCATTGCTTAAGGGTGTCCGCAAATAGACAATATACTCAGCTGCAAGCGGTGTATTCAGCAAGAATGTTCTCCTCTTTCATGGGCAATACAATTGCACTATTTAGAACTTTTATGAAACTGACTGACAGATTGTGCAGAGCACTTCTGCTTTCATATTTGCAAAACATACCGGTAAGGCTCATACGCCACACCTCTCCATCGCACTGCATCGTCACCTGTATGTATACTTCACCCTACCCCACCCCTCTGGCCAGCTACGGTTATAAGTCAACACCAGAACCATTCTGCACCTCATACACACTCTGCACCATTGGAAAATACACAGGGCAAAAGAGATATGGCGAGCATTGCCGCTCAGCTGGCCCGGAGGAATGCCCAGGCGGAGGGACTGGGAAAAAAAGGAAATGCAATCCCTTTCAACAAGCAGGATTTCCAAACCCTGCAGTTCAGTTGCCTGCAGAATAAAACTCTGTTCTGCGATGACACCTTCCCTGCTGAGCCGGCCTCCCTGGGGTACAATGAACTGGGCCGCTACTCTACCAAGACGCGAGGGGTGGAGTGGAAGAGACCCACGGTAAGCATGTTCTTTCACTAATGAGGGGAGTGAAAATAAAATGCAATACAGTAAATGGCCAGGGTGGAAAGTTCCTCCAATTGTATATAAAGGAAAACTTGCTAACTTGCTTTCTTTAAGTTATTCTGAATTGTCAGTGTATCTCGATCATTTGTCCCATCTCTATAATCTTTGTGAATTACATGTGAGGTAAAAGCACAGTATTGCTATGAAGTAATATTGTAATCTGTTTAAGATACATAGAATAAAAAAAACAACAAATTCTTTTAAAAAATTTTCAGCATAATCCCATGAAGCCAAAGCAAAGGGTAAAAGTATTTTGAATTTTGTATTTTTCTGAAAATAATGATAAACAAGCACTGGAATAAACAAAGACGGGTGTAAAATGTGTCATGCTGAGTAGTCAAGAGGAATATTATTTTAATTAAATTGCTCTTTCTCTCCAGTTATTGGATTTACAGCACATCATTTACTCTATTTTATTTTCTACCTAATAATACATCTAATCCCATATGTGTGATTTCCCAGGAATTATGTTCAAATCCTCAATTCATCATTGATGGAGCCACCAGGACAGACATCTGTCAAGGAGCTTTGGGTGGGTGTGACACACGCACATACACATAAAATACTGAATAAAGCCTATACATATAAATACATATAAATTACTGAAAGCTGATGTATTATTAGTGGTGATTAATACAGCAATATAATAAGATAATAAGTACACAAGCAAGGAAAACCCTTAAATCAGAGTACTTGTTCATGAAGATTATGTTTAAGTAGCTTTCATATCAGATTCTATTGTTAGAAACTGACATTTATAAAACTTACTGAACACAGGGGTGATGACTGCAAATTTAAATTCGGTACGATGGCAGTCACAGAGTTCGCAGTCAGTTATTGGATTGCTCCCTTTATTGTACGTTCGGAGGTGAAGATTCATAGCGAAAGAAGTCAAAAGATCGGTCTTTGACAATGTCTTCACAGTCATATGTAGTTATATTGCAGATGTAGCTCTCAAAACCCTCTTCGAATATTGCTGAGGATCATGGAGCGAAGCATAAAGTACAACATATAAAGGCTGGCTTTCATTACTGAAAAAATGGGTAGACTCATTAATTAAGAGTTAATTTTTATACAAGCTCACATGTCACACCCAAATTCAATACTCGCCTGTATTTGCGTTTTACAGTCACCACCCTATTCATATTCAAGATGAAATCATAAGTAAATAAAAAAGACAGTCCTGTAATATTTCATCTTAAGGTACTGCTTTGCTTTATTTATTCTTAATAATTTATCCTTCAATCAAATAACATTGACATTCAGTTTTGGATGAAGATGTTCTCTTTCATGTTTGTTTCAATTTTCTCAGTACAAACAAAAAAATTTGATTTCTCAGACTAAATTTGTTATTTTTTGCTAGTTTTTCCTTTATTACTCGCGGCTTGCGGAATGTGAACTGTGAACTGCGAACACTGAACTGACCTGAAATGTCTGGTCTTAGAATGATACAATACAACCACCAGCTATATAGTTTTTATTAACCTCTTCAATAAAAATGCACTAATCACATTCTCAGCAAAAGGTGCCAATGTTGCACTGCACTGGATGTGTTTTCTATTATGCTTTTCTGCTAGAAAGTTTTTTCTTTTTTTAAACAAAATGATGATACTGATTTGTAGCATTGAAAAACACTGATCTCCCTGATGTCATCACTAGACATAACTAGGCTTCTTTACCCAAACCCCCTCCTGAGAGTTACTAGTGTAATGGATGGACCAAATGGAGGAGACAAATGGGAGGTTTTCTTGTCGGCTGCTGTATATCCTTGTCATCTCAGAGACGCGCTAATCTATTTTTCTTTTCCCATTGGATACAAGCATGTGCTCTTTGTTTTGTTCAAATACAGAAATTAGCAGTGCTGTTTTAGAAATGTTATTCGGATCCGTATTGAGATTCAATTGCGCTGCAGCAGCTCTGGGGCCTCGCGGCACCTGGGCTGTGTGTTTGCTACCTACTACAGGTCCAACAAGTATTTCTAGATCAAGGATGTCAAAGTTCCAGCAGTGTCCTTCTGTTATATTCCTCAGAAAGGTATTTCCACTGGATTTCATTTCTAATGTATTTGCCATTATGTAAGCTGTAAAGTCCGAGAGTTGTATGTTGTAGAGTTCTAATGAATTAATAACACTTTGATTTCCTTACATTTAGCTCCATTTTAAACACCTCAGAATTCACTTTGCCCTCTCCTGTTCCTACATATGCTTCTGGAAGGTTGTACAAATACACTTCTCTTATGCATATATACACACACACACGCACACGCACACACAAACATTTTTTGAACCGCTTGTCCCATACGGGGTCGCGGGGAACCGGAGCCTAACCCAGCAACGCAGGGCGTAAGGCCGGAGGGGGAGGGGACACACCCAGGACGGGACGCCAGTCCGCCGCAAGGCACCCCAAGCGGGACTTGAACCCCAGACCCACTGGAGAGCAGGACCTGATCCAACCCACTGTGCCACCATGCCCCCCTTATGCCTATATTGATTTTTATTCCATGTACTACTGTGAAAATTTAATGTAGCATGTAGCCCTGTGAGGTCTGGGGTTCGAGTCCCGCTTGGGGTGCCTTGCGATGGACTGGCGTCCCGTCCTGGGTGTGTCCCTTCCCCCTCCGGCCTTACGCCCTGTGTTACCGGGTAGGCTCCGGTTCCCCGCCACCCCGTATGGGACAAGCGGTTCTGAAACTGTGTGTGTGTGTGTGTGTGTGAGGCACAATCTTTTATTTGGAATTAGTGTCTGTTTGCTTTTTTAGACACATTTGTTTTGCAGTGAGCCCTGAGAAATGCTGAATTGTCAAGGAGGGAGCTATAACCTCAAAAATTTGTTTGCTTCAAGGCATCCTTTGTGAATTCAAGATACAGTCTTGTTCTTTCTTAAGTTTCTGTCAGGTGCTGAGTAAACTTGTAAGTTTTACAATCAAAACAAGTACAGGGCAAGGCTAGGAGTGTCCCTCTTGAGATATGTTTTTTGTTAAACACACATACGTTCATGTTGTAAGAGCCGAGGAATTTCTCAGAGCCGTATTGTTTGCTCTGTGCTTCACGGTCTGCTGTGTCTAACCGTTGGTGAGCACATTCGGCCTTTCATCGTTGCACTCAGGCTTTATTACCTCATACTGTACATATACAGTACAAGCCCAGTAAGTACTACAAATACGATATTGGAAGAAAATGTTTCTATTCTGGATGTTTTGCATTTGAAAAACAAAAACGGTAGCAAAAAAGCTGTATGTGACACGGAAGTTTACAGGAAAAGCCCGCCTCAAGACAGTGGTTCCCATAGCTTTTGAATAGTGTTCTTGAGCCTTACGAAGGTCATTCGTTCATTTATAACATGAAATTTTTCATTAGTTCCTGAGTGCCAAAATTGGCATACCTTCATGTTAGATTATGAGCGTCTGATTAAAACAGATAAATACACACACCATCTGAAACCGCTAGTCCCATTGGGGGTCACGGGGAGCCGCAGGCTAACCCGGCAACGAGGGCTGCAAGGCTGGAGGGGGAGGGGACACACCCAGGACAGGATGCCAGTATGTCGCAAGGCACCCCAAGCGGAAGTTGAACCCCAGACCCACCAGAGAGCAGGACCCAGTGAAACCCACTGCACCACCGCACCCCCCTTAAAATGAATACAACTGTTTTAATATTTCCTAGTTTCCGTATCATGGCACAACAACAAGGTAGCTTCACTTCGTTAATTACTCTGAAATACTGTATGGCTGTCTACCTGCACACGTTCTGCTTTTTTGTAGCTGTTACACACTACATAAAATTTGTATACGTGACACTCGCTATTTGTGTATTAATTCAAACTTGAAAAAACAAAACGCAACAATAAAGACAAAGGAAGTCAATGAAAACAATCCAGATGAATCCACATTCACCTGCGAGTCAGCGTGGCTTTGACAGGCCGAACGGGGGCCATGATTACTGAGGTTAAACAGGTGCAATTAGCATACAAGGGCTAATGAAGGTGAGACCTTAACACAACATGTGCCAAACTATAAATGCACAGAAACAGTGTGATGGCTCTGGTCTCACACCGCTCAACTGTTGGGAGGCACACAAAATCCAAGCTCAGTCCTTATAAATGCAAAGAATCTTTTTTATAAATCAGGGGTATCGCACGAAACCCTATAAAGCAAATTCTCGTTTCCTGGCCACCCCATCTCCCTTTTCTGCTGTAGGTGATTGCTGGTTGTTGGCTGCCATCGCTTCCCTAACCCTGAACAAAGACATCCTAGCACGTGTCATTCCCCCAGGGCAGAGCTTTCAGGAGAGCTATGCAGGGATCTTCCACTTCCAGGTGAGAAGGGATTCAAACGTGCAATGGGAGAAAAAAAAAAAAAAAGTCAGACTGATGTTTTTTCCTCTGTTTCCTGAAGTTGTGGCAATATGGCGAGTGGGTGGATGTGGTGATTGATGACCGGCTGCCCACCAGAAACGGAGAGCTGTTGTTTCTGCACTCAGCGGAGGGCTCCGAATTCTGGAGCGCCCTGCTGGAGAAAGCCTACGCCAAGTGAGTAAAGACCTCCTGTGTTTTTAACAATTCACCTGTTACTCCCTTAGAGAGGAACACCACACACCGAGCTTGTTTGGAAACCATGTCCAGTCACGCAGGCTCTGGGGGACAAAAAAAGAAAAACAGGGTGACTTTTTTTGGACTGTGAATAATGCACAATAATTTTAGCCTTAAGAAATAATGGGACTGGGTTCTTTGTTTCACAGAAACGGACAAACTGTCTGGAACAAATTGTGTCCACTAACCAGGAAAAGAGTGTATTTCAGAAAATATTTAAAAATGTAAAACAGTACTTTATTCATTATCGTCCTTAATCATCACTCTTACTTCCAGGATGATGTGGATTTTTTACGTTGCTTCACATTGGTTTTTACATTCAACGGGTTATTTTTACACAGATGGATTGCTTAAAGTTTACAGCAGTTTTGTTGATGCTTACTTGAATGCAAGTTGTGGGATTTAAACCCTCAGTTCTGGTTGCTGACCCACCATGTTGTCCTTTTGAAGAGTGAACGGGTGCTACGAGGCTTTGTCCGGGGGGTCCGCTACTGAGGGTTTTGAAGACTTCACCGGTGGAATCTCTGAGATGTACGAGCTCAGAAAAGCTCCACCCTACCTGTTCAAAATTATCCAGAAAGCCCTAGGACTTGGATCTCTCCTCGGTTGTTCCATTGATGTAAGTGTGGCTTATAAATGCAACACTATGCATAGTTCCTACTGTACCACCTTCCTCTGTGCATTGAGGTAAAGCAACATCTTAAAGGGTCTAATACTCCCTATTTAATCAGTTTTCACTTTCAATCACATATATATTAGCATAGTTTTAGAGTGACTGCCTTTGGTCCCAAGATCGCAAGTTCGATCCCCACATCCAGCTGTAGTACCCTTGAGTACTTACCCTAGATTGCTCCAGTAAAATTACCCAGCTATATAAGTGGGCAAATAACTGTAACCTTAACATTGTAAGCCTCTTTGGAGAAAAGCATCAGCTGAATGAAGTAATGTAACTTAGTGCTATTCTCAGATAATTCATTTCGATTTAGGCCAAACTTGAGAAAATACTTGACACCAATACATACTTTGATTAAACTTTTAGTCAGCATATGATAGCTTTGCATTACGCAGGTGAATACATAAAAAACAGGTAATGTACAAAAATGAAATTTAGTTTCACCTGATCTCTGTGAGTGGAGTTAATAATTCATTATTAACACTGACATTCATTTAACTGAAACTCTTTGCCCTTCGACATTTTCAATGTCCTAAAGTGTCCAGGTTTCTGTGTTTTAGGCTTGGAAATACCTGTATTTGTTCCAATCCTGGCATTTTGGTTTGTTCCCAGATCACCAGCTCATATGAGACTGAGGCTGTCACCAGTCAGAAACTTGTTAAAGGACATGCTTACTCCATCACTGGGGCTGAAGAGGTAGGACATCCCCATACGGCATTCTAAAAGCACAATTTGAGTATTTGACCAACTTTACATGTCTCGCAGGTGCATGTTCACGGCAGGGTGGTACAGCTAGTGCGAATCAGGAACCCGTGGGGTCAGGTGGAGTGGACAGGGCCCTGGAGTGATAAGTGAGTGCGTTTCGATACCTCAACCGCACAGACCCAAAGCAGAGCCACGCCATGAAACGCAAACTCATGTTTTCCCTCATTAGCTCTTCGGAATGGAACAGCGTTCGCCCCGAGGAGAAAGAAAAGCTGGACTTCTGTGCAGAGGATGGAGAATTTTGGTAAGACCATGAGTCTGCCTTTGTATTGTCACTCACTCATGAGTGAGTGAAGAAGGCTGCTTAACTGATTAACAGAAAGCCTCAAGGGTTTTGTCAACTTTATTATCAACCTAACAGCAGCCCTTGCTGCCTGTTTACAGCGTTTTACGGCATTTTCCTGTGTCCCTAACTAGGATGGCCTACTCAGACTTCGTCAAGCAGTACTCCAGGCTGGAAATCTGTAACCTGACCCCGGATACACTGAACAGCGACTCAGTGGCGCGGTGGAACTACTGCCAGTTTGAGGGAATATGGATGGTTGGCTCCACTGCGGGGGGTTGCAGGAATAATCAAGGTAGAAACAGTCTTATTTACAAGCAAGGTGTATGTTCTTAACAACTGGTGGTGCTGGTTTCAAGACGGCTTTAAAACTTCCAGAAGTCAACCTGAACACCCTTTGAAAGCGTTATAATGGCATGGAGTCAAGGGACGGGTGCACCTATCCGGAAGTACACATAAACAAGCTGGTACAGCTGTAAACATGAGACTGATGTCAGTGTAATTGCTAAGAACATAGACTTGTAACCCAAAATGCAGGTCAAAAGAAGTCCTGTCATAGCACCCTTGAGCAAGGAGATTAACCTGAATTGCTCTGAGATGAGTAGGGAGTAGATCTTTCAAGCTGATTCTGGTAAAAGCATGATTTAAGAAAAGTGGAGAAAACGAAGGATACTTCTGTACCTCTTTTCTTCCCCCTTCCAGCCACATTTTGCTCAAACCCCCAATTTGCGATCATATTGGAACACGTGGATGATGATCCCCATGATGGGGAGGATGGGTGCACATTCCTTGTGGGCCTCATGCAGAAGGATGGGCGTAAGGAGAGGAAATTTGGACGAGACCTCAACACCATTGGCTTTGCAATCTACAAGGTGAAAAAAATCACAGAAACTCAGAGTCTGAAAAAAACAAATACATTGCAGCTTCCAGATGATCATTTTAAAGGGTGTTGTTCTGATTGTGCTTTTCAGATCCCTGATGAGGTACCGCTTACCCACACAGGAGAAATCCTAAGATCAGTGGTCATTGCGTACTGAATATGACTCATGGAAAATAATTTAAACTACCTTTCTGCAAGCTAATGACATACAGTAAGTCACATGTGCTCTTCTCTGCGTTTTGGTGTAGTACAAGGGGCGCACCAATGTCCTCCTGGGCCCAGATGTGCTCTTGAGGCAGCGTGCCGTGGCCATGAGCAATACCTTCATCAACCTGCGTGAGGTCTGCAACCGTTTTAAGCTTCCACCTGGAGAGTATGTCATTGTGCCGTCCACGTTTGAGCCTCACAAGAAGGGGAACTTTGTCCTGAGAGTCTTCTCTGAGAAACAGGCCACCACCAGGTTGGGAACATCCTTGCTTGCCTATACGTGTGTCAACGCGTATGGTTTGCACACAGCATACATAACCTTCACCTTCTTACAGTCTGTTTACCCAGTTGTTTGCCTTCAGTCAATTCAATATCCGTATATCAATGTTACTTCTAGAAGGACATTTTAAATCATTTTAAATGGCACCTGTAAATCCCGAGTTAATCTGCAAGTTTCACCTTTTCAAAAATTAGAGCAACTAGGTAGAGATAAAAAATGTTCTTGTTAACTGTGTAGTTTAAAAGTCAGTTTTACCCTGTTCGAGATCATTTTTAACTGATAGAGAAACTGACATGAGAGTTTGAAATCCTTCTAATTTATTGTTGTTGCTTTGCTGTTACAGCCATATGGATGAAGATATCAAAACAGATATAAAAGAGGTAAATCACTGTGAAAAGCCATGCTTCAAATGAAGTCAAGGAAAAAAAATGTAACTTATATTGAGTTTTCAAAAGAGGGTTAATAGTCTTGATTTCTGCACATAATCATGTAGTATGCCTCAGACACATTTGTAGCAAAATTATTTGTAAAGATGTTCCAAAATTTAATCAGGGTGTGGGTTTATATAAAGAAGATTAAGTACATTGTAAAAGTCATCAACCTTTTTATGCATTTTCAGCATGATATTGCAGAAAATGATGTGGATCCTCATTTCAGACACCTATTCATGAAGATTTCTGGAGATGTAAGCAGTTTAATCCATTTTTGTTCACTCTTGTGTGATTTCATTACAAGCTTTACTGAATTGTGTGACCTCAATAATTTCTCTTAAATTTTAATTCACTGTAGCAATTCAGTGGCAAAAGTTTAAATATTTATGAAAAGGTTAATTAATAAATAAAGGAAGCCCAATATCTACACGCTAATTGTTTATATTTTTTTCTGAACAGGATTCTGAGGTGTCTCCATTCGAACTTGTGCAAATTCTCAACAGAGTTGTGTCTAACAGTAAGATACATTGCATGTTTTGTTGATTATTCCAATATTTGATTGCATAATACAAAACGGGCGCAATGACATGACATTTCCACACCGTACGACAGGAGCTGATATCAAAACAGATGGTTTTAACTTGGATACCTGCCGTCACATCGTCAGCCTTTTTGATGTATCCTTTCTTGAATTCCTTGTTTATGTTTTTTAAAATGACATGAAACAGCCTGAGCTTCGCACATTCCTTGAGAATCCTCCTAACTGTAGTTTTCCATTGCCTGGTGAGTTTGTGAATTTATGTCTTACTGTACAGAAAGTAACGTCCTATATTATCTTTGCCCTCTGCTGTAATTATGCATCATTACATTGAGCAGAAGGTAGTGTGATATAATCTGAAAGGATCCAGTTCAAGTGTCCACGGTGAGCTTCCAGTTGTAGAGCTGAAGAAGCCCTGAACTGTGTCATAATACCGATATGGGTCCATTGAAGGGTAGCCATACACTCACTCATCCAGTCACACACTAAGGGCAATTTAGAGTGAACAGTTCACCTGAACTGCATGTCTTCAAACTGTGGTAGGAAACCAGAGCACCAAGAGCCAACCCATGCAGGCTGAGGTGGATCTGAACCTACGCCTGAACAGAAACTGTTTAGAAAACCCACAAGTTTTATTGGAAACCATTTCAAGCTGAGTTTTGATCACCCGAATGTTGCCCTTGAGAACTTGCAAAGAAGAAACAGGTTTTTCAGACATTTTCTGAACTCATGCCAATGAATGCACACTCATTGCACAAAGATTGCCTTGACAGCCTTCAGAAAGATGGAAACGGCAAACTGGGCCTGATTGAGTTCCACGTTCTGTGGCTGAAGTTGCAGAAATATCTGGTAGGAATATGAGCAGGAATTAGTGTGTGCGTTGCATTCTTCACACTGGCTCTGCTCATTTTGAATACTGAAACCATGACTATTCAACCATTCTGAAGTAACCCTAACTTTCTGATGTTCTGCAGGAAATCTTCAAGAAATTTGACACGGACAATTCTGGTACCATAAGCTCCCATGAAATAAGAGGTGCTCTAAATGCTGGAGGTATAGTAATTCAGTGGTAAACGTTCAAATATCTGCTATATAGCTTTCCTTGTAAAGACACTTCAGTATCTCTATTCAGAATGCACACAATTTTAGCTAAATCTTAGTCGTTTTTTACAATGAACTTCAAGATATAAAACTATCATGCAATGTCAGGTTCTTTGTTTTTTATTTATTTTTTGCTAATATAACTGCTTTAATCAAACTCGTATCTTTGTTGGAATAGGATTCCAGGTCAACAACACTGTTCTGCAGGTCATAGTGTCCCGCTATGCTGATGCTGAATACGGCATTGACTTTGACTGCTTCGTAGACTGTATGATTCGACTGGAGATGCTGTACAGTGAGTCTATGTGCCTGAACCTATGGGCTACATTCATAATCACAGTTTTTGGCTCAACAGCCACAGTTACAAACATTATACACTACAAATGTCGGTTACACATATAGGGAACTGCCAAATAATAATCATAAAGTGGGGTATCACAAGGTTCCAGAACAACTTTAATGCACTTAAGTGTAGATTCTATAAATGTCTGCAATATATTGGTGGGATGCAACTCCATTCTTCCCAACATCATTTGGTGTCTTGCTTATGGAAAAAAAACCGTCTAAAGTGGCACATCATTTTTTTTCTATAAGTACTCGGCAGGCTTCAGATCTTGTGACCCAGTGACAAGAGTATATGTTTTTTATCATCATCAGGTTGTTCAAACCATCGAAGAACCACTTGCACCCTGCGGCCATTCCATTACAAAACTGAAACTCTTCACTTTAGAAAAAATGTGATCACTTAGCATTGCTTCCCAATTAATTGGCATTGACAATTATTTCCCTAAGAGAACCCAGGAACTAACCATACACCCCACACCATAAATAAGCTAGCAGGGCCATTCATTGTGAGAGACATGCATGACTTTTGATGTGTTCCATTCAAATATTTTTCTGCTTGCTGAAGATAATTAGACAGATGACCCACTGTTTATGCTTTTTGTCCCACTTTACCCCAAAGAGCATTTTTTTCAGTGTAATAAGGTATTTATACACAACCACCTGACCATAATATTACACCATCACCATCATCTGAAACTGCTTGTCCCATACGGGGTCGCGGCGAGCCAGAGCCTAACCCGGCAACACAGGGCAAAAAGTGTGGGGGGGCACACCCAGGACGGAACGCCAGTCCGTCGCAAGGCACCCCAAACGGGACTCAAACCCCAGACCTACCGGAGAGCAGGACCCGGTCAAACCCACTGCACCACCCCACCCCCCCGCCATAATATTAATCTTGGTGAATTTTTTCATCATCCTTAGGTTATGATGTTTTTTCCACCAACATCTTTGCTAACATTATCTTGCTGACGTTAACATTCCTCAAGAAACATCAACAAGTTGCAGTTTGAGTTAGAGCCGTATCATCCACAGATTGTCACCAGAAGGTATATAATTAAACACGGGAACACGACTTCACGCTTGAGGGAGGGGATTATATCCACGCAGTCAGGGCATCAGTTACGTTTCTCTAGGGACTGCAGTATACACCATTGATCCAGTCGCAACTACTTGATCAACACTGTGAGCTACAGAATGATCTGTGCAGTACTGAGTGCAGCATAAGTAACTGATGTGGCAGGATAAGTATTAAAAGACCATGTAAATGCCTTCAAGTTCTTCAAATGGATGTTGTGGATGTTGTGGACAGCCATTTCTGACACACATTTGAAAATGATCAAACCAGGGTTAAAAGTACACTAATGCTGTAGTTATAAGTGGATACAGGACACATGTTTCCCCTTCCAAAATTAACTGGAAGGAATAAAAGCTGCATATTCAGTTACACAATAAATACTGAACTTAATTTACGTTATTTAACCCATATTTGTTGCAGACATCATGTTGCAGATGTCATCTTACTATTAAAAATGACTGTGCAGAATGAAACTAAACATGGAAAATTAGAAATATAGTCACATTTTGAATTCATTTTACTTTTCTTAACCCTAAACAGATATGTTTAAGACCATTGATAAAAAGGATACTGGGAAGATTGAGCTGGACCTGTCACAGGTTTGCCCATTGTTTGTTTCTTCTGGGTTTTGTTTAAGTGGTATAAAAGTATGTGGGTGTTTCAGTGTTTTGTATATAAATGCAAAATACCAAAGCATTACTGATAAAAAAATATATTCAATTTTCCTCAGCAGTCAGGGAAAGTGCACATGCATACTTTTCTGCAGAAGCATTCATTTACCATATTCATTTGCCGAAAAAATCTATTTATTGTATTTATTGTTTATTTTATTATTCACTATTTTCATTTGCCAGTGAAGGTTAAATATCATAATTTTTGTATCTACTGCCCAGCTTAATGTACGTTTATGTTCATTCCTTATGTTATGTATTGCTTTTCCAGTGGCTGTGCCTGGCTCTTCATTAAGACTCTGAAAGGTCATAACCAGCATGGATGCAAAACCTACCATTTCAAATCATTTCTAGTAGCTAAGAAGCCTTATATGATAAATTGTGTTGAGTGAATCTGCTATAGATTGTATGGCAATAATAATTACTAATGTATTCATATATTTTATGGATCAAATGCAGAAAGAGCTTATTTATTCTCATCCATAAGTAAATCCCTGCTAAAATGCTTTTGCACTTTTTCAGGCAGGTCTGATTTATGCAATGTATCTATAGTGTTCACTGAATTTCAAGAAAACAATAATTATTTTTGTCAGTTTTGCAAAAATCATCAGCCTTCATCCTGATTAGATCCGTCTGGACAAAGCTGAACTGAATCCAAATAAACAGCCTGTCTTTACGATTGCATATTGACTAATGACCAAAGAGGTAAAATCATGCAATAAATTTGCGGTGTATTTCTTCCACTTCACTCCTTTCATTTCTCAAATTAAAATAATACACTGTATACTTAATATATGCCTTTGTGGACTTCTCTTTCAATTATATACTGAATTAAGACTTCAACCACTGCCCTAGGCTGAATAAGGTCTGTAAACTAAACTCATTTGGCTTCTTTCACTTTAGGAGCACATGTGGGCTTATGTACACACATGTAAGAGCTCTTGTACTTAACTTTTGTCTGGTTTTTTTTATCATTTAATTTGTTGATCATTTCATGTTGTACCATAATTTTAGGAGCATAAATGTTCTTGCTTAAAGTTGTTTTCCAATGAAACAAGCAGCAGAAGAACAGAGTGATTCAGGAGAGTGTGTGAGTGACACAGAAAGAGTGTGTTTCACTGATGTATGGATGAGTGAGCCAGTGTAAGTAGTGTATCTAGCAGTGTAAGTCACCGCGGTGAATAAGGTGTGTGGGCTCATAACACTACATACAGTTCATTGGAAGTCGCTTTGGACAAAAGCGTCTGCTAAATAAATTAAATGTAAATGTAAAATGGAGACGAAGGAACTGGTACTGTGCTGTACCCACCCAGTGTATTTACAACTGAGAATACTGCGTGTGGCAGACAACGGTTGTATCCTTACGTTGGCTATGATATAAAATACACAAGATGTGAAACACTGACACTGCCTGAACTGAGACAAAGCTACAGTACCTCAGAAAAGCATGCTGGTACATGTTATCGGCGCCAAAGCGCAGATATCTGGGTCATGATTTCAGTGTATGAGACAAATATAAGTATATGGCAAGTGGGCATCATTTTGAAAATGGTGCTTTGCAAACCACCTCGAATTACCACCAGGAAGTGTTCAAATATAAGTGATCATAAGATGGTCTAAGACAGCATTGATGGATGGATGGATGGATGGATGATGGATGATGGTCTAAGACAGCATTACTCACCGTAGGCCTACTGTCTACAATCTGTTCTCTTTGGCATAACATATCAATAATATATACCCATAATAATACCCAGTCATCTTGTTATTGTGCAAAGGGCTCCACTTTGAACAAAAGAACAGTAGGTTATCCACATCACTAAGGACAGGACGAATGTGAATTTATCGATAGGTCACTTAACCACCCACGACATACTGGAATTTTTGCCCTTGTATTTTGTTACGTTGTTATGTATCTGTGCTCATTTCCTCAGTACACTGTTTGGCTCTACATCATTGTGACCCAGTCCTATCCTGATCTGTTGTTATTCACATAATGCTTTTTACGGATAAGTGCAAAGTTCACACATTGTCCTGGTGTTAACGTGTATTCTGGTTTATGGCCATTATTCAAATATAAATTCAGATGAACTAGTGAGCATAATTTCCATATCACTGCAACCAAATCGGCAACTGCAGTCGATGACAGAGGGTTTACTCTGTAACGCCGTTCCACGGATAGTCCTTGCGAGATGATGGGCAGCACGGCGGTTAAAGCTGGTGGCATAGCGCTTAAACTTGATCCTAGGTTCCAGTCCCGACTTGTGCTGCAGGAGCCCGGAGCAAGGTACTTACCCAACTGTAGAAACGTGAAACATTACAACAGCTGAATGAAGAATGTAGGGATACGGTATCTGTTAGTAGATCATCCTGTTCGTGCCATGGGTAGAGCTTGGCGGAAATACTCTTACTGCAGAACCTCAGAAATTCGCACATAAGCGAGTGACGTGTCAAACTATGACCAGCACAGGGAAAATCTGCCTTGCGCTCTTGACTGCCGGTTGTGAAACGCAGATATTTAGTACAGTTCCGGCATTGCTGTTGTAAAGTTTTGTTTTTAATCAATTTTCTTGATGAGCTCATATGAAAAATAAGTGATGCCATCTACAGGATAACTGCAAGTTATCCTGTATAATCTGTAGTATAAATCTTACTGAATTGCATAATACAGTAGACATGCACTTGATCCTATTCCACACACTAAAAACCACAATAAATGATTTAATTTAAGATTCAGTACATGACATACTGTGACAATGCATTTAAATGCGTAGGCTTCAGGCTAGTTCACAATAACGATTGTGGCCCTTGGCCAAAAAAGGTCGGACATCCCGGTTTACAACTTTTTGGCAATTTAGGTGCTCACAGAGATGCACGACATACCTTTCCCACACGTGGAAACAGGTCACGGCAATAATAAGTCTCTTAATAGAATACAACATTCTACCAGACAGTTGAAAAGAAATGACATTTGAAAATGCTTTTATGCAAATGCATAACGAAATTAGAAAAATCTCTGTCCTGGGTCGACGAATCAGTGGCGCCGTGTAAACTGATGGATGAGTAAGGTGAAAAGCACTCTACACTGAGGGGCCGGTGTCTTTGGTGACACTTCTCCTACCTGTAGTTCGAGGCCCACTGCAGGAACATAGCATGAGTCATAAACCAAACATCGTGCCATCCTGGGTGCGGCTCCCGTTTGTTAGCTTTGTTTTTCACGCCCACGACTTTCCCAGCCTGCCTCAGGACTTCTCAGCGGCGCGGGCCCAGGGACCGAGCCAAAGGTGGCACGTGACCGAACAGCCGCTTCCTCGCTCGTTTAAGCAGCATTTAGATCTTTTAGATTGTGAGGCTAAAGTCAAAACAAAGCAAGACACACACACACGCACACATCTTCAGAGCCGCTTGTCCCATATGGGGTCACGGGGAACCGGAGCCTACCCGGCAACACAGGGCGTAAGGCCGGAGGGGGAGGGGACACACCCAGGACGGGACGCCAGTCCGTCGCAAGGTACCCCAAGCGGGACTCGAACCCCAGACCCACCGGACAGCAGGACTGTGGTCCAACCCACTGCGCCACCGCACCCCCCCAAAGCAAGACACTTTTTACTTTAAAAGGCAGGTGAAAGATACAGTACTGGATACAGCTGGGCTATAGCTATGGTGTATACGTTTATTTGTTCAGCAAAGTGACGTACAACACACGGTAAGCAAAGGCGCATTTTGCTAACAAACACCTTCTGCAGTTTTTGTCCACGCACATTACACAAGTAGCTGCATGTAGAGCTGATAGGGAATGCCAGTGGGGTTTTTTTTTTTTTTTTATGATGCAGGTAGGAGATCAGGAGAGAAGCATGTCCAAAAGACCTTTTGAACGTTGAGAGGGATTCAGCAGTTCCGAGGGTGAGAGAGTTCATTCCACCAAATCAGTCCATCTAGGCAGTTGGACACTTGACTCATGAAATGTGTTGGTTATAACATACATGGAAGCTTCTAACAGCAAACAGCAATGTTCACCTTGAGCACGTGTCTCTAACCTGTTGCAGAACACGTGTCTTCACATTCTCCTTACATTCCTTCATGGTTTTTGTCCTTCCCACACCTACCAGGCTTATAGGAGTGCTATGTCAGTTTGTACAAATCTTCACACTTTAAGTAATGATTATTTTGTACTATTGATGCAAAAATATTTTTCCTCTCAAATTAATACAGCTTCTTGGACATAAAAGAATAAGCACTAAATGCCCTCACTGCCCTGTGGTGCTGCAGGTGGGAAGGACAGCCTGTAAAATCAGAAATGGAGGGTGTGTTACCACACTAGTATACGCACCTTGCACAAACAGGAAGTTACCAAATGCGTTACATTTTCTTAAACAGTACAAACGAATTCTGATGCCAAAACAAATACACTTGCAGTCATATTTGAGAAGCTCCATATTGCCACGCATAAGGGAAATTCAGCTATCACCTGTCAAGAGCACTTACATGGTTTGATTGCTAATGAGCTGTTGGCGTGTGACGATGGGTACAGTGCAGCACGAGGCCTGGACCAGCCCACACAGCCGGGTTATCCTGGCTCAGGTAGGGTGGGCGGTCTGGCACGGAACATGGGCTTGGTCCAAACAGCTGACTCAGTTCAGAGGTGTGCAATGTGCACAGTCTAAGGTTATTAATACATACTACACCTACGGTAAATACTAAACATTATATTCAAAAAAATACAAAGCCATTAACACACAATTGAACACTGACTGCATCTAAAAAAAAACAATTTGTCTTATGATTTTTACAAACGTGGCCCTCAGACGAGTTCGCAATAATGATTACGGCTCTTGGTCTCCAACCTTTTTGGCCCAGGTTTAGCTCGTTTGGAAGGATGGGTGGGAAACGTTGCAATCTCGCAGTGGGACACTACTCACAGCGGGACACTACTCACAGCAACCATAACAGAAAATACTGAAGTAGAAGAATCAAACATGCATAAGTCTGCAAGAGGTCAAACAGGATACTTTGTGCAACTTAATCTCCAGAAGAACGGTCTTTACACCCACTATTGTATCCCTTTAAATAAGAAAAAGGCACAATATTCATTTAAGTACTCAACAGAACTCCAATATAACAATTTGTCTTCTTAGTCGACAGTGTAAGTTATTAAAGGCTTTTTTTTTTTGGGACATTCTTAAATACGACTATATGACCACCCCTTTTTTCAGTTGCATTATGTACTTTTAAGTACAGTTTTCATCAAATTTATTGGCATACAAGCAATGTTTACATTTTTTAATAATAAAAGTTCTCTTAGTTTTGCTGACAAATACTAATGAAAAAATACATTTCAATTGAATGAATACAGTTGAACATTTTTGTGTAGAAAGAAGTCTCACCTAAAGAATTAAAAAGTATGCCGGTGTCCAACAAATTGTTTTACTCACTGTTCGCCCGATCATCTTTACTGGTGTATGCAGCTTTTAAGATATTATTCTGTGTTATTTGCATGTTCTATTCATGTTCCCAGTGCTTGAGGAAGGCTGATGGCCAAAACAAGTGTGTTACATTCTCATCTTTGTATTGCATTTATACCACTCACCCATTCACACACTACAGCCCATTTAGCATCAGAACTGAACTACATGCCTTCAAATGATGAGAAAACCAGAGCACCCAGAAAAGACCTATACAGAAATAGGGAGAACATGCAAACGTCACACAAACTGAAGGGGGATCAAACGCATGTTCTCGCACCACCCAGGTGCCATGACGCAGAAGCGTTACTTGCTGTGCCACCATGCCCTTTTAGCACCTGCATTTTTTCAGCCCACACATTTGGGATGAACACATATTTACCTTTCTTACATTACTTCACATACAATGCATATATAGAATTGTCTAAAAATGTAACAAAAACTGTATATTTAGCAGCATAAAGTAATTTAAACCATGGTGATCAAGACCTGGAAGCAGAATTTACACCTCATTTTTTCTTTTTTACAAGTATTATTCATTTAAATAGAAATATACATATTGAAACAAGCAGCTACGGCTGGTTGCCACAAGCGAGCACACTGGCACCATGGTATTTTTACATATATCACAGGGAGCCTATTGCTGCTGGTGGCTCTCCATCACCGTTGCTGCATTCTGCCCTCCGCAAAGTTCCTGGCCCACTGGATGGCCTCTGCAATGTCCACAGCGGATCCGGTGCCTTTGGCTACAGTATCGGAACCCCCAGCATTGCCTCCAAGGTGAGCACAGACAGCCAGAGCCCAGTCATTTGCAGAGAAAGCGCTGAAGCCCTGCAGGCACAAGGAGGAATGAGGAGAAACAGGAGCTGAGTGGAGAACATGGCTTCCAAGCTGTTTTAATCAGAGGGGTCCTAATAAGGGCAGAAGAATATTGTGAACATGAGTTATCACTGTGGCCCAGTCTTTAATAAACCATGGTTTAAATGAAAATTATAATACCCTCACTGCTAACATCCACAATTTGACAACCGAGCCATGTTCTTGCCAAGTGCAGACGCTTACTCGCTAAATTCAAGTGATTTAAAGTCAATTCACTTAATTTCACTTCACTTTCCAAGCACTGACAATATTACCTCAATCAATAAAGAAGGATTCTCACAAAGGACAAGCTCTGGTTATTAGATGAACACAATCTTAAGTTCCCGAGCTGCCACTCCTTTATAGCTGATGTTAATTTCTTTTCAGTGTTTGTTTCAAGGAGCTTCTGAATCTAACTTGAACTAATTTCACCTGCTCCTTAAAAGCAAATTTTCATAAAGCAGTCACACAAAGTGAGATAAGGGTTTTATTAAAATGCAACCTTCGAAAGTCGGTGCTTTCCACAGCGGCTCGTATAGAGCAACCCTGCTCAACATGACTCACGAGAGCCTCATACCTTGGGCACCTGGCAGGCACAAAGGACTTTCCCCGACTCCTGGTGCGACAGAAGCATGACCATAACCCCAGGAGCCTGATCACTGTACTGGTTCACCGTCTTCATCACTACCTGCAAGAAGAGATGAGAACAACAAACTGGGTGGTCTTCAGTGCCTGCATTGCTACTAGCAACAGTCACAGGAAGCTCTTACAGATATTGAGTCTGTATCCACAGTATCCACCACAAGACTCCTGTTGGTGTGTTTCTTCAGCAGGCTCTGGACTTTCTTGGCAGCCTGGGGGTCAAACAATTACACGAGTCACATGGAAAAATACCTGATAAAAGGATTATTCATCTTCTATGACACTTAGCAAACAAAAGTTTTACAAAACAATTCCACATTTAAAACTAAATGAGCAATCAATAGTTACAAACAAAAACATTACAAAAAACAAGGTGAGTGTCAAACAAGATAAAATTTAGGGAGGGAAAAATAAATGATTATATTGGATCAAGACTAATGAGGATCCACAAAAACGCCAGTGTTAGAATGACATGACAGAACTCGAGTCATTTGAGTGAGGCGGTCTATTGTGATGGCACTGTACCTCAGCAATTTCCAGCTTCCTAATCATTGTGTTGCTGCTCCTCTGAAGGGATTTAAGCTGGTTGCTAAGCTCTCTACGCTGCCACTGGGGTATGGCTGTGTTCTCCACTGCCTGGAGTAGAAGGCACACAGCAGCAGAAAGTTTAAAAAAAAAAAAAAAAAAAATTACATAAATATTTACAATCATGGAATAATTTGTTAAATGTGAATAGTATTGTGAAATGTAATTATAAATGTTAAGAATTTCTCTTGACCACGCTAGAAATCAGTAACTGGATTCTCAGATAAAAGGCAAGAAAATTACCATTTTTCAAATGTAAAATTTAATACAGCAAATTATTCCACCATCAGGCAGCAAACCTTTCACAGAAAGAGCGCATGAAATGATACCACTGACTTTGGACATAATCGGCTTCTGGGAGCAGAGCCGATACGTACATCTATGAGCAGGCCTGCTTCCTTGGAGAGTCTGTGTATTCCGGGCAGCGAGGGGCTAGCGGCTGTCAGCCGTACCCTCAGAGAATCCACTTCGCATTCTAGTACGCGTCCTGCCTCCCTGGCCTGCACAACAGAAGACACTGCCTCAGTCACCATGTCTGCAATGACCTAAACACAGGCACAACTCACTGGGAACACAGTACCTGTCTAAAATTGCATCACTAGAATTTAAATTTAGGAAAAATATCTGTACCATGCCAATTACCTCACCTTGTGTTTTTTGCCTTTGACTGAAAACCTTATTCAGTTTACAACTGTTCAAGCGGCGATCTTTGCCCCTCTAAACATCTCACTCCAAACGTGGTCCCGTTTTATCTGGATTTTTTTGTTATCCGGCCAATGCCTTTCTTGTTTAGGCCAGATAATCAAAACTCTACTATATTACTATAATTTTAGACAGATAATGATTTTACCCTTAAGTAACTGCTTTAACTTTACCACGGATACTGCTTAAGAGTGTATTGTAAGCCATAAAACTGTTTGCACGTACCATGTGCGCGTGTTAAAGCGCTCATCTTGCAACTAAAGACAAAAAGGGATGCAGCACAGCACTATGCTCACCTCTTTAGCTTGGGCTCCTGTGACCGCCACAATGCGGCTTACTCCCTTCGCAATCTGTCGCTCAGACACAACAACAAAGTCCTGGATCTCACCGGTCATTAGCAAGTGCCTGAAACCACAGAGCAAGACCCTTTCAGTCACCTCACTGGACTCAGTTAGCACAGGCTGCAGATGTAAAATCTTGACTAAAAGTCGCAGCAGTAAAATCGTGATCATAGTAACTTATGAGGAGACACTGGATTTAGGGTCCCACTATCCATTTAATTAGCTCTAATTACAGACACAGTTTTAACATTCCAAAGTAATCTTCAATGTGTCATTCCAATGTTCACACAGTAAGGCCTGACATTTGTAGCTTTTTAAAGTGCTTGGCAGCTGGGTGACCCACATAACCATGTCAGGCTAAGCCCGAAATGGTCACATGGGGCCATCTTGGAAGGACATCTTGTGGGCTCACCACCCATTGAGTGAAAGCTGCCATCAGCAGCTTCATCTAGACAAACTAATCCCTGGCAATTGAAACCTGCTCTTGGGACATGACTGTTAGGTCCCTGGCAGGAAAGGAGCCTGAGCTGGTACAGCAGGTGGAAAAGTACAAGATATAGTTAGACTCATGTCTTGCTTTATGATGTAGAGAATTACAGAGGTGCAGTCTTAACTTACTCAATTACAGTGAAGCTCATAAATTCATAATGTTACAAGTTACCACAATTTATATTTTTTCTTTTAGCTGATGCTTATCTCCAAAGCTACTTACAATGTTAGGCTACTAGCAATTATTTATACAGCCCCATCAATGCAAGGTAAGTACTACTACAGCAGGAGGTAGGATTTGAACTTGCAACTTCCAAGTCCAAAGGCAGCAACTCTATCCAATACACTACCAATGCATTAAGGTAACGTTCATTGTTACAAAGCAGCTTATTACTCTGTTATTTAGTGTATGGCCATTTGAAGCGGTAATTTTTTTGGTAAAATTCAGCTGACTTTTCAGTTGTAGGGAATGGTATTCTCATTTCTCCCAAAATAAATTATGGAAATGGCTTCTTCATCCAACACAGATTCTGCCAATGGACAAATTTCAGGAACAAACTGTGTCCACTAACTGGGGGGTGTTGCCTTACGTTCCACAGCAGAGCTCAACAGATGCTGGCTTGTTGTTGTGGCCTTTGAGCAAGTCTGCAATAGGTACTCCAACTGACACAACCCTGGCTGGGTCAGGATACACCTGCAGTGCAGACAGGTTCACAGATCAGGTCATGGTTCCACCACTCATGAGCAATCAAAAAAACCAAAGATAACAAAACTGCTCCAATTCTCTTTGACACAGTATCTCATAGAACTGAACAGAAAACTGAACAAATACCAAAGAAAGTGCAATGAAAAACAACTAATTAATGGAGATTGTTCACCAAGGTTTCACCTCATCCACAGTTCTTAGTCCCGGTATTCCTTTGGCAACTTTCAGGGGTAGCTCCTCTATGTAAACAGGCTCATTTCCTTCTATAATATCTCGTATCATTTTCTCAATTTCTTGAAGCTGTTGGATACTTAATGATCTCTAACAAGAGAAAGGAAGGGCAGGAAGATGACAAAGACAAAAGGCAATGAATTATTCAGAGGCTAAGTAATAATTAGTGCTGTTGCCAGATTTAATAGAAAGGTGTCACCACCTGTGTTAAAGAGAGAGACAAGCCACATGTGAAACCTATGTTTGTAGCAAAGTTTTTATTGAATAAGGCACCAATGACATTCATGTCCTCAATAAGCACTGTATAAAGGATACATGTGAAAATGATTGGAATTTGATTTTGGAATTATCAGGCATGCCCTGATGTACCTTCACACTGAAATCAAAGCGCAGGTGGTCAGCAGAGACATGGGAGCCCCGCTGCTCCACCCCATCCCCCAGCAGTTGTCGAAGGCAGTGATTGAGGATATGTGTGGCTGTGTGTTTCACCATGCAGGCTAACCTTTGTCCCTAGAAAAAGGAATGAAACCCACATAAGTATGGTGGTTTATCTTAAAGGGGTTTCAAACTAGATAAATCACACCGACATGTTAGCGTAAAACTACATGATATCAATCTAATAGTTTACTAATCCCAAATATCTGCCAAAATGTTCCAAGACATTACAGTAAGTGCTATTGAACTGAAGTCTTGTTGACCACTCACATAGTTTGAGGGACGAGAGGTTACAGAAGTGGTTTACCCCCTCATATGCACATGTCATTGGAATGTGGGGGAGGAGGACCCCACAGAAACACACGGAGAACATGCAAACTCCACAGAGACATAGCCTGATTTGGGTATAGATCCAACACCACAGCTCAGAAGCTGCATTACCTGCTATGTCACTGAAGTCAACTGGATCTGTCTAATGAAGGCAGAAGGCAATGCATATTTCATTTATTTTTCAGATAGTCTTTCTTTTTGCAGGAGGTCTACCTCATCCAAGAAGAGCTGGACCTGGTCTCCCCTCTTGAGCCTCTCAGTAGCAGTCACCTGATGAACAACGTAACCCCCTACCAGGTGCACTTGTTCCACCGGGAAAAGGACATCCTACATGAATTAGAATGTAGCCTTCAATACACAAAGTATTACAACTTATGCACTATGAATCAAACAATATTACATTTTACCCATATTCTCAAAATCTTCACCGTAATTGTTCTGTGGTAATTCAAGGGACTACATGATTTGCACATACCAGACTGTAATGACCACTTTATTTCAGATAAGTGAAGAATAGCAGAAAGCAAACCAAACAATTCAAGTTAACAAGATAAAAATGGTACTGGTATCCCATCCAAGATGTACCCTGCCTCATATCGTACGCTTCCAGGATAAGCTTGAGACCACTGCGACTCGACCACTGATTGATAATGCTACAAAGCCTACTTGTACACTAACCACCATTATTTTCAGGGTAATCCATCAGATTTTAGTACAAAATATCCACTGAGGGGCAAAAATCTTTTGAGAGACCATGTGTGTATTCAAAAACAACTGATACCAGCTGTAGTGCAGAATAAAAAACGCTTTGCGCGGAAGGGAAAACCCAACCACCTAAGACAAAAATACCACTGTATTAATGATGAGCCTGCTGTATGAAAGAAGCGCATGTTTTCATAAGCTGTTGCAGTTCTTCTACAGGACCCCATCCGATGAGAGCTGAAAGCTTTCAGACTCTCCAGTGTATTAGGAGGGACTTTACACCTGACTGCTGAGAGTTACAAAACACAAAAGCCTAGGCTTTATGCTATTTAGGCCATTTTAGCAACTAAGCAACAACAAGAGATGCAAGACGTTAATTATGGAGAGTTACCGGTAGAATTTCCTGAGTGAAGTATCCTTGGTCATGGTCTTGTCCTCCTTGTTCAGTGTAAAAGCAGGTCTTGTCAAAGATGACCCCACACCTCTGCCCTTTCTCCACCTCAGGCACCAGTCCCTGTCCACAGATCAATGCCTGTATTGTAGCGTGACACGGTAGGAACACTGCAGGGAGACAGATGCGGAGAAAATACAAGGACTATAAAGAGCAATTACAACCCACTAATGGAGAATACAACTGAGCACAAACATACATAACACAAGCAAGCACTTGTCCACAAACAACAGAATTATGCTTTTATTCAAAGAAGTATGCAAAGACAGAAAACACTTAAAAACCAAGGTTCACAATTTCAGTTCTGGTTCTTAACCAGGACTTATTCTCCACTATTTTATGCTCCAGATATAAATTTACATAACATCAGCAACAGAGTAGGTAAGTGAGTATCGACAAATTACCAAGTCAAATGGCCATATGTGCATGTGAGGGAAAGTACAATTCAGAACATGAGAAATCCTTAAAAATTACAGCTCTCAATATGAAGTTATGTGCCACTGGTTAAATGCATATAGCCACAATTAAGTGTGCTGTAAATTCCGAAGTCATCATTACCATATCTCCCATCCTGCCCCAGGCTATATTGATACTTTGGCAAGTCATTGGTGTAAGTAATGCCCAATCCTTGGAGCTCAGGAAGGACTTTCACATCCAGGTCCACACAGCTGTCATGTTCAGAGGCTTGGGTTTGAGCCCTCACCTGAAAGGAAGAGCAAAATCAATAAGTCACTCAATGTACTACATCTATGAAGTAAAACATTGCAGAAAGAATGATTTTGAACCCCAAATGTGAATTTGTGACTGTTGGATGAAATGGTATGGAAAGAATTTTCAAGCTGTACAGAGTACCGGCAGTGGGGATCTGCTTTCTGTTGATGTAATGCACTCGTATTTTTCTCAGATGTACATCGCCTTGGAGAAAAGTGTCAGTGCTAAATGAATTAATGTAAATACAGTGCATATATACAAAGCTTTTACTTCACATCTGGTCCGAGGATGAGGTGCATTACAAGTGTATTATGGATAAACTTAACCAATTACCTATGCTGAGGTTGTCTGCGCAAGAGATGAATTAACCCTAATGTTATTTTTTTCATATTTTACATTGTGGGTCCCAAGTCAGGAGGGGATGCTGAAGTCTACCTTCTTATTTTCCAATGCTAACCTATCCAGTGCCTCAGTGTCCATAGCCACACCCTTCTCCTCCACCATCAGCCTTAAAAGGTCAAGGGGAAAACCCAGGTGGCAATGCAGGGACCAGGCCACAGATCCTGATGAACAACAAAATGTTGGCTGTATTCAGAACAATAACAGGTTTTGACACAGACCCTTTCGATACAAGTAAAACAGGCTATTCAACCCTATATCACCTGGAAATACAGTACTTCCATTCATGTTCTGGAGGGTTCTATCAATTACACGTCGCCCCTGTTTCAGAGAGGACAGGAACTGGGCTTCATTGTCATTGATGATATCCATAATCTGGAAATGGCAATTTTACACAAATTAGCCTGAAATATTAACAACAATATGGTACTGTCAATTTGTAAATGATAAAATTGGCTTACCCTATCAGTTTCTTTGAGCACCTCTGGATAAGTGTCACCCTGTGAAAACATTTTTAATGACAAAGTCACACAAAGATGCTTAGTCTGTAAAACCAAAAGAAAAAAGTTCAGATTGACATTAACTAAAGGAGCTTGTAGCTATAAGTGCATCCTACATATACTTAGACATTCCATATGTGAATTGTGCTAACTTCTATATACAGCACAGCGAATATTTTCCATCTGACCGTCTCAGAATTGTTCTGATTCTTTGAGGTAATGACATGGACTGAAAGAAATATTTCAGTTTAATTTTCTGACTGGATCCTAGAAACCCATAATTTTGATATTTTCTTCCTCCCATATTTGGAAGGTACTGCTATGTCTCACGCCAAGCACATCAAAGATCATCAAACCTATTCTTATAAAAGTAAATTAGCTGAAGAAGCAGCTAAGGGAAAGTCACCTCCAGGCACTGCTGATGTCCTATAAAGACAGCAGGAATTCAGCATTGTGTTGACAGCTTTAGCCTTGAAAAAGATTTATCATTGTTTTGCTTATATTGCCGGGCTTAGATCTCCGAAAGGGGGAAGACTTGCCTGTTTAACAGCCCAGAGTCGGGGAGCACATATCTGGCTTCTTTTGGTGGACTGAGAGATATTTAAATAAGTTTATGAAAAGTTGGGAAACTCTCTTAATTGATTTTAATGTATATAATTTACTAGATGGCGGTTTCTTTATTGTTTAAGATGTGCTCTGCAGTGCTGGTGCAACTGGAGATGATAGGAAGTAGCTTGGATCAGTTTCCACCTCGTATTCACTGCCTGCGTGGCAATATATAGGTTTAGTGGGGTGGGAAAACAAAGAGGGAGGTGTATGTTCGAGGGGTTTCTATTCGTATCTTTCATTTCCTTACTTGGGTCTGATATTGTTTCCTTGTTTTTTCTTTTTTGCATTCTATTTCACTGGGCCACATGTTTCAGACCACCATTTTTGTTCACGACACAGTAAAACAACAATTATGCAGTGACGTTATAGAAAGGCTACACGGCTGCCTACTAAAATTTGTGACCTCGAACACCAGTGACATGGGTCACAATTAAAATAACATTCTTAAAGAAGTAGGGATTATATTACTGTAAGAAACCCATCCTGGCCCAACAAAGCATCTAAAACTAAGAGAGCACTGAGCTGACCAAGTTTCTTTCCTTTAGCCATAACAAAAAAGGCACTGTCAGTTTAATCAACAAGAATATCCCTTTCATTCTTTATCGCCAACAGTAGAACTCAGAGAGCAGGTTCATTCGATCTCTCTCTCTTTTTGGATAACATATTACAATTTTAAATATTTATACTAAAATGTGGACTTTCTGAAGTCCATGTTCCACAAAAAGCCTGTATCAACACCCAAAGGGAGACAGAAGAAAAAAAAAAAAAAAAATCTCTCTCATCCTTGAATTCGCTCAGATAAAGCTTCTGCCAAGGCACGCAGCTTGTTGTCCTTGAATTCCACAGCAGTGTCAAGATCTCCTCATTAATATTTCATTCAAAATCCACTAGAGTATTTCTTCAAAAAAAAATTTCCCACAATATGGCACATCACACAACCCCTCATCATTTGCAATTCCAGACTACACTGACAGATGTCTGTCTCTTAAGGAAGTAGGCCTACTCACCAGTATATGGACTACAGTAGGAACAAGCTTGGACAGGGACCCTGGGGTCGACTTTAGCACCTCAGTAGAGAACCTCACAGCCCGTCTCAGAATGTGTCTAAGGACCAGCCTATAGACACAAACACAGGGATAGGCATTATGATTCAGACTTTCCTGGGCAAAATCTCTTTTTACAATATAGTCCACAACGTCATCAATATGGACTTCGGTAACTGACACAGTGAGTATGTGGAACCCAAATTTCACAGTAGGCACAACCTTCCCATCCATCATGCCCTTTCCACAGCCTCGGTAACAACTTTAATAGCCTTCCTCCTCTGGCTACCTATAATACGTAATATATTGTAGGCCCTATACTGCAACTCCTGTATGGAGTTGTTGTTTAGTTGGTTCCTGCAGTGACTCACTGTGCTCCTGACATGCCAGGGTATACTCCATCAGCAATGCATACAGTCAGAGCACGGATATGGTCGGCAATGACACGGTACGCCATGTCCACCTTTGACTTGTCAGCCACTCCAGTCTGGCCACGGTATTCAGGGCACCTGAAATGCTGAAGCAAAAGGTACAAGAGCAATCACATGGAATCAGTGTTCTTCACTGGGATAGAAAACTAACTCCTAACTAACTCCACCTTGCCCCAGCTCTTCAATATACATGCAGTTCAGCACTGATAGCTACACTTGCTGATGAATGGTGCTGAACAATTTCCAGTGCAGAAAAGCAGGACCATCTCACCCTTACTACAAGCTATCTTTCTATTTACAGCATGAGGAAACACCTGTTGGATGGCTGAGAAGAGTGGAGTAAAGAGGTCCGTGTCGTAGTTGGAACGTTTCCCCTGAAGCACAGCCACCAGGCGCTCCAGCCCCATGCCTGTATCCACACTGTGCTGGTGGAGCGCACGAAGGCTGCCGTCAGCTTCACTGAAGCCCCCGCCGGAGAGTCAAAGAAGAAGGAAAAGAAAAGAAAGAGAAAAAAAAAAAAAAAAAAAAACGGTCAAGGGATAAGTTTTTTATTCTTTGAGCAAAGTACACCCACAACTAGAGAAGAGCCTACATGCAAGAAGACCCCCTTTAAGTCATCTTAAGAGCAAAAATGGCTATGAGTTCAAAAACAAGCAAGTAAAAAAAAACATGACCTTTTCAGACAGAATACTATGTTTTGGCCATGTCAAGTAGTCTCTTTAAAGAGAAACTTAAAACTGTTATTAAACACTCCCTGAACATAAAAAAAACTGATGGACATCTCTATAATCTATAGCCAATGATGCTGAGAGGAATTACTCTGCGTGGGACTTGAATCCCTGTGGGGTCATTTACTCACCGACTGTACTGCATGAAGACAAGGTTCCAGATCTCCACCACATCTGAGCTGTCACTGTTGACCAAGTGGGCGACATCCCGACCTCCAACGTGATCATAGTGAATCTCTGTGCAGGGACCACAGGGTCCTGTCTCTCCCATCTCCCAAAAATTGTCCTTCATTCCAAAGGGTAAAATGCGATTAGGCTGAACCCTGTCACAACACAATTTGTATAATGTGAATTAGTGTGCAATAAAAGATCCAATTCAATTTACAGTCTTTAAACCACATAAATTGTGCAAACAGTCTTGTTTCTTAGGAAAAATTTCTGTGTTAAAGAACAACTGGACAGCAATGCGCACATGAAAAGAAGAGCACTGGTTAAGCACAATGCATCTAAGTAACAATTTTGCTGCAGGGATGCATTGGAGAACAAGTTGCAGCTTAATCATCCTTGGACAATACAGTCAGCTGCCAACAGGGGGAAAAAAAAAAAGTCTCACATACGAAGGAGCTAATCAACAATTGAAAAATCAAATTCTAGATTCCATAAAAGCCAAGAAAGATTGGTAATTTTGCTAAATTTGGACTGCTCCTTACACAAGAAAATGGCACCAATATCAACCAGATGTATGATAATGATGTAATGTGCAGAAATAAACATATTTGCTGAAAATATTGGGAACATGCTGGCTACAGACTTTCAGGCTGCACTGTTCTGAAAAGTGTGTTCACTGAAAATATTGAACAGGAAACATGTTTTAAGAGTTGACTGATGTCTTACATTTACATTACATTTATTCATTTAGCTGATGCTTTTCTCCAAAGCAACTTACAATATTAATCTATCTAAAATTATTTGGTTAATTTTACTGGAGCATTTTAAGGGTAAGCACTCTGCTCAAGGGTACTACAGCTGGAGGTGGGATTCAAATCTGCAAGCTTTGGGTCCAAATGCAGTTGCTGTAACCACTAAGCTACCAGCTGTCTTGTCTCCTGTTATTATAAAGAAATTTATCTCCGTTCATTTGTAATTTATCCACTTCCCGTGACCACTTGTGCACGTATTATTACTTTTAACAGAGTAATGCATCAGCATTACAGTACTAAAATTACTCCAACTGAAGCCCTCAAAAAAAATTAACCTAGGGGCTGAAGTGCTCCTAAAAGAATGCATTTTTTCGTAAGATGATGGAAGACTAACTGGAAGCGTACACATTTTTCTGCACTTATCTCAGAGAAGTGTTTGTGCAGAAACACTCACCCAATATTCAGCCAGATTTCCCGGGTTTCTTCATCTGCTTCAAGCCCCAGCGTTCGGTCACCACCAAAGTAGGACACGTAGAGACGATCTCGTGGGATTCCATACGACCCCGTGAGCAACTGCCAAGCCATGGCACAAGCCTCTTCCTAGAGGTGTGCAAAGAAACACAGCCCAGGATTTGCAGACAGCACACTAAGCTTGATGAAGACAGCTGCTCCACAAATCTCCAACAAAGCTACTTACATCAAGAGAGGAGACAAGTGCCTAAGAGGAGTAGAACAGAAAAACAACAGAAACTTTTGCCCCTCTACAGAACATTGCTTTTCCCTTAGACCAGAGAGAAACACCAGACAGAAATATGCATATCAAAAACACTAATCTAGAAGTATGCTGACCAAGAAGGAGCTACAGCATTTTCCCATTTGGGTTCAAGTGCACCTTTCACACTTAATGACAGCAACTTCAGGGAACTGACAGCCTCACCTTAAAGTAGTCTCCGAAGGACCAGTTTCCCAACATCTCGAAGAAGGTATGATGGTAGACATCGCGGCCCACGTCGTCCAGGTCGTTGTGTTTGCCTCCAGCACGAACACACTTCTGGCTGTTAACTACTCGCCGATACCGCGCCATCTCACTGCGAGGGTCCACTGTGCCCAAAAAGATGGGCTTGAACTGGCGGAGAGGCCACAGGCTCATATCAGACATTCTAACGGATGAAGAGCAACTGACACTCCAGTCCGTGTAAAGAGGACATTTAAAAATAAAAATTTTTTTTAAAAAAAAAAAAAAAAAGAAAAAAAAATCAAAGACACCGGTAAATCACTCACTCACACACTTTACAACTGTTGGTCCTTGTCAAGGACATGGTGCTCCAGCACCTCTCACAGAACTCCCAGCCCAAAAGGTGTACACCCTGTACCTGTCCTCAGCCCATCAGTACAAACACCAATTATCTGACCCTTTTCTCTAAAGCGACTTACAACGTTAAGCTACTTACAATTTTGTTCCCACTTAGCTCTGTCATTTTTTGCTGCAGCAGTTTTAGGGTAAGTATTTTGCAGCTGAGGGGGGATTCGAACCCGCGACCTTGGTCCGGCTCTACCAGTACACCAGGTGGCCCAGTACTTTAAAGTTTAGTACTAAATTGATATACAGTAAAAATACTGCATACCCAGCTGTATAAACTAAAGTAGTAAAGGGCCAAACTGTATCTTGACTACTTTGTTTGTAAACAGGCCAGGGGGTGAGAGTGTACAAACAGTACTTTACTCCATACATTACTCTCTACAAAGGAAACTATGTGCGACGACAATGTGGTCTCTCTCAGACCTGGAACATTCGAGAGCTCTGTTCCAGCACACCTGCGAGCCCTGGTTCGGCTCACCTGGTTCATGCCCGCGTTAACGAACAGCAGGCTCGGGTCTCCCCGCGGCCGCACCGGCGCCGAGGGCACCACCCTGTGCCCGTGTCTCTCCTTGAAGAACTCTATAAACATGCGACGCGCTGCGCTGGACGTCAGCGTGGAGCCCTCGCGCCAACGGCATGCCCTGAGCTCGCGAACGCCGCTTGCGAAAAACAAACGCTTCGCTTTCACGCGCACGTTGCTCCACAAGCCGAAATGAAACACGGTAGCGGCCATGCTTGCTTGGAGCATGCGCAGAAACCGTGGGCTCGAGCTCCGTTGTGTCCAATGAGCGGCCGTATTCCAATTAGTCGCTGGCCACCAATCGTAGCCCCGTACTGAGCCACTGTGGCTCCGTGAAGTGCGGGAAGCTGCGGAAAATCCTCGTATCTGTGGTGTCGAAAAAAGACTGAGAATAAAAATGTTACCAAATTAATCTTATTATCTTGCCTGCAAAATTTTGTATTCATAAGAGTAGATTTAGCAGGAAATTCTAGCTTGTATTGCACAACGTCGTCAAGTAGTATATTAGTGCTGTTTCCCACCAGTAATTGTAAACGACTTATTTCAAGAAGCCTTCTGTGTAATAATAATTCCCTTGGTATTCGTATTTCTCTTTCCTCTATGTTGTATTGTTCAAAAATAATCTAAGAAGTCTGTAAGAATAAAATTAACTGAACATGCATAAGGTAACCTTTATTCATAATGGCTATTAACAACAGTTAATAATTTAATTACCCAAAACTATTAAAAATCTATAAACAAACCAACCATAAATTTTCGAAACAACCGAAAAGTAATACAAAAATTCCATACAAGACAAAATACTGAAAAATAAAATAGATTCAAATAAATAAATACATAAATAAATAAAAAGTCAGACTTTGTTAAGATACCCTACTGGATATGGACACTGACTGAAACGTCCAGACTCCGTTCTGAACTTAAAGTCTGCCTTTATTTTCCAATAAAAGTCCCATGCTCCCAGGACTGTCCTTCTACAGGTGAGGATGGTTCTGGCATTCCAAAGCACTTGCTTGGTAATACTACCCAGCAGCTGTCTAGATGCACTTGTTGGTAAGTATCTAGGGGACCACCTTTCAATACTTTGTCATATGAAAACATTGTTTTCTCATCCAGCTGCTGGCACAATGAAGTGACTGGTGACCAGATTGCCCACATAATGCCCACAATCCCAAAAATATGCCTGACAGTTTCACTCCCTGTGCGTTCAGGACAAGGACAGTAAGAGTGAACCTGTGTCTCTGCAGGATTTTCACTGCTGTTTTTCATGGAGTCACTGCTACTTGAAATCCCCCAGATGGCTGTCAAGGCCTTTTGGCTGAATTCATCTCCGAGCCTCTCCCTTGAGGCCCAATGTTGCCCGAGCGTGGTGGTGCAGCAGGTTTGGTTGGTGCCTGCTGTGTGGTGGGTCTGGGGTTTGAGTCCTGCTTGCTACCTTGCAATGGACTGGTATCCTGTCTAGGGTGTACCCCTTCAACCTTGTGCCCAATGTTGCTGGGAAGGCCCTGGGTCACCACAACCCTGCTCGGGACAAGCAGTTGTTGACGATGGATGGACAACAATAAGTGTGGCTCCCTAATATGCCCCTCCCATTACGGTACAATACTGCAGTTCTTCATGTACGTCAGTAATAGACACACTGACACGTTGTTAAGACAAACAGACGTATCGATCGTCTTGACATTCGACTGGTTTTAACTGGGCGTGACGTCATCTTCGTGCGACCGTTATCCTATAGCGGAGCACATTGTTGCAATCGTCTGCGATCTCAGTCGGAACTGCCCCCTGGTTCTTGTCCGAAAAGGATGTTACAGCAAGGTAGGTTTACCTGCAGCATGGGAGGCAGCACTGCTTGCTTCCCTCCTTTTTTATTCTGGGAACTGCAGCAGAAGCGCGCGTCGAGCACAGAGAGACAGCGACGACGAGTCGAGTGCAGTTCGGCTGCGCTGGTCTCGAGTCGAGAGCTAGTGCCTAGTCAGGACCAGTCAGTGTTAAAAATGGCTTATTTCTTCTATTGTTTCCGTCGGCTTACTGCACGGGCGGAGCCGTAATATATATGTAGTGGTGCTTTTCGGGGCTGCGGGTGGGGTAGTGCCGTGCCGTGCAAACCCAGCGTCGACGTGTCTTCTGCTTTCCCTCCATCCCCTCAGAGCGCGTGCACAGGGCGGGAGAGCGATCCGGCGGCGCGGGGTGCGAGCAAAGGTGCTGTGGGCCACGGCCTTAATAAAACACACACACACACACACACACACACACACACACACACAGACTGAGTGACTGGCACATAACCAGCTGACAGACAGACGCAAGAGCTGCAGAAGAGCTCCAGGAGGTGCAGCTGTTTGTCTCAGGTAAGGGAAACCTGTCACTCTCTAAGCACTCAGAATTCTGCTGTCTCTCCTCCTCTGTCACCTTTCACTAGTGATCGGCTTTTAACAGAGAAATTTAATAGGTTCTGGTTAAAAAAAAAAAAAAAAAAAAAAAACTAAAAAGATTGATGGAGAAGTGGCTTGTGGTTTGAAAAAAAAATTAAAGAAATTCTTCCTGGTTCAGAAAAAATATAAGAATGCTTTGTAGAGAAATGGCTGTTGACTGAGTCACATGTATGTATGTACTGAAAGGAGGGTGTTGTGTTGAGTAGCTGCTCAGTATGTGAATTTGTCATTGACCTGTCAAGTTCAGCACCCTGGTCACAACAGAGGGCTCTGAAGGGACATGGACAGCAGCGGGGACCTGAGGAGCCTGTCAAGTCAGCGAGACGACGAGGCCACGTGCACCTCGGCGTCAGAGGGCCTGGAGGAAGGGGAAGTGGAGGGTGAGACGCTTCTAATTGTGGAGTCGGAGGACCAGGCGTCAGTAGACCTGTCGCACGACCAGAGTGGAGACTCCCTGAACAGCGACATCGGCGATGATGCAGATACCAGCTGGAACGAGGACATCTCCTTCTACTGCGAGAAATGTCACAAATGGATCCCCAGTTGTAAGGCGCCTGTCTGTCGCAACTAACAGACCTTACATGTTTTACCTTTTTGTACAGATGTGTGTTCAACTTCATCGAGTAGTGTGGGAAAAGTATTTATATCACCAAAAAAATGCGCCTTGGATTTTACACTTTTGTTTGACTGCAGTAGTCGCCGCTACTGAATAATGTGCTTACATGGCTGGTCGAAATGACGATAGAAGAAATCTTGGCGCATAATACTTTTAGTATTATGAGAGTAGTCCTGTGAGCAGTCTTGTTTGCTCCTAATTTATAGCCCAGCTGCGAGGAGAGCAGCCCAGCTACCTGAAAGGAGATAACTTCTTCAAATTTACCTGCTATGACTGTTCTGAGGATGGCAAGGAGACTTTTGAGAGGATGAGGCTCACCTGGCAGCAGGTACAGTGCAGCAGCAAGTGTCAAGTCACACTTAATGGACTAAGGTGCTGGCCAGCCTTCCTTAAGCAATTGGCAACACTTCAAGCTCTTGAAATTAAACTTTGCAAGGCCTTTAGGTCTTACATCACAACACTGAAGTACAGTGGAAAGACCAAAAGATGAGGTGAAGCGTTTTGGACACCAGTGTGAAGGCTTTGTGCTGTGGTTCATGTGAAGGTCCAGAAGGAAAGTAGTACCAGTGTTGCAGAAGAAAACCGTTTTTTTTTTTTTTTTTAAATTGGTTTCCCCATTGTTTTAAAAGCTCAAACTCATTACTAATACTGCTGATTGTTCCAGAAAGTCCCAAAAGTGATACACTTTTTAGTGATATGTTATATTTTTACATTTTATTGTAAATTATAATTTGCAAATGTTCTCGCAGACTGCATTATGTGAAGTGGTGGGCCATGTGATGGATACCCCTGACCTAGAGCATATTCAACATGAAAACTGCAGTAGAACATTATAAATGTACACAGCAAATGTAATGACAAATTAACTTTACAGGTGGTGATGCTGGCCATGTACAACCTCTCCCTGGAAGGTACGGGACGTCAGGGATACTTCCGGTGGAAGGAGGACATTTGCGCTTTCATTGGAAGACACTGGAGCTTCTTGTTGGGTTCTAGGTGAGAGAGAAAGGCTTTACTTATCATAGAGCAGTCCTTTTTTTGGGTCCTTCCTTGAAAATGCAGTGCTAATGTCAGGTGACATCTTGTGGATTCATTAAAAATTTTTCATTAAATACAAGTTTAATAACAGTTTTTGCAAGGTGTAACATATTTTTCCACTTTATGATGATTGTATAGTAATGGATTTTGTGGCCACAGTGTGTGGATGATTTGGCTTTCCCCTTGAGCCTCAGACTTCCAAATGAAAAAAAAAGGGCCAGACTTAACATAATTTAGTTTTTTTTTTTTTTTTTTTAAACCATCCTGAGGAAAGTCAGCACTCGCAGCGCACTGTAAGGGTTAGGGTTCAGAACCACTGATTTAGAAGTGGCGTATTTCAGTGGGTCTGACTGTTAAGCGGATTTCAACTCTGTCCTCTGTCAGAAAGAAGACATCCACGTGGTGGAGCACGGTGGCAGGCTGTCTGTCAGTCGGGAGCCCCACGTTTTTTCGCTCAGGAGCGCAGGAATTTGGTGAGCCTGGCTGGTGGAAGCTGGTGCAGAATCGTCCCCCTACTCTGCGTCCAGAGGGAGAAAAAACCTCTGCGGTATCTATGAAAGCCAAAGGTACAAAAATTTGCCTCTTACAGTATTTGTAATAAAGATGTTTTGGAAAAACACCGGACGTGTTAGGAGTAGACTGGAGCATGTTGTCCATTGACCCGAGAACTGAAACTGACACCACTGGTACTTCTAAGAAATCATAGCAGTGTTTTTCCATAGTAGTTGCTCTTTTTCTTGGTTGATAACACAGTTGCCTCTGAACTTCAGAGCTGTGCGTGTGAATCCTGCTCATGCTGCCTGTGGTTCCATGTTCTCCCTGGGTTTTGTGGATACTCCGCTATCCTGCCACTGTGGATCCATAGTGTAATAGACTAGACCTTGATGCTCACACATTGTGCTCGCTCGATTACTGAGACAATAGTGAGATAAGTGACTGTTAATAATGTGGAGAAGTATGAAATGCTTTTCGTTTACTTAGGCACAACCAAGCCTCCGATGGACCCCATCATCACGGTGGAGGGCTTGCGGAAGCGGGCTGGTCGGAACCCAGTGGAAAGTGCTATGCAACTGAAGGAGAAGCGCTCACGCACACAGGAGGCCAAGGAGATCCGTCGTGCACAGAAGGAGGCGGCAGGCTTTGTGGACCGCAGTGCCTCTTCCACCCCGGTCAAGTTCATGAGCCGTACCCGGCGTCCTGATCTCGTGCTCGAGAGAGGTGAGGTGATCGACTTCTCCTCCCTGAGCTCGTCAGATCGGACACCCCTCACCAGCCCCTCGCCATCACCATCGCCTGACTTCTCGGCCCCCGGCACCCCTGCGTCCCATTCAGCCACACCCAGTCTACTGTCTGAGGCCGACCTCATTCCAGACGTCATGCCTCCACAAGCGCTGTTTCACGGTGAGCGTGTTTTGCAGAGTATATTCAGTAAAATTACATCTCGACACCATGGACGGACATGTCATCTTACAGGGTGCCATGTTAATGGTTCTCCAGATGTCTGGGACAGGTAACATGCTTAAATTTTCATAGTGAGATAAGTAGACAATGAATTAAGGCAAATTATTAAGAAATTCTGTCCAAATGCGTTATCTGCATTTTTGTTTCGAAATAATTTTATTGATAAAGTGCCCAAACTTGTCGGAAATAACAGAAAAAAATTACTTTTGTGAAGTACTGCTGGCCCGAAATTTGTCACCCTGCTACTGTCAGACCAGGCATGACTTTTCTCTGTCATTACATTAAATTTTACATTTAATTTCAATTAACCTTATTCACATGATGTGTAATCCAGAATTTATTTGACACGTGTCACATGGCAGATGATGAGGAACTGGATGGCGAGGGAGTGATTGACCCTGGCATCGAATATGTGCCACCTCCCAGCATGCCTGTGGCTACCAATGAGCTCATCATGCGCAAGAAACTGAGGACAGTTGACCACATCAAGCAGGAGGTGGAGAGTGAGGGTGAGGAGCGAGCTGCTAGCGGCAGAGATGAGGATGAAGAGGAGGAAGAGGGGGTGAGCAGGCAGGGCAAAACAGAGGATGAGTCATCAATGGGCTGTGGGAGTGGCAACAGAAAGAAGGCTCCACAGAAGAAGGCAGAGGATGTAGCCAGCACTGGTGCACCCCGGTACACCTTCCTCAGTCTGTATGAGGAGCGCATGCTGCTAAGGCGCCTCAAGTCTTGCCCTCAGGCACTAGCCGTGACACCACAGGCCAAACGACTGCACAGGAAGCTGCTGGTACGGCAGGCCAAACGTGAACGGGGGCTTCCCCTGCTGGATGTTGACCAGGCTGTCAGCTTGGTCAGCGGGGTCTGTGGTGCTCAGGAGGGCACCATTTGTGGACAGGGAGGTTCCGGCACAAGAACGTACCGTACCACCAGCCAGGACCTTCGGATCCTTGATCGCTTTCAGGTACCTTTCAAAATACCGCTGTAAAACGTCCAGCAAACATTTTTGTGGTTACAGTTGTAACTCATTTCATGAACATTTGAGTTACAGATTTTCAAAGATTGAAGTGTTTTCCAGTTTATTTTAATTGCATTTTCTTCATTTTCAAAAATTTCTTCTGTTGTGGAGCAAAAATAGCCTGCATTTTTGCTTTTGGTGCTATTTCACACAGCACGTATGTTTTTTACTAATTATTATTTCTGTATCTAAGCAGTTCAGAAAATGTGTGTGTGCGTGTGTGTGTGTGTGTGTGTATCTAAGATTTGCAGAAACTACCCAGCACATAAATAGTGGTACGTGTCTATTATGTTGTCAGCATTTAAGGTGAAATGCTTTTGAATCTGCTCTCCTCACATGGTACTTCATTAGTTCAGCCTTTTGTGCATCATGTGGCATAAGAGAATGAAACAAATAACACAGCATTTTGAATAGGACATTGTGGAGATGAGTTTTTTTTATTTTATTTTCAGCCATCTCAAAATATATTTAATGCTGCTTCATGTAAAAAAACAAGCTGGCTCAATGAAAAGATTTCAGCTAAATACTACATAATATTCATGGTGCGTTGCCTTGGAGAAACACATCTTCTGAATGAATAAAAGTAAATTGTGTTTGTAAGATAAGGTACAAGTGTATTTGTTTTTATTAATAGCAATAGTTGTAGAAGGGAAGCATTTTGTTGCTGAGTTTACATGACAGGACATTTGCATTTACCCATTTGCAATGGACATCAGAACATTTTACTTTGTTAAAGTTACGGTTTGGTGTCTTTAGCCACTACCCTGGCTGCTGCAGTGTGCTGTTGATACTCTTTACATTGCGACTTTTGCTTCCTTTTCCATGTTTTGCTGTGTAGACAATGGTGTCCAACAGGAAAGGATACCATCAGCCCACAGTGTCATTCTGGCACAGGCTAATGGGCTCGGATGCTAGCATAGAACAGGGCATCAAGAGCCCCTACACGTCCCGTACCCTGAAACCCTACATTAGGTATATTTATCCTTGCCGATATCATCTCCAGTTGATCCATGCTATTGGGAAGACTCGCCGTGGACTGAACATTGTTGTGTTTTGACAGGAGAGACTACGAGAGCCGGCCTATGAAGCTTAACCTGCTGTCAGAGATACGTGCCTACCCTCACAGAAACAACCCCAGTTGGGTTCCAGAGCCCGATGCCCCCATTGACTACTGTTATGTTCGACCCAATCACATCCCTTCTGTCAACTCCATGTGCCATGAAATCTTCTGGCCAGGTAGGCTTCGGCTCTGCAAAAGGTGCATGTATAAAATTTGAATGGCTTGTTGTTTCAGTAATTATTCCTAATTCTTTTGTGCTAGTGGTGGTCTCTTACAGAAAATATACTTTTTGAGAACTGTTACTAAGAACGGCCAAGTGTTGTAACACACTGCGTACAACGTATATCCCACAGGTGTAGATCTTTCAGAATGTCTTCAGTATCCTGATTTCAGCGTGGTGGTTCTCTACAAAAAGGTGGTGATCGGGTTTGGTTTCATGGTGCCAGATGTGAAATACAACGAGGCCTACATCTCCTTTCTGCTGGTCCACCCTGAGTGGAGGCGTGCAGGAATTGCAACCTTCATGATCTATCATCTTATCCAGGTGAAGTTGTAGTGTTCCGATTCAAAAGTACCTTCTGAAATTGTCACTTTGGTCCTCAGTAGGTAAACTGTGTGTTTGTATTTACTGTGTAGAAAATTAGTGTACTTTATGAAAATAAAATGTTTTGGCTTTAAAAACAGAAAGAGCTACATGAAATGATGTACTATAGTATATAACTAATACGCTACAAATAATGCCTGAACAAGGTAATTTTGATGAGACTCTCACATAATTGTATACCAGAGCTTGTAATCGGAATATCGCTGAAAATTCCTAGCTGTACGAATTGATGAAATGCTTTAGATTGCTTTGAAAGAAGTGTCAGCAAACCAAATGCTGATTATCTCTGTACCTGCAGACTTGTATGGGGAAGGATGTCACGCTCCACGTCTCGGCAAGTAATCCAGCCATGCTTCTGTATCAGAAGTTTGGCTTCAAGACAGAGGAGTACATACTGGACTTCTATGATAAGTACTACCCTGTGGACAGCAAGGACTGCCGACACGCCTTCTTCCTGCGGCTGCGTCGCTGAGGACTCTCCTAATCTGATCTGCTGCTTCTGCTAGAAATAGTACCTACAAATACCTCACTGCTAATGTGGAAAGGAACGGTCTCTGTCAAGGTAACAGAGCACGTTTACGGCAAAATATTTTCACCACTTGTTTGCTTGGCCATATTAGAGGTTTGTACAGAATGTATAATTTCACTGAACCTATGTTTTATATTCTGTATTTATCTGTATGTATGTGGAAATGACTTCAGGCAAGAAATAATGTTAGGTTCATTCAGGGTATTTCGTTGTAGATGTGATTTTGTAACCAGAACTAAAGGGAGCAACTTTTTTTGATAAAACTAAGGAGATCCACTATTTCCTGCCTTTTTTGTCAAATGTATTCTTAATTGAGCACTAAAACAAGCCATTGCAAAATCATAAAACCTCCCAGAGTCATTTTGTAAATACTCCAGTTTCTGTATCTGTAACCTTTAAAGTGCAACCTTTCATAATAAATCTAAATGCTTTTGAATCTTTTCATCTTTAGTTGCACTTGGTCCTTTACCACTTTTGAGAATAGATGTAACCTACTGCTGTTCTTAAATTGATGGCTGGAGATGGTGTGCATCCAGCGGCTGTTGTCTTTAGCAAATGGGCTGGTTTTTCAGAAAATCAGTTACTGCAACCCAACAGGAGGGTATCATATGTCTTTTGCTGGTAGTGCTAATAGATAACATTGTGCTTGTGAATTGCTTTGCAGCTGATGTAGACTCTGAGACCACATATGCTGTCCTCAGGTTATGACTACAAACAGGACTGGAAGCCTGTTCATAACTCAACTTATTGGCAAATTCAAAGTCACTTTTACCACATCATCACAATCACTAGAAGCTTAGTAATTCAGATGTCCCCCTATTCATAGGCTAGGTTCTATAAAAATGGATAGATATAATTAATTAAAATTTGCAGTATGACTTTATTCCATTTTCATCAATCTCTTAACCTATGCAAAGTCGAGGTTCTAGAGAACTAATCTTAAAAACGTGGTGTATGAAGCACTGGACATTGTGGACAGGGTGTGAGTGAGTCTGAGGACTTCTGTTTTATTATCTCTTTAATATATGCATATTCTCACCAAAGAAAAGAAAGGGCACACGAGTAAGATATAATGGGGTAAAATAATACAGGACAAATGAATACCACATGGAGAAAAATGTGACAATAACTAAAGAATAATTAAAAGTAAAACAATAGTATAGTAAAAGAGAAAATCATATTGAAATAATAAAAAAAGTAAGAATACTTCAACACACCTGGCAGCAGAACATGCTTTTGGCCAACAGACATCTTCACCTCCTGACAGTGAGTGACAGTTTATCAGCAAGATGTTATGAAGAACCAAGTATCATATGTGGCCAATTGATTCTTGTGTTTTTACTCTCCAGCTTTTTTCCTTGACTCGTGTTTGTGTTTCTGTAAACATGGCCAGAAAATCCTGAAAGTCCCCCTGTTGCCCCCTGCACCTGGTTACTTCACAGTCCTGACACATCTGGTTCAGTGTTTAGAAAAAATTCTTTCCTGTGTCATGTTAAAATACCCAGGAACAGCCAACCAGTTAAATTTACTCTGAAGGTTTTGTTCTAATCTACTGCATGTTTTCTTTTTTTTTTTTTTTTTTTTAACCAATGCCTTCTGTCCAGGGGTTGTTTATAAGGGTTATTCTGAAGAAAGAGGGCAACAATCTCAGAACACATCTAGACTCCTGTTGGTTCTGGAATTGGAAAGGTCCAGCATGTCCTGACCATTCTTTTCTGTGATCAGTGACACCAGACGGCTGCATCCGCATTTGACTGCCAAGTCATATGCTGTGAGACCCAAGTTGTTCTTCCTCCGGGTGCTTGCATTGCAGCTACAACAGACAAATGAACCCAAATGCCGGTAACCAGAACTGTCAGTATGGAATAACACAATGCAGGTGTGTCCAGGTTAAATCTTTCCATTATTCCAATCTCATCCATTATTTCATCAGTCTTCACACCACGAAGGCTTATTTGTGACTTTGTACGAGGGAACGCATGGGCACAGTGGGCAAAGTTGGTGCCTCTCAGCTGCTCGGGGGGTGTGAGGTTTGAATCCAGCTCAAGGTGTGCAGAACATCTAGTAATCAGTTTAACTCCAAAGCTAATGGAAGGGATTTTCATCCATATATCATGAGGGGTTAATTTAGTCACCATGAATGTATACCATGTTCACTATTTCTGAGTGACAAGTTTGAATACACTGCAGGATAAGACTCCTGAGTATTCTTAATGTTATTGATTATCCTATCCCTGGATGTTCTTATGTGTCAGTGCTTAAGTCTAAATATCACATTATTATAGTCTGCGATGTGTGCAAATCAGAGCAGAACTTTGCCTTCCCCAAAAGAGGAAAAGGGATGTTTGCATCACTCACCCCAGCAAAATCTCAGCACACTGAAGACCATGATTTCCACAGGCTGCTGCCTCATGCAAGGCTGTGTTGTTCATCCTGGGGGTTAAAAGTTCAACATGTCACTTTGCCCAACCCTGATTGCGACAGAGGACTTTTCCAAGCTAAAGTTTAAATGACATGCTGAAACTCCAAAGACATGCTGTTGAGGTTCACCTATAGTGTGTGAGTGACAGAGAGAGAGTGTGTTCCACTGATGTATGGACGAGTGACCCAGTGTAAGTAGTGTATCTAGCAGTGTAAGTCACCTTGGTGAATAAGGTGTGTGGGTTCATAACACTACAGAGTGTCCCTTGGAAGTCGCTTTGGACAAAAGCGTCTGCTAAATAAATAAATATAAATATGTAAATGACAACAGGTGGTGCAGTTGCTAGATTTCCCCCAAATGCCTTCGGTAAAAAGTATTCTGTTATACAAATGGGTAAATCACTACTTTAGAGAAAAGTGCCCAAAAAACAGAAAAGATAAATACATGTAAAAGTGTGATTTAAATTATTCAGTATATTGTGATCAAAATAACATTTTTCTGGAGTCATGTTACAAAGATTTTATCACATTAGGATACTAAAGACAAGGTTCCTCTGTATTTAGACAGATGTAGTTTAGTTTTTCATACTGTATTTGTCCTGAATTATGGCAAGAAGACATTTTACTACAGAAAGAGTTTTAGAACAGGTTTATGGGATGCAAATGATTAAAAGCTAAGGGGAACATTTCATTCACCGGGAATCGGTTCTGAAACACTATGTATAACTGGGAACAGTTTTATTAATAGACAGTCAGCCGTAATGAAATAGGCTACCCAGGACGAAGAGAGCGGTCTACTCACGGTCCTGACTGCTCATCAATGTCAGCTCCCTTTTGCACCAGCAAGGGGATGACCTCATGATGCTGATTCACCACCGCTACAGTCAGTGCCGGAAGGCCTTTGCTGTCCTGACATGATGGATCTGCACCCTAACAGACACATCCAGGAACAAAATTACATGTAGCTTCAAACCTTGTATCTACATGGTTCTAAAAGAAATTAAAAGCTGCGAGTAAGGAGAAATAATCTGAAACTATTTTTATTCTACATTTTTCTATCTTTAATATATAGTATGCGGTATAATTTATATTTGACCAGAATAAAGTAAAATTCCAGTGAAGTGACAGTTGGAATCAAACAGAAAAAAACTCAATCTGTGCTTCTGCAAAAAAGCTACCTGAAATTAAATATTCAATAACTGGTATTATATGTAATGGTGGAATTATTATTATTTTTTCCTTACTTCATCCAGTAGCTGCTGCACCACTGAGATTTGTCCTTTACCCTCAGGTCCTACCTCCATAAGAAGCTGTTTGTCTTTAGATTCCTAGAAATGAAGCAGATTTATCACTTATAGAAGAATCACAAGTTACCCAGGGATGAGTGGACTGCCATAGCAAGTAAAGCCAAAAATTGCATATAACCAATATAAAACTGGATACACTACCATGACACTGCACCTGCTCTCATTTTATTTCAAAACACTGAAACTCAAAATTAATAATTTTAATATATACACTTCCAGAACCGCTTGTCCTATATGGGGAACCGGAGCCTACCCGGTAACACAGGGCATAAGGCCGAAGGGGACACACCCAGGACGGGACGCCAGTCCGTCGCAAGGCATCCCAAGCGGGACTTGAACCCCAGACCCACAGGAAAGCAGGACCATGGTCCAACCCACTGCGCCACCACGCCCTCCCGTTTTTAAAATATAATATAGGGCAATTATTTTTCATCTGTGTAAACTTGGCGCTTCCGCAGCACAGAAACTGAATACTGATGCAAACAGAATATTTCCATTTTTTAATTTTATTTAAAAGCATTTTTGGACATAAAAACATCACCATAAAATAAATTTGAGTTTGAGATTTGAAATAAAATGTCAGAGAATAAAAACCGAGGGCTTCATTTTGGGATTCAGTCCATCCGAACCACTCGCCCCACGGGGAACCGGAGCCTAACCCGGCACACAGGGCGTAAGGCCAGAGGGGGAGGGGACACACCCAGGACGGGAAGCCAGTCCGTCACAAGGCAGCCCAAGCGGGACTCGAACCCCAGACCCACCACAGAGCAGGCACATTAAAATTGAAATGATATTCATGAGCAGAAAATAAATTTTTTTGCATTTTTGTCACCTGTATAAAGCTGAGCCCATGCACATGACATAATCATGAGAGCGACTGCGTTGTACATTACTAAATGAGGATTTTTGACAATAAATGACTAAACATCATGTTTACATACATATTTCTTAAAGTATAAAATAAGGTCTGACTTTTGCACAAGAGCAAAAGAAAAAAACTCACACTTCTTCAAGCATTCATGAAGAACCAAAAAAACTCACAAAAGTCACTCCTGTCGCACATCAGCCTCCAGGCGGAAAATTGAACAACTCGACGTCAAACTCGCACTGGTTCAGAGCTCAAGACAGCAACAGTGAAGAAACTTATCAGTGATGTCACTTACTAGCACTTTCTCCTCGTTCTGGAAGATGCTGATCTTCTTAATGTTGTTCTTGTTTCTGAAGAAGGCACCAGATGAGAGGGCACTGTACTCGTTCACTGCCAGCCACAACGCAGCTCAGAGCACACAAACAAATGTACTGGAGACGGTAAATGTTTCTGCTGAATGCTGTCAGGTACCTTTTCTGCTCACCCAAGCTGCTCTGACTGCCCGACAGGCCTTTTCTGTCACCTGTGACGCTGCTCAAGGTGTGGTTTTCCAGTAGATCCAGGAACTTTTCCTTGAATCCTCCCTGACACAATACAATCCACTGGCTGATGTTACTTTACATTTTTTTTTTAATTTATTTAGCAGACACTTTTCTCCAAAGCAACTTCCAATGAACTCCACGTAGGGTCATCAGCCCACATACCTTATTCACTGCGGTGACTTACACTGCTAGATACACTACTTACACTGGGTCACTCATCCGTACATCAGTGGAACACACTCTCTCTCTCTGTCACTCACACACTATGGTGAATCTGAAGAGCATGTCTTTGGACTGTGGGAGGAAACCAGAGCACCCGGAGGAAACCCATGCAGGCACAGGGAGAACATGCAAACTCCACACAGACTGAGCAAGGATCAAACCCCTGTCCTCTCACACCACTCAGGTGCTGTGACACAGCAGCGCTACTTGCTGTGTCACCGTGCCACCCCTACTTTAGTACCTGTAGCACCATTCCATGCAAAAAAAACCCCAAATTATTGTAAAAACCTGTTCTTCAGCAGCAGCCGACACAAAGTTGATCCTCAGACTGACTTCACCGTTGTCCTCCTGAACAACTGACGAAATTATCTGAGGAAACGAGAATAAAAATATGCAAAGAAATGTATCATTTCGTACATAATTTATAAAAGTACTGATTGTAAAAGAACTGCAAACATTCCAACATCTCGCCTACCTAAATAACATTTAAAATATACACATGTATCCTTATACACTACATAAGACATATTTTGCGGCTAACCAAAAGTGCATTTGCCTGGATAGGACGTCTAAGCCAAAAACCCTCATGTATAAAATGTGTAGTGTCACAGCAAGGCCACCCAAGGCTCACCTTTCCCATGCGCGGTTCCCCAATTAAAGCGCGGAAGTCTGGGTTATTCAGAGCGTAGCTGCGGAGATGTGCACAGATGTGGTCAAGCTGTTTCCTCCAATAGCCTAACAAAACACAAAAAATGACCAAGCAGACAGATAATGAGACGACTCTCGTCTTGCGAATGCATAACGAAATGAGTCCTCATCATCTATTATCCCTACGGAGAGACGGTTTTAGAGGAATAAACTGAAATGACAAACACGTCGTAACAAAGAGAGCGATGCGAGAAAGTTAGTACGCCACCTGGAGAGTTTCGTAATTGTAAATACATATACGTTTATATATACTGATGTGGGGGGTGCAGTGGCGCAGCGGGTTTGGCCGGGTCCTGCTCGCTGGCAGGTCTGGGGTTGAGTCACACTTGGGGTGCCTTGCGATGGACTGGCGTCCCGTCCTGGGTGCGTTTTCCCCCCCTCCAGCCTTACGGCCCGTGTTTCCGGGATAGGCTCCAGCTCACCGTGACCCCACTTTGGGCAAGTGGCTTCAGCAAATGTGTGTGCGTGGATGTGTGGTCCTTGTGTGAATGCTCAGTGTGTTCCAGTGGCCACATTTAACAAGTAACACAGGAATTTTTGTACTTTACAATTATATCACTCACTCGATTTCACCAACAGCTTGTCTTGATCGGGGTCACAGCGGTCCAGAGTCTATCCCAGAATCACTGGGTACAGTGCTGGGGGTATGTTCTGAACAGGACAACAGTCACTCACCACGGGCAATTTAGTGTCATCAATTCGCCTGAACTACATGCCTTTGGAATGTAGGAGGAAACCAGAGCACCCATACGAAACCTGCACAGACATGGGGCGAACGTGTAAACTCCACACAGACTAGGCCAGATTCAAACCTATGCCCGGACAGCATCCCCGAACGCTGAACAAGGAATGCATTCATGTGAGCTCCCTCCAACTGTCCAAGGTGTGTTTTGGTTGAACTTCTGGCTCTAAATGACTCTTAGTGTGTTTTATTGCTCAGCTGTATAAATGGGTGAACTGATTGTTGGGAGTTTAGAGAGAGCAATAAAACCTTTCCTCATCACTCTAAACAGTGCTGAAGTGTTCTTTGGAATAGGTGTGTCAAATTCTAGACTTTATGAAGAAGAGACCAGCAAGTTTGAAAACATGCTTTAGTATTCAAATCACAAATCACCATTTCAGTACGAAAATAAACATGCAAAAATCCAAAGTCCAGCATAATCTACTGGTAAGTCCAAAACTCAGGCCAATGCATTACAATATCACTTTAATTCCTGTTCAAAAAGCAATTAATCTTGCTTTAAATAACTAAAAACTATGTAAACATTAATTAAATAACACGAATAAAATGAAATGGAAATGGAAAAAAAACAGAGTAGCCATGTAAGCGTATTAAACAGTGATGTGTTACCCCTCCCTGGGCTGATGGCAGACAGCAGGGGTCTGCGGTCCCTCATCTGTCCTTGTTTTGCCATTTCCTGTATGATCTGCTCATGCTTCTTTTGAAGCATTGTGCCCGATGGGAAAAACAACCCAACCGTCTGCGTGTGCCGATCCACAAGAGTCGGCGCAGGGGTTGCGGCCCGTGTGCGGACAGGAGCCGAGGGCATGGGGCGCCCCATGGTGCTGTCTGACTGAGAGATGCCCATCTAGAGAAATCAAGAAAAAACATTGACATTATTATTATGGCACAATGTTCATTGCATTTATCTTTTTTTATATTGTATTCCATCATAACATCCATATTATTCTTCCATATATATCGCCAGCCCACTTTTATACTTTCATAAATGCTGCTCATCTACATGGAAAATCAGGCGCGAAGACAAGGCGACACACCTGGTGCTCTTCCCGTGCTGTGCCCGGTTGAAGGTCTAGTCTCAAGGGTCCTTCCAGGAAAACGCCGCAGCAGCCGCAGAAGTTTGCGTACGGGTGACCGCTCGCCCCACAGCGGGGGCACGTCAGGTGGCTGCCAGACGGGATGACCTGCAGCAACCGATGAGGAGGAACACGTTAAAAGCCATCTCACACTTTGCCAGTATTTGTATATAAAACTGTCTTACCTGTAACAAAGACAATAATTACAACTAATCATTTTAAAAAGACCAAATTAATTACGGCCACAGTGGTAAGAATAGTAGTGATGACCGGACAATGTGATATGTATTAACACAGTAAGCTCTGTGGTGAACTGTGCAAGGGTGGAAATCGGCTTTCAAACAATTTCCACTGCAAAGGACTTTGTTCCCACCTTGGCTCCACACCAGTCGCAGAAGCGAGCATCTGAGCTATTGACTCTGCTGCACTTGTGGCAGGAGACCATCTTGCCGTGCGCTTTGGACGGAGCAGGAGCTCTCTGGCCACTTGGCACAGTCTAGGGAAAGGAGGGAGTTTTCATAAAAGCACATTCAGTTTCAGTTATTTTAGCTCCTCTTCTTCTGTTACTTTGCAGAGGACCCTCTTTTTTTTTTTCATGCTCTTACAGCTGGCAACTCTGGCAGTTTCGTCTCACAGGTAACGCAGAGGTCAATGTGCGCAGGGTTACCTGTCCCACATGACTGACAGATCACCTTGTCCTGAGAAACGGAGACAGAATATCAGCAATAATTGAAGACAAAGTATGGACGTGAAAATAATGATTACGTACTAGGGACAATTATGAGTTACTTGCAAAAAGTGCAAGGGTGCTAGTATTTCTGGCCATGACTATAGGTTCGGGGCTCTTGCTGATCGCAGACTCGTCTCTCTGCCGCCTCTAAAACACACCTGTTTGCATACCCTGTTTGTACTATTAATCAACAGTGGAGTTTTGGAAGCTCATGAAGGCCTTACTCTATGAAAGACATGCATATAAATACTTAACCATCTGAACTTTTCCTTACATTTGCCCATCTAACAGACGTCCAAACAGTTTATATTAACTCAAGTCCCTGCTGCATGTATCATGCCACGTTGAGCCAAAGTCTCACTTGGAGCCTCAAACTGGCCTGAGGCTGGAGCTGAGGAGCCATGGGTGCTTCACAGACCACGCAGATGGGTGTGTTCACGGGCACTGTCGCCTTGCAGCAGGCACACAGCCCAGTCTGTGGACCAAAGCAGAAACCATGGACCTTCTTTCACATGTAAGTGTTCTTCTTTTTGGACGCTGGTGATGAGGACAACGGCTGGTTTCAGAGAAATCTCAAAGTGTCTCAAGGTGCTACCTGCGCCCCCTCCGTGGGGGGTAAACGCTGTCCTGGTATGGGGGGCACCGGGGCACCGCACTGAAGGCAGAAACGGGCAAAGGGATCTGACGGCCGAAGGGACAAGCACTGAGCACACCTATAAAAAACAGAGAGCCATCATCAGCAGCTATTTCTTCTCTAAGTTATTCTCTGGGGAAGTCACAATGGCTGTGATGCGGCTTCGTTTCTGAAAATGTGGACTGCACCTCAACACACGTCACCGGTGGGCAGGAACACCGCAGACGTGTGGCAAAAACGGTTCCTCAAACCACTCACCTCAGGAAATCCGTCTCCCGCTGGATTCTTGACATCTGGGTGTTTGTTAAGGTTTTCCCAGGAAGAATCTCTGCTTGCAGGTTCTGGTAGTGGAAATTTGAACAGGAAAAACACCTCATATTTCCATGTCAAACTCAGAAACATCCAAGACAACCCTAACCCTAACATTCAATAAATGGAAATACAAATCAGTGGGGTGGAGTGTGCTTCATTTATATGTTATTTACAAACAACATTCTTCATTCATTCATTACTGGTAACCATGCAGGGTAGTCCATACTCTTTCCCAGAAGAATAGGGTGTGAGACAAGGAACATCCTGGATGGGACTTCCAGGGATTCCATCTCAGAGAAATCGCACACACTCTCATTGGCTCATTTATGCACACAATGAGGGCAATTTGAGGTCAGCACTTCACACAAAACACATCTTTGAACTACGGGAGGGAACACGGGGGAGAACATGCAACACATCCACACAGATTGGGTCAGGTTCTAACCGGGAGCCCAGGAGCTGTGACGTACGAGTACTACTTGCTGAGTCATCAAGCCACCTACAAACAACATGTTCAACAGGATGTACCTGAGTTTGTGATCTGGAGGACTGGGATCCCAAAGTTTTATGGAAATCTGGGGATTTGGAAGACTTGCTTGAGTCACCAGCTTTGACCTTCATCGCTAAGGAAGAGGGGTTCAGTTTTTAAAGAAGGCCTAGGAAGTGCATTTGAAATAAAGACAACGTAACTATTTAGTAAGGTGACGAGAAAGAGTGAAGCTAACTGTCGAATAGTAGATTAGATACCATGATGTTCCTTTAAGGTGTTTTCCCCAAGACTCTCTACTCCATTTGCTGTGTTTAAAAACGCCACACTTCCTTCAAGAGTCTCCTGCTGAAATTTTTCAAATTCACATTAATATAGTTCACACAGTAAGTATTCATGTATAAACTTATTTCAAAAGTCTTCAAAAGTGAGTAACACTAATAATGCAGCAAAAGCCTTTTCAGTTCGTAATGTTCACATTATTTAATGTTTAGTTCCTTCTTACCTGTTTGGAAAGGTTATGAGCATAATCCTTAAGACCTTTTTCTTTACCATCTTCTGTGCTCACAGGCTCATTTGAGGGGACATAGTGTACCAAAAATAACTTGGAGACAACGCTGCTCTCCCTACCATCCCTGGAATATTTTATGAAAACAAACTACAGTCAACTGTATTTATTGTAGCAATGTAAAAAAATTATATAATTTAATTAAAAAGTGATAACAATAAAGTTCAAAGATGAAATGCTTCATAATAACATGATAGTTTACAGTATAACAAGTGTGAATCAGTGATTGGTTTTTTTTTTCCTACATAATATAAAAAATGTAACAGCCTACCTAGTAGTGGCTACAGCTTTTACATATACTTTTCCTTTTGGGAGGTATATGGGCCCCTTATACTCCAGGGTGCTGCTCTCTCCAGGCCCAGATCTCCTCTCGGCTTCAGGTTTACTGCCATCCAGTGTGTAGTAAATGGTCACATCCGGAGTATCTAATAAAGCACAGATACATTGGAATGCCTTTTAGCCATGTTGTTTTCGGCCAAGGACAGTAAACCGGCGAGTCATCCGTCTACAGATCCCACCTGACTTAATTTCCAGAGGTGTAGTGGTGTCTACATGGTGCTTGGCTCGCCCGGGCAGGGGAGCTCGAATAGGAATGATGTGCGGAACAGCAATGGAGCCAGCAGTCATGTCTAGTCCAATTCAGCTCAGATCAATTCCGTGTCCTGAACATCAGCATTCCTGACAATCCAGTCTGAGTACTTCACAAAGCATAAAGAAGACAAGAAAAATATTACACATCGACAGCAAGGGAAAAAAGCCTTGGTACATAAAAACAAGAAACATCTTAATCATGCCACAATGCATTGGGAGCCTTGAATGACATGATCAAAAGAGAAAAAATCTAAGAACAAAATATTAATTAAATAACGGAACAACATATGTTATTTCCCCTCTATTAAAAGTCCTAAATTAAAGTGCCGCGTGACTATTTGAAAGAAACACGATCGATGTTGTCATTCAGCAGCGCACCAGTGAACACGACCACATTTTGAAAGCATATTTACTATTCAAATCACTATTCTGCAAGGTACCTTCAAAAGAAACCGGTCAGTCAATCGGTGCGAAGAAAATAATGCTAATATAGCCTTCACAGCAGTGTAGGAGGTACTTTACAATATAAAGTTTCTATCATTATTTTACACAACATTGTATCGGATCTACTCTTCTAATGTTTTTCAGTGCGGTTCCCAGCGACGCTGCAGTAACAGGCTCGTGATGCAGCAAACTGCATCGCCATTGGCTGAAGCCTCCATAGCAACCTCTACAGCCCCGCCCCCGTGAAGTTTATTAGACACAGATTGGCTGCATCTGTTTTATTATACTGTGTGCCTTCAAGGATCGAAAGGTAACGAGTATCTGTAGGTGCCGTAGAAATGGCTGTTCAGCTGTTATGGTTCTCCATCCACTCAGAAGTTTTGGTCACATCTTTGTGACTCAGTGGAAATCTGCCTTTCTCTCGATTTTTATTATGTGTTACTTGCTTATTACATGACTATCATATGTCCTATACACTATAATAACATGCACTATATAATAAACCCTATTTTTATTTTTTAAAAAGGCCAATTATTACAACAAAGGTGGAAATTTAGTAATACAAAACATGTCTTTGTAAAAGAAACTAAATACTGTAAGAATAATATATATCTACTGTTTCTAGCAGTGTAAGTCACCTTGGTGAACAAGGTGTCGACCTTTAAACACTAGTTCATTAGAAGTCACTTTGGAGAAAAGCGTCTGTTAAACGAATAAATGTCTACCATCCTGTGCTTCCACAAGCTCCATACTGCAGAAAAGCCCTTGAAAAATTTCAACCAAAATCCAGTATTACACAAAACAACAAAAAGGCTTTATTTTTTCTATCTGTGTTGTATTCGCAGAACTTAAAACCACAAATATATGCTGTTGAAATTTTACACTTCGTAGCACTAACAGATATGAACATACTGGTTAACAGTCTTGTCAGCAGCATATAGACAAGATGTTGAACTGAATATTGTTAAAGTATTTTGCACCCTAGCATTTGTTTTCTAGCTCCTACTAGAGTACAAAAATCTCAGTGCAATTTCCTCTGCACTGAAAAATAAGATAAAGTTAATAAGATGGGGGGGGGGCACGGTGGTACAGTGGGTTTGACCGGGTCCTACTCTCCGGTGGGTCTGGGGTTGGAGTCCCACTTGGGGTGCCTTGCGATGGAGTGGTGTCCCGTCCTGGGCGTGTTCCCTCCCCCTTCAGCCTTACGCCCTGTGTTGCCGGGTTAGGCTCCGGCTCCCCGCGACCCTACTGGGGACAAGTGGCTTCAGACAACGTGTGTGTGTAGTAAGACGGGGATATTTTCCCAGTTCTGTGATTTTCTATAAGAAAAATGTACAAATGTTCTCTCTTTCTTCCGTTCATTGGAAGTCACTTTGGAGAAAAGCATCTGCTAAACGAATGAATGTAAACGTGATGTTCTAACTTCGGAAAAACCCTGGAGCTGCTAGAACCATCCTTCTCTTTACATCTTACTGCATTTGTTATTAAAAAATTTATGAATGTATGTGTGAGAGAACAATTTATGGGGCCTGTTGCAGACTATGGAGGTCACGTATGCAGGGCTGCCGTGACCCCCCAACTGCCAGAAGCTGTGGCTCCATCTTGTCTGAATGAAATGCACACGTTTTCTCTTTCTTCTGTCCTCATAAATATGCCATGTCCTCATGTGAAGCGCCATGTTTTGGCAATCGTGACCTTTATTTTAATAAGTACAATGAGGTGATGTAAACATGATCTGACCAGTGAGAAGTTGTTAGTAGCTGACACACACTCCAGTTGTATCTAAGGAGTGTGTTGTTTTTGTTTGGCAAACCCTGCCTCCTCAGTGCTGCTTTGAGTGCTGAACTGCCTTTTAATGATCTGGTGAATAAAAGTTTATTATTCACTGAACAGTGTCAAGTGTTAATAGAATTCCGCAACATATGTGCGTGTGTGTATTGCTTTTGTTGTCTTTGTAGACATTAGGGTCTTTGTTGTAATCCCCGTATTATAATGTTACTGTATCCGGTTCTTTTTTGTACATAAGGCAAATGTCATAATTGTTGTTAATAAAGTTTAGAAAACTTTAAAATTATACATGGACACTTCATGTTAGTGTCCCATTCTATAATCACCCTATTTGATTTAGACCACTAGTATGTAGAAATAACAAGCTTTGTTTACACAAACATCTTAATACATAACACAACCTATTAATTATTGCATCTTATATGGTTAAAAATCATTTAGAAATCAACAGTCAAATTAAAATTCTAAATAGTACGATACTCAGTGTACTTTTACAGAAGCGGGACGAAAACAGTATCATACACTGAAGCCAAAATAACATTGCTAAAAAGTTGAGTACAGTATGTGATTGTCTTTTCGATCAGGCACATATGTGGTCTACTAAAAGTTGAGGCGCAGCTCAGATGAAAGGGCCCCTGGCTACGCGCTCCAATAGCGACTGGCGTGAGGTGTGACGCAGTAAAAGGGCGTCCTGCATATGTTGTATTGCGATACATATTGGATGTAGATGTTGTAGCGCTTTCCGAAGATGGCAGAAGTGAAGGTAAAACAAGAATCAACCGTGGACATCGAAAACAGGTACCAGTGTAGTTAGAAAGCTGGAAAAGGAGCGAAGAGTCCGTTTCTTATCAGCTGTGTCGCGTCCATCGTTCTGTGTTAAAAAAATTGCCAGGCTCTTCTTCTCCTCAAGAAGAGTTATTCATGAGTGAAAATGACCAAATGCAAATCTAAGTGAATTGATTATAGCAGAAGAAGTACGCCAGTTTGAGGCTGGCAGAGCTTGTCCATGAGTCAGGCCGGTGACTGTGTGTGTTTCTGTGTTGGGAAAAAAAAGGATAAAGGAGCTTTGTCAGCAGTTTCCCCACGGAATCACAGACCAGGTGATCCAGAATGATATGCCTCATGTGGAAGCCCAGCAGAGGGCCATGGCCATCAACAGGCTGCTCTCTGTGGTAAGCCTGAGTGAGTGAATCTGCGCACTCAGCATTTCTGACACTTGACCACACAGGTATCAGTCTTTTAAGTACATGCTGGGCACAATAACAGGATGTTTCCAGTTCAGGTCCCAGGTAGAAGAACAGGCCACCAATGCCTGTGGCTCTCCTTGGAGTCTGACATTTTACATCTACATCATACGTTTAACAGATGCTTTTCTCCAGAGCGACTTACATCTCGGAGAAAAATACAATGAGTGCATTACATCAACAGAAAGGGAGATTTAGATGCAGACACGTGATTCTAGCGTACAGTGAATTTCCCAGAACCCACCATATAAAGTAGTATACATCACACGAGTAGCTACGTATAAAGGTTCACCCATTATTCTACAATTTCTAAGCACGAAATTATTAAACATAAAAATGTACATGTTTATCATGCACTTAAGAGATCAGAGTAGATTTTATTTTTTTGTCCAGAAAAATATCCAACTTATGGGTAAAATTGTAAATAGCTTTCCGTGAAATCCTCAGGTGAAAGGCAACAAATATGACAGTTGTTTTCTTTTGATCTTTCAGAAATCAAAATATTGTTGCTCTCTTTTCTTTCCTATGAAATCAATCTGTTGTATTGATGGTGTTTTAAATAGGGTCAGCTTGACCTGCTGAGAAGCAGCACTGGGCTACTTTATAGACTGAAAGACACACAGACCGCAAGGTAAACATTAACACCATGTCAGAAGGTGTTTCTTCGAATACCACACATGAAATAAAATGCTAGACTATAGTTAATATCTACTTTAAATGGACATCTTGATAAATGATTGTGCTGTAAAAGTCCTCAAGTTTAATTTGAATTAAATACAACCTAAGTGCTTAAACCCACTTTTTTTCCTAAGTAAAATGAAGGGGTCTGACAACCAAGAGAAGTTAGTTTATCAAATAATAGAGGATGCAGGAAACAAAGGTAAGCCACCAAATCTCCATCTCTGTGAGCATGTCATTTAGAGCAACTGCCTCTGCACCTATGTTGATGCTCAAAGAAAATGTTTTACAAATTTTGCTTTCCTTTTTACGCTTTTGTATAGGAATCTGGAGTAGAGATATCCGTTACAAGAGCAACCTCCCCCTAACAGAGATCAACAAAATCCTGAAGAACCTCGAGAGCAAGAAGCTCATCAAAGCTGTAAAGTCTGTGGCTGTAAGTGTCAAACAAATTCAGTGCAGGGCTGCTTTGTGTATTAGTGTTTAATTCTCTTTTCCTCAATTTATTCGGGTCCCTCATTCTGATACTTGACATACGGCTTTCGTTTACAGTACAATCATTTCTGCTGTAATGCAATAGATGTGTTCATGTAAAACCTTGTATTATGGAAGATTATGCAATAAAAATAACAGGGCTTATGGGGAAGAAATAGGGTTAGGATGATCATTCAAAATCCTATACAAATGTGTAGCCAAAGCATTAACAAATTCAACAGCTGATAGCATAGTGGTTAGAGTTGCTGCCTTTGGATCCGAAGGTCGCAGGTTCAATCCCTACCTCTGGCTGTAGTACCCTTGAGCAAGGTACTTACCCTAAATTGCTCCAGTAAAATTATCCAGCTGTGGAAGTGGGTAAATAATTGTAACCTTAATACTGTAAGTTGCTTTTTAGAAAAGCATCAGTTAAATGAATAAATGTAAATGTAATTACACATCTAATAAAAATGTTAGCACAGTTTCAAAACTTGTTTAATTCTTTACAGGTTAAAAAATATATATATATATATATATATATATATATATATATATATATATATATATAACAAATACTGCAGTAAATTCAGGACTTTACCATGAGAAAATTGAAGATTGCTTGAAGGAGGTGTTAAGGTTGCTGAATTATAAAGACAGTTGCAGAGGGTCATCACCACCATCATCAGAGGTTGTAGGAGGAAAGTGGTGCAGATTTAGGACAAGATATAGGAACACCAGAAGTGGATGGTTATTATTCATTGCCTTGAAATTGTTTGGGTGTTTTTTGGGCTTAAAAAGATGCCTCGTTTTTGCTACTTATCCATTTTTCGCAAACAATAGTCACATTTTTCATCTCGTTCAAAATGCTTTACAACACCAAGCTTTTCTTCAAGTGTTAAAGCTTTTCTTTTACAGTAACCATCTCAAATTTTATCACCATCTTGCTTCTTAGGGACATTCTTGTCACCTTACTTACTTATTTTTTGGTAATATGGTAAACCTTGCAATCGGCACTTCCATATTCCTCCGTGGGCCACTGCATTCGGCTGTGTTACTTTGTGTTCAGCTGATATTACTCAGTGGACAAATTTGTGTATAAGGCAGAGCAAGTTTTGCATTATACTGGTATCATTCCCCTGTTTACCAATAAAGTATGAGCCAGTTCGCATCATAAAAAACTTGTTTAATAGCAGAAATGACTATACTCTGTTATTGATTTTACTGGAAACTAAATGTTACACTGTCTGATAATATGTAGCAGGGAATATTTAGAATGTGAAAACATTTTTTTTAAGTGAAGGGTTGTTTCAATTGTTTGAATGTACAAAAGAGCCCATTTTAAGATGTGCACATGACTGATGCATTTAATCTCTTCAATAGGCCTCTAAGAAAAAGGTCTACATGCTGTATAATCTGCAACCAGACCGCTCAGTTACTGGGGGTGCATGGTACAGTGATCAGGACTTTGAATCTGAATTTGTCGAGGTTTTGAACCAACAGTGCTTCAAGTTTCTGCAGAGCAAGGTAAGAAGTATGAGCAGACCATCCTGAACAGGAGAAATTAATCCTCATATAACTCCACATAAAATTGCTTGTTGTATATTTTGTACATGTCTATACTGGGAGTTGTGAACAGTCACCCTTTGCTGTCAGAAAAGCCTCAGCCATTTCCTGTCATTGTCCACGTCTGTAACTGTTCTCCGAAATGGAAAGGTTTCTGAAGGTTTAAGGTGGACATGTATTTTGTATGTTCCTCTTTTCAGTTTTGTTCTTAAAAACAGCACGGTGGCACAGCGAGTAGCGCTGCTGTCTCACAGTGCCTGGGTGGTGTGAGAAGACGTGGGTTCGATCCCCACTCAGTCTGCGTGGAGTTTGTATGTTCTCCCCGTGTCTGTGCGGGTTTCCTCCCACAGTCCAAAGACATGCTGTTCAGGTTCCCCATAGTGTGTGAGTGACGGAGAGAGTGTGTTTCACCGATGTATGGATGAGTGACCCACTGTAAGTAGTGTATCTAGCAGTGTAAGTCACCACGGTGAATAAAGTGTGTAGGCTCATAACACTACATAGAGGTCATTGGAAGTTGCTTTGGAGAAAAGTGTCTGCTAAGTGAATAAATATAAAATTCACTGTTATGATTGAGGAAATTTTAGAAGGTGTTTGACTTTATCTTGGTGTTCATTCATGCTTTTATTCACTGTTTGCTCTAATGCAAGGTCGCAGTGGTTAGGCGCCTGTCTCAGAAGCATGAGGCATGATGTAGAGTAAAACCTGGGTAGAGTGACACCCCATTGCAGAGAAACCTATACACACATTCACACACACTATGGGCAATTTAGAGTCACCAGTCCACGAGAAACATGTATTTGGACTGTGGAGGAAACCATGTGAACCCGGAAAGAACATGCAAACTCCACACAGACTGTCACTACCCACAAGCGAACCCAGAGTCTAGGAGTTGTGAGGCATCGGTATTAGAAGCTGTGCCACACTATTGAAATGAGTCAATCATTGTTTACATTTTTAACTTTCCATATGCATTTCAGTTCAAATGTCTGCCTTTTTTTATTTCTTCATGCTTTCCTGCCAATACTATTGTTTGTTATATATTGTGCAAAGGGTCTAACTGCAGTTTGTATGTGTGTGGGCTACTTTCCATAGCTGAAAAAATCAGACACCATAAAAGTATAGTACTGCTGCATGGCTGGATTTGTAATAGCAATATAATGAGACAGTGTGGGGACGTTGTCATTAGTACGCATGTGCTTAGTAGCAAATGATTTGTCAACATAAATGAGCAGGGTGGTGTGAAGTGATAACTGTAACATACTGTGTATGCCAGAGAAGAAGGCTGCAGTGATCTTTTGGCTGAAATGTAGTGAAGAAAATGGCTTTGAAAAAAATAGTGACTATATATATATATATATATTATATATGCGAGTTCCATATATGGAGGAGCAGCTAGTGCAGTGGTTAGAGCTGACACCTTTAGATGCAAAGGATACAGGTAGTCTCGGCACCTATTGCAGTGCCCTTAAGCAGGATGTTTACCCGAAATTGCTCTGGTAGAAATGATCTAGCTCTATAAATGGGTAGATCATTGTAAGCTGCTTTGAAGAAAGCATCAGATAAATGTAAATGTGTACAAATGGAGGTGGAGACTAGCACTGACCTGTTATCCTCCTGCACCCTCAGGCTGAGGCTGCACGGGACAGCAAGCAGAGCCCTATGGTGCAGAGGAACAGCTCTTTCGCCACATCGCATGAAGTGTGGAAGTACATCTGCGAGTTGGGCATTAGCAAGGTGAGACTTGAATGTGCCAGGTGACTTCGTACTTCAGCTGGCTGTTGAATACCCCTTAAGTTTTGACCGAAGCCTTGTCATTGTGTACAGCACATTCATGCAGGTTTATGCAGCTGAAGACCTGTATATTTAGAAGTTACTTTTAAATGTGACTTGCATTGAAAAAAGCATTAGGGTGTTAAAATAAGTGGGGTTAAAATAAAGTCCATATGTCATGGGGCTTTCGACTGCTGCAGTCACAGGCCCCCTGGGACACAGCATACTGACCGGAATTTATCTGGCCTACTAATTGAGTTTTGTGACTTAAATGTACTATATCGTGCTGTATAATGGTATTTTTAAAAGGGGTATCTTAAGAATTGAAATAAATGCAAAGAAAATAAGTATCATATGTGAAACAGCAGCAACCATGTCTTTAGGTGGAACTTTCCATGGAGGACATCGAAACAATCCTGAACACACTGATATACGATGGTAAGGTGGAAATGACCATCATTGTGGCCAAGGAGGGCACCGTGGGCAGTGTGGATGGTCAGATGAAGCTCTACAGAGGGGTCAACCCCATCATTCAGCCAACAGGCCTGGTCAGGACACCATGTGGCCTTTGTCCTGTAAGAGTCCAATTAGTTTTTCTTTTTTCTAAACTATGTGAAATAGTGCACCTTTTGTAGACTTAGTGGTTTGATTATTTTTTGTGTGTTTTTGTTGGTTCTCACTATCTGCTCTGCACTTTATTGCCCAACAAACCAAACTCTACTCATGGTGACCCACCTACGTGTTGTTCTTTCATGCATGTCTTTGGGAGAACATGTAAACTCCACACACAGTGTCTTGGTTCAAAATGCAAGACTCTGAGCTCACATATTGCTTTATGTTTTAGGTGTTTGATGACTGCCATGAAGGGGGTGAAATCTCACCCTCTAACTGTGTGTACATGGCAGAGTGGCTGGACTTCTAGACACCGACTCTTTGTGATTGATCAGTGAGGAAAAAGCCAAGGGACAGCAAGAGTGGAGATTTTCATGTATACTTATGTATTCTGAAGACTATTTTGTGAAGAACAATTTAATGATTATACATTTTTCTTATAGAAAATCATGGAACTGGGAAAATATTCCTGTCTTATTAACTTATCTTATTTTTCAGTGCAGAGGAAATTGCACTGAGATTTTTGTACTCTAGTAGGAGCTGGAAAACAAATGCTAGGGTGCAAAATAATTTTAACAATATTGAGTTCAACATCTTGTCTATATGCTACTGACAAGACTATTAACCAGAATGTTCATATCTGTCAGTGCTACAAGGTGTAGTATTTCAACAGCATGTATTTGTGGTTTTAAGTTCTGCGAATACAATACAGATAGAAAAAATAAAGACTTTTTGTTGGCTTGTGGAATATTAGATTCTGGTTCAATTTTTCAAGGGCTTTTCTGCAGTATGGAGCTTGTGGAAGCACAGGGTGGTAGACATTTATTTGTTTAACAGACGCTTTTCTCCAAAGCGACTTCTAATGAACTCTATGTAGTGTTACCAGCCCACACACCTTATTCACCAAGGTGACTTACACTGCTAGATATGCTACTTAGAATGAGTTACTCATCCATAATGCTAAATCATCTCTCACAAAAAAAAAAAAAAAAAAACTGGTAATCTGGAGTCACCAGTTAATCTTTACAGCATGCCGTTGCAATGTAAGAGGAGAAAGTAAGTTGAAAGATGAATCCTGGACAAAAGCAGGGAAAACGCACACAGAGCAGGACCTGTGTGTAAAGTCAACCTTGCATGGGAAGGGTTCAATACTAAATAGTCAGCCACTGTTTCACACCTTATTTACGCATAACTGATTTGATGACAGCCTTAATCTTGTCTCTATTTGATATACCTAGGTTAGGCTGTGGTAACATCTCAGGTTAGCCAGCATAACTCCTAAAACCAAAAATATGCACTTTGTGGGTAATGAAGCAGAAAAAGTTGAGTGATACAAGATGGGTCTCTGAACACTTGCCTTGTTCTCCATCTTATTATTCATTTTTGAAAACTCATTCACTCAAGTAACAACTCCTGCACGGCGCTGACAAGCTCCGGGAACTGTGAGTTCTGGAAATGTCCACGATCAGTGAACTTGTGCAGGTGAGCCTGGAGGCTGTCTGCCACAAGTTGCTGCTCACTCCAGGGCAGGAAGGGGTCATCTGTGGAGCCAAACTGCACGATGTGTTGGCAATTGCTCCGGATCTTCTCCCACTCCCATGGCCGACTGAAATAGCCTGAATGAAGTCAAGGATGCAATGGGGTGGAGCTACATGAGCACTTGGTTACACCTCATCTTGCATTTGGTACATCTCACTGGTAAAACAGTAACATTGTTATTTACACAGCTGAATATTCTACTAGAACATTTTAGATGAAGAACTTTGGTCCTGGGCACTTTGTCATGTGCCTCCTTAACCGTTGCTTTTTAAAATTTTATTATCTTGGCTAATCTGTGACAATTCACTCTCCAGACTAGCCCGATAACTAATGGTATTTCTCCATCATCTCTTGTTTTTATTGACTTTTATTCACTTTAACTGACTTTTTATGACTTTTTTTCACAACCTGAGGACTCTGTGCTCAGTACGATTAAGCACAGAGTAACAGAGACCACTCACCACTCTCCCTTTCATTGCTGTCACCCAGGTCGGAGGTGTAGGCCCCTACCAGCACGATTGCACACAACTTGTGCGTCTCTGCGTATCTGAAAGACAGGATCCAGTGAAGAGTGTCACTCAGACCGCTGTTGGCCAGTCCCTTCATGAGTGTGATGACAATTTCCTGCATGTGTCTTGTGTGCGCACGTGTGTAGAGGGCACCTCATGGCTGCTGCGGCCCCTGAGCTGTGTCCTATCACCACAGTGCTGTCATCACAGTGCAGCCCCTGTTCCATGAAGGGCAGCCAGATGCTCTCCCTCGCTGTCACTGTGAACAGAGACACGCAGACTCCTCAACACATCGACACTGGGTGTAACTGTGGCACTGATGTGACGATGTTCAGTTTCCATGGAAACCACAAACTCACCTGGATCAGGCATGTTTCTGAGCAGGCAGGTAACGCCTGCAATCTGGCAGGCACAGTGAAAAAGGCAATGAGGACACACATTCTCTTACTGTAATGTAAACCATAAAGGCACTTTTTATGTTTTCTGTAGCTGATGAGGTGTTCCTGCCTCATGATCATGTGACTACGGACAGATTCCGATTTAGCGGCAAACGAGCTACATACAGTGACACAAAAAAAAGCATTTTTACTCTTAAAAATAAGGTAGCGTATCAAATTGTTTTACTGTTTTTACCAGGTCGATCTGTTTTTTAGTCCATCCATACCAGTTGCAGTGTTCTACATCCCCAGCCCCATTCCCTGGAACAATGACTACTTTAGGGCACTTCATTTTCTCTACGGGTCGGCATCTCACTTCCGGGACACGAGAAAAACGAACACCGGGGGCTATGTGGGATTTGTAGTTTTTCTGTGCATGTAATATTATGCCGGGGCCTACAACCTGTGCTGGCCGAAAGACACGATGATTATTTGAAGGGGTTCGAGGGCTTCACGTGTAAAAATAGTAGCAAGCGAATACAATAATAATAATACCGCTTTGCATTACCCTGTGTTACGTTATATTTAGGTAAAATAATTTTGTTAGTTATTGTATTAATTTTACAGATATTTCTGCAGGCCGTGAGGAAGTTCTGGTTGTGCAACTCTGTGTCTATTTATTTTTGGTTTTGTTTAGACTTTTTTGTTGCCAGCATTGTATTGTTGCTGCTGCCTTTTGTTGTTAATATACTCTTATGTTTTGCTTTATTGTGGGGAAAACTGAATAAAAACAGAATAAAATCCTCACACACTTGTTCCCTGCTTGGTCTCTCCCTGGACGTGACACGCCCTGCTCTCCAGCAGTACTACTTACTTCCAGCTTCTCCTTTGACTCCAGTTATTCTTCACTTCATTCAATATCAATAACCACTTGTTCTACCCAGCAAGTACGGGCTGTGAGATGCAGTATATGATACACTGGATGGTAATCTGTACAGAACAACATCTGGTAGTTCATACTTTTTACATAACCTCACATTTTGGTAGTTTAATAAAAGTTCCAAAGAACATTTTTATAACACTCGAGTATCACGTGGACACTATGTGGTTAGAGGCACTACACAGTATTACTAACATATATCTGACACTTGATTAGTCTCATTTTACCGTGAGATCAAGGCTTTAGTTACACTACTGTAAAGTCTGTGCTGTATATATGACAATTGCACCTGGGCTCATAGCTGTGTGCATGTGGATGCAATAGCATGAAGGAAGGGGGGGTACAATCGCTCACTGTTATCCCTCTCCTGAGAATAACACGAATAAAAGCACAGCCATGACATGCACCTGGAGTCCATCCTCAGTTCTGCTCCCTGAAAGAAGCTGGTTTTTCATAATGATTTATGTAACTGCATTAATAGCTACATGTCTATGATTTATTTCTCTAAGGATTCAAATGACCCAACTCAATCTGTGTAGAGTTTGCATGTTTTCCCTGTGTCCGTTTGGGTTTCCTCTGGGTGCTCTGGTTTCTGCCCACAGTTGAACGACATGCATTTAGGTAAACTGGCGATACCAAATTGCTTATAGTGTGTGTGAGAGGGAGTATGTTTGTGTGTGGCTACCCTGTGATGGACTGCTATCCCGCCTTGGGTGCCATCTTCTGCCTTGCACCCAGTCATTTCAGGATATCCTCTGGACTGCCATGACAAGCAACTAATGAAGATGATGGATGAAATACCACATCAAAATGCTAAATTTAAAAAAACAAGAAATAATCATGCTGAATCATTTATTGATCTCTCGTACACAGTGTTATAATAAATTATATTCAAAACAAGTTAAATACCTTGACATTTCCTGAAACTTCATTTCCTAGTTTCTAAAATAATAGAAATAAAATATAGCTTTAAATGAAGTGACTCTGAAAGAAAAAAATAACTACAAAAACAAAAAGCTTTTTAGAAGAATACTGTGAACATTAAGTTACATTAGTTGTCCACTCCTTAATTGCTAAACTGGTGTTTAATTATGCTTAAGTCCCAAAGTCCAGTCAGTTACATTGGTCCTTCAGAAGACGTTTGGGGATGTGGGTGTGTGGCACAGTAAGCACAACAAAATCACATGTCATCATCTGCAAATAGAGAGTAATACATGAGAAAAAGCATAGTTAGAATATACGATTTAATGAAAAAATGTGCATGTTTCTGCCGAACCACATAAAGCACACCGCAGTCCATTAAAAGTACAATTGTAGCTACTTAACATAAATGTTGAGGGTTTTAGTTTGCAACACAAAGTAAGTTTAAATGCATACAGACAAAAATGTTTTATCAGGAATGATATGATAATGGCCAGTTTTTCTGCTTTTAGAAAGGTCTAAGCAAGTGAATTCCACATGGTAAGCTTACCTTGACACCCACAGAATTCCACAGCTTGCAGTGTGTCAGGGTGATGTTGGGTTTATTCTCACACACAGTTTGTCCTACTTCCACTGTCATTTTGTACATCACCCGAGCAGGGGGGAAAATCTAAAAATTACAACAAAATAATGCTGTTAGTGCATCTTTGTCACCCAAAGTGTGAATCTTAAGCTTCTATAACACTTGTAACAAAGAGCAAAAAAAAGGCATTTTATTACGATTTTTTTTAAACTTATTTTACCTCCAAAGTAGCTTGCAAATAATTTACAGACCTGGATACAACATCTTGAACAATGCAATGCAATGCCTACAACCGCTTGTCCCACGCAGGGTTGCGGCAAGCCAGAGCCTAACCCGGCAACACCGGGCCGAAGGGGGAGGGGGACAACCTAGATATGACGCCAGTCCATCGCAAGGCTCCCTAAGCAGCACTCAAAGCCCAAACCCACCACACAGCAGGCACAGGCCAAACCACTATGCCCCTCCCCTACATCTAGAAGTTAAGTACATTTTTTAAAGTGAAATATTAAGTCTCCTCCAAATACTTGAACAGGCAACCTACAAATTATGAATCACTGCCCTTGGCAGCAATCCCAATTAAATGCATTAAAATTTACTATTTTTCATATCATTTGTATGACACATACTGGTAAAACACAATCGTTCAGCATATGATACCACAATTCTTGAAGAACAAAGCCCTAAACTACATTTCCACAATGTCTTTGAGGCCCAGACTGTTTTGCTGGGAAAATGTAGGATGACATTGTACACCACAATAAACTCAACTGCGAATGTGGAATTGACTGCATACGGCCTGGAGAAGCCAAACTGTCCTATAGGTGCATCAAAGAGTGATCACAGATTAACTTTCAAGGATAACGAGTCTATCGTGTCCGAGACATTATCATAAATGCCGTCTCCTCTATCCTTTTTGATATTCTCATTTGCTGCTACATGAACGATGAATAGGAAAAAAAAAAATTGCATAATTTGATAACCATCGCACAGAACCAAGATACACAAAACAGCTTTAAGGAACAGATCTATTACAAGCAACCAAATCACTTGTGCGGCTGGTCTTCAAGTTAATACACTTGAGGATTTATGACCACCCGGGCTTATGACGACTTACAATGGGATCATCGGAACGGAACCACACCATCGGTTGAGACCATCTGCATTATCCATCTCTGTGAACTTGTCATGCTGTGATGCGGACGGGGCAGCGGGTTCTTCTAGCTAATATACCTGCCCATCAGCTAACTTGACTGCAGTGACTTTGAATGCGTAGGTATAGTTGTTTAGCAGGTTGTGGAGGCCAATGGCATAATCTGCAGCCTGGAGCACCTCGGGGTCAGTGGGGCTCACAGATTCAGGGTGGATGCCCATCAAGAATGAGGCCACCACAGCTGTGTGCAGGAGCATGAAGAACGGAGCCATCTAAGCAGGCCACAGGCTGAAAGAGAAAATACAAGTGTTAACTACAGCTGCGTATATAATTTCGCTTCCACTATTCAAAGATGTCCTCCACCAACTGCACTTTGGCAAAAAACAACTGAGGCCACTCACTTGTGCTCTATACAGTAAAGTTCAGCTCTTTGCATACATTTGCCTTGTATTTTTGAATACCTACAGGATGTGCTATAGCTCCTACAAGATAAGTAAAAGTACCATATTTGTATGTGCCAAATACATTTCATCTGCAACATATGAAAAGGAGATTGAAGAACAGAACAACATACAGCATCGTAAAAATCGGCAAAAGGCATTTAGAATTTCTTAGCAGTATTCCAGAACATTTGTTCACAGATTAAGTCTTACCTAAACAAATGTGTATTTGCAATAATCTTATAAGTCAATAAAAGATAATAAATGAAACATTGAGTAATTGTTAAACACTATGTACATTTTTGGAGATATTTCCTCTTGAGTGCTGACATAATTTATTAATCCTCCCTTTCCATCTCAGATGTTCTCTACGGATTATATTGCTTCCTGTCTTATTTTCTCTTTAAAGCTTCTGTTGAAAACTGCAGTTATTTGCTATAAGCTTGTTTATGTAACAAAATATTATTGCAACTCATTTTCTTTCTATTGTGGATGATAAAAATATAATAGCATCAAAATTTTAATCAGAGTTATGCTTTGCTAATTTCACTGACTTTTTCAGTCTGGGCTTTGTACATCTGTGAACATATGAAATACACTCAGCTACAAAGCACTACATTCATTCATGAGTAATTAACTCCACATTTGATTTGTACACCAAAACTCTGTTAATCTGCATTATTATCTCACTGTGCCTGGTATGGAGCTGTATTGCATTCTAACTAATTTTAACGAATCAAAACCACAAAGAATCAACGCACGGCATTCACCTCTCATATGGATAACACAAGTAGTTCTTTATTACACACGTGTCTTTTTTTTTTGTGCGTGGAATCATGAGTGAGGATGTGTGACTGCCTGGAGGATGGACTGTCCCGTGTACCTCACTCGCCGAGTTTAAGACACTCTGGGATAGGCTCCAGACCATCACGACCCTGCACTAGACAAGTCTTCGTAATATAAGACAACACACATATGCAGATGTGAAAGCTGTAAGAGGAAAATAGGAAGCAAGCACATAAATTATATTAAAAATTATACTCACTGTATAGACTATTTATATATAAGAATGTCAAATAAAGCATGTGTACAAAACACACAAAAATAACGTTTTTATAAAATAAAAAAAAAAAAATTTTAAAAAAAGCTGGAAAAATAATACCGCTGCTCACGAGCGGCCGCGCCTCCTTTCGCCGAACAGAGCGAAGCCGCCGCCGCCGCGATTCCACGACATTTCAGCGCTCCGGCGCAACGCGTCCTGCGGACCTGCTGCTTGTTTTTCGCAGCTTCCTGCTCACGTGACCTCGCCGGACCAATAGGGAGGCGTCTCGAAAATCCCCCCCCCCCCCGCGCACAAATTACAAAATGCAATTCCGCACAAACGACACAAAGCGGATCTCTATCATCGTGAGCGCAGATCTCGGGTGGCGCTCATTTTCTTTCCTAACTTAATATATAGTCGGGGAGAAGAGTTTAAGTTCTCAGCACTCTTTATAAGCTTACACGTGCTGCGCATTGTTTTTTGAATTTCGGAATCATGATGTTTATAATTGTGACCGTCAGTGGCGTCACCGGGAGATGCGGACCACCCCGCTTGACACCAAAATGAAAATGACCGTCTATAATTTTAATCAATCACCAATCCCAGTGACGCCACCGGTGAACTTAATATTTTCGAGAACGGAATGGTTGGCAGTAGGTAAACAAATACAGCACTTCCTTACTCATTTACCCTTGAAGGGAATCAAATTTAAAAAAAAATAATAATTAATGAAATAATGAACAGCTACTCGGTCCCCAATCTTAATCCCTAGACTAAAACATACATACAGCAACTAAAAATAAAAAATCCAACAGTAAATGAATCATTTGACACAAGAAGGGGAGGTACAGTTCAATATACTTACACCACAAGCTGAGTATCACACAGTCATTAAGAAATCACCCACCCCAGCAGTGTGTGGTGTGTCCAGTGTAAATATGGAAATTGTGGTATTTAGGATGGGTAGATAAATTGTAATTATTACAGATATACCCATTACTCATGTAATATGGTTAATTAATTTGGCAATAACACCCTGTTAGGTAACCACCCATTGTGAAGGGATTAAATTACTATTTTCTCTTACAGGAAAGAATTAGTCCATCAAAAAAATATATCCCCTAAATTATTAAAATTCTAAAATTAAAAAATATTTTTATGCATGATAATTATGATTACTGTTGTGTTTTATATTTGCCACAAAATATTTATTTCTAGCTTGTCTTTTAATGTTATATTTAAATTCCTTCATTCACTATCAATAATGGCTTGTCCCATCTATCGTTGTGGCTATGAAAACCCACACTAACTGATTGCATGAATAGTTTTGAAAACTGGAAACTGAATGCAGGGTTTCTGACAGGAAGGCTTTGGATGATAAAGTGCAAGTGGATGAAGGTGAAAAACCAGTTCAATAATCTTAAAATTGTCAGTTTGCCTGAGAATACTGGAGGGAAAATTCCAAGTAAATGATTTCTGCACTATAAATCCCCATCCTGGTTGGGTCTGCTGGCTGGTTCTCCTCGAGTGAAGATAGATTTAGCCTACCAATACCTTGCTGGTGCACCTGTCCCAAACTTTTAAGTATAGATAGCAAAAGAATTAACTTCTTCTTTGTGCACTTTCAAAGAGTTACAGAGTAGCACAGTGCAGGTTACACTGAGAACACACACACACACACATTTTCAGAACCGCTTGTCCCATACGGGTTCGTGGGGAACCGGAGCCTACCCGGCAACTCAGGGCGTAAGGCCAGAGGGGGAGGGGACACACCCAGGACGGGACGCCAGTTCACCGCAAGGCACCCCAAGCAGGACTCGCACCCCAGACCCACCAGAGAGCTGGACCCGGTCCAACCCTACACTGAGAACAGTATGGAGTAATTAGTGACTGCAGGTAGTGAGGGGCCAAGCCATGAAGGGACCTATAAGTTAGTTTATATTTACATTACAATACCAGCACAAAATATCTGTTGTTTTGGATGGTGCAGAAGAAGATGTTGAAAACATCTCTCACAATATTATTGTGCATTTTAAAGACCAGGAAGCATGTGACAAATGCCTGCATGCTCATGAGATGTATGGGAGAACGTGGACTGACATTAAGCCCAAACAAATGTCAGTTTATTGTGAACTTAATAAATCAGGAATCCTATTGAAACAGAAAGACATTAGAGTTACAGTAGAGAAAGTAAGACCTTAAGTTCCATCACGTTTTGAAAAGTGCATGGTTTATGCCCCAGAAGTCAGTGAGTACTTGTAATTGGTAATGTTGTTCTACAAGGAACACAGACTAGTACTGTGAGCATTAGCTTATGAATAACACTTTTGGAATGTGAGAACAGAGTAGCATCTAACGGCTATGGACATAGTACGAGTTACCAGGTTACCAGGTTGTTGCATAACTTGATCTACCATAACCTTTTTCTGTTTATAGAACACACAACAACCAGAAACAGCCCTGCTGAGCTGCCAATCAATGGAAATATGAGAAGTAAATTACCTGCGCTCAGAATGGTTCACACAGACCTGGAAGTATGTGAACAAGAAGGTAACTCTGAACTGTATACGAATAATATACGAGTACAAAGGATGTTCTCCTGTATGTGCAACTCACCTATAGGTGGACTGACAATAAAGTTGACTTTGACTTTGATAACAGACCTTGAAAATTCCTGAATGATGCCCAACACTTGATAGTAAACCTATTATATCTCAAAGGTCATAATGACAAAGGAGACCATTTACCTTCATTTAGCTCCTGACTAACAGTGTTACAGTACTTGTGAAGATTTACCCATTTGGACAGCTGGGTAATTTTTACTGCATCAATTCAAGGTTTCTCTTTCAAGGATGCTACAGCAGGAGTGGGATTCAAACCTGTAACCCCCCCAAGTCCAAAGGTGGCAGTTCTAACCACCTCAGAGACTAAATGGCTATGTGATTGGGTCAAAAAAAGGACAATTGTTGAAGGTTTAATGGTTATATGCATATCTGTTATATTGATATATGTCATATATGTTACTGAAAGGATAAAAATTGTGTTAAAGGAAACATCAGGCATGTTAAGACTGTAATTTTAAAATGCCTGGAGACACCTGAGGTAGATGTGTGCAGCCGATCTCCTGAAAACAGAGAACACGAGAATAAGATGTTGATTAACTTCCATCGGCAAAAAGGCCCATCCACGTCTCCACTCCCTCAGGCGCCTGAAGAAAGCCAGGATGTCCACTGTAGTCCTCACCACTTTCTTCAGGTATGCTGTGGAGTCCATCCTCACAAGGTGTATTACGTCCTGGGGTGGCAGCTGCTCCGTACAGGACAAGAAAACCCTACAGAGGGTGGTCAAAACAGCTCAGGAAATCATGGGCACACAGCTACCAGCGGTCCAGGACACCTACACCACACGCTGCCTCAAAAAGATGATGCGCATCATGAAGGATCACAGTCACGTTGCACAGGCACTTTTTTTTTTTTTTTTTCTGCTGTCTGGAAAGCGGCTCAGGTCTATTCGGACCCGCACTGCTAGGTACAGGAAGAGCTTTTACCCCAGCACTGTAAGAGTATACAACACTCACCAGTGTGCCACCTTTCTGCAGCTAGAATTGCGCTGTTCCCTCCAAACGCACCGGCACATGATTGCTTGCATTGTCACTTTAACCAGCATTCTCACTTTTAAGTGTTCCGGCTATCTATTGTTATTTATTGTTATTGCTACAGGCATTATTTATTGTTTTGTTTTTGTGCAGCACTACTATCTGTTGTTTTTGTTCATAGTCTGTGGAGAAGCACTCAAGAATTTCATCACAGTACTTTGTACACGCGGTACTTATCATGGCAATAAACTTTGAACTTGAACTCTGTTCCAGACACCTTTTTCTGTTATTGGTGTTCCTGTCCAAAATTCAGAAATTGTTCATAAAGCCCAAGTTATCATCTAATCAGCGTTGTGTCACACATTTTAAACAACCGCACGTGTTCTCATTATCATATTTATTTCTACACTTTCGGGATTTATGGTGCATAAACTTCGTTCACATTTAATTTAGCGCACATTTTTCTTCAAAGCCGCTTACAATGTTAAGATACTTGCAATTATTTACTCATACAGCGGGGTAATTTCACCGGAGTAATTTATGGTAAGTACAGGTAGAGAGGTGGGATTCAAACCTGCGAGTCCAAAGGCAGCAGTAGCGCGAAACACGTACAGTAGCTACAAACTGCTGCCCCTTTTCCATTAAAAGAAGCCAGTTTTCTGCGAAGAATTGAATGAGAAAAACACTTGTCCTCCTTTGAAAGGCAAAAATAAGGAGATCGCTGATTTCGTACGAACAGACGGCGATGTGTCTTTAAAGTTTAACTTACAGCGCTTGAATGAAAAATGTCACCCAGTTCAAGCAACGTGATTCGTTACACGCAGTGACGACGCCCCGTGTATCTTGAATAATGATTTGCTGCAGAAGTACAGCGCGTCGCTCCTGCTACGCGCAAGTTGTCAGTTCCGCTTTTTGGTGTGTGTTTGTGTCCCTCTCCCTCTCCCCGGTCGCACCGGAGGATAGATCGCTGCTCCTTCCACTGTCACTCGGACCGTGTCAGTAGCGCCTCGGTCGATCTGTTCGTGGGCGAGTTCGACTTCCGCTCAGAACCAGTCATGCATGGTGGGTGTGGACAAGAAGTGAACTGGAACTGACAGAGACTATTATTATAACGAGTTTCGTTTGGGGGAACGTATTTAGCGCTTTCCCGGCTCCTGGATCGCGATGCATCTTCTGACAGAGGAAGAGCTGAAGGTGGCCGAAAAGGCGGTGAAAGGGCTATTTCCCGAGTCAGTGAAGGTACCCGGTTTGTTCTGCCCTGTTTGTGTTCGTCGCTCTGACTACTGTGTGTTCAGTGTCGGTCATCTCTCTGTAACTTAAGTTAATTTACTTAAGAATCACACGTCTGCAACCATCATGTCTCTCTTTGAAAGTCTTTCTCCTAATGCACATTGTTTTTTTTTTTTTTCCTCTGAGACGTACGTCGCTTTGGAGAGAAGCGTCCGTGAAATGAACACGTAATGTAAATATATAAGGGTTAACAGCGCTGTCTCATAGCCCTGCTTCGCACAGCTCTCTTGACTCCAGTTTAATAATACTGCCTCGTCTTGTCACGTGACCGCAAGGAGCGGGATGTCAGATCCGCAAGTGCGGGAGCTTTTATTTGGTGCTGGTGATACCGGGGGTGCAGAGTCGTGGTCCAGAGCAGGCGGGGCGGGGGGGGGGGATTGGGTCCGAGAAACAAGGCAGAAGCCAGAGGCTGGCAAGGTCGTGGTTCGCTGGGTTCTTACTGCAGTGGCTCGAACGGGGTTCCTCGTGCGGTCGCCTGGCTCGAGGGCGTGCGCGTGTCTGACTCCTCTTCCTCTCCCTGCGCTTCTCCCTATTTCTATGCGTTTGCCTTTTTACTGTGTATTTCCGCAATCAATGGATGGCATTAGAAAGAAATTTGAGAATATCCGTGTTATGTTATAAATATTACATATCATGTGAGAATATTTTGATTTTCAAGGTGTACGGGTGCCTCTTTAACATGAACAGAGGCAAACCGCATAATTTCGATGTAATTGCGGATTCCTGGCCAGACTTCAGGGTTATCATCTGCAAACAGAAAGCGCAGGTACGAGCCACTCATTTCCAGTCTTTTGTTTGAGTTCAATCTGATGTTAATTAAAGTCAACCCAGACACACACACAAAAAAAGTAAACATCTTCATTGATTATTTCTCATTTTGCTGTTTTTGCAAAGTTAAATTATGATCATTTTTACATTATTGACATGGTATAATTTATTAACTACCCATCTTTTTTTTCAGTGAGAAAAATTAAAAAAAAAAAAAAAACTAATGATTTCAGCCTTTAGAAAATACTAGGAGGGTGTTATACACTTTTAAATCATATTGTAAAATATTACACTAAAGCTGCCACTTCATAGTCGAAGCACTCAAGGTTGAATCCCACCTCCTGTTGTCGTACGCTTACTTAAAGAAGGCACTTACCTAAACAGCTTTAGCAAAAATGACCCAGTTCTATAAGTGGGCAAACCTTTGTAAGTAACTTAACTTTATCAGCTGCCTGTGAGAAAAGCATCTGTTAAATATTAAATGCGCTAATTTACATTTAAGACTATTACTATTCCAATATTCACAGTATTGTCTTTTTCTTCCCTCACACAGCGCTCTCTGGATCGAGAGGGGGATTTCAACATATACAACATATACTCGAAGGATAAAGAAAGTCTGAAAAAAATGCTTAGTGTCCCTTCTGTTATAAACTGGAACACATTCACTTTATTGGCAGGTATAAAAAAAGTTTGTTTGGTACAGCCGGTAGCATAGTGGTTCGAGCTCCTGCCTGTTAATACAAAGGTTGCCAGTTCAAATTTCTTGAACTGCTCTAATACCCTTGAGCAAGTTACTTGCCCTAAATTGTGTCAGTATAAATGGGCAAAATAAAAGTATTTAAGAAATAATATATGGGCAAGTAACTGTCAGTTGCTTAACAGTGTAAGTTGCTTTTGAGAAAAGTGTCAGATAAATGTAAGGGTATATTTATTTATGCTTAGTAAAGCTGACTTTAAAGGAGGCAAGTAAATGTATAACTTCTGACAATAATCATGATGCTCTTCAGCTCCTGGTAAGCAGCACATGAAAAGTATGTGAAAAGGTAGTGTACTATAAGTGTGACACATTTTTATTTATTTATCTGACGCTTTCTTTTTTTATTTAGCAGTTTACAATGATATACCTATAAATTTGAGCTCTATGTTGCCTGTTCTATGGGCCTTTAAGTTACAAACATCTAAACAGGTCCCATGTTACCATATTATAATGCATACCAAGTGTTGGGAGTTTTGTTTTCTTCTCCTCAGCTCCTGTCTCGCTTACTTGTACATACCCTTTGGGTATCAGATTTTGGATTTTGAATACAAGTTTTGTTTCTGGATCCTTCAGGTGTTGACATCAACCACTTGGACGCGGTGAAAGAACTGTGCATTTTCCATAATGTTCGAGGAGAAACAGAGGGAATAGTGTACCTGCTACTGTTAGAGGATGCCAGTCATCTCAAGGACCCAGAGTGGTAAAAAAAAGAAGCATGAATATTTTAATTGAACTTATTCATTACATAGAAATAATATTTTGGGAGGTATCAGTAAACTGGTATGTCATCAGAAAAACTCCATGAATTGCATCTGATGACAGTTTTTTTCCTCTTTCTTCTAGCATTGCTGAATGTAACATAGTGCCTCTCACTGCTGACCATGCTGAGCTGGTGAACAGCAATTGGAAATATGGAAGGAATGCTATGAGCTACAACAGTGTGAAAAACTATATAACCAATTTCCCCAGCTGGTGTGTTCTGGACAAAAGTGGAAAGCCGGTCTCTTGGATACTGATGTATCAGCATGGGGCAATGGGACTGCTGTATACTGTACCTGAGCACAGACGCAAGGGCTACGCTAAACTCCTCATCTCGATAATGGCTAAACACCTTCTGGAGCAAGGATATCCTGTGTACTGTTTTGTTGACGAAGGTAATGAAGCATCTTATCGGCTGTTCACCTCTATGGGCTTCAGGCACAAGCCTGACTATCATACTGTGTGGTTTCAGATTAATGAAAAGCTTTAATCTGTTTTTCCAGGAATATTGTGCAGGGCTTCATATGTTTGAAAGAATGTTCAATTGTCATACACAATATCGATAATTTTTTGAATATTAAAAATTCACCATACCTGAATTTAATATTTAAGTATATTCTTGCTGAATTTTTATTACAGTGATATTTTCAAAATTTGGCAAAATTTTAAACTGTGCCTCTAAAATCATGTCCGGAATTCAACTTGAATAAAGTTGCTGAAGAAAACAAAGCAAACACAAAACACCCATTCCTTATGTAACAGCATTAATCTGTGTCATGAAATGACACAAATGTGGGAATACTTATTGTGAGAGCGTGAAATTAACATTGTGTCTTGGGGAAAGAACTAATCGATTCTCAGGTCAAAATGTTTAGTCAAAGTAATTGAATTGCCAAAATAAAAAGTAGTTGTATGCATGATAATCTTAGTACTGCGCACACACGTTGTCTGAAGCCGCTTGTCCCAGACAGGGTTGCGGCAAACCGGAGCCTAACCTGCCAACGCAGGGTGTAAGGGGACACACCCAGGGCAGGATGCCAGTCTGCCACAGGGCACCCCCAGCGGGGCTGGGACCCCAGACCCGCCAGAGAGCAGGACCCAGCCAAGCCCGCTGTGCCACCGCACCCCCTCATCTTAGCATTAAATTTTTTTCTAGTATTTGTAACTAGAATTATTATTTATAGGTTGCCTTTTAATGTTATATTTTCGTTCGCTACCGCTAACCACTTGTCCAGTGCAGGGTCATAGCGGTCTGCAGTCAACCACACAAATATAGGGTTTGAGATGAGTTATACTGTGGACAGCAACATTTTTAATAAATTGGCTCAGAGATGTTTACGATACAGATAAAGAAATTTCACAAGCTCTGCAAGCACTTTGCAAAGCATATGGACATGCGCATTTCAGATGCTGCGTGCTGCTACACTCAGAAATGTAAAGGCTAGATTATTATTTAATCACAAGATTAAGGCCTTGTTTGCACTAGTGTGAAGGTATTCATGATAATAAAGCTGCTCATATGGTTTCAATACATGAGTTAAATTACATGTTTTAATATATTTCTATAAGGATTCAATGGACCCAGGTTTGAATCCCAGTCCTGCAGTAGTACCCTCTGTCAATGTACTTACCATGAATTGCACTAGTAAAAATTGCTCAGCTGTATAAATGGGTAAATGATAGTAAGTAATTTAACTTTGTAAGTTACTTTGGAAAAAAGCTTAAGCTAAATGAATTAACATCACAGAATCTGCTATTTCAGGTGTAATTTATATTTGCCTTAATGATGGTTGTGATTGGTTGAGACTATTCAGGTGATAGAGAGGAAGCAGGAAATATGTAAATGGTTTTGTTATAGAACTGCGACCATGTTAATAAAATGTTCAAAGGAGTATCTGTCTCTGTCCAGTACTTATGCTGAAAGAGAGGAATTTACATTTATTCACTTAGCAGATTCTTTTCTCCAAAGCGACTTCTAATGAACACTATGTAGTGTTATCAGGCCACACACCTTATTCACCAAGGTGATTTACACTGCTAGATACACTACTTACACTGGGTCACTCATGCATACATCAGTGAAACACACTCTTTCTCTGTCACTCACACACTATGGGGGAACCTGAACAGCATGTCTTTGGACTGTAGGAGGAAACCAGAGCACCTGGATACAACAGACACAGGGAGAACATGCAAACTCCACACAGACTGAGTGGGGCTCAAACCCATGTCTTCTCACACCACCCAGGCACTGTGAGACAACAGCGCTACTTGCTGTGCCACCATGTTCCCCTGATAGTTCCTACTTCCGTTAAGACACCTCCATTTAAACCCTATTTGTACATACACTAACAGTCATGGTTTCCAGGGTAATTTAGTAATTCTGGTGGTTAGTATACTAGGTTTAAAGTAGTTTTAACTTTAACATAATTACAGATTTGCTAAAAGTTTTAAAGTATTTTTTAATTGATTATAGCTGTATTCGAGGTTTTCACAGAACCTATCATGTCAATAGATTGAATATTTTTTTTTTATTGACTGTGTAGACAGCAAAGAAAGTCAAAAATGGCCCGAATACAACAAACACTGCACATGCTTATTGAGATGAATCAGTCATCAATTGCCATTGAAAAGCAGGTTATGGGAATGGCATGTTTTTATTTTCAGTAATTTAAAATTATTTCTAGCTTTAATGTTATTTTATTATAGCTTTAGCTGAGGTTTTTTTTTTTTTTTAATTGAATCTAACGTGAGAATACAACCAGTAACATCTGAATCTTTCATCCATTCTAATGTGCTGGTAAAGCTCACTTTGGACTTACGGACAGATTGATTTGCGAACAAATTTCCGACCCCAGCGGTGTTCCTACAGCGAGAAGCCAGCCGTACAGCTCACAGCGGGCATCACCCACAGGGACGGAGCCACAATTTGGGAAAACCTGCAGAGGGAGCTGTGCACAATGATAGATTATTCAGCGCAAGTTCAAGGGGAAAAGCCTTGTTGTGACACAGCTGTGGCGCGCGACCTGTGGGGAGCCCCGCCCACCGCATTCCACCCGCAGCGCGTGTTGTGGCCCCGACTGCGCGCTCGCGACCTGCTGTAGCGACAGATCGCAGCCGAGATCAGACGCGCTTTTCTTTTTTCCAGAAAAGTCTTGAGGGCACTTTGGTGGGAAGGAAGTGCTGCAGCTGCTCTTTTCAGCGAACAACAGTAACCTGAAGGTAGATGCTGCTGAATCAATAAACATGCCATGGTGGTTGTCTGCTTAGACGTATATAATAATTCCCACTTGTAAACTGTGTGTGTAACACTGAGTTGTAGAACGTGTCGTTGTTGTCGAAGCCTTTTTGCAGTAGCTGCTCAGCATAAGGACAGACTTTCTAGTGATATTATTGTAGTAAACTGGATCCGGTGTAGTAAAAACACTGCTGCGCCACTGCAGGAAAGTGTTCGCACCGAGCGAGTTTCACCGCGGCGCGGGTAGGGTGTCGTAGCGGGTAAATCATACTATGATTCATAGTACATCCACTGGCTGTCATGTGCAGTACAGCAGTGTGTGTGTGTGAGCGTGAGCAGCTGAAAAAAAAAGAGGACTTAAGTTAAGTCGGGCGAAACGCTCTTTTCTTGTTGCTTTCAGAGTTTTCCCGCAATGTTCAGGATCTTCCTGTGCCTCAGCGCGCTTCTTCTTCACTTAGCGGCCTGTCAGGAGCACGAGGAGCCCGTCTTTTACACGGCAAGTCAAGTGTCACGAGCGGCCGTCCAGTCGCAGCACGGTCCTCCACGCGAAGCTTAAGGTGGCTGGGCGTCTCGCTCGCTCGCTGCTAAAGATGAGCTCTGTCTGGTGTCTGTGTGCTCCAGGCCATGATGATGCCATGGCATGTTCAGAGAAACGCAGAAATATTCCGTTTATTATATACACACACTGTCTGAAACCACTTGTCCCATAGGGGATTGCGGGGAGCCGGAGCCTAACCCGGCAGCACAGGGCGTAAGGCCGGAGGGGGAGGGGACACACCCAGGACGGGACGCCAGTCCATTGCAGGGCACCCCAAGCTTGACTCAAACCCCAGACCCACTGGAGAGCAGGACCTGGTCAAACCCACCGCGCCACCGCACCCCCTATTATATATATAATAAACCCTATATGTATATATATATTTGTCCGAGCTTGGCATTCAGACTGCAAACGTTTCATCACCAGTCGAGGTGACATCATCAGTGCTCAAAGTGTTTTAGATTATTTCTATAAGGATTCAATGGACCCAAACACATTGAGCATCTAAATATATATGTGTGTGTATAATATACATATATATATAGCTTAATAACAACACACACACACACACACACACATTTTCAGAACCGCTTGTCCCTCACGGGGTCACGGGGAACCGGAGCCTACCCGGCAACACAGGGCGTAAGGCCAGAGGGGGAAGGGGACACACCCAGGACGGGATGCCAGTCCGTCGCAAGGCACCCCAAGCGGGACTTGAACCCCAGACCCACCAGAGAGCAGGACTGCGGTCCAACCCACTGCGCCACCGCACCCCCTCTTAATAACAACAATAAAGTAAATAATAATAATTAACTTTATTATTAATATTATTATTATTAGTAGTAATAATAATAATAATAATAGTAATAATAACTGTGTTTAGCTGGCACCTTTGTCCAAGCTGGCTGACAATGCTAGATATACTACACTGAACTCCCTACAATCATTTGTTTATGTAGCAATGTAACACACACTCTTTCCCTCACACACATACACACTCATGCACAATACAAGCAATTTAGAGCTATTGTTCCACCTGAAACACCATCTTTGGTCTGTGGGAGGAAACCAGAGTACCCGGAGGAAACCCTTGCAAACACTACGCGAACATACAGAATGACTGAGAGAGGGTCGAACCCACTTCCAGTTACCATTCTGTGGCCTGTAAATAATTCTAATAAAGAATTAAATGAACAAATAAATGCAGATTCACTTGTAAACAGGTATGACCAACAGCATAGTCAATAAGTTTCATCTCTTGGCAGATAGTAAATAGATTGTGTTTCCTATTTGTATAAGAAATAGTGCATGACAACAGAAACTAGTTGAGTTTTACAGATATTTTTTCGTTTGTGATCATTAAATGGGCTCTAAGAGTGGTGCACTGATACACAGAGGAATTAACTGAAAGTGTTACTTTGGAAAGTGGCGTCGGCTCGCAATTGTCAGCAGAAACAGAAGCCTGTTTCTCTGTCCCTCATGTTCCTAAAGTCCTTGATGCAGCTGTGAGATCTACAGCTTTAGGACACGTGACGCTAAATACAGCTCTCACAGCATTACAGATCGGTCCATTGGACCATTTTGTAGCAGCATCAGTGCACCTTCCTGGACAGATCATGAGGTACTGGTGTTTCATGACAGGTCATAAGTAAATACATAATAAGGTGAAAAAATAATTACATTGTAATGGTGAGGAAACATTCAACACATGATTATGGGAACTTTCTTTGTGCTGGAAACACAGGTTCAGCATTTTACTGTCTTCTGGGCTGTTGCCACACTTGAATGCTTGGCAGAGAAAGCATGGTTGTTCAGTGAAGTGTGTGATGGTTAAGGCGCAGGCCTGGACACAGACCTGTGTGCAACACCACTGATGAGTCAGTGCGCGGCAGACATTCCTCCGTCTGTCCTGACAGCCTAAACAGACGTTGGGCAGAGAAAACTGGCAACTGCTGCATGTGTTCATAAAATTACAACACGTTTTTGACTGCTGGAGTTATAATGATTTTAATATTACAGAAATTTTTGCTTCCAAAGTGCAAAATACATATATGTTTAACATTTCACATTCACTAAATGACAATTAATGTCGCATTCATTTTTAACAGTGCACAGATGGATATGAATTTGATGCTGAAAGACAGGCATGCAGAGGTAATGCATTTTTATCCTGAATTTCATTGCTAAAAGTGTTTTTGTTCTATCAGTAATGTATACATGGGGAAACAAAGCTTTACATTTTTTGAAAATTGACACAAGGTCTCATGTTCTCCATTTCTTTAGATATTGATGAATGTGCCATCTTGCCCGATGCTTGTAAAGGTGGTATGAGGTGCACCAACCACTTTGGCGGGTACCTCTGCCTCCCCCCGAATGCTCAGATATTTGTTACTAATGGCGAGGAGTTACCGCCGCAGCGGCCCGAAACACAGCCGAGTCACAGGGTGGTGCAGCCGAACGCAGGCAGGACCGTGCAGTGTACAGTCGGATTCACCCTCAATGAACACAACCACTGCAGAGGTAGGGTACCTTCTCTTGGTGTTCTCTATGCAGTATCAATGCTGCTTTAACCACGGTGATGTTACAGAGGTACAGTACATGTTTCAGTTTTAACCATACTGGCACTGCTGTCAAGATTTCCCTGGTCATCATCTAGGACAGGGGTGTTCAACCTTTTTTAAGCCAAGGGCCACAATCATTGTGTATGGGTCTGAGTTACTTTCACCATGTGCACAAGTTTTTAAGCCATAGCAGCTTTGGGATGTTTCAGGTAAGTTCGTACCAGCTTTGTATGTTGTGGTTCAGCAGTTGTTTTTTTCCTGGTTTTCTGGGCAGATTTGCTCCAGGTTCTTCGGGTGGGGGTGGTGGGGGTGTAGCGGGTTTGGCCGGGGCCTGCCATGTGGTGGGTCTGGGGCTCAAACTTAGATTCCAGTTGCATATCTCTAGAAATGGTACTGGATACTTTCATACATCTTCTATAGTATTCTTGTTGCTCCATAAAGTAATTTACAAGGGCGTGCTATTCAGGGCACATTCACTGTCACAGTGTTAAGTTTCTCTTAGTCTTATAGCTGACCGATAAATGTCTGACTGTTTTGGTACGATTTTTGATGCAAGCTCCTGGCAGAACACTTAAAACTTATTTCCTCTAAGGTGATTTCATGTGGCGTTGCAAGAATATCCCTTGTGGAGAACACTAAACACACCAGATTTCTTTTTACAAGAGTTTGTCTTAAGTTTTCAGTTCATTGCCTCGGTGTGGGGGGGCGCGGTGGTGGTGCGGTGGGTTGGACCGGGTCCTGCTCTCCAGTGGGTCTGGGGTTCGAGTTCCGCTTGGGGTGCCTTGCGACGGACTGGCGTGTGTGCCTTGGTGTGCAGTTTTTAGTCACCGAGTTAAAGTATATTGGCTTTTTTTATTTTGCATGTGTGCTGATTCTTATTTTTGCTCTATTGCGTTATTAAACTCCCCAGAAACTTTTAATTTCCGATCTTTTTCTGTTGTCATGTCAAACCTGGTGCTTGTAAATGTAAATGTGAGACGAGTGGTCTGCAAGTGCAGTATGTAGAAACTGTATAAGATAGTTTTGTAGAACTGCTTTAGCTCAACAACATTTGCAGCTTTTTGAGCACGAACAGCTCTTTCCAGGTTTTTCCACGACTTCTCCGTTGGCATCATCTCTGCATAATTGGGGTTATTTTTGGGCTCATTAACGATTTTATTGTAAGGAGCAAACTGTAAGTGTCTTAGTATAGAAACAACACACACACATTGACTGAAGCCACTTGTCCCAAGCGGGGTTGCGGGGAACCGGAGCCTAACCCGGCAACACAGGGCACAGGGCTGGAGGGGGAGGGGACACACTCAGGATGGGATGCCAGTCCATCACAAGGCATCCCAAGTGGGACTCGAACACCAGACCCACCAGAGAGCAGGCACAGGCTAAACCCGCTGTGCCACTGTGCCACCACACCCCCGGTATAGAAACAAGATGTTGTAAAAATGTTGTAATATTCCACTCCTACCAGTTCTACATTACTTTGAATAAAGTTGTTAGCCAAATGTCAAATGAATTATAGAACAGTTTGTGACAGCGGATAACAGTGGTTAGAGATGGTGTGCTTAGTAAAAGAGAACAAGTCTGAATTGCTGCTCCTTGTGGAGTACCCTTGATCATGGTAGTTACCCTGAATTGCTCCATTTATAGTTAGCTAGCTGTAGAAATGAGTAAATAGTTATAAGTTGCTCAGTGAACAAACCTGACATTGTAAGTTGTGTTGAACAAAGATTTCAGATAAATCATGGTTAATAATAATAATACCTAGTGGACTGTGTCTTTGTTCTTTATTTATTGGATTAGTTAAATTGCCAAAAGTTGACTTTGGCTCAATGATACTTACCCTACCTAATCTACTGTGTTAGAGCGGGACCCCTTCTGGGACACGAACTGGTAACCTTCATCCGAAGTATTATTGTACCTATAGTCCCCACTCTGCTCACTGAAGTTGATATTGGTTTAAACCAACAGACTCCAACTTTAATCTGTGTGGCACAATTTGTGGCAGAAGAATTAGCTTTAATTTTTGCCAACACTTTTCTCCAAAGTAACTTACAGTTATCTACGTGTTTATATGGCTGGGTAATTTTAATGGAGCAATTTAGGGTAAGTACCTTGCTCAAGGTGAGATTTGAACCCTTGGGTCTAAAGTCATCAGTTCTCATCACTACGGTATCTGTTTCCACTTGAAACCTATGGACAACCTTGAAAAATTGTACTGTATTAGTAGAATTATTGGCTTGTCAAAATGAGGCTTATAATCAAAATAAAATGTATGTCTTATAAAGCTGAATATTCAGGCTACGATTTTTTTGAAGCTGCCACATTTAATTTTCTAATGGGTGGAAAAGGATAAGGAAGTAGCTTCATGATTTCGTAAAACTCCCTTCAGCTCAAAACTGTGTCCAAAATAATGGTGAATAAAATAATGTTTTAATTAGAGCCCGGAGCAGTCCTCTCAACATGTTAGGTCACAATCTCAGGGTGTCCTACCTGCTTGGCTAGTTCATGGGACAGTACAACACCGAGCATGCACAAGAGTTACAGTGTGCGGTTCAAATGGTAGTAAGCCAAAATCCTGTTCAAAGAGCCTTCTGTGGAATGAGCAGAGCAATTCAAGGGGGAAAACAGTAATTTAAGGTAATGAACACCTTTGTGGACAGAACAGTGGCTCTGCTGGTGGTGCCCTTGCCTCACGGGGAGGTGTATGTGAATCCAGAACCAGCTCTCTCTGGTTTCTCTTCTGTGCTTTGTTAAATGGGAAGGTGTTCAGGTACACTGGAAAATTTTAATAATTGCCCTCCGTTTCTGTAAAGTACATGGTGGTTACTGATCAACTTCTCCACAGACTAAACAATCCGTTTCTCAATAACTCATATCAGAATTCCGTGTTCATATTCATAAGTTGGCCTGCAGCTTCAGAACTCTTACTACTTCCTGTTGAAAATAAGAAGGATAAAGTCTGATTGTAATATTTACTTATGACAAGAAATTTTTAACTCAATTTTTACTCACCAGGTTGTCTCACTCAAGCATACAATAAAAGGGCAATTTTAGGAACAAGTCTGTGAAATCAGGATAACATTGTAGACTGAACTGCAGAATAGGATTTGCGTCTGTATTTCCGGGTATAAAAGTTTTCCATTTCCAGAGGTATGTTATAATAATAATCATAATAATAATAATAATTGTGGTGGTGAATTCATCTGCTCATCTGTTATGCCATACAACTGGCTGTGTTTTGAAGCTTTTGTAATGTTTTACATTTCAGAAGCAACAAACTTTACTACAGCTGGAAGTTCTTACAGTTGTCAATTTTGATCTCTTTTTTGCCGTACATTGCTTTGCAAAGCACACCGTTGACCATATACCGTATAACAAACGGAAAAAGTAATCTTTTTTACTGAAGTGACCTGTATTTTCCTTATTTGTAAGAATTGTTTTCATTGTACTGTGCAAATCAAAGTGTGTAAATGAACACAACTTGCATGTTTTTCAGATCACCAGGCTAGTGTCTAGTGGCAGATTGCATAGTGAAACAGTCTTGTTCCCAGCCTGGGATACCTTTGTGGTCCCTCACTGGACGCTTGCTGGCTTTGATAACTGTCTGCTGTGGAGAAGCTGTAAAAGAATTCTAGGATCTAAAGCAGGCTTGAGTCACAGGGCAGCGATCTCTCAGGATATCCTCTTTGGTAAACAAACGCTCTCCCGTCAGGCCATGCAGGCACAGTTCACATGAGCATCTTCCTGTTATCCTGGCTCAGGCATGCTGCGCTGTGCCATGCTAATGGGTACAGCTGTGGGTGGTGCTTGATGGTGGGTGGGTGACGGGTAATTTTTTTTTTTTTTTTTTTTGTGCGGGGTGTCAGTTTCGGGTTGTATCTCATTTCACCCCCCATGAGTTTACCTGGGTTCCTGTTTCAGAGTGGCAATGTTTTCACTTAATATTAAATATCACCAAGCTGTTGAAAATTAAATTAAAATAATTAGATTAATAATTCATTAAATAAATTAACATTTTTTAATTTAAATGTAAATATTTTTCACTGGATTATCTGTGTTCATTCAAAAGTTTCCATATTTTCTGAATGCCATTGTACAAATTATAGCATCTAAAAAACCTTTAGTATCTAAACATGGTATTGTCACAGGTCTTTGCTTTAGAGTACGTACATAAATTTTTTTAAAAAACAAAATAGTGCATTAGGATAACCTCTCGTAAAAGGAGAATACCTACATAATGGCTCTTCACCTTTCAAACACAGTTGAAGTCAGAAGTCTGTTTACAATTTGATTTGTTTTTACCTATCCTGTGAATAAATTGAGGTTTTCTTGATGTTATATGGTTAGTTTTACAAACTTACTGCGCACATTATGAGCTCAACTTATGAACAGACTTCCACTCCCAGTTGTGGTTGTTAGTTGAGGGCCCAGTGTATCTGAAAATGTGCAGCTCTATGAACCAGTTTATAATAGAGTCCCTGACAATTAGTCTCTAAAATTGACCTGCATATGTACTCATGATAGCTTGTGAAGAAAATGTACAGTTTGATTTAAAGAGGGAACCCTTGCTTTACAGTATATTGAATGCCTCCAGCCTCCTGCCTGATTTCCTTGCCTTTTACCACCTCTTTTGTTGTAGATGTGAATGAATGTGAGGTGGGAAACCCTTGCCAGCACCAGTGCTACAACATTATAGGGTCCTTCCTTTGCCAGTGTGACCAGGGCTATGAGCTTGCACCAGATTCCATCTCCTGCCAAGGTACAACCGTACTGCCACGGGACTGACGGTACATCAAGGGCTTATGTGGAAATTGTCTCCGTCATATATGCATGTGTGTGAATAATTGAACCAGAGAGAAATGTGTAAGAGTTCTCTAGCATTTAATAAAAATTATTGTGTATTTTGAAACATTGTCAAATTGCAGCTGATTTCAGCTGACTTATAGCAGAAGTTTAGTAAGATGGTACATGGTTTGCTTCACTTGGCTGTGTTCAATATGTCCACTTTGATTAACATCTGACCAGATGTTGATGAGTGCAGTTTCTCCAGCTACATGTGCCAGTATCAGTGTGTAAATCAGCCTGGGGGATATGTGTGCACATGCCCAGAAGGATACCAGCTCCAAGGAACAAGAATGTGTCAAGGTAATTTCCAAGGCATATTAAAAACTCGTATTCCTTTGGTTTATTCCACATCACTGCCAGTAATACTCAGGGTGAAAAAAGAGATAGGTGGCAAAGACAGATTTGTGGGTCTACAGCACTTATGACAGAAAAATGTCTGTGCTCTGTAATTATGTATGCGTCTCATTATACTGGACCTAATTGTCGCACCTAAGAGTTTTTAAATGTTCTTCACTGCATGTTTTAAACTGATATGTAGTCACAAAGCATATTGTATTTTTCCAAATTGAACAAGTATATGGCAATATGTTATTAGCAATCACAATATATTACTAGAATCTTGTAAGTCTTTGTCCTCCATTGTTACCATATATCTGTAAGTTACTGTTTTAACTTTCTGTAATATGTTCAGACATAAATGAATGTGAAACGGGACACAACTGTCAAGACCATGAAATGTGTTGGAATTACCATGGTGGATTCCGCTGCTACCCGAGGAATCCCTGTCATGAGCCCTATGTGAGAACGGGTGACAAGTAAGTGAGGATTGTTAGAAAACATATGTTTAATGAAGACCTTGGGGAAAGTGTTATGTGTTGAATACATCCCTAGTATTTTTGGATTTTGCCAAATGATGTGAAATGCCTTAATTGTTTGTGTTCTTAGTCGTTGCAGCTGCCAGTCCACAGCTGTCTGCCATGGCCTTCCACCTTCCATTGTCTACAAGTACATGAACATTTTGTCTGGCCGTTCTGTGCCAGCAGACATCTTTCAGATCCAGGCCACCAATGTCTACGCTAATTCAGTCAACACATTCCGCATCAAATCGGGCAATGAAGGAAGAGAGTTCTACCTGAGGGTGAGGTTTGATCTCTGGAAACATTTTTCCTGGGAAATGTACAGCCTGAAATCTGCTCTTTCAGTAAACAGAGACACGTTAGTAGCGAGCCACTTGCAATTATACTTGCACACTTACTGTAAGTCTAAGGTGTAGGATTTACGTTCAAGGGAGCACAGGTTTGTCTGGGTTTCCGTTAGTTTAGCTTATTTCACATATTTTTATATGGTGAGCTGATGTTAAGTGACTATAACAACCAGTGTATGTATAAAGTATTAACATGGCCGTGCTGTCCACTCACCTTCTGTCCTCTTGTTGTCCTCTCAGCGCTCAAGCAACGTGAGTGCCATGCTGGTGATGACCAAACCCCTGACAGGTCCTCGAGAGTACGTGGTGGACCTGGAGATGGTCTCCCATAATGTCATGAACTATCGCTCCAGCTCCTTGCTGCGGCTCACCATCATCGTGGGTCCCTACTCCTTCTGAAGTGATCTGCAGAACTGAGACCTGTTCTGCTGTTGTGTCACTTTGTGTACAGAAATGCCCCATTTCTACAACATGTAGTAGCCACTTAACACAGCCATAGCTTACAAACATTATCAACAAGTTATCAGCAGCTTTGCTTTGTTTCAGGAAGATGATGTTGGTGTACTTAAGGCGAACAGTACATGACACCTGCCTCTATTTCTGCCTTTACGTACTGTTTGTAATTTACGGGGGCAGTGCACTGATGGTTTCAGGTGGATTTTTTAGATATTATAGCAGAGCAAGAAACGGGCACCAAAACCCCAGCAGACAACTTGTTTCTGAGCTGAGGATATGTGCAGTAAGTAAAAGGCCATTTCTCATATTGGAAGAAAGCTACTTTCCTTGCACAATAACTTCTTGCTGAAGAATTTTTTAGCTCATTAGATTCAGTAGTTGAAACATGTCTTATTATGAGACAAGATGGGATCAGTGGCAGTACTCAAACTGTTAAGGCACTAGGTTCTGGAAGAGGCAAGATTTATGGGTAATTATAGAGGCAGTGTGTAATGAGGGGGTCGAAGGTTACCATTTTGTCATCACAGGATATCAGTGGTGCCAAAGGGGTAACAACAAACCGTTTTGACAGGAAGACTTTGCTTTGCTCTGTACCCTGTAGTGTGCACATGCACTACGCAGAACACCGTGGTCCTCAGAAACAAAAAATGTCAAGGAAGAGATGTTGTAAGAAAGAAATGGAACTACTTATCCTCAATCTTCACATATTTTTTCAGGAACAAATATAGAACCATTTATCTAAGTATCTGAGTAAATTTTACAATGAGGTTCATATTAACTTAAAAATAATAAGTTTATAATATATTTGGGAAGCTGTTGGCAGGGCTGCTTCTTCTTGGCAGGGAAAATATAGTTGCCCTTTTTTGTCCAAGCACCTTCTTGTGAAAACAAAAACTTTTGGCGGTCTGCATTGAGAAACACTATCAAAGATGTTTATTTTGTCCCTGGAATGGGCTTTGATTATGAGATGTACTACTTTCTAAAACTGTATAAAATTTGGAAACACTCACATAGTAATCATTTTTTAAGGAATTTTATTTTTTAACAGAAAATAATCAACTGCAAGGATTTCTGTAAGCACTGTGACATGATAATTAAATATTTTTTATTTTATTTTGTATTTAAACCATTATAACATTAAACGGTAAACCTCTGGAGTGAAAAAGAAAAAAGGTTTTTTCAAAGAAAATTGTATGATTACTGTTTCAGTATTTCCTTTGCCCATCAGACTTACTTATTGAACAAAGACTGAATATATATAAGAAGTTGTAAATGTAAGATTTAACTTCAGTAACTTCTTTCTGGCATATGAAGACCTTGCTGAAAGTAAGAAGTTGTTGCATCTATTGAGAAATGAATTGCAAAATCAAAAACCAAGAAAATGATTCCCTCTTCAGGAAAACCCAATGCACTGATTTGTCGATGGATTTCACAAAGCCCCTAGAGGCTGACTATCCTGTTGTCAGTGTTGTAAGCTGCTGAGTGTCATAGCCAACACACAAGACCACTAGAGCAACGTAAAGGCATACCAAATACTGTGGGAGCCTCTCTCTGGATATTCAGTATGTTCAAGTAAATACATAGACTGCTGATTTGTATATTGTTAAGAGAAGTTTCTTGAAGCTCTGAAGCTTCGAGTTGCAGAATTTATGCCAACAGTTCATTTTTTTTAAATGAAATTCTGCATGAAAATACCAAATAAAATGTATGAAAAATACATTTAGAAAAATGTTTTCACAGTTTTTTTGGATCAGAGGTATAAGATGTTATGCTCCTAATATCCTGTGTTATGAACGTTCAAGTACAAAAATTTTGTTTATCTATTTTGACTGTATTTCTTTGTTTGTTGTGAAGCAAATGTGACCTGTAATCTGTGTCCAGTCGTTAGTAAAACATAGCCAGAGTCAGAATGTGGGACCAGATTAATTTAGCTCACCTCCCCAGTGTTTACATTTTGTATCTAGTATTTCTGAGTTTCCGTAATCAGTTGCAAAATGGGGAATGCTGTATTTGTTTATAGAGTAAATCATTCAAAATTCAGCAGAAAACAAGAATTTATGGAGATGATATTTTTATTTTCAGTCATTTTAAATTAGTTTTAATGTAGTTCAAAGTTAATAAAAATGTCAAAAGTTTTACAGTGTACTTTTTATTTATTTTGGCAAAACATATGCTTCTTATGACTGTTGACCAAGGTCCTGACATCACTTTGGAGGAATTTTGGCACACATCTTTGTGCAGAACTGCTTTAGCTCAGCAACATTGGCAGTTCTTTGAGCGTGAATAGCCCTTTTCAGGTCTTGCCACAATTTTAAGGACTTTGACTAAGCCTTTACACGTATAATATTGCTTTTTTCAGTCATTCAGTGTTGACTTGCTTGTATGTTTGGGATTAGTTTTGCTGCAAGAACAAGTTGCACTTTGGTGTCAGGTAACAGGCTAGTGGCCTCACATTCCCATTTACAATTTTCTCATACAAAGAGGAATTACTTGAGTGAGAGCAAGGCACTCAGGTCCTCTGGCTAGACCATCATACTAAACATCTCCAGACCATCATACTGCCACCACCATGCTTGATTGATGGTAGAGTTTCCTTACTCTGAAATGCTCTAGTTGGTTTTTACAAGATGTACTGAAACCAAAAAGATATACTTTTGATTCATTAGTCCACAGATCATGCTTCCAGAAGTAATGAGAGACATTGAGTCACTTCTTGGCAAACTGTAGAATAGAAAAGTCTGGTACATTTCATTACATGTGCCTTTTTAATGATTTCACTTCCCTTTGTAGGTGCACATGGGCAGTTTATTGAATTTCTTCACTCCATTAACAGCATTCATCCACCTCTGGAAAATCAGTGGAATTGGGAGTCCACAGAAACAATGGCGACTGGAACCCTAAAACACATTGTAAGGGAGTCAGTTTAGTGGTAACATGAATGAGGGACTTCTGTGTGTATTCTGCCTAAGAGAGTACCAGCTCCAGACAGCCTAATTCTGGGTACAGTAGCTGCTGAAGTACTTTTCGTTCTCCTGGTTAAGCTACTCAGCTTACTTGTTTGTCTGAGGTCATGATAGACCATATAAGAGATGCTGTAACAAGTGCCTCCATTCCTCAAGTGCTAGCTTTATTTCTGCAATTTCTCCATTGCTGACAATCTAATTCTATTCACTGGAAGACAATTTACAGGAAGAAGAGGCATAAGAGAACAATTGAGGAAGGGTAACATGGCAATGTCATCAAAACTGCTCCTATTTCCACCTCAGGTACATCTACTTGCATTATGAAGGACAAGATATAGGATGAGGTTATTTTAATATAGAAAATACTCCTTCAGTTCAAAAACTCCTTCAAAAACTTAATGAGCTCCAAAAGTCCAGTGAAGCTTCTTGAGGCTATGGCCAGGACACTACTGCTGATATCTTGCTGGGATCCTCTATCCCAAATGGACTGAGCACAAAACCTTAGAAGGAGATTTTCGACCAATAAAATTAGCACTTCTCCCCTTTTATGAACAATTTGTTTTTATGCAGGCATCACAGTATCCATCTTACATTGTCTCTCTGGGGAAGGGTGTAACTGAACAATTCAGGATATTTCCTATATATGTATACTAACAAAAATCATGTTTATGAGTACTTAGTTCACAGAGGCTTAACAGACAGATGACGCATTCACCAGGGCAAAAGGTATTATGGGGTACTCATAGTTCCTTCTAATAGTGCTTAAAGCAGTCTTCTATTTATCTCCATCATAAATTCTTATTGGGTTGTAAGCACTCCTGAGATGTCACTCACCTGATATAATGGTGCTGTTATAAGGGGTAAAGAGTGGTGGTTTTTGACTTGTGTTCACACACACACACACACACACACACACATTTTCAGAACCGCTTGTCCCATATGGGGTCACGGGGAGCCGGAGCCTACCCAGCAACACAGGGCGTAAGGCCGGAGGGGGAGGGGACACACCCAGGACGGGACGCCAGTCCGCCGCAAGGCACCCCAAGCAGGACTCGAACCCCAGACCCACCGAGAGCAGGACCCAGTCCAACCCACTGCACCACCACACTTGTGTTCAAATCCTTCTAATTAGCTGAGACCTCCATTCAAGTAGACAAACTCCTCCATGTCCTCCAATGACCTGCCATTTATAGTGACTGGTATGCTGGTTGTGGCGTTCTTCCTCATGACCTGTATCTTTCTGGTGTTGACCTTGAGTCCAGTGGTGCTAGCAGTCTTGCTGAGGCTCTGTCTTCTGCTGGATGTCTTGGTACCTGTTTGACAGTAGCCCTAGGTCGTCCTCATAGTTCAGGTGCTCCAAGACTGCGGTCATGGTCCACTGTAATGCCTGTCGCCTTCCCTGGATGATGATTTCCGGAAGTCAGCCGATTGCCAAGAATAGCATCGGTGACAGGATACAGCCCTGCTTGACTGTGGTGTCCATCTTGAATAACTTTGTCAGCTTGTTGTTGTGTATGACCCGGCACTCAGCATTCTCATAGAGGGACTGGATGATGTTGACCAGTTTCTGGGGAATGCTGTAGTGTCGGAAAACCTTCCAGAGTGAGGCACGGTGCAGGCTGTCAAATGCCTTTTCAAAGTCAACAAACACCATGTAGAGTGAGCAGTTCCATTCGTAAGAATGCTCAAGAATTTGGCAGAGGAGGAAGATGTGGTCAGTCCAAGAACTCCCCTTCCTGAAGCCAGTTTGTTCTTGACATAGTACAGTGTACATGATGCACTGAAGACTTATAAGGCTGAAGACCTTGCTGGTGAAAGACAGTAGGGTGATGCCTCTCCAGTTGTTGCAGTCCCAAGGTCTCTCTTCTTTGGCAGTTTAACAATGATGCTGATTCTCCAGTCATCAGGGGTTCCTCCTTGTCCCAGATGTCTTGTAGGATGTGCTGGAGAATGCGTGTCTCCTGCTCTTCTGCCTTCAGCATCTCGGCACACACACCATCATCTCCTGGAGCTTTTTTATTCTTCAGCTTGCAGATGGCTTCCTTGACCTCCTGGAGTGTGATGTCTCCCATGCTGATGTCCAAGTCTACTTCTACATTAATGATGTTAGCGAGTGCTGGTGGGCCTGGCTGGCTCAGTATCCCCTGGAAATGCTCTCTCCACCTCTCTAGCTTGGCTAGTTCTTCTGTGATGGGTGTTCCATCCTCAGCCTTTACTGGGAGATCCTGGTTCTGTCCTCGGTTGACCTGTAGTTTCTTCGTGATCAGGTAGACTGTCTTCATGTCCTTCTATTTGGTGGCAGCCTCAGCTTCTTGAGTAAGTCTCTCTGTGTACCACCTTTTATCTTTCCTCACTGCCATCTTGACTTCTCTGTCTCTCTCTGTACTTTGCTGCTAACCTTTCCTTCAGCCTGGGTGAATTGGAATCCAGGAGGTACAGTTCTTTAACTGCATCCTCTCCTCTGTGGCCTTCCATGTGTCAACAGATATCCATTCAGATTTAATGCTCTTCCAGTAGCCTATGGTCTCTTTTGTTGCTTCAGTCATAGCTTTGTTGAAACTATCAATGGTCAGCGCTGTTTTGTCTTGGAGGATGCTGAATCAGCTTTGCCACCAGTAGATTGTGGTCACTACCAATGTCAGCGTGCCGCATCACTCATACATCCTGTAGGGTGTGTCTCCACTTGTTGTTGATGAGGATGTGGTCAATCTGGCTTTGTGGTCTCCCGTTAGGAGATGTACAAGTCAGCTTGTGAATGGTCTTGATCTGTTCTTGACATGCTTCTTGCTGAGGATGACGGCAACTCCTTGGTAGTTGTTATTTTGTCTTTCTGACCAAATAATGACTTCACAAGTGTTTTACTTTCTACTTCCCTGTTCCTGTCCATCTTGACTCCATCACTCCAAGCAAGCTCAAGCTGTAACTGTTCATCTCCTTCACTGTTTGAGCCAACTTCAAATATTCAACTCTTATCTGTTGTTTTGGTGTCAGGAGGTCCACTGTTGGACAAAAGACATTATTCCTTAGCATCAAACACATAAGAACGTCATGATACTAAAAGAGGCAATAGCAACTGAGAAGTGAGGGAGGATAGCTTGGGAGAACCACTCAAAGATTGTCTGAGCGCTCCTCAAATAATTATTGTGGGCATTTAATGCATACATGGTCTCTTTCCCCACAATAGAGGCAGAGTCCATCTTTGTTACATTGTTGTGTCTCTACAGGATTGAGCTGTCATCTCCTAACCTACACTGGTGTGTCAATAGCCCCTAACAGGAGCTCTGGGTGAGTGTGCTTTGCAGTCCCCATTTTCTGGTTCTTTCTCCAAGGAAATTATCCAGACAAATTGCTCACTAGATGAACTGGTTGTGTCCAATCCCCATCCAGACAGAACAATTCAAGTTTATTGAAACTAGACATGAGAACTGCTTTGTTCCATTCACTGGTAGCAGCCACAATTTAAAGCTCAAGTGCATACTCAGCTGTAGTTCAATTCCCCAGGCATATGGTCAGAAGAGGCATCTCCTGCAATCCATTGTCCTACTGGATAGTCAAAGACCTCCATCAAGTGGTCTATGAATCAACTGTAGCATGTATTTCCTTGCTTGGTGCTAACCTTCTTTTTCTTCTTCTTATGCCTTCCACCCCTCCTGGGGCATAGGCTGCCAACAAGGGTTCTCCAAGCATCCCTAAGAGCTGAGATGTCATGAAGTTTCCTTGTTTCTGTAGCTGACAAGATTTTTACGGTGTGGGGTAGCTAGCCTCACGCCCAACTCTCCTCCTTTCTCAGCCTGGCTTGGGACTGTCTTTGGCAGAGTTTTGGTGCAAATCACCTGTGCCAAATCAATTCTGTAGGATTCTGGCAAGAGCAAAAAAGTAGAGCCTTTAAGGAGGAAACATTATGGGGCTATGGCCAGGACATAGTGAGTTGAAGGAGGATTCCCTGATACTGATCTGGTGATCTATCATATTTTTCAGGAACAGCCAGCTGGACAGCTCTCTCATGTTCTGTCATATCTGAGAATGGGATGTGGATGTTCAGTGTGTATGCAGAACCAGCAGTGCTTGACACATTCCTGACAGGTCTGAAACATCTTGTCCACGGTGTCTGAGAAGTGTTGCAAGACCATTTGATGTCGGTCCAGGAGTTCTTTCTGTGCTTCAACAACGGTCTTTCATTATTCCATCTCTGCAGTACATCATACTGGGAGAATCTTCTGTTGCAATACTTGAAGGTGTGGTGAAGCACTGATCTTAATATCTGATCTGTGGTGAGTTATTTAGTGTGGGGTGAAAAGTGCTTCAGACACAATAATTCTTCACACAAGACATGATAAATGAGTGTGCTACAGGAACAGGGAACTTGAGGTACAACTGAATGCAAGGCTATGCAGAAACACTAAGAGCTGAAACAGATAGAGCTCTTCGACGTTCGTTCTATTGCGCTGTTCCCATTCCTCACCACAGGAAAGCTTCTGTTTAAAGCCAGTCCCGATTACACAACTGGGAATGCGAGGTTACCAAAAGGGGACCCCCTGGTGGTTACTGATGGGAATAATATAAAACTGAACTTACTGACATGTCAAGGAACTTCAGGCAGTTGCTATGACATTCTGTAACTTGGCTTTTGGAGGAAGGCTCTCATGGGTCGGTCAAATCTAAAGTACGCTTGATACAAGTTGGTAGAGATATAAAGAGAACATGAAAAAATTGTAAAAAGTATTGAATAATGTATATTAAATACTAATCATGGCTTTTGTATTTAAATATTCAAATAGTTTTATATTTTGTGTACAGGTCAATTTAAGTTTTTCAAAAGCTTGCATGATATACACCAGTGCGTTAATATGCAAGGTGCTGTTATAAAACAAGTGATGCATGTTTGCTTTTAGTATTATCCATTTTGCTAATGTTAATTGAAATTTTCCCCTGAGCCTTCCCCTTTAGGATTCAAATAGTGTTTCTCTTGCGGTTTAAAAGTCAGAGTCAGAAGAGGACCCTAAAGGCCCAAAAATTTACTATCGTCCACAATTGCTGATGCTGATGTGTCAGTGATGACGATGCACCATTTTTAATCATTGGGACAATAACATTTATTCATTTATCTAATGCTTTTCTCCAAAGCAACATACAAGATTTTATCCATTTATACAACTGGGTAACTTTTACTAGAGCAAAGTACGGTAAATACTTTGCTGAAAGGTGCTACAGCAAGAGGCAGGTTTCAAACCTGTGGTCTCTGAGTCCAGAGGCAGTAGTCTGACAACTATGCCACAATGAGCAGTAGAATGTAATAATTTTGTTATAACATATGTTATCACTGTCATGAAAAAAAAAAACCTTTTTATTTTGGTATTTCATTTCATCTTAGGTGACATTGTGAGCTGGTGGCAGATGTTGTATGACAAAGAGCTTTCAAGGGCCTGCCCCTGCCATAATAAAATAATGACAGCAAGCTGCAGACACTGAAGGGCCCATTACAAGGACCATAAAAGCAGCTTGCCTAATGACTTTGGATGCTGGCTTGGGAAATTTGGATTTTTGAGAGGGTGGCTGTTTTGTTGCTGGTCTGTCTGAAAGGCGGCTTTCCTTTATTTTGTAATAAAACAGTTTTGTTTAAATTCCTGCTGTCCTGTGTCTTGGTCCTGACCGTGCAGCCACCTCTGTCCCATAACCAGCCACAGATTGTATTCATGAACCTTACTATTCATCCAAGCTTGTATGATCATAGCACGTAAATGGTCCAGGGCGTTGGCTTTGGCTTTCAAGATAACAAAGATGACGATACAAGAAAAAGAATGCAACTGAAAGTAAGTAAGAATACAACACTGTCATCTTGACCATGACAACAACTGTCAATTCTGAAAATTCATTTTTTTGATGGGCAATATTGGCAAATTGACAAAAGTTGGCAATATTTCTACAATGTGACCAAGTACCGTTGCCAAAGAAAACTAATACCCAAAAAGGAATCCAGAGTTGTATGTTATCATACAGATCAAATGTTCATTCTTCTAGCAAAAGAGAACTCATCACTTACATCAACCATTTACTGTTTTTACAGAGGGAACTTCAGGTACAGATAATAGTAGCATTAAAAGTAGCAGACTTAGAATATGTTAATAGCCTGTCATTATCAAAATGCAGTGAAGTAGAACCCAGACAGGTTTTCAAGTATACCACATGACTGTGTATGAGCAAGGTGTTGCCATGGGCTCTATCAATCACACAGTTTCTTTCTCATTTGTATGTCTCTAGAAGAACTAGTGTAGGTGCTACTGTGGATGTGGGGAATCTGTTAGTGTGTCTTTAAACCATCAGAAAATGCCAAGCTGTGCAAAATTTGTAAATGAATTGTTTAGACTGAACCACTTCTAACAAAGCGAAAAACACAACCACATAAAAATAGGGTGAGTCTTGTTTAGTTCCCTCGGTACAACAATGATTGCATGAGGGAGCAGTCTGTTACGCAAAATACCTGCCAGTTTTTACACATATTCCACAAATAAATGTGAAAACCTTAAAGTGTAACTTGATTTTTTTTTTTTTTCAATCTTAAGAGATCATTTTTAAATATGATGTGTGCTATTTACTTCAGTCGCTTAGGGCATTTATAAGAAGTTCTTGTCTACTTCTGAGCTGGAATTAAGTGATCAATACTTGCACTTGCTTCCAGTTTCTTCTCCATTGTAATCAGCATCTTGACTCCATCCACCAGTAATTGCATTAGCTCAACTTCGGTGAAGCCAATGGTCTGAGCGTTTGTTACTGTACACACTCCACTGGATTCTGGAGACAAACAGTAGGCAAGAGATCACTTTACACCGGGTGACATGAATTTGTGCTTCTGGACATCTTTTACAGTACACATCCAGAGCTGAATGTAAAAGGCTGGCTGTTTTACAGTGTTGAACTTGCCCTAAACAACAACGTTAGTGACATCTTCTTAACACAAATAAAACTACATACCCATGAAAATGTCAATTATCTACGATCAAGAAGTTGGATTAAAGCAGATTGTGAAATAGTTAAAGTTGCTGCCCTGTACTTGAAGGAGCCTGGTCCAGATTTCCCTCCTGCTGTAGTACCCTTGAGCAAGGTGCTTATTGTAATTTATTCAATTAAAAAAAGCTTGCCTGTGTCAATAGGTAAATAAAAAAAAGTGGAAATAACATTGTATGTTGTTTTGGAAAAATACATCAGCTAAATAAATCAATGCATTATGCTTGTTCAGTCAGATTTTGCTGATTGCAGTACCACGGGTGTCCATGCGAACACGTAGTCTTTCCAAGATGTTCTCCAAGAGGCGGTGTTGGGCCATGTTGGGCAGCTTCACCCGAATGCTGGCCTTGAGACCGGTCCCCACCTCCGCTGGAGAGCTGACCACCCAGCCCAGATGCTCTTTCCATATGAACGAATGTCGCAGTGTCCTGTACACCGCTTCCACCTGGAGGTCAGGAGTAAAACACAGCCTTCGAAGGAATTTCTGTGGGAAGCTGAACAGTATGTGCCCCATGCCTTGCTGTTATTTCAAACAAGGAAGAAAGAGGCACTGCCAAAATGAACCACTGCATATTGCACTTTCCATCTCAGGTTTGTTTGACCTAATAAGTGTGTTCAGAATAGCGACTTATTATTATTATAATTATTGTTTCATCGCTTTCAGAATTTCCAACTTTAATGACAACAAACGTGAGGAATGTACAATGATGTAAAATGTACAATATGAACGATAAATTACTACTGTATTATTATAGCAGTTTCCATGCTACTGAGAACATTGTACACTGTATATTACCTTCAGTTCTTTCAAACCATTAGGGCATTTCTCTAACTCACTCTTTGGAGCTGCGTGCAAACAGTCTCAAATGCCTTTTTAATATTGGAGTCATCCTGCTTGGAGACAAACTGAAGATGGTCTTCAATGTTAATCCACACAACCAGGTTGTCATGTGTGCTCACCCTGTGCAGAAGATACCATCAGTAAAGTTGCTCAGTTTGTGGTCTGATGTTTATAAAATAATTTCGACGTAGCATCCCGGAAACCAGAGGTGACAACTGGGTAAAAAGTCAATTCACATGGTTATCTTCTCCTTCAAAAGTAAGTGAAGACATCAGTGAGGGATGTATGAGGGATGACTGAGGAGTTTAAAGACTGGCTGTAGCACATGTGTCCCACGTGTGCCGCAGCTGTGCAGTGGTGGGACGGTCAAGGTCAAGGCCGCGTGACCTTGCACCATTACTTGGACCGGTTTCTGTTCAGTCCATGGATCGTCACGCCCAGTTGTTCAACTTCTATTTTACAATGGTGGCTGTGAGTGATGTTTCTTCGACTGTACATCAGATATGTGTGGTTGAATTTTGTGTAAAGCCTGACAAAAGTGGTCAAGAGACTTTGGGAATGTTGATCGCACATATGAGACAGAGACAACGAGCAGGCAGAAGCACTCAGGTGGTGGATACATTTCGATGATGCTAAGATGAGACGGAGCTATAACATTCACTGCTACGGCCGCTGCCTTGAAGAAGATTTTGGAAAAGTTGCGGCTGCACAACTTCGAAAAGTTTTTGGAGCGCTTCAGCTAGTGTTTAGACGGTGAATGAACTGACCTTGGAAAAGAAAAGGTCCAAAACTCAGAAATCTTCACATGCAGAATGACAAGTATAGTCCAACACTTTACAGTGAAGCCTCGTGTTGGAAACTGACCAAACTGCGCGTGAGTCGGGCCAATCCCTAGCCATCCCTGTCCTCATCTGGAACTCGGAAGGCACCTTCAGGAGGAATCCGTTGTCCTGCTTCCTCTGGGACACTTCCTCCATGGAGTAGAGCTGACCTGGGAATTGTTCACCTAGCTGACAGAAGGCTGAAAAATGTTCAGTTATAATCTTCCATTTTAATGTGTGAAATGTGGTTTGATGCTATGAAGTTACTAACCCCGTTTGTACACCTTAACGCCGAGCACTGCGGGCTTCCCTTCAACGCAATCTGAATTCGACGCTGCGCCGAAGACACTGCTGTACCTTTTTTAGCCAGCGCAAGAAGCTGTCTTCGCTCTCCACGACTGCAGTGTGTGGGGAAGGAAAAGTCGTCCAGGCTCCGGCTGACACACACTTTGCAGCCCGCTACATATGCTGGGTCAAAGTCATCGCCACCCTACACACACACAAAAAGTGATCACGCTCATAAATTTGACACTCATCTGCTCGTATGCAACCACCTGTGTCTGAAGTGTCAGTCAGCCTTGGTCATTTTGGTGATCTCAAGTATTTTTTCTCAGTAGAGGTTCTCCTTTACCTTTAAAATGTTGTAGTTGAAATCACTTTCCTGGCGAGAGCTGGTGACCTTGTAGCCATGATAGGCTTCGATGATGCGGTCGAAGAAGTCGCAGAAGAGGACATAGGACTGCGCATCTCCAGCCACACAGCCTACAGCTTCTGGCCTCGAGGGCTTTCCTGGTTGAAACACACAGGAACTACCAGCGACATGACAAAGGAAACATTCTAGGTTTAATGGACATATAGTTAGCATTATGAATTGGTGCCCTATCACTTTGATAATATTTACTTCCAAAGCAACTTCCAATGAACTCTATGTAGTGTTACTATCGGCCCACACACCTTATTCACCAAGATAACTTACACTGCTAGATACACTACTTACAATGGGTCACTCATCCATACATCAGTGGAACACACTCTCTCTCTGTCACTCACACGCTATGGGTGAATCTGAACAGTATGTATTTGGACTGTGGGAGGAAACCAGAGCACACAGAGGAAACCCACGTAGACACGGGGAGGGCATGCAAACGCCATACAGATTAAACGGGGATCAAACCCACATCCTCTCACACGTATTACAGCTTGCCTTTCTGTCCAATATCTACATAACTAATTGGAGCATTAACTAATGAATCCTTATTAAAATGCCCAACAGTTTATTAAGAAGTTATTATAGAATTTAAAGCAAAGATGTGGAGGCACTAGCTAGAAGCTGAGATAATCTGAGTTATGGGAAAGAGGCACACATTGTAGTCAGCTACACCCCTTCTAACTGGCTGCTTCATCAGTCTTAGAGAGGAGCTGTTGACCACAAAACATCATCTTGTTGATACTACGGTTAGATGTGGGCGTCATCTGTGCCACTTTGTGTTTCCTGCCTTTTTAGCCTTACAGCACTACATCAAAATTGATTTAAAATGAGATATGAGCTAAAGCAGATCATTCAAAATAAGCAGATTCACTTAGAAAATTAAGTGAATACTTTTCATGGAATTAAAAAAAAATTCTAAATGATGCTGCTTCTTTCCTTAACAAAGAACTAGTATAAGAAATTTGTAATGTTACAATTACTGAATTGCAAGTTATGAAATTATTGAACATGTCAAAATGTGGAAGATAATACACATATTTCATGAAGTTCCGCATAAATAGGTAATAAGAGGTGAAAGTTTAGACTGATGCTGTTTCATTTAAGGCTCATTTAAATATTTTAAAAAGGACTGTAGTTATTTCCAATTGGTTTTACTTTATTATATTAGATAATCTGTTTTCCTGCAGCTAATTTGTGCCGTGAAATACTGAGCAAATAAGCCTCAAACAGTACATTTACAATAAGACATGTTGTTAAAGTGAGAACAGAGCTCAAGCTACGGTAAGAACTAAATGTAGGTACAAATAAACAATTTGGGAAAGGATACAGGTCCCCTCCCATGACTTACCCTGAATTTTTAAAAAATCCTGAATGTTTAACTATTACTCTACATGTTTAACTGCTCTATGTATAAATTCTACCTGGATCCTCGAGTCCTGGCCGTATGACATCATCAAAGATGACTCCACTCTCAGTGGCTCTGTTGAACTGCCGCTTGTACATGTCGAGGGTAAGGATGCGGCCCATGCAGGTGTAATTTCTGGCAAGGTTTGGGAACTCCTCCTTAGGAGACAGCCTCTTCAGGTTGAACAGGGTCATTGGGTCTCTGGGCATCCTGCTCTGGAACAGAAAGGATCACAAAGGAAATAAATCTCCTCATCACAGCATAAGATAACTGCTGTACCTAGTTTTAATGTTACAGTCTTGCAATTCCCTGGATATCTACTCAAATTTTCAATTCATTGTTGCGATACAATAGGTTACATACAGGACTGTCATGCGCTGTCTTGAAAAGAAGCGTAAATGTGCTGCATAAGACAAAATTATTTTCTGCTATGCTCTGGTTAAAACTAAATGTATAACTTTATAATACGTTCATAATGGATGTGAAAAACAAAATGAATAAATTTGATTTTTTAAAGACTGATAAGCGAGCATAAAATGCCAGTGAATGATGGCCGACCCTAATGACATTGAGAGAGTTGTTCATTTTGACTCCTCTGACGCCGAATCAAAGGGAAGTGAGGTGGATGCTTTTCAAGAGAACTGTAAATACTACCTTAGTAGTTCACTTTTTCACTTTATACAGACATGGTGCAATTCAAAAGGGATCCAACTCATTCTGATTATTATAAAATATTTTAATGGCCACTCCATAGAGGACAGTGTTATATACAGAACATATATAGTTATATAGGAAATGTGCATGCTCATAACTGCAAAGCTCCAGCTCAGCATGTAACAAGTTTTCGACACTAATATAAAATCCACACTGTGTGTGTGTGTGGTATGCGTATTGCAAAAATTATCCAGCCTTTAAGGACCTTTCAGTTATGCCTGAACTATCGGTAGTCATACATTTGTTAATGCATCATACACATCAAGGTTGCAAAGAAACACGTTTCATTAACTTAAAATGCTTAGTGCTCACCACTTAGGTATTGCAAAGTCGCTTTCAATTATTATCACAATTTTCTATCTTTTATTTTTTAAGTGCTATTCTTGCATTCTTATTAGTTTACATGCAACTGTTTACATACCTCCAGGACAGACTTGTATTTCACTTCCAATGGGTACTCAGCAGGAGCTAAAAGAGGGATCCAGCATTATTAGAAAAACTTAAGCAACCTTACATGAGTATTAGAACAATCAGCAGCATAACTCCAGAATTTCAGTGTTGTACACTTCACACAACAAACATCATGAAACTGGAACCAATCCACTGAAAGACTACTGTAAATGAACGTCACAAGTTTTGCTCATTCTACAGATGGAAACAAACATAAAAAACTCACGCTTTAACTTCCACATTCTTGTGAAATGTTCACGCTCAATAGTAGGGGCTCTTTGTGCAGAGATATTAATAGTGACTGAACATCTCAGATGACCACGTCCCGATTCCCTACTTGGCCAAAATAGTAGCCAAGGTTATACTGCAGTGTTAAAACAATGTGTCTATTTTTACGGTTCTATTTATATTTGCATTGTAATAATGCACACAAACTGAAACTCTGTGACAGGCCTTGTATTCAATACCTGTCCTGTGAAAGCTCCATGTTTAAACAAAAAGACACAAATTCCTTATTGTTAGCCTCTACATGTGTACCTGTATGGTATACCCAGACGCAACTTCATCGTGAGATAAATTCACATCCGAGGTTTGTCAGCTGTGGACGGCTCAGCATACGCAAGAAACCCCCTACCGTACATTGGAGATGTCTCTCAGAATGTGTCTAGACTGCTGAATCCATATAGGATACACGGGGCTCACAAAGTGTGTAGCACTCTATGAACTGCACTGCCATGATGAGAGTAGACCATTGGGGTCCTTAAAAAGAGGAATGTCATCTACATTACAATGCAGGAACTGTGAGTATCACTACGTGGGACAGACGGGCAGTAAACTTTCAGCTCAGGTGCACGAACATCGGCTGGCGGTGAGGAGACGTGAACCATCGGCACACATTTCGCGAAGACAACACTGGACACATCTTTGACTAGGACAGCTTGATAGAGTTTTTGGTATCCCGGTTCTCGGGACCATATTCAGTCAACCAACATGTGGATTTAGATGCTGTCTACGCTAATGGGGGTAAGGACCTCACACAGTGGGGTCTTAACGAGATTGAAATCTATAAAAAATCTCCAGAAAGCCAGAAACATGAACCGCAGAGTTTTAAGGTCAACCAGTCACAGCCTCCCTTAGCAAGGTCACTTGATGACATACATGAAAACACTCCTCCCCCTTTCCCCCCTTTTTTATTTCCATGCACTGACAATGTTACCTTGATTGGTAAGAAAAAAAAACAATTCATCTAATGATGAAATGTTGCTTTTCAAACAGGAAATCATGCAGGCTGCCGAGAAAGAAAATACATCAATCCATACATATCAAAAACTTTCTTCAGTATTTCTGTTAGTCCATCTTGGATTTATTAAAAAGGGTAGTGACAGAAATACATCAGTAAGAAAAGAGAATATTTTTCACCACTGTAAAACCTAATTTATGAAAACAGTTTACAATTGTCCTGTGCAAATGTGAAATGTTTCAAATCTGAGCAAAGAAAGACAATTTTTACTTTTTGTACCACAGCAGGCTACTGCATAATTCACTTAAAAATGGGCTGAAAATCTCAACTTAAAATGAAAACTGGTCACACTGCAACATATAAACGGATCCTATTCTTCCCTAAAATTTTTTATCTCCGCTGTATAGCAGCTTTTACCACAGAAAGATGTCAAAAAAATAAAATGTTGAAAATAACGATTCTGCAAGACACAAAGTTTATGTTCTTTACAGAAGACTGTGTAGAGCTGTACCAATCCAATACAGGAAGAAAATGTAATGACCAGACTGGACTAAATGAACCTTCACACAACAAAATCCAATATTAAAAAACGGAAAGACTCATTCACAAGAAATGTGAGTTTTATTTACACAAAAAACTCCTAAATAAAATGTTGCCATTAACAATTTATAAAAAAATAGTAATACAATACTGCTTATAGAATAAAATTTAAATAATAATTGAAACTGAGACATTTTTGAAATTATTGTGTGGTGACACCTTTTATTTGTATACACACAAGATTGGCTTTGGTATAAAATTATATTAAAATGAAAGTAAAAATGAAATTTCAGACTTTGTTCTGAATATTCAAGGCAACTACAGCATTTTGTTTTCACTTAAGGGCTGGTAATAACCATAAATGCATATTGACATTTCAGAGTTCAAATTATTTATGATTGTGTGTTTGGTGTTTCAGTTTTTATGATTGTCATGCATCTCATTTTGTTATCTTGACATCATATCTAGAGCATGGAGTGCTACAGGTCTTCCAAGCCAGTTGTGTCCACCTTGACTTTGATGAAGAGTGTATCATCCTTCACAAAGGCTGCGTCGTTGGCAGATTCAAGCTCTGCATGGGAAATGAAACAAGGGAACCCAGTGGCCACATTCATGTCCGAGACAGGCCTGTGGAAGCTGCTGCTGGCCAAGTCCGGCTTGAAAACAATGGTGACATCCTTGCGGGCGCCACTCTGATCCAACACGGTGAGGGACACTGGTTGCTGGAAGGGCCAGGGCAACAATGAGTCAAAGTCACCTCTCATGAGCACAATGTAGAGGGAGAGGTGGGTGCCACGACCTGACCCATCCCCATTCAGGTAGGCCCGAGCTCTCAGCTTATATCCACTGCGGCTCGTGTAGAAGGGTGCACTGAGCATGAAGGGGGAGCGACCTTCACCGGCAGCCGCTGCCTCCTTCTTCTTCTGGTAGTCGCGGATCTTCCAGATGAGCTTTCCATTGTAGGAGGTGGACTCCAACTCCCGAAAGCGCTCCTCATTGCGCTGGAACTGGTCCACGTGGATATTCAGGAGCCGGGAATGACGCATGTAGTTATCCTCCAACATCACTACAGAGAAAGTACATAACAACTATGGAAATGGTTCTCTCTTATACAGCTCAGGCTACGAAACAGGGAGTAAAAATTCAATAAATAAATTGGGTAATGTTTAAACTTTTAGGCTAATGAAAGTAATCTTAGAGAATCAATTCTAAAACTATAAGAATTAAAGAATGTGTCAAGCTTAGGTACTAATTTCAGTGGGTAATCCTGTATCACTTTGTTGTAATGATGTTAACAATATAAGCCAATATAATGTCTTATTTAGCACTGTCAGTTTCTAGGTGAATTCTCACTGATTGATCTCAGAAGACATTTTGATCGTGAGCAGATGTGCAGGGGTTGACAAGGACTTGGCAAGATCCCTAGGCAAGATGGCGGCGTGGTAGCACGCAGCAGCCACTTCAGGTCCTCAAATATGGTGTTTCCTATGGAGGCTGAAGAGAGCCAAACTCCCCACTCCCATCCTCACCACCTTATACAGGGGGATGATAGAGAGAGTCTTGACCAGCTGTTTCACCGTGTGGTATGAGAACTGCATAGACTCCGACCGCAAGACCCTACAGCAAATTGTGAGAAGAGCTGAAAAGATCATCAGAGTCTCTCTACCCTCCATCGATACCTCATGCTACAACTGCTGCATCCGCAAAGCCATCAGCATTCTGGATGACCCCTCTCACTACTCTCATGGGCTCTTCGCCCTTTTGCCATCTGGTAGAAGACACAGGAGCATCTGTGTCACCACCAGCAGACTCCGCAACAGTTTCTTCCCTGAGGCAGTCAGATTACTCAACACCCTGCTGCCTCCTAACGCTCACCTGGCACAGTCAAACAGCTAACCCAGCATGACTCCATACACTACAAACTGCCTTCAGTACAGCCCTTTTTTTGTTTTGTCCTGTGTATTTATTGTCCTGTACTCCTGTTTTGTGTTCCACTGTATACAAGCTGTACAGCGGAATGACAATAAAAACAACTTGAACTTGAACTTAGAGGGATACAGGGGTGTGGGCTCACCCAGCCTCTCCTTGAGACCCTCGATGGCAGAAACCTGCTGTTTCAGGCTGTCCAGAGAGCCCCTCAACTGGGCCAGCTCTGTGCAGCCCAAGTCCTGACTGAAGGCTCTGGTCAGCTGCTGCAGTTGCAGCTGGACAGAGTCCACCCTGTCCTTCTGCTCCTCAAGGGACCTCTGTGATAGACATGATTAACAGCCACATACTCACACACAGTACATCACTTAAAAGATCACATCATGAGATGAACATCACCACCAGCTAAAAACAAGAACAGCATCATTTTTGTAAATTTTACCAAAACTAAAAGTTTTTGATAGTTGCAACCACTTTACTAGTTTAATGTTCAGTCTATGAGAAGATCGTTTGATTTAATACCATATCACTAAGAAGGTGATATTACCAGGATTCTGGGACATACCTGAACAGTGCCGATCATGTTATCACATCTGGTCATCTCTTGTACCAGTGGCTTGACCTGATTCTCCAGGCTGCCGGCCAAGCTGGTTCTTTCCTGGAATTCATGGTGTTTCAACACCAGGCTATGCTGCAGGTCATCAATCTGTTTGAAAATCACTTTGCGTTATACCACTCAGTTAACACTAAAACATGACAATCTTTTACATTGTAATTCTTATTGATGGATCCTTCAACTCTTTACGGGCTTGTGGTTTCAGTTTGAATTTCTCCAAGTCTACAGGTTGCATATGGTTGTAATGCCATAGTTCCCAATCTTGAGCAATCCTTCTTCATTTTCTTCTGAAGGTCCCATATTAGGGGTGGTCTTCCGTCTTCTTTGTTTGCAGTTTCTCAGATACCAGATAACGACCCTGATTTTCCAGCTCTCCTCTTTCATTCTTGCTATATTGTTCATCTCTTTACTGACATAAGTTTCCAAACCATCTATGATTCCCTTTTTTCGCAATTTCTGAGGCTAAACGTGTTGATTTTGTTTATGTTACAAAACTATCTCTCTGTTCTCTGAGTAGTGATGAGACTTTTATTTGGCTAATGTGATATTCCATGTTTCAAATGTTCTACATACAATATAATCAATATACTGCTTTAAAAATTCTTGGTTCCTGATCTTATGGTGCTGTTCTAATGGGAGACAGGGGAACACGAATTTGACATGTTTAGCATGATGAATGTGCTAAAATCTTCCCTCCCTGCACCTCCCAGAGCATCCAGGAACTTCAGACTCATTATTACAATGTACCTTACTGCATTATGTCTTCATGAGATGTTTCCGAAGACATCATGTTTTAGATGTAAGGCTGCTCTGGTCACTATGATACATTTATTTTAGGAATATGATACAATACATGCTTACTGAACTAGTGTTCAATCAACAATTCAAACGAGCTAGAACAAAAAATTTGATTTGACCATACCTGAATTATTGTTATTCCACAACTTAAATTCTGTGCAAGGAAATCTATTCATAAATTGATAAATTCATAAATTCATGGCAATCTCATGTTTGCTTTACAAGAACTCAACTTACAAATTCAATTTACAAATCATTATTGCCCCATTTAATCACATCTAACTGGAAATTTTTAAATATCATTTAGGTTTACAAGGAACAAATATAGCTGACATCAACAATGACTATTGTTATGTTAGGTTTATTTTTCCATTAGGGACACCCATAGTACAATCTCTCTAAAAGTAGCAAAATAACAGTCTACTCATCATCACATCTTTCTTAAGTTCTCATACCTGTTTCTCCAACTTAGTATTGCTCTCCAAAACAAGGACCAGGTGATCATTCAGTGCAGCATCCTCATGGGCTTGAACCTTTACTCGTTTCTGCTACTTAAAACAAAACAGATTTTTTACGGTTCTAAAAAAAATCTTTCATACTTTTTCCAAATAGAAATTCCTCAGAATCTTACATTGTTGCAAAATGTAAAAACATAAAAAGTAAATAAATTCACCAGTTAGTTTGTGTATATATTTTAGTTTGTTTAGCATTATATTTTGTATATTTTATATTTTTCTTTAATATCTTACATTTCTATGTATTAGCATTGACCTTAAAATTTTAGGGTTGCAAGTATTTCTTCAACAGTAGTCAACAAGTCTTGCCACTTTATTACAGAGATAAATAGTTTAAGTTCAATAATGTATATTTTATTGGGTATGTCTGCCAACTTTATATACAAAAAATACTGATGTATCCAGTAATTGTGTCTACAAACCCTGAAAGAACAGCCATATTTCTTGTACATGCAGTCTGTTTCAACCTCAGGACACTCAAGGTAATGCTCTTTAAGCTGAAGATATATCAGAGAGAAACCACTAGTTAATAATAAAGCACAGATGCACTCAGTTTTATTATATCACTGCTAAACTGCACCTACAGAATACATACTTGAATGCACTGGTAATGAGAGGTACGGTTAACTCAGTAAAGATAAAAAATTAAAAGTCTGTAATAGTGGAAATAAATGGAAGTCCTCACTTGACAAAATACATCACCTCGTGTCTTTTTATCATCTGGTCACAGTTGTTGGGACATGGGACTTTGACCTCAAGGCAGGTGGAGTTTCTGTGGTCCTAAAACAATTGAAATATTTTTTTAAAAAATTAGAACAATTAGACAGCACAGTAGCTGTAGATGAAACCTTGGTGTATCTTTTCTTTGGTTTTCAATGTGCTTAGAGGGCTTATATCTGGAAAAGATCGCCCTTTGTTGCAACCTGAAGAGACAGAAGGTGGAAGCAGATGACGTGGTGTGAGCAGCATATGTGGGACCATAGAGGGTTGTGGGTGCTTAAATGCTTTATTTGTGTGACAATGATGCTGAGAGTAGGGGGCGGTATAATACTTCTCTCCTGAATTTTCATTTCCACAAACTCCATTAAGAGAAGACATCCATCCAGCCATTATCAATAGCCACTTGCCCAGTGCAGCGTCACGGTGATCCAGAGCCTATCTTGAAAGCATAGAGCGCAGGGCAGACTACACCCTGGCGGAGATCAGTCCATCTCAGGGCACTTACACACATTAACTCACCTATGCACATACACAGTAAGGGCAATTTAGAGGCACCAAATCACCAGAAACACATGCTTGGTCTGTGGGAAGAAACCAGAGCACCTGCAGGAAACCCATGCAAAGACTAATGTCCAGATTAACGTTTTAAAAGCTGTAAGATGCAGCAGGACCCACTACACCACCATGCCTCCGCAAAAAGAGGACATTTTGAACAATAAACTGTCTGATGCTTAAATTTAAGAATTGCTTAAACTGTGTAACTTTGTACTTTCTACTATTATGATGTTGCTTAAGTGGTGCTCCTGTACAAACCAGTTACTTCATGACTATTACACCACATTCTTCCCTAGGACTTGAATTAGCAAGCTTCAGGTTTTAAGTCCCTGTGCTCAATGTGCTGTACTAGTCTTGTTTGTATTCTTGAAAATACAGTGACATAGTAACAAATATTCATGATGCATAAGAGACTTCTCTGTTACTGCTATGTTTTTGTGGTACTCAATGTAATGAACCTTCTTGCAAACCAACACAAAAAGCAGTAGTGACTGAATGTTCAAACTGAAATCTTTCAATGTAATGTGCTGCTCCAAACCATGGGCTGGATACTCACCATGAGATGAATTACAGCATAATGCTTCCTGCAATATGGACAGGGTTCCAAGCGATAGCGGCACTGGCTGTCAAGGTGATCCCCCACATCTTTGCGGAACAGAGTCTCGGAGCAACCTGAGTTGGGGCACTGAACTGACTCATACTGACATATCTTCAGGTGATCCTAGATGGGACAAAAAAGTGGGAGAGGTAGAGAGATGGAGTGAATGAGTGCAGGAGGGAGAGAGAACGTAAGTGAGTGATAGAAGTGGACCGACAATGAGAGGGCACAATGAAGATGGATGAGAAGAATGGGAGAAGCAAGAGAAGGGAGATTGCAAAATATGAAGCAACTTTACAGACATTCAGGTATACTGTGTACAACCACTGTTAACCACGTAAGAAGTGTAATCATTAATGCAACACACAACAAATGTGTAAGTACAAAACAATTTGCGGCAACCTTCAATAACTTTAGGGATAGTATTAAAAACCTAAATATTTTTTAAAAATCTACCAAAATCAACCATTAAGCTTTCATCTTTGGTCTAACCTAAACATCCTCAAAGGTCATAAAGCCAGATGATCACTGGAGGATCCCCACTCTAGAACATCAGGAGACATCTAGCACACATGCTACCTGTCCAACTACCATCTAAAACAGAGCTGAGGACATGTGTTCTTTGTGCAACTTGAATAACCTGCTAACCAAACTTTGGATACTTAGATTCTTAGAATTTTAATTTTTTGATTCTTAGAACCTTTTTGTCAAATTCCTTATTACATCTGTGCTTAGTGAGATGCCCCTTCTTAGCTCATCTACCAGTCTTACTGTTTATCTTGCTTGAAACCTACATTAAAGTCACACCTTTGGATCCACCCGGCAGCAAGTCGGGGTTGTTAAAAAGACTCAGCCATTTACCATGGATACAGCAGCAATGGGATGGAGTCAGAGAGGTAGTAACAGCTCAAAGTAACGCACTTGAAAAAGCATCTGGCTTGCCTGAGAATACTGAACAAGGAAGCAGAAGAATTGCTACAGTGCTTTAAGAAGGATGCTGTTGACCCAACACCACTAACACAACCAGCTTCTCTGCTGTCTCATAAAGGCTGGCAGAGAATGGGTCATCAGACTGGTGGAAAGGATTTCTGATCCACTGTGACTGGTTAAATCATAAAAAATGTAATTTCCAAAATAAATATGAAAAAGGTGGAAATTTCCGTAAGGATCTAGTAATGAGGGTGACATGTGGAAGGCTCTGGAAAGTTCATCTAGGATGTAACGCTGGTCAGCTTAGCAAAACATTTCCCTCTGAAGAATCCTCACTTGTTTTGTCTAATAAACTTTACACCTTGCTTATGGTTGTGGACAGCAGTGCCAAGATGCACCTGGGATCAACTCCCCAGCCAGCCACAAATTACTCCATTATGAATTTTTGTGTGGCCTGATGCCATATTTCCTAGTTCTCATATTTTATTAAAGTGTTTCTCTTTTGTCTTAAACCTGATTGGTTCATGAGCCCCGACCACGAGGCGGACATGGGGCCTCTCCGGAGATAAATATATGTCCTCTTCGGGAGTACCTCAAAGCACTTTGTGACTTTCTGTTGCCGGCAAAATTTTGTGTCACGCTTTAACTGAATCTCAATTGTATTAATAAAAAATTTTACTTTAGTAGCTGCAAGAGTCCTTGCTATTCACCCAAATACATTAGGTTAGTGGGTGAGTGAATAAGTGAATTCTGAGAATATTTGGCCAAGTTACAATTTGGCTCCAGTCATGTTGTCAATGACTGCTAATGACTGGACAAATCTTCTGATTTCTTGGCTGAGCTTTTCTGTTCGCATGTTGTGCTGTCTGTATGTTGCACAAATACACTCAGTCCATGTTATTATCACTTTGTATGATTTCATTTACTATTCATTTATCTCAAATGATACTTGTTCAGTAACAGAGCAGCTAGACTGAAAAACACTTATAATCTGCATTGGTCATAAAAATCACACATTTGAATCCACCCCAATCCTATATTGCATTGTTACATACATACATACATACATACATACATACACACACACACACACACACACACACACACACACACACACACACACACACACACACACACACACACACATTTCCTGAACCGCTTGTCCCATACGGAGTCGCGGGGAGCCGGAGCCTACCCGGCAACTCAGGGCGGAAAGCCGGAGGGAGAGGGGACACACCCAGGACGGGACGCCAGTTCGTCGCAAGGCACCCCAAGCGGGACTTGAACCCCAGACCCACCGGAGAGCAGGACCTGGTCCAACCCACTGCACCACCACGCCCCCTTTGCATTGTTACATTTTCATTCATAAATAATGGTGCAATAATTAATGAGAAGAAATAATTAATTAAAATTGGTAATTGCTCATTTGCCTCTCGACATACCTGCAAACGACATAAAGTCACCTTACTCGAGCAATTCGGAGCATTGGTGCAATATATTTCTAGATTGGCTATTTCTCTTTTACAACAATTGTCTTGAAAAACCTGGAAAAAACAATCGAACAGTGTTAAAATAAAATTAAACAATGACAATTAATGTTTGCTTTAAAAACATCTGAATTTTTCAGTATTGTGTATTGGGTCAAAATTCTGAAAAACAAGTATTCTAACTACTAGAGTTGCTAAATTTAAATATGTCCTGAGGGTGTACTGTAAATCATCAGTCACTTTTTAGTACAATGCCTGATGGTAGTGTGGTATGCAAACTAATCTTAGTTTAGACAAACACTTAAGGTATTTTACCAATCATAACCTCACCTCATTGGCTTTAATAAAACTGTCGTCAATGGGGCATTTTGGAGTTATATCACTGTCCCTGAAGGACAAAAACATTGGTCAGCAGTTACTGGTGAAATCTAAACACAGTAGGTCCCCGAATTACGAACTGTTACTTTTTTGAGAAGTACTTAGTCTTAATTTTTTCACAGAGTTGCAACATCAGTTGAAATCATGGGGCAAAGTCTCACCTGATTCATTAACAGATAGCGACCAAAACAGTAAGCACTGTCTTGCATTTTTGAACACCCCACTCTACCTCTGGCCAGCGTTGTTGCTCAACTTTGCGTTGCATTCCACTAACAGACTTTTTGAGAAACGGACCAACTCTTGGTCCTCTGAAGTTCGTAAGTGGAGGACCCACTGCATGTAAATCAATGATATGCAAAAATGTTTTTTAAAATTCAACTTCTCACAATTAGATATGCAGTTTTAGACCATAGTAAATGATGACAGTTCACTTTTATTGTATCATCAAAATTGCATGTGTACCACATTTAAAAAGCCTGCGGTTCATCAGTAAAATACAGCATTAGCATCGTTCCTTACAGAAAACCTTGGATGCACTGGTAGCAGAAAATGTGCCCACAGCCTGTCTGGTGTGGATTCAGGACCACCTGTCCACAGGTAGGACACACATACTGATCTTCCAGCTTCTCCACAAACTTGAACTCTCGGGTCATCAACGCAGCGTCAAACTCCCATGACCCAGCGGTGCCCGAGTTCTGGCGGGATAGGCCACCCCCTCCAAAATCCATGTCAGTACTTTCCTTGGACGCCATGGACCTTGACAGGTTTGAGAGACAGATTTACCACTATTGATTTGCTGGACACCACAGAAAGAAAACTGAAGGGACAATATTTCACACGCTGTCCGAAACATACGATGTGGAACTTGCCGTTTTTACTATATAAAATGTACGCTTATCTTAAGAGGAAACACAACTTTAACACACACACACACACACACATTTTCAGAGCCGCTTGTCCCATACGGGGTCACGGGGGAACCGGAGCCTACCCGGCAACACAGGGCGTAAGGCCGGAGAGGGAGGGGACACACCCAGGACGGGACGCCAGTCCGTCGCAAGGTACCCCAAGCGGGACTCGAACCCCAGACCCACTGGGCAGCAGGACTGTGGTCCAACCCACTGCGCCACCGCACCCCCTACAACTTTAACATGTCGCTGGAAATATAAGCAATGGAATCCTGCTTTGTATGTACAAATGGCAGTTAAAAGGTGTATGGTTAAAATTTCTGCAGAAAGCAACCGAAAATTTGGTTGTCTTCCCAGCGATTCTCAGAGATGTAGGGCGCCTGTGTGTTGCTCTGCTCTGGCCCTTCTGTGCAGCCGTACCACACAAAAATTGCCCAGGTTACCTTGGCGCGCACACTTCTCACTCGTACCACAGACACACGGCTCAAGCAGCGACGGAAAATGAAGCCGAAGGACGGCTCGTACAGCCTCCGGGGCGATGTAAAAATTGGGCCCCCCACAAATAAATTCCCCATTAAAAGTGAATAAGCACCCTATCGACATTGATTCGACACGATTTCCAATCATTGCGGCTTTCTCCAAGGGCAAAAAAGTGGAACTAAAAAACCAAGAGAGGCAAAGAGTCAAAGGCAGCTGCACAGTCAACCAGGGAGGCCATAGTTTGTTCACTTTTGACGGGCTCTTGTGACTCGTCACCAATGCAGCAATTAGCACTACATGTCATTACTGGAGTGCATATAAACGTAGAACTTAATGATGTCCTCACAAGAGCAGCACTTAAGTGTGTCTGGCAAGCGCGAGCGCTGCTGTCGGTTCACTTGCACGCTGCTAAAATTGTCTCGCGAAATTCCCCGCGCTTCCTGCCAAAGTGGCGGCAAGAGCAGGAGGCCCTGCGTCCGTCTGCGTCCGGCTGCGTTCGTCTGCGTCCGAACTCGATCCCACCCCCTCTCACCTCCTCGTGTTTGTGTTTAACGCGCGAACGGATGCAATACTCATTGAACATACTTCTATTTGTAGGCCCGCAGAAGAATGGTCCAGGTGACATGCAGCCAGTAGAAATTAATAACGCATTCCTTTTATTCAATCTGTTAATGCCGTTCGCTGGAAGTCAGCTGTTGGTTTCTGCTAGTAGTCACTAGTGTGGTGCTCCTTAATTTTATTGTGTGTGACGGTTTCTAGTGGTCAAATACGGAGCGTACCGTTATAATTGGTGGACTCTGCTCTCACTGAGACTCTGTCCTGTCACACAGGAGTGCCACACCTCCATTAGTCAAATGACACATAAAACCTTCAGATTTTCTTCTCCACAGCACAATTTCATACATCACACACGAACGTTACCCGTTTTTTAACGTCGAGCGCGCCAGTTCTCTCCGTGGTATATATGCCATAAAATATAACCCCGTTCTTCTTTTTTGTTTTTTTTTGTTCTGTTTTCCATAGCCAGGCAGGTAGGTGAAAGTACACGTCTTGATTTGCACGTTGTTTAACTTTCACGCGCGAACGTTTTAGCGCGCGTGTACGAGCATATGGAGGTGTGCAGGAGCGCTGCGCACGAGGGGAATCCCCGCTCGCGCACGGGCATCTTCTGCCCTTTCCTTTCCTCCGCACAAGTTGTTTTAACACTCGCTCCAAGCGACTTTCTTCGGAATATAATACAGCAATTATTTAGCCTCGGCTCACTGATCTGATGGCAGACCTCCGACAAAGGAGGTTGCAATTTTCTCATCATTCCTAAAGTGAAAATATTTACTTTCGGTTTCCGTAGAGCGCGTGCGATCGAGCCCGGCGTTGCGTTGTGTAGCGAGCGCGCGCTGCGATGCTCCATGCGTACCTGCTGCCCTTGATCTGCCGATGAAATATCTTGTCGAGGCGAAAGCTCTCCGACGACCGGCTGCGCCTTGTTCATTGATAAGTGCGGGCGCGCGCGCTCCGGGGCTCGATCCGACGGCGCGACCGCGAACCTTCAGCAGCGCGCCTGGGGAGCAAAAAAATAAAAAAAAAAAAAAAAAAAAAAAAATAAAGGAAGTCGTCCGTCCTAAAACAAAAAATGAAGTCAAATGACACGCAAATAGTGCGCGTAATATGTAAATCTTTCCGCTTCAGCTGGACGCAGAAGTGCTGAAATAGTAATAGAAATGATAATAAGCCGGACCCGGCATCTATGTCCATCGTCTCTAGAAATCCGAGGTTTCTATATATTATATTGTTACGAAGATGCTGTGAAAACTGCTCGCGCTCCCTTTAGTTTACATCTTCATAATGTCTTTGAAGTCGTGGTTTCAGTGGAGTACGAATGCAGAGGAAATCATCTTAAAGATGATTTTTGCGTTATTCTAGCGTTGCATTGACGGTTTGGCAACCTTTCCTTTATAAATTATTACGCACATCTACTGGGCATATATTGATCATCAGCGACACGGGGGCGACAAACAACCCCGAATATTTACAACCCGAGTATTTAAATCAAGTCAAGGTGATACTTTTCAAAAGTTCCATGATCTATGATGAGGTTGTTATGTTCCGATCATAAGGCACGCTGCAATGCGCCGCACCCAGGCCAGGAAGACACGATTTAACACGCGAAAAAGTACAACAAACAAAGCAATACTATACTCATACTGTATGCGCCCTGGCAATGAAGAAGTTAAAAAAAAGCTCCAAGGTGCAAGGCAAAAAAATTTAGCCACATCCGTTTCCTAACAGCGCTTATTTATTCGGACGCGAAAATGTGGCTGCGGAGCGTTTTTAACAGACAGGTTAAGTTTTCCTGAACGGATGTAGCAGCTGCAACGCAACACGAGAGGAGTCTCGGTGGGGGGGCCGCTCGCCACGGTCGCGCGAGCACGCGCTCAGCGCCGCCCTGGCAACGGAACGTTCACTCACTCATTCATTGTACTTGTGTGTACAAACGGCCGCTGAAATTATGATTTCGAACCCCTACGAAGGAGAAAAGTGAATACAATCAGGAAAGAGGCAGTTCAGACTAATTCCAAATTTAATCATGTTTTATGACAACTTGTATGTAACAAACAATATAACTGGAAGTAAACCAAGACAGGTTAACACATGCATACATTACATTTCAGATTACATATATATATATATACACATATATATATATATATATATAAAAATGTCTTTCAAAGCACAGAGCTGCTATATCCAGTATATACAGACAGTTACCTACTCTGAAGCTACATTTGAGGCTCAGATCCTCATGTGCCGCTTGCTAAGAACACCGCATAGGACATATTGTTATACTTTTAATTAGAAAGGAATATAACATGTTTTTTTTGCCATTTGCAATTGCCTTTTGATACCACAAGTTCTACTTATGCTTTCACTACTTAACAAATAATACATAGTCTTTGAAAAAGTAAAGATTTATATAAAGGAAAGAATTTCAGGTGCTTTTGTTTTCAGGTTTCTGTTTTTTTACATCTCAGATTTATTGGAATTCATATTAATAGTGCCAGAAACTTCTAATATGAAATTCAGTAGGAAATTCAGAACCGTGTGAAATCAACATGATCTATGCCAAGTTTCTGGTAACTGTACAGTTAAAACATGACTTCAGCCTGCAGGTCAACTCTTCAGTCCTAAAAAGGCATAACCCTAAATCGATGGAATGTGTTTGCAAGATAATGGTATAAAGAAAAATGACTCAACCTCCAAGGGTCTGTACTTTCATCAGCTACACAATGAAATAACACTCATTTGCAAAAATATAATAATAGATTTGCACCAGCCTTGTAAAAATCTATACATGCAATTCACATTGACTAATAGGGAAATTCAAAGTGTCATGCAGCATAATTAAGGCAAAAGGGCATGAGCTGTTCAAGTTCCAGCAGCCTTCATTTTAAAACTACACAGAGGTTCAGTTCTCCAAGACAATAGCACAATATTAATCAGCCTACAAAACTTTTATTTAAAGCCACATAAAAAAAACTTGTGTTCTTTAACTGTTATTATATCCGGTTTTGGAAAACACCAGTATTCTATGTTCCTGAGTCAGTGACCAAGTTAGTCTCTTACTAGGAGAACAATGACACTGCCTTACATGAACTTTCCACGGTTCACATTTTGAAAACACTGGCAAATTCATAAGGCGCTTTCCATAAGATTGTTGTATGACAATGGAAAAATGTCAATGCATTGGACAATCTTTTTCTCAAATTCAAAAACAAGCTTAAAAACTGATCTGAACCTCTATTACACAGTCAGTATTCAACTTGCTGAAAAGTCTTATTCCATTTTTCTTGATACTGCATACAGAATGAAAAGCAATTAGAACAGATTTTTTTATACTAAGGGGATTTTTAGTTACCATACCACAGCACCCATAGAAAAATAAAAAGCTTATCTGCATGAGACAAGCCTTTATATATATATATATATATATAAAAAATAAAAAATAAAAAAAAAAAATCAGCAATGGAAAAACAACTAAATTACTAAAGTACAATACTGCAAAAAAAAAAAAATCCTTAGTTGCCAATAAACATCAAATCTTTTTCAGCTTTTGAATGTTTCATTGTTAATTTCTGGTACTCTTCTATTAATGTAAATTTCTCAAGTCTTCCAATACCCAAAACACAAAAAAAAAAATCCCAGGGTAGCAAACAAAAAATTTTTTACACTTGTCAAACAACATCTATTAATTTGCACAGTTCAGAAATAAATACAAAGCCACAAATGATATCTGCTTATACACAACATACAATATTTTAGTCCAAAATGGGTTAAGACTATTGTAAGAGGAGTTTTGGGAGGGCAAGGGAAGGGGTAGACAAAACCATGATATTACTCTTGCAAAACTGCATGTTCTCAGTGCAATGAGGAAGATGGTGTCTCAGCTTGGATGCCGATCAGCGTGGGTGGCTGCTGGCCACTGACGGTGGGCATGGAGGGCCTGGGGTTGAGGCGGGGGGGCATGGGGTTGGAGGGCCGGATGAGGGGCGGAGGCTGGTTGAGCGCGGGCCGGAGGAAGCGAGCCTGCTGCTGCAGGGGTGGTGGCTGTCTGTGGAGGGCAGGGGTGGCGGGCAGTGATGGCCGCAGCAGGGGCGGGGGCTGGTTCAGGGAGGCTGTGCCGGTGGCCGAGGTCTGGGCCAGCGAGGCCTGAGCCACAGGTGATGGGCCTGATGCTGGGGTCATCTGGCCCTGAAGGAGAGACGGTTAGTTCGGATCTGCATTGCAGCAGCTAGACAAAGACCATCTGACTGACAACTTCATTTCATTCATGCACTGGTTTATTCAATTTTAAATGTCATAAAATGAATGATCCAAAAACAAAATGAAACAAAACAAAAACAAAACAAAAAAAACATGAAACAAAATTAAAAACAGCAAAATAAAGTAATTTTTTTCATATTTATCAGAAAAATCAAGCATAAATGTTTCTACAGAAAGTTATGATATTCTAGGTATAATCTGCAAGTTAACAATTCAAAGCGTTTACACTGATAGAAAGGCTAAGCCTATTTGATGTCATCCTTCTGAAATTAATGTCAAAAGAAAACTCAAAGACGCCATACAACTTGTCAAAAATGGCTGCAACACATTTGAATATGAACAAACAACAAATACGCTTGGAAGGTCAAACGAAGCTTTATAGTGGAGCTCTTGCACTCAAATGTAAGCAATGTCTGAGTCTGATCAACACATCCTTAAACCAGGAACTATATGTTCCTCTGAGTGATTATAGAAATAACAAATTGCCACAGAAGAATAATATACCCCCTGGGGAAAAAAATTAAAATTGCCCTACATATATTATCATTTGTTACAACAATTTTTTTAACAGAAGACTCAAAACCATATTTCATAGATAGCTACATACTATCTACAGGTGTTAATGGTTTTTAAGGGAAGAGGAACGTTCCACCACCTCGTCCTCCTCTTCATCCGTACTCTTCCCTGAAGGAGTGTTGGAACTATTCTTCCCCTCTTCCCCTGAGGTAGCGGTATCACCGTTGGGGGCACGTGTTCCCTGCTCTGCCTCCCACTCTTGGAGCACTTCTTCAAGATTAAATCGGCGACGGTAATTCACGAAGAAGTTTTTTACCTGACCTACAGTTTTGTTACCGATAACATCAGCAATAGCTTGAAAGTCTTTCCCATATTTCCGAACACCTGAAGAAAAAGACAAGTTGAAGCATCATGTAAACCAATAATGACATGGGCTAAAACTAAGAACTGAAATGCCATCAGTCTTTAAAAATAAGACTTGTTTGTTTTTACACAGTTCACCACAGTCATATTATTGCCTTTTACCTTGAACTGCAAGAAGCTGCTCATCAGTTGTCCAACGGGCATTAACTTTCTGGTTGCACTAGATGAAACAAAAACGTAATTAAATCCAGCACCTTGAGAATTAAAGTACAAATGCATACCATAAACCATTCTGCATTCAGAGAATTTTGTAATAATTAAATGCAAAAAAGAGAGGCAAATTCATACAACACGTTCAAATCATTTGTTTAAAAGAAGTTGTTACCTCAGGCAATCGTAACTCCTCAATACCATTTTCGAGTTTCTGTTTAAGAGCACTATTCAACTGTTTTGCATTCTGCACCTGAAAGAAAGCAACAAAACGTAAAGGAACACAATCAAAACATGACAACTGAATATAACTTCCACATGTTTAAGACCATGTAGTAAAGAACACCAATATAAATTTACGAGCTTAACATTGCTTGTTTTTAGAAAAGCAATTCTGTTGCATTACAACACAGACTTATTTATGCACTACTTTGTGGTTCAAGAGGGAGTCAATACACTGCAGAAATTATGCATGATGAAGTGAGGTTGCGATACCTGTCTTTTCAAGGAGACTAGTTCCATATCCAGTTGTCTAAGGACAGTGTTCGCAGCAGTGGCGCTACAGGAGACAGCTACCACATCCTCCTGAGTGAGGTACATGCCTTTGGGGGGGCGGCACTTGGATCGCTGGGAATGGTGGCGATGTTGAAGAGTCTGATGCTCCCGACGACCCATCCCAATTTTAGTAGTTGGGGTTGGTGGCTCAGCGTGACTCGGCTAAAGGTTGCAAAGCAACAACAAAGACAAATGCGAGACACTTTTATTTTATAAACCTTGACACATCACGGCAACTGAGTGCTCACGCAATGGCATGTCGTGTTTTCATTGTCAGTAATTGTTATTGCACAAATTCAAATTTCAAAATTCATAACTGTTCAAATCTAGGTATAATTAGGGAATTACCTCTTTTTTAGTCTCCTTAGTTGGATCATAGTCACTATCATTCGCTTCAATTGGATTGGCTTCTTCCATTTCTTCATCACTACCGTATCAAAATGCTTTGTTATTTTACTGAGTACACAGACAAATAATTCCTGTAACACATGTCTGGAAAACCTTACCTTTCGTCTTGATTGCTTCGGCTGGCTAATTTTCGGGCCTGTCGATCCATTAAACTTGTCCGGGAACGCGTCTTTTTCCAAGAGTAGTAGTACTTCACTAAACTGGAAATAGATTTGTCTGGCAGCTACCAGGAACAATACCAAGAGTTACCTCATTAAAGTGAAGATTACACAATCAAAAACACAGCCTTCAACAGCATATAAAAAAAAAACAACCTTTAGAACTTTAGTTTTGCAACCTTGGCCCTACTTCATCCTGACAAGTTGCTTATCTACACCATAGAGTATTTCTGTTTCGTTTCTCTACCAGAACAGTCTAAGCTCCTTCGCTCAGTCCCATAGCTTTCTCCATAACAGTACCAGAACAACTGGGGCAGATACCGCTGGACCTCTGCTGACTTTTGATCTGGAGGAAGAGTTGTTACCCTGCTCTGTACCCAACAAAGCTCAGTGACAGCACATTTCCTAACACTTGGTGTCACGTGAACAGCAGTTCCCTTCAAATTGAAACACGTTGTCTCAGTAATCATTTTGACATTCAGGCTTTGATACATGGCAATGTCTGACCTGTACCGTATTTTAAGTCAGAGTACAGAGCAAGTGACACGTAACGTTTGGAAGTTACCATTTGTTGAATCCTGTGAAAACTTTTGCCGTGAAAGCTGAAGGCCTGCTCAAACAACACTTTGTCCTCCACAGTCCATTCATCAGGAAAGGGGGTAAAGTTGGGCAGGTCAGCCAGAGATTTCTCGATGTTATGCTTGTGCCAAAATAACATGCCCAAGGCCTGAAGATGAAAGAAGAGACCAGAAGTTTTCATTTGTACTGGATAACATAAATGTAATCATTATTTCTGATCTTTGCTGTGGTATCAAATACATACTGTATGCTACTGTACTCTGATTTACCAACACAAGATTAAACCAACCTGTTCAACATTATATCCATGCTTCTCTTTTGCAATTGCAATATATTCATCCACTGTGGAGAAACAACATCCGCATAAATCAATCTGAAAAATCAAAGATATACTCAACATATAACATCAAGTACAGTAACTTACATTTAGTGTCAACAATGGTGTGATAAGGAGACCACACAAGCATCCCTCCACTGTCCTTCTCGCTGTACTTTGTGGACCCTGCCAAGTTCAGGAAATGTATAAAAAATTGACACATTAATTATTAACAATATATATTTCACATATGTATACCAACTAATACCCACTCTGAGCACAGATGCTGCATAACTCCAACCTTTATAGAAGGCATTTTTTTTGTACTTGCTATGCACCAAGAAAATACTATATTACAGCAAAATACTGTAAGATGTACTACCGTGAACCGACATCATTACAAGCAAAGTTTCACCAATTTTTAAATTGTAGAGTAAAAGTGCACAATAACAACTGAGCTGAATCACATTAAATAGCAGTTCTTGGTTTGAGAGTCACTCCATGTGTTACAGGCAGAATCAAAAGCTAAAGTTTATCAAGTACGAGACTTGGATCATGGTCTCAAAATGCTGGAAATGGTGACTTTGAAGGTCAGCAGCATCTCTTAGCCAGGTTACCAAGGCCACTGGGACTGTACTAACTGTACATTCTGTACTTTCAGCAGCCCACAGGAAGCATTTCATTTAACCCTAAAACTAACAGTATGTATGAAGAGTCAGTTGAAAAGTATATCCTGGCGTTGTTTTAGAAACATGCCATGTCAGAAAATCTCTCTCTTATTAGTATTAGTACCAGTGCCAGATGAGGTTCTAAAACAAGCAATCATGCTGTACACACAGGCAGCCTGGAGTGGAGGTCCCCATTCCACAACATGTGCTTCAAACACAATGTTTCATTATCATCTAATTCAAAGCATAACACAACTGTGAAGGCGCACTGTTAATATTTTGATACCTCTAATAAGGAAAACACTCATTTTCTAATCGTGCAATTGTATGTATGTGCTAATTAAATATTTCACCCCAACACTGTTTAAATTAATTTCAAACAAAAAAAAATCAGCAAAATTAACATCCGACACAAAAAATAAGTTGTACCGTAGCACAAAATTCTATAAAAATAGCAAATGATGAATTTTAAACCGTCTACCGAGGCTACCACTGCTAACGTCAGATAATGTACTGCTAACAAGATGGTTGATAGTCAATAATACTGCACCAGGATCGTATTCCGGTATTGTGGCTTGGTATTCAGATCCCACTCGCATTCCAACATCTGTAAAATAATAAATAGATGAAAAATATTTCCGTAACTCCATATTTATTCGACATAATAACAGTTTCGAGATGTTGTTCGAGGCTATACCATGCTCCTCGTCGCTGCCACTCTCTTCAGAAAAATGTCCATTCGACGCGTTGGACGGACTTTTCGTTCCATTTGAACGCCCCTTTCCGAGGTACTCAGATCCCTTTTCCATCATTCCGGGCATTTTAAAAAATATTTTTTATTTTTTTTCAAATAATTAAAAATCCAAACATGCAACGATCTGCTCCTGCGAGCTGTTTCGTGTCATCCCAGCTCTGCGCTGCGCTGCGCTGTCACCGTGCAAATGTCAGGTATTAATCCACGGGCCTTAAAACTCATATTTTCTGCACGAAAACACAACATGTTTATTCTAGATATTTTTCAAGCTCTCACTGCTCCATTTCTTAAAGTAAATTAGAGCGTTATGAGAAATTTAGTACTGACAACGACACGAGTACTGTGGAACTATTTCTTCGAGTGGAAGGATATGTGGCCGTTCTGTCGTACTGTAGTCCAAGTGCAGGTTGAGCGCGAGTCGGCTCGAGCACGGCAGAGTTATGAGGCGCAGACTTTAATTTTTAAAGCCAAAATTAGAGTCTTTTCGTTTCATTTCTGCGTTTTAAATTTTGCAGGCCTCTTGATATTTTTCTTTTTCTGATTTATTTTAATATATCAGATCTTACAAGTTTTTTAGTAAACGTCATCCATAGGCAGCGAACAGACCGAGTCGCGCCTCAGTACAGATGAAAAAAGGAATGTAATTAATGCTTTATTGTAAATCATATTCTTTTACATCACCGATCAGACCCGAAAATGTCAGTGTCGTTCCAAAAGCATAACATCGGTTATGCAAAACCTCATGCTATAAATAATTAAAAATGTTACCATGAGACTTTCGTTTCAGTTTTTATTAACCGCCGCCGGTCGTCCACTGCAGACGACGACAGTGTTCAAAGAGTTTACCCTGGAAACATCGGGTGGGAAGCGGGACTGGGAGGTTAAGAAATCGCATGACTTCCATTTTATTAACATAAAACAAGATTAAAATTGTACGGCTTGAAAATATTGAAAAAAAAAACAGCACCATCACAACTCTTTACTGAATGCCGACTGGACCAGTGTGTAGCGAAAGAATCATGTCCCCTGTTCTTCAGCACCGAGATTTATCATCATCATTGTAGCAAATGCCGATAATTTCCATTTTTATTAGAACACCCGGTGCACCAAAACAGGTACAAATGAAGAATATCAAGAGTAACTCAAAGTCAAAGTCAACTTTATTGTCACTTCCACAATATGTTTGGAACATACATCGGAGTGAAATACTGTCTCTCCTGGTGTGACATAGAGGACAACATATACAACATACTGTATACTATTCCTACTGCAGTACAGTTCACCATAACTAACTACTAAACTAAAAACACCGGAAAAAAAGTGCAGTGGTGTAATCGGTTCAATAAATAGAAATGTAAACGGGTTTAAAAGTGGTAGTGCAAAAAAGTGATTCTTTGTGCAATAATGGTGTTGAAAGATGGTTAGTGATGATGACCCAGTGTAGGTCGACGTGGAATGTGCTAAAGAAATACAGCGGCTATACTTTCGGATAGATCCCAATTTAAGTGAGGTTCCGGAGGACACTGTCAGGGACCTGAGAGGACAATCTCTGCAGACCGCAGGAAAGCGGCTGGTGTCCTTCTGGATGGGGGGTTTGGGTTCCAGTGGTGAGAGTTCAGGATTCTGTTATGTAATGGATGGTTATGGGTGGTACAGGGAGTTCAGGATCCTAACAGCTTGAGGGAAAAAGTTGTTGTACACTCTGATGGAGCTGGCTCGTATCCTCCTGTATCTCTTCCCAGATGGCAGGAGGCTGAAGAAGCTGTGAGAGGGGTGTGTGGGGTCACCGGCAATTTTGGAGGCCTTGCAGGCACAGCGGGCATGATAGATGGGGGATAGTAGGGAGGGGAGTGGGGTACCAATGATCTTCCCAGTGGTAGTCATGTGTTGTATGGTTTTGCGGTCAGAGACATTGTAGCTCCCATACCATGCAATTATACAGCTGGTCAGGATGCTTTCAATAGTGCCCCTGTTAAAGGTGTGCATGATGTGTGGTGGCACTCTTGTCCTCCACAGCCTCTGCATGAAGTATAGGATGCTGTTGGGCTTTCTTGGCCAGTGATGCAGTGTTGGTGGTCCAGGAGAGGTCATGGGTGATGTGCATCCCCAGGAATTTGGTGCTGCTGACTCTCTCTACAGCAGAACTGTCCATGGTCAGTGGGGGATGATGGGTATGAGCTCTCCTGAAGTTGATGACAATCTCTTTCGTTTCCCCCACATTTAGGAGGAGATTGTTGTTCCTCCACCACACAGCCAGTTGGTCTACCTCCTCTCTGTTTGATGTTTCATTATTGTTGCCGGTGAGACTCACATAGTTGTCTCATTGGCAAGCTTAATAATGTGGTCTGAGCTGGATCTTGTGGTACAGTTATGAGTCAGTAGGGTGAAGAGCAGGGGACTAAGTATACACCTCTGGGGGGCCCCTGTGCTCAGTATGGTGGTGCTTGAAGTCCTGCTGCCAACTGAACTCACTGAGGTCTTCCAGTGAGGAAATCCAAGATCCAGTTACAAAGGGAAGTGTTCAGGCCCAGCCGGTCTAGTTGGCCCACAAGTTGCTGAGGGATGATGGTATTGAATGCTGAGCTGAAATCAATGCACAGCATTCTGACATGGCTGTTCTTGTTGTCCAGGTGTCCAGAGCCAGGTGGAGGGTGAAGGATACAGCATCATCTGTGGACTGGTTGGTCCGATATGCAAACTGGAGTAGGTCAAGAGTGGGAGGGAGGATGGATTTTATGTATTGCATGACTAACCTTTCAAAGCACTTCATGATGATGGGGGTCAGTGTGATGAGGTGGTAGTCATTCAAGCAGGATGCAGATGAATTTTTTGGCAGCGGTGTTATGATGGTTGCTTTGAAACATGTGGGGACAACTATCTGGCCCAGTGAAATGTTGAAGTTGCTTGTGAAGACATCTTTAAGCTCTTCTGCACAGTCCTTCAGAACACGGCTAGGTATGTTGTCCGGGCCAACGGCCTTGTGGGGGTTGATCCTAGTTAGGGATCTCTTCCCGCTGGCTGTGGGCAGACACAGGATGTGGTCGTCATTTTAGAAAACACCGTTGTTTCTGTACTGGGAGAGGCTGCTGTGTCTGTGCGCCACCATCTTGGATCCGTTTTTCGAACTCGAAGGTCATCGTCTTATATAATATTCAGAAAGCTGTGGTCTGGTTTGGTCTTAACACTCGAGGTGTGTGGTTACAACATGTCAAAATCAAAAGAACTTTCTGAGACCCTCAGAAGAAAGAATATTGAAGCCTGTTGGTCTGGGAAGGGTTTTTAAGCCATTTCCAAGCAATCTGTAGTAAATCACTCCACTGTCCAAAAGATTGTCTACAAATGGAGATAATTTCAAACCACTGGCAATCTGCCCAGGTGAAGTAGTCTGACCAAATTCAGCCCAAGAGTTGATCAAAAGATGTTGCAGGGTCTCCAAGAGCCAGGATAACACCAAGGGATTTACAGGTAAAAGAAAGCACACAACTTTGCCCTACATGAAAGGTGTCAAAAAATATTCAGATGAACAACTAAAGTTTACCAGACAATGCCTTGGTGATGATCAGGACTACTGGAAGAATGTGTGCTGGGTGGATGAGACAAAGGCCGATCTGTGTGGTTGCAATGCCAGATGGAATGTTGATGTTGAACCATAAGTTTACCTTGCAACAAGACAATGACCCAAAACACTCAAATAAGACCACAAAGGAATGACTCCAAAAGTATAAATGGAGGGTTACGGAGTAGACAAGTCAAAGCTCACATCTTAACACCATGGAAATGCAGCGGGGGACTTGAAGTAGGCACTACACACAAAGAAACCCTCAAACATCACAAAGTTGAAGAAATTCTGTAAGGAGGAGTTGGCAAAAATTTCTGCAAGTCCACTAGATGAACAACCAGCTTTTGATCAAATTGAATGGTCACACATGCTTGCAACTCTTAAAAAACTTGGATTATATTTAACATTTGGTTCATAAAACTTATCACATTTACATTTGCACACCCTGAGGGAGCACTCATAACAAATGAAGAATTATCAGTATCATTCTGACTGTATCATGGGCACAAGTCAAGGCTGTCCTTGTTTCCTTTCTATAAGCTATACAAATGGAACCATAGGCCACAAAACATCAGACAACATCCCGTCCACAACACATATCACTTTATGTGGAAGACAACCTTCCGTACACTGCAGAACCAGAAAGCTCAATTCCACCACTGCCACACCTACTCTAAATATTTAGTTGTTTTTCAGGATTTACAAGGTACTGGGAGCAAAGCGACTTAATCACCTTATCGCCTGACATTGCTTCATTCTTGAACACTGTGAAGTTCAAAATTGCAAGATCCCTCAAATATTTTGGTATTTTCATTGCAAGGAAAGCAGAAGAACTGCTAAAATCAAACCGGCAAAAGAAGTTAGGGCAACTTGAACAAAATGTACAATTCTGGAAGACTTTGCCATGGCAAATTCAATGGCCATACTCTTAAGATTTTTATACCCATTTCATTTCAATCCATCTTTTATATCACAGAAATTTTTCAAGAAATTAGAATCAATAATAATTTAATTCACATGGGACTACAAGGCTGTTAAAATATCAAACAACCGCCTGTGCAGACTGAAGACCAAAGGAGGGTTTGGTCTCTCTAATTTTATATGCTATTATTGGCCAGCTAATCTGAACTGTTTCTCTGATTTATTTCTCAGATAAACCCGATGACATCCTTGAGAGGGTATTCATTGAACAGACCTCCTGCAGGTAAATGTCATTGGCTGCCTACTTAATGGTCCAATAAAAGTCTATGCAATTTTATGGAAGAATAATGTAGTAATACAGAATTCTTTTAAAACTTGGACACAGATCGAGGCCTGTTTAAAGGTCCCAGATATGTTTACTGACAATGCAATATGCAGTCATTATGTTTTCCTCCTGCTTTTGGTAGCAACGTTTTCTGCCAGTGTAAAGAAAAGGGGATACAAACAGTAAGAGACGTCTATATTCATGGCAGAATTGGATCATCTAAACAACTTTAAGACAAATATGCATTGTCACCTTCCAAATTCTGTAGCTACCGATCAGTCAGGGACACAAGAAAATATGTTCCAGAGTTTGACAGTTTACTGACGCACCTCACACTTGAGAGGATCAATAAGCATAAACCTCTCGATGGTGCAACTGTTTCTTTATTCTATGATATATTGTTGGAGGAAGCAGGTACAAATACAGACAAATTTAAACAAGAGTGGGAGATTGAATTTGGCATTGAAATATCAAAAAGCATTTGAAGAAAATCTGGAGATTATAGTATAATATAATGGAAAACAAAAGCGACGGTGCAGCAGGTTTGGCCGGGTCCTGCTCTCTGGTGGGTCTGGGGTTCGAGTGCTGCTTGGGGTGCCTTGCGGTGGACTGGCATCCCATCCTGGGTGTGTCCCCTCCTCCTTCGACCTTGCACCCTGTTTTCCCAGGCTAAGCTCCAGGTTGCCATGACCCCACTCGGAACAAGTAGTTGTAGACATTGTGTGTGTGTGTGTGTGTGTGTGTGTATGTGTGTGTGTGTGTGTGTGTGAAAATGTAAGTGCTCTCTCAATGCAGGTCACAATGTTATTCAGTTTTAAGTTTTACATGGGTTCCATTACTGAAAAATTAGGTTGTGCAACATATATCCAGGTATATCACCATTGTGTAATGAATGCAAAACAACAGAAGGCACATTATTCACTGCTCCTGGTAATGCCAGAAGAGTAAACATTTTGGTTGCACATATTTCACTTCCGGGGGGGCACGGTGGCCCTGTGGGTTGGACTGGGTCCTGCTCTCCAGTGGGTCTGCGGTTCGAGTCCCGCTTGGGGTGCCTTGCGACGGACTGGCGTTCCGTCCTGGGTGTGTCCCCTCCCCCTCCAGCCGTACGCCCTGAGTTGCCGGGTTAGGCTCTGGTTCCCCGTGACCCCGTATGGGACAAGCGGTTCAGAAAATGTGTGTGTGTGTATTTCACTTCCTCTTAAGGGGGTATTCTGCAAAATGGGAGCCAGATCCTCTCAAAGGCATTTTGTGGGTAACTGAAAATTGTTGCGATATGAATATCAGGTATGATCATAGGCAGCATGGTGGCACAGCAAATAGCACTGCTGTCCCACAGCACCTGGGTAGTGTAAGAGGATGTGGGTTCGATCCTTGTTTGGTCTGTGTGGAGTTTGCACGTTCTTCCCGTGTCTGCATGGAGGTCCTCTGGGTACTCTGGTTTCCTCTCACAGTCTGAAGACATACTTTGGAGGTTCATCCATAGTGTGTTCCACTGATGTATGGATGAGTGACCCAGTGTAAGTAATGTATCTAGCAGTGTAAGTCAACTTGGTGAATAATGTGTGAGCTGATAACACTAGAGTTCATTGGAAGCTGCTTTGGAGAAAAGCATCTGATAAATAAATGTGGGGGGTACTTTCTCACTCTTCTGTTGAATGAATGATTGCAAAGAATAACTTTCATTGCAGTTGATTAAATGACTTTTATCTGTAAACATTATTCAAATGAATATTGAATATGCAGCCTTGCACTTTTCATATTTAATTGATACATTCGATAAAATTTCCATACTGGAGACCTACCTCTATTACAGCTTCCAGACAGTGCTACAAATAAAGTTAAAAACTATGCTGGAACAGTTTAAACATTTTTTTATTAACTTCAAGCTATGTTAAAATCAAGGCTAATTTTAAATAACTGAAACATTGCCTCCACAAAATCATGTTCAATGCTTGTTGACTGATTCAACCAATAAACATATGCAACGTTCACCCTCTAAATAACTGTTAGTGAGCCGCTCTCAGTACACCATGTACCACCTCACCTCCCTCAGCCCTCTCTTGGGTAAATACACTTATTTATCTAAGTTATTCGTCTACATAATTTGTTTGTGTATTTATTTATCCCTCTGTTTTAATTACATGCATGTAAGAATGTTCCTTGGTGTATGCTGCTGCAACCAAACAGAATTTCCCTCTGGGATTATATTTACATTTGCATTTATTTATTTAGCAGATGCTTTTCTCCAAAGAAATGTACATCTCAGAGAAAAAAATACAAAGAGTGCATTGCATTAGCAGAAAGAGAGACTTAGATGCAGATATGTGATTTTAAGCACAGTTTATTTCTTACTTTCCACCATATGGACCAATGTACATCAAGACAACAACACAAGTAGCTGCATAGAGGTTTATCCGAATTAATAAAGTTCGTTTCATTCATTCATTCATTCATTCATTCATTTTCTTATTGATCACAAACGTGAATTAATCTTGTCTCGCATTCCTCCTTTCTTTGGGTGGATTATTCAAGGTGACCAACACCAGAAAACACGCTGTATTCTTTTAAGAGGCATTTTTCAGTGTAGAGCAGCAGATGGAGTGAAGGCACCTGCAGAAACCTTGACAGGAGCTCTGCTAGAAAAACATGTCCAAATAACTGTGTGCTGTTGTTCCTCTGCAACTCTGCGGCACTGTCACAATTTCTGTTTACTGACACAACTGGAAAATGATCAGCTATAGAAAATAAATAGAAAATGCTCAGCATTCTTTTCTAATAAGGTAAAAGATAAAGGGCGCTTTTCGAAGGCCTGGTAGACTGGGAAGGAAAGGTGAAAGACAACTGTAAATTGAGGATTCGACAGAGCAGAGTTTCATTTATTATAATGCTGGAACTGGACGGAGACGCATTTTAACAGGTTTATTAGGGAACCAAACACACCTACACCTCTAGGAAGAGAAGCACCCTTCCTTTTCACTAAAGAACCCGTATTCTTCATCTTGCCGCCTTGTGCTATATCCTTAACCAGTCACAACAATCTTTAAATCTCAAACACAAAATCTATGTCACAATCTAATTAGTAGATTACATCAGTCCATAATTTATAAATTATAAACTGTCATTAATATAAATCGAACTACATCAAAACAACTTTTAAAACATGAAAAACTCTTACAGGGGTTCTGTGTTGGAGAAAGTGGGGTGCTTTACTATAATTTCTTCAGGATAATATAGGAAGGAGAAGGGAAATCCCTCTCTATCTCTCTTTCTGTCTCTGTTTCTCTCCCCCCTTCCCTCCTGTTCATTACTGATGAGTTTATTGATTACCGGATTGTTTGGATGGCTCTGCTCCTCCCCCTTCACTGTCTTGGTCACAATGGCAAGAGTTCCAATACCACATTGATTGCCTCTCTTTTGTCTTTCGTTGACAATCCTGCATCTACAGCTCCTCAGATTATTAGCATTAATGTGCTGTTAGGAACAAAGACATTTTTTACATTTTACCGTACTCAAACACAGAAAGGGTGGTGAAAGGGGCAGACACATCCTTCACAGAGAGGCATGGTATATTGACATGTTTAATACTGTATAGTGACTCCTAGTACTTTGAAAGTGGAAGTAATGAATTTTTCACACACGTATTTTCCATCTTATTTATTTTTAATTGTATGTTCTTTACCCCTTTTTTGTCTAACATTTATGTTCCTGTTGTACAGTGAACGTAACCTGTATTTAAAGGCCCAACTGATAGAAAAACCCCCAAAAGAATAGGACTGTGGGTTAGTTTGTCTGGTGTTTGTGAGTCTTGGTGATTTTAACCACATCAGTTAGAAGATGCATCCTGTTACCATGGAGACCAAAGGGGACATAATAAAGATGGCTGAAATAAGAATTTGTGAAGACTATTTTTATTTGAAATAATTTTAATTGTAATGTACTTTGAAGTGACTAAATATATTAAAATGAAAATAAGTATACAGTACATTTTATTAATCATAGCTTTATCTTCAAATTTTATAGGTCTTAATCAGTGAATATGTTAGGGGTCATCATTAATATTATTAAACTTCCACTGATTATGACTTAGTGGTAAAAGTGACTTGGGAATGATGGACAGACATGTCCATGTTCATGTTTTATACCCATTTGCATTTTTCAACTGAAGAGCTGTTATGGACTAATTATTTATTTAACTGACATTTTTCTCCAAAACAAATTATATGGATTTGTACACTGTTACAATCATTTACCCATGTATACAGCAGGGTTAATTCAACTGCATCAATTCAGCGTAAGAACATTGCTTGAGGGTACTACAGCAGGAGGTGAGATCTGAAGCTCGGTTTTTCGATTGCATGGCAAGAGCTCTAATGCAGGAGTACCAAACACACAGCCTGTGGGTGAGGAGGATTGTGTCTGGCCTACAGGACGAATGGCTAATTATTTCATTATATACTAATATTCCTGCTCTGCCAGCTCTCACATGAGGCATAAACCCTTTCCGTGAAATAAAGCTTCGTGATCGCTTTCTTTAAATTGGAATATCTACAAACATGAAGGCTTACGAAGGACCAATATTACATTGGTGAACTGCACTACAGGATTACACGTAGATATACTGCAACTTTAATAAATTCTAACACCTATGAATAGTGCTCTCTCACTCTGCTAGTCATTGCCTCTTGTTATACAAATAATGTAATAAAATAAAATCAGTGTGCAGCAGGCACCATGATTCTGACTTAGTCAAAGGTATGAAACAATCTTGACAAATACCTTCCTTGCACCCAAGATAAGAGCACATTAAATACAAATAAAGCACCAAAAACCATGAAAATAACAACAGGCGCACGAGAACACAACGCAGGGTTCCGTGGAAACAGAAACAGATGCTGTGTGATCTTAGCGTCCTCAGTGTGTGTGGCGATCTGATGGGATTACCTCCTACCTGAGTGGGCAGCTCTGTTGCTTGGAAAGACTGGAGGAATTTCACCCTTGATTTGGAGAAGGTACGGACTAAGAAATCTGGATTACCAGCCATACAATCCTTGTACTGGAACAGAGACGATTCTTGAAGCCTGCATAAGTAAATTTATTCGCATATTGAGTGTCTGTTGCAGGGCATGGGTTTGCTTGAATATATCTGTATTTAATAACTTTGTTAACTGCCTGTGACTGCAGGTGAGAGCTACTGTGCCTAATGTTTATAATTTAAATGACAACCTGACCATGTACATTCACTACATTTGCTTGGAGGAAAAAAAATACAACGGATAATAAATGAATAAAGTGAAGCGTAGTAAGTACAAATAAATAAAAGTAATTAATACTTTCAGCTGGTAATCAACCAGTCACTTTTGTTTAGCCAACATATTTGTTAAATCATGTTCCAACAGCAGTTAACCACAGGTTCGTGTAAAATATATAAAGGCTCGGAGAAGGTTTCAATTTTTTTCTTTGCACGACTGCTGCAAAGAAGAGCATCGACTGTAAATAGCTGTTCACGAAAGCCGATTGGGGTGATCAGTTTTGTACCATTTAAACAGTGAGCAGGGGGGACTGGGAATGAGGTTTTAGGCACACAATATCTCCCTATACTCTTTTTCTCACACTCCATAAAGTTAACTTCTGCATGAAAATACATTTCTTTCATGATTTCATATCTGGGCCTCACATAGTAGCTAATAAAATATTTAAAGGTTTTGACTTTTTACAATGTAGTAAACCATTTGCATATCAAATCCAGCATTTGTAACAGCTTCAGCACTTACTGTTGATGTGAATAAAACTTTCCTTTGTGGCTACATAAAATGTTTACCTAAACTGTTTCATTCCCCATTTACTGAAGCGAAGTTTTAATTATCCATATACTGTAAAACCCCCTAAAACTCCCGAGCGCTCCTTTCTTTGCTCGGTATAAGTACGCAAGCCATGACATATGATTTACTGTAAAAGGTTAATAATTCCAAGTTAATCGAAATGAATGCAAACCTTTCGCTTTGCCACGTACCCTACCACACATTGAAGGGACACAAACACACGGCCGCGCTGACCTCAGCGCTACGACTGTTCGAGCATTTGGATCCCGGCTCACCGCTCTCTCTTCCCACAACGAATCACATTGTTTGGACTAAGCAGACACAAGCCATGCCATTTTTTGTCCCTCAGGGACAATACTGTTGAATAATGGCCCCTTGTGCTGGTGCCACTGACACCAATCACACTAGACCTTCTTTGCCATGTGTCTTTCTGGGGGTTCATTACCTCTGCAGAGACCTACCTCAGCTTCGTATAAAAGATGAATCAATGTCACGCAAGAGAAAACCTGAGTTTCAAGACATGGAGATGTTCTGTGAATTCCAAAAATTCCAACTCACACCTGTTCGTTACCTCTGCACTACAACGTGTCCACTGACAGTTGCGATGTAATTGTCACCCTGTGCTCCACTTCCCAAAGTGGTATTCTGAGAGTAAACACTGATACCTTCAACAGGTGACTCTAGCACAGAAATTAGCAATCCATGACACAGGATAGAAAAAGAAAAAAATTTGCAAGCAGAATGACGCATAAAAAGAGAAAAGAAAAAGGAACACTTACTGAGATATGGTAAACTGGGAAATTGCATGGCTGTAGTGCTGAGTGCTTTCATGGCCTGTGGCACTGAGAACCCTGATAAATGTTGATTTTGCGACTCAAGATGATCCCTTCAACCTTTGGAATTTTTTTTTTAATGAAATCAATGGTAGGAAATGAGTTCAAAAGGATATGACAACAGTATGCCAAATACTGGAAACTGCTAAAAGCAAATATGTTAAAGCTCTATTTGTTGAACAAAAGGACCATTCCCACTTGTTTTGGTGTTTGTTAGCAAAGAATAATTACAGCAAATGTAGAGAACAGGATAAGAAAGATGCATTATTTTGCATTTTCAAGAAAACTGTGAAATCTAAAGTAATATTTACAGTACTTATGCCTGTAGGTTTAATCATAAAGCAAAGTACTACATTTATTCTTATAGGTCTTTATTGAGAAAAATACATATGCCGAAGGGACTGGCTTCCCCAAGGATATGACAGTTTGGCTGACCTCATATTGCGTCTAACAGTGATTTCTTTTTTTTGTTTTAGTATCGTGACATCACAGCAAACAGGAGACCGAGCGATTGGTTGGGCGCTCAGCACCGTCCATTCGTGTTCGAAATGAGAACTGCTGAGTGGACCCAGCTTTTTTGCACCCCCCCCCCCTTTGAGGTCTATGGCCACCTATTATTTAGCAGATTTGTTTTTGCATCCTGGTTGAACCTTCTAGTGTGACAGCAGGAACTCCATTAGGGTCATATATGTACATTTGCAGGGACACCGGGGGCATAACATAACAAATGTGTGGGGTCAATTGGTAAGTGCCACCCATTCTGCCAGGTGCTGAGGGAACTTATATTAGTGAGCTGTGTGCAAAGAAAATGTTTTCATAATGTGTGCTGGGGGTACGATGGCTTTGCTGGAGTTGACGGTTGAGGGGTCAGGGAAAGGGATGATCTGAGGTGCCTTTGGAAACTTTGGAACGCTTTGTTTTGCATGATGATGATATTCACTTGTGAACAGCCTGAAAATCAAGTCAAAAGGGAAACTGCAAAAGCCCAAGTATAAATTTAATACTGGAGTACAACTCTTGTGTGAAGAATTTATTGTTTTTAATGCACAGCCTTATTCTTCTAATTCCAACATGGTCTTCTGGGGATATTCATAGCTCAGAGGAAAATGCTTGGTTTTTGCCTGGACCACTACCTGGAACTGTTAAAGGAGGAAGCCGGTGAAGTCCATGCAACACAAAATTCAAATCAGTGCAAGAATTACAACCACACTCTTGTAGGAACCAGTGGTACTGCACACGCTGCACTTGAGTTTCACTCCTAATGATGACCGCCTTTGGCCCAGAAGAAGGCCCAACGCGGCCTGGTCCGCAGAGAAGAATGAGGTGCAGGACGCAGCCACGATCGCTACAGGAATGTGTTCTCTTCCCCAAAGATGACGGTAGTTTAACAGCAAGAAGGCCAAAAAAACAAACACGTCGAGCCTCGGAACACAATGGCTACAGTAAGGCCCTCTTGCATCTACACGTTGCTAGATTTCTCTCCGATAGCTAAACTGTGCTCAACCAGCAAAAGCGAAACAATTGAAGGTTTTACACTTTCCAACATACTCAGCAATGGGAAGCAAGAGCTGAGGGACGTGAACATATATAAGAACAAAGCAGTAGTTGGTATTTGCAGAATGGTACAGCGCTCCCTGCAGAAGCCAGAAATGTGATCGCTGGGTCCGGACTCTAAATGGTCGTCACAGCGTTTTGGTGAGGAGCACAATCGCTTGTGTATACTTCTGATAATAAGGACAGCAGTCTGCTGCAGTGATTTTCAGTGAAATCAATGGGGGCTTCTGATGCTGCTCATGAAGAATGAGAGCACAGCGCAGCAAAGGGATGGATGATTTTGGCAGTTTATTGGACCAACAGTGGAAATGCACGGAAGTCAGTAACACGGAGGTTCTGTAACGTGAGCGGCTTGTATGTTAACTTCAGAGAAGTGTTGCAGTGCTTCTTGTATTGTATGATGCAGAAGGCAACTATTTAAAACACTGGAATTTCTCAGTAAGATGACCATATATGCTTAATGTATTAAAGGAATTCGAGAAATTTTGTTGAACTTCTGTCTGAATTTACGTGTCCAACCGTAATTTGCAGTTTGTCTGCATTTCTTTGCTTAAAAACTGAAGATGGAACTGTGCTTAAGGAATCGCGACGCATAGGTTCTGCGGTAATGTGATATTGATGTGGCATCGTTTCATTAATTGTACCATTTTTTTTTAAGCTAGACTGAGTTTTAATGAGGGAGCACAAACTTGTAGAAATGCATCATTAGGAGAAATTTCTAGAAGTGCTCCAAAAAATGTCTGTAATGCCTGATAACTTCTTAGACCTCAAGGTTCATGTGATACATTCTATGTGATAATGTACATTTATAAACCTTTTTACTGCTTACTCTCATTTAAAACACTCTCGCATATTGAAATCATGCCTTCGCTACAGATTTCTCATGAAGCTTCTACACATCTTAACGTAAAGCATAAAGTTATAATAACCAATAAGTAAAAACAACCATCACTTATATTCATTTGTCAGGTAACGAACATGGCCGTTTCTCTTTTTCTCACTGAACCGAATTCAGTGAAATAAAACCTAGATATTTGCTAATTTAATTTCAGATATGCCTCTTGATTTTGGTATTGCTGTATCATAACATCTGGCCACACCCATTCCGTAAGACTGACAGCTGCACCTGGGAGCAGCCTGCTATTGGAATGACGGGTATCTTTAGAGTCTGGCTTGGATTTGTTGTTGCTTTCTTTTCTTGCCGTTAGACTTGTTTTATGATATGATGCCTAAGTATGGTGAAGAGAAATGAAAAGAGGCACAAATGCTCCCACGACTGTTCCCTGCCTGGTCATTTCCCGGACCCGGCACGCCTCGGCACGTTGCAGGCGTACAACAAGCGGCAGGTGGCGAAAGATTCACTTACATAGGTTTTAGGATCCCATAAGAGATTAGTTCTGAGACTTCTGGGAACCTGGAAGGGAATCAGCAGTGTTCTGAATGATGGAGTTTTTCCTACCACATTGGGCTCAAGACTGAGAACTGACAGGCTTCAGGTTTTAGGTCCCCTGGGAAGGGAAAAAGCAGATGCTCAGCAGCGAAGGAACGTATTGTTAATGCTGGGGTGTGACAAAGGATCAGACTTTGTAGGTATCAGCCCGATAGCGCTTTGACTATCCTAGAGGCCATAACCAGAGTCGTGAACTTGATGTAGGAAGCCAGCGGAGACAGACATGGACAGGAGACACATGTGAATGCTTTGGCACGATGGACTCCATTCATGCCATAACTTTTTATAGCAGTTGAAGATGCCTGATGGTAGAGAACAGAAGAAAAAACAGGAGATATCACCACCATGCTGGGTAGAGTGTGATGGGGAAATTCAACTGATTTTGAAGAGAACATGTCTGCAGGAGCGGGTTATGGCCGTGATGTGTCGTGAAAAGCAAAGAGTCAGATGCTAATCCCAGACTTTCGACTACTGAGGATGAGATGAGTGAGTCGTCCACTGAGAGGAGCTACTGGTGAGGGAGAGATCAGCAGGGAGAGGGAAGGTTTCAGCCTTGGAGAGGATGTGTTTTATGTGGTGATCAGTATACTCATTCTCTATACAATGGGGTTCATCCAAAAAAGCACTACAAAGGCTAAGGGGAAAAACACCCTTTTTTCAAACAACAGGCTTATTTAGTACAACAGCATTTGTCTACTGAGTGGTCCCTTTACTTCCAGAAGAAGTAGTTTATTCTGTAAAATTGTCTGTATTGGGTATTTGAGGACATACACACAACTGCAGTATAAATCCAAAAGATCACACACACATATTATCTGAAACCGCTTGTCCCATACGGGGTCGCGGGGAGCCGGAGCCTAACCTGGCACCACGGGGCAAGAGGCTGGAGGGAGAGGGGACACACCCAGGACGGGACCCCAGTCCACCGCAAAGCACTCTAAGTGGGACTTGAGCCTCAGACCCACCGGAGAGCAGGATCCGGTCTACCCCACTGCCCCCCCCAAATCCAAAAGATGTCTGGGTAAATCTACCGTATTAACCTCTACATTACCCTGGAAACAATTGCTAGTCCAATTTGCAAGTTGGATTTGGATGATGGTTTAACTCCTTGCTATCTATGTATGCAGTAAAAGGAGACAAAATTGTTCAGTTTATTAACACGGTAACACTTATTCTGTAACAAAACTATATACTGTACTTCCTTCTTCCTTTTGATCATACTGACATCACATCTCAACCAGTCACAATCGCTGCAACTATAATCTATTGTAATTACAACTGCAATAGAATCAATACTTTTGAATTCATGTATCTGACACTTTTCTTTAAATCAACTTACAATGTTAGGCTACTTACAACGACTTACCCATTTATACTGTTGGGTAATACCCTTTCTGGTGCAATCAGGGTAAGTACCTTGATCAAGGGTACTGCAGTGGGAGTTAAAGTTAATGTCCAAGTGCTTTGTCTTCCACTTTGCAGAGTGAAAGACAGATCTTGTGAATTTTCTTTATATTATAAACATTTGTGAGCCAAATTATGAAAATGTCTTCGTCCAGGGTGTCCATGCTTGGCGCCCTATACTTTCAAGGCTCTGGAACCTTTGTGACCCTGCCTTAGGACAAGTGCTTGCTGATAATGAATGAATAAATAAATGAAAAGACAAGTTAGAAATAATATTTCTCTACAAACATTGTAAAATATGTGGGCAGTATTGTTATACATAAAAATACCTTTTATTTTGGTATTTTAGGTTACATTATTCATCCAGGACCCATTTTTTTATCTTAAGAAATAATGGTAATTTGATCCTCTCACAACAGGAATTTACTCTACAGGTGATTCCTCACAACAAACCATGTAGCCCTGTTAGGTTGGGGATGGATGTATTATTAAATTTAGGTCATATTTTTTACAGTTATGATTCATTTCAGTGGGTTAAACCTGTTTTTAAGTAAATACAACATTACATTATAAATAGTGTTTGTAGGTATATACAGGCTTCTCTGGCCTAAAAGATGCTCATATTCTGTAAACATACATGTAATTTGTACCCTAAAATTTAAGCCTTTGTGAGTAAGTACACACAAGGTAAGCAGCCTCTCCAGCACACATGGTGTGGCTTCTCCCATACATCTCAGCTGTCTCACATCCCACTTGCAAGCATGTTTTAAGAAATTTCAGGACTTCCTCATAGTGTAAACCATAATCTGTCATAATATTGAATTCTAAAGCAAAAAGGTTTTAAAATGCTTAAACTTGAATTGTTAAAAAGCAGAGCTCTGTTGAAAGGCACTATGATTACAAATGAATTTAAAATAAATAATAGCATTTTAAGATGTACAACTATTGAAAGGAGAACAGAATCCACCCAGTATTAATAAATAAATGATGGGAGGGAAAACGGATAGAAGGAAGCATGCAAATGTGTACACATAAACAATTTTGAACATATGGGTCTTGAGGCTGGATTCCAAGGTACCCAGAGTGCTTCTGATTCTCTGGACTTGATTTTGAATTTCATTTTCTCCATGTTTATCTTGCATATTTGGCAGGGAAATTGGGTGAACCTTTTGTAGCTCAAAAATGCATTATTTGTTCAGTTTAAATGATTGCTAATAAAAAGCTCATTTCACAAGAATTCAGCCGACAAGATGATCTTCAGAATTTTCCCATGCTTGTTTTTACAAGGGAAGCCTCAATTTCTGAGTGTGGACACTCAGTATGAGAAGGCAATGTCTATTCTGTTAAAGGAACAATAGAAAAAAAAAATCATTTAACACATGGATTTAAATATTAAATCAGTGGTATATTAGAGAAAAAAGAAATTTCTTGTATACACCAATTGCCAAATAAAAGCCCAGAAAGAGCCTGGATTGTCAGCGACAGCCTCTGCTCCGTTTCAGGTTTCCCAAAGGGACAATATTGAGAAGCTGGCTCACAAAGTCCCGGCCCAGACTCTTGCTGCTCATTGCCGGCCTGAAGCGGCCACAGGTGACACTCATGCGGAGGAAAAGGATGAAGCGCACCAAAGTAGCAAAGGCCACGTAAGCGGTAAATATGGTTGTTGTGCATGTAAGCAGGGGCACAGGGACATTTAAAGAGTGTAAAAGGTTGTTATAGAGACTGACCAAAGCTCTGTTTAAGATCCATTTTATCTACTTTGTGGTGCATCATGTTTCTCTTGCTCCAAATCACATTCTGCCCAAATAAAAGCCCATTTTGGATGTTTCACGTCATTACACAGCGCCTCGCAGAAACGAAACAAAGCAATATAGATGCATCACTTTTAACTTACTAATCAACCGTTTCCTCAGTTCTTGCACATACCTGTCAATATCGATATTGGTTCGAATCACACACCTCCACCTGATTCATTTCCACTGCTTGTTTTAAGTGAGAAAATTGTTTCAGGTGACAATAGACATGGCCAAATGAAGAGATTTTTTTTTTTTTGTCTTGCAGAACCTCTAGTCGAATGCAATATTTCACCTGACAAACACCATCCGTGGAGGTCGACCTTCAGTTAATATGGAAGGATCAAGATACCGCCGGAGAAAAAGTTCTGTCCCTACAAAATCTTTAAGCTAAACCACTAAAACAACAAAAAAGGGACTCAACGTTTATAGCAGAAACAAAACTGAGTGCTCGACTAACTGGTCGTTTCATACACAGTAATTTGTACATGACCTCTTAAATATATATTTATTATGGTTCATTATATTACAAGTGTGACTACATTATTTATATTCAGTGACATCATTTAGATTAACAATTTTTTCCTGTGATTTCTTGTTCTTCTGATTTGTTCTCTTGTGTTATGTCACAAAAAGACACAACGGCTTTCAACAACAGAGTAACATATCAGTATAGGAAAAAACATCAGTTTCCAATCTACTACTGTAGAACCTGGGAAGTCAAGATGTCCTTATTTGCCTGAAATTTCCCAAGATTGTTTTTTTTATTACTTTGCCGTGTACATATTTTTGACATCCTTAACTGCTGAAAGTGCACTTTATTTTTTATTTATTTTTTTTTACATTAAAACATTTCATTTTCATCTTTCATCCTGATATCTACCAAATATAATTAATATAAATTAATTTATAATATATTTAACTGTGTAAGACAGAAATAAGATTTCTCTGTGGCGAATTAAGAAAATTTGAGAAAAGCAAGCAAGGAAAGGTTAAAATTGTTTTACCCTTTTGTACTGCAGAAAGTGAGTTTCTCCTTGGCTTATAGTTCAATTCATTTTAAACTCTGTCGCTGTATGAGAGGTAGGGATGAATTCTTTGGCGATCAAACCTACGCGTCCCCTCGTCACTTCGCCTTAAGTTTACACTTAAGCTACAACTGTCACAATCATCGATATGTACGGCAGGACAGTTTTCTGTACCTCATAAAGGAGCATACACAAAGTTGTAGTCTTGGAGGTAGTTCGGCCTCCACTGTTTTGTAAGTGTAAAATGTATCTGTGGTGGAATGTAACTATAGTTTTAGGTATGTGTCTGCTATTCTCTGTTTCTTTTATCATGTATTTTTCTTTTTTTTAAGTGTGACCGTTGGTCTAGGGCATGGTAAACTACAGCAGAAGATTATGGCCTTCCACGGGCATCGCCCCACTAACTTTTAACAATGAGTAAAAAATGCAGTTTTGCTGTACCCAACGGGTGTGAAATGATATTTCTTGCTTGGATTGTGAAAAGTGCATTAATAGGTTCATGGGGAAAGCAAGAACTGCCATTAGAAGAGACTGCTTCAACAATGATGGTGCACAACTGTTTTGGCAGAGCCAACAATAGCTTTCAATAAGCTCTAGTCAAATCTCTAGTCTCTGTAAATGTAGTGCATGACAATGACTGGTGACCCACCCAGTCCAGGCTCGTGTACAGTTACGCCCAGAGCTACCTGGGTCCTGTTAGTTTGCAGTGAATTTCTGTTGAACAAGTTTGTACTTCAGCAGCTCCTGATGGGATACGGATGGCCGCAGCCTCTCAAGGGCCAGCAGAAAGTCCTCTGCCGAAAGTGTCAGCGGGGAGCTCTCTGTGTCCACACCTGAGGCACAAGGAAAGCAACAGAAAAGGGGTGACAGAGAGGTTATGAGTGTTAAAAACTCACTCACAACAGTCCTTGAGAGATTAGCTTAGTTATTCTAAATTATTTTTATTATTTTAGACTTTACTAGGATTTTTTTTTTTTAAATAACTGACATTTGTGATGAATCACTGCTGTGCTCATTGAATTTTCAATATCATTTCTCCAGGGAATTTTAGGGATGAAATTATTTTTTGTGCATGATTTTGAACCTCACCCTCAGTGAGACCCCTTAATCAATGTACATCACTGTCATTAAGGAGGGATTTTTAAGCACCTAAACCTAGTTAAACAGGTATGTCTAACATCAAATCACAATAAAATGGGCATTTTGCAAGTAACATATAAACTATACATTTATTTCTCAATGCATCCAATTTCCTTAAGCAAAGACAATCAAGCTGCAGTTAATTTATGATGTTACCCCCTGGTTTTTATCAAGTAGATGCTTAAACAGACTTAAATTGTAATATCCGAGAAAGAAAGCATGGTCAGAAGCGTTCGCGGTGGCTTGCTCATAGCCAAAACCACAAGCAATGCTTTCTATTGTTAACCTTATTACTTCACAATTTTCGTAGTGAAATGAGGCTTTTGGGCTAACTGGACTGAGTTAACATGTTGGCACGGTATCCAAACAATGAAAATAACGAATGCTGAAAAAAGCGTTGCTGTAAAACCCAAGGAAGATCCAAGGTGAGAAGTAACTCTAACCAAATAATTCTGCCAGTCACAGTCAATATTTGAAAAAAAAAGAAACAAGCAAAATGAGAAGGAATTATTATAGGCCGGTGTCAGAAGAAAGACCACATGTGAATATGCACCTTCCTGGATGTGGGTGATTTTCCTCTTGATGGCCAACGTCATGGCGTCTGAGCACAGGGCGTACATGTCGGCACCCGTCAGGTGAGGAGGGCACCGCTCGACAATGTCAGGGAGGCTTACGTTTGGGTCCAACTTAAACCTGGAGGGTGAATAGAGAAAAAGTTTGTGAGCCTCAAACACAAAGTAGCTCAATAAAGACCAAACTCAATTAAACTAAAGCTGCGACCACTATACTGCTGAAAGGGCCCATTACTTCATACTGAGCATTTGACTAAGAAATGAATCTGGATTTTAATGAAGAGAGAGTTCTGCTGTAAATGAAGATTATAATAGAGCAGAGCAGGCAAAGGGAATTAAGTCTGATAGTATGAGCTATAAGAATGGCAAAGAAAGTTAATATTAAATTCCTGATTAAAGGGAATTAAAAAAATAAAAACAGCTTGGCAAGAAACACTTACTTCTGCATCTCCATGAAAAGTTATATGAAACAGAATACAATATACTTAATGCAATGTTCGTTGGTGTTAAAACTGCAAATCTTAATTTCATTTAAATTTAAAATATCAATTTTTATGAAAACCAACAATAAAACGTTAGATATTAATTAAAGCACAGTGTGATAATCTGGAACTGAGGAAACCACCTTTGTGAAGTCATTCACCAGGTTCAAAGCATAGAATACTGAGAAATTAAACAATTCTTCATTTTTAAATTCTTGTCAGCAGTACTTATGAATAGTGTTGTGAAATACTGGAGTATAACCAGTAAAATGTTCAACAGAAGTAGAGCTAAGGGCTAAATGGACAGAGAACCTTGTTCCATGTGAAATTCTACTTTTTCAAATTCACACAACTCTTGGTTAAGTCCACTGTAGTTGAGCAAAGTATTAATCCTGAATTATTCCAGTTTAAAAAAAAAAAAAAAAAAAAAAAAAAAAAACACTAAACTGTATAAATGGGTTAATCATTGTAAGAAGCTTAATATAACATACTTAACACAGCAAGTTAAACAAAAACATCAGCTAAATGAAAAAATGTAATTTTTAAAACTGTGTATTAATTAAAAACATCACTTGTATTGTACAGCATCAGTGGTTACAAGGCGATATTCAACCGATTTCATTTTACGGTTCTTACTCTCGAACGATGGCCTTCAGGACCTGGAGCTGCGATTCCTTGTCTTCACTGATTCCTACATAAACCAGTTTGTCAAACCTAATGGGGCAAAGGAGCAGTTGGGAGCAGGTTGGTTTCGTAAGCGCATCAGAACTTTAGAACTGTACACAAGAACAATACGGTGGTAAGACCGTGTCCAACAAGACAGTGGTTAGAGCTGCTGCCTTCGGACCCAAATCTGTGCAAATTTCAAAGGTATTACTACTACTGGTGCAGTATATCACTTTAAAACGATCATAATCATAGCAATACTTTTTCCATCAAGTGCATTTTATGACTTGAAAAATGCCAGTTGCACTTTAAGTGACAACCCTTTGAATGTATTAAAACAAGGGTTTACTGGGTTTACTGTACTTGGTTGTACAACAGAACCACTTTCATAAACTCTTTTCAGGACATAGAAAAGAATTTCCTGAAAACAGCAACTAACAGAATGATATTAAAAATATACACTTAAAAAAATGCATTACAGCAGAGCCAGGACTGTTGTACAGAAGCTTATCAACCAGGTTTTAAGAGGTTGGGTTGTGCGCCCACCTTCCTGGCCTGAGCAGGGACTGGTCGAGCAGGTCAGGTCGGTTAGTTGCTCCAATCACAAAAACATCCACAGAGGAGTGCAGCCCATCCAGCTCGGCCAAGAGCTGAGATACCACCCTTCAATGACAAAGGAGAAACATTAGTACGCCTTTCCAACAGCCCGCATACGACTTTCTCCAAAGGGTTCCTTTCAACCTCGTGTTTACTTTGGTTCTAATTAAAGTGGAGTAGGTAAAAATCAATCCCTTCTAGTCCCTTTCCCTGGGAGGGGACACACGCGTAAAGAACATCCAAACTCCAATGACTGAGCCAGTATTAAACCCATTAAACCCATGTCCCATCACACAGCCCTGGCACCATGTGGCACCAGTGCTACCCACTGTGCCAGCCATAAATTTGTTCAATCTCATCTGCTCTGACAATATAATGCCACTGCTGTAGACAGCTACTTGAGCAATATTCCTCCGTTCCAAACTCTACTTTTGTTGCTCATCTTTGTTTACTCCAAGTTGTACGTTGCTCTGGAGAAAAATTACTAACAAATAAATAAAAGTAGATGTAATGATCTAGACTTATTAGAAGTTAATGACCTTTAGAGACAGAGCTGCTGTGAGCTGGAGGAAGGTGCTTCACATAAAAAGATTAAACTGTAATATGAGCTATAATATGAGTTTTGGGATCTTCTACTGAAATAAATGGCATTACTGTTTTGAATGAGAAACAAGGCACACCTGTCCATTACTCCTCCAGAGTCCCCACTGCGGCCCCTGTTGGGAGCAAGGGAGTCGAGCTCATCAAAGAAGATTATACATGGGGAGGCTGCTCGGGCTTTTGAAAAAACTGAAAGAAGAGAAGAACAATGCAAGTGTCACATATCTCTCCATTATCATAACCACAGCGATCATAGTGAAACTTGTCAGTATGGAATTTTGTTCAGAGAAACATTCAAAATTTACCTTCTCTCACATTTTCCTCACTTTGTCCAACGTACATATTGAGGAGTTCTGGGCCTTTCACACTAAAGCAAGAAGAGATGAACGTTACATTATCACCACAATTGGGCCATTTCGTTTTGCCACTTTTGAAGGAGGAGATGTGGCAACAAAATACAAACAAACAAAATGAATGCAGAGCACCACTATGTTTTCAAGTGTGCTATATTTAAGGCTATACGTATATTTAATAAACGCGGTTGAAGGAATAGGGGGGTGCAGTGGCGCAGTGGGTTTGGCCTGTGCCTGCTCTCTGGTGGGTCTGGGGTTCGAGTTCTGCTTGGGGTGCCTTGTGACGGACTGGTGTCCCGTCCTGGGTGTGACCCTTCCCCCTCCAGCCTTATGCCATGTGTTGCCGGGTTAGGCTCTGGCTCACCGCGACCCTGCTTGGGACAAGTGGCTTCGGTGTGTGTGTGTGTGTGTGGGGGGGTTGAAGGAGTGCCGCTTTAGCAGACCTCAGGAAGGTCATTGAGCATTCGGTGGCAACAGCTTTAGCCAGCAACGTCTTTCCAGTCCCAGGAGGGCCGTAGAGCAGCAGGCCGGAACGTCGGAGCCCAAGGGAGATCAACTCCGGGTGTTCAAGGGGCAGCTGGATGGTGTCCAGAATCTCTTTCTTGACCTGCTGCAGGCCACCCACATCCTGCCACTTCACAGTGGGGATCTACAACAGTGCACCAAAAAGTCAGCCCTTCCTGGTATACCAAATGTGACATTTTGAAGCTGAAGTCACTCATCTATACACCAGACAACACAGTCTTACACACACCATGAGACATTCAGAGTATCCAGTCCACCAGAAACACATGTCTTTGGACTGTGGGAGAAAACTTACACCAACACCGAGAGAATACGCAAACTACATACAGGCCGAGCGGAGACCAAACCCACATCGATGTGAGACACAGTGTGACCTTGTTCCATAGATATGATTTTTTTTTTAAATATTATTTTTGTTGATTTTTTTCCCCAGTCTGAACCGTTTTTTGTATTAAAGGTTGAAATGATACATTGACATTGAGTGTCATAAGAATATTTCTTTTGTTTGTAAGCGTTTCTTAAATGTATGGTACATAACAGCTAATAAAGAGCTGAAGGAGAGCAGGTAGACAATCATAGAGTAATTAATGAAAGAAACAACTTATGTTATGATGAATAATGTCCATTATAATGGGATTTGGTGATATTTTAGCATTAAATGAGTATCAACTCTGGGGCTTAGGAACACACAAATAACCAATAGTAAATTAACTCTTCAGGATATGAGACTTCACCTTACAGAGGGTTCTTCAGGGATACATTATCCTTTTCAAGGTGTGGGAAGAAGGGGTAAGCCTGTTTGGCTAAAGATGTCTTTAAGATCCAACACATGTAGTACCTTTGGGGCACCAATGGCCTGGGAGTGTGCAGCCTGCAGCAGCTCCAGAGCCTTGGAAAAGTCTGATGAGAGGATGGACACTCCTGAGACACATAGGTCCTCTTCCTCCTGCAGACTCATTCCTGTTGGGAAACTACACAAACAAGAAACTGCTGCAACATTAATGTTCAATTGCAAAATGGTTTTAACGATGTCAAACAGTTCACATCCTCCTGCTAGTGCTTGCGTGCTTCTTTGTTGGCAACGAATAGCGGGGCTATATTGGGGACAGCTGACACTATAGTGGTTAGAGCTACTGCCTTTGGACCCCAAGGTTGCAGGTTCAATTGCTCCTTCCAGATAGAGTGCCCCTGAGCAAAGTACTTACTCTAAAATTGCTCAAGCAAAGTTATCTAGCTGCATCTAAATGAATCAATGTACAACTCACTTTTCAAACTAGAAATGTAAAGGTGACCTATTTACCATGTTATAAGTGAGCAATGGCAGATATAAAGCTTTATAACAGTACCAACGCAATGCACAAGTCACTGGTTATGCATATGTAAGCAGGTTTGGACAAACATTTCGGGAAAGCCAATAAAATGAAATATTTTTCCAGATTTATTTTTGACTTGCATTTTTATATTCCACCTTTAGCTGCCAGCAAAATGGACAGACGGACGGAACAGGATTACAGCAGTTTCAGTTCCAGTTCAGACACTCCTGACTGCCGGTTTCGTAATCAATGAGATGAGAAGTGCACATATTTATTGAATAAATTGGCCAAAAAAAAAAAAAGAGTATGGAAAGAAGGCACTTTATTTTCAGTCATTTTAAATTAGTTTGAATTAATCTGACTGCATTAGTTTAATTAGTTTTAATTTCAATATGGCTTTAATGCATCTCTTCTGGAACCACTTCTCTCTTGATCTCCTTACAGCTACATGCGTCTCAGACAGGCTACGGATCACTGCGACCCTGCTCGGGACAAGCGGTTATTGAAATTGGATGGATTAATTGTAAATGTAGTATGTTGTAGCTGTATCCAAGACTTTTACAGAACATGTCACGTAAATAAATCAATAATTGTGACCTCCTAGTAAGAGGAACTTTCGAGTTATGAAAGGACGTCCTGTCTCAACTGCGTTCAAAAGTTGAAGAGCCAGTGCATGCATAAAATGGGCAACAGTTATAAAATCTGTGTAAATGGTTGTTTTCACTGTACATGTGCAGCAAATACAATTTCAGACCACAATGACAAGTTACTAACAAATTGTTTTTTTGGTCATTTTTAAAGAATGTCAAATCGTATCTTTAGAAATTTCAAAAGAAGGACCCACCAGGTTTTGGAAAGCCTTCTGTGAGCTGATTTACCAGCATTTGTCAATAGTGCAACTAGGTCACTCAGCAGGAATCCCTAGGGGAGAAAAAGCAGTTCAGATGAAGAAAAATATTTGCCTTTATGGAAAGAAAAAAAGAAAAAAAAAAGGTTTAAAAAACTAGACCTCAATGGATCTTTGTCAATAAAACTGGTGGGTTATAAAAAATGTGGTTCATTTTCCAGACGATGTCTAACATTGCAGTCGTCTGTGTCACCCGGACTTAAGTGTCATCGCTGTCATTGCAGATGCAGACGTTTCTACTGCAACATTAACCTGCTGTATCCTCTCTCTCAACTCCTCTATCCTGCTTCAATTCCTCCTCGGGCCTCTGAAACTGCCAGTGCGCTGCGAGGAATGCTGACTTCATCCCAGCCTATATCTCTGACCCCTCACTCGACCTCCTGGCCATGACCGAAACGTGCTCTCTCCTGCAGAGCTCCCCACCTGCTACTCCTTCGCTCACACCTCTTTTCTCTCTGGAAGAGGTAAAGGTACAGACCTGCTCTTCTCTCCCCAGTGTGAATATTTAGTTCTCTTTCTACACCTTCCTGACCTGTCCTCCTTTGAATTCCATGCTGTTTCTATTACTGCCCCAACCACACTCTTAGTGGTCCTTCTCCATCACTATACTGGATGAACTTGGTATCTTGTTGAGTTCCCTCCAAAGGGACAACACCATAGATTCTCTGAATGTGTGCAACTTTATCTATTTTAAAAAAAAAAAAATACGCAGCTACCGATGTAATGTATGCCGGTAAATGCTGTGGTATGAGACAAAGTGACTACTTCAAGAACTGCACGTCTGTATCCAAAATTATCCATCTGTTAGGGTAATGCAGTCTTTGTATTGTTTTCTGTGATATTTCTCAGTTTGGAGAAAAGCATCTGCAAAATTCATAAATGTACATATAAATGTGGATATGAATGTTAAAGTGCAGGCCAGCAAAGTAGGTATGCAGCTCTCATCACTGTGGTGCAGTGCAGGTGAACAAGATTTCAAGTACTCATTTGAGAAGTCAGAGGAAGAATTTAGAAGAAGAATTTCGTAAATGTGAAGAGGATTTCGGAAAAATTTAATTAAGAGAACGGGAGCCACGCTGTTAGTGTGAGCAGCAACGTCCCTCACCGCTGTCTGCTTGGCCATCTTCCCCAGGCTAACATCCTTTCCCAGGGGCAGGCCTGCACACAAGCTGCTCAACATGGCCCGCCTCTGCTCCTCCGTGGGGTTCTCCATGGCTACCTGGTGGACAAATGCTGCACTGGCATCCAGGGATACCTCCAGAAGACTGTGCACGGTGCCCACCACAACAACGCTGGCGGCAGAGAGGGAAAGGAAGCAATTCAATTTAAAGGCTTCTTGAACTTCTACAGCAGAGATGAACAGCGGTCACACGTTAGTGAGGAGCTCTGGAGAAATAAAGTAAATATTCAGAATATTGCAAGTACGAACAGCTTATACCCAGCAGCCTTTCCGCTTAAAGAAACCAGCTGATGCTGCTCAGTGGGACATGATTCCCTGAAGATGCTTTACAACCTCTACACAGAGGAGTGCCCACCTCTTGTGTATGTGGACTCTGGTTCCACTTGTTCATATGCAGTAAGGCACATAACAGCTACACTCTACATGTAAAAAACAATGCAGCTCTCTGTGTGAATAACTTGTGCAGAAAATATGCAGCCTTGCTATGCACAAAAGCACGCGAATTCACTCTTTCGCAATCTGGCCCGTCCCGTATTCACGCAATTCAGTTCGAGTGATGAGAGGAGAAAGGGACACGCACGAACAGGTAGCAGAAGCAAGAGCTAAGCTGTCCACCTGGCTGGGCAGCTGGACACAAGGAGGCAGAGAGTGGTCAGCACCCTGGAGTCCTCATTCACATGGTCGTGCTGCCGGCCCAGGAGCTGCAGATTCCTCAGCAACAGCACACAGGGCTGGTGTAGCGCTGCCCGGCTGAAGGTCGCCCGCATACGTGCCTCGCAGGCTGCGGGTGTATCCGCGCACAGGGACACGCAGTCCACCTGTGCGGAGAGGGCGCCGTTAATAATGCCGAGCAGAAATAAAGACTTATCCAGCACAGCAGGTAGCCTGCTAGTTGAAGAGGCATGACTGGAAGACTATCTGTTAAAATACCAAGGAAGCAGTCACTAAACCAACTCACCCAACCGGAATGGACTTTTGAAAGATGAGAACTGATGTTATTTGGAAAGCCACTGCTAATTAATGCCTATATCTCTTCCAGTGTTATGCACTGCAGGTCAACACAAAGTTATTCTTACTACTGCATTTTCTAGTAATCGTGGGTACAGCGGAGTGATCTTAGGTTTGTGGGTACCTTTAGAAAATGTAGATTTAGCCTCCTGCAAGCAGCCTTGATGGCGGTCACTTTACCGCATCCCTTTGGTCCCGTCAACAAAACAGAGCACCCTCTTGTCAATGCTGCAGAACTGTGGAGAGATACGAGCCTTTATTATGGCACTGTTTACCAATGCTTCCTTTAAAAAACTATTTGTTCCCATTGAAGCTGGTCATTTTATTGAGGGAATTCAGCTAAGCCCAAAGGTATAACTATAAGGCAGCTCTTAAACCAGTCGTTGAGCGACAAGCCTTGAACACCATGATACCTCCAGGCCTAAAATACTGTGCTTGTAAAGGCTGAGGTCAACGTTAAAAAGCTTTCTGTAAATTTGTGCCAAAAAGTAAGCGTTGCTGTTCGGCACTTTCTTCAAAAAACCGGGTCCTCTACAATGAAAAAGTTGCTACAAGTCTTATGAAGATGCACACCTTTATTATTCAGCGCAATGGCATTTTTTGCCATTTTTCAGTCACATTATTTCAACAACAGGTATTTTGTTCTTCCTACGTTTCACTCTGCAGACACTACACTTCCTCCATAGCAAACAAACTACTGTGCACACCTCCTAATTCCTATCACACTCATGTTAAACGTAACTCACAAGTAAAATAGCAGATTCAGTACTACCCTTTAGAAAGAAACAGTAAATATTAACTGTTTAAAGAATGTAAATGGTGTCTTATAACACAAACAGTATTACAATATTGAAAATAAAGCTTTACACTCGTGTGCTCAAATAAATAAAAACTGTCATAGCGCCTTTAATCCACGCAGCGAAAAACAAATCCAGCAATCCTGTGATATCATAAAAAGCCATGGGCAGAAATATAGAAATGTCTCCTACAAAGGCATAGAAGGATAAATAGGAAAGAAAAATTCTAATATTAAAAAGCAAGATAATAATTACTATTATCATGCCTTAAACTGGTGAGATGCAGAAATATACTATTGTATGCACTGATTTTAGCCAGTTCTACTATTCATTCAATTTTTCCCACATTAAGAAAAATAAACAGCAGAAATGTTAACTGATGGCGAGAAATTTTCAAGGATGTCTCGTTGACAGCATGAGGAGGAGGAGGATGAAGAAATAACGAGGAGAAAGTAAAGAAAAGCAGAAGAAAGCACCACAAAAATGAAAATAAGAGCTGACTTGTCTTAACACAACACAAAACAACACAACACTCCACTGCACTCCAGTCTCCCCTGAGCCTCAAACTGCAGGACTTGGATAATTATAGAACTCGGTAAAGTTTTGTTATGTTACATTTATTCATTTAGCTGATGCTTTTCTTCAAAGCAGCTTACAATGTTATTTACAATTATTTACCCATTTATACAGTTGGGTAATTTTACTGGAGCAATTTAGGGTAAGTACCTTGCTCAAGGGTACTACAGCCAGAGATGGGGATCGAACCTGTGACCTTTGGGTCCAAAGGCAGCAGCTCTAAGGCAGTAAGAAGAGACACTTATTATAATACATGTTGATATCGTTGCTGCCATGCATAAAAATATCTTCGGCGTTTTAATTGTAGGTGACCTTTCTCACCCATAAACTGATTTTTCTCCCACAAGAAATAATGTTCATTTTTCCACCTCATCTAACAGGGTGATTTCATGGAAAGAATTAACATGTTAGGCAAGGCGTGTGTGTACCGACCTCTCATTTAGATGCGGCTGGATAATGGTAGTCAGTTGGTCTACTGCATTTGAGAGACCAGGAGGGGAGAGGCTGCTCCAAAAAGAAGGCCCGTCATCCAGCAAAGAACAAGGGACAAAGCTATTGACAGACCCTCCCTTAAGCGGAGAGCAAAAGAGACACAATATAAACATGTGACGCTCCAGCTATGAGCGTCTAACCTCTAGCCCGTTCAAAACACTAGATCCTTTATCGAAGATGTAATAAAATGACCCTCCTAGTCAACATGGTCCTTTCACAATAAGACAGGGCAGTGCATTTTGCACGCACGAAGTCTGTGACCGTTTCCGACACGTCCGTGGCATACCGTGTACAGCGATGTGCGCTCCGCATCTGCCAAATATCCACAGGGTGCGCTGCAGTCCCCTGCAGTCTTACCGGAGACTTTCTTCACCTTGAAATACAGAACTGGCCACCTGTGAAGGGAAGAAAAAAAAAGATGAGCAGCAATTTCAGCAACACGAAAACATTCCCAAAACTCAGCATCAGTTTTCCACACAATCACATGCATGTAACCAAAGCCGTGGATCAGCGATAAAACAGCAATTTCTACAACACAATAAAACCCAATATATTTTTGGACTTAAATGTTTGCATTATAACACCACCTTTTTTCACAATCCACAAATTGCTGAGCAATCTTTTTTTTTTTTGGGGATGTGCAAATTTGTACGATTACCTTGAGAAACTCTCCGAGCTGCTTTTTAAGAACTCAGCATGCCCTTTGGTTGGAACACATAAGAGATCGCCTGTTTGCACCAGCCTGGAAATAAAATTGTCACACGATCAATGGAACGGGAACAGAATTAAAACTCCGTCACGCACAAATAGCACGCTTATGACCACGAAGGGATCGGCCGAACCGCGCCTTCAAACTTCAGTACGCTTCTTAGATGAAAAAGTCTGACATTTTTACCTAACGCCATTTACTGAACACAGCTGTTATAAATAAATGACCTGGGTGTGGTGAAATGTTCTGAAAGGATGTCGTCAAAAACGCCGCGGCAGCTGTAGTCCGGTGACACGACCACTTGGATGTGGAGCTCCTGGGCAAAAGGCGGGGCGGCGCTACGGGATGGGCTCTCCGAGAGCCGTGTCCCCGCGCTGGAGAGCGACCCGATGAGCCTCTGCAAGAAGCAATGGGGTTGAAGAGCAACAACCGGGACAAAAGCAAGGTAATGAAAGATACTGTTGGTCTCAACCTCCAATAGCCCTTGTTCACTACTTTCACCTGTTGCAGTCTCAGCATTTGTGAGTCCGTTTGGACTGTCCAGGCAAATTTGGTGATGGTGAATTCATTCACATTGTTTTCGCTGATTTCTTTTGTTTTTTTTTTTTAAATAAAGGTTAAATGGTGAATGCTGGGGGGGCACAGTGGCGCAGCGGGTTTGGCCGGGGCCTGCTCACCCAGCAATGCGGGGGGGAGGGGACACCAGTTCACTGCAGGGCACCCTAAGCGGATCTCGAACCCCAGACCCGCCAGAGAGCGGGCATAGGCCAAACCCGCTGTGCCACCGCACCCCCCCTTAAGCAAACCATACAGCAGAACAGAACAATTAAGGGAAAGTGTCTTATGTTGTTACGATGACAAATGCGTCCGTTTTAATGAGATTTGGTGATATTTTAGCTTAAATGGGAGTTGGTTTTTGGGGTTGAGGAAGGCATAATAATTATGCCGGAGAATTCCCCTTAGGGAAAGTTTTTCAGGAATGTATTAAGCTTGTAGGGTGGGGGTACTTGCACAACGATGGCTTTAGAGAAGAGGTTGTGAAGAGAAGAGAGATGTAAACTGTACGTACGTGAGGGAAATGGGGAAACGGCAGTATTGCAGACATTGGGGGGCGGGGCTTTACGAAACAAGTTAGCTGGACTCACAGCTCAGCAAGCACTCAATGTACGAACGCCACTGGGAGCCGCAACCCGTTCGTAACTCGAGGACCCGCAGTGTACGTATCTCAAAGGCGCAGCCCAGAAGCCTGCCTGCCTGCGGGCGGGCGGGCGCGCTCACCTTTATTTTGAGGGCTCTGCCGCCCACGGGCACGGCTTCTCCCCCCGACACGTTGAACCAGAGCGCAGGGGACACGAGGGCCACGTGCTCCGGCACCTCTGCACCCAGCTCGTGCACGAGCACAGCGGCCAGGTGGCAGGGCGCCCGTTCGGCGGGGGGGCCCAGCGGCGCCGCGCTCACCCACTCGCCGTTGAAGAGGCCCAGCTTGAAGAGCAGCTGTTTCCTCACAAAAATAGCCGCGTGCACGTCGGCCGCGGGCGCGCGCTCCTCCCCCGCTCCCACTCCCAGCCCGGAGACGTCAGCGACGCGGACATCGAGCCTGCACTCAAGAGCGCGCAGGAAGTCGGAGAAGGGCGAGCTCAGCAGCCGTGTGTTCTGGAGGAGGGAGGGCCCGCCGTCGAGGCTGCGCGCGTAGTGCGCGAAGTCGGACGCGTACACGGGGGTGACAGGCCTGGCAGGGTGGTGCGCGCCGCCGCACGGCTCCGGCGCGCCGCCGCTCCATGGCACGTCCCTGCAGTCGGTCACCACCACGCTGGTGCTCGTCGTTATGAGGCCCTGGGCGACCGGCGCGCAGTCCAGCACAAACACGTCGGCGAAGTACTGCTGCACCTGGGCCACGTCGGCGCCGAAGACCGGGTGGCACGGCAGCAGGAGCGCGTCCCCGCGCCGGGCCACAGTCGCGCGCGTCTCGCAGGACGCCAGCACGAGCAGCCCGCTGGAGAACCTCTCCGAGGTGACCCATCTGAAACTCTGCTTGGTCCTCGCGCCCAGCACCACCCTGCTGAGTGCGATCGGCGATATGGCGCGCACCCGGCCACGCGCACCATTCTGGAAGCCGTAGTGTCTGAGGAAGAGTCTGCTCGCGTGCAGCTTCAGTGGCGCGTCGCGATCGGCGATCGATTCACACTCCGCCGTTAAGTGCACGCATATGAAAATGTCTGACCTGCTACAGGGTGTCCGCCTTCGGGAAAACGCGAGCACGCACACGGGGTGACCGCTGCTGTTAAACAGTTGTGAAAACTGCGACTTGCACGCAAGAACGTGCAGAGGGTTTAGATGAGGAGGAAATGTATCGGAGCACCACAACTCTGCCGGAATCGCCATATTGAACAGCGCACGCGCTCTTGACAGCCAGGCTTTTGTGTAGAACGCGGAGCAGTCGAGCGTCTCGCTGCTCCTCGTGTCTTGGTGAGGCTTAGACGTTTCACATCTGTGCAAGTTATGTTGCGATACCTGTCCTGCGTAGTGGAGATAAATTTTAGCTTTTTTGAAAATGCAGCGCTGTAAACGATTGTAGTACAGTGGGGGTACGCTATTCAAACAGAGACGAATAGCCTGATGCGAGGTCTGTGTGTGTGCGATACGGACATGCTTGTTTATCCACGCTGCTCTTAGCTCCCTACATCCTCTGATGGCACGAACGTCTCTTAGCATTTCCCAAATTGGCTTTGTTTAGGAATATGATTGGAAGTTCAGCAACTCATTATTTAGTTTTAATCGGTCCCAACCCCTGGAGTAGAGAGCTTCGCACGCCCCCCACTGGTCATTTCCCTCATTGCTTTCGTCCTCTCCGACGATGACGTCATCCTGTCCGCTGACATCTCCAAGGCTGGTTTCTCCTTCAAAGCTGTCCTCCACATGAAGAATGCTCCTCAGCAGCTTTGAAAGTCCTTCAAGAGCTATGCAAGAGGCTATAAGGGTGCTCTTCTGGCAGGTTGCAGTACTGTACTTTGAGTTGTGCTGACAGGTCTAAGATGTCTGCTTTAATACAGAATATGTGGAAACTGAGTCCAAATAAAAACTTAATGGCATATATTCATACTTATTGTACTGCTGAGGAGACACTACTATTCTTGGTCTTCCAGTCATGCAACACATTGTTTTTAATCCTGACTTTTTAAAACCAATAAAATGTCTTATTTTAAACACACCAAACAGAACTGATTAACAAACACATTCTAAGCATTATGATAGTGTCGTGTCTGTTGTCATAGAGAGTTGCTGTCTGTGGGGTTCCCTGCAGGGATGAATAAAGTGTTTTCCTGTTCTATGCTAAGATTATAAAATACAAAAACCAAAAGTTGATGTTAATTTGAATATAAAACCACAGAACATACAAATGTCAAGCCAGCATATACAGTATAGCTGACAGCTTGAAAATTTGTCAAAATCTGACTTCACATTTCTGCAAATCTGTCCACTGCATTATCATTGTCTAAAAGGATAAACAAACTCACTTCACATATGACTCGAAAATTGCTCCAAACTCAAAAACACACTACATTCTAAAAATACTATTAAATACCATTGATCATCAATGTTCCATTAAGATCAAATTAGGTCGATATTTGAATAACTTATCTAACAAATATGTTCCCTCCTCCCTAACACACAGGTGGGATTTGTCATTAGGTTTTGATGGCCTGAAATGATAAGTCAATTATCAGCACACATGGACCATCATGTCCAATTGGGGGGGTAGTCAAAACTCGCACCCCAGATGTAGTACCGGTGATAAACCTGGCCTCCTGCTTACCCCTCTTATTCCTGGTCATCAACAAGAACAAGACTCCTCCTTGACCAAGGACAAGACAGAAGTTCGAGACAAGTGGGACCTGCTAACACTGGCTACAACTAAACTGTCCATTACCTCAGCCTAACCACTTCTCCCATCCGTCCCTAAGCAACTGTTGATGAAACCATCCTCGTGCCATCTCGTGGTGAAGTCAAGTGGCTTTCACTGGGCGCAGCTGTGGAGCTGATGATTTTCTCCACACCAGGTACAGCAGCAAGGGCCTTCACAGTCCTTGGCCAAATGGCAGGTCTCCAGATAACGGGCATATTCATATATCATATTCTCACAGCTCTTCTTTGTGGTTCCATGGAGTAGTGCTGCAGAATGGTGTGGCTGGCACTTTCCCTATGTCTTCAAAATCCTCCAGTGAACTGGATGGTGTGGCCCAGGAGTTCTAAAATAACGTTCCTGGTGAAAGAAACTTACACATGGAAGCTGCCACTTACTGACTCCCCTTAGGGTCCATTCTGCCTCAGCTAAAATTAGCTAAGACTGCACTTTGATCTCAGCCAAAAGACTGAGAAGTGTGGTTTGTGTCACGTGTTTTATGGTATAAAATACCCTGTCCCTGTACTACCAGGTTTTAGAGAAGGATAGTTCCGAAGCGGTAGCCTCATTGGGAGAGTCAGGACTTTCCTGGTGGACCTGTTGTGTTTTGACTGAGTGGAGTACAAGTGGAGAGAAACCCGAGCAGCAGACTTGGCTGGCTGGTTGGTTTTCTCACACACACACACACACACACACACCTGTATGAATGGATTGCGGCCTACTTTCGTCACGCAGCCAGGTGTATGGGTTTAGGGCAGGAAGGGACGGCCTCCCCTGAAGCGGTATGGCCGAAATTGGTCAGATAATGGAAATATACTGATGGTACACGATCATATTTTCATATGTTGAGGACATGTTCTTTATCTGGAGGATAAACTAAAGATAGGCTGACAGCAGCATGGAGAAAAGACAGTGGCTAGGATTAAAATGAAAAAAAAAAACACTGGAAAAAGGGCGTAATTTCTTGGGTTTGTTACTTTTTCTGGGTGTTTTGCAGTAGCAGAATATTCTGCCACGAATATAATTTAAGTTGCTGCTTGTCAGCTTTGTTCTGCTGAATGTGACCGACAAGTTTTAGCCAGAACTTCTTGCTATACCAGGTCTGTTCGCAGTGAAACACACATCTTTGGAGTGTGTGAGGCAATCCATGCGAAACGCGCGCACACACTGAGCCCGATTCCAACCCACAGCACGAAGGTGGGTAGCACTTGGATGGGCTATTAATACTAAACTTTATACAAGTTAGTACTCCATCTTGCAGCTTTGGCTAATTCACACACACACACACACACACACACTGTCTGAACCCATACAGGGGTCACAGGGAGCTGGAGCCTAACCCGGCAACACAGGGCATAAGGCTGGAGGGGGAGGGGACACACCCAGAACAGGATGCCAGTCTGTCGCAAAGCACCCCAGGCGGGACTCGAACCCCACACCCAGCAGAGAGTAGGATGCGGTCCAACCAACTGCAACTTTGGCTAATTCTTCTTTTTATATTTGCATTGCGTCGGCGAGAGACCTAGGTACTGAATGACAGATGTACCGACCAATCAGAAATAGAAGGAGGTATGGGGGCGGGGCATCGGAGATTTCGTAAAGTGGGCGTTGGGGCGAAGCGCACAGTGTAAGTGTGGAACGGTGGTCGGGTTTATATTTCTGGGATATTTGGTGATTTTTTTTTTTTTTGCGGGGGATAATGACTTCTAGGTGTCCTAAATGTGACCAGTCGGTGTTTTTTGGTAAGGCGATGTTGTATGAACGCTGTGTTATATCCATTTTTTACATGACATTTGTGTTTGTACCCCTCGGTCGCTTGTTACCGTAATTGCTTAGTCATAATTATTGGCGCCTTTGCTTTTTCGTGCTGACAGTATCGCAGCTAATATTTTTATCAAGTCCAGTCAGTTCTTTAAGCATACATTTACTTTATATAGGTACTAGCTTGTGTAAGTTTCTGTCACCAAGACGAATTCCTGGCTTGTATGTGTAAACATACTTGGCAAAAAAGCTCATTCATTCATTGCATTCCATTTCTCCCTAGTTTTGTCTGCTTAATTTTTGTTCGAGAAGTCAGCGTTCCCTGAAAAACTTCTTCTCCAAAACCGACCCAAGTAAAAGTTCGTCCTTTAAGGGACGTGTTTTCTTGAACTGGACTGTTGTGTCCTCCGATCCTGCGTTTGAAACTAGAGCCAATCGCTGTCATTATGAAATCGGCGAACCGCCACTAGAGGCCGCTTTTTCTGCCTTTTATCTTGAACCTGCTCTACCTGAGGCTGAGGTTTAGCTGAGGTTTAGCAGAGGTTTTGCGCGAGATGCTTGTTGTGTGTTTTAAATGTCTCCAGCTCAGATGTTCTGAATACTTAAATATTTTTTCACCACATATGGCTCTATGTGGACAGTGCTGGCACATATTTGAGCCGCTGACAATATTGTTAATAAGGTGTATTTAAAATCTCATTTAAAGCCAGAAAGTGTTCTATTGTTTTGCTGAATTAGAATTTTTTTTTTTTTTTTTTTTTTTTTTTTTTTTATAAAAACAAAGTACTTCCCCTGAGTTGATAGTTTAAAAAAAGCACAGCTGTGTGAATGATTGCATCATTATAAGTAACTTAATGTTCTAAGTTGCTTAGAAGGAAAGTTTTTGGTAAATTTTAATCTCTTCCAAGCAATAACCAAAAACGTAGAATTCGTACCCATTTCCAGTTAGTACTAAACCGCCCGCATCGCCGCACAGCACTCTCAAAGCAGCGAATGGATAACTGAGCAATCTTAAGTTTAATCAAGCAATAATTCTAAAATTCTATGTTTGATATATGAATGAATCCCCTTCAGTCAAACTCTGAGGTGTCTTCTGTAAGAAGGAAGCCTTTTCTAGTCCCCTTCAAGGATTGCGATAATAATTGTACTTTATTAATCCAGTGCCATCTCTGACACTTTGCTTGCCCTGGGTAACTCCTCCCTCAGAGCCTGTATTTTGACAGGTTTTTGTCTCTAAAAACTTATAGTGGCTTCTTCTGTCAAGACCAAATAAAAGTAGTCTCATTGGAATGGTTCAACAAAGGAAATGCCATGTTGTCTTGTGCTTAGTCTGAAGGTGGTGGTGGTTAATATGGATTCCCTCTCTTCCCCCAATTTTGCACAGCTGAAAAAGTGAGCTCCCTAGGTAAGAACTGGCACAGGTTCTGCCTCAAATGTGAGCGCTGTAAGAAAACTCTGTCGCCCGGCGGACATGCCGAGGTAAGACGGTCGTCCGTCCGTCCGCTCCGGCGCTGAGAGAAGGCCCCCGAACGCCTGCAGCAGTTCTCAGAGTTAACATAACTTTAACTTGTCACGGAGAAAACTGTAAATTAGCCATTAACGAACACAACTGGTAACGTGTATGGTGAAAATGCTCTGTACGCAAGTGTATCGCCGTTTAAATTTAGTCAGATCGCCGACGCGGTTTAGCGGTTGCCCAATAAAAGCACTGCTTGTTTTTGCTTTTGCAGCATGATGGGAGTCCCTACTGCCACAACCCGTGCTATGCAGCTCTCTTTGGGCCCAAAGGTAGGGCCTTAAGTTACGAAGACATCGTATTTGTGCAGTTGCTCTTTGGCCTCTTTCTGTAGTTGCGTCTGCCTCTCACTCAGCCTTCTGGTCTGTGGGGGGCATAAACTTTTCATCCCAGACCTCTGACCAGTGGGATTCTCAAGCTTCAGTCATTTACGCTGGCAGTTGCTTCTGTGTTTGGAGGTTAACATTTTAGTTCAGCTTTAGTGGCACTGGGCAGGATCCATAAAGTAATACCTGTGAGCATATTTCCAAACGATCGAAGGTACAAGCAATGCCAGCTCTCTTCGCCAAGGTCTGCGTAGTGTATCCCGGGGGCAGGTAAGGCAATGGGGTTTGGAAGTAAAATATAGTGCAAATGTGAGTTTTCTTCAACTTCAGAACGCTGAATACTTTTATTTTTACAGGCAGCCATGGCGAACAGGAGTGTGGTGCTGTTGTTGAAGACGCCTAGTTCCTAGTGTTATCAAGATGCTGGAGTAACTTCAGTGTAAAGTGCTTTTTGGATCAATTTTAGTGTCACGGTGGGCAGTCTCTGAATACTTTAGGTTGACAGTTTTCCCACCACTGCAAAACAAGTGAGGAATAGAACACCCGAATGCCGCATGTAAAATCTAAACCAAAGTAATGGGTTTTTTTGCGGCTTTGGACGACTTGTCACCCGCGCGATTGTTTGTGCCATGCGGACCTTCTGTCACTGGGTGACTTAATGTGAAAAGTTAAAACAAAAGCTGTTCGAGTAACAAGTATTTACTGCTGTCTTAAAAATCCACTTCTGTCTCAACGAGAACGGGGGGGTTACTGCGGAGCCATTAGCTTAACTGCAGCGTGGCAGTGCTTGCAAAAAAAGTTGATCTGAAGTCATCTTCGCAGGGCTTTAATGCGTGCGATTCCTCCGTTAGAACGAGCGCAAGTTTTGCTCATCCGCAGCTAAACCCAAAATGGCATCAGCTTAAGTAAAACAAAGCAGCACCACAGAATGACGTTTTATTATTCACAGGCTACTTTGCACACTTTCAGTTCTCAGTTATTAACTTAAATGAATTACATTAATTCATTTAGCTGATGCTTTTCTCCAAACCCACTTAGTGTTAAGGTACTTATTTACCCATTTATACAGCTGGGGAATTTTTACTGTAGCAATTTAGGGTAAGTACCTTGCTACAGGGTATTACAGCTGGAGGTGGGATTTGAACCTGTGACCTTTGGGCTCAAAGAAAACTGCAGCTCTCACCACTATGCTAGCAGCTGCCCCTAGCTAGAATATTGACATTAATTTTAATATAAATTAACTTAGAAAAGCTGTTCATTTAACGTGAGATTTTTTTGACACCTTGTCTGTTAAAGTTGAATGAGATGGGTGCAGCAAAATGAAGCGCTTTTGTGTGTTGTGCCTGTCCTTGATGGTGTTGCAGTATGAGTTTCTTCTTTTAATTGTTTTTGGATGGAAACTAAAGTCATTGAATCGCTTTTCATTTAAAAAGCTGTCTGGGCTGGTGGGGGTGTGTTCTGGTAACATCCATGTAACTCGTCCACGTTTTCGCAGGAGTTAATATTGGCGGGGCCGGCTCCTACATCTATGACACTCCGCCGAACACCCCGCTTGATGAGTCGGGGGACAGCTTCTCTGCGTCTCCCACCACCCCCTGGACATGTGCCCAGATGGCTAAATTACAGAAACATGGTAAGAGTTTCTGAATCATCTCAGATTGTTCTTTCTATGTTCTAAAAATGTTTACGTACCATGTAGCTGAACAAGCTGTGAATATCAGCAATGCGGCAACGGCGGCAATCGGCACAGCTGCCGTCGTACGACGCTGTCCTAGTACTGTGCTGCAGGTATGGACGCCATCGGGGTGTTTCTCCTCCTTGTGTATGTGCTTGTGGTGCTTTCTTGTTGCCATTGGACCTGAAAAGTAGTCTGGGTCAGGACACCCCCTTTGGAGATACTCCAGCGTAGTGCAGTATGTTGTCCCCTAAGATGCTGTACAAGTTATTTCATTTATGCCCCCCATTCTGTACTTCATAAGACCATGTCATTAAGGTATGTGTGTATAGATATTGACAACCAAGTGGGGTTACAACATATGCATTTACAGTTTAGTAGATCGCTGGCTATGATTGAGTTTGTATAATGAGAGGTTGATGCCGTGCGAAGGTGTTCCTGTGTTTGCAGCTCTGTCAACTTATTCATTTGAATAAAGCAGCCTATGTGGGATGGGGGGGGATTGTTCCTTTTCCCAGTTTCCCCCTCTTCTGTGACAATATTTGAAGGAGAGAGGTCTCTCTGCCCAGGCTGTGGGAAGGTGGTATATTTCGGTACGTAGCATCTGAAACGCTTCTTGTCCTTGTGAGCGGTTTTATGTCAAATGCATATGAGTAGGCTGTTTTAATGGTCCAACTAGAATGGTGCTTTCCAGACAGAGGGCTAAAAACTATTGTAAACATAACTCATGTTTGTCAAGATGCATACATAATTGTTTATGTGTCTTGGTTACTTTTTGATTGCTGAGCATTGGCCTCATCGAGGTCAGTGAGTTAAGCCTCATCTGGGCTCTTATTGTGCTACACTTCAGCTTCAAATAAGTTCTGTAACACCATAGTGGGGGAGGGTGTATGTTTTATCTACTTTAGTCCATTTTGTTAAGTACACAATAGCATGCCTTCCCTGCCTTTCTCCACGCATACACAGCATTGTGTGTACGGTTTACGTCACATATGGAAAGCCTCAACCAGTGATGCTCCCTGACCTACAGTACCGCTTCAGCAATGCCCGATGTAGTTAAATATGAGCACTAAGGTTCTGTGCAAATGTCTTGCATGTTAACTTTATTACATTTCATTGTAATTGGCATGGAATAAATTGGATAACTTTTCATTAAATGTCCCAGCAGCATTTTCCCCTTGTCAGTTCTTATTAATCGCCATCCTGAAAGCAAAGTTAATTTCTTGGCCCACTTGGCAGAAGGACTTTTTTAATAAAAAAAAAAAAAAAAAAGCTCCAGATGCTTGCAAGGTATTGACTGTTACTGCAGTGATTCTTAGTGTAAAGTCTGTAGAACATTGTGGACTTACTGTGACTTAAGTAGATGGCCAAACATTTCACTTTAAAATTTGTTGGAGAAACTTGTCTGTATTTCCATCTTCAGTTCCTCACATAATGCAGAATACTGATTTCTAACAAACTCAGGGAAGGGGGGGGGGGTGGAGGACCAGTTTAACTGTGAATTGCGTTTTGGTCCAGAGAAGGCTTCTTCAACAGAGGTGAGACGCACGTAGTTTTAAACGCGGGCAGGAAGCAAGCACAGGAGAGTGAGGAATTGAAGATGCAGAAAGGGAGTGTGTTTTCTTCTCTCCACCACTTTCACTGCTTTGCTGTGTTAAATTACTCATTTGTCTGTTGGCAGGCCTTTTGAACGTGGTTACTGTGACAATTGGAAACGCGACGTTTTTGCAAACCTTGTCTTTTTCACGGCCGATTATATGGCCTAATTCGCCTTTGTTGTTCCTGATGCGCAGCAGAGAAAGTCCGATCTATGGGCAGAAATTGGCATCGACCATGTTTGCGCTGTGAAAGGTGCAGGAAAACCCTGACACCTGGTGCGCATGCTGAGGTATGAAGTATATTTTGTGCTAGTATTTATAATTCTAAGGTTATGCTTAAGTGCTCTACAGTAAGATGTCATTTTACACGTGTAAAATCTGAGTATACAGAATAATGTTGACTTCATACATATTTAAGGTATGGCATTTTAAAAAATAATCTGAAAAAGAATAGCAGTGGTAGCTGTTCATTGTTCCTTGACAGTAAAAGCTTTTTCTAACAGCCTTATTTTATTTCTAGCATGAGGGAAGACCTTACTGTCATGTGCCATGCTACGGATATTTGTTTGGGCCGAAAGGAGTCAACATCGGCAACGTAGGGTGCTATATCTATGAAAAAGATGAATCGACTCATTCTAGCAGATCCTGACTGGATGGCCGTGAAGATCACATCTGCCTCTGAACAGCTTTGGGTTAAGTGGCAAAAAGTGATTGATTTCAGTTGTACAATCTGAAAAGATACACCCCCTCCTTCCCACTGCACCAATTTTTTATGTAATTTTTGTATTCCAGTATTGAATGCTACAGTTTTGAGTCCAGTTACGTTATTCTTGGGTTTTACACTTGAGCTGCATAAACGTATTTTATTAATGTGTACGAGTAACCCAAAGGCTTCGACAGTATAATATGAACCACATTTTGTGGCTTATAATGCATTTACAAAAGTTAAAAAAAAAAAAAAAAAAAAAAAAAAAAAAAAATTCAATCTGTGTTAAAATAACTTTTGTTAATATACTTTAAACTGGCATTTCTAAAATGATTAGCACTAAAATAACATTGAGGCTAAAATACGATGTCAAAGTTAACCTCTGGTATCAAGATTTTCTAGGAAAACTTAATCTTCAGTTTGAGATCTAGTTCTCCACTTGATTGCAGCCTGACTCTTTGGATGGGAATGCAGTGTAAGAGGTGACTTGGCACATTTATGAAAGTTTTTGAATTATGTGTTTTTGCATGAATAGCTTCTAAAATATGATCTATATCAAAGTCATAATAAAGAGTGAGTAAATGGTATAGTCATACATTGCTATCTTTATTGAACATATTGGATACATATTCAGGCAGTGATGGAAAAAGTGTGTGAACTGTTAGGATAGATGGTTACTGGAGTCAGGGGTTCAGTGGAATTCCTTCACATCTGACTGTCATGATTCTGAATGAGGGGAAAATGACAGGACCAGCATGGCTACTGCTTTGGGCACTGAGAAAAATGTTGACTACTACATGGGATGGTTGTGAGAGTCCACCCCAGTGAGAACAGACTGGGGACATGTGACAACTTGCCAATGAAAGCCAACAGGATATTTCAGAGGAAAAAGATCGTGTTGCTGGAACAGATACTTGTCCTTGTGACATCAGCATCTCTGGACCCCTCTAGCTGGCTTTTGTACAAGGGTTTAATTCTGAACTTTCCAAGATGAACATCGCAAAGCCTGAATGAGATGGGTCAGTCGTGACTTTGATTCGGCTCTCTGGGTCATGCCAATGGATTGAATCTGAACGTGAGCGCAACAGTGAAAAGCCTGGATTGTACCACAGTCACTGGAAGGTAAGGCACTGTGAGGACTTGCCTGCTTTTTATTTATGATGTTGGAGCACCCTGGAAGAAAGGGGGCTTCTTCACAACCATTGGTGCAATTATATAGAACATCCACTGCGCATTGTATTCAGAAGAATAAATAAGACTTAAAATGCAGAAAGATGAATGCTGCATGTGATGTCTTCAGTTGTCTTAACATTCTCCCTGGGTTTGCCGCGTCGGTAGCGCACATATAAATACAACGTTAATAGTGCAGTTTATGACTATACCAACATAAAGTGACACTTCCCTTAAAATCTTCCTCCAACCCTTTAATGTTTTGTCTGTATACAAACAATTTTTTAAATGTCATGAATGACTAAAAGGCACAGGAAATGTTGTACAGCACATTTAACTAAAACAGCTTGTTATATTTTGAGTGTATTCCTAAATTCCATGCGTGTGTGTGTATATATATATTTATTTATATAAAAAAAATAAAATTAGCCACTTTGGCATGTTCATGTACAAGTCAAAAATTCTCTACCTATATTCACAGTAATAGATATTTACAAAGCCTGAATTAATGCTTTTGTCACAGAAATATAAAGTCTTATGTCATATTCATGTGCAACAAAGTTTGCTCTGCCTCTGTAAAATGTAAACAAAAATAAGATTAAACTGGCTTTTTTTATATATGTAGAACTAAGCAATAATCTTGGGATCTGCAGGACATAGAAATTTAGCAGTTTATCAGAACAAAGGTGCACTGGAACACAAATGCTCTGGCTCTTACGATGAAAGCTCATATACGATATTGAAAGGAATGATAATCAACATCATCCAGTCTGTCCGACATAACTTTCCTTTTACTAATAACCAAAATCCAGCGGTGAATTGAAATCTATGCAAGTACATTATTCATGGAATTGCAATAATAATGACTTACTCGACTTCTAATTAGTGAATTTACCACTAATCTATGTGGTTTCCCCCCCCCCCCCCCCCCCCCCCCCCCCCCCCAAGTTTTCTCAAGCATTTGTTTTTGTTTCGGAGAACTCCAGGCCTTTTTGGTCATTCAAACAATTTCAATAGATGGGATTAAAATTTATGATATTGTAGTTCATTGTGAAGATATAAAGCAAAACTGAACAAAAATTACTTGTAAAGATAAATGAACAGAACATTCATTAAACAATGTGTTATAGGATGGATTTTGCTTTCAAAAGAATATTGTGAAAATCACATTTTGCTTCCACTATTAGGAGAATGTGGTATATTAAACACAATACTGTATTTGCAGCAGCTTTGTTCTTATTAGAGATGAACATAGTAAAACTATTTTGTTTATGACCCCGTAAGAATTTTTTCTTTGAATGCAATAATTTGGGGGCGGTGGCGCAGTGGGTTGGACCGGGTCCTGCTCTCGGGTGGGTCTGGGGTTCGAGTCCCACTTGGGGTGCCTTGCGGCGGACTGGTGTCCCGTCCCGGGTGTGTCCCCTCCCCCTCCGGCCTTACGCCCTGAGTTGCCGGGTAGGCTTCGGTTCCCCGCGACCCCGTATGGGATAAGCGGTTCAGAAAGTGTGTGTGTGTGTGTGTGTGTGTGCGCGCAATAATTTACATTGACTATAAAATATTATAAAAAAGCTACGGTTTATGAAATAATGACTGCTAAATCAAGTGGTTTAGATGGTGGATAGTATTGCTTGCTAACATTCCTCTATAGCAGCAAAATAATTTATACAATTGCCTGGTTTTTCTGTGCTTCAGTATAGCTAAATATTTATCTTTAGAAATGTATGAAATGCTGAAAACTTGTAGTGGCATTCTGGACTGTTTACTTCATCACCCGATTTAGCACAAGAGAAAAAAGTAATATGGTGTATAAACTAAAATGCACAATAAAAACAGGCACTATTTAATCTAGATTATAAGGCAATAGACTAAAAATCACCCTATGGGTATTTTCTATACCTGTGAAATGTTTTGCTCATATTTAAGATTGTATTTCTGTCAATTTACATATTAGCAGTCAAATACACCTGGTGTCATTGCATTGAAATAATTTCTGTTGAAGATTTATGCTGAACAATAGGAACCATTTTCTGGATTTGCTGTTTTATATCATCAAAGACTTATGATGTAAATATATTTTAAATTATTGTTTTATTTTTTAAATCAAGGTTGATTATGAAAGATTACTTAATGAAGTAAATTACATGCATTTTGAAAATGTGCTGAAATGTGTTGATTTTTATGATTTAATGCTCTAAATGTACTTTAATTTCCCTCCATGCTATTCGATTAATAAAATGAGTAAAACACAAACTTAAAGAAATATAGAATATAACTTAAATACTGGGAATAGAATAAAATTAATCTCATTAGAACAAGCACTATTCTGCTAAATTTTATTGTGAACTAATAAAAGTGAAGTGAAAATACTGAAATATGTCTTTGCAAACCCAAATAGTGACTACATTCAAATGAAATGCTTTTAGATGGGAGACATACGGTGTGTCCTGGTATTAAACTCCTTGTCAACCTCACCCTTTACATCAGTTCATAATCCAGTTTTGAGGCCAAAACACATGGCACCGTTCTTAGGTCCGAGATTATAGCAGGTGAAGAAAAATATTTTAAAAAATATCAACATTTTAATTTTACAAAGAAAAAGCATATTGTACTGCATTCACACAGAGAAACAGAAATGCCTTGGAAAACAAAACATGCTAAGAATAAAACATGTTGGCATTGAGAAGTTCATTACATGATCTGAGAAAGTGTAATTTAAAGCATAAGTATTTTATCTGAGGTTCCATTTAATTCATTTTAAATTCACAAATTTTAATGTTCTTCCAATTATTCATCAGAACGTATAATTTAGTGTCGCACAATATAAAGTAGAATGCAAAAGCAACGGAACTTGTTACTTTGTAACTGTTTCCCCGGCGCGTCCAGCGACGACTGACCTTTCGCTGGAAAAGCATCATTTTATGTCGACATACATTTACATGAACGTGTATAGTGCGTTTTCACAATAACTCTGATCTTTTTCTCCATTGTATTTACAAACACAAGCAGACAGCACATTGTTTGTACTGAACACACATTAAAGTGCAATAGATGGGTGAAATATTCAAGTGTTATTGCGCCGTGTTAAAACTGAACATAGTAGGCACCTGTGAGACAGAAGGGTGAGAGCAGACAAAGCAGCACTTGCAGCCGGCTTTCGTTCCCACCCGCGTGAACATTCGTCCTCCCAATGACACCGACCGGGCTGTTTCTCCTTTGGATGAACCATTGTCCTCCGCTCGCATGCGCTTTACTGGCCTGCAGTGCAGAGAGGAGACTGGAGGATGGGTCTTCCTATCGCTGCTGCTGCTACTGCTCCTGCTCCTGCTCCTGCTGCTGAACTAACTGGCTGCTGCAGGAGGTGAATGTGTCTTGGTGATGATGCCTCTCTTCTGCTCTTCTCTGCGCTGTCTTAAGGAGTTACGTGCCCCCCGCTGTGCCGCGCTCCAAAATCCGGCCCCAGGTACCACCGTGCCCTTTGTGGCTCGCTCTACCCACAAGCAGCCACAGCACCGTTTTGAATGTTTCATAATCACCGCGATTAACGGACTATAACGCGGTATACTGTACAGTTCACATGAGCACACAATTGTTTCCTGTTCACACAGTGATTGTTAGTGCAGTGATTACACAGAATGAAAAATATGTATGTTAACCACACTCGATGTTTGTTAAAGTTATACAATTTAGACAGTGCAATCTATGTATTACAGGGCTTCTTGCTACCAACCTACTACTTTCACAATTGCCAAAGTGATCTAGTCTTTCAACCACGGTTTAATTTTTATTTACTTAATGGCATGAAGAGTTTTGATTTGCAGGGAAGACTTAAATATATGTTCCATCTTCTGTTATGAGCTCAGCTCTTTGAATACATATGAGATGCTGTTTATACAACAATCTTCTATCGCTCTAACACTGTTTTGGCCTGAGGCATAACAACTGAAACAAAAAGAAAAACAACCAAGCTGCCCATTCACTTCTAAAAACGTAAAAGGCATTGATTTCAAAATCTGGTCCAAAGAGATGGATATAATTTATTCAGTTCTGTCAGTATGGTAAAAACTATAAAGTTTGTTTGGTTGTACAAACTGTAAAGAAGTTAATTTTACTCATGAAAGCAGGTAAAGGATTCTGAGTGGATTTTGCTTTTTCATCTTAAGCTAAATGTAAAATGGGTGAATCGCATAACATCCCAACCGAGAGTTAGATGTGCAATTCTTTGGAAGCACGGTGACCTTGACATTATAGTACAGTAAAAATTCACAAATAATGAGGATGCAAATTCAAGCTGCGTAGCCAGTGATGATTTCTTTCCTTCAGGTGACGGAGATGAGTGTTACGCTTTCCCTATAGCAGGAAACGAGGAACTTTTTTCGCAATAATACCTGTACATCATGTCTCTGCTCAGCTAAGACTTCAAAATTGCTTTGAATTTTGTTATAAATACTGTGTTTCTCTACTAAAAAATGTATCCTGTACAAGATCTGAGATGTCCCTCAGAGGATCAACGTGGTCATTCTTCTTCATTCGGAAAGGAACCAACACCCAAATTACGGTGTCTTGTGGATAACTGGTGAAGTGCCTTGACAATACTGAGCACAGCTTTCTCTGGTGGCATTCTTCAAGCTTCCTTACTGCACAAATACCATAACCTGTGTTTATTGCATTGATAAAATCTTTCGTTTTGATCAGCAGGGAGTCATGACGGAGGACAAGAAAGCGAGGCTGCAGTTCACGTCTTGTTCATCAGTTTGGCTAGCATCTGCTGTATTTGCTGTCGTGACACATTGAGCACCAGTGGCCTGCGCCGCGAGGCCCCAGTTGGCAGGGGCGCGTGCCTTCGGGAGGGCATACGGGCCGGGCTGCTCTCGGCTGAGCGGCTGCGCTGGATGAACGTGCCACCTGGGTGGGGGTACTGCTCCGTTTCCAGAGTTGAGGAGGAGAACACGTAGGATGCTAGCCGTCTCAGCTGATTGGGCCTCTGCACAGACTGTCCAGAATGTGGCCTTTCTTCCTCTGACTGAAGAAAAGAACAGAGGAAGAGTAATCAATGGGAAAGGAAACTCTACATTTTGATCATAAATACTCACCATATCTGTATAGCAGCAGCATCAGTTTAAAAAAGGAAAAAAGGGTATCTTCAGTAAGTGCGAGATTTGCTACAGTTCAACTTATTTTTACATGGTTACTGCAGGGTCCTTATCGTTACAGTAATAAGTACAATGGACAAAACCAATGAGCAAACCGGGATATAGATAGCGACACTGACTTGGGACTGACTTGACACTGGTAAAAAGTGTAAGTGCAATTTAACAGGCTTTACATTCTGTGAAATCCCCCCTTGAGGTGGGGGACTGTTATATGGGAGTAAAGTATGCATCCACAGACCTTCAAAGTCATATTGAAACTGATCCTTTGCACACAATTCCAGGTTCTTTGGAGTCTTCATAATAAGGCACAAATAATCTTAAGAATGGTTTATTACAGATGTATTGAATCTCACTAGATGTTATCCACTGGCTGCAGCCTCTCCACTATTACTGTATACCCTCACTATCTCTTATGTACTTGTGCTCAAAAAAGAGACGATCTAAGACCTCATAAAAAAGGAGCTTGATATTTCAGAGATGTCTATGTCAGACAAAGGAAGGGGAAGGCACCAAGGATAAGCGAAAGCATGCAGAAGTAATCAAGAAATAAAGTAAACGTAAAAGACAGTCTTTTACTGTTTAAGACAGTAAAATGGATTGAGTTAGGCTCCGGTTCACCACAACCCCACTTAGCCAAGCAGTTTCAGTCAGTGTGTGTGTGCTTCTTCCAACTGTTTAAATTATTTAAATTATTATTTAAATATTGTATATTTTCCTTTTTTGAATGAATCATGAAAAAAATTGAAAAGAAATCCGTGAAAGCTGAAACAAAAGAGAATGAAGTTACAGAGTTTGTGTTTAAAGTGGGAATATCTGGATCACACAAAGTATAAATTGTGGTTCTGAACTAACCAAGGTTAGGTATATGCTTTTTGAAAGTTGACAAATGAATATTTTGTTTGATGACAACTGTGCTCTTTACAAAGCTGAGAACAATGATTCTGTTTGTGTGTGTTTATGGTTATGTTCAAGTGAACATAAAGAAATTATTCCCTAAGAAATAATGGGATTAGTGTGTTTGTTGTCAAGATTCCTGCTGTAAGGACTGGTTTTTAGAAATGAATTATGTCTAGATACTAGAATAAGAGTGTGCTGTGAAATAACATTGATTGTACTTGTTGCATACAGCATAAGAGACCTAAAACTAAATAATAACACAAATAAATACCAACAACTATACTTATGTATAGGGTAGGTTGTGTGTGTTGCAGACTTCTGTTCACAACAATTTTCATCATAATTCTCTCATCAGGCTCTCACCTGGTTTTGTGGCCCACTTGGGTCAGACTCCCTTCGTTTAGGTCGAGTGGAAGGCAGTGTGTGACAAGGTGACTGGGCTTGGTGTGCTGTGGGTCCCTCCTGGTTGTTCTCTAGCTGACTGTGGCCACTGCTTCTCCGGGAAACCTCTTCCTCTGCCACTGGCAGCATCCCCCGACACCTGTCCTCCTGAGTCCTGGGCCGCACTATAGTCTCGGGTTCTACTCCACGCCTCCTGCGCTCCTCGTACTCTTCCACAGGCCTCAGTTCCTCTGGTTCTTCATCAGTAGTGCCTGAGGTGGTGGGCTCAGCACCTAGGTGGAAATCCTTCAGTTCTGTCTCTTTGTCAATGATCACCCACTCCTTGCTGTCGAAGTCCTCCTCCTCAGCCAGTGGCACTGAATGGACCTCTGGCCCCAGTGAGGCACAGACCTCTGGTCGGCTGTTCACCGGCTGTTCCACCTGGCCGTTGTCCACTGACAGCATCTGGGCAGGCTGGGATGAGTACACATGTCTGCTTGGTGAAACCATGATGTCCACGTGAGACCTGATGCAAAGCACATGCCCATTGTCATCATTTATCATTTACTGCAGGATCACTTTAGTGAATTCATTATAAATTATAGATTCCTAAAGGAAACCCATTAAAAGTTCCAGAACCTATCCTAGCAACACAGGGTGCAAGCCCATGCAGCATACACCCTGGATGGGATGCCAGTCCATTACAGGGCAGCTACACACACATACTATGGACAATTCAGTCACCAATGAACCTGAAACACTTGTATTTGGACTATGGGAGGAAACTGGAGCAGCTGGAGGAAACACATAGATTGAGCTAGATTTGAACCCATCCCTGAATAGCAGGTGCTGTGAGGAGGTAGAGCTATCCGCTGCACCACCATGCCACCCATTTACAGAACACAAACTATTTAAAAAAATTTTATTATGCTAAGCCAAGGTGACACAGAACAACAACGTCCTATCACACTGACAGTCTCAACCAATCACAACCATTTATTTATGTCAATCTAATATTGCAACTGACAGAGAGTCAAAGTTGAATGCTGAACGGTATTACAAAGTTATTTAACTGATGATGCTTTTCTCCAAAGTAACTTGGAATGTTAAGCTTTTTACAGTTATTTACCCATTTACACAGCTGGTTGATTTTCACAGGAGCAATTCAGAGCAAATACATTATTCAAAGGGTACCACAGCAGGAGGTGCAATTATGAACCTGGGTCTTTTGAGTCCTAAGAGCAATATATTATGAACATTTACCTATTAACTCATTTATTTAAATCATTGTGACGTGCCAGGTTATTTCAGGGAGCAGGACTGACTCAAGGTATACTTGAAACTTATCTTACTTGTGATATTCACAGCTCTCATGACTGGTAAGGAATAACCCTAAGAGACTTCACATGAGAAGATCTTGGAAGCAGCTTTTCTGTGAGATGGACATGTTCTCTGGCCTGCTCTTCCTCCTCCCCCAGAGTTACCACAGCCATATGCATGTTGACATGTGCATGTGCCTCACAATCACATAACATGAATTTCCTTACACCTCCTCACTCTCAAATGAAGATCACCTAGTACAAAACATTTCTTCGTAACACTACACAGTGCCTCACTGTGATAAATAAACATACCCTTTATTTTAGTTTTGTAGGTAATTTTAGGGGTTACACCACAACAAACTGAACCACAAGAAACTGAATGCTACCTTTGGATCCCACCCAACCTATACTGCACACTGCAGTTTTGAAGAACTGGAAGTGCATTTCTTTTTGTTCTCTTATAAATTCTGAACAACTGGTTAGTTCCAATGGGGGATGTGGTGGTGCAGCGGGTTTGCCGTGTCCCGATGTGTGGAAGGTCTGGGATTCAAGTTCTGCTTGGGGTGTCTTGCGGCGGACTGGCGTCCTGTCCGGGGTGTGTCCCTTGGACCCTGCATCCTGAGTTGCTGGGTTAGGCTCCAGTTTGCCACGACCCCGCTCGGGACAAGCGGTTTCAGGCAGTGTGTGTGTGTGTGTGTGTGTGTGTGTGTGTGTGTGTGTGTGTGTGGTTAGTTCCTAATTTATCGTTTAATTCCAGATGGTACATAGAGAAACATCACCTTTGTCCACAGCTATCAGGTCGCCCCTCAGCCACAGACAGGTGTTCAGACTCAGGACTGTTGACCCGCTGGTGGCATAAAGAACGGACGGGAATGCTGACCAACTCGGCAGGTCCTCCCCGGACTGGAGAGACTGGGCAAGCTACTCGACTGGGGTCTTCCTCCAGGCCTTCCTGCATATGAGATTTAGAGAGGGACATAGTTATTAAAACTAATTATTAAATTATTCATATATGCCCAAAACACTTTAGTGGTGTATGATGCAATTAGCCCAGTCTTCTGACCTAAGGTGGACTGAGTAGCCAAAAATAATATTTAGACAGTTAAAAGTACTCATCCAAAAATTATCTATGTAACAGTAAAAAGTTTCAGGAAAAAAGTATCCGGAAATAAATTAAGTACTGAAGTTACTTTGATTCAAGTGAAGCTTTTTAATGTTTTGAACCATAGCAAAATTAACAGATGCAGTATAGAGTTTTAACTCATATTAATAATATACCCACATTTGCACATGTGGAGGACAGAACAATCTGAAGGCAGTCTTTCTACGTGGTTGGCAAGAGCAGATGTCAGCGTAACAAAAACACAAAGATATCAACCATGTGAAAATGTCGTGCACCTAAAGGGCAAGACGATCATAAGGAATCTATGAAGAATGAACCCATTTCTCTAAACTCCCAAGCACTGAACACACCTTGTTTGTGCAGACCCTGAGCTTGTTGCGGTTGATATCAATATCCTCCCAGCCATCTCTCTCAGCAGGCAGCTGATTGCCATCTCCAGGCCGTGTGGGCCCCATTAGTGGGGCGTTCTCTTGGTCACTGAAGTGCTCGTCCTGGAGGACATCATCCGTGTTCTCCCTCTGAAGGTCTCCAGGTATTGGAGTAACGTTGATGACACTGTTTTCAAAAAGGTATACAGTTACATGTGTACACAGATTCCCAACATGATTTTTCTACACTTAGAGTGTGGTGGGAGTTTGGTTTCATTAAGATGGCCCTGATATGTGACAAAAAGCATTTTTCATAATAAAGTTATTATGAAGTACCATTATATCAGTAACTACTTGTCCAGGTCAGGGTTCTAGCAGTCCTGAGCCTATCCCAGAAACACAGGGTGCCAGGCTGAGTAGGGTTCCAGTCCATTGCAGAGTATCATTATAATTTGAGTAACAATTTTAAATACAATAACATATGAGAATTTGAGATTTTGAGAGGGTTATGAGACACTTTGCAATGTCATCATGTCAGAAAGCTTTAGACCCTTCATGTTTGTGTCTTACGTGCAGTGCTCTTATGCTACCAAACTTGTCAGATAGGAACCTGTAAAAAATACTTTGAAAAAATTTGAAAATTTTTTAAAAAACTACCTTGATCAATAACACCCCTGTTTCCAAAATTGCTGCACCACCAGCTACCGTGGCCTTATTGGTTGAAAAGTTTGTTTGTATTGGAGTTTAAAATATATTTTTATCCTCACCCCACCATGGCTGCTGTCTGTCTTGTGTGGTGATGAGGGGGGGTAGATGCACTGGTTGACAGCAACATGTCCGTCCCTATATTCTCCCAGTCATATGGCTCATTCTCCAGTATTATTCGCTCCTTCATGCTGTTATCAAAGACTGACATAAGAAGCTGTGGAGCATATGAAAAAGTAGCAAAGTTCACTAAAACTGAGCAAAACAGTTGACGTTTGTACTATTTATATGACTATGTACACACACACACACACACACACACACACATTTTCTGAACCGCTTGTCCCATACAGGGTCGCGGGGAACCGGAGCCTAACCCGGCAACACAGGGCGTAAGGCCGGAGGGGGAGGGGACGCACCGAGGACGGGACGCCAGTCCGCCGCAAGGCACCCCAAGCGGGACTCGAACCCCAGACCCACCAGAGAGGAGGACCCGGTCCAACCCACTGCACCACCGCGCCCCCACAACTATGTATAAAGGTCACTAAAAAAGTATCCAGAATAATGTTTATAAAAACAATTTAAATAAATCATTATAAATACACACACACATTTTCTGAACCGCTTGTCCCATATGGGGTTGCGGGGAACCGGAGCCTACCCGGCAACACAGGGCGTAAGGCCGGAGGGGGAGGGGACACACCCAGGACGGGACGCCAGTCCGCCGCAAGGCACCCCAAGCGGGACTCGAACCCCAGACCCACCGGAGAGCAGGACCCGGTCCAACCCACTGCGCCACCTGCGCCCCCGCATCATTATAAATATATAATATATAATTTATCACTAGAAATAAAACATTAATTTCGATACTTTTAGACTTGTGCGATGCACTTGAAGGAAGAACTGTCTAAGAAAATAAGAAGTAATAATAAGAAAAACACAACAGAGGATAAAGAAAGTAATGTGATGATAAATCCTCATTCATACCACCAGGGCAAACACCTTGAATCCAATTCTTGGCAGTATATACAGTTTTAAGACCCAGGTATCACAGCTAACTTGCATCTTAACCTGATTGGTTAAATCATCTCACTTAATATCTTTGTTGGTAACAGTTTATGTCTCAATACTTGTGTTTTTGTTGCCATTTTATCAAGTTCCAGGAAACAGAAATATGTATAGAACAAATATTCACGAGTTACTGCGGTACTTGCTTACTGAAAATAACTTTTCAAAGTAGGAATACAATTTTAATAAAATACACTACATAAAATACACCACATGTCCAGAGTTAAACTTTACATTTGAAATATAAAGAATATCAGTTTTTATAAATGTGGCTAAATTGGGAATTAAATTGCATTTTGAGGCAGATGAAACAAATGTAAACTTTATACCTGGTAGTCCGGCTTGGTGAAATAGTCGAGACTTAATATGTGATCTAGAAAGGTGTAGAACTCTGTAGGCATGTGTTTCAGGAGGAGCTTTTGGTCATATCTCTCCTTTATTTGTCCAACTTGTTCCTGTCGGAATAACACACAGATCTGTAACAGTAACACACAGTTCTAAGACTACCTGTAGCTCTCCAACATGTTAGAGCTGCTGCTTTGGAGCTTGAAGGTCTCAGGTTTTGAAACCCATCTCCTGCTGTAGTTCCTTTGAGCAAGTACTTACCCTAAATAATTTGAGTAAAAAAAATCGTCGTAAGTTGCTTTGGAGAAAAGCATCAGCTAAATAAATAAATAGGCATTTTCAGAAAATTTCTGCACTAAAAGACAGACCAAAAATCCAGCTACCTAAGATAACATACACTGATATCCAATTTTTTACTGATGCTATGTATTAAGGATTTGAATTTTACAATGCGAAAATGAACTAAAAATGTACTGTTATAAAATGAACTATAAATGAACTGTAAAAAAAAAAAAAAAAAAAAAATCAACACAGACATGTGTCAACAGGACCAGAACTGAAAAACTAACCATTAATGTAGATTGAACAAAGCTTTTTAGTTAATGCTAGTGTGACTCAAGTTTATAGCTGGTTTATGCTGTTAATGCAGTTTTTCTTCAAACTCCGTTCCATTACTGTAATGTTTTATATTACTATGATTTTAAAATGCAGAATGCAATCTCAAAACAACCAAAAAATGGATGTATCATGTTTAATGTACTGGAATACATAAGTATGTTTTATGCACTGTTGTCAGATTTTTAAAAAACATATTTTCTTTCCATATTAACTGGGTGTGACCTGTATGACGAGCCTACCTTATCCTTTATTTTTCGCCATGGTAGTTGACCAACTGTAAATTCCACTAACATGTAAAATAAGGACCACAGGTCATCATGACGACCCATTTCCTGGTTTAAGAGAAACAAAAATGAATTTACACAAGCAAAAACAGAGCAATCACATTAAGGATAATGGAGAGGTGCAATATCTATGTATTGTAATGTCTGACTTATTCAATTATAACAATTGTTACAATGATTCTAACATTTCTGTGATACCAGTCCATCAATAACATAACTTTTTGTAAAAAAATTTAATACACATTGACACAGTTAAGTGTCTACATGTTAATATAGCAGATCGAAAAGAAAAAAAAACAATAACCTTAGAATTTCATAGAAACATATTTGCAAAAACATATATAATTTCAAACATAATGGAAAGCAAGAATTATTAATCTTGCTGTTATCGGGTTTTACAGAAACGGCAGAGAGGGTTTAATGCCACTGACCTTGTTTTTGTGTGCATTCACCGAAGCGTAGCGTACAGTACCACGGAATCCTGCAACAGGCCTTGGCTAAAAAATAAATTACACAAAGAGAGTTGTGAGCTAAATACACATAACTATTTAAAGTGTTCAAATTATTGTTTTTTTAGATTGATAATAAACAGTAAAAATGAGGTCTTTGGTACACCCATATACATAGAATAAAGACATTGAGGTTTCTCTTGTGTCATCAACCCTCTGCTACACTAAGTCCATTATTGGTTTTGCTATTAATATACAAGATAAAATTTATAGCCAAAATCTGCACTACGAAAATCAAACTCCAGCAAGGCAAAGCCAGCATGTTACCAATAGGTGTATCTGTTGTTGCCACCACCTTCAGCATCACAATGAAGAAGATACATGTGCCAGATTTTGTTGGGGGGAAAAAAAAAAAAAAGCTGACAATTATAGTTAAAAAAAAATACAGTGGTAATATACCATATCTTTACTGTTTTTAAATGTGCTGTATCAAATGAAAATAGTACTACTATTAGAACAGTACATAAGAAGCAATTTTCATAAAGCAATTATTACTATAATCACAGGTAATGCTTGTATCCCCTCTCTGCTGAGCTATTTGTAAAGTATTACTTGTAACGGATAGCAAATCAAAGACCATGTAATTCATAATGGTATTATATTTCAAGAAAATTACATGTGTATTATCTCTTCAAGTTCTAAACTGATAAGGTTCCTTTGCCTTCTTAGCTTTTAAGACTTTCTTGAAAACTTTTGCTTTAGGACTCATTATTGGTTACAAGACAACTTAGACTGCAGGAGAAAACTCTCCACATGTGGAGGGGAGGCTGCACCAAGGATTATATTCTGAACTGAAATTTCAGATTTTCTATGGTGTTTTTCATATGTGTACGGCTTGGTAACTGGTTATGCGCATTTTACGGTACACGGAACACTTGCTTTTAAGTCTGAATTCTCCTAAAAGTAGCCTTTGTTATACAAGAGAATCCATATTATTCTTGTATTTTTTTAAACTTTTTGTTTACCAACTTCTAATATTATCGATTTATAGAAAAGGATATTTCACTGGAGGTGGAATATTGGATTACAAGACTATGTCCTTCACCACCATGCTCTAAACAGTCCACTTCTATTTTCAGTCTATTTCACAAACCTATAATCGATTCCATCACACACTGAGACGAAAAAAATCTTTACAGCAATTAATTCTCAACACAGTAGTAGTCTGTAGCCTTCTAAGAATGCTCTAACCGCCATGTGAAAGTTTGGGCTGCTATGTGTTAAGACATGCAAGGGGAAAATGGGACAAGGATCAGGTGAGACTACTACACTGGGGGAGAAGGGTTTTGTGATGGCACTCACAAAGTCAAACTGTGATTGTGATGTGGCCATTATCAGATGCGTGAAAAGGGTTCGAACAATTCTTCAAAAAAATGGACCAAAAGGAACTCTACAAGAAAGCAAAGAAGAAAAAAGCAACAAGAACATAGCGTGAAAGAACTAAGCTTCAAAATTTTATCTTTAAAAAAAAAAAAAAAAAAAGACTATATTCCTATATCTACCATTCGTTTCTTTTTAAAATTCAGTCATTCCATAACGTTTCTATATGTTGCTCAGAAGTAAGCTATTCAGCTGGCATTTCACAGAGCAGGAAGAGGACCTTCTTAAGTACTGGCAGCAAAAAACCCTTGTTATACACAGTCCAGTCCTTCATTTATCACTGGCAACAGGGACACTGCTGAACATAGTCCTGCTCTTCACAATTCTTTGTATTTATCCAAACATGTGGTGTAAAGCTGACCTGAAAGTAACTGACAGTACTGTTTTAGAGTGTATGTCTACTCCCTGAGATAAAACTGAATTTATTTATTTAGCTGACACCTTTGTCTAAGGCAACTTACAGTGTTAGGTATGAATACTAAACTGCCTACAGTTATTTACCCATTTATACTGCTGGGTAATTTTTACTGCAGCATTTCAGAGTAAGTACCTTGCTCAGTGGTGGTATAGCAGGAGTAAGGTTTATGCTCAGATAAATAAACTCTATAAGCATTTCTGCAGTTTTACAAGTGGATCATTGACTTGAAAATATATTTTGCTGTATACATTACATCTCACCATAATATTACTTGCTGCACAGACTGTGAAATTACTGTAATTAACACAGAACTAAAAAACTTACAGAACCCTCAAGAACATAAAATGTGTTCAATAGCATAAACGGACCTCTTGGTGCTCTTCATCTGATTTCGTCCTTCCATGCTGGAAAAATGTACTTACTATTCTTACAATAAACCGTACACAGTATGATATATCATAATATGTAAAAATAACTTTAAAGAAAGTCCTTATACAGGTTACAGATGGCTGAATTCTCATGAGTACTGCACTGAATAGGACATTCATAGAAATTATTCAGGAATTTCATTAAAACCTGGACAGTAACTGGATACTCATGGAATACTCCTGTAGGGGGTAGAGCTTTGCAAAAGCAAGGACATGTAATAATGCACAATACATACTTAATAAATCAATTTAAAAAAAAAACACTGCAAAGGTGCTGCTCTTTATACTCCAGTGTATTCAGCGCCATGCAGATGTCTTCAGTTCTGAGACAATGCTTTGTCCTGATGGTTGCTCCCCTAGTTACAGCCCCTTTTGGTAGTGTCTACAACATTACTGGCCTGAGTTGGTGCCTCATAGGGTCCTTGTCAATAAGAGGGGAGAGGGCTATTCCCTTGGAGCTCCCCCATCAGTGGTGTGAAGCTCTGAAAAGAGGAAAACTGCAGCAGTGACTTGAGAGTATTCTGCTCTCCTAATCAGTGAGGAGCAGTTGATTCAGCTCTAAAAAAGGAAAGAAAAACACCCTCGTTGTTCAAGCTTAAGGGCATTGCCCACTGACGCACACCGGCACGTTAAATATTCATATCATGCAGATGTATTCAAAAGTGAGTTGCAAACAGACAACTGTATGAAGAGGCTTCCTGCAAGTGCTATAAATATCTACAATTTTTAAACCTTGTATTGCGTATCATACTGGATATTTAGGGCTATGCAATTCTGATTTTACTAATAAGATTACATGCATATATTAATCATTAGAAAGTCTCACAGCTAGTTGTGAAAAGTACCTTTTATATTAGATTATCTGCAATCTTTCAAAGACAAAAGAACTTTGAGCAGCTGGCTCAGGCTGTTTATTTTCTAATAAAATTAAGGCCATTATTAAATATATTAAGGTATATGTGGTTTGTCTTTGCTTCCAACATAAAGAAAAATAATATCTCAAAAGTAACACAGAAAATTGTATCTATATCCTAGAATGTTTTTCAATAATTAAAACTCATCCCCACAAATACTTGACATGTTTCAGTTCTTTTGAAAAATACTGTCCTGTTATGTTATGACATGAAAACATTCTAAATAAGAAGTACTTATATATTTTTACACATAAACTATTTCTATGGTAACACCTTCTAATGTAAATGAATAAAATTAATTATATGAGGGTATTTATAAAGAACTAAAACACACAAAGCTGTATCAGGCTGTTACTTTGCTCTGAAAACAAAAACAGAATTCTGTAGAAATTAAACTTCAGTTTCTGAATGGTAATCAAGTTGTTGTGGTATGAATTTATGCCAAAATTTTATCTTGTGAAATGTTTCTTAGCCCCTTAATACTGGCACTAAAAATGGATCTTCCCACAATTTAGATACTGCTTCACTGATCTTACCATATTTCTAAAGTCTAAGAAAATTTTTTTTTTTTTCCAAAATTACAACTATGTATACACTCATCATTCAATAAGGCAGTGTATACAGAAATGGATCTGTCACATGGAAAGATGTATGTAAGCTTAAGTAGCATACATTGGCAAGGCTTGGGGAAAAATGTGTTTTAAAGATTTAAAAATTATTTGGTCAGATTAAATTTAGTTTAGCTTGCTTAAATGGTTCATGAAGTTAAAAGTTGAAAGTTAAAAGTTGAAAATTATATGTGCTGTTAAGTATCATTCTGGTAGAGTTTGAAAAACAAATGATTAAAGATTGGGGCCGTTACTCCATGCATAATGGAAATTCGGTTATTTTGCCAACTAAATCCCGAGTCCTTAATCTTAATTCACTTGTCATGTTTCTGTTTCACCCAACAGACTGAGACACTGGCACCCAACTAAGATATGAATTAAGCATAATAATTCCATTTAGTGGGATAAATAACTCACAGGTCTGACTTCTCCATTTGTGTTGGTGTATTGTCTTGCAAGGCCAAAGTCAAGCATATAGCATTTCCTGGATGTAGCTGGAAGCCTTCCCATTGCAAAATTTGACTGTAAAAAAGAAAAATTGGAAATAATATATTGCCCATTAAAACACAATTTGTTTTAGTCATTGTAATTTCCAAACTTTCAAAGGTAGTAAAACAGTAGCAAGAAATTCATAACCTATTTTGGACAGTTTTGCCTTAATATGTGGCATGTCGATGCTTTTTAAACTTCATCTTTATGAAAAAGTCATAATTGCTTTTGTAGATTAAAGAAACTGAAAATCAATGAAGACGTAAATTAGATCATTAGCGGTAATGAGCTATCAGCATTTCTACATAAAATTTGGAGTAATAAAATACCACCTTTATTACTTTGATTGCAAAGCACTTCACAATTAATACTACTGGTTACAATGAAGGGTATATTATTTCTTTGGTGTAAAATCATATTAAGAACCTGTAATTACTACTGTTTCTTATAACTTGGCACATCTGAATCAGTCATTATTTTTTTCTCTCTCCATTACAACAAATGCAGCATGTTAAGCATACTGTAATGTTGATAATTAAAAGGTGTGATTTGTTTTTATAATGAATCTCAAATCCCAGTTAAAAAATATAAGACTAATAAAAATCCAGCAGAGCTGATGTGCCTTTATAGGAACAATATAGTCTGTGGGCATGTTTGAAGTTTCTATGAACCAGTTGTAATGAAATAAGGGACAATTTGGATCTTAAGAAAAACAAACACACTGGTTTGATGTCCCGGTGCAGGAACCCAACGGAATGAATGGCTTCAATTGATTCGAGTATTTGTTTTCCCAATCGCAGGGTTGTGCTCAAGGAGAAGATTCCTCGTGGTTGGCTTCTTCTGAGGTCTGCAAGATTTCTTCCCTAAGGAAAAAAAACCTTTACATGAAAACTAAAAATTTTTCTACATTTTTATATGGTGCATGTTTGTTTTCAAGTTAAGTCTTGCTTTCAAAAAATGTAAATATTCATTTATGTTAAAATATTATGTCAACTTTAATAAAAGACCCTTGTTTTAGGAGCTTATATTTTATATTTAAACTATTGCTAAGTATAATTGAAAATATTTGCTTTATGGAATTTAAGAATTCTACCTGGTTGCACCTACCTGGTGAGCACTGAGTGCTTTCACTTTGTACTATGCAATATACAAGACAACCCTAACACTAATCAGGGAACAAGTTCGTTTTTCACGGGTTAACGCAACACATATTTTTTTTCATGTAGATACTCATGAAGCTCTTTTACCAAACTTACGTTTATATCTTAGTTTAATATTTTTACAGGATGAATAATGGTTAACTACCTCAGACACAAAACTCATCTCTTTTGCTACTTCCTGTAACTTCATTTTATATCTTCCTATCCAAAAACAGTCCTACATGAATATATATTTTAAAACTTAGTCTCAGATGTTTTTCCTGCAATGACAAAAAGCTGTTCAAATACATGTTTTAAAGACATGAAAATCATATCAAAATAATCAGCTTTGTAAAAGTAAATACCTGAAGCTGCATGACCACATAGTTGAATTTTTCATTTCTTCCACATCCAATGAATTTACAGACATGATTTTTACCTGAAAACAAAAGAAATAAAAAGATCAAAAACAAAAATGTATGTTTTTTAAAGAGATCTTCATTTGACAAATGCTTTTATTCACCTGACCTTAGCAATGCTGAGCTAAAGTGAGTTGCAAAATCTGATGCACTTGAAGAGCTGAGAATTTCCACTGGAGGAGTTCCTGGTGAATGCATTTTCCCACAGCACTAAACAAGTCACAGGACCATGGCTAAAACTGAAAACCTTCAGGTTACAAGTTCACGTCCCGATGCTTCAAGGGATCAAAACACAGTGAAAAATAATGAGCTCTGACAATTTGCTCAGAATTGTCACTTCTTGGATTCTCTTTTTATTTCTACTGTTTATATTAGGTCTTGCGATCTCATTTTCCACAGATGAACATACAGCCTAATATGACTGTGGTTCTATTGCTTACATTTATTCATTTAGCTGACACTTTTCTACAAAGCAACTTACAATTATTTACTCATTTATACAGCTGAGTAATTTGAGTGGAGAAATGTTGGGTAAGTACCTCATTCAAGGGTACTATGGCTGGAGGGGGGATTTGAACCTACAACCTTTGGCTCCAAAGGCAGCAGCTCAAAACACTATACTACCACCTACCTGAAGCAAAACAACTACATCGTAGTATCTTAGGGAATGACTTCTCAAACTTAAATTAGTCTGACGATTCAAATGAAGAATATGTACTTTATGAAAATGGCATTTATTATATAAAAATTACCCATTTATAAAAGTGAAATGTAAAATTCTTCTTATTCCATACCCTCTAGTTTGGTTCTTATTCTTTGCTTTATACTTTGCTAATTCTGTTTTGCTTGCTACATTGCTGGCTGTGTTCATAAACGTTCTACCATTGCATAAGTGTGATTATTCAGGCAGGTGGTCTCAATATGTAAAAGGGATAGTGAGGAGTGTTGCCATCACACATCAGCTCCCATTAAATATTGGAAAATGTCAAGTCTCATTCATACAACATAACAAGCCTAGCACACCAGCTTTATAAGACCTGCCACTGCTCTGAGAAGGGGCTGAAGCGCAAGAGTGAAAACAAAAAAATTATCCAAATGGTAAATGTTTTTCATGAGCATAAAATCCATTACAGGTGAACAAAGATGGGTGTTTTTACAATTTAATTGCTGAAATAATAATAAAAATGCAATTAAAAACAAAGGTGATTAGTTGGTTGACAAAAAATTAATTTTAAGTTTTCCTAAATGCTTAAACTGCTGAATCTCAAGCAACACAACAGCAGTATGTAAAGTGGTGGTTAAAGCTACTGCCTTTGGATTAAGCAGTTGCAGATGTCAATCCCACCTCCTGCAGTAGTACCCTTGAGCAAGGTACTTACCCTGAATTGCTCCAGTAAAAATTACCCAGCTGTATAACTGAGTAAATAATTGCAGGCAGCTTGACATTAAGTCGCTCTGGAGACAAGCTTCGGCCAAATGAACAAATGAAACCCAGCGAAAAAAATTAAGATTTTAATTTATGCAATTTTTGCGATGTATACATACTTGGAAAGGATTCCAGAGATCCTTTGTCCTTAAAGAGGCAATTATAGTTTTTCAAATTTTTTACTGTAAGAGTGTAATTTTGGCATTTGGCAATGGAATCGCAGTTACACGGGCTTCAAATCACACCGAAACTGAGATTTTGTTAAAGTTACTTAAAAATGACAATGGCTCTATATAACTGCTTGACACATTAATATGGAATTAATATGGAACTATAGGCCGCCACTGTTCTTTTTGATTTTAACATATGCTTCATAACATGCAGACTTGTTTAAAATAGCGTTTATCACTTTGGCCATTATATTACTTGCACTACTGTGCAGAAAACCTTATCAAAGTCAACTGTGATGTCTTTGAATTGACAAGATATGCAACCCTAAATCTAATAAACAAAAGGCAAGCAAGCATTTATAATTTTTCACGCACGTATACTTTCTGATCTAACTTACCTTGTAGCTTCTTCAAGACGGCTACCTCCATCTTGAGGACTTGTTTTGGTTGTTGGGCAGACTCCACCTTCAGAGCCACATTCTCCCTCGTAAGCAGATCGAGACATTCATATATCTCCCCAAAGCCACCTCCTCCGATTTTCTTCAACTGAACATGCCAAAAGAAAATAAAGACATGTATGAAACTCTATCACCAATAACGACAGGGGCCAAAAATGCACTCAGAAGTGAGAAACAAACTATCAGGACTATTATGCTGGTGTACATGTACTGTTATTCTGTTGTGTGATTGTGTGCAAGACTAGTATGAAATGATGGACATCTGGAGACATTTTAATAACTTGTAGCACTTTGTTATATTTTAGAAAAACATACTTCATCTGTCCAATTAATTATATCACTCTAAGTAATGTTAATATAGCATAAATAACAAACTAATGACCACAAAGTCAGTAAAGTTCCCATTTTGAAAACAGGATTAAAAACTGAAAAACACTCACTGCTAAGACATTGAAAATTAAAAATTATTCCGTGATTCATTTAGGACAGGCAGCTATGTATTTTACTGTTGATAATACTGTATAAAGTATTATCATAAATAGGTTAATAAGTATAATCAAAAATGTAAATTGAACAGGGGTCCCACTGCAGCAGTTCTTTGTCAAATTCAATGGCTTACATTGTATACATTGCAGTGAAAAAGTATTTGCTGTTTTCCAATTTTTTCTGATTCTGACACTTCTTGACATTGAATTTGATCAGATCTTTTAGCCACTTCTAGTAGCATATGCATGGCCTGGAGAGAGAAAAAGTGACATCAGTGTTATTTTTATATAATCTTCCTGGTCTGGGAAACAATATGTGCAAAAACAGGTGGCATTAACACTCTCTAACATTATCAATCAGCCTAATTAAGAGGGTAATATGATTCAGCTGTTTGAATACAGTCAGGTCTGGTTCGGGCAGCCCTATCCAGCATCATTTTCAGCTACTTAAACCCTTATCAGTAAAAGTCAAGTTGGCAAAAAAAGATTCACTGGGGAATATCACGCTATGGTCAACAGAAATTTCTCAAGACCTCTAGAGGAACACTGCTGAAGCCTATCACTCTGGATGGGGTTACACAGCAATTTCTGAGGTTCTGGGTGTCAACTGAACTATGATCAGAACTTTACTCATTAAATCGAAAAAGTTTAGAACAGTGGCGACTCTACCTCAGAAAGGCCATCCTGCCAAAAAACTCTCTACAAGCAAGGTATAAAATCATTAATGAGTTTAAAAAGAATCCAGAACCACATCCAGGGAATTGCAAGCCTCTCTTGTCTTAACCCAAGCCAGTATTCATGACTGCACAGTAAGAAAGACACTGTGCAAAAATAGGGTACATGGGACAGTGGCAAGGCAGAAACTACTGCTCACAAAAGAGAATGTGAAAGTTCTACAAGTTGCCAGAGAATCACCTGAAAATCTCTCAAGACTGTGAGAAGAATATTCTGTAGGCTGATGAATCAAAAGCAAAAATTTTTGGATGACATTTACCCTGTTTCATCTGGCAAAAACCAAATGCAGCATTTCAAAATAGCTACCTTTTACAAACAATGAAGCATGGTGGTGGTAGCATGATGATCTGGAGATGTCTTGCTGCCACAGGACCAGAGTGTCCTGCCATCATTGAAGGAACCATGACCAACGACCACCATGACAATGTCATCTTTGCATCAGGAAATTCTAAAGGATAATGTCAGGCCATCTGTCTGTGAGTTGAAGCTGAAGTACAGCTGAGTCATGCAGCAAGACAATGATATCAAACATACAAGCATGTTAACATCAGAATGGTTGAAAAAACTAAATTAAAGTTATGGAATGGTCTAATCAAAGTCTTGACCCGAGTCATTTAGAGATATTGTGGAAAGACCTGAAAACAGTTGCTAATGTTCAAAAGCCTACAAATGTTGAGCTAAAGCAATTCTGCATGGGGGAGTTGGCAAAAATTCCCCCAGTGATGTGAGATCCTGGTCAATGACTGCAGGGACTGTTTCTTTTCTATCATCATGCCTAAAAGTGGAGCAACCAGTTACTGGCTGTGAAGGGAGGATTACATTTTCACACCTGTGACTGCACATTTCCTCATCTTTCCAAGGAAATGATATAAAAACAATATTGGTGTCACTTTTTCTCTGTCAGGGTCTACTCATATACCAATAGAACTTATCAAATTTTGTGTCAAGAAGAAGAAACACTGCAAACTGAGGAAAAACAAAAAATTAGAGAAAAGTTGTACAACAGGTCCCAATTACTTTTTCACAGCAATATGTATGTTTAACAGAATTAGGACACTATAACGGCAGTACATGAAGAAATAGTGGCCTATAGATCCCACTAAATGCCACTGAGGTCAATTTTCAGTTAGCCCCACTTCCAGGGAGAATATGTAAAAAAGGAGCCGAACACAATCCTCATTCTTTTCCCCATCTGTAATCGAGAAAAATATGTACAGCTTCAAAAACACTTTTATCACAAAAACATAAAAGTGTGTCTCCAATTTTGAACCTTCCCAATTGAACCTAATTTACAGCATAAAGCAGCAGTGCTATCTCTTCTCTACTCTGCAAAGGAAAGTTTTTAAAGGTGTTCTCGGAAAAAACTGGTTCATTGTCTTTCAGCTACGACAAAGAACTTTAACAGTTTAGTTAACCTACTATAATATGGTATAATATTAAACTACTATATTTATAACCTATTGAATATATTTCCAGTTTCATCAGTATAATTGCTTCCAGAAGCATTGTTTCTTCATTGTTTGTAACGATGCACTGGATGGGCTTACTGACCACTTTCCATCTATCCTTCACCATGCAGTTGGGTAGCAGAATGTCAGCCTGCTCCCCGGCCCCATTCATGTTTGTCTGCTCCTGGACAGCTGGCTCTACACGCTGCATCTGCCAGGTGGACGTGACTCAGGAGGCTCCAAACTTAAAGAAGCCATTTACCTGTGGGGGATGTGGTGAGAAAAATATGAGCTCTTGTTGCTGTTTCTTGAGAAAAAATATTGTGTTCTGTTTGTTCTCTCAAATGCTTCTGCCATTTCAATTTAGTCAAAACAGAAAGAATCTTAAATGTGCATGACAGTTGCAAATATACTGCTCTAGTGTAAATATAAAAAAATAGTCCAATTAAATAAAACAAGTTGTTTTAAGTGAAATACATAATTGTTGCATAATTCTTGACGACCATCTGAAAATAAAGGGCTTTCATATTTAAAGATCCATTCATGATGTCGGCTTTATATGGCTGGTTAACCAGCACAGCGTTTAGTGTTTTTATTTTCTGTCATTTTAAATTAGTTGTAATGTAGGATAAAGTTAATAAAATATTATTAGCATTAATTCCTTTAGCGACAACCTTTGTCCAAGATGACTTGCAATGTGAGTTTTGTAATACTAAGATACAAATGTTCTCCAGTTCACGCTAAGTACCTTGTTCAACGGAACTAGAGCAAGAGCGGTGATTCAAACCCAGGTCCTTTGATTGCAAAGAGATGGGACTCTACTATTCCACTCAATGGTGCACTAGATCAGCTTGTCATTCAAAAAAGTTAAAATATTTCAAGGGGACATTTTTTAAAGTTTTTAATGATCCAGTCCAGTCCAAAACCAGTCGTAGGATATATAAGAAAAATGTAAAAATATTACTGCGCTGTGGGAAAGGGCAGCATTTTGTCAAAATGAAACCAACAGGCCTCTGCAGTGGAATGTCAGTAAGGTGCCTTGTGCCCCTCAGTGGGAACGAAGATTTCAATCCTGTGTTCCACTGCAGCCATCTGTGGCAAAGAGGTCCAGGAAACACAGCTTGGCCATATTCCCCCCGAGTGCTTCAGAAGCCTGGCATTCGCTTCCCCTTGTGCTCACAGTAACAGCTACTGTCAGGAAGACATCTACAGCGCTGTAGGAGGAACTGGGCGAATAGCACTCTCCTGGAAGCATGTAATGTACACTGATGAATTGTGCAATGTACAGAGTGAAAAGAAAGGGCAGCACGCACCATACTCATTAGAAGATGTGTGCCGGTGTTCACCGTCCCTAAAATGGCAAGGACATCGTGCTTTGAGGACACTTAAGAAGTGGATAACCAGCTATGGTAAAACGAGTCCTGCTTGGGACGCCTTGGGACGGACTGGCATCCTGTCCTATGTGTGCACCCTCCCCCTCCAGCCTTGCGTCCTTTGGTGCCACGTTAGCTTCCGGTTTGCTGCGACCTCGCTTGGGACAAGCAATTTCAGACTGCGTGTGTTTGTGTGTGTGTGTGTGTGTGTGTGTGTGTGTATTCTGAAAGTTTTTACATTAACATAATGTATGGATTTTTAGTTGGTTTACCTTTTTATGGTCCATCACTCTTTGTTAGCAAAACAGAACCTTCTGGTGTTTGTTTAAGTACAAAAGAGATGAACCGATGGATAGTGTAGCAGTTAGCGGTGTTAATAGTGCTTCATAGTACATGTGCTCTGGACTTAGATGTGGGTTTGAATCCGCATGTCCTCCCTGAGTTTGTGTGGGGTTCCTCCAAGCCCTCTCGATTTCTCCCACAGTCTGAAGATGTGCACTTCAGGTGAACTGGCAACTGTGGGGAGGCCCTGGAGCAGACCCTCGACACCCTGGAGATATTATATCTGTGTGCTGACCTGGGAGCACTTGGAGATCCCACAGGAGGTGGTGCAGGCTTGCTGTGAAAAGAGAAGCATGATCTCTCCTGCACTGCCTCACCAAGATGGCTTAAAAATTGACTGGAAATCTAAAATGTGCATGGGTGTGTGCGTGTGTGCGTGCATGTGGGAAACTGCTCTGTCACAGACTAGTGTCCTGTACAGGGCGAACCCTGCCTTAAGCTTCCTGGAAATATTTACCATCTAAAAGTAGTACATGCAGCAGTAATCCTGAAGAATCCATTTTATCGCAGCAAATTTCAAGTGATTAGTGTTTAATTTAAGACAGAAGTTATGTCATTCTGTGTGCAGTGCCCACAATCAGATGGAACCAGATTACTAGATATAAACCAAAAGCACAGACTGGCAGAGTTCATGTTATACACTCTAAATCCTAGTGATGACTACTTATTGGTGCAGTGATCGCTAAAAAATTTCACTGTGCAGTGTATTTCAGATTACTTTTTACATCTCTCCTGGAAAACTACTGCTGAAACAATATACTGTTAAAAAATTTGTGCCAACTGTGATTTTCACATACACCTTTCTTTGGCGCTGGATATGAATCGAACTTTTAGAACTGGACAGTAGCTTATCTTGCTCACATTTTAACTAGTGTGTTGACTTCTTGGCAGGTCAAAATACTGTACAAACACAAAAAGAGCAAATAATTAAAGGTTTATGTGACTGGGTACAGTACAGATAATAAAATGCCGCCATATAATATAGAGGTTAGTGTCCAAAAGCACGCATAGCTTGTATTTACCTGCTAAATAAGAAAAATCTGTGAAATCCAGGAAACAGGTGACAAAAGAACAGTTCTAAGATGCAGCTTGAATCTGAAACATACATTTTTTTCCAGTAATTGGGAAAAAGTAATGTCATGTGAAATACAAATATTAAAAACTCTGCTTTTTCATTTTTAAAAATCTATTTTTCATTCATATTCATTGAGTCTGTGTGAAAAATTTAACCAGAAAAAACGACCCAGCGGCTCGGTGCCGCAGCAAGTAGTGCTGCCGCCTCACGGCACCTGAGCTGTTTGGGCTTAGAATCGAATGCGGCTCAGCCTGTGTGGAGTTTTTACGTTTTTATGTTTTCCCTGTGTCTGTGTGGGTTTCCACCCACAGTCCAAAGATATACTGTTCAAGTGGAAGGGTGACACTAAATTGCTATTAGTGTATGTATGGCTACCCTCTGATGGACTGGTGTCCGTCCAGGGTGCACCCCCCGAACCCTTGCACCCAGTGGTTTTAGGATAGGCTCCTGTCCAGGACAAGTAGTTAATAAAAAGTTAGGGATGGATACAATACTCCAGTCCTTAAAAACTTATGACATACAAGACCGGGTGTCATACACACGTCTGGAATCGCCAATAACTGCACCATCTATTCCTCAGTTTCTATCTAGTATAAATTTAAATTTTTTGCATGGAATAAACCAAAAATTTTAAAAAAATATGTTGGAATGTTAGTTACACTTATGAATTTCCCAGATGTCAATGAGGATATCAGCCAGTGAAAATCTGTGAAAAATATATAATTTCACGAAACAGTTTTATAACATATTCCACGCCTCCCAGCAGCACTGCAGTACCGAGCTCAGCGTTACTACAGCAGAAGGAGCCATTCGAAGCCGGGACATCCACAATTAAACAGGACTGACATCGTGTCACCTTCTTCTGCCCACAGAAAGGAAAATGACATCCCACGTGCTCCCTTACCTGGCGCAAAGACTGAGGCAGGTGGGCGTGGCTTTCCGTCTTCTTTTTGTAACCTTCATCAGGGACGTGGCGGAACGTCAACGTCACACGTCACTGCGGCGCTTTGCCTCGCGCCCCGCTGACTTTGAGCGCAGCACCGCTTTTCCGCAGCTAAGAGCGCGACTCGGTCCATCTCCGGTCAGCAACAGTAATCATTGTTTAAATCGTCACGAAGCCGCAATGTCAACCTTGTGTCAATTCAAGCAAGGTAAACAAAGGCTGGATTTGTCAGCGAAAATCCAGAAAGAGTATATCCTGCCAGCATGTTTAATCACTATAACACACACACACACAGTCAGCTCGCCAAACGTGTGGAAACGTAGACAATCCCTCTCCAGTACCAACACAGGCACATACGCAAGATATTGCTGACATTTTAATCATCATCATGTGTCCAACTCATTAAACGCTTAGTCTATTCTCCTAATACCCAGCTGCCTGGCTAAAATACGGTTTAATACAAACATATTTAAAAATTGTTTTACAATATTCGGCAATTGCAGTGTAGTACTTTTAATTGCAACAATAGTAATCAAAATTCTCATTTTCTGTTAACCGGAACTTATATTAACAAGTTTAGCCTTCTTGATAAATCTTTGTAAAACCCAAGCCTTCAGACAGTAGCATACAATTCAATTTAGCTCTTCTAAGATAATAAAAAACTGTTTTCGCTAAAAAAAAAAAAAAAACGCTTCAGGCAAACGTTCCCATCTCACCCCGTACACATTTTAAAATATCAACCAATAATTAAATATAAATTTAACAGAATTCAGCTCGAACCTGCGTTCGCTTCCCCTCCTAATGTCACAATTTTTGTCCGCAGTGCAGCGCGAGCTCCGCAACGGCAGACACCCGGATCAGCGCGACATCCGCGCCACAGGAGGCGCACGAGCGCCGCGCTTCCCTCAGAAGCAGTGACCGGTGCCCCCCGTTTCTCCTCCCCGTGCACGCCAGACCTCCTACGCAAAGGTTCCAGCCTTCAAAAGGGTCCGTGATGGGTGTGTTCGTGTTTGTCTCCCCTTGATAAATGTTGCTGGGAATTTTTTATTTGAACAGTTTTTAGTAAAGTTAAGTGGTTTGCAAGGCGGCGGGAATGGTCTTCGGGGTACTTAGTGTTTCGCAAAGCAAACCATCTGCACGCGAGCCCGTCCTTTCACGTATTAAACTACAACTCCCAGCACACGACATATATCAGTCTCACACACACAGACACAGGCTGAAGCCGCTTGTCCCGAGCCGGAGCCTAACCCGGCATTTTAATATTTAGTTTTTGCGAGTGAGAGAGAAGTGGGATTATTTAACAGCTATTTTAGCAAGTTTTCCCCAACCAGCCGTTAATTGTGTTCTTGTTTTTGTTCTATAAGTTCTGAATTGCAGCATAATATAGCAAAGCTTGTTGTTGTTGTGAAGTAACCCAGGGCCCCCTGGTTTCTGGAGATGATCAAGTTGTGGATGATCAGATTTTTTTGGTTCGTCTTAGGGGAGAAAAACTGATTGAGTGGTAGGGTGGTTCACAGTGCTTGGGCTGTGCTGTTGGATGTGGGTTCAATCCCTGCTCGGTCAGCGTGTGTGGACTTTTCATGATCTGCAGCACATGTGTGATGTGTTTTCAGGTGAGCTGCTGACTGTTACGTTGATCTGCTGTATAAATGGATGATTGTAGGGACTTCACTGTAGTGCGTGTAGCATCGCCAGTCATCGTGTGTGCTAAATACAGTTGCTTTGGAGAGAGACAGAAAAAGAAAAAGTCTGGGCGGTAGAGGGCAGATAAATAGGGGAATGGGGGTTATTTGTAGAGCGGAAAGCAGGAATCGAGCAGGGATTGCCGCCCTCATCTGCTCCCATTTTTTATTGAACCTCTAGCGGTGTCCGATGGGGCTCACCCCCACATTGAGGAGCTGAGGCTTCCTAGGGCTTAGGGAGATGGGAAATGTCACACTTCTTTTAGGATCAGACCAATCCTCACAGACAGAACAGTGCTGCATGGCTCTTTCTTAGTTTTATTCTGTCCATTGCTCAAGTACACAACCACCTGTACATTTTTCTAACCAGAAACATCCAGTTCTCTCCCCCACCCCAGGCTCTCCAAGTCCAAACTTTTGAGTTCTTCACTGGTTAACCAGCTCACCTTTTGCTTGTTGTCCTTTTAATCTGTTTGCAGTTGCATCTTTCAGTCTGACAAAGGGTGCAGCCAGGGTGGAGCCCACCAAATACACATGCACATTGTGGTCTCTCTCCACTTTTACTTTGGTGCAAAAAGACTCAAAAATAAACTAGAAAGCCAGAGGAGCCAATGTTCCATAGTTAATACTGTCAAATTCTGTGTCCCTGTCTTTAAGCATCAAACTGATGTACATAGGATATTTGCAAGCCAATATTTGGAGGAGTTTAGCTCCACACATTCCAAATACCAAACTGCAGTCAAACATAAAATTCTAAATATAAATGCTACATGTATTTCCAGTTGTGATTAAAGCAGCAACAGGAGAAATAAAGCACAAGAGTGATTCAATAGCAGGTTGATCTACATTTGGCCTTAATGATAACTAAGTTTCCTGTCTCACCCACTTGAAGCAAACATTGAAAGCACAGCAATGATCATTAATGGATGCATTTATTGTCAGCTATGCATTCAATATTTTTACATGCTTATTTGGTTTAAATACACTGTTAGAAAACCACTGAATTCACCTCTGTATTTAAATCTTATCTTCCTTTCATGTAAAAGGTCCCTGAAGATAAAAATGTCAATTTTCACACTGCTGAAAGAAAGCACATAACATATCTTACCATGGCCTACAGAGAAAAACATAGTACAAGCTCTCATTCACAGAAACTAAAGCTTTCATAAGTGTTAAGATTTTACTCGAGTTGCATATGAAAATGTCATTTTGCAGAAATATTCAGGTCATTGTTTATTCAATATATACTGAACAATTACAAATATCAAGTCTAATCTTTAAGTATAAAAATGAATTTGTATAGGAACAAATTTAAGCATGTGTACATTCCCTTTGAAGAGTCATATGGTGTCATAAGATGGGTTTGGGAAATTGTAGCCTGGAGGAGACTCATTATCTGGGTCCTCATCATCAGCATTGTCCTCTGGGCTCAGGTCTGCCTCAAACATTCTCTGTAACAAGCCATCCACTGTTCTGTATCCTGAATCAATAAGAGTACAGAATCACAGAATTTAACAATGCAGCTGACAGCATCTGTTATTCTGTTGTGAACATGAGTAAATAAGCCCCGCAAGAGCCTGCAGACCTCTGTGACATCCCAGCACCAAAGAGATTAATGAAAGCTACTGTTTGAGTAGGAAACATCAGCAGAAACATTTTTCAGCCCAAAGTCTTTATGTACAGAAGCCAAGCGATTCAGTTAAAGTGGTAAGTTTTAACGAAATTGTACAACAACAAAAATAGAGAATGGGGTGTTTAGGATTCTGTTCTTAAAAAAAAAAAAAAGGAAGTAGCAAAAAGTTCTCACTTTTTGAGGCTATCTTGAACATAAGTGAAGGTTTCCCTTTAACTGTTTCAGAAGGACCCAGGTCATTCTCACACGTTTCCATGTCCTCCACCAAGTTTTCATCTAGCTTGTCTCTGATTTCAAAGGACAGGCAAGTGTTACATCTCAAACAGCTTGCCTATTCAGCAGAAAGCCTCTCAAACTGTAGTATACATTGTTACCCTGGATAAGATGATGCAAAACAATTTCCGGACTCATCTATCCCACTTATAGGTATTACAAGGCATAGGCAGAGATACTATTAAAAATCATTCTTATACGTGCAACTTACTGTTCAATGCCTAATTCCAGTTCCTCAATTTTCTTTTCCAAGGATGTCTGCAGTTCACCTTTTGAAAATGTGTACTCCACAAAGAAAGCTTCCAAAACAAATGCTACAAAAATACTGAGTGGGAAAAACACATTGCATTAAAGCTTAAACATAAGTTCTGTCAACTGGATCATCTTGAATGAACATTGGCAAAAAACCTAATTATAGCTGACAGCAGGATTAATTTAAATACAAAACACAAGCAAGCCACTTGTACACCCTATACATAAAACTAAATATGAAGAATTGAAGGTTAAATTTAAACCCTTGTACAACTATAGGAATTTAAAGGTTATGAAAAAGGATGCAGTCAAGATAAAAAAAAAAAAAAGCAATGGAGACCAATGAGAGCAGGTGTTTATAAAGACACAAAGTCAGTTTTGAAAAGGAAGATAATGGCTTGATGTAATATTGTTCAGGGCACACCCTCTGTGAAATGTCACATGCTAATGGTTTTCAGCCTTGGTCTGGACATTCTTTTCTTGGGCCATGAAAATTCTTGGCGGGAGACTAATATAGTTTTACTGTAGTTATTCTGATCAGTCTGAAGTGAAACAAAATAAACGATCTGACTACCTACTGACTTAAGTGTTAAAGAGCTAAAATTGAGAATCACTGGTAGATATTTAATTGAAGACCAGTGCTATATTTCTGTACCTTTGAAAATTAGTAACTCAAACGTTTATAACAAATCAGGGCCAGTGTTGTTTGAAAGAACTTCGTATAGTCAATTCCTGTATAAAGGCCTGTAGTCAACAAGTCTGGGTTAACGTTTGTATTGTGTGACACATTCAAATTAACCTCTCAAGCATAATTATTCAAACCCTCAGCTGATACCAAAAACAAGCTATGTGGATTCACCAAAACCAGGTTTAAAAAAAAAAAAAAAAAAAACCTCTTGCCTCCAACCATGGATATGCCCTTAGATAAGTAGCTCCTCTGATCCAGAACTTGCTTGAGCTTAAGTTTTAATTACATGTGGAACAAGTGAAACATGCATGCTCTGTTGTACTTTGACTAAGGCACACAGGAGGCCTTCCTTTTAAATAATAAAGAGCTTACTTTATGATGATGATGACAACCAGTATGTGGAAAATAACAAAGAAGATTCTGGCTGATGCATTGGTCACTGCAGTAAAACCACTGGCCAGGAGTGAACTCATGTTAAAGAAAAACTACACACCCAAATTTGACATTTTGCATTCTAGGCATTTCACTGAGTAGAAATTGAATAGAATAAAATTGAACATAAGTGCTAGGGTTCACCTGATCTTATTAAAATTTATAACAGCACGCTGGTTGTACACAAAGCACTGCAGGTGAAATAACTAACTCGGTGAAGGTGGTGATGGGGATCACATCCTTATGGATTATGGAATTTGTTTCAGTAAAAAAAATAATGCACAGAACTACCTAGTCTGTTGACTTATTCTATAAAAGGAAAAAGGCATCTACTTCATGCTTGGGATTTACTTTACGGAAAAGGATATCGTGCCACTGGTTGACCACTGTGAGCTCCACCAGGAGAACAAAGGAGGACCAAACATTATTAAAGTTATTTTTGCAGTAGTTGTTTTTTGCAAATGCAGATCCCTTCAGCAAGGGGTTTCCGCAGTATTCACTCCCAGGACTAGCAGAGTTCTCAAAATATGTTATTTTCCCCTTGAACAACTCCATTCCCACCATGGCAAAGATGTAGTAGACCACCTAAAAAAATGTTAATTGAATTAACATGAGAAACATTTCCGTACAATTCACTTTTTAAGGTACAGCACATCACTGGAAAGCACTGCCAAAAAACCACTGTTAAAAATTGCAAACACAGAGCCAGCCTGTGGGTAGGATACTCACGAGGATAAGCTGTCCAAATGTGAGAATCGTTGGGCCAATTTTGACAAGAGTGTTAATTATGGCCCGGAACCTGAGAACAGGAGAAAATAAACAGACTTCAGCAAGCCAAAAAAGTAATTTTTAACAAAAACACTATTTTATATCGATTCCTGTAATTCAGTAGTACTTTAGCTACTCTGTATCCTTCCTCCAAGACAGATGTTCTTAACGTAAATAAATGAAAAATTAGAAATTTTTATTTCAGCAAAACTTTGCCATCACAGAAAATGATATAATAGGCACAAGTAGGCTTGTGTAAAAAAAAAAAAAAAAAAAAAAAAAAAAAAAAAAAAAACTTTTCGGGTCACATGGTCGTGCAGCAGGTAGTGCTGGTGTTATCCCAGTGCATTTGGGTGTATGTTTCAACCCAGCTCATTCTGCGTGGAGTTTACATGTTTGCTCTCTGTTCACATGGGTTTCCTCCCACAGCGTGAAGACATGTATTTTAACTGGGTCGGTTACAAAATTGCAAGTTGTGTAAGATGGACTAGAGCCACATCCAGGGTGTACCTTGACAACACACCCTATGCTTTAAGCACAGACTCTGGTCCACAATAATCCTAGTCTTAGTCAGGCAGTTATCAATAACTGAGGGATGAATTAATGAATTTTCACTTTAGAGAGAATGTGCTACTTTCAAAAGCAAAAATGTGCTTCACAGATCCCCTGAAGCTCATCCACAGACAGCAAAGGGTTAAGAATCCCTGGACTACAATCAGCAGCTTTAAAAATTAGTATTATATTCAATTATATACAAGATTTTTTTTTTAAAGGATATTCCTCTTAGAAAAACAATGTTCTAACTACTGTAAGATTCTGTAATACTTCAAAAAAGTTCTGCGCCATCAAGCTAACCCCCCCCCCCCCTTTGACTGTGTAGCTGGTGAAAAAGTGCACTAATGTGCAATGCTTTCATCTGATCAATTTCATATGAAATGCACACTGCTTCCTTCATTTTTTCCAGAAATGTGGGAAAAAAAATGCATGAGAATTAAAACATTTATAGAGAAATATTATATTCATATCTGAGAAGACAAACCACGTGAGGATAGGCCAAGCAACACTTTAAAAGGTTTTAAAAGACTTATTAATTCCTTCAGTTACTCTCTACAATCACTTGTCCTAATGTACAGGCATATTCTGCAAACATAGGTTGTGCGCACACACACAGAGCACAGTTTAGACTGTACAATTAGCCTGAAGCACCTGTGTTTGGACTGTGGAAGGAAACTGAAGCACTGAGAGGAAATCCATGGAAACCAGGTGAGAAAATGCCAAACTGACCGAGGCTGAGCTGGTTTCAAACCCACAGGGCCTGAGCTGCGAGGCACCAACATACCTGCTGCACCACTGTGCCACCCAGAACACAGGTTTAGGAGCTTTTAAACTCCTTACCTTTTTATGCTGTCTACCACTCTTAAGAGTCTCAGGACACGCAGGATGAAGACAATATCCAGTATCTGACGGCCATTATAACCATCACCTTTTAAAAAAAAAAAAAAAAAAAACATTTTGAAATCTTTTGCAACCCAACCACTTCAATTCCTATTGCAAATGCTTTGAAAATTTAGAATTGTTTTCACAGGATTTCCTGTAATAACAAAAGAGCGAGACTGAGAAAGTGCACTTAACTAAGCTGCCCAAACAAACACTTTTAAAGAAAACCCAAGGCAAACTGCTAAACTAGGCAAACTGCTCATTTACAACACAGTGGAGAGATCTTATGCACGTCTAACTTATGCAATCACAGCTTTATGCAGGTGATCCCCAATTTTAATTCTTTAACCAGAAAAAACATCCAAAAATAGATTTCTACGTTGTTAAGCCACACGCACCCTTTCTCAGGTGACTCATGATACCCTGTCACACATCAAGTGTGAGTGTGAAAAAGAGTACAGGTTAATACTATTATGTCCAGTATATAACTGAATAGTGGACGTTAATGTTTTTGATTAAACATTTGTTTTTGAGTAATTACAATGTACTATTTATACACATGTCTATTACTACATATATATCTCTCATTACTGTTCTGCGTGGGTGGAAGCTTATGGTAGCCTATCCAAAAACGTTTGAACTTGTTACACACCATTGTCTTTAAACATTACATGGAATAGGTGCATAAACTGACTCACCTGGGAAGTTGCCAAAAAAAAAAAAAAAAAAAGGGTTTATTTAAAAAAGAAAAACTCAACATGACAACATAAACATTAAAATAGTTTAAAATGGTTCTTTGCTCAAAGAACCTTTAAAGTGAAAAGTTAGTCAAAAAAGGTCACGATCTAAGAGCTCGATAAATGTATACGTTATTGATTTAATAACTGAAAAATTACAGGCCTATATGCAGCTACTCACGTAATGTCTACTAGTTGATAGTGCTATGTGACAAATGGACTGTATTCAATAATCATGTGTCTGCATCCAAATCTGTCATCCTGTTGATGTAATGTACTTTTCATATTGTTCTCTGAGATGTAAGTGGCCTTGGACAAAAGTATCTGCTAAGCGAATAAATGTAAATCTATAACTGAGAAGTGTAAGAATTCTCGCACAGCCCAGCTGAAGTACAGTACTGTAAAAAAGTTTTAGGCACTGGGGAGGAGCTGTAAACTGAGAATGCTTCCAAAAATAATGCTGTTATAAACTTCCTACAAAGCTTAGTAACCATCCATCGTCAACAACTGCTTGTCATGAGCAGGGTCACAGCGGGCTTGGCTGGGTCCTGCTCTCTGGCAGGTCTGGGGTTCGAGTCCTGCTTGGGGTGCCTTGTGATGGACTGGCGTCCCATCCTGGGTGTGTCCCCTCCGCCTCCAGCACTGCACCCCGTGTTGCTGGGTTAGGCTGTGGTTCACCGCGACCCCACTTAGGATAAGTGGTTTCAGACTGTGTGTGTGTGCGCGCGCGCTTTCTTTCTTTAACAACATACAGAACCCTTACTGAAATACTGCAGAATACTGTAACTTTTTGCAAAAGGAACACTTGGAAATCTAAAATATGCTCTTTTCCATTGACACTAATGCAGAAGACAATAACCATCTAAAATATTTTTGGGAAACACCTAAGTGCCTAGGACTTCTGCACAGTACTGTACATATGGGTGAGAGCAAAAGGTACAATGCCATTTCCCTAATTTTGGATACTTTAGAATAAAAATACTTTTAGAGGACCAAAAACAAAAAGCAGGCAGTAGCTGTAACACAGAATGAATTAAAGCAAGGCACTCCCACACTTTTACTGTGTTTGACAGTGTTGCGTCTCTGTGTTGGTTGTGTGAATACAGGTCTCTCACTGCAATGAACAGAAATGTTTTTTTTTTTTTTAAAAAAAAGTAAAGAAAAAGCTATTAAAATAAACTGTCATCTTCAAAAGATTTGTCATTCTGTTTAAACAGGAACTGCTGTACCATTTAATTTTAGAATTTTATGAACAAACTTTTTAAAATTTTGGCCACGCAAGGCAAGACGTGCGAAAGCGGTCACACGGGTAAAGAGGTGTCGGTGGGTGAACTGGGAGGGCGTGAAGAAGCGGAGGCTATGCTGGCAAGGCGTGCGAGCTATGGAGGCGAGTCGCATTAAGTTCGTCGCTGAAGAGATGTACGACGTGCTGTCCGCGCCGCACAATGTTCAGCAGCGGGCACGTGGCGATGGTTGTTGTAAGTTGTGTAACAGTGTGGTGACGCTAAGGCGCATTTTGTCGGGACACAAGGTTAGCTTGGTGCAGGACCGCTATACTTGGGAGGAGTTTTCAATGTTGATACACTGTTTAACTTGACTGACATTTGTACGCCGTTGCCTTTATGTAAAATTAGAACGAGAACGAAAAGGAAACCCTGATGATTAAGGGTCTCTGAATAGGCACACCTGTACGCACCTCTTGGATCACAACAAGCTGCAGACAGGATCAACTCAATGAAGCAACTAAAGTGTGTAGTCAATTGATTCTTAGTGCTACAATGCTACTGCAATAACGTAGAACACAACCGTAATGCACTTGAAAGACATTTGAAGAAAAGCTTTCCAAAGCATAAAGCACGAAAACATATCGCACCCACTGCCTAAGTACCAAAAATTTTACATAACAGAGAGAAAGACTGCATGTATCAGGCCGGTAAACACTGTGTTCGTCTTCCTTGTCTAACTGATGCCATTTCTTTATACAATTTTACCTTCTATGTCTGATTGGTTATCTTATTTGTCATAATGGTGCACATATTTCAAGAGGGGTAAAAAAATTCCATAAATTATTTTTTGCACACACAACCTAAAAGAACAAGAGTAAAACAGCGGTTACAGGATGTATCATCTGTTTGGGCTCCATTTACAAGCTGCCATTGGTACACAACACATAAAACTTTTTATGCTCATATAAAAAAAAAAAAAAATACAGGAGCAGAGATCCATATTACCCAATAGCAACTCAACCAATGGCAGGGTTTTCACAGTCTAAAATATCTTTGACACATGAATGCAATTTCAGAAAAGAAATAAAAGTATACATTTGTTGTACTTATAGGGCTCCCATGAGGCACAGTCCATACTTATAAGCACAGATTAATGATCTATGTACAAACATTGAGAGCATGGTATATTAGTGACCACTGTACTACAGACAAGAGTTACGATGAGCTTCATAATTATTAATTATGGCTTTTTTGAAGCAATCCCATAAAGCATACCCACAAAGATGAGCAGAACAAAGACATCCCTATAAGAAGAGAGCAAAACAGCCCCAGCACAGAATTAAATGAAGGTCAGAATCACCACCACTGCCAACATGACCCAAGAGATGCATGCCATCTCACCTTTGTTCCCCCAGATTCAGGACTTCACACCTTGAGCCAAAACACAGCACAACATCTGCCACTGGTTTTGAAGACTCACTGCTCTATCGTTTTACAAATTTAGCATCCATGCTAAAGTCCCTGTGATCACTTAGTTTTTCTACTCCACATAAGTGACAATTATAACAGTTTAAAACGCATGTTTCCAAAAAGTCAGAAGGAAAACGCAAATTTATTAGCTATGTGCAGAACTGCTCACAAAAACCATGATTAATAAAAAATGGAAATACTTTTACAGCTCTTGTCTGCAATTTACAAAGAAAAACTAACAATGGCAAAGAAAGCCATGGTCAAAAAATCTGTTCGACTAGGCACTTGAGTAAGAGACAGCATATACTCACTGGGTTTCAGGACTGAATTCAGTATTGTGGCAACTAGAGCAGAAACGATGATGATAGAATCAAACCTGCAGGTGGAAAAGAGAATAAGTTTTAATTTCCATTACCTTCAAAGCTTCCCACTTTGTAACGCATTATTTGAGTCTACCTCAAGAAATAGAAAACAGCAGCAAAGTTTTCAAGGAATTATAGCAGTGTTGAGGAAATCTAAAAACTCTGATATAAAAACCACATTCTATGACTGCTTTCAAAAGTTTAACTTTAGAATATTGAATAATAATCCGCTCCCAATTGCCCTCCTGTTTCTCAGGAATTGTTAGTTTCTAGCATGATGCATCAGACTTCTTACCAGTTCCAGAACTGATGCCGAGCATAGAAAGCCCGTGGCTCAAACGTGTAGAGCTTCATTAGGATCTCCAGCAAGTAGAGACCCAGAAACACCCATTCCGCATATGAGAAGAAGCTATTCTCTTCATCAAGGCCAATGAACACGGCATTCACCAGGATGATAAAGTCATAAATGTACACAAATGCCCTAGAAGAGAAACATCCATTCTCATTCTCCATTCTCTCTTAGCAATCACATTTATTAAAAGAATTATACTGTACTGCCTACAAAATGTTAAATCAGGGCTGGCACTAGGGTCTATGGTAACATTAGGGAAGAATCCAGCAGGCAGCCCTTAGATCTCTAAATTAATAAAGGTACACACACATATGTGACAAAAACTACTTTAGATATAAACAGCTACAAGTCCTAAACCATGAAGGGAAAAAAATGAATAAATAAAAAAATGACTTAACACATATTGTTTACAGTATATATATATTTACATATCAAAAAAACCACGAGGAAGGTGATTAGAAATCAGCGATATTCTGGTAAAGTTTTATGCAGCTACTTGTGTGATGAACGTCGGTGCAGATGGTGAAGGAAATAAACTAACTGTACTTAAGAGTCACACATCTGCAGCTATGTCTCTTTCTCCTAATGTAAGGAACACATTGTGTTTTCTATGAGATGTACAATGCTTTGGAGAAAAGCATCTGCTAAAGGAATACATGTAAACATATATGAACATTAAAAGTAGTCAAATTTATACCTTAATGACTCAAAATGGACTGAAGAAAAATTATTTTCAAGACTCAAGTTCCATAAGAGAACAGATATAGTATAGACCATTTACTGAATCAACCCGGCAGTTCATTTCATAGAAAATACTACCTGCAAATCAACAATATTTGAAAGACAGAGGTACTGACGCATCATGTGATGTGTACATGAAACATAATTGCCTAGGTTTGCCTAACTATAGACCCTGTGAATTAAAACGGCTCAAAACGACACAGGCAGACAATATTTACTGCGCACCTGTGCTGAACAACGCGGCAGATAAGTCTACTGGCAGAAGAGCTGTATATCCGAGGAATCCATATTTCCAGAGGGTGGGTACGGGACTTCAAGGTGATCACCTGGATATTCAGAAGATCTGGCAGCTGAAGGAATGCCATTTTCCCTGTGCATATGAAAGTTAAAGCTCTTGAAGAAACTGTAAATGAATGCATTTGAACATTCATTTGTTATAACATTCCTAGTGTTTATTTCGGCATATAAAAAAAGTTTCCACAAGTTTATTTCCTGGCATAAAGCGTCATGACAATTTATTAAGATGTGAAACGAAGCCAACTGACCAATGTAGCCCCTCTTGTTCTCATCAGAAACACTCCACAGCAGCTCTCGGTGGGCATTTGTGATATTGGGCTGGACGACGCACACCAGCTGGTTCCAGCACGCCTGCATCACTACTGGCTCCTCATCTCTCATCTCCTGCAGCACCTTGAAGGCACGCACCATCTTTTGCCGCTTCGCTCTCACCAGTTGCCTCACTTCCTCCTAGAGAAGGCAGAGGCACATATGGGAAACCCATCTTGTGAAATGCATTAATGCACAGCATTTTCTAGTCTAATAACAATAACATTAAACAGCAGAAACAAAGTTTAAATCGACTCATTTATTACATTACTATAGTAATTGTTATTCCTTAAAGGCTCTCTGAATTATTTTGTAGAACTTTCAGAAAAACACAAAATTGGCTATGCATTATTGATAACATACAACATCAACATGTTGACCACTGACCAACTCCTCTGGCTGCAACAGACACAAAGGTGTCTATGAATCCTCGTTCAGCTCCTTATAAAAACAACTTACAGTAACATCAATTGCTCATAAGCTTTACCATCTATGCAAATTATCTGAAAAAATACCCAATTTGCTTTTACAGTATGAGTACTAATCGTAACATAATTTAGTGCACTGTTAAATTCGGAAACTGGGGTGCAAACACATTGGCCAGCCTTTTTATTCAGTACCTGAACAATTACATAAATTTAAGTTTTGTTATACAGCTAGATGGCTATTTACCTTTAGGTACTTCTTGTAGTTGTTGTAGACAACAGCGAGGAAAACAGACATGAAGGTGTAGGTGTTTATAAGTATATAGACAATGAAGAAAATAGAAAACGTGGAACTGGAGTTGTAGGCTGGCATCCTTTAAAATAAAAAAAAACAAAAATAAACTTCAAAGTTTTGTAACGTATAACCATGTAATTTAACCATTGTTTGTACAGTCACTAAGAAAAAGCATTTTTTATAACAGTGATGTTTCAAAAGATCGTATTTCTTAAAATATCACTTACCTACACCACTCAAAACAAGTTCAGTTTTTCAACTAATATGTATATATTTCTCTGCACTTTTTAAATATATTATGGCAAACACTCAGAGTACTATATGTAAAGTTTTAAACTAATTTAGTCTGAGGTCAATTCTGAACAAAGAGTATAAATAAACACACACACTTACATGACATCAGGACTGTTGGCAGTGGTCACCAAGACATAGAGGTCAAAGATAATTTCCCCATAGTTTGTAAAATAGCTCCTTCCATCAATGGTTTTCAGATCTCTTAATAAAGAAAGAAAAGGTACAATTTGCAAGTCAGTCTAGATTTGCTTACCTCACCCTGTTGTTACCGTTTCTCTTCTAACCAATGATGACGCTTGGCTAACATTTTTTAGAAACTGACACAGGGGACAATGTTCAACCATTGCTTTACAATGAATTCCACATTCACTCAAAGCATCACAGCACATTTGCTTGCCTGAATAAATGGCTCAGAAATCTAGTTTTTTTTTCTTTTTTTAAAAAAAGAAAGGCACTATACTATAGGACATTGCAAAATGAAAAACACTGGTGCAAACAGAAGATATATCACTCCATTCTGGCCGCACTTGCCTTTTTCCAAAGAGCTTCAGTGCCATGAGAGAAAACATCAGCACACTGATAATGAACAAAAAAAAGACATAGATGATCTGGGGCAAGGCATTCCTGATGCTTCTAAAGGCCCTGCGAAGCTGTGAAGACAAATATGTGCTACTGTTCAGTTGTGTCCAAAGTTAAGTACAACTCAGTTTAAGCTTCCTTGTCAAGGGTACATCAACAAGGGTCATCCTGGGACTTGAGATTAAGGATATAAACTTGGAATCTGAAAGACAGAGGCTCAAGGAATCTAGGTGGAACAGTGGTTAGAGCAGTTACCTTGCACTCAAAAGAACAGGGTTTGAATCCTACTTCCTGCTGTTGTACACTTGATCAAGGTACTTTGAATTGCTCCAGAAAAACTACCCAGCTGTATAAATGGTAAACCACTGTAAGTAGATTAACGCTATAAATTGCAGTGGAGACAAACAACAGTTAAGATGAATTAATGATAATATTGTAACCTCAATGTTAAATGCACCCTATTAATGTTAACAGGGATTCAATAAAGCCTGCATGGAAACAAGTAGCACGTGACTCCATTTCTGAACAGCTGCTAAAGGCACACTTTACAGCCACCCACTTACATGGCGGCCCTCTGTGACATTGACCAGAAACAGAGGCCTGAACACCCTCGACCATCGCACAACGTGGTAATCCATTGCCTTTAGGGATCCGTATATGATCATGTCCACCAGAGTTAGCTGAAGAAGAAAGAAGTAAAGGTGACTAGAGGTATTCTTCTGCCGTATGAATACTCACTCAATGCACCTTCACATTTATGAACTACAGTAATTTATAGATATGGTTTTCAATTTAAGCACCACATATTGACTTTTACAAAGAGCCAAAAAAAAAAAAAAAATCAGAATCAAGGATCAAAACAAAGCAATCATCATCTGACAGTCACAACCATTCATCCATTGATCTTTGAGTCCCATATGCTGGTTGCCGTGGCAAAAACAGCAGACCACACCTCCCTTTTGGCAGCAGCATTGTCCAACTCCTCCTATGGGACTTCAAGCAGTCCTGGATCTGCCCTGGAGCCTCCTCCAAGAGGGATGCACCTGGTAGATCTCCACAAATGAGCCACTCTAACTAGATACCTAAACCGCCTTCACTCTCTCCTTTTGAGCTAGAGAAGCTCCTTTTGCTGCCTTGCTGCTGCAAAGTCATCAGATTTCCTCCAGGAAGGATGCTGCGGCTACTGGGTTCAGGAGTTCCTTACAGCATTCCTTCCACCTCCCAATGATATCCATATAGGGTTTGAGGTCAGCAAAGAACGGTGTGGGCAAAGTTCTGCTTTCCTCTCCTGTGTTGCCAGATTGTTTAGCAGAACCTGCTCAGAGATGTCTGAAAGTCACTTTTTGGTAGCCTCTCCAAATTCCACCCACATCCAGGTGTTCAACTGACCTCTGTGAGCTGGCAGCGTAGTGGTTAGAGCTGCTACCTTTGGACCCAAAGGGTGCAGGTTTGAATCTCACCTCTGGCTGTAGTACCCTTGAGCAAGGTACCCTGAATTATTCCACTAAAATTACCCAGCTGTATAAATGGGTAAATAATTAAGTAGCTTAACACTGTAAGACACTTTGGAGAAAAGCATCTGCTAAATGAATAAATGTAGACACATAGTAGGCCTCCTTTAGCTTGGTAAGTTGTTAGTGCTCACCAATGCATTGTCATTCTACCGCCACAAGACACCAATCATGTTGCAGCAGCTTCCATAATACCAGCTGTGACCAGGGCCCATTTGGACTCCATATCCCGACTTCCTTGGAATGCAGGAGAAGCTCGCGCGGAACCAGAAGTTACACATGCAAACTTGGGCCCCTGGTCGGCATTGCTAGGACACCCTCACTACTCACTCGAGCTACCTTGGTCTGTCCACAGCCAGGTAAGAAACAGCTAGATGGCTTTCTACAAGGCAAACTACCTTAAGTAAACCTTAAATGTTGTCGATAACAACTAGAATAAACTGCTGTAGTATTGTTGTGAAAAAACAATATATCTGGACATGAGATCAGCTACTAAGGGTATGCTGGGCCCTTAATAGCACCAAGGATTTTTTCAAAATGTTCCAGAAACATACTTCACCCTGCACCAGTAGACACTATGGACAACTTTTTCATGAAGCCCCATGGCCTGTTGACAAAGAAAGCAAGCTAGTAGGATTTTTTTTTTTTTTTTTTTAAAAAAACTTACTAAGATAACAACAACGATACAAATGTTTTTCGGATCTTTCCAGAACTTCTGCTTTGGGATGATTCTGGCATAATGGATGAGCCTTGCTGTAAAAGCTGCTAGGCAGATCAACTCCATTATATATGTTGCCTGGAATGCAAAGACAGAAAACACCACTGTTATCTTTCTACTGAAAAATATTCAGCATCAGAATTTTGAGTCATATAGATAAACATAACACCCAGCAAAAAGCTTACCATAAGTAAAATATTAACCGGATGGCTAAGTAAGACTGTGCTTTACAGGTAAATTATTATTTAGGAAAAAAAAAAGGCAATGAAGATGTTGGCACCTACCCATAAAGGCAAGGGGACAAATGCTGGGTCTTCAAACAGAGCCAGTGCAAGATCCACAAAGATGAAGACATACACGAGAAACTGCAAGCTCCAGTGGTTGTAGAGCATGTACAACCTGATAAAGCATAAGAACATGAGATGTCGGCTATCACCTCATCCAGCCAAAAAGCAACAAAACTTGCTTTAGTTAAATCTTGTTTGATATTGAGAAACAAGAAAAGAGCTTCCCGATTCCAAAATACGTTGAATATACTGTAGCACGCCTGGGAATGCTATAAATAAAATAGATGTCGTTTTACATAGAATTCTACAGATAAAATAGTTTTACACACACAGACATATCTCCATTCAAAAATATGTATTGTTCCAAAATTTGGAAAACAAATTCTGCTTGCCTGTCCTAATAACCACCTTAGTTAAAACACTTTTCCGGAAATAGTAGAATTTTTAACCTTATGCTGGATGCAATTATCCATAAAATTATGCTATCGTTCAATTATCACATTATTGTTACCGCACTGCTAGGACAGTTATATGTGCTTTCGGATGATGAGTTTGACTGAAGAACGGTTCCCACCGGACACATTGCGGCGAGGTGTTGAAGAAGACATTCCTGTTGTACTGAGCATCAGAGACATAGACTGCGGCCAGCTTCAACTCCTGTCATCATGGGAACATTTAGAGACAGAGACAAGGCATCTGTAAAAAAAATCATCTCAATGAATGGAAACACAGAGGGATTCATTTCAGAAGAAGAAACCCCGCAGCCAGGAAAGACATGATGTGTGTTTTGCACCCCAACACTGAAAAAAGGAAGCGGTAAACAACTCCTTTTGGGTATGAAAATAACTTCAAAATGTAACGCAACGAAAACCCGCAGAGGCTTAAGATAAAATTTTGAAGTGCTGTACTTTACAAACTTAAATTAGTTTTTGCGTTGTATGCCAGCCAATAGTTACATAAAGTATAATATTTAACACATTGTGTTTAATTTCATCCAACATCCTGCCACTAGATAGTTGAATTAATGTCCCACTTTTTAAAATTCTGGGAAGTGTGTGTTTTTTCTGTGTAAAAATAAATAATTTGCTGACTTGGCTGGCATGGTGCCATAGCAAGTAGCCCTACTGCCTCACAGTGCCTGCGGGGTGTGAGAGAACGTAGGTTCAATCCCTGCTCAGTCTGTGGGGAGTTTGCATGTTCTTCCTCATGTCTGTGTGGGGTTTGCTCTGGTTTCCACACACACACTCCATACACTCAGATGAACTGGTGACAACAAATTGCCTTTTGTGTGTGTGTCTACACTGTAACAGGCTGGTGTCCCATCCAGGGTGTACACCCCCCCACCGCCTTGTGCCCTTTGCTTCCGGGATAGGCTCCGAATCACCGCGACCCTGCTCAGGACAAGCGGTTATTTAAACTGGATGGATAGACAAGATAAAATGATGTAGAAGCCCAAACCCACACACCCGACTTCGTGTTTGCTTGACACAACACTGATTTAATATTTATTTCTTGAACACAACACCACCTTGAGAAAAAAAAAACAAAACACGTGGAGCGCTGGAATTCCACCTGCGCTCCCCTCCCGCCACACACGCGAGTCCACTGGACGCACGCGCTCACATTCCTCTCTCCTGGAGCCTCACCTACACGACGTAGTAAGTCCGAAGAATCACCGAAAAAATTGAGGGTCTCCAACCAACACCTGTGATAAGTCAACAAAACTTTTTTAACTTGTCCGCAACAAACACCGTCCAGAACCTTCTGTAATTTAAAAAAGCGCAACTTGGACCGTCGTCGGCAACATCGATGTGTGTGGCTGCTCGGAAACTTAGCTAAGCCCGAACAAACGGCAGACGGCGACAGGTTCCAGTAAACAGCGCGCGGCAGTTCGTCCACATCGCCCCCGAAAAAGGTGCGTCAAGCAGCGGCTTTGACTCAAGTTTGAGCGGCACTCCTGCGCTCCACTTGAGTGAGGCGAGCGAGTCGGAGGGAGAAGCGAGCGCAACACGGCGGAGAGACCAACCGAAGTTCACCGCTCGTCACTTACATCGCTCTTGTGTCCCTCCGCGCTGCCGGCGGACGACTTTCCGCCCCCGTTCGCGCCGCGCTGCCCCACGTCGGCGCCCTCTCGCTTGTCGGCCTCGGACATCTTCTTTTCCCTTTCTCCTCGTCACCGGAGCATGTTCTGAAGAGTCAGCAGCAGAGAGAGGGAGAGGCAGAGCCGCAGCCCGTGCCGCGCGCGCTTCCCTCAGGGCAGGAAATGCCGTCTCGCCGCAACTTTTCCTTCTTCTCCAACTCACGTGAGCGTGTCGCGCGGCGCAGTGAGGAAAAGCGCACAAACAAACGCGCGCACCCCTCCCTTCGTTACGTGTGCCGTCGGATTCGAGCGAAAAGCTGGAAATGCGCTTTTCCTGCATTCCCGAGCGAAGAAGCCATGATTTTTGAGCCGTCATGTGACAGAAACCTGGCGGAAATGGCTGAGGAGCAGTGGAGCCGGAGGAAACTTCGCGAGCGAACCAAAGACTGCAGCTCTAACCACTACGCCACCTGCTGCCCCTTCAGAACATCAACTACGTCCGCAAGCAGTCTGCGGCGCCTCTCTCATGACTTGGACCTCTTTTTTATTAGCACTCTCACAAACCTCTTGTCCTGCTCAGGGTCACGGTGGTCCAGAACCTATCCCAGAGACACCGGGTTCAAGGGGAAAAAAAAAAAAAAAAAAAGTCTGTGTGTCGACCTTTTTGTCCCCTTGTGCCTGTTCCATCCTTGGACTGAAGATGTTGTCATTTTATAGGTCTCCTCTCAGTTGTCTTACATACCATATACTGTAGTAAATTCAACTCTAGTACACAGTGGATGGACTTGGAAAAGATGGATCAAACTCTGTAGTGGCGACCTGACAACTACAATTAAGTCTAGAGCAAACACAGTTCCTATAGTTATTTTGTGGGCGGCCCGGTGACACAGCGAGTAGTGCCGCTGTCTCACAGCGCTTGCGTGGCGCGAGAGGACGTGGGTTCAACCCCCACTCAGTCTGTGTGGAGTTTGCATGTTCCCCTCCTGTCTGTGTGGGTTTCCTCTGGGTGCTCTGGTTTCCTCCCACAGTCCAAAGACATGCTGTTCAGGTTTCCCCCCATAGTGTGTGAGTGATGGAGAGAGTGTGTTCCACTGATGTATGGATGAGTGATCCAGTGTAAATAGTGTATCTAGCAGTGTAAGTCACCTTGGTGAATAAGGTGTGCCGGCTGATAAGACTACATAGAGTTCAGTGGAAGTTGCTTTGGAGAAAAGTGTCTGATAAATGTTCATGCAGCTTTTTCCATGTCACCTGCTACAGAGTCAGTAGGCCTATTATTATTATTATTATTATTATTATTACTACTTTTCTCCGAATCTGCATACAGCATTAAAGTACCTACAACTATTTACGCATTCATATGGCACTGTATAGTTGGAGAAATTCAGGGTAAGTTCCTTGGTCAAGTCTACAGCAGGAGGTGGGATTTGAACCTGGATCCTTTAAGTGCAGGGTGGTAACCACTACACCACCTGCTGTCCTGTAACACCCCATCAATGGAAACACCATACCACTAGCTATATTATTACATGGACAGTAGGATATTTACAGGTGAAATGAAATTTTACTCCCATATGAATTACCAGAAAATAAAGTGAAAGTCATGATGCTTAATGAATAAAATGCATTTTATTAATCTCTCAAAAATTTTCCAGCTCCAGATTTGTAAATTCTACATCAAACAACACACACACACACACACACACACACACACACACACACACTAGCTGAAACCGCTTGTCCCAGGCGGGGTCGCGGCGAGGGGGAGCCTAACACGGGGCGTAAGGCTGGAGGGGGAGGGGACACACCCAGGACGGGATGCCAGTCCATCACAAGGCACCCCAAACAGGACTCAAACCCCAGATCCGCCAAAGAGCGGGACCCAGCCAAGCCCGCTGCACCACTGCGCCCCCCCCCCAATCACATAACAATTGTATGCAATTTATCTATTCACATTGTAAACTATAAGTCAATGTGGCTGACATTGGTATTCTCTCAGGAGGAGACAGCAACAGAAAATAAGGCTCAATCTGAAGTTTGTCTATGAAGGTTAACCTGTTAGGTGAACAAGAATCAATGCCACAACCTTAGATTCAATGGATGGTATTGAAGAATAAAACATTTTTTTATTCTTGAAAGCTGATAGCAATGTTTAGAAATGTTATGTATGTTCACTAAGGCCTTAAGAATAAATGTTTTTGCAAAAATACTGTTTCTTGCATGAAAACTGATTTGCAAGCATATAAATGCTGCATGTTCAGAAAGGCCTGAAAGAGTGAGCTCGTGGGTTCTAATTGTGTTGCGGATATATATATAACTCTGTGTCTCTCTCTCTCTAATACATTCTTTAATTCTGAAGGACTTTGTACATGTGGCTCTGAATTTGCTTGCTTTGATTTAACAATTGCTTGTCACTATTTTTTTCATCTTTAAAAATACTTTCTAACCTTCAGCATTATATTGTGATTCAAATTTCACATGCTTTATGCTTTCAAATTAATATTTGATATTTATATAGTTGAATCTTCACAAGTTTCTTATTGCTGAACTAATACCTAATAATGATCAAAATACTTAATTGCTTGAGTGAAAAATATGTATTTATCTTGGTACAAATATAAATGTCTGGTTGTGTACCAATATCTGTGAAAGAAAGTAATAATCTTAAGGACAAATAATTTCAGTTTTGACTTATGAACATACCACTACTACCTACATGAGCTCACACTCTTAGTCCTCTTGAGGCAAAGGCTGAGATTTCTATAGGCAAGGTCACACACAAGTGGAATGAAGCTTCACTATTAGAATAGAGCAGGAGACAGTTAAATGCTCCTGTAAGTCACTTAAGAAAACAGTTTTGTTAACAGCAAAAATAGGGCTATTGCTCAACATGTTCACTTTCTTAAACTTAAATTTCTTTTAAAAAAATCTTCAGGTGTATTTTAAAGGTAAATTTGAGAGAATATGAAGATATTTGTTAATAAAACACATTAGTCTTATACATTAAGATTGTGCATAAAAACAAAGTGGTATATATTAAATATATTCATAAATATTAAATATTCCTTCATATTCTTATTCTTCCACACCTCCCTTATGCAGAATTGAAAAAGTGCATCTTGCCCATTGCCTATTTTCTTTACTGGGTTTAATCTAGTTTGCAATTATCCAGTTGTGCAAGATTCTTATAACCTTGTTTTTGGTATGGTTAATGTGGTTATTTTCTGATTATTCCAGTATAAGGCACTTAAATCGGCAACGACAGTCTTACAAAAATAACTGCAACGATGTCAGACTGTGATTCATTTTCAAACTACAGCATGAACAAGATATAACCTGGATGTTTGGGTAGGCATAAAAATATCCCATTTATGCATTTATAATTACAGGAAAAAAAAAAAAAAAGACTGCTGCATCGGGCACTCGGTTACCTGTCCTCTCCCAGAAGGTCGGAGGGGAGCACTAGCCATCTTCTGCATCACCTGAAAACTGTCACCTCGACAACATTGTATCAACATTGAAAGAGTTCCTGGCAACCAAGCGGGCAGTCCTCGCCCTCTGGTATTACCTCCTGGGCCGACCCTTCCGCCTCCGCGCCGATCGCGCTCCTCTCCGGCGGTTGCAGTCCAGGAAGGACACCGATGCCAGCACAGCACGTTGGTATCTGGCATTGGAACCTTTCTCTTTTCAGATGGTACGCTGGCTGGGAGGTGACCTTGCGGTGCCCAATTTCTTCTCCAGGTGGGACGGGGATTGTCGAGCTCAGCCAGGCGCTCCCGGCTGAACTCTGGCGGTGGATGAGTACGACATGCGTGACTGGGGGGGGGGCGCGGTCAGGTAACAAGCTTCACCTGTACTTTATTTTGATAGTCACTCGCAGTCCTTCAAATCTATCCTGCAGTAGGATGGCAAGGATGATATGGCCATCCGCCCGACATCTGCCCATCCTGCCGAGGATGGAACCGCTGCCCACGCTTTGTCCTGTCCCTCCGACCGCTCGCCATGCTACAAAAATACTGCTCCTATTTAGTTTTTTTTAGGATTTCTACAACGTTGCATTGCCAAAAAATAACGAGAGAGAGAGAGAGAGAACGGTCTAACCCTTGACCGCGTTATAAGTGATCCTGCGTCGGTTCTACGGGGCACTTGCTGTCAGACTTCCATGTGGAAGAGACTTACTTGAGCTAATTGAACAGCGTCTTCAAAGTGATGCTTCACGTGGGTAAACTGCGGACACGGCGCGACGAATCAAAGACGAGCGATTCTTCACGGCGAGTCGGCGACCGGTAATCCTGCCAGCGTCGGCCGGATCCGCTCACAGTAACTGAGGGTGGGAGGGATTGCCCCTTATCGAAGAGAAAGCGCCAATGTGCGTGATGAGGTTGGGCTCCAAGCTGTGCGCTCGCTCTCCAGGAAGAGACCTTGCGATCTGGTACAGCGCTATGTCCTTGGCTCTACCTCGTGCGCAGAACACCCGGTCGAGGTACTCCGCCACCCGGAGCGAAGCGTTGCCGGGGAACAGCATGGCCGGGGTGCAACACTCCGTGGCCGGGGACACCGCGTACAGCTGGGGGGAGAGGCGCCGTATCTCAAGAAGGTAGTGTCTGCCCGCGAGCTCCACGGCAAGCATGACGTAGAGCATGAGAAATATCAAGTGCGCGGCCGAGAAGGAGAAGGACAGGGCCGCGCAGGAAGCGGAGACGAGGAGCAGGACGGTCGCCCCAAACAGGCCGAGGCCCACCCACTCCAGAATGCGGTAAGGTTCCGGGTTCCAGTACCTCTGGAGCCTCTCGGGATGGTACAGTTTCACGTAGAGCGACCGCGAAGAAAACCGCCGGGAGAGCAAGTTATAAATCACGGGGAAAAAGTCCGCCGAAGGTAGAGCATCATCTTCGAGCACGACGACGTTTTTCGGCCGGATCCGCTCCCACCCCTTCCTCAGGCAATAGATGTAGTCCCTCTTCTCCTTTTCGAAGATATTAGGGGAACGCGCGACTTGTTCCATCTCTTCCGAGGACCTTCGGAGCACTCGGACCCTTTTCTCCAAGAGGCCGGCGTCTTCGTTGCCCCGGGGGCCCGTCTCCACATCGCACACCAGCACTTCCGCGCAAGCCCGTCCTCCGCAGGCTCCCGTCAGCGACGCCAGCCGTCGCATCACCTGGAGCAAGTAGTGATATTCTTTGCCTTGGTACCTTGCGGCGGTCACCACCGTGACCAACAGCTCCGGCGCCTTCCGGTCCCCCGCGCCGGCAAAACCCGGGGGCAGCGTCGCACCGGGGTCCTCCCAAAAACGCAGCGCCTCTTGACCTCTCCTGTAACTTTCTTCCAGAGCTCTGTCGCTCATAGAATTCAGGTAGAGGGACTTCATGAAGTAATACGAGTAAAGCGATCGGTGACAGAATAATGGCAGTATAACGGCAAACGTCAGAAAACAAAGGGCCAGTCCCTGCGACGCGGTACGGGACGGTCGCGCACGTCGACTCGCGAGGGCTTTGCACCAAGACTTTTGAAGACACTTCTTCGTTGCTAGTTGAAACATCTCCGACCCGGACAATCTCAAAACCACTTCTCCTAAAGAACAGTCGCGACAAGTTCAGACAATTACCTCCGTTCCTGCTCGGACGATTACATGATGGCGGTATGTTTCCAAAGAATGAAATACGTGGCATTCGTGAAGCGTTTCAACGGCTGGCTCTTTTTCGTCCCCATCATTACATATTATTATTCAGTTGTTTCCCAAGCTCCTGAAGATCGGAAAAATATATCCCTTTTGCATTCTCCTTTCCGTTTCCTGGAAGGAGAGACAAAGCGTAATTTTTCATGTTAAATCAAATCATAACTCCTTTGATTACATTTATCTATTTATCAGATGCTTTTCTCCAAAGCGACTTCCAATGAACCCTATGTAGTGTTATGATCCCACACACCTTATTCACCGCGGTGACTTACACTGCTAGATACACTACTTACACTGGGTCACTCATCCATACGTCAATGGAACACACTCCCTCTGTGTCACTCACACACTACGGGGAACCTGAACAGCATGTCTTTGGACTGTGGGAGGAAACCAGAGCACCCGGAGAACATGCAAACTCCACAGAGACTGAACGGGGATCGAACCCACCTCCCCTCCCACCACCCAGGCGCCGTGAGACAGCAGCGCTACTTCCTGTGCCACCATGCTGCCAATTAGTCAGGTATAATGCAACATTCTGCACACAGTCTACTAAATGTACTATGTGAAAGCATCTCCTCACATATTCTCACACCCTGGATTTAAATCCACCTTTTACTAAACAGGCTTACTGCATTAATTTATACAATGTTCTACAAAACAGGATATGTGAAAGTGGGCTCAGTAAACTTATCGACATGTTCGCAGACAAAAGTACTATTACATTTCAGTCTAAACGCAGATGCAGTGTTTCATTATGTTTCAGGCTGCAGAAGTACCATTTGACATTCAACTGTCAACTGGAGCGCTTCTGAAAAGTACTTTTGACAAATAAAAAGATATCAATATTCAATGAGTGAATAAAAATGCAGACAATACTGAATGTGTACTGACAAGAGGCAAGCGATACATTGTGTTGCACAAACAGCTACGCAGGGGGTCCCCACTCTATGATGCTAATATGGAGCAAAATTATGGGCTAATTTTTCCAAGAAGAAATAACTGAAAATGTTGCTAATGTAGGCTGACTGCTGCTAGTTTTGCCCAGTATGTCTCTAAATGCCATTACCCAAAAAAAAAAAAAATTATATATATAAAATATCTGTGGTGTCACTACTGCTACAAGAAGATGGAAACTGAACTGTTCTTTTTACAATATTTGTCAACAAAAATGATAACCAAGGACTGTCCAAGTTAATCCTGCTTGTACCAAACATACCCCAGGTTGTTTTCTTTCTACATAAAATATGCTTATTTCTCAAAGGGAATACAGTAGTTGCAGGAATATTTGAACCCACAACCTTTTGGTTTCAAGTCATCGTCAGGCAGCACAGAGTAGTGCGGATGAGCTCTTGTGCAAAATGTCTCTATGGTGAAGTCTCTGATTAATTTACCTTATACCATCCTTTACTTTATATTCGTACTAATATAAGATATTATTATATAATTGGGGGGGTGCAGTGAGGCAGTGGATTTGACCGGGTCCTGCTCTCTGGGGGGTCCGGGGTTCGAGTCCCGCTTGGGGTGCCTTGCGACGGACTGGCGTCCCGTCCTGGGTGTGTCCCTTCGCCCTGTGTTGCCGGGTTAGGCTCCGGCTCCCCGCAACCCTGTACGGGACAAGCAGTTCGGACAGCGTGTGTGTGTGTGTATTATATAATTATATTCCTACTGTGAATCTCTTTTGTATTTGGGCTGAAACATTACTTTATTGACACTTATGCCAGGACACTGTTTTTTTTTTTAAATGTGTGAGGGGACACAGCTGACAACGTAATGGTTAGAGCTGCAGCCTTGGGACCCAAAGGCCACATGTTCAAATCCCACCTCCTGCTGTAGTACCCTTGAGCAAGGACCTTACGCTAAATTTGGGTATATAATTGTAAGTCGCTTTGGAGAAAAGCATCAGATCAGTGTTTCCAATCTGTGCAGAGACAAACTATGCTCCTTACTGGACTGTTTGTTCTAAATGTGATTGACAAATACACTCCGATCATGCAGAGGACATGAGGTCCTTTTCGGCATAAATACCCGTCTTAGTCAAGGGGCACGCTGAAAAACATAGCAACTTCATACCGCTGGCAGAACTCTTGGGTCACGCTTTGGCTGAACCAACATATATTTTCAACGGCTGTGGAGTTCTTGCTTTCTTCCACCGCTCCTGTTCCTGACCAACACGGACACAGATGATCTGTTCACAACTGTGTTGTCACTTTTGTTCATATTAGTATTGGCTGTTGTAGCACCACGTGGCGAAAAGTTCCCCCATAGTGCGTGAGTGACAGAGAGAGTGTGTTTCTCTGGTCTATGGATGAGTGACCCATTGTAAGTAGTGTATCTAGCAGTGTAAGTCACCGCGGTGAATAAGCTGTGTGGGCTGGTAACACTACATAGTATCCATTGTAAGTTGCTTTGGAGAAAAGCGTCTGCTAAATCAATGTAAATATGTAATTGTAAAAGACTTCTCAACTTTACAAAATGGTCTTTATGCACCAGCAAAGGATGACTTTGAGTTGAGGAAAAATATTAAATAAGAAGAAAAAATTTCCACTCAGTCATCCCAACTGCACATACACACATAAGTGCGTAATATAAATACATATACAAGTATACACAGATCAGCCACAACATTAAAACCACTGACAGGTAAAGTGAATAACACTGATTATCTCGTTGCTGTGGCACCTGTCAAGAGGTGGGATACATTAGGCAGCAAGTGAACAGTCAGTTCTTGAATATGATGTGTTGGAAGCAGGCAAAATGGGCAAGCGTAAGAATCTGAGTGACTTTGACAAGGGCCAAATTGTGACGGTTAGACGACTGGGTCAGAGCATCTCCGAAACGGCAGGTCTTTCGGGGTCTTTCCAGAATGCGGTGCTTAGAACCTAACAGAAGTGGTCCAAGGAAGGACAACCGCTGAACGATTGCCTGAATGCTGGCTAGGATAGAAAGGTGTCAGAACATACAGTGCATCGCAGCTTGCTGCGTAGCCGCAGACCGGTCAGAGCGGCCGCGCCGACCCCCGTCCACCGCCGAAAGCGCCTACGAAGGGCGCGCGAAGCTCGGAACCGGACCACGGAGGACCACCTCCGGAAGAGGGCGGCCCGGTCCGAGGAATCGCGTTTTCTTTCAGATCGCGCGGACGGCCGGGTGCGTGCGCGTCGTTTACCCGGGGAAGATGTAACTTTGACACGTACCACTTGCTTAAAGATTGTTGCAGACACGTACACCCCATAATGGCAACGGTATTCCCTGATGGCAGTGGCCCTGCCACACTGCAAAAATCGTTCAGGATTGGTTTCTTGAGGAGCACGGTAAAGAGTTCAAGGTGTTTACTCGGCCTGCAAATCCGATCGAGCGTCCGTGGGGTGTGCTGGAAAGAAAAGTCTGATCCACGGAGGCCCCACCCGGCAACTTAGGGGACTTAAAGGACCTGCTTCTAACGTCTTGGTGCCAGATACCACATGACACCTTCGGAGGTCTTGTGGAGTCCAAGCCTCGATGGGTCAGAGCTGTTTTGGTGGCACGAGGAGGATCTACACAATAAGGCAGGTGGTTTTAATGTTGTGGCTGATCGGTGCATATGCACACACACATAATATACATAGAGTATTAAGATATATAATATGAAGAGCAGACAGAGAGGGGTCACACGGTTGTGCAGAAACAATTTCATCCACCGTATTTTTTCTAAAATTACAGCTGCATCTGGGAATTTTTCAGAAACAATGCAGTGAATAAATCAGGGTGTGTGTCTATTAGTACTTTTTTTTTTTTTTTAAACTCACAAACTGAAGGTGACCAGATACTGACAAATGCGCTTGCGATTAATCTGTTCGATCCTCCTGGGCAGTAAATTACAGTTGGAATTTTAAGGTAGAACAATTTTTTTTTTTTTTTTTTTTTAAATCTTTAGCCCTTTTCATCTGACACTTTATCCTACTCACTTGCTTTTTCTGTTCTCCGCTGCAGCACTTCAAGCGCACAAGTAACACGTGGAGAAACGCGGCAAGCAGCAGATGGCGAACGTTACGCGCATTTCTCTCTTCAGACATTTTAAATGAGAATTAATGTTGCTTCCTGTTAATGAACTCATGTCCAGGCCATAGTGTTCACTGCCTCCTGTTGACCGTATATAGAGGAACTCCGAGAGCAGAATACAGGCCATGGTGGTGTGGCGTGTAGCGCTGCTGCCTCACAGCGCCAGGGTGGTGCGAGGGAACATGGGTTCGATCCCTACTCGATCTGTGTGAAGTTTTCATGTTCTCCCCACGTACGCGTGGGTTTGCTCTGGGTGCTCTGGTTTCCTCCCACAGTCCAAAGGCATGCAGTTCCAATGGACCGGTGACTCTAAATGGTCCACTGTGTGTGTGTGGCAACCCTGCGATGGACCGGCATCCCATCCAGGGTGTACTGCACCCTTGCGCCCAACCCTCCCCGGATAGGCTCCGTACCACCGCGACCCTGATCAATACAAGTGGTTAAAGTTGCATTACAGCTTTATTATAAGATTTTAATAGAAGCTAAAGCATGATTAAAGTGAGGGATTAAGCTGCGTGAAGCTTTTACTGTAGGGTAGGGGGCCGACTTGGAGACATGATCATGATGAATTGCGAGTTAGTAGGAGGCCGCCGGTCGCACCCGTGTTCGCAAGCGGAGCGACGAGCGCGACTCGTGACTCGTGACTCGGCACCTTCGGAAAAAGATCCCGAGGGAGGGAGGGAGACTCGAAAACAAAGTGCGCACTGTTACCGGGTCCCTGTCCTCACTTTTAATTCCGTCTGAATGGCTTAGTTTCTGTTAACTTTTTTTCTCCCCGAAATATGAACGTAAGTTCCAGTTACACGCGGTGTGAAACCAACATGTCTTCCAGTGCAATCCGATCGGTTTCTCCTACAGTAATGTTACAACATTAAGAGATCATCTCTGACTGACTAGTAGTCTACATCATGATGATTCAATAAATTTCCTACATTCAGAGGCCAAGAAGAAGAAGAGAGGCTAAAAACCAAAAGCCGCTTCAGCGCGTCTCAGCAGGACTACGATAGGTACAAGGATTCAAATGTTGCCGCAACGTCGAAGAACGAAACGCGCGTATATTTATTAAGAAAGCATCATAAAACGTGTACAGTACCTTGATCTTTGCGGCGCCAACGTGAGCTGCCGTTCGCTGTAGAACGTCAACGCTGTGCCGTGGCGCTCCAGCCCTTGCGCACGCAATTACCGTACTGTGTGGACTATACGGGCACTTGCATTTCTCGGGTCAAAAGGAAAGGGCTGATTCTATTGGCTCCGTTAAATACCGCTGTTACAAACTGTCGAGACCTTAAAGAAGCGAAGGGAAATCGAAAAGATTTTACTTTTTTTTACAGTTAAAGACGGGTCTCAGTAAATGTTGAGGCAAATCCAACTTGTCTTCCTGCTTTTTGTGCATAACTGCTTTGAATAACTCACTGTTGCTATTGTGCCCCCGCCCCAATATCTGACAAGTTGTTTCGACACTTGTTATTATGGGAACTAAATCTTGATCTCTTAAATAACCCCCCTTGTGTCTAGTCTCGTTTACGCGTAAGGATTGTACCTATATATTTCAAACTAAATTCAGCCAGGTTTAGGTAACGGAAAAAAGGCAGGGTAATGTTATACATAAAATAATAACTTAGTATAATTAGTGCGAAATTTAACGCATTTGTAATTATAACAATACATTTAAGATAGAGAAACAATGTGAAAATAAATATTATCGGTGGGGACGCACAGAAAAATGCAGGTACTGTATACAGACAATTTTGACATTCTTGCCACAAGATGGCATTATTTATATGTAAACTAGCAGGATCTGTCACGATTTGTCTCCATAGTACAGAAAAGTCATAATGAAGTAATCGTGCTCGTTCAAAATTGTACTCTAGTAAAAGGTATCAGGTGAAAAAAGTACTCAAGCACTCACGTTACTTTGATTCAGACGAAGGTTTTACATGTTATCAGTCAGTGGCAGGTTAACAGCTACAAAATACTCATTGGTGGCGCAGTGGGTTGGACCGGGTCCTACTCTCCGGTGGGTCTGGGGTTCGAGTCTCGTTTGAGGTGCCTTGCGATGGACTGGCGTCCCGTCCTGGGTGTGTCCCCCCAGCCCTATGCCCTGTGCTGCAGGGTTAGGCTCTGTCTCCCTGCAACCCCGCATAGGACAAGTGGTTTCACATAATGTGTGTGTATGAAATACTGATTGATCCAGTCTCTTCAATTAAATAAATCTGCTGCGCAAACAAAATTCCTTATTGTCAATAAGATGAATTGAACAGTTACAGAACAAAGGTCACAGTCTGCTAGGTATTATTATTAACCTTAATGTAGCTCACCAGTTTATCCAAGGTCTCTGCAATGGACTGGCGTCCCGTCCCCGGTGTTCGTTTGATGCGTAAAACTTTTTTGTTACATAGAAGAGCCCATTTGGTTGGTGTGTGGTGGCATGACAGTTACAGCACTTGCAGTACTTCATTGTTCACTTGCTGGTACAACCAAGGCTTGGTCACTGGCATGTAACTCCCAGCGAGAACGTGAGCCCCTCTCTGGCCATGTCCTCTACTGCCCACATGCTTATGCAAAATCTTCCTCTTCCACACCGTGTCGGTGTTGGAAATTTCACACATCCGGCTGTAGTTCTTTCCAAATAATTACTTTTGCAATGAACGTCTTGTTAAATGGTAGCAGGAAGGACTGTGCCATTGACAATGATGGACAGCCCCCTGAGTGGCCACCCTGCACCACCTGTCATGATGAAGAATTGTTGCCTTCCATTAAGGGTCAGTCCAGGTTGATATGAAGCAGGTGGAGGGTGGACTAAAGAAGAAACCAGAGGAAACAAGAAAATTTTTCCTACACCGAGGAAATAAAAGGGGATAGTATTGATGGTGATTATACATGTCTTTTTGATCAAATCTGAGAGGGCAAACAAGCCTGGACTCGCAGCAGAAACAGTGTGCCACAAGGGTGTGAAACTCACTCATCACATGCCAAACTTTTCCATCACGAGTGTCTCTTTTCCCCTAAACGAGTGCAGCGGTTTGTAAGTTTTGGCTTACGAACACAGGATTTGTGAACTTTCCTGTAGGGATTATTAAATTAGCATCCTTAGATAACTGTCAGTCATTTTCACAAAATAATGCGCCAATGTCCAACACTTTAATATCATTGCCACAGTTTTGTGGAACATTACAATGAAAACAGCGGCTTGCACAATCACGGCTGGCACAGGAGCATCGCTGTGCCTGCCCCGCAACCTGCGAGACAAAGGAATCCAACACCTTCATGTTGCAATAACAGGGTGGTGGAAATGGGAAGGCTGGATGATGGGATGGTGTAAACACATGGTCCTATAGCACAGATACACTGTCTAAAGTAACAAGATGGACTTGTCTTTCTTAACATCTCTATGCTATGCAGTTACTCTGTCTTTTAATCTTAGTCACATCTTTCTTCATTATTTTTTTGTAACTGAATGCATTCCTAATACAATCCTGTATTACCTGTGCAGGTAGGAACAGTAAAGAACAGCCTTCGTAAAAAAAATAATCAGTAACGTTGGATAATTCTGAGAAGGGATGGGCAGTGTCAGTCACTACAGGGACTGTGTTGTGCTGCTGTTCCCTCTCCGGCTCTGACAGGTTTTCCCTCGATTGCTTGAACGTAATTCTTGAAACTAGTAGACATTTTCAAAACAGTTAATGTAACCCGAAACACTCAATCACGTTAACTAAAGAAATTCAAAACATTTCACCCCATCCCCGACACAAGATATTTAATCTGCTCCAGGGTCATAAAACAAAAGATGTGTAATCATTGTTTAATGATAGGAGGCAAAATGGTTTAAAAAAAAAAAACTGTATTACATTGTCAACTGAATTATAGATAACTTTTTTTAATGATCCAATTATAACCCTATAATCAATGATTCCAGAACAGAGTTCGGTTTTGTATCATAGCAAATACAGATGCCACCGAAAATTATTAAAGTGCTGTAAATAGATCTGCACTTACTAATTCAGCAGACGTTGTTCTTCGCACAAGCAACGTACAATTCATAGATGATTGAAGTGTTTTTCACCCACAGAGATGGAGCGATACGTGCAATAAAGCAATTCCTGAAGTACCAACGTGCGTGTTTGTGTCCACGTTTAATCAGAACACACGTTCTGATGAGTTCCATGCATTTTACTTGTATGCGCAAAGCTGGAGATCTGATTCCTGATCACTTACAATGAGCACAAGGAAATGTACAACAAAACAGATTTCAGTACCGTAAACTGAAATAGCAAAGCAAATGTACAGGTCAAGATTGCTACAATGCATATAAAGCGTGTTACATTCGGCTTATAGATTTCATAAATCGTCTCAGATCTCTCAGGCAATCTGTTATCAATATCTTTTTCGGTGCAAAATAGGACGATATGTGGAATATGCACCCTCCATAGTCTTCTGCAATGATTTTCTAATTTCATGTGAAATCTGTAGTCGCCTTCAGTCTAACGTCCCCCCACCACCCCAGTGTCTGTCACCACATGTCCAAACACCCCTCCATCTGACAGTTGGATGTTGCCGTTGCCTCTCTTTCCTCTGTTCCATCTTGAAACAGCTTCAACATACTGATGGCCCTCTCTGTAAATAACTCAGACCCACTAACTTAGTGTTGAAGTATTCTGCAGCATTACATCTATACCTGTTAGGTGAAGTTGGAATGTTATCACATGATAAATTGATTCCGAGGAACTCGCTCTTCTGTCAAAATTGTATAATTTTTGTGTTTACCGCAATCTACTTAAAAGATTGAAAATGAGTTACTGGCTTAGGCATTTTGTGTAGAAGCCATGGGAATGTATGCAGCTACTTGATAATTGTGTTCAGGCAACTGAGAAAATTAAGGTGTCAAAACCCCACTCATAAGTATTACAGTAGAGCCCGACCTGGGACTCGGGTTGAATGCTTACGCACATTTTTCTTTAATCAACTTGTGCTCTAAATAGTTGCTTCGCTTTACTCGAACGAACCGATGGCGATGTATTCGCCGTGGTTCGGCTGACAGCTTTCGTCATTCCTCAGCTGCACTTCGGCAAAACCGTATCTGTGCAGTCAGTTGCTTGGAACACCTGCGACTTAATGGCTTTCTGATGACAATCGTGTGTTTGAACAAAGAAGTGGGCAGAAACCACCTTAGCTGAGCTGGGGTGGGACCGATTTCGTGCTGTGAGAAGGAGTTCGTACAGACAAATGTCATGGGTGGGTCGGTGTGGTGACTGCACTGGAATGCAGGGCTGGACTCTAAGAGATCAAGAATGCTTCTGTGTAGGACTTTTCTCCTCGATGACGGCACGCTTCTTCGGTGACACCTAAAAGTTCTCGTTGTGATCAGAAACACGTATGAAACAGTAGTTTGCTTCTGTTGCACAGCAGCTTGTAGTCTTCAGGGATTTTTTTGCATTTGCATTAAAAATCTTCAGAACCTTCATCCTTCCGCTGTCCCTAAATACAGTTTCCATCCTTGGGAAACTGCTCTTCTGAGCCTACCTTTCCAGCTTCGTCGGTTCCTTGTCTACAGCGAGTTAAAATTAAAGAAGGTGCACAGTAAAACAAGGGGTAAATATAGAGCAGACAAGAATGGGAAATATGTGGCGTAGCAGAAAGGACAAAAGATTTGTCAAGTAACCTGCACACTTCATAGGCCAGGTTGAACCAAGTAAAAGCGCGACCTTGAGCTTGTCGGAGAATGTTGCTTTTCCTCTGCTAGGAAAGCCTCGGCCTTCCTGCTTCTTCGAACACCTGTCTACGCACACAAGTCAACTGACGGTGAAATATTTCACTTGATGGAGAATGTGGTTCTGAAAGGGCCCGAATCTGACTTTTTGTAAATGCTAAATACAGATTACGGCCGGGATTTCACGTTGTGCCGTGCGGGCAGAACTTTTGAAATGGATGTGAAATGTCTTCCGGCAAAATAGATTTGAGAAGATAATTGAAACAAGTTGTGCACTTAGTATTTTTGCGTACCGAGTCTTAAGAAATGTACATAGGCTGTGTCTGTGTCCTGTCCTTTTATGCTTGCTGCTAACAACTGGCAAAACCGGTCTGAGGCTGTGAAGCAGGTGTGTACCCGCTCTGCCATTTCCCTTTGTTTAACTGCAGCTATGAGGTTGGGAGCATTTTGTTTGTTCTTCTCATCTCTCAGATTTCATGAATTCCATTGTCAGTCAGAGCATGTGCTATGACATGGGGCGACTCCAATCTGTACACATTTTTGAAACTGGAGAATAATATTCAGGAAAATCTCGCACATGAATCTTTACAGCTGTCTCTTAGAAACGTTCCATGTTTGTTGTGTTAAAAAGATCGACACAAAGGAAATTCTATAACAGCAGAAAGGATGTTCAGACTTGTTGAGGCTACAATAGCCTTTTAACCACACAGATGTTTTCTGAACCGCTTGTCCCATACAGGGTTGCGGGGAGCCAGGGCCTAACCCAGCAACTCAGGGCGTAAGGCCAGAGAGGGAGGGGACACCAGTCTGCTACAAGGCACCCCAAGCGGGACTCGAACCCCAGACCCACCAGAGAAGAGGACCCAGTCCAACCCACTGCACCACTGCACCCCCTGAGGCCTTTTAACCCTTTGACTTCTAATTTTCTCTAGGAATACAAGCCTTATCTGTGAGTCTTTGTGAAGTCTAGCTTCTCCAGTTCCTCTAGGAGTTAAGAATAAAAATTGAAAGAAGACACCGTGTCTTTCCGATAGCTGTGTTTATTTGCAATTAAGAGGGGGTCTGGTGCAGCGGGTTTGGCCGGTGCTTGCTCTCTGGTGGGTCTGAGGTTCGAGTCCTGCTTGGGGTGCCTTGTGATGGACTGGCGTGCGGTCCTGTCCTGGGTGTGTCCCCTCCCTGTCCAGCCTTACGCCCTGTGTTGTTGGGTTAGGCTCCGGTTTGCGGCAACCCCGCTTGGGACAAGCGTTTCAGTCAGCGTGTGTGTATTTGCAATTAAGTTTCAGATTGTATGGAAGGGGAAAAACATTTTCTTCAGTCCACAATGTAGTGCAGTTAGTCTCAGCATCATATAGTCAAAAATCAATAAAGAGGCAGAGCAAGCAGGAAAAGGAAGCTGGACCTTGGTATGGAAAGGTGTAATCAGAAGGAAAACCCTCGTTTAGAAAAATCATTTTCCTGTAACACCCTTGGGCAACGTGGTGGCGTGGCAGGTTCGGCTGGCGCCTCTTGCGTGGCGGGTCTGGGGTTCGAGGCCTGTTTGGGGTGCCTTGCGCTGGACTGGTGTCCTGTCCTAGGTGTGTCCCCTCCCCCTCCAGCCTTGCGGCCTGTTCTGTGGGGTTAGGCTCTGGCTCACCTTGGTACCAGCAGTTTCAGGCTGTGTGTGTGTGTGTGTGTGTGTGTGTGTGTGTGTGTGTGTGTGTGTGTGTGTGTGTGTGTGTGTGTGTGTGTGTGTGTGTGTATAGTGCCCTCCTTAACAATGTGCCCTAGGGTATACTGTGTATATATGGAGATAGATAACCTTACCGCTAGTGTCAGCAGTGTTCTGAAGAGGATTGCTCTGCTCATCAGTGCAGACACCATCAGTTAAAAGAAAGGTAACAGAAATCAAAACTATTCACTTCATCTTGTACCTTTCCACTGTGGTTTAATCTAAGATCGCTGCATGTTTTCGGTCTTTGAACGTCTGACGCAAGCGATCCATTCAGGACTGATCAGATTGCAGCCTGAGTCTTGACTCAAACAACTCTGATGACCTTCTGCCCAGAAAAACGTTGGAGTAAAATACAACTTATGGGACCACACGTACATTTTTTTGGAAATATGTCGCTTAAAGTTTCAAAAGTGAAAAACACTGAAAACGTTGCATACCTCAAAATTATTGTCCTGTACACCAAGCCCAGCCTGTGCTAAAACAAACAGTTGTATAAATCTTTCCACCATTAGTCCATTCTATCACAGCCCCAGCTGTCCACTCCTTTTCTTAGCCTCCTCTTCCACATGGACTTTGTGTAGCTGAACCTGTTTCAGGAGTCACTCAAGCTGCTCGCCATCCACGATGGCTCAGTTCTTGGACTTTGGCCAGTCTCAGTCAGTCTCACCCTCTGCGCAAAACGGTTAAATAGGACAGGTTTTTAGGAACAGGTATGGATGCCCCACCCTCCTCTTTGCTTTCTCTCCTTTGCAGAGCAGCAGCCCCAGCACAAAACCTTGAACCTTTAATCATTATCGTGCCGGACGTAGCAAGGACAGTGTGGAGTTGTCATAAAGATAAACAAACTAAAATCTCTTTATGTTATAGGAATTAAAGTACTTCAGCACAGTACCAGAAAGGCCCCAGCCCAGATATGAGAGTAGCTGCTCTGCAAGACCCTTTTCTAGGAATTTTCTTTGAAAATATAAGTGGGAATTAGAAATTGGTGTAAAATTCCTGAGAACGGAAGGATCCAAGGTTGATTTCCTGAGGGATTCTTTCAGATTTGTAATTTTAAATGACTCCAGAAACACACTAGATGACAGAAAGCCATTAATTATATTGAATATTGGTTTTATATAGAAGACTGAAGATTTGAGAAGTTGCTTTGAGGACATTGAAGATTTCACAAGTTGCCTCTTTAACCACTAACCCTCCCGCAGCCCCCTTTAAAGTCTCATTTGAAATGTGAATCACCATAAGGGTTAAATGACTTGTGCCTAGTGCATATTTGATTCTGATAATGAGTAAACCAGGGTGTGGTCTTGGCTTTTGCCTTTCACAAATGCATCTGTAATGGCAACTTGGCAGGGATGAGCCAGTTTGAAGAACTGTGACTTGTTTAACTATGGAGTAATGGAATGGGATCTGAAATAACTGAAAGAACGGAGATAATGGATAAATTGGAACGTGACTCCTAATCTTGTCTTGTCCTTTTAATTTGTGATGGAGCTTTCTGGAACAAATTATAATGCACAGCCACAATTTATTCTTATTCTTGTTCTTATTGATAATAGTACTAATCCATTTCCTTTCAAGAACTCCTTCATGCTGATACTTGTTCATGTATGCAGCGCTGTATTGTGTATCATTACTTCGGCTAAACCTTTGTGAAGGATGTCTGATGTAATATATTAACTCTGCTTTGTTTGTGCGAAACTGACCATCTGCCCAGAGATCTGCAACCTCATTGCTATTAGTAATTCGGTTAAAGCAATGGAAACCTTTTAGATCATGAACGTGAAACCAAATATCCCTCTTCGAGGAGTCTCAAACAATGAGTTTTGTTTATTGTTTCGTAAGATCTAGTAACTGTCTTGCGAATTACCATCACATGCAGTTACAAAATATGGGCATTGTTACAATTCAAAGATAAAATATGACAACCAGAATATCACCGATTCCTCATCACCTTCCTAGTATTTTTTTTTTTTTGAGATACATATAAACAATATGTGTTATAAGTCATTTTTTATTTATTCAATTTTTTCCCCTTCATGCTTCGTGACATCACTACACGAGTTCTACTAATAGTATTGTTAAAAACATGCAGTACAGGTCTAAATCTTTTAGCAATTGTTTGATGGTGTTACGTTTCCAATTAGGAAATGTCACTAAGTGGCTTTTGGTCTCTTTGTGATGTAGTGTTACTGCATGTAGATGGAATGAATAGGATTTGTTCATGTTGTTTGCTGATGCCGATATCTTAACGCAAAAAGTGCTTGGCAACCTTGTCGTGACAATTGAGAAGACGTCCTCTCATGGTGACTGATATGAAGGTTTGTGGTGGTTTAACAGTTTCAGTCCTGGAAGGTCTTCTGAGAAATTCAGCATTTTTTCGCAAATAATTACTTAACTGATGTGTCTTAAATAATTGTGTTAAAAAATTCCACAGTCCTTAATTTAGCTAAGTGTTGTGTGTACAGTACATCGGTCCATCGCGCTGTTAAGTGTCTTGAAAGCCTAAGGTCTGCGGTCGCTTCAGGTCACACACACAATCTGAAGCTGCTTGTCCCAAACGGGGTCGCGGCGAGCCGGAGCCTGAGCCGGAGCCGGAGCCTAACCCGGCAACACAGGGCGCAAGGCCGAAGGGAGAGGGGACACACCCAGGGCGGGACGCCAGTCCGTCACGAGGCACCCCAAGCAGGACTCGAACCCCAGACCCACCAGAGAGCGGGACCCAGCCAAACCCCCTGCACCACCACGCCCCCAAGCCCCCCCACCGCCTCAGATCATGCTTGCAAAATATAAACATTTTAGAAGATGCTTTCAAATGTATTAGGAAAAATTTAGGCGCTATATTTGTTTTACTGTAGGATGATTCAGCAAAATCATTGAAGTCTGTGGAAGATGCCTGTAGGATGACACAGCAAAACCATGAAAATCTGCAATCTTAGTGTCGCTGTGCATGATCACATTATGATCATGTCCCTTGTGGGCTTTGTGATAGCATCCGGTGAGTCAGGTAATGTACATTTTAGGGTTCGGACTCACATTTATTCAATTTAGAGAACGCAAGAAAGTAAATCTGAATTTTGAGACAAAGAACCCTGCATAGCATCACAGTAAAACATTGCACTCTTAGAGGACTCAATGAGGTAATGTAGCTGAGAAATTGTGCAGCGTATTGTGTTTTGTCCTTCATTCCAGTTAAACTGGCTTCCTTTCTTTAGTTTCAGCAAAACAAATTGCACACTTGCAAAGATTATGGGCACAAGACATACACCATCTGAAACCGCTTGTCCCATACGGGGTCGCGGGGAGCCGGAGCCTAATCCGGCAACACAGGGCAAAAGGCTGGAGGGGGAGGGGACACACCCAGGACGGGATGTCAGTCCCTTACAAGGCACCCTCTGTGGGACTAGAACCCCAGACCCCCCAGAGAGCAGGACCCGGTCCAACCCACTGCACCACCACACCCCCTGACACAAGGCTGCAAACTTGTATAAATAGCTATGGTTTCTTCAGTTTCTCCATTTTCGACTTCTGTATATTTAGGCTGTGTTAAACTACTTTCTTTAATAATAATCTTAAATAATTTTCCGGTAATCTTCCCCCCAAATCCGCAATCCGGGTTAATAAGAAATAATCGTTAATGAACAGATACCATGATTTATGCGCTTCGCTATTAAAGGTCTTTTTCTGGGGGTCTAGATTATATATTTACCCTGTCAAAAATCACTTTTCTTCCTCTGCAGCCTACATTTTGGATTACATAAGTGACACGTTGAATAAAAAATACGACTGTGTTTAACCCAGCAGGGAGTGCCTGGTTCTGGGAGCGACGATGAGGTGCGGAACAGTTAGAAATGAGTGGACTTACAGGTTTTATTAGCTCTTGAAGCCACAACGAACTCAAATGAACATCGGCACAAAAAAAGGAAGAAGGTGTTACAAGAGTCTGCAGGACTGCACTGTGTGGGTGCAAAGTGAAAAAAATCTGCTAGTAAAAGAGGCTTTTCTGTCATCCAGTAAGAATCTCGATGCTTTTCAGGCTGTTCAACAACCACAAGGCATCGGCTAGGCGTGGTCATCAAACAGTCAGTTAAATACAGTAAGCGTGCCTTTGTTTGTTGTCGGCTAAAGTACAAATTGCGTTTTCCTGCATCGTGGTTACTTCGTGTTAACGTCCACAAAATCTATTTACAGAGCAACCCCACTGTTCAGCAAGAATTTTTTGGTACAATTCGAGTCACATCAACGGTCGCGTCTCTAAAGGCAGCTACGTCAGTGATGTGCGATAGGGAAACGGCAGTATCGAACAAACTAGTTGTGCCTTCATAACTGTGTGTGTGTGTGTGTGTCTACAGCTCTCTTCTGTGGAATGAATGCTTTCTGTGTGCCTTACATCGGACACCGCTTTGGAAAAAAAAAAAAAAAAAAAAAAAAAAAAAAAAAGTGGTAAATGAATAAATGTAAATCTGACCGACTGGAAAAGAAGCTATTCATTCCCTGAAAAATACTGCTTCACGACGAACACAAAAATGTTGCTAAACTTGTTTGGAAAAGGAGAAGTAAAGGCTGCGTACACTAAGCACGTCTCAGAAAGGTTACGACTGTTGTCTTGTTGTTTGTATTCCCACTCTTACCCTGTAAAACTTTACTCACAATACACTGCTGCAGAAATCATGGTTGAGAAAAAGGTCTTCATTTGACATTTTACGTCACCTTGGGTGCTTCAGCGAGACAAAAAGTACAGTGAAAATGAAAAATTTGACATACGTGTCCGTAAGGAAAATGAAATGCAAAAATACAGATTTCCATGTGTTGCTTTGTTTGAATAATGCGTTTAAATTGTAAAGATGCCAGTCTGAGCTAGTTAGCGAGCCCAACTGCGTCCCGATATTCCCAGGTTCCTCCTCGCACACATCACATCTCCTTGTTTTTCAGCTCTCACATATTACTCTTACTTTTAAATAAATACACGATTATACAGTATAGCATCGACATAATTTGTCCCTCCAGTGTTCAAGCAAATGTAACACATCCTCCCAGTGTTTCTGTATTGAACTTCTTAGCATTATGGCTTATTGGTCTACCAAGGCATCAACTATAATTTGTATGTGTAGTGTCTCTTTTTACTCTTTTCAAACCGTTTCTCATAACTGTAAGCTTTTCTCTGAAGTGACTTGCGATGTTGGGTGTGTATATTTATTTAGAAGAAGAGCAAAATACGTTTTTGACGTACGGTATCGAAGCAGATTTATTAGGATGAATAACCATCATGTGGTCAAAATAACATTACAAATGATTAAATGCATGCAAATCACAAAAAAAGTTGTTTCATTCCCAGGGTGTGTTTGGGAGGTACTGACATCACATAACTGGTTTTTCAGGCATTTGCCTGCCTTAAAAAGGACACCTGCTCTTCTTCTACTTCATTTCATTTGTGCGAAGTGGAAGAGCAAAAATGGCGAATACAGCAGGAATGGAACGTTTGCCCAGTGGGCTTGGCATATGCACGACCATACCAGATATGTTCTACATTCCCGAGCTTGTAAGTCTACGTAAATATCTGCATGTTTCTTAACGAAATGCATTTTAGACGAACTATTCGGGCTTGCTTTGATTTTTGCAGTAACGTGTAATTTAGCAATTAAGTTGTAATTCAAAAATAATTATGCTGGGATTTCCCAGTTGTGGTCCAGGTAACCCCCTGTGTGTGAATTTTTTTCAAAGGTAAGCCAAATATTGGTTAACCGTTAGCAAATCTAACTTAAATTTAAGTTTTAATGGTGAGCTGTATGACTTTGCATGATTTATTTTTTCTTTGATTACGTGTTATGTTTTTGGAGGTGAGATTTTATTAATTATAAGGTACGAGTAAAGATCGAGTGTTTTCAAACTAACACATAAAAAAATGCAAATACATGCGGTACTGAAAATCAGGACCTGGAAAGTTCAGTTGAGTTGTCTTGGTTTATAATAATGGATTATTTCTAATGAGGCAAAACTTAAGTAATTGTCTGTTTGCGAATTTTGAAATTTTTGTAACATACAGTTATTTTAAAAAGTAATTTGGGGGCTGCAGGTGTAGTGGTTAAAGCTGTTGGATTGCAATCTGAAGGTCCTGGGTACTAATTCCCCTCTCTCTATAGTACCTTGAATCAAGGTACTTACTAGAATTGCTCCAGTAAAAATTACCCAGCTGAAAAAATGGGTAAAGACTTGTACGTATTTTAGTGTACATAACTAAAATCAGATCATGTACAAGAAGCTCATTTCTTTTCTTTATTATCCTTTAGTATAAATTATCCATTCTCTTCATTGTGTTTTTCATAACCTGCATGTTAATGCCCATGGGTGTGAGGAAGAATACAGGACATTTCTTAATATAAAATGAAGAAGACATATAATAAGACACATGAGAGATATAAAAATAGAAAGACACATGGGGGAAAAAACCCATTGTGAATTCTCCATCAAGTTTAGTCTTTGCGATTTGAACTGTTAAATCCAATTACTTACTTCAGCTCTCTACAAAATCTCACTCTTAAATGTTTCGTGACTTTTTATCTCATATGTCGATGATCATCCATTTTTAAATAATTATAATGAAATAATGATACTACTGAATGCTCTTGGTCTCAACAGAGCATTCAGTAGAACATTGAAAATGCCCAAGGACATATTGAGATCTTTAATGAAGCTTTAGTAAGATTACATTTCACTCCAGTTTTAGAAAAGTTTGTTCTATATAGAGAGGAGGGTGTGGTGGTGCGGTGGTGCAGCGGGTTTGGCCTGTGCCTGCTCTCTGGTGGGTCTGGGGTTCATATCCTGCTTGGGGTGCCTTACAATGGACTGGCGTCCCACCCTGGGTGTGTCCCCTTCCCCCCCCAGCCCTGTGCCCTGTGTTGCCAGGTTCAGCCCTGACTTGCCATGATGCTGTGTGTGTGTGTGTGTGTGTGCTCTATATACTAAGCTTGTTTACCATGTAAATGTTTCCAGGTCTTTGGTGGACTTGTGTGGTGCCTTGTCGCATCAACCTATGTCGTCCCCGCCAACCCTCAAGGATGGGTGATGTTCGTTTCGGTTTTCTGCTTTGTCATGACATTCATCTGGCTGGTGGTTTTCACCTGCGGAGGACACAGAAACAGTGGTGGTTGGGCAGCCGCTGTAAGTCTTACATGGTCGTGTAAAAATACTTCCTTCATTTCAGACTTCCTGCATTTCAAAAGGAAAAAGGACATTTCTGATAGTTTTATTTAAAAAAAAAAAAAAAACTTTCAACCAGGTGGGGGTATTTATAATGTATATACATCAAATTCTGATACGTTTTTGTACAAGCAACCAATACTGATGCAGACTCACCTATCAACACATGCCAAGAGAGTACAGTCCTTAGATATTTACAAACTATAAACCAAATTTTGCCAGTAAAAGACCCCAAAAGACTTTACTAATGTAAAATGATGGAAAAAAGTCAACCTGAATTGATGCAGTAAAGATATCCTACTGTGTAAACGTGTGAAAATTTGAGAGCTCTGAAGATTTGCATGAAAATAAGAATTCATTCTTTCTACCAGGATTTTGGATACCACGGATTTGCTGCTTTTCTCTATCTCAGCTCTTCAGTTCTATTGGCCACCGTAACCATTTCTTATGCGACACTGGCAAACATTCAGCCACAGCTTTGGAAATATTACAAGATGAATATTTCTGCTGTTGTAAGTACACCCAAATATTAATACAATTACTGAGTGTCTGGTAATAGTGGTGTCGCTGTTAAGCCTGTTATGCACGCATAGAGTCATGAACTTCTAGATCTGATCATAACGAAGCACTTGTTTAATAAAAAAATATATATATATATATATTTTTCTTCTACAGGTCTTTTCCTTTTTCACCACGCTACTCTACTTCATCCATGCAATTTTTTCTGCAAATCGATGGAAGGCTTTCTAAAGATGTCTCGGCAAAAAGTGCACTTTCGCATATTTGATACGAGCGTCAGTACTTTTTGACTACTGTTTTCTATGTTTCTTTTGTTTAGATAATGAAAAATGCATGTAATTTCTCTTTTTTTCATGTTGGCTTTTCAATGAAAATGCTTCATCAGTAATAAAGAGAGCATATCTTGTTGGTATGTCCTTTGCTAGATCATGGTGTCTTACATACATGAATCTTTGTTATCAATGTGGCATATTTACTTTCAAAATGTCCCACATAAATGGTTGATTTGTTCATTGTAATGTTTTAATAGGGAATATTCTGTTAATTTTTTTCAGTATTTATAAGTAGAACATTTGATACAAATAATGAACAAGGCTATGTAACCATTGCAATTACTGATAATTATCTTTATTCTGGGTTTTATTTTTCCTTTTGTCACTGATAAATTTAGGCAAGTAATATTTTTCTTCTCTTTTTGCAATAAACATTCGGAAATTGCTGTTACACAATTTTGTTGTCTGTGTCATAATTGGAAAACATAATGGCACTACATTTATTTCTTTCGAGACATTATCAGTTCAATTCACAACTCAAAGTTGCTGTCAAACTTGTGGTGAGTTTGATCGGATGGTTTTGGAGACCATCAGAGAGACTCAGGAAGCCCAGGTAAGTGATGAGTGTTTCCTGGAAGGACCTGGCAGAGACCCCAAGCTGGTACAAAAATTTGCTGTGAACAAAGGTTTAAAAGAAATTGTCAGTTTGTATAGCACTCAGAGCTGCACAGTTCGACAGAATTTTTCTGGTAAATTGAAACTCAGACTGAATGTGGGAGGAGTTTGAAGGGGCCGTCAAAAGTTACTTTCAGAGATCCTCAGAAGGTTCTAGTAGGCTATCTGATGACACAGGAGGAACGATCAGAATGTCACCCAGGCAGGTTCTGCAGAAGCAAAGAGATGATTATGGGAGGAGTTTGGATTGCGGGGCACGCTATGTTAGGACAGGAGGGGCGGTTCCTGTATTCACAGAGGATGATGTCTCCTACCTGTAGATGGACCGATATTCTCAGCTTTACTCCATCATTTTTTCTGGGGCTTGGAAGTGTGGAACAGCTGCATACCCACAACAAGATCTTTGCATATTTATATCTATTCATTTAGCAGATGAATCATTTTCTCCAAAGTGATGTACAACTCAGAGGAAAATACAGTGTGTGCATCACATCAGCAGAAGGAGAGGTTCGGATGCAGACACGTGATTCCAGAGTAAAGTTAATTAGTCGCATTCCACCATTTGAACAAGTATACATCACACAAGTATCTGCACTGAGTTCTCATGGGGTACAAATGTCATCTACAGTCATGACTAAAAATATTTCACACCCTTGCATTTCTTTCAAATTACTCACAATTTTGTCTGAAAATAAGTTGATGTTCACCTAAGATCTTTGTTTCCACACAGTTACTTATTTCACTGTTCATATTACAGAACCTTTTGTTTTTTGACTGAGGCCTTAATATATCTTCTTAAATGAGAAAATAAAAGAAAATGTTACCGACAAACCCTTAATCAGGCATGTCTGATAATCCAAGAAATGGGCATGGTCACAGCCCTGAGTGTCGCCCTGTAAAACTTTACTCAGAATACACCGCTGCAGAAGTCATTGCTGAGAAGAAGTTGCTCATTTAACATTGTAAGTCACCTCAGATGCTTCGGCGAAATAAAAGAGTGTAATAAAAATGAAAGTTAAAATATGTACTTCTAAATTCTGTGTCAGAGTCGGGGTCGTTTATTTGTCATTTGCGCTGTTGTACTGGGTACGCTGGGCACTGAAATGCTTGTGACGAGGCTCATATAGAGGTGAACAGACATGAACAAACACGTATTTAGACAAGGATGTGCTGATAAGTAAGGTGGCACAAATATCAAGTATAAAAGGGCGGGTACAAATAAATACAAGTACAATAAATAGTAAATGAATAGTAATGGTGAACACTGAGTAGTAATGGCTGGGTTTGGCCACACATGTCCACAAGGAAAATCTCTCACTCTCTCGCACACACAGCCTAAAACTGCTCATCCCAAGTTGGGTCGTGGCGAACCGGAGCCTAACCCGGCAACACAGGGCGCAAGACCGAAGGGAACGCACCCAGGACGGGACGCCAGTCCATCGCAATGCACCCCAAGCGGGACTCGAACCTCAGACCCACCGGAGAGCACGATCCGGCCAAACCCGCTCCGCTACCACACCCCCACGCCCCACCCTCTATAAGGAAAATGAAATGCAAAATACAGATTTCTATGGTTTGCTTTGTTTGAATAATGTGTTTAAATTGTAAAGATGCCAGTCTGAGCTAGTTAGTGAGCCAAACTGCGTCCCGATATTCCCAGGTTCCTCCTCGCACACATCTCCTTGTTTTTCAGCTCCCACGTGTTACTCTTACTTTTAAATACACAATTATACAGTATAGCATCAACATTATTTGCCCCCCCAGTGTTCAAGGAAATACTAAAAACCCTTAATCAGGCATGTGCGATAATGCAGGAAATAGGCACGATCACACCCCTGAGCGCCACACCTCGACTATAATATCACATCCCTTACAGAACATGAGCTGTATGTTAACCCCGTAAAGAATCGATATTAACTTAACCTGTGGGTTTATTTCTCCTCCTTTACCGACATCTGATTTCGTTCACAGGCTGGGGAAGTGATAGATGGAACTCTGGGAAGAGGAAAAAGTGGGAACATTATTAAGGGGCAGCTGGTGCTGTTGTGGTTCAGAGCTACGGTCTTTCAAGCAAAAAATAGCAGGTTCAAGTGTCACCTCTAGCTATAATATCTTTGAGGAAGGTACTTACCATAAACTGCTCCGGTGAAATTACCCAAATGGGTAAATAATTGTAAGTTACTTTGGAAAAAAGTTGTCAGCTAACCGAATAAATGTAAGTAAAGAATAATTTTTACACAAACTTTAGATTTTCTGTTTTATACAAGTATAAATTCATCTATGTGTAACAACTCAGAGAGTGGAGGTGAGTCCAGCTGCAGAGTTTATGTGCAGCGATAAGGTGCAGCTCTTCAAATGCAGGTGGATCGTGGCATGTACAGCACTACAGTACTAAGTACTCGAGTCTCGAAACAGCTGTGGAACACAGGAAAAACACACTGACGGAGGTGTTGCCGCAAACTCAGACAACATAATGAAGAATTCATACAGACAGTCTCTACCTGCTTCCTTGTACTGCATATAGACAGACCTGGTCGGAATTTTTCGTGGCTCACGTGTGAAAGAGCAGTTGGAGAACTTAGGATATGAGGACCTCTGCTGTTTGCCCTGAGCATTTTCACCTGAACTCCTGGCAATACGTTAAACAAGATCAATCTTACACGCATACACTTACCTACTTGTCCTGAGCAGGAGCTGCGGCGAACCAGAGCCTAACCTGGCAACACAGGGCGTAGGGCTGGCGGGGGAGGGGACACACCCAGGACGGGACGCCAGTCCATCACAGGGCATCCCAAGCAGGACTTGAATCGCAGACCGGCCAGAGAGCAGGACCTGGCGAAACCGACTGCATCACCATGCCCCCCTAAACAACATCTCACTTTTCTTTAACTAGTTTCTAAGGACTGACATAAGTGCTACTAGAGAACTGAGAGTGAACATTTGTTTGAGCTCTAGAAAGCTCAAAAAGGTATTTTATTGTTCAGTTAGCGGGCTTTCTGTGCATGTCTTGCAGATGTGGTGGACAGCAATAACAGCACACAGACCGCATGCTTTTTGTACGATATCTTTTTCCTTACTGTTTCATTCTGAATGCTCCATTTTCCATTTCCTAAAAAGGGTGCATTGAGGGTAGTATTGTGAAATACTCACTTATTAATAATGTTATACATACTGTGTACGGAAAAAAAATCCTAATTTTACATAAAATTAGATTACGTTACATTTTACATTTAAAATTTGATTAGATTCAAAAATAGATGCATTTTACATTTAAAATTAGACTACATTTAAAATTGGATTAAATCTTAATGTTATAAAATTACATTTAATAACATTTTATTGTTTTCCTTGTTATTAGTACACATATCGGGGGTGCGGTGGTGCAGCAGGCTTGGCCGGGTCCCCCTCTCTGGCAGGTCTGGGGTCCGAGTCCCGCTTGGGGTGCCTTGTGACGGACCGGCGCCCTGTCCTGGGTGTGTCCCCTCCCCCTCCAGCCTTGCGTCCTGTGTTGGCTCCGGTTCAGCGCGACCCCACTCGGGACAAGCAGCTTCAGGCAATGTGTGTGTGGTACACATGTACCTCAAATTAGAACAGAGAGTCTGGTACTGTGGGTTATCCATGCTAGAAGGTACAAGCTCCATTCAGATTGCTATGCTCCTCCATCTCTGGCCACTTGGTGGCCCCAGGTACACACACACACACACACACACACACACACACATTGACTGAAACTGCTTGTCCCGAGTGTGGTCGCGGCGAGCTGGAGCCTAAACTGGCAGCACAGGGTGCAAGGCTGGAGGGGGATGGGAGACACCCAGGACAGGACCCTGGGTACAAAGGGACAAACTCAAGAACCCAAAGGTTTTCACGACTGGCTTCAGTGGGGTGGAATGACCTCCAGCTTTCACTCAGAACTGCTGAATCTCAACATTTGATAAGGGTCTCAAAACACATCTTTTTGAGACTCACTTCTCCCCTTATCACCTATGTGCTCAATAAAAATCCACTACTGTATCTGTTTAATAAAAAAAAAAATACGGTTTATATGCTGCTATGTGACAAATTGAATGTACTTTCCAGAACTGAATCTCCATCCACATCTTTCTGTTGGTGTCATAGATTTTTGTATTATTTTCCAAGGTGTGCATTGCTTTGGAGAAAAGTGTCTGCTAAATGATAAAATGCACCTGGGTATTGAGTCTATGTAACTTACATTATCCATAAAACAATATAATCAATTACTTTTACAATCAGTCCTGATGATATCTGTAAAACTACAAATAATGTATGATTAAATGATTTTTTGCAACGAACATTCCAAAAGAGATCATGACAAGAAGTATTATGGTTAATGACAATTTAGATACATTAACTCATTTAATGTATGTTTTTTACAAAGGCACTTACAGCGTTCAACTACACACACACACACGCTGGCTGAAACCCTTGTCCCACAGCAAACCGGAGCATAACCCAGCAACGCAGGGCGCAGGGCTGGAGGACACACCCAGGACAAGATGCCAGTCTGTCGCAAGGCACCCCAAGCAGGGCTCAAACCCCAGACCCACCAGAGAGCAGGACCCAGCCAAACCCGCTGCACCACCGCACCCCCCTAGTATCAAACTATATTAAACAAAAAATGAAAAATGCCTGAGAATGTGCATTTCATTTAATTCAAACTAGTTTTCTTCCAGCTGGATTAACAGCACAACTTTGGTTGTAAAATTAAGAAATTTTAAGAAACTATGGATAATGAAATGAAGGGGGAAGATATTTAAAGAACCTAGAATCCAAATGATATTTCTGGCTACAGATAGTTCCCACACTGTTAGGTTTGACAGGCATCTGTATAAACTGACTTGTTTGCATGTACACTTATTTTATTATCCATTGCAATATTAGCAATGAGTCCAGTAACATGGATAAGCACGGCAGTCATGGCTTGCATTATACAGAATAGACCAAAATCACAGGACATTCTATGAATTTTGAATGCATATGTGATAGGGTGTAATTATTCATTCCAAGATCAATCAATATTGAAATAAAAAATCAAAAATTTACTTTATTACAAATACACACACACACACACATTCATTATTCTGAGAAATAATAAAAAAATCTGAAACATTTTAATTTTTTAATTGTTTAACCTTATGTGGTAAGTGTACGAACTAATCGTCATATTTTTTCATTCTTACACATCTTAATTTTCAGCTGCTGTTCTGTCTGATTATATTGATGATAATGAAAAGACAAAAAAACATTAAAGCTAACCATCTGTAGTGGTTCAGTTAAACTAAATTTTGAGGACTACAGAAAAGTTCTTATTTGTTGTCATTTGTCTTATCATTTAAAACTTTACTGTACATTCTTTACTTTGTGATTTGTTTTAAGTAAAGTATTATTTAGAAATGTTTAGAATTAGATATCTTGTTAATTCAACTACAAATAAGCATACACTGCAGGACATGAACACTACGGTCATTGAACTCTGCTCTAGGAAGGCGTATGTATGACTTCCAGTACTCAGAACCTTAAATCACAGATCATATCACAGTCAAATCACAGTTCATAGTATTGAATGAATCATTTCCAAGTAAACCATATCATTTTTAATTTGGTTCCCCCTTTCTTTGAATCAAAAAATATTGTTTTGCTGTTACACCAACTTTCAGAGGAATTTTAGGCCAGCTTGTTTAACTTCAAATTATTCTAAATGCATCAAATCTATCAGGTGTCAAGTATCATACCACCAGAGAATTGCAACATGTGAGATGAGAGAAAAAAAAAATCATGAATCTTGCAGGTTCACACAGCTCCCATGTCCCGTACTCCTGTCTCAATAAGGTGATGTAAAAGCAGCTATCACTGTCCTCTGTTAAAGGGCTGCAATGGAAAATCCCTTGTGACTCTCACTGTGCCTTCCTCCAGCATATAGAGAGGTCCTGCAACAATAAAAGGTACCGTCCAACGGGCCCCCCTTTATCTTTCCTCTGTAGGCGTTATGAGAAGCTGCTAGATAGCAAACCTTTCCATGGTTCTAAGGAGCCACTGGGAACAGATCCATGTATGGAGACAGACTGGAGAAAGAGAAGATAAGAAGTCAACCAACTATGCAAACCATGTTTAGAGACTCTTATGGGAGAGGTGTCTCAAAATATGTCTTTCTGTTAAATTTAGATACATTATCTTTTACTGTTTTTATCTTTTACTTCTCGTAACCAACCTCACAACCACCTGCTGGGAGTACAGAGGTGGGTAAGGCGTAATTTTATCTCACATTAATTTAACAGACTTTCCATTTCTTCAATATGTACACTGTGTCTGTCACTTGTTTATATATGTGAAATAGAATCTAAGGTTTAATGTTTGGGTCTGTTGTGGCAGTAGTTCCAAAGTATTTGAAATAATTTTGATGTGGATCAGATACTCTTGTATTAAATGTTTCTTTTGTTTCTAATGTTAATGCTTTTACTTAAGTTAAAGTTTGCTTGCATTTATTGTAAGATAATTAATAATCAAAGTGATTCTTCAATATCATTTTAAAGTAATTGTTATGGCAAGAAATAAGACTGATACTGTGGTTCTTTTCCTAACATGCTCCAGCAAAATTATTTTAATACAGTCTTTCCATTTTGTGTTTTTAAAAGACAATATTGATAGATTGACAATTTAAGAAATTAGCTCGCAGATCTTTTCAGTTTTGTCTGGTTAGGTCACATAATTAATCTTTGACAGCATGATGCTCTGTTGTACAATTTAGGTAATCATAAATATGGTATATCGATAAGGAGATAGACTGGATAAATATAAACTATCTGACTTCCTGCAGTTTGGTGTCAAATTTCACTCTTACTTTGTTTATTGCTTTGTAGTTGTAAAGCAGTAAAATGTGAACCTTCAGCTTAAAGATTGATTCATTGGTTCTTACCCTGACATTATCAGTTCATGTGCATGTTATAATTTCTCTATATCTCCTACTGAAATCACTGTTCATCAGCTGTGCTACAGTTATTACGATTACTGGGCAACAAAAACTAAAATATGAAATACATATAATGCATTGTATAAAAAGTCAGTATTTTATTTATAATTTGCCTATTTTATATATTAAAGTATACACTGAGGCAATACATCTAAAAGCAGCAAGTTATCTGGCTTACAATTTGCATTTAAACTGGCCTAGCATATTACAGAAACATCATAACAACACAGATAAAACAACTATAAATGTTAAAGCAGTGATGTTCACAAGATCACTGCCCACGTCTTTCACGCCGCAAAAAGTATCGACACTATACCAACAGAGGCGCTGGGTAGCGTTACTAACAAGCGTTTCACGTTGGGTTATCTTAATCCGATACGAGAGGTGGTTCCACTTTACAAAATAAAACGTCTGTTGTACAGACAGCCAAGATGCTGTTGTACACAATAAAAAGGCCATCGTATGCCCGAAGAGAATATATCCACTGCTGTTTTTCATCGTATGGGACCCGGCTACGTAAGGGACGAGTGCTAGTTACTCCTGCCTGCAAACGTACGAGATTCCTGAGAGTTGCAGGTCTCTACAGTTTCAAGAACTACGCCGCGCTGGAAAGACAAGCATCTTTATTGCAAATTGGCCTTTGCCATTCATTTACCAGCAAGCGGAGGTGAACACCTGACTGTAGAGTCCATAGGTGATGCCAGGGACAGATAAAGAGCAATTCATACACAAACTGCACCTTTCACCTAAAGGCATTTCTACAAAACGTTGGGATAAACCAGCCCTTTTACACCTTTTCACAAAAATATGCGGCTGAATGTGCTCATATAGGTTTGAAAATGATCATTAGGTCTCTGCGAAGTTATGTTAAAAATACCAAAATCATGTATTGATATAATCATAATGGGTGAGCCTGCCTGCCTGCCTTATATATATATATATATATAGCTGCCAGTTTCACATGGCTCTTCACTGCTCTCTTCCATGTTAGCGCTGCATATCAAACGAATGCTAAGGGAATTTTAACAAAATTCTGCCCCTTATGAATATTTGCGTAGTTATTTGCTTGTCTGAGAGGGATCATTTTGTTTGGTGAAACGCCTGATTCGTGGCACTTAGTGATGATGACAAGCGCGACTCCGGAAAGAGCGCAATGAGAACATGATTGATGAGCCCGTTTCATTTTTAGTACTTTCCTCTTCATGAGAACCAGTTCGATTTCAGGAAACGGATACGCAGGAATTATAGAGTAAAGCCGTGAACTGAGCCCGAACGTTACGTGTTCGCTTTCTCAAGTGAAAGTTGTGAGGCGAAAACGCGAGAGACGCGCGCGGCACACAGAAGAAGCGGCACGAGAGAGAGAGAGAGAGCACGATTGACCGCGCGCGGTGGGAGGTTCAGCGCGCGCATAAGAAAGGGTGCCCGGAAGCCCCGGGGAGCACGCAGGGTCCAGCGCTCTCCCAGCGGTCTGAGGTCAAGAGTCTTTCGCTGCCCAGAGCGGAGGAGACAGAACGCCCAGACACCACCGACCACCCCGCCCCCTGGTTCGGCTGTGCGAAAGTCCAGATGCGCGCCACGTTGCCGGGCAGAAAGCCGCAACTCCACTGAGATCTCGCGCGTTCACAGCGGCGCCGGACCGCACGCGCACCTTCCTCCGTGCCGGGCTTTCAGTCAGTCGCTGTTTCGTGCTTCTGCTTTGAACGCTGGGGTTAGCGCTTCCCCACCTTCTTTAAAACTCGCCCCACCGCCGCGGTGCTTCTATTTCCGAGAGCGCGGTACTTACTGCGGGACCCTCGCTGCTAAGAGCGGAGCTGTCCGCGAGAGCTGCCGCGCGCTGCTCTGTCAGTCGCGCTCTCTCCGTCGCACGAACTTGCAGGTACGTGTTTCCAGAGCTGTTTGCGCACCCGTTCGGTACGTTGTGTCACCGGGACTGGAACCCAGGCTCTACTAGTCCTTCGGGAAAAGTCAACGTATTAAGTGTCGCTGTATGCGTATTATTTCAATTTTTCCAGCGAATGCTGACACACACGGAACATCGCAAAGACCACAGTGCAGATCATAGTAGCTGCCTTTTTGAAATATATATAATTTAGATAAATCAACTAAATTATAATGATTTAGTTATCTCATGGAATTCCAGAGTGTCAAATACTGAACATTCAGTAAATGTTCCTTTTTGGATTTCAAGTCAGCTTCACCTGTGTATTTAAATTTGAAGTTAAACTAAAGTATAAAAATATTTCATATTACACACACACACTTTCAGAACCGCTCGTCCCAGAGGGGGTCGCGGGGAACCGGAGCCTACCCGGTAACACAGGGCGTAGGGCCGGAGGGGAGGGGACACACCCAGGACGGGACGCCAGTCCGTCGCAAGGCACCCCAAGCGGGACTCGAACGCCAGACCCACCGGAGAGCAGGACTGTGGTCCAACCCACTGCGCCACCGCACCCCCTTTTCATATTACAATATTACAATGATTATGTTGCACATGTTGTTACATATATTACAATACAATGAATATACAATATCCGTCATATTACACAATATGAAAACCCTGAATCACTGCATTTTATTCCTTTATTTAAACAGTTTATTCAGGAGGTTGTTGTGACCTTTGTTGTGCTGCCAGTTAAGGGATCATATGTCATTTGCAGTGTATTAACGGTGTGACAGCAGTGTATTTTAATAGTCACTGGCGGTACAGCGGTGTCTGTGATCACGCTGTTAAAACTCTTTTAAAATTATAGACAAAAAATCTCTCCCGCCTCTTACTCAATTCTTTCTGTTGACTGATTCATCATATATGTCCAGTTTTAACTTTATGAGCTACACAGTCCACGAAAGGTAGACAAAGACATTTACCATTTGGTTTGGGGGCACATTCTGTAAACATTGTGACTGCAGCTGTAATAAATTTTAAAAAAATTCTTTCTAAGACATCCTAGGACAACACTAAAATTTAAACTAATTTACAGTCTCTGAAAAAATACATTCTCTTGGCCAACTTCTATTCATTGGTGACTGTTGACTTCTTCAGTGCCATGATGAACATCCCCATGTTGTTATTGCCAACTCACAAATATCAGACACGAGCAACAGGAACTGTCACGGTTGCGCGTAGCGTGGACGGACTCAAGTGCAGAGTGTTCGGATCGACGTGCACGGAAGCCGAATCAGAATCCGTAATCGTAGTCGAGGGGCAGGCGAGGGTCGGGCGATCAGCAAACGTCGTAGAAAGGGCTAGGCAAAGAACGTGGTCGGGAAGAAACAGGCAAAGGGTCGAAGTCGTAATGGGTCTCTCAGTAATTCGGTTCGCAGGGAAACAAGGAGGCAAAACAAGGTTCCGCGTCTGGGCTTCCCCGGCTTCCCTCTTTATAGTCGTTCCCATCAGGGAACGGCAGGTGTCGCAGAGGTGCCAGATGCGGAGAACGTGACAGTACCCCCCCCCTCCACGGGCGGCTCCGGACGCCCTGGGCCGGGAAGGAGGACGCCCCCGGGGGCGCGGAGCCGGGCACTCGGGATGGTCCCTATGGAAAGCGGCCACCAGGTCGGGGTCCAGGATGTCCGAAGCAGCTACCCAGGAACGCTCCTCCGGACCATACCCCTTCCAATCCACCAGATATTGTAGTCGACCTCTCCGTCGGCGGGAGTTTAGCAGGGCTCGGACCGCGTAGACATCGTCCCCTGCGAGGGGTAGTGTCGACGGTGGTGAGGTTGTTTCTACTGGTGGCTGATGCAAGGACACCCCAACCGGTTTCAGGAGGGAAACATGGAATGTTGGGTGCACTCGGAGGTCAGGAGGTAACTGAAGGCGGTAGGTAACCAGCGTGACACGACGTACTACCTTGAAAGGGCCGATGTAGCGGGACCCGAGTTTCTTGGAGGGGGTCTTCAGGTGAAGGTCTCGGGTGGAGAGCCAAACTCTTTGTCCAGGCAAGAACGAAAGGGTGCGCCGGTGCCGGTCAGCCTGACGTTTGTGGCGTTCCGCACTGCGGAGCAGGTGGGCCCGGACCGTCCTCCAGACGCGGGTGCTCTCCTTATGCCATGTCTCCACAGCCAGAACAGGACTTGGAGAGGTCTCACTAGGGAACAGGACAGGTTGGTAGCCTAACACACACTGAAAGGGCGACATACCTGTGGATGTGTGAGGCGCGGAGTTGTGGGCATACTCTGCCCAGGCCAGGTAGCGAGCCCAGTGGTGGGGTCTTTGGGAGCAGTAGGCTCGGAGAAACCTTGCAACATCCTGTTGCAAGCGTTCCACGTGACCGTTGGCTTGCGGGTGATATCCTGATGTAAGGCTAACCGTCACTCCGAGCCGGCTCCAAAAGGCCTTCCATACCCGAGAGGTGAACTGGGGACCTCGATCGGAAACAATGTCTTCGGGGAGTCCGTAGAGTTTAAAGACTTGCTCGAATAGGACCTCCGACACCTCGAGAGCGGTGGGCAGCTTCGGAAGGGGCACCAGTCTGCAAGCCTTAGAGAAACGATCTATGACGGAAAGGATCACGGTCTTACCCTCTGAGACCGGGAGGTACACTAGGAAATCCAGTGCCACGTGGGTCCAGGGTCGGGTCGGCGTAGGCAAGGGTTGTAGAAGACCCGCTGCCTTTTCGGGCAGGGTCCTGGTCTGAGCGCAGGTGGCACAGGCCTGGACGAAGTCCCTGACATCGTCGGACAGTGAGGGCCACCAGAACCGTCTTTGGACCAGGGATAGGGTACGGCGGAACCTTCTGTCACGGTTGCGCGTAGCGCGGACGGACTCAAGTGCAGAGTGTTCGGATCGACGTGCACGGAAGCCGAATCAGAATCCATAATCGTAGTCGAGGGGCAGGCGAGGGTCGGGCGATCAGCAAACGTCGTAGAAAGGGCTAGGCAAAGAACGTGGTCGGGAAGAAACAGGCAAAGGGTCGAAGTCGTAATGGGTCTCTCAGTAATTCGGTTCGCAGGGAAACAAGGAGGCAAAACAAGGTTCCGCGTCTGGGCTTCCCCGGCTTCCCTCTTTATAGTCGTTCCCATCAGGGAACGGCAGGTGTCGCAGAGGTGCCAGATGCGGAGAACGTGACAGGAACGTTGATGTGAGTTGAATTAATCTGGTTTTGCACTCCCGTTTGAATCTCTTTGACCGCGTTAGTACTTCTTTCATTGATTTCCAAAAAATGTAGTAAAAACCTACATCATTCTCAGTTGAGATTTATATAAAAAAACACTTTCACATTTGGTTTTCTAATGTATTTTCAATCTCTCTCACAGGTATCGGAAAGGCTGGAAAGCATTCTTGTCATTATGGAACGATCAGGGATTTCTTTTTTCTCCCTCAGTCTTCATGTAAGCCTCGTGTTTGCAGTTTTGTTTTTCAAAATTCACTATGTTGCTTCAACCAGTCTGGAAAACAGTCCAAAAGAGGGCAATGCTTCAGTTATCAATGAATCTAAAACATGCAATGGAAGCAACCAGTGCAAGGAAGGAGTGATTCTCCCCATGTGGAAACCTGAAAATCCCTCCTTTGGGGACAAAATAGCAAGAGCTGTAGTCTATTTTTTAGCCATGTTTTACATGTTCTTGGGTGTTTCAATTATTGCAGACCGTTTCATGGCATCCATTGAAGTCATCACATCACAAGAGAAAGAGATCACTATCAAGAAGCCAAATGGTGAAACTACCACTACCACTGTGCGAATATGGAACGAAACAGTGTCCAACTTGACGCTTATGGCCCTTGGTTCCTCTGCTCCGGAGATCCTACTCTCGGTTGTTGAGGTGTGCGGCCATAACTTTGATGCCGGCGACCTCGGTCCGAACACTATCGTGGGCAGTGCTGCTTTCAACATGTTTGTTATCATTGGGATTTGTGTCTATGTTGTCCCAGATGGAGAGCACAGGAAGATCAAGCATCTGAGGGTATTTTTTGTCACTGCTGCTTGGAGCATATTTGCTTACGCCTGGTTGTACCTGATCTTGGCGGTCTTCTCACCTGGGGTGGTACAGGTGTGGGAAGGGCTGCTCACTCTATTCTTTTTTCCTGTATGTGTTATATTTGCATGGGTTGCAGACCGCAGGCTTCTGTTCTATAAGTATGTATACAAGCGTTACAGAGCTGGGAAGCAAAGAGGGATGATCATTGAGACCGAGGGGGACAATTCATTGCCGCCCAAAGTTGATATTGAGATGGATGGCAAGATACTCAACTCCCATGCGGTGGATTTCTTAGATGGAAGCCTTGACTTGGAGGAAAAAGAGATAGATGAGGAGGAAGCCAAGAGAGACATGGCAAAGATCTTGAAAGAACTTAAACAGAAGCATCCTGAAAAAGAAATGGAACAGCTGATTGAATTAGCAAACTATCAAGTTCTGAGCCAGCAGCAGAAGAGCCGTGCCTTCTACCGCTGTCAGACCACAAGGCTGATGACGGGTGCAGGGAATATCCTAAAGAAGCATGCAGCAGACCAAGCCAGAAAAGTCGTGAATGTGCATGAGGTGCGCTCAGAGGTTGATGATAACGATCCTGTGACAAAGATCTTCTTCGACCCTGGCTCATACCAGTGCCTGGAGAACTGTGGCACAGTAGCCTTGAATATTGTACGGCGAGGCGGTGACCTCACCAACACCGTATCTGTGCAATTCCACACAGAGGACGGCACAGCTAATGCTGGGTCAGACTATGAGTGCACGCAGGGCACTGTGGTGTTCAAGCCTGGTGAGATGGAGAAGGAAATTCGTGTGGGCATCATTGATGATGACATTTTTGAAGAGGATGAGAACTTCTTGATTCACCTTAGCAATGTGAAGGTGCTTTCAGTAGGTGATGGGGAGCCAAACCCTGAGGCCAATCACACTGAGACTCTGGCATGTCTGGGCCTGCCTTCAACTGCAACGGTCACCATCTTTGATGATGACCATGCTGGCATCTTTACATTTGAAGAGCCAGTCATACATGTGAGTGAGAGTGTTGGCATAATGGAGGTGAAGGTTCACCGCACATCTGGAGCCCGCGGGGTTGTTGTTGTACCCTACAAGACCATTGAAGGTACTGCAAAAGGAGGAGGAGAAGATTTTGAAGACACTCATGGAGCCCTGGAGTTCCAGAATGATGAGATTTTGTAAGTACATGCTTCGCTTTCTCATTTGTTGTGGTCATTGTTATATCAAGTAATATTATATCTTCCCTAATTGTTTGGTATGTGGTGAAATGGTGGTGATCAAAAGTGTTTATGTATAAAAAAAGCTCAGCATTCCCCCTTGTTCTGTTGGTGTATAAAGTTTTAATGGTCCTGAATCAATAATGCATTTCTGTTATGTTGTTCGACTGCTTGTTTGCATTGTGTTTCAGGTTTACAGTGGACCTGGCTACCTTTTGTGCTTCACTGGAGAATTATTTACTAAATGCCTTCATCTCCCTGTTCTTCTTAATACATACTGTCCCATTACTTTTTACTTTTTCTTCTTGCTTTGCATTTATCTGTAGCACTGTAAACTGGAGAAAGCCCGAAAGGACCCTCTATATATGCTTTTCCAGACCTGAGATTCTTCGGTGTGTTCCTCAATGGATAGTCATTTTGTAGCGAGGAAAAATGTGTTCATTGTGGCAACACCTTAGAGTTGCAGCTACTTCACAGTACTTCTGTCTTTAGTCATGAATTGTAATTTCTGCCGCTGAAACTGCTGAGTAGCAGTTTGTATATACGGTTTTCTTGAGCATTAATTTACACATCAAGGTTTTTAGAAGTACAAATATCACCGGCATCCCATAGAAGGTGGTCTGTTCTGATGACTTTGGTTGGCTTGCTCTAAGTGATGCGATGTGCAAGACAAGTCTTGATCTTACGCTGAAGTACCAGGAATTGACAAGTATTTCACTTTAATTAAGAGTCATCAATAGAATCATCATTTAACTACACACTAAATTGCATTATACAGGAATATGGTTTTTTAAATAGATTAAACATTAGAAAAACACTAAATGTGACAGCAGGGGGGTGTGGTGGTGCAGCAGGTTTGGCCGGTGCCTGCTGTGTTGTGGGTTTAGGGTTCGAGTCCAGCTTGGGGTGCCTTGCAATGGACTGGCATCCTGTCTTGGGTGTGTCCCCTCCCTCCTCGGCCTTGTGCCCTGTGTTGCCAGGTCAGGCTCCAGCTCCCTGCAACCCTGCTTGGGACAAGTGGTTGTTGACAATGAATGGCTGAATAAATGTGATATCATGCACAGTATGATGGCAAGCTACTCATTAATCGTAATGTGTATGTTGATTTCATTACCATGATAAGAGCAGCAAATCAGTGTTTAACATACTAATATTGTAACAGAGGGAGACTGAGACAGATTCAGGCCTCTGTGGTACAATTTTCTTCCTTTCAGATCTTTTCATTCAGAGCAGAGTGAGCATATTCTTTTTTAATATTTGAATATTCAAGGTGGAGTCTGCGCAACATATTTTGGTAAAAGTGGTTCTTTCTATAAATCATCAATAACACATACAAAAATTACTAATTTGTTTTTTCATAGTACTGCAGTCAGGTAAATTACGCTTTAGTCCAGTGTATATGTAATATTTCCATTATTACATTTTTTAGGAGGATGGTGATGTTAAGTTCTTGTTATTCTTGTTTAATTTGATTTATTTCAAATGTTGGATGTAAACTGATTTACTACAGTCACCTAGGGACACCGAAATTTATGGGTGACATATTTTGCTACTAAAATATGTCCCCAAAGGGAAATTCACTTAGGCTGTTACTGCAATGGTGCTAAATGCATGGCTTTGAACTACAGGAGGAAACCCACGCAAACACAGCAAGAACGTGCAGACTCCACCCAGACTGAGGAGGGATCAAACCTGTGTTCTCTAGCACTGCCCAGTCATTGTATAGCTCATCGCTGCCCTGTGTCTCATAAATGCTGTAACATTGCAGGCAACACACACACACACACACACACACACACACACACACACACACACACACACACACACACAAAACTTCTTGACACAAGTGGGGTTGCGGTGAGCTGGAGCCTAACCCAGCAAAGCAGGGTGCAAGGAAGGAGGGGAGGAGGACAGGACAGGATGCCAGTCCATCGCAAGGCATCCTAAGCAGGGCTCGAACCCCAGACCCACCAGAGAGCAGGACCTGGCCAAACCCGCTGTGCCACTGCTCCCCCCCATATATATTCCCAACATCTTAAATAATAAACAATAAGTTATTTTAAAGATCTCATCCTCATTATCTTTACATACATCTATATGTAAAGTTTAAAATTTAAAAAAATATATTTTCCCATTTTCTCCTGTGTTTACATTACGTGTATTTATTTAGCAGACGCTTTTGTCCAAAGCGACTTCCAATGAACTCTATGTAGTGTTATGAGCCCACACACCTTATTCACCAAGGTGATTTACACTGCTAGATACACTACTTACACTGGGTCACTCATCCATACATCAGTGGAACACGCTCTCACCCTCTGTCACTCACACGCTCATATGTATCTGTGTGTACCTTTATTTTTAGAGATAGAATTTTAAAACACTAAGCCCAATACCCTAATGCTGACTCTGACTGGAGAGTTACTGGAGAAAACTCCTAGAGCCATGAGAACAAGTTAAGCTGCAGTCTTTGCAATATAATTTGCTTTATTCTTTGTTTGCTGTGCTAGTACTCAGCGCTCCTCATCTCTGTGTTCATAGACAGCCAGAAATTTGGATTTTGATTAGCAATTTCCATGTAGTCATAAGTGTGCACTTATTCATAGCTTGCAGAGCATCACTGGTACAAAACAGTACCAACATGCATTTTTATATTCATGAAGCAAATATGGATGGCATTGTGATGAAATGTTTGGTTGCAGCCTGGTGCTGCGTTGGTTTCGAATTTGCAGTAGAGCTTTTGATTTGGATGTCACTGATGTTTTTTTTTTCTGGGGTTTATATGGTCTTCTGGGTTTCTTCAAACAATGCAAAGAAATGCAGTTTAGGTGAAACATCCTCAGTGATGTCCTGTGCAGAGTGTTACATACCACGTACCATTTAATAAATACTAGTTGCAATATTCACATTATCTGACATTTTTAGATATGCACACGGGTAAAAAATTGCATGTCTTTTTAGATGGGTATTTTTTATAAATGGCATATAAACAGAACTGGATATGTGGTTCGTTGATAGTTGAAGTTAATGTAGATCTAAAGATTGATATTCTTGAATGTACTGTATTCTAGGTTTGAATTGTTATGTTAAAGAACTGCAAAGTGCATTATGACACACATGTGCATTTTGATTGCAGTAACAAGCCGGGCGACAGTGGTGTTAGGGTTTATGGGAATGTTTACCTTTCCCGTATGTAACGAAACAAATACATAAACCATACTCAAAGGTAGAAAAAAATCTCCAAGACTTTGCCAATACTGAAAAGTAAAACATACAACACAAATTCACTTTTCACCTCTTGTTAACAATATAAGTTAAAAGTCTCACATACTTTTGTCTAATTTTTTTTTCCCCTCATGAGTCCAAACTCTACTCAAAGGAAAACTCTAACCAGCATCCCTCAGCTTCCAAAGGTCATCCTTTTTTATCACAAGTCTTTCATTGATTCATGAGCTACACCTGCTGCTTATTCTTGGTCAGCAAGGCGTCCCCATGAGTAGCCCACAGTTTGGGAGGTCAAATACAGAACTACAGTTGTGTTGAAAAGAACTGCATTCTTTTCCTTTTGTGGTATTCAGTTGATAAATTATAGACCTTTTATTTATGTTGATTAACAGCTCTTTTTTTGACCTGAACAGGACAGCATTTAAAAATAAGATTGAAAAATATCCTGCAATGAACTGGCATCCTGTCCAGGGTGTACCCCTTCTAGCCTAGAAGCCAGTGCTTCTGGGATAGGCTCCACATCCCCGCAGTCCTGAGCAGGAACGAGTGAGTGAGTGAAAACTGTTTGTATATGACATTTATTTAGTTACTGAATCTCAGAAACACAGTGTTTTTTTTAAATTAATGTTGTGAAAACTGATGCCCTTCCAAAATAAGAATTTTCTCAGTAGTATTTTAGGAGTGAGGCGTTATATTCAAATGCAGTATACTGTAGTATGCAGTAGTAAGACAATAAAATGTACTCATGTAGTGAAGTGATCCTTCTGCAGTCTTGATCTTGGCTTGTCTGGAACCTGAAACCTGGCAATACAGCCACCTTTGAGAGCAGTCGGACTTGCTGTCCGCTGACCAGGAGAAGCCCTGTCATGCTGGGATCCCATTAGATGTGTTAGTCTCTGGAAGTGCCACCGAGGCTAGGTCGTGACTACTGATTGTGCCCAGCACACTTTATTAAGGACAGACATGGATGACACATGATGAAAGTATCACCCGAAACTGTTTCTTTTCACTACACCCAGCAAGATATTGCATCCTTGTTTGTGATGCTTTATAAGCGTGGTTTAAAAAAAGCAGTTATTGGAGACAGCTCTTCGTGAAGATCCCGGAATCAGTGTTTACGTTAAATTTCTTTTGACCTAACGACACCCTTAAGACATGTTTGCTAGTACTTACTTAAGAAATTACCTTCCTGTGGATTGGTGACCTAGGTTCACGCCTCCTCCTTGCTCACAGTGACATTTATGGTGAAACAGGTAAAGGTACCAGTGTACCAGTGGGTACCAGTGAAGCACAGAAATGCATGGAGAAAAACGCAGCAAGTGGCATATATAGCATGCTTAGTGAAAAGTGCTAAAAGGTCTGATATAAACAAAACAGGAGGCAAGGACAATAGTATGTAAAATTTAGTAATTAAACTGGAATAATTGTGCTTGTTTGTAAGTGTCTGTGATCAACAACGTTAAGGAGCATTGCACATTTTTTTTGGGATGAATTGGTCAAAAATTGCATTGAATAGAGGTCTGTAGAGGGAATGTATATTTACTGTCGGTCATTTAAATTAATTTTAAAGTAGCTTGAAGTGTAAAAAGTGAAGACCCTTGAGTATTTTATTCACTGCGGATATACGTCCAAGAGTTTTACAGTCCTGCCTTTAAACAAATCGAGGGATGTCTGCTTCATTGTACTGATTGTGTAGATTTTAAAGACATTATAAGCCTGTAAAAAGCAATGAATGGGATGTTGTGAAGATGATTTTTTTTTTTTTGTTTTCATTAATTTCATTTCAGTGTTAAATTTCATGTTCTTTGAAGTAAGTAAAAAATGGTAAAATAAGTGTGTTGTAGAGTCATCACACCTAGGATGTGTCTTTTAGACTCGGACAAACACAAACCATGAATTAAAAAGTTATGACAAGAAAGAACCTCTACTGCAAGCACTAAACTGATAACATTTGCATTTATTTAGCAGACACTTTTGCTGAAAGCAATTTCCAATGAACTCTGTGTAGTTCATTACCAGCCCACACATCTTATTCACCATGGTGACTTACACTGCTAGATACACTACTTACAATGGGTCACTCATCCATCCATCCATCCATACATGAGTGGAATACACTCTCTCTGTCACTCACACACTATGGGTGAACCTGAAGTGCATGTCTTTGGACTGTGGAAGGAAACCAGAGCAGACACGGGGAGAACATGCAAACTCCACGCAGACTAGACAGGGATCAAACCGACGTCCACTCACGCCACCCAGGTGCTGTGAGACAGCAGCACTGCTCACTGTGCCACCATGCCACCTGTAACCATAGTAAATCTTCCAACTGTGGAAGTAGAATTTGGTTCCCCAACTAAAAACCCTTAAGGAAGAAGGTCTTCTCCTATAATTCTACTGAGTTTAGCATTTCCATTCATCTGTATTGGTTGACATTTTATTCAACCCCCACTTTTCTCTCAGCATTGCTGTCTGTAACTGTTGCAGCAGAAGGTAAGTGTTCCTGCCAAATGAAGTGCTGCTCCCTAGCAGTACATAATCTGACATTTCTTGCTCATTATTCGCATGGGAGCCTTATACCTCTGTGCCCTGCTTGTACTCTTCCACTGTGGCCCTTAGCTTCTAGTCACCTTCCTTGCCGCTGTTCAGCCACAGATGCAGCAGGATGTTTTTTTCTTTGAACACCTGTAATTACTTGAGAGATAATCATTTGCTTTTCTGTGATTAATCATTTTTTAGCAGAAGGTTTGCTGGAAAATGACCTTGACCTCCCACAATGAGGCCTTTTACACTTACAGTTAGACTTCCAAGGGTGAGCTGTAACATTATTGGTATAATTGTTTTTTATTAATTTAGCTAAAGCTTTTCTCCAGAGCAACGTTCAGTGTTGGGTGTGTACACTAAACTACTTACACTGATTTACACAGCTGAGTAATTTTTACTGTATAACTTAAGGATAAGTACCTTGGTCAAAGGTACTGTCTAATTGAATGGGACTTGATTTTGGGTCCTTTGACTAGAGGGCAGCAGCACTAACCACTAGAACATCCCTTCAACTCAAATTAATTGGAAATAGGTTGTGTTGGGGGGGACTGTTAAGGTTAATTTTGGACGGGACGCCAGTCCATCGCAAGGCACCCCAAGCAGCATTCGAATCCCAGACCCACAAGAGAACGGGACCTGGCCAAACCCGCTGCGCCACCGCACCCTCCGCTTTTTGTTTTGTAAATGATCGGTGACGATAAGAGACTAAAGATGACCGAATTTTCCTGAATTCATGAACGGTCAGGAACACGGAACAGCAGCAGCAAACAAAACGAGCAGTACAACAGCTTTCTTCTTTATTTCTTTTCTCATTATTTAGTCATGAATCAGAAGTCACCAGTGTCTTATTAGGGGTTTTGGTATGTGAAAATGTTAGGCAGTTGAAGCTAACCCCTTGGCAGTGAGTCACATGTTTTACGAGGCAAGGGAGGAGAGGCAGTGGTTCGTCCTTGCTTTCTTCCACGCGTGCCATTCCACCTGGTGGAGAAGAACAGCGCTTAAATAGATACTAAAAAAAAAAAAAGAAAAAAACATCTGGCTCCAGGAGCCGAGCCCATAGCTCAGCTGTAGATGCGATGGAAAGAGAACGGTGAATGAGTTCGTAAACACAGTGTGGTGGCCTTTTCCTTTGTAGAGCTGTCATGAAAGGCATAAATACAGCGCACTCTAGAGACAGAGAGCTGAGATGAAAGCCGGGAAGCAATAGTGCTTGCGATAAATCTGCCGGTGCCTGCGAGTCGGATTAGTGACATAAGAAATGGCCGTTTCTGAAGCTCTCTATGGGCTGCGTACCCATCTATTGGCATGCGTAATTTTGAGAACGGCAGCCTTTTCTCAGTTCCGTGCGGAGGGAAGGTTGTGTTCGTGTCTTCCTCTCACCTCCGTGGTTTTCTTAACGGATAACCCTTTACACCCTACGCAGTTTGTTTTGTTTTCCTTTGTTTGCGTTGGACTGGATGAAAAGTGTGGCATGCTGGACCTCTTCCATTTCAGTGACCGTGTTACTCAGTATTTAGGTGGGGAAGGAGACGACTCCCTCTGGGGAGGGTCTGAAGAAACTATCCAGCACTGCCGTGTTCCCAAGCATTATTCCAGCCGTAGAAAATCTTTGCGATGACTCAGCTGGAATGAGGCAGAAATTAAAACAGCCCATGTATGTCTCATTAAGAGTATTGTCCAAGAATTATATGCCACCAGCAGATCAACATAGCAATCTAGTGTAGAGTATTTGTCATGTGTGTTCATGCAGAGATCACACCCGCTCTGGTCACCTCTGGTAATTTGACAATCTTTTACCTCTGCTGTCAAGAAAAATTTCACTGGCTATTGGTAAAGATCACCATTGGTCTTCTATAAGAGATTCGCAAAGAAAAGGGTTAGCATTTATGATATTAAAGTCCTAAAACCCAAGTGCCTGTAAGTGTTGTTATGTCTAAAAAACCTTGAGGTAGCCTGTATTTTTATCTTTGTATCAGGTTATTTCACAAACCATGCGATACAACCAGCAGATATTTCTTGTTTATTTTTCCCAGCTTATTTTTTTACATGAAATTTTCTGAAATTTTTACTGCCTTTTCAGTTTTGAAGCTTTTTTACTGTCTGAGTATTGACTATAGCACCTGTCAAAGCATGTATTGGTTGCAGACCTTTTCATGTTTTCATAGTTTTCCAAATGTCAACACATGTCATGGTGGAAAAAATTCACCACATCTGCAAGGTTACATTTTACAGAAAAAAAAAAATCATTCATACAGTACTTGGTTTTATGTCTTTGAAGGTCAGCATGGCTTTTCCCTTGAGTATGGGCTGGAACAAATATTATCACGTCTGGAGTAGTTTTTAAAATAAAAGTTTATAAGGTACTTCATAGCAAAAGGTAATGTATTTGAACGGACTGCTCTTGAAAATAAATATTGAGATGAATGAGTAAAGAAATCTTTGAATATATTTTATGAATGTATTTAATATTATATGAAGTTGCCTTTAATAAAGACATGGACTACATATGTATTATTATTGTTATTATTATTATTATTATTATTATTATAGTGTACTTGCTGCCACCAACTTTGGGTCATTTTTTGAAGTGTTTATAGGTGTGTACATACATGGTGTGGTCAATAAGTTATAAGACTGGCTGCTGTTCGTAGCTGCTGTGATTGCAAGCCATCGGCACATGCAGTACAGCAACATGACACACCAGCCAGTTTTAGAACTTATTGACTGTTCCATGTACAGTATATCTTCTTAATGTGATGACTTCATTGCAGTAATAATCCATGACCTCAGACCAGTAAAACTCCAAAATGTAGGAGTGACTTTTAAAAAATTAAGCCAGGCAACGTTTAAAAAGGGCTTACTATCTTGTAGCGTAGGACCATTAGCACCTGAAAAAGTTCAAGAATGAATGCAGTTTTTCTGAAACATTGACTCTGTAAGGTCATATAAATGTGTGTGTATGTGTATGTATTTCATGTGTTTATGAGGGAAAGGGGTGACCAAGGCTCAATGATCAACCCCTTGTGTTTTGATATGGCTGGGATTGTTTTGCGTGAGCCGCATTAACTTGGGAGTTTATTTTGTTTCTTGGTATAGTTGGAGAAGGTCGGGCTCACAGCACGCCTGTCAGAGGGGGCAAGCTCTAGTGGGCTGAGAAATACAACATCTGTTTTCGCAGCTGGAACCTGCAGAAACTTCCTGCCATAGATTGCACTGCCTCTGTTGGAAAATGCTGTTCAGAAATATGGGTTTTTTAGAAGAATGGGGAGTTTTACAATAGACAGCCTTCAGACTATACTGGGGGATACGTTCAAAGATGCATTTAGAATATTTTACAGATATTTTGCAGGGTGTTTCCAAATACCAGCAGGCCCTAATTTCCATGAGAATTGTTTTACGATACGTTTTTTAACAGTGTGTATGTGGCAACACTATTCGTGGAAACTTTGCAGGTTTGCTCGTAATTTTTTTTTTTCAGAAAGCTTCATAATTAAAGTTTCCTAAAACAAAACTCCCAATATTACTTTTCCTTTATGGCTGATGTAATTAAACAGGACATGGTGCTTGTTCTACTCTCAAGACGTTCTCCGATGCAGTCAGTAAATAATGAACGTTCTTGTTTAAAGGACTGTAGGTCTGTGCTCAGTTTGATCAGCTCTTCCCGTTAGTTTTGGAAAAGCAGCTTCATTATGTATGAACTACATTGTCATTGTAGATGCCTTACTGTCATAAAATGTTTGTGCTTATGCTACATCTGCTAACATCTGCGTTACTGTTATAACATGTGTCCCAGGGTTTGTGACAATGATGAACAATTAACAGAATATTAAATACTGTTACATATATTTGATTGTTACTCATCTTTATTTCATTTAGAAGTGACGAGCCATCAGTCAAGTTTAGGCTGTCAGTTTTAATGCAAAAATCATAAGAAGTAGGGTTCTTGCCAGTCTGCCAGTCACAGGTGAGAAAAGAAGTGGCAGCAGTGAAAGTGTGGTAAACTGAACTTTAATGAGCTCTCTGATCCCGAAGGAGTTAATCATTATTCACAATCACCTTACTAGTTACAAAAAGTAAATTTCTATATGTGTGTGTGTATTTAACACACTCAAAATGTTATTCACCATATTGTACCATTAAAGCTTCCAGTTTGCAGCTGGTCAGACACACCATGTAGGAAAATAGGCCTTTTAAAAATTTTTAGATGAACAAATGTTTATGTCTTTGGATTCCTTCCACATTATTTGCTTTTCTCAGGAAAAAGTATGAAACATATTAATGAAAATAGCAGACGCACGAGCGCGTTGCTACGTGTAGCTTCAGTCATTGCCCTGATATTCGTATACTTACATACGGATTTCGAATGGATACCTGAGCCGAGTAGGTCGTGATGCAGTGCCTCATTCCGTTTATTTGCACTACTTGAGGGTTGTTAGAAATTTTCCCATGATTTACTGCGTATTATAACTAATTAATGTACGCCAGTCGTGACAAAATAATGTGAATAATGTCAAGAAATAAATTACTACTGTTATAGTTACAGGAGTTGCTGGGTTAACTTCCAGTTCGCCGCGACCCCGCTTGGGATGAACGGTTTCAGACAATGTGTGTGTGTGTGTGTTTGTGTGTGTGTGGTTACGCTTAATATGGCAGTTTTATGGAGGTCACTAAGATTTTCAAAGCACAACATGAGCAGTGGGAGTATAAGTAACAAGTTTACACTGCATTAGAAGCAGCGGGTCCCCCGTGTATTGCAGGAGATGTGGGAACACCACATTTTTCAGCCCTATTTGGAGTCTTCGGAATGAGAGCATATAAATGATTGTCTCTGCTTTATTTTAAGTTCCTTGGCTGCCATGTGGGTGAATTAAGCTAGAGATACAATTCTTGGCCAAGAGCCTATGGCTGCCTTTTTTCTAAAACGTATCCCCTAGACAACTCTGAGCTAAAATTGACCTTATATTCTCATTCCAAGAATTTAAGTATTGCTTTCTTCATTATCGTTAACAGAAATCATACATCTGCTCACTTTACTTTATGAAATCAAATGTCTGCTTACTTTATAACTTTGTGAGAAATGCCTACACAGTCATCCTATAAATCCATGAAATCTTTCTTTGTTCAACATGCAGTGGCGCTTCTGGAGATATGGTATAATTTAGTATAGCAACAGGATGTATTTTTTTTAATTAAATACTTTAATATTCAGCCCGATATAATAGGGCCCTATTCAATGAAGAAACGCTACGGTGGTTTATAGTAATACTTATATATACCTTTTTAGAAAAACAGACATATTATTCAATATGACATTGTTGCCCATGCCTACTTCTACTTACATGACGGGGGCAAAAAATTTTGTATAAGAACACTCGTTAGCTTTGGTAGGTGCCAGATTTTCCAAAGGAATAATTCAGCCTCGGTGCAGTACTCTTGCCGAGTGGCATTCAAGTTAAATTGCACGCTGTTACAAAACAGATAAATAACTGAAAAATAATAAAACGTGTGCGTAATAAATAAGATTAATACACTTTGTCCTTGTGTTGCAGTCATTCAATTCGCATGTTTTCCAAGTTATTTTTATTTTTTACATTTTTCCAGTATGTATTTATAATATAATATAATATATATATATATATATATACACACACACACACACACACACACTCTTTCTGAACCGCTTGTCCCATATGGGGTCACGGGGAACCGGAGCCTAACCCGGCAACTCAGGACGTAAGGCCGAAGGGGGAGGGGGGGACACCCAGGACGGGACGCCAGTCCGTCGCAAGGCACCCCAAGCGGGACTCGAACCCCAGACCCACCAGAAAGCAGGACCTGGTCCAACCCACTGTGCCACCGTGCCCCCTCTATTAATATAACATAATGTAATACAAAGTAGGAATGTGAAATCCAGTTAATTGATCTGGCTTCTTGTGTCTGAAGCTCTTGTCCGGTACTCATGAGTGCCGGTCAATGACAAGAAGACATATTCTGCACTTGTTTATGAAGACCATACATGTTTCAGTCATTTTACACTAGATGTATGTAGCTCAAAGTTAATACACACACACACACACACATTTTCAGAACCGCTTGTCCCATACGAGGTCGCGGGGAACCGGAGCCTACCCGGCAACACAGGGCGTAAGGCCGGAAGGGGAGGGGACACACCCAGGACGGGACGCCAGTCCATCGCAAGGCACCTCAAGCAGGACTCGAACCCCAGACCCACTGGAAAGCAGGACTGTGGTCCAACCCACTGCGCCACCGCACCCCCCTCAAAGTTAATAAAAATGCTGAAATAAAAGTCTGAAACGTAAAAATATGTTCATACACAAGATATGAGCTATAAACACTGTTAACTGAAGACAGTCCTGCATTCATATTTTGTTTCTATTCTAAGTGCATTTTAATGCTAGTTAACATCTGTATGCCAAAATGCAGCTCATCTTTGCTTCCCATGAGAGTTTTTAAAAAACAGAAGGCTGAAGAAGTAAGAATAATAAGAATAATAAATAAATATATAGATAAGAATAAATAAATAAACTAGAAAATGATTGTACTTTGAAATATTTGTAACTTGAATGTTCCTAAGTATTAGGGTTAGGGTTAGGTCTTAGTATTAATGTAGTCTGAGATGTTCTCAGGGTCTGCAAAAGGCACTTTTCATGAGACTTTCACCTTTATATAAATCAGTTTTTGAAGGAACAGGGGGAGTGGTGGTGCAGCAGGCTTGGCCGGATCCCGCTCTCTAGCGGGTCTAGGGTTTGAGTCCCACTTGGAGTGCCTTGTGACAACCTGGTGTCCTGTCCTGGGTGTGTCTCCTCCCCCTCCAGCCTTATGTCCTGTGTTGCCCAGTTAGGCTCCAGCTTGCTGCAACCCATCTGGGGACAAGTGGCTTCAGCCAGTGTGTGTGTGTATGCGTTTTGAAGGAACATGGCTTGCTTTGCCTTTCTCTTCTTTGGTAACTTAACCTTAAAGGTTGATTAACGTCCATCTGTGTGTGAATGTGGGCATAGCAGTTTGGGATAAGTGATAACAAGGGGACTTTCTCTGCTCTTCATGCAGGTTTCTAGCCTGTCAGATCAGCAGTCATATGTAGGTTTGTTATATGTTAATGAGAAATAGCAGCTTCTAACTCATCGAGTGAGGAACTTAAATGACCTACTTTGTTTACAGCCCCTGGTCAACTGCCTCATGGTCCCGCATCTCATGCAAATGTGCTAGCAGGGAAAGCCAGAAAATACTCGGAATTGTGGAGGAATACTGCGGTAACCCATCTCTTTTTCAAATGAGACCTCCCTGAACTGCATTCTGGTATGAGAATGCTGCTATAATGGGGAAGGGCATCTGGAACTTTTTGAATGAAGACGTACCGTTAACATTTTCACTCTTCGAAAGGTAAACATGGCTTGAGCTGGGAGACCTCAAATGTCTTGAAATGGAAAATAGTGCACATTGCTTCTTTTAGCTCACTAATCCCCAATCTGAACATTTCAGGTTGCTCGAAGCGCATAATTTGACTTTTGAGTTCAAGGACCACATATAGATCAACCATTTGCATCCATTTTGACCAGGTGCGGAAACATAATAGTGTCTGATATTCTCCAAGTAGGAAGTATCGCATGGATTAACACACATCAGAACAGACCTTTGTACAATTCCTGCTTTGATTGCAGTCGAAATTAAAAATGCATATTTTACAGTAGCCGGGGGGTGCGGTGCTGCAGCAAGTTTGGCCAGGGCCTGCTCTCTGGTGGGTCTGGGGTTCGAGTCCTGCTTGGGGTCAATTGCAATGGACTGGCGTCCCGTCCTGGGTGTGTCCCCTCCTCCTCCGGCCTTGCACCCTGTGTTGCAGGGTTAGGCTCCGGCTCGCCGCGACCCCGCTTGGGAGAAGTTGTTTCAGCCTGTGTGTGTGCTTTACCGTAGTGTAAGAGTAATCATTACAAAAGCTGTTTACGTGAATTCAACAGCTGAGTGAATAGATTATATCTTAAAGTTAGTGTTGCGGGGCAGCAGGTAGCAGTTAGAGCCGACGCCTCGCGCTCAAAGGGCCTGGGTGCAACTAACATCACTTCAACCCTGCTTGTACACTAGCTGACTGCTCTGGCTATTTTTTTGCTTAAATCTAGTGCATTAATCTTTACATGAATGCACTATATTTAACCAAAAAATAGCCAGATTAAGATGAATGAGGGACCAAGAAATTTTGGGTTTGAAAACCAATGTGCTGTGTATTTGTTCCGCAACATTTGGTGCAAGCACCAGTGCTGTTGCAGAGAACAAATACTAGTTAAAAAATAAAAGAAAAATGACTGCGTCATGGATAATAACACTTATCGCAGTATAATGAGCCCAGTGCATGAAGAAGGGTGAATATTTAGATAATTTTAGCAGCTTTTTCGTTGCATTGCACCTCATTTTATAAGGGCTTGGTGTGTAGCAGCGTTTAACAAGAAGAACAACCGCATTGTAGTCACTAATTCTTTTCAGACCATCAAACTCTGGTGTCTCAACTCATCCGGAAGCACAGCGATGAAGCGGAAGTCCTCGTGGAGTAAAACACGAGTCTAGCAAATAACTGCGGATTGTCACGGAATTCATGTGGAAGTAAGAACCTCTTGTTGTTGCTGGTAAATTTCTACGTACTTGGGATGGTGCCAGTCATGGTCTGAATACCAGAGCGCTCCCCACTGTGACCTTCAGTTATTCATATCTCATAGTGAATGTTAGTGTTTCGAGTATCACTTTTCACACATTTCACAGCATTTATGATTATGTCTGGATTGTGGCGTTTTATAACTCCGCAAATCCTGAGTAACGGCATTTGTCGGTAGTCTAAATGTTAGTTTGATGCACAGGTTTCGGTCGCGCGGACATAGATGTACGGCGCAAATTCGTTTACGCGAAACACTTTTAAGGGAAGGGCATCTATGTCGCTCAGGTAGACAAGACTGTTAGTGCAAGGAGAAATTTTCACAAAGTGGCACGTGTTAGTCTGTTGTCATAGGGAGTAATGAATTTTTTTTTTTTGCAACAGCAGTTGCCTGCGGACAGTGTTATCTGGTCAGTGATGAATTAGCAGAGCGCTTACTCTCGTTGCTAAGAGCCAGAGGACTTTCAGACACATGGCCAAGCCACATGTCTTCTTCTGTTTAATTTGGAGCCCCATGTGGCTCTTCACTTTTATTGAAGGATAACATTTCATTGTGTAGTGCATCGCAAAAGAGCCCTCTGTTTGCTTTTCTCTCGGATTACGTATCCGTTCTGACGTTATGCTTTTTCAATCGATCAGCAGCAGAACAGAAATCAGTCACAGCATCATAGAGACAGAAGCAGGATATCAAGGTGTTGAAAGTGAAAAAGGTTGCAAGATTTCACAGCGCTGGTGGTAGCAGTGTCTATGGTCTTCTGAAAGGGCGACCAGACATTTTAGAATTAATTCATATTATCGCGTGGTTCAAATGCCTTTGGCCTGTGAGAAGAAACCAGAGCACCCGAAGGAAACTCATGCAAATATGGGGAGAACGTGCAAATCCTCCACACAAACTGAAACGGGTTTGAAGTAGCACCCGTTGGGCCGTCGTTCTCCCTGAGAACAGTACAATGAAAAACAAAATTAAAAGAAAAAAAATTGGGATGAATAAAAGCTGCTCAGAAATGTAATACTTAGATCTCCAGTTTACAAGGAAGCTCTATTTCTTTCAGAAAATGGTAGTTTTTACGCATTTAAATTATGCAGTAGTTGACTTTTGGTATAATATGGGAAAAGTGTGAGTTAAAGTAACTCAGTTGCAGTATATGTATGCTATGTATCTCCGACACAAGTATAAGAGCAGGCTTCCTGGAGTGCAACTACTGTTTATATGTCCAGGTCATTAATAGCTCCACCATCCAGTGTTTTGATATGTGACCATAAAAGTGCAGAAGGCAGTCGGCGGTGCTCACACACGGGTGAGACAATATGCCACAAGACACGCTGCCTGGCTGCGTGAGCAGCAAAATCCAACATGTAAAACATGGCCTTTTTCAGTTTCCAGCTAGAATGCACCGGAAGCCCCGTCCCCTAATTTTTCAGCCCCGTTCGGTTTTGGCCTGCTGCTTCTCACGTGCAGCTGTCTGATGTGTCACTTCACCTGGGTTGCATCTTCCCAAAGTGTTGAAGCCTGTCTGCTGTAGAGGTTAACACAGCAAGAGTGGTCCCTGTCTTAGGTAAGCTTCATGGTCCCCAAAAATATCTAAAAACAAATACATCACCTTTTTAACCCTAAATATGGGGTAATGCAGTTCATTTTAAAATTATGCCAATCGCACTGAGGAATGTCAGTCTAAATTTGTATCGTGTCCTTCGTCAAGGTGAAGACCCAAATTTAATTTAAAAGACAATAGCATATGTGTGATAAAGATGTTAGTTGGGTCCCTGTCTGCATACCCAGATGCAGAGCAATACCGAAACAGCGTCCAAACACATACTGCGATCGAGTGTACTGTGTGCCAGGTAATTTCGTTTTTACTTACACTGATAATTTATACTGAGACTGAGGGGGTGCAGTGGCGCAGCGGGCTTGGCCGGGTCCCGCTCTCCGGTGGGTCTGAGGTTCGAGTCCCGCTTGGGGTGCCTTGCGATGGACCGGCGTCCCGTCCTGGGTGTGTCCCCTCCCCCTCCAGCCTTGCACCCTGTGTTGCAGGGTTAGACTCCGGTTCGCCGTGACCGTGCTCGGGACAAGCCGCTTCAGCCAGCGTGTGTGTGTGTGTGTGTGTGTATACTGAGACTTGAGATAAGCGTTAAATTGCTTTTGTATGACCATACAAGGGAGCACGCTTGTCGGATTTTTAAAAAAAAAATGTCTCACAGTCACATCAAGTACACAGCTGTTGACTTTTCTACAAAGGGAATCTAGGAAAAGTGTTTGAGTAACATAATATAAGTACTCGTTGGCCTGTTCATCGCGGCCACTAATATTAAAAGCTATTTATGCAGCTATGTAAATTAGCCGTTTTCCAGATATTATCTCACAGGACGTTTTTTTTCTTCTGTTGCCATTGTTAAAATGTGCCTTTCTGGGACCCTTGTCACTCTTGACAGAATCCCCTCCTTGTACTGTTCCGATAGCCAGCTGCAGGTAGTCTCAATGTAAGAATGTAAAAGTACTTTCCCAGACTGCACTTCTATTACCGTTCAGGAACACGGTGTTACAATCAGTGCTGGGATTTACCATACTCTAGTATGCCTGCGTGGGACATTTCCGGTGACATTTCCCTTTAAATACATTTATAGTGCGAATGCGATAAAATACAAGCTTCTTGGAGCAATATTTATCGAACGGCTAAAAGGTTCGTTATATTGTTTACTTATTCGTTCGGCTCACACTTTTCTCCAGAGAGATTTACTACGTTAAGCTACTTGCAATCATTTACCCATTTATACAGCTAGTCATTTTCACTGGAAAAAATCTAAGTACTGTACTTAAGGTAATAACAGCAGGAGGTGGAATTTCATCCTCTGTCCTTCAAGTGCAAGGCAACCAATGTGACCGCAGCGCAGCCTGCTACCACAGTGCGATTAACTAAAAATAACATTCGTCTGCTTCGGTTAAGTCCGTTAGTGGAAATGCGGTGGCGCAACAGGTTATGCCGATGCCTTGATAACACATCCATCCCTATGCCTGTTAAATTTGCAACCTAGTCTTTTTTCTGATGAAGGTGCCGAATGTGCAGAGCGTGTTTTGATAATTCATACATATTCGGTAAAAATTGTATTTTATTGCTGTGGTCTACACCGGAAGCTCATTATTCCACAAATATGTGGTTCACTCAGGTGTATAACTCTGAGAAGTTAACATTTATCCAGCATGCTGACACAGTAGCACTGGTAGCTCACCTCAACATACTTTGGGCACATTGTGAAAAGACTAGATTCTTTAAAAAATGTCACGTATGGAAAAATTGAAGGACAAAAGAGGATCACCAGCGGTCGGAAGGATTGACTCGATCGCCGTGAAAATGGACGCACCCCTTTCAACAATAAGGACACAGGTGGAGGACAGGACTTTCTGGAAATGCTCTCTATGTGTAGCTGAAAGAGATGACACCAACTCAACAGCTGTCACAGTCCAAAGATGTGCTTCAGGTGAATTTAGGAATGTACATAGCCCCGAAGGGTGTGTGTATGAATGAAAGTATGATTTCCCTGTGATGTACTAGGTTTCCCATGGAAGAGGTACCTTGCTTCATTCCCTATGTCTCTGGAATAGGTTCCAAACCACCATAACCTTGCATAGGACAAACAGTTAATGATGATGGATTTGTGAAAGTGAACCTTTGATCTGCTTCATAATTCTGATGTATTTTAGAATATGTCATCACCGTGTCGGAACTTGTTAGATAGTCCTAGGTGGCCACAGCTGCAGAACATTGCACTGTTGGCCCTTGTGCGAATTTGCATTTCAGTTCTATACTTAATCTGTCTCTGTTCCGCTGACATAGGTCTGTTCTGTCGTGCTGTTATTTAGTTTTAAAATGTTAATATATAACGCCACATAAAACAGAACACGTCGGGAAAATGTTTTTTCGACCTCTCTGATTTCTGATTTTTATTGCCGTGGTCGTACCCAAGTGCGGAGCGAACGGGGCTTTTATTATGGAAATCCAAAACTCGTAGTCACGGGACACGCGAAGGTCTCCGAGACGCCTACGTCGTTGAGCAGGGAATCCAAAAGACGAGGTCGAAAAACAGGCAAGAGGTCGATGATCAAAAAGAGTCGAAGAGGACAAAGGAGCGGGGCAAGGGAACTGGGAAGAGGACGTGGAGGTAAGGAAGGCGCTAAGGCTGAGTAGGGAGTTGGCGAGTTGCGAGGCTGAACAAGGTTCCGGGTTAGTTCTTGTTCTGCCTCAGCCTTTTACTGGTCTACCTATGCCGAGCCCCAGGTGCGACCCGTTGCTCCGGCGGCGTGGCCGCGGCATTTATAAGCCCTCACTTAATTGCCTCGAGGTTTTGATGTTTTGAAAGTTATTGCACATGATAAAACTGATGTTGCCCTTTTGACCAAAAAATCTTCGGTTAGGATTCCTTTGTAGTTTTTTAACTAAATAGTTTAGTCCGAGAGGCAGACAGGTAAAGGGAGGAAGCTGTGGCAAAGAAATTTTCCGTGTACTCGTGGTGTAGGCGTAGTTTTCACATTCAGTAAAACTTTCATCACAGCAGACCTCTTCCACAGTTCGTTGCATGTTTCAGAGAAGGCAATCTTTCTGAAATAATTCAAAACCTCTGGCTTGCAAGGGTAACAGTGACTTAGGCAATGTTTTTTAGTGACAAGGATGCAGTGCATTAAACAGGGGTCTGATGTCTTTTTGACATACCTGACCTTTTTAGTCTGCTGTAAATCCTCAACACATGATGAGATTGAGATGTTGTTCAGCTTTGCAAAACATACAAAACTGTCACTGCTGTGCTTGTGGTTAGAGTAAAATGTACTTTGGCATATTTCCAGTCACCTTTCTTGTAATTAGTTTAAGCTTAATGTTTCGTATGTCATGTTCAGTGTAGAATATTTGCACTCTACCAAAACCAATATATTATATTCATTCCCATTATAATTATTTTCTCTTTTCAAAATTTCCAACATCAGTGTGCATCTTTTCTTCAAAGAATGTTGCCTTTTTAAAACTATTTCAGTTTTATAATGAAAGCAATATTAAAAGAAATAAGACTGCAAAGGGGTTAGGGTTAGGCTAACCGTTACCCTTAAATTATTTAATGGGATTTTCTTAACACTTACACTGATTAGCCAAAACATTAAAACCACCTGCCTTCTATTGTGTAGATCCTCCTCGTGCCACCAAAACAGCTCTGACCCATCGAGGCTTGGACTCCACAAGACCTTTGAAGGTGTCGTGTGGTATCTGGCACCAAGACGTTAGAAGCAGGTCCTTTAAGTCCCCTAAGTTGCCGGGTGGGGCCTCCGTGGATCGGACTTTTCTTTCCAGCACACCCCACGGACGCTCGATCGGATTTGCAGGCCGAGTAAACACCTTGAACTCTTTACCGTGCTCCTCAAGAAACCAATCCTGAACAATTTTTGCAGTGTGGCAGGGCCACTTCCATCAGGGAATACCGTTGCCATTATGGGGTGTACGTGGTCTGCAACAATCTTTAAGCAAGTGGTACGTGTCAAAGTTACATCCGCACGAATGCCAGCAAAACGTTGCCCGGAGCATCACGCCGCCTCTGCCGGCTCGCCTTCTTCCCGTCGTGCATCCTGCCGCCGTTTCTTCCCCAGGTAAACGACGCGCACGCACCCGGCCGTCCGCGCGATCTGAAAGGAAACGCGATTCCTCGGACCTGGCCGCCCTCTTCCGGAGGTGGTCCTCCGTGGTCCGGTTCCGAGCTTCGCGCGCCCATTGTAGGCGCTTTCGGCGGTGGACGGGGGTCGGCGCGGCCGCTCTGACCGGTCTGCGGCTACGCAGCCCCGTTCGCAGCAAGCTGCGATGCACTGTATGTTCCGACACCTTTCTATCCTAGCCAGCATTCAGGCAATCGTTCAGCGGTTGTCCTTCCTTCGACCACTTTTGTTAGGTTCTAGGCACCGCATTCTGGAAAGAACCCGAAAGACCTGCCGTTTCGGAGATGCTCTGACCCAGTCGTCTAACCGTCACAATTTGGCCCTTGTCAAAGTCACTCAGATTCTTACGCTTGCCCATTTTGCCTGCTTCCAACACATCATATTCAAGAACTGACTGTTCACTTGCTGCCTAATGTATCCCACCTGTTGACAGGTGCCACAGCAACGAGATAATCAGTGTTATTCACTTTACCTGTCAGTGGTTTTAATGTTGTGGCTGATCTGTGTATTTCCCTACTTAAACATTATCAATACCTCTGTGCTTTCATGGTTTTCAATTGACATTACATGACTTTGAGGCCTAATTAGGAATTAGTGTGTGTATATAATGTATATGTATATATACTGTATATATATATATATATATATATATTTGTTATTTACTTTTACCCCTCAGTCTTGCCCTCTGATTTTCATCTTGGCAGCATTCCTTGTTTTGGAAAGCAAAATAAACTCCAAAATATTTTCCATGACTTCAGCGGTGTAGCAAGCAACACGCCTCTGACATTCTTAACAATTTCCAGTCAAGCAGCAGGATGAGTAAAGTCATCTGAAGTGAGCTTCTGCAGCAGGCAAACCGGCCTCATTAGAGAGTACAATTTCAAATTACTTTTGACACTACTATAGGGATTTCATGAGATGGTTTTTGGACTTCAGGAAGTTCAAGAATTTGGTGTACTCAATGACACAAAAGTAATTTCTACCAACAGCCATTAGGCACAGTAGTAAGTCTGCTTGCTGTCGGGTTTCCAACCTCTGAATAATTGAGTACTACCGAGCTTCCTTTCTACTGTCTCATTTTGCATTCCCTGTCTTGTGTCTAAATGTGTTTATATATGTCTGTTTTCTTATTTTCTCATGTTTTGTCACTTCATGTATGTTATATGTTGCATGTCGATGTGCAATTTGCTTCTGAGGAGTCATTCATTCTTTCATTCATTCATTCATAAATTACTTGTCATGTGTTATATCTTACTTCTACCCTCACCAGAACAAGTGGAAAGGAAATTGACTGACTAATGTTATATATTGCAGTAAGGGATTTTCTTCTCATTTTCATTAATTTTAACGTCTAATTAATTCATTCATTTAGGGAACACCATGTTTTCTAATTTAATTCTAAATTTAAACATGAATAAAGACCTGTACTGTGATTTATCTAATTATTTAACTTGTTAGTAAAATATTGTAAAAATTACTGTAACTGTGATTTTATTATTTTTATTTTGCAGAAATAGAAACTTCTATTTGCCAGATGAAAATGAAAGCAACAACATATTACAGTTTACTTTTTGTGAGCAGCTGGACAGCATTTGATTCTAAGAAATATCTGTGCTGCTACAAACTTACAAACAGGATTCTAAAGTACATCTAAAATAAGAGCAAACAAACCAGTAAAGAAAATATATAATAATGTCATTAACAATTTGTTTTATGTCATGGAGTTCATGAAGACAATGATCCGTTTGTTTAGTAGAGGTTGTATTTGTGCTGTCGTAAGCCTAAGAATTGGGATAATTCCGAAATGCTCACAACAAAGACATGTTGAAGCTGTCTTATACAGTACTTAGCATAGCTCAGCACAAAGCACACATCACTGGAAAATTTTATTTGCTTTCTCAATAGATATGCAATGACCTTTTGGCTATTGGTTCTTCACACTCCTAACATCATGTCAACATGAAATGAAATGAAATCTCTTTATTGTCACTTCACCATAACCACAAGTGTACAGGTGGTGAAAATCTTTGGCGCGTTCTCCGCGTTTGTGCAGCATAAACAGTAAACATATACACATATGTAGTAGAAGGATAAAGTGCAGCGCTTGGGAGGTAGCGTGTCTTGTGCATGTGGTGGCATTATTAGAGTTCAACAGTTTGATGACCTGCAAGAAGCTGTCCGCAGCCTGCTGGTGCGGGACCTGATGCTGCGATGCTATCCTCCTGATGCTAGCAGCGAGAGCAGTCCGATCCTCTGTGCTTTCCTCACAAACCGCCTGCTGTAGATGTCCCGGAGGGAGGGAAGCTCGCTTCCGACGGTGTGCCGGGCTGTCCGTACTACTCTCTGCAGAGCTTTGCGGTTGAGGACGGTGCTGTTCCCTTACCGGGCGGTGATGCGGCCAGTCAGGGTGCTCTCCACGGTGCAGGTGTGGAATGATCTGAAGATGTGGTGGCTCATACAGAACTTCCTCAACCGTCTGAGGTGGAAGAGGCATTGGTGAGCTTTCTTCGCCACTGCCTCAGTGTGAGTGGACATTACATATATTCTAGGAATGTCATGAGACACCGCCTTAGTCAAAATAACAGTACCCCATCAATGACTGCAGCTGTGTGGCTGTAGTAGGTACAACCTCCTGCCAAAAACTTCTTGGTTTCAGGAACTGTAAAATTTCTGCCAACTAAAGGTTGTCGGGAATGCTAAAGAATCTCACTGAAGTAAGCTGTAGCAAGGCCATCAACTGCTTTGTATGGTAAAAGGATGATAGCAGTCCGTATGAATGTGGTTTTCACATTTGGTCAGTAAACCTCCACAGTTAGCAGAAAGCGGTAACTGATTTGCAAATGGTGTTTTTGTAAAAAGCTTACTTTATCTACTGTTGAAACTTCATTTATTGTCATTGTCTTGAGAATTTATATGAGAAATAACAAAGTAGTGATAACTGGTTGTCCTGGGCAAGGTCATGCATGGTCCAGAGCTAGACTAGGCAGGGTACACCCCAGACCGGACATCAGTCTATTGTTGGGTAGCCACACATGTACAGTCAAGCACAAATATGCAAACTCCAGGCAGTTTAGAGTCACCAGTTCACCCAAAACAGATCTTTGCTCTGTGGGAGGAAACAGGAGCATCCACAGGTAACCCATCTGAACACATGGGGAACATGCAGACTTTGCACAGACTGAAGAGGAACTGACCCTACACTCTAATTTTACACTAAAGGTGCTGTGAGACAGCTGTGCTACCAGCTGCACCGCAATGGGCGCTGTATTTGAAAACATTCTGAAAATTCAATTTGTTTCAATTCAATTTATTTTTACAGAGCGCTCTTCTCACGCAGTGACACAGAGTGCTTTGGCACAGACAACAAATAAATCAGATAAGAAACAAAGAAGACAGCTGACCACCGACTATCATAATATAATGCTTTTATAGAGCTGAAAGTATACCTACTGGCCACGGAGGGAAGGAACAAAAACTCCCAACTGAAAATCGAGGGAGAAAAAAAACCTCTGGGGGTCCAAGGGCCAGTGGCTGCCCACCCCTCCTGGGCATTCTAGATTAAGTAACAATTCTAAAAATAAACTTTATATATTCCACCTGGGGGGGCATGGTGGCACGGCAGGCTTGGCTGGTGCCAGCTGCGTGGCAGGCTGGGGGTTCGAGCCCTCCTTGGGGTGCCCTGTGAGAGACTGGTGTCCCACCCTGGGTGTGTCCCCTCCCCCCTCCAGCATTGTGGCCTGTGTTGCCAGGTAGGCTCTGGCTCGCCGTGACCCCGATTGGGACGGGCAGTCGCTGACGTTGGTTTGGTATTTCACCTAATTTTTTTTTAGTTTATCCCAGAAACACACTGGCTGTAGTAACGTGACCTTTAAGGTATGAGTAAAAGTATGATCAGTGTTGCTAAGGAAGAGTAATGCTTTACTGAAAAGAGCAAATTAAACCTCAGTTATCTTTAATTTAAATGTTAGAACATCACAAAGGTCTTCTACTTGTACATCTGAAATCAGTTTTCACACAAAGGAAATGTTATTTATACAAGAGGTTTTTGATTGTGTACAAAAGTGAAACTCTTTAATTATGTAAAACGAGTAATATGATTTCTCAGAAACTTTCAATAACATGACACATAAACATTCTTGACATGTTCCCAAGACAAGAGTGGCATTGTAAGCCCTTTATGCTTGCCTCAACATTACTAATTAAATTTCTCCAAGAGAAGATGATGTGGTAAATGAAGATGCTTCGCTGACCCATTTATACTACAACGTATATTATTGGTGTAGTTTAGAGTAAGTCCCTTGCTTAAGGGTACTAGAAACCCTCATATAAATGCATGCCCAGCAACATTGGTTTCATAATTGGATGCTCATGTTTGAAATTTATCCAAAGCGTGTTAAAAAAAATTGAAAGTCATGTGGTATGTAAGTGCAGTGGAATTGCAGTAATGTGCTCTAGTTGCTTCTAGACCTCTCCATCGGCTGGTGTGTTAAGAATGTCAGAGTGGTGCTTTAAGAGCATGGGGCGTTATGGGAAGTGTGTGAAATATCCACAGGAGCGTCTGTCAACCTTATTGGGTATCTGGTTTAATTGAATGATTCCAGAGACAGCAGAGCAATTAGCAGGAAAAGTTTAACTGATGGTTTTTTTGGGTATGTATGCAAATTTTAGTTGCAGTGCTTAGTTTTAGAAGCTTATTCACTGCAAACACCATGTACTCGGGGAACCTGGAACAGTAATTCTACCCTGGCGCTTTCAGGAGTGACGGAAAACTTCCCTGGGTTTTTACATCACAGTCTGGACGCAGGATAGCAAAGGTGACAGGTGTAATGCGCTTTGGTATTATTTTCTGAGATCTCCATTGCTTTAGAGAAAAGTGTCTGCTAAACAGACGAATGCAATTCTCTTAAGTCTTTATGATTAGGATTCAGCACCAATATGTATTTTTCATTTGTACTTTTTACAAGTCGACACGAAAGGTATAGGAAATGTGCAGCATTAGTTATATTCATGTCACTCCCAAGGCCAGGTCAGTATGTGCATACATGCGGTCCCCGATTTACGATCGTTTGACTTGCGATTTTTTCATCTTTACGATGGTGAGCTGGCGATAGACATTCAGTAGAAACCATACTTTGAATTTTGATTTTTTTTTTCCCTGACAAGCGATATGCAGTGCGATACTCTCTCGCGTTGCTGGGCAGCGACAGCGATCCGCATCTCCCAGTCTGTCACGCAGAGGTGTGTATTAGGTGTATTAAATGCATTTTCAACTTACGATATTTTCAACTTATGATGGGTTTCGCGGACTGTAACCCCATTGTAAATTGGGGACCACCTGTACTTCACACTGATAGCTAATAAGTGATGTACCCTGCTATATATTGTACGATATCAGAATCTGCAACTCCAAGTTATTCGTTGGACCCCTGCACAAGGACTGACATCAGTGTTGTAAAATTTTTTCGTTGGTTAGGAAATGAGAGGTGCGGACCCAGGTATGTAGAGATTAGCAAGACAGGATGCTGTCCAGGGTGCTGAATTTTTGGCAGGAAAAAAGCTGAGTTTAATTGAGATCTTCGCACATTACCTCATTCCATCGCTCATGGCCCCGCATCTACTCCAACTCTTTGACGCAGCAATATTTGAAATCTTTCATTTGTATCTTTCTAGAAAACACACTCTGAGACAACAACAGGGCTGCTCACTGAAGTGAAGGGACTCGCCTTGTTGCTTACATAGAAGTGTACACCTGCTTATTTTTTCACAGTTACCAATTTTTTTTCCTCCCTCCTTTGTTTTGCCTTCCAGCAAACTGAACATTTGTAGGCAGTTTATTACCACTGTGTACAAGGGAAATCAGAAACACACACAGTCTGAAGTCACTTATCCCAAGCAGGGTCATGGTGAACTGGAGCCTAACCCAGCAACACAGGAAGCAAGGCTGGAGGGGGAGGGGACAGATCTAGGCCTGGACGCCAGTTCATCATAAGGCACCCCCAGCAGGACTCGAACCCCAGACCCACCAGAGAGTGGGACCCAGCCAATCCCTCTGCACCACCACGCCCCTCACATCCTTTATTCACTTTTACATAATTATCATCTGTTAACATGCATATGTAACAATTGTCAGGATATGTAATTTGCTGGTCTATGAAGGCAGAAACATTAAATATAATTTTAATATACATATATATATATATATATATATATATATATATACATATTTTATTTGTACAAATGTCAGCATCTTGTGGAAGGTTTTGCTTTCAGTGAGGCTGTGGACTGCAGACAACTAGTAGCATTAAACACGTTGCACACTCTGGAAAACGAGAAATTCGTGAGATTGCGGCTTGGATTCCTGAGTTTACGTGTCGTATTAGTAAGTAAGGACTTCAGAAGGGCAATCAGCGCAGATGGTCCCTGCAGAATGTCACTTTGAGGACCCCTACTCAGTCAGCTCCCAAAATCCTTGCTGTCAGTCTCTAGTTGTGTAGCCACTTGTTTTGCCCGTTCATGTTCACTGAATCTTCCTGTGAAGAAAAGCTCCACACCTGGGGTAACTTTTCTGTGCATCAGTGTCCAGAATAAACTGTCACGCCCCGGCCACGTGCTCCTCCTCTGCACCTGCTAGCGACCTTCAGCGGCAGACTATAAGAGAGGAACAACCCGATAGAGGACAGACCGCAGAACCTCTTCGGACCCTGCTCTCCTCGTCGCGACCTGTGCCCTACGTTCTGTGTTTCCTCCTTGAATCGAGATTTACGATTATCCTGTGAATCACTATCACGAATCGGCCCCCAAATATAGTTTCCCATCATGTTCTCGTTACATGCTCCTTGGTAGCGGCGTTCAAAGTCCAGTATATCCTGGTGGAAGCACTTTGTGGTTTGGCATGGAGTCATTTTCATGTTACAAGACCATTAAGATATTTACCTATTACTGTATTCAGAAATTCCATAAGACTCTGTCTAGCTAGAAGTTTTATGGTCTATATCCGGGGATCTCAACTGGTTTATCATCATGGCCTTGTAATGCTCTTAACCCTGATGTCCCTTTAACACACAAACTAGACTCCAGTATTGGATGTCTGTGGAAGTGGTGCATATATATTTCATCGCAGATGAAATGGTGACAAGTTCTGATTAGGTAAGAAATGACTTTGATCTCTCCAATACTGATTTCCATTAAAAACTTAAAGCTTTGACATTGCATTTCAGCCCTAAAAAAGAAAGCAGACCACAGTCATACCAACTGAAATAGCTTATGTAGCCAGCCAGTTCCAGGGGGACAATCTCTGCACTAAGTACTGTTTTAGCAAGTACTGGCACCTGTTTTTGCGATGCATCGAGAGAGATTTGGGAGCATGACCTTCAGGTGGAGGTATTGGTATGTGTTGATGGCATCTACTCACTTGACACATAATTCCTCTCCACAAACCTTTTTAAATTCCAGCTGTTGAGCAGTGAATAAACATTTGCAACTTTCCTCATCTTGTTATTCATCATCAACACTCATAAACACCAGACATGAGATGTAAATGCTGTGGAAGTTGGATTAAGGTGGTCCCTCACTCCTGTTTCTGCTCTTTCAGAGTGCACTTTATTACCACGTTATCAATTAAATATAAGTAATCTGGGAACTAGTCTGGCGCAGCTGATGGCACAGTGATTAGAGCTGCCACCTTTCCCTCCTGAAGGTTGCTGGTTCAACTTCCACCTACTGCTGTACACTGTGCCCTTGTATAAGGTCTTTACCAAAATCTGCAGTTAAAAAAAAAACGGTATAAATGGGTAGATAACTGTACGTATAGTAACTCTTGTAAGTTGCTTAGCAGAAAAGTGTCAGCTAAATTAATAAATGCTTGTATTTTTCAAAATTTGCAATTCAAATGATCATAATGCAAGAAGCAGACATATAAGGTCTTAAAAAGTTAAGTCTTATACTAAAATATGAGAAAAAAGCCTAAGTTAAACAAATTAAATGAAGTTGTTAACAAACTTCATTCACGTTTCTATTTCTGCACTCTAGTTAAAACTATTATAAAGTTAGACCAAGTGAGACACCAGGCCTGTTTTCTCTTCCATTCAGCGGTATCTGTGATGCCGTGTAGTGATCTTTGCACAAACATAGTAGGCCAACTCAGTTCACAACAGCAGGTGGTGTAAAGGGAGAGACAAAGGAATTCATGGGAACTGCGGGAAGAGTCACGGCTCCTGCGGTGGGCAAGCCCGATCGCACAGCCTCGTTCTGCGCTTCCAGCTGGGATTCTCATGGGCTCGCAAAAGGTGCCAGGTCTAGAGGTGCCTGGGACATAAATAAATAACGGTTGTGTTTCATAGCATGTCTCAGGGATCACGTTTCGCATGTAACCTGCCCCTACCGGTGTTCTTCGTGTTTGTTTTCACTTATGTTTTCCTTGTTATGCAGTATACGCAGCTGTAGAAATGAGCAGGGGGTCCAAAGAACGCTGGTCTCACCAAGGAGAAAGGACCCAGCACAAAAGCATGTGCAGAGTGTAATTTAAGTTTCTGCCAAAGAAAAAGTTGTTAGAGTATTAATGTACCCCATTTGTGATCCTAGCAGTCTCATTTGTCTCCAAGGAGGTGGTGCTGAGCTCTCTCGAAGTGGGACCGAGTCGGCATCTTATATAGTGTGGTGTGTTTTTAGTGATCTCACACACACACACACACACACACACACACACATCGGCTGAAGCCACTTGTCCTGAGCAGGGTCGCGGCGAACCGGAGCCTAACCCGGCAATACAGGGCGCAAGGCTGGATGGGGGAGCGGACACACCATCACAGGGTACCCCGCACAGGACTCAAACCCCAGACCCGTCCAAACCTGCCGCACCACCGCACCCCCTCGTGATTAATTACAATAATAATAAGTTGTCAGAATTTTGTATCTCTAGAATTCAGTTTTGCCCAGGAGACAGGTCTGCGATAGTGGAGCATGTCCCTAATTCGAAAGAAAATTTGTGAGAATTTGCCTGAAGTTTGATGTAAGGCACAGTAAGAAAGAGGTGAAGTGGAGTCCTGGGGCTGCCTTACCCTTTCCGGCACCCGTCTTTGCCCCTCTCCAGAGGAGTCAGTTATTAGCATGGCAGCATCGCAATCACTACCAGCTGCTGTGTCTTGCACATGATATCTCACATATTCATGTAACGGGTAGCTTACATGGCATTTCTCCGAGACAGCTGTAAGCTGACACGAGCTACATCTCCGGTTTACGTGCAACCCTTTGCACACGTTGTCATGTATTTGAATGGTGAGCCCTGTGCTCTCCACCTGACTGTTTCCATATTTATGGAAAGCATGAAATACATATTTGGTTGGGGAGGTTTTCAAGGCTATATGGCCAAAAGTTTGTCAGTTTATATCGTACGAGTACTTGTAGGTTGTCATGATAATTTGTTTTATTGTTACAAATTGCAAAATTATAAAGCATATGCAAGCTACATAAATTTGACATAGCCTAAGTGTAGTATTTAGCTTTTTTTGATTAACCAATACTAAAATCAGTATTAAAATCTAATCAGACATAACTCTTTTATTTTGTCCATTGTGACATACGGTAGTAATTCCATAAATATCCGTGGCATGGTGGCACAGCGCCTGGGTGGGGTGGTGTGTGAGGATGTGTGTTCAGTCCCTGCTCAGTCTGTGTGGAGTTTGCATGTTCTCCAGGAGTCTGCATGGGTTTCCACCCACAGTCCAATACTTGCCATTCAGGTTCACCCCTAGTGTGTGAGTGACAGAGAGAGTGTGTTCCTCTGATGTATGGATGAGTGACCCAGTGTAAGTAGTGTACCTAGCAGTGTAAGTCACCGTGGTGAATAAGGTGTGTGGGCTGGTAACAGTACATAGTATCCATTGTAAGTTGCTTTGGAGAAAAGTATCAGCATGGGGTGGCATGGTGGCACAGTTAGTAGTGCTGCTTTCTCACAGTGCCTCAGTGGTGTGAGAGAATGTGAGTTCAATCCTTACTCATTCTGTGTGGAGTTTGCATTTTCTCCCCATGTCTGCATGGGTTTCCCCGGGTGCTCTGGTTTCCTCCCACAATCCAAAGACATGCTGTTCAGGTTCCCCCATAGTGTGTGAGTGTCACAGAGTGAGTGCGTTCCACTGATGTATGGATGAGTAACCCCTTGTAAGTAGTTTCTCTAGCAATGTAGTCACCTTGGTGAATAAGGTGTGTGGGCTCAACAATACATAGTATCCTTGGTAAATTTGCTTTGGACAAAAGTGTCTCCTAAGTAAATAAATGTAAATGTAATATTGTGAGACAGAGATAATAAAATATTATTGCTTTCCTTCAAAGACAGAGCAAATACATCTTATGTTAAGTTCATGTAAGGTATAAATGTTCATACAGTATAACTTTTAGATCATGCCCGGATAAACCTCTACGCAGCTACTCCTGTAATGTAATGCAAATGTTTATAATGTTGCCATGCGAAATTTCATTCTATTGTATACAGTGACAATAAAGTATCTTATCTTATGTTTATATGTATCTCCAAAAAAAAGAAAATTTACTAGGAAGGTGATCAGGTATCGTGGATATTTTGATAAAGTTTTATACAGCTACTCAAGTGATGAACATTGGTTCATATGGTGGAAAGAAACTAACTGCACTTAAGAATCACATGTCTGCATCTAAGTGTCTCTTTCTGCTAATGTAATGCACACTTTGTATTTTCTATGAGATGTATGCCGCTTCGGAGAAAAGCGTCTGCAAAATGAATAAGAGTAAATATAAATTTTAGAAGCATTAAAGAGAAGCATAAAATGAGGCTATTAATTTAATGCATTTTAAGACAGTTTAATGTAACACAGAAGCCATACTCTCAGGAAATACTAAGGCAAGCATAAATATTTATTTTATGGATTATTCATTATAAAACTTTAAGAGACTAGTGTGTACTTCAGGATTCTTTCTGAAGCTCTTACAACTGTACAACGAATGGACGCTTTCGTGCCTGAAAGCACTTTCTGTCAATTCTTACTGAACCCACCAATTTGTCCTAAAAGGGCAGCCTGGGCTGGTACAATAGCTCACAGCCACCTTGATAGCTGTTTTTAACCAGGAAAAGTGTTCAGAGTGGACCTGTTACCACCCACATCTCTGCTTTCATCCGGACAACCAGGGCTCCACATAGTGCCTGAAGGTCAAGCACCACTGACCTTCAGAAAGGTTTATTTAATTCTTAAAAAGAGCAAGAAAGTTTCATGCAAACTTTGAGCTGTCTGAGAGCTTAATGACAGGGATCTTTTGTGGAGTACTTTGACGAAAAAGCCCGCAGTGCACTTTCTGACATTCTTACTTGGTTGAAGTGTACAGCCCTGCAGGACTGATTTTAGGGTTAGTAATAAAGAAGTCGAGGGGTGCGGTGGCGCAGTGGGTTGGACCGGGTCCTGTTCTCTAGTGGGTCTGGGGTTCGAGTCCCGCTTGGGGTGCCTTGCGACGGACTGGCGTCCCGTCCTGGGTGCGTCCCCTCCCCCTCCGGCCTCATGCCCTGATTTGCCGGGTAGGCTCCGGTTCCCCACGACCCCGTATGGGACAAGCGGTTCAGAATGAAGAAGTCACTGGTTGTTTTGCAGACTTCACAAGGTTCACATATTCTTCATCTTTTTAATTAATCAGCTCACTTCAGTAGAGAAAAATAAGGCTATTTATATATTTCTTTTACTTTTTTAAAGTTGCTAGTCCTTTGAGGTCTTTTGTACTTCCAGTACCAAATGTCATTACTTTGAATTATTCCAGTGTAATAACCAGCAGTGTATGTGACTAAAGTCATAAGTACAAGGTGGTATATAAGTAATAATTATGGCAAAAGGTTCAGTGCATTTTCCATAAGCAAAACTTTAAGATAAAACAAATATTGCCTGCTGAGACTGATTAGAAATATCATGTAACGTTAAGTGTTCGATATCAACGAAAATGACTCTCAATTTGCTTTCAAGTTGTTCTTCTCAAGAAAGATATGGGTCTCAAGTACAGAGAAATATGATTCAGTAAATAAGTATATGGACTGTGAAGCAACTCAGAGCCTAGAATTCAGATGAATAACATGTCTTTCGGTGTTAGAAAAAAAAACACTTGGGCAACATTCAAATGCCTTAGGGCCACAGATGTGTCCAGTTGTGAGCCCACAATAGTAAAGGAACAATGAGGCAACTGTGTTATCTGCTGAGCTACAATGAAACCAAAGAGCTCTGTTGGAAGGAACATATCGTATGTTGTCAGAAAAGATGTCTCGGCAAAGAAAAAACAAGGGCAAGTAAGGTGCAGCTGGATCCTCCATGCAGTCACTCAACGTACATATTGCCTTTTTTCACTCATTATACACATGTAATGCACCCATTAATGTCACATCCTACTTGTCTTCCATTAATTTTATGTTCTAAATCCTGGGATTTAAGAAACAAGCAGCTCAAAATAGTCTTAATATCAATACAAAATTAAAACCTTGGTAGGATTATGTGCCCTCACATTTCAAATGAAGGCCTGGAATTACTCTAATAGGGTAATCTGAATGGAGCCTTCCCCACATCTCTTATGCTGTGCCATTGTGGGTGGTGTTTTTGTGCAAAATGCAAACACGTGCTTTGCTGTAATCCATGTCCCACTCTGGTTTTCGCTTTGTTTTGATGCAAGTTAACGCTCCAAGTCAACTTTTAGAAGGCTTATGTCTGAAACGGATCATACTGATGGTGTATGGTTTCCCCTTTAGGGTTAGTAACAAACCCCAAGTAACCAAGGCATAGAGCAAACCCAACATAAAGGTACATGTAATAAGTAGTATAACAACACAAACAACAGTGCCCATAAACAACTCATTACTAAAGCTGAAATGAAACTAAATATACCAATATACAAGACAGACAAGGACAAAATGATCCTGTATTAAAGAAAATACAAGTAATCCCTCAAAACTATGCGAATTAACAGCTGTCACACGGAGACAGAGGCGCGGGAGCGGCTGGACCCAAGTGCAGGATCGGTCGTCGGGAACGAAGGGATCGGGCAAGTTCTCAGTGTCGGGGACGAGCGAAGAGTCGGTCGATCGGCGGTCAGAGTGAGAGCGAGGATCCGTGGACGTGGTCAGGGGACGAGGCGAAGGGTTGGAAGCCGGGGGAATGGAGACGGGAAGCAAGGGACGAGGAAGAACAGGACGTGGTGCAGACAGGACAGTTGACTCGGCGAGTTTCCGCAAGGGTTGGGGAGCTGAGGAGGATCTTTTAAGGGTGCGTGTAATGTTTGGTGTCCGGTGCTTGATCTGTGTCAGGTGCTGTTGATTGTGATGCAGGCATGGACTTGACAACAGTTCCCGTTTCAGAGATTCTTAATTTTTTACTGTAGCACCTCACCTGAAAGTGAACTCAGTGTTTACACCTTGAATCAGTTGCATTAACTTTTCAGGGAGGCACCGCACGCCTCCCCTTTATCCCTTTTGCACCTTCCCAGGGGAGGTACACCCCACAAGTTAAGAACCTCTGCCTAATATTACAGTTCAGTTGTTGGAAGAGCGGCAGCGAACGTTACACATTGTTCGTACCTCCTAATAGCTCTGAATCTGGGCTAGAAAAGCATGTTGAAACAACATGTTGTAACAGTGTGTAATGGGCATACCTGCCTGCTGTCCGGTGGCACGTCTCATTAGTACCCTTCATGATTGCAGAACCTTCACCCAACCCCCTGTCACTCAGTGCAAAGGTAATCGCTAATGAAGAGGGGTCCTTGTTTGCCCAGAGAACGTGTGAATCCAGGGCTGGCCGGATTCCACTTATTAGGCCGTAATAGTCATCTTGTCATTTGTCATCCTGGCCGTGACAAGAGAGGAATGTAGGCGATGTAGGTGCTACCATTTCTTGCTGTCAGACAGGGCCCTGGAGGGAGTCCGGTGTTTGCTCAGCCAGATAATGGGCAAGCAGGGGATGTTGAAAAAAAAGATTGCGGGGAAAGAGAGCGGCGTCATGTTAAAGAGCAGGACTTGAGGTTCGCTGGATATTGCATCAGTCCAGTGATGAATAATTGATCTCATCATGCCATGGTCCATTTTCATAAAAATGTGCAAACATTTCCCACCCCATGTGTAATATTTTGCAAGTAACTTATGTTTTCCACAGTTGTCAGTTTACCAATTTATAGTTTCACTCCATCCACAGTGAACGCTCTCTAGTCTTGTGCCCAGTGATTCTGGGATAGGTTCCAGGCCATCGCAACCCTGACCAGGTCAAGCAGTTAGGAAGAATGGATGGATGGATGGATGGATGGATGGATGGATGAATGAATGAATGAATGAATGATAATTAATTGAACAACTTAAGCCAGGTACATTTCTCAAGGGTACCAAAGCTAGGCCCCTCAAGCTCGGAAGCATGTGACCACTGTGGAACCTGAAGTCAGTGCTTTGATGAATGTGAGAAAGGACCAGTACCAGCTGTTATACTGGTAGTACGGCTGCATGTTAGAGATGTCTGAACCAGGCTATTTAGTGTCCAATACTTGACTGGCCCCTCTTATTCAACTGCCTACTGTCCTTTCTTGACAGCGCGTGAACATGACAACGAAGACATGCTAAGAAGGAAAGAATGTTCATGTCTGGCATGTGCTCAAAGTATTTTTGAGACTGTTGCCCTTGACACGTTAAATCATTTGCTGTTTTTTGTTACCGATGCACCTGCAAGTTAGGCATCAACTACGTGGCCTCTTTCAAACTATTAGTTGTCTCGCGCCGCTTCGAAAGCTCACATCAGGGTTTATTGCCAGGAGGACATGCAAAGTCAACACAGACCGAGCGAGGGCTGAACCCACATCTGTTCCCACTGCTCAGACATTGTGGGAGCACTGTGCTACTAGCTGTGCCACCACGCTGCCCCTATAACACACAGCCAATACTACATAAAAAAACGTGTTGTCTCAGAAACGTTGAGAGATGCTGCCCAACCCTCCCTCTCCTTCAATCCCTCCGTTCCCCCCCAATAACTTGTATACCGTAACTTCGTAACACAAGCTACAGGTGTATTTCAGCGAGGTGTTCATCTTTGGGTGGTACGGCGGCACCACTGGTCATGCAGGTGGCCTCGCGGTTCCTGGGCTGTGGGTTTGTACGTGGATTCAAATGCGATTCAGTCTGTGAGTTGACGTGTTCTCCCCATGTTTGCGTGGGTTTCCTCCCGCAGTCCGAAGGCGTGTGTTTCAGGTTATCTCGTGGCTCTCAATTGCCCTTTGTGTGCGTGTATGAGCGAAACAAGTGTGCGTGATTTCCCCAACATGGACCGGTGTCCCATCCGAGGTGTACCTGCCTCACGCCCTATGCTTTTGGGACAGATTCCAAACCAAGACCAGCACTGGCCAAGCAGTTACTGATAATGGATGGATGGACGGTACTGATTATTGTTTTTCTGCGCGTTCCAACCGTTGAGGGTTTGCAGAGTCCCAAAGAACATGGGCCAAAATATATATTCTTTCGTAATAAATTATTTTAAGGTAATTTGGAAAAGTATTGCTTGTAGTCTTGCTTTTTACTACCTAGCTCTTGTGGTACTCGCTTGCTCCGTAGCTGCCTGCTTTGCCCTTCCTGCCTCTGCTCCCTTCTGCAAGTCTTTGCTCTTCTTTCTGTCTCCTTCTTTTTCAGCAAAACTCTAAAGGTCAAAGTAATTGATGACGAGGAGTATGAGAAAAATAAGAACTTCTTCATTGAGATCGGGGAGCCGCACCTGGTGGAGATGAGCGAGAAGAAAGGTGGGGCGTCCGTGCCACGGGGCTCGGCCGCGGCCGTTCCGCGCACGTGCCGGCTCTTACGGGCGGCGCAAGGAGGGGCAGCCCGTCAACCTCAGTCCCAGAGTCTCTGTGCCACCTCTATAGTTAGGACCGTCGAAAGTAATGCGCGCATCTTTTTGCATCGCCTTCATTCACGTGTACTGTATTTTACACTTTGTCGGTACACAATGTTTTTGAGGCGCGACGTCATCGTGACCAACGAAATTCTTTCACGGGCACAAATCGAGGTGAGCAGCGAGCACATTTTGCACATGCCTGTCATCCTTTGATTTCAGCGAATGGAAACAAGAAAGCGCTCATTCGCTGCGTGGAAGAGGTGTCCTCGCTCATTTGAGCGATTGCCGCACGCAGGGAGAAATGAAGCACAGCCAATTCGAAGCACGCTCTGAAACCGTGACAGATAACGCACTCTAAAAATAGAATGCCTCAAACGAGCATCTTTGGTTACGCTGTCGGATTCTGAGATTTGAAGTGCGCGGTTAGGATTTTTTGTTTATTCGTTGATGACATTTGTAGACGGGGTGGCACTGGGAGACCTGTGGTTAGCAATCAGGCTGGGGTTCCCCTCCTTGCGAGCTCAAAGGAGCTACAATAAACATGCTGCAGGACAGCGGGCAGCACCACATGTGACCTGCACGTTCCAGGATCTCACAGGCTGGATGTGTGTGTGTGTGTGTGTGTGTGTGTGTGTGTATCTGTGCCTATAACACACACGATTCCGGCCACTCACAACCCCCCCGTTGTTCAATTTGTCTTGTGTCCCTACAGGAAGTCCATAAGCATTAAAATACTCGATCACGAGGAGTACCATAAGCATTCCCACTTCTACGTAGAGCTGGAGGAGCCAGTGTGGAAAAGGCGAGGATGGACAGGTGTGAGAGTACAAAAGAGCGGGGGGGGGGATCACAGCCAAGTGATGCCCGGTCTTTCCATCCTCTGGCCGCAGTCCCAGCTGTCTCTGTCCCGCTTTCTACTCTCACACTGCCTCCTTCCCTCCCGCCTCGCTGCGGTTCATTCTCCTCAGCTTCTCGAACTTTCAGCAGCCAGGCGTTCAGCGTAAAAATCACATGTCTCAACAGCGTGACCGTTAGAGCCGGATTATGGCGTGTGAGACTTGTGCTCGGATTTGAATCTTACCCGAATCTTGCTTCCTTTCTTCACCGGCACTGCTTCTCCACTGTCCGTTGAGGTCCAATGGGTGTGGAGAGGTGTTCGTACGGACGGGATCGATCAGACAAACTGGCGTCGAACTGGGACAGTCCGTGCGTTACTCTGAAATTGTTCCGGACTCTTTTGCTTTTTGCAGACTTTTTTAAAAGAATGTTGCTCTTTTGCTTCAGGAACTGAAGACATGTGGTTAAGAAAGTCACATGATTACGGTCTATATATATATTTAGTGAACAATACAATATCTGTACTATATTTATGGCAAATTGGACTGGAATGTTTAAAATCCTAAAAAAAAAGTAAAAGCTCTACACAACTAAGGATGAAAACATTTTAGTTTTGTCTAGTTTCGTGGTATTCGTACAGTGCCTTCAGAAAGTACTCAGACCTCTCTGCTTTTTCCATATTTTGTTCTTTTGTAGACATTTTAAAACAGATTGAATTCATTATTTTTTGCAATCAACTGAAACGCAATGCCCCAAAATGACAAAGTGAAACATGCTTGGCAATTTTCTTTAAAATAAAAACAGAATAGTGCAGAAAACTAGATTAATAAATGTGCTACAGAGAAAAACACTTGGCTTGGACAAATTTCTACAGTATTGTTTATACACCTTTCCATCCCAGTTGGACTGTTTCTGTAGTATTTTGTGCAGAGCAGATTTATGAAGTGATTTGATCAACGTAGGAACATTGTTGATCAATTCTTTATTTATTAGTATGTTTGGCTTTGAAAATAATTAAGGTATTATTAATCTGCAAGGTAATTGTACAGGACTATAGAAGCAAGTTTAGGTTTCTTACCATTCAAAATAAAGCAGACTGCTTACCTTTCGGTGCGCAGTTTTATTATAAGAGCTACAGACAAACAAAAAAAGTGACCGTCGATCTCAGGAGGGAATGATCCCTAAGAATCTGCACCGGAAACCTGAGCAGTGAGAGCAAGTACTAATGAAACTGCTCTCTTATTTTCCCTGGACAATAATATAAATAAATATCTGTTTCAACTCTCAGAGAACCGGGAGTAATTTTTTGGACATTTCACAGCCCGTTTAAAATCATAGACGTAAATGGTCAACAGTTTCAGTCTCTGAAGTGTGTTGACTTCAACCTGTTTTCGGGTTTATGTCTAGTAATATATTCCAAGTAGAGATTATGGCTTACATTATAAACCTGATGACGTGTAAACAGAATATGGCTTGATACCATCCATCCTGTTCACAATACAAATAAAATCTTCCTCAGATTGTCGTTTTTCAGTAGAAGTCCAGCTCATTCAGGTCACTTTTGTGCATATGCTTGCCTTTGCTTTGCCAGCAGTGTATTCTCACAATAACTTATGTTTTCTTCATTTTGTCTTTGTTTTGATCTTCATTGCTTGCATTTTTTTATACGGGCTCTTTATTGTCTATGTTCTCTTCTGTTTTTTTCTGTCAGCCCTCTTGCTGCATGAGCATGGTAAGCCTTTTTCCTTTCTTTTTCTTTTTACAGTTTCTGATCAATGAAATTCTTTCGCTGATTTTCATTTTATTTTCTCATTTGAAATTTACAGTTGCGTTTTTTTTTTTCTTTTTTCTTTCAAAAGAGCGGAAAAGTTACATCTTCAGTGTGAAATGCAGGAGTCGGAATAAATTTGTAAACATTGTGTACATTATTATCTTAGGCACAGCAATGTTGTATTATATTATTAGAAGTGAAAAATACTTTTAGTACTATGTAAACTGGATTTGTTGCCAGTTAACAATGCCAAATTGATTAATATTAACATTTAACAATATAACATTTTCAAAATGTATCATATTTAAATTGATTTCATAATACGTAAATAATGTCATTTGTAATTTATTAGGGGGGGTGTGGTGGCACAGCGGGTTTGGCCAGGTCCTGCTCTCTGGTAGATCTGGGGTTCAGGTCTTACTTGGGGTGCCTTGTGGTGGACTGGCGTCCCGTCCTGGGTGCGTCCCCTGCGTCCTGTGCTGCCGGATTCCACTCCGGCTTGCTGCGACCCCGCTTAGGACAATCAGTTTCAGACAGTGTGTGTGTGTGTGTGTGTGTGTGATTTATAAAGCCTCAGTATGGTTAACATATTGTTGTATTTAAAGTGCAGTAGGTCTATTACTAGTTTTTGAAATGTGTTTTTTTGTTATTTTTTAGGTGGATTCGTAAGGACAGGTAAGATTTTCTTTTTTTAAATATGCTTTAAACATCTGTCAGCAATTTAGACCTTGTTCATGTTTTTCTTAATCTGTTTTTCAATAGGAGAACGTCTTTATGGTAAGGCAAGTTAAAGGTTTCATGTGATACATTTTATCTGAACATAATTAAAATTTTGTTTAAACTGTTTCATGAAAAAACTAATGACACATTCGTGTTTAATAGCTAACAGTTAAAGTGCACCGGTCATAGCTATAGCTGCTTCGGCCTCTTAAAATACTGGGATATACTGTAGCTTATTAAAAGATGTACATTTTCTTTGTAAAAAAAATACAGAAGGTATTTAGTTTTGCTGACCGAATCCCTATGTCCTGAGCGAATATCATACGCTACTTACTATAAGTGAGTCCATCTCAATTGAAACTCAGAATAATGAAGAATACTTACAATAAGTCAAAATACTAATAGGTCAAATGTTTCCCATAATCAACCCCATGAGAAAGTACAGCAAGTCTATTTAATGGGCAGTTTACCTATTTAATGAACAAAACAAAGAAACTCATAATTACCTGAGCTGTCTTCTAATGATAGAAATTGAAAATCACCTTTGTCTATCATGTTAATCTTCTCTGATTGAGGCCAAATTGACTTTCACATTATTAACACTCACCTTCTTTTCTTTCTTCTGATTGAAATTAAACCATTAATCAGTTCAATTGATATTTGTCCTGGCATGCAAACATTATATGTGTGTTCAGAATGCTCCATAATTATGACAATTAATATTAACATTTTTCCTAGAAAAAGAGTTTTCAGAACAGGCATAAGAAATAAGAGGAATACAGTGCCAAGACATATCAAGCAGAGCTAATGTGTACTATTGAAAATGATGTGCAGCTAATAAATTAAATGAGGGAGCACTCATATAGTTTAACTCATATAACCTATATAATTTTGCTTAATCAGGTCAAGTCCCTTTAGAAGAATATAAATTATTTAAATTTATCAGATGTTCGTAATACTGTGCATCCAGAATTGTCCCCATTTCTCATTTTTGGTTGTTCTGGATGTTCGCAACCCAGAGTTCTTTATGTAGAAGCACTTTAAGAAAAAAAAATGTTCATACAACCAAAAAAATGGTAACAGTCACACAGAGCTGGCCTGTACATCCTCTTTCCTGGTTCTTGCACACTGTTGAGTTTTAGGCATGGCCCGCAGCCTTGAATTCTCTGACAAAGTTACTTTTCCCATTCACCGCCCCAAATATTCCACAATACATCCTGGTCTTCTCCCCTCTATATTGACCCTTGCAGTGAATTCAGTTAACGGCTATTGCTCTGTTAGGCCAAGATGTCTACAGGAAAGTTCAGGGTAGAGACAAACCCATCCCCTCCACCATAGTCTGCATTTCAGGTATCGTTTCCTTTTTATGTCATTTGCATCTCTGCACAGCACGTGGTGACACTCAAACTCAACGCAAAAACCGTGGGCCTGTGTGCACATGGAATTGAGTGTGCCGAGGTGTTTCTTGTTTACAACCTTCTGGGACAGCAGGTCTTCCAGATGGGTGTAGACTGCATCACTTCATACTTTTTACACATTAATTCCCTTCAATTTTGCTGCAGTGACACTACTTCCCCCTCCTGCACGGGCTGGGGTGACACCCTGAACCACATCCCTTGCGTTGCTAACGGTGATGTGGAGCTGTCGTCAGCGCTACAAGAAGCCTACGCCCGCATATGTCCGCATTCACCGCTTCGTGTTGCCACTACTCCACTGCTGTCACCGTTCTTCCCTGTTCACTTTGCCACACCTCTCTGCTCTTATATCAAGTGCTTGATATGAAAAGCTTCATATAAGAGATCTTCTTACTGTCTTTTCAAAGGAGAAGGAAATTTCTGCAAAAAAAAATAAATGATTTTTGTATCCTGACATCACATCTATGACCATTGTTTTTTTAATATGTCCAGTGTGATGTGCTCCTCAAGGTCATGTTTTGAAGAGCTTCATTAGCAGCAGCATCACCATTGTTTAAACATGTCTGTGTTTTCTGAAAAGCATCCAAGTAGTTGGTTGACTTTTACACATGAAAGTTAAATTGAGGATTTTGGGAGAAAACAGATGCAGAGGAACAGCTGCATTAAACAAATGGATCCAAGGTGATTCTCATGCACACTTAGCAGACGTCTTTTCAAAACGTAAGTACTGGAATAAGCAAAAGAGCGTTTCTGGTTTCTGTTATACTAAATATGTCTTCAGCTAATTGAATTCATTATCTGATTAAATGCACAAATTTGGTTTTGAAAGGGTTTGCACTGGTTGTGCCGTCAGTATTGTGTAGTGAACAGCTTTGTTTAGAAACCAGAGTTCAGGCTCAAGTCTTTTTCTTATTTTTCACATCATAACATTTCAATATTTCATAATATAAACTGGAATATGCAGCAATGTGAAAACACCAAGCAGATACTTTGCTGTGGCACTTAAATTTTGTGCACTTGAGTAACCCAACATCGTCAAAGCGTGTCTTTAGTTTTCTGCATGACAGCATAAAAAGATAAGTAACAAAATAAATGATGCAGTAAAGGTGAAAGCATTACCATACATCAGTGTATAGTGGAAACCGCATTTTCGTATTTGTTTTTGTATAGGTGTAATCGTGGAAACAAATTTGTGCGTATTCAGTTTTTGATACAGAGGTCCTAGTACTTTTTCAGCCTCTGTCATTTTTTTCTTTTGTTGAACTGTTATACCGTTATTTTATTGAAGATAGCATTGTGAGGGACTAGAACTTTGTGCATGAGTCAGTAGATGTGTTTTCTGTTGCAATCCAACGTGAGAGATTCTAGGTTGATCTGATTGCCACTATTTTCATAGCTGTAATATAAGTGAAGACTTCACAGTGGATTCTTCATTAAATTGTAATCAATTGTCATATTATTATTGCTACTGAGGGGGGGGTGTGGCGGCGTGACAGGTTTGGCTGGTGGCCGCTATGTGGCGGGTCTGGGGTTCAAACCCTGTTTGGGGTGCCTTGCGATGCCTTGCGATGGATTGGCGTGTTGTTCTGGGTATGTCCCCTCCCCTCTTGGCCCTGTGCCCTGTGTCTCTAGGATTGGCTCCACCTCACCGCGACCGCGCTCAGGGCAAGCAGTTGTTGATGTTGATTAGTTGCTATTTTTTTAAGGTTTATGGGTCTATAGGGTAATGGTGGCCTCTGTGAAATTTTCATTTTTATAAAGGTCGAAAGTAAAGAGAAGCTACTGTATACTTTTTGTATATAAAGTACATTTTTTTAAAAGAACTATAATTTCATTATCATGTGCAAAGTGTTCAGATTCTAAATTGCCAGGTTTTTGACTAAATTTAATGTCCACAATACAAATAACAAATGTAGCAGTGAATTCTGAACAACAAGCATGTGATACTGTAAAATGTTAAGTATTGTCACAGAAACGTTGCCATGGAGACACAGTTAACTCTTCAAGTAGCAGGGAAACATCATGTTAAAAGAGCACTCTACAGATTATGTTTTCATTAGTCTCCACTTTGCTTTGTTTTTATATTTGAAGGGACAGAGGGAAGAACGATTAATGTCCACTTTTTCAAGAAATGTAGAAATTGGTGCCTCCTGACTAATGATACTGAACTAGATATTAACACCAGAGTAAAATGGGAAAACGATCAGTATCCATGAATTTAGCAGGCAATTTTAATGTAGCCCAAGATGAAAGAACAAAGTCCAACGGGTAAGAACAAAGTGATCAGTTTATTGGTGTTTTCTATATGGCGCATGATCCTCAGTAAAGTTCTGCTGCAATCAGTCAATTAATTTCAGTTCCGAAAGAGTTTAAATCTGAAAATTCTAATGAAGATGGACTGCTTCGATGAACTACCAAGTTTGAACAAAGCCAAAGATACCAATACCACAGATGAAGAGGCTTTAGTTATATGTTACTTCATGATAGTCTGATACCAGATTCCAGAGTTTTGCTCTAAAATTTTTAATAATACATGACTCATTGAGTCTTGAAAAACTAAAATGAATTTTTCTTGGAATTAATGTTTATGGACCTAAATCATTCTTCCCTCTCCATCTTTATTTACTTTGCTCTTGCTTGGATGACCCCAAAACATGCTGGTAGGTACTGCTGAAGTGTCGTTCGGTGGTTCTGCAATCTGCTTAATGACCTCTCTTGGCAGAAAACGAAGAGAAGGAGGAGCATCTCACACCAAAGGAGGAGGAAGAGAGGCGTGTAGCTGAGATGGGCCGGCCAATATTGGGAGAACACGCAAAACTTGAAGTCATTATTGAAGAGTCATATGAATTTAAGGTATTGTGCCTCTGTCTTGTTTTAAGTATTCCTTAACTGTAAATATTCTTCAGGCAGGCAGCCTTGAGTTCTCAAAATAGAACCACACTTGAAAGCATATACCTTGAAATTCCAAATGGGACTCCACGGTGACGGCCTTCAACTTTAATTGTGTCCAATCTCCTCACGCTAGTATGCTATCTGTCTACATCTAGACATTGTGGAGCTCAGCTGTCAACAACTCAAGTTCTCTGATCGGGGAGATGTTGTTCTTGAGTTCTGCTGAAGCCTGACCTAGTGATGACTTGCAGTCTTATGTTTGCAACACTCATTTTTAACTCACACACACACACACACACACACACACACACACACTGTCAGAAACTGCTTGTCCCAAGCGGGGTCGCAACAAGTTGGAACCTAATCCGGCAGTGCATGGCTGGATGGGGAGGGGACACACGCAGGATGGGATGCCAGTCCGTCATAAGGCGGCCCAAGCAGAACTCGAACCCCAGGCCTGCCAGAGGGCGGGACCCAGCCAAGCCCGCTGCGCCGCTGTACCGCTGCCCTCCATCCCCATCATTTTTAACTGAACAACACAACTGAATCTCTTTAAAAAAGACCTTTGTTGTGAGATTGTTCAGCAGTACTCTAGATATTTAAAGATTAATATTGAAAACTATGCATTAAAAGTTTAAAAATGTACTTATTTTTCCAAGTGCCCTGTAGATTCTTGGGAGACATGCTTGAGAGTGACACTATTAAAATTCCAGTTTTATGGTTAATAATGTGAAATCTGGGTGGGGCAATAGGAAGCATCGTGGTTAGAGCTGCTGATTTGGGCTGGCAGGTAACATGTTTAAATCCCGCCTCCTGCAGGAGAACCCCTGAACAAGGTACTTCCTTTAAATGTCTCCTGTAAAAATTATCCAGGGGTGTCTTCTGTGACTTGCCATCCTACTGTTGCCCTAACAGAGGACAAATTTATAAAGGCAAAAAAGTGCTCACAAGGTTGGAAGATGACAGTCTAGCAGGAGATACTGTGTTAAAACTAACACAAAATTAACCTAGCACAGAAATAACGATTAGTTAACAATTATTGATTTTATACTGGCATAAAAGAGTGATTGAAACACTGAAGTGACTGAAACATTCCAACTTAGATTTGTTTTTGTATTTTATTTGTATTCAGACCTCAGAATATGCATCAGAACGCCTTGATGAAATGTCATTAAAATCTCGAACCAAGCTGAAATTGGTTGAGTACTTGAAATATTACTAAATATGCATTAGTCCGCTGTCTTACAGCACACTGTATCACATTGATGTTCTCTTTCTCTAAAGAACACGGTGGATAAGATGATCAAGAAGACAAACCTGGCCCTGTTGGTTGGAACAAACAGCTGGAGAGATCAGTTTATTGAAGCCATCACTGTTAGTTCTGGTAAGCTTCCTTGGCATTTTGTTCATAAGAAGCTAATAGTGACTTAGTGTCAGTCAGAGGTGTGTAAAGTAGTCAAAAATAGCACTCAAGTAAAAGTATTGTGATTTAGGGGTTAGGGTTAGGGTTAGGATTAAAATATCAATTCACTTCAATATAAATGAATCATTTTAAGGTCTTCAACCACTAGAAATATTAACTTTGATCAGCAGTTTCAGCTGAAGGAAATAATATATGCGTGTATATTTTCAATAAATAAAATGTACTGTGCCAATTAGATTAGACATTGAAAAATAAGCGGTCAAACACCAATAAAAGGCTATGGTCTCTTATTAATTAAACATTATTATTTTGACAGTTTTGTCCAAGACAACTTACAATATCAGGTTTGGATACTAAGCTATTTAATTATTTACTTATTTACTGTATACTGGAACAATTCAGGGCAACTACAGCAGGAGTGGGAGTTCAAACTTGTGCACTTTGGTTGCAAGATAGTGGCTCTAACAATTTAACGAACCAATTAACTGGCATCTTGAGGTTACAAGTGATTTTCCCAAACCACTACTCTACCAGCCGTTTCACAACAAGACAATCCAGACTCTAAGTATAGGGTTGGTCCCCTGTTGTCATCTTGCGTTCCTCAATCAGTTGGACAGATGTGATAGTTATAGCTGAATAGTGGTTTACTTAGAACTTGAAAATTAGTAGCAACTATTGGCACACACACAAGTCATTTTGCGTAGCTGATGTTGACATTGACTTTCTGGATAGTAAGTACACAGAATTTGTTGCTTGTGTAACCAGGGTGCAAGGAGGAGAGTCACAAGAGCCAAGCGTTTGCATGTCAGGCATGGTGGCATAGCAAGTAGTGCTGTTGTCTGATAGTGTCTGGGTGGTGCAAGAGGGTGGGTTCAATCCCCCCTTTGTTTGTGTTGCCTCTGTACAGGTTTCCTCTCCCAAACCAGAGATGTGTGTTAAATGAACTGGTGACTCTAAGTTGCCCATAGTGTGGGCTGGAGAGAGAATGTGTTCCACTGGTGTGGAGATGAGTGACTCATTATAGGCAGAGTATTTGTTATTGTAAGTCACCTTGAGTGAGACGTTGTGGGCTGAATGCTACCTAGGTAGGATTCATCTGAAGTCCCTTTGGAGACAAGCATCTGCTAAATGATTAAATGTGGATGTCATGGCCATATATGTGCTCTGCAAGAATGATATCTCTTTAGTAAAGCTCTAGGAGTTCACACTTTTTTTCAGAAGAAAAAAATACTTTTTTCAAATAAAATGGAACAATTTGAGAATAAAAGTTTTTAGGATTTTGAAAATAGCAGTTTAACTACTATGTGAAATTAATCCAAACGGTATTGCTGGCATTAGGACAACACTACTATACTGTAAAATGCTATACACGACTACTACTACAAAATACTTTAGTACTACAGTATTTTATGAATCTCATATTGCTTCATTCACCATCTCTGTTACTTTCCCCAGCAGCATCAATGGCAAAAAACACATTCTGTGCATATATAGATACAATATACTACACAAACTCTTGACAAATTTTAAAGGCTTGGGCAAGAAATAAAAATATTATGGTGTTCATTACACTTTACACACACACACACACACACACACACACACTGTCTGAAATCGCTTGTCCCATACGGGGTCACGGGGAGCCGGAGCCAAACCGGGCAACACAGGGCAAAAGGCTGGAGAGGGAGGGGGAGAGGGGACACCCGGGACGGGACGCCAGCTTGTTGTAAGGCACCCCAAGCGGGGCTCAAACCCCAGACTCACTGGAGAGCAGGACCCGGTCCAACCCACCACGCCACCGAACCCCCGCACCCCCCTACACTTTACCCAGTGATTACAATATACTTTTTAAACATGACATACCTGTGACACATTGAACATCGTTCTGGATTATGGAAAAAAGGGGCTTTTCTGAGCTGAACTCAGGTTGAAAGGCCCTTTGGTTCACTTCTTAGTAACAGTTTGCAACTCATCCCTGGTTCGTAGGTGAAGATGACGACGATGACAGATGTGGCGAAGAGAAGCTACCATCCTGGTTCGACTACGTGGCACACTTTTTGACTGTGTTCTGGAAAGTGCTCTTCGCCTTCGTGCCACCTACAGATTATTGGAACGGCTGGGCTTGCTTCGTGGTGTCCATCTCTATGATTGGCCTATTGACAGCCTTCATTGGGGACCTGGCCTCTCACTTCGGCTGCACCATTGGCCTAAAGGACTCTGTCACAGCGGTGGTCTTTGTGGCCCTGGGAACTTCTGTACCTGGTAAAAAACCTCCTCAATTATCTGTTGGTGTGGGCTAATGCCATCAACTTATTAGTCACATATACTGTAGTTTTCCCATAAATTTGCTATCTCTTAATTTAAATGGTACTAGGGAAATGGGAAGGGATAACATATACTGTCTATATATAGAAAAAGTTTAATAATGAGAACTTATGTCAGTCAGTAGAAGTAAATATCAGTATCAAATGAAATTGCAGCATAGCTCATCCTTGACACACCACTTACTGAATTTAAAACTATTATTTATCATGCAGAGGATGCAGGTTTGGTGGATCCAGATGTGTAGTATTATTTATAGGCTGAATAACAGGAACATAGCAGAACGCATGCGGCGGAGTATAGTATCCAGGGGACACAGAATTTAGTGCAAGACAAGGAGCAACATGATGTTGAACAGCAGCTGAGCAGACGGGCAAAACAACACTAGGCAACAACTGACAGACCTCAAATCCTTATATAGTTTGTGTGACAGTTCATACCAGTTATGGAGTTTCCTGAGCTTTCTGGGGCTCTGGCAAGGGGGTTGTCTTATGGCTGTATTTCTGCATGACTCTCAATAATGTGATGCTTTTTTGCTATTCACTTGGACCAATCCTCTGACTTTTTTAAGGGTGAATTGGGAAACCTCGGCTTATGAAAGAATCCAATAAATGCTCTGATCACATCTTATTGGTCAGTCCACTAAAGGATGGTGTCAATTTTCTGCATACAGGCAGTCCCCGGGTTAGGAACATCCGACTTATGTACAACCCGTAGTTATGAACCACTCCCTATAAAGCCTATTATGTTAAAAATCTGAGTTGCATACAATGATTCGTAATAACAACTGCTTTGTGACATGCATCAAAACATTGTGCATCTACAGCGCTTTGTCAGCTCGTGGGCACATGAGCCCGAGGTAGGGCAAACTTCCTTCTTTTCAGTTGAACACGTTGCTCTTAACAGTGACTCGTGTGTTACTATATTTCGCTTTAATTTTTTTGTTTTTACCCTTGTAAGCATGGCACCAAAGTGTAAATGTGATGCAAGTGATGATGATGCATCAAAGAAGGAAAACGATCATGATTGAAACTATAATTGAAACAATAAAGCAACTGGAAAAAGGTTAAACACCAACTAACAAGTTTCTTTAATGTTTTTATACCTACACATACACACATTCTCTCCCTTCTCCTCCTCTCTCTCGCTCTCTCTCTATTATAAATACTGTACTCACACACACACACACACACATTTTCTGAACCGCTCGTCCCAGAGGGGGTCGCGGGGAACCGGAGCCCACCCGGCAACACAGGGCATAAGGCCGAAGGGGGAGGGGACACACCCAGGACGGGACGCCAGTCCATCGCAAGGCACCCCAAGCGGGACTCAAACCCCAGACCCACTGGAGAGCAGGACCTGGTCCAACCCACTGCGCCACCACGCCCCCCCTTAAATACTGTACTAACATTTATAATTATTATCGCTATGTCTCTCTGTTATAAATACTGTAGTTATTATTATTATTATTATTATTATTATTATTATTGTGTGTGTATGTTGAAGATGTTTTAGTGTATCTGGAAGTGTTTCTAGAATGTTTTTTATGCACAGAAAGGTACACTACGTACTATATACTAAGAGTGAGACGTTAGACTGACGTTAGATACCCACCATACTTTACTCTTGCGACTTGTGTACAAATTCAACTTAAAGACAGACTTAGGAACAGAACTCGTTCATAACTGGGGGACTGCCTGTGTAAGGAAGGAAGTCATGATTAGGCACTTTTGTTCTGCAGTAATTCCACCTCATAGTTGACATTCTCAAGTCTATCAGGTGAATATTTTTATTGATAATGCCAAAAAGTAGTATTGTCCTTTATCAGGAAGGTAAAAATAACTGTAACCTTGCTTGGTTCTTGTTACTTGAGAAATATTTACCTGACTTATTGCCATAATTTAATAGTGTTTTAATGTACTTCTCAAAATGTTTTGGTGGTTAGGGTAAGGATTCCTTTATACTGGTTTCTTGGCCTTGAGAATGGCATTTGCTTCAGGCAAAGTAATGCTTTGTTTCAAGGTATTTTTCAATAAATTTCAGTTAATTTGCATCTCTAATTAAGGAAAAAAAGGTGAAATTAAAGTTTTCCCTCACTTTCGTAATTTTTTACAAATGTCATTCCACAGGAAGAGACATCAGTTCAGCTGCATTAGAAGGAAATTTATCACATACAGGGTAAACATCTCATAATTTGACTGAATTTTAGCTGTGAAATCTCCTGTTCAAAATTAATGTAAACATGAATTAGCCATTTGGTAAAACAGCCAAAAATTAAATCATTACACCTTCTCCCATCCAGTTTACTTTTGTCAGCCTTACACTAGTTATTCTACACAGCACACACACTGCCTACAACCGCTTGTCCCGAGCGGGATCGCGGCAAGCCGGAGCCTAACCCGGCAGCGCAGGGCACAGGATCGAATGGGAAGAGAACACATCCAGGGTGGGACACCAGTCTGCATCAGGGCACCCCAACCAGGACTCAAACCCCAGGCCCCCCACATGGTGGGCCCCCATCAAACCCATTGTGCCACCATGCCCCCTGCCATAATTACTGAGAATCTAAAAATAAAAAAAACCTTCGTTAGGATAAATCCAATCTTGCTTTTGGTCCTAAGCAAACTTTTGGTGCGCCAAGACAGTTCATAAATAAGACAAACCAGTAACTTTATTTTGAAGCATTTTACAGTGAACCAGGAATTCATAGGAGAGGAGGTTAGAAAATGGTAAAGAAATGATGTTTTGTGTAGTTGTCCAGTTCTTTCTAACTGGTTTACATTTACTTTACATTTATTCATTTACCAGCCGCTTTTCGCCAAGGCAGTATGCATCTCACCGAAAAATACAATGAGTGTATTATATCAATATGTATCTTTAAATCTGACAAACACAACAGTAAGAAAATAGAAATGCATGCACACAACTAAATACAGTCCGACGGCGATAGGCTACGGCACATAGCAGGTGTGCTCACGTACCACAAAGTAAGTTCCAAATTTTCATTAATTCCACAGAATTATGATAGACTTGTTAGCTTTTGTAGTGAAAGTCAGTCACTTGAGTTAAACACATTTATGGATGGAGCTCTAATGAAGTAGATATTCCACTAAAAAAAATAAATAAATAAAGTAATGAAGTTTAAAGTAAAAAAAAAAAAAATTAAAGTTGTTTCTTATGTGTAAACCTGTTAATGCCCACTGTTGGTGGCCTTTGATCCGAATGCTCTTTTAGCCCCACCACATTACTGACTCGCATGATTTTTGTGCTTTTAGCTCCAATCCCTTTTTCAACTGACAAAGGAATAGTACATAACATAGGATTACATATCAACACATGGGTCACAGCAAAACATGAAATAATACGGAACTGTGCATTAACAATTGCAAAAATGTTGTTTTGAACAGTGTTTCCTGCAACAGTTTACTACTTTTCCCTTACAAAATTAACTTAATTTGGAATTTGGCCAAGGATGCCTAAACTTTTGCATAAAAGTGTAGGTGATGTGAACTATGCCCAGCACAGTTTTAGAGTGTCACTAGAAATGACATCCTTTAGTCGTTGTGTAACATTATCTCTTGAATTGAGTCATTAAACGGAGGTGTCTGAAATGTCTACAGATTTTTTACTTTAATTGTGTGTGTGCCGAACTGAACAAAGAAAAACACAAGACCGTCAAAAGTAATACAGCTGGAGTAAGTAAGTGAGTAAGTGAGAACAGGTCAGTATATCCATGCTGGTCTATGAGCAGATCTCAAATATACGAAAGTACAAAATAATTCCATATATACATTCTGCAGTTTTGATGGCTTCCGGAAGCTTGCTTCAGGAAGAATGTAGCAATGTTACTTAAAGGTCGTTCACCCTGAAGGTTTCTGGATAACATCTCAAGCAAGATGCTTAACCTAAGTTGCTTCACTGAAACATGGTAAAAACTGTCACATTTGATAATTAAACTTTGTGGGCCTTGTGACCAAAGCTGTCTGTGTCCTGGCTTATCTGGCTTTAATTTGTAGTGAGGGAGGAGGCTTGAAAGTGTGGCATTTGGGGAGGTTGGGGTAGGCATCTGCATCACCTCTAACAATGTGCTTGGACGGGCTAAAAAGAAGCAGTTATGAGCTGTCATAGCTAGGATACAGAGAAAGCTAGGATCAGTAAAAATCTGATTTTGTGAAATCAGGAAGCAATCAATTTAAATTTTCATGGAAATGTAATTTTAGTTATACACTGCAGAACCATACATTTTTAAATCACTGGTAAAATAGCATTCCCTGATATTTGTAAAAGCAGTACCGGGTGTCTTGGATTTCACAGGGGATGGCATATTGTTATGATTTATTATGACACATTTTGTGTTGATAACAATCTGCCAAGAACCTATTAAGAGTCACAAAAAATGTATATTGGCCAAATGAAAGTTTTTTAAAAAATTATGCATTTCTGTATTCGTGAACACGATTGCCTCATTTACTGTATTTATTTATTTATTTCCAGAGATGTGAATTTTCAATGAGGTATAAAATGGACTTTGTTTGGGTCACTACATTGTCAAAGTCATGTGGATAAAAAGAAATATGCTATCACTTTAATGATTTTAATTACACACACACACACACACATTGTCAGAACCGCTTGTCCCTTACGGGGTCACGGGGAACCGGAGCCTACCCGGCAACACAGGGCGTAAGGCCGGAGGGGGAAGGGGACACACCCAGGACGGGACGCCAGTCCACCGCAAGGCACCCCAAGCGGGACTTGAACCCCAGACCCACCGGAGAGCAGGACTGCGGTCCAACCCACTGCGCCACCGCACCCCCGATTTTAATTACACACCGTGTAATTCGAAACATCTAGTGTGTGGAATGCGAAAACCATTTTCCGATAGAAATGCTTTTCTTGCTGTTGATCGGAGAACGCTTGTTACAATTATTGCATATCTCCCTGTTCCCTGTTCTCCAGACACATTCGCCAGTAAGGTTGCAGCTTCCCAGGACCAGTATGCTGATGCTTCCATCGGCAACGTGACAGGCAGCAATGCGGTGAACGTGTTCCTGGGCATCGGACTGGCATGGTCCATCGCCGCAATCTACCACCACAGCAAAGGCCAGGTGTTCCGGGTAGACCCAGGCACGCTGGCCTTCTCTGTTACCCTCTTCACCATCTTCGCCTTCATCTGCGTGGCCGTGATCCTGTACCGGCGGCGGCCGGAGATCGGGGGCGAGTTGGGTGGACCACGGACTGCCAAGATTCTAACCACTCTGTTGTTCTTTGGTCTGTGGCTCATGTACATCCTCTTCTCATCCTTGGAGGCCTATTGTCATATCAAGGGCTTCTAAAGGAGCACCACGATGGGGAGGAGGGATGGGAAATGCCAGGGTGGGACTGGAACAAGCTGCAAACAAAAGAAGTTCAGGAGAGTTAAAAAAGAAAAAGAAGCAGCTGAACTCTTCGCACTTTTTTGTTTGCATTCTTTTTCTGCCCCTTAACCCAACTCATCTCATCCTCTTTGCCTGCTGAGGGGTCAAATATGCTTAATCATGGGGAGCACTCTGTTAACTAAAGTGAGAACTTAACAGTTAGAAAGAAATTAAATCAGTCTTGATTAATGATAAATATATGTCTTGAAATAAAAAGTAAATTACATTGCAAAAACAAACTAATGTAAGGCCATATTAATATTAATTTTGACAAGCGAAGCAGCCGATGGCGTGGTGCTTCGAGCTGATACTTTTGAATCCCAAGGTTGCCGGATTGAATCTCACCTGCTGCTGTAATACCCTTGAACATGGTACTTATCCTGAATCGCCCCGGTAAAATTACCCAGCTGTATAAATGGGTAAATAATTGTAGGTAGCTTAACATTGTAAGTCTCTCTGGAGAAAAGTGTCAGCTAAATGAATAAATGTAAATGTATGCACTGTCAAAAACCCTGATGAATCTGAAATTTGAATGAAGTTGCTTCCGAGGGTATGAGATTTGACAAACACGTTCTTGGTACACTCTCTCCCCTACTTACGAATGTCTGAGTAACAAACTTTTCACTGATATAAACTCTTCTGACAAGTGCTTAGTATTTATTAGTTTCTGAAAAACACTGCTAGCTTACCGGTCCAAATCGTGCGCCAAAGCGACATCCGCATTTTTGAAAAGAGGGAAGAAGCTGGAAAAAAAGACAGAACCCGAAGAAGATGTAAATGTCGGTATGCCTTCTACATCTGCTAGTTTTAATTCTGTCAACGAAGTGCTGCCTCTCCATCACCCTCCACCTCCACGTAATACCTCCGGCTCCGAATCGACGCACAGTTTTCTACTCTTCAAGACAAATGACGTACAATTTACATGGTTTCTTATTATTGCTTATAATTATGCTTTTATTTCCTATTATTATGCTTGTATTGGGTATTAGTGAATTCGTGTGATGCGCACGGATAAAGAAGGCTGCAGGAGAAAACCAGCACCCTTGTCTAGCTCTGGGTAGGGTTCTTTATTGGGCTTCTTTATTTACAGCATGTCATAAATACTCCCGTCGGGGGCTCGATGGTGTAAACGTTCCAGTGGTTGCATTCTTGTTGACCCAGGTATGGGCATGAGTGGTCCCAACTCATCACAGTGAGGGGCAGTCTTCCCTGTCTCTACCTGCAGCCTGCTGAATGGGGGAGAGTCCACTGTACCACTCGGTTTCCATCCCAAAAACCCCTCTATTGCCTCCCTGTAGGCCTTCTGTCCACTCGGTTAATAAGGGAATCTATTTCCGGTGCTGGTTCTCCAAAGTTCTCCACCTCAGAGTAAACAAAGAGTTTTTCACCAGCAGAGAGAGCAGTACAGATGCAGACGTGTGATTTTCAAAGCACCGTCGCTTATTCCAATACCACCGTTTTTGCCGGCGCACATTACGCTAGTAGCTGTATGTGGAATTGACGACGAACCCCTTGCTCCTCTGAGCTTGTGAAATGTTCAAGTCACGAACTAACCCTCAGGCTCATTTAAGTTCATAAGTTGGGGAGCAACTGCATTTTTCCCATTAAACGTTTTTTTTTTTTCTCAGATTATTTCATAAGAAGCACTTATAGTTTTAGGCATGAGCAAAATGTGCCTTTTCATCATGAAACCCTTTAGAATTACGTACATTGCAGAGTTTTCTTAAAGCTTAGATTTGACTGTGCTGTAACTGAATTTCTTTTATTTTCACTTCAATGCCTATGGACAAGAGGGGTGCGGTAGTGCAGTGGGTTTGGCCAGGGCCCGTTCTCCAGCGTGTCTGGGATTCAAGTCCTGCTTGGGGTGCCTTGTGATGGCCTAGTGCCATCCTGGGTGTGTCCCCTCCCCCTCCAGCCTTGCGCCCTGTGTTGCCGGGTTAGGCTCTGGTTTGCCATGACCCCGCTTGGGACAACTGGCTTCAGACTGTGTGTGTGTGTGTGTGTGCATATGGACAGTGCACATTTAAAAACATTTTGTGTAAATGCCACTAACATCCACTTAAATACCATAAATATTTAAATATAGTTGCTAGATAATGTAGCAATAAGTTTTACATACATAGGCAGCATGTATTATTATGATTGTTATTATTATTATTATTATTGGCGTAGAAGTATTAAAGAAGTTTGCTAGACGTTTTTGCCTATAGAAGGGGAAAGAGGATTAATGGGAATACGAGCATTCTGTGAAGCTGAGGTGTTCATTTCTCCCGTGAGGAAAAACGTACACAATTAGGGCTGGAAAAACTGTCAGTTGAATGCAGGCTGACTCCAAAACGAATGCATGACAACTATCTGTTCTCTGTTGTTCCAGCTGGTTTAAGCAGTGCCATGATGTCTTCTGTAACGAAGTCCAACTTTGACTGGATCCTCCCCCGCTCCACGCACTCTGTGGTGTATCAGCGCTCGTAGAATTTTTGGTTACCCCCCCGTAACTTCATACGCCGTATTAATACATTTTTTATTCGTGTTAATGCACAGCTTATGAATACAGCAGGCTTGTGAGGCTTTTCAAAGACTTACCTAGTAGTGTACCGTTGCCGATCTGAGGATATACTCATATTCTACATAGTTTATGAAGACATTATGCATAATTTATAGAGATGTAATGAGAGTATTTGTGAGTTAATGGGTATTGACAAATGCAGTATGAAAAACTTAAAATACAAAGTGCTCTGCATTTTGGCTTTGCGATTTTCAAAACTGAACCATAAATTGTTTTCATTGTGATTACAGGACTTTTTTTGCACCTGCTCAGTGTATGTAGCCGGGTGTTGGCCAGAAGTATTTAGAGATATTTAAAGCTTTTCCCCTTTTTGCCTCGCTGATTACATTTTAGTCTGTTTATACTCCAGTCCTCACCAGGAGAAGGGATTTGAAAGTGGATGGATGGGTGGGAATGGATGGAAGGAACCTGTCTGTACACATATACTACGGTTCTGTGGTTGCGCAAGGGTATTTTTGACCACCTGCTTTAGCTGCAGTAAGTAAAAATGGAAGAGTTCTGGTCAGAGTAGCAGAATGTTGCGAAAAGGAAAGTCAAAGCTACCGGGCAAAGTGACGTATGCCGTATGACGCGGAGATGCACGAAAGACTAACCGCTATCGTGTCTCTTACTCGTACCTAAAATACATTAGTCACATGGATCTATTGGCACTCTGGTTTTGGAATTCTTGTTTCTGATATTTTTATCACAGCTCTTGCAACATGAATTCAAGCTTATAAATGGAATATGATGGATTAGCATAAAAATAAGTGCTCAAATTTTTTGCCTAAGGGTGTATTTTCAGTGGGAAATCAAATGCAACCAGGTTAGTGAATTAAACCTAATGTGATGTTTCTTAATAAAACTAGACTATGTTCAGATATCAGTTATGTAAAAGTCACTGATGAGATTTTTTCAAAGTGATTTTATTAATAATACTTGATTTCAGTGAGTGTTTAAATTCCAAATCCTTTCTTCTTTGCTGTGAATTAGCTTTTCAGAAACAGTTACGAAAAAGCTTCATAACAACGGTCAAATCTCTGGACTCTAGTTTAGTGAGCTCAACTGTATTTTAACTTTTAATTTAAATGTTACTTTACTTTATTTACTCATTTTTTATCTAAGCCAGTGAAAGGCAGAGCATGCATGCGCTCTAAAAGTTCATGCCAGCTTTTTTTGTCTCAAAGAAAAAGACAAGGAGACTTTTCTTGTAACAGCAGAATAATGTATAATATAATGTTCGTATCAATTGTGCGTCTTTAAATGAAATACAAAGATTTGACCTTGACCGTTGCGTACATTGACCTAAGTAACGGAAAGGAATAAAAGAAACAGTTGTGTGAGAAACAAGCGCACATGCCACCTTCTGTTACTGCAAAGATGTTGGAAAGTCACCCTGCACAGCTTCATGTCACTGTTGTGTGCCTGCATAGTCTCAGGGTACTGTCTCTCTGTCTCTCCCCTCTCTGCCGTGCCCATTTTTGGGAATGTTAACATGATATGAGTAAACACTGCATGAATGAAAACATGACTGTATATACAAAGCAGCAGTCCATTCACTAATGTTAAAGGAGGCTCAGATGCCATGTGAAGCTGGATTAGACTGTTTGTATTTTATTTTTTCCAGCAATGGTGCATCTGTAAAAAGAACATGTCACTTTGATGGCAGAGCATGCTAAATATTTTAAATAGGCAATATATGGCATTCATAAAATTTAAAAAATTAACACTTGTTTGTATTTGAGCAAAAAAAAGGAAAAGGCTTCACTTGCAGATATGTATATTTTTGGCAGCCTGGGAACTGTGTACATGGAATGATATTTTGTTATCGCCAATTTAATGTACAGTGTACAGTGGTGCATACAGAGTGAGGTGAGAAGCCTTCATAGTATAAATATATAATTTAGTATATTTATTTCAGAACCCTTCTTAACACGAGAAAAAAATTGCTTTTTTTCTCTAATAAGTCATGAAAATATGGGTGTGATGTGTGTATTTTACTGTATATTTCTTTTAGATTTGGAGTTTGCGCTATGGGACGACAATAGTGTCTCTTCGCAATAGTAGCACAACTAGATATTTAAGTTGAGTTTAAACACTACTAGTCATTTCAGGTCCTAGTAGAGGCCTGGAATTTGAGACTTTTTTTTTTTTTCTTTCAATTGAGGGGCCAGAAAGGACACACTGACAAATGACACGTTATACACTGAGAACATTTTATTTTCTACCTTTCGCACAGTAAGAAATCTTTGACATAGGCCTGTTGAATACGTAACACTACTGTAACATCATATATTTATCTGTCATTTTTATTAGGTACATGAGTGAAACATACACTCAGGTCATTCCACATGTACTGTGTTCCCATCTTTCTGCTGTGGAGCACTGAAGTCTCTGAAGGCGCGATTGATCAGCAAAAAGAATTCAGATGTCCTTGTTTATGCTAGCGCTGTCTCATGTCACTCGAAACGGACTTCTTTTTAAACTTTGCAAACTTTGTTTTTACTGAATCGGTTCTGCATCTTCCTGTTGAAACTGAGTTTTATTTGCTTTATTTTAACTTTCTTTTTCCAATGTTTTGCACTTAAACAATAGGAAGGAAATACACAAAGTGATACATTGTACACTTGGCACAAAATAAACTTTTGGATATCCTACTTTAGAGACAAATGACTGCAGTGCCTGAGTACATGAAACACAAACTGTCCCCATATTGTGGAACTTGAGAATCATAAGTAGATTAAATTGCCATGAATACAGAGTAATGGGAATCTCGGTCTTAGATCACTCTGCAGAGAAAACATTTTGATGCTTGATTGCTCACAGTGCAGTGAGTACTTTATATAAAAAGCAAATACCTTAAGAACCTTACTAAGAGGGTAATTACTATCAGAATGATGTGTACCTATTTTTTACTAGAAGTCTGCCGATTGTGTTGGAATAGAGGAAATAAATGTTGAATAAATGCTCTCATTTTCAACCTTAATGAAGCTCTCCTTGATGACACAACAAATGAATGGTCTATAGATAAATGCAAAAAATATTATCCTTCTGTGTCCCAAATTATTTAAAAGCAAATTTTTACCTAACTATTAAGACCTACATTTGTCTGTAATTACAGCGGTTTTATCTGCTGCAGTTTGTTCTGTGGACTCAATGTATTGATTGATTATCAGAATGACTGAACCAAAATAAAACAATAATAATGACATTATTAAAGGTTTTTTTAAAGATGTTTAAGTCAGTTAAGAACAATAACTACATGGGACAGATATAGGTGGTGGTGAAATTTCGGAAACACCGTAGGAAAAAGGAGTTTCACTCAGGAGTAACTAAATTACAATGACAGATAGAGCTGTGAAGGTGAGGCATATTACGTTGATTGACAATTAGCAGTGCGTGTCAGCAATAAAAGAGGGCTGACAATTAGCACTTATATACTCAGTAGTATGTGAGCTTTCAAAGGAGCATAAAACAACTAATAGTTTAAAAGTGGCCATATAGTTGATGCCTAACTTGCAGGTGCATCGGTAACAAAAAGCAAATGGTTTAATGTGTCAAGGGCAACAGTCTCAAAAATAATGTGAGCACATTCCAGACATGAGCAAAGTGCGTTGGCAGAAAGGAACGATTGTAGCAAGTCAAAGCTTGGTAACAAACAGACCGACACATCACCGGTGGATGAGAAATGCCATGAAAGTACAATTTGATTGGACTGCCAATCGAAACCGCTTGCATCCAAATTCAACGCACAAAGACGTGTAACCTGGAGTAAGGAGCGCAAAAGCTGGACCCCTGAACAATGCAAAAAAGTAATAATGGTCTGGGGGGGTCACCTTTCTCCCTCGTTCCTACGTGTGGATCTGTTTTCCATCTGGTCCGCCAGGAAGGACTCCAGAGCCGTACGGCGTTCAGCCAGGGGTTTATGAGTGTCGCCGCAGCTCGCCGGGCCTTTCGCAAGGAGAAACTCTAGAGTACCAGAGTGACCAGCCCAATCGAGAAGTTTTGTTCCGGAGCCCACTCTGTGCACAGAGGTGAGACCGCTATACGTAGCCAGTACTTTCCTGTCTCCTGCACCAGCTCCTTTGCCTGTGAGAGAGGAGACCTTCCACCTTCCTGGAGCCAGTTTCCAATGTTAGGAAATTAATTAACTGCAGAAAATTGTCCAGGCTCTGGGAACATGGAAAAACATTCTGTAATGAACTCATTATTTCTTTTGTGCTGAGAAAGAAGTGGGTATGAGTGGAAAGCAGAATTTTGATTTGTAAAGAAAGTTTGCTTGGAGAAGGGGTTTGTTATACCGCCATGAAAGCAAAGTGAACGCATTTTCCGAATAATACGGTAAATGTAATGTCTCGGGCAAATGCAGACAGTGGCGCTACCTGTCTTTATAGTGGGCTGAAATTGAGCCATGACACAGTTAGTACTGTCCTTAAACATCTCTCTTGCTCTAAAGATCAGACTTTATAACTTTTTCTGAAGCGACTATTGCAGCCTTTGTGGAGCAGCATCTCCCTCTAGTGGATTCCAAACATGAGCAGGGATTCTTCTTCTGGGCTCTATGGTGGCCAGTGGATGGGCTTCAGGAGGTCTATGAAGTGTAGGCTTCCTTTGAAAAAACAAAATAAATGAAAGGTAATGATAAAGTGTTATTACTTACAAATTTAGCAGATGCTTTGCTCCAAAGTATTTTCCAGTGACCATTATGTAGTGTTTAGCTGACACCTTTTCCATCAAGATATACCACAGTAGACTACCTTCAGTCAGTCACTCATCTACACACAAGAGGAACACACGTACAATGGGCAATTTGGAATCACCACTTTGCTTCAGACACAAGTCTTTCAACTATGGGAGGAAAGCCACACAAACATGGCAAGAAGATTGAACCCGCGTCCTCCTTTGCTGCTCAGGTGCTGTGAGACAACAGCGCTATTAATGGTGCCCTTTATAATATAACTCTGTGAGAACGTAATCAGTTTTTTAGCGCAATGAACAAATAAATACACACACACACACTTTCCCAACCGCTTGTCCCATACGGGGTTGCGGGGAACCGGAGCCTACACGGCGTGAGGGGGAGGGGACACACCGAGGACGGGACGCCAGTCCATCGCAAGGCCCCCCAAGCGGGACTCGAACCCCAGACCCACCGGAGAGGAGGACCCGGTCCAACCCACTGCACCGCCACCACGCCCCCCGAACAAATAAATATTTTCTCCAAATTTATGGACATCCTTTGCTTTTAGGAGATTCGTAAATGGGTCTGGGGCCTAGAGAAGTTTGAGCCTCTCATCTGAAGGTAAAGCAGTGATTAGTAAATACAATAAGCACAATGTTTAGTGACTGCCAGTATAGTCTGGTATTATTAGGATTTCTGTAGATAAATTCATCAGAAATATTTTTTTTGTAACATGATGACAGAATATCCTTTCAGAGGAAAGTTTTTAAAAGTGTGTTTTAGATGTAAATTTGGAAGGTTATTTCTTGAGAAGTCGCATTAAGTAGGCAGAAAAAGAGGAAACAGTACACAACAAATAGAACATGTTATAAATCATTACTTTCCATTGTACCACAGCCAGTTTGTTAATGTAAGTGTCATTAATGGGTTTTTCTGGGCTATGGGGTATTGAATTTTGGGCCTGTCATATGAAAGGGGATGGAAGTCTTGAACATATATGACCAGACTTGATTCTTTGGTCAAGTCTTGTGGTTTTTATGATACAGTGTGGTAGAGGAAAGAAGCATAACTTCATAATATGGCTACAAACTTGTCCAGACCATCGTGGTGCAGTGCAACAACTTCTATATTCAGCAGAAGTAAGCTACTGTAATCTACATAAAGTGTAGAAGAGAGGATATTACGAAGTGCTATAAAATAATTTACCCCTCAGATTACTGCAGTAATTTCTTGCAATGGTGCTGTTTTCTGGAGTGTTTTGCATTACCTTTGTTTGATTGGCAGAAAAATGTGCAGAGCTTAAGGGAATTTAAAATGTGTGAATATACTACATTGCTGCAAAAATGGAAAAATTAATGTAGGAAGTTTGGTGTATGTAGCATTGTAATTATGCTGTGAGAAATTTAACTGCTTTAAATGATAGTTCAGCAACTGAATATCTCAAAATTACGCTTTGAGAAAGTGATCTTTTAAAAATCTTTGAGAACTGCGGCAAAAGGCTGTGTTATGGAAAGTCACAACTGTATTTAACTTAGCCTGAAAACCGACTAACAGTTTTGCTTATACTGTGGGTATTTGCTCTGGAAGCCTGTTTTTATATGGTCTTCCATGAAACATGGACATGCAGAAAGTGTGAACCAAAAACAAACGTTTATCAAAAAGCACGCAACCTTTTTTCTTCCCTTTTTCTGTGTTTTGACATTGATCTCTTAAATACACGTTTAGTTTCATTTGACTGATTTTTCACTATAAAGATGAATGTGCATTGACTTCCATAACATTAATGGTGTTGCAGACCAAATGCAATAAATAAGACGGGGTTCAGGTTATTTTTTCCATTTTATTGAAATATATTTTTAGGAAGAGAACACAAACACTGTGAGATTTTCACAACTGTTCACTGCATTGGCTCAGTGCAGACAGAGGGACCTCGAGTTTTTCATGTCTGATTTTGTCTTTGTGCAGAATCAGCAAGGAAAGTTGGAGGTAATCATGCATTGGCATAAGCCGGTCCGCTGTATCTTGTGCTCGTCAGAAATATAAGTAGACATCGGACCAAACAAGTTGAACAGCTGCCCGCTGTTCTGATGTTACCTCACACGTGGGAACAAACTTCGTACACGATGCTTAGTGAACGTCTCCACAAAGACATTCTGTGACCTCTGAAACCTTGAAACCATCATTGTGTGTTCAAAATGGTCTTGCTTGTCTTTTAAAATTGTCAACCTTTGTCGGAAGGGTTTTGAGTATAAATGAGTACTTTTTTCCCAACAAAGGAAAAAGAATCACTTTTGCATGTTCTTGATGTGATCTCTTTATGCAGAAATACACAAGTGACCTGTTAAGTCCATGTTTATGAATGTCTGTGAAGAGCAGATGGTAGGTCCATGCTTCTCGAACAAAACAAAAAATGTTATCAGTTTGACACATTTGAAATACTGTTCTTTTGCACAACAATTTCCATAATGTGACCTTGAGTATTTCTAGCTATGGTAGGCATGTAAAAGACAAACAACTGAATAGATCTTAAACTTTCTCTTTTGATATATTCACAGTATTTTCATGGGAAAAACCAGTACTTGTCGATAAAACGGGTAACAGCCCACAAATACCGTATGTCATTTTTAACAAAATGTAAAATTTACGTAAATACTGTACAATGTGTCTGTGCATAAGTATGTACATGTGCACAGACAATGAATTTCTGTACATAGTTACAACAGCACAATCCTTTACATTGCATTAGCAACAGGACACTATAAAATCTGGAGATGGAACACTGAGGACCTTCCAACTTCATTGTGACACTTACTGTATTCACTGGCCTATACGGGGAAATGAACGCTGCAGAAGAGGAAGCATCAACACAGCTAGCCACGGTTGGGGAAATCATGAGTCAATAGATCACTCAAACGGAAGAATCACAGGCAGTCTTGGAGCGCAGTGCTTTGGCACGACTGACAAATGGATACGTGGTACACAGGCAGCCTGAAGCCACCGTTAGGCCCAGGCTCACCCAGGCACAGAAGATGGACCAGCTGTAGCCATGGTCAACATCAGCTGGTAGCCCATAGATGAAAGGTGGGTTCCTGGAGAGGTCATAGGAAACACTAGCCGCATAGGTGCAGAGGGAGATGGTGCAGAAGATACCTGCGGAAGTGAAATTAAGAGGTATGGCATCGTTATCAGTGTTCTGTAAATTTTAAACTACAGTCTTTTCTTACCTAAACCCTTCATAAGGAGGATTCTCATAACTCCATCACCATTATTTTCAACAGTAAACCTTTCTATGCACTCCTGAACCCTTACACTGATACCCATTTAGCACACTAAAACGTCACTGAATCCCATTTAAATGAACACAATCATTTTACTCCAATGATTAACAGTTATAACACCACATTAAAAGGCAGTTTCCCTTCATTAATTATACTCTAATACTGTATGGCTAGCTGTCTACCTGCACGCACTCAGCTATTTTGTAGTTCTTATGTACCGTACGCGCAGCGTAGGGTTTCCTCAGTACAAAGATGTCGTGGGTGGACTGGTGACTCTAAATTGCCCATAGTGTGTGACAATGTGTGTGTTCTAAATCTCCCTGCTGCTGATGTTGGGCATAAAGCCAAAAGCAGTGTCTAACCCTGTCAGCACATAGCTAATCCTTGTGGGATATGCAACAATAAATTTTCAGTTTGAAATTTATACTTTTCTTTATGTATAAGTAAAATGTAAAACTACATAATATACTGTGTACACATATACAATTATATATACGCACAGAGAAACCTATGTAAATTTCACTTGCCTAAATTCAGATTTACGTAAATTGCCGGCATACACATTATTTACGGATAGCGCTTTCATTTTACGCAAAACATCCGAAATAATGTTATGTGCAACTCGGCATAGCCAGACAAGGCAGGAAGGAACTTGAAGGAAAACGAGAACCATCTCTCAAGCGTACAGCAATTGATTTGGAGGTGAAATTATTCATAATTAGAAAGTATGAAGGTGGACAAAGATTATTGCACGTATAGCACGGGAACCAGGTTTAGCCGTATCAACTGAATACGACAGTGAAGAATGCTGCACGATAAAGGAGCATGTGAAAGGAGGAGCTAGCATGAAAACGATAACGAAGAAACATCAAGGTGCAATAAGTAAGATGGAAAAATTATAAATCATGCAACAGCGCCCTCTTGTGTGCCAGCATACTACTAGACATAAGGTAAGCATGCACAGTACAATACCGTATGTGAACTGTATGCAGTAGTCTAAATTTATGCTTTATAGAAATCTAAAAATTTATTTCATTGACTAGGCCTATGTCTTATTAAAGTATTTAAAGTCTGACCTTTACTAAAATTATATTGTGTAATTTTTTTCTACTATTACTCATGCTTTTTTATACTGTGTGTATCTGTAGTAGAAAGTAATACAAAGAATGAATAAATTTATGCATAAATGCTACCTCCACGTCTCCCTGTGTTGGTGTGTCTTTCCTCCCAAGTCAGACATGTTTTAGATGAATTGGTGACTGAATTACCCATAATGTAGGTATACATGCGTGTAAGTGTGTGTTACGTTGCTCTGCTGTATAAAGGGAGTATGATGCAGTCTGTCTAGTGCTCTGTCACCTTGGATAAAGGTGTCAGCTTAATACTAGTTATTAATCATTGTAAGTCACTTGGGAGAAAAACATCCGCAAGATGAATAAATGTAAATATTGGAAGTTGCTCTAAAACAGTAGAGCAGTTATCTCACCCTTCATCCTAGCAGCCCACAATGTAAGTTTTCAATTAGCCAGTTTGTCCCTCTCTTTAATGGAGAATTTTCAGCTTTATGAACCATAAACTCACAATTTGCTTACCTAGATTAGGTGTGACCGCTTTCTAGGGAATGCTGAGTTAACCTTATTTTGGCTAGTACAAAACCCTCATCTAGATGTCACTCATGGTAAAGGTGGTGTTTTTCAAGAATGAAAAAGTGAAATACGTCAGTATTGTACAATTACTGGTTAGATAATTGTAAGCAACTGAGTGTACTTAGTGTATCTAGCATTGTAATTTGCCTTGGTGTCAGCGAAAAACTAATTAATGATAATAAGTGCACAATTATTTTGAGAAGTGTCTGCTAAATGAATACATCTAAATGAATGCTTAGAGAATGGCAAAGTGGTGACATACCTGCCATAAGGAAGAGCAGGCCAGACACATGCTGGGTCAGGTTCTCCTCCCAGAAGAAGCTGACAGCGGCCACAATACACCCACACAGCAGGACTGCTGCCGCCATGCCCAGGAACCCAGCTGTGATCCTACGCAAATCTGAAGAGACCAGAGCAGCGCTAAACCCCAGATAGTTACTGGCAAGGCAGTAGAGCAGTCAAGAAAAGACTTTAAAGAGAAGGTTGCTGGTCCAAGTCCTAGAATGACCTTTACTGTTTCCTAGGGCAAGTTACTTAACCTTAATTGATTTAGAAAAAGTATCCAGCTATATAAATATACTATGATGCTGGGAGCCAATGATTGCCTACCACAACTGAGGGGATCAGCAACCTTGGGCCTTTAGCACAGTCATCACCATTGCACAGCCTAAACCTTTTTTTGTACTAGACATAGCCACGCAGGTTCGCTGTCACCACGTTAGAGTCCCCAGGAGGGTTGGGCAGCCAGTGGTACTTAAACACCGATAGGTTTATTCTTCTCCCTTTCCTTGCAGTGGGAGTTCTTTGTTTTCCTTTCCTCAGCCACCAGCTCATTTGTGCTACAAAGTATTATCAGTGAATCTGAAAGAATGTTCATTACTGTAAACACATGCAGGGTATGGTGTGACTAGAAAAAGCTAAGTAGTAAGCTTCACAAAGCTACAAATTGACCTGATTTAAAAAAAAAAAAAAAAAAGCCTCTCTGTTCACCTGCTAAAAATGCCATTCCATGTTTATTAAATTGCACGTTAAAATCGTTTCTCAGGCATCCAAAATTATATTTAAAACAAGCTGGTAAAGAGGAGCACACCATAAACTCAGTTTCCCTCTCACTCTGCATTCCATGATGATAAAACCAACGAAACCCTACCCAACTGGCACCATTGTGACACTGGTACAAGGCAGGTAAACCCTAGTCTTTCACACTTCTCTTGTACCATCAAACCTATTAGAAGGCTGTCTGAAGCAAAAAAAAAAAACCCAAGTGGCTTAGAACTGGTGCTGAATTTGAACTTCAACACAGAAGCTGTGAAGCAACAATCCTAATACTGATCTACCATGTCTTTAAGCTTCAACCAATGTCCATAAGACAAACCACCAACTCACGATTTTATACTTAAAGTTTTCAGAACGTGTCTAATTATTCACATATGCAAGGGGTTTCTAAACACAGAATGATTTAAATTATAGTCATTTGCTCTTGAATAGTGAGTGCAGTGGGTTTGGCCAGTGCCTGTTGTGTGGCAGGTCTGGGGTTCGAGCCCTGCTTGGGGTGCCCTGCAAGGGCCTGGTGTCCCGGCCTGGGTGTTTTCCCTTCCCCCTTCAGCCTCGTGCCCTGTGTTTCGGGGATGGGCTCCGGCTCACCGCAACCTCACTCGGGACAAGAGGTGGTTGGTCATGAATATATGAGAATGTAAACAGAAGCTTGTGTGCTGGGATCCAACTGATAGAGGTTGACTGTGTTGTGCTTCTTACATATACTTACTCCATGTTACAAACATTCACGTTACACATTTTCAAATATAAAAACATTTCTTCCGGTTTGGCTTCGGAAAACAAAATACTTAACTAGTTTAAAATAGCCGAAAATAAAAATACGCCTTCGCAAACTTCTGCTGAATGCAAACAGCTGACGGATTCCTCCTATAGAGGTGCAACTTTCGCTTTACTCACGTAAAAGGTGCCACTCGTCTTGCTGAATTGTCCTTGTCAGGTTGAGAGGGATGTTCCTGAGTCTGATGGGATGGGAGAAATGGTACTTGACAGTTGTGCATCGCTGTGCAATGCCTGTGAGGAGATCACCATCTTCGTTTGTTTTAATGAAGAAACAATATGCAGAACATAGCAGAACAGACACAGCCGGAGGGTCCGAATGAAACCACCCCCTTTGCAGATGAGTACAAGGAACCTCTTCTGTTTTGAAGATACAAAGGAAGCTCAGCAGAGGGCAGTCAGTGTGCATGTCTGAAAATTTTGATGGAAACGGGCCTGTTTGCGCTGACGCCAGCAGAAGGGAGACTGAGCTGTACTCAAGTGCAGCACCCCATTTAAACAGGCACTCTTATGCAGCATGGACAGCGTGTACCTACATGACAAACCTGACACTCTGGGAGAACCTCAAGAGTGGCCTCACCGGCATGCTTGTAATGTGGACTGAAAGGTTCGGTCTCTCGCAATTTCAGCGAGTGATGATAAAAATAAACTCGTTGACACAGCATATCAGAGCATTAGCACGGTGAGATTGGGGATCGTGGGATTCGATGTTCGAACACCGACTAACGTAAAGCAGACTGTGTGTCTCAGTTAGTAGACCGATTAACTAGATACATGGAACTAAATACAGTATAACTATGGTAGGGAGGTGGGGTGGGGTGGGGTGGGGTGGGGTGTGGTGGGTTTGACCGGGTCCTGCTTTCCGGTGGGTCTGGGGTTCGAGTCCCGCTTGGGGTGCCTTGTGACGGACTGGCGTCCCGTCCTGGGTGTGTCCCCTCCCCCTCCGGCCTTACGCCCTGAGTTGCCGGGTAGGCTCCGGTTTGTTGTGACCCTGTTTGGGACAAGCGGCTTCAGATGTGTGTGTGTGTGTGTGTGTGTGTGTGTGTATTGTAGGGAGGAGGGGATGACATTTTCCTTGATGGGATGCTTCCAATGCATTATTGATCTGTCTTGATAAATTTTACTTCATTTTGATCTGCATCCCTTTAATCCTTAATAAGCCCCTTGATATTGTCCTTGGGAAGACACCCTCTTTTGCTTTGTGGGACCCTCTCAATAATTTTCTGTAAACAACAATCTCTACATGGCAGGGTATACAGGATACGATATAATCATAACTGGTCAAATAGGTTCCATGTAATAATTATTTACAGTACAGAATATATCATGTATAATTATTTACAGTACAGAAGTTGAGCAATATTACCACAGCTACCAATACATTTCATTTCGTTTACATTTTGATCAAATAACAACAACACAAAAAAGATTGACTACAGTAGAATTCTCCCGGGGAGACGACTCCCCCCCCCCCCCCCCCGTCATGGTCTTTCTTTCTCTTTGTGGCGTTTTCTGGAAAAAAGTTCGACTTCAGTCGTTTTATAATGTAATTAATTAGTACAATTATAAGCCTGCAGCGAGGCTTATCTAGTGAGTGTAAAGTGTGAATATGTCACGAGAGCAGAGTAACTGTAAAACGTTACTGAACAAGTGAGGCGGAACATGAGACAGAGAAGAGCTGCAATGCATCACAGTCCGATGTTCACTGGCCAGAACAGAAGCTCAGATGCTCCGCTATGATTTCATATTCGCCTGTGCTTCAGCTTCCTCACTCACATCTCGGACGTTTATGTTTACCTTTACATTGAAACTGACGTAATTGTTTTTTATTGCTGCAGTTATCTTTAAAGGGGTCTTACAAAAAGTTTTTTTTAATGTTCTTAATGACATTGAATCAGTCATACAACCATGACCTTTACTTATGTCTTATAATAGCAAATAAAACGATATGCCAGCTTGTCGCAATATGTTACTGAAAAAAAAAAAAAAACCTCATGGAAGATTTTTAAAATGCTGAAATATTATGCTGTGATAATTTATTAAATAAAGTCTCGGTTTCTTCAGTCAGTGTCGCTGTCTTTTTTTGTGGAAAGCTAAACCATGATTTTCCAAAATCGATCATCTACCCCCCCTAGGACACAAAGCGCAAGGGATACGATAGCAACGTCAACAGGAGCAATATTTACTGGACATTTCTGCAATCATTCATGCACTTTAGGGCGTTCTTTTTGTACAAAAGAAGAAAAAAAAAAAACATAAGTGGACATTGCAGAAGTGGTAACTTGCTTCGGCTGACACAGACTCGAATGAGAGCGAGACGAAAACTAAGTGCTATTTATTCGTTATGTACCGGATATGTGGGCGCGCGGACACCAAGCGCGCGCTCATCATGTCTGGAGGCAGCTGAGGCGCCGAAACCTCCTCTCGGCGGCAGCGCTCGAGTCGAGTGTGAGCGGAGGAGCGATCCTCGAAGGGTGGCGACATGATGATGATCATGATGATGATCATGTCAAGTCGCCGCGGGATCCGAACGCGGAACGGACGCGCCTTACCTTTTACAATGAGTTTGTCAATATCCCGGTCCATGCCGAGGTAGTAGCATTTTCGCCACAGTCCCGCGTACGTGGAGAAGAGCGGGCGGCCGCACTCCGTCTCCAGGATGCCCATGCCCAGGATGGACCTCCAGTTCTCCAGGAGTTCCTCCTGCCGGCTGCCCACATGCACGGGCTTGAGCTGCGCGGGGTTCCTCCGCGGCCCGCCGCTGTCCACCAGAGGCAGGTGGTAAATCGGCATGTCCCTGTTCTTCTGGTCATTGGAGTCCGGCCCGTGCTGGTCGCAGTTCTCCTTGTGCCTCCTCGTGTCCGTTTCGTACCAGTGGTCCGTGAAGATCGCCGTGACCAGGAGGATCAGCGACACGACGCTCGTGGACAAGCTGACCGCCGTTACCACAGTCCGCTTTTCCATATTTCAGTCATGAGTGAGAGCCGCGATTTCGCCTTCTCAGCGCTGCTCGTCCCAGTTCGTAGGCATCCTGAAGAGCGGGCGGCTGCGGGAGGCGCGTGTCCTCTGCCAAGGACTGAGCGCAGGAGCCGCGCACGAGCCGCGCACGAGCCGCGCAGGAAGCGCGCAGGTGCGACGAGGAGGCTGCGGGCGAACGGAACGGCGGCTGCGGGGCGCTGCGTTTGACAGCTGACAGGCAGCCTGCGCCGCGTTAGACGTGCGCTCCTCCACCCCGTCCTCTGTGTGTTTCCTCCAGCGTGCGCGCCTGTGTGTGCGCGCGCAAACAGCAGGGAGCGCGGACGGGGTGGGGGGTAGGGGGGGGGCGAGGGCGGGGTTTGAGGGGGTCCTTCCAACACTGGGAGCTCACATGATGGGGGCATGATGGACATCATACGTCTGCTGTCAGCAGAAACACCTTCCTGCTGGAACTGGAGCTTTCTTTCTAATGTGCTTTCTGTTCTTTTCATCTTGGTAAAAATCGTCTGCTGGAAATGGTTCATCTTGAATCCACAGAATGCCTTCATAATACACTTTAACGGTGTCCGGCACCTGCCTTCTAAGTTGGGGGGCCACTTTTGTACCACTTCGGTGCACCCTGCTAGACTTCAGGTAATTTTAAATAATATAAGGTATCAGGAATAGGCCTATATGCTGTATGTTATGTTGTATCACAAACAAAACAATATCTATAATTATTAGGTAATAAAGGGGGTGCAGTGGCGCAGTGGGTTGGACCGGGTCCTGCTTTCCGGTGGGTCTAGGGTTCGAGTCCCGCTTGGGGTGTCTTGCGACGGACTGGCGTCCCGTCCTGGGTGTGTCCCCTCCCCCTCCGGCCTTGCGCCCTGTGTTACCGGGTAGGCTCCGGTTCCCCGCGACCCCGTACGGGACAAGCGGTTCTGAAAATGTGTGTGTGTGTATTAGGTAATATTCTGAAATAAAATGCATTTTTCATCTTTTCCGTTTTGCATACTCCTTCAACATTTTGTCAAAGTTGAAGTCTTTTGGTTCATCACATTGTATGGATAGTTTTGCAAGGCTGTTGAGTCTATGTTGGAGCATGTTTGACCTTAGATAAGATTTGACCAGTTTTGATTTTGATTCTCTGCCCCCCCCCATCCTCTTCTGTAGGGCATTTCTTAGTTTTTATATGCTTAAGGCAGTACACACATTTGGGTCAAACAGGTTCAGCTGGCATAAGGCTGGCTGTGCCAATGACTTTCAATATACAAATGAGAAAAACTGAACCACAACAAACTAAAAAAAAAAAAAAAACCACATTTACAGAATACTGTCTTTTTTAAGAGCCCCATGATAACACCTGTTTGAAGCCTCTCATGTATTCCTATTTTATTCTTTTTCAGAGTATGTATTAAGTAGGAATGGTCGAGTCTGTTCATGACAGCTATTTCTGCAGCATTGAGTGATAATTTTGTAGGCTATCTCCAGCTCTGCCGTGAAAACTGGATACAGGTTTTTCATTTTGGAATGCCCCCAAACATATTAGGTGATGAAAAATCCGCCTGAAGTGACTCATTCAGCATGTGATCATTAATTCACATCAGTCGTGTTGAAACTTGTCCGCGATGTTGCAGGGAGGTACGCTGCTGGATCGAATTCAGACGAACCCGTTATAGAAATGGAGTCCTCTAAAGCTGCAAGCTTCTGTTCAGGTATGTATCAGAACCCTCTACTTGCCTTATATAGTCTCGTTTTTTACTTTTCCAGTAGTGTGGACATTTCAATCCTTGTGTAAGATTGGTAAATATGTATCTGAGTCGAAAATTAATTTCTGGATAAATGTAAACTACATGAAAGAAACACAATTATTAATTAATTAACTGGAGTTTAAAAATAAAATACTTGCTCAGTAATGAGCTATACAGCCTTTGCAGGAATATTAATTGCTAAAATACGGTTTAGATTACACATTTTATGGTCAACATCATATTTTCAGATATTTAAACTAAATGGCTGTAACCCCTATATTCTTTTTATTCAGTATCTTTACTAATAAATTCTGAAACAAAACAGTATGAACCAATAAAAAATTAAAAAGTATTGCATTTAGTAAAAAGAGTTACAAAGCAAAATCCCAAATATTTCAAACTATGTAACTGAATAAAACATTAAAAAACCGATTTAAAAAAGAAGATACCAAAAAAACATATTCTACAAACAAGCACATTTCACCGAAATCCTGAAAGTCATGCTCAGGTTGCTTTTCAGACTACACCTTTAAAGAGGAACATTGGAAGAGCTGGATTCTCTCCTTGCAGAAACAAACTAGAGGAAAACTTGCTGAGCATTTCAAATCTCAAAGGTACAGAGTTGGTTCATTTTTGCCCTGTGGGCTTCTATCTATTTGTCCTAAACCGGACCACCCTCCTAGGGAGCCCTATGCTGTATCTGGCTGCTAATGAATGGGCTCCTGACTTGAAAGTGACAGCTTCTGCTTGAGATGACTGCAGATTGTGGAGGAATATGCCAGGCAATGACACCAGTACCACCAAGATTATGTCAGTTATAAATTCTGGAATAAATGCATATGCAGAGAGGAGTTATTACCCGGCATCCGATTGTCTTGGGGCCTGAATTCTGCCTGCCTCTAGTGCTGTTTGCTGAAAGCTACACTGTATTTTATCATCTTCAGCAAGTAATGCTGATAAAGATTCAAATTACTACTTTTAAGTTTTACACTTAATATACAAGGGCTTCTGAATTAAAAACTAAACTGAGATGAGTATTGTTTCACACGTACTCTGAATAAGAAGAGGGTACAATTCAAGTTTATCCTAGTTATTTAGGAATCTGAAGAAATTTATTAGATTACAAAGGGGTGTACTCTAATAGCATGCAATCTGTTCCTTCCTTTGCTTTTGATAAAACATGTTGGCTGATGTCACATGTACTGTATTAGGTCATACATACATGTCTTCCATTCTATTCTTCTGTTCTAATTTAAGGATTAGCTGGTGAAACACAAAAATGTACTGACACACTGGGAAGAAACCCAAAAGAAAGCAAGGGGAACATGGAAACTACAGGGATGAAGATGGGATTAGAATCAAACCAGTTCAGGTACCCAGTAAGCTATGGTGGCACCCATGAGCCACAGAAATATAATTTTTATTTATGTGTATTGTTCAGTCTTAGAACTGTGTGCAGCAGCCATTCAGTGTACTGGTTTTTAAAGAAAAAACCGCATGTGCTTTTTGCCTGCTGATTGAAGGCAAATTCAATAAATTTATGTAACATCGTATTAAACCTTGATGTTCCAGACATACCAGTAACATGACTGTGTGAATCGGTGAGTCATAAGACACTTACTCATGCTAAATATTTGGATTGCACTAGGAATGCAGAGGGAAGTGAGATGAATTAATAAATGAATAAATGTATGCCTTTGAGAACAATACATCATTTGTCTCTGAAAAATAGCAAATGCAGCATCAAAACACTTAATTTAAATATAAAAAGTAATGCAACAGAAGCAAATAAATTTGTGACAATAATAGAATTTTTTTATCATATATTTGCCTTGTTAATATTGTGAAGGAAGAATGTAGGTGTATTTAGTGTAGTGGTCTTCTCTATGTTACATTTTGATATGGCTGGTAAATTTTACAGCAGTATTCATCGCCGACATAATGCCTACTGAACAGGTAATTTATTTATGATCTTTTATATAAAAAGATATACAGAACTATAAGTTTAAAGGCACATATAAATTGAGTCACATATGAATTTTGATCCTTACACTGCTCATTCATGTGAAATTGTGTTTTCACTAAAGATTACATGCTTTACAATGTTTAGGACTGTGAGTATTCATGCGGGTGAGAAAATGATTGCTGCTAAATGTAACATGCATATGTGTCATCAACGAAACTGGAAAATGTTGGGATTTCGTAAAGACAGACATGTACAACAGCAGGTAAAAGGTTCTTTATATCATTAGAAAACAAAGAGATGAGAAATAGTTCTGTAATTTATTACTGGTTAGCGGAGCATCTGCTTTAAATGGTATTGTAAATTTTGCTGGAATCAGATGATACCCGGATCTTTAACTCCTGAGCTGCTTTTCCTTATACACCCTTGCACCTACACATACTACACCCTTTTTCATGTAACAATATGCTTCTCATTCCACAGCATTTTCACCTGTTGCGCAGTCATTTGACTGCGCAATGCGTGGGAAAAGTTGATGTAAGGATGCTGGTCGCCTTTGGCCTCCTGCTCCTTCAGCCACCGGCAGGCTTTTAAAGGGAACAATTCAGTCCCAGTGGGACGCTGCTGCTGCTGCTGTGCAGCTTTACAGTTCAGATCAGTGAGAGAATCATAAGTTCAAATTTCAAAGAGGGAAACAATCATAAAATGCCCAGGCAGTACAATTGATTAATAAGAGAAACGCATTTAGCTGGTTAACTAGTAGTTTTAGAGAGAACAAGTCACTGTGGCGGCGGCGCAGCTGCTTCAACTGGTATTAAAGCCATGTTTAAAATATCACAGCAATCCAAGAACCGAGTTATGGAAATATCTCCATGCAGCGGCACCATCTCACGCCCTGTCATTACTGGGTAGACTCCGCTCCTCCGCAGTCCCGCAATGGAAAGTGCTTATTGATAAAGAATTGATTGGGAAACAATATTAAAAGGCTGGCTAGAAATATAATGAAACGTGTTAGCGTTGCTGTCGTAGTATTTCTTTTGAAGTTTTAATTATTTTAGGTGGCACACAAGAAGCATTGCGTGCGACCCCCTCCTACTACGGGAGTTCGTCCGTAATTTATGGTGATTTCGCGGAGGGTTGCGTGTACTGTCAATATTTTTGGCATTCTTCTGAGACGTTCACGTGCTGCTAATATGAATGCAAGCTTTGCTTTATTAATATCATAATTAATATGATTTTTCCTTCAATGTTTTCAACTTCAGGTTGTCTTTTAAAAAAAGTTCTCCTGCAGTAATCTGAAAATTTTTTTCTTGGCCCATCATCAGAAACGAGAGCAGCCGGCGAAAACCAGGCGGGTTTAAGTAGCTACTGCGTGAAACGCAGCTCATTCTGAGGTTAAGACGTGCAGTTACCCATGTTACAAAGGAGGGTTGTGCGAGTACGCGCTCGGTTGCACATTGGCGCGTTCCTGTCATTCCAAGAGCCAGGAGAAACGGGACCGTTTCGCTCGCCACCCGGGCACTTCCCTCGCCAGTCCTGCTCAATCCTGGCCAATCCCAGGCAACCTCCTCCAGCCCTCGCCAATCCCTGTCAATCCCTTCCAATCGCAGCCAATCCAGGCCCGGCTCGTTCCACCATCTGCATCGTCCCATTGGAAAAGCGCAGCTGCAGCGCAGGCGTACTGCGAGCTGGAAGCCATGTTGAAGTTAGCATACTGACAAGTCAGATTGCGATTTAAAAAAGAGGAAAGAAAAAAAAAAAAAAAAAAAAAAATCTGATGTCGTGTGTTTATTTGGGTTTCTTCTCACCTTTGAAATCGGATTCCTTGTAAAAGCCGCCGACCGCTGGCCGAACCGGGGATTCGAAAGATGAATTCCAGTTTCGACCTGTCCAGACGGAATCCGCAGGAGGACTTCGAACTGATTCAGAGGATAGGAAGCGGCACGTACGGGGATGTGTATAAGGTAAACAGAGCGAGTACAGCGCTTGTAACAGCACCGTCTTAATAACAAGAACGGGGAACGCGCGAAAACCCACACGAACGGGCCGGGGCATGACGACACAGTCGGTCGCTTAGGAAAGGGCTGCAACTAGTCTCCCTGTCTGTCTGCTGTGTGTGTGTGGTCTCTCAGACACTGCCAAGCTGCCAAGCAAAGGCGCGAGGCAGCGAACGTGAATGATTATATTATTATTACGCATAATAATTCTCGCTGTGGCTACGGACGGGGCTCGCTACGCCTACGGCATCATGTATGTTGGCACGGTGCTTGTGTGGGATTCTTTCGACCCCCTTCCTTCACCGGACCGCTTACTCTTCCGTTCGTGTTTGTCCACGCACACTGCGACTGCGCTGCACAGACAGCGGGGCCCGGGGGTGATGCGCTCATCGGCGCCGTGTTGTTGTGTCTCTGTTGTCACACACAGTCAGTGTCACACCCTGGACTCAGGAAGAAACAATTGCCTGATCTTGCAAAATATGGATTAAGGAGAAGAGTCGTGAATTGCCTTCTTCTGTTCTTGTGTCCTGCTCGCAGACAACACTCCAATTCACATACAATACATGACGATGATGTGTTTATATTATTTAGCTCGCACTTTCTCCAGGGTCAGTTCAGGGTGAGTGCCTCGCGCCAGGGTACTATGGCAGGTGGTGGGATTCGAACCCTCAGCTGCTGAGTCTAAAGTTCCAGACTCAGCTGTACCCACTACGCTAGTGGCTGCCCGCTGTCGGGTTCTTTACTTAGACTCTTCTGTGTTTGTGAATGACGGCTTATGATGATGCTACCAATGTTGTTTTTGGCAGCTTCTGTGTAACCAGTGATGTTAATGTGTTGTTTTGTGTCAATGTCATTTGTTTCTGGGGGGAACTTTCATTATTATTATTAACTGATGCTACTTTTGAAGGTGACTTACAATGTTAGGCTTCTACAAAGTGGCCACAAAATCCCTATGCTGGGTACACACACACTATCTGAAACTGCTTGTCCTATCATGCGGGGTCGCGGAGAGCCGGAGCCTAACCCGGCAACACAGGGCATAAGGCTGGAGGGGGAGGGGACACACCCAGGACGGGACGCCAGTCCATCGCAAGGCACCCCGAGACAGATTCAAACCCCAGACCTCCCAGAGAGCAGGACCCAGTCAAACCCACTGCATCTTGCACCCCTTCTATGCTGGGTACTTAATCTAAATTAGAAATTGCCTGTATGCTCACCTCCATTTTCTGCACAAATTTTAGTCTTCATGTTCATCTGGACATCATCTTCCATCAAGCATAAAACATAAGGATGATTACCACAGGACACAAACTCATGCATAGGAACTTAGTGGATGCTGTAGAAAAAGGTGTTTACAGTCATTTACCCCATCTATACTGCAGGATGTTTTACAGGAGCAGTGGGATGGTGGGTACCTTGAGCAAGGGCACTACAGCAGAAGGAGGTTTCAAATCCAGGACTTCAGATGGTTAAATGAAAGCCGTAGAAGAGATATTGTCCTCATAATAATGCTGAGTTCAATAAGCCCAGATCACATTTAGCGTAGTGTTTAGAAATGTGCTCATCATGTTGAATGTAGACTACCTGCAATAACTAAATGTGCTGCTAATAATTCAATAGTAGTTTTATCACAGCAATGGTTGGGCTGTTCTAATTTCTGTCTAATGGTAATGGAAACAGAAATCTGTGTCATGTGGACCCAAGTAAAGCAAACATTTGGCAATTTCAAAATCCACAGGTTCGCTGTAGGTCTGTGGAGTAAAAAAAAAAAAAAACATAACTGTTCTATTAGGCATAACTTGTTTTGTTGGTGTTGTCAGCAATTTTATACTTTTCCTATGTCCTTTAGACCGGAGAGTAGAAGAGATAGACCAGGAGTCAGATATTGGTGTTTTGTACTGTCTTGCCTTAAATTGTGACTTTCTGTTGGGTCAGCATCTTAGAGAAATCCTTCAGAAAAGAGGCTGAACCCTTTTACTTCTTTTTTTTTTATGAGTGGTCATGAGTTTTCAGATGTCAGGTTGAACACTAGGTGGTTTCTCATGAAGAGTGAAGGAAATTAACCCAATAAGCTCTCATAAAAATTCAGTTGCTGCAATATTGAATCTTTCTTTGGCTAGGGATTTCTGGTTTTCATTTTCTTCAAAAAATGCACAAATTGATGCTGGGAGCTGACTGGATGCTTGGACAAGTGAACTCGTCCACGCTAGCAAGAGTTTGTGTCCCATTGTGTGACTCGGTAAAAGAGTAAACAGGAGGGCCGCAACGCTCTGTGTGACTTTGTCGGTCCACCAAAAACCACACAGTGAGCAAGCTATTCTGTCACAACTGTTGTTTCATGATCTTTGACTAGTTTGGGCCTGGATGCAGTCTGTTTCATCGATGGTTTATCTCATTACCTCTAAGGCAGTGTTTTATTAGCCTCACCTTACTATCCAGACTGGAACATCAGTGAAATCACTGGGTTTTGTCTCACATTCTGCAGCTTGATTTTTCTTTCTCTCCCTTAACTGCCTTTGTTGTCTCAAGTTGTATGTCTTGACAAATACAGAAACGACAGAACAAGGTTTAGATTACAGGTGGTCCCCGATTTACGATGGTTTGACTTAGGATTTTTTGACTTTACAATGGTGAGCTGGCAATAGACATTAAGTAGAAACAGTACTTTGATTTTGTTTTTCTTTTTTTTTTCTCTCCTCCTCCCCCCAGGCAATGCGATATGCAGTGTGATGCTGGGCAGTGGCAGCGATCCGCATCTCCCAGTCTGTCACACAGCGGTGTATATTAGGTGTATTAAATGCATTTTTGACTTCTGATGGGTTTCGCGGAACGTAACCCCATCGTAAATCGGGACCGCCTGCATTTTATTTCTTTAAAAAATTGTTCTTGCACTTACAACTCTAATTACCTTGCTGGGAGGGTAGCAGTTACCAAGGGAGCAGAGTGAAACCTAATCTTAATGAAGTTGTGCAAATGTTTATAATTGTAAAAGATGAGGCTGTAATTAGTTTACTTAAAAGGCTTGTGATGTCTAACCATACTGTTGTGTGGGCCGTATTCTTCAGTAGTCTGTGTACTTATCAGTCGTGTTTGATTGATCCGTCTCAGCAACAAATGTGGTCCAAGTTGCCAAATGGTTTCATATTGATTTTTTTTTCTGAGAAGTAATTATTAAGAGAGTTGGAGAGACACACATGAGGAGATGTCCTCATGGGTTGAAGTGGAGTGGCTGGAAGGTAGTGTAGCCTATTGAAAAATAGAACAATCTGAACATTAACAGATCATTTCCCAGGTAAGTTGCCCTAATACCTTTTGGACAAGGCAGTTTAATTGAATTCCACTAATGAAACATCCAAAAGTAAATTGGTTCTATTGCAAGTTACCTAGAAAGTGTGAGGTAAGCAGTAATTATTAAAAATACTGCATTCATATGGTCTGAGTTACATTATAGTAGCACAAATTGCACTGCATTGTTTTTTTTTTTTTTTTTTTTTTTTTAAATAAATCTTCCTTTCATTGTTGACTGATATATCTCCAGCATAGTACAGGTTTAACAGAGCAGCTTAATAGAATTCACAGTAACATTCCAGTTTCTGACATCCATGAACACATGACCTGTGCCCTTCATGAAACTTGTTTTGGACTGTCTTCTGATGCGCCTCCGACCCTTTGTATCCCTTGTATCTCTTGGATATGATTAAACAAGGTTCTATCAGCAATAGGACGGGTCCTTCTTGGTTAATGTATATTGTGTTTATGCAGTAGTTACTGTCACCGTGGTCTTACAGTGTCAGCTGACCTCCTGAGCCTGTTTGGTTTTGATAGCAGCACAAACTGCAACTGTTAGTGTAGCGGTTAGAGCTGCTGCCTTCGGACCAAAAGATCACAGGTTTGAGTCCTACATGAGCTGTTGACCCTTGAGCAAGGTACTTACCCTAAATTGCTCCAGTAAAATTACCCAGCTGTATAAAACGGTAAATATTTGTAAGCAGCTTAACATTGTAAGTCACTTTGGAGAAAAGTGTTAGATAAATGCAGTGTAAGTGGGTAATATTAGCCCGCTTTTAAGGTGGGTATGGCATTAAATCTAATCTGGGGTCGACTTCCTACCTCCGGGACAATTATCTTCCTGCATGTTTTATTTTAGGGCAGCAGGTAATGGTAATGTCTAAGGCACAGAGTCTTGACTTGAGTGGTGCTGGATGCTTTACCAGGAGGGGCTTTGCTCTTATACCCTTCAGAGGGTAACATTCAACTGAAGTGGTTCCCTATAATATGCCACTATATAACTGGGTAAAGTTGTTCTGAATAAAAGCTGCAGTTAAGCGACACAATTAGAGTGGCAGTAAGCTTGCAGTTATTCTCCTGTTCTGGTTTTTACCTGGGGCAGTAGGTTGTGTGCCTTGCAATAGAAGTACCAAGATTCTATACCTGTTCCCAGGGCAGTACCCCGATTTGCTCTGGTAAAAACTGTAAATAGATAAATAATTGTAAGAAGCTTAGAATACAAACCTCTCAGTGTAATCAGCTTTGGAGAAAGGTATCAGTTAAATACATTGAAAATAACCCAACCCTTATAGTCATTTATATGCTTTAGTTTTCTACTGTGTTTTATCACAAACTTAAAGCTGATAGTTCGGACATTTTAGAGTCTAACAGTTGCAGGTTTTATACTTTTTATGTACTTTTTTGCATGTCTCAAATAACCACCAACATTGCAAATTAATTTAACTTTTTTCTCCTAAGGCTCTTTGGCATTAGTAGACAAATCTTGATATTTTGGAGAAGGGCTTACAGGCTTCCCTCACTTAATGCTGTTTTTGTTCAGCAGTGTTTTTGTTTTAACATTTATATTCCTTTTATCTTTGAGAACATTAGAGATACCTCAATATCACATACACGCACTGGCTGAAGCCATTTGTCCCGCGTGGGGTCACGGTGAACCGGAGCCAACACAGGGCGTAAGGTTGGAGGGAGAGGGCACACACCCAGGATGGGATGCCAGTCTGTCGCAAGGCACCCCAAGCGGGACACGAACCCCAGACCCGCCATAGAGTGGAACTCGGCCAAGTCCACTGTGCCACCGCACCCCCACCTTAACATCACAACAAATATAAAATGAAAAATTTATTGTCTCCGCAAAGTGCTATTCAAACCTGACTGGTGACCCATTCTTTCTTTAAACATGTGTAGTGCTCCACATGTTGTAACTGATCCCCAACACCAGCCATGAGCTGTAGACACTGTAGAAGCATGTTAAATTAAGGTGGTCCCATGTTTCTATTCTGTTGAGTTGCACTATACTGACTCAGCTCGATGGGCAGACGCATCACGTTTGCTCTGATACTGATTTTTTTTTAGAAAATAGAAATGTGAAGAAAATGCAAACTTACAAATTAAAAAATAAAAACACTTTCTCAGTAACTCCTCTGTTTGTGACAGGAGTAACCAGTGTAAACGTTCGCTAATTCTTCGATCATGTTATATCCCAAGTTGTGGAATTGAAACTGGTAATACACCTGATCTTTTCATTCTTAATGACTGTGTTTTCTATTGTTATTTATGCTACTAGCCACTGGGTTAAATGTTGGTTATTGGGTCAGATAATTTTAAATTACTTTGTTTTTTTTATCTGTATGCTTGAAATGTGCCATTTAGCTAGTTTGCTGTGGCTGAAGCTGAAGTTGCGGTTGCTAGGAACGAAATTTAATTTTTGCCATAACATATGACAACTCCTTTTGCATTTACTACTTTTTCATTTAGTTTTGTTTGACCACTGTTGTTTGGTGCTCATGTGAACCATAAAAGTGCTGCTTCTAGTGTCACAGTATTTTTCTCTTAAACGTTTGGAGAATGCAATTAATGTCAAATAACAGCTAAATCCTTGAAAAGCTTGCAGACTTATTTGACTTTTGGTCTCTTATAGGGGGTGCCTTAGACTGTGTTTGGTCAGTTTTCAAACATACTTCAGATAAATGGAGAAATATGAGAAGTCTCATTGTACTGTACAAAAACACCCTTTTTAATCAATCAATTAAAATGTAAAAACTCATTTTTATAACTTTGGATTTCAAGTTAAATGTACCCCTGTGTGGGTTTTGCACAAGAAAAAGTTTGTGAACCAGTTGAAATTAAATGGATTTTAGCAGGAATAACTCCTAAAATGTGATCTGATCATCAATATAATAATAAAGTCTTGTTTAACAAATACAACATTTTGCACTGCTATATCCTTACTGAACAAATGATTTAAATAATTAAGGTCATAAGCTCTCCCCCAATTAAGATGGGGGAGAAGTATGTGAACCTTTAGGATAATTGGGGGAATTATTGGAGTCAGGTATTCAGATTAATTCAGGTGTTTGTTTGCCCTGCCCTACTGTAATATTGCTTCATCAAAAGAGATTTTGGGGGACCTCAGAAGAGTCAATGTAGATCATAAACTGGAAAGTGCTACAAAAGCATTTCTAAAGGTGTGGATTTCCAGATCCATCCATCCACAGTCAGGCAGATAGTTATATATGGAAGAAATTTTGCACTACTGCTGCTCTCTCAACAAAGTGGGCATCCTATAAACATCAGTGCAAGGGCATGCTGTGCAGTCAATTTTAAAATCTCAGCCCAGCTGTGAAGCATGGTGGAGGGAGTAAAATGATGTGGGGCTGCATTGCTGTCTGAGGGACTCGACCAATGAATTCCAAGTTGCATCAGGAAATTCTACAGTTGAATGTTAATATATCTGTCTATACCTGAAAGACAAAAGAAATTGTCATCTGATACGACGATGATCCTAAACACAAAAGTATATCAACAGAGTGACTCAAGCAGAAAAAATTTTCTCTATTTTAGAATGACCAAGTCAAAATCTCAATCTCAGTTCCTTTAAAATACTGTGATTTAATCTGAAACAGGCAAGACATCCCAAAGTATACAGGAACTGAAACAGCTTTAAGTAACAAATAGGCAAAATCCTTTTAACTGATTCACAGGTTTGATCAATAACTACAGAAGTTTTTGGTTTAGGTTATTGGTAATAAAAGAGATTCCAGTAGTTGCTAAATCTAAGGGTTCACATACTTCCTCTCCCATCTGTGACATTTGCTTTGCTTAGTTCAGTAAAGACATGGTAATATATAGTAAGATGTGTATTGCTTGTTAAATAAGATTGCCTTTATTATGATGATTTAGGTGAAAATCAGGTCACATTTTAAGAGCCATTCACACAGAAATCCACAATTTCAGAGGGTTCGCAGACCTTTTCAAATTATATCTGTGGCATCACAAATGAGTGCTATCTGGTAAAGTTCATCTGTGTATGTATAGTCGTGTACACAATTGCAGTACTGCTTGAAAGCATGCAAACCCCTTGTCCCTCTTAGTGTTGTCACAAAATCCTTATTTAATCATAAGCAGTCTTTCTCATGTGACATCATAGGTGTGAAATTACCAATTTCATGTGTTGGTTTAGAGAAAATTGGGCATCTAGTACAAAAACGGAAGTAGCGCAGGTGCAAAAATAAGTGAACCCCGAGTTGCATTCGATAAACCAGGTAAGTGGAATCAGATGTGTAAATCATAGTCATTTATTCATTTTCTCAGTTCATTTTAAGATTTAGATTTCATAACTTTAATATTTTGTGCAAGATTAATTAAGAGTTCTATAGGGTGAAGGATACTTTCAGGCAGCACTGTAGGGTATACTTAAGCGTTCCAAAGAGCAGTCCTTTATGCATTGGTATGAAATTATTTATTAGGGCTCTGTTTCCATCATGTGTACATGTTAAGTCTCTCAAGTTTATCTTTGTGTACATTGCATATTTACTTATCGACCTTAATGAAAGGCAATATTTGATTATATCATAATACAAGCAATTATGGAAAAACACATGGAATCTCATTGGGATAATGATGGGAAATTGGTTGTTGTCCTTTATTTAGAGTACAGCTGTGATGCCAAAGAGTGTATGCTGAGTAAGGCATGGAAGGATAGCACACTGATAGGGTATGTGCATGATATGGAAACTAATACTATTAGAGCTATTCTTTCTTTAATTAGATGTTACTCTTGTGTTATTGTTTACATTTGTCAGGTTGGTGATCACAAATTGAGCATGGTCTTGTCAGTTTTTGAAAGTTGTCACTAGAAGAAGCAATCATGAAATGGGTTCTTCTATGCTGAACTCTGTTGCAGGTAGTAGACGGTTGTGCATGCCTGGTGCACTTGAAAAAATATGAACTATTTGAGACTTCAGCTGCATCTAGTGACTATTGTATTAATGTCTTGGTTGAAGATTAAGACTTAATCAGAAGTTCTTGAATGTTGTCCTCCTGCAGTACCCTTGAGTAAGTGATGTAACCTGAATTTCGTAAATATCTAGATGTTTAAAAGCTAAATTTGCAAGTTCTGTCAAAAGTGTTCCCAAAGCAAAAAAATCAGCATCATGAGAATTCTTTTTACTCACTTTGCAAATTTCAAAAACTTCGGCCTATTTACTGTGCTTTATTATTAATTTAAAGTTTTTTGACATGGCATTTTACACAGTTGCAAAATTTGCACATTTTTTGTCCTGAAAGGAATGGGAAGTATATAAATTACAACCGTAGGCCTTTCTTGTTTTACTCTTTCTGTGGCATATTGTTATCTGTAATTTTGTTTTCGTTTTCTTCTTTGAAAAATTCAAATTTTGGACAGTTCCAGAATCTTGGTAAATTTGGCCTCGTTAGCTTACAATTATTGCACTTTGTATGCATGTTTGTGACTGTTATAAATGCCTGTAGTGGATGAAGAGTTTGAATGAATGTGAATGTTTTGTCTGTTGTCATAACTAATAAGGCATCTACCTTGTGAATAATCAGAAGGCATAAATGATGTGACTAAATAGTTTTGGAAGCATGTTTGGGGTTTGCCCTAGCACCAGCCTTGGCACCAAGAGGCCTGGTAGAATGACCCAGTTTCACCCAGTAAATCTAAGGCTAAGCCTGGATTTTGGGACCTGGATAGTCCTACCCTGTACACCACTGAGACAGAGATCACGTTTGACTAAGTCCACCTGGGCTTTTATACAGGAAGACGGGTCAAATCTCTTACTTGGCTGCTTTTTAGGGGCAGCTGGTAGCATAGTGGTTAGAGCTACTGCCTTTGAACCCAAAGGTTGCAGGTTTGATCCCCACCTCTGGCTGTAGTACTCTTGAGCAAGGTACTTACCCTAAATTGCTCCAGTAAAATTATGCAGCTATATAAATGGGTGAATGATTGTAAGCATCTAATAATTGTGACCTTAACATTGTAAGTTGCTTTGATGAAAAGTGTCAGATAAATATGTAAGCCATTACTTTAAATATGAGAATTATGGGATACACTTCTGTGGGACAACAGTCTTCATCTGTCACTTGTACTTTTGGCTTTCTCTTAAAAATCCCATTTTCTTTACAGGATATGTGAAAATTTCATTTAGCTGCTCTTTGTTTCCCCAGGATATTTTTAAAATTTTGAAATTTCCTTATCCATTTCATGTTTTGTTTTTGTTGAATGTCTGAAGCTTTGTGACCCTAAATACTGGGAAATTCCAGAGTAGTAAAAACTGGACAAGGAGACATAGGATCTTACAATTCTGGGCTAAGAATTGGCTGTATAAGATCTGAAATATCAAGGCTGTGTGTTTTTGTATGTCCTATGTGACAATGGTCCTTTTTACCATGTTAAGACGAAAACACCAGGTTTCTGGGACTTTATTTTACTAACGTCAGAGAAGTAAATGTGTCCCCACCCTGTGCTTCAGTATATTGTCTTTCTTATAAATGAATCATGACGTTGTCCATGTGCTCCCAGGTACTTACGGATGCTCATTGCATGGGTTTGAACAGTGTTCACCATGCGTATGAAGGAAAGTGTGCGGTGTACTAAGAGGTGGATGTAGCTGAAAGAAGATTGGTTATTGTTGGCTTCTTTGTCATTCACTGTCATCAGTAACTGGATGTAGGAAACTAGTCAAGTTGCACAGATAAAATGGTAAACTAAAATAAGGCCAATAAAGCACAGAGTTAAAACGTCAGGGTGCATCAGAGAGGGAGGAGGGTAATTGTGTGTGACACCCCCCCCCCCCCCCCCCACCAGAGGATCTGTGTGCTGGAACTGCGTTTTCATTATTTTCAAGTGAAATGCACCTGTTCTCTTCATGGTGAGTTCTCCTATGGCAAGAGCCAAGCAGGTCAGCACGCGGCCAGTGGGGTGAGCGGTAAAAATCTGCCGTTCTGGACTGCTGGTTTTTGTTCCCGGTGTTGGGGTGGGTTCGAGGGCATTGGGTGGAAAGGTGGATCTGCAGGCATAGCCTTCTTTTCAGAATGTGAAATGCCACGCTGCTGCATCACTTCACACCTCTCATTTCTCAGACACCTTTCCTACCTTGTATTTGACAAGCTATTCAAGTCCTTCACTGGTGTTAAAAACCTGGATTTCCAGTTGGATACTACAATTTAGCACTGCTGTTGGGTAGGGGCAGTGTTGTACTATTATTGCAATAAAGATGGTCAATTTTCAACTTGTTTTATTCTTATTTGACATATTCAAAAGACCGTAGATGCATTCTTGTGTGACAGATCAACTTTATAGTAACCTTGATAATACAGCAGGACGTAATCACCGTTCCAAGCGATGTTCAGCTCGGAATAAATGAATGGACATTTCGCAGCTGAAGAATTTTAGATGCACTCGTAAAACAACCGTTTTTGCCAGCACACATTACACAAGTACCTGTATACAGAACTGAGTATGATGGGCAGTACAAGGGTGATTTTGACAGTTGGTGTGATGCAAATATTTGACGTTGGTAGATTAGGAGAAAGGTGGGTTTGAGAGAGATGTGTTTTGAGACCATTCTTGAATGCTCTGAGGTATTTCGCAGTTGCCAGGCATAGTTCAGTCCACCACAATGGGGCCAAAACTGAGAACCTGCAAATTTGAGTATTACTACTTTTTTAGACAAGTCTTATAATGCTGTTAGCCAACTTCTAATACTTATTCCTGTATTAAGCCGGTTTAACTTGATATTGTAGTCTTTCTCATATCTGTAGAGAAAACCATTTCACAATATAGATAATGATCACTATATTTTGTTTTTGATAAGCTTGCTTTGAAATACAGAACATTTCTACATTTTATGTGCTGAGTTTTTTTTTTTTTTTTTTTTTTTTTTTTTTTTTTTATAAATGTTCTGTACATTTTTTCCGGTGAGATTATAATTCCGTCTTTATGTGTAGACTTGAGTGTGCATGCACGGAATGCATTTTTCCTGTCAGTATTTATGTCAATATTTATATCATATTATCTGTTACATTAAAGAAATCCTTAACAATTTCCTAACATGGTTCTTAAGTCCAATCACTATGTATATTTTTAAATTTTATGCATTTGTTTACACTTATTTTCTCTTTCTCCTTGTATCTGTCCAGTTTGAATGGTTATGAACATAAAACAATTTAAGCAAATTCCATGATTGTTTCTGTACAACTTCTCCTTCTGGCATAGAAGGTGTTGCGCCCCCCTCCCCCCCCAATATTTCCATGTCTTCTGGTTGCTTATTTCAAGTCATATTGTGTCTGACCTTTTTTGGTACTTTTTCTCATAGCATGATCTTGAAACATGTTCTTTATCTAGTAGGATTTACCACGATTTTTTGGACTGCCCCTAAATTTCTGAAACTGGAAAAAAATCAGTGCATTTTATTCATAATAATGGGTTGATGTATAAAGTTATTTGCCTTATTATTCACACCCAATAAATAACAAGTGGTGTGAAACATGCAAAAAAAAGACTGCTTTCCAATATTTGAGAAAGGGAGGCACTGAGTCTTTGTCATGTGCTGGACTTGCTCTGTTTGGCTGATATATCAGGGGAGTTGTGATAGGTCTACATATTCTGAAAGCATGTTTTGCAAACAATTTATGCGCACACACACACACACACACACACACACACACACACACACACACACACAGAGGTATGTATGTACCTTTATATGTATGTGTGTATACATTTATTGGTTTTAACTCCTAGTTTTTATGTTTTATTGTTTTTCTTAAGGTAAATCATTGTGAGAAGCTTAGCATAGTAAGTTGCTTTGTAGAAAAGTGTCAGCTAAATTAATAATAATAATGGCATTGAATAGTCTGTTTCAGTTGTGATATCAGATTGGCATTAATTGATCTTTGTGGTTGGTATAGACTATAAATGTGATAGGAGGTTGTCCTCCCACATTGCTTGTGCTAAGCATAGTTGTTTCTCTGCATAGTTAAATGAATTAATGTTTGTTAATTTTCTTCAATGTTTTTGTGAGTATTTATCCAATGTTTACTTTGTTGTTTTGATGAATGACTGCTGTAAACTGATATCATCCCATAATTCATTCTGACCAAGTCTGATTGCAGTAAAAATGGTTTACGAGGTCTGTGGCTACCTTCTTTGCTGATGGTGAAAAGAAAAGCAAAAAGGACTGGGATTTAAGCCTCCAATTTGAGATGTCAGTCACAAACACAGGTTTTCTTCAGAAAGCAACTTGTAAAGCAAAAGTGGAAAGGCATCAGTGGAAATGTGAATTTTTTTGATTCATTTATCAACTCGGGTATTTGTTTGCTGTGCTGCTACTTCTCCCTGTAAACTGAATCATTAGCTGAGAGTTTGGTCTCCTGGGCCAAATGGTATTTTCAAAGTATAGATTAATTGGATGAATGTTTTTTTTTTTTAAGTCATTTTTTTGTTTCTTGGCAGGAGTTAAATGACAGTAGATCATATGTTAATTTGGCATTCAGCACATTTATTTGTATTATCGCTGGAGTAGAAGGTGGCTTTCTTGAAAGGTTACTTTTTAGTATAATATGTCGAGCTGGTGGTACTTCAATTGTCAGCTGCAGAAAAATGAGACAACTTGAAAGTCTGTTTCTAGGCTGGTGTTTCTCTAATTGATTTGTTTAAACAGTTTTGTAATGAACCAAATATAATTTAGCATTCATGCTGTATCTGTGCTGCAAAAGAATTAAATTATACAGATCTTCCTGATCCATATCTTCCATGCACCCCATGGAAAGTAGGCTTGTTAAGAACTCAGCAGGACCACCAAGGTATGTTACTTTTAAGAAGTTAATTTTCTATAACATTAATTCAGTTCCTTTCAGTCCCTTTTTCCTTATTCTGAAATGTAGTTAGAAATAATCTATTTTGAAACTAGTGGATTGTTTTCTTTAAATTTCCCTTAGTAGCTGACTGTATGATTGTGTGGGTCATAACAAATCTATGGCAAGGGCCACCTGTGGCAAATCCATGGACGGAGGAAACTCCGTTGCCACCATATGATCAGACTCTTGGCTAACTCTGATAGCCCTTTTAAGTTTCTTCTACAAAGACTGAAGGGAGAATTCCATATCTGAGACAGCGTGACTGTCATTCTTGCACATACCTGACACCAGTCCTATATTTCTTTGCTGTTTTTCTTCGTGTTCTACCTATATTTGAGTCTCCCTGAAGAAGCTGGTCTGCCAGAATATCTAATCAAGCAATTTAAAGTATAAATACCCTGGGTCATCATTTTACGAATGTCTGAGTACAAATTTTCAAAGATGCATGTATTTTTCAGTAAAACACACCCAAACAGAGCAGGAATGTGAGACCAGATTAATTCAACTAGCTTATAAAGCAGAGCAACACGGTAGTGCCTTGTGTGCATAAAACGAAACACCGAATAGATAGTTGTGGAAATGACATTGATTTTTAGTCATTTTGAAGTTCTAATTTTAATGTTACTTCAAGTGGTGTCCTGCCCACAATTTACAGTATTATGATCGCAATATGTATATTGCGTTGGGCGAAAACCATAGACATGAGATGGAATTCACATAGTCTTTGTAGGATGTGAGTAAGAACAATTTGTTAGAATGACAGACAAGAACCTTGGTGACGTGGTTTCTTCTTTCCTCGAGGAGGAGGGTTCAGGGTAGGTACACTGGCAGTGTATCTGTAGGCAAAATCTATCTTGGCTGGAAGAGAATCAGAGGACAGACCCACTCAGAGTGATTTGTTCTGCAGAAATTGTTTAGTTGGGATGTTCCCTTCAGCGCTCTCAGGTAAACCATAATTTTCCATTTATTGTGCTGGTTCTTGTTTTCTAGCTTGTCCTCTTTCGCTTGCTACAACTCAACTTTAGTTTTTTAATTTGCTAGACACTTTATTTTTTAAACTGCACTTCCTTATGATTAGCATCCTTTGTGTTCCTCATGGGATACATGGCTTTGCTTTTCCTACACTGAATGTTCGGACTGGCCTCACAACCTTGATTTTTCCCTAAATAGCAGTGTCCCTTCATGTGAATCTGAGAGCTTCTAGCTAATTCCAGCAACTCTGAGGGTAATCCCTCTTGTGTGTGTCTTGTGTGTGCTACCTCAGAGTGCTTAGCTCCCCCAGGCAAAGTCACCACATTTTTATGAAGGTGTCATTTAAGGAAAGGAGAAGATGGTAAAAAATCTACTTGGGTTCATTCTTTTGAATGCCTTTCTGTATGACCATGGTTGAAAAACTCATGTTGTATTCTCCAGTTATAGTTTTGTATCTGCCACCACATGGAGTCCAGGAATAGTGTTTAAAAAAAAATAAAAAAGTTTGCACTGCCCTTTCAGTGAGACACTGAGACCTTTGTCCTTGGTAATAGATAGATGGCTCTGAGTTCATGAAGAGAAATTTTGAGCCATGGCTGAGCACAAATCTCACTGGTACAGTTGTATTTTCCACCAGAAATTATTCCTTTCTTTTGATGTTGGACTTTGAGTCCAGGTGTATCACAGAGTCAAAAAAACACAGTGGGAATATGAATGCCTTGTTGAGATGGGGCTCTGGGAAAACTAGAGCATTCCAAAAAACCTTACTAAGGTTGCATCTTTTCCTTTTCTGGAGTCCAGTAGATTTATGGGACTTTCCCTCTTACCACTGTTCAAGCTTTCTAGGAGATGTAAGCCATCCTCCTAGACCAGGCTGATCAGCAACTTCTAATACACAAGTGCATGTGACACACTTGTGTACTGACTTCCTGTGTCCTAATTTGTTAAGTCCTGGGGTTGAGTTCTCGGTGCTGGTGTGAAGGCAGCTGATGGTGCTAATAAATTCATTTTGATGATTTGTGATGTCACACCATCATTTACAAAGAACTCTGCTATGCTGCAATGGATGTCTGCTGTTACCCATGTGTTCAGTATACTGTCCTTCCAAGCGATCTCCAATGACTGCTGTGATTTTCAATCATGCCTCCTTATTAGGCTTGCACCCAAACCTTCTGGAGTAGGCACTGAACCCCTGCAGCCCTGACCAAGACAAGCATTTAATGACGATGGATGGATGGATGGATCAGTTCCTGGTTGTGATCCTGTTTTATGTGGACTGCAACTTACAAAAAGGACACATCACTGAAAACTGAACATGTTTTATTCAGTGGAATAATCATGTAATATAAATTGCATATAACATTCTTTTGGCATTATGAAAATGCTGAAGGATCAAAATTATGATCAGTTTAATTGGAGAGAATATATGCGCTTTAGCCAAAGGCAACTCGTACTCATCATTGTGTTCTTACAGCCACAAATTTAGTAAGGAAAGTGCTGGCAGAAGAAAGCAAAATTGATTTAATCTCAGTTTCCAAAAGGGTTTTTGCCTGGTAGGTGTAGATCACACATTAACAGTGATTGTTTGAAACTCATTAACAGCTTTGGCCCCTGATTCTCTAATGAGGATATTTTCCAGCATTGTATTGTACTCATAGCTGGGTAGATAGTTAGGTAATATTTTTATGTATACTTTATGTATACTACTTGACATTCAAGTCTGGCTCATGTCACCCTGCAAAAATGTATTTATTTTGATTTGAAATATTGCGGTTTAGAGCTGTAGGAAAATATATAAAAGTCTGTCTATATAGCCTTTTTTAGATTCATCTATAGTTAACAGAACCTTTGCTTTGCTTTCCCACTATAAGAAAAGAAGTTTGTGACTTTCTCAGATTAATGAAACTGTACATACTCCATTGTCTGTCATCACAGCTTTCTGTGTATGGGATTTTGTGATGCAGTTGCCTGACTTTGTTTCATTAGCTTGTGTTTCCCCAAAACCCACCTCCAGGAACTGAATTTCTTCCGGTTACTGTGCTTACTCTCCTAAGACTGGTTGACGTACTTCACAAACTGCATCGTAAGCCATTTGTTGAAGTTATGGGGCAACAGTGAATGCCCAGACCACTACCTCACTATGTGGACATGCACAGAGATTGCTGTAATTCCAAAGCCCTAAAATACCTAAACTTTTTATGATTCGCTGTACTTTCAGATAGACGGCATTTTATATTAGTCCTCACTGGTTTTGCTGAGTGAACACTTTTGTGCTCAATGCAGATGTATAAAATGTGTTTACATAATACAGAAGAGGGATTTATAAAGAAATCCTTTTTGACGAGGTTTCACAGAAGGTGCAGGCAGGGCAGTGTAGCGAGTAAGTACCTTATTGCTGGTTCAAATCCCCGAATGGCTCCAAGTGTTCTATTTAACTCAACATGTAAAATTTCAACTGCAAGAAATACCCTCTACTTTTTGTACCCTTGAGGAAGGTACCAAAAAGAAAGGATCCAGTAAAATTTCTCGCTGTGTAAACTGGTGAAATTCTACATTGCTTTGGAAGGGTTCTCTGAAGAGCTAAATAATAATACGAAGGTATGTAAATATTGCAGCCAGAAGGCAGAGTGGGGAGCTTTAAAATCCTGGAGTCTTTCCACTTTTCACTGTTATTTCAATGCATTTTTTTGGCTCATTGGGAAGGACTCATGTGGTGAGGTGCATCTGTGCAGGTGGAGTGCTTGTGTGTCTCTGCTTAGCCGATTCAACAGTCTATGAAAAAATAGAATGGGCTGCATAGACATGAGAGGGTCCAGGGAATCAGCTTCTCTGCTTTTCCCATGAGGCGGGAGTCACGTAAATACGAGATTGCCAACCTCACAAAGAAAGACAAATTTATAAGCCTTCCTTGTTGGAAGGCTACGGATGGGGATGCAGAGAAGTTGTACGTGGTTTTGCCTTCGCCCAGGGGTGCATCGGTAGTTCCCACCCATCGCAGGATTCCTGAAGTCCTGCTTGTTCGCATTGCAGAGGGGATGGTATGCTGGTCGCATTTGAACGTTTTGTTGGCCTGCTCACCCCGTGTCTAATTTCTGCCTGCTGTGCTGATAATGTAAAAATATCCCAGGCTGACCTCAATATTTTAGACAGTAAGGGTTCTTTCATAATGAAATCTTCCCTACATTTGCATCAGTGTATAATTCAATTTCTAAGATACAAAAAAATAAACAAGTGTTAGTGAACTGTGTAATTTTATTCTAGTCTTTGAGAGGGAGTCTGGCTCACATGAACATTTTATTAGTTCTTTATCAACATGGCAAAACAAAAAAAAAAAAAAAAATAATGAACGGTCTCTTTGCAGTTAACCTTGTTAAATTGTTACAAATCTTGTCCACTTTCTATGTATTTATGTGTTTCTTTTGTTTAAACACACTGTGTGTATAGAAACCTATATTTTGAAATGATCTCTGAAATAGATTTCAGAATGTTACACGTGTACGTGTGTCTGTGATATGTCTAACCACATCTACCTGTTACAGGAGCTTCAAGCATTTCTACTAAACGTTGTTGTGTGGGGGGGGGGCGGGGGCTATTATCACTGCAATGTGTCACGTCTGATTACTGTAAAAGCAGTGGAAAACAATATTTCATTAATATCATTTTATTTGATTTGCTTTTAGATTCTGATGCTTTTTGCCCAGAGAAATTGCCTTTTCTCTCTGACTTTTTGTAGATCATTTTCCACTTTTATGCAGCATAAGTTGTGTAAATAACACAATACTTGATAAACATAAAAAGTTATGATTTTACCTGGTAGTGTGCTAATGTCGGTGTTTAAATGTCTCCTCCCTGATGCCTTATTAATTTCTGAAACAGACATTTATTACGTGCAGGTTGTGCGTTCTTAATCTGTTTTCAGAAGTACTAAAGTGCTGATGAAGTCTGTTTGCTTTGTGACGGTTAACAGAATTAGTTTTTTTTTTTTTTGCTAACGTAACTATTAGATGGTGCATCCTCCCTGTACTCCCTCTGTTTTTTCACACCCCCCAGCGGTGCTGTTTTTACTGCTTTGTGTGTAATTTGTTTATTATTGCTGATCTCTGGGCAGACATTTCATGGCTGTTTTCTTACGGCCGGAGAGCAGTTTAGCAGCGATAACTGCCTCGGAGTGGCAAAAAAACGAGAACAGCAAATTGTTTGTCGTCCGCTGATTTCTGGCATGCTTGTTACTGGGGAGACTTTTTGTTTTGCACAACTGGTAACTTCCCTATAGAATATCAAAGAGCAAGTCTATGTATAGAATTAGTATTCTAAACACTGTGCTAATTAGTATTCCTCCTCCTCCTCCTCCTCCCTTCAGCTGCAACTCCTTTGCTGTTCTCCTTTAAATATTAATGATTTTTTGTCTTGCTTTATAACATCTAGATCCCTGTTTTGGATCAGTGTGGCTAGATCTGTAGTTCAGTACATGTTTGTTATCAGTGACATTTCTTGTTTGCTCGCTGTGATGGAAGTGGATGGCTGTGCGTGTAATAATGTCACTGTGTTCCTTTATGTATTGAGAACTTGTGTCTTACAGCCATCGGGTTTCCCAGCGTACCTGAAAAGGCACTCGCTTCGGAGACCCTGTCATTGCCGTGTCATTGCAGTCATGTGTCACTGCTTCACAGCTGTATGAGCAGTGCTATTATGTGAGTTCTGCAGTGGCGTAGTTTGTGGAAAGCAGGAGGGCATCAAGGGGTGGGAGTCGATGCCCACAGCTGCATACCAAATAGTGAGCGGTACGCTGCTGATTATCGCCACCTCCCACTGCGCCATGGCATCCCAGAGCGTGGAAATGGATCTCATTGCCACTTATATCACTGCCAGTAGCACTAATGTCAGTATGGGCTAATGGGTTCTCAGTATCTGAGCCCATGTGACCCAGCACACCGCTGGTGTGTGTTCTAACATCCCTTCTCTGTCTCTTTGTCTGTGAGAGAGATTTATCAACAGTAAGGTCCATCAGATAAGTTATTGAAGAAGAAACTAAACTTATGCCAGGGTTCAGGGACTTCACAGTATACAATGACGTGATTGTAATTTCTAACTCAGCATGAACAATAATGTATGCTTCTAGCCAAAATGTTACCTACCCATTTCTCTGGCTACTCAACTGGGTTTCACCAGTATGTCTTTTAAATGTATGTTAAACTAAAGTTAATATGCATAATGACATCCGCAAGGCACGTCTCATAAAAGTGCTTTCCTTACATACAATGCATGTAGTCCAGTAACCAGAATTGTTGGTGAGTTTGAATTTGTCTTGGGGTCTTATTCACGAGTGAGGGGAGAAGAGAGTGTGAGATCAGCTGCAGACTGGAAGCAACAGCAGCAGTAACGTGGTCGCTGTCCTGGACTGTGGTGGTGAAGAGGGAGCTGAGCCATAAGTCAAAGCTCTCTACCGGACGGCCTACATCCTTACCCTCACCTATGGCCATGAACTCTGAGTAATGACCAAAAGAATGAGATCAGGGATACAAGCAGCTGAAATGAGTTTTCTTCACCGGGTGGTGGGACTCGCTCTCTGTGATAGGATGAGGAGTTCAGCAATCTGGGGGAAATTCAGGGTAGAGCCGCTACTCCTCCACCTTGAGAGGAGCCAGCTGAGGTGGTTCGGGCATCTGGTAAGGATGCCTCCTGGGTGCTTCCCTTTGGGTGTATTCCGGTCATTGCCAACTGGGACAAGACCCTGAGGTCAGCCCAGGACCTGCTGGAGAGATTATATCTCCCAGTTGGCCTGGGAGCAGCTGGGAATCCTCCAGGTTGAGCTGGAGGAAGTTTCGAGGGACAGGCACATATGAGCTGCTCTGCTCTCCCTATTGCTTCCGCGACCCTAGAAGGACAAGAAGATGGATGGATGGATGGGTGGATGGTATGTGATGAATTGTCACTGATGTTACTTTTATTAATTTTACAGAAACTTCTTTCAAAAGTAACTCGGTGTTAAGCTACTAGCGACCCATTTAAACAGCTTAGTCAAATTTTACTGACACAGTTTAGGGTAAGTACCTTGGTCAAGGACACGACAGCAAAAGGTGGGGCTTGGATTTGCAACCCCCTGAGTCCAGAGGTAGTGGCTGTAACCACTACACAACCTGTTGTTAATGTGGCGTTGACACATTGTGGTCGAGTCTCTGTGAATCAAGGTAACCATTATGGTAACACATTTTGGACATCAGGTCATGTCAGATTGTTTGAAAGTGAGTCCTGCAGACCAGAGTCCAGCATGTTACCCAACTGTCCTTATACTTTTATCCTCATAAAAGGAATTAAACAGGTTCCTTCAAGATGTGCAGTTTAATCAGTGAATTAGAGCTGCAATGTGGTCATGAAGCTGTGTTAGTGGTCAGTCAGTAGTGTAGAGGTGTAGTAGTACGCAGTGGTGGATGGCTCACTCGGCTTTTGTGAGCTGTAGCCACTTTTTGTTTAAAAAAAAAATGTTACACTACATGTATTTTGTTTATTGTCTATAAATGCATGTTTTGTATGATTTGTTTGCCAATATTCCACAATACTCATTTTTCCTCACTGCCTAACCTTTTCACTCTCTTCTAACAATTTATGACAGTGAAAATTAGGCAGTATGTCACAAAACTAATCAGAAGCTGTAAAAAAGATCTTTTACATTCTTATACTATATGCCCTAGGAAGAAGACAGATGTTTGACACATGCACATGTTGAGTCTAGAGTTTTATTTGGACATGCTCTAACCAGTTCTATGTAGTTCAGCTCTCTGTAGTTTCTCTAATAACAAGACAAGACTGGAGAATGTGGGGAGAACATGCTAACTGTGCACACACTGAGCTGGATTGGAACCTACACCCAAAGCCGCAGCCCAGGAGCAGAGGAGGCACCATCACTACCTACTGTGCCACCATGCCGCCCACCGATGAACTAGTTTTCTGTAAATGATGGATGGTTTTAATGTCAGTATTTCTTGACTGCTCTTTGTGCAGAGAACCCCTGAGCTTGTGAGTCTTCTTAACAGAATTCATTACCAGCATCATCTTAATAATATCACACAGGATTGTGTGCTACACACTCCATAGAGGAAAGGAGTACACAGATTCAACCATGATGGCTTTTGATTACCTTTTGTCAGTATTCCAAATGTGTCAGTCATAAGTGTGAAAACGAAGTGTCTGGGGGTGTCCAATAAAAATAATTCTGATTAGTCCTTTGTTTCTGTCCTGTTGGACACCATTGAAATTTGTCAGCATGTTTGTGAAAATCTGTCTGATAGCAGGGCTGACCCAGTTTGGTATTGAAAGTGTTGTGTGTGTATGTGTGTGTCTCATTGAGCCCGACGTGTTGCTCCTTATTATGGAGAGTCTTCAACACAAAGCAGCCACTTAATACAATTCTCACTCCTGTTTCCCTGTAGGCCCGTAATGTGTCCACTGGGGAGCTGGCTGCCATTAAAGTCATCAAGCTGGAACCTGGTAAGTTCACAGTTCATTACGCACTGCTTTTTTCCTTTCTAGCTGGAAGTAAGCGTGACAGAATGGGTTTTCTTTTAACTTGGAAATAAATCTGGAACTGGAACAGGGCTGTCCAGCTACGGTCCCGTAGAGCCAAATCCAGAAAGTTTCTGCTTCATCTTGCTTGTGAACCACCTGATTCAACCTCCTGGCTTTACTGTACTTATTTAATTTGCCCAAAAAGCTGTTGGAATCAGCCAGACAATTTGAATATCCCCACCTTACAAGAACCCTCTGGCTAAAACACTTTTCGTTTTTGAATCCATGTGCACAATGACAAGACAAAAAAATACTGCACAGCCTTTGTGAGTGAACTTTTCTTGGTGAACTACTAACATTTTCCTGTCTTAAAAATTGCCTCCCCTGCTTTCTTTAAAATATGAGCAACAAAACCAAAGGCAAATCATGTGAGAAATATCCTGTCCAAGAATGCACGTGGCATGCCTCCAACAACCCTGTTTACACATGGTGGGCATGGCGCACAATTCCATAGCTGCGTAGTTCTCCTCACCACAAATATCCGTGTGTGCATTCCACAGGGTACATAAGACTGTAGTCTGTTCCAGCAGCGTCTTATTTCTGTCATCAACCTCCTTGGTTTTCCCAGAGGGTGGATCTGCTCGCCTTCTCTAAGCAAACACGTTTTGGAACCAAGAGGGTAATCAGTGTTTTGCTTGGCCTTTTCCCAGGGTTAGTGGACATTGGTTTTGTTGAAATTCATTCTAGCAGGTTGATCAGATTTAAACCTATTACTTTACTTAGCTAAGAGCTCCTCAGCTATAACTGAAAAAGTTATTAGAAATTTTTCTGCAGAGCACAGTGTTTTCTGGAATAACAAATGGGTCCTGTTTTCCTCCACTGGTAGAGAACATGACTCCACAAGACCCCTCTTCTCATTGCATCACTACTTCTTTTGTTGTCCTCATCATTAAGTGGCTTGCCTTTTTATGCATTTTTTTTCTTTTTGTTTAGTGCTTTGTTATTTTATAGTTGTCTTGATGAATATGTGATGTCAAAAGTAATATGTGAACATGAAAGGGAAGGTGAGCAGACTGGAGTGCTTGTGCATTAACATACAGAAACTCACAGAGAATAATAAAATTGCATTTCTGTGTTGTGACAACTTGGTTATCACTGCCTTCCGGACTTTTTCATGTTATTATTCTTAACATGTCTGCACACTTTTATTTGTACTTTTCATACTGGTCTAAATGTGATATTTTCCTGTCATCTTATGGTTATCGTTATCATACCCTAGGGTTGCACAGTTCATGATTTATTAAGTGTTACCTATCCGGGGGGTTTTTTTTTTTTTTTTCCTTTCTCCTCCATTCATTTTCTGAACTCGGCATATTTCGGGACAAAATTTTTCAGGGTGGCAGGTGCATATTTTGACTTTTGGAGTGATGGAATGTATTAATTTTCCCAATAAGAGATGATAGAAATGTGTAAAGGAAACTCTCCTAATGGACATTCACAGGAACTAATTCCATCTGCTAACTGGCACAAAGTGAATTCAGCATAAATAACCTTCAACAGTACTAGAATTAAAATAGTTAGGTATTTGCAATATTGGAACCACCATCTTTAGCTGCACTTTAGTTAGTTGAAAATACTTCTACCTGTAAAAGAGTTATTTAGTAAATGTCAGTCTTAAATTCCTTACTCGCTCACTGTTGATGATGACTCCACCCACTGCAGGATCCTGGTGCTTGTGAGCCTTTCCTGGAAGTATAGGGCACTAGGCATGGCAGGTTACACCCTGAACAAGACATGCTTTTTGTGAAGGTTAAGGGTTTCCTCTGTGACACTGATTCATGTTGCTCAACAGAGGTTGGAACATTCACTTGGAGTGGAAAGAGTGCTTTTATCAGTTAGAGCTGCATTTTTAGGAATATATATTTTTGTCAGTCTTGTTCATTGGTCTCTTTTTTCAAAATCACGTTCCAGCATCCTCTAATACCAACCGTACTGTCAAATGTGTCCAGGTCTCATTTGAAGTACATACTTCCCTCGTGAAAAAGGCCCCTTCCTGAGTCACAAGAAAGTGTAATTTGGAGACTGAAATTTGAGAAATGAGCTGTCAACTCATGTATGAGAAATGCCTTAAGAAAACATATTTTAATTCAAAATACACGTCTTGGTGTTGTCAACCCCCCACAAGCAGTGCATGGCTTCTCTTGAGTATGTCAGTTGTTAAACGTTCCTGCCTGTTTTCTCAAATGTGTCAAAAGTCTCTTCCTCTGTAATAATGATGTCCCCTAAAGCAAAAAAAGTTTTAAAGAAAGGGCCAAAAGTTGAAAATGCAGAGAAAGACCTTATGTAAAACTTGAAGTGGTAAAACACATATAATTGTCTTGAAAGGCAGTGCCATTTTAAATGATTTGTATGATTTACTATTTTGCAGAAATGAAGAACTTGTAGTCTGCTAATATTGTAGTTTGTTCTGCCTGTTAAGTAAGGCAGAAAAGGCAAGAAGTGGCCTATTTTGTATTATATTTGAGCACTGAATGGGAAATCAAAATTTGTGTGTTTTCTTTGAAAAGTGGAGAAATGTTTGGCAACATGTTTAATGCACACAAGTAAAGTGGTGGCAATTAGCCAGGAGGTAGTGTAGTGGTTATTCACAAATTTGTGACGTCAAAGGTGTGTGTGTGTGTGTGTGTGTGTGTGTGTGTGTGTGTGTTTTTCGTTGGTTTGCTGTGGAGGTGGGTGAATGATACTGGGGTGTTTAGTGTTGTGGATCTAACATTGTAAGTCATCTTGAATTAAGTTCCCGGTCAAGTACTGCTATTTATACTGGGTAAAAATTTAGGGTAAGTACATTGCTGGAGGGTACTACAACTTAAGGTAAGGCTCGAACCTGCAACCTTGGGGTTCAAAGGCAACAGCTCTAACCACTACCCTGCCAGCTGTCTTCTAACCTGAACTGTTCCAGTAAAACATCTCTCTATGTAAATGGTGTAAATTGTATGCTGCTTTAGATGAATAAAGTGGTAAATCAGCAAAGCGACAATGTATATCAGAAGTTTAAATGGTAATGAACTTCACTTAACCTGCTGGGCATAATCTGTGTCACAGAGATGTTGGAAACGTATTGTACACTCCAGTAATCTTTTCACTTAGCACCTTTCTCACCTATTATCTATTTAGCACTTTCATCCAAAGGAATGAAACCCTGCAGCCCCTTCATAAATTGCTTTCCACAGTTAAGCTCTTTTGTAGGTAATATTTAACCCAAGAACTTGCAAAGAAAAAATTTCTGTAGATCCCTATTCGATTGAAAGCTGTCCCTTGAAAAGCTGCAGTCTGTATAATTTGGTACTGTGTGATTGTGGCGGTTGGATAAACAACAAAAAAAGAATGAATTTTTATGTTCCTGAGCTCACTGAACTGTCAAAGTAGTAGTTAACATGATGAGTAATGTTTGTGTTCTTCTCAATCATGTAAATTCTTCAGAGTCAGTCTTTGGAACACAGCTTTGATTTGTTTTGAAATCACTTACTGCACCAAAAAGTCTAAGGCAAAAGAATTTATAAAACTTTTTAAAAATGAATAAAACCTTTTTTCAATCAAAACTTAGTTTTGATAAAACAATTGGGACCTGAAGTTAGACCCTTAAAGCTATAGTGTGATCAAGTTTTGTGCTGCTTTATGTTGTCATGCTAAATATGCACCCTCAGCAGATGCTGCCATCGTATGCAGCGTTGAAGACACATGCTGGGTTTGTGCCAACAGCCAAACAGGAAAGTTGACAAAGAAAACTGTAACCTCCGTGTTGAGTTTATTTCAGGCCCTGTTTCTGCTGCCTGCTCTCCCAAACTCACTAGGGGCGGTGGCGCTAATCGAAAGTTAATGCGCCTGTGGGTAGAGACACAGCGGTTGCCTCTTGTAGGCACTTTCCGCAAAGATGCTTTTGAGACCATTTTAATGCATTAGAGCTCATTTTGTGTGTGATGCTTTTTTATGGGCAGCTTGGTTGACTCACCGGACGATACCCACACCTTCCACATGTGAACCTGAGTGCTCCGTGCCAATGGAAAGCTGTCCCTGTGCACGCACACATGTTTTTGGACTCTCTTCAACAACTCACATATGTGTGTGAAACAATGTCTGCATCAGTTTGGTAGGATTCTAAACTAAAAATGGCAAGTTAAACCTTTGTGGGCACCAGAGACTCAGAGGTGGAAAGAACTGTGAGGGACTGGTTGAACAGACAAACAGTTCTTTTGTGACTGTTTTCAAAATCTTGTGTGTCGTGTGGTGAATGGTGGTGACTGTAGAAAAGTAAATACGGGCAATAAAGGACCTCAGTTCAAGCATTATTTTGCGTTTTGTTCGTTAAAATATTGTCATTTAAACAAAAGTCATGGAGGTGGAGGCGTTACTTTTCATTCAGCAATGGTATAATTTTGTTTGGAGGAGTTTAGCCAAAAAAACTTGGGCATGTGAGTGATTCCCTAATGGACTGACACATTTTTACCCTCTTTATATCAAAATATTCATCAAAATGAATCGGCCCGCTGAAGTGGCCCATCGAACCCCATCGTACCAAATTCTAAAGCTAACCGCAGTAAAGTGGACAAATATCTGGGATCTCACAGTATAAAAACATGGTGCACCATTATGGTATTGCTGTTTTTTGTTTTAATTTTTAAACTTCATTTAAGTCATGACTTTTCTGTATGACTTAAAATGGATATGTGTAACTTGGGAGGTCTGAAGCACTATTTTGTCATTGAATTAGATATTTTAAAATTCTCCCAAAAAATACCCCTATTGCAATTTATTTGCAGTTACCCACATAATTTCATAAGCTTGCTGTATTTTAATAAATTATTCTAATAAGAAACATAAAAATGTACCCTGAATTCATACAGTAGAATTATCTAGTTGTGTGTATATATAGGTAAATAATAACTAGCTTAAACATAGTAAGTCACTTAAGACTCTGAAGTGTCAGCTGAATAAATAACCATAACAGTTTACGTCTATTCATTTAGTAGATGCCTTTTTCCAGAGCGACTTACATTGAATGCTGCGTTGTATTTAGGTAATACCTTTTCATTCAAGTTGACTTACTGGAGCTATATACACCACACTACAAGATCCTACAGTCGATCACTCCTCTGTAGACCAGAGAAACACTCTCTCTCATACGCTATGGGCAATTTAGAATCCCCGATTCACTTCAAACACGTCTTTGAGAGGAAATCCATGCGATCGCAGGCTGAGCAGGGATCGAACCCACATCCTCTCGCTCTATCCAGGCATTGTGAAGTAACAGCGCAACTCACTGTGCCTCCATGTCACCCCAATTATAGGCATAATTTTGTATTTTTTATAGCAGGCAACAGCATCCAGACTAATAAACAGGACTCTGCCTGCTGTGAATTACAAGTTAAAATGTCATGTGTTGGTCAGTGTGATGGTTATATGTATTTTGTAAAAGAATGTTTTCCAGGTTTACAAATGGGATAAAAATTTCATGATTTGACAAAATAAGTTTACTATACCCCTGCTTTTTGTTTAATGAAGGTAAAACTTGTTATGCAGTTCTTTATCTGCTCTAGGAAAACACATTTTGGGGTGTCAAGGTCAAATATGCTACCTCCACCAGACAAACAGTACTGCTGGTCTTAAGTGCCAAAAAAAAGTAGCTGGTTGAAAATCCATTTTTTCTTGTCTAATGAATGCATGTTAGGCCCGATCAGTAATGATGGCCACATTTTCCCCATCAGATTTTGCAGTTTGCATTTACTGTTTATAATGTGGCTGATTTTTGTCATCTGTGATTCCCCCCCCCCCCCCTTTTCTTCTTCTTCTTCTTCTTTCAGAAATGGAATGCTACATTATGTCCTAGTCCATGAAGACTGGGCCAGTAAAATATAATTGGGGAAATAAACATTCACATAACAGTCAAACTGGAACATTTTGAGAGGCTACAGCTATGGCTTTTAAAACCTTCAGTTTAAATATCATGCATTTATTTTAAAGATCAACTGTTGAAATGTGTCTTCATCAGCTTTGAAATGCACTTTTTTTTTCTTTTTTTTTTTTTTTTTTTTTTTTTTTTTTTTGAAATGCAGTTGTAATGAACTGTCAGGGAAACTTTAAACTGCTAACTAAATTATGGTACTCAAAATCATGGGAAAAAAACAGATCATTAAATAAATAACAATGTTCTAGAATTAAATGAAGAATGTAAATAGTCGTACTGAACTGCACACCTCTTCTTCCTTCTCTCTTACCTCTGCATGAATTCGGCTGCTTTCCTCGACTTTCTTTTTACGCTTGCTTGCAAAGCTCAGTCCTTGACGACCAGCACTTGTCTGTTCGAAGATATGTGTCGAGATTTTATTTATTCATTGATTGATCCATTAGTGCTTCACTTGCCTTTCTGCAGATTCTCTGTGCCTGCTACATTCCATGTATATCCCAACCTAGTTTGTATTCTTGCATTTCTGATCTTCTCATGCTTTGAGTCACCCAAGGCTGACATAGCAAATCTGACCTTTTCAATATTAAATTCCTCAGCCAAGGACAAAATATAAAGCTGTAACTTATAGGATGTCCTGTAGAGCCCAAGGCTAGTGAAGCTAGGTGGAAACCCTAGTCAATGCCAGTGAAAGATGTTTACCACCTTCTCCAAAAGCTCATCTGTGATGGCTGCAATATTGTTTAATACTAAATAGAATCTATTTTATTTTGCTCACTTAAAAGCAGTTTTCAAAAGTATTTACAATAAAAAAGAAATGTTACAACACAAAAGCAATTTACATTTAAATGTCAGCATTTTTTTTTTTAAATTACATCCATAAACGAACAAAACAATCCACACATTATTAATAACTTCTTATGGAATGCAGGGTCTCGGTGATCAAGAGCCTATCTTGATTGTACAGGGTGCAAGACTGGGGACACCCTTGTCAGATTACCAGTCGTTCTCTCTCTCTCTCACACACACACACACACACACACACTCACACTCACACTCTCTACAGGCACTTGAGAAAAAAAAGTTCACCCAAAAATATATCTTTGCATTGTGAGAGGGACATTTTTTTTTGGTCTATTTTAATTTAGGGAAAGAAGAATATTACTCCTCTTGGTTGGTTTAGTCTGGTATTTCAACTTTGATTTTTCGCTATAGGGTGGTCCAGATTGTCTCCTGATGACATACTTCTAAATTTCATTACATTTACATCTATTTATTTAGCAGACGCTTTTGTCCAAAGCGACTTCCAATGAACTCTATGTAGTGTTATGAGCCCACACACCGTATTCACCAAGGTGACTTACACTGCTAGATACACTACTTACAATGGGTCACTCATCCATGCATCATTATTAATGTATGTAAGCTTTCTTGCCAATGTCAAGGCATCGTACCATGAAGAAGACTTAAAATGATGGTTTCTAGAAATCAATTCCGTCAACAGCTCCTTGAGCCTTTCTCAACAACCGCCGTATGTACTGAGCTTCACGAAGCTAGTATTATATGGTAGTGCTGCCATTTGGAAAGGAAGTTATGTGAGTTGTCTTTTCTTGCACCTGCAATATGTGAAAGTTGTGGACTCAATTTCCTTCATTCCTCCATAAAATTGAGCGTAATTTGATATTCATACTGGATATTCTGTACTGTTTCCATTATTTGTTTCAAACCCCTGTATGTTATAAAATACTAATGCAAAGATTAAATAGGGTTTTGACTCAAATTGCTTTCTGCTCTTAGATGCCTGTTATGTATCTATAATATCGTAACAGTTGCATCTATACCTTGCAGCTACATCCATGGTCATAACATATAGTATATGATATGAAAATGCAAAAAATAAACATTGGCAGCACATGAGTGACTTTCCATTTGGGTTATTTTCCTTGTGTTTTTCTGCTTATGCTTTCTGGCTTGTGACACTGTTGTCAAAGTGGACTGAAGCAGAGAGCTACTTTTGAGTTTTGAATAATGGATAGGGCCACCTCTGAAATTCCTGATCCATCTCTTTCAGTGTCAACCCAGATCTTTATAGCGGTGGGTCCTTCTGAGTGGGCTCTGCTTTGCATTGCTGGGGTCTATAACTGTGAGCGTTACCCTTTGTGTTCTGACCGTTTTCTGACATCGAGGATTTAATCCCTGCGGGTCCCGTTTGTTTATTATTGCTCTTATTATATTAACCTTTATGTAACCCTTTCTCCATAGAATGTAACTACTTCAGTTCAGAGCAGAATAATAAGTTCCCGACTTTATTCTTGGGTTCAGTGTGCTGAAAGCGCTTTTTTGAATCTAGCCATAACCAAATGTTGCTCCATATGTCTTCTAAAATATTTAAATAGTGAATATAAAAAATAATGGCAGATATCTTGAGCGACCCAAGTTGCTTTGATAGCTATAAGTAAGTAACCTAGATACGTAAGGATTTTTCTCCAGGTCAGGGCAATTGTACTATAATAAAAACTTACACTATTTATTAGCATAAAGATGGCATCCATTCATACGTTTGCATTAACTGCTTGTCCCATTCAGGGTCGTGGGGGTCCAGAGCCAGCATCACTGTACAATGTTGCACAAATTCTATTTTTGCTGAGATGTACGTCACTTTGGACAAAAGCATCTGCTAAATGAATAAATGTCAATGTACAATGAGTTGGTATATAAAAATTAATGTGTTTTTTTAAAATATTTCAGGGAAAAATCTTTTTAGTAAACCATTTCACTTAGTGTTTCTGGTGTTAACTGGATAAGAAATGCAAAGACTCTGTAGGATCCCTCTGAATACTGTCCTTTTAGTCCACTTTGCTAGTTTGGGGCATCCATAAAGGACTAAAGTAAAGGACTGTACAGAAATTCTGAAAATTGTATTGTCTCACATTTTTGGGTCAGATGGGGCTCCCTTTAATTATGTCCTGTGCATTAAATAAGCAATTAAATCATTCAGACTTATTTGGAAACTCAGCTTTTTTTGCTGGGGGTGTTATTTTGGTCAACTTTTAAGGATTCTTGGGAAGAAAAAACAGGAAGCGTAAAGAGGGAATCAAACATAAAGCAAGACGCCGGTAGCAAAGCCAGTTGATGCTTCATGGAGGAGCTCCCCTCAAAACATTCCTCTCCACATCCAATACATTGACCTTCACAGCCCAGGTGACCTAAAAGCAGTTGCCTTCCTCCTTGGCCTCATTTGACGTACTCCTCCTGAGCAACCATTGGGCTTCAACCAGAGAGAAACACGTGTACTCTGTATTTTACTTGAATTGTTTCCTACCTTTACACCTTTGGATGCTTTTTATATTACACACACACACACACATTTTCAGAACCGCTTGTCCCTTACGGGGTCACGGGGAACCGGAGCCTACCCGGCAACACAGGGCGTAAGGCCGGAGGGGGAAGGGGACGCACCCAGGACGGGACGCCAGTCCGTCACAAGGCACCCCAAGCGGGACTCGAACCCCAGACCCACCGGAGAGTAGGACTGTGGTCCAACCCACTGCGCCACCGCACCCCCTTTTTGCTTTTTATATTATTTTATCTTAATTATTCCAAATGTGTGTTCCAGGACAATTGGAGGGTCTACACCACCTTCATTGTGTATGTGTGTGAGAGAGACAAAACAAATGCAAAAATGATGTGTTTGTGGTTTTGACACTCAGTGTAGCCATACACCTTGATTTTGAGGCATGGTTTTCATTACATGCTGGAGCACATACTGAGTTGGAGGTATGCAGACATGTAAGTGCTACATATCACAACAGATCCACTGAGGACTCCTTTGTGAGTAAGTTGAGTGAAAGTCTAATGGAGGATGTTGGTCTTGAGTTAGGATGCGTTCCTCAGAGTTCTGGATCTTATAGAGAGGGACCCTCAACAGAGCATAAGTTCCAGTCCAACGTCTGTTGAACACTTCCTAAAAGTCCTGTGTCTGGGTTCACTGTTCCCAGGGCAGAGAAAATCCAAAACCTTCCAAGTCCCTGGAAAGTTCCAGATAGAAAACACTCAGCCAAAAAGAAACAAAAGTCAGCTCAGACGGTGTTTCTTTTCTCATTCAATTCAGTCTCGAACCCACAAATTTTCGGTGCCTTTTTTTCCGATTTCAAAGCCGTTTGTCTAGTAGCAAGGGGCAAAGTCAAAATAAAAGCCACTGGAGGTAACAGTTTTCACCACAGATCGAACGGCTTCTTTGCTTATGCTTCTTAAGTGCCGCTTTGAATGGGTTTAGTTTACTGTTGTGGCACAAAAAATATGGTTGGATTGCAGACAAGTTGTATGAATTAATGCACAGCCAGGTTCTTGCTCACCCGCAGAGAAGAGTTCAGCTACGTAAAACTCAGCTGCACTGACAAATGACATACAAGAGGTTTCAGTGGTGTGACACTAATATGCACCAAAAAAGTGCTGCATACAGTGAAACAATGTAGAGCAGGAATATTTTTCCTACAAGAAATAATAGAAATCGTCATTGATGTGGATCAAACAATGGAAAATTATGCAGACTTATTCAACTTTTTTTAATCTTTTTTTCTTGTGATGTTGCAGATTCCGTTTGATCAACGGCTTAAAGATACTCTGTAAAAGTAAACAGGAAATGCAAAAAAATTGGGTTGTCATATAAAAATCCAAACACGGTAAATAAAACACACAAACCGGCACCAGAACCAGAGCAAATCGATGTTCCATGGAAGAGAACAATGTGAGATTTGTGAAACAAGAAATGCTTCAACTCTATTTCATATTTATATTGCCCTTCCTTTCCAATTACTTTTATTTATCTTTTTTTTTTTATTACTGTACTTGATAACTTTCTGGCTTTATGATTTTGCTGATGTGATGAGTTTCTGTATTAGAGGAAGTTGTCAGGATGCCATGCATGATGGTAGTGAAATAAATTCTGTAGTAGCAGGAAGCAACAACAAGCATCGTCTTATTGCTGCATAAAACATTTAGTACTGCAGACAATACGTTGCTGTAATACAAAGTTTTATGGAAAATTTTCTGATGACAGCTTTATCTGATATTTTAACAAACCCTACATGTGAATAAATTCAGGGATTAAGCTGTATTGTTAAGATTTTATTAAGTTGCATAGCAATTTAACTTAGGAGCAGACTTCCTTATTTTTAAAACACAGTCTTTAAAAAAAATTCTGCTTAATAGATTTTCATGAAAAAGTACTCTTAAAGGTATTTTTTTCCTAAGTCAGTATTTCCATTAAAAGAAAGATGCAGTTTTACTGATTTATACAGTGGGATGTTTTTGCAGAAGCAGTCCAGGCTAAGAGCCACCAGCAAGGTTTCATTCCGAAATGTGCAGCACCATCACTCAGATGAAATGTTAACTAAACCTACTGCTCTTATAGCTCTCATGGCTGGCATTTTTCACTGTCCACACATTCCTCCCCCCCACCCCACTTTCTCATATTGTGAGGAGAAGACAGCAAAAACACAGCCTTTGAGCTCCAAATGCCATGCTGAGTTGCGTTGTGGGTCTACCATCAGAGGATTTAGAATACTGCGATCAAATTATTCCCATTATGTTACATGTAATATACAAACACGGAGAACATGTTTTGAAAACTGTACAGCGATCTAATTAAAGGATAAAGATAGCATATTTCCCAAAGGTTTTTGGAGGGCTGAATACTTGCTCAGCTAACAGCAGCAAACAAATTGATTTATGTGAAACCTTCATGGTGGATGTGCAGCTCAGGTGCAGGAATTTGGATAAACACATTGAGCCCCAGGGCACCGTGGTGGAACTGCACCAGAGGAGGTCTAAACATCTATACGTTAAGCTGCAAGACTTGAATGATCGTAGTAGCGATCAGTAGATTTTGTGTTGGTCTGTTCAGTGAAGAAAATGAGAACATACTAAATCTAAACTTCTGGTTTTTCCGAAAAATTGTTTTTGGAACGCACCACGTAAAGTCAGAATGGAAGGGTTTCTCAAACAGCCTGATCCTTTTTGGATCTTTAACTGGCAACCATGTTTCATTGAACAAAATATAATCTGCTACCTTTTGAATGGATGCATCGAAACAAAACACATCCAAGAAACATTCTCTTAATTATGGGCTCACCCGAGAAAAGGCAGAGTAAAGCCTCTCCCATTTGTGTCGTTCTCCAAACTGCTACACATTTCCCTATGATCTGTACTTTCTGACATGCATTTTGGCATAAAAAGCTGAGACAGAAACTTGAAAAAGCCCATGTTCTCCAGTGCATTCATCTGACCTTGAGACCCCCCCCATCTGTCTCATATGTAAATTAGTCTGGTTTGATCTATACATTAAATAATTCAGCTGTCAAATACTTCATATCACAGCCTCTTTGAAATATTGTGCTACAACCTGTAGAACGATTATCATTGTCTAATAGCAGGGCGAAAGGATCGTTTACTTTACACTTCATTAATTTTGCCTTATTAATTTAATAACAAACTAAATGCTGCTCGTTAGCTGAACCTCAGCATATTGGCACATAATGGAAATGCTGAGGGGAAATTTAGGATTGTGAGGATAATTAATTATGTATTAATTAATCATTAATTGTTACACTTAGTGAATTGTAATTCGGCACTCCCCCCAGACAAAACTTACTTGGCAGAGGCCTTAATTGTCAGTTTCTCTTAAGCATCACTAAAATGAGGTGCTAACTGAGAAATAGTGCTCATTTCAATCAGCGTAAAGTGATTAGTTATGGCAGTTTTGTTTATAGTTAGTACCCATTTGGAGCTGCATGTCTTTTTAATTTGTCTGCCTAATTTGTGACCTGATCTTAGTATATTTGGTGGGTTCATGCTTTATTTATAGGAAGCTAAACCTGCTAAATCAGTGGGTCCTGTACAAGGTCAAAATGGAAGCATTACCATTAGATATCTAATGGATTTAACAGCCTCTTACAAGGTAGTACATTCTCATTTTCTTGCTCAGCAGTTTATCTGAATCTATTGAAAATGGAACAAATTAGAAGTAAGCAGTCATATTATTAGTGTAATAGTGATGTATATGTTTGAAAGAATTTTTAGTGAAATGGTGTTATTCTAGGGACAGATGATAGGTGTTCCCATAAAAAATAATAGGTATAGCCTCTTCAATATGTGGACCACCATCTTCCAAGCATCTTTTCATATACAAAGTAAGTGTGACATTTCAGTCTCTTAAAATTCTTATTCTCAGTTAATCAGTTACCAACATGGTTTGAATAAAGTTAGATTTTTCCGTGATGCCTCACGAAGAAGTTGAGACTAAAGATGAATGAATATGAGTTCATGTTTAGTTTTTCATGCCTTAAAAATGTCATTGTTTTCTCTGTAACCCCTACAGAGAGTTCTCATTACTGAAACAGGATTTGTTGAGAATTTTGTTAAAATAAAATGTTCCATCCTTTGGAAGACATTAAAGGACCTAAAATTTTTGCTAGATCATCATGGCTGCCACTATTGTGAGATCAAAATGCTAAGGCCTTCTCACAGCCCTAAGACAGTTTTTTCTCTTATGGTTTCATCTGATGTTTCTAAGACTGACCCAGTTGCAAGTTAGTTTTATGCAGGAACACATGTTAGTTTGTGTCTGTCTGTATGTAGGTGTATATATATATTAAATTTTATTTGAGAGGCATTGCAGCTCAAATCTTGATGCCCCTTTATGATCTTTATTTTGATTAAGTCTTTTGTTTTGTAAAGTTACACAGTGAAAATATTAAAATTGACAACTGGACAGATTAATCTGGCAGTTACTTAGAATGAAGTCCTGCACCATCATTGTTCTTGATGACATCATACTTTTGGCTGGGAAGGCTTTGTTTGTGTTGTCTGTTTACAGCTAGGCGACATTAAGGACCTGGGCAGAGAAATAGAACAGACCTTTGGACTGGATCCCATGATCCCCAGCGAGGTGAAACGCAGTCATTGAAAGGCGCTTCCGTCTGGTTGCCGGTAGCCTATCAGGACCGTTTCCGCTTTTGTCCTCCTCACTCAAGCTATGGCGGACACCTTCCCCACAGCAGCCGTCCCCTGAGCCTGTCGTGCGTCCTCTGTGTCCTCCCTTTAAGCACAGGAGAATTCTAGAAGGAAAAGAAGGCATATGAGCACCATGCAGAGGGTTTGGCGTATGGAGAAGGGTAGATCACAGAACATAACCTCCCTCGATACTGTGGGACCCCCTTTGAAAGGGGCAGACTGAGCTTAAGGTGGGAGAACAGAGAGAGCAGACCAGTATTTAAGGAGAGTAATGTGGACACACTTTGCTCCCTTTACCTTGGGCCTAATTTACTGTGACATGTCAGATATTGACTGAAACAAGCACAGTGGATCCTCAGCAGCTGGAGTTTTTCCAAAATATTTTTATTCCATTCTTCTCAACGAGCTCTGTCATTCTGAAGCCAGGTGCAGTAAGTGTAGTAAGACGAGCTCCCAGGATGGACTGTCACCACAGTGTGTGCTCAGTGCTGGCAAAGCGCTGCCGCCTTGCCCGTTCCCTGATCTCAGTTTTTTTCCCCTCACAAGTGGCCGCTCTTTTCTGGCTCCAACAGATAGTAGTCCAGCATTTTCATACCTTTTATTAAAGCAAGTAGTTAATTCTCGTGACATGGTTTCTGTGTTGGCCCTCTACCTCCAACTCTACTTTGTTGTCACAGTGGTTGCTTAGCAGCAGTGACGTCAGGATCATTGAAGCGCTTGCCCTCTGAGTTTTCCATTATAAATATGCTTGATATGCAAATTGGTGTCTTTTTAAATGTATTTTTTCTGACATGGGAATAAGTAATCCAGACAAAGTATGTGTAATAAAAGCTCTTTCCTCCCTGCATTCCCACCCTGAATGCCGTGCATTGCTATGGCAACAGCTTGTTACGAACTGGCAAAAGTGATAAACAAGTGAATTGATGAAGGTGACCATAATAACTTTAAAATTCTTGTCTCCATTTAAGAACATGCTACCGGGTTTAAAAAATAAATCAACTCATAATTATGACTTTCCTTTATACCTATTACCAAAATTAGCATGTGATACATATTAGGGAAACAGATTTGTTCGTTTCAGTTTTTCTCAAAATATCCGTCAGTCAATAGGGGAAAGGGGACAATATGTTCATTGTTGTGCTTTTGGATGCAATGGTTATAATAATAACCATACTATATTAATTGCCGTGTGGAAATGACAGAAACACAATTTGATTTGTGACCTGTTTTGTAGATGCAGAGGTCTGATCTATAATCTGTTAATTTGTATTGCACTTCTTTGGCGTGACATTTGGCAGCTTTAACTGATTATGATTCTGAGCGCTATTTTTAACTCGTTTATAAGAACACAGCTTGTCTGTTGAAACCATGAAGTGTGGAGGTGGTATGATTTATCTGTTTTAGGTCATGAAAGAATCTCAAGAAAAACCATATTTTGTTTATCACTATTCTTGCAGAGGAAATATTCCACTTTTCATGTAAACATTTTGACATATAGATTTCATAATCCTGAAAATGTATAGGTTAGTTAAAATCTGCCAAATGTTAGCCAGCAAGACTTGCATGTAGCATTTTTAACCTGGGTAAACAGTGACAAACGTTGGAATTTTTCATGCATTTCTGTGAAAACATGGAACGAATGCATACACATTTCAAGGACTGTAATGTGTTAAGCTTTCCCCTGGCACTCAAAGGTCCTGGGTTCCAATCCCACCTCCTGTTGTAATGTGCTTGATCGAGGTACTTATCCTGCATTGATACAGTAAAAATTGCCCAGCTGTATAAATGGGTAACCCACTGTAAATAACTTGATATTCAAATGGAAAATTCTTCTCAGGTAAATAAATAATAAGAGTAGAGCCTTGAAGACCCCTTGCAATAAGGAAATAACGTTATACCGGATGGCAGTAGTCCTATAAAATTTCTCATTCTTTACATGGCCTGCCCGCGTTCACAGATTCACATGTCCGTTGTTAAGGAGATTGTCACACCTCTTTCTCAGGTAACGGTTGCATTAGAAATCTGTCGCTGACTAACTTCACCATAATAACATTTTAATGTGTCACTAATGCTTGGTTCCTGACTGCTTTTTTTTTAGGGTATTGTTTCACTGTTTTTGTCAGATACACCTCTTTCTTAGGTGAGAATAACTAGCATTGCCAGCAGACTTCTGCTGCTCCTTCTGTACTCAGCATGCAAAAAATAAAATAAGAAAAGTAAAATATTATAAATACAAGGTTGCTAACTTTCACCAGACATTTTTATTCTTTTCGTGGGAGCCCCTCTCTGTGGCTCCCTTTTGTGCTCATCATGTCGGTGTTCACCCTTTCCCACAGGGGAAGACTTTGCAGTGGTGCAGCAGGAGATCATCATGATGAAGGACTGCAAGCACTCCAACATCGTGGCCTATTTTGGCAGCTATCTGAGGTGCGGCCTATTTCTGCTTTGTGCTTCTCTCTAGTAGGACCTGAACTTCTACATTTATTGTCAATGAAAACCTCCCTGCCTTAACACTCCTGTTGTGTACTGTCAAATTTGACACATTCACAACTTGCACATATCTCTTTGCTATACACCTTCAGGACATCCTCCACACTAGGCATCAGAGCACATTAAATTAGTGATCTGCAGTTTCACTGAATTTTAGGTGTTTTATTTAAATTTTGTACATCTGAAGCATCCTGTCAGATCTGGCCAGTGGTAAGAAATGGATGGGTTAGGCAAATGGCGAATTCAAGAGTTCACACACACCTACCTACAAAGCCACAGCAATAGGTCCCACCCCATATTACTGTCCATCCTGTGGTGGTATTATTTTGGCCACAGTAAAGAGGCCAACATGTTGAGTGATTGCCATAGACTGGTATGTGTTAAAATGCAGCCAAGATATTTGTTTAGAAATCATTTGTAATTTTGTAATAGTACCGCATAAATAATACATACATTTTGCTTATTTTACTCTAAAACGAGTGGTATAATTTCATGTGAATGTGATTTTTAGGCTATAAATCTCAAAATGAAGTGTATAACTTGGGTTAATATCTAGAAATTAAGTTGGTTAAACAGTGTATTAAGATTAAGTGATTATCTGTGTTTTATAATTGCTTGATTAACAATTCTAGTCCTCAAAATATTGGACAGGAACAACAAAAAATAGACTTAGAAAAACATGACTTGGAAAGATACCTGAACGTGAATCCTATTTGGCTCTACTCTTTGCACTGGTTTTTGGGCTATTTAGAGAAATATTGATTGTAACAGAAGTTGTTTCCTTCTTCTTTCAGAAGAGATAAATTATGGATATGCATGGAATACTGTGGAGGGGGATCTCTGCAGGATATATATCATGGTAAGAAATAATGGAGACAGCTAACGATAACGAAATATTGGCTGTGTTTTTCATAATCTTCTGTCTCACAAAACTGAAAGACAAATAGTTCCTGAGTTTCTCAATAAATTTTATCTAACGTAATCTCTTGTAGTGCTAACTTGTCTACAAAATATTATAGTTTGTTCTCTAATGCTTTTAACTGTCTGACTCCCTTACCTGAATTATCAGATGATAAGTTTTTATTTAGTGTTGTTTTCATGTAATTTATTTTGGCTAGAAAACTACTTTCTCACAGGGACCATGTTGAGGGAGGGAACAGCCATGCACTGTATACACTGGCTCCTTAACTTTTGAATATATTTGGAACCAGAAGTCTGTAACTCGGTTTGTTCATAACTCCGATCAGAGGGACTGACACATCTGATTCCGTCTAATTGACCCACCACTAGCTGTACCAGAGACTCCTCTTTTTCACTCTTTAATAAGCAGAACTTTACTGCTTTTTGTGTTTTTGTTACCCCTGAGTCCTTTGGACTGAAAGTCATAAGACCGAGTGCTGTGCGTACAGACAGCATGGACCCAATTAGTGCGCTTAATCTGATCATGAAAGGGAATAACTCCGTGTGTTGATGGAGAAGGCATGCAAATATTAAAACTTCAACTTAAGATCTCTGGGATGCGCCTTCAGAGTGAAATAAAATTTTTTTGGTACTATTTTATTTAACATGTTCGTCTAGTTTTGCTGAAGACAACACAGCGGCAATTTGTGCGCTAATGAGTGAAGTAGAACTGATTTATTCTTTCCTTTCACAAAATGCCACTGCTTTTCTCCATGCCTGCAGTTTCCTTAGCTTGTGCAGGTAGCTCTGTTTAAATGTTAAGTTAATTGATGTTGACTGTATGTTCCTATATGTGTGTGTCTGTGTGTGTTTTCCTCAGTGACAGGGCCGTTGTCAGAATCTCAAATAGCCTATGTGTCACGGGAAACTCTGCAGGTATGCTGTTACTGCTTTTGGTTGCTTGTGTTCTCTATTAGTATTAATATTCAGTGATTGATGTTTACTCCTTGGCTGGGGAGAAAGGGGCAAAACTCCCTCTACCTCAACTGGGCAGGGGAAGGGACTACAAAAGGGGAGTATTTAAGCTAATGATGTGTGTACACTATTATAAACACAGTGCCTAGACCTCGGCACTCCACTGCCCTGCTGCCTGTGCTGGGAGGCAAATTCAAATCCACGGTCATTAACAGCACATTCTAATTATTCCAACAGAATACCCATCCCAGCCTTTCTGCATCCCATTGCCAAGGTTAATTGAGCAGTTTCTCAAGGACAATCACATTACTCTCAGTACTCACAAGTGAAATTGTTTATAAACTCTTTTCTCCTCCCCAGGGTTTGTACTATCTCCACAGCAAAGGAAAAATGCATAGAGACATTAAGGTAAGGCTAATGCATGCCATTTGTATTAATATTTATCTACCATTTCAAATGTGATTAAAGACACAAAAATCTGAAATGGCAATCAAATGATAATCAAGCATATTTGGGACAAGAGTTTAGTGCAGTGTTGAGAATTTAGAGCTTTCAGGCATCTGTTCATAATTATCAAGAATCATCTCATCCCAAGTGCACTGTGTATTTATTTTAACCTGTATAATGGTTTTATTTGTCAGGCATATTTAGAGTTCTTATAATTTAGTGCCTTTTTAACATTGAGTTTGTTTGTTTTCCTGAAGGGAGCAAATATTCTTCTAACTGATAATGGATATGTCAAACTAGGTAAGTATATCCACCAGCTCTTCAGCTTTAACGTATCTAGGACCAGATGTCTGTTCATAATTTGTTTTGTTTTGTATCTCCAAAGTCACTTATACCCCCCCACCGAGTCACAATTATTAAAAGTCTAATAGTACAGGAATTCATTTGTACAAGGCTTGAGGAGTGTAAAAAATCTCAGCCATACCTATGATAAGCTACTGGTAATTTACAGTGACTGAATTTGAAAATACACTGTCTCTAAAAACCTATATAATGCTGCTTGTTAATGCATAAATGTGGAACATCTTGTTATTGATCACCAGCACTCACTAGCACAAGGCTGTACATCTTGCAGAAGCAAATTTAATTATCGCAGTTAGAGTCCTATTGTTTGGGTACATTTTACTGTAGTTGGCTGTTGGCTCAGCTGGTAAACAGGTATTTTTTCTTCTGCTACAAATAAAAATTAGTACCATGACCATTCATTTCCCTCCACTCCTCTTTTTTCTTTGTTCCTGTTATTATTATAATTGTTGGACAACATTTGTATCTTGTATTTGAACATTCTGGATAATTAACTGCAGAAAATTTCTTTAGGGTGCAAAAACTCATTTCATTCTTGTGTAGATTCTTAACCAGCTGGCTAACCTACTTCGCTTTTACCTTTCATGTGTGTCTGCATCTCTCGTGTCATACGTACAGATGCTGTAAATAAAAAAAAGCTCTCAAGCGTTGATATTGCCAGCTGAGGTTTTGAACGATAAGAATAATAAGAATGAGAAGGTGAACTGTAATTGTACCTTGTGTTTGTGTTTGCAAAGGTGTGGCACCTCTCCCCACTAATCTGAAGTCATTTTTCAAATAAATACCCTAAGATGAGCAAAGAAAGGTTGCAGTCTTTGGAAATATTTGAAAATCTCCATTAATTTCTGTAACTACACAAATAGCAGTTGAGTAAATTAGACTTCTGAAAGCACATCCGTATTCATATTCAAGTCTTTGTTTGCCATCTTTTCAACCTTGAAATAACAAATTAATATGAATTAGTGATTAATATCTGATGCTAATTAATTTGTGGTATTAAAAATTCATCAAAATTGTTGTCTCTGCTAAACTCTTCATTTTCCTTGCATAACGTAATAGCAGAATGCATTGGGTCGGTGATTTCAGGAAATGCGTACTGTTTGTGCATTTTATTCCTTTTTTGAAGGAATCTGGAAACTAATCTTGCTGCCTGTGTTTTGATGTTTCAGCCGACTTTGGAGTCTCTGCACAGATAACGGCAACGCTAGCCAAAAGAAAGTCTTTCATCGGCACACCTTACTGGTGAGTCATCCCTCGCAGTTCCACTGCCCTCTGATCATCTTCTGTGGTGTCTGCTTGAATCTTCTGCATGTGTCACTTTTTATATGCCTTCAATAGATTAGTGTTATTAATCATGACTCTTCATTCAAACCAAAACATTCCTTCAAACATGGGTTGTATATGCATTTGATGCTGCCCTGTTGGCTTCCTTTACTCCTGAGGTTGGCATCACTTTCTCCGGTCAACATTATAACGAAAGTGCGTGAAACTGAAAATCTTGACCATAATTTAAAATAATACATCTCACTTGTTTTATGGTATAGCAGTGTTGACTGCTGTAATATTGTTATTTAATTAAAAGAAAACTACCTTGAGGGGAAATGGTGCTCGAAATACATCCTGTCATGAAAACACCCAAATGTACTGGTACTACCTTTCTAAATCCTCTTCCCGACCCAAGTCTCACACACTGTAGACCATACAAGAGGTCAGGAAAACTGCTGTCAAGTTGAGAACCACCATGTCACTCACATTTTCTACCAGCTGCCTTTACCCTTCTTTGTTCCAGTTGCAATGAAACCAAATTTTCCAGTTGCTTTTGCCCATGGCCAGTAAAGGAGCTAAAGGGGAGCGGTCACTAATGTACCTATGTCTGAAATTAGAGAACCTGGACAGCCGTAGTGAATGGATACTCTTTATGACTGTACTTGTTCCTCCAGTTTGGTGCTGTAAAAGAGAAATAATTTGTGTTATTTTCCGTATGAAATATTGTGTGATTGCATGAGAAAATATACCAGACGTAAATGCTTGTTGTTGATATTTTGAGAGGTAGAAGAAAAGAGGGGTGTTCAAGCATATCCCCTGTGTGTGCAGGATGGCTCCCGAAGTTGCTGCTGTGGAGCGGAAGGGCGGGTACAACCACCTGTGTGACATCTGGGCAGTGGGCATCACGGCCATTGAGCTGGCCGAACTGCAACCGCCTATGTTTGACCTGCACCCGATGAGGTGAGCCTGAGGGCACGCATGCTGCTGCCCTGTACGGGGACCATTTCGCTTTCAAGGTTGTCATTGTCACGCTGTCACAGTAAATGGATGCTAACACCACTGATTCTTCTTTCTGTTGCCGCTGCAGTGTAACGCAGCTTAAACTAATATGCATGTATCACAGTAAAATATTATCTTAAATTATGCTGTTGTATGGGTATGCTTGTATGTGTAACTTAACAGTCAATCATGTGGCAGAACACGGATACATACAGTCCAGCAGTAATGATAAAAGCCATGTTTCCAGCACTCAAAATGAGTTGTTTCTTAAATGAATGAGCCCTTATAGGCATTTTTTTTCCAATTGTTTTTGTAGGATTTTGTAGGATTTCTGTGCAGTTTTGTCACTGTTTGCTCTCTTTCAGGGCTCTCTTCTTGATGACCAAAAGTAACTTTCAACCTCCCAAACTGAAAGACAAAGTAAAGTGGTAAGATGTTTTATACATGGAATTGGTACTTTATTTCACAGAGATTTTCTCATGTGTTCACCATATGTAATAATCCTGTGTGCAAGTGTGGTTGTAAGTGTGTGAGTGTATAAATTTCTGGCCTTTCTGCTTAAGTCAACATGTCCTTGACTGATCTGCTGGATTTTTTTCTCAGGAATTCCTTCCTTAGCTAATGTTTTTATTGTGCTTTTAACATTAAAAGCAGAGATGAGAAAAAAAACATGTGAAATCACTGATGCAAATGATCTTTCACCTTGTTTCTGAAAGGTCAAACAATTTCCACCATTTTGTCAAAATGGCCCTGATAAAAAATCCGAAGAAAAGGCCAACCGCCGAGAAACTGCTGCAGGTTGGTGGATTTTCGGGATTTCAAATCAGCTGAGTGCTGGGCTGTGCTCCAGCAGGGTCAGTGGTCCAGGGCAAAGCTGAAATGACAGTGTACAGAAGGGAGGAGCCCGTGTGGAGATGTTCTGACCCCGTGTGTTTTCTGTGCCGTGTGCCCTGTGCCCCAGCACCCCTTTGTGTCACAGCCTCTGAGTCGGACACTGGCCATCGAGCTCCTCGACAAGGCCAACAACCCAGATCACAGCCTGTACCCAGACTTTGACGATGATGACCCTGAGCCTGAGGTATAATGCAGCTTGTTTTTACCAGCACATTTATGTCAGTACATGAGCCCCACATGGTGTTTAACGGCGTTACTGCAGCGCCAGCTTTGTAAAACTCCAGGTTGTTTGTGCTCTTTGTGTAATAAACTCACATCTAGACACCACTTTTCTCAACTTGCAGCCTCGCGTTGTGCCCTCGTGTACCCTCACTGTGTGTCTGCGTGTCTGCTCACATGTCCGCCCATGCATCCCTGTTCTTGTAGTTTAAGTACCGAGGCTTGTTCCTCCCGGTGACGCCGATGTCTCGGCGAGTGGTGCGTTTCGCCATGCGCTCAAAGGTACCAGCCACTCATGTGCACATCGCTGTGCCAGCGAGCCCAGTGTGGCTGCATGTGTTTGGAGTGGGTAGATTTTTGAGGTTTGCACATCTGTAGTGCTGAAAGTGGAACGGTTATAGACATTTTAGGTGTGGATCATTACTAGACAGCCTGCATAGTGACAAAGTAATGCAAAGAACTGCATGAACAAGCCAAGATTGTGGTTATACCATATGGAGTGGTACTCAATTGTCCTACACTGTCAGCTCACTGGATGGATTGATTTGAATTGTCTTTTACTAACAGCTGTTTCTGAACTTTTTATACGTGCATCTTACTTTTTGTTAGGCATGGTACTGTATAGAAAACTTAACCATCAAAGTCAAAACTGATTTTATGTCAGCCTGGGTTCAGATGAAAACATGTTACTTTCTCTTATTCCGCTGTGCTTTTCAGCTCATTTAACTGCTGTTGAATAATGTTTTTTTTTCTCTGATTAAATTCAAATAGATATTCATTAATGAAGGCTTCTGAGGTCATGTGAATTTAAGTCAATTGTAAAAGACCATCCAAAATGGCGCACCATTGTACCCCTGCACTCTGGTGAGCTGTTGGACAGCAGTACAACTTCACAGAAGACAGTTACTTTTTGACCACTGCTCACGTACGGCACATGTCTCCAAAGAGACAGCAGAGAAGCCACATGTCTGGATGTCAGCAGTTAAAGAATGCTCTTCACACTCAACATGTGTCCCCTCAAACTGTGTTGTGTGTCCTCCTTCCTAACATAAGGGGTTTGGGTGAGTGGGGGGTGCACAACGTCTAATAAATAAATAACACTGGTACCGCTTGGCCGAGCGGGACATGTTGCATAAAGACATCAAACAGCACCTAATGATTTTTTTTTGAGAAACAGCAGAGCTCATCATATTGGCGAGCTGCAAGAAGCATCTGCCCTGCACCCCTCCACCATCAAAGCAGCGCTTCAGTCGACATGTCAGCAAGGGGGCTATCACATGATTGCTAAAAAAAAAACATGTTAGGGCTGCAAATTAATGTCTTTATTTAGGGGATGCTTTGCAGAAGCAACATAGCAAGGTTGCTGTTGCTTGGTGCAGTGCTTGAAAGGAATTTTCTAGAATGCTGTATAATTGTTACCTCATTGTAGCCTTGTCCTTGTACCATGGGGACATAATTTATTAAAAAAAGTGTGGCTATTGTAGCCCAATCAGGCATGCCAGGTTCAAGGAGTAACCAGGTGGGGAACCGTGGTGGGAGGATTTGTGGGGGGGGTTTTTTTTTTGCCATTTCAAGCTCAACAGGCAGCCAGAGCCCTCTCCCAAATACGTAAAGGCACAAAAAACAGAAGAGGCCTTTTGGCTCAAACTGGGGAACAAACAATGGTCAACATAGACATTTACTGAGCAAGACTGAACAGGAATCAGCCCAGTACACACAACCCTCCCTCGCATTAAAAGCCCGAGTTCTTTATTCCATCTCTGCTACACCTTAACAAGCTGGAGCCTGCCCTCCCCCCACACTTTATTTATTTATTTATTTATTTGAGAGAAGTGTTCAGTGATGGTTACATTACTGGCTGACAGATATGGTTAAGCAGCCCTACTGGTCTGCCTTTACAACTGTGTTCTCCTGCTTTTAAAGGTCTGTCCAGCCCATCCAAATCGTCTCTATACATGACTTTATTTTGCACACAGCGTTCTGAGAGTCAAGCAGACTTTGCTGCATTTCATCTTGAATCCAACAGGATTTTTTTTTTTTTATTAATTTTTATTCTTTTTTTACGTTTGTGCTACTGGTGATAGCTTTTGGCTGAATCATTCTCTTTTATCTCACTTTCTGCACATAATAAATGGAAATGTATAATTTTATTGTTTTAAAATCTCATTGGTACAGAAATTAGAAACCAGACCATCATTTTGTTTTTATTGAAGAGGTGATTTAAGAAAAATTTATTGTAGTTATGTGGTTTAACATCAAAAAAGTGACTGGCACATCTCAGATCCACATTCTTCATAAATGTTAATGTATCCTTTTGAAGGGAACTGGTTGTTTAAACAAGTGAACTGCAGCCAATCTGGTATAAAGTATTGACATTTGTTGTGTCTGCAGTCTTGTAGTTTCAGTGCATACTTGTGCATTTCATTGGTTCTCCTTATTTAAAGCAGTTGTGCATACATTCAATACTGGGTATTCAGAAAAGCCATTAAATCTTTTTACTCGAGCATCAGTTTGTAAACATTAATGAATCATTAACGCTGGGTAGATTTACATTCTGCATTGAAATATGTTTTAATCCAACAGGGGAAAGAGGACTGAAACACATGTTTCACCACGCAGTGTACCACAGGCAAGGTGTGCAATGGCAGTGCTGTAGCATAAATGGCTGTTCTCCCCCTCTGTAGTGGGCATCCATCATGCATGTGTTGTTCGAAGCTTTAAGGTGTGAAGAATGAAATTGTTTTGGATGGTGTGCATCGTCTTAGTGACACGTTGCTATAGGGTTCAACGCTTTCCCCCACATCTTTTCTTTACCACAGCCTCCCGTGTCCGTGCCGCCACGAATCCGCTCCACCAGCCGGAGCTCCCGCGAGGGCAAGACTCTATCCGAGATAAACTGTGAGTCTTTGTGCCCTCGATGCGCTCCAAATGGGCTATGACCAGCCACTACAACCATCTTTTCCTTGCCTTATGCTTCCTGCCTCCCGTACACACCGACAACCTTCGTGGTTCCACAGAGAATGTTCTGTAGGTGTCTGTGAAATCCAAGAGCTCTTTGCCTGTTTCTCTTGTGCTGATGCACAGTGTTTGGACCCACAGAGCCCTGCTTGCTTCTGGCCTACCTGCTTGCAGTAAAGACTTGCTGTTCAACTTTTAATCGTTCTCTCCCTGCATTGCCTGTGAGGCTCAGCTAAAAGGCTCAAGTCAGGTTCCAAAACAAGAACTGTTAAGTAGGTCAAAAATGTAAAGTCTAAATCATTCACAGGATAAAGAATTCCTAATACAGTGTACGGGGCAGCAGATGGAAAGGGGGATTTGCCTTGAATAGTATACCAGTCCATCACAGGGTCGCCACACTAGCACACATATATTTAATATATCTGCATCCAACATCAGTCAAGGTCCCTTATGTCGATGTCCCTTTTTTGAATATATGAATGCAAGAGTTGTTATTTTGTCCCAACAGTTGGCAAAGTGAAGTTCGATCCCCCTCTGAGGAAGGAGACAGAACCTCATCATGAGCCAGTGAGTGATTGCTTTCCCGTCGTGACCAACCATTGGCATCGCTGTACTTTCCCCCCCTCTGCATATTGTCTCTCAGCAAACCCTTTTGCACTGACCTCCCAGCTCTGACAAACTTTGGAGAATGTGCCCAAGGGCCAAGATTGCGCTGCTGCTTTTCGTCACGCTGAGCACAGCCGACCCCCAGCCACCATGTAACCCAGAGGCACAGCAACGCTTTGCTCTCAACTTCTGTGCCGTAGTAGGAATCTCGGTGTTCTGTTGTCAGTTTAGCATTGATTACTCAGGCACAGTTCTGGTTTCTTATATCATCGCACAAACTCCTGTTGGCAGGAAGCAAGTGTACTTTAAAGTCTTGTGGTAAATGAAAGTTTCTCATCGCAGAGTACTTCACTTACAGAGGATGCAGGTTTACATCAGTCAATAGTAGCAAGCTGGAGCCTTTTTTCCCACCCAAGTTCAAATTCAGAGTGCAGTTCAAACTGCGTTTCACTTCCCAGTCACCTTGTACAGATATTTCTTCCACAAGATTGTTTTATTTACATTTTTAGCTTTTGTTTAGTATTTCTCCGAAAGCAAACTGATGCTAATGCTTGTTTGCAGTGGCAAAACTGTAAATTAATGCAAAGAGCTTTTTGGACACTTGCAGTCGCTTACTTCTAAATATCTGTTGCATGTCATTTTACGTAATTTACCACTTCTTACTCCTTTTTTTAACCTTGGCCTTTGGCGTGGGTGTGAGTAACTTGGATTTCTTGGTCTGTCTGCTAAACAGCCCGACACTGACGATTTTTTGGACTGTGCAGAAGAAATATACTACACTGCAAGATCTAATCTGGTATTTTCGCCTATTTCTAAATTTTTTCTTTCTTTTTGGTGTGCTGTTAACACTTCTGTTGTCCTATCACTGTTTTCTGATTTCCTTTCTTGTTAAAACCAGTGGATTTCTGTTGGTTCTCTTTGGGACCACTGTCTAACTTTGTGTTCACTAATATAAACCAGTGTGTGTGAAATGGAGATGAATCAGACCAGTTTTGATTCTTTGGTTCTGCTGCATTCTTGGGCAGCACTAGGGGTTCCCAGGTCAAGATTTTAACTTTGATGCTAGTAGTAAATTAGTAAACCATGGCCTTACTAGGGACTTGCTGCCCATCTTAAATATAGGTTGTCGTCAATAACCTGTCAGTTACTTATGAGTCTCTTCTTAGCCTTCCTCCCTGTGCTCCCAGGATAGGCTCTGGGCCACTGTGGCTCTGCCGGGAACAAGTGGGTAAAGAAATAAAGTGAGAGTAATAATAATATATAGCAGTTCTGGCCACAGAAGATGTTGCAGAAGTTAGTTGAAGTTGACTTGTAACCTGAAAGGTTTTGCTTTGAGTCAAACTGTAGCACAGCCCTGTTCTAGTGCATTTGAGCAAGGCCCTTGCTCTGAACTACCCGGAAAAATACTCTGCTATCTAAAATGGGCAAACAGTTTAGACATTTAATTTCGATATTTAAGATTAATTACATCACATACTATTATTTTAACATGTAGGTTTCCCCAACCCTTTCACAATTATGATTGCAGTCTCTGGCCAAGAAGGTTGGTCACCCCTGATCTAAGACATTGCTTTTTACCAGTGATACAGACAAAATATTCACAACAATAGTATTATTTGTGTTTTTTTTTTTTTTCCTTTTAAATGGCATGGGTTTTTGGGGCACAGCTACTATACCATGCAAATTAGTAGAAGAAAGAAAAATCCTGCTGAAGGTGAATCTTCATTTTACTTTGTATTCACTTAGCTAATTCTGTTATCTGAATTGATATCCACACCCAGAATGTTCAAAACAGGAGCTCATACTGGCAAAAAAGCATCCACACTAAGCGGTCTAATGGGAGAGCTGCATGCACACTCATGTGCAGCATCTTCATTGCATCTTTTGTCCAGAGGTACCCAGCAGACAGCATTCAACCTGGTCCTCCAGTGTAAACACAAGCCTGCGTTCGCACACATTGTCTCCTGACCTTAGCCAAGATGTCATGGGGCGAGGCATGTGGTCTGTGCTTGGTCTCAGTCGGCAGGCGCAGCAGACCCATGACTTGCCCACTGCCCCCGCGTGCTCTCAGGCAGCTCTGCAAACCCCTTGTGTCAGCAGTATGCAGCAAATAATGATATGACTGTTTGCTGCATAAGGTACATTTCCTTTTGGCAAAGAGGGGAAAATCAATCACCCTATCCTCCAAAGAGAGCAGATGGCATGGTGTGGGTTATCTGTGCTGCTACATCACTGGAGGCCTCGGCTAAATGTATAGATTTTTTTAAAATAATTATTCAAGTGACGATAGGGGTGATTATGCAATGTTTTGAGTACTTTGATTGCAGCTGTGGTTGAAATGTTCATACTACCTTGCATTTGATCTGTATTATTGTGCTTTCTGTTTGCTTTCCTGTAAAACTGACTGCGGTCATCTTGACTTTCCCCCTGCTACATCTGCTGATCACCTTTTTTCCATTAATAACTTACAGTAATCAGTTGTTTACAGTGGTAAAGTACTGAGAGGAGGCTTTTTAGAGGCTTCCGTTTTCCCTCGCTCTACGGAATCCAAGCTGTTGTTGCTTCAACTGGTAGCTCTTCACATCTAGTGGACGTTTGATGACAACAATCCTTTTTATTTTGCATTACATGCTAACTTTTCTCTTTAGATTTAATAAGAGTTTTCAACCTGACTTCTAGTGAAGTTGAAGCTGTGCTCTTTGGCATATGACTCCAGTTTCAAAGAGTTTCCAGAATGTATTGGTGCTGTGCACAGGCCCTCAGTAGCTGCTGTGTACCCTGCAGTTGGACCTGCTAACCCAAAGCAACCCATTTACTTTTTATTGAATCACATGATGCTTTTCTTCAAAGCAGTTTACAGTATTAAGCTACTTACTATAATTCACCTATTCATATAGCTGGCTGCTTTGAGGGTAAGTACTTTGTTCAAGGCTATTAGAGGTAGAGGTGGGATTCGAACCTTGGTCCTTCAAGCACAAAGTGGCACTACACCACCTGCTAAAGGAAAGTATGTTTCTAAAATTTAGGAAAAATACCTTTGGAGTCTAGATTTTTGAAGAGGTAAAAGTTAAGCAGTGTGAATGCAGCTGGCACTATTTTATACACAGCAGGCAGGAAAAAACAATATGAATATTGTTTTAAAAATGATAAAGGTATACCATCTTGAAATGGCTTTGAACTAAACCCATATAGCACATGATTTGAGACACTGCCAAAACAACATGCTGATATCATTTACATCTGATTATAAAAATCATAAAATACAGTGGGATTTTGTGTTACTGACATTTATGTAATGAAATTTTAAATGCTACATGTTTTTCTTTATTTTTAATTGTATTTTCTTCACTTGGCTATTTACAAGAATTGTTTCCCGGGGAAACGTCCCCTGCACTTCCTGAAACAACAATTAATTACCAACAAAATGCACCAAAGGCCATGGAATGTGGCAGGTTTTACATTCATGATTACACTTTTGTTTATTCTGAGTTGTGTGTTGCTTTGGAATTGCATTTGGCATCTGCCAAAGGAATAAATGTAAATGTTACAAGATAACAAACGTTCCATGTTTATGGGCTACAATCGGTATTAAGTGTTTGTGGAGACGGTGTATTTTAAGTTTTAGTCATTTTAAATTAGCTTTACACGCAACCTTAATACAAATGTTAAAATAGTCATTTTTCAGTTATAGCTATATCAGAGACGACACAACCTACCCAGCGAATATATAAAGCAGATAAAAAAGTGTAAAAGTCTTTGCTTTCTCTCAAGAATGTAGTATATTCAAGTTAATATGAAAATATAAATTTTATATCACTGAGGAGATCTATATTGTAAACCAAAACCAAGAAATAAATTAAGAGATTATAAGGCGTATTCCCATGTTCTTTGGTATATCAGGATGTCGCAGCTAATCATTTTTACCTGCCTTGTGTGTGAACAACTTAAATACTACAGCACAGATACCACAGCAGGAGCAAATTGTTGCGCTTCATGATTTGTGTTGACTTTGGCTCATAAAATTGAGTTAGAATAAATGTACTTTTTAAAAGCAGTTTAATTTTTGTTTTTCACTGTGCTGTTTCTGCGCATAATTGGAGTTTATGTTCAAATTATGTATTTTATCAGTTGTCCTGTGATGGTATTTGCTGTTCTTTTCTCCTTTGTCTTTATTAATTCATTTATGTAGCTTACCTGTCAGTAGAAATCTTTGCTGCTCCTTTGTTTTCGCTAGCAGTCCATTTCATCATCCTTTGTCAGTGACACTGAGTCGTCCCTAGTCCGAATTTGCCTTGATGTCCTTAAATACATTTATTACTTTGTTTTGTTGATGCAGTTGAGACCATCTTTATTGTGATTTAAAGCATGATTTTACATATTTATGAACACCACGCTTGTGACATGCTGTAATTCTTTCATGCTTGCACAGCTGTATGACTGATTTTACGTCACCTAAGAAGCACCTCAGAAGATTTCCACCTTGTTTGTGTTGTATTGTCACATTTCCCATTCATTTCCATATGACATTTATTTCTAAAGAAGTATTTGCTCTAAGTTACTGATTTCTTTTTCTTTTTTTTGGTAGGACCTTCAGCTGGAGTATGCCCATGGATCTCCCGATCACTCCTTTCTTGGAGGAAACAAGTAAGTGTGCCTGGTGTGGCTCTGACCCTCTGCTCTGAGGAACTCATTTATTCATTTTATTCATTGAGTTTTTGCACATCTCAGAGGAAAAAAACTGCAGTTTGTAAGTGAAATAATTTTTAAACCATCAGTCAAAGGGTATACAAAACCAAAATCTCTTGATTACTTCTTCAGAATTGAAACTAAGTAGGTGTTCAATTTGAACTAGTCTTGTATTGCTTTGAGTTATGGGTGTGCAATGGGTTTTTGCTTTTGTTCACATGTGTTTCTGTAACAGTGTGGGCTCTCCTGCCTGGGGTGGGGTGTGCAGACATGATCACCTGCCTCCCAGCACTGTGCCCTCTTGTGTCCTACTGTGTTGTCTGTCCAGGTCAAACAAGAGTGACCCTACTGGTCTTGCTTCTGCTGCAAGTATTGATGTAGGCTCTTTGGAGGTGCTGCAGGGAAGACACACACACACACACACACACACACACACACATTTAGCATGTATGCACACATTCAGGGTGGCGCACTCCAACACTGTGTCAGAGCAGCTTTGTAAAGAAGAGAGCAGTAGTGGGGTTTCCTCTGTTCTGTCCCTACAGCCAAGCTCCTTAGAGGAGACGAACACAGCTGGTGGAGTGTGGACCAGTGCAGGGCTGTACGTTGCTTTCCCGCGGCACTCTGATTATTTATTACACTTTCCCTCAGACGTCCCTAGACACACACTGAGCTGCAATTGGAAGGGGCGCAGTTGAAAAACATAGACATAATGGTTTTGAAAAATGTTTGGCCTTGAAGGAGTTAATACAAATAATTCAGCAAACAAACTTAATATATGACTGCGTGAGCTCTGGTGTATATATAATTGCTACTGGAATATATTGAAAGCAATTGAAATGACGTGTCAAGGTTTTGTGCAGAAGGCATTCAGTGAAATCAAAATTGGTAAGCCTTGCTTATTATTTATTTTGAATTAATTCTTTCAATCAACAGTAGGTGGAAAGGTTCAGAAAGGTACATAAGCCTTTTCCAGTAAAAATTTCTGTTGTGTAGATTTTAACAATACTCACTATTTAGAGGAGTGTAGGACAGTAAAGAAAGAAATCACAGCAATATTTATTTGCAACAGAATTAAATTAGACATTAGGAATGTTATGTACTTCTTATACTTGCTCTAAAGACTTCCATCTTGCTGTGTGCTAGACATCAGTGGATATAATTTTCAAATGTGTCGTGACATTTTCCAGAAACCTTCATTTCAAGCTCTAGCGGAATGACAAGGAAAGTGGCATTTGTGTGTAAAAAGCCAATTTAACTTCTTTGCATTTGCCATTTGAATTATGACTTGAAAATGTGTTTAATAATATCACATAGTTTTTTTTTTTTTTTTTTTTTAATTTCTTCTTCCTGAACACCTCAAGGTCGTTCTTAATTTTGAGATTATGAGTGCAGACTCTGGATTTGTCCATGTGAACTTCACTATAAAAAGCCGTTCAAAATCTCTCGTTCCCAGGGAAGGCTGAGCTCAGTGAGACACAGAAACTATTAATTTCCTTTACTCTTTATTCTCTTTTTTTCAGGAGCCTTTTGAAATCTGTTGAGGAGGAGCTGCACCAAAGGTTGGTCTAACCCTGCCCTGCTTGCCTTCTTTTCTCCTATCTGAAGTCACTTTGTTTAAAACTTAACAGATTTATGTGTCCTAACAGCACCTCTCTACATCTGTGTGCTTCCAAGAAGGACTTCATCGCCTGAATTGCTGCAGTTTAATTTCCTGTCTAATGCTAGTAACTGTACCATTACCAGTGAAACCCTGTGTAGTGCAGGGCTTGAAAAGCAGTTGCATGAACAACATGATTTTGTTCTTTATCTGTTGGGGGGAAAAAATCATCTAAGTCATGCAGGAGGAACACATTTAGCCATGTTGCCTTGTTCATCTCTTCAGGGGACATGTGGCACATTTAGAGGATGATGAGGATGATGATGATGGTGATGATGATGAAACTCGACAGTAAGTGCTTTCATAATTAAATTGAGCCACATTCTCTATCTGCCCACTCAGAAGTGAGAAACAATGGCAGGGCACTTTACTGTTTCATCAGCACCTTCATTCTGCATGGCCTCACCACCCAGCTCCCCACCCGACTCACCCAGGCTTTCAACACATGCTCTTGTCTATTAGAAATAGCAACCCTAGTGAGAGTCTGCTGTCCTGTTCCCTCCCTGATTACTGTCCTGTCACTGGTCTCCTTAATGTGTCCTTAATGGTCTCTCATCCAAGAACATGTGGCGAGTATGTAAAAACATCTGCACCATCAGTGCTAAATCCAATCCTTTTTAAAATGCTGCTCTTTCAGAGTCCTGACTGTGTGATCTAACTTGTTCCAGTGCAGTTTTATCTCTTTGCTTTCAGTTGTAATTTTAAGCACCTTCACTTCTTCTTGGATTTGGTTAAAAATGCATTTTCAAATTCCAGAAGGAAAGCGCACAGAACCTCATTGTCATTCTGTGTCTGGCATTGAGATTATGTTGCGAAAATGTGGCATTGTTCGTTGTTGTAATATAGAAGCAATGTCGTCCTCCAGTACTTCCAGTTCCACCATGAGGCCGAAGGTCCCCCCTCCACTGCCGCCAAAGGTAAAACCAGCGTTATGCCTTCTCTTACTTGTGCTGCTTTGCATTTGCAAATCAAAATAAGTCAGGAGGGTGTCATGTATAGTATCTTCTTCCAGTTTCTGCTTTATCTAGAGGTTATGGGGCTGTATTTGTGTAATACCTGTATTTTTTCATTACAGTTATAAACAGTCCTTCATTAAGGCAAATTTGACTTCTCAGCTCTAAATCCTAATTAACCATGGTGATTTTATAATATATGGTTCATTCAAAACTGTGGCTATAAGGCTTTTACAAGTTTCTAAAATCATGCATCAAACTTATTACTCCCATATAGCTAGATTTAGCTAGTACTTTGTTTTTCTAAACATTAGCCCTGCAGTTTGACTGTTACTCATTGTTATTACACCGTCTCCTCCTTTAAGCCCAAGTGTGTCTCCACTGCTCAAGACAGCGTGTCTTCAGAAGATGACATCAACCAGGGGACCATAAAGCGCTGTCCAGCATCTGAAAGCCCTTCTCGGCCTGCCTCTTCTGTGCCCCCTCGCCCCCCACCCCCACGGCTCCCCCCACAGAAGCGCAGCAGCCTAGGTAATGAGACCACACGCACTGAATGCCCCTCGGACGACGAATTGGACTCTAGGAGCTTTAGGCAATTCTGGGATTGGCTACATGTCACACAAGAGGAGGACAAAGATAACCAGAGTAAGGCCAGGTCCATGTCCATTTAGCTGTGCCCACCCTCCCTCTGTGCCTTCTTGAGTGCCAGACCTTCCCACTAATCAGAGCCCATAGATTTTGCTCCTCGTTCTACCACCCTACCACCCAAGTAGTTTTGTAGTACAGTGTTGTTGTTTGTTCTTTCCAACCAGCTGGATATATGTTGAGCTCCCCACAAGGAATAAATGAAAATAGTTACAGCAGAATTCTGTGTAGCGCTCTTACCGCTAATAACGTTGGCAGTAGTAACTTGTGCAGCAGGACAATTCAAGAAACGGCAACCATTCTTCAGCATTATATTGAATCATTAGTGTAGTTCTTTATCTATAATCTCATCAAGAAAAAAGAAAGAAGCAAGGATTTTATCGTGAATTTCAATGTAATTATTTCCTCCTAGGTGGCTGGAACGCCTGAGATGCATCAGCTTCAAAGAGTTTTCCTCAGCCCTGGAGCGTATATGTTAATGAATAATGAACTGAGACTGGGAAACATAATTTAGCATCATGTTGTTACAACTGCTGCTTAGTGCCAATGTGTCATGTGTCCGCCAGACTGGAGCGGTGGAACTGGAGGTGTGGAGGCGTTTTGAGCAGGGGGAGGCAAAATCTCCCCCGATGGGTTCCTTCCTTCATATGATCCACGTTTTCGAGTCATCATCTTTGTGAGCTGGACAAATGTAACATATGTGCTCTTTCTGTAGGCAATGGGGAGAACCAGTCTCAAGTGAACGGTGAGAAGGATAGCTGTGAGAAGGCTGAGGAACCGTCTACAATGCCCCCTGCGCTCCCCATCCGCAAAGAGAAAAAGGAAATTCCGGTAATCAAAGAAGCATGTGTACACACAGTCTCTAGCATAGTTGGTTTTCAAAAGTCAGCTTTTGAAAAGATTTCTGTAGGATGAAGCTAATTTTAAACACAGAGGAAGGCAGTGTACATGTTATACAGCCCAGTGTCTCAGTTCAACTGACATAAATTCAGCTTGCTGGTAGGTTATCCGAAAAGTTCAGTCATCTTTTTTCTTTTAAATTTTTTTCTGTTCATCCCTAATACTCTATAGTTGTAATGTTGGAACATGAACATTTTGTGAAATTTTAATGAAAATGTCTCTTTTTGGGCCATGTGTTCGTACAGTTAGATGCTTTGTATCTTGCACTGCATATTTATGTACTGTTAAGACTTTTCTCTAAGTAATTAATGATTCAAGACTTTTACACCATGGGTTGGGTGTTTCATTATTAAAGCAGTTTTGTTACCTGATGCAGTGTGCAGTTGCAAGTCTTTGTGTTCAAGTGGCACAATTTTTTTAAATGTTTGATCTCTTTCTCCTTCATATACCAGTTTGATCAACGCTATGTTACTTAATTTTTGTTTTGTAGAAACCCATAAGCAATGGTCTTCCACCTACTCCAAAAGTCCATGTAAGTGTTTTTGATCAGATGTTTTAGTCCTGACCATAGTATTGTGTCTCTTCTTATGTAATGAAACTACTGAATATGAAAATTATCTGTATTGTTGAAATTTCGTTTGTCATTTTATTTTTGATTTTTCATTTTATGATTTTAGTTTACTCTATGGGTTTACTTAAACATGAAAATGGGTCAGCATGCCTGTGTCACACAAAAACTGAACCATTTCTATTATTTATTTAAATAGAGCGTTGTCATATGGTCAGTAAGAGATGACTAAAGCTGTTTCCTCCCCCGGTCTCCGAACAGATGGGTGCGTGCTTTACCAAGGTCTTCAATGGCTGTCCATTAACAATCCACTGTGCTACATCATGGATCAACCCTGACACAAGAGGTATGGCTGGACCATGGTCTTTGTCATTCACTTAACAACTTGACCTTGTTGTGCCCTTTTCCAAAAAGCATTTGGAAGGAGCTGTTAAATAGTTTTCTCTTTTTTGGTAGGACAGTGTGGCAATGGGCTCATTTTGGCTACCGCACTTTGTGTAGTGCCTTATGAAATTCCTTTATGTGTCAAAAATGAAAGTCATTGAATCAACTTTACCTGCTGGATCTGCAGAGGGGTAATACCGGCACTGATGTCTTTAATTTCTACATTTATTATTTGAAATAACAAGCATAATTCAGTAGTTCTTCATCATTTACTGAACTGAATTAAAGAATTAAAGATGACAAAATCCCTTAAAATGTATTATTTGTATAAACTCCTTGTATTAACTTTCCTGTTTCTTTTGTAATGTTGAACTTTTTCTACAAAACATATAATTGAAAATTCTCAAAGAAGAAAATTCTGGAAAGTATAAACTGAAGTATTCCTGCTGACAGCCAAGGAATATTTATATGTTTATGTATGCCCTGCAAAGCTGTTACTGCAGCAGTTACAGAATTTACTAGTATCCACATATGTGGGAGGTTTTAAATTAAAAAAAAAAAAAAAAATCTGTTATGTTTTCAGTTGGTCACTAACAATGGCAGCCTTATATAACTCTTATTTCACTTTTCAAAGCATATAGCTCCTGCAGAGTGGTGCACACAGTGCAAATCCTTTGAACTAGTGACAAAAAAAGGCTTTTTTTGACAAATGAAACCATGGATGAAAGGCCAGTTCCTAACCTCGGATACTACACCTGATGCGAGGAGGCCTGCATGTGGACCTTTTTTTCTTTTTTTTTTTTTAAAAAAAATCTCCAGTGACCAACTTCTTCCTTCGTCCCTTTCTTCCTTGTTTTCCTTCTTCTTCCTTCCTTGCTTTTATTGGTCATGTATTGGTCCTTCATTTTGACAAAGTAACGTTTCCCACAGATGACAAGAAATGCTTGATATTATTAAGTATTTATTTCTTTATTACTGAAAACTGCAATAAATAAATTTGATTTTTTTTTTCTCCCCAGACCAATATTTGATATTTGGTGCAGAGGAGGGCATTTACACTTTAAATCTTAATGAGTTGCATGAGACCTCCATGGAGCAGGTTTGGCATTTACATAATACTTTCTGATTTTATATGTGTCATTTTGAAATGTATTACAGTGCATAGACAAAAGTTAAATAAATGACTTTCTTTTCACTCAGTTGTTCCCAAGAAGGTGTACATGGCTTTGTGTGATGAATAACTGTTTACTTTCAATATCTGGTAAGACTACGTTTCTGTTTTCACAAATCACTGTTACAATGTTTCATATAGTTATCACCGATCCTTATTTAGTTGTGCTTGGCTGCTTGTTGCCTCCTAGCACTGATATGTGCAAGTTGAATAACTCTAAATATTTTATACTGAACTTGTTTTCTGTAAATGGCCGTTTAATTTCCCGATATGTTGTAATGTGTTCAAGTCATTAAAGGTCGAATTTAAATGTACATGTGTAACCAGCTTATTATTTAGTCAGTTGGTTGATGTTTTTCTCTAGACTAACTTACAATGTTAGGTTTGTACACTATGCTTATTACAATTATTTACCTGATTATACAGCTGGGTGAAACAGGTTATTGCCAGAAGTGGGATTTGAACCCACACCTCTAGGGAATAGTGTGACCTAGGTGCGTTACGCTAGAGTGTTCGACCTTCTTCGTTAAACATTTGAGGTTATGCATGAGCATCTCTGCGTGTAGCTTTGTGAAAATGTGTATGATTTTCCTCAGGAAAAGCTTCCCAGCTGTACTCTCACAACTTAGCCGGCCTGTTTGAATATTCTCGACACATGCAGAAGCTGCCTGTGGCAATTCCAACACACAAACTTCCTGACAAAATTATTCCCAGGTAGAGATCTCAGGTCTGAATACTGTTTTGTTTTTCTGTGTACTGCCTTTGAAATATAGTGTTTTAGAGCTTACATTTAAAATTCTGTAAATCTTTTAAAATCCTCAACAGAAAGTTTGCAGTTTCCAGTAAGATTCCAGACACAAAGGGCTGCCAGAAGTGCTGTGTTGGTGAGTATTAACAAGCTTAACGTAAAAGTTGCATCTGTGCATTCTTCATGTCACAGTTACATGTGTGTTACTCTTCTCTGTGACTTTAGTGGAATTCTGCTGTCTCACATTCCTAATGTCCTTTCCAGATTCATTTGTATCCTGTAACTTGAGGCGATCAGTTTGGTGCAAATGGCCTCCAAAGTATTATTTTTAATATCGGAATGCCTGACTTCGAAAGCATTTTCTGCTCCTCAGGCACTGAACAAAATAATGACTACCTATTGCCACATCTAATGTGTAAAACTGGACATTAATGCAGTGCTCTCAACACTGCTGAGTGTAAAGTAGTTCAAGTGGAGATTATTCAGTCTAGAGGAAAGGTGTCTTTGAGTGATATTCACAGCTTAGCTTTGGTCTCCGATTTACTTGTGTTCCCATTTGGTCCAGTGAGGAGCCCCTACACAGGTCATACGTATCTCTGTGGGGCATTCCAGTCCAACGTAATCTTGCTGGAGTGGGTGGAGCCCATGCAGAAGTTCATGCTCATCAAGGTAAGCTCACTTCCACAGCTGTTAAGGGTTGAATGTTCAGCTTGTGAGCAGTGCACAAATTTATGGCTTTGCATTATCTCCCCAGGTCATCGACTTCCCCTTACCCTGCCCGCTGGAGGTGTTTGAGATGCTGGTGGTCCCAGAACAACAGTACCCCCTCATCTGCATGGCAGTCAGTAAGGGCACAGAGCCAAACCAGGTGGTGCGCTTTGAGACTGTAAACCCAAACTCCACCTCATCCTGGTTCACGGAGTCCGGTATGGCCAGCGTTCATGAGCTAAAATTCTTTGCTCACTGAGTATTCTTCATTATTTCAATGCGTTGTGGGGAGAACGAGGCTGGAACACATTATAGAACAGACATAGTCAGCTGCAATCATAATGAACCTCAGACCATAGTCCATGCAGTTCAACAAATTGTCATTTACTCTTTTTCAGTTCTTAATGGTGTAATGAGAGCCATAAAGAACTGTGATCTATAATTACTCTAAGTACAATTTGATTATTAGGCATAAATAGCAAGTAACAACGCATATGGCCAGTCTCCTGTCAGCCCAAATGGCTTTATGAGATTTACAGTTATTTATTAATTTAACTGATGCCTTTCTCAGTTACTCCAGCAACCACTTGTAAAAATGTCTCCTGGGTCCTCAGTTGATGAACATAGTTGGTATCGGAAGTCTGTTTGTAACTCGATTTATTTGCAAGTTCAGGTACTACTTCCCAGTCACTCAAAACTTAGTAATACAGATGTCCTTCTGGCTAGGTTCTGTAAGATAATGCTACAATGAATCAAAAAAAAAAAAAAAAAAAAAATCCATTTGGGACATTTATTTTCTCTTTTCATTAACAAGTGTCTTATGCAGAGATGCTGCATTCCAGAGCAACACAGCGTGTTAGGCAGGCAACACCATATTGAAGAAGGGTGCACATACTGGCCCATTGCCACACTCTCCTTCAAGTTAATAAAAGATTCTAAAATAATGAATTAATGAAAAATTTTGTAATCTTTCATTAACTTGAAACAACACGTACAATCTTCTTCACCATCTGGCCACTTTGTTCACTTTATTATCTCTCTAACCAGTAAAAGCGTAATAATAAATATGTGCCTTGATTTATTCACAGGGTAGGTTCTGTAAAAGCCTCAGGTTAAAGTTTAATAAATAAAAAAATGCTTTGTAGAACCTTAAATGTTTTTAGATCATTTTTGAGCTACATTAAAACTGAAACTAAATTAAAATCACAGAAAGAAAGAAAAAAAAGAAAGAACCACTTGGTTGCTTTATTTACTAAATTACTTACTAAACTATATTGAGTTAATTCATATTTAAAGCTGAATATTGATTGGTTGTGTACTACGAACCGAGTGAGGTTTAAACAGTCACATTTACAAATCCTTGTTCCAGATGCACCTCAGACATGTGTGATCCACATTACCCAGCTGGAGAGGGACACCATTTTAGTGTGCCTTGATCGTGAGTTCCATGACTTAGTTCATTTGGGTGTTGTATGATAACTGACCACTGGGTTTGTTAAAACAGGACAATTGTGAGTCTTTTCTTGTTTAACATATGGGTAAGGCATTTCGTAATTCTGTGCGTATAATGTACATCTCCTAGGTTGTATTAAAATTGTGAACTTGCAAGGAAGGTTAAAGTCCAGCAAGAAGCTGTCGTCCGAGCTGACATTTAATTTCCAGATTGAGTCAATAGGTAAGTGTCCCTGTGGGATTAACCTTTATTTTCTGTCAGGTTTCAGTTATTGATGGGAAGGTTTTCATAAGTTAATATATTACAGTAAACTAACCTGATTTGCAAACACAAATAGATGTTTTTTTATATTATGGCTTTAAATATATTATGAATTCATCATATATTATATCTTACTATTTGTTTTATTGGTTTATGTTGAGGTATATGAACTGTGAGTGATCATTCCAAATGGAAGTGTTGCGGAAGACGGCATGTTCGTGTCTTTTCAGTTTGCCTTCAGGACAGTGTTCTGGCTTTCTGGAAGCACGGGATGCAGGGCAGAAGTTTCAAATCCAATGAAGTAAGTGAGGGCTTTGAGAGTATGGATAGCACCTTCGTGTCACCCTGAGCGCTACTTCAGGAGGCGTTGTTAAAGCTGCCTTGAGACTGAATGGCATAATTGAGTCAGTTAATAATTCCACCAGTTTTTATGTGCTTACCAAGAGCTCTCTTCCAATAAGTGCATTTAATCCTTCAAAAGAGTAACCAGTCACCTCTGTTATACGTGTATGAATCCGTCTTCTATTCCTTTTCTCCATATACCTTTCCAATGAAGAAAGTAAAATCAGTCTAAAAATTAATTTTTAATCCAGTTAGACATATTTGTACTAAACATACACTAATACACCAACATTTCACTAGTATAAAACCCTTGAGTGTGTGAAATGTTACTCAGTGTTACTTAAGTTTGAGTCATTTTGTACTTACACCTGCATGCACTATAAACAGAATAATTTGTAGATCCGTGTTCTTTTAGCTGGTAATAAAATGTTAACTCTTCACACGACAGATTACACAAGAGATTTCTGATAGCACAAGGATTTTCCGGCTCTTGGGGTCTGACAGGTGAGCACTTTTTAACCTTTTTCTCATGGAAACTGTATGAGAAATGCAATGCATGTTATTTTTTCAAGACTAATTTTGTGAGGTTTGTGCGTGTAATAGTAATGCCACACTGTGTCTCAAGGAGGGTACTGTTGTACCCTTGAAAAAGTAGTTTATCCTGAATTGAAACACAAAAATATGCTTGCATACTTTTCTAAATGACTAGTTTGATTCTGCAGTTGAAAGACTAGAGTGTGACACAATGAGTGATGAGACAGAAACCCTCCTACTCCATTGTTCAAGCCCTCACAGGTGCCTAGTTGACTGCACATATAAGGGCCTCCTGTGCTTTTAGAGGGCTGAAATGAGCTTCAGTAGATGCACAGCAGGTAGTGATCCTGCCTCATTTCTCCTGGGCTCTCAGTTCAGACATGGATTTGAATCTCACTCGGTCTGTGTATGGATTGAATGTTCTTCCTCTGTTTGTATGAGGCTTTTTCTGAGTGCTCCAGTTTCCTACCACAATCCAGAGATGCCTTCCTGGGGAAGTGGTTAGTCTAAATAGCCTTTAGATTTTGCCTGCGTGTGTTAAACTGTTCTGTTGTGTGAATGGGAGCTAAGTTCGGGAACGGGAAGCTTATTTGCTAGCTAAGTAGTTTTAATATAGTGTGTAATTTACCTGTGGGGTGCGGTGGCGCAGTGGGTTTGGCCAGGGCCTGTTCTCCGGTGGGTCTGGGGTTCGAGTCCTGCTTGGGGTGCTTTTGTGATGGACTGGCGTCCCGTCCTGGGTGTGTCCCCTCCCCCTCCACCCTAACCCCCTGTGTTGCCGGGTTCAGCTCCGGTTTGCTGTGACCCCGCTTGGGATATGCAGTTTCCGACAATTGTGTGTTTTCTCCAAAGCAAGTTAAAATTTTAAGATACTTAAAATTATTTACGCATTTATAAAGCTGGGTAATTTTACTGGAGCAATTCAAGGCAAGTACCTTGCTCAAGGGTACGACAGCAGTAGGCGAGATTCAAACTGACAACCTTTGGATCCAGAGGCAGCAGCTCTAACTTCTAAGCTAGAAGGGAAAACAAAATAATGTGTAATGTTCTAAAGCTCAAATAAGTGTGCGAAATGATTTCGTAACCTCATCTCCCTCACCTGCAAAATAGATTAAGCATTTTGAAAATTGTGCAATTCACTGACCTTGGCCAGTAAACACACAGCATTATGGAAGAAAACATTCTGTTTTGATCACTTTAGCTTCTAAATACGGTTACCTGTACATATGCAGAGGTATCAGCACCTCTGTCAAATGGTTCTCAAATTGATAATAATGGAATTACTTCCCACACAAACATGTCACACCCTCAAGAATTCTGCACTGGACAAGTGATTATTTACTTTCATTACTATCAATCCATTATATTATCATTAATAGAAAAGCTAGAAATAATAATTATTGTTAAGAAATTGCAGATTTTAGGTGGCAGTTTTATACCGATAAGTGATCCTTTTATTCTGTAAGAAATAATGATAATTCAAACCCCTTGCAAAGTTCACTTGTTAAATATGGTGATTTCATGGAACATTTTAATTCTGTTATGTTTGGACTTTTTGTAAAATGAGTTCTACGTTAATAATCTGTGAGTCAAATAGTAAAATATTTCTGTCCAGGATGTGTACCTGTTTTATACCTAATGTTTCCTGTGTTGACACCAGACCTCGAGAACCTTACGGTATTACATTTACAGTTATTTATTTAGCAGATGCTTTTGTCCTAAGCTACTTCCAAAGGATACTATGTAGTGTTATCAGTCCACATACCGTATTCACCACGGTGACTTACACTGCTAGATACACTACTTACACTGGGTCACTCATCCATACATCAGTGGAACACACACACTCTCTCTGTCACTCACACGCTATGGGGGAACCTGAACAGCATGTCTTTGGACTGTGGGAGGAAACCAGAGCACCCAGAGGAAACCCACGCAGACACGGGGAGAACATGCAAACTCCACAAAGCCTGAGCGGGGATCGAACCCATGTCCTCTAACACCACCCAGGCGCTGTGCCATTTTGCCACCCCTTACATCGGGCAAGAAGTTATTGACAATGAATGAATGAAAATATAACATTAAAAGACATTCTATGAATAATTTTTGTTAAATATTACATCAGTGTTGTTGTGTAGTGTATCATTATAAAGCATAAATTCATTTTACTTTAGTATTTTAATTAATTTAAGATGATTTCATCATAATGGTAATTCAGCTCCCCCTCCTTACAATGAAACAGCTTCAGTTTGGGTTACGAATAAACACTTTTATTTAACAAATGGATGTAAGGTACATTGAAACTCAACACACCACACACATTGTCTGAAACCGCTTATCCCATACGGGGTCGCGGAGAGCCAGAGTCTAACCCGGCAACACAGGGCTGAAGGCTGGAAGGGGGAGGGGACACACCCAGGATGGGACGCCAGTCCGTCGCAAGGCACCCCAAGCGGGACTCGAACCCCAGACCCACCGGAGAGCAGGACCCGGTCCAACCCACTGCACCCCCTCGAAACGCAACACAAAATGCAAATGCAAAAAACGAGTGTTGAACGTCAGCCTCTGTTTCACGCAGGTCTTTTTTTTAGACTGAGCATCCCGTGTCCGAGATGCCCGTCACCACCTGCATTAATTTGAATGGAAGTGTGTTATTCTCAAGCTGCACTTGTAAAAGTTTTCCTCGTATGAATTGTGTTTATTTTTTCCATCAGATTATATCCAGATGGCATAATTAAAACAGGCATTATAGCTGAACTGACCGCACTTGTTTGGTAACCCAGCAGGCATATGAAATGTAGGAGAAACAGTTTTCTTAAAGGCATATTTAATTGTTTTCTTCTTGACTTTTTCTGCAGAGTGGTGGTCTTGGAGAGCAGGCCAACAGACAATCCAACGGCACACAGCAACCTGTACATCCTGGCAGGGCATGAGAACAGTTACTGATCCAGCCGCATCTTGGAAGTGCAACTTTGAATCCCAGTTGACCCATGCTCTGCACACCTACTCTTATATCAGTGTGTGTGTGTGTCACTGGGTAGATCTGGACTTCTTTTGATTCCAGTTATTTATTTATTGTGGCATGTAACAAAGTCACAGAAGACATTTTTCTTTTAACTGACTCTTTCTTTCTTCCACAGTGTTGCCACCACTGATACTCTCTTACACTACCACAAAAGTGCTTAATAGACTTATATTTAATTTTTGTAAATATAAATGTAGTATTTTTGAAGCAGGGGACTTCACATGGTGTGAAGTTGTGTACTAAAGACTGGTAATGTAGATATCTGTTATAAAATATGTTGTACAGGCATCCAGACTATACAGGTGTAAAGATTTGAAAATAGCTGTCGGGGTACTACTTTAAAGGGCTTGTCTGACTCGGTCACTTGAGGGACACATTATAAAGGTATTGAGAGATTGGAATGTGGGAACTGCCTATCTGGTTAACACTACTATGTTTTAAGACATGGTTTGGTCAGTGCAGCATAAATCCATGTGCTTATTAAATTTACATTTTTAATTGTAAGTCATTTCCAGTTTTCTCAATGCTATGGCGTACAATTGTTTTAAAAGTTCATAGAAAGAATTTAAAAATTGTGAAGTAGATGTACATATGCATGTATATGTGTATAATATATACATACACATACTGGTATGCGGTGCTGTGAAAAAAGTATTTGCCCTCTTTCCAGTTTCTTTAGTTTTTTAGATTAAGTTTGATAAGATCTTTTGGTCAGTTCTAGCGTTACATGAATTGAGCCTGAGAGAGAGAAAAAAACATGCCAGTATTATGTCCCCTTCAGTTAGACCAACTAAAATTAGGGCCAATTATTTTTTCACACCTATGATTACTCATTTCATTATATTCCATACCAAGCAAATTATATAAAAAGAACACAAGTGTGTTCACAAAAGGTGTCAGTTTTTCTCTTTCTGGCTCCATTTATATACTGCTATGATTGACAAACAGATGTGATCAAATTTAATTTAAAAAAGCTACAGTAACAGTGAAAACGGGAAAGGGACAAATACTTTTTTCACAACACTATATGTATACATTCATATGTACTATATACAATTATGCACATCAATATATATGCTGTATGTACTCAGAAGCTGTGGCACTGGGGTTTTGTTTTACACTAGAATACAAGAAACAGAAGTTGTGTTGTTACCTAGGTAAATACAAGCATTCTGTTAAATGCTATTGAAAGTAAGGAAAAATCGTAGCGCCTTTGTCCAGTGGTACTGTCAAATATGTCTTAATTGTTGTACTTTTCTCAAAATAATGACTATAATCTTTAACATTTGCTACAGTTCTAATGGAGATGAACATTCCTTTTCTGGTATAGATTGGAGGTGAAGCTAATTTTTATTTTCATTTTAACTTCAAGTGTTCTGCCAAAACCTAATTTTTACAAACTGAATGATCCTAAGGCCAAAATGATGAGCTACTTTACCTCCTATTAGTGCTGTCTGAAGGAAAACAGAGCACCAGAGGAGTTAAATAAACTACTACCAAGTAGAAAAATCTATATTGTGGGAATTTCCCACTTTTCTGTTTTCATTATATTGTTTTTTCCATTTTTTTTTTTTTGTTTTGCAACATTAACATTTTCATATTGCAATGCATAATGTATATACTGTAAAATAAAATTGATTGGTTTTACCTATGGTGTGTATTCTGTTAAAATTGGGTTACCTTTTTTAACCTTATCTTATTTTGACACTTAACAGTTAGTAGTGACATTTAGAGAAATATTTATAATCTGAGACACTTTTGTGAAATACAGATGGTCTCCATGTACCATGAAAAATTATCCATCTTACTTACTTTGTTTTTGTTTCAATTTTATGTGCAAGCATTTTTTTAGCATATTTTCTTTTTTAATTATTATTATACTGTCATTGATTGTTGAAGAATCCAGCGTATGTAAGTTGTCATGGTTTAGATCTGCTTAACAGGATGACCACTTGACAACAATTTTACTGTAGTAAAGACCAGGGGTTCTATGCAGCCCTTTCCTTATCTTTAATCTAGGTAAAGACAAGTTGTCTGTAACTTGCAAGATGAATGACTCCAATTATAATAGTTATTACAGTATATACATGAAGAAGAGAGCTCAAATACTAATGACCATGAAAAATAAGGTTCTGCAGATTACTTGGTTTTCTTTCATACTCTTTAATGTTGTCTTTCAGATGTAGCAAGGATGAAATATAGCTTGAGTTGCTGGGTTAGAGGGGGGAAAAACGATATATTTTGTAAAACCTCAACAACACAAAAGCGAGTCATGATGGAAATAAGTGAAATTTTACCTTTGTACTTGACAGTTGTGCTGTGTATTCATTCTCATACTCTCTTAGAAGGAGAGTTAGAAGAAACATCTATCATTTTTGGTTTTATTTTGTCCTTGGCAGTGTAAAAGTTGTATAATTTAACAATCAGTACAAGGTCAATTTTAGGAAATTTAAATTTTCTTTGGCTTGCATCTCACATACAGATATAATGGATATAAAATACTTTCAAGACAAAATTCTAAATAACTTCACAGTGAGTGAAAATAGAAATATATTGTCTCCATGAACTCACATTCAAAGCTGATTGTTGGTTCATTCCATTAAGATGCAACTTCTGTCATCTAGTTATTGATCGCTGACACAAACGCCAGACCTGAATGGAAAAACAGTGAAAGCAAGTTCAAGGAGGCACATCTGACATTTGCCAGTTGGCTGCATAATAACAAGTTGGGTTTAATGCTGGAGCTAGGATTAGGGTGCAGTAAGGGTTAGGGTTGGAGCTAGGCTAAGGGTTGCATCTTGGGTTAGGGCTGGAGCTATGGTCTATGCAGGTGCTAGGGTTAAGGTTGGAGCTAGGGTTAGGGCTGGATCTAGGGTTAGGGCTGGAGCTAGGCATAGGGTTGCAGCTTGGGGTAGGGCTGGAGCTATGATTTGGGCAGGAGCTAGGGTTAAGGTTGGAGTAAGGGTTAGGGTTGGAGCTCGGCTTATGGTTGCAGCTTGGGGTAGGGCTGGAGCTCGGGTTAATGTTGGAACTAGGGTTAGGGTTTGTGCTAGGGTTAGTGTTACAGCTGTTGTTAGGGCTGTAGCTAGGGTTTTGGTTGAAGCAAGGGTTAAGATTACAGCTTGGGTTTGGGTTACAGCCAGGGTTAGGGTTGAAGTTAGGGATAGGGTTAGAGCTAGGGTTAGGGTAAAAGCTAGGGTTAGGTTTGGAGCTAAGGTTAGGGTTACAGGTAGTGTTAGGGCTGGAGCTAGCGTTAGGGTTGGAGATACGGTTTCGGATACAGCTAGGACTAGGGTTACAGCTAGGGTTTGGGTTGGAGCTAGGGTTAGGGTAACAGCTAGGTTAAGGGTTGGAGCTAGAGTTAGGTTTGGAGATAGGGTTCGGGTTGGAGCTAAGGTTAGGGATAAAGCAAGGGTTGGGGTGGAGCTAGCGTTAGGGTTACAGCTAGGGTAAGGGTTGGAGCTAGGGTCTGGGTTACAGCTACAGTTTGGGTTGGAGCTTGGGTTAGGGTTACAGCGAGGGTTAGGGTTGAAGTTAAGGATACGGTTAGAGCTAGGGTTAGGGTTGGAGCTAAGGTTAGGGTTACAGGTATGGTTAGGGTTGGAGCTAGGGCTTGGGTTAGAGCTAGCTAAGGTTAGGGTTGGAGCTAAGGTTAAGGTTAAAGCAAGGGTTAGGGTTGGAGCTAAGGTTAGGGTTACAGGTATGGTTAGGGCTGGAGCTAGGGCTTGGGTTGGAGCTAGCATTAGGGTTACAGCTAGGGTTAGGGTTGGAGCTATAGTTTGGATTGGAGCTCGGGTTAGGGTTACAGCTGAGGTTAGGCAGAGGAGAGTTATGGGCTTCGTACACACCATTGTGTTTCGGTTGCTCTGGCAACACCGTGTTCTCCTCCACGTTGTAACATGTCCCTTTTGTTTTAGGTGTGATTTTGCGTGGTGGAGAGATGCTGGTGAAGGAAGTATTGCTGGAAGGTGTGTTAGAGCATAATGTAAGTGTGTGTTTGCCTATGGTGTGTCCAGTTGTGGGAGAGAGGTGGATCAAGAGTCCCACGTGTTGTCAGAGAATTTTTCAGTTTCTTTGTTGCCGAGTAATGTCTCCCCCTTGTGGGTCTATTGTGGAATTGCAGGTGGGGTTGAAATTTCCGTGGTGAATGTGTTGTGGTGTGTTTGGGGTGTAGGTGTGCAGGGCAGGTTTGTATGCTTGGATCGGGGTAGGCTGTGCTCATGTGTGGTCTGGGGATAGATTTAGGGTGAGGGCTTGAGGGCTGGGGTCAAGGAGATGGTTAGGGCTGGAGCTAAGCTTCAGGTTGCAGCTTGGGGAAGGGCTGGAGCTATGGTTTGGGCAGGAGTTAGGGTTAGGGATGAATCTTGGGTTAGGGTTAGAGTAATTCTACATTTTTGCTTACTAGGCATTTTAGAGAAGTAACTTAAATGGAATCACAAATTAAATGTTCTGTAAATAAAACACAATCGCTTATAGACACACTGAGTGAACAACAAATTCGGGTGCCTTGCGGCAGCACCGCCAGACAATGTTATTGTACAACAGATACACCGGTCCTCATTTCACACACACACACACACACACACACACATTTTCAGAACCACTTGTCCCTTACGGGGTCACGGGGAACCGGAGCCTACCCAGCAACACAGGGCGTAAGGCCGGAGGGGGAGGGGACACACCCAGGACGGGACACCAGTCCGTCGCAAGGCACCCCAAGCGGGACTCGAACCCCAGACCCACCGGAGAGTAGGACTGCAGTCCTACCCACTGCGCCACCGCACCCCCTGATTACACAGTCATCAATTCACCTCAAATGCATGTCTTTGAACTGTGGGAAGAAACCCACACCAACATGAGAACTCAAGTAAAGCCAGTATTCAGATCCGCACATATATGTGTTCATCAGAAGCCTTAAGTTTAAGTATGCTCAGGAAATCTAGGCAATACTTTTATTCATCAGTCATCCAGGAAGCAGCCAGGAGGACGATAGAGAGGGACCTCTAACAGAAACAGGAATTGAAAGGAGGACAGATCAGGAAGGAGGAGAGAGAGAGAGAGAGAGAGGGAGACGGATACTCATACTGGGGAGAGATGAGCAAATCTGTGTCTCCACCTCTCACAGAGGAAGGAGAGGTGTGAAAGAAGGAATAGTTGGTGGAGAGTGCTCCAGGAGAGGTTGTGTTTTCCATGGTCATCCACATTTCACTCAAGGCCAAGAGATCAAGTGAGAGGTGGGAGGCATAGGCAGGAAAAAATCAGAATGTTTATTGCTGCTGGACTTTTTGAAAACTTCTGAATAGTTTCAGCTATAGGGAAGACGTAAGATACAAAATGTACATTAATTGTATCAACAATGAACATCAGAAGTTAAGATTAAGGACATCCCTACTGAGGATTAAAATTTGAAAACCAAAAGTACAGATGAGCAAAGAGGAAACGTTGTTCCCAGCAAAACACACCCTGAGTGTACACACGAAGCAGCAGTACAAATGGGTATTCTCCCATCTGGCCAGATGGCTGGTGCTTTTATAAATGCCCTATATGAAAAATTAATGATGGCCAAGGAAGCTATGTGAGGGTATGATGTATAATCCCTCTAATGAGCGTTTATGCGATTCAGATTCATAACATGCAGTGTTGGTATAACATGAACTGTACTTTAAAATCATGTATCTGCATCCAAGTCTCTTGCTCTGTCGATGTAATGCAGTCATTGTATTTTTCTCTGAGATGTATGTCGCTTTGGAGAAAAGTGTCTGCTAAATGAATAAATGTAAATGTAATGTAAATGTATGACAAATATGATTTCTCTAAACGGTAAAGGTCAGGGTTCTGCTAGGCAGTTCTGAATGGGGAAAAGGGTGGAAAACTACACCCTACATTATTCCCAGTATCTGTCACTATATTTACTTCGATTCTTCACTAGTTTTACTTGCCGACCCGGGCCGAGGAAATCCACGATTGTCTATAGAACCAAAAGTGTAGAAAGAGAGGTTCAGCAAAAGTGTGGTGTGGACTCTGCAGAGGAGGGTCATTGCATCAGAGACGCTGTGGAAGGACAGACAGGGACACACAAGGACAGCCTGTGACCGAGGTGCACTCTGCAAAACGACACTTTACATGTACGAGTGCCACAGATCTTCTCAGCTGGGAGTGTTGGTGGGACTCTTGTATAGTACACCTGTCCTAGCAAGTTGGAGTTAATACCATGCAGCACATCATGAGTTCAAGCTCTTTCAGCTCCTATTTCTCAGCTTCAGCATTCAGGTAATGTGCAACAGGTGAGCGCCTGCATTCCAGGTTTAGTTCCTGGTGAGTGCAGTCACAGCATGATGGAACCCTCAGCCCACACACACACACACACACACACACACACACACACACACACACACACACACACACATTTTCTGAACCGCTTGTCCCATATGGGGTCACAGGGAACCGGAGCCTTCCCGGCAACACAGGGCGTAAGGCCAGAAGGGGACAGGACACACCCAGGACGGGACGCCAGTCCGCCACAAGGCACCCCAAGTGGGACTCAAACCCCAGACCTACTGGAGAGCAGGACCCGGTCCAACCCACTGCGCCACTGCGCCCCCTGCTCCCTCAGCCCATATCTACTCCTAAAGGTAGTATATCTGTTCTAGCAAGCGGGTGGCGCCACCAGTATTTCGAGCAGCTTGCTGGGAGGTAACATTCGCAAAAACTGCAACTGAACTTGGGCTGAGTCTAGCTGCGCTTTGCACGACACACAGCCTCCGGGTACTCGTGGATGAACGCCAGCTCTAGGTCCAGCTCCAGCTCCAGCTCCAGCTCCAGCTCCAACTCCAGGGCTGTGTGTGTCCCAGTAAGTCTGTGCGTCCAAGTAGGGACCTCCCTTTGCCGCATTGTACCTTCACAGAGCTCTCTGGGCTCTCTGGGCTCTCTCCCTCCCTCGGGCTCTGTTGTCACTTATTGTCACTTATTGTCACTTATTGTCACCACCGCAAGGGGGAAGCACCGAACCTTCCGCAGAGCGCCGCGTGGCCACCGGAAGGTTGGATGTGAAAGGCTGGATAAGAAAGAAGGGGGCAGGCGGGGAGGCGTGGCTGTGCGCGAGGAAGGCCGGTGGGCTCGGGTCGGGGGGGGGGGTGTCGGGATGCGCTTCCGCTGGAGAAGGATACAAAAGTAGCAAGAAAGTGCTTTCACGGGCAGTCCGAAGTGCGCGTGGGAAGAACGTGCCAGTAGAGCGCGCGCGGGGTAAAGAAAGCGGTGTTGGACACGCGCACCGCTTCAGCGTTTGCGTGAACTGGCGCTATGCGGAGTTTTGCGGGAGAACGGATGCTGCTCGGTCCGCGCTAATCGCCTTCTTCTCACGAGAGCTCGCGCTGCTGCTGCTGCACGCGCCACACTTCTTCTTGGGAGCGACTTTCGGCGGGCGCTGCGCACCGGGAGCCCGCGCGCGGATCGTCATCATCATCATGGCACGAGACGGGGGAGAGTGGCGGGTACAGCAGCGCCGGGGGAGCAGCGCCGCGGTGGTGGGCGCGTTACTGGCCGCAGGTACGACGACACGCACACACTTTTTAGTCTCCTCTATTATAGTCTATTGTTCCTACTCCTACTAGGCGGCCGTAGCCTAGTAGGGTCCAGAATGATTCTCGCACCGCAGGTTACATCCAAAAAGTAACTTTGTTTCTAGTTGTGTGTGTATGTGTGTGTGTGTGTATGTGTGTGTGAGAGAGAGAGAGAGAGGAACTCAGGAGGGAGACACGACTGCCAGGGCGCTCTGCCGGTCAATAAACGTGTCCACACACGCTCCTTCCTTGTGTGCGCGAGACAGAATAGCGCGCGCGCGCACTGCCAACAGTTCTGTTCGCGCCCGTCTATCAGTGTTTTCTCGAATGACACATGTGTGTGGAGGTGTTCGTCCCTCCACGATGTGCAGTCTGAAATATTACCGTTGTGTGAGCTCAAAGGTTTCGCTTGGTTTCCAGCTTACAGGACTTTTGCTATATATACATACATATATAGTACTTTTTTTTATTATGTATTGGTATTTCCCCTCTGTCAGTTCTCTCTGTATTTTTTGCATAATTTTACTCGTTCACTTGAGACTTCTCTCCAAAGGCTTTTGCTATTTATTATTTATTTATTTTTTTAATATTTATCTGTTGACACACCAGCAGGCTCACTTTAACTGTATGAATTCATAAGAAAGGCCTTGATCAAGGATGCCACAGCAGTAGCTGGGATTTGAACGTGACACTTTTAAGTGGAGGGCAGCAGCTTTAACTACTGCGCCACCTGGTGCTCTTTTTGGCTGTACTGCAGATTACACTTGGACTTTGAAGTGAAAGCTTCTTTAGGTTTATTTACGTCGAGGGTAGTCAAAAGTGAGAGTAATGTGATGGACAGATATTTTATATCCTTAATTAAAATACAAATAGAATAAAATATAAGACTGTACTTCCATGCAACAAAATAACACATTTCTCAAAAGATCACTTTCAAAGGACATAACTGATGCTTGACAGAGAACAGCAAGACTGTTCCCCTTGTCTTAGCATTCATGCATACAATACCGCATTAATATAACTATAAACACTGTAGAATAATATAATCCCCTAAACATATAACACAATGCTACCTGGGAATTACACCTTGGGACTTTACACCTATATAATTGTTCAGCAGGAATAGCTGGTAGTGTCATGGTGGAGATACTGCCTTTGAACCCAAGGGTCGCAGGTTCGAATCCCAACTCCAGCTATAGTACCCTTGAACAAGGTACTTAGCCTGAACTGCTCCAGGAAAAAACTACCCAGCTATATAAATGGGTACAAAATTATAGGTGTCTTAATATTGTAAGTTGCTGCATTGGCTAAATGAATAAATGTAAAATCCTTAAGTCTGTAAAAATAGAAATGTTCAGTTGAGGGGGAAAAATAACCAGAAAAGTCTCGAGGCCTTACTTTGTCGTCATGTATCAGCGTTGTTCGCCATGAGAACTGTTAACATCTCAAACCTTCAAGCAGGCCACTGAAACTAGAATTAAAGTGCTGTGTGGCTGCGGAAGAGCCACTCTGTTGGCCAGAGATGACAAGATCTTGTTGTTCTCGGAGGTGGGGCGGCGGGGGGTTCCAAAGGTAGGTGAAGGAATGACGTTTCCCGCAGCTTCTCACCTTTGAATGGTGCTGGGGGCGCCCGACCCGACAGGAAATTGTGGGCTATTTGCAGGGACTTGAGGAATGTAAAGGAACCCAGTCCAGAGACTTCGCAGGTACTTGGGTTCTCACACTCTTCACAGCTGTGTCTTTATCATTGTAATTTGGGACAATGTGAACAATGACTACAAAGAGACTGTTTTGCTTTAATGCGCTTGTTGACCGAGCACATGTTTGTTTCTTTTGTTTACTCCAGCCGTGGAGACCAGATAGTGGTGTAGTGTAAATGCCGGAAGCCTCTATGCCTGTATTGCCATACGTTTGGCAGTGTTGTGCATATGAATGAATGTAACTTTCAGCTACGCGGAATGTGTTTCCACTAAAAATGTATATTTAAATTCCCTCGATACCTCCTGGAATCTAAGGTGAATAGGGCTTCGGAACATCCGTTTTGGATATTTGTGTTCTCATTACACTTCAGTTCTATTTCTTATAAATGATTTGAATATGCCTGGGGAAGAGATTGCTAATAGTGGAAGAAATGCGTAGCGTACTCGTAAGTGTTTGAATTATAAACTGCTGACGTAAACGGAGCACAGGCTTTTGCAAGAAGCAATACGTAAACAATTTACCTGCCGTGATTCTGACAAAACGGTTTCAAATATTTATTCTCTCAACCAACTCTGTGCTCCATACATAATTTTTTCCCTTCTAAATTAGTTTGTGTGGCCCCTGCGTGAACATACGTGATTTTACTGTTCTGAAAATGTTCGCAATCTACAAACTTTTCACTAAGGTTGAATGGGGTTCACTTTGAAATGATAGTGGATTTTTTTTTTTTTTTTTTTGCATTTTATTCTCCGTTGTTTGAATATTTTGGTGTTGGCATTTATCTAAATTAAGTAATTGCTAGTTTATGAAGACATCGAATTACATAATTTAAAACAAAGAGTTCCTGCTAGCTTTTTATTAGAAAAATGCAAGTCTGTTAGATGTGGGCCATTAGCTGCATTCCGGGCTTTGTGGGCAGATACTATGAGTAAGAACAAGTTTTTGTTTCTGAATAAATGAGAAGACAAGTAAGTAATCTGTCACGGGGATTTTATACTCTGTGCCTTTTGAAGAATGTTTAGATTTTTTTTTTTTTTTTTTGTCTTGAGTGGTAAATTTGTCCTCTTTGGAATGGTAGAAACTCAGCATTATTTCTGCTAAAAGCTTTTATTAAAGACATTTGTCTGGTGCGGTTTACAAGTGGCAGACAACCATTGTGATTACCACTCACCATGAATCATATGGGATAGGCGCACATCCTTGAGCTTCACATTTAGGCAGAGATGACACTGTTTTGACCATTAAACCCATAAGATTAAAAAAAAAAAAAAAAGACATTGAAGGGCATGTATGGGTGTGCAAGATTGATCCCAGCCTCAAATCCAAAGTTAACAAGTTTGATTAAATCCTGCCATTTGAACCAGAACATCAGTCCCTTATTATTCAGTTTGGAAACACCTCCAAGGTATTTGTGCATAGCATACATTTTACATTTCAGGTAACGATACAGCTCTTTATTTCTGGCCGACTTTCTCTATTGACAGATTGCTTTTCTGTGTTGGGTTTTTAACTTCGCAAATGAATTTCCTTCTGCTCCATTTGGAAGGTAAATAAATAAGGAGACAAAGTTTATAAATATGTAGTATGATCATGAAAGATAATCTATTCTGAAACTGCTATATGTGGGACAAATGCATTATCTTGTAGGAGTCTGCATATTTCTTATTTTTTTCTTGAAATGGTTTAATGTGGAGACATCTTGCACATTTTTGTAAGACATGCTTGTTTTTTTCCCCTCTTGCTACCTCTTTCCAGTGTTTTCAACACTGAACACATCTGTACCCCCTGTGATCCTTTTCAGAAAAATAATAAATGAAAGGATGAGTAAATAAAGCACCTGATGCAATGGTTATCTTGGTGTTGCTGAGTTTCAGGTCTCTGATGGATCTGACTGTGTCTACAGAGCCAAAGCTTGTTGTTCTCCAGCACTTCATTTTTTTTTTTCTGGTCTCGCTTACTATTGAGAAGTTTGTAATTTGGTGGGTGCAGCAGGTATCCCGATGTTTAGAGCTGCTGCCTTAAACTCAAAGGACACGGGTTCACATCCCATTCCCACTTGAGCAAGGAGCTTACCCTGAATTGGCTGAACTGTTAAAATTACACTGTTGCATAAATGGGTGAATAATTGAACGAGGTAGTGAGCCACTGTGAGTGGCTATAGAGGAGAGTGTTAGATAGATGAGTGAATGAATGAAGTTTCATGTGGAGTCCTTTAATGTGCTCTCACATTGCCTCAGTTCTCCTTTGTGTGGCTTGAGCACCCTTGGGCTGTGAAGATACCTGGCAAGTTTGTTGGGTCAAGGCTGTCGCTCTGTGAGCGTGGCCGATCTAATTTCTGGCCGTTATGTTACGCATCGCATTTGCTCGCCTGTGCTTTGGACGTTGGCCCTTCAGAGCAGTAGGAAAATGGTCCCTTTTAACCCAGATGTCTCTTAATTGCTTCTACTTATTTTTGTCCTCACTGGCCAAGTGCTAAAAGGGGTCCTAATGTTTTCACTTTAGAGGACAAGGGAACGATGGGGAACACATTTGAAATGCAAGTCATATGGCTGAAGTGTGGACTGTGAGCGTACAAGCGTGCGGGACAGAGTGTTTGCGCTGCGAACACTTGGCCGTTTCTAATTGGTGATTGACGCAAACAGCTGAAGCTGGAATTGCCCCTGTTAAGCAGCGCAAGGGGGTTTTGGTTGGCAAAGCATGGATGACCAGGCTCGAGGAGCAGTGGTCAAGGTTGCCATTGCAGGTCCTAGCAAGGGCATGCTCTTGTACACTTGGAGGCATCTGTTGTGCCTCACCTAACCTGCTTTCGTAAGACACCACAACTAACAAAAGAAAGCGATGTAATTTCCTTTTTGTAGCGAATGGACAGGAGGGCGCGGTGGCGTAGTGGGTTTGACCGGGTCCTGCTCTCCGGTGGGTCTGGGGTTCGAGTCCCACTTGGGGTGCCTTGTGACAGACTAGCATTCTGTCCTTACACCCTGAGTTGCCGGGTTAGGCTCCGGTTCCCCGCGACCCCGTATGGGACAAGTGGTTCAGAAAGTGTGTGTCTGGTGAATGGACAGACTGGAATCTGGGGCAATTGATCCAGGTGCAGTTGCCCTGCTGTGGGCTCCTTGAGCAGGCATTTCAATGCCAGGGTCTCCACCTGTGTGCTCCGTTTGTACTCCGACACTTGCGGAAAACCGTGCGGAGTTGGCATTTCAAGCACGCAGGACAAAAGGATTTTGCGACGAGCGGTGCTCCGAATGCTGTTTTAGGCTTCCACCTGAGCTGCGGTGCGACAGTCGCCTGCTGACCTGAGAACGCTGGTGCTGTCTCACCGTGACTCTCGTCCACGCAATACATCGCAAATGCTTTGTTAGTTCCTGTCCCGAGGGCCTCCTGCCAAGTGCCTTGAGCTCCTCCCAGAGCCTGGCCAGGCTTCCCTGGCTGTGTGGTTCTCAAGGAGACGACAATAATGACCCCCAACAGTGCCTGTATATCATCAGAAACACTCATCTCTGTCCAGTGGCTTGTGCCCTGCAGTCATCGCAATGCCTTATGTCATCTGCTGCGCAGAGATGAATTGCAGATGTGTGTTTATTGTAAGGCTAATAGACTGGAGTGACTGTTGGCTTCAACTGGTTTCTAACCTGTAATCAAGTGATGTGCTCCATCTGATGCCTGGGGGAGAGCAGGCTCTGTTCCCTGTAATTTTACCCAGCCGCCATCCCAGTTCAGTGATTTATTTATTTATTTATTTTTATTTTATTTTATTTTTTTTTTTTTGGAACACTAGGTACTGTTACCTTAACTTCAATTTACAGTGCCGTTACAAAAACCTGGCTTTGTTCTCTCGGCTAATTTTGCCTTGTGGTACTTCCTAACGGAGATTATGTTGTTTATCCCCTGTAAAGGTCCTTAGGTCTCCTACCAGGCCCATGAGTATTTGGACCAGTGCTGTCTGCTTCTGAAGCTGCTGCATGCCTCGGGATCTGAAAGCAGGGGCACAAGTTATATGTGTGTAAAAAAAAAAAAAAAAAAAAAACTGGTGTCTTTTGACCTCTGTCCTCGCTTCGTAGTGCATCATTAGCTACCACCTTGTGAGGAAACGTACTCCATCAAAGCGTATTGTTTTCTCTACTGTTAATGACAATTGTGGGAAGGGACTGTAGACTGCTGTGTCTAAATGTGGAGTTTATAATGGGACCAGCCAGGCGAGGTTAACATCATGCTGACATCATGCAGACTGCTTTATTGAGTTTGGGACTTTCTGCAAGGAGCTGCCAGTCAAAGTCCGACTCGGCTGGTACTGAGGGGGTCACCCTGACTGACGGGTCACCATCAGTAACAAAGGAAGGCCTGTCAGCATGTGCAGGAGTCAATTTCATTGGACACGCATGGCATAGAGAACGTGTCAGTCTGATGTGCTGAGACACAGAAGAGTTGATGACTTTGGCCTGCTTGTTCAGAGCATGCAAATGAATAGGCCCCTTTCTGAGTGTTTATGTAATACATACAGTCGTGGGTCTTTATCATAATAACCGCATTCCCAGTGCAGTTTTCTATTTCTGGTTACAATTAATATTTCATTCTAAATTGCTGTTTCCTAAACTTTTTTGTTTTTGCACTCATTCTGGAGGAAAAACATAGTTGCGGTAGTCCTTACATCAGAATGCAAAACATCTTATGGTAATTTTGTCACGGCTGGTTATAACAAGGTTTGTAGGGTTTCTAAAATTGCCATTAACTGAATTAAATCTCCATTAATGTGGCTGAAAGAGATTCTTACTGCTTACAGACTGATAAAGCAGAATCTTTCAATGATTATTCTGATTTATGGTGACAGAGATGAATCCATTGAAGCAGCTCTACTATGTTTTTAACCTAAAAATTTCCCATAAAGTCTGTTTTATCATATGCGTGGCCTGAGTGCATTTCATTTTTTTTGTGCTGCGGTAATGAGAGGTTGTTCTTCATATGACTCAAAGACCTGAATTCAGTTTCATTGTTGTAGACTTTGCACAATGTTTAGAAATGGAAATTTTCAAATAGCTCTTTTGAACTGTACATGAGGAGGAAAACCTCGTATTTCTCAGCAAATGTCATAGTTCATCTGCTGTTAAATGGGTTCATTGCTCTGAGTTGTATTTGTCCAGTGTGTGAGATATATTCTTGCTGATCTACTACCAGGTGTGTATACCTAGCAAGGGAATGTGTAGATTTTCCCATCTCTCACTGCTCTGTTCATGGCCTTAGAACTGATGAAGGAGATAAAGAATTTTCTCATTTTATTACTGACAAGATAAGTTACAGTGAAGCCATACAATGCATGTTCATGGACCCTCCAGGTTCAGCATTGGTGACCTTTTATTCTTGTAAGAAGTATTTAATTCCTGCATCATTTCAGATCATTTTTCAGATACATAGCTTTTCAGTCATTTTCTCTTATGTCTGTCTTGTGCAGTGAGGAAGTTTCCCTCAATCCTTGCTCTCTGTCCAGTGTGAGAGATTGTCCCAGTATTGGATTCACTTTCTACCCCTGCTTCTTTTTCCTTCTCTTGCCTTGCAAGCCTGTTGTCAAATTTCAGTCATCTACTGATACAAGAAATATGAATTTTCAAATATATCCATAATGTGGCCACAAGGTTAGCTTTTTTTTTCTGTCTGCTGCTGTTTTGGAGGGTCCTGCTCAGGGTGTGTGGAGTCTACATGTTTCTCTGTTTGCACCACCCCCCCAGACATGCATGGAAGAAGGCACTGGAAAACCACTTCTGTTCCTCCTTTTCCTTATAAACCATGTGAGTGATCATTTACATTTATTCATTTAGCAGATGCTTTTGTCCAAAGTGACATACATCTCAGCAAAAATACAATTTATGCATTACATTGAGAAGGAGATATAGCTGCAGACATGAAAGTCTCAAGCAAACCTAGTTTGTTCCCTACCACTTGCTGCACCAAGGTTCATCATTCAGGTAGGTGCATAAAACACAGGAAAGAAAAATCCTGCTACCCTCCTACCAAATTTTTTTTATACAGTATAATGTAAGATACACAAGCAAGCAAAAACAATGCCGGAGTAGATATAGGCTTTATCTGGTGATGCTCATGAAGTTATGGTGCATGAACACTTGCAACGTACACGAGCTGGAAAAATCTTTGGCAAAATGGGTCCGGAAAAGATGAGTTTTCAGACCCTTCTTGAATGTAGGCAGAGTTTCCGCAGTTCTGAGTGAGAGGGGAAGGTCGTTCCACCATAAAGGAGCCAGAACCGAGAACCTCCGCGCTTTACCTTTCGTGCACGGGACCACTAAGTGAGCAGAAGTAGACGAACGAAGGGGTCTAGCTGGGGTGTAGCAGTTGATCAAGACCTGTAAATAGCTGGGAGCAGTTCTGTTGATGCAGTTGTAGACAATAACCAGGGTCTTGAATTTGATTCGGGAGCCATAGGAAGCCAGTGCAGAGAAATGAGAAGAGGAGATATGTTGGAACGCTTTGGCAAATCAGACACAACTCATGCAGCAGCATTTTGTAGAAGCTGCAGAGGTTTGATGGCATTAGCAGGAAGGCCACACAGGAGAGAATTATAGTAGTCCAGACGGGAAGTCACCATGGCCTGGACAAGTAGTTGGGCAGAGTCAGTTGTGAGGTAGGGACGGATCCTACGAATATTATGCGGGATGTATCTGCAGGACCGGGTTGTGGCTTCGATGTGTTGAGAGAAAGACACTCGCGTCAGTCGTTACTCCCAGATCACTACGAGTTGGGGTTCACTCATTGATATGTTCTTCATCACTATTGTGTGTGTGTGTGTGTGTGTGTGTGTGTGTGTGTGTGTGTGTGTGTGTGGGGGGGTGTTTTTTTAAAAACCTATTGTTTTAAATAACTTCTGCAGTCCATGGTAGGTTTAATTCTACATTGCTGTAATGTTTTACTGTACCCTTGGGGGTGGGGGGTGAAGACTGTTTTTTAATAAATGGCACGAGTGATGACATTCAATGTGAGAGAACAAGCGCTGCTGGTAATGATCTGATGAAGAGGTGGAAAAAGCTATGGCCACTGCCTTGACAAAATGCTGCTTGCCTTTGACATTTTTGGAGCGCCACAAGATGCGTATGGACTGTGAAGTAGGGTAGTTTGGAAAAGATGTTCTCAACCCCAAGGAACCTTCAGATGCAGAATGAAGGATGTAGCCTCCAAACTTTTGATTCAACCCTTGTATTTATTGATTAACAAACAAAAGCATTGGAAAGTAGCTTTTATGGTAAGCCACGCTATTATTAAACGAAACAAAAGTAGTGCTGTAGGACTGCTCCTGAGGCTTTGGAAACTCAAGGATATACTGCATGGCCTTTATCCAAATAACCAATTATGCCTTCCATTGAAGGGGGCTGAATGTGAATATTTTTTCTCTGAAACTTAGAAGCAGAACCAAGAGTCAAATTGTTTCATATTGCATTGTCTACTGGCCGCCTTGTGGACATAGCCCTCTCTTTTGGGAATCTCATGCTGACCCAGACATCTTGGCTACTAAGAATGTAGACCTCAGCAGACTGGCCGTGTTTCAGACCAGAGCGGGCATTTGTCCTGACTACAAAGCGACAGGGCTTTTGCACGCCTTTGGAGGGGAAGAGAATTCATGGCTACAGCCTAGATTGTGAAGCCAAGAAAAGCAGTACACTGAGGGACCATAACAACTTATTGGACTGCAGAATCATGTCTCTAGTTACTGCACGGTTTTCACTAGTGACCAGAATTCTCTCTGCTTTTCTTAGATATCACATCAGAGCCCAATGTTTTCACTGAATTTTGGCCTTTTGGCTCCTAGTCACCACATTGCCAGACCATCTCATGCTGCTGGGAGCACACTGAAAGGTACCTCCAGTGTGGCTAGATAAGTAGATATGATCGTGATACCATTGGCAAATGGAGCCCCTGTTTCCTTCATGTCAAGTGTGTGCCTCCAGTAAGAGGTGAGGGGTTAGGCCATATACAGCTGCTGTCTCTTGTAAAGTAGCTGTGCGCCATTGTTTGTTTTTTCCAGCGGGAAAAATGTCCCCTGTCTGTCCAGGGCAATAACATTGCTGCCCCTGGCATTGCGGGAATGATGCTATTCTCCCTCTTGCCCTCCCCCACTGCGGCCAGCATTACAGTAGCCACAGGGGAATATATGCATGATAATGCATGATGTAGTTGGCAGCACTCGGAGCCACATCCATCGGGGGACATCTCCTGCTGTCTTCTCTTGCTGTGCCAGCACTTGTTTTAACCATTCAGTTTTTCTGCCTTGCTTTTGTCATGTTTCCATCATGTCACTGTGTTTTAGTTCTGACTCTTCTCACTATGTGCTCTTTTTTTTTTATATTTTCTAATACACGTTTTAATGTATAACAGACAGAAAACGTCTTTTTTTTCCACTTCATTATGCCCAGTACAGGAACACAGACAGATACAGTATTACAAAGGTTTCATTTTGCCCCAGGTATCAGGCATTGATGTGAACATAACCTAAGAAAGCAGGAATGTAGCTTCTGTGAGTAATGGGTCAAACAGGAAACTGGACTAGGCTGTTGCGTCATGGCGAAGGGGTTCTTATGGCATGTGCCCCAGTTCCAGGGTCAACCTGACATTCCCGAGCAGTCTGACGAACAGATGTGCTCCTCTAACAGACATGGGAAAACAATGGTGACTAATAGGAAGCTTGCGGCTGCTTTGACCACTCTGTTCACCAAGCGTATTCTTTGAGTCCAGGTGTCATATGGCCCCCTAGAGAAGAGCCCCACAAGCAGCAGGAGCGGAAGGTCCTGACCCCAGGCCGCAGTGTGAGCTTCAGTGACGCCAGTGGGCAAGATTCCAGCTAGTTTTACATGTGCAGTGAAAAGTATCTCAACACCAGTGGTGTCCCAGGACTGCAGAGGATGTAAAGGGGGGGGTATCAAGGTCCAGATGACCACCATTGGTGTTTGTGTTAAATCATGTGTCCCCTGTTTCCTCTTAGGGTTTTTAGATGTACTTTTGTTAAAGTCCACAGGTCCACACCTGATATGTCCTTTGGTGCAATGTTATCCGAGTGTGTTTCTGGTGTGTGCGCTGTGGTTTGTTCTGTGCAACCATGCCCTTCAGTCCCCCTGAGGTGACTGCTGTGGGCTGAAATTGGACAATAGGTGGTTTAAATGGGGCAGTGGCAGATTAGTAGTTAGTTACTGCCTTGTACTCAAGGGACCCAGATTCAAAACACATCTCCTGCTGTAGTAACACTGAGTAATATTTTTACCTTTTAAGTTGTTCCAGTAAAAGTTAACCAGCTGGATAGATGGATAAATCATAGTAATTCACTTTGAAGAAAATCATCAGACTATATAGATGTGCAAGTGACACAGCCCTAAGTTAAGTTATTCAAACGTGGACAAAGCCAGTTCAAGAGTTCTATTTGAGGATTTTTATGTTAATCTCGGCTAACCTTCCAGTGTTTCTTGGGGTAGTGGAGACCAACACATTCTGGATGTTTGCGTCACACTCAAGTTACAAGCAACACCTTCGCTGCTGCTGTCAGCCCTAACACCACAGGACAGGAAGTTACTCAGAGCTGAGACTGATAATGTCCCATTACCCCAAGTCCATGATTAAGGTTGGGTGTTTTGAGTTCCACATGTCCATTAGCACCCTGCTAATGAAAACATGAGTAGAAGCAGCATGTGTGTCTATCCTGAAAACCAAAAAAAGCTTCCCACTTTTCATCAGAAATTCCACAGTTGGCAACTCTCATGCAGGGCTTTTTATATTTGACAACATCAGTTGAGAACATCAGAATTAACCAAGAAGGTTTATTCACCTTCAGAAGGAAGGGATGTGAACTGCTGTGTATAGCTCCCAATAGGATTATCTCTTCCAAAATCCCACCCAATGAGTTCTCCAACTTTATTAATAGTAGTAGGAGAGTGCTTTGTGCTGTAATTTGTGCCGGAGGAGATTGCACTAAAAGTAGAAGCTTGGGATGCAGTAAGTCTGAAAACGGAGTCATCTAACACAAACACAGCCATTTCGAGCCATCAGTTCACCTGAAACATGTGTCTTTGGACTATGGGAGGAAATTCATGGGAAGATGGGGAGTTGTGGGGATTTATTTGGGGACTTTAAGTATCTTTTGTTTCTGTTGATGATCTTGCTGCTTAAAATAATTATGATTACAATATATAAATGTTTAGTTTTATACATTTTTGTGTAAGTGCAAGTTTACTACAGTGTATCCTGCGAGGTTTATGTGATAGCAGGGTTTGAGGCCATTTTCGGCTTTATAAATGGTGTCGGCAGCAGAGCAATGTAACACATTCACACCTGGACAATTTGGAATCACCAATTCAACTGAAAGCCATGTTTGGACACCTGGAGGAAACAATGCCTTCAGTGTATGGTACACAACTGCTACAGAAGAGCTGTAGGAGTGCAGGTAGTATTAGAGTAATTTTAATAAAAGGAAACTGGTTTACTAGTGAAGTTATTGTGTTCATTTTAATTGGATTTGATATTTTAGTATGAATAGGTGTCAATTTTCATCCCCAAGAAAGCATAATTACTTTGAGTTTTTGATTGTCTTGAAGTTATGAGAATTCATCTTATGAAGGGTCTTTCAGGAACACACTGAATCATAACATTGAGGAAGGGAACAGCTGGTAGTGTAGTGGTAAGAGCTGCTGCCTTTGGCCCCAAAGGTTGCAGATTAGAATCTCATCTCAGGCTGTAGTACCCTTGAGCAGGATACTTACCCTAAATTGCTCTATTAAAATTAGCTAGCTCTATAAATGGGTAAGTAACTGTAGATAGATTAACATTGTAAGTTCCTTTGGAGAAACTCATTAGCTAAATGAGTAAATGTAATGTAAGTCTGTACCTAAACACATAGGCTTTAAGGTTCTGTTTAGGAATCACTTCATGGGGGATTGATAGCTTAATGTTTATTTTAAAAAAAAAAAAAAACTTGTGGCGGAGAAGGAGGGTCTTTCTTTTTTCCTCCCTGTGTTGGGTCTGGGGGGGCGTGGTGGTGCAGTGGGTTGGACCGGGTCCTCCTCTCTGGTGGGTCTGGGGTTCGAGTCCCGCTTGGGGTGCCTTGTGACGGACTGGCGTCCCATCCTGGGTGTGTCCCCCCCCCCCCCCGACCTTATGCCCTGTGTTGCTGGGTTAGGCTCCGGTTCCCCGCGACCCCATATGGGACAAGCGGTTCAGAAAGTGTGTGTGTGTTTTGGGTCTGAATCTGTGATGTCTAAAAGAAGTCCACAACAGATTTCATCTCTTCATACAAAGAACAGGAATGTAACAACACTGAGAAAGTCATATACGGCACATCTGCCCCTTGCAATGTCTGTTGCCCTGGAGGCAAGGCTCGACTGCTAGCCTACAGCAGAACACTCCTCTTGTATGTTAATCATATCAGGTCTTTGTCGAGTCCAAGTAAGAAAATTGCTCCTTCAGGTGTCAGAAATTTAGTAATTGGAAAAACTTGGAACATACAAAATTTCACATTTTTCTCTTGTCTATATTGAGTGACCCGTTAACCCCGGAGAAGGAGAACGCAAAGTAATACAGATTTGTGAGGGCAGTGTGGTAGAACATCCTCAAAGCGTATGAATGTTGGATGAGGATCCAGTGTTATTTTCAGCATGGGGAGTTCAGTGGAAATGTCTGTTTCCTGGCACATACAGGGTGTGTGCCAACAGGTGAAAGGGAAGTTCTTTTATGATAGGCCTTTTTGAAGATAACCTCTGGGGGTGCTGGCACAGGGCTGCTCTATAGTAGCTTTGCACCAGTGTGCAAATGCTCCATGAGGTGAACTGAAATATTTCCCACAAATTACTCTCGGTGATCTGCTTCCTTCTAAGCTGTAGATCTGGTCCAGATCTCTGTCCATCAGACCTTGAGTTCCCAGTGTCCCTCAGGAGGCAGATGTGTTATTGAGGTAGTTAACTGCAGTGTACTGTTGTGGAATGTGCTTCTCCTTACTCTACGCTGTATGTTGCCTTGGAGAAAAGCACAAATAAATGTCAATGTACAACATCTGAGGGCATGAATCCAGTCTCGCTTGTTTATGCTACTTGCTGTCAATGATTAGTGTTAGGTACCCGAATACTAAAGCTAATGGGAAAACTCAAGACTAAAGTTAGCTTAGTCTGTTGCCCTCTGTCATGAAGCCTTTCATTTTGAATTAAAAATTTGTGTGGCTGAAGCGATTGACAAGTGACCCAAGAGGAAAACAATTTGAAGGACCAGTGGCCCTCATGCCACTGACATGATGCTGCTGTGTGGAGCAACAACGTGGACTGTAAAACATAAAGCAGCTGATCATGTGAGACTGTCTCACTGATCTGGAGCCTGATTTGAACATGGTGTCAGATTATGGGAGGTGTGGACAATATTAACATATCAGTAAGGGAGGAGGGTTCACCTTGGTTGCAAAACTTACCCCCTCCCTGAAATCATCAATATGCTTTTGAGTCCTTGGATAATCTTCAATTTATTTCTGTCCAGAAAGCAGCAGTGTAGTCAACTAACAATGGTGACATAGGTGAGAATTAATCGCATACATGTGAAAGATGTCTGGCAAACTTTACCATAACAATGCAGATAAATTAAGATTTCCTTCCTGATGATACGCAACAGCTGTGTTGACATTCTGACCCTATTAACAGCCTACAAGATTAACGAATCTGCTCCTTGATACGTACAGGCTGATCATATTGATCAGTCAGGCTGCTGCACACCTCCCCCTCCTGTCCCGTGGTGGTCCCGCTGACATGTGGTTCAAAATGGGGAAAAAGCCCAAAAGCTGTCCATTTTGGCTCCAATGTAATGGAATGATCCTCCTCTCGCTCAGAACTGCTGAATCGATCTCAACTTTCAACAAGTGTGTCAGAACACACCCCTCTTGGAGCCACTTCTCTCCCAAACTCACGTCTGATTGTATGGAAGTAAAGGCATCATATTCACATGTGTACTGTTTGTCGTATGTTGCTTTGGAGAAAAGCATCTACTAAATGAATAAATGGGAATGTAAATGTGATTGCATTGTGGCAGTGCATGATGTGTAAAGGATTTTCATGAACATTATATAAGGTAGTTTCGTGTTTCTTATAGAATGTAGCAGTATGAGTGAAACGAGACAATTATGTTTCTGTTTTGAGGTTTTGTATGACATCTGACTCAACATGATTTGTGGTTTTCTACTTGTGAGCTTATTTCAAGAGGAGCAGAACAACTGGGCAGCGTTAGAATGTGCAGAATAACAAGCAAATTAAATGGGTGAAGCTAAACATGTAGTGTGTGTGGGGGGGCCCCCCTCCTTGCTTGATCAGAGCTGAACTATAGACAGTGGCCTGTTGGTGCGCAAGTCCTTTGGTAACCGAATGAATGAAATTTAATGCTGAACCACAAATGTGTACAAGCCAAGGGCTGTTTTGTTGCCTTTAAACTTGGAATTAATCTCTCAAAGCCTTTGGCCATAAACTACTGACAGGTGTCCAAACCCCAAGGGACTGACATGTTCTCACAAGCACTGTCAAATCACTATCCCATGGGACAAAATCCATGGCTCGACTCAAACTATGTCACCTTTGACCTCTTTTGGTACAAGCCTGTCCCTACACCATGTGGTGGATTGTGGGTGCCCATGCCATTCTCATCTCCCAACTATCTTAAGCAGAAGAAGGTCAGTCACCTGTCTTAATGTGAGTAGAGACTTGGCACCTTTTCTGCTCTTAGGTGATGTTAAGCCCAGTTTCATCAAGCAAATCCAAATGTGATAAGTCAGAATAATTTGCCTTCTTTACAAGGGCTGAAATATTTTGTGCATTCTCCAGTAATTTAAAAAGATATTTAAAAACCATGCTAGATTAACTTTGTATATAAAGTTACTTTTCCCAGTATGGCTGTCTCAATATACCTGTGAAATGCAGTCTGGATTTGCAAAAATCATGATTTTTTTTTTTTTTTAAAGGTTTATCCAATTTGCAGAATTTGTTACTGCTCTTTGGTGAAGTTCTAAGAATTACTTAGAATTACCTAGCTGTATTTTTCTTTAGAATTTGGTGTCAGATTTTATATTTGACACAATTTTTAATAATATATAATTTCTGTGTGTGTGTGTGTGTGTGTGTGTGTGTGTGTGTGTGTGTGTGTGTGTGTGTGTGCATGCTTGTACACACACAACACACCCGGGGTTGTGGTACCCTTGGAGTTACTTTCCCTAAATTGCTCCAGTAAAATTATCCAGCTGTATAAATGGGTAAATAACTGTAAAGACCTTAACATTGTAAGTTGCTTTGGAGAAAAAGCATCAGCAAAATTAGTAGGTGTAAATATAAAGGTTCTGTGCGATCTCACTATCTTTGTCAGAAGCAAACTGCATTTATTGTGTCAAATTCTTCTTCATTGTTACATCACTTTCTTAAACATTTCAACCTCTGTACAAGTTTAAACTTTAGCAGCTAAAGAAACTCCACTGATGAAACTTGAGTTATCCTCACAGTTACCATAATTGGCTTTCTCAGATTTGGCATGAGTCAGAGTGCAGACATTTTACAGGCTTTGTTTAAACCATAAAGCCTTGAGCTCGCGCATACACACACACACAAGCATTTTGTTTTATTTACCCCTTGCAGAGATGTTGCTGAACTTGATAAAGTGCTGCCTGTGTTTCCCATGGCTTTATCATGTCCAGAGTACTCCTTGAAATGCATGGTCTCTAGAAGCCCTTCCACAGTCCATTCCACAGTGCTTGAAGTACATGTGAACAGATATGGAGAGGTTGACTTGAGGCCTGCTAGCTGACCTTGTAACCGTGCAAGGGCATGCAGTGCAGTTGAGCTTTACCAAGCTCGAGGAACTAGTCCGTCATGAAGCAGGACGGCAGATCACACGTTTTAAGAACTCGGCAAAGGAAGTTCTGCAGTGCATATAAATGAGCTAACTGATGGTATTTTACCTATTGTCCTGTGGCTATGTTTGATCTCCAGAACAGTCTCTATTTTTATGAGCTTATGGGGGGGGCTACTTCCGTTTTGTTCAAGCCCTGAGGGGATCCATCTAATTCTTAATCATTTTAAAAAAAAAAAAAAAAAAAAAAGAAGGTGCCTTAAAGGAGACAAGCAAAAACTGCATACAGTTCAGTTCAGTTCTCTTCAGTTTATTCTGTTGTTCCTGACAATGAGGGCAGGGTCTGTTTTGGTTTAAACTGTTTGTAAAAATCCAGTATAATACCCCCCCCCCCCCCCCATCACTCTATGTACTGTACACAAAGGTTTCTGCAAGATGGAGAACTGAGGCCATAATACCCTCATTTCATGCAGTGGATGTGTCTGCAACCCAAAACTTCTTATTCCCAGTGGTATTGAAATGCACCGGAGACTGATCAGTGATGGTATGGCTGTAATCCCCCCCATTGAGTCCTCTACTGCCAAAGGTCAAAGTTACATGTACGTGAAAGTGATGTAAATGGGAGTTTTCCATTTTGCGTTCTTCTCTAAGCTTGGCTGTAGGATCAGCTCTTGTCCACACTGAGCTGAAGAGAACTTGTCCCTCTTACTTGTATGAGTAAATGCATCCCTTCGCATACAGAGTCTGCAGTTAAATTGGCTCACTCTCTGTTTGTTGCAAAAGATTGCATGGGTCTTGGTATGGGGTTTTTCCAGGCCTCATCGTGGCATCTAAATACCTTTTGCTTTATAGAGGACGAACTCGATGTACAAGGCATAAAATCTTTTGGCGCTTGCAAGAACTGTATTTACACAAAAACATTGTTAGAATTTTTTTAACCTCAAATAGCATTAAAAGTGCTGAAAAAAATCCATTATTTCTATGTTCTCTGACTCATTCCTGATGGTTGACCAGTATATCCTATTAACATGGGAAATTAGGTAATAACCAAATTAGACTGAATAATTAGTTTAGTTAGGGGACACACTCCATTCATACACTACTGAAACTGACAAAACATTCTCTTCAAATATAATGTCAAACTGCAAAAATAAATATTGGAAAGCAAATACTTTTTTTCAGAGCATTTTATGTTAAAATTAAAAGTAATCAAATATTGAAATTTCCTTTCTTCAAACTCCCACTTAATGCTGGCTGGGAAATATATTTTCAAAAAAAAGTCACTTAAACAGTCATAAACTGCAAGTACACATGTGCATGCGCGTGTGCCTATAACTTGAATTTTTTTTTTTTTTTTTTTAAATTAATAACAGGAAAAGCTGGTATTGAACCACTTACTGCTTTATTCATTTACATGAGAAATAACCATATTAAAATACAATCAAGAAGGGATGTTGATTTACTGGTCAGAGTTCAATCAACTGCATTCAATGCTTCATAGACAATCTTGTGGAACATCAACTTCACAGTGCTACTTGTCTCTACTTTGTCCTACACTTTAACAAAAATTGCCCATGACAAGCGCTTGGTTTCTCAAACAGGCTATCTGTGGCTAGCTCATTCTTTTGTTGAAAGACTTGACTCTCTCAGTACTACTGCAGTTTGAATTAACCAGCAGTGTTTTTAGGTCCATTTGGTTCTCAACTGGAAATCTGACCTTTCGTTATTTGATCTTTGTTCTCTCATAAAGGACTGCAGAATTGGGCCCACCACACTAGGAAGCACACAGCCAGACACTAAAGTACTGGTTTGCTGAAAAGTTACTGTCATCTTCTGATGTGTTAATAAGACACATGGTAGTGTTCATAGACACTCATTGACTTAGAAATTACAACATTAAGCCATTTACGGTGATTGACCCCTTTATACAGCAGGGTAATTTTCACTGTATGAATTCAAAAATAACTACTTTGACCAAGGGTACTACATCAGGATATGGGATTCCAGCCTGGCTTCCTCAGGTTCAAAGGGGGTGGCTCTAACCGGTATGCCACCTAGCAAAATATCCTCATAGGGGTGCAGAATCATCTTTTCCAGTCTGGTGTCAATCACAATACATGTAACCCTTGAATTTCGACACGTGCAACTTAAGACTGTTGTCCTATTAATCCTGTTGTTTTCAAGTCCCAGAATTTGGTTCTAATGTCTGTTCCATCTGCTGTATCATAGTGTTGGCTGGCTGAATTGTCACAAGACACCATATTTTGTATTTACCCTGTGAATGTGTGTATCACTGCTTTATTTCCACGAATGTTTTACGTACGGGGGGGTGCAGTGGTGCAGCGAGTTTGGCCGGGTCCTGCTCTCTGGCGGGTCTGGGGTTCGAGTCCTGCTTGGGGTGGCCTCTTGTGTCCCCTCACCCTCCAGCCTTGTGCCCTGTGTTGCCGGGTTAGGCTCCGGTTCGCCATGACCCTGCTCAAGACGAGCGGTTTCAGACTTTGTGTGTGCGCATGTTATGTACAGAACATTTGTTTGTTACTTTTTTACATTAACTAGTAAGTGTAAAAGTATTCAGGTGGGGAAGAAATGAAAAGGGAGCAAAACAAAATGTGTTTTAGAAATGAAAGTGAACAGTGCGGTATGAAAATATGCTGTACTGTATTAATCCTTTATATTACGGTTATTTTAATATGACTGAAATTAGTGGGGAGAAAAGTGCCCTATTTTAAAATGTAGTTTTTCCGTGAGTGTTACTACATTTCTGTGGTTTAAAACCCTATAAGGCGTTTTGCGACATAAGGGTAAGTCGACTTACAACGAGGTTGTCGGAACAGAACCCCATCGTGAGTTGAGGACTACCTGTATGCTTTTGTCAACTGGCTGAGAAGCATGAACTTTGGGAAACCCTTTTAGTGAAAGAGAATAAGAGCATGAAACCTGTCAATGTGACCTCATTACATTACTTAGGTTGCCTTTTGTGTGTAACTACAGCTTTGAATAATTAAACGTAATGCGGCTCATTGGACAGGTGGTCTACATTAGTGGCAAGGGCTTTTAACAGGACGTGACTGTTCTTTCGTTTGACCCATTTGCCTTTCAGGCAGGACAAATTGGGTTACATGATGGCTGGTCACCCACCATCTAAACATGAGAACTTCAAATACAATGCCACACTACCGCCTCAGTCTTTGGCATCAAAGGATAGGATGTCCTACCTCTCCAGGATGTTGTGTCCTCTTTCAGTGTCTTCACTGGGCACGCAATTTAAAATATCCCTCTCACCGTTACCTCCAGTACGTGAAGTCTCCTTTCAAAATCGGTTGCAGTTATTCATCTGGAAGCATCATCATACCATAAACCCAGATTGTCGCGTACCTCGTGGAAACATCAGTCAGGTTCCCAAGTTTGCTCAAAAACCATGTGAGGTACATTGCAAACCACAGAGACTTTGTCTTCAAGCAAATGCTAAGTTTGCTTTCTTCAAGTTGTGTAGCCATGTCTCTGCTGAAGTGGAGGAGAATGATGTGAATTATCGAGGGTCCTACAAAACTGGGCTCAATGTCAATCTACATCCATCCTGACTTTGGTTGCAGCAGCAGCCTTCCACAAACCACTGACACACCATTTCCAGCGGGACCTTGTTCAGCAGAGCTGGGGTGAAAGAGATGTCAAGCTGGAAGAAGAGCACGGTTCCTCACTTGAGCAGAATGAGGCTTTCCTATGAAGATGCCATGTACCAGGCCTGCTGTTCTCTGCAGAAATCATCAGCATAGACAGCCTGCAAACCCCAGCAGAAGAGCACTTACAACTTTTTCTAAGGTACAGCAGTGTTATACTTGTTGGTGCTGCTGCCTCTGCATTGTGAGCAGGGGCTTGAATCCCACCTCCTGCTATGACACCCTTAAGTAAAAAATTAAGCTATTTTACAATCAGTTGCTTTGAAGAAACAGTTTCAGCTAAATTAATGTAAAATATTGTCAGTCCAGCGGTAAAGACTAAGACTTCTGTATCATGTTGGAGGAGGGGTGTGCAAATGGAATGCAGCTAGCAGGGTTTTTCATGTGATCCAGAAAATGGTTGACAGAGGTGCAAATGAGTTCAGGATGTGAATGGACTAGGAAGGCTGGGTTTAGAGAAAAGGCATGCTGGGTAATCTGAATAAACTTCATTTAGTGGCAGTACACCCCAAGCATTGTTCTTGTAGGCACCTTGACAGAAAACTGGGCCAAGTTTTTTTCCAGTATGAGCAACACAACTGGTTCAACCAGGTTGTTCGCAGGCAAGTTTTGAGGCCTTCTTTTTCAGATCAGTTTCCAACCCACCCCTCTTTGTAACGGTTTTTATTTTCTTCAGCGCTTGGGGGGGGGAGCCGTGAAAAGGCATACTCAAACGATGACTAATGTAGGCATCCTGTGGCGGTCCAGACATATTTTGACTGGAAATATCTTCTAATATCATATACAGAATTTCTTTGAATATTATTTGTATGGCATTTAATAATTTTGGGAATGTATAAAATGAGGGGAAAAAAAATGGATTGAAATACTATGCCGTGTACTAATGATGCTATAGGGAAACACCACTTGCTGTTGCATGGGGTGTTTGCATATCTGAGGGTGATACGTCGCTGGTCTTGGCCATTGATTTTAGCTTTTGTTTATCACTTCAAAGGATACCATTCCCTCCACATGTGTGCATTTTCCCTCTGCTTGTGTTTATTTCCCCTCCAGCCAGTCAGCACACAGTTCTGATGACACCGAACTTCCATCATGTTCTGGAGTTGCTGCTCGAGCAGCAGCTAGAACACACAAATTGGTATAAACATTGTAAGTTTTTTTTTCTCTGGAGAAAAGCATCAGCTGAATGAATAAATGTGTTTTCGTTTGTTCACTGATCATATAACATTCATCCTTGGAAAAGAGCTGCCATGAGCATTTCTAATGACAGACAGGGCCAGAATCTGTTTCCCCCATCCTGTACCCTGTGTTCAAGAAATGTCATAAAGAGCCTTACTAAGTGTAGTGTGTTTAAATTAGTCATACATTTACATGTACTTAGCAGACACTTTTCTCCAAAGCGACTTCCAATGAACCCTATGTAGTGTTATGATCCCACACACCTTATTCACCGTGGTGACTTACACTGCTAGATACACTACTTACACTGGGTCACTCAGCCATACACTAGTGGAACTCTCTCTCTCTCTCTCTCTCTCTCTCTCTCTCTCTCTCTCTGTCACTCACACACTATGGCTGAACCTGAACAGCATGTCTTTGCACTGTGGGAGGAAACCAGAGCACTCAGAGGAAACCCTCGCAGACACGGGGAGAATATGCAAACTCCGCACAGACTGAACTAGGATCAAATCCACGTTCTCTCTCACTACCCAGGCGCTGTGAGACTGCAGCGCTGCTTGCTTTGCCACCATGGTTTACGTTATACATTATACATTGTCTAATTATTTGTCGTGGATTTGGAAGGTGGACATGAGCAGTTTAAACTACCGCTATTTCCTGCTGTTAATGCTGGTTTTAGTGCATTGTATAAAGCCTTGTAAATATTTACAGGTGTGTGTGCTCTGAATGTGACTGTGAAAGCAACTGCTACTGAAAATGCCCAAGTTTGAGTCTTGGCAGAATGTTGGAGTTCTAATTGCCAAGTGTTTTATGTGCATCAGAACATGTTGCACAAAATACTCCAGAATCTTTATTTATTTTTTTTAATCTTGTAAAAGGTATTTCTCATTTATTTTTCTATAAAAACATTTGTCATAGTGATAAGTGGTGTCATCACATAAGTATATTAATGGTAATAATCATTTAACTTATGACCTTAAATTCTTATTTCTCCAACAGTGTAGTATAACACTTATTGTTCCTCTTTTACACCATTTATCAAGCAGTTATTTGTGTGATGCTGATGCTCGTCAGTAAGCCTGTACAATTCCTCACAACTGGTGACTAAAGTGACGGAATTCTTAGTCCGGTGAAACTGTCAAATAGTTTAAGGTTGCGGTCTGTTTTAAGGACATTTAAAGTTGTGCAGAGAAGCAAATTCAGTGTGAGGTAGAGCAAGCACAGTGTGTACTCGGCATCATGTGGATGCTGACCTTAATCGGACCACACCGTGCTGACCGACCAAGTACAGCACACCTCCTAAGCAGTATGCAGTGTGACTTGAGGGCGTCAAGGAAGAGACTTAGCTGGAATACATTGAGAAGCGTGAAAATGAGCAGAGAGCTGTACTCCGTACGTAGCTGTGGTGGACAGCAGGCATGGACAGTGACCGCTGGAGCTCTGGTGCTCTGTTTTTGGGTTACAGGTGCTGTGTCGAGCCTGAAGGACCGAGGTTTGAATCTCATCTCCTGTTGTAGGGCCCTTGAGCAAGATACTTACCCTGAATTGTTACAGGGAAATTTAACCCAGCTATATAAATGAGTAAACGGTATAAGTCGCTTTGGAGAAAAGCCTCGGTGTAAATGAGCGTTGAGGGTTTTCACAGGAATTTTTATGTGCAAGTTGGGCTTGTGTTAATATGTGGAAAAACAGGTTGAGGGAAATGGGGGGGGGGGGAAACTCTTATTCGTTTCCCATCTTTATTCCCAATCATTTTTTTGTTAATGCAGTTTGTCTTCACCATCCTTTTGAGGGGGTTCCCTGCTCTTAGAAGCTCAGTCCTGTGTGGAGGCATTTATGGCAGCGTAGGACCTGACGAGAGTTGCGTGATGCTTACCAGTTTGAGCTGGCTGCATCTCAGATGTGTACAAATATGTACATTACAAAAACCTCAGAATTCATCGCTCATTCTCGGGCAATTATTTCATTTTATCATTAGTACACTGCTGAGTGTGGCTCTAGGGAAAAAAATATATTTTTCTGAACAGTAAGTGACTTGTTCACCTCTCTACAAAAGCTCTGTCCTTAAACTATGGACTGTTGGTATTTAAGATTTAAATTAAACATTGCAATCATGTTCTCTGACTTTATTTTTAGACATGGGTTTGCTTTAGGCCCATTTTTGTCCCACTGTAACACCACATGCATTATGAAGGACTGAGCTCACTTTGTTCCCCTGTGAGCCTAGTCATACAGTGTACTCATGCAAATTCATCTTCCTTAAGGAAAAAATGGAAATATAGTGAAAATAAAGCAGGTAATTGGGCGATAGATGTGACAACTTTCATACTTTCGTTTAGATGATGCTTTGCTCCTCTGCTTTGTTTTATCCGAGTACCAGGAGAGCAGGCTGTACGCATGTATCTCCTGGAATGCCCCTTGCTAGATGGTGCGACCAAGGGCCGAGGTCAAAAGCCTCCTCAGGCCTGAGTGCCCAGGAATGTACCGTGGCTTTTGTGTGAATGGGGTACTGAGGAATGGAGGCCTTCTGAACAATGTTGCATTTATTCATTTAACTCACGCTTTTCTCCAAAGCAACTTACAATCATTTACCCATCTATCCAGCTGGGTAATTTTTACTGGTGCAGTTTAAGGTAAGTACCTTGCTAAAAGGTACTACAACGTAGGTGTGATTCAAACCAACAACCTTTTGGATCCAAAGGCAGCAGCTCTAAGCGCTATACTACCAGCTGCCTGGATTTACATACTGAGCCCACAGCCTTTCTTTTCGTTAATAAGCAAGTTTACTTTCAGGGTTGAGCGTCACATCAATTTGTGTTCTAAAGCTGGTCCAAAGTGGCTGCAGTTTGCATGTTTATTTTATGCAATCCCTGCTGTCTCCAGTGATGATAATGCAACTTAATCATGTAATAAACTTTTTTTTTTTTCCCCCTCTGAAATGCCTTTGTAAAATATACAAGACTAGTTTATTGCAGCTCTTGAAAGTATGAAACTCTAAACAGTTAATGCTTCTGAAACTTTTTTTTCTGAGTATGAAAAAAGTTAATTTACTTTTAACGTAGCGCTGACTTACGTGGTTTTAAGTCTGTTAATAGTTATGGAGTGGTCTCGGGGCTTTGAAAAACATCGAAACACTCTTTAGGGTGTCTTTTGTTGAGGTGTTGCTCTGAATGACACCTTGTACATAATGTTATCAATACTCCCCCCCCCCCCCCGAAGAAATGTCGCTGGGGGTTTTTGTACATGAAGTTTCTTTCTGAATATCACAGTGGAAAAAGTTGTTTGGCCGCAACCCAACAGCGGTCCAAGAACACGATTTGCTTTTGAGGCAGCACATGTGCTGTTATGGCAAATTCCCTGTGTAATACTCCATTCGCTTTGATTTGTACTGTACCTTGCATGTCCAGCAGCTGCTAGAAGGCTGCATTTATAGTCAGTCTGTATACTGGACCTCTACTCCCTGTTCTGCTGAGGTGTGATTCAAATCAATGGTCATAAATGTTGTAAAGATTAAAGTGGAGGGTATCAAATATTCAAGAAGATGGCACTGTACCAGGCAAGGTCATTAAACACGATGGCACTTCTTTCTGAAAATTGCACCCCATGCGTTTCTGATCTCAGCTGGAGCTTAAGTCAGCATGGTCTCATGTTCACAGTTGGGTTTGATCACTGTTTGCCTGGAATGTTCAATCTTGCTTATTGTTCTTGTTAAACTATTTGTTTGTCCACTCATCCGCAGCTGTCCACTTTCAAAGAGGACTGGAAGCATTTATTTGTAGGCTGTGCTCCAGTTTGACTCTGTTCAGGCTTTTCTTTAACTGCTCTCACTAGCCTTTCTTTTTACTAACGAAAGGAGGTATGAAAGTGCACAACAGTATTCAAATGAGGTTTATGTGTAACCCTCCTGCAGTGATGGTCATTCTGCATTAGACAATCAAACTATACTGTCAAGCTATAGGTGCACCCTCACATGCCCACTGTATTAGGGTGGAATGCCCAGGAGGCCAGTACTTGAGCCCACAAAGGTTAATTTTTCTGCAGCCCTCAGCCTGGAAGTTTTTGTTTTCTTTTCTGCAGTTGCCAAATGGATTACTTTGGAATAATTTATTGAAATTTTTTAAAGAAAAGGGCAAAAAAAAAAAAAAAAAAAGTAATTTAATTTGAAAATGTGTTTCAGAAGCTGCCTGACTTGCTGTGCAGTTCTGGCTTTTCCCCTCCCAGCATTTAGTGTCCAGTTGGTGACTTATCTGAAACGTCTGACTTCCTCTTCGTTCTTTGGGTTTATATTGTTTGGGGGGCACTATGAAAACAAACTCTGCGTGAGACAAGGTAGTGTTGGCCTGTTGCCTGGTGTAGTCTCGCTTGTGCGCAGTGCCTGGTGGAAGACTACCTGACAGTTCAGACAGCTGTCCTCTGCACTGTGGTTCATTGTGTTTGTGCCACATGGCGGGCAACTGGCAGCATGCCTAAGCTGAGATTCTTGGAAGATGGGGTTTTTCTTTCCGATTTCTGTTCACAGTCCAACTTCATGCTGTCCGAGTCTCTTCCCTACACTGACATTTTACATTTTTTCCATTTAGCAGATGCCTTTCACAAAAGTAATGTCTAGCACAGGGTATAAAAAACTGACAAGCTTTAGACACTGACACACAATTGGCATAGTTTGATTCCTTCATTTAGTTATGCATGACCTTCCGTTCAGTGTGTCATCTTTCATCTGAATGTTTTGTACAATGCTGCAATTGGACCTCCCAGTAAGATTATAGTTTTTTTTTTTTTTTTTTTTTTAAAGTTTCTTTGTTTGATTTAAAGATTGCTCAGATGAAATGACATGAGACATCCACAGTCCATAAGACGATATACACTGTTCACTCCACTAGGGAAACAGTATGGCACACGTGTTCCATCGTTTCCTACCCCTGTTCTTCCACATCTGGACCTGCTATAGTCATGCAGTGGCCTTGTAACACACTGGCCTTGCTGCCAGGTTTGTGCCTGAGCCATGCCTCCTCCTTGATCCTTTTTCCTCCAGGCACTCCTTGGGATCCCATCTTCCAGATTTCCTGCACACCAGGAACCTAAGTTACTCGTCCAAAAGTAGATTAGTAGAATGTAGGAAACGCAGGAAGTCCTGCAGGCACAGAGAGGAGTTGTTGTTGCTTGCAAGAATCTGGCGTGTGTTTTTATAAGTGTATGCAGGGCTCAAAGTCTTCAGCTCTGTCTTTAACCAGTGAGATGGGCAGCAGGGAACTCCAGTACAGTCATACCTTGAAATATGCCCGTTCGAACCGCAAGAATTCGACTTCTTGAGAACTACACCTTATGAGGCATTTCTTCTCATGTAGGAGAGAAATGTTTGAATTTCACTCGCCTGCCTACAGTTGAGCGGCATGAGACCAGAGCCACCATGCGGTTTTTTTCACAGTTAGTTTGGCTCGTTCTGTATTAAGTCTCAACCCCCATTTGCCCTTGTTCGCCCTTGTTTCACCTGTTATAATCTCAGCTTTTATGCTCCCTGTAAAACAATGTCGACTTGTTCAGTGAATGGGAATTCATTTGCTTTGTTTTTTTTTTTCTTGTATTTAAGGTTGACTTGACGCATAAAGTCTATCATATGTGTACAGTATGTTTTGTGACCATTTATACATCATGACAGAGCTGAATGAATGCAGGTTGACAACCATACAGTATTAGAGTAATTAATGAAAGAAAATTGCCTAGTTCTGTCGAGTAATGATAATGTTAAAGTAATTGACACAAGTTTTAATGATAGTCTTCCCCACCATATGAGGCTTAAAGTGTTGCAGAAAAATCCATGATGAATTCTCATAACTCTAACATTGATTTTAATGGTAAAACCTTTTTATGTATTTCTAAGCCCCAAAATTGACACCAGTTCATGCTAAAATATCACTAAATCACATTAAAATGTTCACCTTTAACATCTTTGTCCAAATCAACTTGTTAAATAAGTGACTTTTTAGTGTGGTGGTTTTTTTTTTTTTTTTCTCCCATCTGTAGACATCTAAATTTCAAGACAACAACCTTAACCACTACACTACATGCTGGTGTGTGAGGTGAAAATTACATTTTTGCACTAAACCAATCTGTTGGTACCAGGGAGGCTTTTACACTGGGTAGAATCAATTTGAACAGTTGTGTTGGAGAGGATGACTACACTTGTTGAGTCTCATGGATTGTTCAAAGGGGTATTTTGGTACTCAGAAGGTCCATAAGAGATGGTGTGCCAGAGTTTTCACGGAAAAGGGCTATGAACTGAAACTATTTTTGAACTACTGCCATGATCAGCGTCTTCCACTGCTTTTTCATGATTAGAACCAAAAGCGTCGTCAAGCCAAAGGCAGACAAGGAGCTACAAGGAAAGCAATACAAGAAACTATGAAAGTAGTTTGAGGTGAGTCTGTATGCAGTTTAGTGTGAGCTGTGGACTAGAGACAGTGTTTGCAAACCATTACTTTTAGCTTCAGAATCTTTTTATACTTGTTATACTCAACAACTAGATGACATCCCAACTTTGATCTCTCTGACTTGTATTAGAATGTATCTCGGGGCAATAGTAGTACAAGTTGTGAACAATTAGAATACAGTTCTGTGGCTGCATGATGTAACAGCTGTTTTATTGCATTTCTTGATATTTTATTGTAAGAGTTGCATAATCCAACCCCTCCTCTGACGGCTCACAAATTGAGGCAAAATTAAGGAGGAAATGACATTGCTGCAGACATGTTTAATAGTGTAATGAGCTCCTAATATGAGTATAAGTGTGGACAATTTGTGATTCAAGCATGGCTGTCATGTGTCTTCGATTGCCAGACTGCCTTCCAGACAGGAAGCCCCTCACCACTTTGTCGCATTATGTTCAGCATTGCATTTCCTTTTGTTTCTTCCATGTGTGACAATGTGTAGCTCCTAATTATAGCAACAGTAAGGGCAGATTGTCGGGGGTGGGGTCCCAGCTGCATATAGTCTCACACTCCTCTCCTCCAGCAGCTGGTTGCCTGCTGCCATGTGTATCATACATCTGCAAGTGGAGCGCTGATCATGTAGAGGCTCATCCCTTTGTCAGCCTCCTGCTCTGAGATTCCTCTATGCTACCCCTCCCCAGTCTCTTTCTCTCTCACACTCTTTTTGAAGTTCTGATCACATAGATCCTTTTGGTATAGTGGGATTCACCATCCTATCGTAAGCATTTCCCTAGAGGATGCAGTTTTAGTAAAGACATTTATTTTCAGTAGTCTGGTAATGTTAGTGTACCACTGAAATGGCTCCGTTTGTTGCCAAAGTGTGAACCTATACTGTGATGTACCAATGAACAACACATCTGTACCTCTCCTGCAAGTCACAAAGTAGGCCACTCCACTTCTCTGATTGGTTATGCGGTCTTGGCTTTCTAGGTATGCATTGATTTGGATCCTGACAGATTAGATACCGCTTCCTTCCGAGCAGTTATTTATAGATGTATCTTGGCTCACCCCAGGCTTCAGTCGCTTGATGTCATATGCTGTGCTGTAGTTTGGCATCTGGGAGAAACTGAGCACGGCTGTGTCCCGCAACAGAGGCAATGTTTCTGATAGTTGTTTGCGAGCAATTTTTCATCTCTACAAAGCTGAACTGTAGAATGATTTCACAAAGGTAGTGATGTAAATTACTTGTGTCTCTTTTTGCAAGTGTACATGTCTTCAGATTCAAATTTACTGCTTTCTGATATCATAGCCATCAGCCTAATGGGGAAAAAATGGAAAGCATGGCATGGATTTGTAATTCATGATTAAATTCTACCCTCTTGAGATCCTCAGCCCTGTGGAAATGAGCCTAAGCATATCCAAGTGGAAGGGACCACAAGCACACTTGGAATGGGATTTGCAAAGTGGCTCTCGTTTAAGGAAAGCCTCTTGGTCCTCATGGAATTCCATTGAACGGGACGGGAACTACATCTCCTTGAGCCGTGCAGCTGAAGAGAATAGTCTGTTGCTGTGGCAATGGAGCCAAAGAGCTGACATCTTGGTTAACCGGGGGGTTTTGGATCAGGAGAGCATGACAAACGGGACGTGGGAAATGCCACCCTCCCTTCACCTCCTGTTGAGATCAGAGGTGAGCTCTGGTGTGTTGTATCTCAAGGGTAGTTGAAAGCATACCTCAACAGCAACCCTGTGGGTATTGGAACAAGAAGAACATTTGATTAAAGCTGAGAAAGTTTGAGTTTTTTTCACATCCCTGAAGAACAGTACCAGGCTTGGTGTCTATTTCAAAGTTGGTATGACTATGAAGGCTTTATGTGAAGGTTGTGATGATCACTGCAAACTTGTAACTCCATTTTGAACCCATCAGCTGTGCAAGAACCAAATGGAATGAAATTACCCACCCATCCTCCTCTCCAGCTTTCTGGTCTGCTGCAGTTTTGGTTTTATGTAGTCCTGACTTCTTTGTGTAGCATGTTGTCGTTCCAGCTTTAAATTTTTGTGCCACTGTGGTTTATGCCAATGTTGCTGAGGCAAACAGTTCAAGCCAATGCTCCAGACATTGTGGCAATCCCAAAGCCAACCCCTCGTTTAAATAATTTTCACTTGAGATTTCCTATACTGTAATGAAATGTGTGAATATTAAGTGGTCTTGATGTAGAAGTTTTGGTTCATGTACTAAATTGTTACCCTGTTTAGTAAATAACATTCTATGCGCAGACTTTTAGCTTTTAGTGCTTTTCAAATCATCATTTGACCTTCCACAGTTCCTTTGGGAACCACCATCCTTACAGACTAATTCTGTGTGCCCAAATACCTGTTACAGCCTGACTTCATTGAGCAGGTTAGGACACTAATGGATTAATTCTTGACTTCATGTTTGTTTTGGGGGGTTTTTTTTGTGTCTTGTTGAAGCATGTCAAAAGCCTACAGTATTCTACAGTCTGTTCAGGTTTATGTCAGACTGAAGAATCAGTTTTGTCTCTGCTTGGGGGAGGGTGTATGAAAAATACAGTACTTTGGTCTTTCCGTGCCCCCAAAGCCATGCACTGAGCCTACCTTTGAACATCAGGAAGGTGCAATTCCTGCCCTTTGTCCTCAAAAACTGCCACCACATATTTCAGATTTAAACTAACTACATCAGTGCCCATGCAAGAAGCTGCCAGTTGCCAGAGTTTCCTTTTTGATTCCTAACATTAGTAACACTATTTTAATACCTAGGTTTCAAGTAATTTTCATCATTGGGCGGAATCTGAAAGAAGTGGTCCTCATTCAGTTTTGTGCTTTCCATAGCGATGCAAGTTGAACTCTTAGAAACCCGTGAGTTGAAAAATTGAGGATTTTGAAGTACTAAAACTAATGAATATTGAATTGCATCTGACAGTGGGGAAGTACACACTGACTACTTGCAATGATCTCCAAGTTGCTGGACACCCGTCTTTACCCTGATGACTAGCTATGGGAGAAAGGACACTTCTGTGTCAAATTAGCATGGGCTTTATTTTGGGGGGGAAAGGAAGGAGGCAATGTCATGAACTGTACTGGAATATGGAACTTGAACTTGCTAAATGATCCCTTGACCAAGACTTTAAAATAGTTTCCATGATCATTGGTTGTAAACCTGTATATACATAATACACTTTTAAAATAACTAAATATGGAGTGTGTTGCAGTCCTTTGGTATGGAAGTTCAAGAAAAAATTGTGTGGTTTTCTGATTCCTTTTTGACAAATGTGATGGGGCAATAAAATGTCGAATCTTCTAGGAGAGGAGATGCATGATGCCCACGTACCAGTTTCCGTTGCTAAATATGGGGACAGTTGGCAGCTACATGGCGCTTTGTATGCGGAAGGAGGCTGACTGGATAGGTTTGAACTGAAACACAGAGCCAACTTCTTTGTTTCTCACGTGGTACCACCTCTCTGCCAGTTTTTGTGATAATGCAGGTTTTTTTTTTTTTTTCTTTTTTTGGAATTCTCCTAAGCCATGAAGAATTTTGTTCACTGGAATCTGAACATAAAGGCTTGAGTCTGCTTGTGATTCTTTTGGCCCATTCATTGAAAGTTGAGGGGCCATTGATGACACAGGTATAACAGTGCTGCTGAATTTGAGGGAAGTGTTTGTTACAACCACCCATTTTCCTTACAGCAGTAAGTCCCATTTCATGGCTGTCCCCACATCCTGTTTTCCAGTACTGACAAAGAGAATGCCAGTTAAGCATGTTCAGTTGGTTGGAAAGTTTTGCTATTAAACATGTCAATCAGAATATATCTTCACTGAACATATTGTGATCTTCCAGAGGTTACAATGAGAAAAACAATATTAAGTTGCACTTGCACTACTGTTTCCTGTCTCGGAGCCCAGTTCAAAATCGCGAAATGCATTACTTCTCATAATCCAGCAGTTTGCCTTGAACCTTCAGGGGGTTGTGTATCTCTGTCAAATGGTTTTCTCTGCAAGGACTGAGAGAGCCTATAGCGATGTGGGTCTCCAGGTGGAGGCCACATTTTCGTGAGAACTTGCTGGGTTCTTGGCCACAGGCTCAGATCAGCCGCCTCGCCTAACTCCGAAGAACTGGAGTCTGGAGAGGCTGCTTGGACTCAGTGCACCTTTGCAATGTTCACGAGCAATATTCCCCTTCAGGCTTTATTTGTACTTGTAAAGAAGACTTGTTTTCAGTGTCTAGGGAAGATGGTGGTGGTGCATTTTTGAACATTCAGATACATGAAGAGCCATCGAAGCTGAGTCTAATGAGGAAAGAAAAATGTGTATTTTCAGTCAAAATTGAGTGTACAAAGTATGCAGTTTTTTATAGGTAAAGGCTTGCGTGATATAAATTGAAGATTTGTGTCTTTGTCTAATACGCATGTGTTACTTTCAGATCTCATCAGTATGTTATTAAGCACTTCTGTAGAACAGAAATCCACGGGACAGACATCCGGCACCTAGGTTAAGGTTCTCACATTGGCTAAAAAAAAATATTGTAGCTTTATAAATGCCTTTCAATAAAGGCTTCAGCCACACAGTAAATTTAGTACCAACATATGCTGACATCAACACTGACCCATCTGTCAGCTGGCTCTACCTGGGTAGAGTACCTTCTCATCATTTTGACCCGAGAAGAGAACACGCTTTCACTGCGTGTTGGACCACAGGGCAGGACATCCATACTCTGTGTAGTTCAGCTGGACTTGCAAAACAGTTGAAGTTTGTTTGTCCGGTTCTGTGGAGACCTGTGCCGCATAAGTCGGTACAAGCACTACAAAATGCGGTTGTGTTCCGCAAGCCCTTTACGTTGTTGACGTCGTCTGTATTTTCCCTTTGATTAGAAGTGAAGAATAAATATATGCACGCAGCAACGGTTAAAATGTTTTTTTTACACCAGTTGCTGGATCCTTGAAAAATGAGCAGAGTAAAGTAGGACAGCACTCACAGCTGCAAATTTGTTTGTTGTGATCTGAGATTCTAACACGTGTTATAATCTCATATTGCTATAAACACGTATACAACTGTGAGTGCTGTCCTACTTTTCTTAATCCAAGGAGAGTAAAATATGTCTCACACTTGCATGTATTTTTCTACCCCTCTCTGTATAGGAATTCCTGGGGTTCTTTTTGCAGGCTGTCTGTTTGCTGTGGTTTTTATAACACTGCCCGTGCTCAAATGCAGCAGTGCCGTCTCCCCTTGCCCACTATTTTGAGAGTCTTACTTATGAGCAAACTTTAAGATGTGCTGTTTGGATCTGGACTGGGAATTTCATGTCTGTGTCATATTCCTCTCTTAAAACTGCCTCTGGATGGAATCTGTCAGTGTCAAATCAAGGGGTTTTTTTTTTTTTTCGTCCCCTCCCTTCTGAATATTTTATGCGTATCTAAATTTTCTCTCTCCCATTAGTTGAAACCTCATCCTCGCCGACTCTCAGACAGTCGGCAGCTGTCAGCTCTTAAAAATGGAAGTGCTCTTTCTGCCTTGTTTTTTGGCCCTTTCCCCTCCTCTCTCCTTGGGCGCTTACGTTAGCCCGCATGCGGCAAACAGTCGATCCACCTCACAGAGGGCTCTTGTTCCCTACTGGATTAAAAAATGTGGGGTTTTTACAGGCCTTCTAAACAGCCTCCCCCCACTCAAACGCTGCAGCAGAGTTTGACCCAGGGGTAGAGTAAGAGAACGTTGCAGAAGTGGGTTTAAAAATCTTTCATTTTTACTTTGTGTTTATGTGACTTTCCATTTCCCATTTACAACCGTATATTTCACTGAACGCGTGTGCGTGTGCGTGCGCCTCACTTAAGGGAACAACCGCTGAATTTTTCCCATCGCTCGGGACTCTCCAGTTTGCATGCTCATGTCACACTATGAAAAAAGTATTTGCCTTTGTTAAATTTTTCAGTTTTTGCAGCTTTTTGTCATTAAATTTTATCAGTTTTTTGTCAATTCCAGTAGAGCGTGACTTGGAGAGCTACACATTGCTTTGCTTTGTAAAGAAGCCTTGTCTGCAGTGGTCCTCAGCTCTGGATCTTGTTGGCGTTAGTCTGTGTGTTTTCATTTTGTGTAGTTGAGCTCTCAGTGAGCTGTGCATCAGACAGATGAATTCGGATGATAAACCGGATTATCGTTAATTACATTTGCATTACTTTATTTAGCAGATTTAGTTGCTTTTCTCCAAAGCGACTTCTAATGAACTCTGCAGTGTTACCAGCCCACACACCTTATTCACCGCAGTGACTTACACTGCTAGATACACTACTTACAATGGGTCACTCATCCATACATCAGTGGAACACACTCCCTTTGTCACTCACACACAAACAAACTATGGGGGAACCTGAACAGCATGTCTTTGGACAGTGGGAGGAAACGGGAGCACCCAGAGGAAACCCACGCAGACACAGGAAGGACATGCAAACTCCACACAGACTGAGTGGGGATTGAACCCACGTCATCTCACACCACCCAGGTGCTGAGAGACAGCAGCGCTACTCGCTGTGCCAGCTAAGTGATAAATGATCATTAAGAAAATATCTTTCAGGTGTACCAGATGTCTGTTGGTGTGTTTGTCAATGAATACATGGAAAATTTTGTTCTATATTTTATTGACACAGCTTTTAGGGTATGATGCTTTGTGACACCGGCATGCAGTGTTTGACTTAGGGCAGGTGGTAGCACAGTGACGAAAAACATGGGAACGTGACTGCCATGTTCTGCATATCTCGAAGGTCCCTGCTATAGTATCTTAAGAGTGAAGCACTTGTATTGCATTACTTTAGTAAAATCTCAGGATGTAGCAAACAAATATAAACTTGCTTTTGGCTTGATTAATAACTAATTTTTTAACTTGACACTAGTTCCTTTATTTTGTCTGTTAGAGGCAAAAAAAAAAAAAAAAAACTAAATCACTTTTAGTTCTGTTTTGCCTAAGGGACTCATCAGTTGACATCACACCGGCACCTCTGTTGGGCTGAAAATACTTGGAAACAGTGACAGAGGCAGATTAGCGCTCGTAAAAATGAACACGCCACGTAGCCTCTCTGCTGGTGGAGGGAGAGCTTGCTAATTGGCCTGTTTGGGTGGCTAGCGGCAGGGGCACAAAGGCCCTTGCTGGATGTTCTCAGGCCAAGGGGAGTAGAGGGCTTTCTGTTCTCATGCATCTTTGAAGCTCCTTGAGGATCTGCCGTTGGCCAAGGCCTTGGAGAAACAAAGCAAAGCAGCAGGAGACTGACAGACCTTGACGTCCCATAATATACCGCTCCTTTCGCATAGTAATTTAAACACTCCTTATTTCCTTCAGAACGTTTTTTTCAAGGGTTTGGGAGAGATGCATTTTCCTAATTTACATTTTTAACTGAAACAGAAAATCCTGTTTGGGAATGGCACTACCTAGTGTGATATGTTACAGCAATCTCTGTAGACATAGTGTTTGTGTGTTATAGTCTCTGCACCTATTTATGCCGTTAATGGTGCTGATGGAGAGAAACTATATAAGATTTGTAAGGTTTCTGCATGTGAAAATGGCAATAACAGTTCTTTACCTTGGTACAGATGTTGCAGTTTGTTGAAGACATGCAGGCAGTAGTATCAATGTCTCAGCTGCATTGTAGAAGCCGAACGAATCACTGTTGTAAGTTTATTACACAATTACGTATAGTTCCCTTGGTATTTCTCAAATTAGAAATCGGTAACTGATAACTCTGTGCAGAATAAAATACCCATTGTTGTATTTGTATATTCCTAAGCTACGATAGTACCTCCACCATGTTTCCAGACGAGCTGCTGTCCTTTGGGACATGAGTAGTTCCTTTAGTCCTCCACACTTTTCTCTATCCATCACTCTGGTACCTAATTATAGTCTCACCAGTCCTTACCACTTGGGGGTTTTTTTTTTTTTTAAAAAAAAAAAAAAAACAAAGACCTCACCTGGCCGTTCTTCTAGAGGCTTACCAATGGTTTGCATATTGTGGTGAAGCATTGAGGTTAAACTGCTTTCTTCTCTTTACGGTAGTCTTTGAAACATTCCTGCTTGTACCTTGGAGCATGTTCTTGATTCATCCAACAGTTTTGATCTCTTGTGCATGACCTAACAATGCAAGGATATACAGCAGGCCAAGAAACAGTTGAGCATCCAAGTGTCCAATTACTTTTTGTCCCTTAAAACAAGAGGACTGTTTATTAAATACGGCTGTAATCCTTACAAGGTTCGCCCAATATAGATGTAAACACTCTCAAATTAAAACTGACAGTCTGCACTTTAACCTCACAGTTGTTTCATTTGAAATTCAGCGTGATGTAGTCAAAACAATAGAAACTCTCTCTGTCCAAATACTTGCAGACTATATTGTAATATAAAGCAACTCTTGTAAAAAGAAGAAGAAAAAAATGCTAATTTATTCATTGTGTGCATGAAAGGGGAAAGTTTTTTTTTTTTTTAAACTTCATGTTTTGCAGTTCAAGACTTCAGCTGCAAATATTAAGGACCAGTTATCCATCACTGCTATTGGCTCACAGAGGGTTCCAGTCCCAGATATTGCAACAGTTCAGCTTTCAACTCCAGTTTAAAAGATGTAAAAATTAAGAACTGAAAAACTGCATATTCTGGGTTTTGAAGGCAGACCTCATGCAGCTAATATATGAGTAAACAGTAACTTTTTTTTTTTTAATGAGAATAAACATTCTCCTTATGTCTGTCTGCCCCCTCCCTTTCCCAGTTGTTTGTGTACAGGCCTTGTCCATCCATTTCACCAGGGAGCCAAAGTCCCAGGATGCCTTGCATGGACGTAGTGCAATGCTGCGATGCGAGGTCAGCAACCCAGCAGACGTGCGCTACACATGGCTGCACAATGGCCAGGAGGTGGCTGATTCGGAGCGCCGATTCCATGAGGGTGGTAACCTCAAGTTTGCCTCCGTCGACCGTCAGCTGGACTCCGGAACCTTCCAGTGCGTGGCCAAGCATGTCTCCAGCGGTGACGAGATCCGCTCAGCCAATGCCTCTTTCAACATTAAATGTGAGTGTGCTTTACTCATTGTCTCACCCTGTAGGTAAAGAGTAAAATTGAAGACTAGGGCTGGTGGTGTTATGGAAAATGTGGGCCTCCCTAGCACTCTTCAGCTGGATGTTAATGAATCACTAATTTCTCCAGTGTAATAGCTGCAGCTGCCTCAATATATATGTTGTCATTTTTGGGTAAAAATTTAATCTAAAGAGCAAAAAAATGGCAAAGAAAAGGTATGACTTGTTGTATTGGGCAGTAAATAACATGCTGCAGCTGAACGTGCAAAATTGTCATTTGTCTTCTGTTTTATTTATATATATACACACAGACATGTATGAAGTGCAATAAGCACAGTGGCATTTGGACACCGTGGTAGTTACAGTTGCTTCCTTTGGACAAATACGTTGCTGGTTCGAATCCCACTTCCAACTGTAGTACCCTTGAGCAAGGTACATACTTACCCTAAATTGCGCCAATAAAATTACCCAGCTGTATATAGGGGTAAATCACTGTAAGTAGCTTCAGTGTAAGTTGTTTTGGAGAAAATGCACTCTCTGAAACCGCTTGTCCTGAGCAGGGTCGTGACGAACCGAAGCCTAACCCAGCAACACAAGGCGCATGGGGGTGGGACACCCAGGACGGTATGCCAGTCCGTTGCAAGGCCCCCCCACCAAGCAGGGCTCGAACCCTAGACCCGGCAGAGAGTGGGCACAGGCCAAACCCACTGTGCCCGCCGCTGCTTTGGAGAAAAGCGTCGGCTAAATTAATAAATGTAGCGCAAGCATCTTCTGCAGTGTCGGCTATTTTAGGAGCACCGTTTCCATTGCAACAGATCTGCTGTGTTAGTAGTCATAAAATATCCTTTATTCAGTGCTCTTGAGGAAAAAAAATCTCTTAAATTTTTACACAGAACAAGTTTTAATGATGCCAGTTTTCTTTTATTTTTGTTTAATTTCTTTTAAAGGCAGGTTAAATGGGGGGGAAAAGGTGAATTACCCAACTGAGAGAAAATTATATTAACAAACTAAACTCCCGTTTTTTTTATATCATGTTTTTTTTGGAGAAATCTCTTTTCCTTTTCTTTAAAAAGCAAGTTTTCTTTGTATAGAATCTTAAGTAATACTGATTTATATGCTTATTACGCTATACTGGCTTCGTGTTGGGTTTAATCTCTAAAGAACTGTTTCTGCTTTTAAACCAGTGCTCCAGCATGTCATGATAGCTTCTCATACAAATGGCCAGTTTATTTTTGTGTTTGTGTCCTCAAGGAAGAGCTAGGATCAATTTCTTACAAGACCTCTGAGTTCTTATTTCCCAGCATTTGCCATTGCCCTCTGGGCTTGCGCCAACCCCTGAGAGTCTTCTCTTTCATCGGGGGCCAGTTTTCATTTCTCCACTGCCTCCACCCATCCATCCCCGCTGCTGAAACATCTTACACCATATAACTCTTAATGACATGTTATGTCCTGGTATTACTTGTATTGTTTTCCCAACTCCCCCCCCAATCCCAGGCTTTGTGACCCTGTTATTTAGTTTTATACATTTACATTCTCATTTAGCTGGTGCCTCCAACTAAGGTGACTTCAGCTACTTACAATGATTTACCCATTTATACAACCAAGGTGAGTTTTACTGGAGTAATTCAGAGTTAGTACCTTGATGGGGGCTACGACAAAAAAAGACAGGACACCAACCTGCATCCTTAGGGTCCAATGGTAGTGACAATCTCTATGCTGATCGTACTGTTACGTGGCAAGTGACGACTATTCATCATGGCAATGAAACTTTAAAAGAACAGGTTTCTTTCTTTTTTTAAATTTTATTTAAAGCACGATGTCCTGTTAATCTGATTCAGAATGAAACACGGGAAAACATTTTCTGGGGGCCTCAAAAGGTCACACAAAGGGCTCCTTTGTACAGTGGGCCAAGACTAATTGCTTGTAATTGAGTTGCATGTGTCAGATAATGGAGAAGGTGAGCCAAACAGGAGGCTGTTTCTGCAGTGTGCGAGGTGAGCGGCCCGCTGGCTGAATGGGAACTTTTATTTTTGTTCAGGCTACTAGGGTCTTGTGATTATTGCTTCTGGCTGCGTAAATGCTTCTGTAAGACCTTTGCACATTGACGTTGCATATGTGTTTTTGGTCTTCCCATCCAAAACTGAGTGGCCCATTTGATATATAAAGCAACTGCAAAACATGGATTATAAACGAGTGCCATGTTACATCCTTTAACCGATTTTCATTCCCAGTCATTATCACAAATTTTACATTTCTTTTTGGAATTTATGGGCTTCAGACCTTATTAGCCTGAAAGTGATTGTCTCTCTCTCTCTCTCTCTCTCTCTCTCTCTCTCTCTCTCTCTCTCTCTCTCTCTCTCTCTCTCTCAACTCTTGAATCCAGCATTTGATACCTCATGCTCTTCATTATAATGTCATCCATTAATTTCCTTTGTCTTCCCAGTAGGATCAGACCAGACTCACCACAAGTGTACAAAATGTGAATAAAACATGTAAAATTTTATGAAACTGGTGCCCATTGATGTTATGCGCTCAGATGTCTAGTGTGGAGGATGTCATAAGTTAAAGTTGCAAATTGCTCAAATGTGACTAAAAAGCAACCTGAGGATGAAGACTTCAGGAGTGCAGCTGGTGGTGTGGGAGATCATACTGTCCTGGCAATTTACTAAAGTGACACTTATTACTTTTCTTTAACAGGCTGTCTAGCACTTTTCTTTGGGACACCAAGATGTAAGCTGCTGAAATATTTAAATGGAGCAGGTTTTAAAAAGAGCTTGGTCAAACATGGGAGTTCTGGGAAGTTAGAAACAAAGGGGAAGTCTTGAAGGGGGTTCAAGGTAGTATTCTTAGGCCTCTGAAGGACTTTGTTAATCGGAACCTCCCAGACTAGTCCGGTGCTCTTGCAGAAGTTTGACTGAGTTTTGTTAGTTGTGCCCCTTGTTTCGACCACCGTTAACTTATAGTGAGGTTTTCGGAAACCCTGGCGAACACTGATGGGCGTGTTTGAAAGGAAGAGGTCGTACTGAGGCCAATCAGCAGCTTCCTAAGGTGCAAGGTTTCCTACTGTTCTCCAGACACTGCTTACATCTCTGTGGAATTTCTTTTTTCCCCTTTCCTAAAGAAACACAAACCATACCTGCTGTGTGAGTGTCAGTTTCCCCCAGATGTGGAGGCTCCCTGTCAGCCTTCATTCAGTCTCACAGCAATAGAGGTGCCACCGAGGAAAACGCAACCTCGCTCTCAGCTCCGTCTTTATGTCTGTCATTCATGCAGATCACTCGCACTCAGTTTCTTTCCAAACTCTTTCTAGTGTCTTTATTGCTGAATTTATGTTGACATTTTTCTGTGGCTCATTCTAGTTGCTTTAGTGTGTTGGGCCTAGAACCAAGGCTGTGGAGTCAGTCGGAAGCAATTACTGGGTTACGGGAATCGGTAAAAATGTTCCGACTCCACAGCGCTGGTCCAAACAAAGAAATTTCAGGAAGATTTTTCAAATGGATTAAAAGAAGTGGAAAAGTATGACCGCCCATCGAAACTGACTATAGAAGTAGTCATCCCTGCTTATTCAGAGGTTACTAGTGATGTAGCTAGAATTGTAGCAGCAATTCTACCTGCCCAAGTCAGTGTTGAAAGACTCTCTTTTCTGCACTGAAAATGATCAAATCAGATGTAAGGGCTTCTATGAAGGAGGATCTGACAGAAGGTATTCTGTTTCTAAGAACAAGTTGTTAAGTTTGGATTTTTGACTTAAACCCTATGCTATAGATGCAGTGTTTCTTTAGAAATTTTGTAGGGATGAACTTCTCAATCTCTTACAGTATAATTTTAATTTCACTTAATGTAATCTTTCATGTTACACTCACTTGCATTTTATATTAAAACAATGCTTTGGTCTGGAAAAGGAAGGGTTTTGTACCTAATTGAGTTTATTTCTTTTAAAATGGTAATCTGTTAAGTTGATTTTGTATTTTTTTTAAAAAAACTTTGAAATTTTTGTAGTAGGATGTACTTCAGATTTTTGAACTGGTAAAGAAAGATGTTCCTGATTGCCTTTTATAGCATTTGTATATCTTATTTCTATAATATCCTTTTACTTTATAACCTTTTGATAAAATGTAGCCTCTTTTTTTTTTTTTTTTAATTTTGTAAGTTATGTTTAATATTACTCAGTTTGTAATTTCTCTAATAAATAATGTAAAAACTCCACAATAGCATAGCTCTAGCCTTTAAACCTAAATTTTAACAGGTTAAGGTGCATAAAAAGTAGCCTGATTCACTTTGGCAGTGATGAAATGCCTTGTATGTTGTGTGTTTTCAGTCAATACAGGGAATATAATTAATTAGACTAATTATAAATTGAATAGGGTGGTGTGGTGGGTTTGGCTGGGTCCCGCTCTCTGACGGGTCAGAGGTTCGAGTCGTACTTGGGGTGCCGTCATGAGTGTGTCCCCCTCCCCCTCCAGACTTGCACCCTGTGTTGCCAGGTTAGGCTCCAGTTCGCCACGACCCTGCCTGGGACAAGTGGTTTCAGACAGTGTAAATTGAGGAGTCTGAGTCTGCGGTACCATAAATTGAGGAGTCGGAGTCAAAGGTTTTGTGTACCGACTCCACAGCCCTGCCTAGAACACAGGTTTTTGACTCTTTTTTTTCAAATCATTTCTTGCTTGACTTTAGTGACCATGACTAAGGTATGTAATGTGGCATCTGTCCACACACACACACACACACACACACACACACACACACACACACACACATATATATATATATTTTCAGAACCACTTGTCCCATACAGGGTCACGGGGAACCGGAGCCTACCCGGTAACACAGGACGTAAGGCCAGAGGGGGAGGGGACACACTCAGGACAGGACGCCAGTCCATCACAAGGCACCCCAAGCAGGACTTGAACCCCAGACCCACCGGAGAGCAGGACTGTGGTCCAACCCACTGCACCACCGCGCCCCTTGCATCTGTCCATTCATTAAAAATTAATACCCGAGTAGACTTTAAAATAGTAACCTGATTTATACAGTTAGCCGTTTGATCCCATGCCTCAAGGAGGTGTCCAGCTTTTTTTTTTTTTTTTTTTTTTTTGCTGAAGGCAATTGTCATTGTAAATTTTAAATGCCCAAACTGGAAGCTTACTTTGTATTTTACTTGGGTGTGCTGTGTCTTCAAGTGTATCTGTGTTGGTGTAATATCATGTCATTGAATTTATTGTGCTCGTGGTAGGCATAGTGTACAAATGTTCTTGTCACTCTGATTATGCAAAATGGGTCCTCAGACTGCATGTTGGACACGTGGCCTAAAGCCTTTTCTGTAGATTTTAATAGACAAAATTACCATGGCAACCATTTACCTCATGCTATGTGTTCCTACAGTGGTAGTATTTGCCCAGGATTCATTTTCCATATTGCTGTATTCATATGCTTAACCTAATATACTGTATGAAATGCATTTATTACAAAACCTGTTATATATTTTCATTTTTGCATGGTTTTTTTTGTTGTGCTGCCTTATTGGCCAGCTATATTCAAGGATCAAATTGGCATCTGCCGACGTGTGAGTTCCAAAGTGCTCTCAATGCCATGTCAGTTTGTGTTTTAATTGTTGTCACCGCAAAACCATTCTTGAGCCCTCCAGTCCCTCTTTGGCTGCTTTTAAATCTGCCCTTTTACTTTCATCTCACTAGCTGTTAGAACCTGTATAAGAAAACAGGAGGACTATGTTTACTCAGCAGCTGTCTCTAGAAGGATGCCATCTTTGTGGCGCATGCCAGAACATGGCCTGTTTGGCTGGTTGTCCTGGAACTTCCAGGCCACCAGTGAGTAGCACACCACATTGTCTTCTCTATTAGTTTACATTTACGTGTATTCATTTAGCAGATGCTTTCTTCCAAAGCAGCGTACATCTCGTAAATAGTTTGTACGTTACATTAGCAGAAAGACATGGATGCAGACGCACGATTCAGTGCAGTTAGTTTCTTTCCACCATATGAACCAATGTGCATCACATGAGTAGTTGCATAAAACTCTATCCAAGTATCCATGATTCCAAATCACCTTCCTAGTAATTTCTTTTTTTTTTCCCCCCCCCAACATATAAACTTTTACAAAGCCATTCCTCTAACGTAACGTAAATGTTTATCCGGTCATGATCATTTACACCTTACATGACCTTAAGAGATCATGGGCAAAGTAAGTCTTGAAGAGGTGAGTTTTAAGATCCTTTTTAATTGTGGACAGATTCAGCAGTTGTGAGTGAGAGGGGGAGGTCATTCTACCACAACAGAGCCAGAACCGAGAACCTTTGTTGCTTATTAAAACCCGTAGGCTTCCATGGTTGGTGTCAACTGGCTGGGAGTTTTATACTTCTGGATTAAACCGTGTTGTGTGGTAGCTTTTTAAAACAAAACCTAGTTGCTTTTTTTACATCTCTATTTTCTGATGTTTTCACAATACACAAGGTTGTTCTAGTTAATATGATTTAACATATGCATATGTGTTGTCAGGGCTTGAGAGTGGAGGAGTGACTCTGAAGGAGCCTGAATCGGAGGCAGACATCAAGAGTTCTGTAGCCGTCACACTGCACTGCCACATCGACGGACACCCACGGTGAGGGACTGTACCCCTGACCCTGAGAGCGCTCTCCCCTGAGTGATGTCATGCCAATCACTAGAGGGTGCTTGCCGCTAAACATTCTTGATCCCTTTCAAGGCCGACATGCCAGTGGTTCAGGGATGGCGTTCGGCTGACGGAGAAGAGCCATGAGATCAACAACAAAGAGCGCACCCTCACTCTGCCAAGTGCCAGCCCCGATGACAACGGCCTGTACTACTGCTGTGCCAGGAACGCTGCCGGGCAGGTCTGCAGCCGCAACAACTTTACCCTCAGCATCGTAGGTGGGTGTATGTGTGTCTCAGAGAGACAGTGAGTATGTCCTGTGGTGGTTTTCTATTGAACAAACAGTCTGTCATGGGTAACAACTCACATCCTGTGATACTGCCTTGGTGAGACACAGCAACACTTCCTGCAACAGGCTGGTCCACTTGCAATGCTCCAAGGAGCACTATCGGAAGTCATTTCTATTCGCAGCCATAAGGCTCTACAATGTTCAGAACATGACTACAATGCAGATCAATATTTGGAATGCGGATCAATATTTCTCATGAGCTGCTCAGTATTTTTCCGAAGTCTCTAAAACTGTCATCTGCAGTTTTTTGTGAGTTAAGGTGTGAAATGGGACTTGACAAACCTACCAGCAGTTCGTTTACATGTCTGCTTATTTAATACCCCAACAAGTCATTTTCTGATGTCCGTTAGCAGTATCTAATAAGGAAAACGATGTGAACCAGAGCTACGCTTTGGCCTATATAGCATAAGGAATATGGAGAATGAATGGTGTTGATTATCATAACGCCCATTCTCCTCCCAGCATTCTATGTTTTCTAATCATTTCCCAACTCATAAATGGTAGATTTGAATATAGAACTCAATGACAGTGCCTGTGCACATCAAAACATGTGACTATGGTAACAACTGAAGGAGCCCAAACATATAGAGCGGACCTACAAGGGAAAAACCAATTTGTATAGCAGCAATTTCCTTGATGCAATATTCTTACAGGGAGGCTATAATTACTAGCTATGCTTCTACATGGGAGAGTAGCAGTAAAATGAATAGTAATTACTAAGTCGCAGTGACATGATGCATTGCTTCATATATAAGGTGTCTATAAAGTGCTTGTGGCTTTGAATTTTTAGTAAACTTTGCTTTTGTACAAGATTTGATCTGTAAAATGCAAAGCAGATTAGCAGATTATAGCAATGTTAACTTTCATATCCATCGTCATTTGGGGTACAGCTGACCTTCAGTTGAAGCCACTTTAGGTGTATTATCTGGAAAATAAAAAGTAGAATGAATGAATGAATTATCAGAAACTGTACTTAAATCTTGAGTACATTCTCTGTTGCATTGTTTAAAGCTGTATAGAATTGAAGTTATCAAAAATTCAGACTGTACAACAGACACCCTACAAATACTGGAAAAATGTATTGTCTTAAGCTGCTCTGCTTGTGGTGCACATCTGTTGGCTTTGAGTGCTTTAATTGAGCCCAGGAATTTTTTTCCCTCCTGTCTTTGGCTTTGCCTGTTCTTCCTTAGACAAGAGCTTTCCTCAGCCTGTCATTGTTCCAGAGGACCAGGTCGTCCTGCGCAACGAGGAGGCCATCTTTCACTGCCAGTTTGCAGCCGAGCCTCCTCCCACCGTCGAGTGGTATCATGAAAATGACCTCATCACCAATAAGTCCCGGTACTGCTCTAGCTGCTTTGTTTCTTGTACTCATCCTTGTTAAAGGTGAAACTTTTTCACATGTCTCTTCATGAAGATGAGTGATGTGTAATTGTGTAAGCTCCAAAAGTACTCGGACCCCAAAGTGTCTACAGTTTTACTTTAAGCAATTGATAGCTAGTAGAAATACAGTATACATAACTGCACACAAAGCATTATAATGTTATGTAAAGAGTGGCTGTAGTTTCCATTTGTAAGGTTTTGTTATGACTTGATATGGGAAAGGTACTCTCTGTGACGACAGTATGGAAGCCTTTTTATCTTAATAAAATATTATGGTAAGTGATCTTTATCTGTATGATGGTCTGTATGTGTAGAAAGTGTCATAGCATGCCTTTGTACAAATCTTGTTGCTGAGGAATGAGATGTTAACTGACATCTTGTAGGAATTTCATATGTAATACCTTTTGTGAACTTACTAATCCATGCGCTTACATGCTAAATGATTTTTATGGTGAACACTGCTTAGCAATGACTGACTTCAAGAAATTTTAGCTTTTTTCCTACTATTACTTTCATGCTCTGGCATTCAACAGAAATAATTTAACAGTAAGATGTAAGCATTTGACAGTTAAGGGTTGGCCACTGTTTCCTGTTGACCCCAATGGCCAGAAGGAGGCAGCCACCATATTAACCCCATTTTTCAATTACTTTATTTGCTCAGAAACGGAGCAGAACTGGTTTTGAACAGTACAGAGAGAGAAACGATATAGTATGTGAATGCAATTATAAACAGGTGTAAGCAAATGGAAAGGGTTGCCGTAGGGTTGCAATGGTCATACTGCTCCATCTAAGAAGATGACAGGAGACGGCAACCTAATTTTCCAGAGTTCGTTCAAGTTATCAGTTACAGATCAAGTATTAATTGGTCACACAGAGAAACTGAAACAAATGAGACAGTTCAGGTGAGTCATCCACGTATTTATGATGGTAGCTGCGTTATGTGGATCAGAGAGCAATAAATCAAGGTTTTTGAGTTGTTTTGTAGTTTAATGTACTCTGTTCTGGGGGGTGCGGTGGCGCAGTGGGTTGGATGGGGTCTTGCTCTCCGGTGGGTGTGGGGTTCAAGTCCCGCTTGGGGTGCCTTGCGACAGACTGGCGTCCCGTCCTGGGTGTGTCCCCTCCCCCTCCGGCCTTACGCCCTGTGTTGCCGGGTAGGCTCTGGTTCCCCATGACCCCGTATGGGACAAGCAGTTCAGAAAGTGTGTGTGTGTGTGTACTCTGTTCTAGTAAGTTTGTATCATATGAAACCTATAAAAAAATAATAAGATGTAAGTGTGGTAAATTCTGTGAATGAAATTGGTATACAAAAGAACCTTGTTCATCACAAAAGCAGTTCTTGAAGTTGGCAGCATGGTGATAGCAGGTGAAGTTGGTACTCCAACTCCTGTGATGCTCATTTGGACATGGGTTTGAATCTAACTCAGAGTGTGAGGATTTTATATTTTGTCCCTGTGTTTGCAACCCAAAGGCAAGTGTGGAAGAAGACAATGGAAAGTAAAATTCAACTCAACAGCACTTATCCCTACTGGTATTTAACTACTTCTGTAGTTGAAGCTAAGGAAAGAAAAGTAAACTTGGGTACTTTCTAGGGCAGGTATGGGGTTTGGTAGCTGTAGAATAGCTGCTGTTTTGCTCACTATTGTGAGCCAGTGTAGAATTGCAGATGAGAATCTTTGAAGGTAATGTCACATTTCTTCATAGCAGCTCTTGCATTGTCTTCATTATCAAAAAAGTACAGAATTTGAATCAGAATACTTCTCGGTGCGGCATTTGGGTCAGCCAGCAGAGAAGCCCAGGATGGGAATTCATCCTGCAGAAATTAAGTGGACTATTTCCTTCAGAATTGTCAGGTTTTTTTTTTTTTTTCTCTCCTCCCTTCCCCTCTTCACTTTCACTTCAGGTGGTATTTTTGTTCCAGGGAAGTTATGGATTCAGGTTTTGATTAATCAGAATTCTTGATAGCCAAAATACCATTCATCCTTGACAGTCTGTCTTTTCAAAATGATTTACATAATTGGTTAAGTTACCAAGTTCTTACTGCCACAACAGAGGATGAAAGCTTCTTTAGGTCACCAAAGGCATGAATGTTGTAGAAAAAGCACCTGTAAATTCCTTGAGTTAATACACAGGGAAGTCTGTCAACAATCTCTTCAAATGTATGTGGGGGAAACAAACAATTATAGCTGTTCTGGAGTGAAGGCAGAATTTAAATGGCAGTCTTTATTAAAGACCTCATGGCTGTCCCAGTACATTGTTTCAACGTGTTTTACTGTTCATGAAAGTAAGTGAGGGGAAAATCCTATTTCTCGCTGAAAAAATGGTTGGTTGCCTCTATAGAGTAATTTTTTTGCCTGCCCTGCACTTCATTTTAACTAACATTCCTTGCACATATTAAAATTTTCTTGCAATATTAATTTCACATTATAAACTGAATGGCATTCTGCAGGGTGCCCTATGTTAGCGAACATTTGACACTATACAAGGACATGAATCTTTAGGGTCAGCTTTTTGTGGAGTACCAGGTTATTCTGCTGGAATAGTGTGGTCTTTAGGCTTTCCCCTACTAGTTACAGGCTTCGGTTTGGATGTTGACACTATCCAGCACAAGCATGACATTCTCTCAGGCAGCTGTCCTACCTAATGATACTCAAGTGAAAAGCTGTCAACTGTGTCTTTAAGCCCCCATGGACATCAACAGTCTTCTCTCTGACGCAGTATCACACAACTGCAAAACTATGGCGGTACCGCATGACTGGCACGGTACCCTTGCCCGCCTTAGTACTGCCTACATTAATTCAAATTGCCTGTTTGATAAGGTCCACAGGAGATGCAGTGGTGTTTAGATGGGATCCATTAATCGTCATACCCGTGCTCTATTTAGTTTTCCTCCTGCGAGCCTTTGCCATCAGGTTTTGTTATCATAATAGTGTAAGTGAAATATATGTTGAAAATTGTAGATCTAATGCATACTATATTGGAATCCCGTAGTTCCATTAGTGCACACCAATTGGATTATTCAGATGTAATTGCACCTCAAAGGGAAGGAGCTGAACAGGGCCAGATAGGATAATTGTTGTTGGCTCATTCTGTAGGAGGATCATAACTGCCACACTGTGGTCTCTCTGTGGCTGCGGTTGAATAGCTCTTTTTATTTTTAAAACTGACCTATTTGGATTCTAGAACAGAAGTAAGTCTTTTCAGCAGGAATGATGAGTAATTGTTGGGTTTTTTTAACCAACAATTTTGGGGGTTGAACCAAATATATTAAAACCTGTCACAAAATTTTAATCCACATTTTGGGTGTTCTCTCCAAGCTACCCTTGGCTCCTGTCTTCTGACTTCTTCCTACCTTACCTGTACTGCTCTTACTTGCTCACTCTTGTGAACAGCTTGTCCAAGTCAGGATTCAGGGGGTCCAGAGCTTACCCTGGAAGAACCTGCAGTAGTCACCTGTAGTACATCCTTCAACTAAGATGATAAATAATCAAAAGATTCTTGAGAGATGCTTGTGAGCTGTCACTAGGTTTTTGATGACTTGCATGCTTAGAAGAACCAAACCCCTAGATAAAGGCGTTTGCCTTGCGTGGTTCTCGACCAAGGTACATTTTGATTGGAAATATCTTCTTGTAATGCATTTTTCAGAAGTGGCAGCTGATAGGTTGTTGTAGGGATTTTTAGGTACAAATTTGCTCATAACTCAAAGCTCTCATAAAAGAATCCTTCATTATCCAAGAGAATCCTGTACTTGAAAATGTTGTGGGAGTGACAGTCAGGCTTTTATACTGATTTTTGTTCCACAATGCAGTCTTAATCAGCCTTGACTGACATTTTGATTGAGTGTATCACAGCTGAAATGATGGAAAAACCCAGTTGCATTAGTTGAGAACTTGCTATTGATCTTGCGGAGATATGGGTTTATCTTTTTTTTTTGTATTTACCTCAGTTTCTCATACAAATGAATGTTGAAATAATTATCTTCATTTTTATGGTGCAGCAACATCATTTCTACCTTTGCCTTGGGTACAGTTATTTTTTGCTGCCTGTGCTTCTTGTTCTTTAATGGTGAACAGTCAAATAGCTGTTCTGGGAACTTTTTCCTTGACTCTGATCCGGGAACTACAGGTTCTTAAGCATTACTTGCACATAGTTTCAGTTTTCCTCATTTGTTCATTTAGCGGACACTTTTCTTGAAAGAGCCATACATCTCAGAATAATGTAGTATGATGATGACGATGACAACAATACAGTGGTGATATATGTAGTAGTCATTAATTTTTAATGTTAGTTCTGGTTACCCCTCAACTTGTAGCTGACATGCTGTTGTGTCTCTTGCTCTCTTCCTCACCACAGATTTTTCCTTTTCACCAATGGCACCTTGCTCATCACCCAAGTGAAGAACCGCAACACAGGACTCTACAAGTGTGTGGCCCAGGGACCCCGGGGTCCTGCTGTCACCCTGCAAGCCAGCCTCCGACTGGCTGGTACGAGCAAAAGCTAGTGACTTCTAGTTGGTCACCTCAGTCTGCGGTTAGATTATCAGACTCATTCAGAGACATAACATTACTCTTTGAAAGATACTTTTGATAATATCCTTTATATAAAACTGATTTGTAAAATATACACACAGTACATTAAAACAGGCTGCAGCTTACACTGCTGTTCCTCTGTTGACCCCACCACTCACTCCTGATGTTAAATGAAGATTGGGTTAAAGTTAGAGGAGTCATTTTCAGACTACACACACATTGTCTGAACCGCTTGTCCCATACGGGGCCACGGGGAGCCGGAGCCTAACCTGGCAACACAGGGCGTAAGGCTGGAGGGGGAGGGGACACACCCAGGACGAGTTCAGACTACACAGAAGTATTTATTATATGCACTAAGTGCACTAATCATCTTGCAGGCTAGGAGCAATGTCTTGAAGATTCATCTATATGCACCGGGTAGCCGGTGAAACTGTAATAACCGTGGCTGTATTTCCAGGTACCAGTGATAATGTTGGCTGCCACATTTTGAACGAGTTGCAGGGGAAGATGACAGCAGGGTATCCAGGCAACAAAGAGCTGCAATAGTTGAGCTTGGTGTAAACGTAGGCATGGACTCGCTTCTCAGTATCCAATTCAGAGTAAAAGCGTTTTAATGTAGACATGTTCCTCAGGTGCAGAAAGCAAGTCTTTGTAACTGCATTGAAATGAGTATTGTATGACCAACTGAAGTGATTGCAGTCACTGTATGAACAGGCAGTTGTCCTCTTGTTGGTTTTATTTTTTGATGATGATTCTTTGGTTAGCTGATTCTTCTGTCCAAAGGAACTTATGGTATTTGACCACTTGTAAAGCTGGAATTTTTACGAGAGAACATGAGTACTTTACTCAAGGGTTTAACAGCTGTAACAGGAAGCTTGCATTGAACTGGCTCCCTAAATACTCTTGACTTTAGGTGAAAGGGGGCTATGAGTTCTGTGTCCTTAGTAGAAATTATAGCAGTCAGTGGGGTCTCTTAGGAGGAGACTGATATAGTCATGCCCTTATTCAAATGCCAATAGTTCCTTGACTCAGGAGAACTTTTGGCTAAAGTTACCAAGGCTGATTTCTGCAGTTTAATTTCCCTGAAGTGGGGGCCTCTATAACTCTAGTAAATCTCATAATCTGCAACTAATCTGATAAAGCTTTACAGAGCATCATGTCCCAGCAGGTTCAGTCTTTTGACTCCTCACGCAGCCAATTCTACTCACATTATTTTCATGTAAGACTGAGGTTCTGTTTTAAGATGGCTTGCCTAATAGGTTTTAATAAGGTAAAGACTTGGATGACAATGTATATAGGTAAGACTTAAAGGTGAATGATTGTGTTCCTCCCTGTCTCCTAAAGATTGGTGACATACATTTCAGAATTGCCACTTTGTACACTGGTAATAGGTTGCAGTGTTTACTGTAGAAGGGGGGTGCGGTGGCGCGGTGGCGCAGTGGGTTGGACCGCAGTCCTCCTCTTCGGTGGGTCTGGGGTTCGAGTCCCGCTTGGGGTGCCTTGCGACGGACTGGCGTCCTGTCCTGGGTGTGTCCCCTCCCCCTCCGGCCTTACGCCCTGTGTTACCGGGTAGGCTCCGGTTCCCCGTGACCCCGTATGGGACAAGCGGTTCTGAAAATGTGTGTGTGTGTGTGTGTGTGTGTGTGTGTGTGTGTGTGTGTGTTTGCTGTAGCTGAAGTGCCTGAATGACTGTGTAGGAGCAATCTCTGTTGGCATTTCTTTACAATCCTGCACAATTCACAAATGCCTAAGCATTCTGAAATGTGTAGAAGGTATGCTAAATGGTAACAAAGGCTTAATGGCACCACATCAACAAAATGAAACAACTAACAGTTAGTTCTAATTTACTTGTAAATTAGTTTTTTGCTTCTTTTGGTCACCTTGGACTTGAGCTTGGAGGTACAACCCACTGACAATGTCTCTTCCATGTCTTTTTTTTTTTTTTTTTTTCTCCCTTGATCCTCATTCTGTTCCTCTGCAGAGATTGAAGACATGGCACCCAGCATGGAGAGGATCTTCCCTGTGGACACCATGCAGCGTGTGGTCTGCCGCCCACCACGGGGTCACCCTAAGCCAGAGGTGTGGTGGGAGCATGGTGGGAAGCGTGTCCCTTCTGAGGGCCGGGTCCACCAGGATGGTCTGGAGTTAGTTTTCAGCCCTACTCATGGCACTGATTCAGGGCTCTACACCTGCATCGCCAACAACAAAGCCGGCCAGAGAAGACAGGGGCTCATGGTCACTGTGGCCAGTAAGCATATTTGATTACTTTAGGACTTCATGATATCCTTCACACTAGGCATCTCAACACATAAAATTAATGATCACCAGTTTCATTTTATATGTTTTATTCATATGTTGTACGTCTGTGGTGAGTCTGGAAGTGGTTTTGTTTCAGATAAATGAGACATGTATACTAAAAATTCCAAGAAGGAATGCAGAACTTGATAATGATTAGTAATGAAGTCAATTAAAAGGTGTAACAACATTAGGTGATGTCTGACAGGACCATAAAATATACACTATATGGCCAAAAGTATGTGGACATCAGACCATCTTACCTACATGAGCTTGTTGGACATCCCATTCCAAAACCACAGGCATTAATGTGGAGTAAACCCCCCCCCGCAGCTATAAAGGCATCTACTCTTCTGAGAAGGTCTTACACTCCAAAATGTTGTGGACCTGTGGGAATTTATGCCCATTCAGCCAAAAAGAGCATTTGTGAAGTCAGGTACTGATGTTGAACGAGAAGACCCGACTTACAATTGGTGTTCCAATCCGTCCCAAAGTTGTTCAGCAGGGTTGAAGTCAGGGCTCTATGCAGGTTACTTGAGTTCCTCCACACCAAATTCATTAAACCAGGTCTTTATGGAACTGGCTTTGTGCATTGGGGTACAGTCATGCTAGAACAGAAAAAGGCCTTCCCCAAACTGTTGCCACAAATTTGGAAGTGCACAATTGTCTAAAATGTCTTCATCTGCATCAACATTAACAGTACCCTTCACTGGAAGTAAAGGGCCTAGCCCAAACTTTAACAGCCCCAGACTGTTATCCTTCCTCCACCTAACTTTACAGTTGGCACTGCATTCCGGTAAGTTGGTTTCTTATGGCATCTGCCCAAACCAGATTCATCTGTCAGACTACCAGATAGTGAAGTGTGATTTATCACTCTAGAGAATATGTTTCAGCTGCTCCAGAGTCCAATGGTGGCATGCTTTACAGCACTCCAGCCAATGCTTGGCATTGCGCGTTGTGATCTTAGCCTTGTGTTCAGCTGCCCGGCCATGGAAACCCATTTCATGAAGCCCCCAATGCACAATTCTTGTGCTGATGTTGCTTCCAGAGGCAGTTTGGAACTCTACAGTAAGTGATGCAACAGAGGATAACTGATTTTTTACGCACTACACCCTTCAGCACACAGTAACCCCACTCAGTGAGTTTGCGTGGTTTACCACTTCATGACTGAGCTGCTGTTGCTCCTAGATGCTTCCACTTCACAATAATAGCACCTAGTTGACCAGGGCAGATTTAGCAGAGCAGAACTTTCCCCATACTGACTTGTGGCAAATGTGGCACCCTATAACAGTGCTACGTTTAAAGTCGCTGAGCTCTTTAGAGCAACCCGTTCTACTGCCAGTGTTTGTCAATGTAGATTGCATGGCTTTGTGCTTCATGAACCTGTTAAGAATGGGTGTAATTGAAAGACCTGAACTCAATAATTAGAGGGGTGTCCGCATACTTTTGGCCCTATAGTTTATAAAGCTGTTTGAAACGCAACCCAAGCATGCGACTCCTTGCAAAGATTTTTCCAAGGAGACGTTATACTCCTGAGGTGTTCAGCATCATCCATTTCCTTCCGTAACGTCTCCAGCACCTTTTGCGTGCTACATCTCCAAAGTAATTGGTAAAATTCGGCCCCTTCCGTGTGGCAGCTGCCCCGCAGTGGGTGACCAAGCCAGAGGACAGCCAGCTCGAAGAGGGTCGTCCGGGGTACTTGCACTGTCACACCAGCGCAACGCCAGAGCCAGAGGTTACCTGGCACCGCAACTATGCCCTCATCCGACCAGAGGTGAGAGAGGACCTATATTTGCAACACATTTTTGGATCAGGACAACACACATCCGCTTTTGCTTGATGTTCTCTTACCCAAATAGTTTTATTTAATCTTATTTATACAATGCTCTAGGGCAAAGTGTCTTAGTTATGAAGATACAATAAGCAAAAAGGTGGTTGACAGTCTGACATGTCCCATACGAAGGTTAACTGAACTGCTTTGGACTTGTCTCTGGGAGCAGCTCCCTAACCATGGTCTCAGTTTGTTCCCCCAAAGGAGCTGTTTCTCCTTTTGTGGCCAGGCTCATTTTCCTCTAAAGCTGTTCTGTGTCTTCTCATCCCCTGTGTGCTTTGAGCCCCATTCTTGTGAACTAACTGGCCTGTGCAACATCACACACTGTAACACCACTACTGGCAGCAGAGTGTTGATCTTCACATATCTTAAGTATTAAAACAGAGCTGGCTTTTAAAGTACTTTATGGGGTGGTATAAACTTGTGCTTTTTACCTGGCCAGTGTCAGTGCCTCTGTTTACTCTCCCTGAGCGTGTGCTCCAGTTCAGAGCGGCTTCACTCACCCACACTCCATCTCCAGGATGGACACTACAAGCTGTTCCCCAATGGGACGCTGCGCATCAACAGTGTGGAGGTGTACGATGCGCAGCTGTACAGCTGCCAGAGCCGCACGGAGGGCGGGACGCTAAGGGGCCAGGCCCGTGTGATGGTGCTCGGTGAGTGTCTGCATCTTCAGAGCCCAGGGATCAGGTACACTCACTGAGCCAAGCTCTTGCGCTGGTGGGTGACTTTGAGCCTGTCCATGTGTACGAGTGACATGTGAATTTGCCACAACCCACACTATTCTTAGTTGTAACTTTTTTTTTTTTTTAAACAGTTTAGTTCTTGTGCAGCAGGTAGCATAGTGGTTAGAAGTACTGCCATGCACTTCAAGGACCCAGGTTCAGATCCCACCTCTTGCTTTAGTACCCTTGTGCAAGGTTCTTACTCTGAATTGATATGGTAAAAATTACCTAGCTGTATAAATGGGTGAGTCATGGTAATTAGCTTGACATCGTAAGTTGCTTTGGAGAGAAGCGCTGAATAGTAAAATGTGACTTTGGGGATTGAATGAGGAAATTCATGTTGCATGTTGGCCTTTTTGGAATTCAAAACCTAATAAAGATAGACTGGTTAGAGACACACACACACACACACACACACACACACACACACACACACACACACACACACACACACACACACACACACCAACACTTGTCTGCACAGTGTGTGGTGGCTGCCTTCACTCCTCTCCCCCCTCCGCCCCTTCCCCTCCACAGAGAAGCTGAAGTTCACCCCGACCCCACAGCCGCTGCAGTGCCTGGAACTGGACAAAGAGCTGAGTGTGCAGTGCTCCGCCAAGGGCCGCGAGGCCCCCACCATCCGCTGGACCAAGTCAGGTGTGTGAGACAGGGGCCCCATTGATGGGTGTAGGCCTGGGGCCCACCAGGAGGGCTGGAAAACACGCATTCCTCAGGAATCAGGATATGTTTACACCTTTCAGTCAGATTGGAGGGCAAACAGAAAACATTGCCCCCTGGAGGTAGACCTGCAAACTTTATTACCTTTTATTACCTGTATTTTGTGCCCTTCAATGATGTGTCATTTTTAAGATGTTTGTCACTGAAGCAGTGAGTTGCAATTATGCCTGTTCATATGAATGTATGAGTAAGGCATACCCCCCACTGAACTGTTCCCCCAGACGGAAGTGAGATCCCTTCCCATGTGGACCAGAACGGTGGCACCCTGCGCTTTTCCAAGGTGACACGCGGCGACGCAGGCAATTACACGTGCGTGGCCTCCAACAGCCTGCAGGGAGAGATCCGTGCTACGGTGCACCTCATGGTAGCAGGTAAGCCGAACTATTGCTCTTTGGCCTGGAGATTATTACAATTCATCCAAGCCCTTACATGTGGTGTGAGATGTGTGTTTGAGCAGACCGTTGCAGAAGAGTGAAATGGAAAAGCCTATTTGCTCACTTCTAGCTTTGATATAAATTCCGATATGAACGCATGACTTTTCAAATTGAATCAAGTTATATAATATGGCTGACAGTATAATGTCTCCAAGCTTATGTATAATTATTATAAAAAAGGTTATTTTATAACCAATTAACTTGTTTGGAACTAATATATTTTTGGGACTCAGTTTTGGCCGGAATTCCTACCAGTTACTGCCATGTTTTGGGATGGATTAGGAAGTCCTTCTGGACCCATAAGGGTGCCACGTGGCCCCTCCAGTGTGCGCTGCTAGTTTTAAAACAGTTCTGTCTACCATCAAGGCCTGCTGCGGCAGCTGCATCTGCTGTTGTCCTTTCGTACTGTCATGGCAATTGCTGTAGGGATGTTGCCAGTTGTCCCAGTCCATCACTTCTGATCAGTTTCCGTTGACTCATTTAGCAGATGTTGTCCTCCAGAGCAGCATACAGGACAGAATAAACAAAAGGGCATTTCACCAACAGGGATACAGATGGACGATTCTCAAAGTACAATCGCTTAGTCCAGTTGCTGACACATCACCGTAGTAGCTGCATGCAGTGCTGTCTGACTTCACATCTTGATTTCACCCATCTGCTTAAAAGCTTGACATGTAAAAATCTCAAACTCAGCAGCTGTTGTGAAATCCTCAGTAGCTGGATGTTTAGAGGAAAATGAACTTCTCTCCGTGGAATGCTTCTTCACATGTTACCAGTGAATGAACCACACAAAGAACATTAGAGACCTGCTGGCCACATGAACATACTGTCTGTAGCCCATTCTGAGTGTCTCATGGCAGTTTGTCACAAAGTTTGTGCTTCCTCCCCATACCACAGTGTACATCCTTTTCAAGCTGGAACCAGAGAACACCACTGTGTACCAGGGCCACACAGCTGTCCTGCACTGCCAGGCCACTGGGGACCCAGAGCCTTACATCCAGTGGAGGATCAAGGACAAGTTCCTTGACCCCAGCAGAAGCAGGTGAGAGATGCTCTTTGTGCGAACATCCATAGACCCAAATCCATGGTTTTGGTGATTCGATAAAGAGAACTTGGCCATTGTCCTGGTTTAACAGTCACTACACTCATAGTAACCATATGAATGACATCTCCCTAAACTTTTGATGTTTAGAGCTTGTTTCCAGGAAACATTAACAGGTTCTGTGGCCAGTTTAGATGTCTACCCTTCAATTATCTTAATGTTTAACTGAAAATGTGTCATTATCATGGAAATTCAGCATTATGTTGATCTGTGCTGCATTAACAAAAGGCACTTGAAGCATGAGCATATCAGCACAGCATCCTGCCATAAATTCTCTGAAGACTCTTGATAACCAGAAGTGAAAACCCTTCAGAGAAAGATAAGATGTTACCTCTGAAGGTGGCTTGGTGTACCTCAAAACTTGAATAGCATTGCCTTGCACAGGTTGAGCAACATAATGAAGTTGCACTTTAGGAGCCTTGAGGAGTGCAGGGTAATACAGGTGAGGGAAGTGCTGCTCTGCTGGGAGTCGAGGGATTCCATGTTTCTGTAGGAGGCATCAAGGTAAGGACAAAAAGGAAGTGCACCACACTGCAGTGTAGTAGATGGAGTCCCACTTCAGCACAATACTGGTGGGCTCAGTGGCACCCAGACTGGTTTGATTAGCATTCCGTCACAGCGATATGACATGGTCCATGGGATGTTGAGATGCAAGCTCATACAGGAGGAGGTGCATGCAGCAGTGGAGGAAGAACAGATGGCTAGGATGGCAGGGATGCAACAGGGATTGTGGATGAGGTGGGAAGAAACACTTAATTGTAAAAGCTCATGGGCAATAGAACTTCTGCTGTATTAAGTTTTTGATTCATGTCCATTATGCTCCTTCTGTTGATGTAATGCACTCTTTGTAGTGATTTAAGATGTATGTCACTTTGGAGAAAAGTGTCTCCTAAATCAGGAAATGTAAATGTAAGAAACCATTATTGGGGGAAAATCCTCAACATCTGTACAAAAGAACTAGATGAAGGCTGCTGTCGCTGGCACCAGACCAAGGTGGCAGAGTATCAGTGTGGGGAAAGCACACAGTGGGACCTGCCGACCAGCAGGGCATCTGTCAAGGAAGATGAAAGAATTAGCACTCAATGCCTGTTCAGGACTAGCAGCTGATTGAATTAGAAACACAACTTATATTTACATTCATCAGCACAAAGACTGGACATTTCTTGCTCTCCAAAGTTTTTAAACAAATCACCTTGTTGGGATTTACTGTGCCATTAGAAAAAGGCATGGAGGAGGCCAATGAGAAGAAGTATGAAGAGCTGATGAAGCAGTAGCATGCTATAAAGTTTTTGGAGGAATTTCTTTGCATAGGGCATACAGTGTGCTGGTTATCACAGGGTGTTAGAGGGGGAAGGCTATGGCAGTTGTCACTGAGACTGTAGAGAGAGAATCTAGATATCTGTGGATCAGGAGAGGTCAGTGCAAAGTAGCACTCCCTGGGATTTGATCAACCCTGGTTGAGTCAAGACCTGAAACACAGTGACTCCAGGTTACATCATTGATGATGCACCCAGGTACATTGTCACATACTGTTTATAAATAACCTCTGTATTTGGCGATGATGTTGGTTCACAAATGTCTTGCTGAATTACAGCAGAAGCACTGTTTTTCTGTGTGTGCTGTGTCCAGCTGTAGAGTTGGCATCACAAAAATGAACTTTCTGTGGTTGCTCTTTGTATCCCTGTATTCTCGCCCTCCCACCCCAGGTTTCATAAAATGCCCAACGGATCTCTGGTTATCGAGGATGTGAGCACAGAGGACACTGGAAAATACACCTGTATTGCAGGGAACAGCTGCAACATCAGGTCAACATCAGCAGACCTCTATGTTGTGGGTGAGCTCCAACTCCGTGTTACTTGGTAGTCCATGCAGGGTAGCCACCTTGAGCAAAGGAAGGAATTCATCTCTATCAGTTGCAGCACAAGTAGCATAAAGGTTAAGGACAAAGATCTGTAACCTAGAGGTTAATTAAAGTATCTGTAACTGCCTTTTGCAGTAGCCCTGACTTCAGTGACCCTAGTAACACTCAATTATGTCCATTGTCCAGTCCTGTTTTGTTCCTGAAAATGGACCAAATATCATAAAACCAGACATACTTATTCTGTTAAACTTCTAAGTTCATCCCAGAATCTCCCAAATTAATGTAATATCATAAGAATAAAACTGTGTAACGAAATACAATAAATAACAATTAATAAAATTATTATTTTTTTAAATTATAACATTTCATAAAGTCAGTTTACTGTTATAGTGTAGGTGGACTGGCTTGAAGATTAAGGCTATATGTCAAATTAAAATAACTGAATAATTTGAAAGTTAAAACACAATGATGCAAAACCAGGATGCAAACCAAAACTTATGAGTACCTGAGTAAGACATAGAGTACCAGACCAGGCGCAGTTTTCAAAAATGATCTTAATTTATCACACCAGACCATGCATCACCATCCTGGGATGGGTGTCGCTGACCAAATGAATGAAATATTAGATTAATGGTTAGGCGGTGTAAATAATCACCAACTACATCAGTGAAAAACCAGCGATTTAGTTGTAAGTTATTTTAGATAATTGTGTGCAAAGCAACAGAATTTGTAACTAAATTTATTCACTCAGCTGACACTTGTCTACAAAGCAACTTACAATGTTAAGCTATGTAGTTATTTACCCATTTATACAACTGGGCAATTTTACTGGAACAATTTACAGCAAGTACCTTGCTCAAGGGGCATTTGAACCTGCAACCTTAGGGTCTGAAGGCAGCTGTAACCACTATGCTTCCATTTTACATTCATAGTATTAGAGATTTTTGGAGTTCATCTGAGACCTTTAACTGTAGACGTTATCTAGACAGTTTGCTCTACCAGTAGACACACGAAAAGCTCGTTGAGATACCCTTTAACCCAAGGCTTCAGTCTTCAAACTGTAATTAAATACAAAGGTGTTTAAAGAGTACTTAGCTTCCACTGCTCAAAATACATGTATATCTGAGTGTGATGCCCCAGCATTGCTCATGTTGGGACCACAGCAGACCCAGCAGGAGTTTTTATCCAACAAGGATCTCAGTCTCTGCAGTAGCCACTCAAATGGCACAAATGGATTAACTGAATCAAAGGCATACTGCCTGTCTGCCATCTGTTAGAGATCAGACACTCCCTTTCTTCATGGTGCTCCTAACTTTGACCACATCTCCAAGTTGTAACTCAGTTAGAGCTCTAATGCAGTGATTGCCAACCATTTGGCCTTATACATGCTGCCCAGCATTTTGGGTTCTTATGAGACTACAAGCTAGAAAGAAAGAACCTCTTGTCATCAGCAGTGTCCTCACAGGGCAGTTTATGAGAACAAATTTATAAAGCAAGATGAGCTGCTGCCTAAGGGGTTTTTTTTTTTTTTTTTTTGGTGCAATGTTACCATAGCAACACATACATATACTTTAAATTGTCACACTTGACATTACCATTGGTTTTGAACACACTGGAAAGAAGGGTGTATTAATGCAGCTTGAGATTGCCTGTGTAATAGCATATTGACTACTGGGGGCTGTATAGATTTACATGGACATAAGATGTGTGTCATACAAAGGGCTGTCTGGCATTTAACCTGCTGAAAGGTGAAGACCGTATTTTGTCCAATAAACCGAAAGCAGCAATCCGCCGAAGCTTCTGGCATGATACGTAAGCTTTCGAAGTGAGCAGCGTTTTTGTGGAAAACCGCACTTCGGTTTCAACCGCGTTGGTGTCTTTGTGTTGGCGACAGAGAAACCCGTCCAACAGACCGTGGAGGAGGACGATAAGGCCCCGTACAAGATGATCCAGACCATCGGCCTATCGGTGGGCGCCGCTGTGGCCTACATAATCGTCGTGCTGGGCCTCATGTTCTACTGCAAGAAGAGACGCCATGCCAAGAGGATGCAGAAGAACACGGAGGGAGAAGAGCCCGAGATGGAGTGCCTCAATGGTGAGAGACCAGAGCATATCAAATGGCACACTGTGCCCCAGCAAACCCTGCTCGTGTATTTGTATCCTTTCAGTGTTATGGTCAATCTTTGCCTTGTCTATGAAAGTACATCTATTTTTCTCTATGCAGCATGACTCTCTCTCTCTGTCAGAAACACACACACAGAGAGTGTATATATATAATATATATCGTTGTAACTAGTAATGAATTATTAGTGAAGCAAGTCATGTTCTAAATTTTTTCATCAGTGATGCTCTGGGGCTCCCCTGGAGCACTACAAAGAATGAGTTGCTGATGGCACAATTTGGTTAGAATTTGTGTGAAAGCTACACACAGTGTCATTAGTCTCTCTTAGGGACATGACCAGGTAGGTAGACTCGGTATCTAGATTGGAAATGATGGAGGAAGGAGTTCTCATTGAATTCATTTGAAATCAGCTATTGGCAGCAGATGGTTTTCTTTTTACAGAACATATTGTCCATGGCTGTCTTCCATCTTATTTACGCTCTTTATTTTGGAACTACAGCGGGGTGCGGTGGCGCAGTGGGTTGGACCGCAGTCCTGCTCTCTCGTGGGTCTGGGGTTCGAGTCCCGCTTGGGGTGCCTTGCGACGGACTGGCGTCCCGTCCTGGGTGTGTCCCCTCCCCCTCTGGCCTTACGCCCTGTGTTACCGGGTAGGCTCTGGTTCCCCGTGACCCTGTATGGGACAAGCGGTTCTGAAAGTGTGTGTGTGTGTGTGTGTGTGTGTATTTTGGAACTGTATGTTTTCTTGTAATGAGAAATGTTGAATACAAAGTCACCGTGTAGATTGTTTGTTTGTTTGTTTGTTTGTTTGTTTGTTTGTTTGTTTTAAAGCTGTTCTAATGTGTGAATTTTAAAAGCAACCCTATTAGTTCAACAGATCAATTCTGGTGGCACTCTAGGACCACAGCATTGACACAAGGATTCTGCTGTCCTCCAGGGGGTGCCCTGCAAGCGAACGGCCAGACCACAGCTGAGATTCAAGAAGAGGCGGCGTTCACGAACCCGGGCAGTTCAGCAGCCACTAGCAAGCAGCACGGCAGCAACGACAAGCTGCACTTTCCTCGCTCCAGCCTGCACACCATCACCACCCTGGGTAGATGGTCCAACAAACCACTCACACAGACATTTTGTTGTCCATCTGTCAGTTTCTCTCCCACACACACACACCAAGCTACCTGATCTGGTGTGACTTAGAATAATAAACACAGATTTAACTTATTTCTATTCACGGTGTTCACTGTAAAGACTTCGCCAGGCGGTAGAGTATCTGTTCATAGAAGCTTGAGGTCTCAGTTTAAGGGGTGTTGCTCCTCTTTGACTCTAGTGGTAACAGCTTGTGAGAACAAGTAGGTTTTGGAGCCTCCCAGTGTCTTGGCTGATGCGTTTCTCCACTAAACATGCAGGACGGGGTGAGTTCGGGGATGTGCTGCTGGCCAAGGCCAAGGGCGTGGAGGCCAGTGAGACGGAGACGGCCGTGTTGGTGAAGAGCTTACAGACGCGTGACGAGCAGCTGCAGCTCCACTTCCGGCGGGAGGCTGACATGTTCGGCAAACTGAACCACACCAACGTGGTGCGGCTGCTAGGACTGTGCCGCGAGGCCGAGCCGCACTACATGATCCTGGAATACGTGGACCTGGTATGGCCTGACCTCCATCGGTTTTATTGTTTATGTAGCGCCCATTCAAATGTAGTGCCCTGGAGTGCTTAACACAAGGTTTAGTGAGTGGATCTGAAGCAGCTGACATTGACAAATGTGCACATAGAGACAAGCTGAGTAATGTTCATGTCCATGTGGAGAAAAGCTCGGCATCGCATTAGGAGAGGAAATAATGAAGCACTTGTAACTCCGCCAGTATCAAAGAGGTCCGAGTGGTTCTGACAGGCAGGAAGTGTGTTTTGTGCTGCTAGGAAGCGGATGGGAACATGTGTGTTTGCACTTAGCCACCTGAGGAGTTAAGTTCATATTAACAGTGACCGTTTAGAATGAGGAAAGTTGATGGTTTATGTATTGTGCACGGACTGGTGTCCCATCCTGGGTGTGTCATGTGTCCCCCTCCCCCTCCGGCCTTGCACCGTGTTGCCGGGGAAGGCTCTGGCTCGCCACGACGCCACTCGGGACAAGCAGTTGTTGACTGAATGGATGGATACATGTATTGAGCATTGACCCAAATGATCATGGATGAGAAAGATTAAAAACAGTCGTGTGTGGCAGAAAAGATAAACACTCTAGATCACACAGTGTAACCATTTGTTGCATGTTCTACATGGAGTGTGTTCCAAATGTACTCGCTCTGCTACAGATTTTTTTCGTATTTGATGGACCTGTAACCTGTCAGCTGTTTTTGGGCCTATACACAGAAATGTCACCGTGCAACCGCAAAGCCAAATGCTGCCATAAACTGTACAACCGTGAATAGTAGAATAATCTTTAATAACCCTTAGGTAGCTGGCTGTTTACCCCCCTGCGTGTCTGTCCTGCTTATTTCTAATCATCTTCTGCCCTCAAACAGTTGGGTATTTACTCCCTGTGTCCCTCTTCTGCACATGTCCATTGCTGCAGGGTGATTTGAAGCAATTCCTCAAGATTTCCCAGAGTGAGGATGAAAAGCGCCATTCACTAAGCACCAAGCACAAGGTGAGCTTAGGACACTAGTGTTGCCGCACTCGAGTTTCACTGGGCTCTACCTGCTGATTCACACTAATGGAGTTTAGACTAACAACCGAAAGGTGGGGTAGAGATCCTCATATGAAAGTGATTAAGCCAAACCTTGTGGTGTGTACTCCTACTGTTTATAGAGCACAACGAAATATCTTTTGTTAAATTTATAGACCTGTGATTTGAATACCTGTGTGTCTGCCAGGTGTCCATCTGCACCCAGGTAGCTCAGGGCATGGAGCACCTGTCCAACCACCGCTTCGTGCACAAGGACCTGGCCACCCGCAACTGCCTGATCAGTGCCCAGCGGCACGTCAAGGTGTCTGCCTTGAGCCTCAGCAGGGATGTCTACAAAAAGTAAGAGCAAGAAGAATGACGCCAACTGCACTAACTGGTGACTTCCATCTTAGTGCACAGCTAGTAATTTTGAGCGCTGTTGAGGACTACGGGCTCTGGGGTTCTCATGATTGAAACCCCCAGGTGAACAGTTAATGGGTTTGGAGTTTTCACCTCTTGCCTTTTTAACACCTTGTTTGACTTGTGTTGCTGTACCAAAGTGCAGTATAGTTTTGCTTTAATTGATTTGGAACATCATTAAACCATTATATTCAAATCTATCATCACCGGGGCGCCGGTCCTGCTCTCCAGTGGGTCTGGGGTTCGAGTCCCGCTTGGGGTGCCTTGCGACGGACTGGCGTCCCGTCCTGGGTGTGTCCCCTCCCCCTCCGGCCTTACGCCCTGTGTTGCCGGGGTGGGCTCCGATTCCCCGCCACCCCGTATGGGACAAGCGGTTCAGAAAGTGTGTGTGTGTGTGTGTGTGTGTGTGTGTGTGTGTGTGTGAGATCACCAGTACACTTGCAGTAAGACTTATAGGCTTGTTTTTGCTGGGGTAGGCATATTTATTAAAAGTGCCAAATCCAGCAGGGTCTCTGTTCTTTCTGGATAGTTCAGTCATTAACTAGTGAATATAGTAATATTAATGGAGTGTAGTACAGTACTATAAATGCATGAACTGACAAAGGTTCCCCATGAAATAAAACTTTTTGGCAAGAAAATGGTGGTCTACACCTGAAGGTCTCTCTGTAAATGTGTGGATGATGGAATTGTTTAATTTTCTTATGCTAAAAAAAATACAGTACAGGTGGTCCCCGATTTACAGTGGTTCGACTTTACCATGGTGAGCTGGCGGTTGACATTCACTAGAAGCCGTACTTCGAATTTTGAGTTTTTCCCGGGTAAGCAAAATGCGGTGAGATACTCTCTCGTGATGCTGGGCAGCGACAGCGATCCGCATCTCCCAGTCTGTCACGCAGAGGTGTGTATTAAATGCATTTTCGACTTACGATATTTTTGGTTTCCAGTGGGTTTCGTGGAACGTTACCCATCCTAAGTCAGGGACCATCTGTATTTGACCTTCGTGACAATTCAGAGGAATTCTGAAATGTTTAGATATTCTTCTGGAACCAGTGCTATGTGATCACGCCTATGAAATAATGTTTCTCTTTATGCTCTCTATATTTCTCTCTAAGTGCCGTTCATAAAATTTATTTTTTTTTTTTTTTTTTTTTTTTAAAGTACCTGTCTAGAATGACCACAGTTGCACAGGTCTGAGCTAAGGTGAAGTTTCCTGTACACTGATGTTCACGCGTTCAGAAGCTTGACCTTGGACTGTGCTGCCCCCCAGTGCACATATGTATTAAAAGCAATACGGTGTCAGCGCTTCTCTCCTGATCTGTTTGTGCCCTTGTATGTGCAGCGAGTACTACCACTTCCGGCAAGTCTGGATCCCTCTGCGCTGGCTCCCATCCGAGTCCGTTTTTGAGGAGGATTTCTCCACCAAGACAGACGTGTGGTCCTTCGGAGTGCTGATGTGGGAGGTTTTCAGCAAGGGCGATCTTCCGTACGCAAAATTCAGCGACGACGAAGTTCTGGAAGGTGAAACTCATTCATATTCTTTTTAAATACATGCTTATCCCCGTTATCCAGTCGTAATTTGTTCCTGAAAATCGTCTGAATGTCTAACATTTATATTACATATTTTGAAATGCACCTGATTATATCATCAATGATGTCATTTGAGGTCACTGAGCATTTTGGGTCATTCAGCATCAGAATGTTCACGTAGTGCTACTTTGAACCCGCTGCTCACATCTCCTGGTCCACGACTATCTAGATTCCCTCTCTGCAGCCTCAGTAAGAGTTTTCGTTGCCTTCTACCTCTAGCTGCCTGTTATACCCACTACGCTATAGGCCCTATGTTACGACTTCCCTCCAAAGCACTTGCAGCCTACTGCTGCTTCCCCTTCGGCCTTTTGAAAATACTTATTCCTTTCTTCATAGAGAAATTCCAGTTTCTTCCCCGACCATTCCCAAATTCATCATAGCGATTCCTTTTTCATATAAGGAAAACGCTGTGTAACATATTAAAATATTATGGATTACAATTAATATATATAAAATTTTTAAATTCTAATTTCATAAGGCAGACTTGCAGTGATAGTGTGCATAGACTGGTTTGACCAAGGCAAAGACTATATATCATATTAAAGTACAGGTGGTCCCCCATTTATGATGGTTCGACTTACGATTTTTTTCGACTTTACGATGGTGAGCTGGCGATAAGCATTCAGTAGAAACAGTACTTTGAAATTTAGATCCCCCCAGGCAAACAAAATGTGGTGCGATGCTGGGGGCAACAGCGATCCGCGTCTCCCAGTCTGTTACGCGGAGGTGTGCATTAATTTTATTTTAACTTATGATGGGTTTTGGTGAACGTAACCCCATCGTAAATCGGGGACCACCTGTAAATTAATACTTTAAAAATTAAAGCACAGTCGTGCAAAACGGAGGGTACAAACATGAACATGTGAGTAAGCAAGCGAAACTTAGAGACAGACTTTCCCCTTAGCCTCACACTATATTGTCAGTCTCTCCTCTTTTCTTGTGCAGGTTTAAAAGCCGGCAAGTTGAAACTGGCTGCTCCAGAGGGTTGCCCTTCCAAGGTCTACAAGCTGATGTGGCGCTGCTGGGCCCCCAGTCCAAAAGAGCGGCCCTCCTTTAGTGAGATTGTCAATGCCCTTGGGGAGGTGCCATTTGATAGCAAAGTGTGAGTGGCCAGAACCCCTGGCCAGTCCCTCGCACTGGTCGAGAGTTGGCTTTCTGTTTCTGTGGAATGTACAATGTTTCTCGGGGGGGGGGGGTCTTGCAAAAATTGGGACACTTTCAAATTGGTTTGCAGACATCCAGTGGATGTGTTTCACGCCTTAATGCCAACATAGTTGCCCAACTGTTTGGCCTGTTTCATTTCATGGTCATTCAACAGCAAGTGAGGTGTGTGGGGGGTTTTTTTTTTTTTTTTTCTTCTTCCCCTCTTTAAAAATAACATTTTATTTTGGACACATGGAGTCTTTGGATCTACCTCTGCAGAACAACATAGGGGGCCATCACAACAGCCCAGAAGGACTGTCAATGAACTTCGAGCTCCATGTCAGTCAGTGTATCCTGCAGTTATTACTGGACTTTGGGACAGTTTCTGACTGCGCACCAGAAGTGTCTGTTGCTCGTCTCTGTTCCAGACAACTGAGGTAAATTCAGGGCAATGCTTTTTTCGTTTTTTTTTTTTTTTTTTTTCTCCTCCTTCAGTTGTAACACAAATGGCTTTTCTGTTTTTGGTTTAAAGCCCAGTGCCATAGGAAAGCCAATAGGAATGTGCCTGAGAAATGTGGTTCATACTAATGTAGCTCACCGGGGTTAAATTTCAAGTGTCTGAGAAGAGATTGTCAACTTTTGTATATGATATCGCATGAAGAAATGAAGTGTTTAGTGTTGCACCTTGCATTACTCCATGGAGGGCATGGATAGTATTCTGCTGTATGCTAAGGTCACATTGTAGGTCCTATTAAATGAGTTTCTACACAAGCCGATTTTCCCAGTACTCTTAAAGGACGGTTTCCTCAGCAATATATTGACAGGACATCTTCCTGAGGTCATCGATCGAACAAAGTTGTACTCGGAGCCTCCCAACGATTAATGTTTTTAATGTACAGAATTATGCACTAATCACATCTAAAAGTTTCTGTGGGGAGGGTTGGTGTTTTTGCTTTTCACTATTTCTTTATTGTATTTTAGAAGGATTTCCAGGAATTTTTTTTTATTACTAAGGTCCTGTTTTTAAAAAGGTTTCTTTTTTGAAAATGGTACTTTTTTATACACTTTTTTTTTATATGTGTTTTGGCATTTTGTATTACATCTAGTATTGTAATCTGAATATTTTTTTAAAAATAGGGAGAGAAAGCTGTCATGTCTGTAGGCCGCCATTATGCTAAAAATTGAAGTGCCTGGTAAATGAAGGATTTTTGGCCAGCATTAAGTCTTGTTGATGTGTAATTTTTCTAATTTAATTTTTTTTTATATGTTAAATGGTTTGCTTTATCAGTTCTGAAAGTGCAAGTGATACCACCTAATAGATTTATTTTACTGCTGGGCACTTACATGTACATCTTACATTTCTGCTTTCGCAAATGGATTCGGAGGCCGTGATGTTTCTGCTGTTCTCTCAATAAACGTCCACTTTAAGAAACACACTGCCACCATTGACAGACTTCTGTCACCTTTGGCCTGTTCTGTTCTAATCTGAAGAGATAATCATTCATATTTAGCTTTCAAGATATGGTTTTCAAACGTCATGGACCAATGAAAAAACAAGTGTTATACAAGTTTCCCTTCATAAAAAGGGTCTTTAACAAGACTTATGAACAGGTAATTTTGTTCCTTTAAAATTTTAATAACAAACTGCAAGTTTTCATGAGAGAACTTGTGAGAACAAACATTTCACTTCAAAATACACCTTGGTGGTGTTGCACCAGACCAGATTTCTCTCCCTTAATCTGTTGATTTTTAGATCATCTATCTTATGCACTTGGATGCATCAGTTGTGTAACCTGGGATCACTGGGAGTTAGACTCCTTCAACATTAGAGACCCTCTCCCAGGTGTCCCAAGCAGGTACAATCAGACCCCAGCCAGCATCCAAATAGCGCTATCTTAAAAACACACGACTCGCCGCTCCTGATCCACAACCACCTAGATGCCCTTTCTGCAGCCTCAGTAACTGCTTTGATGGCCTTCCCCCTCTACCCGTGACACCCAGAACACCACAGAGACTTCCCTGCAAAGCTTCTGTTCCCTGCTTTGCCCTCCAGCATCTGTTCCACCAGTTCCTCATACTTCATCTTTCTCTCATTGACCTCCTCCATATGTTCTTCACAAGAACATGCAAGATGACTTGCTTAGAAGTTTCAGGCAGCAATGATATGTCTTGCATGTCTCTGTGATGGTGATGAGAACCTAAGTTGCCTTCCTGAGTCAATCATCCATTGCCAGTCTCATGTAATTACTGGGATTCTTGAACTGGTACTGGGTGCTTATTCGTTCCTTCACCTTCTCTCACAAATTCTATGGTCATCTTTACCAACTCTGCATTCCTACTGTGTTTTCCTCACACAGATAGACCTGCCACCATGTGCCACACCTTGTTGTGGCACCAGTGATAAGGGCCTTCAATTTGTGCTCTTGGGCAGCTGGTAAGGACATGATCCAGTGTTGCTCTCTTTGGACATAATGGGTATGATGGACAATCAGTTTTCCCCAGCTGAATGGATTAGATTGACTTGGCAGCACATCAGACTGCCTGGATCAAGAACTTGATATGCTGAGCCTAAGCTCTGTCCACAGGACCCTACACTTCACTACTTGTTCCGACCACATCTTTCCCCTGTTGCTGCATCCCTACCATCCTAGCCATCTGTTCTTTCTCCACTGCCATGTTCACCTCCTCCTGAATCAGCTTGTGCTTCTCCTTCCCTTGGACCTTGTCATATCACCATGGCGGAACATTGCCAAGAAAGCTCTTCCAGATGGCCGCCACGATGCTGTGCTGAACCAAATAGTCCACTTGTCCCATTGCAGCCAGCTCTCCCTTCCTCTCCTTACATTGTGTACTCCAGCAGTCCTAGAACCATTTGAGTCCCTGTATTGCAGAACCCAGTGTTCCCCCTAAGATCCTCCTCAAGGCTTCTGAAGGGTAACTTCAGCCAGAGGATTTGTACCAGGATCCACCAGCATCCCGGGACAGGTGAAGTAATTGCCGTCAAGTCATCCGTGGGGACTCTGGAGTAACTACAAATGCTATTAGATGTTGGGTGACATTGCTGAAGAATAGCTTACCCTCTGCGCTGATCACAGAGATAATGACCTTGAGGATCCTCCAAACTCTACCAGTTACGGGCAGTATTTATCAGCCTTGTCGAGTATTCTGCTTGGGCCGGGAATTAAATTCCTCTCTGCTTCCCCACACCACATCATACCCCCTTCCAAGTAAGTTGCCCACCAATAGCTTCAGTAAGATTACCCAGTTTAAATACGTACATAATTGTCAAGTTGCTTAACTAACATTGTAAGGAGTGTTGGTCAAAGCTAAATGAAAGCTGACAAGAGTAATTATCCAAATCACTCTGTATTTTATTGAAATGAAGCTCCAACCCCTGTTACTTCTGACAAATGTCCACTAGATGGCTGATTGTATCTGTACAACAGGTTTGACAGATGGGTACAGAATTCTCTCCAGAATAGTGAAGCAATATGGCCACATTATGCTCTTCAGATTGCTTATGTAATACTGCATTTAATTTAATGGACGAGGTGATCGAAAATGTTTTGGATCAGTAGTTCTCCATCATGGCAGTGGGAACTTGTATATTTTACATTTTTTTAGTGTTGCATCTGTAGTGTTTAGTACTGTCTTTTAGTTCTTTGATTGCTGCAAAATTAAGATAATTCAGTGTCAGATTGAGTCTTCCTATTTAGATGTCTCACTATTTTTATTCACTGACAAATTATTTCATACGAAATACTGCCCAGTATAGTCCTGCATTAGTTACATAGTTCAGTCTTCAATTAGTCCTAGATGAAAAAAGCATAATGCCAATTGCTGTATTCCAGTTGAGCAGTACCAAAGCGGCAAAAGAAATTTTATTTTTCATTGGCACAGACATATTTGCAACACTTCAAATGAAAGACATTAATAGAGACATGAAGTCTTCTGTTTATTCTAACAAGAGATGCCAACCATAAATGCATAGTTGAAATTGAGAAAAACTAATCAGCACAAAGCCTTTGAGCTGCCTATTTTTAGTTGTGTTTTTCTTAAACTGCCTTTTTGTTAAAATCTACAGGTACTAACAAATTTAATAAGCAAATCTGATAGCCTGAAGTCTGGATAAAGCAAGAATAATGATCGTAAAGTTCCTTGTTCGCTCCACATATATTTTTGCTAAAGGGCACTGGATGTTTTGCACACATCAAATGTTTTAGAGGAGTAGTTCTTAATGTGGGCTCTGTGGAACACAGGCCTGCTTTCAAAATGTATAACTAAATAAAAGTTAAATCAAAATGTCATTTAATTATGCTGTGACTATGTGTTACATAATTCTAGGCAAAGTAATGATTCAATGAAATATATATACACGCACGCACGCGCACACTGTCGGAAACCGCTTGTCCCAAGTGGGGTCGCGGTGAGCCGGAGCCTAACCCGGCAACACAGAAGGCAAGGCCAGAGGGGGAGGGGACACACCCAGGATGGGATACCAGGCCATCGCAAGGCACCCCAAGCGAACCTCAAACCCCAGACCCACCAGGGAGCAGGCCCTGGCCAAACCCGCTGCACCACCGCACCCCCTTTCAATAAAATATAGTGGCTGTAATATTTTCTCTGAATTTATTAATGGTTTTTTGTCTAGGAGAGTCTGGATTTGGTTTTGGATCAGATTCTTAAAGGGGTTGTTGGCCTATAGGAGATTGTGTTCCTCTAGAGCAGAGGTTCCCAATAAGCATTCTTTTCATAATGTTTCAAGATGTTATTTGTCTACCCAGTTTAGTATACGGAGCAATAAGAAATATATGTATTATAAACATCTATTTCGGTCATGCCTCTATCCAAGCTAACCTGCGGTATCTAGTTTGCACAGAATAAGAGTGAATTACCAGAGTGCTTACAAAGCTGTAGGGTAACAGTTATGTGATGACAATCCAGGATGAAATGCTTTCTCACCTTCAGTGTGTACAGTACGTATTTCCTTATATTAGAAAGGTATGTGTGGCTGTGCAGCTGTTTTTAACCATGAGGCAAGAGCCTTTCTCTTTCAGGTTCCTAATCCTGGAGCTCATGATCAGGAGGTCTCTCAACATGTCGATGGCGTTTCTCCTCATCCCGCTGTTACCTAGACACTTCTCCTCTCGAGGGCCCTTGTTGCTGTCTGAGCTCTCCACCGCCAACCTGCCTGGAACTCCTACGTCACCACTATGCAGATAGCAGCCGTGCAAATCCACACGTTTCTCCTTTGTCAGGTGTCGACTGCAGAGACCAAGAAAAGTGCTTCGTCGCCACACAATGTAGGAAGCATGTTTTCAAGGTGAAAATCCTGCCAAAACACATCACCGTGTGACTCTCGGTGCCTTGTTATAGACTGAGAACCACATGTGCCTGTAGCTCTGATGCTGAAGCTAAGAGTGGCTGTGTTGGTCTCAGGCTCCCAGGTGGTGGTCAGTGTGTGTTTGTGGAAGAAAAGGACGAGTAAACAGTGAGTAGAAGGGAGAAGCTGCCACCCAACCACCAAAATCAAAGCAGTGAAACTAAAGTGGGTGGATATCACTACTGAAGGTATTGCTAACCCTTCTTTAAAGTACAGAATAAGGCTGAAACTTCTCCTACACTGTATGAAGGAAATGCTCAAAAGAATGCACAGCAAATTTCATAGTGTTTAAAAAAAAAAAAAAAAAAGTTATTGTCCATAAATCAGATTGGATTTTTCATCTTTTTTGGTGACACTGTTTCAAGACCTACACATATTGCATATTTGTTCCTTTGCTTCCATAACACACAAACTTGCATATCTGCAAAAGGCCTAATTTAATTTAATGCAGCATCCACTTCAACGGTTTCTATAGCAACTAGACAATCTGGCATGTTCTGAAAAATGAGAGAGGATGTGGAAATCCTGACAGCTTTATTCTCAGTTTGTGTTATTGTTGGTGACGTTTTCTATTCTGTCACTGCTAATATTGTCTTTCCTATGATGTGTCAACTAATAAACAAATAAATAGTGGGTATTGGTTTAAATCCCATTAAATCGTTTCGCTTAAATATGGCATGTAAACTAAGCAAAGCATAAACTTTGAGTAATATGCTGTTAATGCTATATATACAGAGATTTAAATGCATCGTTGGATAATGTTAAAATCCGTTTAGCACATTTTCACCAACATATTATACCAAATTTCACAATCTCAGGAACTGTGTTGTTTTCCTTTAAATAACCTCAGGAAAGCAAAGACCTATATGTTGTATTTGCTGATAAGTTGCATCTAATACACTCTTCATGCTCATGAAGACATTCATGAAAACACAAAAGCTGAGTTTGTCTTAATCATACAGCCTTTCCAGAGGGTTTTTCCAGATTTTCCACACAGTTGGTAACTATGGAACAAACCTCAAAAAATGACTGTCCTTTTTTTTTTTTTTTTTTAAATCTCCATTAAACTGAAAAACCTACATGGTTTTCTTCACACTCTCTATATAGTTAATGCTAACTTTGGTATCGCGCTGCGCTATGTTTTTCGAATCAAGCCGTTTTACCACCTTTGCAAAAGGCAGAATTATGAAACTAAGAGCAGAATAGTGTGTTTTTAAAAAAAGACTCAATCCATTTCTTTCTCCTTCATGGAGCTTTAAAATTTATAGAAATGTTTCATCCTACTGAAATGTAAATACTAGGGTCTACCTAATTACATATTAATAACATGTACTGTTACACCCTAAAATAGAATTTACTGGTTTTTATTGCAGTTAATATTACTGTGTTTCATATGAGAAAACTTCTGGGTTTTGCTTTCAGTTATCAAGCTACACAATTATCTGTTCCTCATCCTTTCATTATATGCATTGTACAACTTTTTTTTTTCCTAAAGAAACTATTCAGGTTAACTTGAAGGCTCCACATGAATCCTGAAATGACTTGTACTTGCAATTTATTATCATTCCACTATTTATTAACATATTTAGTGAATTTATGCAAACAATGAAACTGGTAGATTATCTTTAATTTATATGGTAATTGAATATGGTATTTTTGTTACCTGTGCTGTACCGCTTCATACTGAACAAGAACCAACCCTGTTTTGCCTGAATCTGCAGTTGTGCAGATGGATGGATGTAGCATTTGACATTCTTCAGCTCCGCTCTGTATATTCTTCCTCTTGTATCGTGGTTCATATAATTTTTAGAGCAGAACTTTACATATTCACAATCTTTTTACGCTGAAGTATATGGCCACTAAATATATAGCTTTGGTGTTTCTACAGTATCATGTGTATATATAGACTGCATTGGATTCTGGCCTTTATTGTGCTGTTTCTGATTGAAGTCATCGTTCATTTTATATTTGTCCCGGAAGGAAATGAAGAAACTTGTCAGAGAGAGACCGAGAGACCGAGACCCACATGGAGAACTACTGAGAAGGAGATGCAAGCGATTGGCATGAGCTGGAATTAAGTCACCTGGCTCACTCAAAACCGAGATGGATGGAGAAGACTAGTTGGCACCTTATGCCCTAGTTGGATGATGAGGATTAACTAACCTGAAAGAAGAAAAGACCCGTTTTGGAACTTGTTCTCCTCGTAGTCAACTTCAAACCTCTGTAGTACATATTCTGCTCCTGCTCTCTCACCACCTTCCACCCTCATCAGCTCAACCACCCAACTCAGCCAGCCATTTGCTGTTCTGTTGTCACCTCGCAGCTGCTCGCAGGTGTTAGTATCAGTCTCTGGCAGACAGGCAGGTCTGCTAATGGTGTCTGCGGAGTCATCGGCCAGTATTTTCAAATGAAAGACCACCGGGACAGATGATATTGTGACAACACAGGCAGGCAATACCTCGAGACTAATGCTTGAAGGCCCGAACTACAGAATCAGTGTTTCAGAAAGCTTGGTTAAAGTTACCATATTCCGTAATACTATGCTGTTGCATTACTTCAGCTGTGTGTTTAACCTAAAGGTAAAAATGCTGTCTGCTCCACCAGATGTCCTATTCAGTCCATGTTTTTTCATCCTACGGCCAGGATAAGCTTGGTGGTAGAGCAGGTAGGGCACTGGTTCAGGTCACTGCCTTGTAATTTTTAAAAAAAAAAAAAAAAAAAATCTAGGTTTGAATCCCACCTTCTGCTGCAGTACCCTTAATAGTTCCTAGTATGTAATTAATGCAATATATAGAAAACTTATTGTAATTTGTTTTGGGGGACAGGGTCAACTAAATAAATGTATACAGGTGAACAGGGTGAGATATACAAAATGTTTAATTAATATGCAATATAGTTCATGGTCCAGAAATCATCCAACAACTATGGTGAGAAGATGGCAGAAACAGTCAAGTAATTTGGGACATCCAGAGGTCATCAGGCTTTTTGTTTTTTTTTTTTTTTCTTCCCCTCCCCCAAGCAAACATCATCCTCCTGTTGAACATTTCCCAAAGAGTTTGAAATTGGATATTTATACACACAAAACAAATAACAGTTGTAAAAATAACAGTATTATATGATAGTCTTTTACCTACATGCTAGATATTCTCATGTCACATGTTTAGTGTTTCTACTCATGCCTCCTATTTGCACTTTGAAAGAGGTTTGGAATGCTGTCAGAGTCCTGCATACTAATACCTGTGACCCAGGATCTCTCCATGTTATACATTTTCTAGTCAATACTGATCTTTGAAACTCTTGTCCTGGCACTGGCAACATCAAATACAATGTCACAACATACTTTCAAACCCGCGTCTTCCTCTAAAATGACAGCCTACATGAGGGCTGCTACACCATCTTGGTGGTCTCTCGGGTATCTGCTGGTTTCTTGATTCTCCTGCAACCGCTGAAAGTGTCCAAACCGAGAGAAAAGACACCGACTGGCCCTTTCATCACTGCTGAAAAAGCTTTTTGCTCTCGACTATGTAGTTGTCCTTTTAGGTGTACTGAGTAAATGAATGGCAATCCTAAAATTGATGATGCCAACACCCTGAGTTGTGTATTTGCAGCTATTGCTTCTAAGTATCTCCTGACATGAACTGGTTCTGAATGAGGCCAAGACAGAACCTCACAGCATCATTCTTCATGCACTTCTCTCCAAAGAGATGTGCAATGATTATCTAGTTTATTATGTAATATTTAGCTGACACATTTATTCCACGTGACTTCCAATATCAGACACTCTCCCCTAAACTCCCTACAGTCTTTGACCTATTAGAATAATTCACCAACTAGAACAATGAACTAGACAGCTGGTAGTGTAGGGGTTAGAGCTATTGCCTTTGTACCTAAAGGTCATATGTTTGAATCCCACCTCCAGCTGTAGTACCTTTGAGCAAGGGACTTACCCTAAAATTGTTCCAGTAAAATTACCCAACTGTACAAATGGACAAAGAATTGTAAGTTGTTGCTTTGGAGAAAAGTGTCAGCTAAATGAACAAATGTAAAGATACACGCATTACATACAATTTAAAATGACCAATAGATGACACCCATGGCTTTGGACGAGAGGAATACAACACAAACGTGAGAATGGGACCTGCAAATTTTTCATCATAAGTGCATAATCAAACCCATGTCCAAGGCAGCAGTGCCACACTGCACAACAGCAGGGCTATATGTTTTTAAAACAACATTTAAGTGACTTATATATAAAGTATTATTACTTTTTAACTGAATAGTGCTGTTACTTGTGTTTTCTATTAGCAGATGCATACCTACATACACTAGCCTTTTGTACATGTTTGAACTAATCAATAGACTAATGCCTTCAGTGTGAGCAAATGTGGGAATTATTCGCATAGAACATGATTTGTAGCACATTAAATGATAATAATACTGAAACAAAACAGTTAATTATTTCATATAAACCCTAGTTACATACATATGTAACGTGACCACTTCCACTCTTTTTTTTTTTCTTTTTTTAAAAAAAAAAAAAAAAAAAAAAAAAACCCAGCAACCGCCTTCTTTCGATGACGTCTCGTGAGCGCAACCATTTTGGTATTTATTATAATAAGCTTGGACGTTTAACCAATGGCTGTGCGGCTCACAGCTTCAACAACCAACGAGAAAGCGATGCAATGACTCACCATATAAGGAGAGAGAACGCCATAAAAGGAAACATTGTATCTCTTTATATGGAGGAAAGTAGATCTCGAAGTCGGGAATTCATTACGCCGTGCTCGCTTATTTCAGGAGAAAAAGAGTGTTTTATTGCGCGTGCAATGCGACGTTGAATTATAAATATACTTTACTCAAAGAAGTAGAACCAGCGTAATCGTAAACGAAAACTAGCGTACGTAAGAAGTGTTTTGGTGGCGCACTACTTGTCATTGCGGAGTGATCAAAAGCGCGTCGTCTGCGTTTTCCTTTTGGAGCGAGTGCGGCCACTTTTGGAAACAGAGGAGGTTGAGTGTGTTGGAGCCAAGTGTAGTGGTGTGTGGGGTCGCGGCATCTTTTACAACTTATTTCAATAGTTCCGGGAAAAGCAAACACTGCGCTGTGTTTTTAAACATCGCCCGAATCGCCGGTGCTGTTCTTGCTGTTGCTGCGTGCCTCTGTACGTACGTACGTGCGCGCTCGGTGCTGTATTTCCCTAATAGAGCAGCACCAGCGGCCAGCTGGTCTGTGAGCGGCACGGGCTGTCAGCCGAACATGCTACCGAGCCAGGCCGGGTCGGCGCACACTGGGAACGGCTCCACGGGCGCCAGGGAGAGCAGCGCCGCAGGGCTTCGTTCGGGCTCCGGCTCCGGCTTGGCCAGGAGAGGGTTAATCGAGGTGGCAGCGCGGCCCGCGGACGGGGCAGCGATGTTGGGGGGGAACGGTGCGGGAGGAGTGGGGTCCCGGCCGGGGGCGCGCCAGGGCAACGGGGCGGCTGCGCTGGGCAGCTTGCAGGGCGCCGGTGCGGCTGTGGGAATCGGAGCAATGAGCCTTCCGTGCGGGAGCCGCTACGAAACCGACCGAGAGACCGTGAGCCAGGGGGGGTGCAGCGGCTCGGAGCCCGACTCAGACCTGGGGGAGGATGACGACCCCATCAGTTCGTCGGCGGATGTGAGGAGGGGCGTGAAGCGAGAGAGAGCGGACATGGAGGCGGCGGTGGCGGCGGCAGCGGGCTCCGAGCTCGGGCTTCCCCCCGGGAGCTTCGCCGGGGCCGCCGCAGGGGTCGCGGGAGCGAAGCCCGGAAAGAAGACGCGCGGACGGGTGAAGATCGAGATGGCGTTTATCGACAACAAGCTGCGGAGGTATACCACGTTCAGCAAGAGGAAGACGGGCATCATGAAGAAGGTGAGTCCGTCCGGGGACCGGGATGGCTGCTGCTGCTGCCCCCCCCCCGATCTCCAAACGTGGCAAAAAGAGCAGCGTATACACACACACACAGATGCCGTGTGTGTCTGTTATAACCGCCGCCGGTGTGTGCCATTGCATTTGTTGAGTGGTACCTCCGGGCATTTTGAATTTTAGCAGAATCAGGACTCGCAGGAGAAGTTCATTCAACAGGTTGATAACTTATAAGCCGTTCTCTGTCAGTGCACACGCACGAGCTTTTCCTCTGTTTCTCACACACACACTCGGCACCTGTAGCGGGCTCCGCGATCTACCTGTCACTTTCACTGTTTCACAAAGAACGAGGTGGTTACCGTGGTAGGGCTGTGTGTTGAGCGCGCGGCAGCCGAGTGTTTATAGTGTCTGGCACGCGCCAGCTCGGGGGCGGGGGGCGGCTGCGTACTTCGCGCGTGCGGCGCTCGCGACCCGGTCGCTATGACCCTTTCAGTGGAGGTGTTGCGGCCAGAATGATAATGATTATCATGATATGGGGAGAAAGAGGCGTCGCTGAGGCTGTAGTACCACACACACACAGTCACAGGTAGACGTAAGAATGGTAATCGGACAGCCTACCTGACAGGACTTCACCTGACAGTGTCGGACAGTAAACTTTATCATGGACAGAATGATGAACCCCGCTGTGTGACAAATGGGTGTCCTACACACTCATTTGCGCCCCACCGCCACCAGTAACCGGTGGTCTGGAGCAACTGACATGTATTGACCTTCATTTACAGTGTAGTTACACTGACGTGTGTGTGCTGGATAGTAGTGGTTGTTTAATCGTAAATGCTGCTAAAACCACTTGTTCCCCAAACCACTTGTTACTGATTGTTCGCAAGATTTAAACCTTCTTCAGTTTTCATCTGATACCGAGGGTGTTTGTTCACGTACCCTTAGCTTAGGTGACGAAGCTCGTGGAGCTTTCCGATGGAGCTCAACCATCCTCGGCTCACGGCCACTGCTTCAGCAGTGCACCTTAAGGAGTCGTTCCAGGGTAAACCCTGGTGCTTGTCGTCCTCTGAGCGGGAGACCTCAAGTTGCGCTTGGGGCAGCGTGCAGGCCGACTCGACCTTCTGTCAGCCCGCACGGCTCTTTTTGAGGCGTTCTACTCGAGCGATGCCCCCTTCGGCTTGTACGGTGGTCTTCCGTGCGCTGCCCGTTCGGCCCGAAACGTGCGGTTCTTCAGGAAGTCACTGGGTAGATGTATGCAGATGCCATGCTTCTCATCGACGACTTGCACTCGTTATGCTTCGTAGGAAAGTTAACAAAACGGCTTCTGAAGAGACTTCTGAAACAGCTTAAGGTGTAGGGGGCCTGAACTGGTGGTTTGGATGAGTCTAAAAAATTTCCTGTAGTAAACGTGGGACACGGAAAGCTGCGTTAGTCTGAATTTTGGTTGCAAGAAACTGTTAATTCATTTCTTACTTAGATTAGTCCTTTTGACCCAGCTAGTTATGTCCTCCTTTGTTTTGGGTTTCGAGTGCAAATTAATTTATGTAATTTGTTTGGCTGCTTTTCTCCAAAGCAACTTAGAAAGATTTACCCATTTATACAATGAGGTAATTTTTACAGGAGCAATTCAGAGTGATTACCTTGCTCTGTGGTAGTACAATAAGAGGTGAGATTTGAACTTGCAACCTCTCGCTCAGTCCGCAAGCAGCAGTTCCAACCACTGCACTGCACTCCTGCCCTAGAAACACTTTTGTGTTCTTAAAAAGTAGTAGTCATATTTTCTGCATCGATTAAAATTAGGTTTCAAATGGTCAGAACTTCTCTGTTAAGACCAGAGAAAGTTTTTTCAGGAATTGAACTTTGCCTTTGGTGCCACTGTCCAGCACAGGATACAAAATGTAGCTGTTGGTGCCATATCTGTAGACACAGGCCAGGTCATTTACATGAAATGTAAACAGCTTATCCCCTGCATGCTGAGCAGCATGGTTTACATATAGATGTAAAGCTAAAATAGAATATTTTTGTGTAAAATGAAGCAATGCAGTGTCTTCTACACTTTTTTTTTAGAAAAATCAGCAAAACTGTACAGTATAAAATGTACTATCAGTACAAATGCTTCTGTTCAAGGGTTTGACAAGAATCCTCTACCACTGAAATTTTAGCTTCATATATTTTATTCATTTACCTGATGCTGTTCTCCAGAGCAACTTAGTGTTAAGCTGTTTAGAATTATTTACCCATTTATACTGCTGGGTAATTTAATTGGAGCAATTTTAAGGTGGTAAGTACCTTGCCTAATGGTACTATAGATAGAGCAGAGACTTGGACCTGCAAACTTTGGGTCCAAAGGTAGCAGCTCTAACCACTCTGTTGTGTTACACATTGTTTTAAGGACAGAAGGTGTAGTGGTTAGTACTACCGCTTTAGATTTGGAGGTTGCAGGTTTGAATACCACCCACTGCAGTGAAACTCGCAGGGTAAACTAGGTACTTTCCTTAAAATTCCTCAACTAAAAGTTTCTCAACTGTGTAAATGGGTAACTCATTGGAAGTCAACTAAAACTCACTTAGCACCAATTTAAATGAGTAAATTTTTTTCATTTTCTGTATTCATGATTCTTCCTTGCAACAGAAAGGTTGCTGCCTTACCTTTCAGTGTGACCTGTTCCCTGCATGTACAGTGGACTTCTGTGTCTTCCATGGCGTTGTTTGGGTTTGATATGTTGACATTTATTTCGGAGGGAACAAAAAGGGGAGATTAAGTCAAACACGGAATGATAACTTTTACTTGAAGCTAGTCTTCAGAAGAGCCCTCCTGAACCTGCATTTGGCCTTTGCATGTTTTTCTGCCTTTGCCTTGTGGCTCACAAGTGAAGTGTATGAAAAGCTCTGTATGCATGCCTTGAAAACACAGTGCCATTGACTGTGTCATCTGTTTGGGACAGGAAATGTAGCTGTCCTCTTCTTTTGAGCAATAGGTGAAGGTACAGCTGTTGTCCATACTCCCCATTGCTCTGCTCGCTGTTCGAAGACTGGTGTAGACTCGTCCTTTTCCTTTTACACTGTTTGGAGGTGTATACCTCCACTCATTAAACTAAGCCTTTTTATCTATTTGCAACTGAAAGAATTTTTTTCTTTGCTTTTTGTTTTGTCTTGTTGCAGTCTCTTAGCAACTTGGTTCAGGTCAACGTTGGCTTTCAGGTCTTTACCTCGTAGCCCCCGAGTTCAGGTCGTGCAGATGCTAAGGGTCAAGTAGAAAATAAACCTCTCACTTGACTGTTTCCAAAATTGCTGGTCTGGAAATCTAGTAATTAGCAGTGAACTGGGTCATTGTGTTACAAGTATTTGAGTATAAGGTCAATCGCTTTTCAACATGTTCTCCTCACGTGATCTTCCATTATACTTGTAGTTTCCTTTCTGTGCCCCAGAAAATACTCCAGTATTTTCCGGTGTACAGCTGTCTTGCACGAAGAAAGTAGAACCCAACACCTTGAATAGGAGTTTGAGATTGTCTATGTTAAAATGGCAAAATGGGTTACGTAGCTTCATGTTTTTCAAAAAAAAAAAGAAAAAGGTTGATAAGTTGGTGTCTCATGCGCTCTGTCCTCTGCCTCACATCCTCTGTTTCCAAGCCAGACTCTGGAACACACTGTACTTTCATAGAAGAAATGGTTAATAAAAATAGAATAAATGTTCTTTACAAAGAATTGAAATTTCTTTTTAGCTTTCTGTGGTTTAAGGCCAATTGCATCGAGCTTTCATTGATTGTAATGCTGAGGTTTGATCTACGAAGTTACAATTGGGTGATTGTAAACGTAGTACTGTATTAACAGATGTAAGTTAAGGGCAGTACCCACATTTATTCATTTAGCAGACACTTCTTCAAAGTGACTTAGAATGGATTCTATGTAGTGTTATCAGCCCACACATTATTCACCAAGGTGACTTATGCTGCTAGATACACTGCTTACACTGGGTCACTCATCCATTCATCAGTGAAACACACTCTCTCTGTGTCACTCACACACTGTGGGGGAAGCTGAACCACATGTCTTTGGACTGTGGGAGGAAACCGGAGCACCCGGAGGAAACCCATGCAGACACGGGGAGAACAAGCAAACTCCACACAGTCTGAGTGTGGATCAAACCCACGTCCTTTCGTACCACCCAGGTGCTGTGAGACAGCAGCGCTACTCACTGTGCTATTGTGCCATCCAATGGACTGCAACATCAGTGTCGAACTACCTGAATATCAGTTTCATTAGCAGACTACATGTGCATTTTTTATGGCAAGAAAAACAGGAATCAGTGTGTTCATACATTAGAAATAGTTTAGTTTAACACCAAAATATCAACATCCTTTGGCACAAGCAGCACAGCTGTTTGTGTTCACAAGAAGCCTGAATGTCACTGTAACATCTCTTCGGCTTTGTGTACTCTTACTCCTCCATTCACCAGTGTCTCATTCCTCACAACTGCAATCGCTCTTGAATGAGCAGAACTGTCTTTCGGTATTTTGGAACACCTTTATTAGTGACGTTTCCTTACATTTTTCAGCACAAAAGGATTGACAAAATGTGTTTTGCATTTCAGGTAGGAATAGAATTAATTTGTCCAATGGTAATCTCCAAAGAGACTGCCAAATGTTAGGTTAGTGCACTACAATACTGAATTATTTACAAAGTGGGGTAACTTTTACTGTGGTAATGTATGGAAAGTACAGAGATCGTGAGTACTACAGCAGGGTGGGAGATTCGAACCTGGGTCCTTTAATTGAGAGGCAGCAGCTCTGAACACTACTCCAGCTGGTGGCCCACGTTACTGAGATTCAAGCCTGCAGAAATTACGTCGCAAGTAAATTTTTAGTCACTCGGTTTCTCCTCAGAGTTATGAGAGCTCCTGATAAACATTGAACTCCTATGTAAACCTACACTTTAACACTGAAACTCATTGTGTAGCAAAAAATGAGTGTTCGCGTTTTGAAAATAGAAAGATATCATAAATCTGAGTTTGTGCGGTTTCTGTAATGCAGTAAATAAGTTGTAATTGAACAGAAGTGGTGATAGTTGCGCTTCTTTTCATTTTCTGGTGAAGTAAGAAGTGCAGTGTCATGCATGTGGTGTTGAACGTGGGCTGGTTGTGAAACTGACAGCGCCGTCCTTTTACGAGAAGACCCGAGGAGCTGAAGACAGCTGGGGCTGCCATTGCGGTAATGCGGAAACAATGAAAAATGTATAAAATGATTGGGGTGCGGTGGGGGGAGTGTGGTAAACATGGATCAAGTCATTGTTCTATAAAAGCTTGTGCGGCCTTATTTGACCCTTGTCAGCTGCTGGTGTCTTTCCCTTGTTGCGTCCACCCACCTTTGCTGATGGAATTTCTCGGGATGTGACCCACTCTGCTGAATGCATTTCAATCCACCTTGTTCGGCACACGGTGCGCTGTGTTTATGAATGAATGTATGCATGCATAAAAACTCGGCAGTCCTTTACCTGTCTCGGTCTTACCGGAACCGACAACCGTCTCAAACACGATTCCAAGAGCCACGCAGCAGTTTCTCAAGCCGCCCTTTATATTTATTAATTTATTACGCCCTGGGGGGAGTGTTAGTAATGGGGTTGGATGTGTCTGAGCAGATGGTCCTTCGGATCTTCTTAATTAACCTCGGCTGCTGCTAATTAATTTCCAGGCGGAAGCCACGCCGCCGTGCCTTGCGAACAGTTTCGCTCGGCATCCGGATGACGGACTGGCGGGTGCCAGAGTGGCTTGGAGAGCCGCTCGGTATGTTGGAGTCGCCTGCTCTCGTGTGGTTGAGGGACCCCATCGACCCTGGACTTGTGCTTCTCTTTTATGAGAAGTCCCGGTGTGGAAAAGGCCCTTTGTTTCCTTTCCGTATGCAGCTCGTCTTCTGTCGGTGTCTTGCTTTTGAGCAAAAAGTCCCCTGGTGTCTGACTTCTTAACCCTCAGTGTTGCTCAGGATCCTTTTCTGTCTTGCAGATTACAGTAGTTGAACAAACAAATATGCTTCTTACAAAGATAAAAGGAACTGAAGTCTGTAACTGGAATTGTTTGAAAGTCTAGCCACCAAGTCAAAAAAAAAAAAAGCTTAATACAGCATCATCCCTTTTTTAATCGTTGATTATGTGGGGGGGAAGCTATAGAAATGGACATTTTTGTTCCTCTTTCATCAAGAGATCATATAAGGCAGGGTCTGTGTGCCTCTCTTCTGTTATCGTGCTGGATGAGATGCTCGTTTTTATTTTGCTCGAGTTTTATTATTTTAAGTTGACATTTAAAATTGTTTGCTTTTAAATGACTGGGGGGGAGCATAATCTTCCCAACCTTCTGTTCGAAGTGATGTGTTGTGCTTTATGAAAGACGGTACCATGTTCTTGCTGCACCTCAGGTGACATAGGCATGTGATAGAGCACAAATTATGTTTAACCTTTTAAAATACTGACAATGTGGGTTTTTTTTTTTTTTTTTTTTTTTTTTTGGCCGCTGAAGAGAACAAAACTGTCGACGAGTATGGAACCGATTCGCTTTAACGTGTTTGCCAGCGTGTGGTCACTTTCAGTTTGCAATCAGGGTGTAACGATAGACATGTAGTTCTGTTTGCTGGGTTGTTTCTGTAAACGTCTGTAAAGTTCCCTTCACCGCTGAGTTTATATTCTTAACTGCGTTTTGTTTTTCTCAAGCACGAGTGTGTGCCATTTTCCTGTTTGGGTAGCTGTGCAAAGGATACCTTCACATCTGACCGTCGGTTACTTTAACCCTGATTTCAAAGGGGACAAATGGTCAGGTGAAGACCTTGTGTGGCTACAAAGGGGTACAAAGGCACTTCTCTCTCGGCGGTGTGCGCAGTCCGGATGGTTCCCGTTTTCCTCCGTTAGTCTTTCACCTGCCGATAAGCTGAGAGAGGACACCCCGCGACAAGTTTGCCCGCAGTTTTTATGCATTGTGGCGCAGCCTTTCGGGAAGCGGCGCTTCCAACAGCGGTCACAACGCACAAGGTTGCTTGGATTATGTGTGACCAAGGCCGTTGATTCGGCTGCGATTTTTCAGCATCACCTTGGCAACCGTCACACCAGTGGTATCTCTTCAGCTGTTTCTCACGATCGAACGTCCACCCTTTCTGCCGGCACGTGGCTGCTCAAGCAGTCGGCCGCTGGCCGGCGCTCACCTCCGCGTGGCCCTTGGAGGCCTCGGCCGATGGGATGCAGGCGGTCTTTGAGTTACGACATATGCAACTTACGATGGCGGTCCCGTTAACCGTACTGCATCGTTTTCAAGTCCCGGCGTTTGGTCATAATGGGTAACGGCGACCGCTCGGTCTACCGCGCGGTGGCATCGGCTGGTTGTGCTGCGTGAGGCGCTGTGTTGTCAAAGTCAAAACTTTTGCTTGTCATTCCTTTCGAACGACTTTATTTGTAAAATGGCTAGCAAGGGAAAAAGTAAGTTCTGGTGGTGCTGGAAACAAAGGAAGGTTTTGAAATTGAAAATAGTGTTGCTACAAAACGTAATGCATGGCATTTACATTCTATACTTTTCCCATTAACTTTACAATTTAGTTAATGCTAACAAAACCCTGCTATGTGAGTTTTATTCTTTTAATATATCCTTATGGTTCCATGTAGCGTAAGGGGATTTTCTACTTATGAAGTTGACTTGCTCATTGCAGCGGAACCCCATCTGCAGAATCATAAATGCACTGTCTTCAGTTTTTTTTTCATTACTATATGCATACTGGTTTTTTTTTTTTTTTAAAAACTCTGTTGCACAGCTGCATCTTTTGCCTGAGCAGCAGGTCCACCTGCGTAACCAAACCTCCTCCACATAGGTGCCTTATACCCTCTGCAGTGGGGTTAGGTGGCTGCAATCCTGGTCACGTCCTCTCACCTGTGTGCTCCATTTTGGCTGAAGTAATACCAACAAATGAGGTATTTATAACGACAGATATTCCTGTAGTGATTGATTGATTGGACTAGATAAGATGTGTTGTATTTGGAGCATACAGTAACATCAGATCAGGGACTGAAATGCAGCTGGTAGCCACTTGTCTGATAATGGTACTAATGGGGGGCATACCCAACCATATATGGTTATTTTAGTAGAATTTTTTTTTTTCAAATGACCTATTACCATTTACTGTAAGTATGAGCATGATGATTGCGAAACAAATAAACTGGAATATTTTAAAATGTATAATTGCTTATGTTGGTTCATGATGCTATATGTTGTAGAACATACGATGAGGAGCTTTACAATGTATTTTTTTTAGCTCTTTGTAAAGAGTGATAGAATATGGATATTTAGTCATTGTAGACCTGCAATCAGTGCACGTGTACGAGCTGCACAGAGGTCAGTATTACTCATAGGTCAAGCGGGTTCGGCTGTAGACGCGAGCATTAGCGAAAACGTACCCAGTCCCTAAAGGGAGCGTTGGCGAACGTAAAGCGCGCTGCCTTCAGCCGCATCGGACCTTAACCGTGCGGTGACTGCACTCCTTTAATTTCCAATCTGTTTGGCCATACTAAGTAACGTGCCGTGGAACGCGGCCTGCCTTAGACGAGCCGGAAGCACAGTCTGTCCCGCCTGTATGGCGTAAACGCTTCCCAGGTCGGCGAGCTGTACTCCTCTCCTTTATGGCTCATGTTGCTCTTCGCTCGGTGAATTGCTGGGCCGGACGATCGGTCTCCTCTGATCCACGCGGAGCGTCTTGTCCTCCTTGTGGGCTGCAGGTGAGCTCTCTCCCTACCTGTGGTGCTGCTGTCCTCTCCAGTGGACGCAGGATTTCTGTCGGGGGTCTCTCCCGGAGTCATGTGTACAGAGGTGTTGTTCTAACTGCATTGCGGTCAGTTTTATTTTCATAACTGTGCCCAGGCTGCTTCAGAGCACCTATAACATAGAACTATGTAGGGAAAAAAAATGAATGAATAACTTTTTCTTACTGTATGGCAGTTATGCTTCTATTAAGTGGCGGTTGTCAGTTTGTGGTTTCCATTTAGCATAGATGGGTATCACTAGTAAGATTATGGTTTTTTTTTTTTTTTTTTTTTCTTATTGTGATGACCTGTTTCTGTTTTGTAAAGTGGTTGTGAAGTGATTTGATCTCATAAATTGTTGTTTTTTTTTTTTTTTTTTTTGGTTTTAAAAAGTTAATTTCTCCTTTAAACAATTGAGACAGAAGCCGGGCCCTTTTTCCTGAAGTCGAAGTGGTCAGTTTGATAGCAGTAACGGTCGAATTCTTCAACCAGAGGGTACGATTTGCCTTGTGAGGAATAGAGTGGATTTTGGGAGCTTTCCAAAACTAACAAACCAACCGCAGTTCAACGAGGGTCACCGTTCATCGCATTATTACATCAGCGCCGCGCAATTCTCCTGACCGCTCGTTCACAACCGCGGTTTGGGAGTGTTTATTCAGCTCCAACACAAATGTGTGTGCGGTGCGAGTACTTTTCAGCTGCGCGGTAGATGCACGCCACTTTACGGTGGAAGGAAGCTGCTCGCGTAGCAGCTCTTTTATTGCTGAATGCGTCTGAAATGTATTGATATTAAAACAGTCATACGCCGAGAGACGCCCGTTCGAGTTACGAGAATTGGACCGTACAAGGAGCTTCATTCATCACCCTTTCATTGTCTTACAAGGCATTTCTTCACATTTACGAGGACTGAATCGGGGTTTCGCGTGCCTTTCGACAGCTGAGCGCTGTGATGCGTTGACGTTTATTCTCCAAAGCTGCTTGGTGACTCTAAAGTAGTATTTATCTGATGCTTGTATCCCAGGTGACTTACAATGTTAGGCATCGTGCACGCACTGTCCGAAACTGCTTGTCCTGAGCAGGGTCGCGGTGAGCCAGAGCCTAACCCAGCAACACAGGGCACAAGGCTGGAGGGGGAGGGGACACACCCCAGACGGCACGCCAGTCTGCCGCAAGGCACCCCAAGCAGGACTCAACCCCAGACCCACCCGAGAGCAGGCCCCGGCCACACCTGCTGCACCAGCGGGTCCCCAGACAATGTTAGATATACCACACTAAACTCCCAAGTCATTCATCCCTAGACATCAGACCAGTGTAACACATCACACACTGTGGGCTGTTCAGTCATCATTTGACCTGAAGCATGTCTTTGGACTGAGAGGAAACCAGAGAAAACTCATGCAGGCCAATGGCAGAGCATGTAAACCCTGCGCACATTGAGTAGGGATGGAACATATACGCAGTCTTGCAGCCCAAGCACTGTGAGACTCCGGTTGTATGTGCCATGCTGCCGATGCACCGGTGAGATCCTTGCTGACCGATCCATGTCGGACATGGTCTTGTAGGTTCTGTACAAGTGCTGAAGTTACCCTAGGAATAAAGCTCAAGAGACATGTTGTGACTGCAGAAGACCATTGCCGTTGGGTAGTGACTTCACTTCTTGAAAGTGACACACCAGTTTGGATCCTTTCACTATGGAAGTGTGAGAAGGGTGGGCTGATAAATCTTTTACCGAGCATTTTGTTCTCGAACTGCGAAAACTGAGATCAACATTAATTATATTTCAGGACCGATTATGTACCGTTTTAAAAACTTTGGGCACTTCTGACTTTCCTGGAGTACTGTGTTCTACTTTATTTACCACCTTATTGCTGTATTAGCTAGAAGTCAAACATTTCATGGCTGAACAGGGCACCTGTCAGTCATTGGAGTTCCGTTTTTATTAGTTGGGAGACATAACTGCTAAAAGCAAATGCAGACATCACTGATGCACAGATCACAAGAATAACATTCCATCAGAATGGATGTATTTATGTGCATCATGTTTTCAGAAATGAGTGACAGATGGCACTGAATGTTTAATGAAAAACCATGCGCTTTGTATGAAACGAAGCCCTTTGAATGAACACAAAACATTGGCGAGATGTGTGTTCTGTATATCGGTGTCCACACTGGCATACGACCCAGGAAGCGTGTCTGTGTTTACGCCATGGGTGGACAAACGCTCCAACTACAGAGGTGGCCACAAAAGCGTCTGGGGTTAGAGTCCTACTTGGGGGGGGGGGGGGGGGTCTGCATGTTTCTCCCCATGTTTGCTTTTCCTAGACACACACAGAAGGCACCAGCGTTCCAGACCACCCGTTCCTGTCTTGCCTTGTAAGCCACATGAGTGATCGCTGTTGGTCAGGGTCGACTCAGCGCCACATTCATTCATTTATTCATTCAGCTGGTGATTTTTCTCTGAAATAACTTACAATTATTTGCCCATTTGTACAGTTGGGTAATTTTACTGGAGCAATTTTTGGGGTAAGTACCTTGCTCAGGGGTACTACAGCTGGAGGTGGGATTCAAACATATGACCGTTAGGTCCAAAGGCAGCCGTTCTAACCACAGTGCTACCAGCTGCCCCTGAAAACATCGTAATCATCATGATGGTTCATATAATACAGCATAAGGGGATTTGTGACTTATGACAGGCAACTTGCGCTGAGGCCGTTGGAACTGAACTCCGCCTTAATTTGAGGACTACCTGCAGTGTGGGTCACCTAAATAGTGTGGCTTCACAATTTGGTGAAATGGTACCTGGGTTGCCACTGGTGTGTACCTCTCTCTGCTGCAAAATGTTTACTCCTCCTTTTGCGCGTAGCTTTGGAGGAATGCTTCTGCCAAATGGATATATGTAAATGAGTGCACCTGAGAACGATCCCCCTGCTCACACAGGTTACGCACACATACAGCTTGTCTTTTACCTTCATTGTGCCTTGTACAATATTCAGATGACTCAAAGAAAATGTTGTCATCGATGGCATGAATTTACTCTAAGTCCAATAAAAGAATTGATCTGCTGCCAGCAGGACAGTTGACTGTTAATGTACAGGAGCTGTTGTCAGTTGATGGAATGTTCTGGAAGGGTTCCCTCTCTGGTATAGCTTGCCTGAGGACTGAGACACTCATTTTCTGCTGTGGCTTTGAAACACCTTTTCTGCACTAACACAGTGATCCAGTAGGGTTGTTTAATGTAGACTGGTAGCTGGTTTGAGTGCTAATGTGTGTGTGTCTGTCTTCCTCCTCCTGCCCTGTTGATGGTGCTGTGACAGGCCTATGAGCTGTCCACGCTGACGGGCACTCAGGTGCTGCTGCTGGTCGCCAGCGAGACGGGCCACGTGTACACGTTTGCTACGCGCAAGCTGCAGCCCATGATCACGAGCGAGACGGGCAAGGCCCTCATCCAGACGTGCCTGAACTCCCCGGACTCGCCGCCGCGCTCGGACCCCTCGAGCGACCAGCGCATGAGCGCCACGGGATTCGAGGAGACCGACCTCACCTACCAGGTGTCCGAATCGGACAGCTGCACGGAGAGCAAGGTGAGCGAGAATAAGTTTGAGCCCGACTCTCTTCTTGGAAGCACACATGTAAAACGTATGAATGTGGAAGGGGTACTGTGTGTGTGTGTGTGTGTGTGTGTGTGTGTGTGTGTGTGTCAGTCACTGGAGCGGTGCATCTTTGTTGTCTGGAAGGTGGTGTGCTCTTTGTGCTCGGTTTGCGTGTTCCTCCTGGTCATCAGCTGTGTTGGTCATGTTTGAAAGTCTGTTATTTCGTTTTACTTTAAAGGTCTCATTTGTATGATTTCATGATCAAGTCCACCCACTTCAAAAGGTGTGTGTGTGTGGGGGGTTTTTTTTTTTTTTTCTTCTCCTCCCCTCCAAGATCGAAAAGGAACAGGTGAAGGAATCCAGTGAAAGTGGGGAAATATTTTATGGAAGGGGTGTTAAATGTTTTGCTGTGAATATCCCTGACAAAACAGCTTCCACGGAAAGAACACATGTATACTTGTTTCACTTCCAATATAATAGTATTACATTTGATTTTATACTTAAACCAATTATTTATTCACGTAGCTGATACTTTGCTGCTCCAAAATGACTTACGGTGGTTTACTCTTGTATAGATGACTTCAGGGTAAGTACATTGAGCAGTAGGATGTGGGATTTGATCCCAGGTTGTTTGGGTGCAAGGTGGCAGCTCTTACCACTGCTCTACCCGCTGATGAGAGCGACCGTTAGGATGTATGCATTTTGACTTAAAATGGAAATTTTTCCTGGAAAACTATGAAATCTAGAAGAGCGTCATTCTGCAGGTTAATGTCATATTATGACTTTGCGTATTGAGGAGTGTTTCAGAAACTGCTGAAATGGAAAGGTTTTTTTTTTTTTTCTCCTTGTAGCCATGGAAATGGATTTAGTAATGATGACTTGGATGGGGATATTGTATTATGCTTTATTAATAATGCCTTTAGGGTTGCATTTAGAAAGTGGGCAGTATTCTAATGTAATGGAGTTAAGCCGACGAGCGCAAAGTGACTCGGAAGAGAGTGAAAGGCTGAAGAATATGCGTAGGACCCCTTCGGTTCTTCCTCGCAACTGGGACCTGCGTAATTAAATATTTATTCACAACGGTGGGTCGTGAGCGATGGAACACGGGGGATTCGTCTCGTGGCCATTATATCTCCATGATGGAGCCCATCAGACGGAAACGGTAATTCCCTCTATTCTACTCTGCTTTATTAAAAGCAGTCATGACCCCCCCGCAACCCCATCTACCTTCCCCCGCACACACGCTGCAAAGAGCAGATTGCCGAATAAACGGACAATGACGTCAGGTGTGTGTGTGTGTGTGTGTCTCCTGCCTTCGCTCATTTGTAAACCATTGTTTAGTGTGCCCGTTACACAGGTTGAATGGCACTGAGATGTTAAATTATTTTTTCCAGTGAGCTCTCTTGTGTTGCGAATTTCCTCTTTGCATTATTTCTGATGTGCCTGTCTTGCTGAAGGAGAGGATGTGCTGTAACTTTCCTTTAAATAGGGTTTTCTCCACTTGGAGGTGGTTGACCTTCTCACGCAAGACCCCCTGCTGATGCCTGATGATAAATATGTGAAATGAGGCACCGTTTGTGTTTGCGCTTTCTTGCCGAAAAGGGTATTTTACTCTTTTCGGATGCAATGACCTAACGCCAGTTGCGATGTACTGTTTTTCCGGGAACTGTGTTCCACCCCCAACTCTCACCAAAATGTGGGTGATTGGATGAATTTAGTCACTAAAAGTGACTTGTTACAAAGCTTAATTATTCAGTTAAATGATTAAGTAAGATTAGTCATCAATTCAATGTGTTTTTATAGTGCTCTTCTCACACAGTGACACAGAGCGGTGCTGAGCAAAGGCATAAGGCAAATAACTCCATTGACTGTATAATGGAGTAATAACTTATCAATGCATGTATAAAAGTATAAGTATACCTACTGGCCACAGAGGAAAGGAACAAAACTCACAAGTGGAAGTCAATGGAGAGAGAAAAGGAAAAAAAAAACCTCTCAGGGTCTAAGTGCCAGTGGCTGCCCACCTCTCCTGGACATTTGGCACTGATTAGTAAGTTATGGAATTTTTTTTTTTTGCCAGTAATTTTACATTAAATGTTTGAAGTTAGTATTGCATGTTTTTACATTTTATTATAGCATCATCAGAGGTTTTTAGAACTTAACCAGCGAATAAACTGAGTGACATCTGTATTGCTAAGCATTCATCTTTTTTTTTTATCAATTTTTAAAAAAAAAAAAAACTGAGAAAAAGGGCTCATCTCCTGCCATAAATGCACATCCTGTGTGGGGAAAGTTCTCCACTGCATGGGGGAGTAATGGACAGATGTGCCCACTGCCCTCTTACAGGTGCAAATGGGTCTACGTGTGCTCAGCGCTGCATAATGAATTTCCGTAAATGAATGTCCACTAACTGGCAGAGGAGTATGTTGTAAAACTAGACCTGTGTGTGTGTGTGTGTGTGTGTGTGTGTGTGTGTGTGCGCGCGCGCGCCCGTGTATTATTTGAGTTATTGACATGGAGTACTATCCTTCATACTCTGTATTCACTTTGTGCATATTTGTCACACACTTGGGATTCTCTCCTTCAAAACAATTTTTTAAATTTCCATTTCTTCCTGTACTTACCAGCCAGTTATTTCAGTTTGTTCATTGCTTTCCAGCTCCGTGTGTGTGTGGCTCCGGCAGTCCTGCATGGACATGGTCGAATGGGAGAATCCCGGGACTCTGGAACTAGTTGGGCAATCTTTGCTGACCCTGATTCACCAGATGGAGAAGAGTCCCCTCCTCCCCTCTTTTTTCACTGCTCCTCTGGCCTGGTTAGGGAAAATAAACACACGGGCCGTTCTGCCTGCGAGCGCCCTTACATGCACTGTAGAAATGGGCTGCACATGTTTTGTGACAAGGGTTATATGAGCCACGCTGACGGATCACTACTCGCTGCGGGGATCCTTGGCTGAGGACACGAATGTTGGCTTGCGTGCAGGTGGGGGGGGGGTGTGTGTGTGTGTGTGTGTGTGTGTGTGTGTGTGTGTGTGTGTGTGTGTGTGTGTGTGTGTGTTGTCACCGGTGCATACCCATCCTGGGCGTGCTCAAGCGGTTACTGTGTTTACCGCTAACTCGGACGTCACCGTGAAGACCCCGCCCCGTCCCGCGCTCTTTATTCAGCGGATGCGTGCCCGCACTTGGCGGGCTGCTTTTGATACCACGACTATATATACATGGGTTTCTCGGACGGCGTCAGTCGTCGTGAGCTGGCGCACAAGCGCACGGGGCCCCTTCTCAAGCCCCGCTCATTGATAAAAATGAGTTTCTGCCTCCGTCGCCATATATGGTGCGGTTTCCCGCGCGCACTCCTGCCAGGGGCCGCTCACATTCCTTATAAGCTGCAGCTGTCTGCCTTTGCAGACCTGCACCCTTTCTCCTCCCCCCCCCCACCCCATCTGTGCTCATGGGGGTTTTACATCTAGGCTGTGGAAGGAGGGGGTGGATGTGGAACGGGCCAAATGGAGCGGAAACATTTGCCAGGCATGTTCTCCTGGACATGTCATGCAGAGCGAGGGTGGCCCCCGCCGTTCCTCTCCCTTGAGACGGAGGGGAAGCGGGAGAAGGTCCCTACGGACGTGTACGCGCGCCGTCCCCGTGAATGACCTGGGCTCACGTCGGCGGTGCGCCGCCCGCAAGGGTTAAAGGCGACGTGAATTGGGAGATGTCAATTTTCTTAGACGGGGTGGCGTGGACGTGACTGCAAAGTATGCATTCCTTCTGTTTTTACCCATCCCGGAACTTTAATGTATTTGTATCCCACCTTAGAAGTGTGAACGGAGGCTGGTTTTGTAGCTCAAATTGTTCGTAATTCCATCCGGTCCAGTCGGTAAGAGTTCGGCTATAGGGTTTAATCCATTTATTGATAGGTGTTGGGTTTGTTAAAAACGTCAGGTAATTCTCGGTTCACTTCGTCTGTAAGCCTTTTATTCTGTTTTCAACAGGTCATACAGTGCGAGGGTTCACGTTCCGGTTTACGGGAAATATCGGATGTGAAGCTGGACACTGGATGGGACATATTTTTGTCACCTTTTATAACCTTAAGCAACATTAAAGTTGTCTACTTAAAAACATTTGGAAATAAACATCTCCTCAGCCACCTGTTTACTCTGTTCTGCTCTGTGTGTGTGTGTGTGTGTGTGTGTGTGTGTGTGTGTGTGTGTGTGTGTGTATATATACACACACACACACACACACACCAGTGCTATTTGCCTCATATGCAGCTGGAGGCACAACACATCCGGTCACGAGGAGGCAACTAATTCATCAACACGTTTGTCAGTATTTGGTCACTTTCAGTTTCCAATCAAAAAACCATTATAAATACAAACCTCAGTGCTTTTTTTGTTTTCGCAAAGTCTTCGGTATAGCTACACTAGATAAAATCAGTCGGTTAAGCTCCCTGCCGCAGTGCCATTGGAATTTTGGTGCGTTGGGTGGAGAAACAGGAATTTTTTTTGGCTCTGTGACAAATTTTGGAAAATAAAATGAAGAAAATGTAGTTAAAATGGGAAACATATCTTTGAAGATTAGTGATCCAGATGTTTTGTAAAACAAGTGTACTTTGCGTTCTACAGCTTTTTCTTGTTGCATTAGAGGGTGGCACGGTGACACAGCGAGTAACGCTGCTGTCTCAGTGTCTGGGTGGTGCGAGAGGACGTGAGTTTGAAGCCCGCTCAGTCTGTGTGGGGTTTGCATGTTCTCCCTGTGTCTGTGTGGGTTTCCTCCAGGTGCTCTGGTTTCCTCCCACAGTCCAAAGACATGCTGTTCAGATTCATCATAGTGAGAGTGAGTGTGTTCCACTGATGTATGGATGAGTGACCCAGTGTAAGTAGTGCATCTGGTAGTGTAAGTCACTGCGGTGAATAAGATGTGCGGGCTGATAACACTGCACAGAGTTCATTGGAAGTCACTTTCCAGAAAAGCGTCTGCTAAATAAATGTTAATGTACTCTCAATGGTCTCTTTGCTCCTGTGACGCAATAGCACATCTTCATTTGCTCAGTGGAGTTCCTCTCTCTGTAACCCTTGTGTGTGCAGTGCTTCATCCCATTAGGTAATGGGGTGGCTTGTGATCTGATTTATTTTTGGAAACTGAATGCTATTGTGTCCTGGACTGAGAGGGGAGGAATAAAGTTTTAATTCGAACATTTGAATCACGCAGCCGTTAACGCAGTGTTGCAAAAGCGATTTCGGAAACTTTGAAACGGAACTGTCGTGTTCTCTGGCTCCCTGCTGCCCCGTGTGGTTCGTTTCCAGCATTTGCTCACATTCGTTCGGTGGATGTCTGCTTTTGATTTATCACGGGTGAGTTTGGAGTCTCCGCTCAGCCGTTGCGATGTGCTCTCCATTGGGTCCTCCTTTGTCCACCTCTGAGGTCTATGGCTTTAAAAGTGACAGGCACATGGAAGGGCTCAGTCTTCGGTCATAAATCAGCCTGCTTTGGTAGAAAAAATGCAACACAAGCTTTTCATCGCTGATTGTAGCAGTGGCATTGGGTCAACTGCTGTTGATGTGCCTTGTAACCGCAGGTTTCTGGTGAAGTGTTCTGCCCTCTTACATGTGGTCATTTAGCTGATGCCTTTTTTTTTTTTTAATTTTTTTATAAAGCGACTTAGTGTTTACCTTCTTACAATTATTTACCCATTTATACAGCTGGGTGACTTAACTCAAGCAGTTTAGGGGCAGGACCTTGCTCGAGGGTACTACCGCAGGAGATGGTGTTCGAACCCGCAGCGGCTCTAAGCACTGTGCCCCCTGCTGGAATTTATTCTATGCTGTCAGTGGTGTGCAGGACATACAAGAAGGTGTTCGGCTGCGGCCGCAAGCTCTTGCGTTACGGCTTGTTGCTTGCGGAAGAGATGGAGGCAGAGCCGCGAAAGCGGTCTTCGGAGGAACGTGGGCAGTTCCGTGGCCTTCGCGGCACGGCGTTGGGCCGTCGGTGCCGTGTGGGCTGTCGCGTGGCTGACCAATCTTGCGTGTGCTGGAAATGTCCATGTGGCATTGGCGACTGTTAAGGTTCTCAGTTCACTCCAGCAATGTCTTTAAAGCAGGATTAAAACCCTGGAAGTGTTTCTGCTGCTGCAGCCATGGACACGGGGTGTTTTGTACCGAGTGGAGCACAGCAATGCCTGCAAGCCGCGTGCGCGATACGCTACGGCGCAGCGCCCGTCTGACTCCAGTTTAGCCGGTCGCTCTGCAGTCCCCAATGCCAAGTCACCTACCTGCACTTTTTTTGGTATATTTTGGCCTCCCACCTTGCAGAAACGTACGTACGCGTCTTGGTACGCTCTCCCGTTCCTCGCGTAATGGGGCTAATTTGTTCCATGAAATCACCCTGTTAGGCAGATCGCTGTTGTCAGAGGGTCGGATTACTGCTGTTCTTAGGAAATAATCAGTCCCCTGGGAAAGATGTCAACTAAAATTAAAATATAGTTTTTAAAAAAAAAAAAAAAGGAATTTTATGTGTTGTTATTAATACACACTCGCACTCTACAACCACTTGTCCCGAGTGGGGTTGCGGCAAGCCGGAGCCTAACCAGACAACACGACACAAGGCCGGGGGGGGGGGGGGGCAATCCCCCACAACGCACCTCAAGCAGGACTCGAACCCCAGACCCGCAGCAGGGACCGGTCAAACCCACCATACCACCCTGCCCCCCCCCCGTTATAATAATCCCAAAGTACAATATCACTGATAAAGTAATTATTTGTGCCTTGTTTTTAAAGTTTTATGTTTTTATTAATTCATCAGTTATGAACAACCGTTTATCCAGCGCAGAGTCGCAGAGGTCCGTAGCCTATATTGGGAGTGTAGGGCATGAGATGGAATATACCCTGGCTGGCGACATTTTCATAATGTGGCTCATGAGTGTTTGATGTGAAGAAATAAAGCTCACAGGACCCGTCGCACTGTCCTTTGCTCTGCAATTCACACGCCGCTTCTAGAGGTGCTATGCAGTGTTGGGAACAAATGTTTGATTTTTTTTTAACTTTTTTTTTAACCTCCTGCTACTGTAGTACCTTTGAGCAAGGAACTGGCACTGAATGGATGCAGTAAAAATCACCCTGTTGTATAAATTGGTACATCAGTTGTATGTTGCTTTGGAGATGAGCGTCAACTGAATGCTGTGTATTGAATCAGTATTGAATCTGCTGTTGTCGTTGATGTTTCAGTTAATCAAGGGTTGCGATCGATTCAGGTTGTCATAAGTGTATACAGTAGTCGGCCTGTTATGGAAAAGCACAGTGTTTGTAGAGTAAAAGACATGGTAGGCAGTGTGTAAAATACCTGCTCTGGAAGTGAAATGACCATGTAAGAAGTAAAATTGCTGTTCTGCTAGGTAGTAACCCTGTTTTACAAAATTGATGTGTATTTTTATAAGCCTTCGTAGCGGTTTTTGTTGTCACCCATGTTGTGTCCGAAGTAAACTTTGCAGATGCCGCAAAAGAGAATTCTTTGCAGAACTTGATTTTAGGTTTGTGTCAGATCTGCACTATAGCGTTGACAGTTTTATCGTAAAACTGCTGTGCCAGTTTTGTTTGTCGTGTGGTTTTTTTTTATTATTATTCTGCAGCAGGGCAATCCTTCCCCCCCCCAAGTGGTCTGGAGGTCTGACAGGTGCTGCTCAGCACTGACTCTGTTGGACTGTACTTGGACCCCACTTGTGAAATGCGGCATGAGAGGGGTGCCGTGAGGACAACACGGTGGACTTTTCCACGTGTGTAGGAGAACGTGGATATGGTTTCAGTAATTTATTTATATTTAAACTCAGAAAAGGTCATTACTTAGGAGCTGCATTAAGGCCAACATTAGGCAAACGTGCAGCTTTTGCAAAAGTATCTAACACGCTTGTAACGTCATGATGTTCCGTGTCATGACGCCCCGTCCCGATGGCACGCGCGCTTAGCAATGCGGTCCTGGCTGGTCCTCCGTCTCTACCCAGACCTCACAGCTGTGTCGTGGTCAAAGAATTTTAGTGTGCTGGTGATGCCATATCTCAAACCACACGTGAAGTGGGGAGACAAACCGAGGACCAATAAGCACTGTGATTCGGGCACACGCCTACTGTCTGCAGCGGTTGCCCCGACACTAGGTGGCGCAAATGGACCTGGGCATTTGCGGTCCGTTTTTAGCCTGAGAGGTGGCTTCACTCCATTCGCGCAATCCTTTCAGCACATGAAAAGCTTGTTTTAAGAAATGTGATCTCTGTATTACTGTCCAGTGGTCTGCAGCAGCCTTGTACCTAGGCAACAAATTTTGGCTTCCATTGACAATAGCACAGTCTTGGTAATTGTACGGTTTAAATCTTCTTTTTTTTTTTTTTTTTCCTCTTCCCTCCCCGTGCTGGAAATGGCTACACGGGTTTGCTGTCACCATTCCAGTGCCCAGGATGGGTGGGCAGCCACGGGTACTTGGATCCCTGGAGGTTTATTTTTCCTCCTTTTTCTTTGTTGTGGGAGTTTTATGTTTTCCTTTCCTCGGCTGCCAGCTGGCTTGCTCTGCGGTTAACTTAGTTATAACTGTAATACTGGATCTTTTACAGTAACTTTCCTCAGCGCTCTATAAAAATAACTTAGCATGGAGTCAAAGCTTATAGAGGTTGTTACCATGGAGCTGCTCTTGCTGCCTGTGTGAAAGACAACAGTTGCGTGAAGGTGAGCAGCTCCTAAGTGGGGCGCAGATTGGTCTTGTAGCTAGTCTTGTGGGCTCTCGACCGTTCACGGCGCTCAGACAGGCGGCGGCACTGCACGCCCAACAAGTGAGTGTCGCTCAGATAAAGCAAAGCAACTTGACAGCAATACGTGCTCTTATCACAAGGCTGAGCCCAAACTGGCTCTGTGGGAGGTATCGGCATGGGAGCGAGGGGTGTGAACCCCTGTGATTTGTGGGCCAGGCGGAGAGCTTTTTCGCTGCAGCGATGGGACGGCGTGATGGCCGGTGGCGACGGCGCCTCCCCGAATTGGACTGCCTTGCCTTTTTTAGCCGTCCCAAGCGGAGCTGTGAATTCCGCGCGGCCGGCCAAGTGACGGGCCTTGAAACGAGAGCCAGCGAATGGGACAGCGCTGCCCGCACAATGGAGGCCAGCTGTTCCCCCACACTTTGGGCTTTAACCCCTGAGGGTTTGCCTCAAACTGCCACGCGCAGAACCAGTGCCTGGAGATCGCCGTACCGCTGCACAGAACACTGCCTTGAGCATTTCTGTTTCCACGCGGTCTCTTGCACTTCTCTTCCGGGTCATTGCTCGCTGCTGGCTGATTTCAGTGCAGCTCTGTGCAACAGCATTATGGCCAAGTGATTTCTCTCACCTAGAGGGGAGCACCTTATTAAGTTCCTTACAGTGATTTACACATTTTTATACAGATGTGTAATTTCTACTGTATCAGTTCAGGGTAAATACCTCGCTCAAAGGTACTAGAGCAGGAGGGGAGATTCAAACCTGGGTCCTTTGAGTGCAAGGCTCTGTCCACTACACCGCCTGCTGTACCCTGCTGCAAATATGATCATATAAGATTTTAGAAATGTATTTGGTCAGATTAGGAGTAGCATCTGGAAGGTGTTGCAGTTTGCCTTTGGTCAAACTCCGTCCTCCAGAGTTGTCCTGCTCCCCTCCCATTCTGCGCTCGACCTTGCTGTGGAGGGGGTTAATGTGCCCTCCCGGGGGGTTCGGGTTTCCGTCCAGCTGTCTGCGCGCTTGGCCGAGATGTGCCAGGACCTCTCCCCGTACTACTGCAGGATCCGGCTTGAGGGCGCTCTGCTTCCCGTGGTCCTCCAGCCGTTTGAGGTACGTGCGGCGCGCACGTCGCCCCGTGGAGCAGAGTTCAACGCTCCCAACTGAAAAAATGTGAAATAATACGGTCCATCAAATGCGTAACTTGCACTTAACACGCTGGTGTGGTTTGCCAAGGTGCGGTGAAACGTTCCTGAGAAATGCTTTCTGTGTTCTGTCTTTACACCGAAATTAACAGGGACACCCGTGTCTCTCTCTGTCCAGTGTCTGTGCAAAGGACTCCAACCTGACCATTTGAATCCTGCTTGGTTGCTAGTAATCATTATTTTCTGGGTAATGTAGCGGTTAATACACTAGATTTAGCCAGAAAATAACTAAAGTGACACAACTGAGCTGTCCGTTATCATCATCTCAATGTCAAATACATACGGTCATGTTGTACAGAATAAAAACCCAGGTAAAATGGTCAAGTAACGGCAACAATTGTGCTGAGTAGAAAGCCTGTTGTATAAAGACAGGTTTACGTTTTCTTACATTTACTCATGTAGCTCATGCTTTTCTCTAAAGCGACTTGTGTTAAGATACTTAGTTATTTACCCATTTATACAGCTGAGTAATTTTTCCTGGAGCACTTTAGGGTAAGTACCTTGCTCAAGAGTCCCACAGCCAGAGGCGATTCAAACCTGTGACATTTGGGTCCAAAAGCAACAGCTGTAACCGCTACGCCACAGGCCAACTATAGCGATACAGCTATATAGTCCCTCACATTTTCCTTAAAATGTTGCCCCCTTTTTTTAAATCTGTGTACTTGCTTAGGCCTGTAAGTGTGTGTGTGTGTGTGTGTGTGTGTGTGTGTGTGTGTGTGTGTGTGTGTGTGTGTGTGTGGATATTTGTTGCCATTGATATGACAAGTGTCAGTCCAGGAAGCATGCGATGGAGTGCAGCCATCTCTTGGTACCCCCCCATTGCTGGCACTGTACATGCCACCAAATGGTTGTTCAGCCCTGTGTTGGACCTCCACCCTCCACAAGGGGGCACCACACGCCCCACCTACAGCTGTCGGAAGAAGGTGGACGTGCGGGTGCAGGCAACCTGTGTGTGTCCTGTCTCTGAGTCGTACTTACGCAAGCAGCTCGCAGCAGTGTGTTTTGGAGTGCGGCAGGTTCTTCTTCGCTGTGTTTTGGGGTGTTTCCAGTGGTGGCGAAAGGGTCGCAGACTGGCTCGAGTTCCCATGCGAGGTTTGGGACAGCACGGACAGGGCTGTTGGGAGGGCTGTGCGCTTTATCGGAGGTGGGGGGGGTGGGGGGGGGTGTCTTGCCATACATAGTGTAGACCATATGTGCAATTAAATGTACTTGTTAAGGAACAAGAAAGCTCGGGGGGGAGAAAAAAAAAAACATGTTTACACAAAAGTGTGCTTGTGCATAAATGGTGAGAAGTGTAGCTGTCGTGTTTTGGTTCTAAACCGTGAGCCAATGCTGCTTCAGAGTGCCTGTAAATAGCCCAAAGTGGACAGCACTATATTTGGAGAAAGGACAGCTTTTGGCCACACCACTTGGGGGGGAGGTGTGTGTGTGTGTGTGTGTGTGTGTGTGTGTGGTAGAGAGAGAGGGAGCATTGATCACACCCACCTACACTAACGTGCCTTTGTGTGACGGCGGTACCCATGTGTTTGAGCGTACACACAGGGCCTCAGCCTCTGAAAGAATGCGTTACAGCTTCGACGCTCGCTGTCTGCAGCACACGCACGTGAATGAATAGCTACTTTTGATGTCTTAGCCGCTTTCGTCCATACAGCCAACTTTTGGTGTCGCGACTCGCCTCTTGCGTACCGTCTCCACTCGTACTCCGCAGCGTAACATCATTTTCAGAGCCCCGTTGGCTGACACGTCACAATACGTGTATGTATTTAGGGAGATGACGACTGGTCCAGACTCAACACAATCTTTGTGTAAAGTCACTGTCTGGGTGGACTGTTGTCATGGCAACATGTAACGACGAAAACACTTCTGCACCACATTTGAATGTTGCGTTATTTCTCAATTATCCTCCCGGTGTCTTTGTGAGACTTTTAGAACTGATACCTACAACTTTTTTGTCAACTTTTGTCCTAATACATTTCTGGATCTTCTGCATTTTAAATGAGATAAATTAGGAAAAAGTTTGAATTCATGTTTTTGCAGTAGTTGGAACTGCTGCCTTTGCATCAAAGGACCTGGGTTCAAATCCCATCTCCTGCTCTGTCGTACCCTTGAGTAAGGTACTTATCCTGAGTTGCTCCAGTAATGATTACCGAGCTGCATAAATGGGTAAATCATTGTTGCTTTGGAGAAAAGCGTGAGATAAATGAATAAAGGCCAGTGTACACTGATGGGTTCCTTCTGGGTTTTTCACCAGGCACTTTTGTCAGCTTTACTGCACTCACACACTGTTCTGCCACACAGCAGCACTGCAGTCCCCCCAATTAGACACTGCTCTGTGTGCGTGTGCGTGCATGAGTCGCCAGGTCAAACACACCTGCCTGGTAAAACAGTGCTGGAACCAATTTTCTAGTTCCTTTTTGTTTTTCTCTGTATAGAAAACAGCCTACAGTTTAAAAATAGTTGATGAATTGTGACTGAAAATACTGAGTGATGCAGACTTCTGCCTTTCGTCCCCATAGTTTGTCATTTTTCCCCCCTCAAATATGTGGTCACAATGGCACATGAAATGCTTTTGGAGTTCTGTGTACACACACACACCTCCGCAGAAGCTGTTTCTGGAAATAGAAGGCCCCGTCACCTCTGCAGAGCACCTGCTGTTGTGTGACAGGGTCTCAAACACACACACACACACACAGATGCCACTGCAGGGGTCCATTGGCCTCTCTGCCCTTCAGTTCTGCTTATTTCTCTTCCGGCCTGACGGAACGCTGCCCGTTTAGGGGTCGGCGCACTTCGTGTGGTTTGTCAACCCATTTCTTAAGTGTGCTCGTTTCCCCTCCACCCCTCCTAGGATCCCCAGAAGCCCACCTTCACGGTGGCCAGCCTTCCGGGAACCACGAGCAGCACTCAGCCAGGAGTTGCAGCAGGGAGCGCCGCCACCACCACGTCGGGTGCGGCGCAGGCTGCCGTCGGCGGTCCCTCGTTCCCCATGACCACGTGCTGGCCCATCTCGGCAGGCGCCAACACCAACAGCATGGCCAGCGCTAACGGCACTGTGCTGAAGGCCGCAGGCGGTTCCGGGAGCGTCATGCAGCTGCCCAGCGGCTTCACTCTCATGTCAGGTAAGCATTGGGGAAAGCTCTCCACTGCTGACGTGTTTTTGAGCAATGGGCAGGAAAGGTGTAGTTTATCGAGGGCTTATCGTTATGGCATCCCTTCACCTGCACTCCTATTTCTGCGTGTCAGACGCAGCGCTTTCTCTGCAGTGTCACAGATGCGTTCCTACGAAGCGTCGCACTCCCACGTTATATCGGGAGGGGGGCGGGAGTGGATTTGGCATAGGGCACGTCGAACACAGTGATCACCACCTAGTCAGAATTTTGTAGTGTGTAACGCTTGCCAAACACAAACTATTGTAAGCAAATGATAATGTGCTGGAGTACAATGAATGAGTGTGTAGTTTGAAGACACTTAATTGTTGTATCGCTTTATGAAAATCAGCTTGTTCTTGGGTTATGACCCTTCCTTTCTTTTATAATGTCCTTTTGGGCCACCGGAACTCTCCTTAACACTTGTCCCTTTGGCCTACTCTAATGGAGCAGGTCAGAATTGAACATGAAGTAAAAAGCACGCAGTGCGAAAGTACGTGGCGCTGACTGAGCATCCCACACCTTGAGCTGGCGCAACATTGTGTCATTTCCAAATCGCCCTCGCAACTTTGTGTTATGTAAACTACGTTTCTTCATTTATTCATGGTGGCGTATCCTAATTGTGTAATGAAAACACTTATTACAGCACAACTCACTGTAAAATGGGGCAGCTGATGGTTGGAACCACTGCCTTTGGATCCAAAGGCTGCCAGTTCGAATCCCACCGCCAGCTGTAGTACCCTTGAGTAAGTTTACCCTAAAATTGCTCCAGTAGAATTTCCAACGTGTATAAAAGGGGAAATAGCTGTGAGTAGCTTGACATTAAGTCGCTTTGGAGAAAAGTGTCAGTTAAATGAATAATTGCAATGAGGTGGATACAACATGTGCTCATAATGAGTTGTTGTTTTGTGTAGGATACCTGGGTGTGTTGTCAATTTGCGTACGCTCCTATGAGATATAACCTGATCAGTTGACCCCAAATCAAACCTGCACTCCTGTTTTTGTGGGTTTCGAAAAGGGCAGGCACACTGAGTCACTTTGGTCTTGTTGTGGGGTCTCTCCCCGTAGGGTCTCTCCCCATGGTGTCATTCTCACCCATCTAAGAATTAGAAACACCATTCGCTCTCTGTTTTGTTAATTTCTGACAACTAAAATGTAGCAGTTCATTAGCATGCGTTAATTTCAGTGGAGAAAGGGTAATGAAATGCAAGAATTTGTTCTACATAAAAACAATCTAAATGTTTAAAATGTATACCATAATGGATAAAACTGATCTCATTTTGTATTTAGCAACTTGGAGTGAGCTGTGTGTGCGTGCATGAGGGATTCCCCGGGATCATTATTGGGGAATCCGTGGTTTACTGTGTGAAGCAGTGATCTTAATCTATTGAAGATGATGGTCCAGGAAGGAAGCGGAGAGCAAAAAAAAAAAAACCCTTCAGTTGACCTCCAGTGTGGAGAGGAATGATTGGGAGGAGGAAATGAGGGATGCTACCAAGTGTTACCACATGTGGCTCTTGCTGAGGAGACCTGGGCTGCGTGCTGCCGTACTGAAATTATCATTAGGTCCATATTTTAAGAAAATAAATGGGATCTGCTCTGTTAGTAGAAGCATTGTGGTCCTACATTTGTTTATTCATTTAGCTGATGCTTTTCTCCACAAATGACTCTTGCAATGTTTTATGCTTACAGTTTTTGCCAGGTCCCAATTACTTACCCATTTATACAGCTGGGTAACTTTACTGGCGCAATTCAGGATAAGTACCTTGCTCAAGGGTATTGCAGTTGGAGGTGGGATTTGAACTTGCGACCTTTGGTAGGGATGCTTAGTGTTGGGTGAAGGCAGTGTGCTCCTGGTCCTGCACCTGTAAATAGAGGTGGTGAACAGGTTTTCTGAAGAAGCTCGTTTGGTTGACAGTTTGGATTTGTATTTCTGTGCCCCCATTGCTTTTTCTTTAATTTTCATTCATCTTTCCTTCTCACTGTCTCATTGAGTCACTTATTCTACTTGTCTGACAACAGGACAGATTGTTTCCTGTTAAGTTTAAAAATGAATTAAAATGAGTTCCAAGTTAAAAGGATTACTCTGTGTTCATGCAATTATGGGCTGTTGCATTTTAATGTGTTGGAATATTGTCTTAAAGAGAAAATCAGTGTATTCATAGTTGCATTGAAATTGTCACTTTTTTCCTTTTTGTACAAGTTAATGTATTCATTTTTTTAAATTATTCTTAACTAATTTGTGGTCTGTATTGGTATAATTCTTTATATACAGAGGATCCTAGTGATGAATTCTCTCTTGCCAGGTAAAATTATAATAGTCAGGTCTGAATGACAACTGTTTCATACTTATCCAGACATGGACAATGGAAATTGATTGCGCTTGAGAACCGTTATTTTCCATTGCTAATATTTACTTGCAATTGTGATAGTGACCCAGTGTGTGTTTGATTAAAGAAAGACATCTAACCACTACACTTCCAGCTGTTCCAGTTAAATTGTAATTAAATTAGATAGAGCTACATAAAGTAATAAAAACAAGACAAATACAGGACCACAGTAATATAGCTCAATCACTGTCGATAGCTGCTTGTCCAGTGCAGGGTTGGCGCAGTTTGAAGCCTTTATAACATATCAATACACATAAATTAAGCTCATGATCTTAATTCATCATCACGATCCGAATTGATGTTCACTCGGATCTGCCCACTAGTAATTATAAGTAAACTAATAACGTTAGACTAAAGGTGCTATAGGCTTCCCTTGTTTCGCAGCCATAATTTTGTTCCTGAAGATCTGCTCGTAGATCGAACTCTCTGAAAAAAAACTCTTCACTGTTTTTCATTTAAATGGAGGGGGGGGGAAAAAAGGGATAATTCATTCCTCATCCACAGGATCCACCTGTTTTACTGTCAAGGTAGTAGCATGTGGTACAATGCGGTACGTGTGTGTCAGCACCGAAAGCAACAGCCAGGAGTTTGCGGTTTGCGGCAAGGCAGTACGTGTTTGTCTAGATGGCATTCAGCTGGTCCATCCCAGTTCCCACTGCCTGGACATCTGGTACACACTTACATACCAGACCAGCACAATTCCTGGTTCATTCTTTAAACACAGAAAAAATGTAATCGGCTAAGTCGGCAATATCAAAATTGCAACTGACACGTTTACCTCCAAACGACTTGGTTGTGCAACTGTGCTTGAACATTAAAGTTATGTCAAGACACACATTCTCACACATTGGGGAAGGGAGGGTGGTGGATTCAAGCAAAGTTTGTTTGGACCTACGAGAAACCAATGGAAGGGATGGCGGAGCGCTAAGGGAGCCCAAAATCTCAGCAGTCGGAGGAAACGAGCTGCGGTGTGTGTGTGTGTGTGTGTGTGTGTGTGTGTGTGAACCTTCCTTCCGTGACAGATGCAAAGCCAGTGTGTGACGAGGCAGGCGGTCTAACACTTGTTCACGATTGCCTATATGTCAGAATTGTTTTTCCTTCTTGTATACCCTCTCATCATTCATAGTACTGTTAAGGTTTTATTTTTTCTCTCGTATTCTATCCTGTTGTATTCTGGGCGGCACAGTGGCACAGCGGGTCCCTCGCAGCTCCTGGTCTGTGAGATCGAATATGGGCTTCTACATTATTGTAATGTGCTTTCAGAAGCTGCTTTTAAATGCAGTATATAAATAAAGAATATCATTATAGCGCTGAACCAGGCAATTCTCGTAATTACTGTAATCGCTCTCCGCTGACTTATTTACAAGGTATCATTTGCGATAGAATAAATCAAGTTAGACGTACTCTTTTGTAGTTTTTTTTTGGAATTCTCTTTCACATTTTTTAGAGGAGAAAAGTCCTCTTAGCAAATGTGCGGGAGAATTCATGAATCGTGGGGAGAAATAACTGTCTGGTGGAAGGCCATCGAGGCGCACGTTTTGTATTGAAGTGTGTGTCCTCGTAACGCATGTCTTAGAACAATTGACAGCTCATTATGCAAATTTTTGGGTACAAACAACATTTGTGCTTAACTCCAAATTCTCATAAGCAGCCTGCATTATATGAAAGATTTAGGCAGAATGGAGGGGGAAACGGTACACACAAAAATTACAAATACATCCACAAACAAACAGCAGAAGGTTAAAATGACACAGGTGTGATCACAAAGCACTGAGATATTTTAGAAAATTTCTTCTTCCTTCATCTGCGTATTTGCAGAGGGAACTTCAGGTATAGACCGTAAGTATGGAAGTGTACTCAAACTATCTTCCGTAACTCAATCAAAAAAATGATTTGGGTTGCGGTTTAACAAATCGATAGAGTGGGACAAATCAAACATTCTGTTAAAGGTTTGTTGAATGGTTCAGTGAACCCCATTCCAGTAAGACTGGACTTCTTATTCCTAGAATAAAGGTATTAGTGCTAGGAACATTTAACTTGGTGCTAACAGCTTAAGAGCATGTATGCAGAATGCCATTTGTTAGTTCATAGACTTCATAAAATTGGAATTACTCGGTGCATAACTGTTCGGAAATAAAAAGGCCTTTTGAGCATACAATTCATCTGTCACAATACAAGGAAATTCTTAAACACAGTCCTCCCCAGAGTTCTTGAACCTAAATAATCTAGGTTGTCAGTTAAGGTGGGATGAAACGCAATACAAAATATTGATTGGTTTCAAGAACAGCCACTTAAAACCATTCAGTGTGAATAAATGAATGACTGATGGCTGACAGCAGCCAATGAAATCCACACGTCATGTGGCAGAAAGACTTGATTCCCTTTAAGACTAAAACATAAAATATGTAAATATTTAAAAGGTCAATGATAAATGCATATATTCTTGAGGAAAAGTATTAAGGCCAGAAATTGCCTTTTTCCTTTTTTGCTAAAATTTACTTTAGTAGAATTATTGTAATGTTATTACTAACCTCCTTTTTACAATATATTATCTAAATACCTATATTTTTCTGGATATAACTTCCTCTTGGGGTTTCTGCAGATCAAGTCTGTGTAGAGCTCAGTTACATTTTTCTGTCTTGCACTTTGTGCCTTTGTGACCTAGAGACGGCACATCCTGCGTACGGCAGTGATTTGTAGGCGCCAAGGAATTTCCAACTTTCCAGTGCAAGTTGAGTCAACTATGAAGTATGACAGTATGTTTGTTATTTGTTAAGATGCAGTTATGCAACAAATTATCATTGGTTTAGGGACCCGTGAAATGGCACCGATTGGGAACCACATTGGCCTGTTCTCTGGCTACTTATCTGGCTCTGTGAGCACTTTTCAGGGAGTCGACACGTGCTGCCGACGTCTCTAGCGTTCGACATTACTGTAACTACAGCATCCGTGAGACACGGAAAGGCGCGCCTCGTGTCGTCGTCATAGCAACCTGTGTCACACTGCATAGTGTGTAGCGCAGGGTGGCTGTGTGGGTTTTTGCATGCCCTGCTCCCACATTTTTGAAGATGTACGCAGATTAAATCCAACACATGCTTCAGTACTTAGCAAGAGAGCCTGCTTGGGGTAGAAATGGTTGGCATCATGGTAGCCATGGGTGTAGAGCTTGTGACAGTGCAGGTTCTATGCACGCACACAGTTCTGAAGCGCAGGGGCTGGCCTGACTTTGTGTGTGTGTGTGTCCCGCAGGCACACCTCTTCCTCCTGGCACACCCACCATTCCTCTGAGCCAGCTGCAACCACACTCGCTGGCCATCCAAGGTCAGCAGGCTCAGACCATCACCACTGCTGCCCAGACGCAGCAGGGCCATCAGGCCGTCTTCCGCTTCCCCGCCGCCGTCTCGCTCGCAGGTCGGTGTCTGTGTGCGGGTGGGGCTCGCTGTGCGGATCTACTTTGGGGTGGGCTCCAGCAGGGCAGCTTTTTGTCTAGGTGGGAGCGGGTGCTTATGCCACGATCTGCTTCTGGGGCTTTGTCGGAGCGAGCCTTGCAGGTGGTGTCGTATCCCACGTCAGGCAGAATAGACACATGTCACATGTCACAGCATGTTGAGTCATGGCTGTGTCAGCCTGATGTTTCGAGAGGTGACGTGCCTTGAAAGTGAAAGAGGAACATCAGACCATGAAAGAATGCACTGAGTGAAACCTGTGCTGGGTGAGACGAGGAGAGGGTCGGTACAACCCTGTAGAGGAGACCTCACAGTGCATGTTGGCGAGGGAAGGAAATGAATTGAGAGAGCTGTAAGGCAGAACTTAATTCGTTCTCTAATGAAGGTAGTCTGTCTTTGACCTTGTAGACACATTAATTCAGCCTGTCCCCATTCCTCTAGAACAGGGGTGTTTAGCCGTGGACCTGGTGGGTCGTGTTTCTTCTTTAGCCTCTTTGTTAACCAGGATCATTGGAAGTAGTCAATTGGAACCGGTGTTTCTCTGTCCGGCTTCAAGGGACAATTCCCAGACATCCTCCTGTGGGACAGGGGTGTCCATATGTGGGGTGTTTTTTAAATAAACCAAGGGCCATAATTGTTAGTTTGAACTTGTTGGAGGGCGACACGTAGAAATCATAAGTTTCTAATTTGAGAAATTATATAGGTGTGTGTGTGACAGTATTATCATGTGATCCAATAGAAATGAAGTATATTAATTCAGCTAGTTGTGAGAGTGGCAGGTACCAGCTGGGTGTGCAGATGAGCCGTGGGGGGTGTAAAGAGATGGAAGGAGTGCCTGCGTGGACAACACAAGAGGTGCAACATGTCATGTTCCATGCATTTCATAGGCGGAGCTGTGCCGCAGCCCCTCCAGGCCATCCAGGTGCACCCCGGCACACAGCAGAGCGCCCCCGTCAGCACGTCCGACAGCACCGCGGAGTTGTCCCAGGCCTCCAGCAGCTCCACAGGTGAGCACGTGCAGCCGCCCTCTCCTTGGTGACCCTGTCAAAAGTGACAGCCCCTTTTTAGGAATTAAGTTTTTTAATCCATCTTTATGAATCTTTTTTTCTTCTCCCATAAGCATACCAAGAATATAATTGGACTAATTATTCAAAATAGTGTTTATAATAGAATAGCTAAAAAGGCAAAAAATGTGCATTGTATACAAATGTATCGTATTGATGTTTGCTTGCATTTTCACCAGTGTGTCACTGACACGCCACACTGTGGAGGGAACATGAAGCGCACTTTCTTTTTCTTCTCTCTGTTGTCTGTCTTTTCGCACACTCCAACTCTATTTCCTGCCTGAAATGAAATAAACATACCAATGCAGTAGCCATAAGTGTGGCTTTGGTGTATCCTCCCCTCCTTCCACTTTTTATCCTTTTCCCCACTGCCACTGTACAGTTTTGAGATTGGGTTCAGATCCATGCTAAGGTTTTAAATCTGCTCTGTATGTATCAGCAATTGTTTCCAAGTGTCTCTTTACTGGTGGGCTCACACTCCTGGGCACTGTTCCTCTCTTCTTATGTGTATACTTTAAAGATGTTGTCCATTCCCACTTACTGTAGTGATTATTGTTGATGTTTTTGTGGTGATGCACCTGCAATTTGGATACGGACCTCTTTTGAACCCCGGTAGTGGTTTTGCGTTGCTTCACAAACTCGCGTATTAGTAACTTCGTCGTGTTTAATGTCAGCCTTTTTTTTTCCTTTTTTTTTCCTTTTTTTCAGCTGGTCGACATTGGTAGTTGACGTTCAGCTTATTGACTTGAAAGAATTGTTGCTCTCCTAAGCGTGATTTCATTCAAAGTGAGTTTCATGTGATGTTTTTGTTATTTAGTCCACCCCCAGAACATGATTGATTTTTAGGCAGCATTGTGGTTGAAAAAAGAGCAGTGTTTTTGAATAACAATACAAATTTACATATGTAATGGGGGGATTCACCCATAGTGTGATGTGGAAGCTTCAAATGTGACACTTGTTTCTATAGCAACAAGCAGTACTTTTTCTTTCTCTCTGTTTTTGGACCTGGGATTAACTGTGGAAACTCCACACCATGAAGTGACTGAGTTTTAAGTGAAATAATTTGTTGCGCTACGTCTCTGACCTGTAGGAGGAAACACTTGGGGAACACGTGGATACCAAGTAAACTCCACGTAGACTGAGCCTTGCTTGAACCCATGGTGCGAGAGTTGAGGCACCAGTGCTGCCGGTGCTGTACCACCAGGCTGTCCCCCAAATTGTCCATATCATTTACCCAAATATGTACTACTTTTAAAATAACCGGCTGGGTGGTACTATGTTTCTCGTGGAAATGTTACATGAAAAGGTTCCAACCCCTGATGACCAGATAATGTCCCATTTTTATTTTAACACCCACTAACCTTGAGCTAGAAGTGTGTTTAATGTAGTGGAGCGGTTCGAGCTGCTGTCCTTGGCCCCGAAGGATCTGGGTTTGAGTCACTGTTGTTGCTATAGATTTAAATTGGGGGCTGCTGCCAGTCTGTTGGTGAGCTCTTTCCAACCTGTTAGCATCATTTTCATTATAACTGCTTCATAACCTGGGCCTTGACAAGGACAAACTGGGATTGTTTGGCCAGAGTGGAGTCCCACGATGCCATTGCGATGCGAAGGATGTTTTGAGCTTCATCAAAGAATTCGGCCATTGTGGAACGACACGTCGTCGACGTTTGACGCACCTCTCGCATGCCTTGGTTACAGTGAGTCTCCCGGCAACCATCGTCACGTCATCGGTGCCCACGTCCATGGCGGGCCACATGATGTACCCCAGTCCGCACGCGGTGATGTACGCCCCCACGCCTACGCTGGCTGACGGTGGCCTGGCTGTGCTCAACGCCTTCCCCCAGGCAGGCCCCGGCATGCAGGTGTCGCACACACAGCCTCCGGACACAGGTGAGCATTTCTCCACAGACGACCGCTGAAAGCAGCTGGTTTTGTCAAAAAAAATTAAGTGGCCTCATCTTGCCTCTTTAGGTACTTTCTTATTGGAGCCTCTTTGTAAGGATTCTTCTCGTCACATGATGCCCTGATGGCCTCACTTTGCTTCCAGTTTATAAGGATATTTCAGACCTGGACATTCTCTTATTTTTATCTTTTTGATATGTTCAGAAAGAGGAGGGGTACAAAATCTGACCGGACAGGTTAAAATGTAACGTGTGCCTGTCCTATGGACAACCACACAGGAATATTGACTGTGGATCCCTATGTTTGGAAACGCACCAGCCGGATCAGGGCCGCCTCTAATTCGGGAGCCGTCTAGCTTCAGCGGGACTCGCTCTCACTCAGTACCTCCTTTAGTTCCACGAATTGCAATAACTTCCTAGTAACTCGACTCGGTTGCTGTGGAATGCAGCGAGTCGCTTGTCCCTGTGAGAACTGCCTCGTAGTCCAACCAGTGAAAGACGTTGAATACGTATCCCGTGTGCGTCAGGCCTACTCGCTGTGCGCGTTCCCCTCTCCCGCGCTTGCATCGTGGGTATCGGTCTAACAGCCATCTCTGCTGTGTTGTCTCCTCAGGTGCCATTCCTCAGGTGTTCCTCACGGCCCCCTCCGGAGCGGTGCAGATCCCCGTCTCGGCGGTGCAGCTACACCCTGTACGCAGCGTGTCGTCACAAACGCAAAACCCACAGTCGCCGGTTTGATGGACCGGTCGGCTGGGTCCTGCATGCTCTCTGTGTCTGACCTCCAGGTCATACTGTCCCATCGCTGACTTGTCCTTCATACTTAGTGTGTTGCTTTAGAAAAGTATTCTCGAGAGGTTCGCACAGTTTAACCCACGTGGTCCTGTCTCGCAGATGGTGATCGGCCAGCAGACCGGAGGCAGCAGTACCAACCTCACGGAGCTACAGGTGGTCAACCTGGACGCCCCCCACGGCGGCAAGAGTGACTGACAGTGGTTGGGCTCCCCAGGAAACACCCAGGGAACGCAGATGGCACGTGGATAGACTGCCAGCCCTATTTATTGATGCCTTGTCACAGCCTTTTTGTACATATCATTGGAGTTTGTGTGTGTATGTGTGTGTATCAGTGAGAGCACAGAGGAGAGGGGGTGCCCTTATGGCTCTCCATCTCATGGAGGTGTTCCACACTTGAGAATGTCTTTGTGTGTTTCAATATTGCAATGTTTTGTGTGACATGCACACACACCACAGTTGCCACGGCTTCAACTTTTAGCCAAAGAGACCTTCATGTGTATAATACGTGCGCGTATGTGTTAATAAGAATGGGAATCGGTTGAGTATGGAAACATTCATGTGCTTTTTAAGCACAGAGTTCATATTAATGCTGTTTGTGCATTGGCATGTGGCTTTTTTAAAAATCTTTCTATGTGAGTGAAAGTGAAATGAAGTTCATAATATGGAACATGTATGCAAACTAATGTAACAAATGACATGTTAATATGTATACATTCATGGGGAAGGAGGGCCAGGACAAATCTGAGTTTTTTGTTTTGTTTTGTTTTTTGTTTCCCCCCCTCCTCTTCACAAACTTGGACTACTGCTAGTTTGGGATGGTCCCCTCCTGTGTGAGCATCTATGCGTTCTGCTGGCAATGTGGTTGAAGTGGTGTATACAAGTGTCACTGCACAGTTGGTCATGGGGTGGATGTGACAGTACTGATTAGCAAATGACGGGAAATTTGTTCAGTGGGGTTTTTTTGGGTCCCGACTGAGTGTGTACAGCCATGACTCTGTGTGCTAGAACAGTAGTATCTTGCCAAGTGACAGACTGACGACTGACCGTACGTGGAACTGGGCATTCGCTCTCCGGGGCCTTCCAAATACTACAGCGTACTACGTTAACACACCAACTGCATCGGTACTTTGACTGGAGGAAGCAAACGTGTGTTTGCGTAGGAATGAATACATTCTGCCCAGAGCTGTCGTACGTGTATTCCGGAAATTCATCTAGAAATCGGAGTTCAAAATGTGCGTGGAGTCACACATTGCCATTTGGATAAGTTGACAAGTCATTGATTCTGTTCCCTTAAATATGTTTCTTGACAGGAAGTGGTTTGTTTGGGCGATTTTTCCCAAACTGCTGTATTGGGAAGTCTTCTGGTTGATACTGATAGAGGGTGCAGTACACACGTTGTAAGAAGTGTGTCCGGTACATCTAACCCCTGGTGAGGGGACACACACACACACACACACACACACACACACACACACACAGTGATTTTACGCCACAGAGCTGCAGCCAGGCTGCCTAAAAACACACGAGAACTTTTGGTCAGTACTGTTGGACCGAACGTTACAGCAGACCACCAGGAGGATGGAGAACGTCCGTCACAGACCCGCTTGGAAGGAGCCACCTTGAATATACGCTGTGGGCCTTGTCCCTGTACTTTGTATTTTACTGAAGAGTTTAGTGCAGTTGGGTAACTAACTACTGACCTTCGTATCCCCGTCCTGAACCGAAACCACATGTTAATGTTGCATATTGGTTTATGACACTGAACACACCCTTTGTGTATCAGAACTCTTGGCGCCTCTTTGCGGCTGAAATATTACCCCCAGTGAGTACATTCTACCTTGTCCCGCCGACGTTCCCCTTTAGAAGGGAGGAGCTCCTTGTCACGGAGGCTGACGGTAGTGGAATGCGTGTTTGCCTCCCAGTGAGCTGTTCAAGCACAAGATGGTTCATTTCTGAACTGTCAAGTGAAGCATTCTCCTCTTCCCGCCTTTCAACTTCTGGTTCCCGAGAGACGAGACGTTTTGGTACTTTCACTGCTGTAGAGATTCTCTGGGTAAATTCTGATTTACTCCCTTGCTGCCATTTTCCTGCTTACTATGAAAAGTTACTTGTATCAAATTTCATATATGCAATAATGTACTGATGGATTTCTGATGTCAGCACCACGTTTGGCTTTAAGGGGATTCAGCCTTAAGCGTCAAACGTTGAGGGATTGCAAACTATGGATTGACTCGAACCCCTCTCCCTGCTGTAAAGCTGTTGCATTCATTTCCATGCCTGTGTAACGCATTGGACTTGCAACTCGGTTCAGGCTCATGGAAAAAGGACTGAAGCGCTGAGACGGCGCTCGCGAGCACTTCGGCTGTCGGCACCGGGACGCCCCCCACGGGCAGCACTGGAGCGAACCGCCTGGAATGTAAACCACTGCTTCTGAATGTACCTGCACTGAGAGGGTCGCAAGGGCATCCTAGCAGCCACACAGTGCCATTTTTAATTTCTACAGCGTCAATGCCTCTATCATTTAATTTCAGGTACAATAACTGTAGGAGGAACAGTCTGTGTACAAATGTTCGTTCTAGTTTTTCTATTCTGGGGACCCAGATTTAAAAGAAGAAAAGGCCTTGAAATCAAAATGTTATTTTAAAAATATTTTTATATCTTGAATTTGGTGTGTCTGCATATGAAGGGGGCAGGGCTGGGGATACTGTACATACCCTTTGTGTTTTACTCTTTCTTTTTCCCAGCTGTGTGTGAGGGTGTGGAATGCAGGCTTGGCCGCTTCAACGGTCTCCTTTCATTTGTTGTGGCTTGTACCTTGGATGCTTTACACCATGTGTAAGCATTACAGAGAAGGATTTCGTTTTTTCTGTCTTAAAAATTCAGCGGAAGTTTAAAATCTGTTCATCGGCAGAATTTGGTTATTTTAAGGCCTGAGGATTTTGTTCAAGCCCCCCCCCCCCCCCCCCCCCCCCCACATTATAAGCAGATACACCACAAACCTTGACAATTTGAAATGGAATGTACACCATATGTCTTGTTATATGTGGTAACATAAGGAAAAAGTATTTTGTACTTTTGTTTTTACAAACTTCCAGAGATTGTCTGAGGAGTTGATGTATGTAACACGGTAACTCTGTACAGAGATTTTTTTTTTTTTTTTTTTTTTTTTTTAAATAAAAGTGTTAAATGTGAAGCACTTGTCTCCTCTTGGTTTGTGAGCCTTGTGTGTTGTAAGTTTTCTCTTTGGAAATGATCATATGTGGAGGAACCACTTTACTGCACATTTGCTGCACTGGTAAGGCCACCGTTGTACTGGATTGCATATGAATGAAAACATTTAACACTTTTGTTTCATTTTCTGTAGAAAATACATTCCTGAGGAGCAAAGGTGGGTAAAGCAGCAGAAAAAAATATGCAAGCAATGAAGTTACTTTGAGTCACATGAAGTGTTTTCAATGTTCTTAAGCACTAGTGTGTTAACAGGCCCACACTCACTTTGAACTCATGGGGAAAATGGCGGGAAAATTTTCAAGTACAAAATCCTCCTGACATGTAGGGAGGGAGTTGTACGTCGTTATACACTGCTCTGTTTGACTTTTAAGTTTGAGCAGCATATCAAGTTTGGACACGTTATTTCAATGTATATCCACGGTGTTACGGCTGTTGATTATTTACTACTGTGTGGCGGCACGGTGTGTGTGTTTTAATATGTATGATTTCAGCGTAATTCCGAACATCGTAGACTGTCGAACAGTCCTCCTCTCCCCTAGGGGTCACTGCTACTCAATACATTGGGGCCTGGACGCTGGAAGGAGATGGAGCTCAGTGATCGTGGCGTCGCATGTTTAATACGTCAGCAAGGCAGCGCACGCGTCTTTGGATTCTCGCCGGTGGCTTGTAGCGGTAGCTTCTGCTCAGCTCCCAGTACCTCGGGTTCTTGCGATTCTCTACGCGATAGCTATGGCGGCGGCCACGGTACCGGTGAAAAAGCGTCTCCTGAAGGATGAAGATATGACCAAAGTAGAGTTTGAGACCAGCGAGGAGGTGGACGTTACCCCTACGTTCGACACAATGGGCCTGCGAGAGGACCTGCTCCGCGGGATCTACGCGTACGGTGAGGCCGCGGTCCGGCAGCGCGCAGCAGGCCGCAAATGGCGGAGTTTAGCGGAGCGCAGAATGATTCGCGGACGGAGCTTCGTCCAGGGCGTTTGCGGGCCTCGTCTAGCTGTATTAACACGAGATGTTAAAATTACTATAGAGTAACTTCAACATTGCCGAACTGGCGGACGAATACTTAGTTATATTCAGGTTGACGACTGAGCTCGTCGACTTCTGTTAATATCTGCCGTGGCTTTTTTTTACCCCTGAAGTAAACACTGACTTACAGACGGCCGGCGTTGGCGTTGTGTTGCGTTGTTCGCGTTTTCGACTCGAGGACGTAGAAGCCTGCTGTGTGGTATCGAATCGGTCCATTACTCTTAGTTTACCTTGTGTCGGTCTGTAGTGCACAGGAACCCGTCTTGTTTCGAATGATCATCATGTTCATATGATAACACGAGCGCCGGACACGTACGGTTGCTGCTGCTGCTGCTCGTATTATTATTTCCGAGAATTTAAATAAATGCGTCCAGGTGATGTATTTGATACATAATTTAATTTTCTGCTACACCTGATCCTCCAGGCTTTGAGAAACCGTCTGCAATCCAGCAGAGAGCCATTAAACAGATCATCAAGGGCAGGGATGTGATCGCACAGTAAGTAAACAGCACTGCATTTCTCTTTATTCCACAGTCCCCTAGTCTTTAAAAAGTATGTTTTTTTTAAAAAAAAAAAAAACAAAAAAAAACTCATGTTCCCCGATGTGGACTCAGGCTTACTTTTGTACCATTTTCTTCACCTGGGAGGCTTTTTCCACCTCTTTGTTGTTGTTTTTCTCAGTTCACTAGTAAAGTGCCTTCTGCTCACTGTCTCATTCATTGCTTTGTTTTAGTGTCACTTTGTGTGTCAGCCATGTGTGGTCAGTTGTTTAGAGGTTTGTGTCGATTTGATCAGAAAAGCATTGTCAATGCCATTGAATAAAAACACATTGAACTGATTGTTTATTCCAGGTCTCAGTCTGGCACAGGGAAGACTGCCACCTTCTGTATCTCAGTGCTCCAGTGCTTGGATATCCAGGTAGTAACTCATTTTAAATTATTATTTTTTTATGTCTTAGTTTAGTAAATAATAAAAAAATGGAAAGTGATTATTTGAAAAAATAATGTAAAAAAAAGAAGAAAGCAGTAGAGCTAGCCCAGCCTTGAAACATAGATGGTAGGTAACTTTAAATGTACAAATGTAAATGTATAAATGGCTCATTTGTTGCTTGGTAGACAAACTTTGTACTTATTTAATGTGATAAAATTTGCACTTAAAATATGTTGTAGGTTCGAGAAACCCAAGCTCTTATTTTGGCACCAACCAGAGAATTGGCTGGTCAAATCCAGAAGGTATGTCTTTCCAGCTTGTGCAGCATTTGATTCCTAAATGGGCACAATGAGAGCACAGTTTTTGTCGACTCCTTGTAACTTCTGTACTGCCTCTCCCACATTCATTACTCGTTTGCATTTTGGGACTTTTTTTTGTCCGCCCATCAGGTACTCCTGGCTTTGGGTGACTTCATGAATGTCCAGTGCCATTCCTGCATTGGAGGGACAAATGTAGGAGAAGATATCAGGAAGCTGGATTATGGTCAGCATGTCGTGGCTGGTACTCCAGGTCGTGTGTTTGGTGAGGATTTTGCCAACAGCTCTTGCCTTAATCCTTGTACTGAGTGGAACCTTTCTTTTAAGGTTCAGAGCTGAAACTGTGCGATTTCCACGAAGCAGGTGTATCCAACTTGTTTCCCCTCAGACATGATCCGTAGACGCAGTTTGAGGACCCGGGCTATCAAGATGCTTGTTCTGGATGAGGCGGATGAAATGTTGAACAAAGGTAAGATACTTTGTTGTTTGAAGGTTGGCCCACACTGAGGGAAATTCCAGATGGTTCTTGTTTGCAAGTAAAATGAATTTTCCAGAGTGGCTTTTTGTAAATGGCTTCCCTTTACCAGGTTTCAAGGAGCAGATCTACGATGTGTACAGGTACCTGCCTCCTGCTACACAGGTGGTTCTCATCAGCGCTACCCTGCCCCACGAGATCCTGGAGATGACCAACAAGTTCATGACAGACCCCATCCGCATCCTGGTGAAGCGGTAAGGACTGCTGCAGGTTTCATTAGTGGCGCTACGGTAAATGAAATTTGTTTTGGCCGAGGGTGATGCTGAATGTCGAACACGTGCTTGCAGCGATGAGTTGACGCTTGAGGGCATCAAGCAGTTCTTTGTGGCTGTGGAGAGGGAGGAATGGAAGTTTGACACACTGTGCGACCTGTACGACACGCTCACCATCACACAGGCCGTCATCTTCTGCAACACCAAGAGGAAGGTTGGTCTTTGGTCTCCTTGGTTTAACATGTTCATTTGGAATTTGGTGTGATGTTGATCTGTATGTGAAACCCTACACGTGTGGTGCAGCTCTATTGGGCTACAGCTTGTTCTCCCCCAGTAACTGCTTTCTAACTCTACTCTGTGTGTGCGTGTGTGGTGTATTGCCTTGTACCGTGGAGGTTTCCTGGTCAAAGCCCACCTCTGGCTGTACAGCCTTTGCGCCAGGTTCTTGCCTTCAGTAAAGGTGCTAATGGTACAAAACGTAAGCTGACTTGGACAAAGGTATCAGCTATTTAACAATTAATAATATTGTCACACGTCTCCCTTTTCTCTCCAGCACAGCATAGAAGCTAAATATAAACACATGACCTTTATAGTATAGTCTGTATGAGGAGGCAGCGGTGACGTCTCCATTGGAATGTGACCCAAAGGCGATCACTAGTAGTAGATCACTGGGCTATTTGGTGGAACCCCAGTTATAATTTTGAATTTCTAACACCTGACAGCATAATGTATGAAAAGAAAGTTGGGTTTCATAAGAGCAGTCAAATCCTTTCCAGTTAGGTCTGAGGGAAAATCCAAAAATGTTAGAAGTAGCAATGTTCCCGGAAGCATTTTTTTTTATGTCCTGACACAAGTCCTCGAGGCTTGAGAAGGTGGTGAGGATTGCGATGCTCATGCCTGAAGTGTTTTCTTTTGGTCTGCAGGTGGACTGGCTGACGGAGAAAATGAGGGAAGCCAACTTCACTGTGTCCTCCATGCATGGAGACATGCCCCAGAAGGAGAGGGATTCCATCATGAAGGAATTCAGATCTGGAGCCAGGTGTGCAAGGAGTGGGGAGGATATAGGAGGATATATTCCTGATTCCTCCCCAGTGTTGTTAATTGTAATGTAATTCTAACAGTGTAATGCATATTGTAAAGTTGCGTGTGAGTATAGCTTGTTTATGTGAAATGCCTACTTCGGCAGCTCAATGCCTCAGGATCAGTGAGAGAGATTTGCATTGAAATGCAAATAGCACTCAAACTGTCTTCAGAGGATACCGTGGAAAGGAATCCTTTGGCCATGTTATACTTTATTTGAGCTGCGTTTGTCACTTCATGCTGGTGACACGGTGTCTCTCCTACAGCCGTGTGCTCATCTCCACAGACGTGTGGGCCAGAGGCCTGGATGTCCCACAGGTGTCCCTCATCATCAACTACGACCTGCCCAATAACCGCGAGTTGTACATTCACAGGTATCCCTTTGCACCCATGTGTCATGGCAGGTTTCAAGACAGTTTATATCGCTCCTTGTCTTCATCTGGCACTTCACATCCCCATGGCAATATGACGGCTGTTGCTTTAGGCAACACGGTGCTTAAGTTAGAGGAGCTTTTCTAACGGCTCATTTACACCTGTGTTCTTGGGCTGGAAATCACTTTGGCTTTTAGTGAAATCTTTTCTCAGGGAATTTTTAATAACCGCAGGACATTAACTTTGACCCCCTCTCCTCACAGAATTGGCCGATCAGGTCGCTATGGACGCAAGGGTGTTGCCATCAACTTTGTGAAGAATGATGACATTCGCATCCTTCGTGACATTGAACAGTACTACTCCACACAAATAGATGAAATGCCAATGAATGGTAATTTCATGTTTAAATGTACTCATTCAGCACAGTCTTCTCTCCAAAGATACTTGGAACTCTGTGGACACATTAAGTGGTTCAAGCACATTAACATTCAGGCAGACCACTGTAAAAAGTTTATCCAAGTTTATCTACCATTATTCTTACAGTACTATTGATAATAAATGCTTTTACCAGGTTCTTTCTAAATTAAACAATTGTACTCTACTAGTGAAAACAGTATATTACATTTAAAATTGTCATATATTAGTTTTTAGTGTCCACAGTGAGTCAGAGTCATGATGAAAAAATAGTTTGGAAGTAAAGGTTATGAGGCTTGTTTTCCTTCTCCACTAATGTTCTGCTGATGCAGCAGTTTGAATTGAAGCACCTTGGAACTGATCTTATCATTGAACTCTTTCCCTCCTAGTTGCTGACCTGATCTGAAGTGCCGGAAGAAACAGTGAAGATCTTTTAACAACAAATGTGTGGACAAATATTGTACTTTTATGAAAATTTGTTTTAACTTCATTTTTTCATAGTTGTTTTGAGGGCCCGTAGAACCCTTTTGGAGTAATCTTCCCTGTGATGGCCTGCTGGAGGTGAACTTTTGTAAATAAAGCACTGGGCTTGTCATTTCTTATTCTGCTATTTTTATGAAAGGATCTGTAAGATTGACTGTTCGGTTCATTTCAAGGTTTGTATGTCGGACAGAATAGAGTCTAGCGGGCTGCTGGTCCTATGCAGTGGGTTATGGGTAGGCAGGTGCCTCTGTCATTTGACCATTCCTGTGGGCTTTTACTAAAAGCCATTGACTTGATAAATGCTGTTTAAGCCAATTACTGCATAACAAGGTGAAGATTTGCTTTTACACAGTTTTAAGCAAATGACCTTCAGCGATGGAGTATCAAGCCAGTCTACATTGTGAGCTGCAGGACTGAGTTGATCCCCTTGAGCACCGCTCTTCTTGCTGGTTGTTGAGGTACTCCGGAGACAAAGTGTGCACCTCCTTCCTTACCAGACTTTGCTGGCCATTTGTTACATGACTTTTTCTTAGAGGGCATGTTTCTACATTCTAAAACATTGTTGCTTATGCAGGTCAGCTTTGGTATTTCTGTAGTGTACCTCACTTTTGTAAGGTGTTTACAATAACATTCTAGTTACTGTGCTTAAATTTGTTGCACAGTAGGCATGGCAACTTTGCTACAATCTAATTTATAAAGCTGCTGTTTTGAAGGTGAGCCAGCCCATATCTGATAAGTTTAACATGTTTACTAAAGCCCTTTTCTGCCCCAGCATTTTGATTTTATTCTCCTGGCTTAGTTGCTCTGTTGAGCCAAATTAACAGTATGTTGCCCTGTTGTGTGTATAGGTCTATCATGTAGCAGTTAAGGTCACCATTGTGCAGGCTGAAGCTTTGAATTGCAACAGCACCCTTGATCACCATACATTCTGAATTACTCCAGCAAGAATACCCTTTTGGTAAGTAGCTGTTCAAAACCTAGCAACCCTTTAGTGCTGTACAGTTATGAAATAGCTAGTGGGACAGTTGATCACTTTACAGTCTGTTCCAGCACAGGAACCAGCTATTCCTCAGTAATGTGCTTAAACATTTAACATGTTTGAGTCTAGCATACCATTTCTGATGTAGACAGCTGGCACAGATATAGCCATGAAACAGCTTCATGCTATGACATTAAAACAGGATACAAGACAATGAACACTTTATATGTAGTAGTTTTAATCTTGTATTGAAAAATAAATTACAGAAAATACCTTTAAATTGCAACAAAGAAAACTAACAATGCAAAATGCTTTGCAAGGGGTGGAATTGCAGTGCTCAAGGCAGGTTACTTCACAAACATTAAAAGAAAGCAATGTGACATGTAAACACTGACAAACTGATCTTTGCCCTATCACAGAACCATTGTTCCACTACAGAAAGGTCTACGAAATTGATAGTTTATACATTACACATGCTGTATTTAATTTGATATAAAAGCTAAACTGCAGAAAAGTGCTTACAGGTGATAATTTTTGGATGGAATTCCGAACAAGATTGGCAAAAGTGTTGCAACTGCTATATTGCTAATAAAGTCGATCAGTTTTAGAACGGCTGTGATATTTCAGGAGCTTCTAGAGGTTTAAGAAAGAAGGAAGAAAAGGCATGGCAGTGTACAGTTCAGGGGAGTGCTGCTTAACTACAGCGCTTTACATGTCACAGCATGGGGTGGATTCGAGTCTTTACAGTTTGCGTTGATGTAACGCTTCCTGTCTTTACCTTGTTGCGATTTCTACTGAACCGGTTGTTAAGTTTTAGCTTGGCTATAACATGACAGGAAGCAGCAGAGATACCTCTTTTCCCTGATAATGCCACATGGGTGTTGCATTTTAAGGGCTCAGGACTGAGGGGGAAATGCTACATCAGCCCTTTAATCTGAAGTGGGGCAGGAAGGGAGGACAGGCAACACTGTTCAAAGTCATGACCAGCAGGGCAGGAGTACTGACTAAATAGATGCCTGGTGAGCTACCTACAGCATGTAAGAATGTAAACTTTGGTTTGTGGTTCCTTAGGCTGTCAGGGAACACTAGTGCCACCCTCAATTGGCCTTTAACTTGGCGTGCTGCGTCACCTGCTCGCTCAGACTGGCTTTGATGGAATTTGCCACGCTTTGCCTAATGTTATCCTCCATATAGTGATCACTCAGAGGCTTCAACACCTGGAAAGTGAGAATGTGAGAGAAAAAAAAGATGGGAATATGAGACCAAAGAGGAATTAAAAGGAAAAAGCTGGGATGCAGAGCACACAATTACAGTTTAAGCAGAGAATGTTTTAAAAAAAACACACCTAGAAGGTCTGAGGTCAAAAATATGAGCCACTACAACCATCCCACCCCTGTCAAGCACCCATTTATACAAAAAAAAAAAAAAAAAAAGCAAACCTGTAGTCTACCTGGCTGTGAAACAGGCACACACAGTTTTAAACCGGCGCACATCGCAATTTTGTTAACCAGGAAAGTAAAATCAAGTTTAAAAAGTCAGTGCAGTAGCTATTTTTTCTTCTTGATATTGTTGTTTGAGGATAGTCTCTTTCTCTGTGCTGGTACAAAAGTGTGCCCCATCATGCGACTTCTTGCCACCTCAAACAGTTTGGAAAACACCTAGAAACAAGGAATGTGGTTAAGTTAGCAGCAAAGCACCAGAAAAGGCAAAGTTTTGGGTGGGGGTTGGTTTAAGGTCAAATGAGGAAAAAGGAGCCAGGATCTTGTATCAGCTGCTCTCACCTTTCGTGGAGTCCTCTGTGTAGCACAAGCAAGAAAAAGTAGTCAGTTAGGAGGGAGAGTGACATGACGACAAGTAAAGAAGAGCGCTGAGGCGAAAATGCACAAATACACTCAGATGGTCAAGTAACAGCAGTGGGAACAGTTTTCTGGAATTCCAGGAGGACAGAAGCAGCACAGCTATGACAAACGGATGACGGCATGCCAACATACACACCTGTTCCCAGAGGGTCTCGGCCACCTGGTCGATGACTGCACCCAGTTCGCGGAACTCCCCTGAGTATTTGACGTAGGCCCATATGCAGAGGGATATCAGCGCCACGCCCATGACCAGGTTGCACACTGTGGCTATACTGTTCAAACCAATGAATCCAGTCACTCCTGAGATGATGTACATGGCAAACATAACGGCAAAGAGGGTGGCAGGCGTGCGCGCAGCATAGAAGATGTTCTTGCTGTCATTGTGCTTGATGAAGTTGGCATAGGCTTCGTCCAGCTCGCTCTCCAGCTGCTCCTGGTAGCGCCGGCAGAACTCCTCGCCGCCCATCTTCTTCACAGCACGGAACTGCTTGATTGAGCTTTGCTTGAACTCCTCGTGACTACGTTCCAGGTCTGCAGGAGCGATGTAGGGCTTGTCTCCGCCGCACACCTACACGAAACCAAGCCAAGAGTAGTTTCACTACATAAAGACAAATTCCAAGGCAATCCTACATAAGCTTTTGGAAACACTAAGTTCAGCCACTTGCTAATAAAGGTCAAGCAGTATTGACACCACCCCTACAAGTGTCAAAACTTTGTGAGCTGTACAGAGATGCATAAATGGGGCATAATTTAAGGATCTTATTCTCCAGAAAGTCCCTCGTACAAAATTAGCTGCATTAATGACCAAGACAAGTATGTTTAAACTAACAAGGTAAAACCCTTGTCAAAGTCAGCATATTCTCATAAGCATAAAAACGTTTCTGCAAATCAGTAAGCCAGCACCTCACCTGCTCCATACTTTTGTTATAACTATCCTTTGCCCCAGCAACAGCTGCAAGGTTGTTGGCTTCAGCAGTTGCCTGGAAGCACAAGAAAGAGAACCAACTGATTTCAACCTGGTCAAGGCAAACTTATAAATATCACCTTTTTCAGGACTCAAGTCTTATAACAGCTATAACCATAAAGGCACAACCACATTGTTACACAGTTGTGTGATAAGATAAAAGCCAACTCTGTAAGACAATTACATTGGATAATCGTTTAAAAAGTATTTGCCAAACAATTTTAGGATTCTTTCTAATGTGTAAAAATCTGTCTTATTAAGGTCCGGCAGATCCAAACAAGAACATACCTGTAACATGGACTTGGGATGAGGCAGTTCCTCTCCTTGATATATCTTGATGTAAGCCTAGATAAATTAAATGGATCAGTAACTTTTTGATAAATGGAAAAGGCATGACAATTTGGTGTATGAGGTCTTACTTTGAAATATTCAACAAGATCCCTGCAAGTCACTTTGGATCCACCAATCTCCTTCACCACTAGTTTTTCTGGGGATAGTAGCAAGGGTACAAGGTTTTCCAACTCCTTCTTAAAATCATCATCAATATCTGGAAAGAGATGCAACAACCAGTTACACTCACAAAAAGGCACATGGGTACATAAGATCAACCACATGGGCAGTATTTTTTTTAAAAATCAGTGCTAACATTACCAGGAGTCACATTTGCCTGACATGTCCAGTTTAAAACTACTCCAGAGTGTTTTGCTCATTATGTAATGCAAGTCAGAACCAAATTTGTGAAACTCTAGCTGTAAATTCTTGTAAAAATAAATTCATTAAACAGTGAAGTGTGCTCCTGAGCCACAAAAGGTTTCCCCATTTCAGTCACATTCAGTGACATTTTAGTATAAATAGGGTAGGGCTTAAAATTCCTCAAGCAACAACTAAAATTCCCATTTTAAAAATTTGCCTGGAGGGCTCATTCCCTCTACATGATATAGAGATGTACATGAAGATATTTCATTGTTATGCACAGTGCTGTGGAACACTGCACAGCTGAACATACAAATGTTACTTCCCGCTGAGCAAAGAGCTGATTCTGTAATTGTAATAAGCGATGGAGGTTTTTTTGATTGAGATAAAACTCTTGGGCAAGCTGTTTGCCTCCTACAAATGCCAGAAAGCCTTCCAAGAAGACATTTTGTTCATTGAAACCACATGCTCCTGTAAGGCTTACATTATTCTTAGATTATTGTACTTAAGTATTTTGATTTATTCATTTTAGTTCCCTGAAACCTTAGTTTTTGGTTTTACTTTGGAAAGTAATTTCAAGCATTTTTGATTTACTGGATTTCATTAATGGAATTCAAATTTCTTTGAAATTTGACAAAACAATTTAGTTTGGACTTCAGATTGTATTTGCTTTAGTTAAGAGCCAAAAAATTAAACCAAGTAATTCAGACTTATCAAAACATACAGAAGCAGAATGTTTCAAAAAAGTATTCTTATCCAATTATTCTAATTGTCAGGATAATTGGTACTCAAATAAAAGTTTCAGCCATAAATTGCTGTAATTTTGCTCAGGAATGTATAAAAGTTTGTACCACTGAAAATGTTATGCCTTTGAGTTATGAATGAATTCACCTTACAGTTTTTCATGAATAGATTATCTTCATAAGGTGGGCGTGGGACGGGGGACAACCATAAGTGCACAAAAAATATGGATCTGCCCAGAAAACAATGCATACGAACGCAAATCTTCAGCATCTTGTATGCACAAATTTGTGTGGCTGTTCATTGGAACTGATGTCCACTAGAAGCAGAAAGTTCACATCGTTCATACGGCCTGAGATATTTAACCCTGAATTTGTTCCTACTTTTTGGTTCAACACAAAATAGAACGAAGTGCATATTTACCTGAATAATTCACAACAATGCTGAAAGTTAATACAATATTAGATTGCATGAGGAATGATAAACAGGAAAGTCACTGCACCTTTGAGTCGTCCATCAAACCAAGGGTTGGTGGCAACTTTGAGACCAGGATGTGGCAGCAGGAAGCAACTGATATTGGAGAAGCAGGAATGGATATGTTTCCTGACATTCTGCAGTTCCTCATGTTGGTTCTGTTTGACCTAAGACAAGGAAGCAATTAACACCATCATCTTCAGAAATAAAACTGTATCCAGTTTAATGACAGTAGTTCATACACAGGTATCTTTTATATGTTACTTCTGTGTTCTATAAAAAAAGTAGAAGTGGAAAGCAACAATGCAAAAACCTTAACCTCACATCCAGAAGTAAAAATGAAGCAAATCAATATATTTCATGCAAGCTGGCTCTGCCCAGCTGTTGCCAGGAAAGCAATGTATAGCACCTTCATCCACAGAAGAAATTAAATCCTGCTATGGGCCTCAATGCCATGCATCAGTGCACACTGGCCTGAGCTAGGGGCAACATGGACCATGTGTTGAACACAAACGAAGACCAATAAACTGAATTTTATACGTACAACAAATCTGAGTACACCCCTGGGCAATATCACTTACGTGTCAAATGATTAAAAAATATCACCTCAATAATTCCATTATTTCCAAGTTGAACACGAGGGTATTTGCTCTTATGTAAAATTAAAAAAAAACCAAGTTTAGATTTACTATGTTAAAAATACAGGCCCCCACAGTACGAAGTCGATGCAACAAAAGTCCGGACACCTTTCATTACGGAGATTCAAATCTCATTTTCTACGTCCACCTTTATGACACACTCAAGCCTCCTCAGCATGAAGGAGAGATGTTCTGTGCTTCACAATTTTTTCCAGTTGCTCTTTGCTGGAGGGACTGTGTTGCTCTGCATGTCTCCTTAATACCCCAAATGTGTTCTTTTGGATTCAAGTCAGGCAACATACTTGGTCAGGTCATAGTTTTCACTTTTTTATTCTTTAGAAACTCTTGCAGGATTTTGGCAGAGTGCTTTGGATCATTATCATGCTGTAATACTCCTCTTCTGCCAAGCTTCTGGAGACAGGGAATCATCTTGTCAGCCAGTATTTTGGTATATCCACAGGCATTCACGCCATCTATAAATGTCATCTCCCCAATGCCTTTTCCACTTATGCAGCCTCATATCACACTCTCACCTCTGTGCTTCACTGTCAGGACTATGAATTCACTGTGGTAGTCTGGTCAGGTTCACGGCAAACATGCTGGACCATGTTCGCCCCATCTGAGGCAAACAAATTTATTTTGATCTCATCTGACCAAAGAATGTGCTCCCAGTATTCATCAGGCTTCTTATGGTCTTTAGCAAAGTTTAATCCTGCAGTTTTGTGCTGAAGAGCAAGCAAGGATTTTATTTTTGGACGGCATCCAAAGGTTGATGTTATGCAATGTCCTTCGCACTACCTCAGCTGTCACAGAAACTCCGATTTCCACCGATAACCCTTGTGTCAAGTCTGAAGCACTTGCAGAATCTAGCTCTGAAAAACAAAGACGGGCAAGTAGCACACTGCCCGTGGCGCCATTTTAGGACGGCCACTTGTGCTCTGATTACATTGTGGTACTATGGCTTGTTCTGTACCTCCTGATTACTGCTGAAACTATGTTGACTGATTTTCAGTTAGTCACCGATGTTCCTGTATCCTTTTCCATCTTTGTGAAGTCTCAGTCAGATTTTTCAATTCCTCTGGCAATTCTTTTCCATGCAGAAACATGATGCAGATAGATGCAGCCCATAGGGCCAAAACTGAGAAAATTCCAGCATTCACAGGACTGAATGTCAGCAAAAATAAAAGGTGGACATACAAAGTACTGGGGGGGGGGGGGGGGGGGGGGGGGGATTGAATCAGTGATGAAAGGTGTACTGACTTGTTGACCACTGAGTTTCTACTGGGGTGCCTGCATTTTTAATATAGTAAATCTAAACTGTTAGTTTTTAATTTCACATAAGAGCATATACCATACAGTTCAACTTAGAAATAATGCAATCATTGAGGTGATACAATTTTGAATCATTTGACATTTAAGTGATATTGCACATGGGTGTACTCATTTCTGGTATGTGTGTGTCAGAGACAGCTGGTAGCATAGTGGTTAGAGCTACTGCCTTTCGACCCAAAGGTTCCACCAGGTTTCCACCTCCGCCTACAGTACCCTTGAGCAAAGTACTTACCCGAAATTGCTCCAGTTAAAAAAAAAAGTTACCCAGCTGTATAAATGGGTAAATAATTGTAACCTTAACATTGTAAGTCACTTTGTAGAAAAGCATCAGCTAAATAAGTGTACACGCACAAATGTTTGTCACACTAGTGTGGAAAAACAAACTAAAGGGAGACCCTGAAAAAAGGTACCTCCTCTCAAAATTAGGTAAGAGCCAAATTTTTCATTTCATTAGCTATTAAACATTTCAGAATCAGGTCTCAGACACTGATTATCCTCAAAGCAGTGACTATAAGACGGCATATTCTAGTCTTGGCACGTAAGATGGGTGGCCACTGAACCTCAGGTCTGTGACCACAAAATCAAGAGAGGTTAGAAGTTCAACTGTATGAATCTCACAGAAAACTGGACAGGACAAACATGGGTCATGCATAAACACATGCAAACTAACTACTTCAGATGAAGCAACAACCTGAGCTACGACCACCACCAATCTTCTCTACCACTGCTAATTACTCCTAGGTATATAGATTTTGACTTGAGAATTTGCGCAGGTGATAAGAGATTAACAGGTAAAAAATGGGTTAATGCCAAAACGGCATACAGCCCAAAAGCAAACAATAGTGGACAGTGTTCACTTCAATACTATGTAGCAGACACCTTACCTGCAGTCTCTTCTCCAAGAACCTCTTCCCTCCCTCTAAGCCATACGGATGCTCATAGGGGTAACTCCAGTCTCTTATTAGGAACATAAGCGTCTGTTTAACAAATACATAAATTAAAATATAGCTCAAATTTCCAAAGATTGCTGAAGCTTCCCATGCAATGCATTTTGACAAAACAATGCCTCACTGGTAGGTGGGGATACACACCAAAGAACTGTATTGATATAAATTCAGACAAAACTGTGCCAAATTTACCTTGAGCAGCTAATTACCTGAAAAGGTTTCCTATAGATTTCCTCCATGGCGAGTCGTCCATATTCTGTGAAGAGCTACAGGAAATGAAAGACGCCCCTTTCTAAATTACGTAAAAAGTTTAAGAACCAGAATAAAGGAATCTTAATCTGAGGTGACCATTTTCAATATGATTTTGCATTCAATATAAACCTATACCATTTTATAATTAGCACCATTTTAGATGCTTCATTTACACCAAGTCTTTACAAGTCACCAATTTAACCAAACCCAAAAAACAATTAGTATATTTAATGAGCTATGAGATTTTCAAAAAAGTTATTCACCTGAAGATGCTGTAGGTCATCTTCTTGGATGTTCTGTGTCAAGTTATAAACCTGAAAGACAGACACTTGTTATACTTAATTTTAAAAAAAAAAAAAAAAAAAAAAAAAAACCTGAAGCAAAACTGCAAACTAACCATCTGGTTTATTTAAAGTGAGGTCAGTTGGACTGGGTCCTTGCATACAGCCATTGTAATATATGCATGGGGTGCAATACCTTTTCCTGTGTATCTTCAATGAACAAATGGAAGAAACCTTTTCTAGCTTGCAAAATGTATTAGGCTTAAGGTACAAAACCTTTCATTAACTTACTTATGAGAAGTATTAAGCTCACCTGGACAGAGCTGGTCATGGTGCTCAGTGCAAACACGGTGGCACAATCTTTAATTGTTGACTGGCTGTCAAAGGCCCCCTGAGTGTCAACTAAAAGAACTGCCACCTGTGGAGGGGACAGAATTAAAGAACTTTGTGATCAATGCCATCTAAACATTTGAAACTAGTTTTCACCTGTCACTTGCTTCCAAAACCCACTAAGCATGATATCTCATACTATATCTCTACAAGACCACATTTAAAATGAATTCAATCTTACTGTTGCAGCACATATTACTCCCTTAGAAATAAGCACTATACACTTCAAGTCTTATTTCAGCCTAATGAATCATTGTAATGTTCAGGTGACCAGCATTCTGGAAGCTGACAAAAACTTAAAGACAGGGAAGGGGGGAAAGAAAAAAATAAAGTCTCACCTTGCTACCATCTGGTTTGTCAACCACAAACACTTCGCTCCACACTTGTATACCCGTCGTCTCCCTCTCACAACCCCCCCTCCAGGAGAAGCCAGTTAAAGGGTCCTCATCCGTGCCCAGCCACAAGTTAGACTTCTGCATGGTTTGGGGGTTACATTGAAACAGGAGAAAATGTAACCGCAAGTGCAGCCGCTGGAGGGCAGTACAGTCATGTTCGTAAACAGTCCAACATGGACATGAAATTTATCTGGTCCATTTTCTAAACTAAGAACTCTGAAGAGCAGAAATTTTATATACTTTTAATGAAGCCAATCAACACTACAACTGAACCAAAGATAAGGTAAAAGTGTACAGAACTGTTAAAGTTCAGTCTGAGGACCATTTTTGAATTTAAAATAAAGGAACTCAGCCCTCATATAATAGCCATTATGTGAGCAAAAAAGATGATGCTTATGAAAATACAGGCCCTTTTTTCTATACAATACTTTTATTCAGTACAACATCATTTTAGTCAGTTAACTGATCATTTTACTTCTGCAAAAGGCATCTCTCTGTAAAACTGCTTATATCAGACACTTTGGAACAGACAGTGTATCAAATCCAAAGAGGTTTTATTGTGAAAATATTTTAAAATAAGTGTTACAAGATGCTGCAGGGTCTCTGGAGCTACCAGGACACTGGAACTAAGAAAAAGGTGATTCAGACAGCAACCCATCATGCTCTCTTCCTGCCTCTGAGGAACTTGGGCCTCCTTCGACAGACACCAGGTGTGAGATTTCTCATACGTGGTTAATCTTACCTAATGAATAACTGAAAGTGTTGTCCCACATACAAAAAACAAATGCAGGGGGGGGTTGCATGATACAAAGTTTCAGGAAATTCAAGTCCCACACCAGGCTGTTCTGTCATGATACCTGAACTGCTACAGCCTGCAACTTAAACTGGTAAATTTAGTTATTTTCTGGATAACAAGAATACACTTATAACCATCACATCAACTGCCAATAATATGAGCATATTCTACAGGGGAATCATAATGTAGTGCTTCGGGAAGATGAACCAGCGATCGCCTCCTTCCCGTGCAAATAACACTCCTCCCGTAGTACCCTTCTGTAAAGTGCTGACCCTGAATTGTTCCAAAATATTGGGTACATGTATTGTAAGAGACCTTTGATTTTAACCATTTTATATCCATTTTCATTTTGTACTGTTAAGGTAACTAAACTAAGGTAAAGGTAACTGAAGCCGAGCCCCTTAATACAACCCATCTGCAGACACAATCTCTTGAGAAACGCTGCCTGGTAAGAACAACAATACAGGAATACATTTGCAAATGACAAACCAGATTGCAACTGGACTGCAAGCCTAAGAACCAACAGCACAGAGACAGTTCCTGTGGGCCGCACTAGGAAAATAATCTCCACCTTGTTACTGATATATCAAGAATTAGCCTCACCTGGTTGTACATATAGCGCAGCATGAAATCAAGCAGGAAAGACTTGCCCTTGCGGAACGCGCCAGCCACCGACACCACCACCACGTCCAGGTCACGCACGTGTTCCTGCATGAGGACGCTCTCCAGGGCGCCCTCGTCCAGTTCAAATTGGTGCTCTTCATCATCTGTCAGTACAATCTGGACAGGGCAGGCTGCCCCTATTTCAGGCAACTCCTCTCCACGGGCTGGTGGCACCCATGTCCGCCTTAGTGGTACCTCCTCCACACCACTCCCACCTAAAAAGGGAGTATAAAGTAACAGCCTTGACACAGCAGATTCAACTTAATCACTGCTATATTTCCACTGTAGCGATTACGGAAACAACCATTGCCAAAGGTAAAAATCACAAGCATAAATTTACATTATTATATGATTAACATTACTGTATGAGAGCTTATGGCGTATGTTAACCCCATAACTAAGAAAGCAACAAATTTATGAAAATTAAATAGAAGGCAGAAACGGCCGCCTTACAAACATCATGCACACTTCCTTGAATTTTTCATAGTACAACTGTTTTCACAAACATATATCTCCTCTAATCTTAGGCACTAATCCCCCCCTTAGCTGTGTGATCAATGCACTTCTAGCATGAACACATTACCAGAGATGCTGCTTCTCCAGTTTCACACAAATTTCTCAATTTATACAGTTCTGAACATATAGAAAGTGGTATAAAGAAACATATCAATGCCAAACCATAATTTTGCCATTTCTGTGAGAATGGAAGAGAAAACATGCCCTTCCACCTGTGACAACTAACAGGTCTTCTTAATTTAAGTCCTCAACACTGTCAGCAAGCTTCCAGTATGAATGAGGGAGACCAGTTTACATTGGGAACAAGATGAGGACAAACATAATACCAGGCTGCGATGCTATGCATTGACCCTTCATTCAGGTGCAGACCGCTATTCTGCCAGCTAGTTGAGGGACTGGGGAGTTACTCCAGCAGCCTCATCACATTACATAAAAGTAGCAGTGTCACTGGCATTGCAAGATGTGTTTAGACCATGTTACAAAAATAAAACTTCTCAGTTTCACTTGGCATCCTAGTGACTCTCCTTGAAGGCTACAGAGGTCTGTGTGATAAACCCAAGGTTTGATAACATGAGTGTCCCCATTTGGAGCAACAAGGTGCTTCTGTGCTTCAGTGACAAGGAAAGCAATGGTTCCAGTATCAATACTGGAAATTCTACCCACTGATGCTTTATGCCAACCAAAGAACACTCCACCTGCCCCCACTGACTTCTGATTAAAAACAGGCCAAAGGCTACTAAGCATAAGTCCCCCCCCCCACTTTCATATAGCATGCAAGACAATTCCATGACACTCTGGCGAAAGCAAGACAGCGAAAATGATTTAAAAGATGAGGAATGACTATGACAGTTACCCAAATGGAAAAAAAATAAAAAGGAGCTGACAGCAGTCAACTTTCCCTATGCTAGTGATCTCTCAGAGGAGCCCCCTTCCAGAACAGAAGCTGCAGAATTAGGTAATAAAGTAACTTCATAATTATAACCTTTACACTGGTCTTGCCTTGGTATTTGCACTTACAGTTCAAAATCAGAAGCAGATTAAAGCAAGCATGGATTATTAATAATTATAAAATTGTTGAAAATGCAAAGAACACTGAATTTAATTTGAAATATTTAATTTAAAATGCTTAAAAACTATGTACCATATATTTACATTTATTCACTTAGACACTTTTCTCCAAAGCGACTTACAATGGATTCTATGTAGTGTTATGATCCCACACACACCTTATTCACCAAGGTCACTTACACTGCTAGATACACTACTTACAATGGGTCACTCATCCATACATCAGTGAAACACACTTTCTGTGTCACTCACACACTATGGGGGAACCTGAACAGCATGTCTTTGGAGTATGGGAGGAAACCAGAGCACCTCAAGAAAACCCATGCAGACACGGGAAGAACATGCAAACTCCACACAGACTGAGTGGAGATCAAACCCATGTTCTCTCACACCACCCAGGTGCTGTGAGGCAGCAGCAGCACTACTCACTGTGCTGCCCATATGAATGAGGTATACAGTAGAAGGATACAGAAAACCAGCATCAGTTTTTAATTTGGCTAAATACAAACAATTGTTTAGCCAATGCATTTACCTGGAGGCTGAATGAAGCAATTCAGGTGATGTTTCCAAGAGAAAAGTACCTGTCATAACTGGAACCAACAAGCGACCACCATGTTAAAACAAGTCTTTGATCACAACTACTAAACAGCATGTTACCACAGAGACCTAAAGGCAAGTGCAAAGGGCCCTCCACCCTTGTGCAAATACCTGCCAAAACATGTCGCTGAACTAGTTTGATTTGCAAACCTAGTTTTCCTACAAAGCCACCATTTTAAATTCTTCAGCCAGTCACAATTTTAATTTCTCATTTAGACCCAAGTGGAACACAAGGAGCAACATGTAAGCACTGGGTCCTCAACTTACAAAGATGATTGGGACCAGAAGTCAGTCATAACTCAGTTTATTCATAAATCCAACCATTACATAAATCAAAAAAGCTTAATAGTACAGATACCCCTTTTTTTTTTCATGGGGTAGGTTCTGTACAATTCTCAAAGCTATAATGAATTTAGAATCCCACTACAAGACTACTCCATTATTATAACTCACTCGTCCTATGCAAGGTCGCTGTGTTCCAAGGCTTATCCAGGAAACAAAGGGCATAAGGCAGGGAACACTTGACATGATGCCTGTACATTGTAAGGCAACTTTAACATGTGCAACATTTGCCAGCATCTGGCCATTTTCGGTTTATCATCAATAAGGAGTAATAGAGACAAAGCTCAACTTATTTATCAAGCAGCTTCTGGAAAAGTCTTGACTATACCTATAATTAATAAAAATCAAGACCTTATTAGATTTTCTTAACTTTAAGCTACATTAAAAACTGAAAATGACTGAAAACACATTGTCACAAATCCATATTTAAGGCCAAACATTGACAACTTCACCTTACAAATGTGAAACATTCTTCTTGTTATTGATCACCAACACTGAGGAACACCAGATACATGCTATAAACACTATAAAAGCAAGTGAATGTGCCCAGTCCAGCTTGGGTGCTCAACTAACTGGACAAAAATTCATGTGGTGTTCATCATGTCCTAGAAAACATACAAGTGAAGAAAAATGTTTCAATATTCAAAAATTCATAACTCAAATTCATGTAATGCAAGGACTCAATGTTTACCTGAAAAATCTATATTTCAGTCATATTCCTTGAAATATGCACTCCACAGGCAGATGCAGAGATTTAAGATTCTAGATAAAGCAAAAACTCATGCTACTGAATGCCTCCAGTAGAGATCTGTATAAATTTATTTATAGCAGCTTAATTTACTCATTTGTATAGCATGATATTTTATGTTGAAAGGGTGGCACTTCTACTGAAAGGTCAAACTGCAGGACTCATGTGAACTTAATCAGTACGCCACTATATGAATGTTTCAGATGGCAATTTTTATGATTAACAACTGAAATGTTCATTGCAGGACTAAAAAAAAAAAAATTCAAGCAGCAAATAGAACTAATTACATTTCTTATGGCTGCAACAGCTTCAGCAGCAGGGGGAAAGAAGGTAATTTCAGCTATTTACAAGAAAGAGGTAGACCCAAAGCATGGAGAGAAAGCAGAAGGTGTATTCTTCATAACCTCCTGCTAAGGAAGGGGAAGTGGTCAATCCAAAAGTGAGTACAGCCTTATATTAAATATCAAAACAAAAGCCCATTGAATGTCCTGAAGTACTATCTAATTCAGGATTCAAAGTGCTAAAGAAGTGACTTGTAAATTGTGCAAGTGAAAGTGTGGGTAAGGAGCTTATTAATATACGCTAGAAAATTCTTAATTACACACACATTCCTCACAAAGGGCTTCATTTTTTGTGAAATCACCCCTTAAGGTGAATTTCTCTTGTGTGGGGTTTCATTACCATCATTTTTTTATAGGGTGGGAATAAAAATAAAAAAACCTCACCTAAAATACTAAAATGACATTATAATGTCTGCATGACACCACCACCAACATGTTACAATATTTTTAAAGTATTTCAAGCCTTTTTTTGATTTTCATTGTTACTAAACTGTTTGTCAAATGCAGGGTCACCAATATCCAGAGTCTACCCAGGAAGCACAGGGTGTGAGGCAGGGTACACCCTGGACAGATTCTGGTAGTTTTGGCTTATGGATGTTTACAATATAAAGAAGTGAAATTTACAAGAACACTGGATCTGGTTACCAACTACCAAGGGGGAGCTGGTAGGGTAGTGGTTAGAGCTGCTGCCGCCTTTGGACCCAAAGGGCACAGGTTTGAGTCTCACCTCCAGCTCTAGTATTCTTGAGCAAGGTACTAAGTACCAGTAGTAGAGCAAGGTACTACCAGCCAGCCCTGTAAAATGTACTATTCAGATGCGATAACCCTTTATTATCCTTATTAAGCATCTTACAGCAATTCAACATGTATACTCAAGGGTAATTCACACTGTATTAATTCAGAATAAGTACCTCGATTCAGAGTACTATGGCAGGAAGGGGACTGAAACCAGTAACAGGCAACAGCTCGGAACATCACGCCATTCACAGAATAGCTGCAGTAAAAACTATCCACTTGCAAAAATGGGTAAATCACTTGAGAGAAGAGCCAGATTATTAGTTTTTAATCCATTTTAGCTTATTTAAATATAAAGTATATATTTTGATAAGCCACTGGAGCAAGTTTGATACAACGAAACCCTGTTTTGAGGGCATTCTTCCTTTGCAGCAGCTTTCATAAATAGTTTCCTGAGTGGTTACACTGTGCCAGCAACTTATATTCTCTTGAGAAGACAAAGCTATGACAAGTATAACTTTCTGGCAGCACAGGGAGAGCCCACAAGTTACACCTAAATACAAATATATACTACAAATTTTTTACAACTGGAAATTTAAGTTCGCCTTTCAGGAATGCATCTGGGACACACTGACTGTTCTCAATCACAACCACGAGGCAGATACTCAAAGGACAGTCAAATCACTGTGAGAGAGAGAGAGAGAGATTGCAGCTGGGCCCTCACCTGTATGACCTGAGCGGGTGACTGCTGGACATTTCCCTCATCCCACACACACACAGTGATTCATTTGCCAGAGACATACATACATACTCGTGCACTCCTTCCTCTCCGGACCACCGCCGCCAGCCCCAGGCTGCAGTCGCACACGTGTTACCCCGCGACATGATGGCGCACGCGGACTGGCGCGCGCACACGACACGGACATTCATCATTTGCCAGTGCACCTCAACTCAAGTAGAGGGTACGGCACCGAACAGCACCATGGTAACTGGGTTAGGGTCACCTGTGCTGTGCAACATCACAGTGCCACAGCAACGTGTAGCGGCCCGTACCGCCACACTCTGGCTCTCGTCTCGTGCCGCCCCTCAACTTGTCACCTGCGCCAAACTACCGGCGACTGTCACTTTTACCTGCTTCTTCCGGCTATTTTCAGCCGCCACACCGCACACGTGACGTACACCACGAATGTCAATGTGAAACGCGCTGCAGAAGAGAAAACACACAAGAAACGCAGAGATGGGCACACGGCCCCAAAACAACACACCGTCAGTCTGAGTGTGTTAGTATGTCAGAGCTGGAGCGCGTCGCTAGCTTGAGAAAGAGAGAAAAACAAGACAGCACTTTTCATCACCAGGCAAGTTCGTGTGGAAATGCGTTAACACTGTCGTCGACGTTTAGCGCCAAAAAGAAACAAATCGCTCACTGTCTGCGCCGCCTCGACTCTGGCAGTTACAGTCGCGGTTAATACGCGGTTCCTGTTCCTGCCGTTCCCGCCAGCAGTCCGGCTTCACTCAGCGAGACGAGCTCGTGTCGCGAAATCCGAGCCAAAGTAAGTATCATGTGTGCAGTTTATGAGGCCGCCGCCGCTTTGCTCACGGGGCTCCGCGCACGCCGTGCTCCCGCTCCCGCCACCGTTCAGCCGCCGGGGAGGAAGCAGCAGCAGGCCGGCTCAGAGTCAGCGCAGCGGCTCGCCGGAGCCACAGCGAGGGGAAAACGAGCTGCCACCGCTCGTCAGCCCCGCCGGCACTGACTGGGTACCGCAACACACGGACTCCTCCGCGGACGAACACGGCCGTACCTTCCGAGAAGACATAGCTTTTACAGTTTCGCTGTGAATGACTGCGGTTCCTCAACTCTCTCTCCTCCGCCATTTTGTTCTGTTTAAAATAACCCAATGGGACTGACGTCGCGCGCGCTACCCCCCGGCCCACGTGCCTTTATCGAGCTTTCACAGCTCAGTGCTGCGCTCCGCCGGGTCCTAAAGGCCGCAAAGGCACGGCGCTTGATTCCGTCGTTAACTATTACCCTTGACCTTTGCTAGTACAGCTTTTTCTCGCTTTATGTTTAACTTTTCAAAAACCTTCTCTGTGTAAACCAGATCTTCTCAGGCCAAACCATTAAAACTGCCAGCCGTGGGTCGTTGATGCGTTTAAGCAGGAGTGATTTTCTCCTCATGCATCATCTATCTAGTTGAACCAAAGCTCTTGGACCCCAGTTATCGATGCGATCCCTCTGCAGTTCATTATGCAAAACCCTGCGACAGCAAGACAATAATGTCACGTATAAATAAGTTTGTTTTTGTGGCTGACAAAGACTACACAGATTTTTTTTTTCCACCAGAACACCTATAACATATAGCAAAGAGTCCTACAAGCCAGAGTAGCAGTAGGTCAGAGTTAGATTTTAATGAGGAGAAATGAGTTTGAGTTCCAGAAGGGGCAATAAAATCACTGTGCAGGTGAATCATTCCAGCTAATCTCATGCCATCTCTTTTCTTGGAATCTTTGTGAAACTGGCTCTGCTGGAAATATCACTTTTTACCCAGTCGCGTATGCAGCCGATGTTGTGAAAGCCTTGTCAAAGATCATAACTGTTTTGCCACACAATATTTCACCTGAAAGTTGACTCATCAGTGAAAAAATCTAGTTGCGTAATCCAGAAATGTTCAGGGGAACAGGGACAGGTAGCTAAATGTGCGGCCTTTAACAAACCAAAACACCCCTGAGGTTTTCATTTCTAACGTAAGAATCAAGATAAAGTTTCAAAAAAATGTTCCCAGGCTGCCAGGAGGTGATCTCTTGATGACAGAGTGCTACTGAGCTGCTGAATTGTCTCTGAACCACCTCAATAAGGCCTAGCATCATCCTAGCTAACACTGTCCTCTCTTGTGCAAATACACTTCCTTACAATTTACCTAACTGTGTTTATGTTGTATATGGTATGCTTTCTTGTAACCGAGTAGAATTTCCCTCTGGTGTCATTCATTCATTCATTCATTCATTTTCAGTTTTCATTGAATACCTCAGGTAGTTAATGAGAAGCATACTGAGAAAGCTAAAACTACATCCTTGTGGCAAAGGGATCTTCACAAGAGAAGTATTATGCTTTGAGTTGCATTGTGCAGGCCAAAACAATGCACTCCGCGTTGACCTCCTGTTATTTCTGTATTTTCCATATGTTCCGTGTTGACAATCACTAAATATATTCCCTGTGTCACACTGAGCTTTCACGTGTTACATTTTACCATGGTAAGTGCATGCAAATGACGTGGAAAAGCACTTGACTGCACTAGTAAGGCTTTATTTCTTGATTAGTTTCACAAACGTGTTACCTGTGGATCCTGTGGACAGTTTGCATTGCTTCTCATGTGTTGAAGCAGCCTAAACATAAATTAACTTAGTAGCATCACCAAACCACTAAATGTGACACCTCCAGCGCAAAACCCTATACAGTCATTGGACTGTTAACGTCATACATGGTCAAAAAAGGAGCGCTTTAATGCCACATTTTGGACCTTGTTCACTAATGCTCATTTTAGTGACCACACTCATAAGGATGCATTTGTTAAAGCTCACATATATGTGTGATCTACCAGTATTACTTTTCTCAGCACAACTCACACATGTACATTGCTTACAGGCTTAAATAAGGATCAATATTCATTAATTATTTGCATAAAGGAACATTATATTGTTCCTTACTGTGTGTTCTACAGCATATGACATCATGGTAAGAAGGTCAAGGTAAGAAATTACTATACATTATTATAAATTATCCTCATTTTTTTAAACTTCATTGTGCAACTATGATGACATTAAATGGGAAATGATTGCATATGCAATTTGTCACATTAAAGTTATGAAAAGAGTTGGCCTTGTAGTCTGCACAGTAAGGATTTCATTTCCATGAGGGGCCCTGCTCTTGTGCCCTTGATCAAGGTACTTAACCAGAAGGACATACAGTTGTTTACTAACAACTGCTTACAGCTTTTAAAAAAATGAAGAAAAATGAAGAATGAAGTATTAGGGCAACAGGTGATATAGAGCTGCTGCCTTTGGACATGAATAAAAAGCACATCCAGAAAATATTTTAAAAAGTGTATAAAAAGTTCAAAATTTCTACAGGAAGTTCCTCTTACTGGTAAATTCCACTTATTGGGAATGAATGCAGGATACTTTGGATGGTCTATGTTTTGGTGCAAGAAGAAAACTGAGTGCTGGGGAGTAGGAGAAGAAGAGAAAAGATAAGGGAAAACAAGTAAAAGACAGAGAAGAGACATACAGACATATCTGGTGTGATCTGTATTAATTCTTAAGCTTAATTGTACCTCATTACTGAAACTGCAAAGGACCTTAAATTCTCTGAAAAAGGTCAATTACAACAGAGTCTTTTCAGAGTAAGAAGAAAGCCATGAAAAGTCAAGCTGGAACCTTGATTTAATTTCACAGCTGAGCTACCAATGTGATTTTACAACACTACTTTCACCCTTGGTCGTACAGACTAATAAAGAATAATTTTAAACCTCCTTGGTAGATATGGTTCAGTTTCTTTAAATGTACCAAATAATGAACTACTAAATAAACAAGGTGGTGAACTGGAGTTCCAATTTTGGAATTTTACAACATATACACACACAGACTGAAACCCTTGTCCCAAGCAGGGTTGCGGTGAGCTGGAGCCAAACCCAGCAACACAGGGCGTAAGGCTGGAGGGGGAGGGGACACACCCAGGACGGGACGCCAGTCCATCGCAGGGCACCCCAAGCGGGGCTCGAACCCCAGACCCACCAGAGAGCAGGCACAGGCCAAACCCGCTGTGCCCCTTTTACAACATTACAAGTAAAAGAAATATAAGAATGTGTTTCGCATTCATAGGCTCCTCTCCATCTAGGCTGATTTAGGCACAATCTAACAGCTCATAAATGTATATATTCTTGAGGTTACATGCCATGGCCAGCTGTACATCTGTTTGTTATGAGGGGCTGGACAGGAACTAAAGCACCCTTCAGCCCTAGGAAAGCATGTGTCTCCGTTGCTTATTAGCCCCACTGTGGTTGTTATGATAACAGCAGATGCAGCAGTGACAGCAATAATCTCCATCAGTGAGAGGTGCCATAAGGCATGCCAATCACACATGCTTGCTTTCATATGCAAACCACAAAACCGGTAAATGATAATGAAGAATTACGTATCTCTCTGTTGTACACAAAAAATACCAGCGGATTGAAGTCGCTGTAGACTCTTATTACTGCACCACTTTTAATTAGCATGTTAGATCAGTGTTTACAGAGCAGGAGATGTTGGATCTCAGGCCAGAGGTTTGAAAGAGAAATCCTGCCAGACCACCACATGCTGCAGTGCTCACAACAGACTGACACCGAGAAAGTTCATGTGATCCTCCATGATGCCCCGTGGGAGAAACCTGACCCTCTGTCCATTACACCGCGTAGTGTGTTTGCATCCAAAAGGTCATGACAATGAGGACAGAGTATCCTAAGGTTCAATAGCTAGAGGCAGCTGAAGGTTCACAATTTTGCATTCCAATAATAATAATAATAATAATATTAATAATAATAATTCCTTTACAGAATACATTACTTTTATGCAACAACAACAACAAAAATAATAATAATAAAATAACATAAAAGGAAAGTATTCAGTAAAGGAATACAGAAAAAGAAATTGAATTTTAACATTTGTACGACTGCTAAGTTGACCATTACTTTGATTACATCCTACATTTAAGAGGCTCTCTTATGCAGAGAGATGTTCAAAAGACATACAGCAATACAACAATGGACATAAACAAAAGCAGTATCAACAGTGCTCACTTTAAGTAATTTGTTACCAGGAAATAGTGTATTTGAATATTGTCCCACACAGAGGTAATTTTAAGGCAAGTCGGTTTTAAATAATCATTTATTGCACTGCAACTATAATAGTTTTAATGTAATTTAAGATGGCTGTTTCAGCTATTTTGTGTTCGATTTTTAATGTATGTATCAAGGAAAGCTCTATCTGAAATAGTGCTCCAAAGGTCAAGGAATTTCACACGTCCTGGAGTGCAGCGCTGGGATTTTGTGAGGGTTTTGCACAAGGAAGAACACCCGCTGCAGTGACCCAATGAATAATGCATGTGAGAGGCCTCGTGAAAGCATGCAGATTATGTGGTGTGAAGCCACCACGCTGCAAGAGCCAGAATATGAGGTGATGTATTACAGGCTCCGAGGAGATTAGATTTAATAGGATTTCCATAGCGCTGCTCGGGCCTGAGGGTAAAGTCCTGAGCCCCTTTTCCAGTGCCCTTTGAGTAGATTAGTGCTTATTTATGTATGAAAAGTGTACTTCTCATTATAGTAGACTGGGTGCATTGCAAAACAGACTCCAAGCACAAAGACAATGGTATGAAGTCATGATGTGAGGAGGACTTCTTTGTAACGTGACATATAGGATGTCTGTGGGACGGTGACAGGTCAGTACTTGTGTTTCAAACAATGAAAGCCATGTTCAATGATACATGTTCTGCTGTGTTTTCAGGGACCCCGCTGGCACGGTGTCGATCTGGATTTTCTCTCAGGGGCCTTTTGATACATTAAGTTGCACGGCACACTATGGCGTGTCGGGTTAGGGAAGTAGCCAGGCGAGAGGTGGTACCTGCTGGATTTACAGGCTTTTTACCAAAACATAAAACAAACAGGGCAGGCATACCAGTGTAATCAAACATAAACATGCACTTGACTTTGCCGACAACAACACCACCAACACCACTACAGAGTCCCTTGTAGTCCTGCAGTCTTCCTTCTCTTTTCGTTCTTCCCATTTAAATACTTTAGCCGCTCTTGAGTCTTGTCTCACTATCACGTGCGACCTATAATCCAGGGGTGGGCATGCTAAAATGCACTTTTAAGTAACCCACACACACACACACACACACACACACACACACACACACACACACACACACACACACACACACACTGTCTGAAACCGCTAGTCCTAAGCAGGGTTTAGTCCCAAGCCTAACCCGGCAACACAGGGCGCAAGGCTGGAGGGGGAGGGACACACCCAGGACGGGACGCCAGTCCATCACAAGGCACCCCAAGCGGGACTCACACCCCAGACCCATCGGAGAGCAGGACCCAGCCAAAGCCTCTGCACCATCGCGCCCCCTCTTTTACTTTCACTGTTAATTTGCATGCGGGGTGCGGTGGCGCAGTGGGTTGGACCGCAGTCCTGCTCTCCCGTGGGTCTGGGGTTCGAGTCCTGCTTGGGGTGCCTTGCGACGGACTGGCGTCCCGTCCTGGGTGTGTCCCCTCCCCCTCTGGCCTTACGCCCTGTGTTACCGGGTAGGCTCTGGTTCCCCGTGACCCCGTATGGGACAAGCGGTTCTGAAAATGTGTGTGTGTGTTAATTTGCATACGCTAGCTACAGGAGTGACACCCAGTCTGGAACACTGACAATTGTTAACAATAAATTTATGCATAATTCATAATCCTCACTGTTAATTCTCTTGTTAAAGCCATGTTACAGCCAAGTTGTTAAAGCTGAAGGCTATGTGCTAGCGTACATATGTCACAGGTGGGTACTTTGGACACAGCTAAGACATCCTCACCACACTCCCTACAGCAAAACTTTAGTGGTGGACAGACAAGAAGATGTTTGCTTTCTGTCAGCTGGAGGTGTTGTGGAGAACTGTGAGAGACCTGCCCATATGTTGCCACAGGTGTCCATCGCTCCATCAGCATCCAGCCCCTACTCGCTTTTCGTGCTGTCGGGCAAGAAAAACCTGCTACTGAAAAACATCAGTAAAGAAAAAAAAATCAGATTTCCAAAGCAAAATTCCAGAATATCTCAGCTTCAGGTCAAATACTACACAAAGAAATACTTACCCTCTGGTTCGGCTGAACAACAGATTAGACATGTTGTACGAGAATAATACCCTGCCGAGGTATCCTGCCTATAGTATTACATTTTAAATCCTCTGCAGTTTGATTTCTCCATCTTTCCCAGCCTCTTAATCTTATTATCATTACTTTTCTTTACCAAGCACGTGCTGTGTGGTGTCATGAAGTGCACTTACGAGATTTTGATCACTTGTACGACTTGTGGTATTTGTAAATTTGGATACTCTAAGTCGGCGAGGCTTTACTTAGACAGCCGCATGCTCCGAATCCAATTTCACAGATCATGTTTCTTTTCCTTGTCCAGTTAGCGTACGAGTATGCTATGAAGTTCCTTCGGACAAAATGGCGATAGATCCTTGTGCGTATAAACGCTGCTAAAAGCTGAGGACCGCTAATTCTACGTTTCAAGAGTAACCAGCGGTTTTGATCGTCACTGTGGCTGTGCATACCAGAGAAAAACACCTCTTTCACTTTCCCTGGATGCTTTCTGTGTCACAGTCCCATCGCAGCACCCGACAGCAGGTAAAAAACCAACACGTGTGAAGGCCAAACAGTGCTTCTTCGTCCAGTCGGTTTTTGACTTTGTTGGTTTGCCAGATTTACAGTCAGTTGTTGAGCAGGGTGCATGCAAACACGGGCCTCCCTCCTATAATGTCGACCCTTTTGATGAGAATTAGGAATTATGAGCAAATATAATTTGTTGTATAAAATTTGCATAAGTTTTCGGGTCACATTTACAAGAGTCTCCTCAGGAGAACATTAAGTTCAATCAAAATATATGCCTTGATGGCCTCTCACCAGGTGAGGCAAGCAGCACCCCCACCCTCTGCCCCTACGTGGGGCTTGCCGTCTCCTGAACATCAGCTGTCTCGTAGGTGTGTGGCCAAGCATACGAGCAAATTAGAAATCTTGTTACTCATAATCATTAATAATAATGTGTACTAATGTAAAAAAAAAAAAAAAGTCAAACAGTGTAAAAGCTGAAAGGCCTTACTTTTTGTAAAAGTTGAAGTGATAAAAGGCATAGAATATTCTTGAAAGGCAATATCATTACAAATGACTGTGTGATTTTGATGCACTGTTCATTTATTGAAGAGCTCACTATGCTGAACTCTTCATGTTTGAAACGTGCAAGAAAGATAAGGCAACAGGTCAAAGAGCAGGTATGAAAGAGAGGTGAGGTTTGTTGTCCGTGTCATAAAGATGAGATTCCAAAAAAGGAAATACAAAACTAGGTAATGGGTAAAGCAGTGATAAGCGAAGACATATAACTAATAATTATTAATCACATTATTTGTGAACAGAATAAGTTGCCTCCTGAAGTCAATACATTCTATGGCAAGAAATTGTAACGTAAAATTAAATGCACTCTTAGTGTGGCATTTCCACTTTGATCCACCACAAACTATGAGACAGATGCGTCAGACATTTTTTTTCCAGCATCTCATGAAAACAAATGAGGATTTCAGGGCCCCAGGCAAAGCAAAAACAAATGTGTATTTGCATAATGTAAGGAATAAATGGCTCTGTAATCCATAATGCCCTGTCATTGCACCCCTGCCCTGAAAAGAAGGCAGGTCACTGGCTAAAAATAAGAAATCAGACATGTTAAAAGAGGAACAGCGAGAGGAGAGCCCAAAGAAGCCAAATTAAATCGCATTGCACCACTTCTAAATTTAACTATGTCCACCACAGAGGATAGTGCAACAAGACACACCAAGGGCCACAGCAGGTCCTGTTATATTTAGTGTGGGCTTCACCGAAACCCAGCACTACAGATACGTACTCCCTACATCTGATATGTATATATCTAATAGCTGCTTCTTTCCTTGTCCTTTTCAGTTGTTTCACAGTTCACGGTGGTTAAAGATACTGACGTGTAACTGATATTTTGCATTTTTGGCATGACCTCAAATGTTTCAGTAAATAAATGGGCGAAAAACGCATTTCTCGATACGAAGCACCTGCGCCAAAAACAATGTTAGTGCCGCTATATTTATCAGCAGAATATGTTGTGCTCCACTTCGGACGAAGGATCCTCCCGCTGTGTACTGTATTGTGATCTCATCAGAGCGTTATTGTGTTCACTCAGTAGGCTATAAATGTCCTTGGATTAGAGCAGCATGCCCTGGGAATTAGCTCAAATTTTAGAGCACCTGCTTATCATCTGAGGGGCAGCTGCAGTGATGCCTTCCTTCACCAAGGAAAGAAAGTGTCAGTGTGAAATCAGCCTGCATCTACAGAACTTAACCAGTTCTTTGCATAACTGTGCACTATGCTATCTGTTATTTCAGAACCGCTCGTCCCATACGGGGTCACGGGAAACCGGTGCCTAACCCGGCAACTCAGGGCGTAAGGCTGGAGGGGGAGGGGACATACCCAGGACAGGACGCCAGTCCATCGCAAGGCACCCCAAGCGGGACTCGACCCCCAGACCCACCAGAGGGCAGGACTGTGGTCCAACCCACTGCGCCACCACACCTCCTACTACCATCTGTTATAGTTTTAAAAAAACCCTATATGCAGCTACTTGTGCAATGTATACTGGTTCATGCCGTGGTATGTGAGAAATTGACTGTAGTCCAGAATCACGTGTCTGAATTGAGATGTTCTCCTCTGCTGGTGCAACGCACTTTTTGTGTTGTTCTCGGGGATGTGCGTTGTTTTCAAGTGCGTACTACAGACTGCCGGTAAGGGGCACTTTGTGAAAATAAAATCGAGAGGCCAACAATCAGGCATTCTGCCTCAGCTGGGATGCGAACCCGTGCCATGGGGAGGTGTGCGGACGTACACAATGCTGCCGTTGTGCACCGCAACAGTTGTACACTGGCTAAAATTCACGCCTCATTGCACTCAGCCCGCAATCTGCATGTCCGAGGTGCCCTTGCATGTCCGGAAGGATACAACGGTCTTTTGTTATCTGAACCGGAGTAAGTGTTCCTGAAGTCACGTGCATTGTTTAAGTTGAAGTGGTCTGGTCTGTCCGTGTGCCCCTTTTAGTATTCTGTGTGGCATTGCACACGTGCTTGGAGAAAATTCAGCTTAGCAAACACCATGATGAAAGGGATTCATAAAGTTCAAAGCACATATCTATGTAGTTTACAGTAACACAATCAATAAAGCAGATATAAATCTTAAGAAAAAGGATGGGGCCAAAGAACACACCCAATATATAGTGAGTGTAGGTTACCTGACTCCGATTGAATAACAACCTTTCTTTTTTCCAAAGCCATAAAGCAACACAGAAAAATTGCCCTAAATTATACTTAGCAGACACATTAAAGGTATATCTAGGATATGATGTGATTAAATATAAGTTGGTTAAATCAATAAACAATCATTACTGATCATTTCATCCTCTGCATCCAGTCAGCTCCGTACCTGAATTTTAAGCTTTATTAGAATTATAGTCAAAAGAAATTAGAAAGGATTGAAAGGGATGAAGAGCTTAAAAGTTTAGAAGTGAGAAAGGATTGAAAGCTTGGAAGTTCAATTCATGAAGAATTAAAAAAATGATTCACAGTTGTGCTATAGTCACACACACATTTTCGGAACCGCTAGTCCCATACGGGGTCGCGGGGAACCGGAGCCTACCCGGCAACACAGGGCGTAAAGCCGGAGGGGGAAGGGACACACCCAGGACGGGACGCCAGTCCGTCGCAAGGCACCCCAAGTGGGACTCGAACCCCAGACCTACCGGAGAGCAGGACCCGGTCCAACCCACTGCGCCACCGTGCCCTCCGTGTTATAGTAATTTCTTCCAAAATAGTATGCATGTCAACTGAGACAATTTCATGTAATAACTTTTACTCTACCAAACAGAATACATACAGATCCTTAGTAACACAATACCTTTCAAAATTTAGATCTCTCCAACTGACCAGAGGCAATGGTTAACCCTTGCACTGTGTTCCAGGCAGCTCTCTACTTAAGGTGTTTCTATACAAAATTGGGCGGCCTATTATAAAGCAGGTATAAAACATAGATTGTGACTTAATGTTGTTACACCTTTTAACCAACTTCATTCCTAGTCATTGTCACTATAAGGGTTAATGTATTTAAACCTCAACTATAAACCTTCAAGTGTAAACCTCATTTACCTAAAATTATACCACTTATGTCATAGTGTGTGTGAACTCCTGAATTTTAAATTCGATTATCTGGTCTTTATTTTATTCTACGGTTGGCCAGATCTGACCGGACACACCACAGATGTGCAAAATGGGAATAACACACATTCAACTAAATTGGTTATTGCTATTTTATGATGCCTAGGGTGGAGGATGTCATGATGATGTCAACTGGATAAAACGTTCCATATTTATGACAGATAAAAGCAGTAAATGGGTCATATTTGATCAGAACACAATCTGAGGGTTAAGAAAAAAGGAAAAAGCTTACATGTTGATTCTTTACTTCTAAACCAGCTTGATGAATAGCAGTGACACTACATATTTCTGAATCATACAGTGCATAGAGGAAAAGACTGTGGTGGACACCTGCTTACACATGTTCTGGCTTTACATTACTCCTGTTGGACAAATAGCTCACCGTGGAATTTCACCTGGCATTACAAGGCATGTAGGCTCTGAAAAACAACAAATGCAGCATCACCAACACCTCATCATCGGGATCCATCATGACTATTGCCTGGCATGCCTCACTGTGGGTGTCGATAACCACAAATCCCTCTTGATGGATCCTCAAGTGGCTCAGTAGGTTGAAAGGGCCTTCCTTGCACTCACAATTATGCGTTTGAGATTGCAGCGATGCTCTAGAGTGCATTATTAGCCGGGGCGTTTGAGTAGCATGACGGAAACGCATGACGGAGCTCAGCTTTGTGCAGGGTGTCAGATACCTGCGAGCTGCCAGCCGCCTGTAGAGAGAGTCCCTTGGCCTGATCCGAAGCCCCGTTGCGAGCGGCCAGCTGTCCGGCAGTGAGGAGAGAAGGCAGGGTTAGCAGGGCGTGAAACAGAGCTGCTGCTTAGGAGATGCGAAACAGGTGCTAAACAACACAGTGCATATATTGGATTGGAAAAGCCGGCAGCACAGAAATAATGTAAATTTCCGCTGAATAACGTGTTCCACTCTGTTCAATCCTACCGATATAGCTGATGGCATCTTTGGCTGCCGTAGGCTGGAGATCAGGGCCGCAGGACACGCACATGGTCTCAGATGCTTGGGACCTGCATGTGTAGCGGGATGGTTTTAATTCCAGTGCTGTTTGTGCTGAGATTGTGTTGTATGAACTCTGATTGCAGGCTCACTTTGGGAAGTCCTTTTAGAACTATAGGGAGGCACTTTTGTGTCCAGTTGCTTCGCTATGTTATATTAACGGGGAGCAGGACGTAATTTTCTTCCTTTTGCTCAATTTTTGTACAAATATGCGAGAGATTTTCTTTTGTACGTGGGGACTTGTTGAGGAGAAACACGGTATACCCCATCATTTTCCGTCCGTCTGAGCGGTCGGCACACGGTCCTGTCTGCGGACACACTTTACTTTCCCGTGTGCTTTATTTCTGCCTCCTCGTAGCGCCAACGTTGCGCTCGTTAACGAAGCGTATCGGTTAAAGGGCTCGTTCACACGAGCTTTCGTACCGGTTCGAGGACTTCTGCCAGGTACAGCGAGACTGCAGGGTAAAGTTAGCGTCAGCAAAGTAAGATACCGTACCGCGCTCAATTTTGGTAACGGACACGCTGCCGGAAACATGTTGACGTACCGAGTTCCGTTTCGGGAAACGCGGCGGGACGAACGTAACCGGTACGGATACTAGTTACTGAATGTCGTACGCGGTTGTCGACTTGCCGCGCACCTCGTCGTACCTGAGTGCTGTCCATCTTTCCATCTTGTGTCCACAATCAAGAGCACGAGAAGAGACTCGTGTGGACACTTTAAAGTCGACCTCCTGTAGCCGCGCTTGAGATCAGCTGTACGCTGTACGTACGCCTGTGTGACCGTGACCGTGGCCGTGACTGGTGCTGTGACTGTGGCTGCGACCGTGACCATGACCGTGGCCGTGGCTGTGCACTGCCTCTTTCTCATCTCTTTTCTTCGTCCTACAGGCCTCTTTGTCTTGTGGTCCTTTTTGTGTGAAAATCCGCTATACCATCCACTCACGTTATCTGAAGAAGGTATTTTTCTACAGTTTTACTATAGTGTCAGTTACTGTGTCGATAATCCTGCGCGGGAAGGAAGAGGTGGCTGTGTCTGTGAACACACACGAGAGCAAGTGTGTGTACTGTACGGCTGTGACCGCCTGCTTGCCTGACGCTCAAATCTCATATTGCAGCAAGAGATTTGCAGAATAAATAGACCAATCCAACATTTGTGTGCAACTGCCCTTCTTTAAACTCTGGCTACACATGCCCAATTGCTCTGGCTGCTTGCTGACCCAATGAACCTCACACTGGGAGAAGCCCAAGTCATTTGTTTCCATGCACAACATTCACTACTGAGCAGAGTTGGGACACCGAGGGAGCTGCCCTTTTCTATGCAATCACACTTTGACTTCAGAGAAAGGCTCACATGTGGCACCGCTTGTTTAACCTTTGTCCAACAAAGACCTTCAGTCTCATAGAATTCATTGAGAGACCACTAACCAACCAACTAATTTCAATAACTGCTTGTCCCGAGCGGGGTCACGGCAAGTTGGAACCTATTCCAGAGACATCGGGCGCAAGGTTGAAGGGCCACACCCCGGACGGGACGCCAGTCCATCGCAGGGCCACAACTAGGTACCCAGGCACACAGCTGGGCGAAGGTACTGGAGCAATTGCAGGGTAAATACCTTGCTCAAGGGCACTACAGCCAGAGGCGGTGATCAAACCGACTTCTGGAGCGAAAGGCAGCCACTCCAACCACGATGCCACCAGCCGCCCTGAGAGACCACTAGATGATAGAAAACATATCTGTTCAATTTTCTCTGATATTTCTAGAAGCAAAAGACAGAAGCATGAACTGACATTTACACAATGTTTCAAGGCACAGATTTATGTAACCTTGGGGTTGCTGATTCAAATTGACCAAAGGGCCCTGCTATAGCACTGTTGAGCTGGAATTTCTCCACTGAAATAAACAGCTTTATAAATGGATTTATTTATGTCACTCTAAATGAAACAATAAATAAAAATGAAGTACACACACATTGTCTGAACCCGCTTGTCCCATATGGGGTCGCAGGGAACCGGAGCCTACCCGGCAACACATGGCGTAAGGCCGGAGGGGGAGGGGACGCACCCAGGACAGGACGCCAGTCCGTCGCAAGGCACCCCAAGCGGGACTTGAACCCTAGACCCACTGCGCCACCGCACCCCCCACAAAAATGAAGTAATTCACCCCCAAATGTATTTATCTGATTTTCTTGTTGCTATAAAGCTGTTCAGTCCTTTTTTTTCTTTTTTTTTGTTGCTTTTTTCAATAGTGCTGTATTAGACGAGCACGTGAAGAAAGAGATATTTTGGCTGGAATTAACATTAATTGCATATAGATACCTCAGATTTTATGCCATATCAGCATTTTAGCGTTGCAATAGTGACATTCCCTGGGTCTGAGCGCTTACAAAGTTCAGCCTGGCAGTTGGGAAAGCGAGACATGACTTGACCGTCACCAAGGCAACACTGCAAGGTGAAAGGGGACATGGAAAGAATTTACTGAGAACCTGGCTGATTACGACAGCTCACAATTTGCAAGAACCAATTAATTTTTCTAGTTTTGAAGGAGAGCCGTTTAGCCGGAGTTTCTGTTCAAAACACTTTGCTTACACGTGTCTTAATATTGGGGGGTGCGGTGGTGCGGTGGGTTGGACCGCAGTCCTGCTCTCCGGTGGGTCTGGGGTTCAAGTCCCGCTTGGGGTGCCTTGCGGCGGACTGGCGTCCCGTCCTGGGTGTGTCCCCTTCCCCCTCTGGCCTTACGCCTTGTGTTGCCAGGTAGGCTCTGGTTCCCCGTGACCCCGTAAGGGACAAGCGGTTCTGAAAATGTGTGTGTGTGTGTGTGTGTGTGTGTGTGTGTGTGTGTGTGTGTGTGTGTGTGTGTGTGTGTGTGTGTGTGTGTGTGTGTGTGTGTGTGTGTGTGTGTGTGTGTGTGTGTGTGTGTGTGTCTTAATATTGATCAAAGTGCAACACGGCTGTAACAGACTCACCTTGCACAGCAGCACTTAGGAGATGAAGGTTGTGGCCCAGTTAACTGTTATTTCCTGTCTGCTTTCACTGGTATCTGGTGTCCTGGCTGCCAGGGCTCTCAATGGCCAGCAAGTTAAATGAGTCACACACAAATCACAGCAGAAAAGTAGCTACCTGTGTGTATGTCTGAATCCCACCTCCCTCTGTGACCCTTGAGCAAAGCCCTTAACCTGAATCAATACGGTAAAAGTTACTCTGCTGTATTGATGGGTAAATCACTCTAAGCAGCTGAACATTGTCAGTTGCTTTGTAGAAAACCTCAGATAAATGAACAAATGTAAATGTGTTTTTTTTGCACGTACTCATACGGCAGTTCAGTACACGGACTCGTGAGCTGTCGGCTAAAGTCCAGTTACTGCACTATTGATCAGCATATTCAGCCTGAGCTGCTCCGTTTCAGCCAGCCAGCTGTCTAGGGGGCACAATGATATGCGTTGGATGAAAATGCAAGATAATGAAGAACAACAAAAATCACTATCAGGATTCTTCGGGATCATTTTTTTAAACAAAATGTAGTGCCTTTACAAACACTGTTGTGAACTCTAGAAATGTCCATGCAAAAAGTATCTGCAAAAGCTGCATGTGAACACACAGACCCGGCTGCTGGGGTGCAACAGCATTATAAAGGTTCATTGTGCCATCTCTTTATTTACAAAAAAAGTTGCTATCAGGTGCCAGTGAAAGAAGCTCCTGTGGTTCGGGGGCAAAATTGTTCGATTGCATAAAGACTTGGTAACTCAGACAACAGATTATTTCAGTGTGAACACTAGGGAACTCAGCACACTCTACCATATCACATATAATGCTAATTTTTGTTTACAATGTCTAAGTAAATCACAGAAAGTATATCTTACCATGGTTGATGCTCATCTCTCCAGCAGGACCAGATCTGATCTCTGGTCTCTAATAATCGTTAAAGGTCCTGCACAGTCATTTTCAACCACATCTGAAATTTGTTTTCATGAGAACTTTTGAGCAAACTGCAACCTATTTTGCTGCCTGGGGCCTGGCTGTCATATTCTGTCACATGCACAATGGGCACAATGAATGTAAATGAGACCACATTCAGAGGAGTGTACAAAAACATTTATCGCTCTGCTCTGGAATTTTTCAGGAGGATGTTTCAAAATGAATAGTTAAATTAAATTATAACCACTGGCTGACTTTCAGAGATGGCATATGGGCATTGTGTAGGACCTTTAACACAGAAATACAGCTTTTAACAATCAGGAATTTATAGGACTTCTGGCAACTAGCGATCAGTGATCACTGAATAGACGCATATAACTCAGGAGCCGGCAAAGGTTCAGCGAGCGACATGCTCATAGTGAAAACTTCAGACATGAAGCCGACCCAGGTACAAACACTGTAAACAGAGCACCGGCAACAGCAACTACACAAGCTAGACTTTTCTGCATGAACACTGCAGATACAAGTTCACCAGTGAGCTCAACAATGACGTTCTCTCTTTTCTGAAGTAAGACTCTCGGTCATAGAAGAGTTCGCTAGGCCCACCCGGTCCCACCCTAAATTCTCCATACATTTATATAATACAGAGTGGTTTACACTACTATGGTCTGTACACAAGTTGCCCTTTGATGTCATGACCGTGTTTGAGTGTCACAGTCAGGCACTCCGGCAGCAACTGAATAAGAGATGAGTGGACAGGAGAACTCTGTCAACAGGCAGCAAAATGTCAGTGATGTTTGTTCAAAAACAAAGAGTCTGTGAAGCCCATTGGGGTGTATGGGAGTGTCAGAAGCAAAGCCTCAAAAATTTTAAAGAGAAGTTAAGAAAACGTCTCTTCAAAAAACAGAGCACAGACTGTTGGGTCCAAGGCTGATGGGCTTGCACAAGGGGCTCCGCTCCTGCACTCTCAGTCATTCGTCTGTCTGGCTTTTCAGACTTTTGAGAAACTCTCCTTGAGTGAACTTTTTTGATTTAAAAAAAAAAAACTGTACTTCCGAGGATATTATCACATTTTTGACAAATTCCCCTTTAGAGAATTTTATCAGATCCTTGACAGTACCCTGAAGGTGATATTATGGAAATCAACAGTTTTTCCCTCTTGTCCTTTAGTATACAGACCCCCTTGTGCTAGTGGGGGGGGGGGGTGGTCTTCTGTCTGGGGTCCCTGTCCCACAGTTTGCAACTTCAAAGGTGTGAGGATGTGGAGAAGCACAGCTTCAGGGTGTAGGGGTTGGAGCCGTCTGAAAAAGACACAGCAACGAGGGTCAAACGGAAGATAAATGATGGGCCGACCAAAATCTTATCCTTAACTTCCTCAACAGAAGGTCAAAGGGCTGAACATCAGGGTCCTATGAATGGCAATTTAGATACTGAGAAACAATGTGGATAAATGTTACCGTTCTTCACAGAAAATATAGCATTTTCCCTCTCCTATTTTAAACGAAATTATGGTTTGAGCAATACTGTTTTAATAAACACAAACTTACAGGTACCATATGCTGCCATTATTTTTGTAAACTGAATATTACAAGTATTCCCGACACATCTAAACAGTGCATATCAACAGCCAGAAAATTTGCAATTCAATGTGTTTGAAGTTTATGTGTTAAAAGTAATAAAAGTAATATATTGTTTTTATTGTATATATTATACACACACACACACACATTTTCTGAACCGCTTGTCCCATACGGGGTGACGGGGAACCGGAGCCTACCCGGCAACACAGGGCATAAGGCCGGAGGGGGAGGGGACACACCCAGGACGGGACGCCAGTCCGTCGCAAGGCACCCCAAGTGGAACTCGAACCCCAGACCCACCGAAGAGCAGGACCCGGTCCAACCCACCGCGCCACCGCGCCCCCCGTATGTATATATTATAAAATAGTGTAATATATCATTGCAATACATTGTAATATATTATTCTTTTATGTAGCACCATGGTCCTGGAGGACCGTTGCTTTGTTTCACTGTATACTGTACCAGCTGCATACGGTTGAAATGACAATAAAGCCACTTTGACTTTGAAAAGGCAGTTTTTGAACACCATGGAACCCACTGGGACACAAGACAGCCCTACCAAACAACTGCAGCTTTGGAGCAACACCTTACATTTCAAGAGGAAGTCTAAGGTGTCCTCACAGCATTAAATCAGGTGGGCACACTACATTAATGTCTCTTAATACAATACCGACAAACATCTGGGGAAACAATGAAATCCACCACATACACCAGGCATTTCCAAAGAAATAATTTGTAAACTCATCTATGTTGCTGTGACCCAATGCTGTCTGTAAAAAAATGAAAAAGAAAAAGAAACATACACCATGGAACCATTTGGAAAGTTTAGTTTTGTGCACCTTTGAAACAGTGTGCTGCGCTAGTCTTTAAGTAGTTTGCGGGAGGAAGGAAGCTCATATTGTCACATGCAGTGTGTAAGGTGGATGCCCTGTTTTCAGGCACAAAAAAGGTCCTCTCTCCTGCTCTGAAACTGGAGTGCCACTCGAAACTGACTTTAGTAATAAAGGATTAGAGGCTGTTCTTCAGGGGCACTTGAGTACACATCGCCTTCCATAATGTAAACAGGGCAAACCGTTCATGCATAAAAAATGAAATAGGTCATGGCGTCATTAAAACTCGCAAGGAGCAGCTCAGTCTCCAAGCGGGGGCCTGTTTACACAGCCATTTAAGCATTTCTCTCAAGTTCAAATTAGAATGAGGGACCGTAGGAAACCATCCATAAAATACACCAATATTAATAAATACCTTTAACAAACTTGAAGTGTATTCATCACTGTTTACTTGCTTTAAGTATAATGGATACACAACCACTTCCACATTATTTTTAATTACATTTAATTCATTTATCTGTTCTCAAATGTTCATCTTGTGCAGGAAATAGAGGTTTAACCTTGTCCAGGCCGAAAGGCTGTGTCCTCGTAACCACAGCATAATATGCATCTATGAACCCTTGTTGTGCCAGCTCTTGCTCGTTGGTAGGGCTTTAAGTGGTTGAAAATTATTGGACGAGGTTGGCCCAAATCAGGCCTAATTATATTTTAATAAGTGACTAATTACCCTGTTTATTTTGCGGATGAAAACTTTTCACCTTTCTTTTCCTCTCAGGCTCTGTTCATGTGCTACTAGAACTGACAAAAAAGCTAAGATCAAGTTTAATGTGAAAAAATTTCAAAATAGAGGAAACTGGAAAAAAGGCAAATACTTTCTTACAACATCATATGTCTAAACTGCTTATTTAAAATGGTCTTATTGTGAATAATGAAGGAAGTCCTGATCTGGAAGCTCATAAGTTATATATACGAAATATAAAGCTGGTTTGGCATTTACATTTTAAGGTCCTGCTACAAATATTATTCTGTTTAACTTGGTGGCAGATTTGCAGACGTGCATAAAGTCAGAAACTGAAATTATACTCCATTCAGTCAACGCACAGCTACATCACATACATCAACACTACATATATTCATTCAGCAGACATTTTTCTCCAAAGCAGCTTACAATGTTGAGTTACTGATTTACCCATATATACAGCTGGGTCATTTTACTGGAGCAATTTCGGGTAAGTACCTTGCTCAAGGGTACTTCAGCTGAAGGTGTGATTCAAACCTGTGACTTTTGGGTCCAAAGGCAGCAGTTCTAATCCCTGCCATTTATGCATTTTCAAAATGCATAAATGTGAAGGTAAATGCAAGAACTCAATCCTTGTGCCCAAAGTAACATACACACAAAGAGGTAAAGCAAGCCTTGACATCTTCAAGTTCTCATCTGAAGAGGGTGCGAGATGTGCTCCCAGGCTAGGAAGTTACATCCTTGGCTGCGTGAACGCCGCCTGCAGGCCTTTGGGAAAGGGATGGAATGTACAATACGCTTACTTGGTATTCTGATCTGGTAATGGTTGAGGACGGTCAGGACCTCCACAGCGTGTGTTTTGCTGTCAAACTCCAGTAGGCCTGAGATGGTTTTGGAGCAGGCTGTGGGGAAAGGAAGAGAACAAGCATCAGCATGCACAAACGACACAAAACACCCTCGCTCCTCACCTGGGAAAGTTTTCTTTCTCTTGCAGCTGCACGAGGTGAACAACATGACAAATTTCCAAGATTAGAAAGCAAAACATATAATTTAATGTGCTATTTAAGAGAACTTACGTTTGGCATCAAATACTTTGTACTTGATGAACCCTGGTACATCATGTTCTGTACATAACTGGAAAAAAGCAGAAGTATATTTTCAAAATGTTACCCTGTTAAGGTTTCCAAAAGGGAAATCTAAACAGTGGCGCTGTTATGTTTTCATACATATGTAAAGAAAAACTAGTCTGTTCAGCACATTATTTTTTCTTATTTGTTCTATTATTCGTATAGTTCTAAGAAGTCTAAACATGCGCTCAGTTTGCAATCTGCATTTCAAACCAGGATCAACACATTACAGTAAAAAAAAATGAGGCTGTAAAGATGGTCTGATATTAGATACATAAAGGTACTGCATGTATGTTAATTGTTTGGGAGTGACATTAATGTTACGCTGTTAAAAATGAGAAAATCAGGATAACATTAAAGACCTAACAACCTGCAAGTGATGGTAAAAAAACTATACCTGACATAGTAAACTGAATTGTGGTGAATCTCTGAGCAGAAAAATATGGTTCCCATACTTTTGCTGCACGGCCCCCAATAATTATCGATTTGCTGATACATTTGAAAAAACTCATACGAGAACCTCTCTGTCCGTAATTAGAACCAAGGCTCGGTCTAAATCATCATGACCCACAGACATGCCAACAGTTTTGTATCTCCCATGGCACAATGTCCCCACCCTCTGTAGCTCCTCCTCTGTGACGCAGGGGGGCACGTTGTAGAAGTGCAGCACGCAGGAGGGCGGCTGGATGATGTTTTTGGATGCCTGGCCAGCGCTGGTGAAGCGGTTATTTCGGGTCATGGCGAAGTCCTTGTAGCTGCTGGTGCCGTCTTCCAGTTCGAACACCTGGCTGGGGATCACAGCGTGCTGCTTGGAGACACTGAAGGGGAACATGTGGGAGGGAGATGAATGAGCCTCCGTGTGCTGATCTGGTTGTTATTACTGGTACTACTCAAGACCACGACACATCCATACACATCTTGCCAGGTCTCAGAGTCCCAGTGGGGAACGGGGCTAAAAAAAGGGAGATGGGCCACATCCATACACTGTTTTGAATATAAGACTCACCTAAATCAGTGCTTTTCCACCCTGGTCTGCACACCCCCCCATTTATGCTGTTTTTCTCTAGGTGAACTCTTAATTACTTTAACTGCTTTGTTGATTTAAATGGTTTCGATTAAATGCGCTGCCCGATTCAAATAACATTAATGCACTGAGAACTGACACTCTTTTAAATTGTATTGAACTGAAAGTGAATTAAAATTTCACGAGGTTTACGAACAATCAAATACACACACACACACACACAATGTCCACAACCAGTTGTCCCGAGCGTGGTCGGGGCAAGCTGGAGCCTAACCCGGCAACACGGGGCGCAAAGGAACACACCCAGGACAGGACGGCAGTCCGCCACAAGACATCCCAAGCAGGACTTGAACCCCAGGGCCACCACAGAGCAGGCCCCGGCCAAACCCACCGTGCCCCCGTGCTCCTGCGCCCCCCCAGCAATCAAATGAATGAAACAAATTTTACTCAACAAATGTACTTCTAACAATTTTCTTACACCCGCACAAGTGTGTGGAAAAACATTTACTCCAACAAAGTTTCACGTGTGTGATTCTCGGCAAAAAAGACTGGCTAATTTGAGGCAAATTAAAAGCACAGACAGGATACCCCCAGGAACAGAGCTGGAAATCTCTGCATGTAAGTAAGAAGGTGCCATTAGTAACCCGATAGCGGTATGAACAAGAGCATGAGCCAAATGGCAGTAATGGCAGTAATGGCAGTCAAATCGGAGTGTGAAGCAAACAGCTGCATCAGCACTGAAGTACAGCGCGAACCGAGGCCATAATAAACATAGAAGGCAGGTTGCTAACGTAACACAAGTCATCTAACAGCGAACGAGAGTGTGAACTGTGGTGAAGTATGAGAGTATGAACCACAGAGGTGGTGAATGAATGCGGAGAGAAACAGGTAGTATGAGCAATGAACGACACACACACACACACACACTGTCTGAAACTGCTTGCAGCAGGCAGTGCTGGTGCCTCGCAGCTCATGGACCGTAGTTTTGAATCTGGACTCCTTGAATCAATTCCCATGCAGTCTAAATGGAGTTTGAATGTTTTCTCCATGTTTCTGTGGGATTCTTCACACAGACCAAAGACACGTCCACAGAAGGCAACAGCAAACCATTTCCGAACCCTCCCTCACCTTGGAAACCATGCGAGGAGTCGCTGAGAGTCGACTTCCGTTCAACCGCTCTTAACCTTACCTCATTAAAGCAACTGTGATGTCAAGCGGTCCAAAATTATTGGTGACAATGAAGAAAGGTACAAACTGAACAATTCAGTTTGAGAGACATTTTTAGCCATTTATTAATGTAGGTATTAGTCTTTCATTGTATATAAAGTTCCCTTCCCAGCAAGGTGACTTGACGTGAAACAACACGGAACATTATTTTGGATGCATAAGTGATAAGAAACCAGGTCAAAATAAACACCAAAGTTTTCCTACTCTACTCACACACACTGTCTGAACCGCTTGTCCCAGATGGGGGTCGCGGGGAACCAGAGCCTAACCCGGCAACACAAGGCATAAGGCTGGAGGGGGAGGGTACACACCCAGGATGGGACGCCAGTCCGTCACAAGGCACCATAAGCGGGACTCGAACCCCAGACCCACCGGAAAGCAGGACCCGGTCCAACCCACTGCACCACCGCACCTGCCTCCTACTCTACTCTACTCTACTCTACTCTACTCTACTCTGAAATAAACCACTTGATTTCAAGTACGAGCATGCAAATGTATTGCAGTGGGCGACTAGAATGAATCACAGAAATCATAGGGAAGGAAACTGACACATGACACTGGGAAGCTGCAATGGAGCCACAGGCAAGGGGTGATGGGTGTAGTGGAAATCAGTGGGACAATGAATCAATCAATGGGTGGTGAGAAAAGTGAGGCAGTAGGCACAACGAGATCAGTCCACCTGGGAATGGGCACGAAGAGGACAGCACAAGGATGGGGCAAGTAGAAGCCAGACAGCAGCCACATGTAACATAGGTAGTTAACAACTGAAGTGGCAGTGTGGGCAGAACACCATCAGTTTTGCAAAAAAAAAAAAAAAAAAAAACAAGTTAGAACTTGAAGGTTAGCAGGAAATTATTTTCGTTATATGTAACTGACAGCTGGGCGTAGAAAGGGGTCTGGTATAACACTTCCCTCCTGGAAATTCGTTACATTTACATTTATTTAGCAGATGCTTTTGTCCAAAGCAACTTCCAGTGAACTCTATGTAGTGTTATCGGCCCACACACCTTATTCACCAAGGTGACTTACACTCCTTACGATGGGACACGCATTCAATACATCAGTGAAACACACACTCTCTCTCTCTGTTACTGACACACTATGGGTGAACATGAACAGCATGTCTTTGGACTGTGGGAGGAAACCAGAGCACCTGGAGGAAATCCACGCAGACACGGGGAGAACATGCAAACTCACTCCACACAGACTAACAGGGATCAAACCCACGTCCTCTCGCACCACCCAGCTGCTGTGAGACAGCGGCGCTACTCGCTGTGCCACCGTGCCACCCATCATTATTTCACAACTCCAGCAATAATGCTGCACAGACAACGTCTGGATGTCCATGATCAAAAAGAAAGCTAGAAGCACTCACCAGACGCTGAGCCGCTTGCTGAAAACTTTGATGCTGTTGAGGTGTGTGATGGCTCTGTCCACCGCATACTCATCTCCCATCTCCACGAGCGCAGTGCCCGGAACGCTCTTCATGAACTTCACCTGCAGGGCCACAACACCCCCTCATCACCATTTTAAATGTTAAGCAGATTAGGAGACTCCAGCTACTGCACCATGTAAAGACCTTAAGGTTTCTGGTTCAATCTGCCAGAGTCCTCCCACAGTATACATGAAGCATGTCCATAATCTAAATAGTTGCATTAAAAAAATGTAAATCACTCTGGATGCAGGCAACAGACAAACAAAATAATAATAACAGTAACAAAACATTACGAAATACTTTCTAGCCATGATTTAAAACTGCTTGTCCAGTGCAGGGCAGCAGTGAGCCTGGGCTTATATTGAAGCGGAGGGTGTGATTTAGGGTACACCCAAAACAGGACAACAGTCAATCACAAGGCAATCACACACACACACACACTCTTTCAGTGTGAGGAAACCCTCACATCCACAGGAGGAACATGCAAGACTGAACCGTGCTCAAATCCACATCTAAAGTCAAAGCCCATAAGTCGTGCAGCACCAGCACTACTTGCTGTGCTATTGTGCCACTCAAAGAAAGTACTACTATATTTAAGCATAGAAGTTTGCGGGAAAAGCACCAGTATGAATTGTAAAGAGAATTAATTTTCGTTAACTAGTTAAAAATCAGAGGAATAAGCTGGTATGAAAACCATCAAACACACACACGGGAACCGACACCCAGAGCGTCGACTCTCCTGACCTTCTCGATGTTTCCGTAGAGACAGAAGAGGTTGAAGACGCGAGTGCAGTTCATCTTGGAGGGGTGAAGACCGCTCACCATGGCGACGGAGCTGGAGGAATGACTGATGTAGGAGGAGGCCTGCGGCAGAGGGTAGGCCACCACCTCGGGAACCTCATGAGAGCTCCTCTTGTACCGACTTTTGCCAGGCAATGGCAGCAGAGGGCAGTGTGAACCTGGTAAACAGGGAACGTGAAGGTGCGGCTGACGAGCTGCTTGGGGCTCCCAGAGCACACGGTTATACATCATTTCCTACCTTGATGCACACAGGCTTTGGACACTGTGCGCATCACATGTTTCTTACAGTAATGCTTACTTTAATTTTCTCGCAAAGCCTCTCTCAGCTTCAGTATCTGTTGTTGCAAACCCTAATTTTTTTTTGCAAGAAACCGGACGATAGCTAAGCGGGAGACTCACCGTAGCCGTTATCGCTGAAAGAAGAAGGGTGTTCCCCGAGAATCGCCTGCCGTTGTCGCCCCTTTCCCTGCTCTGAAAAAAACCCACATCCATTTCAAAATAAGTGCACATAAAACAAAGGGTAATGAGCACAACGCTGATCACAGAGCTGCGGTAAACAGCGGCGGTAAACACATAAATAAGAATTGGAAGCAGGTACACAGTGTGCGCTGTCAGGGCTATAAAGTTACACTAAGGGATGCGAGCTGAGGGGAAACAAAAGTCTAAAGTAAATGCTTCCTGATGTTTCATACTGACTTCCCGCCGTGTCCATCAGCCATCTGTCTTACAGAGAGACGCACGGGAGACACACGCTACGATTGAACAGTCACTGTTACAGCTTGGGAAAGACGATGACCCACATAACACAAATTATTGAGATCGCACAGTTTGCAAACTCAGTCCTTTTAAGATAAACTGGGGAAAAGAATCAGAACTAATAAAACCGCATGTTTGGCCCAGGTTTTCAAAAGCAACTTACTGTGTTTTCCTTTACCCAAATAAAAAAAATCTCTGAACTCATGAAAAAAAAAAATGTCTTCTGTAACTAAGATAACAACAATAATCACAGCCAAAAAAATCAAAGACCTGTGCTGATGCTGCACTATAACTAATACAGGTAATTTAATGTCAAAAGCAAGATGCAGCAGTTTTAAGTGAAGCGTTAATGTGGCGATGGGAAACTATAAAAAGAATTTCATTGAATTGGATACATTAGGGGATGCATTTTCTCCTTGTGTTACATAGTGGGGGTAAAATTTTACCTGCATTTATACCATTATTGTCAACTGATGCCCTTTAATGTGACCCCTGCATAACTGACATGGGTGGTGGGATGGGAGGACTTGTCCTTCACTGATCCATCATTGGTACGACACATGCATAGGCTTGAGCAGGACCTGACGCAGGCCACGCTGTTTCCCGTCTGTCACTCGACAGCTTGCCAGGAAGTCGCGCGGAACGGTACTAATTACTACAATGGCAACGGCTAATGATAGGAACATGTGGGAGGGATACTTAGTGTGAAGTCATGAGAAGTGATATGATTCAGAGGTTGCAGCACGTGGATATGACATCATGTTGGAGTAGAGCAACACCATCAAAAGTATTATTAGGAACCATAATAATAATGCAATCTCTAGTACCAGCAGTATATTTATTATTATTCATAATAATTTTTGCATTGCAGACGCTTCTTTCCAAACTGAATTATACAGTTACAGATATTTCAAGTTGACTCATTTGTAAGGCAGGGCACTTTACTGAACTCAGGTGAAGCACCTTGCTCAGGGTTACCGCAACAGCAGCGGATGAAATTTGAAAGAGATAGAAACTGTATTTCCTCATGGACATTAGCAGACGGGCTCTGGAGAAACCAGCTTACAGAGGATCTTAAGCTCACAGCCTAACTTTAACAACTGAGTCTGAGAAGAGCACAAAAATAACGAAGGATTACATAGCTGCCTACTGAGTGCCGCAATGAGGCAGTAAGGCCGTCTCCAACTTGGGGTGCCAGTATCAAAGCTGTGGCTTCAGGCTCAAGTTAGGGCTCATTCATGGTCATTCCGTCTGTGCTGCGGGGCGGGACGAGGCCTGAGGGCTAGAAGCCACATGCAAGGAGGAAGGTCTCAAAGTAAGTCCCCCCAAAGCTGAGGTCAGTTCAATTCAGTTTATATTTAAAGACTGCTTTTCTCATCACAATGATGCAGAGCACTGAACAATAGTTAAAACAGAACACTGATGATGTACAGCTGAGCTGGTCAAATAAGTTGGGTGTCAGATGAGGAAAGGATAACAAAAAACTCCCATCCATGAAAAAAGGGAGAAATATAAATCTCTGCGGGTCCAAATGCCAGTAGCAGCCCACACCCTCCTGAGAAGTGTTGAACTGAAAAATTTCCTGATGATGGGTGCAGAATGCATCAGACTGTCCTCTGCAAGCTCTTCAACATGTTTTAACCTGTGACACAATTTCCCACGTTTTCCAGCTGATATGGAAATATTTCTAACAAAATGTATAAATCTGGGGGGGGCGCGGTGGGTTGGACCGGGTCCTGCTCTCGGGTGGGTCTGGGGTTCGAGTCCCGCTTGGGGTGCCTTGCGGCGGGCTGGCGTCCTGCCTTGGGTGTGTCCCCTCCCCCTCCGGCCTTACACCCTGTGTTGCCGGGTAGGCTCCGGTTCCCCGCGACCCCGTCTGGGACAAGCGGTTCTGAAAATGTGTGTGTGTGTGTGTGTGTGTGTGTGTGTGTGTGTGTATAAATCTGCAAGGATTCTGGCAATTGCACAGATGAAAGACAACACTCCAAGCAGCACCAAAACATTCAAACAGCAACAAAACCTGGACACAATGTCATTTTCGGCTTCAAACGTTGTGCACTGTGTGGAAAGGCACTGCAATCCACCTCATTTGGTTTATATGGTTTATCCGTTGAAAGTGTGAAAGACAGAAAAGCTGTAAACTTTAATTTTACCACTTTTCATTACTACGATCATTCCAAAACTGCAAGGAGCTTCAAGGAATTTCCAGTGCATTGTATACATCTAATTGTGAACATTTGATCATGTTATTTGTTAATGATTAAGTCTTAAAAAATTGAAAAATGTTCTTGCACTGGAGACCAAATACATTATGTTTGCAGACGGTGCGGTGCATATCAGTACTGTAGATCGATGTAGACTCAAGTCTTTTGTTCAAAGGTTTTCATCTGCACAAGGAAGGACTCAATAAAGCCAGCAACTGCATTTGTCAGGATATCTGAATTCAGTGAAAAATTAAGTCTGAGATAATTACGGCTACATTCGATCCAAAGTTCAATGATCACAGTTTTTTAAAGTTGCAGAATGTATTGTAAGCAGTTGTTACCGCGAGCCTTGGGTGTGTTCCATAGTTTGTCAATTTTTACTTTTAAATGATTTTGCTATTGGAAGGCCTGTCTGTTCCTCCTTTGGGCACTTATGTATGCCCTTCAGTTATATTTTAAAACGGATACAGCGAGAAGGACATTTGGATGGTTTGGTCAATGCTCCAGAGGACAGTCTTGTTTCAAAGATAAAACAACCCTGTCCACCTTTCTACAGAGGTGACCCTCACTTTGCTTTCTCTCTCCATCTCCTTTGCTGTAGTGGTGGCACTACAGGCTGCTTAGAAACAGAGGAGCATTCACCAGTTCAAGTGTTCATAACATTGTCATGCTGACAAGACCAAAGAGCTGGGGTTCACTTGGGTACCTTGAATACCTCCTTCATCCAGTTTTGTAATCAGTTCTGAGATTTCTATAAATATCAGTTTAGATGAGCAGGGTGTTTGAATGGAATGGGATATGGATTTGTGTTCTTCTGCCCTTGCAGAAAAAACCATGGATAAACAATCTTTTTCGTTAACAAAGAGAAACAAGGGAGGCACATCCAAAGAAGATTAATTGGAATTCTTTGAGTAATAGCCTTTGGACTCCAGAAGAGTTCAATAAGAAGAGTGTAGACTGGGACAAAAAGGTTCTGAAGTAGTTTGACTGCATCAGACAAAGACCACCTCTTTCCGATTTGCAAGCCTTTCAGAGGTATTCGCTGCCTAAAACCGTCGTTCTTCCACAATGGGTTCAAACACATTGAACGACATATCCAACAGAGAGCAAGCAAAGACACAAAATGCACAGATAAAAGGAAGTTCTCTTACCTCGCCTGACTAGATATGGCTTAGTGTAGTCCCAACTATCATTATCATTTCTTATTACGTTGAGGCGCGTTGGCTACAGGGAGAAAGAACAGAGTACCACTGAATACATCCCTATGCAGACAGACACAATGACAGAGACTGTGAGTAGTACATGTTTGTACCACTGAATGAGAGATCAGGAAGAGCACACACTTTTACTAAGGAATGTGTGTCTACATAGTGGGAATAGTACATACCTGAACAAGTGAATATTGGTGCGTATTAGTGGAAAGACTACATACTGATAGGACATACCTATGAATGTGTGTCTGTGGAGTGCGAACGAATCATTCTTATACCAATGAATGTGTGGCCTAAAACTACAGATGGCGTTACACACTGTAAATGAAGTATATACTTACCCGGGCATACTCAATTTTAAGGGTGCAGCAGCCAGCATATATGTCTGCTCCATTTAGAGCTGCTTTTGCTTTTTGAGCATTTTGGACAGTCTCGAATGTGAACTCCAGTCAAGGAAATGCCCAGTTGGTGCTGATACAGTGAGCAAAAATGCAGTCTCAAGAGCCAAGCCGGAGCAAATGGCTTTCACATCACGTGAAAGCCCTCTCATGTACTGTGAGAAAGAGCCGGAGAGGAGCCCACAGGAAGGATGTCTGAGCTGAGAGCGGAACCACAAGAGAGCTCTGCGCTGAGAAGGAGCGGCAGAGCCCTGGACTTCAGCTGACAGGTCAGACCAAGCACGACTTCCTGTCCTCCTCCCACAAAAAACTCACACTGAGGCGACCATAACACGCTGCTCGTAACATGGATGAACAGGAAGAACACACCCACCATGACACAATACCTGAACCACGTATACGTGCAAACAAGGAAAAAGGGCAGTTGGTTTGTGAGTGCACTGTGTGGTACACCAGGTAGGCAGTAGTCAGTCAGTAGAGAAAGTGTTCAACAGAAGAAGGCACAGTTGATGCAAACATTAAAACCGCAGGGTGTGCAGAACATGCGCTCCTGCAAGGCATCACACGATGGAAACATTAAGACGGATCGCTTTCAACTTTACGTTAACAATGCATAACTTGTGCTCTCTAAATGAGGCTGCTAGAAGAATATGAAAAGCTGCTGGCAGCTTTTTTGTGAACTCCCTCAAGCTTAGTTCACATTAGGAAAGGCACATCTTGTCAATGACATGTTCCAGTGTGTTGGCAGGGACCATCAATATTTTACGAGAGCAGCTCCCTGAAGAGAGGGCCTGTTCGACATAGATGCTGCTACCCCTGACAGGGTGAATTGACCGAACTCGCATCTTTTACAAAGACCTCACTTTGAAGCTTGAGTAAGACAATTCACCTGGGTCTGATTTACACCTGGGCCACAACCCATGCCAAAAACCACTGTCCTCACATACACACAGACACACACAGGCCATAGCTCTCATATCAGGTGTGGGGTAATATATTGTGCTTAAGAAATAAGCAAATTATGACTTTGCTAGTGTGGGGATACACCCTTGTCACCCCCCTAGTAGAGAGGTCTGATGGTCATCCCAGCCTGACTCCAGTAAGGATATTCTACCATAGCCTGGATTCCATTCCGCTTGAAGATCACGATGCGCAGCACGTTTCCGATGGGATTGCACACTGTGTACAGAACATCCTAAAAGACAAAGGGATGACAATGAAGATTATTACTGAGTCCTCTAAAAACATAATAAACAATCTCTTCAAAACCGCAAAGCAGAAAGCAAAGGACCAATACGGTGTTTATCACCTTGACTAAAGTTATCAGATTCCGACTGGAGTTACAAAGCATGTATGTGTTACTGCAAATGGAGCTCTACTGAGAATCATCGCCACAATAAAGAGCGGTATTCTTGGCTGAAACATTTGGTGTAAAAGGAAGCAAGGTCCTTTAAGAAGAACAAAGTTACCAAGTCCTGGCAATCGTTCAGTTTTGCTCTTTTTATATTATTTTTATGATGTTACTTTCTGCTCCGTGTTTGTATTGCTAAAAACAAAAAACAGTAAGTGCACTGGCCTCCACTTATAGTGATTCTCAGTCTTTGGCATCATGACACTGTCTACAAATATACAAGGACTCGCTGCACTGATTAGGGTGTGAGGGTGTGGTGAATCAACAAACAGAGAAGAAGAATGGCAGAGATCTGTTTTCTCACTTGGAACGAGTCCACTTTGTCGCAAAGGAGTAAAACCCTAGGAGGAGGAGGAACGGGGTATGTGACAGACGTTCTCGGCAGCTGAAATTCTGCATTTATCAAGAAAATTGAAGCCAGCAGCCGAGCATTTTCGGGTGAGCAAGGAGGACTGAGCTACTTGAGCCGAGGGCTTGAGATTGTCAGAGAAAGACGGCGTCTCGCAGGGGCCTAGATGTTGGTCCCCTTGCCATCATAATGCAAACAGTCATGTGTGAATGAAGACTGATGCCCACCTCTGGGACCAGGGTGAGGTCATTTGGAGCTGACTGGAGAGGCCAGATTTGCCATCAACATTTCCAACATACTAACATCTGCATATGGCAGCCATAAAGCAAAGCACTCCACGGGGAAAGGCAGGTAATGGGTACAATTACTGCTGAAGGGCTATTCCTGGAGTGTCCAAGTCCCGCAGCTTTTCATGCCAAATTCATCATTCTGTGACTCCTTTTACCTCAAACAAACTAATAATCAACCCAAGTAATAACTCTTCAACATGGATTAAAGACATTTGGGAGAGCAAGACATTGTCTATGCTGCAGCTGTCTACCATAAGGGGCTTGTACACTTTGAGGATTACTGAAAATTTTCATTACTTTTCTGGAGCACACAGTATGGTTCACTAGAAGAACCAGTCTGAATAGCTGCCTGTTTGCTGTGACACTTTTTTTGCCAATAATCAAGGTAGCACTAAAACAGTATATGACTTATTATTGAACAAGTATGTACTTATATTTCCATGCTCTTCTCAAGTCTATGAAAAAAGTCAGCAAACTGCCAGCAAACTGATGAAGTCCATGAAGTAACTGCAGATGAAAAGCATGCTGAGGGTGGTGTGCGGAGTGTGTGTGACCTGTATGGTATTCCGTTGGAAAGTACGAGCCAGCCGTAGCCCTGGTGAACCGAAAGACTCTCCAAGCCATCATGTGACCAGTCTCTGCCGTCTTTCCTTTCACCACAGGTGCACACTTGTCCAAAACAACCTGAAACTGTGCTGTTGCCAAAGATACAACTGCTGCTCATCTAAACCTGCCCTATGACATAACTGTAAACTGTGTGGCTGTTCCAACGTGGTATTATTCAGAATTCTGTCTTGGTGTGAACATGATCTGTGATGCACAAGAATGAGCTACCATGTGCAAGAGAGTGAGATGCACATAGGTCCACTGCACCTGCAGCTGCAAGGTTTTGGCTCTTAATCTGATAGACTGGAAGACTCTCTTTGCAGAGTCATCCACTTAGAATCATCCATTTCAATGGATCCGTGTTGACAGGAGTAATCCCGGTGGATGAAGAAAGGCTTTAACTCAGTGGAGAGAAAAAATATCAGCTTCCCATTTTTTAGGGACAGTCTGAGAAAAAGTGATGGCTCACATTAGAATAATATTTTAAAAAATCAACAAAAAAAATGTAAAGATCAGTGAAGCCAGGCGCTCCGGGGCTCTTTTTTAGAGCACGGTATACACAAAAGTAGCAGGACTTTGCAGAGGGCCCAAGATGTGACCTTGGCTGTGACCCTTTCCATAAGTACACAAGCCCACATGAAAGGGACGTTCGCTGCTTGTGGTGAAGATGGACGGCAGTGCAGTAGTGCTACCTCGTCAGCTCACCACTCGTACTGCGTCGATGTACCCTGGGATGGGGCAGATCCATCTGATCGTAATAATGGAGTCTGATGATGAGTCAGGAGAGCAGAAGTCCTGCTGGTTACACTGAGCTTTCAGTATGTGCCCACTGCACTGAGGAGACTTACAGCAGCAAAGCATTATTGCCAGGCTCCAGTTCCAGTTGGCCAGGGCATCTCAGCTGGCTGCCTCTTACACACCTGTCAGTGGCTGGCAGTGTGAAATACCCCAATCTGCTACTCTGTGCTGGCCTTTCCACAACGTATGCTGAAAATAGTGGCATAGCTCGATTTACAAGGGATAAAAACTGGGGGAAAAAATCTTGCACTGTTGGTGTGGTGGTCAAGACTTACAGAACATCTTACTTTCACCACAGTAATGGAGTAAAAGGGGTCACAGGCCTTCAGGAGAGAAGACTGGAGGTCCTAATATTCCATGTTCTCCATTCTCGGTGTTGCTATTGAGTAAAACTGTGGGGTTTACCTGTGTACCACTTAACATTTCTCCTTCCATTTGTCAGGAAGAAGTTACCATGCTGTTCTAGTCTCCTTAATACCAACATATGTTTTTTTGCATTATTTTGTGTCTTTGTACTGTAAATTTCATTATTCTGGTAGTCATGCAAACCAACCTAATACAGTCCATCCTTGCTATTTCAAACCCCACTATTTCAGATATTAGCTAATTTTGAACAGCCTGAAGATATATTTGTGATCTGCGCCATATGCCTACCAAAATATTGAGCAAAAATTTCCCAAAATTTTCAAACATTAACATCTATCCACCCATCCATCATCAATAACCCATTGTCCATGGTAGGTCGTAGTGGCCTGGAGCCTATCCCAGAAGCAAAGGGTGTGAGGGCCTCTACCACCTGGATGGAAAGGCAGTCCATCATACAGTATTACCATAATACAATTAATAATGTCTGTTTAACTTCTCCACAGTGAGTGCAAAGGCAGAGGTTCTGGACAGAATTTGGAAGAGAGAGAGATGGATGATGGAAACAACAGTGGAAGCTCCTGGACATTTTCTGAACCTTACCTTTTTGCAGGCTATTTTGCTGCATATTACCCGCATATTTTCTCAAAAGTTTGTATTACTGGGATGAAACTCCCGCTTTTGCCTTCTGTTAACTTTTCCTGCGTTTTACTATAGTGCAGCAAAAAAATGCACAAATTACAGCAATTGTGAATAAATTCATGTTCATGGCTATTCTTTGCTTACTGTGTTATGGTATTACTGTAAAGGTTTATATAAGCATTTAGCAGTCAAATATGCGCATAAAAGAAATTTAAAGATGGATCTGTTATCATAAAACAGTTCCCCAAATAGTCTGAAGCCAGGAAGATAGCGAAGGTAGGTGGTAATTGTACAAGTTGGCAACTAAACCCAGACAAATCAACGCATGAGATGAGGTACACTGGTGTCACATACGTCAAAGTTTTGTCACTTAGATTCTCTTTGACAGAAATCATAACTGGTTGAACTGCCAGACTGACAGCAGGCAGTTATACTGTTTTATAAACTATTATTTAGCCGGCCCCTTTGTTCAAGGTAACTCACAGTGTTAGGTACTTTGTTGAGAATTATTGACACATTTATACAGCAGGGTAATTTTTACTAAAGCAACTCAGGGTTGTGCCTTATGTCGACTTTATTACGCCAATAAAACAACAAAACTTAACTACATGTCACTGGACACATTACTGTCACCATTTTACTATGACCAGGTGAGGTGGGGCATAAACTGCCAAAGACATTTCAGAAGCCAAGAACCACCGTGACTCGGTATACTGACTTAGTAGAGGAGGTACTACAGTTTTACATCGGTGTTGTGTTGATGGTGTAAAGAGGGTTCCGACGTTTAAATGTGGTGACTGAATATACACATTTTTGAAACTTACTGTGCTGATGCAACAGAGAGGTATCTAGGGTTTTAAGCTCTTACTGTGGTGATAGGGTAGAGAGGGTTCTGAATGGACAAGAGCAGCACTTTGTTCCCACTGCTGGGGTCATCGGAGTTTGTGGGCCGTGTGATCCTCTTGCTGGTGGAATAGTTGAAGAAGGCCTGCTGCCCGGCGATATACACGGCCTCGTTGGCACCGCATGTCACACATTTGTCTGCGCTCTCCAGGCCATCAAACTCCACCAGGGCCTGCCGCTTGAAGGGCATCATCATCACGTAGCTGCCAAGCACAACCACCCCAAAACAAGAAGGGTCAGTGTCCGTTGCCCTCAAATCACTGGTGTGATTAGGCTATTTTACCAGTCTTTGCCACTCTATCAAACATTATTCTCTTCCAAACAGCCACCGGGGGTGCGTTAAAATATTTTCGATCTGGTGAGATTATCAGAGTAATGGAATTCCTTGAACGAAAACATGATTTATATTCCACTTTCAGGTGTAATTATGTGTGTCTCAAACTCCCCCTATGCGGGATAATTATTTTTCTAATAGACTCCAGGCATTGTTTAAGTATCTTGGCCACAACAAAATTATTATTTTTGAGAACGTAGTTTACATTAAGATGAATAACAGCATGTTGTCAGCACTCTGCAGCTTTAATAACCACATTGGGGTTCCAGTCACGCACTGAAGTACCTGCTCTTCCTCACAATGAGAAGTGGGAGCATGTGGGTAATGTCTAGCCTGTAGTTTGCACTGTAAAGGCCCTTTAACTAACTAAGAATTAATGACAACAGGCAGAATGACGCCCTATTGCCTCAGCTGGATCCACAATAATCACCCACTGTGGCAAAATCAGTACTGCTAGAGAAGAAGAAACCACCACATGGGAGTTCTTTCAGTTTTCAAAGGACCAGAATGCGTGTTCAGTTAACCTCATGATCCTGCAGCGTTATCTACTGACTGCATTGGAGGTTCACTCCAGGTTCAAAAGGAGAAAAAGCCTTTCATAGTGTCTGCATGATAGAAGATGTGCATTTATCAAGCCCCCTGCCTCACTCTCCTTTTCCACAGCATATTTTCAAAGTTACCGAAAAAGTTTGTCAATGAACTGTTGTTTACATCTCATAGCCTTCAAAACAGACCCTTTAAAGAAGAGCCAAAAAGCATGCTACAAATAAGAGATGAGATTAAGAATGCTCTGGAGGCCATAATCATTTAAGGACCTTAATGGGACTTGTCTGCACTGAATATGATTTATCAAGACTGTTTTATTACATTTAAAACCACTAAAAATTATGGTGTAGATGCACAGCTGAGATTTTTTCTTTTTTTTTTTAAATTTCTAGTCTGAATAATTTTAACCTTAAAAGTTTTTAAACAGCCAGGAGTGTTGCTGGGCAGTGATAAAGGACCCAGTTTAATGGAAGTTGGTCAAAATCTACAAATCGAAGCCAAACCTCAGATGACACATAGAATCTGACAGCATATTATAAAATCATTGATTTTGCACGTTTTGATCCACTCAGAATTTATATTTTTAACAGGAACACTTACTTTTCATCACGGTATAGTGAGTACATTGGGCTCAGATGTTTTTACAGTACTAAAATAATTAGTTATTAAACATCAATCTTTCCAATTTCAATTATTGCTTATCCATTTATAGTAAATGTTAGGATGCGCATGGCATGAGGCAGGGTATGCTTTGAAAGGGATGCCAATTCACTGCAGGGCGTTTATACAAACACACATTCACTCAAACAGTCAGAGAGTTACAAGAGGAAATCAATGTGAAAAATAAGGCTAAACAGCTTGGATTCTGGAGGGAAAATGAATCACATAACAGACATGCAAACTCCTTTAAGACAGGGTCTGTTTCGAACCTGCAGTCCTGGAGCTACAACATAACTAGGCCATGTGTCCATCTACCAAACAAGCGTCTTACATACGTACTTCTGATGGAATGAAAGCATGGAGCCTTACCAGATTGTGCCAAACTTCTCCAGGGCCTCTACCAGGTCAGCCTCCACTACTGATTCACAGAGGCCCCGCACATGCACTACTGGTGAGGGGGCGATGCGGTGAGCATCGTCTCCATTTTCCTAAAAAACAGAAGTATTAGCACGTAATCCCTGTGTTTAGCTGTCCTACACAGTCACATATAAAAATAAGTAAAATAAGTAATAAAAGGCAAGTTGAAGTTGATATATGCATTCAGTTCAGCAGATAAGTGTTATAAAAAAATAATTATGAACTGTAAATGAATCCAAAGGAAAAGTACTACATTTCCCTTGACATGTCAACTTTAAAAAGTAATTAAACTAAATAATGAACAATATACAATTTATTTCATTGATAACACAAGAGAGACACAATCAGAATGCTGAGGAAAATGCAACTGTGCACTGATAAACTGAATTCTTATGTCACAAATATTTCAGTTGTGGATTTTTAAAAATACAAACATTTTTCAGTTAATTAGTTTAATTGCATTTGCTTCACTTGTTTTTTTAGAAAAAAATTTTTTTTTTCCATTAACTCAGATGGAAGTTTGACATCTGAGTCACACGCAAACTGAATTTGTAGAGGGAGCTTCCGATTTCGACCACAGTAATGAAATACATTTCCATAGCAGAGGTACGACTAATAAACACACATTTCAAATTTTTAGCAAAACGTTGACTGTGGTTTAACCTGAATATTGAGGGGGACAAATCAAGGTTTTTGTTAAAGATTTTCAACAGTTGAATGAACACTGTGAATTATGGGTTCTCTTACTTTACTACACATTTACATTTCATGTACATTTTTTTGTTTGGCAAATGCCAAACAAATAAGCAAATGTGTCAGAAGGTATTTCAATACAGTTTTGTATCTAGAAACAAAGCATAACACATTATTTCTGAGCTGACATGCAACCAGAAGATAATATTCATAATAATAATTCATAAAATCCATTTGAATAACGAAAAAAATCACAACAGGACCATATCACTACTTATAGGCAAAATAAAAAACTTGGTGGTTGGTAGGAGATACTTTGGAAGAGTAAGGTGTCAACTGCACCTGCTACAAATTAATTTTCTCTGGGCAATAGCAAACAGTGACTAAACTGCAGTGTAACACTAAGAGTCACTGCGCTCACTCGTCTAAAGCTGTTTTTGTTTGTCTGCATCCGAAGCACTGTATCCTGAAGTCCATAACCAAGACTTCATTCCTTATTTTCACATTGAAATTTACCGCCAAAATTTCCACGGTTTTACAGTGTATTATTAAGTTTGACAAGTTTTAATAAATTTGATAGCAAAATAAAAGAGGCAGTTTTTGTGTTCTAAGAGTGTAACATGCACTTATCCTAATCACTATCACATTCGAGATACACACACACACATTTTCTGAACCGCTTGTCCCATACGGGGTTGCGGGGAACCGGAGCCTACCCGGTAACACAGGGCGGAAGGCCGGAGGGGGAAGGGACACACCCAGGATGGGACGCCAGGCCGTCGCAAGGCACCCCCAGCGGGACTCGAACCCAAGACCCACTGGAGAGCAGGACCCTAGTCCAACCCACTGCGCCACTGCACCCCCCTACATTCGAGATATTTAACTTTTAATAGTTTTTTGAAATAGTAATAACATTAATATGTAATGTGGGAAGGGTGTATTGGAGCCATTATCATTGTGATTACTGAAAATGATAAAAAGCAAGACAACACAGGTTGGGTCAGAAAGAGTGTCAAAACACACCTCCTGTATAGCATGTGTTCCTCACAATGACAGGCTCTATTTGTAAGAAGCTGTTCTTCCATTGCCTCTCAGAGTCAGTCTCATTTCCCTCCATAGACTTTTTGAAGATCACTAGCTTATATTTTATTGACAGATAACCAGCTGTGTCAGCCTTGCATGCCAAAGGTACCCAGCTCTTCGACAATGGAGTTTCCAGGATGAAAGTGCCTGTCCTGAACAGCTCTGCTTCCTCAAGGAAAACAAACTGAATCATCACAGATCAGCACTGCTTTTGAAACGAGATCCATTTAGGATTGACCATTTTGCCTTGAAGATGAATGGCGTCTGCCAAGTAACAGAACCTGTAATATATTAAGAGTCATCCGTAAATAAGGTTATCCACTATTACATCACTCTATCTCCACTTTTTAAAGCAGATGGTTCTTCCCTGGAGCCAGCTTTACTTTATTCTCTTTTTACTGGGCACTTCTAAATTCATAAAAGTAAGAAGAGATATATATCTTGCCTATAAGACTTTCTGGTCTAAAACAGAAAAAATACATTCAATTTTTATCTGAGCAACTCTGTGACATATATACTGATCAAAGTAGAACAAATTCACTTCTGTGGCTTACCGTTGGGCTAAAATTAAGAATGACGCCTGTTTCTAAGCCTTAATACTTACTACCGACACTGTTGACTTAGTATTCTGATGAATTTTCTATTCACAAGTTTCACTCATTCACAAGACTTCATAACACACTTAGAACAGCATACATATACTGTGTGACGATAGGTGATGAGAAGGTTTCCCTGACCCTGCCACTACCATATTTTTCCAATTATGCCAAGGAATATACATTGCCCTTCCTTAGTTTGTCAGATCTAAAGGAGAAGCCTTACTACAACCTAGGAATAAGATCTGTGCAACCAAAGCTGTCCATGAGACATCTTATGTCTCCAAAATACTTGGGTAAGAATAATCAAGACTACACTTGTAACACCTCTGTCGTGGAACAACCATAGACAGCAGTGCAACTAAGAGGAAATTATCAACCCTAACCCTAGCCCCACACCATTCACTATTCATTTCTCTATTCACCGTAGTTGGAACAATACATCATAGGGAAACGTAGTCTAGTCTTAAATATGGCAACCATGCACAGTAACCTGTATCTTTATCAGTATATGTTCTTTGGCATTGTACTTATAATAAAGTACTCATGAACACAAAAGCATCAAAAAAACAGCAGACCATGTTTATTACAAAAAAAAACAGGAAAACCTCAAGCTTTTAACCAAATACACTTGTTTTAAAATACTCACACATGAGCTATACAAATATAGTTTGTATTTTAAAATACAGGTCTCAGAATTACTGGATTCCCTGTGTTTTTTCTCATATTTTAGTTGGGGTCAGAAAATAAAACAAAATGAAATACACAATGGAATTCAGACTGTACAGCTACATCCTAATGGGCCCTTTTGGACAAAAACTGGCACTCTAAGCTCAGGTAAACTAGTCTATTTGTTTAGTAGCATCCAACGATTTTTATCTTTACTAACATTAGACCTTTCAGCCTTCTCCATAGATAGTGACTGGGGTCTACAAGTAAATAATACTGTTCTTATTATTTCACTACAGCGTCTTACTTTGTGGAACCTGCAGAGTGCACCAGCAACACAAACCCTTCTGGGACTTTAAAAGGAAGCCTTATAATTATAAATCCATGTCCACAACCACCTACCAGGCTACCTGCATCTTGTGGTGGTCTGAGGGTGGCCACTACACAACACAAGTCCAGAACACATTCTAAGCAGGAGGCAAATGTATCACCCCATATAAATGGTCCTTTTAACTTTAATGCTTTCAGACAAGATCCATGACAGGCCAGGCAACAGTGCAATATGAATTAAGCCAAAGCCATCGCTGAGCTCCTCTTCAGTGCAGCATACTTTTCATAGAAAGGAAGTGAGTGCTGAAAAAATATGTAGCTTCTCGGTCTCACAATGTGCCTCATGCTCCTTGTTAATCCTCCATATAATCCAGAGCAGATAGTGCAGGCAAAAGCAGAATGAATGTTACTGCAAGTCAAATGACTCCCTCTTTACCTCCCTCCTACAATCCAGAGCCCTGTGGTCCCATTATGACGGATCACATTAGGACATAGTGGGTACAGGTAGAGAGGGCTGCTCCGGTGAAGGTGAGTGCGCATGGGAGGCAGTAGCCCCGGCAATGGGGGCACAGCGAGATGAGTGAGACATGCACAGCGGCTCTGTGGACCTCCCCATGCCGTGAGGAGGACTTCTGTAATGGCTGGATCCAGGAGAGGCAGGACTTGGACTGACCCCCATAAGATGACAACGCTGTTATGACGAATTAGAAAGCTGTGCCTGAGATGCCTCAACAGATGGGCAAGGGGATCACAGTGATGGAACTGTTGGTCTTCGCTGCTGAATAAAGAAAGGGCTTTACCGTCGATGTTATGAAGTGTTGGTTCCACGGAATAATCCTGCTTTGTACATCATACATCTTGACAATAACAAATAGTTTTTTAGGTAGCAAGGCAGTTTGATTTATGACCCTGGCACATTGCCTGTGGTTTATAAGGTTTTAACAGGACATATATGACCTCTGCATTTTTGTAAAAGGACAGTCATGAATCAAGCTCTTCTGTCCCCTTTCGTATCCTTCTGTGACAAAGCAGCAGGCAGGATGTCTGCTTGTGTGGAGCCTACTATTACAGCTGCTTGCAAACACGCTACTGCGGTCAGAAAGCTGCAAGGAAGAAAGTCCTCACGCTGGGTGCAGGCACGCTCGCTCTGGTGCAAGGTAGGCTCGTTCTCGTCCCCACGAGTCGCAGCCTTGCCATCTTGAGCGGAGCTGACCTGAGAAACTGGGTGAGGTCTACAATAGTAAACACCAAAGAAGAAGAAAGCATAGTGAGAAGCTCACGGCACAAACGCACGGTTTCCAGGATACCTTTGAACAGGCCACATCCTGTTGCAAAGATAGCGCGGAGAATAGCAGGAGTTCCTACTGAAAGCCCTGAAGAAGAGAATTCTGCTCTGCCCCTTATCTTTGTGTTTATTATTAGCATCCCCGTGTTTCTCTCTCTGGGCATTTCTCACGACACCTGTCAGCACCTCCTGCCACCAGTGGAACAACTCAGAAGTGATGCAGCTATGATTCTTATCTACTCCCCTCAGAACTGTTGCTGCTTTTGGACTGAAACTCTTGCCATGTTCTGCAACTTATGCAGGTGTGTGCACTGCCTGCCAGTGCATCCTCCCTGACTGTTTCATGAAAGGCACTTTTTTTGCTGGAAATGGCTCGACTGGGAATCAAAGTGCTCTCGTATCTCGACAAAAGCTCTGTATAGTCTGGAAAGTCGCTAAAAGAGAACAAAAAAAGAATAGTGTTTTTTTCCTTAGCATTCCTATTTAATGTCCAAGAAATTCCCCTTGTAAAGACTCACTCACTGATTTGAGGAAAAAAAAAAAAGCAGGTAGTCATTCACAACAACTGGAATAACCTTTAGGGTTACTCTTCTGTTATGTCCACAGGGCATATCCATTTTGTTCTCTCTTCTCTGGCTTTGGTTTGGTTTCCTCTCCCCTTGACTTGGATTTGGAGTCAAACCTGTCAATCCAGGAGAGCTGGACATGATTCGCAAAATCAGGAAGGCGGAACTTCCCACATGATGAAAATACACGTCGTGGAGGCCATTTGGGAGATGTTTTTTTTTTTTTTTTTGCTGGTGGAAAAACATTCTAGGGTGTTTTTTTTTTTCTTTTTTTTTTTTTTTCAGTCATTCTGTCTTCGTGTTGACCTTATTGTTGCTTTGATATTTTTGCTTCTTTGTCTGTGTCACTTCTATTCTTTAGGTAGTGTCGATAGGATGGTGGAGGGGGACTTTGTTTTGGGTTTTGACTGCTTTTTATTTCCGGGCCTGAGTTAGAAAGTATCTTATCTACAAGAGGTAGGCTAGTTAGTCTTTGTTTTTTGAATATCCTTTGTGTTCTGCTCACTTTTGTAAAGTTTACTTGTTGCCTCTTTATTTTGTACACTTTGATTATTTGCTTTTTCACAAGAATGTTATACACACTCCTGTTTGGGCATAATATTTGTTGTCTCGTCAATTCCAGGCACATAACTTGGAACAAAAATCTCTGTAACACCTCTCGACACCCCAAGACAACCTTGCGGTCGTAACGCTTTGCATATGAAGTCTCTGCAGCAGGGTTCTACCCACATCTATTCTCATCAAGGCATATCCATCACCACTGTAAAATATGTGGATACCTAAGCAAGACACCCTTATGAAGAATTATCATTAATTAAGCTGACACTTTCTTCAAAACAAGTTACGATGTTAAGCTACTTACACTGATTTATCCAGTTGGATAATTTTCACTGGAAGACTGTAGGGCAAACACTTTGCTGAAGGGTACTACAGCGGCAGGTGGTATTCAAATCTGCAACCTCCAAGTCTAGCGGGAGCAGTTCTAACCACTACACCACCTTCTGCTCACAACAAATGCCACAGGCACATGTGCCCACTTTATTTACAGCCAGACCAAAAACTTCCCTCTGAAACTCAGAGGTACATGGCTTCTTGCCTGCACGCTTCTTCACCGTTTCAAAGTGAACACAAAGAAACTAGAAAGGGAGCTGGGGCCTAGATAGCAGCAGGCAACATGCTGCTCAAGGCTTGCAACCTGCAGGCTTTCAGTTAAACTCCCACGAGGAGCCTTGCTGCTTGCAATGTGTTAAACTTAAGATTTCCAAAGGTAAAATATTCAGATCTGTACATGGCCAAAACTGTAAGTTGCTTTGGATAAATGAGTTGGTCATGCACCAAAATAATAACTCAAGTTTACATACAGCACTTGCAAAATAACACCCCTTAGAGCACTGAAAGTACATTTTCCAGGGCCTCATCTTCAGGGATTCCCTCCTTGAAACCAGCAGGGAATAATAAAAAACTGAAACATTATGTCATACACTGTGCATGGATGTGTGAAGGAAAGCTCAGACCCCCAAGCAGGGCTCCTTTTTGTTGCCATGGCAACCAGACTTTGCATTTGAGGTCATAAAGAATAACATTCTAGGCTCCCCATGGGTTCAAAATCATTATAAGTAATTATCATTTTTGCATATGTATTTATGCCTCTTGATATTCGGTGACATTGATTATAAATAATGGCTTTCATCATTTTCCAGGAAAAACTGTTTGGATAATTGAACACTTTCAAAGACATGTTGCAAAGTATAATGGGGTCAAGACAGTAAAAATATAAGGATACTATTTTATAAGATGAAAATGACAAATGCTAAAAAAAGATATAATAAATAAAATAATTTAGAAGGTATAATTCTGACTACCAGTTAAATTAAATGTTTCACATGCCCTGAACGTGATCATTTTGCCCATAATTGTCACTTGACAATGTAAAATTAGACAGTACATTTTTGTGCCATTCAGAACTATTTCATTTATCAGAAAGCCAAATATTTGCTTGTATCTTTTGGTTTTGTTTAGGCCTGTACTAAAGTGACCAACAAGATAATAAATGGTGGACATGAAAAAGCAGTCCATCCATGAAAAAACAGCCCTTTTATTGAGGATTAAAAACTTCAGGGATGACTTTCATTTACAGCAAAGGTTCTTTTCAGCCATAAACCCCTTTAAGAACTTGATAAAAGAATCACTGTTAATTGGACAGAACCTTGACTACTTTCATACAGTATTATGTCATAGATAACAATAGCACATGAGTATTTTGTACATAGCCAAAGGGGTCCAGGGATCCTAGGTTAGGAATCCCTGTTTTACAGCGATAAAGCCTGTGTAACTCAGAGCTCCACATGAATCACACATGCAGCCATTTATGATTTTTGTGAGACCCAACAACCTGCTTCAGTGAGATTTTCATTACTAACACAAAGCCTGAACATTTAATCTCCGTACTCCAGAATTAAGAGAAATCAATGCAATACGGTTACTTGTGTCTGTAGCATTTGTTTAATGTAAAATATGTAAGAGAAAGCTTTTAAAATCAGCATATTATGTAGTGGAGCAAGAATATGGTGAAGGGTTTGTCGCAGTATAAGCAGAGCGGCGGCAGGGGAGAAATTTAGTTTCACTAGACGAGACATTGACACTGATGCCAACAGCCTCTGACAGGGTCTTCGAGGTGTATGTGAAGGTAGAAGTAACAGTACCCCCAAAGGCAGTTTTATCTGGCCAATGGATTGCGGGGGCACTGCAACTTAGTGGGGCTGGGATTCGTGTGTTTTATGGTGAAAAGCGAGGGATTCAACCGTGTCTGTTGGCGGGGGACTGGTACCAGAGACTGCTGACACATGAAATCGCAAGCAGTGATGGAACACATAGTTATGGAACAGAACAAAAATCCAAATACAGAAAGACATTGCACAGCTTGGTCTTTCGTTGTGTTTGCAAGCCGGCCAAAGGACGCGTTTAAAAACAGAGGAAAAAAACACATGCTACGCACCACACCTGCAGCAGAAATACAGGCTTTCAGCACCAAAGTGTTTTTCATTCAAAAAGAGGAAAAAAGCACACTCACAGGTGAAGTACTTCTTCAGAATGAGACCCATACAGTTTAAAATACAATCTGTCCAAGAAAACTTCAAAACAAGATATAACATATAATTAACATAACAGGTGATAAAAAAGAAGTGAGGGGTGTGGTGGCGCAGTGGGTTGGACCACAGTCCTGCTCTTCGGTGGGTCTGGGGTTCGAGTCCCGCTTGGGGTGCCTTGCGACGGACTGGCGTCCCGTCCTGGGTGTGTCCCCTCCCCCTCCGGCCTTGTGCCCTGTGTTGCTGGGTAGGCTCCGGTTCCCCGTGACCCCGTATGGGACAAGCGGTTCTGAAAATGTGTGTAAGTGCAGGATTGTTTGTCAGGAACCAAGGGGTCAGGTGAGTTCTCATTGTTGGGGAAGGGTGAAGAGTTGGTCGGTGGGCAGAGTGAGAGCGAGGATTCATGGATGTGTTCAGGGCATGATGCGAAGGATCGAAAGCCAGAGAACCAATGCAGGAAGCAAGGGACGAGGAAGAGCGGGACATAGCGCAGAGGGACGGTTGTCTCAGTGAGTTTCCGCAAGGGAACGGGAGCAGAGGAGGGTCTTTTAAGGGTGTACTGACTGGTGTCCGGTGCATGATCTGTGTCAGGTGCTGTTGATGTGGGTGTGGATGTGACAGTAAGACACACCTTGTTTAAAATATAAAAAGCTGAAACACTGTGACCATGCATTAGACAAGTGGTTATTGATACAGAATGAATGAAAATACAAGTCAAAAATAATTTTTAATATAAGACAATATAAAAAATATATAACATGTTGCTGTTATAGATAAAGGGGGTGCGGTGGCGCAGTGGGTTGGACCACAGTCCTGCTGTCCGGTGGGTCTGGGGTTCAAGTCCCGCTTGGGGTGCCTTGCGACGGACTGGCGTCCCGTCCTGGGTGTGTTCCCTCCCCCTCTGGCCTTACGCCCTTGTGTTCCCGGGTAGGCTCCGGTTCCCCGTGACCCCGTATGGGACAAGCGGTTCTGAAAATGTGTGTGTGTGTGTGTGTGTGTTATAGATAAATAGGTTTAATTTGTATATTTGAATTAACATTAAATGACATTTTAAATTTGTGAACAATTTTTTTTTCAAAGTAGGAATTCGGCCCAGGAGGTGATTTTACGGAACGAGTTAACCCACGTTATTTGATTGAGGGATAGCTATTTTAAAAGTATGTCACAATGCTTTACATATACATTTTAAAACTATTCTGGCATATTTCTTGTATAGTATGTCAGAAAACATTTTAAATTTGAACTTAAAGGGTTGCAGGGATCTCAGCCTTTACCCCATACCTAGGACATCATAAAACAGAGAAAAGCAGTCGAAGCGAGAGGACTGAAAAGAGTTTGACTTAGTTGCTTGGGCTGCCTAGGGGATACATGCAAACAGTTTTTATGACCAGATTTTGTTTAAAACAGCATGCGATTCCTTTCCCCAGTGTGTTCTGGCTGTGCGGTGGAAGGTAGAGCAAAGGACAAAACTGTCTCACTAGTCAGGAAAATTAAATTCTGAAATTAATTACAGGAATGTACATTTACTCATTTAGCTGATGGTTTTCTCCAAAGAAACTCTCATTTACACATTTAGGGGCCATTTTTACTGGAGCAATTCAGGGTAAGAACCTTGCTCAGGAGTACGACTGCAGAAGTTGTAATTCAAACCCGCAACCTCCAACCACCATTATGCTACCAAAACTGTAAAAACTGTAAAAAAAAAAAAAAAAAAAAGTCACTGATGTGGACAACTTGAGCTAAATAAAAGCAACTGAAATTTACACTTTGTTCCCCATCATCTTGCCGCGTTACATAAGGCAAAGTCTTTCTGACACCTGAGGCAGTCCCTGGGAAACTCGGTCTTCCTCCCTGCGCTGCCAAGGATGACCAAGGAAATTAAATATGGTCGACTGTAATCAAAGGTGTAAAAATCCCCAAATGGGGTGGTTTCAAAAAGCCAAGAGTTACACTCTGTGCTGTGTCAGTGATCGACACTAATTTGTCTCCATATATAGACCTCCTGCAAACGCCCAGCCCAAGAAGGATGCTCTAATTACGTGCACAAGATTGGATTCCATGGCCCACTTTTCTTAATCATGCACTGACACTCGGCCGCATTGTCGCTTTATCTTCAATCTTTTGCTCTCTTAACGCTGAATTGAAATGGATTTCCCAGGGTTTATTGCCTTTCAAAGCAGAGACTCATTCCTCCAGTGGTACGCGTTGGTTGCAAATTGCCCCGTGACACGATGTGCCTTTGGAGACGATGCTTTCTGGCGGCCTGCAACACTCCGAAATGCAGAATGTCACTCGGATTCGTTCTAAAACACGCGCTGTGCCTGAAAAGGTCGCCTAATAGTGCAATTAAATTACGAAGTACAGAAGGCTAGCCGTTATCGAAATTAATAATTGTCCAGAGTATTTTCCACCAAAATACGTGTGAATTCTTGACACGCCATGAAAGTGTTTTCTTGCGGAGTGAAATGCTACCGAGCTACAGAGTAAACAGAGATCCTTGGAGTTTCATGTTTATCTTTAACCAACATCTTGCAGTGGAAACAGAAACATCTAGAAATAGGACAAAGCTGAACAAAGCATCCAAACTGAGAGCAGGCCAGAATATTTACCCTTCATGGCTATTTTAAAAGAATAAACTGCAACTCTTATTACTTTGAGAGAGGCGAGACAATGAGTCACTCTATATATTTTACACAGTACTTAAGCTAAATTCACCACCTTCCATTTTTAAACTACTGAAAAGATATGTATTTACTTTACAACTATACTGTCAGTTTAACTATACTGCCAGTTCATAACTGGCTGCATGGGTCCCTGAAGACTGAGCTCAGCATACTTTGAAAAGAAAAACGCACTTCTAACCACTGTTCTTATATTTCATCTTATGAACTTTGCAAATCACTTTTTGGAGGAACTCCCTACATGAGAGTCTAACTACGTGTCATCTGTGAAGGGCTCTGGTTAGTGAAGACAGCTGAAATGAATAAAACGCAGCTACTGCTTCAACAAAAGGCTCCAATTATGTTTGAACCGCCACACCTGCGCATTTCAATTCGAAACGTGATGTTTTTTCCTTTCTGAATAAGGTTGGAAGCTGGAAGGTTGAGCGCAAATGTGTAATCCAAAACAACACCACACCTTGAAAACACAGAAACACAAAACGGAACATCTCTGTTCAGATTGAACGTGTCCAAACACGACACGTACGTGAGCACACGCAGATCCACGAGGCTTCTTGACAGCAGCGAAGGTAGCTGCAGTGACACCCACGGCACCGTTTTTGTGCATGCAACACCATACATTTAGTCTTAATAATAAAACCCGAGTCATTACATTTTGCAATAATTATACCATACAGTAATACAGCAGTTAGATCTGAAAGAGCAATTCTGGGTAATTCAAGTGAAAATGAGCTATTACAGCGAATGAAAGATTATAGCAATATTTAAAAAAAATAATAATAATTGGTGTGAGGGTATCGGGATTTGTCTATCCTGTGTTTTACGCACCTACTCGATCGATGAACCTCGGTGCAGCAAGCGGTAGGTAACGAACTAGGTTTGCTTGAGACTTTCACGTCTGCAGCTATGTCTCCTTCTCTTAATGTAATGCATAAATTGTACTTTTGCTGAGATGTACGTCGCTTTGGACAAAAGCATCTGCTAAATGAATAAATGTAAATGTTATGGCCTGTCACAGTCCATCTCTTGTACACTGCTACTGATGCAAGAAAAAGCCACAAAGACAGGTTTCGTCTATATTACTAGTGTATATTTATCACAGTTGGGGCTCACATTACATGTGTGTTAAAAATAAGTAAACGGGCCAACAAACAGGTCCCATATGCAAACAGGTTCTATATTTCCTGGCAGAGGTGTATGTCAACAGCTGTATGAGAAACACTATTCCTTTTTACTTGAAACAACTGAGATACTCTGTCTTTCCTCAGTATTAGCACAGGAGACAACTTTGGTTTTCCAAAAGTTACAGAAGCTAAACTATTGTTCAGAATTATCAGCTGGACTGTGATATTGCATAAGGAGGACACCAGCATTCAATAAAAGGTGTGTAGTGCATTTGCCCAACAGGACTGCAACCTTTCGTGTGCTCTGCTATAACAATTCACACAGTAACTGTCACGACTTCTCGTCCTCACTGCTTTTGCTGCCCGGAGCCCGATAACAAGTTTCTTTAGTTTAAATATGGAAGGAAACCACTCAACACGTCCATTATTTGTGCCCTTTACCACGATAAAAGAATAGCGGTATAAAACAGGATAAAGAGCTGTCATCACCAAAAAACTCAGGGAAACCTCAGGCTTTCAACGAAAAACATTTCATACCAAACAAATATTCATAAATGCAGCATTAGAGTTTTCTTCACAAATGTAGGTTTCAAACTTTCTGGATGCCTTGTGTTATCTCTCTTATTTGTTTGTTGTGTCAGAAAATAAACCAAAATATGCAACACAATTCCCAAAGGACACTTTGTTGGACTTCCCGTTTCACTAGGGGAAAAAAAGCAGTAAGACATCAGAAGACGGTTTGTTAGCCATCACCAATGGAAAGAACAGAAAATTCAACAGATGATTGTTGATCTTTACAAATGAGCTCATGGATACAAAAATACATGACAAAATGAAGCATACCACAAACAAGCAAGGCAAGACGGAAGACGCGCTCAAAACAGCACTTGTCTTACCATGAAGAGGACACCAATGTATCTTGTCCTTATGTACAGTGAGGAAAAAAGAATCCAAAGCTTACAGGAGGAGAACTGAAGTTCCTTCTGTCACCTTGGGATCACAAAGTGTCTGAGTGAAGCATCAGAAGTCACCTCCATGATAACATGCTTTTGGAACCAGTAAAAACATGTGGAATTTCCTACAAGCCATTGGAACTTTGAGTGGAACCGAATACTATGTTGAGATGATACCGAAAGTGAGCTTATCGGCCACTCGCAGAATGGGTATGCCACGCCCGCCGTAAAATACGGAGTGGGACAGTTGGATGTTGTGGGTCTGTTTTGCTGCCAGTAGCCCTGGGGCCCTTGTTATAATAAACTCTCAGCACTGACAGTGGTTAACTAACTTGCACCATGGTGTGGGCTGGATGGGGTACATAGCCACAGGGGATCAGGACCCTGCCCTTTAGGTTGCAGTATCTACTACAGTCTTTCTGGCTAGTTCAAAAAAGGGTCTTAAAACTCATCTCTTCCGGACTCACTTCGCCCATGATCTCTTAAGTTCACGTAAGGTATATATGTTCACGGTCATGCTCGGATCAATCCTTTACAGAGCCGCTCCTGCAATGTAACGTAAATGTTTATAAGTATCTCAAAAAAAAAAAAAAAAAAAAAAAAAACTACTAGGAAGGTGATTAGGAATCAGCGATATTCTCGTAAAGTTTTAGGCAGCTACTTGTGCGATGAACGTCGGTGCAGATGGTGAAACCCTAACTGTACTTAAGAGTCACACATCTGCAGCTATGTCTCTTTCTCCTAATGTAATGAACACATTGTGTTTTCTATGAGATGTACAATGCTTTGGAGAAAAGCGTCTGCTACATGAATAAATGTATAGTGTAAATGTAAAAACGGAAAGCTGTGCTCTTATCTTCCGGTTTCAACTACTGCTCTACGAACAGCATGAGCACAGCCCTGGTGCACGAGCAGTCTGTTACCTTCAAACTGTTTCAGTACAGCTGGTGCCTGCATTACTACATACATGCCTTCAGACAACGGAGACCTGTGACGGAAGTCCCATTAACCTTATTATAGTTTTGAGTCCCGACATCTGCGATGCCTAATGACGAGCGCTCCATGTGGCTGTGCAATAACATCGGTCGGCTGCACTGTGCAATATTGTTATCTTTTGGGTCTCAGTCGGTGCTTAGATGTCTAGCAGTGATTGCGCTATGTTTACATAACTTTTTGTTTGTGATTCCCTTCATTACTTTTAATTTAAAGTGAAAGTCAACTTCATTGTCACTTCCACAATATGTTTGGAACATACATCGGAGTGAAATACTGTCTCTCCTGGTGTGACATAGAGGACAACATATACAACATACTGTATACTATTACTACTGCAGTACAGTTCACAATAACTAACTACTAAACTAAAAACAGTGGAAAAAAAGTGCAGTGGTGTAGTCGGTTCAATAAATAGAAATGTAAACGGGTTTAAAAGTGGTAGTGCAAAACTACCACTTTTTGCTCCACTACGGTGTGGAAAGATGATTAGTGTGACCCAGTGTAGGTCGACGTGGAATGTGCTGAAGAAATACAGCAGCTATACTTTCGGATGGACCCCAATTTAAGTGAGGTTTCGGAGGAGACTGTCAGGGACCTGAGAGGACAATCTCTGCAGACCGTATAAAAGCGGCTGGTGTCCCTCATTAAAAGGCTAGAAAGTAGAAAAAATGAGTGTTGCAGAGGTGCTGAAAAGAAAAAGTGGAAGACAAAAGATTTAAAAATGTGAAAAGAAAGTGCAGCATGAAAATATAATTATTATACTGCACAGTATTTATACTACTATTATTATTCGTTCAGTATTACTTTAAGGTGTATGGATGAGTGAGCCAGTGTAAGTAGTGTATCTAGCAGTGTAAGTCACCTTGGTGAATAAGGTGTGTGGGTTAGTAACACTATATAGTATCCATTGTAAGTCGCTTTGGAGAAAAGCGTTTGCTAAATAAATAAATGTAAATGTAAAATGTAATGTAAACATGAATAATGTGCAAAATTGGTGAAAAAATACATATAACAAAGCCGTTACATAACACAGCACTCATGCAGGTAAACTGTTTATATATCCTTACGGTTCTAATAATATTTTCAGCTTATGACAAAGCCGACTTACAACGCGGTTGTTGGAACGGAATCCCTTCGTATGCTGAGGACCGCCTGTAAGTGGTCCGGGTAGATGTGTGGTTGTAACGAAAAAGAAAGAGTGCCATTTATGAACTAAACCGCTGCGCACATTATTTGGGAAGGGGACAATAAAAATATGATATTAGAATATTGGTTTTCATACTCACTGGAAATTTGTCTACGCAAAACACTGCTTCTCTTAAAACAAGGCACAAGCTTAAACACGGTAGTAAGTGAAATCCTTTCTACCATGCTTGTAACCAAAAGAAAACCCATTTTGTACCATAAAAACATACTTATCAACAAAGCAACAGCTGAGCCATATAAACAGCAGGTAATTAGTAGGAAATGGGCCTGAGGCCAAAAACTCCCCGATATTTACAAAGAGTACAAAAGGAAATTAGAAACACCACATAAAAAACAATGTTCAATAAATAAATTGTGGCAGGATATTCTGCAGGTCAAAGAAATGTAGACTCTACATAAAAGCCAGAGTATATTATAATAAAATAACTTTAAATCAGTCAGTCAGTCACTTTCCTTCCGTTGGTCCTTGTGAGGGTCACAGAACAGTAAATTACCTTCCATGTTCCCTATTTCAAGGTGTTTTGTAACCATACTTTACGATGGTATAAAAGTAGTCCTAAATACCATCTGCATCTGAGCTCCTGCTGCCTTTTAACGGTGTGTATGTTTATACGAGGCAGTACTGGGGCACAGATTTAGCATGCATTGCGCACCTACAGAGAAAAATGTGAATCACCACTAACTCCAGATACGGTGCTGCGAGGCTACACATTACATTTGCACATGAATAAAGCCTAACGGTTCCCTTCTGGTGTCAAAACTGCTTGGAAATTACCACAGTAAAACGATGGCTAAGTAGGTCAGCCTGCCCGACTCAACATCAGAGAGCGTGCCATATTTCGAGATGCCACTGAAGACGGTGCCGAGATCAGAACAAAGAGGAGTTAAAGCTGCACCCAAGGAAGAACAAAACGGAGAGACAAAATGCAGAGCTAATATAGTCTCCCCCAAAACCGCAAGTGACCCCTCCAGCGGGTCGAAGTCACAGCCAGGTGGGCTACATGCCGAGCTCATTCTCGGCAGCCATACGCACAGAGCAGAACAATTGCTGGACCCTTACATGTGAAACCTGGCCAACCGTTGCATGATTACTTTATTCTACAAACGTACAGCTTTTTCCATTTTTTTTTTTTTTTTTTTGGAAAAGATGAAATCCAATGAACATTTTCACCTGTTACCCAGGTTGCCTCAGGCACTTGCCCTGAGCTGTTCCAATCAAATAGCCAGTCATGTAAAATGTGAAAATGCTGCTTTGGATAAAAGCCTCAGCTAAACAAAAAAGCACCTCTGCATTTATTCATTTGGCAAATACTTTCTCCAAAAATTAAAAGCGTGAAAAAAAGATTAAAAAAAACAAAAAAACAATGCAAGTGGAGAGTAAGGAGGGAAATAACTGTGAAATGTAGTCTACCACTTAATTCAAATAGTTTAGGACGCAGCTTAATACACAAGAGTCAAGTGAGCACGTGTAGTGTGTAGTGGTTGGGTTTCCATCTACTGTCCTGTTTGCCAGCTGCCAATTTGGAGACCCTGTGAGAATGAGCGGGACCTGAGACTACAGCTGGCGCAACGTTTCTTCGGCACCTTTGTGGTCGTAGGGGACCGGCAGAGCACAGGGCTCCTCCTCTTCCCACGTTCACCTGCACGAATGGGCGTGAGCGTCCAATTACACCAGCACCGGTGCTTTAGAAAATGAATGCGACGTGATCTTGACTGCTTGTCTACGCGCTGAATTTGAGAAGCACTTGCAAGAAAAACACAAGGACAACTAAGAGGCAAAACTCTGTGAGGAAAAAAAAACAGTGAAGCGTTGGTGAGTCACTCAGACAGCAAGCTTCGGGCTGTGACCTTTACTAGGAAAATACAACTACGTACGGCGCAAGATGTAATCTGCAGCATCTTTCCTTTCAAAACCTAAAAAACAACAAGAGAAGAAAATAGACCAAGAAGACGCAGTGAATTCAACACCCCCTTTCTTAAAAAAGCACTGAGAAGGCAGGGCAAAAGAAAAAAGGAAAGCGTATTGCCTTCACCGTTTCAAGTTAATATTTTGCTTGCTAGGGGCTCTAATGAGAAGCTCGGCATAATTACCTGGTAATCACTTTATTTAGATCTACCATCTAAACGGGCTACTGCACGTTTTCAAAATAAAGTATAACGCTGACATCATGTCACACGTACTTGCGCAGAACATGATACTTTGTGGGAAATAATCTTTTCAGACAATCCCACGGTAGGGTTGGACTCTCAATAATGAGGCAAGTCAGCTTAAAAATCTTGCTACATGGTACACATTGGAGACGCTCTCTTCAATGTCTTTATATACTCCAAGTGTCTCTTATCTACTTGTACACAATAAACAGACCATACAAAAGTCTCCTAAAAAGAGGTAAATGGAACAGCTGGTAGGGTAGTGGTTAGCGGTGCTGCCGTTGGCCCCAAACGCTGCGGGTTTGAATCTCGCTTCCAGCTGTGGTACCCTTTAGCAAGGTACTTCACCTGAATTGCTCCGGTAAAAAAAAATGCCCAGCTGTATAAATGAGTAAATCATTGTAAGTAGCTTAACACTTTAAGTCGCTTTGGAGAAAAGCAACAGTTAAATGAATAAAAGTGAATATATGTAAAGTTTCAGGAATTCCACAGTGGGCTCTGAAGAAAAGGCATACAAGTAAGATCTAACGGAGTGAAACAATAAAAGCCACAATAAAAAATATAGATGAATCTCAGATGATGAATAACATAATAAAGAATAATTAAAAGTAAACTGAAAGTGTATATTAAAGAATAAATAATAAAGAAAGTGTAAAACGGCAAATTTCAACAGTTTGAGACACAGTGAAGAAGCAGAAAGCACTACTCCTTATCTGACAACGCTCATCGATGTCTGCAGACTTTGCAGCGAAGTGTATCAGAACCGTGAGAAGAGCGAGAGCGAGTTCACGAAACTCTTGACTTGCTAAATGGAAGGCCTCAACAGGCCACGTCACCAAGAGGGTTTCTCTGAAATCTACTGCAGGCAGCTCTGCGTACCACTGTCTGACGCTTTTTGCAGGCAATGTACCTTCCCAAACATAGTAAACTTCCCTGTAAATCCATCACTTATCATACTCATGTCTCCATCAGCATTAATAGCAACTGAGGTGCAAGGTTGCTGCAAAGAGCAGGTTCCACATCACCCGTGGCCGGTGCGGGCACACTTCGTCGTGGGGCAAAACGTTTTCTCAAAGCTGCTTCATGATTATACTAAATGTAAGTACTGGATATGGGCCAACAAGAGATGCCTAATCCACACTTACATGCAGTCTCTCTGCAGACATTATAAAGTGCCATTTACTATCTGGCTGGCAGAGAGGAGGAGACCTTAAACACTCTGCTCTGCCGTGTTACACACACTCGGCTGGCCACGTTCAATTGCTAACATGGGTTTCACTTTCAAACAGCTCCTGAATGAGGACCATCAGCATGTTTTGTTCGATCCTGAAAATCAGCGCATTAAATACAGATAATCTATAACCCGCGTAAGGTCAATCAGATGCCGTCCAACACTACGGCAGGCCATCGGTCTTTGGGAAACTTGATTAAATAAAGCTGCCGACACAGTAGACGAAGCCCCGATAACTCGTAACACAGCAACCCCACAGCCGCTGTCTCCAACCAAAGTGGAAACTGACCTTTCACAGACTTACATAAAGCATCGCATAACTACATGGAAGAATCCTGTGCACTTGATTCAACTCGAATTTCAGAGTCGAAGATATTGCTTCGCGAGGTGCGCATGAGAAATGCTGCTTATGAAAGCATGTTCGAATTCGGCATTGCAGCGTGCATTTGAATTTTGCTCAGTAAGCGTGCACATTCTCCGACAAACTGAAAAGCAAGAAGCAAAAGGCATTCTCTTTCACTGGGTAGCACCTGCACCACTATATAACAGAACAGAGAGGATGCCGGACTACAGACAGAGCTCTCATGTGCAATTTATTACGTAGCTCCGCTTTAAAGTCAGAAAGTTAGGGGGTTTTTAGAAGAACCACTTTACAGCTATACGTAATAGAAGCCTGCTCCTGGCTCCATGGGTAACTAGTAGATGCGGACTTACCGTAGGTGGAAGACGGGTCATGGTCGCAATAAAGGCTTTTTTCCCCTCCTTCCTTTAAGCATACATGCAATGCATACAAATAATAACTTAATGGGTCTGGGGTCCGAGTCCCGCTTGGGGTGCCTTGCGATGGACTGGCGTCCCGTCCTGGGTGCGTCCCCTCCCCCTCTGGCCCTACGCCGTGTGTTGCCGGGTAGGCTCTGGTTCCCCGTGACCCCGTATGGGACAAGCGGTTCTGAAAATGTGTGTGTGTGTATTCATTTAACATATTTTGTGGGTATAGAATTCCCAGATAACATACAGGATCAAGTGTTTGTATGTAAAATCTTTGATGTTCACTAAAAAAAAAGTCAACAAAATAATTTTTTCAGCATTAAGGAAAATACCATATCCTGCCACGAAAGGGTTCACACACTTCATGAGGCTGCCTCATTTTAGACACTCAAGCAGTCCTGTGGTTCGAAGGTTTTTCGCCATCACAGCTACGTTGCTCCTCGGAGGAGGCTGGCGATGCACGTGGCCATTTTACCTCGCTCTGAGGTTCAGTAGAGCTCAAGGTGGACGCCGCCACGTGGCTGGTGTACCCTTCCGAGTGCGAAGCTTCCGTTTATCGTTGAAAACTGTCCCTCCCTCAAAGACAGACCGATGTGCTGGTAGAGTAGAGCACAAAAATGAACATTCAAATGACTTTGCTGCTGAGTTTTCATTTAGAGCGGAATCAGGCCACGAAACAAAGGAAATGAAAAAGCAAATGGGAGGATTGCTTTCCTTTTTCAACAATTTATTCTTACTTTACATTGTGTAAGGTCTGTTACAGGCACATCTTTGAAAACTAAATGCCAGGTGTACTTTGATATTCAGTTTTCTGCAGCAGTGGGTCTACATGAAAACGAAAATGCAAATGTAAATCGGATTGCTGAATGTAAATTTCGCCCGCGACCAGAACTGCACGCACTTAAACATACACAGCCATTGCTCTACTTTATTTTTACATTTTAGTTCTAAACTTTGAACTTGCATGCGGTTAATGTGTCAAACACAAATGGGCAAGATCTGAAATGGATTTTGCTTTTCACTTTTCAATCTGTTTGTTAATATGCATTCTTGATAAGAGAAATTTAAATGGAAACTGGAACACTGAATTTGAACTACCTTTACAACTCACATTATGCATGCATGGGAAAATAAATTTCAGTTGTATTGCTTCATTTGCATTTTCACTTCTGACATTCCATATGAATTACATCTATGATGTGATTCTGTAGGTTTTATACTGCATTAGAAAATGAAAACCAATATCAGCATACTAAAAATATCTATGGTTCAGCTTCCAGGATAGGTAAAGTTCCATTAAAATGCACAGCTGGGGAGGGGAAATCTCATTTATTCATCTCCTGAGGTCCCGGGAGACATTCACTGCTGTGCATCCAGATGTTGTGCAAGGTGCCACAACGACCAAACATTCATACTTACCATTTGCACAAAACAAACTGTCCACCACTGCATCGAGCCTCACACGGGTGACCATACAGCAGCTAAATACTGTCTCCCAAGGATAAGAACAGAAGAATCTTTCTGACTGCACATCAGGTTGCGTAAATTTCCATATTCTGGTGCCAGCCCTGCTGTTGTACCCTTGAGTAAGATACTGAACCTGAATTGCTTTAGTGAAGCAGTATAAATCTATAAAATGTAATCCTTTAAGGTGTGAGTACTATAGCATAATAATAATAATAATCATAATAATAACTATGACACCAAACTGTTTTGTTTTCACTATCAGTTAAAAATTAAAAATCACTCTTCCAGCTTAAACAAAACTTTGGCTGATGTCAAGGGCTCGTTCTGCCTTTTCTTTCAGCTGATTTCCCCCAATATTCACCAGCTGGCACATGCACAAAGTCATTAAATTAACATGCAACAACACACTAAAACAGTACCACAAATGTAGTTAATCATCAAGAGGGACGTGCCGCTCACAATTTGCGCGTTTCAGGTCAGCTGCCGTTAGTGGCTTTTCAACAGAGTCAAGCAGTTGGACCGTGGACTGCTCAGCTGGGCATGTAAATAAACATGGTACCGGACTGCACGGCCTCGTCCGACTGGTTTGATAGAATGAGTAAACTTGTCCTCTCCACAAGCGGTTCATCACTTAAAGAATAAAGAAGACTCTCTGGACACAGACTTCATACAAACTTAAACCTGTCCAAGATTTTACTTTTCAAGACACTTACGCATCCATGCTATCAATAAAAAAGTAAGCATGCATCCATAAGGCATGGCAGCTCAGCGGGTAGCACTGCTATCTTACAGGAGCTGGGCTGTGGGTTCAGACACGGGTTCAGATCTGGCTCGGTCTGTGCAGAGCTTCTATGTTCTCCCTTTGTTTGTGTGGGTTCTCCCTCAAAATCCAAAAACCTGCTTCAGCTCAACTGGAGACTAAAATTTGCCCTTAATGTGTGTGCGAGCGACTGTGTTACTGGCGTCCCATGAGGGGTGTATCCTGCTTAGCCTAATGCCCCACGGCTCTGGGAGAGGCTCCAGACCACTGCAATCCTGCCTTAGTACGATAAGTCACTGACATTGAGTGATGCATTTAAAAAGAGGGATCTATAATTTTAAGGGAACTGCCACAAAAACCAGCTAGACGTCTCAAAGCGACTGAACAAGTGGCCATAGATCTTATATATTTTTGACACAGATCGACCAGCTGGGCGCTCCAGTCTCCAGGACCACGGCAGCGCAAAAGCAACGGCCGCGCTAGGTGTGCTGCGGACAGCGCCGACAGCGCCGAGGGCCGCATCCACGGACACGCCTGGTTTAACACGAAGCTCAATACGCAAGAATAAGGGAAGAGCCATGTGTGATGAGGAAAGAAAGCTCACTGGGACAAGCAGCACTAAGGCGAGCTTGAAAACGGCACTGGTCAGTGAAGAGCACCTCGCGTCTTCTTCTGGGGCGCCAGCACACGACACGGGTTCCTGATGAACGTAACAGATGGTGGGAGAGCATCTTTCATTCAAACTATATTTGTGTCATCTTTGCTGGATACGAAGTGCATGATATAAAACGCAAATACGCAGTTGCGTGATATGAAATGCCCAGAGAAGCGAAAGAGAGAGCAGAGCAGACAGAACTGGTTTTGCTTTCGGCAGCAACCAGTCACCAGAGAACGTGTGGCAAACGTACGCAGACATGGAGCTGCACGCGGACTTAGTGTCGCAGATTCATTTTACAAGATATTTGCAAGAAAATGCAAGCAGCCTTCACTCTAAGAGTTGTAGTTTTTTAAACTTAATTCCTTCAACTTCTATAGAGGATATCACAGGGCAAAGCTATGCAATTCATTAAAAAATAACATTTTAACGTGCATATTTATACAAGAAGTACATTTTCAAGCAAACCATTATTATATGCTTTCAATGCTTCCGACAGGGAAATGCAAAATATATGTGCAAGTACAATAAATCATATTATCAGTAACCATTATCAGTTATCATTATTGACAAAAATGCCTGGTTTTTGTTAAATTTTTTATATGTTAATGCCTTGGCCACCCTTACATTTACATTTATTCATTTAGCAGAAGCTTTTCTCCAAAGCGATGTACATTTTATAGAAAATACAATGTGTTCATTACATTAGTCGAAAGAGACATAGTTGCAGATGCGTGATTCTTAACAGCAGTTAGTTTGTTTCTTTCATGTTCATCACACGAGCAGTTGCATAATAAGCACACCCTTATCAAAAGTGATGTTATAAAGCTGATCTTGGATATAAAAAGTGGAGAAGGTACTCCTACACGGACCAGTTAGTTTAATCCACAATAAATTCTCTACCATGTAAGACACATTTTTTTCAGGTGGTGATCTGACAATACTGAGACAAACCCACTTGATTCATTTAGCAGACACTGGGGTGCTTACAGTTATTTAACGCATTTTATACAGCTGACTCATTTTTGCTGTATAAATCAGGGTAAGTACCTTGATGAAGGTACTACAGCAGGAGGTGGGATTCAAACCTGTGACCCCCCCCAGTCCGAAGGCAAAAAGCTCTAAGCATTAGGGTACCTTGTGAAAGTGCTATAGGGAAGATGCCCTTTTCGCTAAAGAAGTTATTACCACAGGTACACGTACAGGTACAGGGAGTCGACGACTTGTGCGAACAGATCATGTAAAACATGTGCGAAGGACACTATGATGAAACCGGACTTTATCCGGCTGCACGCTGCCAACTGTCAGAGTGATGCAAATCAAAGTGCGTCCCGTTAGTTCGTTTTCGTGGCGGACACCGACTGACTGCGCGGATGGGCAAACACGTGCGTGGGAGACACTGCGGCGCGCGCGTGTGTGCGCGCGCGAGCGAGATAACAGTGTGTGTCCTCGCGGTTGTGTCTCACTAGGTAGGTTATTATAAAAACCAGGCAGGCCACAAACGTCCCGCTTCATGTGTGAGTTTCCGACTTAGTTAAAAAAATTTGCACTTATTTAACTGGTCGAGCACTGCTGAGATGAGAAAACTGAGCCACGCCACGGAATGCAAAGAGCGCGCGTTATTTGTTGTTTTTAGTTATATAATATATATAATAATAATAACTGTTATTCTTTTTTTTGCGCAGACTCTGTCTGCTTCAGTCAGTGTCTCCTTTTGACAGCTCGCTGTGAACTCACCTTCCCCGCGGACGCGTGTTTCCGCGCGCCTGACAGGTGGTCTCGATCGCCGCCCCCCGGCGCTGGCGCCGCGTCGCCCCCGTCTTCGTCCTCGGTCCGCTGCTCTCCATCCTCCTCCTCCTCCTCCTCCTGGTTCTTCTTGAACCTCTTAACCGCTCTCTCGTACTCTCCGTCTTCGTTCTCCTCAGCGTGGGACGTCATCCTTCATAAACAGATGTCGTAGAAATGCGACGACGCCCTGCGCGCTCGGCGAGCCCTGTCCACGCGCGTGACCACGCACATCCACAGCAGCCGACTGTCACCGGCGGCACGAGCGCGTCCTCGAAACACGCACCGTGCAGCTGTAAGAGGCGGGACCTGCCTCTCCGTCTCACCATTGGTCAGTCCGTTCCGGCGATTGATGAATGTCGCCGGTGATTCGCTGCTGTAGCTGTCTGTCACAAAGCAGCAACGCAGCCTTACCCTTTTCTGTGAGGAGGGTACCGCAGATGACTTTTGCAAGGCTATGTTGACGATAAAATTCACGTGAAAAAGAAATGTAAAGAGGCACCGCGGCGCTTTAACTCGAAAAATTTGTGATGTGAAAAGACAGGGCGCCCACAGCACGCGCTTGCCCGAGTGACCGCGAATGCAAGTCAACGGGGGTCAGTGGCACGGTGGTCAGTTCCAAAGGCCTGTGAGGCAGCAGCAGGAGCATCCAAGTTACTGCACTCTTCTTTCTTTTCTCTTTCACACGCATCATCATGGAAAAAGCTATGCATTTTCTCTACAGTTAATAACAGCGATTTTTAGACTTACTTTGAGGATAATAAAAACACACGTTTGCAGGTTTTCACTATATAATGCACCTGGATGTACTGTACGTTTTTGTTACAGTGTGTAATTCCAGGAGAAATTGTTAAGCATCGGTTAAGGTAAATCTAATATCGTCATCAGCAACCCAATATCGCAAGTGAAATAGCGGAATCTATACTATTATTAATTTATGCATCTGAAATTTTCTCTAAAGTGACTTACAATTAAGCTACTGTTAATTATTTATTCATTCATATAGCAGGGTAATTCTACAGGAGCAATTCCAGGTAATTACCTTGCTTGAGGGCATTACAGCCAGAGTGGGCATTAAACATTCGTTAATAACGCTGTACTGTGCCACTACTACCATCATCTCTGTGTTTCTAGCAAAGCGATAGACTCACATGATTGTAATGTAGAGTGGAGATGACTGCATTGTACAAGCAATCGTTTTTAGTGAGTGACTGAATTATTATTTACTGTGGGTAAAAGTAAGGCTGAGAATATAATCATGCTACCCAGAATAAATAATTTCTTCAAGCAAAGCGAATGACTACTTTTTCAAACACCAGGAATTTGAAGCGATCTCAGCAAGGACTTTTTAGGGAGTCGTTGCATTTAAGAAAACATACAAAATTATTTTAATCTGAATTAAACAAATCTAATTAATCTGAATCCAATGCCAGTACTCACTTGCCCTTTTTGAACTTGAACTGTTACAGTGCAGAACTTACATTTCCTTTTCTTATTGCAAAAATGCTTTTCATTTCACGTTCTCGCCACAGATTTGCATAGACACACATTTCAGCTGCAATCGGTTCCACTTCACCCGACTGCTCTTGATCTGCATCATAAATACCCATAATTGAAGCGTGCTCATGAAAATTCCTTTTTTCTCATGACTCAGTAATGGTGTCCAACTGGGCACTTCAATGGGTAGGGGAACAAAGCTCCCACCAGCGAACTGGGTAAGTTCACCCAAGAGAAGTACAGGGTATATTATTTGTAGCACTGTGTCAGAACATGCGACATCTCTCACCTTGGACAGATGATGGATCTTTCCTGGGTATTCCATATAGGGTAAATGTTTGGAAAACTTTAAGAAGTTCTTTGCATTCAGTGATATCTTTGTTTTTATCCCTATGCGTACTAACGGTATTTGTCATATTCACATTACTATATATTTGTGATTGTTTTTGGTTGCATGAATACTTTCTGTGATGACTTGAAAAATTGTAACAATTGTATTTGTTGACAATGAGAATGCTGAGTGAGCACAAATATTACATTGTGTTTTGGTAGCTAGCTACGGTGCTGCTTGAGAATATGTGAACCCTGTGCAATGTGATGCCTACAACTGCTTGCCCCAGTCACAGTGAGCTAGAGCTTACCTAGCAACACAGGGCACAGGGCTGAGGGCACACACCCTGGATGGGGTATCAGTCTGCCACAGGGCACCCCAAGTGGGGCTTGAACCCCAGACCCACCACATAGCAGGCATGGGTAGAGCCTACTGTGCCACCGTGGCCCCTCCCTTGAATCCTGTAGGGATGATCGTTATTCTTGTATGAAATATTAAAGGGAACTTATAAAATCTAAGTTTTAAACTTATGAAAAGAATAAATCATAATGATTTACACACCTGTTTGTACTTGGGGATACGAGGGGTTCGCATACTTTCAAGCAGCTCTGTATTACCTTTTCTTCTTGCACTTGTAGTACTGCTCTACAAGAATTGAAGAGTTTGAAGTTCTGGTGTTGTCCTGCTCCTACATAGCTCCCTTCTTCGTGTTTTCATTTTTATGATGTACTCTCATACCAGAGATTCAATCAACCAGCTGTTGCTTTTTTGTTCTCTTTCAAGCAGTCCATTTGCGGTTTACTTGAGCAGCTGAATATTGAGCTGTCATAAATCAAAGGTAGCATCTTGTCCATGTGCATGTAAAATCATAATGCATTACATGGTGATGAAATTTGTGGAAAAACTGAACAAGGACAAAATGGGAAGCAATTTGCTCGGGAAGAAGTAATTACATGTACTTTATGGCGGTATAGCTCTGTCAGCTGTCATTGCCCATGGCAGTGGACAACGGTTTGTGTTACGTTATCCCTCTGTACTCTGGAAGATTGCAGTGGATGGGTCTTTTATTTAGTCAGTCGCAATGCCTATATTCTAAAAATACACTCCTCCTCATCCCACCAATATATTGCTCTGTCAAAATTTGCAGTGGTCTCCCCATGGCACACTCCTGAACAGCTCTGTAAGCATCCCTCTAAATTTGAGGATGTTTAAAAAACACTGCCGTCTTACTTTTATAAGCATTTCATGGTCATGCACAGTTGCACAAAAGGCTTAGTTTGCATCAAGACATCTAAAAGTGGAAAGCACTTCTGTACTAGTAGCAGACCTCAACATGTTTTCTCATACTTATTCCTTACTGAATAATAAGAATTTGTTATTTCCTGACTAATAAATAAACTTTTTTCTTGCACATACTGTATATTTTCCTGTATGTGGGACATTTAAGAAACCTCACACAAAGTGTCGACCTTATTTAACCAGGTCATGTTCTTCTAGTTAGATGATGGAAGACCAAACTATGACTTGCAGCAGGAACAAAACTGCTTGTGTACAGCTCAAAGGCAACAGGTTACATTAGTTAGTGGCTCAAAGAAGGTCCCAGAAAGAAACCGAGTTTTCCAAAGTTCATTCAAATTATCCCACAGATCATATAGGATCAACATTTCTTTCAAATCCTGAGTCAACCACATATCTATCAGAATAGCTTATGGTGTGGACCAACAGGGACAAATGAGGTTTCGTATTAAACATTTCTTAAGTAGCTAAATAAATGTTGCTCTAGGTAGCTTTTGTATCCTGTCATATTCATTAAAAAATGTACCAAAGTGGCTGGAGCAGCTTCCACACTTAAAACATGGCAAAGATGTCCTTGGCAATATCTTGTCAAGGTGTACTGGAGTAAGGTCGAGTCGTTACTGTTTTCAAAAGACGCTCCCATCCTATGTTCAAAGCTATTCGCGCGACCATTTAAAATGTTAAGTTTTGTTTCGATAGCCACAGCAGAGGACAAAAGTTTCTTTAGTTCGACACTGGAAGCATCCAGCTCATCCACATTTATGAGCTTTGTGCTCATTCTGTCAGATATTGTCTTCATAACGCTCATACGGCTCGTTTGGTCAGCTATATCTTTCATCTGTGCTGTAAAATCTTCATCTGACGATGAGCTGGTGTAGCTGGAAACAGAAAGGGAGGTCAGAACACCAATTCCTTCAAATGTGTCCATAGCAACAGCTCCAAGTTGCATGCTCTGAGCTCTTCCCCTGGCTTCTTCCTTGGCTTTTACCTTTCTTAGAGCATGTTATTAAAAATGCGTATTCCTAGCCGTCCTTGGAAGGAGGCATGATGGACTGTGTCAATTGTAACTTGTTAAAATATATAAGGGAGAAAAAAACGAAAACACTCTGTTCCTAGAGCAGAACTAGAATTTAAGCAGTCATCTTTGTACAAGGTCACATGTCTTATAGGACTGTTTATGAAACGTCTGGAAGGGATTTCAAAAAGAATATATACATAAATCATAAAAATACAAAATTGACACATTAGCATTATTTGAGAGGGTATGAAACATAGATCTATTACATTTTATGTAAACTGGCTATATTCTGTTACAACTAGAAAAGATCTAAGCAATAATTATATAATTTTCCACTGAAGTAGCAGAATATATGCTGTGTTGTTGTTTTACAGCTTGGAACAGCAAAACTGTAGCTGGAAATATCAGAAATAATAATTTCAACATCAGTAAAGACTGACGCTGCGGGGGTGCGGTGGTGCAGCGAGCTTGGCCGGGTCCTGCTCTCTGGTGGGTCTGGGGTTCAAATCCTGCTTGGCGTACCTTGTGATGGACTGGCGTCCCGTCCTGGGTGTGTCCCCTCCCCCTCCAGCCTTGTGCCCTGTGTTGCTGGGATAGACTCACCTCAGGACAAGCAGTTGTGGACATTGTGTGAGTGTAAATACTGAAATCCTTCCTAAATTGTATCTTTTTAACAAACCTGCATAATACCTTACATTACTGTTTACTTTGATTACTTGATGCTTTTTTCTGAGTGCCTGTGATATGGCCTCCTGTACCTGTTGAATGCTTTCACTCACCATCAGGATGGCTTGACTTTGGGCGTGTGAACCTCAGAGCAGAAGTACTGCCAGTCATTCAGCAAATCAGCATTTAATTTGTGACAAAATAAGCACTTTCATCAGCAATACCTGGGGACCAAAAAAATGACTGCATTTGTGAAACATCCCAGAATAATCAGGATCTCTGCCAGTTTAATTTAAACTTATAAAATTGTAAGCAACACAGAAAGTAGTACAGCTAGATAATTGCTTAACACTGCTGCCTGAAATGTGTCTAGATTCTCATCTCAGATTCTTAGTTTTCTCGGTCAATAATATGATACGTTAAAAATGTGATAATGTGAGATGCATATGACGTATAGTTTATTAGTCCTATGCCAAAAAAGCTTAAGAGTAATTTGATGAGAGAATATAATATTTAAGGGTGATAAACATTGATTTAAAAAGTAAACTGCATATTAAAGACGATGGTCCAGCCACAATTTATCACTAATCCGAAATGCTCTTTTTGGCTATAGGGTTTTGAGAAGAATGAACAATCAGCTAACATATACGAAAAGGGACTAAACAAGAAGAATGTCCTACTTGTGTCCATTAATGTACTGTAAATAATGCTCACCTTTGGCTTTCGATATAAACTTATGTGGCTGTATTATGTTCACGGCTTTCGTCAGGATCAGCATAGTTCGTTCTACCATTATTCCGCTGTGTGGATCCACACTTGAGAGGTTTTCAGGCATCCATGAGTTATGCTTTGGGGGGAAAGCGGCAAGTAAGGGAAGCAGCAGAAACGTTTTTCAAGTCAAGACTTGAATTTAAATATGGATTAAAATTTTGGCCAAGGTGATTTTTTTTTTCGGTCCACACAGGTTTTCCCAGAAATGTTCACACCTGCAGCCACCCTCACTGACTGATGATATCACAAGAACCAATGAATAATTATGACAAACTGAGAAATTATTATGCTTCATGAGACTGCGCTCAGGGTTAAAAAGGAGCCGATCTCACATTCTGAATTAAATTACACAAATCATGTAGCAAGCCATTTCTGATGACTTTCTGGGTGCCCCACTCTGCCCGTATAAATTTTCCATACCTCCCTGCCAGACAGAAGGAACGAAAAGGCATAAGCTGATCTAGGTTTGTCAGCGGAAATCACAATCTGAGGATTGTGGGATTAAACTCAATCACAGATTTGTCAGTGTGGAGTTTGCAAACTCTCCTCGCTTATGATCTGTCAGTTCAGACAGTGAGAGATCATATGACTTGATCTGTTTATATCCAAACTCATCCCAGGACTAATTGTCCTCTCAAATCTCTTTTGACTGTGTCATGTCGTACTTCGGCAGATTTTTTTTTGTAAAGCGCAAGTAACCAAAGTTGTGGGATTATTTACAAGGCAGAGCAGCTCAGACCCATACCTGAATTTCATCTCATCGGGAACCTCGAGTCCAGCTGAATTCCTTCCAGTTTCCCTTTTCAACAGGCTCACATGCTTTCACATTCAGATAGTTGCCTGATTTATCCAAAAAATATCTGCAATGTTTGCTATCTTGTTGCCAATCACAGTGACTCAGCAACACCAGACACAAGCTGTAAACACCATGGTAGAGAGTTGAATTAATCCACTCCCACATTCCTTCTAGGGATTGGGTGGCACGGCGGGGTAAAGCTGGTGCCTCATAGCCCCTGCACTGCTTGATGAATGTGAGATTTGCATGTTATCCGTATGTTTGCACCCTGTACATATACATGAAAGAGGGTGATGGCTAATCATTTCTGCTCCCTCCTTGGCTTCAGAAGTCATGCACATGGTTGCTGGGGTAGCACGTAGTATCGTGGGGCAACAGCTAGCATAGTAACGTAGTGGTTAGAACTGCTGCCTTTGGGTCTGATGGCTAAGGTTAACTGAACTCCTATTGCCATCGAGAGAAGTACTTGCTCTAAAATCACTCCAGCAAAAATCACCCAGCTGTATAAACAGATAATCACTGAAAGCTCCCTTGGAGAAAACAATCTCAGATTCGTTTCTTTCACCCGTGCTGATAGTGCTAGTAAGAGGCTCCTTTACCATTGACTTGAATCAAAGAAATTTTGTAAGAAAGAGTGAAATATTGTAAGAGTGTGCTTTCGGAAAATAAAGAAAAAAGTGAAGGTTTTAGAAATTAAATTAGTGTTGTGTGCCTGTTTGAAACACATTCTTTCCTACTCTTTCTTACAGCTAGGGTGCACATACCTTTTTCGGTAGAAACAGCAGAGACATGGGCTGTGGGATGTAAAGACACCTCCCGTATATACAAAGCAAACAAGCGCACAGAGAGGGTAAATGTCAGTGCTCTGCTGCGCTCCTCCTTTCAACAAAAGTGTTGACATTGCCGTCAATAACAAGCTACACCCCCCCTTCCCACAGAACCCTCGCGGTTGTGCCCATTCCGTTTACCAGAGCAACGGACACGTTTCCACCCTGCCATGGAGACACGGGGTTCGTTCTGACAGCAAATCAAGGTCTGTCTCACACTGTCAGACCTCATTGGTTTTGGAATGTGACCCCTTATACCTGGCTGATGGGACACTTTTTCTACAAACCCTTCACCCACCTAAGCCTGAGGTTCCCTCTGTAAAAACAATACATGGACGACCCAAGCGATGAATCTTTCTTCCGCTAGAAAAGGGTAAGATTTCATCTGCATGACTCGTGCTAACTCTAGACGCCTTTTTAGAGAGTAGTATTTAAGCACACTTTTAAAATAGGGTTAGGGTTAGGGTGCGTAATTGCGTAAATGCTGCATTTTTCAACTTGCTTCATATGAGTGCATGTATTCAGAATCTCTCTGTGTTGCCGTTTCCATTATTATGCTGCTGTGACCATAAAAAATCCTTCATCCAGTCCTTCACCATTCATCAATTTCCCACTTTGTTCATTTAAATGAGGGCTGCTACATTACAATCACTGCATCGATCGCATCAACATTGTATGTACGGTATTACAAATAAAGGACTAAGGTGAAGTACATGGTTGACAGTGTGATATAACTAAGAATTAAAAGTAAATTATTTTTCACATGGGTGCCACAGTATGAAGCGGGTAGCGCTGATACCTGGACTACGGTTCTGATGCCGGTTTGATTCAAGTTCGGGCTGCGGAGTTTGCCGTTGCCCCGTCGTATTGATGTACGCGTGAGTGTGTGTCTGTGTGCGTGAGACTATCCCGTGGAGAAACGGCATCCCGTCTAGGGTGTACCATGTGTCACTTTCCATTACTTCCAGGGCAGACACTATACTACCATGATCCTGCATGAGACAAGTCGTTCCTGTTTTTCATATGTTTATTAATATGTTTACTTTGGAGACAGATTTAGCCAAGATATTTGACTATTTCATTTCTTCATACACTTCTACGATCACAGTATCTTTTTCCAGAAATAAAAATCCGGGAGCCCAGCTCCGTTATCCCTTCAGTTAACTTTCAACAGAGCAGCTCTTCCAACACGCTATTCAAATTTCCTTAATTATTAGTGCTTCAGTAACAAGCAACTGCATGAAAAACAAATCAACTGGGTACTCAAAATGCAAAAATCGCACTCATTTCTGGCTTTAGAACATAATGGCTGCAATTTTTCCTTAAAAAATGAATCTGTGTATTATTATACCACTCATCCAGCATATTTGTTTTTTATATTTCATTTTAATACAAAGCATTGCCAATGCAGTAGGAAAAAATTACTTATAATGGGTAAATCAGTTATAATGGGCAATTCTTTCACAATATACATGTCCATCACTGCCGTTAGCACTGTGTTTTTAAAGCGTCTCAGTGCTGGGGGTGTACATACCACATCAGTTGGTTACGCTCTCCCCTCTCAGCCCCACACACAGGCACACACACAGGGGGAGCTGAGGCAGTTCAGAGCATCCTACGACCACCTCATCTCTCCAAAGCGATGTGTTTCGCGTCCAAAGCCACCCAGAGAACCCCAGACTGTCATGGTGTTCACCACAACTTCCTTGTGATGCATGACTGCGAGGTGAGTGCCGCAGAGCGGGGTCTCGCTAACCATCGTGTCACCCCAGGGCTGGTTGTCTGGTTCGTCTGACAGCGAAACCCTGGATGTTGGCTTTTCTGCACACATTCAACGGAAATGGTCATTCACGGAGACCCTGCAAAGACTCTTGAGTCGTTCTGACGACGAACGCCCTTGAGCGAGGAAACCGAACGGTAAAAACCCACTAGTTACCTGACTGTTCAAACAGGTAAAAGTCACTTTGGATGACCAGAAACATGATACCACAATAGGAAACGTAGGGTTGCTGAAAACATCCCCGAGTGTCAGAACAGCGACGATGTAAACAACTGCCCATCAAAAACAGCACATGGTGAAAGTGACGGACTGCAAAGGCAGCCGGAGCCGTGCGGGGCCACACTGTGAGTGTGGTTCGAACTGCTGCCATGCCGCTAGGGTCCCCCCTGCCCTTCCAGAAGCTTCTCCAGCAGCCCCAGCTCTGCCTCCTGCCAAGCGCATTGGCAAGGTGGTGCCAAGGAGACTAAATTGGATGTGTGGAGGGTCTGGGTCCTGGGCGCAATCTCTCTGGGGCCAGAAGAGGCTCATGGGATAGAGAGCGAGCCCTTAGAATGGAGCATTCTCCAGCCCAACAGGGCACAACCTACACACTTGTTACAGTGAGTGCTGTTCTCACTGGTGTGTGGAAACACTGTGAGATTCTGGGTTGGGGTTTAACAATATGCTAAAACAGGTCAGTGCACAGGACAGGGCCCTTCTATCCCCCTCCACGCACCACATTGTTGGTGGTTTGCATCTTTGGCAAATAATGACGATCTAGTAAGTGTCAATGTGGTAACTAGAGAAGACATAATCTAGTTAAAGAGGGAGAACCAGGGTTCGAACCGGCATACTTGGAGGTCACAAGTTCGAATCCCATCTCCTGTCGCAGCCGATCGAGGCACTTACCCTAAAAAAACACCCAGCTGCGTAAATCACTGGAAGTATCTCAACTGTATCATGGCGCTTTGGAGAAAAGAATCAGCGAAATAAAAAAATGTCAAAATGTTCCTAATCCATGTGAAGCAAAGTTAGTCGAAAAAATAACCCCGAATGGAAATATTCTCCTTAGTAGAGGAGAATCAAACTAGTAAATAATAATGAGGATCATAGAGAATATTGGCGGTCTTCGTAGCTTGGGTAGACGGTTGAGGTGTCGGGTTGTTCGCCGAGCTTGGCGGTCGACTGGTGACGAAACGTTTGCAGCCTAAACGCCAAGCTCGGCGAACAACCGAACACCTCAGCAAATAATAATGTAAATGTATTCATCTGCCTTAGCTGAAGAAACTAAATAGGACACCGTAGGGACCTAGCCTTACAAAGTGAATAAAAATAAGCGTCTCTTTTACAGTCGGCGCAGAGAAGCGCTCAGCAGGGGAGAGTAGTGGGTGGTTCAAACGTGTCGAGTGTTTTGGGGGATGGGATTAGTCAACTTGCCCCTGTCTCCTCTTGCTTGGGATGTATCGGTGCAGGACACCCAGACGTCGCACCCGCCTCCGGGTTCTCCGCGCTCGGCTGTGAGTCACTTGTCAGTACACCGGCTCGGCTGTCGCCGCCGACTGTTTGTGCCCTCCGCGGTGCTGCGTCTCCGAGAAGCTCCGCGCTTTAAGCGCAACGCAGACAGCTCTCCTCTCGCTCGTTTCTTTTCCTGACATGAAGCATATTTGCTTGAAATGCCACAATTACGTTGCATTATATGACACTTTTCTCCAAAGCGACTTATAGTCGTTTACCCATTTATACAGCTGGGCAATTTTACTGGAGCCATTTAGGGTAAGTACCTTGCTCAAGAGCATCGCGCATGGAGGTGGGATTCAAACCCACAATCTCTGGGTCCAAGAGCAGCAGTTCTAAGCACTACGCTACCATCTGTCCTGCATACTGGTAGATTGTCAGGCCAAAGAGGAAAGTGGCTCCGTTCAGGAACGCTGTCCGCTCCTGCAATACGGCAATCGCTGGCGTAACTGTTCCTCAAATACTCCTCACAGCAGGCCCCATAATTTAGAGAATTAAAGGAGCACAAAAGTCAAAAAAAAAAAAATTAATCGGTGGGAGGGTATCGGGATTTGTCTATCCTGTGTCTTATGCACCTACTTGAAAGATGAACCTCGGTGCAGCAAGCGGTAGGTAACGAACTAGGTTTGCTTGAGACTTTCACGTCTGCAGCTATGTCTCCTTCTCTTAATGTAATGCATAAATTGTACTTTTGCTGAGATGTACGTCGCTTTGGACAAAAGCATCTGCTAAATGAATAAATGTAAAATGTAAATGTAAAGTGGAAAAAAAACACACACCCCAGGATTTGGAGAAGTACAAAGGGCACTCCGGAACACATCTGAGCAACGTGTTTGTCGTTTCCTCCACGTGGCTTGCTGTTGCGCGCTGCGTGCGGCGCTTCCTTTGTCTTGCGTGAACCAGAACCCCGGGAGGAGGGCGCTCGTCTGTGCTCGACGGCAAGGACGCCTGTCGGGTTCGAGGGAGACGCCGTGGACAACGAAAAGAAGTGCGCCCACCCCGACCGCAACAGTGCGCAAAGGGCTACTCTTGCCATCCACAAAATACTAGTAGATTATCAGCCCAAGGGATCATAGTACAAAGGCAAAGAGTGACATTAGCACACACACACACACACACACATTTTCAGAACCGCTTGTCCCATAGGGGGTCACGGGAAACCGGAGCCTAACCCAGCAACTCAGGGAGTAAGGCCGGAGGGGGAGGGGACACACCCAGGACGGGACACCAGTCCATCGCAAGGCACCCCAAGCGGGACTCGAACCCCAGACCCACCGGAGAGCAGGACCAGGCCAAACTCGCTGCACCACCGCGCCACCCCATGTGAAAAATATTTTCAATAAAAAAAATTCACATTTTCACACACATTAGCATTTTTTAAATTGCAAGCTATAGTTTGAGTATAAACCTCGGGCAGTTCCAGCACAATATCAATCCATGCCTCGATGCGTGTTGTGTTCACGCGGCCCCTGCACCGGTCCCCTTCCCTGACTCCGAAACACGGTTCTCGTGGTAGAGGCCATTTGTCAACTCGGATCGACCCTGGCAAAGACGACGACCTCCACACATCACCTGCGCTCCACCGGTGGATTCCCGCCATTCGGCATTTCGCTTTAGTTCCGCACCCCCCGGAGGACCTTGCAGCCAAACAGGCGCAAAAACAGCACAAAATAATTACCGGCAAAACATGACGGTATCGCAGGGACAGGCTTTGCTACAAACTCGATGCCTCCCTCCTCGTGATACAGTGGTGGTTTTTCTCTCGTGCGTTTTCTCGAAATGATGGCTTTTGCGATTAGCCAAGTGTGATGTTACGCAACAGATTGGAATAAAATATGAGTGTAAACACAAAGGGCTGGATGAGAAACACCTCCGTTTGCACGTACAGCACATACGGCAGCAGCACAATTATATACATAACAATATCCTCGTACGCAAAAAATGACCAGCCGTCGCCCCAAGTGGGTCTTTACCCTGTACCCTACGAAAAGACCTCACCTCAGTTATTTTGTTAAAATATTCAGCTCAGTTAATACACACGCGGTCTGAAGCAGCTTGTCCCGAGCGGGGGTCGCGGCGAGCCGGAGCCTAACCCGGCAACACGGGGCGTAAGGGACACACCCAGGGTGGGACGCCAGTCCATCACAAGGCACTCCAAGCGGGACTCGAACCCCAGACCCACCGGAGAGCAGGACCCGGCCAAACCCGCCACACCACCGCGCCTCCACACCCCTCAATTAATAGGCCTGATCAAATACAACGTAAATTACAATGGACAAGACTGTCTGCCGAATAAAAATTACCCGTATTAACTGTACTGTAGAATCACGTGGCTGCATCCAGGTCTTCCCTGCTGATGTAATGCACTCATTTTTCTCAGAGATACATCACTTTGGAGAGTAGCGTCTGCAAAATGAAGAAATGCAAATGTAAAAATCTCACTGGAACAATCCGTGGTGCCAACCGGTGCCGTCGGGCCAAGCTCGTAAGTGGGCTTGGGGCTCTGGAAGGCAAGATGGTAACGGAACGGAGCGAAACAGCAGCAATTGAAGCAAACGCGCAAGCGAATCTTATTAAATGCTGCGCTTCTGGTCAGCGTCACCTCTATTTAAGAGTTCTTTACCCTTCCGTGGAGCACATGCTGCCAGCAGACAGTGTGAGCAATTTACAGCTCTTATTGCGCAGGAAACCGCCTAGGCTGCAAACATCAAGAACTCTTTCTGCCGCTTTGACGCACGCAGCCCTCCAGCGAGCGCTGTCTTTTTCACGTGATGCTGGAGGCCGCGTCGCCTCGCACTCCACTTACCGCCTTGGCAACCACTTCTCAAACTCTCTACCCTTGGCAACCATTATAGGTTCTGCTGCCGAAAGAGTGCCCACAAGATGTTGCTGCGATGGCCGTAATGCTAAAATTCAACTGCCTAGCAACGAAAAACGGGCGGTATCACGCACCGATCGACGCCGGCCAATCTTCTTGGCTACCGATGCAGAAACGCAGGCGTCCTACGCGGCGCTGGAGCTCGCCTACATGATCCCTCACTGCACAGAGCAGAGGCCGCATTCCAAGTGCCTTCAGTTCACCTTCCTGTGCTCCGAACAAAGGCACCAGCTCACTTTATACGCGTCGTAAGAGCACGTGATGATCGAACTGTCCATCTGTAACAGTTTCTCAGTTTGCCTGACATTTTTATCCCAAGTGTTTTGTTAAAAAAAAAAAAAAAAAACAGCAGGCAGATTACTCTGTAGCTGTGATTTGTAGGATGCATAACAACACACTGTAAAGAGAGTTACACCGGGTCCATTGGTAAAACACAATACGGAGTTTCCCCCAGTACTGCCTCCAGCTGTACGGTGATGCCACCCTGGTAAATAGAGCAGAAAGCCTGATCTCAACCAAACCAACACAGCAATCATAACAATCTTTGGATTGGAGCAGCAAGGTGGTGCAGTGGGTAGCGCTGCTACCCCCAGCGCCTGGGATGTTTGGGCGTACGATGAAATCCAACTCAGTCTGCGAAGTGTCGGTATGCTCCCCATCCCCACGTCTTCCAATATCCTCCGGGCGCTCAAGTTTCCTCCCATAGTCCGAAGTCCACCTGATATGTTTATTAAAAAAGGTGTGTGTTTGTGTGCATGCATATACACACACACAGTATATATGAAAAATGCACATCTAAATTGAAGTGCATGTCATCTCTATCACTGCTCCAGTGACACTTGTGGTTGTTCTCTATTGCCCTTCTGGCTGCTTCCTGGATGACCATGACATCCTGAGCTCTCTCCCAAAGGATAACGCTCCATTTGATTCTCCTGGGTAACTTCAACCTGCATGTCAAGGACATTCATCCAAGCAACCTTCTGTCACTCAAGCAGTCCTTCGATCTCTCAGTCCCAGTCCCCTGCTAAACGCAGAGCCAGCAATCGTTTTACCTGGAATGTCAAGGACATGGGTTATGTAGTTTTGAAAGGAAGTTAATTATTCATAAAAAAAAAAAAAAAACTACTAATCACTTTACTGCAAGAAACCCACCTTCACCCAACAGAACGAAAGAGACCGGGTTGGTCAAGCGCTGGACAGGTTTATTTTTCTTCATTTAGCTCTAACGAAAGAGGCACTGTTATTCTAATTAATAACAATATCCCTTTTATTCTCCATTATCAACAAGAGGACCCAGGTGAGAGGTTCATCTTCATTTCTGGAGAACATTTCACACTTCATTGATCAATGAACAGCCTTACAATGTCTTTCACTAGGTGAAAGACTTCAAAGTACATCATGAAACAGAGTATGCTCATCTGTAGGCAAATGACTGTTGCTACATGCCAAGAATAGAATTAATATGGGAACTTGTATCTCTCATCCATCCATTTTCAATAACTGCTAGTTCAGTGCAGGGCTGCAGCATTCTAGAGTTTATGTTAGAAGTACAGGGCATGGGGGAGGGTACACTCTTGATAGGACACCAGTCCATTACTGTGCAGTCACAGACTAAAGGCAATTCAGTCACCAGTTTGCCTGAAACCCATGCCTTTGGACTGTGAGGAAACCAGAGTACCTAGAAGAAAGGCAGAGAACACGCAAACTCCAGACTGAGCCAGATGAATATCCACAGTTAGAGAGTTGTGTGCCATTGGTACTACTCGCTTCCCCCCAGTGCCACCTGAGAACATATCCTGAACACTGTACATTGTCTGTGTATGGAAGGACATGTAACAGACATTGATGCAGAAATGTAGGCAGACTGGTTATTTATAATGTATTAAAGTATATATATATATATATGTACGTAATTCGTTATAAATGATTGGCTTACGTTCCCAAAGAGCACAGCAGTAAGTGCCAAGTACATAAGGACAGTTTTTCTCTGTACTGCCAACAGGAATACATTATTCTTTCCCATTTTCCAATAAACAGAGCATCTAGATTTAGGGTTTATAGCATTTTAGGCAAGTGTTGGGTAGCAAACTGTGGCCACAGGTAACGAGGTCAGTAAGGAAGAGCTGCTACGATGGTCACTTCATTCTCTGTGACCATAGCGTTAGTTGCAGTGAGTTGTACTCTGATAAGTTTATGTCCCGTCCTTCTTACCCTTGCTGCTATTTAGATACAATTCCATATACGCTTTTTTTCAGCAGCTGTTCACATGCCCCCAGCCTAAAGAACACTTTGGTCATGAACCACAAAGGGTGTAAGATGGAGAAAGCTGTGTTTTTGTGACTTGCTGTGAAGTGCTGGGATTTAACTGCATTCACTCACATTTTATTCTTTGCAACCTTCGCTCAGTGACACAGAATATATATACCCAACCACCCATCAATGGTTATGGTACTCATTTTTGAAGTCAAAAAGCATAAAATTAAAATAAACCATATTTTCAAGCATGCAAATTGCAAAGAAAGCTTTCAAAGTTGTTAAATCACAACTACTGTGCTGAAAACACCCAATACTTGTCTGAGCAAAAGAGCTTTGTCTTGAGCAAAGAAAAGGCCACACATACCGGAACCAGCCTCACGAGTTTCATCTAAAACAACAATGCTACAGCAGTAACTGGGGGGGAAGATTCAGGACATGAGACCAATCATAAAAAAATGACACAATGGTGGATAAAGCAAGGCATTGCCAACTTCTAGCTTCACTGCACACTTCTGCCAGCTATTTTCCAACTGTAATACTTACCCATGAAGTCATCCTGCATACCTGCCATAACTGGTTGTGGAGGGGTTTATAACATGGTGAGTCTTTAATTACAGAAAGTATCAGAGAGGCCATTTTTATTCTTAAATCACAGTCTTATTACACACAAATTTAAATGTGTATGTAAGGTCTCTGTATATACAGACAGACTGAATGAGGCCAATCCTGTGAATACTGCCCAAAACAAAAATAAAGGTGCTTCATATTTGTAAACAGTAGTGCAGCTCACAGCTCCTTAATGATGAAAACAAACATTCTTTAGCCATATCTATGAAATTTTCCTGCATCACAAAAACAGCATTGTCATATCTGAGTGGCAATATCCCACAGCAAACACATTCTGTTTTCTTTTTGCATGCTTGTGATAAACAGTATTCATTGCAAAAAAAAAAAAAAAAAAAAAAAAAAAATCAAGGGGCACACACTTAAAATTGAAAGCTAACAGCTCCCTCTACAGGAAGGTGTTTACCTCTGCGACACAATAGTGTCATCAATTATGACTCAGAAGTTTTTCTACAGGGTAAAATTTAATTTAGTATACAGATATACAAAAGCCCCCCGTTGTGATTTCTGTAATGCTATACAACCAATGGAGTATTCTGAATCCAAAAGAGGCAAAAAGGCTTTTATTTTTTTCTTTATTGTAACATTAACAAAAAAAATTTTATTATGTGCCAATAGGAACTTTATAAAATTAACCTCTAGAAGAAATCCTCTTTCGTTGGTTGCGTAGACAAACAACTTCATTTCTAAAAGAAGTGCCTCGTTTCATAAAAAGCCTTTAGTCGTCTCTGCCTGGGCTCTTGCTCCTACGAGGACTCGCTGACCGGGAACGGCTGAAACAAAAAAACAAACATTTGCCAATTAACTTCTACCCAATTTCACACCAAGCCCAAGTTAGTAATCTTAACTGCACGTCAGCTGTTATAGAAATACTTACCTTCGTTTAGGGGGTGAAGATCTAGACTTCGAACGACTGCAGAAGAAATACAAAGTTTGGTAGTTCATACTTTAAAGTAAGTGGAAGCTCATGCACTAGTTAGTTTATTACAAAGACAGGCAGAAGTGTGCGTGCGGGCGTTTATGAAACCTTATAATAAAAACTTCCAAAACACCAAAACAGAAGTGTAATACTGAGATAATGCTCACCTCCTCGCAGGTGATCCAGACCTGGATCTGTCAGCAGAGCCAGACCTGAGATACACAGTTTATTTTAATTACTCTGAACATTTTCTACATGACTATTTCAGTCAAACAATGTTAAAAGTTTAGCGAGCAGGGGTAAGTCACAAAAGCAAATAATAAGCCTTTATAAAATAGTTAATAATTTACCTGCTCCTGGGACGAGAACCAGATCGGGACCTTGACCTAGATCTAGACCTTGATCGAGACCTAAAACAACAGTAATAATTAAAAAATGACAAAAACACACACAGAGCCTCATTATTTTTTCCAAATGGCCAAATTGTCCTACCTAGATCTTTTGGGTGTTCCAGACCTAGATCTCCTCGGAGAAGCAGAGCGTGATCTGCGAGGAGAAATGGATCTTGACCTGAAAACGCAAAGGATTAGTGTATAAATACATAATTCATAAAAAAATAAAGGTAAACATTCTGTAACATTGTTTTTCCCCACATAAAATTCTTGGAATGTGCATAAAACAGCACTCACCTCCTGCTCCGGCTCCGGCTGCGTGAGCGGGAGTACCTCCTCCCACGGGATCTGGAGTGAGATCTAGATCTAGACCTGGATCTGGACCTGGACCTGGACCTGACCACATCCAGAATGAAACAGATCAGCAGGCTCCAATAACAGTTGGGAAGTCAAGACACTGTCTCAGTCTACACCTGTTCCTAGTACAACTACAATACTGGCTCACTGTCACTGGCTCAAGTATTCACATAAAATAATGTATCACAATTAACATTAAGAATAGAAAATAGAATGATTCTGTAAACATTACTCAAGTCTGTACATACATAAGCTCTGCATAAAGCAGAAATGCCAATCTCAGAAGTAAAATAAAGTGATACATTACATTATTCTTACAGTTTTCTTTCAAGGAAATAAAAAACACATTAATTGGTACTTGAAATAAACCTTGCAAGTTTGCAGGTCGACCCTCTTTGGACCAAGGTCTAGCAGATCTAGAAGTATCTATCAGCCGATCTCTGCATCTAGTCGTGTTCTTCGATCTAACGATGATCGCACTGACAGCCAAATTGCTTGATTGAGGCTTGATAGGTGTCAGGAGGTTTTTCTAGACGGGACTGCGGTCAACCCCAGGGTCGTTCCTCTTTATAAACCGTGGCCCGATTGGTAGCCAAATTGATTGCAACGGCGATCGTCTGGTGTCGAGCAAATTTTCTGCCCCCCCCCTCCCGCTACGAAATCTTAAGATGCAGCTAGGAGTGGCAGGCGCTCGGGGGGAGGGGGGGTCTGGCCTCTTATGCTGATCACCTCAAGGTCTAGGAGGATCAAAAGTGTGGAATTTGCTAGAAGCCTCATGAAATCGTAAAGGCTTGCGACACTCTGAGTCAAAGGAAGAAACCTGAAAGGTTTTGACCAGGTGCATTGTTAATATTGCAACAACAATTCAAGAAAAAAATGTTGTCACATTAAAAAAGTCAAACATTAAATCAAAACTACACAACAGCAACAAGTAAAAAAAGCCTAAATACACTGCTTTTCAACATACAATTTCAGCTATGCATGTTACATTATAGTTAACAGTACCATTCATTAAGAATAAGCAGCAAGGGTTTGACAGATGAAGAACATGTTCTGTCAGATGACGTTACCTGCTCCTCCGCCGTCGACTGTAGCGGTGGCAGTCATAGGCATAGTGCCCCTTCTCACCGCACTCATAGCACCTGTCATTAGGATCAAAGGGTCGGCGGGTGGGAGGACGGTCATAGCGAGACCGCCTCGGCATTCCAGTGGACAGCTCAACCCGAACTCGAGAACCACAAAGAACCCTAAAACAAAAAACAATCGGCTTCTTTTAATAACAACAATGAAAGAAAACCTGAGCAAAGCAATTCACAAATGTGTCCCTCAAAGTTATTTAGGATACTTATTATCTGATCCATATTTAAAAGAGGACCAGAAGCCATTAAATATAACATACAAGCTTCCCTCACTGAATGAGCACAATTTTTATACGCCTTCAAAACATCAACATGTAGTTAAATTAAGTAATGCACAATGGCCATTAAAGAAAGTATGATCTCTAAAGAAAAACCAAGAGATTAGAAAATAAATATTTAACTTGCAGAGTTCAAAACAAATCTTAAATCCAAAAGAAACCTCTGGCTGAGTTTCAATAGCTCAATACTCTCAATAAAACAATCACGATCATGCACTCACTTGCCATCCAGGCCACGAACAGCATCTTCTGCATCTCTGGGATCTTCAAACTCCACAAAGGCAAACCCCGGAGGATTCCTGGCAATCCACACTGTTCTCAGGGGTCCATAGTAGCCAAATGCTCGCTCTAGTTCTCCTTTTCCTGCACCTGTCCCCAGGTTGCCCACATACACCTTTGTCTCTGGAAGAAAGTAGTGTGAATCTGTAAAAAAGTTTACCCTAAAGTTTTACAACAATGAGCTTCAACTTCACTAAATACGCTGACTGCAATTACATTACACTAAATTTATGTTTATTTTGAGGCCGCAGAGAAGGCATCTAGCTGGCTATGGACCAGGAGAGGTGGGCAAAGGGTTCAAAGTGCTACCTGGGGACAGGCAGGGGTCTGATTAACCCAGTCATGTGGGCAAGGGTGTCTGATGTGGAAAGACCCAAAACACCTACTGACACCAAGTTGCATCACTAGATGTGCCGTATAAATGAAATTAGCTATGTATTCCCTCCTTTCATCAAAGTTAAATTACAGAGGTCACCATTTTGCAGTTATTTTAATCTCTGGGGTGTTGAAACATAGTTTAACATAAATCTATTTATGGGACGTGGAACCAAAATATTGATTTCTGTGGTTTACAGCTGTCCGAATACAACAAAGGACATTTTGTGAATCGCAATCATTGTCCCTGGTCTGAATTGGTTACTTTAAAAATATGCAAAGTACACAGAAAACTAACAAATATATAAACAGATAATGAAAGTAAACATTATTTCTAACAGCAGCTATTAAAATCACGAATAGCAATCACAAACCATTTTTCATTCATACTCTGGGAAAGCCCCATGTATGTCACTTTTATTTAAGATTTAATTAATTTTAATGGAACCCTTGGCTGAATAAACAGCTTATTTCAAATTACTAAAATAAAACAACTGATGATCTTGATGCAATCTGCATTCCTTGGTTAACAACATTGTAACACTGGAGGACAAGCAAACAACTCGCTGGATAACATGCAAATATTTGACAATACAACAGGTATTGCATTGTTCTTAGGCCTTAATTTAAACAATTCACTCAATACTTTAAAGAGAGTGAAATAAAAATTATGGCCCAAAACAAAAATAAAATTTTTTAATATCTGATACGCAGGATATTCCAGAATATTGAGTCCTTGAGTAAAGGATTCTTCCTCAACAGTACAATTAATTTAAAAAAAGATAAGTAGAACACAACCCAGCTGAAACAGAAAACAGCAGCGAGGGGTCGCTAGGACCAGGAGCTACTCACACACACACGCTTGCTGAAGCTGCTTGTCCCAAGCGGGGTTGCAGCGAGCCAGAGCCTAACCCGGCAACACAGGACGTAGGCTGGAGGGGGAGGGGGCACACCCAGGACGGGATGCCAGTCCATCACAGGGCACCCCAAGCGGGACTCGAACCCCGGGCCTGCCCGAGAGCAGGACCCGGCCAAACCCGCTGCACCACCGCACCCCCCCAGGAGCTATCGCTGTACACAATTCTTGGACTAACTTTCAGAATGGATGTGATGCAAATGGGACACGTGCAGGTAAAGCAGACATTCCAGTTCAGGAAGGAATCCCAACGTGTAGTATCATATGCATATTCTTCTATGGTACTGTCCTTCAAAACAGACAAAGGTCTAAACTACAGCTTTCAATAGGGAAATGTAAGCCAATAGAATATAAGGGGCCATGTAAACATAACCAGTCACAGTGCCTGCAAAAGCTAAATGATTCTTACAGAAAATATTAACTGCTTGGGTATATGCTTTATAAGAAACAATTTCCTTTGGAATCAGTAAAGCTTTCATCCATTTAATGAGTTATTTAGCCGACATCTTTGCCCCGAAAATAATTACAATATCAGTTTTTGCTACTTGCAGTGACTTATTCATTTATCTATCTCACTTATTTTACTGGAGTAGGTACTGTGGGCGTGAAAATTCAAACCTGGGTCTCTGACTACAAGGCTGGGGCTCTAAGTGCTATGATAATTACTACCCTATTTTGGCAAAAAAAAAGTTCAAACTACTGACATTAGCATCTTCTTTATAATAAAACACTATTCTGCTGTTACACACTCAAGTCATTCAAATGAATGAAATTCCAAATGGAAAGATGTCAACTGATGCTTACAGCGTGAAATGTGTTCGGCTTTTGCGCGTGAATTTTAAGTTAAAAATGAGAACAACAAAAGACTGATCGTGCCCGTCTTTAGTCCGATTTGGAGAGATCGGGACTGGCAGCACAGCCCATCACGACACAACATTGCCCTCTTCTCCTTAACAATAAGCAGGACATAAAATTATCCTGCAGGTTATTTATTTAAAAAAGAAAAAAAAAAAAAAAAAAACAGCTATGAAGGTTTCACGCACACAATGTGCTGCATGATAATATTCATTTGAAATCACAGCAGGAAAAAAAATGTATCTGGACTTTCCAGTGACAAGCCAAGGTTTCCCTGAACTTAAAAACGACAATAATAATACCTGATGGTGATGCTCTTCCACATGATGATTTTTCACGTTGAGCTCCTTCAACTGAAGAAGCCGGCACTGATTAGCACAACCAGGTCATTTATAATTAGAGAGCAGCTCAAGTCAAGGTACCTACTGAGTGAGGAGGCAGGGCGCTCACTGCACGAGGAGGCCAAGGCGGAAGAACAGCGGCAGCTCTAACCGCTACGCCGCCTGGCCTGCTGCCCAAGTACAACACAAACAAACTGAGTTCCTAACTAAGCCACGTGTTCGAAGCGCGAGCAAAGGAAACCACACAACTATAGCAAAACACGAATATATCCTAGCGACGCGACACAACGCGATAAAAAAAATGACACAGCAACCTGCCTGCCTGGTAATGGTAAAAATCGGCGTTTTAGTCACGTTTCATTAACTTAGGCTAAGCTAGCCAGCTAGCTACCGCTAGCCTAGCCTAGCGTGAAGTAAATCTCGTCGGTCATCCTAATTCAATTATTGTTAAGGAGACGACTGATTCCATAGTGCAAACCCCTGAAAGCTCACGTACTGTGTGCAACATACAGACAACATCCGTAATTTGCTCGCAGTCATTGATTCATGTAACGCGGCCGAGTCGAAGGACGAGAACCGCGCCATTACTACTCGACTACCGCGCGCGCTACCCACCCACTCCGTATATTACCGCTTTAATTAAACTTTTTTAGTTGATAAAATAAAGCGGCATTACCCTGACGATAACAATGTTTCATTTCGCTTGTACATTCGCTTAATTAACTTACCGCCTCCGTACCGCCCATGCCGAGACATGATATTAAGTATAAACAGCAGCTACACGCGCTGACGCTTCCTCCACAGCAACGGTTCAACCCGCTGAACCTTCTGCGCATGTTCACAAGCAAGAGGAAAGGGGGTGGGTAAGCGACACACCGTTACACGCATGCGCAGAAACAAAACGCGCAACCCGGTCGCCATTCTGCGCATGCATATAAGCACTTGGCGGGCTACCTTCTGTTACGGAACTTCCTTATTTCGTCAACGTAACTGCTTTTGCAGCAGGGATAATTCACAAATAACTTGTAAACACATAGTAATATAACAGCACAAAATATTTAAGCTTAACTAAGCTGTTCGGGCGATGTCTTTAAAGTTTGGACTTACGGCAAGTTCAGTGTATCCTAGAATGTAACACGTGTTTCCTTTCGGACCCATTTCAGCGTGATACTTCCCAGTCACGGCGCCGCGTTACGATGAAGTTCTGAAGTGTGTTTCTGTGCTGCGGCTCGTTTCTCGTTATAGCGGTCAGTGAATGCGGTAAAAAGTCATGAATGAGTGGCGCGAAAAGAAGCCACAGGAGTGGCGAAGGTACGTCAACAATGAAGTGAAAGTTACAGCTCATGAAAAGCAAGAATGTCAAGGTTGGGTATTCACAGTGGATCCAGTCTCTGCAAGGTTGGTTCAGAACCTCCTCCTCCCATTTTTCTATTAGAGACATTTAATAAATCATGATTAGAGTGGTTTGCATTTTTACTGCCTCGACCTCTCTTTACACTCTGGTTTACCACATCGTTAAATGCAGTACATAACGTTGGCCCTCCCTGTACACTCGGGACCAGAACAGTCTGTTCATAACTCGATTTGTTCATAACTCCAAAGTCATTTTTTGCCATCGCAGTCAGTAAAAGCTGAATCAGTGATAAAATTTGTATAAACATGTCTGCATTTGGCCAATAAAACTCATTCTCATGTCTGTCCACTTAAGGAACAACAGGGTGCGCTACAGGTATGCCTGCATAACGTGTAATAACAACTTGCATTTTAAATCTGAACTTGTTTGAAATGACTGAATATTATATGTGTGTGTCTGATGTTTACATTCTATAAAAGCTTAATAACACAAATGTCCCCAGTTTATTTACAGGTTTGGTTATGTGAAAGTCACGGATATAACTATAGTAAATTAAAAATGTGTTGTTAAACTTCATTTTAACATATTTGCACTTTAACACTTCGAGCAACTTGGAGCTATCGATGGAAACTGGAAACAAGTTGAATGATGGCGATCCTTCACCTCAGCACCGGGTCCTCAACTTGCAAACACAACTGAGAGCGAAAGTCAGATCGTAACTTACATTGTTAATGCGTCCACTATGTCCCAGTTGCTAAAAGCTTCATAAAATGAATGCCTCATAATTATTCATTAAAAATTCAATTTAAAAAAAAATCTTTATTCTGTTTTCATCAGTCATTCGTCCACTTCAGAGCTGAAACATGTACGGCACGCCAGCACTGTGGACAGAATCACAGTCCATTGCAGTACTTTAATTATGTTTTATTAACTTGAAGCTGCAATAAAGTGCATGTTCATCCTGCACATCAGCTGGCTTAGGAGAATGAATGAGTCAAGCAGAGAAAAGAGACTATCTTGGCGTGTAATGGAGGATAGCATCGGGAGACTATTGAAGTTTTTGACCTTAAGTACCAACTACGTGTGCCATTATGGCTGAGAAAACAAGTCTGGCAAAGAGGATGGGACCAATTCATCATAAATGCAGAGTATGTCAGCATCTGTACTGGCATCTGTTTTATTTATGTAATTGAAAAAGTGTAGACTTCTTGCATTGATCTCTGAGATATACGTTGCTTTGGACAAAAGCATCTCTTAAATGAGTAAATGTGTAGTAATAGATGCATACCTTGATTTATTTGCTGGGTAGTTTCATAACATATGTAAGGACCCAGCGTCTTTTATTTCTACTGTCCAAGTACATTTTGCTTCCAAATGAAGGAACTGACCAGAAATGTCCCCCCCCCGCTCTGCAGCAGACAGTTTGTAGAGAATGGAAATGTGAGGAAAGACAATTAATAAATTGGAAGGTACTCCTCTCTTTGAAAATTCATTTTCGAAACTGTAAATTTCAAGTATTTTAAACTACAGAGTTTGTCATGTTTTAAAGTGTCATGAATTTAATATTGTGTAGTGTCTTTTTTTTTTTATAGCGTTGTTCTGGTGAACTTTCAAGACACTGGCAGGACATGCGTCACTGTGGTGATGGGCCATGCCGTGGAGGCAGTGGAGATCCTAAAAGAAGGGGGTCCTGAGATGGAGGAACGTCTGTCATCCCTATTCATGCCCACTGGTCACCACGGCCTGACTAAACAGGAGCTGCAACATAGGAAGGACTCCTTGCGTGTTTGGCTTGAGAAGAACCGCATTCCTGTTGTGGAGGAGGGCGAGACCCTGCGAGTGGCAGGGGTGCTGTCTGTGGACCCCCCATACGGCCCCCAGGACTGCAGCAGCTCCAATGAAATCATTTTGTCTCGAGTTCAGAGCCTAGTGCAAAACAATCCAGTAAAAATGTAGAAAATACTATTCATTTACAATTATGAAAAGTATATAGTGAATATTGTTTTTGATAGTAAAATTACTGAACCTTTAATCCAGCGATGTGTTTGTTTTCTCTGCTCAACATTTAAAGGGAGAGTGTAATGCCTTCATTGTAGGGCATCTCTATTGTCTTATAGTTTCTCGCTACCAGTGCAACATTATACTGCCAAATATTGAGTTTGTCTCCTAAATATATGTGTAAACAACTTGATTTTTGTACAGTCAATATGGATGTACATGAAAGTATTGCTCAGTTTAATAAGTATTAATAGCGTTTAAAAGACTTACTGAGGATTTTATTAGGAGTGCTACACTAATACTGGGTAGGGCCTGCCTTTTATCTCAAAACAGCCTCAATTTGTTGTGGGTTGGATTCCACAGAATGTTGTAAACATTCTTTCGATATTCTGTTCCATTTTTGACGATTGCATCACGCAGTTTCTGAAGATTTATCAGCTGCACGTTCGTGCTGAGAATCTCCCGTTCTACCACATCCCAAAGGTGTTCTGTTGGATTTAGAGCCAGTGACGTGGAAGGCCAATGAAGAACACTGAACTCATTGTCATATTCATGAAACCAGTTTGAGATGACTTTTGCTTTGTGATATGGTGCATTATCATGCTGGAGGTAGCCATTAGAAGATGGGTAAATTGTGGCCATGAAGGGATGCACATGGTCAGCAACAATATTCAGATAGGCTGTGGCATTCCAGCGATGATTAATTGGTTTTAATGGGTCCAGCATGTGCCAAGAAAACATTCCTCATCACTACACCACCACCAGCCTGCACTGTTGACACAAGGCAAGTTGGGTCCATGGATTCATGTTGTTGATGCCAAATTCTGACCATACCCACCCTCACAGCAGAAATCGAGATTCATCAGACCAGGCTACGTTTTTTCAGTCTTCAACTGTCCAGTTTTGTTGAGCCTGTGCCCACTGCAGCCTCAGCTTTCCGTTCTTGGCTGACAGGAGTGGATCCTGACATGGTCTTCTACGTTGTGGCCCATCTGCCTCAAGTCTCTAGTCACCTTGGTGAATAAAGTGTTTGGACTGATAACACTACATAGAGTTCATTGGAAGTCGCTTTGGAAAAAAGCATCTGCTAAATAAATAAATGTAGATTCAGCATGTTATGCATCCTGAGATGCTTTTCTGCTCACCACAGTTGCAAAGAGTGGTTAGCTAAGTTACCATAGCTTTTCTGTCAGCTTGAACCAGTCTGGCCATTCTACCCTGACCTCTCATCAACAAGACATTTCTGTCTGCATAACTGCCGCTATTGATTTTGCACCATTCTGGGTAAACTCTAGAGACTTGTGTATGAAAATCCCAGGAGATCAGCAGTTACAGAAATACTCACACCAGCCTGTCTGGTACCAGCAATATTGCCATGATCAAAATCAGCGAGATCACATTTTCCCTCCTTCTGGTGCTTGATGTGGACATTACCTGAAGCTTCTGACCTGTATCTGCTTGATTTTATGCATTGTGCTGTTGCAACATGATTGGCTGATTAGATAATTTCATGGGTAAGCAGGTGTACAGGTACTCCTAATAGAGTGTTCAGTGAGTGTATATTTTGGGCAGAAAAAAAAGATGAGTCCTCTGCGGCTCAGGCACACATTTTTCCTGTTTAAATAGATGGAAATTAAGATTTAGTTCATAAGAGTTCATTTTAATGACAGATTTTCTGTAATAAATTAGGTTTGTTACGCAATAGAAGCCTATATGACACCAGTGAGTAAAAATAATGCAGGTACCCATATGTACTGTGAGGGGAGAAACAAACCATATTCATTTAAGTGTTTGCCTGCTCATTAAGGGTCACAATGATCATGAACCAATCGCAACAGTGAGGTGGCATACGGTGATGTAGAGCACAGATCCCTTCAGTGGACTAAGTACTCACATACATGCTTCTTAGTTAAGAGATATGGGTCACATGACCTGGCAGTTGCCAGTCTGAAAATGGATTCATCACATAATCATGCTGAATATTCATCAGCTTCTAGTCACTTTCAGCTTCATCGTCCACTGCAGAGTAGCTGCACGCACACATACGCTATCTGCAATTCACAGCCACCAATCAACCTGAAACACATTTGGACTGTGAAAGGAAACCAGAGTGCCCAGAGGAAAACCACAAAGACACATGCTAACTTCACACAGACTCATCTGGACTTGAACCCATGCCCAAACAGTCAGGGTGCTGTGGGGCGGCAGTACTACCCGGTGCACCGCTATCTCAGCTTTTCACATCGTTACGTTTACTGTCAAGAAAGGCAATATCAAGCATATAGAATGCAGTTTCAAGAACTTCCAACAAGTTGTACTTGACTGGTGAATATACAGTGGAATGGCTGGTACAGTTATGTACGCTAGCTGAAGTCTAGGGCTGAATAAGAACTTGCACAGATGATCTAATTCAACCTTCCTTCACCCCGCCTCTGGCACTGGGTTTACTGTACAACAAGGTTTCTTTTTGTCTGGGTCATGATCAAGCTCACATGGTGAGCACCAGAGGTTAGCTGAGATGAGCCCGGCCCTGCAACAGTGAAAGCAGACCAAGGGGAGTTAGTGCCTTGTACAGAAACAAAGTGCTGGAACTAGGAATATCATGGAGAACCGAAAACCCAAAGGTAAACGCCACCTTGTATTTTCACACAGCATTATCAGTGTTGAGTCAGTGTTTGTTTTCTTTACAGTTTTCCTCTGTGTGTTTCTTAGCTCTGGAAATATCTGGTTTCATACCTGTTTTAAAAATTCAAAGTTAGAAGTGAATATTTTCCCTTGTCTACGGATACCTCATTGGTGGGTAACGTTCTAGAGAAAGCAGGCTTCACTTTGAATGAATAGCCATGTTTGTGCCTTATGTATCTACAGTACTGCTTCAAAGTACATGACCCCTGTAGGGATGGTCACTGGTCTTGTAGAAAATATTAAAACAAACGTATAAAATCTAAGTCGTAAACTTATAAAATGAATACATGATTGATTTACCCAGATGGTCTCTACTTACCTACTTGGTTTAACCAATGAAACTTTGGGTTCATTTATTTTCACACCTGCACTACTTCTGTTTTTCTCCTACATGCCTCATTTCTTCTAAACCATCACATAAAATTGGAAATTACACACCCCATAATGTCAGATGAGAAAGACTGCCTCTCGCTAAATAATGATTTAGTGGTAAAACTAAGGGTCAAAAGGAGTTCACATACTGTACTTTGAAGCCGCACTGTATCTCTGTGTCTTCTGTATGTGACTGGTTACTTGCTCCTATAGTAAGTAAAAGTGTAGCTGTTGAGGACATACCCATGTAACCCGAAGGTTGCTCAGTTTAAGCCCCATTCCCTGCTAGCACAGTGCAACCCTTGTGTGAAATATCTGAGTTGGTCCAATACAATTAGGTGTATAAGTGGGTCAGATACTGCAAGTCACTTCAACAGAGGTGAAAGCTAGCAAGTAATTACAAGAAAAAGGAGGGCAAATGAAATATGCACACTAAGGGATGGAAATTTAACATTTTTTCATATTTTATCAGTCTGATTTTTGGTACCTTACTCTCTTTCATTAAGCACTAGTTCTGGTCTGGAACCCATCCCAAAATCACTGGGTGCTAGTGCAGGAGGAATACAACCAGGATGGGTAGCCTGGGAGCTCTGGTTTCCTCCCACAGTCCAAAGACAAGCACCTCAGGTGAATTGTTGACTCTAAATTTCCCTTAGCATGTGAATGGGTGTGTGTGTGTGTGTCTGTGGCCAGCCTGTGATGTACTAGCATCCCACAGAGAGTGTATCCCTCCACACAGCCTTGCACCCAAAGCTTCTGGGATAGACTCCGGTTTACCGCGACCCTGCTCTGGACAAGAGGTTATTGGAATTGAATGCATTGGTTTTTGCAGTTTCTTGCTATGAATTTTCTGTCTCTACGTTGCTGTGACCCGGTTCTGTCACGGGCCACATTTTAAAAACTAGCCATTCCAATTTAAACTTGTTTTAAAACATTGTCTTGCACTATGTAATATAGCCACACTGGAACATTTGTCTCAGAAATAATTAATCTTTTACCACATGAATGGAGCTCTAACTGGATGTTTTAACCACAAGGTCAAGAGAAGAACACCGAGGAGATGATCGTGCACATTGCTGAGGTAAAAGCATTCAGGGTTTACCTCAGTGTGTTCGTGCACAATCCTGTTGTTGACCGAAGGAAACACACTTCTAACACTGGATCTAAAGCTAGAACAGAGTGATTACTTTCACATGACCATGTTTATGGGAAATAGCCTGGCAACACAGAGAGCAAGAACTGGCCCCTTGTTATGTAACTTCATCAGATCACCTGCTATGAACACAGTGAAGATTAGATTGAATAATTACCTCAGAACAACTTATCTGAGATAAATAAATGTGGCGAAAAAAAGAATTACGGAAAACTTCAGGAGTGAGGCACTAAAGAACAGGAAGAACCATAAGCAACACGGTTTAATTAGAAACTACTATAGGAAGAGTCTGAAATCTGAACACTACCATTACTCCAGTGCTGTGTGTCTAAAATGCTGACAGAAAGATTCTGATCCTGAACGTTGTAATTAATGCTAATAAACGGAATGTTCAGGCTTTCCTTAGTAGCCATTTTGATATTGTTTGAGAAAGGAATAATAATAATAATAATAATAATAATGCTAATAATCCAGTTACTTCTTCCACCACTGTAAATTTCTTCTCTTTCCTGGCTCCTGCCCTGCCTCTTGTCACCAGTCCCCTTAACACTGGTTACTGTCTTCATGGTCTACAGCTTCAGGCTAAGGCTGTAGAGTTGAAGGAAGGACTTACCGGAGCGATGGAAGACCTCAGCACCCTCCAGCAGAAAGGAATCTGCCTTGAGGAGCGGATTGTCACCTACCAGAACGAAATGGATGGGAAAATACTGGACATAAGGAACTGTCTGAGCAGCTTTGAGGTATCCTTTCTACTGTGGGCTATCATAGGACTCTAGTGGAACCAAGTGGCTATATCGACTGCCAGCTTTGCAGGTTCATTAAACTTGGTTTCAGGGCTGTTTTTGGGATCTGTCCAATTTCATCCATGAATGATGGTTTGGTTTTCTTTTTTGTGCCTGATGTTGGATAGAAACCTTTGTAATTTCTAGTTAAAGAAATACCAAATCAACTACATTGGCAGTGTTCACCTTCTACTTAGGCCTGATCTTTGGAGTCCTAAACTGTACCCTTTGAAAACCTTTATGGCCCTGAATTTCATGAGGTGTAAAACACAAAGCTTCCAACAAAAGTGTGATAGCATTGAGTCAATTCACAACTTTTTTTATGTTACAAGGAGGACTTGGGTGCTACTCTGTCCCATGTCAACAAGATCAACAGCAAACAAAGGGAGATGCAGAGGGACCTAGCGGTCTTTCGGTCACAAATGACAGACACAGTGCTTTCAAATCAACTAAGGTAGCAATTAAAAAATTCATATAAACCTCCTAAATCATACAAACCAAAAAAACTAGGGGCCACTTTCAGTGAAATTATGAACATTTCTGTCCATGTATTTGTTCCTGCAGTAAAGGAACCGAGGAAGACTGCTCAGAAGATGACCGCAAGTGTTTCTCAAGCCAAACCGTCTCCAGCATCATTCAAAACTTGCCTGACAGTTTGCCCCAGCTGAGCACAGTCTCCACACAAAGTAAATACTGGCATATCAGCAACCATGTGAGGTTCAACACGAGTCCATGTTTGCTGTGGTACAATCCAGAAAGTAAATTAAGCAACCATATGCCCTATCTAAGAGAACAGTGGTTTCTTTATCTGTGAAAGAACATGGAGAACCTTGTGGTGTAGAGTCATTGAACATCCTCTTAAAGAACATCATTTTAGAAACCTTTATGAAAGTCCTGCTTATACTCCCACCAGCTTCTCTACCAAGATGAGCATGTGCTGCCTCAAACTACAATATCGCTGTTTGTTTTCTGATCCTTTGCCTTCCTGAGCCTTGGCTTCCGCTGTTAACCGATTTTATCAGCTGTTGAACAGGGCTGAATTTTCCTTTTTATCCAGAGACAAATCTGTATCAAGTCAAGTGAAAAAGCAATCCCTGAACAATGTATGCTTATGTTTGTTTGTTTGTTTGTTGTTTTCCAGCCTCAGTCTCTGAAAATGATTTTGGTTGTCCAAGAGAAGCCCTACTGACGTTGCCGGTTTGGACTGTAGGCAAGAACAACGTAGAAAGGAAAAACATTCACAAATGTGAGTGATTCACATTTATGAATTTAGCTGAAGCTTTCCTCCAAAGCAGTTCACTTGAAATGAATAAATATATATATATATATATATATATATATATATAGATACATATATTCATTTAAAATAAAAAAATCTGTCCACCCAGTGCAATGTTTAATTACCCCAGTAAGCAATCCTGTTGAATTATCACTTACAATTAGATGTATAGTCATTATAGGTTGAAAACTCATTCCCTTCTAACTGAATGTAAACTTTCAGTGGAACATATAAACTGCAACTCAACACTTAATTGCCTTCCTTTGCATTTTCCTTGTTTTTTTTCCACAGTGGAAAACCAAAGTGCAGCTATGGAGCTTCTGGAGTCAGAGAGAGTCTATGTGTCCTACCTGTCCCTTCTGCTCAACGCCAACATCGCCTTTAATGGAAATGAAGCCATACACATCAAAGACAAGCGGTGAAGTTCCTCACTCTTACACAGCTCATGAAGGCCTTAACAACTCTCACGATGCACAGGTTTCTTTGTACTCCCATAGCAATTTGATGTGTGTGTTCTCAGTACTCAGACCCATCTGCAGTATAGGATGACATGTAAGTACACTGGTGTCCTATTACAGTTAACTGAATTGCCTCAAACAGAAGCCAATACAAGCTTATCATTTTTCCTGATATTATAGATTTAGTGCTATAATGATTAAGAATATAATGAAGGTTATTCTTTACAGACAAAGTATGTCCACCAGCTAGTAATGCAGTGGTTAGACCTGCTGCCTTGGGCCCCAGAGGTCACAGGGTTTAACCCCAACTCCAGATGTAGACCCTTGATCAAGGTACTCAATCAAAAAATTGCTCCAGCTATATAAATGAGTAAATAAGTGTGGGAATCTCAACATAGTAAGTTGCTTTAGAGAAAAGTATCAGCTAAATATGTAAATGTTTACCTAAACTTTGCAGACCAGGCGAAGCCCTTCATGGCCTGTCTACTCTTTTGCAAATGCATTCTTCCAGCAGCATAATCTGCCAGCTCATAAAACACACATTGTCTCTCAGTGGTTCTATGAACATGACCATGACTTCACTTCAACGGCCTGTGCAGTGCCCACATCTCAGGCAAAGGGAGCATCTCTGAGAGAAGGTGAAACAGGATGTTCGTAACATGATGTGCAGCCAGATAATTTGCTGGAACTGTGTAGTGCTGTTGAGTTGCCATGGACTAAGGTCTCTGTGAAAGCACCCAGCGCCCAGTTGAATCTTTGCCTTGAAGGTTTCTGGCTGTTCCAAAAGCAAAAGAAGTCACAATCAGAATATCAGAAGATCAGAATATCACATTAGTATACATACGCTTCTCCAAATTTGTCAGTTCAATTATGAAAAAAACATTTTACATAGTTATGGGTGATAGGTAATTCCTTAAATCAGCATTAGAGAGAGTGAGTGTCGTACTGAATATGTACAAATCGAATTGAAAGTAATCAGACTAATGGGACAAATTTGTATGGTTATCTATGGTAGAATTTCTTCTGAATGCTATTAATCATAACTTTTTGCTGAGCCAGTAACTATTGTTCTTATCTAAAGCTCTTACAATCTCGTCCTTTCATGACTACCTCTTTTGTTTGGTATGACATGTAGGCATAAGAGAAGGCATCTGAGCACCATGTGAATAGGCATCCTCCCAGCCCTTCCCACAGCACATGACTGATACATGTGCATCTGAATAGTCAGCAGCTCCCACTGTGTTGGTGGTGCTGGAAACGTGTCCACAGCCACCACGTTCCATTGCTGAGAAGACTCATCACCTCAGACAAGAGCTTTAGGCACAGATGGTCTGCTGATGGGGAATAATTGCTTTTCATGTGAACAATATGCTAGGTCACAATTCCTCTGTTTACGCTGGGTGTCGATATAATTAGTGTGGTTCAGTAATGCACGAAGGACCAGAGGATGCACTGGTGGAACGGATGCCCTGTACCTCTCTGCTCCTTCATTTAGCAGTCACAACAACAATGCACAAAGCTCCCAGTCAACAAGGAGTATGCATGACATTTAACTTCCAAATACCTAAGAACTGGGACTGGAAGTCTAGTCGTAGCTCTGCAGGTTCATAAATCCAAGCAGTACCTCACAATCAATGAATGCTTAAAAAGACAGATAACCCAGGCTAGTTTCTCTGTTTTTTTTAAAAAAACCTCAGATAAAGCTATGATGGATTAAGAAATTCATAAAGAGACTTTATTCTATTCCCATCAACCACTGGTCCTGTGCAGGGCCTCAGTGTTCCAGAGTCTATCCTGGAAACATGGGGTGTGAAGCAGGGAATGCCAGTCTGTTACAGGACTTTTTAATCTGTTATTAACTTAAAGCAACAGTGAAATTTTCTAAAAAATTTCTCTTTAATTTGTTACTTTATTTTTAACACAAGGACCTGGTGTATTTAGCTCATGGTGCTGCTTTTTTATGGCATCTTCTTCGTACTCCATTCATTTTAGATGCTTCCTCCAGCAAAAATTTTGCTGGATCACGGCAGTCCTTTGCTCACTCCGCTTTCTTGGGCTTTCGCTCTAGATATTTAGTCGGGTCACAGCTCTGCTCTGTCCATTCGTAGGTTCTTATGAGTCTCTGTTGCTTTGTGGTCCCTCAGCGGTTCGTGCGGTTCACTGGGTCACGGCTGCGCTGTTTACACTGCGGGTGCTTGGATGCACTTCTCTTCTTCCTTTGCAGGCCTTTCCCAAGCTCTCTCCGCTTCCTCATCCAGCAGCACCTGAAGCTGCTGCACACTCTGCAGGAGCGTGTGCTCAAGTGCCAGTGGCAAGGCATTATGGGAGATGTGTTCTTGAGGCTGACAAACAAAGAGGTACGTAATGCATGATCAGTGGGAATACTCCGGTGTTCAAAAGGCTCCGGAATTAGTTAAAAAGAGTAACCACCCAAAAATATCTATATCGCTCTTGTATGTAATGCAGTAACTCGTTTTATCACAAATGGTTGAGATGCATGATTTCGAAGATACAATCGCACATCACCATAGTAACTAAGGTTCCCTAAACTGCTTAGTATACAAACTTAAGCATGTGCTAAATTAATAAATATCTATTTTCCATGTTACACACACATGCTGGCTGAAATCGCTCGTCCCAAGCGGGCTCACGGCGAACCGGAGCCTAACCTGGCAACATAGGGTGCAAGGCTGGAGGGGGAGGGGACACACTCAGGACGGGATGCCAGTCCATCGCAAGGCACCCCAAGCGAGACTGGAACCCCAGACCCGCCACGCCACCGTGCCCCCATTTTCCAGTTTACTTATTTTTAATAGCATTTTCTTATCTGTAAAATTTCTGTTTTTAGCAGGGTGAGGATGGCTGATGTTCATGCAAGCATTAGTGAAGACCATCTTAACAGAATAGGACTGTGGAACCACCTTAATTCAATTCACTTATACATTGTTTACAGCTGATGTTGGAGTTATTGAGCACACATTATTTTCAGACATTTTAAATTAGTCTTTCCCACGTACCACAGAAATAATTATGAAAACAAATATTAGTTTGTACCTGTAAACATATATTGGAAATAGCACCTCATCCAGGTGCATCGTAGTTAGTAGTTAAGTGCCTTTGAGCCATGTTGACTTGTTGCATTAAAGATCTGAAAAGAAACCGACTTTATATTAGTTTGGCGAGCTCTTCCAGTGTCATCCCCATCATTGTTGTCAACGTATTGAGCCATCTCATTGCGAGTCTTCCTCTTCTCCTTGTTCCTTCAATGTTTCCGGTCATGATGTCCTCTAATGATCGTTCTCTTCTAATCGTATGGTTAAAGTCTGATAATCCAGGTGAATGTCAGCTTGGTGAATAAGGTGCGTGGGCTAGTGACACTACATAGTATCCATTGCAAGTCACTTTGGAGAAAAGCATCTGCTAAGTGAATAAATGTAAATGAATGGTAAATATTTATTCAACACAAAAAATACCCTGCATGGTAGGGGTGGTGAATGCTTTCGGGGAGCATTGTATATAGAGATGCTTTCCTGTTCTTGTTGCAGAGTGATTTTCTTGACCACTATGTGACATACTTGAAGGAACTTCCTAAGTGCCTCTCTGCGATCAACATGTACAGCTCTTCTTCCATTGAAACAGCCGGTCTTTTTGAGGTAAGGAACGCTTGTGACCACAGAAACTGCAATTAGTCTTATGCTTTTTCTTTTGCTCCCTCCTTTATTGTCTTCACTTCTATAGTTGAACCAGCAAATAGGCCCATCAAGTTTACCCAGACACTGCCCCACAGCTACTCATCCTCAGTCATCCCTTCTACCATGAGATGCCCTGTGGACATGATTGTTCTCATTACACACTGAAGGTCATGGATCACGAGTGCTGTTCAGGACATCTAGACTCAGCCACAAGAGCCTTATCGCTCTGCAGCAACAAGCTGAGCCACACATAACCGAACATCACTCTTTATATTCCAGAGATGCAGAGATTCTCCATTAGCTAATACAAGCTAATATAAATTAGAATTAAACGTATAGGGATGTATGGAAGGTATCGATGCATGCTGATCCTGCCTACCCGCCCCACAAGGTGCAAAAGAGCAGTTTTCTTCCTTTAACTGCACATAAATTTGAACGCAAAAACTTTTTGATGAGAAAACCCTGGACAAGAAGTGTGCTTATGTATTGGTGATGAAAAAGGAAATTAAAAAACAGAAATCGGAGAACAAAAAACAATTTCAAAAGAGCATATGTTATAAGTGACTTTTGTGACTATTCAACCTTAATTTTCCAAAGAGTTTTATAAGTTTCTTCTTGACTGTTTAGGACAATACCAGTGGAGCTCATCCTTCATTCTACACACTTCTTCTACAACCAGTGCAACGCATTCCAGAGTATCTTCTGCTTCTACAGGTTGTCTGCCTGATCTTCTTTATGCTTCTAATGGAGCCATGCAAACACAACAGCCTTGCTTTTTACATCAGCAGCGCATAAAGAATTTTTCTTTTTCTTGCAGAACCTCCTGAAGCAGACTGATGCGGAACACCCAGATTATTATGCGCTGCTGATCTCTATTGAACAGCTGAAGGCCTTTACCAGTCACTTTAGTCCTGTACTGCAATACAGCAAGGAGCTACTGCTGGGGGGTAGGATGGAAGTCAGGAGGTCAGAACCTATCTTCGGTGACCCTGTCATCGTTCATGAACTGTACACAAACAGTGAAAATGTCGACGTGCCCACAACCTGGGCAATAAGGGCCCTTGCATAAATTCCTGAAGGTCATATCTCATCCATAAATTTCCTGGGCAACAATACTGGTATAAATATGAAATTATCCTAAATATTTGTCCAGTGAAGCACTGGGGGATGCTAGATATTCAATGTGTAGATGGGTTTTATACTTTGTCTGGTGTAAAGCTGTTCTTTAAATAGACTAGTGTATTATTATTTACTACAGTTTGACGTCAGCCCTGCTCATTCACGTCCATATCATTCTGTATTTTCTTTTTTTCTTTTTTACCGGAAGACAAGATACAAGCCAGTCAATGAGCAGCAAACAGAGGCAGATGAAGATGCAGCCCAGGTGTCTGGAGGACTGGGTGGCAGAGTCACCGCAACATGGTGTGCAGGCTCCTCCCTTCTTGACCCCCAGCGAAGAGTCCAAGAATAACTCAGCGATGGAGAGAAGCCCACAGGACACCCAGGAGCCCTGCAGGACCCCTTCCCAGCTCATGCCCTTCAAACTTCTGGCCAGCAGCTCAACATTAGAGGAAATCGCTGATGAGTTCCTGTTGGCTGGCGTTGAACCATGTCAGGAAAGTCTGTGTGACGATGAAGACTCTGCCCACAGTATCCTAAATTTGGATGACTGCTCCACCACATCCTCTGACTCCAGTATCGACATTGCCTTCCTATACTGGCATGGGGATTGTACACAAGAGCCCTGTGGGAGAGGCCGGAGTCAGTTGCCCATGCCTGCTGACACATCTTTAGAGAAGCATCACCCACTGCAGGCAGTGCAGAGAATGAGCAGGTCCCTCAATGGTCTGCAGCTGGACAGCAGCCCTGTGGAGTCAAGGGGCTACAAGGGGCTAAGTCCTCGCGGCCTCCTTCATGCCAAGGTGGAGCGGCAGTACAGTGCAGGAAGCCCGGGCTGCAAGGTGGAGATAACTGCAAGCCCCTTGAGGAGGTCAGGACCAGAGAGCTCCACAGGGAGGGTGGAGATGTGGAGGGAACAGAGCAAGTTGGTATCTCCCTGCTCTACTTACTCATCCCAGGATCAACCAGTGCTGACCAGTCCCAGAGTAAACATACAGGTGGGGGGAGTCTGCTATGAATCCTTTCTTTTTGTATGAGTCCCCGAGTGGTGCAGGCTTTGCTGCATTGCTTGTATAAAAAGGCATCATTAGCCCATGGATTACTGCTTTCTGGGTGGTGAAGGTCACATTGATGGTTCAGGGGAGAGCACCCAGTGCCCCTACCTAGCTTTAGGGTACATTCACTGACGAAGGTGGAGATGTGACCTAACAGGAGATTAGAATTAGTTACAGGACAGAAACTTACAATATTCTGCACCTTCCAATAAAGGTTGATTCCAAACAATGATAATGTTCATGTCATCTACATGCTGTGGTATACTGTCCAAAAGTAAATACTAAGGGAGCAGTGGATGGACTGTCCTGTTTCTACAGGCCCAGGAGGAGCAAAGCGGGACAGCTGAACTTAAGTATAAGAAGAGTGAGGCTGATAGCAGCCCAGTCTCCTTCAGCCAAAGGAGCCGGAAACAGGAGCAAAAAGGAGGCTTCAGAAGCTCCTTCAAGAAATTATTCAAGAAGAAGTATGTAATTTTTCATAAGATTGTCGCCAACTCCTGTTTCAGGATTTATATAAAGCTAATAGGGCATCAGATCAACAAACAGTATGTTATACAATTGCTTTGTATGTAGCTTTGGGGAAGAAAGTTGACTATTTTCAAAAAGTACAGTATTTGAAATAAATCACACAAAATGACCTGTTTCTCTAGGTCCAGCGGAGACAAAAACAAGGTCAAGGAGGATGTGGAGTCTGCGTTGATGAGTCTGTGACTCCCTCCCATACAACTTTGTCAAAGACCCTGCAGCACAGAGGGGCAACATGATCCTGTACTGCCACCTGTGGGCAAAACACTGTGAGACAGTTACCCATCATGTAAAGTGGCCTGCAGGAAATGGAGAAAATTTGACCAATGAAATGGAGTTTAAAGTATTAATACTGTTCATATGTGTTGATTAAGCTGCTCAGTTTTCCGTCATCTGAATCAATTTCAATTCAAGCAATGTTTTGCAAATATTCTTTTTAATATCTATCCATTTGTAGTAACCTCATATTCAGAGAGGGTAATGCTGATCTGGGGCTTAGCCTGAGAGAAATGGGCATGGTAAAAAATACTGCTGTTCAGAAAGTGACAGTACCAGTCAAATGTGCACACACGACACATTTTCATGTTGCACTAAAACATTTTAATTGTAGATTTAAAAGCCTGAAAATACAATCATGAATTTGTTGGTTTTGCACAGTTCAAGTAGGTCACAGTTGAGCAAGCTGAGTATATAGTTTTTTTTCCCCTACCTCTTACAGCCCTGCTTTTGATATTTACCAGTCATCATCATCGTTGTCTACACTTGAGTGCAGGAAAGGGAAATGTCTGCGACAGTGTAATTTTTAGTTACACTCCAACTTGGACTATTCTGTAATGCTGAATACTGAATTTCTGCAGTGATGGGGTCAAAGGGCAAGCATCCAGTTACTATCGTGTTTCTCATATCTCAAACAAAGCACAGCAATCATTGCATTCTGTGAAAAATACTAGCATTTAAAAAAAAGTCTTCATTCCCATGTTTAAATATTGTATTTTCTTAGGCGCACTACTATATCCCACCTTGCTCCTTTTCTGAATGGTAGTTCATTTCAAAAAATTAAATACGCTCCCCAACCTTTGCCCAGACACACCCAGGGGGGGAAAAAAAAAAAAAGCAGCACTGAGAAAGACACAAAATAACAGGCACTTTTTGGTAACAAATTAGAGACACTCATTACAAAGAGCCATCAGACACAATCAAGGCCACCACAAACCGCAGTACAGTAAATCCACTAGGTAATAGGTACCTGTAAAACATGACAAGCTTTTTATTCCCAATCCCATTTTTTGTCACAGGACACCTGAAAAAACTTTCATCTGTATGCATCATACCTGTTATGATTCCAATTAGAGATTCATTAAAACATTAGCCTGGTATTTTCCCACCTGCTGGAAATCTTGCTCAGTGAGAGAAACATAATAAATTTACTTCTAAGTGCTCTTTATGGTAAAGATAGATCAGGTATTTTTATGAACAGAGGGCTTGGTAAAAACCTTAGTTTCTATTTTTGGTGACCAAGGGGATCCATACAACAGAGAAAAGTAAAAAGCACTACAGGAGTACAATCCATTATCATCAAGTTCACTGGCACATAAACATTCCGTATCTTGAAATTAAAATAAAAAACTATGAGTAGCGGCTCCTGAATCAGTCACTGAGTTGGCCAGTAAGGTCCTACAACGGTGACAGCACTGGTGCACAATGCCAAGACCACTGGGGCAGAAAAGCACTCACTTTACAGACAGGCTATCACTGCACTTTGCTTTCCACAGCCCTTTTATATGAGCATTTAAAGTCTTCATAGTGTGAGCAAATGTGTAAATTAAAACGTTATATTTGCAAAACCAGGAAAACATTATGCTTTGAGAGCTCTTTCACAAGCTACACACATCGTGTTAACTACTTACTTACTACAGAGCACAGTAAACAAATACTGTATGTGGTACAGTCAACAAGTTCTAAGACTGGCTGCTGTTAAGACCCTACCGTGCTTGCAAACCATTGGTAATAAGAAAGCAGTGTAACATGACAGCCAGTCTTCCAATTTATTGACTCTGCCACGTAGTACCGAGACAAATACTGCAAAATTACTGCACGTTGGGTTCAATTTGTTCATTTAACCATTTCATTTGCAGTACGTTTTGACGTGTATAAGGAAGACAAAAATACTTTTGAGTAAATCCTCTCTGACTGTTATACCCCTGACACTCTTCAGTCCTCTGGTGAAAAAGTTGTTATCCAAGGAATGACCACCAGATACTGCGGGGTATATATACTAGTTTACCTACTTCATTTTACACTGGTACAATATTTTCACAGTACACTCCTAGTCTTTGATTTAGAATCCACAAACCCCATCGATCCAGAAATATACCAAGTTCAGAAGTAGAAATGAATGAAACCGAATTGTATTTCATGTGATACTGCTCCGTGACCATTCCTAGTCTGACCTGGGCAATGGACACAGTGCAGCATTTCAAATAGCTCTACAGAGCTTTACTTGACCACAGTTTTGACCTGAAAGCAGAGTCTTTCCAAAAAGGGGTGTGATCCACAATTCCCATGCCAGCAAGTATAATGCAAAGCAAAAAAAAAAAGCACATTGTTCTTAATCTTCCTCTCTGACTACTTTCTGGGTTACATAACAATCATTACACACAGCAAAAATTAGTACCACTTTGTAACATGACTGCATTACAGTTTTCCTCATTTCACATAAACAGAAAATCCGAGGGCTTCTGACCAGTTGCTACAGCAACATACTGAAGTCCTGTTGCTCATTCCTGATGATCCCAAAATGTTCCAGCAAATTAGAAAGACATACAATGAGTGCATTAAAAAAAGGATTTAAAGAGGCCAAGGATGATTCCTCAATCCATTCCACAGTAAGTAGTACCACACATAGATGTAAAAAGTAGACTTTAGAAATTCCCTCTAATCAACTGGTAAGTTCTCACAAGAGCCATGGCGACTGGTGGGAAACTTTCAGGGAGACTTAATCGCATTATGTGAGTGCTCATCATTTCATTTAAAAAAAAAAAAAAAACAGAGAAAAACGCAGTGCTCCAGTTCTTAAAGTGGATCTCTGCAACACTTAATTACTGGGGTCACAAGCAAACCACACACACACACACACACACACACACACACACACACACACACCTGTCCATTAATATGTGTGAGGAAAGGATCACGGAATATTGAGAATGACATTGATAAACTAAGAAAGTGCTTGAAGACAAGACTGCTAGCAGGTGTTCTGAGCATCGTCTCCCTGTAAGTGCAAAAAGACCAACGGAGGTATGGAGACGTGGTGCAGACTACAGTCAAGACTCGTTTTATAGAGGACAGGTACAGGGCTGCTGGTACTCCAATGCAACACATGTGGAACACGTACAGTCCAAGTCCTGCTAATGTCTACAACTTCAACCACTCCTTTAAGGCAGTGAGGGGAGGCGCAAACTCCAAATTGGTAAAATGCACTACTGGCAGATGCCAACATTTGACTGTTGGTACAATCCCTTAAAAATACTGGCAAAGCAATATATTAGTGGCACCCAGTGACATTCAATGTATATTTCTGAAAAAAGTAACAAAGCAACATGTACATTAGAAACATGGTATTTTTAGCAGGTAAATTTCAGTATACTCTTGAATATGATGATGACTGGATTTGCAGGGAAAACTTTACATGGTTAATTTTGTTACTTTAAATTCAGGCTTTGACAATGCTTTTCTTCCTCACTGGCAGACTGCAATTTACAATGGTAAAAACACTTTTATTCCCTTGTTTAAAGGCAATTTTTACATACTTTAATCACAAAAACATAACAATAAACCTGTTTCACAATGCTTTAAAGTACCTCTTTGGTGTGGAGGGTACCTTTAATGTTGGTACTCTGCGACTACTGGCACAACCACTCACCTTGAAGTAAAATAAAAATAAGACTCTAAACACCCCAAAGGCCGATCTCCAAGTTGCTTTCTGTCCAGCGGAGCATGAAGTGAAGCAATGCTTTGCACATATAAAGGGGTCTTCCTCCAGCATCTCACAACTGCACCATGGGACTTGTTCCAGTCATTCATATCCTTAAAGCATAATCTTAGTGCCTATTTATTTTATAATAGGAAACATGGTTTATTATTTTTATGAGTCAAAAATGAGCCTGTTCAAACCCATAAAATGTCATGTTTTGTAGCGTGCTGTTTTATTGTAGTCCTGTTCCATAGTCGTGGGTCAGAGCCCCAGTTGCAAACTTGAGAGCAGAAATGAGTTCACCTAAGAACAAAATAAAAATATACAAGGGATAATGAAGGATTGGAGAGGGGGAATGACACTTAAACACCACAAACAAATCCCCCAAGAGTTGGTGGCCGTATCTCCTATGTCTGTACAATAAGGAAAAAAAACAAAAAGACAGTCCTCTTACAGATGTGTTCAGGACATCTCAATCCCAGACTGCCTATTCTCTTTTCTTCTCAATTCAGTGCCTTTCTTCTGGAATTGTGTATTTTAGTGTTAGTGCACCCAGCTCACTTCCTCTCGCACAAGCTCCCTACACAGTCAAGAGGAGTTAGCATTTTCCAGGAGGGGCAGCGAATCTCGGGGTATGGATGTGTGCACTGGCTCTCGTTTGTATGTTTTGGGTGGTAGTTTGGGGATAGCCTGTGAGGCGCTCTGGCGAGGAGGTACCGGGGGCCCGGTGGCACCAGGCAGCAGGTCACAGTCCGGGGGTATCAAGGGCGGGGAAGAGAGGTGCTTTCTGGGTCCTAGAGGTGAAGGGGTCTGTGGAGGTGCAGGGCTGAAGGGTGATGGGGGAAAGAAGGTCTGGCTCAGTTCACACTTCCTTCCCTGTGGGGGTGGCTGAAGGTGCAGGGGGGAGCTGGAGAAGACGTCCGGCGTTCTCACAGGCTCCCGGGGTGGCAGGGTGGGTGGGCTTTCGGGAGGGTCAGAAACCGATGTGCGCTCCGACAAAGAATAGCGTGGCGAGTATGCCTTGGCCGTGGGCTGTCGAGGCGGGATAGCAGGAGGGCTGTCCAAGTGCTTTGACAACATCTGTCAGAGGTATTGAGGAGAAAGAAAGGATGGCAAGATATTTTAGCCTGAACAGCATAGTGTAGACCCAGTATCTCTGTAACACCATAACTCAGCTCTTCATTGCTAGTGATGCTCTCACTAGTCACCTAACCTAGTGCTTCAGCTGCCGAGACCTTGGTCGATTACTGAAAACCAAAGTCCATTAAGTCGCATTTCCCTTATGCAGAGTAATGCATTGCTGGGTACATGAATTGAAGAGACTTTACTGAACCTTAAAACAAATGTGCATAAAGGGCCTGACTTTCCCTGTATCATATCTGAACAGCAAGCAGTGTAGTGGTTCACCAACTTGTAACATGAAGGTAAAAAGTTGAGCAAAAGCACTACTGGAAAAATGTGTAGCTAAACAAATGGACCAAAATGGTAAACAGTTTTGGATAACTGGATAAAAGTGTCTGCGAAGAAATGAAATAATAATTTGATAACCGTAAAAAGGTGCTCCTACCTTAGACGGGGATGATTCAGCTGGGGCCGATTCGGGCCGTCTACGAGGGGGCACGGGTGGGGGCACGGGGCCGTCCTCTGTACTTCTGTTGAAGCTCGCCATAGAAGAGACTGACGATGATCCTGGGAGGGGGAAGAGAACATGTATTCCAAAACTGAACTGGCAAATTATTATCAGGGCATTTAGAAAAGTTAGTCAATCACACTTCTAAGAATTTAAAATAAATGCAATGAGAAATACAAGTTTTACTACAAAAGTTCATTAACTTTCCCCTAAATAGATGACATTTTAAAAAATAACTACAAAAATCTGGCTGATGATAATTCCTGGTTGTTAGCCAAAATGTCCCAGAGACGATTATTAGAAAAACAACTACATTTTTTAAAAGCTTGAAGAGAACTGACTAACAGACGTGTTAAGAATCAGAAAGCATGTGACAAAAGGTGAGCCCATGAAAGCATTCTTACAACTGGCATCACTTCAATGCTACACTGACATGGACGGAAACATCACGCTCGCTGGCCAGATGAGGGCTCATCAACACCCAGAAACAGGCAAACAATGGTCACAGAAAAAGCAAGTAATACATACTGAAGAAACATGGGGACAGTGTGGTAGGAACTAAAGCAATCAGAGGGAGCTGAAGTGAGGTCTCTGGCCAAGGAGTCCTCTAAGCTAGTTACTACTTAGCAACAGGAACTGTACTGAGCAAACACCCTGGCACCCTCAGGTTCCACCTGCCATTGTATCATTATGGATCCTACTACAACTACTTAGATGTTTGCTGCCATACTAGAAATAATTTAGCTTTCTAAAAATCACCACAGATATTTCTAATCAGCAGTTTCCAGAATTGCCATGAAGAGCAAAACAGCCATCTTTGCTTGAAAGGTGTGTGCTAGTGAACAAGACTGGGTGTTGACAAGAGATCGTCTGGCCAAACACCTTGATGCATGAGTGTGTACAACATAAACTAAAAGGAATACAATTCTGCCATTTCTGTCAGGAACAAATGGAAACACTTGACAGAGATGAGAAAGAGGCATGAAGTGTTACCGATGATGGAATTGTGAGAAAGGATCGGTTCACTGGTTTTTGCTGCTAGGTCATCATGCACAATGCAAATGTTATGGGCATCAAGGGCAGACAGAAGGACGGATGAAGGCAGAGTGTGAGGTAGGGGGGTAGGGCTGCATTATTGTATAGATCTCATACTAACGTGGACCGGGAGGCAGTGAGACCGGTGCAAAGATGGTGTCACTGTCTGCAGAGGAGAAAACAGAAGAACTCAGAGGGAAGTCCAGGTGAAGAAGAGTATTTTCTGATGCTGCACAAGTGCATGAAGCCCTCACTACCATTTCTTCTAGTAGAACAAACACCAGCTCTGGAAACATATGAATCCCTCTCTATGTTTGGGTAAATGAATTATGGACACAATTATGTCAAGCAGAATTGATATTTTCATTTGTTCATTATCAATACGTGCTTATCGGTGCAAGGTCTCAGTGGTCCAGAGCATATCATGGAAGCAGGGGGCATGAGGCCCATCGCAGGGTAACCACACTCACATTCCCTTGCACAGTCACACATTACTGGAAATTTAGAAGTCACCAGTTCACCTGAAACACAAGTATTTAGACTGCGGTAGAAAATGACCTGAAGGAAACCATGAGAACATGGGGAGAACAAGGAAGAACACATTAACTCCACACAGACTGAGCCAGATTCGAAACTAAGCCCAAACACACAGCCCAGGAGAGGAGAGGCGCGAGAACAACTGACCCACTATTCACAATGAAATCTAAACTGGCTCCAAGTAAACTGCAGCTCAATGTTTCACATTACAACACATAGCCATTATGCACCAGTGATGATGGGCTAAAGGCGACAGGAAGGTATGTGTTTGATGGAACAGCTTTTTTCCAAATTAAGCACCAATTAAACAGCAGGGCAACATTTCAAATATTTCGCTGACTAAGAGGGGAACACGTTATATGAAGCATAAAAACCGATCGTCTTCAGAAACAGTGGTTCTAACTGAAGCTACCTGTTGTTATGACGAGTTTCAAACACTACAAGCTGCTTGCTCACATAAAGTCAGGCCACCAACAGATGTGACAAGAGGTTAGTACTAATTAGTACTTTCAACTGGTACAGAAATGATGAGTCTGATGCTGTTCCAGGTCAATGAGGTGGACCTGTGGGGTCTGGATAGGTTAGGGGGTGACCTACTTGAGTGGAGGGGGCTGGAGGGACCCTGGGGGGAGTCGAAGACACTGCAGATGTCAGTGGAGCTTGAAGCTGCTGAGGCAGGTGGTGGTGTCAGCGGGGTGCGAGGAGAGTTAGGCGCAGACGTTGCACTCTCTGTCTCGCTGTCGGGGATGCGGCTGTAGCTGATCTTGCGTGGCTCGTTCTGCAGTGGTGTGGGGTGGCGCATTGTGCCTGGCCGCACTATCGATGGACGCACACCCGGCGACTTGAGAGGGTAACTGTACTTCTTGGGCTGCAGTGCAAGGATAAGAATCACAGTGGTGTCACACCTGCACTGTGAACCCAAACGAACCTCAAATTTTCCCTACAGATCTTTTCTAAAGGAGCAGCAGGGTACCAGAGACAGTGGACTTCAAATGAAGAATGCAGGAGATCTGGGATTTACTTATTCCTTACAGACTCACAACAATGTAAAATATAAAAGCAGACCAGAGGCTAGAGAAAAGCTTGGTTAAATCCACCTCATAGATTCAACAGGAAAACAAAATAAAAAACTTGTACTGGGCACTTACAAATCGTGGCAAAGACCTGACATTCCGAGGCTCAATCTCCAAAGATTTGTTAAACAGGTAGTCAGCAAACTCCTTCTCCATTTTGTCTTCCATAGGATTTAAATTCTCAAAGAACTTCTGTATTAAAATTAGAGAGGAAAGGGGAAATGAGGTATTGAAATTAAATATTAGAGCATAGAAGTCAGTCAAAAATCAATGCTTCCGTTATTTAACACCAAGTTTTTTGACTGTCTGGAGTCAGTCATAGTCCTGCTTTAAAAACGTTTTCCTTGCTCTTCGTTCCTGGGTAAGCTTCTGACAGGAAAAAGGACGCACTCTGATGTCATTCTCGACCCGCAGGCAGTATGGCTGGTTCTGGTACTGCTGGATCTCTCCAGTGATCTCTGCCACTTTCCTCCGCTTACTGAAGTTGATCAGGTCCTTCCCATGTCGCTTTAGGAAGTCAGGGTTGCCTTCCTCTGTCTTTAAGATGTTTGTTAAGTAAATTCCTAGGAAAAGAAAAAAAAAAAATGGCCATAACATATTACAACTTTACCAAATACTGTACATTTATGAGTCACTTGAGTGTCTTATAGCACTTTATACCACTGAGCAACTCAATTATCACTCTTAAAGGTGAACTGGAAGCTTCTTCTTTGTATCGCAATTCATACAGGACCAGTGTAAATTAATGTAGAAGTAATGGTGGGAATGATCACTAGGCTTTGGGCTTACCAAAGAAAGGCACACAGGGTGGGTTGATAGACCTGAGTTTGGCCAAGTACTTCTTGTAGTGGTCTTCACTGAGCTCATGGGCTTCCTCTAGGATCTTCCGCTGGCGGCTAGGAATTTGCTAGAAAAGACAGTGCACTGGTCGGCAAACCAAAATCTATTGAGCCTTGAGCAAATGTAACATGCGTGTGTGTATATGTGTGAAGGGATGATCCTTAAGTACACACCTAACATCAGTCAGAAGAAATACTTCACAACACATTCAAGAACATGAGGGCGTTAACTAGTTTAGATCAGAACAAAGCAAACCTTTCTTTACACAAGGAATAATGGACTTTTGGAACAACTGTCTTAGTAGCATAGCTGATGGACAGTCTTCAGATTACGTTCAATTAAATAAATTAATATAAATCCAAAAGAAAAAAAAAAAGTAACTGGCTTTTTGATTAGTTTAGTTTCAAGTTTGTCATAGATACAAGTACCATGTACATGTATCATTAAAATCTTCCTAATTTGCAAATTACAGTGAATTTAAAAGTATGCAAGTAACCTATAAATGTACAGATAGTAACTTCCAAGCAACACATCTTTTCAAACACAGATGTGTGCAAATATTACCTCAGATTAAAACTTCAAATGTTTAAAATCAGTAAGAGTAAGTGTGACTGTTAACATACGGTACAAGGATCTTCTGGTGATTCGAAAGTTCCCAAGATCTTCAAAATTCTTTGGTGCTAAGAACTTTGTCATACCTCAAATGTATGGTCCAGCCTGTACACTGGGGAGGAGTTCATAGCGCTGACCACCTCTAGTACACCATTGAAGTTGTTGAGCTCCTGGAAGACCTGCAGGATCTCAATGATGCGTGTGACCACTAATGCCCTTTCCTCCAAGTTCTCAGTTTCAACAATACATCTGGTAAGAGTGGAGAGAGGGAATAACTATACTCAACACATAAATCATACAACCTTAGTATGCAAAACCTGGCAAGTGAAAAGTTCATCAAAAGGTCTTTTTTTCATATTCTCAAAAGAAGAATGTGACTTTACAGCTGAAAACTGGTAGCTATTTGAGGATCTTTGCTGAAATTTAGCTAGATGACAAAGCAACCAAGAGCATTCAACAGAAGAAGGTAAATATATCAACATTTTTCAGTTTAATGACAAATTTAAGCAATGTTTCTTAATGGTTCCACAATGCAGCAACAACTAGCTCCACAACCCCACCAATCCACTGAAACCAATTTAGTCTTGTCAAACATCTTACTTTTCAAACCAAAGCGTGAGGTTGGTGGTGTGCCGGATCATACGCAGCAGGTTGGGTGAATTTAACTCCTTGTCCTCCTTTGTCCAGACACTGCCCACCAACTCGGATGGTTGCACAGCCCTGAGAGAAAAGAGAAGTCAAAACTGAGAGTGGCTGAGCTGGCTCTGATGCTAAGTAGTGTGGCTTTCGAAAGGCTCATACAACAATAGTGTGAGCTGCTTCTTGAACACCTTCCAGCACAATGCTGAGATATGTTAGCAACTCATGTGGATGGCAAGGAGATGGCAGTTCCTGAGTACAACATCATTATAGCAAACCATGTGACTACCGCCTCATAGCGTGCAACCCCCCAGGCAGCCAAATTGTGTTCAAGGGGCAGTTGTATATGAAAAAGAGTGTTGTGACCTTCTCGCCATTGCTGTGCGGAGCTGCATTTTTCCTTCTTTTTTTTAACTTTACTAAACAATAGACAGCTAAACAGCAAACAGAATTCTGATCCAACAATTACAACACCAGAGCTAAAGCCTCACTAAGACTGCCTGGAAAATTTTCAGGATACCAAGTGTGCAAAACTTCAACATGCAAAAATGCATCCCTTAAAACTCATTAAGCCTCTTAAAAAATGGGTGGGAAAAGGAATAAATCTGCAAACTAAGCAAAAAAAAATAAATATCTTTTGTTCACCCCCATTTCTAAACCAGTTTTATTGCATTTTATGTTGAAAAAGCCATAAGCTATGTACTGCAGAGCCACAGTCCTGTTCTTCTTTTATTCAAAATTATGTTGAGTATTTTTAGCCTCAAACATACTTTAACAGTTTCAAATCATTTTATTGGCTTAACTACCTGTAAATGGTCTAAATGTATGTTTTGTCATGCTGCCAAAATAACAGAGTACCTCAGCATCATTTCAGAAGGGGCACAAGTAGGAAAGAGTTGAGAGGACCAAGCACCTGTAGAAGTCTGACTCCAACAGTGTGAGCTGTCGAGCAATCTCAATAGGATGAAGGGTCATTAGGTCGAAGGTCTCCGTCTGGCCCGGCTTGCTAATATGCCACTCAATGGGAGGTGGTGAACTCTCAAAGGTGATGTTGTGACTTGGCCCATTAGCCTGGGCCTGCTTCTTCCTCTGGATGATCTTGGTAATGGACTCCACCCATTTTCTCATAGCCTTACCTGATAGAATGCAGAGGCATGTGTTTATCAGTGTAATGAATGAATGAATGAAAGAAAAACATTATTAATCCCAGAGGTAAATTCTGCTTGGTTCCTGCAATACACAATATGCAACATAAATACACAAAAACAAACTGTGAAGAAACAAGGATAAGTAGATAAGTCAGGTGAATGAATATGTTAGGTCAATAAACAAGCTAACATATTTACAAAAGTGAAGTGAGGCAGTAGCACTCAATCATTAAGAGGTCATCCCCAGTGGAAAGATGCTATATAGTAAACTAATAACAACTAAGTGAACAACTGCAAAAAAGGTAGACCTTGAAGAGCTCTTAGGTCAGGACAGGGGATCAGTCCAACTAACTGCATTTAAAGTCTAAATCATCTAAGTAATCTTTCTGAAACAAGCAAGTTGTTTCAGAAAGATGTAAATAAATACAATATATAAATGTAATAATATAAAATAGACATAAAACACAATAAATAAATGCAACCTTAACAGTGTGAAATGCTTTGGAGAAAAGAGTCAGCTAAATAATGTAAATTAATGTAACATAATGAAACAGAGAACATTGTTTTCCTCTTAAATATTCAAAAGCTAATGCATTGGGTGACTTTTCCTAAAATAGTGGTGGATGATGATGATGATGATGGCTTTCTCAAGAAAATGCTGGCTGTTACCTCGGACCATGGCTATGAAGTCCTCCAACCGAACCAGCAGCTCTGCATCCCTTTCAAAGTCATAGAAGTGGTGCTCCACCCAGTGCCGACACACATTCAAAACTCTGAAGACAGATAAAATGAAGGGGAAAAAATGTGGAGAAACGCTTGCTTACAACATAGACTAGGAACACAAGACTGGAATACTAGAAGGAAGGTGTCCGACTCTTCGCAGCAGCAGGGCTAGACCAACTCGGGTTCTTTTAGAGGCAGGTTTCTATTCTACTAAGGATCGGGTGGTAGGGTCAAAACGTTATTTGCTCTGGAGTACCAGCAAAGAGTTATTGAATAAGCAAACTACTACAAAATCCCAACATCAGAATCTCTTATTACCTAATAACATGTTCAAATATCCTGTTTAAGTATGTTCAGTGCATAAAATAAAATGCATTTTATTCTCATGGAAAGAAATAGTACATTGAGAAACTCATGCAATTCTGAAAACAGACTACTGCCAGTGCTGAGAAAAAATTAAAAACCTCAAAATAACAGCTCTCACAACCACAGACATGGCCATGGCTCTTCTGGGACAAACACTACACATGGATCATTCACAATGTAGATTAAATACACATCAAGAAGCAGGCAATTTTAAAGGTTTAATAATGCATACTAATTAATGAGATTAGATGATACACAATGCTGAGATCCACTGGAGTCATACCTGAGCTGAACTGGCTGAACATACTCCTTCCGGAAGCGTTTTAGCTCGGCGCTGAGGGGCTGGTCTCCATTCTCGATGGCAAACTGGTCAGCTTCTGTAGGCTTGGGCTCCGGAATGTCAAACCTTACAGATAAGGGGCTCAAAATGTAAAAAGGCCATTTTGCTAATATACCCTAATACTGAAAGGTTTATTAAGGTTAAGGGCATGTCTATATAACATCTACATTTCTTCAATGAGACTAAGAATGCTGGGTTTGTACACTAAGCTACTTACAATGATTACCATTCATACAGCTGGGTATTTTTGTACTAGAGCAACTCAGGGTAAGTACCGTGCTGAAAGGTACTACAAAAGGAGTAAAGATTTAAAATCAGGTACTTTGTTCACAAGAAGCCTTATTATAGAATGAGACAAACTAAACCTCTGGTTTGCAACAGGACTGAGCACTCTGCCAAAATCATTGATTAGGGGGAAAAATATTTACATTTATAAGCACTGTTATGTCTACTAGGTTTGCTTTTCCACCTCTATACCAAAACATATTACACTTATTTCTTTGTTATAAATTACTAAATTTCTTCTTGTTGAGTGTTATTTCCCTACAATAAGACCTGAGAAGGCCGGCTGGCCGTTACAGAAGGCCCCCATGCTGACTTAAGATGATGAGCAACCGCCATGATGCACAAGATGTACCATGCTGAAATGGGAAATCAAGCTACCATACAGCGACAATGCCATTATTACCGGTAAACTGACTTAGAATTCTTATTTAATCTAGAATGCCCGGGACAGGTGGGCAGCCACTGGCACTTGGACCCCCAGAGGTTTTTTTTCTCCCTTGACTTTCAGTTGAGAGTTTTTTTGTTCCTTTCCTCTGTGGCCAGTAGGTATATTTATAGCTTTATAGCTCTATAAAAGCATTTGTATTATGCTAGTCTGTAGTCAACTGGCTTCTTTGTCTATGTATTTGTTTATTTGCCTTATGCCTGTGTTCAAGTGCTCTGTGTCACTGTGTACAAAGGAAGCAAAGGTTTTTAAAGATGCAAAAAAAAAAAAAAAAAAAAAATCAACGGGAAAGCTGGAAATATTTCTGTATGATCAACATTTGGCAGAATATTAAAGTTTAGTTTAACTGTTTATTTCTATTTGATCAAAACTACTTAAGAACAAACTGACTGGCAGAGCTGCAAACCAAACATTGAACATTTCTAAATTTGTAAAATCAAAAATATAAAGGTTCTCTCCCCCCATTCCCAACTGTGATGTGTTAGAATAATCTCCTCCTCAGAAGCATGCCTCATTTGAATCCAGTTCTCTCCTGGTCTCTTATATGCTCCATAAACTTGCATCACATCATCCGTCACAATTACCTTTGTATTTCCTGTTAATGCTATGTGCAAAGACTGGTGTAATGTGCACCAGCACAAACAAACTGTACTTCTAGAATCACACATCTGTCCCTGTTGGTGAAAAACACCTCTGCTTACTCTGACTCAATGTCACTGCAGAAAAGCATCTGCTAAATTAAATGTAAAGGTCCAGTTTTTTAAAGGTCTTGAGCTATACAAGAATCCTTCTGAGTTTTCAAGACAGACTTGAAATGCCTGTATAATTGTCTCCAACACTTTAAATAAATGTATTAAGTCTGAAGAGTGCTGTCCCTATTTTATTCCAAATATGTATATTTACGATAACATGTTCAAATAACCTAAGTATGTTCAAAGCATAAAATAAAATGAATTTTACTCTCATGGCATTTATTCCATAGATGTTGCCAACACTATGGAATATTTTATTCCTCAGATAATTCTTCAATTACCACTCGGAATGCATTGAGCGTCTACATTTCAGCGACTCCACTCACCGTTCCATTAAAAGGGTCAAGAGCTCTTGGGGCTTGCAGAAAGACCGGTATGTTGTCAAGAAAGTTCTAACAAAGTTAGGATCTGCAAAAAAAGACCAGTTTTAAAACAACACTGCTCTTTCATCGCTTTCACAGGAAGTACAATTCATGCAGCGTCGGTGAGTGTGCGAGTGCTTTCATGTACGTGTCGTTATGCGTAAGCACATAAGAGACCACCGCGGAGCTAAAGTATCCCATTATGTAGCTGATTGTGTTTTTGTACAGTTCAATGTGAAGACGTGTGTGCTCGAACATACAGCCGTCTATATGTGCAAGTGAAGACGCTCTGGAAATCAGCAAAGCCAAAGGCCTGGGAGAGTGCCAGACAGGGTCGAATAGGGCTGTTTGTTCACATGACAGATCTGTGTGAGGCCTTTAACCAGACAGCAGGGGAACAATAGCTGCCTCAGTGTGGATTTACAAACAATTGGCATGGAATTATTTCAGGGAGGAAACAGACGCTACTGTGACGCACACAGCCATTCCAGCACTTGACAAAAATGCCAAAAATAGACCCCCTTCCCAACCAATTATATGGTCAACAATGAGCACAATATGAGCAAAATTATATGGGAGGCAGACATGTTGACTACCGAGTCAGACATAAAAGTAAAAACTACAAAAACTCACTACGAAGTGAAAAACTATCCCGTATTAGAAATACATTCGTAGAGAGCCTCAAACAAACAGGCACATTTCCATTAAGGTATCATAATTCCCCCCCAAAAATGTACACAGTCAGCTCTCGACTTACATGTTTTTGAGTTACACCATTTGGGAATAATGCCCCATACATTTAACAATGTTTCAATATATGCCCATTCCTCCAAATTACATGAATACCAAATATTCAGTGTCTGACAATACTGGCGCACTTCAAGTGGTGCTGTGCTTTCTAGGCTTATTTGTGTTTGCGGTGCTCTTGATTTGCATGAATTACATTTACATTTATTTATTTAGCATATGCGTTTCTCCAAAGCAACTTCCAATGAACTCTATGTAGTGTTCAGCTCACACCTTATTCACCAAGGTGAATTACAGAAGAATTATAAAAAAGAAAAGCAACAAGCGTTACATATGGAAAAAAAAAAAGGAAAAACAAGAATTATAAACACGGGGTAAATTAGACACGCATGGGGTTGTGTGTGGCACTAGCCATTATTTTTTATGGGAAAAATATGTATACATCACACAATTTTCACATTATGTGCAATTATGTGCTTCCTGAAAGTAACACTTGCATAAATCGAGAGTTGACTGTAAAACACAAAAATTTAATGCAACTGTTTATAAAAAAAATAATTAAAAAAAAAAAAATTTTACCATCAAAAACTGGGGACTGCCCCATGTGAACGAGGGTTTCATCAACATACACACTCCCTGCTGTCTGAGGTGATATGAACAGGACGCACCTTTTTTCCCTTTACAGTTAAAAAGAAGGAAAAATGCACAATTCATTTTCCTGAAAGGGCTGTCCCTTTCGCCTTATTCAGGGCTGACAGTACAAGGGGCTGGAAAATGAAAAGGAAAATATTGGCCTATAATTATTACAAATGCTTTTTTGCGGAAGTTTATTTAAGGGTGTGAGCACAGTACATTCACATTCATGGAAATGCTGCCTCATATCATTTTAGAGTTCCCTCTTTTGTTATGAAAAGGTAGCAGTTACTACATGTACAATACAGACAGTGAACCAGATCTTGTAAAACTGCAAAAGGAAAATTGTTATATAGTGTATATAATGCCAATAATACTAAATACAAGCTTCCCATGCAAAGTGTAACTTGTTTCTATATTTTCCTTGCAACTTGAATTTTTTGTAAAACTAAAAAAAATTGTCATTAATTAAATGGGACAAATGTGTTCCTGAGCCAAAAAAGGTTAACCCATTTTTCCCCCAACCAAACATGTAAAATTCCTGACTTACCCTTTAAACACTGAGTATACCTAAAACCAGGCCTAAAACAACCAAACTACTTTAACCACATTTAAATCCAAACTTAAGACCCATGTGTTGAAATCACCAATATGTAAGATTTTTACTTCCTTTTCACTTGTGCTGTCCAAAACAAACAAAATTTGACACCTAACATCCCTCAGTACTGCCATAATTAACTATACAACCCTTTGCATTGCTTACATTCAATTGTGAATACTATTATACAGCAAAAGCAGCTTATCTACTTTTTAGTGCTGTCTGGCTGTAAAGGGCTTCTGTTGCACAAAATGACACATGAGGAGCTCTTCATTACCCTAGGATTTTATGCACATTTGGGAGACTGGTTAAAGAATTAAGTACAGTATTGCTGTGTAACTAACTATGATAAGCGACAGTAAGCTCTAGCTGAGTGGCTGCCTCCTCTGCACTATAAGCCACATCATGTGCTAGTTATAAGTGAGTGCAGGAAAAGCGTAGGCCATGGGCACTACTGGAAAGGTGTTTCTTTATGCGGGGCTGCTGTGTTTATCAGGACACCCCGCTGAGTTACTGGGACCGGTACAGCACTGAAACAAAACAGGTCATCGTATTTTTAGGCTGTGACGTCTAGAGGCTTTTCAAATATTTACAGGCTGCAAAAAAACTCTTTAAATAGCCTAGCCATGACGAAGGTCTGTGCAGAGAAGCAAGGGTGGGAAGTAAACATTTCATTTTGGGTTTTTTTTTTTTTTTTTCCCTCTCGTATCACAGTCTACAAAGTGAGAGGGTTGTAGTTTTGTCAGGAGGCAAATGGCAAACACTAGACCCTCTGTTGCACAGCTGTGTGTACATACTTAGCTCAGCAAATCCCTTGCAATAAATAAATGAATGAATGGATAGATGAATGAATGAATAAAACACAACTACTCTTTCCAACCAACCTCTTCTCCCTCATTTACACATATGCACAAGTGTCTTTGTTGATATACTACTGTGGGGACTTGACACTGAACTTCACTTTAATAAAATAAATATTTTCTATGCCCACCAAAGCTCAAAAACATGCATAATGACAGTGATTCATAAGGAAGAATAATTAAAACTATTTCTTTCCGTTTCCTTCAGAGAATGGTATGCAAAATTCTAAGTATTTGAGACTAAAAAGTTTACTCCTTCTCAGGATAAGCTACATTACCCTTACAAAGCTGACCATTCTTTGGTCCAACCCTCTCTCTACCACCCAGAAGAAACACTGCGGATGTTTCAGTTAGAGAAATGTATCCATTTACTCAAAAATGGCTTCCCATACCTTCAAACATAAGAAGGTGTGCCAATCACCCTGTCCGCCCACCTCCCTGGCCCATCTCACCTGCATACATGTGGTAGGTAAGCCTCTCAATGAGCTTGGTTACGGTGCCTGCCTTGATGATAGGGATGCCTGACTTGGACTGGACATTCTCCTCAAAGACAACATTCTCCTCAGAGTCTGGCTCAGCAAAGCGGTACACCTCAGGGTCCGGCAGACGCATTTGTTCCTCCTTCTCCTCCTGCAGGAGGCTGAGGTCGAGCATGCGTTCCAGTGTTGAGCGGTATTGCAATGAGATGAGTGCTGCCATCCAACTGCTCTTCTCTTCTGCAGACTTGGCAGCAAACACCACGCTGTTGCCGTCCTTCAGTATGATCTCAAAGGCGTGCCGGTACTCGCCTGTGTCGTCCTTGTCGTTGATCTGGACTTTGCGCATGAAAAATTTCTCCTTAAGGCGATATTCAGCTGCACTGGAGCCGGGCAGCCGTGGCTGCCCATGGTTGGACTTGCAGCAAATCATGAGGCCATCGAACAGAAAGATGTGGCGCTCATGCTTGGCGCCCACACGAGTTAGAGTACCTTCCATGATGAACTCATTGCAGCACTGGCCAATATCCTTGCCTTCCCAACCATCAATGTTCTTCTGGATCTCGTTCATCTTCTTGATGGCCAGATGCTTTCCCTTCATCTGCTGGCTGTAGAAGCGGCACGCCGACTCGCTGGGTACCAGTGCAACAGAAACAGAGAGGCAAGCGTGAGTCTCATATTCAGCGGCACACATAGGAAAAGCACGCTTGGAAAGACAGATATGAATTTAATGGTTACCACAATACTGCAGAGAGATTAGGCCACTGGTGGTGAAGGAAATTGGTGTCCTAGTTCTTCTGCAGTTTGTTTCGAAGCACTCACTGAAAGTCTGAGGACCATTATTCCCTTGATATCTCACAGATCTAGCAGGTATTTTTAGAATTGCTCAATCTAAGCAACTGATTAGCCAAAATGGATAAAATATACAAAACTTCATAGAGGGATGCTGAACAGGCTAAGAGTTAAAACTACATGTAAACACCAGGAAAGTAGCTTACTTTTGAACAAACTTGTGTCAGAATTCCAGACCACTACCAGCAGGCAACCCCAATTTGTGCATTTTTCTCTTCATATCAGCACCTCAGAGGTACTGTGTGACGGTCAAGCTCTCTGACAAATCTCCGCAAATAGACAAAAGACTGTGTCTGTCAAACAAGTTGCAATGGACGTCTATACTTGATATATCAACAGAATGTAACACTACAATCAAAATACAGCTGAGGTTACAAATACACATACTGTCATAGACATGTCACTATTTCATACATTTGTTTTTATTATACAATTATTACAGAAGACCAACTGTGGTAAGGCTTATTTTTTGCCCCAATATCTTTACATGTATATCCAGACGCTAAAAAGACCGAACATTTCATTACTATGTTAACCAACAGGAAGAAATATGAAAACTATACTAAGTCCATCAGTTTGTAATAATGAGTTACAGCACAGTAATACTTCATTTACAATTCATTTATCTAACTAGCTTCAAGTTACAGCTACAATAACTCAGGAAAGATAGATACCATTGCCTCAAGCCACTCCATTCTATCACATCAGTATCTCCCCATCCCAGCAAATTTGATGAAAAAAAATATACCATGAAACAACCCATCCTCTGTCCATAAAAGGAAACTGGCAAAAAACTGAGCATCAGAAAACTAGCAGCTAAACCCTATGCTGTCACCCTTCACACTTTCTTACCAGCCAAAAGAAAATGTAAAAAAAGGGAAACTAGAACTGAACAATGACACAAGTACAAAAAACTAGGTCTGTGAGGACGGGACGCTGGACTGCTGCTCGAGGGAGTCTCTCTCCCTCTTCCCCTCAGACTGCCTTTCTCATCGCCCCCCCCCACCCCACCTCAACTTGGGAACAATAGCACACCGCCTGCTGACGCAACTTCCCTCCAGCAGTGCAGTGGGACTGGCCAGTGGCTCAGCCCCACCCCTACAAAGTGTACACCACAGCATTTACCCCACACTGACAGCTACAGTTTTAGAAACACAACAAAAAGTGAGTGAGTTTCTGCGTGCAAACATTTTGAGGGAGAAGTGCCATGTCCTGGGGAAGGCAATAAGGACAGAGGAAAGATGGGGAAACATGCACACGGCTATAGGTCTGGACAGTCCAGAAAGAGATACGAGAAATGATCCATGCACAGAAAAAATGGGGGTGTGGGATCAGAGTTTAGGCCTACCTTAGCCTACGCTTCGCCAGGCTCTTGGAACAGATCCTCTCCATACTGCTCTGCAGGTTAAGCAGGGCGGTGATGGCCTGCTTCAAGCACTCTTTGTCCTCCTCATCCTCACTCTTCTCCTCCAGTTGCTGTGTGTTTTCAGTGAGGCGTAAGGGGTTTGTTGGGTGGGAAACAAATTCAAATGAAACTAGTCAACTGGGAGCACAGAAAAGGTGACTCGGAGCTTAAGGCCTTTCTCACGAGGGAGATTAGGGCAGAAACTCTGTTAACGTTCAGTCTCCCTCTTTAAATTACAAAGGACACAGCTTCAAGAGAATATGCTTTCATTGACAAAACCACTCATCAAAATGTACAGTACCACAGGGTATGTAAAGTAGAGCAGACATGAGATCATAAAATCCTTCATAGTGAAATCTGTTATAAGACCCTCCAATAACGTATTCAACAGGTTATAAATACCGTTGAGTGATCAGCGCAATTTTTTGGTATTCACAAATTTCTGCATGAGATTATACTTTGGATCCATTCTGATGTTAAAAAAGCATAAGCAATATAATGTTCTGCCCACAAGGTCTATATTGTATAACATCGCACAACAGTTTAACCTAGAAACTGCTTTTGACTTAAATGTTCAGAGTTAGAGGGTGCGGTGACGCAGTGGGTTGGACCGAGTCCTGCTCTCCAGTGCGTCTAGGGTTCGAGTCCTGCTTGGGGTGCCTTGCGACGGACTGGCGTCCCGTCCTGGGTGTGTCCCCTCCCCCTCCGGCCTTACGCCCTGTGTTGCCGGGTGGGCTCCGGTTCCCCGCCACCCCGTATGGGACAAGCGGTTCAGAAAATGTGTGTGTGTGTGTTCAGAGTTACATGGTGCAGAAACACTGAATAGTTCAGATAACATGCTTACTGCACACACACAAAACAGCAGAACTGCTCCGCTTCATTTTTGAGGACCAGAGTTAAGTCGTAAGACTGAACAAGGGTATTTTAAGCTATTTACTTACCCCGAGGACCACAAAGAGGCTTATACACCCAATCCCAAGCTGTACTGAAAATGTAAAACCAGGCCTCTCCAGGCCATCGGGCTGACCTCTTGCAAATGCAATAGTCTAAGAACTTTTACCAAAACATTTCAATGCAAAAAAATTGCCAACCATCTAAATAAGGACTACGTGATTTTGTCAGAAAAAAAATGTTATTCTCAGGAATCATGAGCTGTCCTAAAAGATGCACAAACAAAACATGACATTTCACACCATCATGCTGTGCAATCAAAGAAATAAACTGAGTCAATCTACAACTGGGGGAAGAAAGGATGGCCCCCAGTCACCATTTGGCTGCACTGACTGAAGGAGGCAAATTCCTCCTGGGGCTATTACCAGCTAACCAACACTGCACATAAGCTGTGTTACTATGACTCTCAGCAAATGCAATCAAACCCCATAAACAGCACAAAACAGAATGCACCACAGTACAAACTACTGACTCAACTATGCCCTTTCAAGGACCACCATACTTGTCTGCCTGCAAGAACTACTGGAGAACCTTTCATGAGCTAGTAAATGAAAACAGCAGCAACACACCAATGATGCTGTCAGGTACCCTCAGGTGAAGAAGTTGAGGAGAAACTGGTCCTGTGTGTACATGTCACCTTTAGTGATGGCTCTTGTTTGAATTATGTGTCTCCTCGACAGGAGTATGGATGGAAAGGGCTGGGCAGAGCTGGACTACATGCTACCTTTGTTGTCTGGAGATATTTTCATACTGCTTGCTCTTAGGTCAAACAATCTCATGACCAAATGAGTCATTTTCAGCCAAACATTTATCTTTTCACTTTATTTCATAAAGATATCAGAAGAGTCCACCTAAAATTCAAATGCATCCATGTCAGGATAGCAATTTTCCCCCTTTGACATGACCCAGCACATGACAACTAATAAGACAATGGGGGGGGGGGGGGGGGGGGGGGGGAGATGTATGCAATATAAAAGGCACACTAAGAGTCATACATAAATGTGACAAAAATGTTTATAAGAGAATCCATTAATTTTAGCAAAAGTATAAAACATGGAAATAAAATCCTTCATGCATCTTGTGGAGCTCTAAAATTGCAGTCAATCCACACCCTGTTAGGTGCATAAATTGTTCAATACAATGGTTTATTTGACAAGTCAATTTTGTGTTCTGCAAAATAAAAGCTTCAATAAATTATTATTAGATTATGCAGAACACCTGGCTGCATGTTCCCCCATGTTTGCATGGGATTCCAGTCTCAGTCTGAGGACATGTGTTTTAGGAGGACTGGTGGCTCTAAATTGCTTGTAGAGTGTGTGATCGTGTGAGTGTGTGCTACTTTCCTCTGCTGTAGACAGCTTGTTTAGCATGCGGAACGGTGTGAAGAGTTGAACTGGTAGCTTTCGAGATTCTGTCTAGCAACAGAAAATCTGATAAAGTCCTGTAAATCTTGAGAAGACAAGTTTTGGCCAAAGTCAAGATATTCAAACATTTATCTATTTCCAGTGTCATAAAACGATCTAGACCCTTAAGGAGGAAAACTGCTAAATTCTCTTTTAGAAGTTATTCCATTACCACTGCTGGGCATACTAGCTTTATAAGGACCAATGTAAATTGTAAGAAGTCGACTGTTGGCCACATTCTAATATAACCAACTTCAGCGCTAGTAAAAAGCAAGGATTTGTATATTGCCAGTAAAGCTAGATTTAGAAAATGTTTGAGAGGCTGCGGCAGGCGTGTCACAAGGAAAAGGCCAGTCCAAAGCTTGCTAATCTCCTCTGCCCTGAAAGAGTTCAAGTCACATGGCTCATGAATGCCCTTGTCCCTTTTGGTTGAGACACCATGGAAACCCCTTCTACCTACTAAACATTGTATGACATTAACACCCTGAGAAACCTTACCTACATTTATATTCACATTTTTTTTTCCATTTAGCAGGTGCTTTTCTCCAAAGCGACGTACATCTCAGCAAAAATAAAATTTGTGCATTACATTAAGGACACTTACACCGCACTCTTGCCTCAGAAAGATGATGCGCATCATGAAAGATTATAGTCACCCCGCACGGGCACTTTTCTCTTCTTTGCCATCTGCAAAGCGGCTCAGGTCTATTCGAATCCGCACTGCTAGATACAGGAATAGCTTTTACCCCACTGCTGTAAGAGTATACAACACTAACCAATGTGCCACCTTTAGTAACTAGAGTTGGACTGCTCCACCCAAGTACATTGGTAAATTACACTGCCACTTTAAGCATTCTCATTCTTTCCTTCTGACTTCTCTGGCTGTCAACTGGTATTATTGTTATTACTGTTACCATTATTTATTGCTATTGCTGTTGCACTACTCACTGTCATTGTTTTGTTTGTGCAGTATTTCTATTGTCTCTGTCTTTGTCCAAAGTCTGTGGAGAAGCATTCAGGAAGAATTTCATGATACCTGTACGTGGTACTTGTACCTATGACAATAAACTAAACTTGAAGAGAAAAAGACATAGCTGCAGACATGTGATTCTTAAGTAAACCTAGTTTATTACTTTCCACTTGATGCACCGATGTTCACTCGAGTAGGTGCATAAAACGCAGGATAGACAAATCCTGATAACCTTCCTACAAAACATTCACATGCAATGGAGGAATAGTGGTTATGTAAAGGCTTATCTGGAGATGAGATACCCCCGCTTTATTACTTACTGCTCTGTTTACTTCAACAATAATAAAGAGGCTTCGGCTCTATTTGTGTTTACCAGCAAAGAGGTGGTCTGTTGGTGTGACCATGTCACTGTACTTACTTCATTATTCTTGTAAACTAGTCTACCTCTGGATTTGTGGCCCTAACTTGTTTCCAAACAAGTGACATTACATTAAACAGTACACTTGCCATGCAGAATGTCAAAATTGTATAAAACCACATACCCACATGAAGCAATCGGCAAAGAAAAACAGCTAAACTGTAGAAACTTATCAGGCAGCAATTCCCTTAACTCTCAGCAACAGCTTTTCATGAAGATATCTTTAAGGATCTTTACTGATCAGTGAACTGCAGCAAGCACAAAAATCATATAAAACTACCAAGAGGAGCACAAAAAGGGAAGACTGTCGGTATCTTAAAGATATATGCGCAGTCCCATAGCACTGATACTTATGTGAAAGCTTTGATTAAATTTGTAAAGACTGCCTAATAATTGTCATTGCTTAAAAGATGGCAGCATTAATTAACAACGCAAGGTATACGGTAACACAAGCCAGTGCAGAAGTTAGTCTATTACTGTAGACCATCTCAGTATTATGAGCTCTATGTAAACCGAAAATCTCCTGAAACAGTCACAAATGACACCCTTGGCTCTTACCTTTAAAATCTCGAAGTAGTGCAAGCAGTGGTAAACAGGAGTCAGAAGCAGCCGAGGGAGGACATACTGAACAGCCTCTTTAAAGCCTTCACCTATGGACTGTTTGACACACAGAGCCCTTGTTATTATTGCTAAGTTATTTTTATAATTCCTTTGCTAGTTAAAACATGAACTTGTGCGTGTATGTATATATACATATGTATTAAATATATGATAAGCAGAATGCACTGTAAATACAAGCTTCCTTCACAAAACAAGCACAAGTCTATAGCTTGTTATGCAAGACTTCATGTACATATTACATTTGCTCATAACTTCAGATTATCTTCATATACTTGCCTGTATACTTTCATGGAAAAAGTGTTACTTGAGACAACAATATAGGTTCATGACACACTTTTTTGCACTGAGGCAGATATACTTCTGTATAAACAAAAAGCCCTTTAAATTAACTTTACACAACTACGGAATTACGCCATTAAGTACTAGAAGTACCAGACAATAATGCTAAAGTACAAGAGTTTTAGGTTATATTCAGTATTACCTGCAGGTAGAAAGCTGCACCTGGCTTGGAAAGCTGACTCAGGAAGTGGTCGTGAAACCCGGTGCGGAGGACATCCTGAGCGTATGACTCGTACGGATCGAAGGCCAGCTCCTGAAATGGTGACACTTTTTTTCTGTGAACAGTGATCTTGACCCATCTTTAACATGGCCAAGAAAATGTCTTAATTACCATCATTTTAACTGCTTTTAAATAATGTAAAAGTAAGCGTAAACACACTGTAATAACAAATAGACACTAAAGTTTTGGAAAGGAGAAAAAAACAAGCAATCCTTTTGGTACACTTTAGCTTATACATCTAAACTTTGAAAACAAAAATTAAGCCATACCAATGGTTTCAGGGGAAAAAAAACAGTATACAGCAGTGAATCATGGAGTCAGTGAGATTTTGTCAAAGACTGAAGAATTAAATCAGTTATAAAATCTAATCATGAATATAACATGTTCTATGGTATACTAACGGACAGCTTCCATGCTGTGCACATAAGTTTTAACAAGAAACCAAACATACGACACTCCAAAGTAAAACATGCAACAAATACACTTACACGCTATAGCTAAATAACCACGAACATTTGCTCTCATAGGGAATGTAATAAGAGAAGGAAGTAAACAATTCTATTAAATATCAGTGTCAAAATCTAAAGTCTGCTCTTTACTCTAGCCCATCTCTCACCTCGGCCAGGTCCTCGAAACAGCTCCCTACCAGTGGATGTGGACTGCCCTCATCAGTCATCTCCACAGTATCCTCAATGAGCCCCAACAGCTTCACTGTCAACTCCTGAATGTCCACAATACGGCTGAAGATGTTCTCCACATCCTGCGGAAGAACCAATCAGAGATCAACATGGTGTTGCTCTTTTAACTATAGCGACAAACCTCACTTTGCTTGTGCTTGAAATGTAGAAATTCCAAAAAACAATGCAGATGATGACCACTACATGTCTTTGTACGCACACAAACCCTAAAGGACCAGGACCATAGATGCGTACAACCAAATTCAAAATCAGTTTACATCCTCATGGATGAAACATTTCTTTCCTTCTGAGAGCAGGGCCACATACGTGATGGGAGAAGAGCTTGGTATTGGAGACAAAGGGTTCCCGGAAGACCTTGATGATGAGGTTGAGGTCTCGTAGATACTGCCGCACCTCGGCCATGAAGGTCTTAACAAGGTCATAATACATCTGTTCCCCAGAGACTGAAGGCTCCTCATCTATTAGAGGGAATCCGCTGATGTCCTCCTCATCCTGGTGGAACATGTCCATCAACACCTGGTACAAACAAACATTCACAGCGTTACTCAAGGAAGCAAGCTGATCTAATGAGGTCTGGGAAAACTAAACAATCAGCAAGATATATGGTAGAATGCAATACTTTAAGAGTTAAACTTGAGGACAATGTGTTTCTGGGGTATTTCCTGACTCCCTAAAAGCCTCCTTGGACTGAGAGTACATGTACTGTAAAGTTGATGTAAGCTCTCTAAATCAAAGACAATTAGAACTGCAGGCATGCCTCCATTTACTAAATTAATCCGCTCCTGAAAACAGTGTTGATCAAGTTTTGGATACCGAAAGGTAATTTCCTATTGTTTTAAATGGGGATAAATAATGCACTCCTGGCCCATCTGAAAAACCCAAGACAATTTTCCCAAGTATCACTAGAATACTGTAAAACACCTATATAGCAATATATATCACCCATGACTTCAACATGATATAAAATATATATCCACATTTATTCATTTAGCAGGTGCTTTTTTCCAAAGCAAAGTACATGCCAAAAGACAATTCAAAAGTGCATTACACCTTTGCTATCCTGTTTCCAGACCATGCAGAAAACCCAAGGGAATTTTCTGGACATTCTGCTTTGGGGTAATACCCATATTTCTTTTAATTTGATCACCTCTCCACAGGATGGGTTATAAATCAAGCAGGGATCTACTGAGCATGCTGTGTTTATTGTGAACAACTTTCTAAAACCTTGCACTGTTGCCAGAATGTGCATACATACCTGAAAAAACCATAATCTAAACTGTTCTTGGTAATTGCTCCGCTGTCTCCTCAATCATTCAGTTAAATAACACACACATGACAATGTCACCAACAGACACACCTGTGGAATTTCATGCACTTGCCATAATACCCCATGCTCTTAAAGCAACACTCTCACACTCCTAACACAGCAACAGATGACGACAGTGAATTACTGCACTTCTGCTTTATTCACACAACACACAGCTTTCAGTTTTTTATAACATGATTTGGATACCTTTTGTTATACTGATGTTTGTTCCATAAATTGAAATTTTCACTGCACGTTGTACCAAGTATGGTTGTGTATGTGACAAATAAAATTGAATTTGAAATTGGGTATCAAGGGCCATTATACTGAAATTTTGGAAAGGGTTTATAATTCAAGGGATGGCTATATTTTATTGAAACGCTGATATCATATATAGTATACAACAGGTAGATGTCTCCAGAGACCTGAAGGGGGCTATTTCAAGGTCACCAGTTCATGTCCTTAGCCACTACACTACTTGCTACTCCATCAAACGGGCTGAAAGTGATCACTTCCACAAGTGTTGTAACGGCAGAATTTCACAATACATGTGAAGCATGTTGCCAATTTCCACCTCACTTAATGCCCCTCTCAAAACTCACCTTGTCTGCACACATAGCCACCTTTATGTCCTGCTGTGAGATCTCATAATGCCGGATGTTCCTGACATAGTTCCCAGCCAGCTTCAGGATGTCTGCTGAGATGTACTCCAGGACTGCCACAATGTAAACCGAGACTTGGTGGTCGATTTTATACCCCAGCACCTCCTGGGAAGAGAAAATAATAAGAAACTTACAAGTCCGCTGACCTGTCAAACAGATTCATTAGAAATTACAAATTAATCTCTTTGGAACAAACTGGAAAGTAGATGGTGTGGAATATGTGAATGACCATATCATAATGATTATATTGTGAATTATTTTTTATGGTTACAAAGTAACACAGTAGTTCAGAGAATTTGATCTTACCCAGAACAATGCACTAGAGTAAAAGTGAGCTAGTGTCATAAAAATGTGTATAAATTCCCCTCTAGTGGTAACTGAAGGTACTGCAAACACCAGCCTGCACTTCATGTCAGGCTTTGATTCAGAGATTGTTCACCTTGAGCAACGGGTGAATCTTATCCACAGGCAGGGCCAACGGGTTCCTTCTCTTCCTTTTCTCTATGGCAGCCTGGGCATCGGCAATGGCCCACTTGTCGATAGGGTGTGGAAAACTCTTCTGCACACGCTCCTGACCAGCAAGTGGGGCATGTAAGTTTAATGTACATTTAAAATAAAAGAAATATTCAAATTCATGCATCATTCATACTTGGATTGGAGATCCGGCAGCTGATAAAATATGACAATGAATGGCCACAGGGAGTCTCAAGTGCAGTAACTGTTCATCCATATGAATGGAATCCACAAACACACCAATGATTGTGATCACTAGCCTAGTTATAGGGGAAGGGGCATGGGTAACCAGCCACACAGGATACTAGACCAAGGAGAGTGGACATGGTGAGCTGCAGCATTTCTGTTGATGGTTTACCATGTGCAGCAGTTAATCGCAAAGCACCTTCTGTTGTCGTGCGATTCATCTGTTTGCAAAATAAATTAAAATAAAAAACTTCAAAACAAAATCTGTCAGCGCGTCAGCCATCCTGACATTATGTGGAAAGGAAGATCACTTAGGAATACACACAGCACTTTTATCATGTTTCTCACAAATAAATTTTGTAATTAAAAATATGTGAACAAGTGTATTTCACTAGTACATCACATGCAAAAATACTCTTTTTTTCAAAAAGCATTAAGTATACACTCCTTAGAAAATGGTTACGAAGTAGGACCTGCATGAAACATACCGATGTGTGCGAGCTGATATTGACTTGAGGATTGTGGTCAGACAAAAATGTAAATAATAAACTATAATGCTGGTCTGAAGTTCCAGACAGGCTACAATAGCTGTGCCTCTTTAAATGGCCTTGGTTGACACCAGATTATCAGGCCTGCTTTTTCACTACTCAAAAGTGCATTGTGAGAATTAAGTTCCTTTTTCCCCCACCCAGGAGGGCAGCGGAAGGCAGCCGATGTATCTCACCTCTACATCAAGTACAGTGCGGGGCTGGGCTTGGCACAGCATGCTGAGCAGCAGTAGTATCAGCTCCTCGATGTACTGCAGTGCATCCTCCTTCGAGGACAACTTGGGGTGCACCTGGCTAAGAACCTGCATGCAGAGGAAATCATTTGTGCAGCATGAGCCAAAAACACCCAAGAACCTTCATGTTGGGTGCAGCATTTATGATTTATTAGACAGCAGCTGAGAACACAATAACACAAAGGAGTACTTGTGCACAGAGAGCATTCACGCTGCCCTGATCATCCATCCATTACCAATAACTACTTGTTCAGTGCAGTGTCACAGTGGCTCAGAGCCCAGCCCTGAAGGGTGTAACGTGAGTAATGCGGTAAGAAAAATACCAAAGGAAATTGTGAGAATAAGGACCTATAGGGAGCAGAGCTAGTGATCAATATGACCAGAGGAGAGTAAATGCCAAAGCCCTATTAAGGATGCATTATGGCTCTGAGAAATTGTGTAGAGTGCTTTAAAAATGTCTCAATGCTTTTTTGCCAGAAATTTCTAATCTAGTATGTTTCAGAAGCCATAAGCCATGGGAGGAAAAGGGGGGGGGACTGTACTGTCATTTTTTTAATACAACATATGGAAAATAAAATCCTTGCTGGCATCTTCAGCTCTGTGGTTACATGGACTGAGTGGAGGTTTAAATAGTACTAAGAGTCACAGGAGAAATTATGAATTCATTAATAGTGAGCCGAACGTGGAGGCAGACCTAAGACAGTGCAGAAGGGATAACCTGACTGGAGATCAATATACAACATTTTTGAATTCCCTATGTGTCAACAGGATTAAGACTGACATAAACATTAAAGTTTCAGGGTACGGATACAGAGGTTAAATTGCCATAGTCAGTCAGTGAACAAAATAAATCCCATTTGAGGTGCATGAACTGCAGACAGTCAGCGCTGTTATCGACCTCGAAAAAACAAATTATGTTCACTTTAGCATATTTTTTGCCACTTCACTTCAGCATATGCATTAACTAATGTTTAAATGACTTAGAAGTTACTACTGCTGGGAAAAGATTTGCCAAATACAACCCCCCACAAAAAAACTGAAATCTATGTTTCTGGACAGATGATGCACTGTGTAGAAACGATTTAATTCGGTGTACTCTTCAACAGTAACCTTCACTGAATAATTCAGTGAAAATAACCAGAACAAAAACACAACTAAAAGCAACGATAATGGTAGAAACAATAACCAATTTAGCCACACGGACAAAGAACAACAAAAAGTTTTTCTAAGGCAAGTTTTCAGTTTGTCGGCACCAAAATTTCTCATCGCTAAAATGTTTAAAGCATCGAAACAGCTTTTTAATTTTTTTTCTCCCCTCCAAGCTTCATCAGTAAAACACATAACTTACAGCTTGGCAAAGTTCATAGGGCAAAGCAGAACACTCACAGTCTAACAAGCAAGCGACAAAGCATCACAACTCAACGGGCTTTCACTAAGAGGAGGAAAAAGAAAGAACTTGTCATCACACCAGATCTGCATGATGGGAGCATGAATAAGCAAGAGAATTCTTGCCTAACTATTTGTTTCCTCCAGAGTAGCGTGTTCAGCTTGGCAGAAGCTCAACGCAATGACTTTGCAGAGCAGCAAAGCGAGAGTGCTTTCTCAGCAAGTCAAGTGGCAGCTCCTCTCTCCATCGGACGCGGCACAATGTGTCACGTGACCTGCCACGCGATCGCCTCTAGAGATGGGAATGTGGTGTGTGGCTGATGCAGTCTCGAGCATCCCTGAAGGAGGAGGGAGAGACGGGGACTGACAACTGCCGTCACGCAGCCTCATGATGCAGACATGTGGACAAGTTGAGCTCACTAAGATTAAACTCATTTACAGGCCCTTTACACGCAGTTCAAGCGAAGAAATACTTTGCTTCATGCTTGTCAACATGCTGAAGATGAGGTTTCCACAAAAGCCTTTATGCTCCTCTGCTGAACACACCTGTCCAAATCAAGGCAGCTCCATTTGCCTTTATTCATTTTCTCCAAGCAACTTACAATGTTAAGGTTACAATTATTTACCCATTTATACAGCTGGGTCATTTTAGTGGAGCAATTCAGGGTAAATACCTTGCTCAAGGGTACTACAGCCAGAGGTGAGGTTTGAACCTACAACCATTGGGTCCAAAGGCAGCCACTCTAACCACTAAGCTACCAGGTGTCCCCCATCATAAATCAGTGCTAAGCAGGGCTTTAACATAACACGGCATCAATTAAAGTGTTGCTGCTCAAACAGATAACTACTCCCAGCAGAAAAACCCACAGACAGCTATGTGTACGTCCTGGGGATGCTGGCAACAAATGCCAGCACAGTTCGTGTTCATATGAATTGTGGTTTCCTATGCACATAATTTCAGTTTTGAAGCATGTAAACAGTGAGAAGAGAACCAAAGCTTTAATAGTTCAATAACAGTTTCCACTCTGACTATTGATAAACCTCAGTTGACTCCTGCACTTCCATTGTCCTCTCTGACATTCCTTTCAAATTACTGGCTACTGTACAGATTCCTTAAACGGTTGACAAATAAGTTGAAAAATTTGTCTAGTGCTACATTTTCCATAGAACTCTGAAAACTTATGAAATTGTCAAATTACCCATATAAAGGCAATACAGGCAACAGTTTTTTTCAGGAGCAAAATTTTTATCATAGACTAATTAAGAATAAACCTAAAAAAAGTTAAGGATTGCACATGCTTTGTGTGATTAGCAAATGAATGTGACCGATAAGAAAAAAAATTCTCATAAGAAATAATGAGAAGAATTTACATTTACTTATTTACCAGATGATTTTCACCAAGGCAACTTCCAGTGAACTCTATGTAGTGTTATCAGCCCACACACCTTAACTTCTTCAATATCACACCTTACAGATGGATTTTCTGATGGATCTGTACACTGCGTGGTGGGTGTATAGACATCGGTCATCTAATCACGGTCCAAAAAGCTTATCTAAGGACTACTGCAGTAGTAGGGCTGCCTTTGTGATGGGTTTCTGCGCTTTTCTCTGGATAGCTCATTGGCAACAAAAAGTCCTGTTTACATAAACTACCTTAGAGTAGTTTAGTGGAGTAGGGATGTTCAGAAAAATGAACACAGAAGCTTGTAAAAGGACATTGCTGAGGGTTGCCAATAGAACCAGCTGCAGAACAGCCCTGACAAAAGAGGTGGTGGTGGACTTCTGGAGGTCCATGGGTCCACTGTGTTCAAGCGATCACTGATGGAGTGAGAATAGAGGCTGTGGGATTACTTACAAGCATGTGGGGGGTGCCCTTAGGTTGGAGTTGACTTGCAAAACAGAGGCTCTGTACCAGAAGGAACAGTCTCACCTTTCCTTTTCAAAGAGGATCAGGTCCTTTGGAGTACGCAGGTCACTGCTGAAGATGTTATAATAATCTGCTGCAGAAGGTGCAGTCTTGTAAGGAGTTTAATGCTACGGCAATAGTATTGCTACAGGTGATGGCAACACACAGAATACCCTCATGAGGAGGGGTGGCCTCAGTCCTCAGGGTTGGGTTGGTCTCTTTGGAGGAAGTGTTACACAAAATAATCCTAAACAAAATCCTATCAATCATGGACAATAGCTCTCACCTTCTGCTCACCACTTAGGCTACTGAGAGTAGCATCTTCAGCAACACACTGGTCCAGATGTGCTGCACCAAACAATGCCACCTGAGGTCATTCCTCTGAGGCTGCTGTCAGGACAGACCGAACTTCTTACTGTCCAAGCAGTACTGAGGTGATACTACTTTTCATTATTTGCACTCTTATACACTTGTTTAAGCATAACTTATTCTGGTGATAATTATCAAATTGATAGTCATCAATTATTCTGCATCTACATTTGTTGTGGACATGCTGCTATAGTATCATGGAATTTCTCTTAGCATCAAGAAAGTTCTCATTCTTCAACTCTTCATCTTGGAATTTAAATACAGTACTTTAGATATCATAATCCATAACATTCTCAAAGTATCTGAGGTGAATGCTTAACCTAAATACCTTTCTGTACAAAAATAATTTAACAAAAGTGTAATTTCAGTTATATTGGCATATACTCAACCCCCCAAAGGTTTCCTCCCAATAACTAGAACGATCAAACTTACATTGATTTTGCAACAGTCTTACACAGTTTCAACTGGAAAATATGCAGACTTGAGAGTTTTGTTTAATTTCACAGTGCCAGGAAATTCCTGTCATATTTAACCATTTTTTGTAGTAAGGATGATAATGCCAAAACCAATAAGGAGCAGGAGGAGTGTCCACTCTGAATGATTAATTCTGGAACTTGGAAAGACTGACCCTGACATCTGGCTTTTGAAGTCTTCAAAATTACTTCAAGGCTTGTTGACACAGCTTGAGCAGTGCTGTACCAACACTGGTGGGGGGCCACAGGGGTTAAGAGTGGCTGCTGACATTTTTATTTCCAACTGGCTCTTGCCCCAGTGGACCCTCTAGGACTGACCCTGACTACCAGCTCTGCCCACATATGCCATGCTCATTGCCTGGGCCTTGTGGAGGATGTCAGTGGTCAAACCGCCAACCTGCCGCAAGAGTGTATGTGATTTACAGCAGTATGTCATTTCCACTTGAATCCCTGCTCCCACTCGAATTGATAACAGTAAATATGACCTAGCTGTATAATTGGGAAAATGTATTCACAGCAAACATTTCCCAAGAGGATCAAAGCTTATAAAGCTCAGTCACCAACCAAAACAGGTAGATCCAGAAATGGAAAACAGTACAGAAAAAACATATTCCAGGAGTAAACCATTAATAGTTAAAATTAGTGAATTATTTTTATTCTCAGAATATTACTCAGAGTATTTGTAGTCAACTACAACAACTGTAGTCATGCAGCACACAAAATAGTTATCTTCATATTTTACTCTGCAGCAAATACTACGCACCATGGTTTAAAAAAAAATTTTTTACTGTGCTGATAAACTGAAATGGAAAAGGGCACTAGTGTCAAACTTGAGACTGAGCACTTGCAGAATGTTACATTAAATTCAAGCTTGCTTTACTAAAGCAATTATTTTGGCAGAAACACAGCAACAGAGGTGTAAACCACAATCTGGTGAAACTGTTCTCTAAAATGTTTAGGATTGCCTCACTCGAAGACTGCAGCGTGGCACCCTTGGTACGGGCCAAAAAAAGCCAACTACAAAGGTAAATTTGGCTTGTGTAGTTAAGCAAAAGAGGGAGCAAATACAGTGCACTGGTTTTTGTTGACGTGTAAAGATCCTTGAGGACACGTGGGTAAACAGGACGACAGTGGAAAATAACCAGAGTCGGCTGCAGGCGTGCAGACACAATTCCTCCTTTGACGCAGCGCATGGCAAGTATGAGACAGTCACTGGGAAGCAGGGTTAAAAGTGTGCTACCGTGCTGTGATCCAGGATCCATCGATGTGATTTCTGGAAAAGGCGCTGCACTGAGGTCTAATATCAGCCACACTTTGCAGCAACCAAGAACAGACCCGACTTACAAACGCATCCAGAACAACAATTACAGCTCATCTCTGTAACGATGATAACACTACACAGAGTTCATTATAAGTCGCTCTGGAGAAAAGTGTCTGCTAAATAAATAAATGTAATGGTAGAGCGAGACTTCTCTCCATCATGCCTTCCTCTTTTTTGTTTTCTCGAGTGCAGTACGCCATCGCATTAATCATTAATCGCCCTGTCTTTCCAGTCCGAGCTTCTTGTCTAATCAGAGAGAGGCCATTTTTACAGGAGACATCCAAAAACTGCGACTGCTGCTGCTTAAAGCTGCATTCAGGTGCAACCTCTGGAATCATGGCAACTACACGCTGTGGGAACAAGCACAGGCACGCCACAGTAGTGAGGGGGAAAAAATATTAAACATTCCTTGAACCATTTTCACTTTGGTTCTTCTAACATCGCCATTTAAGTCAACAGGGCTCATGTGTTGCGGCAGCATATGATTCTGCTTGACATTTTCCTGTTGTGAGCCAGAAAGCGGAGTCCTGCTCCGGGATCCGGGAGCGTGAAGGGAGCGCATCCTCGTCTCATCTCAAAGGCACTGCTCTTCGCTCCTGTTTTTTCTGCTTTAGGAGAGTGCCTTTTGACCTTGGCCCCTGCCAACAGTGAACTTTTCCCCTATAAACGCAGCATGTCAAGAAGCAGGTTTGAGTTAATCTGTCACTACTGCTATGGGAAAGGCAGCTGCAAAAGTCTCAAGAAACTATGGCACTGAAAATGGTTTTGTAGCAGCAACTGCCAGTTTTCTTTGATTGAGATATACAGAGTGTGTGTGTGTGTGTGTGTGTGTGTGTGTGTGTGTGTGTGTGTAGTGAACCACATAAGTGGTTCAGCAGTGAGTTTTGTTTCTTAATCACTATTCACCCAGGTTAGTAAATAATTTGTTCATTTATCAAATTTTCTTCTTTCTAGATCAGCAATATATCCTCTGAAAAGCTATTTCAGAATTAATACACTTTTCTGAAGAAAGTAATCAGCAAAATTCAAAAAAAGGAAAAAGTGAAATATGAAATGGCTTTTTAAAGTTCTGTTTCACTCGTAATATTTCAATTTTAACTAAAATGGATCTATCCTGATAAAAGTTACCTTATGCTTGCATTAGTTCACTAGTCTCGAGAAACCCGGGAAGTAGAAATGGGCAGAACCTTAAAGAAAGTTTTAAAATCTCTCAAAGAATTTGCACATACAGCTCCGCAGTATGAAAGCGTATTAGCTGGGTTTAACTTCTGCAATTCATCACAACACAGCCATGACAAAATGTTGCTTTTACACTGTGATATTTGAGGCACGTATTATTGCTTCTGAAAATGAGCTGAACACTAGGGCTTAAAGCTTAAAAAACACGCATCCAAACTACTAACATTTCCTTCATTCAGCAAATCCAACTCCTTTGCACTGACAAGTAACGAAGCCACATCTTCCCAGTTATAAATTTGGGCTACAACATTCTGATTATAATGTATATTACTCATACACTGTATACTACATAGCTTTGTTCATACCTTACAACAGCCGTGTTTTGCACTCACTTCACCGCTCCACAACAACTATCACAATAACCTTAGTTAAAAGGATTAACATTTCAATGCTAGCAGGTGTTCCCTATTTCTGTCAGTACTCTCAGCCGAGGTACTTAGCCTGCATTGGTGAAGTGTCAATAAGCTGAGGTAAGATATAGTAAATTGCTTGTTGCACAAACCTAAAAGCCTAACAATAAGTCACCTTGGACAAAAACGCTAGATAAAAAATAGTGGCGAACACAGGACAAGTAACTGAATCCGTTTACACCAGGGGTGGGGAACCTTGGTAACAGCAGGCTTTTTAAAGCCAAGTGTTTTTTTTTTTTTTTTTTTTTTAATATAGGCTTTTTCATTCAAGTCAGCATCTATTCACTCAGTTCTCATTACTAATGACTCTACATACAACTATACAGCTGTTAATATCATACTAATAAAATTTGTTCAGTTTTATTTCTGGAAATTAAAATAGATACACAATACTCTACTAACTGCACTTAGATCAGGTTTATCAGTCCTACAACAGTTAACTTTAGGGCAAAGAATGATATACTGCCTCTCCCCTACTTACAACCATCCATACAAACAACCAAAAAAAAATACTACATAGACTTTTAAAAGTAAAGAAAAAAATATATACTAATATGAAAATTACACTTGGTCGTACGTCCGCCAGCGCTAATGGTGGCGTGTGTACGATAGCAACTGTCAGATGGTATCCCGGCATTATGTACATCACAGCATCTCTCTCAGTTGCTATTCAGTAAGTGCACGTTATTCAAGTAAATCTAACAAATTTTTGTGTTGGATTAATCTGGCAAGAAGCCGAGGAAGAGGCTCGATTCTGAATTGAAAATGAAGGTAATCAACCAATATGAAGAAGATAAATGCAATGTCACCTTTACGTTTTCATATTCCCACAAATTATTTTAAAATAAACTAAAGAATGGTATTTTAAAAATGCTAAAACAAAAACTACAGAATGAAATGTACTGCTGTACTATGTTTCGTGAAATCATAAAAAGACAAAGAATGTTAAAAAAGCCCAAAGAATTTAATAAACCAGATGATTTTATAAAAATGTCAATTCATAAAACTGGTTAACAAAAATGAGATAATCACAATAGAATTTGCATAACAGGAAAAATAAAAATGAAATATGAAGTAAAGAATCTTAAATGAAAGGTAACAAAACTACAAAATCATATAAAATGGCAATGAATAAAGCTGGTTAATAAAAAAAACAAAACCATGATAGAAACTGAGTAGGATAAAAATATCATGGAGAACACAGGGCACAGAGAAGGCTGGGCCCAAGTGCAAGATCATTTATTCAGAACCAAGGGATTAGACTTGTTCTCAAGGTTGGAGACGGGTGAACGGTTGGTTGACTGGCGAACTGGACAGAGGTGAGGCTCCGAAGTCGTAGTCGGGGGGACAGGGCGGGTGGTCGTAACCAAAGAGACACGTAGCGGGACTAGGGAAAGATGAGGAACAGAACATGAGAAAAGCAAGGCAAGGTAGGCTGGAGAGCAGAGACGGAACGGTTGTCTCAAATAAGATTCCGTCACTGGGAAGAGGCTTACAAGTGTCTTTTATAGCCGAGCGCTGTGATTGAAGCTAGGTGCTTAATCGGAGCCGGTTGCTACTGACTGAGGTGCAGGTGAGGTCGTGACAAAAAGAATGCTGTACTATACATTACTTGCTTATTTCTTATAGTATTTAAAAAAAAAAAAAAAAAAAAAAAAAAAAAAAATTGGTGGGAGGGTATCTGGATTTGTCTATCCTGTGTTTTATGCACCTACTCGATTGATGAACCTCGGTGCAGCAAGCAGTAGGTAACAAACTAGGTTTGCTTGAGACTTTCATGTCTGCAGCTATGTCTCCTTCTCTTAATGTAATGCATAAATTGTACTTTTGCTGAGATGCTTTGGACAAAAGCATCTGCTAAATGAATAAATGTAAATGTATACAGGTATACGACTTCTACATGCCATGCTAACATACAACTGACTTACATCCATTTCGAGATCCAACCGGTCGGTCAGAACGGAACTCGGACGTATATCGGGAAATGGCTATAATTGCTGATTAATTGGACATGGTGCAGAAATAATTTTTTAAAATTTCAAACATCCCCTTTTCATAGTTATTCTTCACTAAGACCATCCTTCAAGACCATCAATCCATTAAGACTTATTTGGTCTGACACAAAACAACAAACAATGCATCAAAATCAGAATACCATATCAAACCAAATTAACCGTAATACAATTGTTAAATGCCTATGTATACTTCATCGTTATTTCAAACACTGCTAACATTTACAGCTCCATCACCCTCATTTTGCATACTTCCTGCAAGTTTTTTTAACAGGGAAGTTCAAATACAGAAAGAGTCCTTGCTCACAAAGTTAAAGAACCTGTAAAACCGTTTAGCATCAAATGTAACATGCCAACAAGAGAAGTGTCTGTATATAGTCCTTTTCATACCATTATGTTTAAAAAAAACACTGCCACAGGGCCAGATAGGGTCAAATCTGTGAGCCATAATGCCTTCTGGTACAGCCCAAAATGAAAATAAAAACATTAAATTAAAAGCTGCACTATGGGTGCAAGGTGCCTCACAGTTCCTGGCCTGTCTGGATGGAAAAATTCCGTGGAGTCTACATGTTCTCTCATGTGTTTTGGGTTTCCTCCAGATGCTCTGGTTTCTTTCCACAGTTTAAAGACATGTGAACAAGTGTTTCTGTGAGAGAGAGGTTGTCCTACAATGGGCTGCCGTCCCATCCATGGCCTACTCTGCCTCACAGCCTTGGATAGGCTCCGGACCACCCCTGCACCAGACAAACAGCTATTAATGGAGGCCAGAATGGATATTACAATATCAATATTTTACTCATATTATATAAATTTTGCATATCATAAATATGCATGCTCAGAGTAAAAGCTCAGAGATGTTAGAATTCTGGAAAACTGAGGATATATCAAACTTACAATAAGGGAAATGCTAAGAATCAATAAACAAACTGCAAGATTTCCCAGCAGTTACCTGTTGACAAAAACCTTCAGACGCTAGTAACTGAATGAGAAGGATCTTGTTTTCCCAAAAGCCTGCTGTGTGTCAAACCCAAATTTCACTTCACATTTCGGTGTTCAACATTTCGTGCACATGGCCATGACACACAGCCTGAGTGTGCAGTCTCTCACACACAGCTCTGGCTAACCTACATATGCAACAACTAAAGAGTGTTGTCTAAAACAAGTAGAAAGAAAGACTTCAGAAATCTGTGCAAACTACGCAAAACTATCATATGGCCTGTGATTTGAATGCCTTCTTCTTTCATGATCTTTTTGTTATGGAGTTTGGAAACACCAAAGAACTTTACTCTCCTTTTCCACTTGTGAATAATCTTGAAGTGTTAGAGATTAATGGAACCTAAACTTTACTTATGCAGTAAATTTTTCACACATTTTATTATACAAGTCTTGGTCTTCAGCCTCTCAATGTCATACATAGGACAAAATTGTACCTACCTAATGAAGAAGCATAGCAGGTAAAGACATGGTTACATAATTAATTACATAATTAATCTTACTCTAAATGTACTAACTTTACATACTCAGCATGAGTTCAGATATTAACAAAAATCAATACCATTAGAGGTGTGATGCCACAAAGGTCCTCAGTATTCCACAAAAATCTTTTACCCAGAGGTTAAAGAAAAAAAATGTAAACAAAAAATGTAACACTGACACTTGTTTACACTGGGTCCTCATTTTACAAATAAAAATGGCACTGGGAAGACTTCTAGCACTAAGGTAATAATCAATAAAAAGTTAATAAGACAGACACCCCTCAATCACTTTGCTGGTTAGAATCTGTAAAAACCTAATTTAAAGATAAAATAAATCAAAAATGCTCTGTAAGATGTATTTCATCATTATTTTATTAGCTTTAAAACAACATTAAAAGTAAACAAAAATGGGTCATCACCCCAAACTCCGACTCAGTTCCAATGTGATGATTCACCCCTTAAGTACACTAAAAGTTTATTATCTTCTGGTCACTTACCACCTTATTATCTGCTATTATTATTTACCCATTTTAAACATCAGAAAATAAGAATTAATTGTCTCAAACTATTCAGTCCTGAGTGTTGACCGATTCATCACATTAACATTATTCCTCACCTTGTCCTTCACCACAGGCATTTACCGACTCGACAGGCCGTAAACATTCGTATTTCACCTGAGTGAACTGTACAGGCAGCTATCAGCTGGCCATATCAATCCAGGTCATGTTTACTCTGCACCGAATAAAATAAAATTTAAAAAAATGTTCAAAAAATGCAACTGAAAATAAACTGGGAATGCTTACTAATGTCTTTGAAAATCCAAAACAAAGCTAGTGTACACAGATATTTTAGAGCAACAATTCAGGTAAAATACTAACCTTGTAATTAATTACCCTTGACTGAGCAATTTCAAAAAAATAGGAGGTATTAAAAGCTGTGCTAATAAAATGTGTTCCATTTATTTAATCATCTGTGAAACATCTTCACGTATTAAAACCGAAAAGTAGTGACTTATATTTTTAGCTGATCACAAAGAATTAATGTGTTTTCATTTTATGTCAAACACAGATTAATCAGCTGTATTCGACCACCGAAAGCATCGCCATTCCTCTCCATTCCTCGTCTCTCTCTACTGGCTTCCGGTAGCAGCCCGTATCAAGTTCAAGGTTATTGCCTACAAGACGGTCAAAAGATCTGCACCAGATCCCTACACAACCTGACCGCTCCCTATGCCACACCAAGGCTACTATGCTCAGAAGGACTATAGTGAAGCTGGCCGCAGGTGCAATGAACAATGGTAACAGAGCCAGCTGTAGGAGGACTTATTCTTGCAGGGTTTCTAGCAGGCTACCTATGTTTTGTCACACCAATTTAACTGCAGTGCAATGTTATTCTTAGGAAATACTTCATTTGCCCTCAAACTAATCTAAGTTAACCAAATTATTAATTTGCCCACCCAGAAAAACTAGGGTCAAAAAGCTCAAAAGCAAGATGCGATATTTGTACCTTTGTGGATGAGAAGGTATTCTATTCGTTTTTCAATAAGTTCACTGAGCAATTCAAGTTGCCACCTTAGCCTGAGTTTGAGCCATAAAAATCCAGGCCTAGAACATAAAAGTCACATCTACTGGGACCTGAACCAGAAACCCTGCGGTCACAGGTCCAACCTTTAATGAGCTCTATGCTGCGTGGCTCTTCAACTCCATATGTGCTGTGGAGAACTGGACGTGAGAATCCGGCCCTTCACCGTTTGGGGGAAAAAAAAAAAAAAAACAATAGCTGGTGCAGAGTTTACAGCACGACACCTTTTCTTTAGAAGAGCTTTTGTTTTTCACCCAGTATGAGGCTAACATGACTGTGTCATAGCTCCTCAGAAAAGGGAAGTGGCAGAGAACTAAAAGATTCGCCTCTGTCAGAGATCTCAGTTTAAATATGCAACAGAATGTGTGCAAAAAAGTGATAAAGTGCAGCCTACAAAGTATTTTTATATCAATTTTAGCACCTCATACTCACACACCCAATTTCAGATCAACGATTTATTTACTTTTTTTATATTTACATGTTTCAGCAGAACCTCCTTAGGGGATATTAGTGCCTTATTTGGTCATGACTGAGATCATGACATTATGAACTCTGAATAGTGCTTTTTTGTAACAGATTTCAAGATTTACCTGTACAAAACAAAAGACTTTGGAGATGCATAACAGACACAAAGGCTTTAGACAAGACAGAAGCAAGGTAATATTGATTATGCAGGCCACTTCAATTCTGTACAATCATCATACAATGGACAAACTTTCCTTTAATAATTCAACCCAATAAATCAGTTTAATAAAGGCTGGTTAGATTTCTCAGATCTTACCAACATAAAACTTTATTGAAAGTTTGAGGATGACAGACTAGGAGGGACTTCATTCTCAGGCTTTCAGCACAAGGCTTACAGCAATCAACAGAAGCTGTCATCAAGGTCAACAATTTTTTCTAGTTTAACCAGAATTGGTGAAGCAAACTAAAAATTTTAACAGTTCTTCAATGTGGTAGAAAGCAAAAGTGCAACTTGAATGCATGGACTGCTGTCAAAGAACCCTGAGTGTCAATAACAAGGTGTAGTGGTCAGAGCTATCGCCTCACACCTATGGGACACTGGTTTAAACCGGACCTCCTGCTGTTGTACCCTTGAGGAAGGGACTTATCCTGAATTGCTCTTGTAAAAATTACACTGCAGGGATGCGAGCCTGCGCCCGTCAAGTGCAAGACAGCAGCCTAATCACTATGCTATCCATTGTCACATTGAGTTGTAAAGGCGAAATGTAAGGATTGACCTGGAGGTACCATCACTGTATACATAGAATATTATCATCACTCATGCAAATTCCTCACATTAATCATGGCAGCCCAGCTGATTTCAAAAGGACCAGTCTTATTCTCCCATATTCAGTCAAGCAAAGATGGAGCAGACACTACCTTTGCAAAATGAGAGATTTTCTTATTTATACTGTAAATTATACTGCTGTCATAAAAACAAAACCTGCTGCTGCTGCTGCTTTTCCTACCAATTCAGTCAAAAAGAATAAAGCTGAATGCTGATACAGCTAAAAACAGTGTTGGCAGGAGCATTAAATTCATTGGTTATTACTACCACAAAGCGATCTGTGCTAAGTTCACAACTAGGGTGAGTAAGGGTAGCAAAAGACATTAGCGCAAAACCCACTTGTATGCAGTCTTCTTCAGCACATTGACTAAAATGTCTGCGAGCGGAGATCAGCAATGTCAATTCTGACCACTACTCTGACAGCAGGTAAGTCAGGGCGATGCATCAAATCAGTGTTCTCTGGGACCATGTCTGAGTATGTTTACTGAGCGCTGCATCGAGGAGTTAATTCCACCCTCGAACAATTCATCAAGTTTCATCTTCGCTTGTCTTTCACTACTTCAGTGAATCACCAGGAAAAGTCCCTCATATAAAATTAGCGAGGGACAGAAACAGGTAAGAGCTCAATTCTGAGTTAAAACAGTGCCAGTTCAAAGCCAAGGAGATGCACAGATTTGCATCAACAGGCAAAGTGCTTGGCTTAAAGTCCTTCAGTAAACATCAACAGGTATAGATGGATGATACAAAAAGTTACACAGAACACTTTGGATCAACAAAATATGCTATAAAATCATTACTCTGAGGCACTTTTATTAAAGTTGCCAGCTAAAAGAGAAAAAAAGAACACCAGGGAGACTGACAGTGAACATTCCCTCTGTTCTGCTTACCAAATTCAACCCCATGTGGCAATTTTACATTAAGTCAGGTGGATCGTCGCTTTGGAAAGTTACCGGGTGTTCGGTAAACACTGAAAAACGATAGAGGACGCATATTTGTTTCTATTTTTGTGCAGCACCTCTAACCAGACGGTCCTCTTCATCACTGTCCCTCAGTCAACAGCTTTTTCCAAGCACTCAGATGACCAAGCAATATTCAGTTTCAGTTCAATTCAGTTTTATGTACAATCCTTCCACAAAAAGGTTCCTGTACACTGCTTCATGTGAGAGCAGGCACAACGTTACATTTACGTTACATCTTACAAAATCTACAAAAATACATGGAACAAATGCAATCAAGATGTAACAACAACTGGCGTTAGACAACTGATTAAGAGCATAACCTTTTTAAAAAGCCTGGAAAGAACACATGGTAGTGGAAAATAAATATCGAACCCCTGATTTGATTTGAAAAAAAAAATTCCTTCAGGAGTCTGCGGCCAACTTGAAGGCCGTCTTTATGGGCCACAGTACCTTCACTACAAGAGTGTCCAAATATTCCAAGCGTAGCTTCGCACGGGCAAAATTGTACTACAGTAGTGCTTGCTGTGGAAAACAGGTTCAATTACAGCAGTCTGCAGAAGTTTTTTTCTTAAAATGGGTCAGCTTTAATTTCAGTGCACTAGGAAAAAAAAAAAAAAAAAAAAGCTTGCTATCAACTTTCTAGTAAGCAGAGTTACGTACTACTTCTTCTGTTTACTTTTGAGAAACTGCCAGTTCTGCGTGCAGGATTAGCTCGGTGCAAACCTGCTTTCATTTCCACTTCCAAAAAAAATAAGAAAGTTTTTTTTTTTTTTTTTTAAAAAAAAAAGAAAAAAAAAGAAAAAGAAACTATGTTTCGTAAACAACAAGAGCTCTGGAAAGGGAACAGCACTACACCAATGTTTTCTTTGCTAGTCTCCTCCCTTAATGCTGTTTACACATTTCTGCATAGCGCCAGTGAAGAGTAAAGAGCAAACAATTTCTTAAACATCTTGTTCACCAGACCACTGAAGGTAAAGTCTCACCTACATCTATGTACTTGTACATCTGTCTGCTGTCAGATGTCCAGGTCATCACAATACATTTATCCTCCGTTAATATCCAGGCTTTGTAATATAGCTGACTGGTTTCCTATCCAGGAAGACAAGCAACTGAGTCTGACAAAGACTTTCAAATCATTCACCCTCAGTGACGTATACAGAAGCATGTACATGTACAAATTAATATTAAATTGTGGAAATGTACATAGAATTTTGAAATCTATGCAGCACGTACAATAAAACAGGTATTCCGTCTGACCCCTGCTTTTGAACAGTTATTGCAGTTATCTATTCAAGTGTGAAATCAGAGTAACACATTAAATATAGCTAAGGAATCATGCTCACAACGGCACCAGAGAGGCCTTCTTTAATAAGCTCCCCAATGTTCACGTGCAGTAGGCCTACATGTGAGAGAGCACTCAGTCATGTTTTCGTCTAGGGCACTCAGTCAACAGCTTATGAAACCCACAAGACCACAAATCCACCCACCCATCTCCATCCCACAGAACAAGATGCTGAGGTAAGCAAGACCATGAAAACACGAGCATCACATTCTCGTACGTCAGCTGTGCAGCTTGTCGCCTTTTACAACAAAATCAGACATTAAGATGGTTAACTGTCAAATGTACCGTTACATAAAAGAACAAGCATTCAGTCATGTAGAGTACATGCTTCGACCACGAGCTGCTACTCACCTTTCACAATTAAGTGGACCCAGCAGAGGAAATTGCACGATTTTTTTTACGCAACTCCGCAATCAACAGGCAGAAAAGGAACAGAGCTGACAACAAATTTATATTACTGTTACACGCCATCCATTCCAAAACAAAAGCTGCCGAAAGAAATCGCTGCCATTTTTTCAATACATAAAGCGTTCTCCTCACATTCCAGCAATTTTTAATGCAGCAATCCTTTGTCACTAATTTTTCTAGATTTGTTAACGTGTAGAAGGTAGAGCACTGTTTAGAGCCGCTGTCTTTCAAACTGAAAGGTTCCAGTAAGCAAATCAACTGTAAAGTCTAACTTTGCAAGTCACCTTGGACAATAGGATGGATAAATAATACTACTACTGCTACTAATAATAATAATAATAATATGAGGATGTTTGGCAGAATTCCACAGCACAGGTGCATCACTGGGCTGTGAGTTCGCATCCGGCTCGGTCTGTGCAGCTTGCATGTTTTGCCATGTTTCCATGGCTTTCCTCCCGCAGCCCAAAGGTATGCGTTTCAGGAGAACTGGTGAGCCTGAACTATCTTTGGTGTGCATATGATGAGTGAGTGCGCGCAATTGCATTATGATGGACTAGCATCCCATCGAGGGTGCAGTAGGCCTCATCACCCCAGATGATTCTGGGATACTAGGTTCCGGAGTACCACCACAACCTGGAAAAGCAATTATTAAAAATGTGGTGAGAGCCAGATTTATTCTGTAATTTCATACAATAAGGAGGACAAAATTTAACTGACTTTTTTCAAAGCAGCACTGGTCAGCAACCAAAGGGGGAGACTGTTCTGGAGAGAGTGGGTGACGTCACTCAACACACAGCTCTCTCGGTTGCTTAGTGTGCAGAGTAATGACTGAACGTGTCAATCAAACGGACACGCAATCCTTCGAGCTGCGCAGAAACCCCAACAACACGTGACTACAGGAACACACCGGAGGCATTTTTTTTTTACGTGGCATCCCTAATGAAAAGGTTCAACAAATGTTCTCAGAGGTACTACAGTTTTGCTTCTGTAGCGCCATTCTTGCTGTGGATTAGGAATGGGCGTGCGTGCGTGTGGGGGGACAGAGAGAGAGAGAGAGAGAGAGAGACTCTGGACACAGCAGGGCTGCTGCACATGCCTGCCAGCGGTGCCAGAGCAGGACAAGGCCCTTGCTGAGGAGGACCAGCTCCAGAGGCCGGCCGGCCGAGAGTCCCCGTGGCGCATCTGCACCCCCTCCAACCCAACCCAACCCCCCCGGCTTCTGTGCCACAACAGTCTGCAAAAGGCGCCGCGGTGCTCTCGTCCACTGCTGTGCTTTGCAGCGCTGGCAGGGAGAGCGGTTCAACTGCGCCTCGTTTTCACCTCCACGCCCCGTGTCCCTCCCCCTGGCTGAAGAACGGTCTCCGGGCTGTGTGTGGCTGCTACGCATCACGGAGTCCCCCTCGAACCCCGGCACACCCTTTCCCTGATTCCCTTACCTTGGTCAGGGAAGGCACCAGAAGCCCCCGCCATTTCGGTGCGTTTTCCTCGCTGAAGAAGTCGTACTGGAGCTGCTGCGCCTGCATGATGATTGATGATGATGATCGCAGCCCCTGTCCGTTCGCTGCCCCGAGGATTTTCTTCGCAATACACAGAGAGAGAGAACGAGGCTCAGCGATCAAGAGCGCTGCCGCGGGGGGGGCATGGGAACGATCGCTTCACAGCAGGGCAGGCAGCGCGTGCAATGGCTGCACGCAGGGCTCCCTCTCGCGCGCTCCTCCTCCGCCCCCGAAACGGGCCACGAGCTGGCTTCTGTGTCGATGCCACGATGTCACTCGAGAACTTGCATTTTGCGAGGATCGAGTCGCGGAGACGACGCGAAATCTTGGAAAGAGCGGGGCACACACCGCGCAGGCTCCTAACTTAGCTCGCGTGAAAAATGGATCCCGGAGGAGCGGAGAGACAGCGAGTTGTTTAGTCTCTGCTCGAGCTAAGCAGCTACTAGCCAGCCAGCCACAATGCTGCTAGCTGACACGCCTGCATCATCATGTGCAGATAATATATTAATAATGTTGTTGGTAAATCCCTCTGGTTTCTTCTCCGGTGATTTGTTCAAATATGCCCTTTTCTTTCAAAAAAAAGTCTCCTCCTTCTCCGTGCATAATAATAATAGCCAGACTGTGACTGTCTCTCCGTTTTGGTTAGGAGGAGGCTCACCTTGTTATTATCCTCCGTGAATTTAACATTTTCAGTCTACCCAAAAAGATGCCTCCAGCTGAGCTGTTAAAAAAAAATGGAGAAATAACCCGAGTCCACAAAAGACTGCCTTAACTGTAAATAACCGCATGTAACCAAAATAATTAATTCGGACGATTGTTGTGGCTCAGCTGCAGTTGTTGCTTGAACACGGGCGGCGCATGCGCACTGCGTGTCCTCGTAATGCGTTGTCCAAACCACTCGTACCCTCCCCCACGCGCACTGAGAGCAAGGGGTAACAGACTTGAGCAATCGATCGCAGAGGAATAATTTCGGTACAAGGAAAAGGGGACAAAAATAGCGCCACCAACGGCGTGGATTCGCATTGTACTTGAACTTTGTACTTGCTAAACGAAAACTCGGAGGCTTGTCTAGATTAATCAATCTGCATCGATTCTTTTAATTGTGAATATTTTACCGTTGTTACGGAAGTTTTACAGTTTACTGAAAATGAAATTGTTGCGAACTCAAACGTTATTCCAGTTTAAATAAATGCATTATAAATTTGAAACACTGGGAAGCCTGGCTGCAAATGCATTGGTGGCCACAACGTTAGATGGCTGACGACAGGATTAGGAGAACTGCATTGTGATACCCCCAGATGTGAAGGCTATTGTGGCTTTTGTGGTGGCTGACACCAATTCCCTCCCTTCAGTGGTCACTTATACTAAGAATGGCACAATGAAATTTCTTCGGTTTGGTTTTTTTTCCCCTACTCAGTTGTCACCTTACATACTGGTTGCAAACTGTGATCTTTTGTGTTCTTTCATCACTTCTGCGTCTCCAGTGCTCAGTTGTTCAGCATTTTGCCTCAGAAAAGAGTGATTATTAAAATGACTTGAAGTATACCCCGCTGGCAAATATGTCTAATAAATTAATAAAATACCACTCTTAAAATGCTTCCTGTTTGCACAAATACAAAAAAATTAGAATGGAATTATACCAGGCAGTACATACACAGAGTGACAGTGGTGTTTTTATGTGGAGAATACATAAATGCGTGGTTAATGGTGTATACTATACACAATTAACCACCTAATTAATTACCACCCAAACATGGTTTACTTTTCGCATATAACCCTAGTACAGTAGTATAGGATTTATGCCATCCTGCTATGCGCAAAAAGTAAAAAAAGCCATAACAAACGATTACGTACACTACGATTATATTCTGCACCACTGACTGGGGGAAAAAAAAGAAAAAAAATCGTTTGGCGTATTATTTTAGGTCGCATTTCCCGTAGTGTCCCTTTTTTTAAAAAAGAAAAAAAAAAAACAGAGTTGCACCGTCACTGTGGGCTGCGGAAAAACAGCAAACCTCATTCGCTACCAAGACGAGTACTTTTTGCAACGAACCACAAGGAAGTCAAAGACCACTTCCTGTTGAGGAGCGCACTGCTACGGGTGCCTTTCTAGGACAATATTGTTGTTTCTGCGGTACACTCACAAACTCGCGTTTCAATAGCCGGACACAGCTCGTATTTTTAATCACACAGGGTAATATGAATAAGTATATTTTACCAGCGTCGATATGTGGGACCTTTGTTGGTGTAAGCGTTTTGTTAAAGTAAGTCCCTGACTTTTCGGCGGAGCGATTTCCTGCTTTATTTATAACTAGTATAAGAACACTGTCACTCACTGCTCAAAAAATCAATCGAGTTCACTTTTTAAAATTAATTTTACACGTGCCCGTCTTTCGCCAGCATATATATATAAAACGTTAAATTGTCAATCAACTGAGCAAGTTTTCGCCATTTGTTACTTATCAGAAGTCAGCACAGGATTAAGTCTTCAATCATGACATGTCATGATGGGACAGTGAGTGTGATGATGATGTTGTCAGTTCGACTCACTGCGAGTAACTTGTTGTTTTTTTTGTTTTAATTTATGGCTCCATGTGATCATCATCGTTATTTTCCTTTCACTTCTGCTCAGGGATTATCTCACAGGAGGCACGTGTCCCAGTAAAGCTAAGATTGGAGGGAAGACCGTGGTCATTACAGGCGCAAACACGGGCATAGGCAAAGAGACTGCCCGGGAACTGGCCCTCAGAGGTAAAAACATGGTGCGGCGCGTTTATAACAGAAACATCCTGAACAGAACACTGGGGGGAATATATAGTGCGTGTTTAGTAGAAAACTGCTGAAATCGAGTACTGTACAAGTTGTTAGGGACAGCTGCTGGTAGTGTAGTGGTTAGAGCTACTGCTGCTGTTGGATCCAAAGGTTGCAGGTTTGATCCCCATCTGGATGAAGTACCCTTGAGTAAGGTACTTACCCTCAATTACTCCAGTAACATCACCCAGCTGTATAAGTGGGTAAATAACTGTAAATGGCTTAATGTTGTAAGTCGCTTCTGAGAAAAGCAGCAGCTGGTGCTCAATACAAGACTTGCTGTCCATCACGGGGTAGCCAGACAAGCATTTATTTATTATTGAGCAGACGCTTTTCTCCAAAGCGACTTCCAATGAACTCCATGTAGTGTTATCAGCCCACAAACCTTGCTAACCACTTGCTAGATACAGTGCTTACAATGGGTCACTCATCCGTACATCAGTGGAACTCACACAGTATGGGGGAACCTGAACAGCATGTCTTTGGAGTGTGAGAGGAAACCGGAGCACCCGGAGGAAACCCACACAGACACGGGGAGAACATGCAAACTCCGCACAGGCTGAGCGGGGATCGAACCCACGTCCTCTCGCACCACCCAGGCGCCACACGCTGGAAAATTTAGTCACTTGAAAGGCTTACATTTAGATTGTGTGAGGAAACCAGAGCACCCAAAGGAAACCCACACAAGCACAGAGGCTGAATGGGGATGAAACCTACACCAGATTACACAGTCCATCCGCTGCAAGCCACTTGCGCTACTCGCCGTGCCAGCGTGCTACTTTCGAATACAGTTTCAGACAGCGTTTGAGCTACCATTGCTCTGTAACTTTGGTAAAGATGTTTATATTCTGGGTTTCCAGTGCAGTTTTTCAGACTGCTGTATGATCTAACATTTGCTTCATCTGTGCGGTGTTCGCAATTAAAAGGGGGCCGGATTATTATGGGCTGCCGAGACATGGAGAAGTGTGAGGCTGCTGCCAAGGAGATCAGAAGAGAGAGCCTGAACCATCACGTGTACGCGCGCCACGTTGACCTGGCCTCCGTGAAGTCCGTCCGGGAGTTCGCCAACAGAATAAAGGAGGGTGAGGGAATAGTACCATTTCTAATGGAGTACGGTGTATAAAAAGGCACGAAATCTTGGAAAGGTCATTAATGTTAGATGGCTCGTATGAATTTATGAAGGAAAGAACATAAAAACTTTATTACGCCTACATGCACAATGCATCCATCCACTGCCATGTTGTATGTCGGTACACTCTGTCTTAGAAGTGGAGGAATGGATCGGAGGTGCTTAGCAGCATCTCGTGTACCTAACTCAAACTTTGTCAGGTTTAACTCAAACTCGCCCTCAAGCTAACTTACGTCTTTATGGTTTGCTTTCTGTACAATTTATCCATCATCACACAGTCAATGAGGAGAAAGGTTAACTTCTGTCTTGTTATGACGGTGTGCTGCTTCTAAGGATCATCATGGTACTGTACCCTGACTAACGTGATGGGTTTTAGAGGAGGATCGGGTGGACATTCTGATAAACAACGCAGCAGTCATGAGATGCCCAGACTGGAAAACAGAAGATGGATTTGACATGCAGTTTGGTGTGAACCATTTAGGTAAGTCTGTTTTAAAAAAAAAAAAAAAAAAAAAAACCAGCTTCACCTCAGTGAAGAGTCAGTTATGAATCACTGTCTCTTATGGCAGTTATGTATACTATTCGTATTATTTTATGTGTACACTCAGTCCTCGTGTTATCAGTGCTCATGTTACACATTTTTGAAGACTGAAGGATTTCCATATCATTTTTAAACTGCATTTTCTTCCCTTATCCATTTTCTAAAATTTCTGTCTGTTGCAGAGTGAAAGTGATTTGTGTTTTGAAATGTAGCTCTTAGTTGGCAATAAAATCTCTTCCAGACTCACTTTGCCCATGATCTCTTAAGTTCACGTTAGGTATGTGTGTTCATGATCATGCTCGGATCAGTCCTTTACAGAGCCGCTCCTGCAATATAACGTAAATGTTTATATGTATCTCAAGAGAAAAAAAAAATTCCTAGGAAGGTTATTAGGAATCGGCGATATTCCGGTACAATTTTACGCAGCTACTTGGGTGATGGACGTCGGTGCAGATGGTGAAGGAAGCACTAACTGTACTTAGGAGTCACACATCTGCAGCTATGTCTCTTTCTCCTCCTGTAATGAACACATCGTATTTTCTATGAGATGTTCGTCACCTTGGAGAAAAGCGTCTGCTGAATGAATACATGTAAATGTAAATCGTAAAGGAAACCCTTATGAAAAAATGATCGAATGAAAAGAATTTCCAGTTTTCATAACATTATCCATTTCCCATTTAAACTGATGTTAATTGATGCTCTTTTTGTGAGAATTCTCTTTATGAGCATTTCAAATTACACTCGCTGTGGGAAACCTGTTTACGGAACAGTAGCTGTTAAAGCTCCTCCAGTCGTGCATGTTGTGACCCGTAAGTGATGTAATCAGTCATAATAGTTGAACTGTCTTTCGTCGAAATGTGTGACATATTTAGTGCTAGGGACCGATAACGTGTGTGTAGCCTAAAATCTGCCAGCTCATGTTGCAGCAAAAGTAATAATAGTATTTTTATGTCCTTTGTTTTTCCTTCTCCAGGTCACTTCTTGCTGACAAACCTCCTGCTGGACAAACTGAAGAGCTCTGCACCGAGTCGTATTATCAACCTGTCCTCACTAGCTCATGCCATGGGAGAGATAGATTTAGATGATCTGAACTGGGAGAGGAAGAAGTTTGACACCAAGCAAGCATACTGCCAAAGCAAGCTGGCCAATGTACTGTTCACGCGAGAACTGGCCAGGAGACTACAAGGCAAGTTGTGGAATTTTTCTTTTTTTCAATTTATTTATATATGTTACTGCTGTAACTGTCTTTTTTTTTTTTTTTAAATTTATTCAAGTCTTCTTCTGTGGCTGGAAACGTGCCGTGTATTGCAGGTACTTCAGTTACGGTAAATGCCCTTCATCCAGGGGTGGTGGCCACAGACCTGGGACGACACACTGGCATGCACCAGTCCCAGTTCTCCAGCACAATCCTCGGTGAGCCTGCCGCAGAGAAAGAAATCTCAGCATATCACGTGACAGTACGGCAACTATTCTAACTATGTTGAGAGCCCGTAAAAATGTAATGTGAATTGCTTCCAGCTGGATAGGTAAAACTGTTAGCCTCCTTTGAAAAATCCCTCTTCCGAAGAATAAAATAATAATAAAGTCATGTGCCAAGAAGGTTGCTATAGTAACTTAGCCCTCATTTTCAGTGTGGGGTGCTGGGAGGTCACTGACAACATTGAGTTCCTCTGTTGTGGTACCTTCTTGTGTGTATCTGGTTGTGCCTGAAGGGAAGAATTTTAAAGAAACTCAAACGTGCGTCCGAGAGCCTCGACACACATTCATGGTTCTGTCCGTTTCCATTCTTTCAAAGGGCCGTTGTTTTACCTACTGGTGAAAACGCCGAAGCAGGGAGCGCAAGCCAGCGTCTACCTGGCTGTGGCAGAGGAATTAGGAGGAGTTACGGGTCGGTACTTTGACGTACTCAAGGAGAAAGAACCGGCCCCGCGAGCCCTGGATGACAAAGTTGCCCAGAGGTTGTGGGAGGCTAGTGCCAGACTGGTGGGTCTGGACCAGGATGGGCTGGTGTCGTCCACCACGTCAACAACACAACCTGCAGTTACAACTGTTTGAGCAAACATAAATTCTCAACTGTGGATCAAGACTCAGAGGTGCCTGCAATAAAATGAAACTGTACAAGCCTTCTACTCTGCTCTGCACATGTTAACAATGGCAGGTTTTGTGTTTCAGATGCATTGCTTTTTTTTTTAACACTTGAATTTAAGTGAAGCACAAACATATCACAAATACCAACTAAATTAATAAAAATCATATATTATTAATAATATAAATGTAATTAAAAGGAGCTGGTGGCTGTAACGGGGGGGGTGCAGCGGGTTTGGCCGGTGCCTGCTGTGTGGCGGGTCTGGGGTTCGAGTCCCGCTTGGGGTGCCTTGCACCCTGTGTTGCCGGGTTAGGCTCCAGTTTGCCGCGACCCTGCTTGGGACAAGTGGTTTCAGACAGCGTGTGTGTTTAGACTCTACAAAAAATGTTCAAAATGAAATATTGTAACAAATATTTTTAATTTTTGCCTGAGTTGTATTCATTTTTGTATTGCTTTTATTATCGCTTAGTTCACACCTGCTTGTTTACAAATTGTAACCATTATTACCCACCTTAGGTAAATGAGAATAGAACCTTATAGCGGAAATAACAGGAGAGCCTTTTTGCATATGATAAAAATGAAAACCCAGTGAGATATGTCTCAGACCATTTAATGTTATAATCATAAACAATGTAATATGTGTCTATATACCAGTATATGTCTAAAATGTATACGTAACTGTGTACTGGTGGGTGTGTGTATATACTCTGTGTATATATATATATATATATATATATACACACACACACACACAGAGTTTTATACAAAATTTTGGGCACTCCTGACCAAATGACATATTTAGTGAAGTTTGTAAGTAAAAAGTAGTAAACAACTGCTGCAGAAAACAGCGTTTAAAAAAAAAAAAAAAATCAACCTATTTGTCATTCTTAATGCACTGTTACTTTATATTTAATGAATTTTAAAACATAGGAACAAAAAAAATAGTAATTGTGGTATGTGCAAAAGTTTGGACACCCATCCACTTGTCCAGCGATAGACTTTTTTTGCAAGGTCTCTGACCCTAATAACCTAATCAGGGTTTAATAGCCATTAAGAGTTGTCAGCTATTGACAACTGCAGAGCTTAATAAATTCCCAGACACTCCAAACTTCGGGCTGTCACTCAACAGCCATGGGCTCCTCCAAGCAACTGAGTGAGGATCTGAACATGGAGCTAACTGGTGCCTAGGAGGGGAAGACTATAAAAACATTGCAAAACACTTCCAGCTCGCAATTTCCACTGTGATGTCATCAAGACATTGCAGTTAAGAACTGTGGAAGTTAAGGCAAGAAGTGGAAGACCAAGAAAACTTTGAGAGGACTGCTCATATGCTGGTCAGAAAGGCAAAGGGTAAAGGACCTGCGGGAAGGTTTGGCTGACACTGGAGTGATGGTTCACTGGTCCATGTGCAGCATTGTTGGTGCAAAGAAAATCTGCACGGGAGAGTCATCAGGAGGAAGCCTTAGCTGCGACCTCATCACATCTGGTTGACAACAGGTTTTGGAATGGCCTTCACAGTTCCCTGACTTAAATGTCATTGGAAGTCTGTGGGTAGATCTTCAACATGCTGTGCATGTAAAACAGCCCAAGAATATTTCTGAATTAGAAGTGATCTGCAAGGAAGAGTGGGCAAAAATCCCTACAACAAGAATCGAAAGACTCTAAGCTAGATACAAAGGGCATTTACAAGTTGTGATATTTGCCAAAGGGGTTGTTACTAAATACTAACTTACTAGGGCATCCAGACTTTTGCACATGCTATAATTACTTCTTTTTTGTTACTATGTTTTAAAAAGTTCATGAAGTAAGTAACTGCATTAACAATTGCAATATGTTCAACATGCAGTTTCCTGCAGCAGTTCCAGTTTTCATTTAGAAAATTCACAAAATGCATCATTTGGTGAGAGGCGCACAAACTTTTGTATAAAACCGTGTGTAGGGTAAATACCATTTGGAATATAAATGTAAGTGGTAAATACCATTTTTAAGTTTTACCACCAGTATGTACCACAGCAAAAAAAGTACTTTATAAAACCCCTGTCCTAGTTACACTCATGGTAGCAACATGCCAAGCATAGGAGACCTTACTCTTTGTGCCAAGGGTTTCCAACTCCTTCTTGAAAAAGCCAGAGAATAGCGGAAAGGACGCTTCAATTTTGAATGACTACAGTAAGTGTGAACCTGTCTCTCCAGGATATATTCTTGTCTCTCACCAGAGAAGAGACTTAAAGCAACACACCGAAACACACACCTCCAGAATTCAGGGGCATCCATTCCTTTACTGGTGGTGTCATGGGACAGTGAGCCAGAAAACACATTTTTCTTCTTGTCTACTGAACTTCATGCACACTTACCACCTTCCTTTCAGCCCACCAATACAAAATAGTCCCTCTTTTTGTACCACTAGAGGGTGTGGGAATCTAAAGGGGGCAAATTTTGCTACTAAGGTCTGTACTGGGTCATCATGTTGCTGTTGAATGGAAGGAAAACAGGAGTCGCCGTAATAAGCACACAACATCCACATCTACATGAGAGAGTGGTCAGTTATTCTTCTAATAAACTGAAGAAAAGAGGACATCTATTTTTTTTTTTTTTAAAAGGAATCATAGGTTGGCCTGAAATCAATGTTAATCTTTGAACAAAAACTAAATATTTTACTTTTCTATGAGACTGCAACAAAAAAAAAAGGACAATTCCTTTGAATTTTTAATTCAGGTTATTTGAAAAGAAGAAACATACAATTCCATAATCACATGATTCATTCACAAAAGAGTAAAAGAGCATGGAATGCCATCTCACTGTCAGATTTTTTGTTAGATTGAGAGGATGACAGTCAAAGAGCAAGGTGCAGCCAGTGGGAGACCTAACGACACTGATAGTTCAAAGGACAAACACGCAGTCCCACAAATTACAGCAAGTACAACCACATATATTAACATGCACCAAAAGGAATAAAAGAAAACAAACACTGCATATAGAGTTGATGCTTAGAGAGCACATCTCCACTTAGTGATATGATTTTTTTTTAAACTTCAAAGTAGTTAAAGTTACTTTAATAGAACAAGAACCTTGCAATTTAAGTTTTGACCACACATGAAAAATATTAAGAAAATTTTACTATTTTCCTGTTAGGCTGTCTGGTGTCTTTCCAGAGAGAAAAAACTGAACTTCATGCATACATATTATTCCTGTCTCATTTAAATCTTGGACGATGCAGATTAGCAGATGCTTTCCAAATGAAAAATTTGGAAGTTTGGGCAGGATCTCCTAGTGAAGAAATATGTGGTGCCAGGAAACAGCATCTTGGAGTTTCCACAATTTAAGTGCTCTGTCTGGCAGGTGGCTGGCTCTTGCCATCCTGTTATGTTCACAGATAAAACACATCTGGACAAACACTACAGCATTAGGGCAGTTCCACACGAAACATAATGAGGAATGATTTAACTACAGAACAGCGCCCCTGGGTTGGACCAAACTGATGTCTCTGGTAGTAACGCCCAGGAGGAGCAACAGGAGTCCACGAAGGAGAGACTACATCACCACAGAATAAGCATGCAGTTCTCCTCGAGAATGCCAGTGGCCATAGAAATCAACACCAAGGCCACTCAAATCAACCTGCAGGGCAAACACAGCAAGAACTTTCACTGGCCCAGTGAATCTGCCACATTACTGTCAACTTTGTGAAGTAACACTGGGAGCGGAGGGCTTGTACTGAGTCAGCTGTACCAGGTACCAGGTGTTGGGGTCAACAGCACCAGAGGTCACTCCAAGGTCACGGCCGCTGTTGCTGCAGGCACTCTGCGGAAGAAGAAGCTGGAGCCTCGGAACAGCTGCCCCTGTGAAGTTGAATGGAAATTTTGTACACATTTACAATATAGGTGCACATGTGCAGACACAAACACATACTGTAGCCATAGTCTTGCAAAGTCAGGTGGGAAAAATGGGAATACACAGAAAAACTGGTAATACTGGAGAACACAGAATACTCAGAATACTGGTGTATAGACCTAGAACAAGTTAAGAACACAACTGGGAATGGAAGTCTTTTCCCAATTCAAATAGTTCATAAGTCCAACCACTACATCGGAATAAAATCTCTTAAGAATACAGCTTAAACCATTTATTTATTCATAGGCTGGGTTCCGGATTTAAAAAAATTCATAAAATATAATGAATTATAATTTTGCAGTAACATTTGTATTTGTGCCTGTTTTCATCAATAGCTCAAATAATGCAGGATGTCAGTGTTTCTCTGTACTGGAATATCATTAACAGGACTTTTATCTTCAAGAAACATTAAAGTCTACTATAAAATTACTGGGGGTGCGGTGGCGCAGTGGGTTGGACCACAGTCCTGCTCTCCGGTGGGTCTGGGGTTCAAGTCCCGCTTGGGGTGCCTTGCGACGGACTGGCGTGCCGTCCTGGGTGTGTCCCCTCCCCCTCCGGCCTTACGCCCTGTGTTACCCGGTAGGCTCCGGTTCCCTGCGACCCCCTCTGGGACGAGCGGTTCTGAAAGTGTGTGTGTGTGTGTATAAAATTACTTAAACACTAAAAATACATGATCTCCATAACCTATTTATTTTGTTCTGATTTATACATGCAAGACAGTGCAATGCTCCTCAGGAAACACAAATGTAGTGGAGGATTGTATGGGAAAAACAAATTAAAAAGTGTTTGACCTTAAATACTGACTATGTGACTTAGTTGTAACTAAGGACAAAGGAAAGTGGCAAAGAACACTGGACCGATTCATCACATCAGCACGTGCAATGTTTGTCAGCACCCGGTCATTTTCACTTTGTTGTCAAAAAGGCGCAACAATAGACATGTACCTCCATGTGCCGAAGTTTTCTATAAAAGTCTCAGATACAACTATAATAAATGAAATACACTGCACGACTGATTTGAACGTTTGTACTAACTTCTAAGTGCTGTACGCACTGGAAGCTCAGGTAAACTGGTGTGGAATGAAATCGGTCCTGCACAACTCAGCGACGCTACCCCCCCCCCCCCCACAAACAGTGCCGCTGATTTTCTGCTCACAGCATCTTTGCTACCATGTAATGGTGGCAAGCCTAAACAGGCTATTTTCAGTCCATAAGAGAAATTTTAGAAAATAAAATGGTGCAAACAGAATGCAATAAACTGGGAAATGTATTTTCAAAAATTTGTAACTTGAATATTCATAACCTGCACCTGTACCTAGACAGAGACAAGCACACAGGTTCTGCCACTGCAAAGTCATACATACATACATACATAGACAAACACAGCCTAACCTCTCTGCTGAGGTGCCTCCAACAGTGGATCCAGGATTTGAAGACAGGGGAATTTGGTGGCAAACCGGCTGCCAGGCTGCAGAAATACAAGCAAGAAGTGAGTTACTTGGAAGCCGCAATCACCCAAATGACTTGCCCAGCTACTATTTATGGTACTACATGCTACTATGTGCTACTGTTTAACGTCTAACTGACATTTCCTTTCTGTGAGAAAGAAAAGGACTATCTTGTCATGATTTTTGAAGGTACGGTCGACTATACCAGGCAGTCTCCCTTTGCACACCTATATTAAGCTGAAATATTTATTTGTATTGCAGTTACTTAGCAAAGCTTCAAAAACAAATCTCACCGATTTCTGATAATTTAGCCCATTCTATTGAGTTTCTGCTTGACAGCACAGAACTACCTCTGCAATTCGTACTCCATACATTTCTATATTTACTAGATTTACTGTTTTAATTCACACTTTTCACAATTATGTATTCATTTAGAGAACAGAGAATCTTTAATGGAGCAATTCAAGGTAAGTCCCATCCTCAAGGTACTAAAACCAGAAGAATTGAAACCTTTGTCAAAGTAGTAAGGCAGTAAATTTAACCAGTACACCACTTGCTACCCCACAGTGTAATTCAACTAGGATCACTCAGGAGGTCTAGAGCTGCAAAAGAGTTTAGGCGAAACCATAGCCACAAGATAGAAGAAAAGCCAAGACTTGTGAGCAGTCAAGTAGACATGTAGTTTTCAATAACATAGTTTTTACCTTCTTTAAAGTAAGTGTCTGCAACTTAAAGACGGTAGCAGTTTGAAACTTCAAACTAGTTCCTTAAGCACTTAATCCACTAACTACAAAATCTTCCCAAAAAAAGCATCTACTCACCCGCAGTTGTTGACTGCCATCAGGTCTGCTACCAGCATGAAGGGGTAGGTCAGTACACTAACTGCAATCTATATTAAAAAAAATAAAAATACTGATCAACAGAAAGGTTCTAAGTGGCAGTTTTGCATTTTGCCATTTCCATCATGACTTTTCACAAAAAAAAAAAAAAATAATGCACCACCTCTTGTAAACTAAGCAATTCTGTCATACAACACCTGCTAGATATGGGACTAGGGAAGCTACTCATCTCAACACAAAATGATACTAAAAAAGCAGAGTGATGACTAATTGACCTTCAGCACAAGCAGGCTGCAAACAGCAATTATATCACCACTAACTCACCCCCATCATAACCAGGAGGCACACGGTGATGACATCACCGCTAACTCACCCCCATCACAAACTTGGTGTAGCTCCGTACCGCTGGGGCTTGGCTGAACTGTGGGAGAGGAAAAAACTGAGTAGACAAAAGAGAGAGACAGGAGCACAAAGAAGAGGTGCACAAGAGGCCTTTTAAATATGGCATGTTCATTTCTAAGAAGTGTTTCAGAAACAGCTGAAATAATATTTTGGTAATGAAATAATTTCCACCTTAGATGGAATAAAATGGAATTAAGAAGCTTTGATACAGTATTTTGCCAAGTACTTAGGCCCCTGGCTCAGCAATGGTCCCTAGTGGAAACCAAAACATATGGAAGTTAAAGAAAGCAAAAGTGTAAACTGTAAACAAACTAGCACTCAGCGGGCACTAGTCCTGCAGATACTTGCGTTGTCATCCACGGCGTAGGTGTTGATGATGTGTGCCAGCAGATTACAGCACCACAAGAAGATAACCTCGCCCATAATGTGTGGAACCAACCCCCTGGAAACAAACCACAGGCTCCAGGTTAGCTGGGGTGAAGCTTTTTAACACAGTGTTACAGTTTAGTGGCAAAAGAATTATAAGCAGCAAGGAGAAATGTATGAACACAAAAACTGAAAGATTATACATTAATCAAAATAAAAACTTGTGAGGTTCTGGTCAAGGAGCTGTGGATTTGGAATGGGAGAGTAGTCACAGCTGTTATTGTCAAAATGTTTCTATAAAAGAACCCAAAAGAAAACAAAGATGAGGAAAAAAGATTTATTTAGTATTAGATCAGGGTGAGCACTACACTAGGGTTATTAGGTGCATGCAGTGTTGATTTGTTTGCTGACCTCCCAACATCAACAAAGATGCTATCATGAGCGCAGAGACAGCGAGATAGGTAGGGTAGCCCCAGAGAACTACCTTCTCTCTTACTTCTAAATGAGGGTTACTATGTACCAGTATGTCCGAACATAAAATTATCCGATTAAAAGAGAGCGTGGATTCTGTTTCACATCTCTGTACATAACAGAAATCACATGTAAAATTACATTCCATTCTCAAATTGCAAAGAATACCACTCTCGATACTCTGCTTTACTGCTGACCCCAGTATGAAAAAATTATACTCTTCATTTTGATTTTATACTATGCCCCTGCATCAGAAAAGTAGCAAAATATAGAAAAGAGTTTGTAGCAACGTCAAAAAGTCACTGTTTTTTTTCTATAACATTAAATAAGTTTTCTTCCTTTTCTGGCTTTTAAATGTTTTTCTTATGCAAATTTCCTTTTGGTGCTCACAATACTTTTGACACTAAACTAACTCCAAATCCTTTCCTTCAGTAGTACCTATTTTTCAGAATTCTACTGAAGTTATTCTGAATGTAGAATGGAAAGGTATGTAGTAGAAAGAAATGTCTACATAAATATTTAAGAACATAATTTTTTGACATGATACCTTTTGAGAATGCATGACTGGTACTGTAGAACCTCATTTACACAAACAAGCCCCACCCTCAGGACTCAGATAGACTCACGTACACAAAGAAGCCAGAGACACCCTCCTCCTGGAAGATTTTAACTACACAGCTGAACACACCCCTAGGAAGAGTGGGAAGACTCAGTCAGAGGGTCATCTTCATTTCCGCATATTCCAGTTCCAGCAATATCAGGAAGGACTACATACTACACTGGACTGCTTATAATAGAGCGATTTAGCTTGGGTGGTTTGACAAAAAGAGCCTTACCCATATTTTGTCTCCCTCCCCACAAACTGAGCCATGCAGCGAACTGATATGACTGGTGAGAAGAGAAGACAGAGAGAGTTCGGAGATTATTCCTGTATGCTGGACACCAGATGTACTTGTGCAAGAGCTGAGATGTGGATGATTTAAAACCCAGAAACCTCTGGTTACTGCCCTTCACCACTTCAGTCTCACCATGGAATGGATGAGTGGCAATCCGAGACAAGCACTGCACCACCATCTCATGTGAGGTCTGGATGAGGGAGAAGATGATCTCAGACATGATGCTATTCATCATTTACCATGAACATCAACAAGTCAGATTCATTCTCCACTTGTGCTTTCTCACCTCTTTTACCACTTTTCTAAGTGATGTTTTCAGATCGTCACGATTGGACACATGCTCAAAGTCCTCTCTGGGGACCACCTGGAAAGAGGTAAGTGGACAGAGTTGTGAACATCTGTCACCTTGGATACACAGATGCAATCTAATTTCACATGAAGCCATTCCTCCACATTTGTCTCCAGCAAAGAATGAACAAGTAAAAGTGAAGTAAATCTACCTACAAACAAATTCTGTTGACGAAATGCAATTTCAGGTCTAGACTTGCTGCAAGATGTCATCTACATATCTTCCCAAACTTTATATTCTCATTACGAAATCTACCAGCTCTTGGAAATGAAGCTCTCCTTTTATGACACAACTTTCATGAAGTTTGGAGAGTCTGATAGTATCAGGCATCTTACCTGCTTAACCTTGCTGCGTACTACTGTGGAGATGCTGCTGCATACAAGCCGAGGAGGCAGGCCACGGAAAAGACCCCGCTTCCCATCTACTCTCACAATGTGTCGTGCTGTAGGAAAGAAAACTCAGTGGTGATATCAGCAGCACGTCGCACAGAGCTTCATCATCTGGCCCGTCTCCCTGACTGTCCTTCTGACTGTCTCTCACTTATTGGTCGCATGCTCTCTGGCAGTCAAACATGTGAGAGTAGCAACTAACTCAAGTCTTTTCAAGCCTTCTCCCAACACATCACAGCCACTACCTGCTCTTGCAGACATGTCTTTGGCATCCATTAAATCCAGCAATACCGCACAACACACTACACTGCTTGTGGTCCAGACTATGGGGATATTCTGTCTGGGTTACTGCTCCTCCCTCCTGCCTGGTCTCCAGTCTCTGCCATCAAACATCTCCAGCTGACCCAGAATTCAACTGCACAATTTGCGTTTGACCTACCAGAGCCTTCTCATGCATTTCCCCTACTCACCTCTCCATTAGCTTCCTGCAGCTGCCTGTATCAAGTTCAGTGCTCTGGTTATGATCTACAAGATGGTCAAAGGCCCAGAGCAATACGCTGGGAAATGTGACTCTAGGCCCTTGTCATTCCACTCTTATTGACTATATACTGACATTGGAATCTCAAAAACTGTATATTGGTGTAGAAACTTTCTGCACATCTTGTGGCCTCATCACCTGTAAGGTGAAGGGTGGGGATTGGGGACAGTGCTAGCCAAGTGGAGGCGTGAGAGCCTTAGACCAAGATGGACTAGACTATGGCAGTGGAAACTGGTTCTGGGAGTATGGAATGGACCCTGAGTTGGTGTGGAAGGTGGGAAAGTAACAGCTAGATATCATTTGTCTATGCACATCATGGACTTTGCAAACAAACTTCTTGATCAGGGTGATCTCTCTCTCCTGCTGTGGAATTCTTCCTGATGAGTGGCCCTGAGCAACAGTTGAAATGGTCATAAGCCAACAGGAAGGCTTCACCAAAAGTAGTTGCTGAAAAGAAAGGGACCATGGAGAAATACGGCTGGGCAACCTCAAGAGTTATTCTGGCAAACTATTTGCTGCCTTAGGATTTAATATGCTGGTCAGGATGCTCTGCACAAAGGACAGGAAATGCTGACAACTCCTGAGGAGATTCTAGAGTGGTGGAAGGAACACTTTGAGGAGCTCCCCAACTCAGTAGACATGCCCTCCTACCCACAAGCAGTGTTTGCCATCTCAGGTGGATTTAAAACTGAGTTATGAACAGACTTCCCAGGGCAAGATTCAACCACCGTTCAGCCTATGTGGCATATGTATGTTCTCCCTATTTGATTTTATTATCTGCTTTAGATGGATTGGTGATTCTGCAGTAAATTTACACACACCCAGCAATGGAATGGTCCTGTCTGGGCTGTACCCTGCTCACTCTACCAACCTATGGTTACTGGGTAGTCTCCAGACCCCTACAACTCTATTTCAGAATAAGTAGTTATTGTGAGTGAGTGAGTGAGTGAGTGAGTGAGTGAGTGAGTGTGAAAATTATCAGTAGTGGTGTGAGGAAAATATTGTTTTAGTTTTGGAGGCACAGTAGTATAGCAGGTAGCACCTGGGCTGTTCAGACGTCACCATGAATCCAGAACAAGAGTTTGCATGTTCTTCCTGTTTGCATGGGTTTTCCTCCCACAGCCCAAAGACATGTATTTCAGGTGAACAGCTGATTCATAATTGTCTGTAGTGTGTGAATGTGTGTATGTTATCCTCTCCAAGGTATAACATGACCAGCCTAGCACCCTGTGTTTCTGGGACAGGCTCTGGACCACTGCAGCCCTGACTTGGACAAGAAGTTCGTAATTTGAGTGAGCAAGTGAGTCTGCTAAAAAAACCTAGGAAACATGGCATCAGTACTTCTGCAAAAAAAAAAAAAAAAACACTGGTGTATATATTAGGAAATGGGTACATAATTTGTTCCAATATGCATGAGACTAAGTGTAGCAGCTTCTATCTATTTATTGGACAAATCTTTTTTTTAATTTATCTAAAATATTCTACTCTAATGGCTTAATTTTCCCCATGTGTTGACTGGGCTGAAGCTCACAGTGAAAACTTATTTCTATGCTTCAAAACAGGATTCTTTCTTTTTTCACACTGGATGAAAACACATGAACTATTGGCTAAGGAAACTCAGTGCCTCACCATAGGAGAAGAATCCAGGGAGGTACAGAACTTTCCTCCCGAACATGGTGGTCCCTAGTGTGGGTGCAAGAGGCTCATGTCCAACCTGTGGGACAGAGAGAAGAGGGTGTTTCTGAGACATGCACCAAATAGGAATCAAGACTGATATATAACAGCAGATACACCACATTTTAAAACAATCAGTATTGATCTTGTCGAAGCAGGTTTCTCAAAAGGGGATTTATACCATCAATCAGCTCCGCTAGAAGGAGTGAACATAGTGACACTAGATGCAAACACACCTGTAATTTCCAACACTAAGCAGACAATGGCCTGGCAAACAACTGAGTGTGCCCCAGCAAGCCCATGCTTGCCCTTCACCGATCAATAAAAGGCAAACAGGAAAAACAAGCATGTTCGCTACGATTCAACGACAGAGCTCTTTAGTAAACCGAAGACTGTTAGCCCACTGTGAGATGGGCAGTGTTTGTGTTATGTTTCTTAGTCGTACAGAGAAGGAGTTGGACACCAAAGAGTAAGGGTTTCACAACGTGTTGGAGATATCACAGTAGTTAGAGCGGCTACCTTTGGACACAAAAGTTTCAGGTTTGAATCTTACCCCACTTGTAGTACCCTTGAGCAAGGTATTTACTCTAAGTTACTTCAGTAAGAATTACACCCCTGTATAAATGGGTAAATAATTGTAAATAGATTAACACCATCAGTTGCTTTGGAGAAAAGTGTCTGTCAACTAAATAAATAAATGTAAATGTGTCATCCTGCACTTCAGTGTGTGCAAACACATCCATGTGAATTAAAGTCAAATTGAAATTGCTGTCCTCTTCCAATCTCCCAAGCTGGTTTATCAGCTCCAGTAGAATTTAACTTCGCTACCCTGTCAGTATAGCCATTGTCAACAGTGACAGTGTAAAAGGAATCATATGGCAACATATAATTTAGTGTCCAACAAACACCACCAGTGGTTCACACAGAATAAAGGAATATGCAGAGAGAGAGCATTGCTGGTATCACTTGCTACTATTGTCAGTGAGCTAAGGAAACTGCAGATTATAATAAAAATATTCTGTAAAACTTAAAACACATTCACCGGTTCATATCTACCCATATTATTTCCTCCAGCAGAGAATTAATATAATTTCAGCAAAAATGCGGAACACAACCGGGTGGAATAAAAACGGTCCAAACTGCAGTTATGTCATTCATGCGGTAGGATGCTGCATCAGAGACCACCTGCGATGGAGTCAATAAATTCCAAGATTGGCCACCATGTGGTGCTCTTGTGTTGCATTCACCAATTGCTTGCATTAAAGCAGCACTGTGCAGCAATCTTAGACATACCAACTGTACTGTACCACCTGAATATAGTACTCACATATATACAAAGAGTAAAAACCTTCTGTTGGAATGTGCACTATTGAAAATGCAAAATAATTCAAATGTTTAAACTTTACATCATAACTTGAGAAATTCACAGCAAATTAAATATCATTTGCAATTCTGTTACATCAGCTTCCCTGCCTTGATGACCAATAAGATATAAGATAAACTTGCATTATTACATGACCGCCCTATCAGAGCTACATCATTTAGTGCAAAAGCAGAGGCAGCATGCCTAACCTGAAACTCACACGATGATATTCCAAGTGACACCAAGTCATCATACTGTATCTAGCGTGCAGCAAGATGTTTTACATTATGCACAATTGTTTTGTTATTACAAAACTGTATGCGCAATGAGTTAAAATCCTTTGAAATATCACTAGTGGTCTTCTGCCATAGTCTACACAAAATAAACTATTAACGTATGTGACTTCAGAAAAGGCACAAGGCAACTTGAATGTCCACATTAATCCAAACGCATGTCCAGGTGTCACTGTAGATGTGCAGACATTAATGTACTGTATACTTTATGAATATTGTTTATTCTTGTGTAGAGGCTGGTGTGTGGACAGCTAGTAGCACAGTGATTAGAGGTACTGCCTTTGGTTCCAAAGGTCGCAGGTTCAATTTCCACCTCTGCCTGTAGTACCAATGAGCAAAGTACTTACCTTGAATTGCTCCAGTCAAATTACCCAGCTGTATAAATGGGTAAATAACTGAGTACTATAACATTGTAAGTCACTTTGCTGAAAAGAGTCAGCTAAATGAATACATGCAACTGTATTCCGATCCATGAGCTGGGTTCAGAAAGCATACCTAAAACATTATTATTTTTGTTTATTTTTTTCCTTAGCTGACACCATTGTTCAAAACTATTTTACAATGTTAGATAAGGACAAAGCAAAAGCAAACGCACAGACCAATCACATACATAGCAGTAACGGATATTATACATTAGTTATAAATTACATCCTTTATATTATATTTTATTTTACATACCTTCAAACTATATTCACTAGTTTTCTTGGAATTTAATTCACAAGTGTGTGCATGATGCCAGTTTCTTTCAGGGCTTTATGAACTCGGGTCTCAAGAGAGAAAGTCAAAGTGCGATGGATGGCACGAGAAGACCGTGAGCGCGTGCGCCTGTGGCGGATCCGGCTGCACGCGCCGCATGAACTGAAGGCGGGGTCGCCGCTCGCGCCCCTTTCCTCCTTACGGACGGATCAAAGGCCGGGCAGGAAGAACATACATACTGCACGTGTGTCCCGCGCACGGACACTGCACTGGCACGAGCCACAGTGCAAACGAACATGACGGAAGCCGCGTGATTCCAAAGTTCAGGAAGCCGCAGTGGAGGGAGCCGCGGGCTTCTCGCGGCTTTCAGTTGTACGTTTGCAGGTTTGACCCCCCCCCAGTTAAAAAGACCCGTTGTACAAAATGGGTGGGCATGTCATTCTGAAGTTATGTTGCCTGGACACAAGGGTCACCTAAATCAAGTGTTAAAAAAAAAAGAAAAAAAATCATGCGTCACAGGTCCGGTGTACATGAGTGTATTTTAATGAATGTGGCACCTCGGATGCGCGCTGCGGTGCCCACTAGTACTCGCCACAACGACCTGCTGAAACGCAGAGGTTATTATTATTATTAGGCATATATAGTATCTGCACGGTAAAAAAAAAAAAAAAAACTGAGGTAAACAACAGTGACAGTCGGCGCAGAGGAATTCAGGGCGACACGCACGGACTGGGCTGCCTTCGCTTCGTTCGCCGTACCTGGATGAGCAGTTTCACGTAGAGCAGGGGGTGTGTGATGGTCGTCACCCCGGCCCCCAGCAGCAACATGGCGGTGTCCACGTCCACCGAGGTGGCGCCTGCGGCCGGAACCCCATTCCGCTCCAGAAGGGACCCCCTCTGGACTCCACCCTCATCGCTCATGTCTTCCTTCGGGCACAGCGTCCGCTCCGCCCGGGCCTCACCAGAGAAGAGGAACCAGGGTCGAGGGAGCTGCTGTTATAGTGTTACGTCACACGTCAACGTCCAAAACACGGACCAAAACAAGTGATGACGTAGTACTGAGGCGGGGTTTGGGTCATAATTCGCTACGCTGCACACCATACGCTCTTAAAAAAGATGAACGAAAGGTGGCGCTATGGTCACGTTTTTAATGCTAAAGATTGCCGCTAAGCCGGCTGAGCACGCTTCCATGGTTTCAGACGCACCAAGTTTATGTTTCTCTTCATCTTACCCAACATGTTATTTTAAAAGAGCAAAAAGTAACACCTGGCTTAGTATATAAACCTGCCATAAGTTGCAACCACCTAATAATAATTAATACTACATAGCAAATTGGTCTTTTGTTTTTTGTGTTTGTTTGAGTGAATTTTACTCATTTTATTGACAGGGTAGATTTACTAAACTGGAAAGATTTATATATAGATGTATTTTCTTTCCATAAGCTAAATGTGTGCAGTGGCTGTTAAAGCTGCTAGTGGTTCTGGACATGAAAAAACTTGAATCAAAGTCCCTTGAAACGTTTCTTGTTCCCGATACCTTTACTTTTACTCAGACGAGTTTCCTTGGCAGGTCTATTTTTAACAAGACACAAGTAGTGGCTTTGATTGCTACACCCACGTGTGTGTGTGTGTGTGTGTGTGTTGCTCTGCTCTGCTCTTCTTTCTTTCTCTTCTCTCTTTCACTTCTCTTTCTCCTAATGCACAAATTGTATTTTCTAGACTCCGAGATCAGACGTGTACGTCGCTCTGGAGAAAAGCTAAATGAATAAATGTGCTCTGTGTATGGGTAAATACTTGTTAGCTTACTGTAGTATGTCTTGTCATTGTAAGTCGCCTTGGAAAAAAATCGTAACGCACTACTAATCCATAATACACGTAATACAAAAACTGAACAACGGGCAATTTGCCCGTTTCTACCCTCATCCATCGGAAGCTCCCTATTCAAAAGCCAACTCGTTTACACTGCAGTCCTAGTAACTCGCCAAGATGACGAAGAACATTAATTTCCGAGAGACCTTCTAGTTTTGTACGGCCATAGCTTTGGCCACTGTGTTTTTCCACATTTCACGATACAGGAGAGGGGGACGGAACTCGCCCCTCCCCCTTCACGCCCACACGTCCTTGGCGCGCTGCTTCGGGAAGACGGGCGCGAGCGCACTGCGCGCGGATGTTTACGTCGTCTGTGCTTGAGGCGACGTGAAAAAACGTTTGACTTTATACTGTGGTTTCGTGTTCAGGCGGCTTTCTCTGTTCCGAAATTAAGAAATCCCGGGTGCTAATTTATACCTGCGCGACATCCGAGAAGATAAACGAAGCGCTGCTGCTGCTGGTTGCGTGTTCCGACTGCAACGGGGCGCTGTGCTCAGTGACTCAGTGTTAACGGATCATAGGTGAATTTGCCCAGATCACTTCGGGGGGGAGGATGGCATTAATTAACGAATCCACTTTAATACAAACCTGGGAAACGGGAAAAGATCACGACGTGAAACATTTTTACTGTTATTTCACAGTCCAAATAGAAAAATAAATGCCAGGGGACACACACAAAAGCTTAAAATAGTCTAAGCTCAGTACAGCAGTTACGAAGGTTTTAGTCACTAGAAGTCGTCATTATGAAATAGGTTTTGCTATAAAATGCACTATAAGCCGGAGCATTACATTTTTTTCGTACGATGGATGAGCAGTGCAGTGAAAGAGCACTCCTTCCTTTTCCTTTCTGTTTACATATGTTATAGAAACCAAGCCATACATATTTGAGCAGCAAACCGCAAATCTTGGCACAACCGACGGGTGAAGAATGCGCACACACGTCTTTCCAGAGCGTTTGCGAATCGGAACACGTTTAAAACAGGACGTGAAATCCTGCGAAGCTGCCCGACGAAGGAAGGCCCTTAGTGTTACATCACGATCACCTGATCAGTTAACGCGCACCGTTCCGACACAGCGACAGCGGGGCTTCGATTCCGCGGCGCATCCACGCCGACGGCCCAGGTTCCGTTATAACTTATTGTGTTTCCTAATAAGATGATGTGGCCCCACTGCGACCGACAGCGTTAAAGTTAAAGGGGCGCCGCTTTCGACCTCGGACCCGTGCTCTTGCACGATGCCGCGGGGGTCCCGGGCACGGGTGACGCCGTCGTCGGTCTCGCGCATCGGCAGCCGCGATCTGCTCGAGCCCGTTGCCCGGAAGGGGCTGGCGCTCCTGCCTTCTGCTCGCTGCTGATCGGCGGGGCTGCGAGTCCCGAGGCGCTCTCGGCTCTTTAGCCCGCTCCATCGCGTCGCCCGCCGTCTCGCGAAAAGGAGGTAAAATGGGCAACGCTTCTGCTCTTTTTCTTCTTTTTATTGTCTCTTAAAAGCTCGGGCGTTTTATTTACAGCAGCTACAGTGCCTGCGGGGGTGTGGTCCTCTCGGCTTGGCGTCCAGCGTTGCTGCGCTTTGAGTCGTGATGCGGTAACAATGTTTCCGTCCAGTCTCTTTGTAGAAACGCTGACTCAGATATTATATATTGATATTATTATTATTATTATTATTATTATTATTATTATTATTATTACTAGTAGTAGCAGCAGCAGCAGCAGTATTTCATTATTTGTAATGTGTCTTGGTAATACATTTCTGTGCGCTTCGTACGTGCTGTCCGCTAAATAATCTGATAATCATGCTGAAGATTGACAGACTAGGTTTTTTTTTTTTTTTTTTTTAAAAAAATAACAACAACAACAAACTGGAGAAGAGGCATACCTTGGCCTGGCTTGTAGTCTGTAGGTATCTACATGTGGAAAAGTCTTTTTTTCAGGGGCAGTGAGTGGTTATTTAACAGTATTTAGCTGACACATTTGCCCAAGGTGACTGACAGTGCTGCATACACCGCACTCAAAGCAGGGCACTGGGATAACATAGGACTGTGTCCGATCCTGTGATGTGCACACGCGATTTCTGCTGCTGCCTGCACAAATAAAGTAGATCGCAGTGTTTCAGGAGTCACTTTGATTTGACACATGGCACAGTGTGGTGTGCGACTGCCTGTGTGACCACCGACACACAGCTTCATTTGTTTCTTTGCTTTCTTCTTCTCAGAAGATACTGAGTGTGGTCAAAAGCCAAATGGCAAATGTCACTGTGAGAAGCCTACCTTTCAAAAATACCTCCTGATACCAGAGTTCCAAACCCCAGTAAAGTGGAGAGGGAATCATGTACAGCAACATCTTAACTTTACTCTCTGCTGTTCAAAACCTACTTGTTGCCTCCCAGTATGTTCTGGTGCTTTGGTCTGGAAACAGATTTTTCTCTTTGATCAAATTCAAATAAGTAATTGAAAACAGCAAACACAGCACAGTTCCAAAAAATACCCGCTCTTATTCATCACTACAATCCCGTTACTGTCATTTTTTACAATTAGGGAGGAAATTACTGTCTCGGTGCACGACAGATTGCTCATCTGTGATGAGAATCATCTTTAAAATTTTTCAAGTGAGATTACAGTACAAACGCACAGGAAACCAAATCATTAGAAGCTAAAACCAGAAACAACTGGTATAAAATATTCTAACAGGAAAATAACCTTTAAACCATAAGACTATTAGCAGTGATTACAGTAGAAATTATTATGTGCCCGGTAAATCCTCAGTAAAGTACTCTGAGCCTTATATCTGGTTCTGGTTTAACACAAATACCACTCTGCCCTTAAACTGTAATCACACCGTTTGAAAACGCATGCAGTCGTATTAGAACGCAAACAAAACGTGCTGTTCAAACTAGCATTAAGCCCACAATGAATTTAAAACATAAAAATCAAGTCAGTTAATTTCTTCAGATAATAGTTGCTTTCCTCCACAGCTACTAGGTGGGACTCTTCACCATGGGCATGAAACAGAGTATGAGGTTTGAACACAGAGGCACTGTCACACAGGGTTGTCTGTGACCAACAGTACAGGTCTTCTTATACTGAACATGAATGTCTGGTGTTGGAAGCACAGAGTACTGGTGACGGAGACCCGTTACCATGACTGGTTACTATGGTGACGTTTGTTTTAGTACCACCTACTTTACTGTCTCTCACCCTTTCTCTCTCTCCAGTGTGACCTTTCTATGAAACAACAGTTTTCTGAAATCTTGCAAATGTGCATGATTGAAACAAGGTTACTGGAGAGAGTCTTGGGCAGTGACCGCTGCTTCCGATGTCCCTACTCCTTTTAGTTACGTGGGAAAAAAATGTTTACTCATAACCTCAGTAATAACTTAACCCAATAGGGTAAATAGGTTTCTCTTTATTTCATTAACTTTTTATTCTTTGACAGTTGATCATTATTTTGTGTTCTTTAAATATACAGTGTATATAGTATGTATCTGTGTATATATATATGTGTGTGCGTGTGTTCTGTTATATTGTTGTTCTGAATTAGTTTGTGTGTACATTTTTTGCATCACATTTTTTTTATTTTAATCCTGCTTGTTTGCCTCATAACAAACTTCTTCTAACATCTTGAAATTCTTTGTATGTGTTATGCTATACTTCTGCTCTCTAATAATGCACATTTCTCCAGGATGTTCCAGTAACTAAAGGTCAAGAGGGCAAATTCCTGAGGGTAGGCTTCAGGGCTGTAAAAGGGGGTGCAGGATATGTGTGCTTAAGTAAGACAAAGCTCCCAGCAACATGAGGGTATAGACTGTTGTGACTGAGGTGCGTTGGGACTTGGTGATTCAGAGCAGAAAGGTAACATCTGGAAAGTAGTACTATGCAATAGATATTTCTTGAATCCACGTTTCCAGATTTCCTCCTCGTGCCTCCAAAAGGTTTCCCCAACTATGGAATCCGACAGTAGTGTGTGTACAATTTGATCCCCTACTTGCAGGTGTTCCAAGAACTGAGGGAGGCCCAGCAGTGGATCCCAAGTGTTCAGGGAAAGGGAAGGCAGCTGGGTCTCGTAATGACCAGCCACAGCTTCCCCACAGCCCGGGGGCACTGGGACAAGGGGAGAAGTGTGGACCAAGGGAACAGGGCCTGGTTCTTGGGGAGGCTGACCCACCTGCCATATCCGCCCCTATCCAGTGCTCAGTTGAAGCGATTGGATGAGCACCGTTACAGTAGTGCTGGATGTTCCCTGCTGGAGCCAGTCATGCAGTGCTACTGGGAATGGCTGGTGGGCCACGTGCCCACCTGGATTGCTCCCAACCTCATCACCATCGTGGGCCTGCTCACAAACATCGCTACAACACTGGTGCTCGTCTGCTATTGTCCCACAGCCACTGAGGAGGCAGGTAGCCCGATAGCGCCAAACACATCCATTCAAAGGGTCATTGTATTACTTTACATGGTGTGGGTTTTCTCCTAACTATTTCTAGTTCTCATTCAAGTGAGCTCAAGCAGGTGTGCAGCTGGGGACAGCTGGTAGTGTAGTGGATAGAGCTACTGCCTTTGGATCCAATGGAGGTTCAATCCCCACCTCTGGCTGTAATACCCTTGAGCAAGGTACTTGCCTTAAATTGCTCCAGTAAAATTACCCAACTGTATGAATGGGTAAATAATTGGAATCTTGTAATAACTCTAACCTTAACATTGTAAGTCACTTTGGAGAAAAATGTCAGCAAAATGAATTAATGTCTGTACATGTAATGTAATATATGTCCGTTGCTACAGGTATGATCAGGGCTTCAGTAGTGTTTGCTGAGCTCCACTTTAGTCAATGTGAAATTTTGGTTTATCAAGAAGAGTGGCAGGAAAGTGCAGTCAGTCCAGGTTGAAAACTAGCTACTAAACATTGTTTGTACAGTATGCGCTCATTTGAGCGGAACATAGTATTTCACAGTCATAGGTTGCCTAGTGCTAAGAACTTAAGAACTTAAATGACCCAGATTCGAATTCCACCTCCTAGTGTACCACTCTTGAGCAAGATACTTACCCTGAATTGTTGGAGAAAAAATGACCCTGCTGTATAAATGGAGAAATTGTTCTAAGCATCCTGACACTTGTCAGTCTCTTTGGAGAAAAGCATCAGCAAAATAAATAAATGTCAATAATGCTGAAGTAGCTATAGGGGCTCCGCAGTGAATCTTTGAATGGGACCTATGATATGTTGGGTAAAACAGACAGCCAGAGGGAGGCTATGAAAGTTGTCACGGAGGCTGTAGAAAGGGCATGTAGATGGCTCTGGGTTGGGAGAGGTGAGCAGCGGGTTCAAGATAGCAGTACCTGGATGCTGGCCACAGCCAGATCAACCCTGGTTGGGTTGCAAGGGCAAGGTGTCTGATGTTGAAAGACCCAAATCACCCACTGACCTCAGGGTTTGCACACTCTCTCTCTCTCACACACATACATATCTGCTTATAGGAGAGCCTATAGCTGTGAGTTTTTTGTGCTTTTTAGGCACCACAGTGGACATACTTATTGTGTGCAGGAGGCCTCTTCATCTACCAGTCATTGGATGCTATCGATGGGAAGCAAGCGAGACGCACTGGGAGTAGCTCACCGTTGGGTGAACTCTTCGACCATGGCTGCGACTCTCTTTCTACAGGTAGCGCCGCTTCCTGCCAGTCACCGCTTGACAGATGCCACAGGACTATTTGAGCAAATAAAATCGTGACCACAGCAATTTCCTGGAAAGCAGTAGTGCCCCTGTGCAAAAAATACTCTCCTAAGAAATATTAAATGCAAGATTTCCATATTTCAAACATCAAGTCATTGGCCCTCAGGTTGTTTTTTTTTTTTTTTTGTCTTGAAATGGTGGAAGTCCCCAGATTAACAAAAGAAAAAAATTGTTCTGCACTGTCTTTTTGTCCTTCACTTTTGTCCTCCTCTCAAACAGTGTTTGTGGTGCTGGGCACCTGCATCGCTCTACAGTTAGGCACCCATCCAGACTGGATGTTCTTCTGCTGCTTTGCTGGAATATTCCTCTTCTACTGTGCCCATTGGCAGACCTATGTGTCTGGTGTCCTGCGCTTTGGCCTGTGAGTAGCCTAGGGGTGACATGATGGGCTGTTAGGAATTAATAGAATGTTAGAATTACAAACTCATTGTAGAAACTTTTCTCCTACCATTAGAAGTTGCTGGAAAAAAGCAGTTGTTTGTCATCCTCTTGCTCTGTTTCACCACAGCATTGACGTGACCGAAGTGCAGGTGCTCATTATCGTCATGCATCTGCTGGCCGCCATAGGAGGACAAGCTTTCTGGCAGGCTCCTGTAATTCCCCATTTAATTTAGTCTTTTTTCCTTTTTTCAAAAAATTTGCATTTACCTTTTCTTTCCGAAACCTAGGAATCGACATTGTTTATATTTGTACCAAACATTTTCCCTGATGCCTAATATCAATTATGATTGCAAATCTAAGCAACTTGTTATTTAAAAATGCATAGTAAAATAATGCTGGTTTGCAGAACACCTGAAATGCTGAAATGGCTGATATGGGCACCATGCTTGTGTATATATACATATATACAGTATGTATATATATTTTTTGCTTTTCATATTTTTTATTTAGTTGTGTAATGTCCTTGCATCAAGTGACTATGTACACTTAAAGTACATTTAAACATTCATATTATGGATAATTGAGCAAAGGAACTTCATTTTGCAGATGGCTGGTGATTTTATCCTTCAGCAATCTCTTATATACAGTTTTTTTTTAAAAAAAAACCTTTATACCACCTCTGACAGTCCATTTACTTATCTGTCTGTAACATTATTTTATTCAAGGCAAAAAATGGCACTGTGGATTAATTCTGTTCATTGATTCCTTTCTTACTCCAGATCCCCATTGTAAACATCCAAATGAAAATAGTGCCTGCTCTCTGCACTCTGGTTGGCGCTGTTCTGACCTGTGCCAGCTATTTTCGGGTTATATTCACAGGGGGTGTTGGAAAAAACGGATCTACAATTGCAGTAAGTGCCATAGAAAGGATGCAGTGTTGGTTAGACTGGGGAGGATCCTGGAGCCAACCAGGGGCTTTAGGCATCTAATATTTTTAAGGGAGCAATGATACAGTTATGCCTTACATTGTTAAAAACTGATTTAAAAATGAACATATTTCTCTGGAAATATGATGTTGAACTCTTACACAGTTAAATTTGCAAGTGTTTCATTGTACTGGCTTTTTTCTCCTGCCATAGTACAAAACACATCGACATGATTGACCATTAACACTGCATGTATTCGCAATTAGGGTCCACACAAAAGCATTTTCAGGGCCACTGATGTTAGAAGCCATTTGATTTACATGTTATGCATTTAATTTTTTCTGAATTTTTTTATTACTTAAAATGATGTGTTATTATGCAGTGTATTTTTCTGCAGGGTGTGCGTCACTATGGAGAAAAGCATCTGCTGAATGAATAGTTGTAAATGTAAAATTAGATGCACCAGACAGTATTACAGAGCAAAAGTATCGGGAGAACTTTTGCCAGTTATTTTTAAATATGTACTTCTGTCACAAACACACTGCAGAGATCTTGGATATACTTCCTATGTCTTGAGTGGTACAGTTTAATTTTGCTGTCATTTTAATTTTGTTGGAATCAAGTTGTTTTTCAGTGTTTAACTCAAAGTCAGATTTTATTTGAGTGTATGTATCTGTTGCAGGGAACAAGTGTCCTATCTCCAATTTTGCACATCGGTTCTGTCATCGTGCTGGCTGTGATGATCCATAAGAAGTCAGCCGTGCAGCTGTTTGAGAGGCACCCATGTGTCTATATCCTGGCCTTTGGCTTTGTCTCTGCCAAGATCACCAACAAGCTAGTGGTGTGTTTGAGATAGTGCTCACTGGGCTCCATATACTCTAAGCCAGGTTTTGCTTCATAAAGTGAGTGCACTGGGTCCTCAACTCACAAACATAATTGGGGATAGAAGTAGGTTCATAACTCAGTTTAACTCCAACCACCTTAACAATATACACTTAATATTATAGACATCCCTCGATTTATTTGCAAGCTAGATTTTCTTTAAAAAAAAAAAAAGGTACAATGTTATAATGAATAAAAAATTAATTGTAAGACTTTTATTTACTTAGCTTCCATCAGATGGCAGGAAACATCATGGATGAGACTATCGCAAGACTTGTGTTTTTGTTCTTGGTTGAATTTTGCATCACCACCAATTTTTGAAAATAGAAAAATTAGGAAAATAAGCATAAACAAATGGAAATATGTTTATCTTTGAAAAAGAATAATTTGAACGTTCATAACATGAGGACTCAGTGTACATAAAGCCAAAGATCCTTATTGTTCTGACCTTTTTTGAATGTCATTCTATCTTTTGGTACTATGAATATTACTCTATTACATGCCAATTTCATAATCAAATCCTCAGAAAGGAGGTAATCGAGAGCTAACAGTACTTAGTAATCAGTGGAAGGGACAAGCTGATAATTACTTATAATTCTGTTAAGGCATATTTTGTATATTAAAGGCCATAAAATGCATTTTACAGCTTTAGAGATAGCTGTAAATGTCCTCCATCATGAGCGGTATGGTCCGGAGTATGCTTATTATGTGATTTCTGGCTTACCTCTTACATCGGCAGGTTGCCCACATGACTAAGAGCGAGATGCACCTGCATGACATGGCCCTGTTGGGCCCGGGCCTTCTCTTCCTGGACCAGTACTTCAACAGCTTCATCGATGAACACCTGGTGCTCTGGGTGGCATTGGTAGGTCAGGGCTGGTCAGGGCTGGTCTCTTGCAGGAGGCCTCACATCACCTGAAGATGTGTGCAGTAACAGTATCCATATAGCTACCAGCAACTGTTAATACAGTTCATTGACACATGACTGGATTTTGGGTGACCAAATATTGGAATGACTGCACAGGCCACTGGGTCATAATATTTTTTTAATATATCTTATCTGATATGTTTTTGAGAAAAAAAAAATCAGAGAAAATGGAAAGTAAAACTAATTTTATAGAGCAGTATTTATTATTCAGTTACTATAAAAATATCTGTTTTTGTAATAGGCTGTTTTGTTTAAATAAAAGAGTAGCAGGTAGTTTAGTGGCTTGAGGTGCTGCTTTTGGACTCACAGATCACATGTTTCAACCCCAAGTCCTGCTGTAGTACCTTGATAAAGGGTACATACCTTGAACTGATACAGGAAAAATTACCCAGCTACATAAATGGGTAAATAATTGTAAATACCTTAACAATGCAAGTTTTTATGGAGAAAAGCATCAGCTAAATTAATAAATCTAGATTGTTAGATTTAACAAGATCACATGTCCATGTCAAAATGATTTTTTAAAAAATAGTATGATAAATTGGAATGACTGGACCCCCCCTCCCCCCACACACACACCTTATTAGTCTGGTCATGCAAAAATGAAGTGTGTAGCCTTTTTTTATGGAAATGCTGCTTGTGTAGCAAACTGCTGCCATTGGTGAAAAGTGTTAACCATATTGTTAAGCATAACAGACAGAAGTCATTAAGAATTAGCTAAGCCTTGCTCTATCACCGTAAGTACTGTATGTGGTTTACACTCAATATCGAAACTTCGAAAACAAAAAAGTCGGGTTTATGAATGTTAGTCCTCCTACTTCAAATAATTGTACCCTGTTATTTCTTAATTGTAGTATATACAGAATTTAAAAAAGCGTTTTCATTCAACGTGGTCTTTCACTGATTAAAATGAAAAAATGTTGTCTCTCTTGTCCTCTGCCAGGTCTTCTCGGGATTTGAAATGGCGCGCTACTGTATCAGCGTCTGTGATCAAATCGCCTCCCACCTGAACATTTCTGTATTCAGGATCCAGCCTCGAACCCAGCTGCTCCAGCAGCACGCCACCGGTGCTCAGTCGTGACAGCACTGCGTGACCCATGTGGGTGTGCCCGCGCGGTTTTCTGCCGAATGGTAACGTGTTGTTATTTGGGAACTGAAGGCTATTCATAGATTACATCTGAAGAATTTGGAGACATGGGGTCTAAATGAGCACAGGTTATTTCAAGCAGTGCTGTGTGGGCTTGGTCAGTTACTATTATCTTTCCTGTTATCATAGAGAGAAGCTCCTGTAAAAAAAAAAACTGCAATTTCACTGAATATTTTGTTTTATACTTTTTTAAATTTAATCATTCAAGAATTATTGTATCCTGCCTGTAGGGACTCTAGTTCTATTAACTGCAGATGTAATAAACCTGTCTACCTAGATGCATTGTTTAGGGATGAACTGGGTTATTTCTTTTGGAAATTCAGGGGATTATGAATCCACTTTTTCATGAGGAGTAATTTTGCCTGTTTTTTTTTTTAAATTTAAATCACACTATAAAATATCACTTACTTCCATTCTAACTGTCTACACTAAATATAATTTCTAGCTGTAATGTACTGTTCGGTGCAGACACATCTGGTTTCTTCCAGCTCCTGACAAGTGCCACTGAAGAGGTTATTACTCTCGGAAGTTCAGATATATATATCTTGATCACAAAACTGGAAAACTGCAACCTTGCATTGTTTTCATGCCTCCCATATAGAATGTCTAAAGTAAAACATCAAAAGACACATGATAGAATAACTGTGTATTAATGAAGACGGCTTAATAAAGTGTTTTGATATTTTTTTTTTTGTTTACATGAATACAAAACTGAAATTTTAGTGCCAAGTCAAAAGCCCAAATATGAGCAGCATAGTTGTGTTCTAAGTACATATTTTTCTATATTTATTTTTATTAGGCATTTAAAGTGGGGATAGACCCAAAAATATAATGAACAAATAAATCAATATGAGATTAAATAATTACTTATGTGTATGTATTCCAAAAATGCACAGATATATTTATTGAATAATTTATTATATAATGTGAATTCACTGACTTGTTTTAGTGGTGTTTTCTGTTGTTTGTCAGTCTGTTTCACCTAAAATCTTGGTTAAAATTGGCATACAATCTTTAATCGAAGATAACCCAGCAACACTGAGTAGGTGGAACATCAGAAGTCCACTTAATTAAAATCAGTTTCCTCAATACCCGGAAATATATGCTTACCCAGTTCATACAAAGGGGCTACTACTCCTTGTAACACGTAGTTAGCATTTTAAAAGGTTATGGAACACTAAGAAACACTATTAATTTTACTAGTGATCTATGAGAGGATATACAATCTGTAGAGTATATTAAAAAGAATTTCAATAATTCTACTGCATACTAAAATAATGATAAAACAAGGCCCTTGTTTACCATAAGGCAAGGATTCTTATAGTGAGAATAATTTCATAGAACCAAATTCTTATCAGCCTTCTCAATTTCACATCTTTTGTTTTGAAGTTTCTCTGTGAACTACACCAGCCTCTTATGTAATGAATTTGCAAAGATACAAACATTTTTTTAGATTAATTTTTTTTTGTTTTAACGATGACATTTTCTTCACCTTTCTATTTTCTAAAATCTCTGTTGTGGAGTGCAAGTGAGCTGTGTTTCTGCACCTAGCCATTAGCTGGCTGCAAAATGCACTGAAAACTGTATAGGAGTGTGGGACCGCCTTCATTCAACTTCCTTCCACAGTATTTACAGCTCATGTCTGGTGTTTGTAAGTAACTGTGATCAATAACAAGATAATGAACACTGCACATGTCTATGGGTTGAATCTCAAAAAATTAAGCAAGCATTTTTGCAGACAACTTTTGTTTTCAGTCTTTGAGTTTTAATTTGAATGCTGTTTGAAGTTAATAATGTTAATCAATTAAATAACAGAATTACAATAGCTTTAGCCAAGATTTTTAGAGCACGGAACAACAAATGTTTGTAGTATTTACCTTTTGTTTGTGCAGATAATGAAGAAAGTTGAAAGTGCCCAGAAGCTAACAGACATTGGACATGTTTATGGGGTGAATCAGTCAAGTGTCAGCATTGATTAAGAGTTTTTTTTGGTGATGATGGATTTATTTTGGTAACTTTAATATTTGATGTTAAAATAATGAAGTGTCTTATTGGGAACTTTTTATTTATTATGGATTTATCTGGGGCTTTTACAAAACCTAACCAGCAAATAAAATCAAAGGACATCTGTATTGCTATGCTTTTATTGATTGTGAATTTGTGGTAAAAGTGAATTTGGGTTTGTGAACAAATCAAGTTATGAACAATATTCTGGGACTTCTGGTCCCAATTTCTTCCAAGTGATTTGTATGTTTTGAGTCACTTTGACCTCGTAGGACTACCTTTCAACAATGGATTAGAGAGTAGTCCCTTAAAGAGGGGCACAAGTGAACTGCCATTTTCCAAGAATTGGAAGAGGAGAAGTGGGACCATCTTCAAAGTTCTCAGTGAGCAGTGGAACTTCATCCAAAGCTTGCTGACATTTGGAGACCGATTTCAAGAACAAATCTGCTTTTAAACAAAATGGAAAATCTTAGCATTCCAGAGGCAGTAAACACTTTTGTAATAGAAGTTACCTAGCAATTGTTACTTTTGGAATCTGTTTCTACACTTCTAGCCCACAGGAATATTTTGAAAGATTTACTATTTCACTTCAGGCTGTGTTTTTCTTGACTCTGACCACCTCTGCAATTCTCTGCTTCATGCTGTAGAGTACCACCACAGACCCTCTGGTCACTGTGTGGATGGCTGAGTCTCTCATGTTTAAAGGTGGTAAATTGCTGTTGAAAGATTTTTTTTTTTTTGGTTGTAGAATAAATGCTCAAGCAAGCACATTTTCACAGTTCAAAACACTTTTGCTGCATTTTCATTATTTGTCTTAGCAAGTCAAATCCTAGCAAGAATTCTTTTTTGCAAATGATAAACCATTTCTTACGAATAAAGACTAATGTTACTGGCAAAAGATGTAGTATCAAGATTTCTTATTGTGTATTTTAACAAACTGCTTTTGTATAGGCACATATTTATGCAATTAAGTGTTTTGAAATCAGTTTTAAGTTTTAATGTGTATGAGCAGACCTGTTGAATGTGTTAACGGTATTTGTGTAGCACTTTCTAAGCAGTCAGTATTTATTAGCTTTAAGCAAAACTTTAAAAAAAAAAAAAAAAACCCAGCTTCCCCTACTATAATGGGTTTAGTAATAAGCCTATAAGTATGGTATGACCTAAGACTTCAAAAGGGATAGCATATCTTAAAACTAGGCTTAAATGTTTATCACTGGTATTTCGTTATACACTAAAGTTTTTGTATAAATTTTTAGGAACAGGTTACTCTCTAGCTGTCGGAACTGGCCTTAAGTCTGAAACATATTGCTTTTACTTTTTTTGTGAAATTGAAGCAATTTTTTGTGTTTAGCTATGAATGCTTCCACCGATATGGCTGACGCCCACAAGGTTTTTCTTGCATTTTATTTTAACCTTTATCTTTAAACAAATGGTTTAGTAACACAAATATTGCTACTTGTTGCCATAATTACACTTAAACATCCCAAAATTTGTCAACAATTTTTCTTTAAATTATACTAGAAATCACATTACAGAAAAAAGTATTTGTATATTTTAGTCACTGAATTTTAATGATTTAATTTAGATATTCTCTTATGTTACTTTGAGTTAGTTATCCATTTATACAGTTGGGTAATTTTTACTGGAGCAATTCCAGATAATTGCTCAAGTGTACCACAGCACGAATTGGGATTCGAACCTGGGTCCTTTGACTGCAATGCAGTCAAACCTCTCTCGGAACCTCAATACTACCTGCCCCATATAATCTAAATTACAATGTGAAAGCAGGTTTTAGCTTTTTAACTGACAAACATTATAGTGTAGCTTTTTAGCTATTGCTTAACTGTGCAAATTGCTTACTCCACAGTAATGCAGTATATTATTGTTTCCATTCATGTTTAAACTGATCTGAGTTCAGCAGATCTTGAGCATTGAAAACATACACTTGGATAATTGGAATTTTTCCCCCAGAAAGCATAGTTCTCATAAATTAGTTAATTATTAAAGGGATATAGTACAATTTATGAATTGACTATTAAGTGGTCAGCTGTAAGGAAATGCAGACAAGGAGGGTGACCTGTAACTGCTGAAAACTCATAACCTATATGTTGCTGCTCATGTTAAGTGCCGTTGAGTCAACGTCAACTCTTGGTGGCTACAGAGTGTCTCCAGAAAGTTCTGCCCTCTACTTGTCTTTAGTGTTTGAAAGAACTGTGTCCATTATCACTGAGAGTGAGTCCATCTGATTGATTGCTGGTCATCATTACGGTGTTATTCTTTTTCCAGCTTTCGCTGGATTACAGCCTTTCTGAGGGGATCTCATCTTCATGTCATCTCCAAAGTATGACGTCGTCTGTCTCCTGGCTGTCCATGGTGAAATTAAACACCAGAAATACATCTGCAGAACAGTTCAAAGGCCTTCATAGCCTTAAATAATGGATTTTAAAAAAAATTATTCTAATTTGCCTTGCTAAATAAAATAGCTCTTCTCCAAAGTCAACTGAATGTTCTCAATGAACTATGAGGAACACCGATTTTCCAGAGAGCGGACTCTACTATGAGAAGCCTGCAGCACAGAGGACACATATTCTGAAGGTTGTGCGTTGACTTCCTCTTGCACAACATGTAATTAACGCAGCGCGGTGCCCCAAACGGTAGCGCAAAGGAGTCTGGGAAACGTTTCCGGAAGTGACAGTCGCGGCTCCGAACTACTTCCGCTTCGCGAGCTTGAAGCTCCAAGCGCGGCTGTTGAGTTCCGTGTTGATTTGAGTCTCTCGGCTCAGCTGCGCTTCGGCATAGCGGCGGAGTCCCTGAACACTAGTATTTCGGTACCCGTTTCCTACCATGAAATAACAATACAATAGTGCTCGTCGCCAAGGTAAACAGGCTGCCTGCTTTCTCGATTTGTTTTACTTCATAATCATATTCATTGCCTTTCGGTTCCCGGATTAATTTCCTGAGCAGCAGCAGGTATGAGGTAAACGACCCGTAAAAATTGTGTACTTCGTGACCGAGGAGGAGGCTTTTTCGTTCACACAGCGGTGTGACCGTTATGTGCACCTCTGGAAGTTTACACACACACACGCACACTTTGCGATATGGCAGGGCAGTCAATCAGTCTGTGCTAGTTCAGACTGTGTGTGTGTGATTTTGACTGAATGTGATTGTGAGCGATTGTGTGTGTGTGTGTGTGAGAGAGAGACTGAAAGTGAGCGAGTGTATCATGTGGCGTCCAGGATGTCGCCTCAACGCGCAGACCCTACGTAGACCCATGATTTGTGAGAGAAAATTCACTTGTACTTTTTTTCTGTCTTGATTGTTATGACATGATCTGTGGCACCAGTCAGTGTTGGTACAGTTGTTTATTACCATTTTACCATACAGAGGTGTAAAGTTGGGGTAAAGTACAGCTCAGTGTGAACAAGTTCATTGGAGAGCTGAGAAACCCACAGGCTGTTGTTGAAGCAGTTTGTTTGATATTGGGGTTGTCATAGTGGATGTGTTCCAGTAGCCCTCTGCTAAGTGACATGTAAATGGGAAAAGTGATTTAAAAAGTAGTGTGTTGTGACGGACTAACGAATAAAGGCTTCAGGAGCTTGGGATGGAAATGGGTTTGAAAGAGATGAGTTCTGAGATCCTTCTTCAATGATGGATGGGGGGGGGGATTCAGCACATCCGAGGGACTTTGTTCCACCGTGCTGGGGCCGAGACTGGGAACTGATGCCTTTTAGATATTGGGCCCCACGTGAGGGGGATAAGCAGGTTGCCAGAGGTGGAGGAGCACAGTGCTCTTGCTGAGGTGTAAGGAATGATCACTTTGGAGGGCGTTGTGATGAAAGTCCTCTGTCTTGTGAATGATTTTGTTTTTTGTATTCTACAAATTTCTTCTCTTGTTAAAGTAATCGAACATGTACCCTTACATTGGTTTTTGAAAGTATTTCTGTCTCTTTTGGGAGACAGTACCACACAGGTGGAGGAAACAAATCACTTTGAATGGAGTTTTACACAATAAACTTTAGCCTGTATTTAGCCGGAATCCTGGAAACGCAGAAAAGCTGGTCCTCTGGCTCACTTGATACCGAGTCACTTGTTTTATTTCAGGAAGTACTCATGGTTGTTTGAAAAAGGGAAATGAAAGTGTGTGTTTGAGACACGGAAGGGTAGAGAGCAGCCAGGCAAACCCAAACGCTAACAGAACGTACCAGATTCCTTTCCCTGTTAAAGGAAGAAAGCAAGAGCTGCTGCTGCCTTTGAACCCAAAGGTTACAGGTTTGAATCCCACCTCCAGCTGTAGTACCTTTGAGCAAGGTACTTACCCTAAAACTGATCCAGTAAAATGACCCAGCTGTATAAATGGGTAAATAACTAACTGTAAGCAGATAAACATTGTAAGTTGTTTTGGAGAAAAGCATCAGCTAAAGGAATAAATGTAAAATATACAGACGTCAGCTGTTTCTCGTTTCTGTCGGTACAATTGTTTTTGGAATAGTGATTTTCATAACCACCTTATCTCAAAGCAGTTAAAGTAATCCCCAAACCAGGAAAAGTAACCTGTGAGCCTGAAAAAATGCTTCAAAATAATAATTTTCCTGACTGTCAGATGTCTCTGTTCATCTCCAGGTCCTTCTAACCTACACAGTGTTTGAAGCTGTAAGCAGCTCTGCTGTCGGACATGTGGTGGTTTCAGCAGGGCCTCTGTGTGCTGCCTGTGGTGCTGGTGTCATGGACCTCAGCTACATTCATCTTTGCATACATTGCAGCTGTGGTGCAGAAGCACGTGGACCCGTTGCTGCCATACATCAGGTATGGAGTCACTGCTGAGCATGCAGAGTAAAGGAGGACTTAACACAGAAGGCAGATTCAAAGGCAGCACATGATACTGTACCTTTGTGATATTAAATCTCCTTTATCCCACATTCTCAGCTGGTAAGTGCACTGCATGTGGACAGAGTGGAGGGCCTTACTCTAAAGGGTCTCTTCATGTTGTCTGTAGTGACACGGGGACGGTCGCTCCGGAGCGCTGCGTGTTTGGACTCATGCTGGATGTGTCATCTTTTTTAGGTATTGTCCCCTCTCCATGTGAACTGTCCTGTCTGGATGTGCATTAAAAACACTTGTTAATTGCACCTTCTGAATTTAAGGTGCTGTAACAAACTGAAAACAAAATTGTAAAGCCAATGTGAAATGCGGTGGTGGACAGTGGGGATGATAATTATATCCTCCAGCGACCGGATTTCAGGAATACTGACACTGAACAGAAAGAACCACACAACACATCAGTATAAGGAAAGTTGCTGACTACAACATAAATCACATTCACAAGGACAACAGTGCAAACACCACAATTAACTAAGAAACCAGCTACCCACCCTAAGCTTAGAACAGGAAACTGCTGAAAACAGAATAATTTACACAATACAACTTCAATGAACACAAGGTGCAACGCACCAAGGGAAAGCAACGGAATATGAGAATACTGCTTTCCCTTTGCCGCTACAGTATCAGTGTAACAAAGGGGGAAACTAAGAATTTCTCAAAGTTAATTTTCCAAAAGTTAGTTAACTTGGTACTTTATGTATTCTCTCAATCAATGAGAAGGTATTTGTTGTTAGTTCTATGGTCATTCATTGTGCTACAATAATACCCAAGTAGACTGACTTATCAAATCAGTAAAATAATGAAGAATAAGGGTGGAAAGTTACAAAGTACAGGAATGATTGGATAAACTGGGTAAGATGATATGAAATGTAGTTTCAAAATGCATTTTTCTATGCTTCGCACATCCCACGTTGTCCGCCTCCATGAAGTGCACAGAGCATCAGTTCGTTCTTGGCAAATAGTCTGTCTTTGTGTGGTTTTTGGCACAAACAATGGATTTATACAGTAAGACACAGCTTTTTTATTTCCTTTGTTTATTCCTCTCAGGTATCTTTAAAAGTTATCCAAACAGTACATTAAGGTGCCCACAACAAAAAGATGACAAGCTTAATAAACTAAAGTCACACAGGTCAAAATGAAGTGTTCTCCAATATTTCTTATTGATTTTGCAGGCATTGCCACTATTTATGTACGATATAAGCAGGTGCAGGGGCTGGTGGACCAGGAAGAGTCCCGTCTGCATCGGCTCAACCAGGCTGGCCTGGTTCTGGGCTGGATTAGTTCCTTTGGGATGTGCGTTGTAGCCAATTTCCAGGCAAGTTTGCACCTTTCTTTGTAGAGAGCAAGTCTGCAGAATTACAGTGTGATCACATGCTCCACATGCAGATAATTCTGCTTTTCTCAGTGGAACCGTGGCCTGTGCACATGACTGTGGGTGGAGATTTCTTCTCTTTCATAATGATTTTTTGCTCTCCAGTTCACTGTCTGTCCCCCGTGTCTCCGTTGGCTACAGAAAACCACCTTGTTCTTCATGCACCTGGTGGGGGCGATACTGACCTTTGGCATTGGGGCCCTGTACATCCTGGTGCAGACAGTGCTGTCATACTACATGCAGCCTCTTATCCATGGGAAGAACATTTTTTTTGTGCGGTTGGCGGTGGGAGTCTGGACCTTCATCAGCATCATCAGCAGTATCCATCAAAGTGCAGGACAGCAGAGCAGTGTGTGCTGGAATGAGAATAGAAGGAAGAGGGGAAGTGGCTGGTGGTCGAGGGGAGGGCTTGTACTTGGTAGAGGTGGATCTTGGTGATGGGGGCATCATTCACACTGGTAGGAGGCAGGGGCATGGTGGTTAGAGTTCAAAGGACCTAGGTTTTATATCCTACTTCCTACTGTAGTATCCTTGAGCAGGGTACATAGAGTAAAAATTGCCCAACTATATAAATGAGTAAAGAGCTGTACTAGTGGGAGCAAAGATATTACCCTTGGGGAGACACTTATTTTCAACTACTGCAGTTTTGTTGTAGCTCTTGACCACAGTGTTACAGTGTTTGTGTCATCAGTCATAATGTACAGCAGCCTGGTTGGGGTTGATGTGGAGAAGAAGCTGCATTGGATCCCAGGAGAAACGGTGAGTGCTCCTGTCCTAGAGTAGGGTAGAGCTCAAAGTGTATTTTCCTACCCTTGTGGGATCAATTTGCCAAAGGCAAAACCCTGGAAAATGGTATCAAGTAAAACGTCTTTGTCAGAAACCAATCTTTCAGTCCAAAAAATGAGTTCAATTGTAAGTGAACACTTTGTGTGTTTCATATGTGTCCTATGCATGAATGTCCCTGTGTGCCTTGAAGGTATGGGGTAACACCGATGTCTTCCTCTGAACGACAGGGCTACACCGCTCACATCATTAGCACCCTCTCGGAGTGGAACCTGGCCTTCTCATTCGTCAGCTTCTTCCTCACCTACATCCAGGATTTCCAGGTAATGTCATGTGCTAAATCTGTAATGTAGTAGAAATTGAGACATTTAAACTGATTTTGCCTGTAAAGTGAATATTCCACATACCTGGCCACCCAATGTTGTAAAACATTGAACCTGAGTTTTGAATGGAGGAGGAAAGGAGGAAAACTGCTGTTTACCTTTGAGAACCCTTAGTCTGACACTTTTTGTCCAGTGTAACTTGTCTATTAATACTCATGCTAATCACTCACGTTGCTCAAATCCTGCTGAAAAAAATATGTAAATGCATAAATGTAGATGTTTGTTTTCTTGCCTGTTGACTGTATTCTCTTGTGTTGTTGGAAGGATTGGAATGACTTTTTTTTTCTTCCCCTATAATTTGCAGAAGATAACGCTGCGTGCAGTGGCAGACCTGCAGAGCAGCCACCTGTACGACAGGCCGTACTATGAAACACCGCGCTCTAACTTAAACCACGGAGAGCGCTCACCTTTGCTTGCTGGTAGCATCTGAGCAGGGCTGCCTTGGTGGGTTGCTATTCTTATGTGCAGAAACACATACTGCAGGCGCAGCACTAACAGTAAGGCAGGGTTTCTAGTCTTACCTCAAGAAAACTGTTTCCTCTGTAGATTGACTGGACCGATGCTCCTTACAGCTCCTTGTTTACTTTTCTGGAACTAACAATGTGTAACACAGTTCGTTTGATGTGGCACTCGGGATGACTTTATCCTTTAATATAAATTTCTCTATAACCTGAAAGCCCTCATAAGGGATTTGTTTTTAGTCGTACTCATACTAATCAGTTACTTTATACTGAAGACAGAAATGGTTTAAAGGAATCATGCATTTCTGGTGTCATTTACTTTCCTGGGCCTGCTCTGGAGAAGACGTGCAGTCAATTTGACTGACTGGAACCATTCATATTGCTGCCGTTTCCCCAGAATTTCTTCTGTCCACACAGGGTCAGCAGGTAGTGCAGAAGTTAAGACCGTTTCCTTGCAAGTTTTCTGCCGTGCCTTAAATTGCTCCTGTAAGAATACCCTGCTGTAGAGGTGGGTACATCAGTGTAAATAACTTAAAACTGTAAACTCCCTTGAACAAAGGTGTTAGGCAAGTAAAGATAATGTAAAAATGAGCTCCAGTTGCAGCATGATTATCAACCAGTAGAGGTCACAAGAAGTTAAACTGTCTTATTCTGTTATGAAACTAGCTTCATTGAGCAGCGTTAATACTTGTTTAACTGACACTTCTGTCTATAGCAGCGTTCAGGTCACACGTACTTGTGCCATGACCAAAGAGAATTGGGCACACAAGATAAGTTGACTAGGGTATGACCTGAGTCTACAGTATGCACTTTAGGTGGAGTCCACTTACCTGCACTGATGCCTTATTTTTGTGTCTGAGAATGTATAGATTTCTTTGTGCCTTAAGTGACCTCCTGCTTTTCCAGTTTGACTAACTTTTATCGCCAGCTGTACAGTCCATAAATGAGGGGGGGGATGAATGAGCCCTTGAAAGGTGCTTTGTGGAGTTGTTTAATATATGAATAGTCTTATAGTCAGCTGAGAAATGTATAAGTAACAGTCTGGAAGCAGAAACTCTGGGTCTCTTTCACCCACCCCCCATCCTTTAGCTCCTATCTTGAATATACACAGTTTCAGGTTGATATTTGCAATTAAAATATTTTGTCTGTTTGAACAATTTTGTCTAGTTTTCTTTGTATATTTTAATGGGCCACCTGATAGTTGTTAGCGCTACTGCCTTTGGACCCAAAGGTTGCAGGTTTGAGTCTCACCTCTGGCTGTAGTACCTTGAGCAAGGCACTTATTGTAAATTGCTCCTGTAAAATTACCCAGCTCTGTAAATAGGTAAATTGTAACTTCAATACTGTAAGTCACTGGAGAAAAGTGTCAGCTAAAGGAATAATGTAAATAGATCTAAACATCTAGACAAAAGCAGGATGGGTGAAGTGCATATTGTCTTGAAAACAGCCCCACACAGGCTGCAGAGACCAGCTGAAATATAAAGAATAGGGTATAATGAAGAAGCAGGCCAATATAATGAATACACTGTTTCCCCGTTGGATTAGAACATGAAAACTAAACAAATTCACACCAAGAAGTAGAGGTTTTATTTATATACCAAATTGTCACATTTGAACTTTAAATGTGCTATAGTGACCACACAAAGTTGACCAGAATGTCCCCCCTCACTTTCTCTATGCTGCTTTAGAGTAATGGGCTTGAGACACTATAGAATTGTTCTAGTTATCTTTGTACATTTGTGGTTGAGGAAATATGGCTATGTAATAAAAATCAAAGTGCAATTTAGTTTCTTGTAACATCTAGAGGCTGCAGAAGGCTGATAATTCAAACTTGGTGTACAAAGGTTGTCAGTCTTTATGTCCTGTGTCCTAGGATGGAAGATCATTCCAGTGCTTTTCACAATTTAACATTTACTAAAATAAAATATGTATCACTCAAGATCAGAGCATCTTTTAGTGTAATGTATACGATCTCATACTGTTGTAATGGAGTAGTCTGTCTAAAGGCAGCACCTTAACAGGTTGATCAAGCTGCTTCAAGGGGGTAAAATGGCAACTGAGGTTAATTTCTTTCCCGTAGTTTGTAGAACATTTCTTGTAGAGGCAGTGGTGAAACTAGTTCTTACTTTAGAAGTTTGTACTTGTCAGATAAAGACAAAAGCAGTATCAGTTTTGTAGCAGAGCTGCAAATCCCATCAAAAACAGCAATGCTGGAAGGTGCAACAAGGGAATTTCTCCTTCATAAGTATTTAAGCATATTGTTCTTGAGAGCTGTTGTACATATTAGATGTATGCTTTATGTAGGATTTCTGGATGCCACTCAAGTAGAAGACCAGCCTTGCCAAATCTGAGCTGGTACAGTGAGTCTTGGATCATGCACAGTCACCTCTCAGCACTTACAGCAATACTGCAGACAGAAGCAGACATTGGTCCTATATAGTATCAAACATTCAGCCACCTTACATGAGTATTGGGTACAAATAAATCAAACAGTTCATAAAAGGAATGTGGTGTCCTGGGAGAGTGTACCGAGTCAAGTCCATGCTTACTCTCAGGCTCCCCTTTTTGTGAAGTTCACAGGGACTAAATACAATGACAAAATTACACTATAGAAAAGCACAATTAAATGAAGACTGTAGTATTTAGCTAGCCTTGTATGAAAGTTTAGTAAAATGAGGCTGCTGATACCACAGTAGTTACAGCTGCTGGCTTTGGGGCTGAAGATTGACTATTCAAACCACCTCTTTCTGTAGTTCCCTTGAGCAAGGTACTTACTCTAAATTGCTCCTGTAAAATGACCCAGCTCTATAAATGTGTAAATGGAAGAAAGTGTCAGCTAAATGAATAAGTGTAAACATTAGGAAGAAAGGAAGAGAAATAAGTGTATGTAGTACACAACCCTGTGCCAGAGTATGGCAAAGAGTTCTGACAGCACCTGCTCCCATCTTGGTTTACAAGTATACACGAAATTAAGCAGAGATCAGACTATTCTGTGACCGGGCCAAAACATAATTCTGTACCTTCCAAAGGGACTTTACGGAGGTAAGCAGGCTGCTGAAAGGAGTGCAGAGGCTGAACCCTACAAACAGACCTCCAGTGGGGTGTCAAAATCAAGTCAAAGAACTTTCATTCCACCTATAAAAGTGTTACACATACAGAGAAAAAAAAAAAAATTCCATTTCTCTTGGACCTCCTTGCCACATGGAACACACAGTGTGTTGTGTTAAACAGCCAAGTACAAATACAAGACACGGTCCTGACCTTACTGGTCCTTTCTGCCACCACACTAATGGGGGAAGTGTGCAAGGTGTAGTGTAAATATCAAGAACTAGCAACTTCCGTTTAACTGGCACAAAATGTAATAGCAAAACCAATCTCTCAAAGATCTGGTGTGAACAACACAAACTTTAATAGGCCAAGGTATCTTAAACTCACACCTGAATATCACAGCTTGGAAATCCTGACTCCATTTACTAACTTTCCACTTGTACTCTTGCCTAAGGCTTCAAAACTTATCACAGACTGAATATTTAGTGTTCAATAAAGGTATGACAATATGCACTTTTTGTGATTGCAACTACTTGTTTAATCAGACTTATAACCTGAAGTCAGATCACATTTTAGAAGCAATTTGTGCAGAAATTCAGAAGATTCCAAAGGGTTTACAAACTGAACTGCAAGTTGACCATGAATTGTGGTCTAAATCAAGTAAAACCACTTCAGATATCTTTTTGAAAAGTAGGCTGATCTGTGGCAATTACAATTAAAATTATTAAACTTTGAAATAGGAAAATTTTACCCTGTATAAATCAGCAATTTACTGCATTTATCATGTGTTTGCCAGATCCAGAAACATAAAAGGGTATGGGGTATTCCAAAGGATAACAGGACTTACTACTCAAGAATTCTTGTTTCCCCCCCCCCCCCCACACTTCTGCTTTGGATAAACTGAACTTGTTTTGCCATTTTAAATGCTACATACTCCCAGGTATTAGGCATCATGTACCGGTGAGAATGTCACTAACTGGTGGGGCCAGTATCACACTGACACTCCAGCTTTATTATAGCACTTTAACACACTTATGCACTGAACAATGTGCCCTGATCTCAGGAACAAGAGGAGCTGTGAAAAGCAACAGGAACTGTAGTCATGTCCTCTGGTACATGCCCACATCAGTACTGTCACTTGCAGCTTTTATTAGACAGGAAGTACCTATTGTATTATTTCATTCTACCACCTGGTATAAAAGAACCACCAACATTTTTTTAGTAAGCTACCAAGCAGTTTTATTAGTGATATGTTTAGCTTAAATCTTTAACACTTTAAAAATACCACACAAACAAGTCCAAATGTGGAAGGTGAGGCTGTCCAATACACAAATAAAGTGGAATTTATCAGCAAAGAACCACTGCCCCACCACCCCTGCCAAAAACTGTGGCACTTCTTTAAAAGTAAAACTGTATTTACAAAATACTGACCTCTGCAAGCTTAGTCACCCTTTAAAGTCTTTTTTCTATAATTTCCTGGGAATTAATTTCTTCTTCTCTAGGTTTTCAGCTATCTTTTTTTGGAAAAATCCTGAAAAATAAAAATGAAAGACCAGATAAACATTCGGTCTGCTTCCTTGCTGAACAAGGTGGCCATAAGAAAATAGCACCCAGACACAGGGCACTGACCTTCCTGTGTATGAGACTGCTGCTCTGCCTCCTGGATGAACACGTCAAACATCTGTGTCTTGATGAACTTCTCCACAAACTTGCGGGTGTTTTTCGACTCGACAGCCTTGCAGAAGCCCTGCTTGTCAAAGACGCCTGGGTGTCCGTCTCTTTTGCGCCTGATGAATCCAGCAAAGTGACCAACCGTCTTCACAAAGAAGGATAGAAAGGCATCCGAGACAATCTTGTTGAATTCCTCGGCCGCTGTAAAAACAAAGGGCCATCAAATAGCATTAGTCTCTGTAACGATAATTATATGTAGTACTGCTGGACATCCATGGATGAATTTCAAAAAAAAAAAAAAAAAAAAAAAAAGTTATGTGCTACACGGCCCCTAAACTAGACCTTTTTTTGCCACTTTCATTGTACCAAGGATAACATTTAAAAAGTATTAGCATTTCAAAATAAAACTGAGAAATGTGATGCTCTCATGTGTGCTTCACTAGATATGTCTCATTTGGATGTCCAGGAACTAAAAATGCTCCTGATACTTGTCCCATTAGGTCCATCACATCATTATTCTATCAGCACTGCATCCAACAAACCCTGGTGTACATTTCTGCAGTGGTGACAGCATAATGCTGCAGAATAATGATCCAACACCACAGACAATTTAATAATGCTTCCCCACACAAAGATCAAATCAAATGCAAAACAGAAGCAAACAGGTTGAAAACACACTTGAATTGTGATTCTTGGTACTTAATGCCTCAAAAATGTCCTCCTGCAGTTTTGGGGGTAGGATGTCCCGTTCATCGCCAATCTGTTGGTGAGAAACATGGGTACCGTTACACCATGTCTGTTAGTAACCACAAGCAGCTGAGACCTGCTGCACATTCAATCCAGAGGCAGCAGAAGGTGAGGTGTAGAGCGCACTTACGCTCGTGATGAAAGGGTTTGCTGCACCTTCACACAAATCCACAATGAGTAGCTGGAATGACAAGGTACTCATGACAATCCGTTCTTCTGAGAAGACCATCAATCTGCAAGGACCTCAGAACATTTTTAATAATTTACTTGTATATAAAGTTATGTAGACATTTTTAAAAAAAAAAAAAAAAAAAAAAAAAAAAAAAGTCTACACTTTCAGGAGCACAACACGCAAAGACAACAGAATGACCCTGTACACCACGAGTGGTTGGTAAACACTGCATACAAATGCAGACCGTCACAGGAACATCACAGCACCATAGGCATGTAAAGATCTGCACAGTTCAAGACTGCTGCTTTGAGATTCCTCCTCACATGTCTTATCGAGAAGTCCCTGTGAGGTCTGAACAATCAAGAAACTGAGCCTTGCACATGCTGATAAGCCAAGTACTCAGGGAAGGGGCCTCAAGGCATCAAGAGACAACTCACATCACTCTGATCTGTGACAAAGTCCAAGAGATGTTTCTGCACTCCTAGTAGATACGGAGTGGGTGCCATGACAACATCAATGAGAATCTCTGGAACGATGGAGATGAAGGTGTGCTGCCAGCTGAAGGGGTAGAGCAGGGCCACTACGGCATGAATCACCTGGGACAACGTGCTGGGAATGAGAATGGACAGATCGAAGAGCTGTACTTACTCAAAAGTTTGTGGTTATGAGAGCTATGATGCCCCACTAGCTACAAGATCTAACCAGACAATGAACCACCTGAATGAGGAGTTGTCCTGAGCTCCTCTCCCGAGTCCCCTCACAGACAAAGATCATCATCATGCTTATTCCTGCTCATGTCATCACATCACATTTTTTCTTGGGCTACCTGAGTTCCTCCGCGACAAAGATGATGCGTCTCTCCAAGACAGCAGCTGCAAACACCTGTACTGCATGCTCATCCTGGAGGCACCGAAAGAGGGTGCGGAAGTCGACGTGCTCTAGCCAGGAATCCAATGGCCGTGTCAGCACAATGGTCTGGGAGTGGCAAAGCACGAGAAAACTCAGGTCAAAACATTCATTCAATGAGCAGACACTTTTGTCCAAAGCAACACAGAACTCCAGGTATTTGAGGCTGCGCTTTACACCAGAAGAAGGGTTACACACAAGCATATCACATTACAGTGAACACAATGAACACTCTCTATATTCAGTCTATTAGTATGTATCACAATGGCCATGTATATTAGTTTAAGGGCATATTGCTGCAATTTAATCCTAAATCCCACTCTGATTTAGATAAAAAGGGACCTAAACTTTTGTGCAAGTGCCATTAACCACCATCTCTATGTGCGCATGCACACCATTTACAAAACTCATACTTGTGTTTGTGTACCTGCCCCCGGACATGTAATCTCGCAATATCTTACATTAAGTAATCCAAAGCCATAACAGGATCTCCCCACACACACACACACACACACACACACACACACACACACAGAACAGAATTTAAATCAGTGTATCATTGATTATGTGTTGCAGTTACCTCAGTGCCTGACTCAGGGATGAAGCTCTTGATCCTTACAGTCTCCCCCGGGGCAGGAAACTGTGCCTCTCGAAGACTCTGCATGAATGGGTATATCATCGCCATAGATATCTGCCGCCGCTTCTCCACTTCATCAAATATCTGTACCCAGTGACAGAAGCCAAATGCTGATCAGGTGTTGAAACACACACACACACACACACACACACACACACACGAAACCGCTTGTCCCATACAGGGTCGCGGCGAGTCAGAGCCTAACCCGGCACCACAGGGCGCAAGGCTGGAGGAGGAGGAGACACACCCAGGACAGGACACCAGTCCATTGCAAGGCACGCCATGCAGGACTCGAACCCCAGACCCACCGGAGAACAGGACCTGGCCAAACCCACTGCACCCCTCTCTGGTGTTGCAATGTATCTATGCAACTAAGTCAGAGCATTAGGTGTCTAAGCTAATAAGATTCTACCAAATTGACTGGTTAGTCCAAGAGGTTATTAGAACAAACAAAAATCAAGCACAGTTTTTTTTTTTTTTGGGCCTGGATGTTTACCCTTAGAATTGTTAAAACTCTGTCCATCTGCTGTTTCAGGTCTAAATTTCTTACAAGCCTAAACTGTACAATATACAGGTTAAAGAAAATATTCTTAACACGATGTGTCAAAGAAACTAGAGAAAATGGAAAGCAAGAACTATTCTGCATGTATACATGACATGTACTCCCACTTGTCGATGTCCATGAAATGGTGAGGCAATTGCTTTAATTATGCAGAAGACACCACTTGCTATATTTGAGCATGTAAAACATTTTTTAAAAAATAAATTTGTTGCTCTATATAGGTGTGTTCCAATAGGTACAAATATCCTTATGTCCAAAAAGTTGTGAACACCTGTTTTAGTGAGGAATGTAGCATATGTTTGTACAAACCAGCACCAAGAGTATTTTATATTACAGTGATGCCAATTACTGGGGCCAAGATTTTCCATTCTTTAAGTTTAATAAATGATGACGAGGCCATCATTACTGCTAGGATCTCTGTACTGGTCATATACAGTTGTTTCCCTTCCTAATGGTTCAGCATCAAAAGTCTTGCTTAGAGACAGCCCTTTGCAAATGAAGCTAAAGAGACCAGCTCATCTTATTGCAGGGAAACATGAGGAACTCTGACCTCAGGGGGACAGATGTTACATCTCAATGGAAAAAAAAAAAAAATACGTACCTTAGAGAACAGCCCAAAACAGGCCAATTGGCTGATGATGCAGTAGGCCTCTGGAGAGCGGGCTCCTTTACCTTGGGGCTGTAGAGTAGAAGAGTACATAAAGCAGGGAGAGGCTTTTTTCTTCTAAAAATCAAGATGAAAAAAAGACAAGTGTATTCCTTCATAAAGACGCTTTTCTCATTACCAGCAGCCTCCTGCAGTAGCCGTTTTTCCTGCTGCCATCAATCTCTGTTAGGACAAAGGAGAAGGTCTCACTGTAAGGAAAAAAAAGCAGACATTACTACTAGGGTCTACAAAAATTTCCACCTCAAGAGAAAAAGTCTTAAAAAAGCTACCTCTAACCACTTAGAAGTCCTTAAATATATAGGAAAAACAAATCTCATTGTGTGCTCAACCTCCATTTCCAAAAGCATCCATGCACCACACATCAGCTTTATATACTACTGGATTGAGCTATACATGTAAACAGCCAGGTGTACCTAATAAAATGGCCAGTCAGCCTACATGAGTATTGTTTCTCGTAGGGAAACTACACCTGAAGGTTATTTTCAAGCTGACTGGTATCATGCAGGTCATCAAAACTTGCAACGAACATGTGGTTTCCTTTTAGCTAAACAGGATGTGGGAGAACTATGTTGTAGGATCAAAGTGAATTTATTTCATGAGGCAAAAACTCATTTTCAAGTTTAAAGAAGAGTGTCTATGCGCTGAGAAGTTGGCAGATCAAGCGTTATATACCGTACCAATCGTCCTGCAAAGCACCACAGCTTTCTGTGGGTTTAACCTGAATTCATGACAGGCAGTGTCAGACAGTTGTGAAAATGTAGTTGCAAGACTTTCTTTTCCAGTCAAGACATCAGCCTACACATGTGCAGCAAGCAACTGTTTACCTCTTTCTTGGTGTGCAGCTGTGGCTTTCTGTTCCCTCAGTGAGTGTGTGAAAAAGGTTATGAGCCATCCATAACATTAGAGTCTACCTTACCTGCGGTATTCTGTCAGAGGTGCCCATTTGACCCCCTCCGGAAAGCAGAAGAGGGTGATTGCCTTCAGTGTCTTCTGCTCTTCCTCCATTTGGAACTTCACCATGCCTTCACGCTGAACAACAACTTCAGTTAGGTACAAGAATTTACCACCCCTTCACCTGGAGATTGGCCCATACCCTGCTCCAACCACAAACGTGACTGTTAAGCACACATGCCAACCCAGTAACATTTATTTAGAGTGACCAATCTATGGAAGGCAAACAGTGTACAGATGTGCCACTGGGATGCATGTGTGACAGTCACTGCAAGAAATATCAGCAGCTCAGATTCAACCATTATTGGAGCTTTCCGTTCTGGAAGGACAGTTACCCGAGTTTTAAATCATACAAAGCCGAGTAGACAGTATGGCCAAAGTACCATGATCACTGTTAGCTAGTAACCAAGAAGATTAGGTTGGAACTCACCTTGGGGAACTGATATGTGATTTTTGGCCCATAGGTACCATCCCCCTTCTTCTGGAGGCTTACCACCACAAGGTACTCAAAGAAGTGCCCGCTGGATGAGCAAGAGTGAGAGGTGGGCTTTCTTGCCAGAACTTTTGGTACAGATGGGGTAATGGGAGGAGACACCTCCAGTTTGTCTCCTGCAGGTGGAAGAGTGTGAGATGTTGAAATGGCAAGAGATGCCACGCAGCCGCTGTCTTACGAGATACACACATGGAATCGCCTGTTCTCTTATTCTCATATGCGGGATGAACCACTACTGACACGAGGGTACCAAAAAAAAAATACAATGCTTAAACTGAATATCAAAATAATGTTGTCACGTTCAAAACGAATGCACACAGGTGCTTCATATCTAAGTCAAACAAGCCAGAGCGAAGCAGAGTTGCATTGTATTATTTGCACTTAAAATCTGGTAGAAAAATGAATTTGAGGAGGATGGATGCATTTTTTCTGGGTTTATCAATTATGGCTTTCTTTCCAGAAGGGAAATTAGTTCAAAAGGTGCAACAATGAGGCTGAACAACAATCCAAAAAAAACATAAGTAGCATTTCACCATCAACCCCCCAACGGCCGTTGATGAATCACTCTACTGAAACAGCTCAGCAATGTTCTCCTGAACAGTTTTTTCCAAGACAGCTACAGTCACTGTGCTTAATTAGCCTCAAGAGCCATTATACATGTTTCACGTACAACTGGTAACACCTTAATTGTAGCGCCTATGGTTCCAAACAGACCTCTTTAACACAGCTTGTTTTTAAAGAAAGGAGGGAGAGAAAAAAAAAAAAAAAGGTTTAATGCACTTTGTAATAGGAAGAACATTTTGAGGCAGGGAAAAAAAGTCAACATTAAACTGAAAGATATTATATAACTATTCAGTCTTTGCTTGAACTGAACTTTCTTTCTAGTGATCATACAGTTAACATGAAAGAAATCCTTTCTATACATCAGCAAGTAGTCCATGAGTAACAGGCAACTCTCTGGAAGAGCTACATATTAAAATCATTCAAAATTTGTTTTAAAACTCAGTCATAGGTTAAAAGGCACCAACTGGGAGGAGAAGTTGAATCGTAGTCACAGAACAGACACTTACGGCCACCTGATGGACATTCGCTGTTCTTGGAAAGCTTCCGTTGGAAGGAAGACCACAGTGAATTTATCATTTTCAAGGGTCCTTGAGCTTCCTCATTATCCTCACTTGGCGTAATAGTACCTTTGAAAAGCGGTGGGAAAAGAAATGTAATAGTGTCCTTTTCTCGGGAGCATTACAAAACAGTAGGCAGAATAACATTCCCATTTGACAGAATCTGCACTTAACATCAATTATAGATAGTTAGCTTACATGAAAGCTAAAAAAAATTCAGAATGCGTAGGAATGACAGTTCGCATGTCTCATTTGTTCAACAGCTGCATGTCTAATATGATTTTCTGTAAAACCCAAAACATTGTCTGTATATAGCAAAGTATTGGCACAACTTTATGAAAGAAGCTATTGTTTACTTGAATTTACAGTTTATTTGTAAATCACTGGAAAGTCAGATTCTCCCTCAACAAATGGCCTCCAACAATGTGATCCTTTTGGACCTCTTGAGATGAGGACAAAATAAGGATTAGCAATTCATATTTTAACATGTTACTGGTTCAATATTCAAACAGTTTCTTGGTGTTTTATTGACCACATTATCAGCCACTCACTGTCTCAAAGTATAGTGAATTATTCAATAAGAGGGAAAAATCATCTGGTTTTACTAAAGAAAGATCCACTGTGACAGAAATGTAGATTTGATGGGGGGGGCTGTAGGTGTTCTACTGCTAGTTCAGATCCCACCTCCTATTGCAGGATCCTTGATCAAGGTACTTAGCTTGAACGAACCATTTATATATTTTAAAAAAAAAAAAAAAAAAAAAAAACAGCTGTACAAATCGGTAATTTAAGTAACCTAACGTTTGATAAATGTCAGGTTTGGCATCCTTTTTCCAGATGTTTCACCCTCTCTCAAGGTGTTTTCATCATCAGTTTGTCAAGTGAGAAAAGTGATTTGTTGTGCTGATGATCCCTCTGTGGCGTTCACACAATAGTTGAGCAAATCCTCCAGGGCTACCAATCTTCTCCCTCATCTCTCACCATTTTAAGCTGAAAGCCACTTGGGCAAAAATATAAACTAAAATAAATGTAAATTATTTGTTGCCAGTCTACTCTGCCCCACACTGCTAGCTTCCAGCACCATCTGCAGTGGATATTTCACCTTCTCAAAAGAGGCTCTTCGACTAAAAACATGTATTTATACATTAAAAAAAAGCCAGAAGTTCTTTAAGTTGCTGACGAAAGAAACTCAATGTTTGTTACTTGTACAAGTCTAACAAGTGAGCCATTTATACATCAGGATATTCTGAAAGGGGTTAATTCAGAATAAGTGCTTTTCTCAAGCATATGGTAACAAGACCACATTTAAGAGTGTAACCGCTAAGCCACGTTTCCCTGACCAAACTCTGAACTCACCGATTTTCCGTAAGCGCCGCACACGAGCGTGGAGAACAGAGGCTAGTGCACACCTGTGCTCTTTCTCTGCATTAATAAACATTTTATCTATGAACAGTCAGTGGATTATTTCAATATCCAATAACCACTCAGAGTTTGCTCTAGAACTGCCAACAAAAGAATTAATGTAACGCAACCGTTAAACTCTTGGACTGGAACGAAGCCACGCGTTGGTGAAAAAGATCGTACCTGCAGTCTCACCCCACACACAAACCGTGGTCCTTCAGCTACACCGAGTCCTTTGAAGCCATCCACCCTAGAAAAATGACTGTCATACCTCAGTCATACTCCATGATCCTGACACTAAGCAGCAGGTAAGGTGAACATCTGGACTGTGCAACAGATGACTAATTACACTGATTAAAATTGTTGGGGGTACTTATTTTTTTTCACACCTACGATATCATGTTTTATGTTACGGGGGGGGTGCGGTGGCGCAGTGGGTTGGACCACTGTCCTGCTCTCCCGTGGGTCTGGGGTTCGAGTCCCGCTTGGGGTGCCTTGTGATGGACTGGCATCCCGTCTTGGGTGTGTCCCCTCCCCTTCCAGCCTTACGCCCCGAGTTGCCGGGTTAGGCTCCGGTTCCCCGCGACCCTGTCTGGGACAAGCGGTTCTGAAAGTGTGTGTGTGTTATGTTACACAACAAGGAAATAAGAAAAGAAACACTGGTGTCACATTTTCTATCAGGCTTCATTAATATGATATTAGAGCTGACAAACTGATCAAATCTAATAGCAAAAAGCTACAAAAGAACGGAAAAGGTGTCAAACACTTTCACCCATGGCGCACATCTAGAGAGCCCACTCATGCTCATCAACGGGTGGAACACAGAGAAAGCAAGTGTTCCTGAGAACACATTCTTTCCTTTATCATCTCTCCGCAAGCATCCTGTGGCTGGTTCAACCTGTTAGAGGCACTGAGCGACAATGATGGGCAAGGCACACTTGTTCTACACATTCCCAATATGCGACCTTCTCACCGCGCTCATACAGCTGGGTTCGATCGCACGCGTTCCTCCCCTATGAAGGCATTCCTCAAAGAGCCGAATAACCTGCGTTACGAGTTCTGCCACCTGCGCCATCACAACTGGGGGAATTTCCAGCAAGCGTATTCATCTATGTAGTTGGTAGATTTCCAATGGTGGAAAATAACTACAAAATACTCTTGTGTCCAGGTTCTCTTGACTTTGAAAATAGAAATGTTTACCTTAGTACTGCTGACATGGAAAAGTCGCTGCTGTAGCAAAATCAATTACAAAGGCAGCTCAAAAAAAAAAAAAAAAAAAAGTGTTTAAATACCAAATCTGAGCACTAATGTATAGGATCAAACTGGAAGTTGACCATAAAAACTGCTAAATTATTTGTTGTACAGGAACAGTGCTCAAAAAAAAAAAAAAAAAAAAAAACCCCACACATGCCAAAACATGAGGGGGGAGAAAAAATAAAAAAAAAGGAACCACAGCTGAGGATAGATGGACATTAACAAAAGAGTGGAGAGCATTCCAAGATAGACTGAAGGTGGCTGGTGAAGCAAAGGGAGGTCCTATTGCCAATTACCTGCTTGATTTCCATACGTAGTATTTATCAGTTCCAATACTGGGTCCATCACTTGAATGTTATCAAATTATAACATGAGTTTAAATCGAGAGTGCCATGATTCAGATCACGGGATGGTTCCTCAAACCCGCAACCATCTTTGACAATCAGCAGTGAAACCTTAACGCTGCGACCGTGAGAAAAGCCTGATCAACAGCACACAAAAATTGAGACAGCACCAAATGGCATTATGACACCGCTTTATGGCAGAAACCACCCTGGGCAAGGTTCTTAGGAACCATTCATCTAAAGTGAGAGCGAAAGGTTCCCAGCCCAGATCACAGGCTGGCCTCAAGCCTGTTTGGAGCCAGACCTCATGTCAGATATCTGTGTTCATTTGATTCTGGTCTTCAGCGAGCCTGAGGTTTACATGTGTGCTTAAAGAGCGATAGGGCAGCGGCCTACAGTATCTCTGGAGTCAAGTGTCCTCCCTATTATTTAGCTCAAGGCTACTCTCTTAATACGCTTTGGAACTGGTTTTAAATCTACGCCGGAAGACTCCAAATGTATATTTCCTGTTACAATCAGAAGCATTAAAAACTCCTATGGTTTAGAAAAACTTTTTTCTTCTATAAAATGGGCTTATTAAGTGACATTTTATCTTATTACACTGTCATTTAATTTCCAGAACAGGTGTTTTATTCATGCCTTCCACATCATTCGATGTGCAAGCCACACAGACACCGTTTCTTCCAGAATGAAAGATTGACAATCTCAGTAATAACCCTCATGCAAGAAGAAGAATAATTCATTTAGCTGACACCTTTCATCAAAGTGACTCGTGTTAAGTTACATTCAATGAATTCCCAGTTTATACAGCAGGGTCATTTTTACTGCATAAATTCAGGGCAAGTACCTCGAATAAGTACTATAGCAGAAGTGCAGGATGAAACATTTTAGCAGCGCAAAAAAAAAAAAAAAAAAAAAAAAAAAAAAAAAAAAAAAGCATCTGTACTCTTTGAAGAGCAAAATATGTAAGCAGTGATCTTCAGAAATGTATTTCTTTATATCACAAACATGTCAGCCACATTATTAAAATGTCTATCCGGGTCGTCCTGTGCCGTATGATTGCAAGACAGATACCAGACGTCCGTGACCGTGCATTGGACTAGTGGTTATTCATAATGAATAAAAGTGAAACATTAAAAAGAAAGCTATAAATGACTGTTTACAATCATTACAAAATTTGTGGGTGTTCTAAAAAAAAGCTTGGAACTTGATATTTTTCATTAACTATTTCTCATCCCTCTCCAAAGAAATAACAGTAATTTAATATCCTCACCACAAGAAATCACCTAATGGGGTGATTTTATAGAAAACATGTTAACCATAATATGCTAGGAATGGGCTACTGTGTTCATTTTGATGGTGGACTATAAGGCTTCTCTACATTAAAGCATTATTAAGGCAAATAACCAAACCAAATACATAGTAAAATAGGAGGGGCGGGGGGGAATTAAGATACTGAACATTAACCTGGATTTTCAAATCTTAAGTGGGGAATACAGTTTGAAACAAAAACACATTCATGTGCTCATTGCACCATAATTCAATTATATTGCAGCGGTTTTGTAGTGATGAAAGAAGTTTGGACTTTTAAACACACGCCTGTACAATTCTTTATCATCATCATCTCAGGTCGTGCACTACAGACCAACGACTGAAACAAGCAACTGAGCACAAACTCCACAACCGTCCCGAGACACACAGCCAGATAAAATTGGCCCCAACGTGACATCATCAGGTGTCGAGTACAACATACATAAAGCAAGCAGAGTATATAAAATGCAGCGACTGTCCCGTTCAATGTGCTCACCCAAATGCGTCAGAAGCGCTGTGCGCAACTCTCAGGATATGGCTCTTCAAAGAACAGGGCCTTTCACCTCATTCACCTGCGTTCTCCCATATCCTGCAAAGCGTTTCGCGCCACCGCCGAGAGCACAGCGTGGGCAGCTTTGGCACAAAGCGAAAACACCACCCAGCAGACGCTTCCATGTTTGACATGTGTCTCGTCGCACAAGAACCGTCACGAGAGCACATGCTGATGAGTAGGCAGGGCTCCCACGCTCCTCATTGTGCTCAGGATGAGCAAGGTCAAGGGAGCATCGAGCTTTAGTGAGCAGACCAAGTGATGGAGGACAGCGATTTCGAACCTAGAGGCCCCTTGTCCAGCACATCAGGGAGGACAGCATCCTCACATCACATCTGCTGTCAAGGCAACAAACCTCATGATGCCTTCCAAAAAGTGCCATGTTAACACTTTCTCCTGTCTACAAGTGGCTCCTCGTTACAGAACAATGTAACACACCTACATCAATAGTCTGAGGTGGACCCCCGCACCCAATGCTTCCAGGATAGGCTCCGATCCACCATGACCCTGCTCAAGACAAGCAGTTACTGATCAAGTATGGACGGAGCAACAGTATCATACGTGTACAATAACCACCTGGCACTACAGACAAGCTTTTCTTATTTTTATGCCGGGAAAGAACTCTTGACAGAGAGAGAGAGCGTCTCAGAGTCAGAGGAACAGCAGAGATTCACAAGTGGAAGGAGCTCGGAGAGAAACACGCCGGGTCCACTCACTTCTCGTCGTGTCCTTCATGAAGTCCGGGAGCCCAGCGCTGCTCAGAGGTCGCGCTCGAACCGCCCCCGGCTTCTTCTCCTCGTCTGCGCTCATGGCTGCCGAGGCACGAGAGCTCCGCTACCCATCCAGCGACCCCACACACACACAGTCGGCTACCCTTTTCCACCACCAACTCGTCTCGCGACGCATGCCATAACTGTCAAGCAGAGGTGCACGGGACACGTTTCACTTCCTCCGCGCCGCGCGTCTTTTCGCGTCCGCCACGCGCGCACGCGCGCACGCGCGTGCCTCGTCGTTCGCTCGGCTCACCTGTGCTGCCCGGTACGCGCGGCGCGCTGAGGTGTCGCGGTAGCGGCGCGCAGCTAGTCCCTAACCCCCCCCGACACGTAGTCTCCTTGTCAGCCGCCGCACGTTTGTGGGCGATGACATTTTTACGTCAAGTACAAATCTCTGGTCGAGTTTTGTGTCAATGATCGCCTCAGTCGATCAACTTAGGCGCTGCGAAGTAGCTGAATAAATTAAGAAGCGCTGAGAACTCACGCACCCCCCCCCAACCCAAGGTTTGGTGTTTTCTGGCGCTGGAAAACACGGGCGAATATGCAAGCATTCATCACGCAGTATTCATACACCGATAACTTATTATAAACACCTTAACCACCCGCTGCTCATCTTGGTTTTCAACAAAAAGCTACAGGACGCCGGTCGCCAATTTGGACGGAAGCAACATGATTTGACAGAATGCAAATTAAACTGCTCCGTGCAAATAATTCACGTAAATACCCAGCAGATAACATGTTCAGCGATGACTGTTGGCTGCTGTTCTGAAACGTGGAGGTGTAAGTATGTGAAATAGAGACTGAAAGCCCCTCAAGTTCCCAGCACTACATTCTACAACAGTCCACATCTGTCACTTTTACCTCAATTTACACTACTGCTGTCATCTAGGAAGACTACCCTTCAAATTCTTTTTTCTTCATAGTTTCAAAAAAAACTGGACCAATGACTCAGAGTGTAATCTCAGCATGGATTATGAAGTTTGCACCCAACAGCTTCATATTTCCCTTTCATCTTCCTATTTTCTGCTTGGCCTCCTCATAAGTAAAACTTTTCTGGTTCCAGGTTTGAGTTTCTAGACATCGTGATAATGCCTCCAAAACCTGCACCCGGCAGCTCAGCTGTTTTTGGTACGCTTAATCAAAAGCAAACTTTTTCTCCCCCTCATTTCATTGAAAGAAATCACATTTAATTCAAAAAGACTCTTTGCTCCCTGTGAAGAGCTCACTGGCCACCACTAACCTGTCCGCTGTCTTGCCTGGAAGTTGATGGAGAGTGACACTCCAAGGAGAGCTCTGGAACAGCAAGGTAAATAAAGCACGTTACCTAAGGAACTCGGCTCCTCTGGTCATCTTTTTGCTCCTTTTGTGATGAACCGGTCACAGTTGGTTAAATTAAGATTTAAATATTTTGTGCAAAAACCTGGTATTAATAACATACTGTGGATCATGATCAAGAAGCCAAATATAAGCATTTTCTGAAATCCATTGCTTGGGGCCCTAGCGTGAGCGGTTTGCCTTTAACGGAGCTATTGATTTACAGCTGGTACACCTAGTGAGGTCAATTCCTACTCAGATTTTTTTAGGTGGTTTTAAACAAAGACATGATCTGAAGCAGAAACCAAAAACCTTATGTGGGTTTTCTCTCCTGAGACTGTAACTTAAAATTAACATCAGTATAATAGGCATATTACATAGAGGCAAATAAAGAAGGAAATACAGCTGTCAGAATACATGACAGCTCCCCAAGATGACTCATATCTGAAATCACAGAACTGATAAGATCCTGAAAAGAGCTTAGATTTGCACAACCATATGCTCACAGACTGTATAGCCAAGGGCACTGTAAAACTGCACTTTCACAAAATTTACCATATTAATTTTTTTTTTGGTCCCCCCTCCCAGGTTGCCCTTTAGACAGAGTTCTCACACAATACCCTCCTTAACTGTAGCAGAAGACCTGAGGGGTATTTTACAAATGAGGTTCATCTAATTTTGCTTTAAATGATATTAGCTGACTTCACTTAGCTGACTGATTAATGAATCTGAGTTAACTCTGTTTCAGGGTTGGTCCTTCTCAATAAGTTTATTGTGTTAAATAGAGTTGTTTGGTAGATGAGTCGTATGTATCATGTGATTTAAAACGCTTTGCAACAGTTAGTGCTTGAATAAAAGAAGAAATAGAGTTAGGGAAAAGGCTCCTCTCCCATAAAAGAGTCATGTGTGTTTTGAACAAGTTTTATTTCCTGTGGTCCCTTGCAGTTCTGTTTCCTAAAGGTCAAGTTATATGTTATAATGATAAATAACACATTAAAAATAGTTTGTTTTCAGACTTGATTTTGATAAGATTTTTGAATTTACTTGTGGATAAAAAAAAAGGGTTTATGAAATTTCTCCACTTTCAATAAGAAAGTAATGTGTAGTAGTGAGGAGAGAACCTCCTTGGCAAACTTTCAACAAGCGATCCCTTGAACCGCTTGAAGTTAAACAGTGTAAATACTGTAGTTAATTATAATGTTGTGGAACAACTAACAGGAAAATGAAACCTCAGCTCTACATTTTGTATGTTTTTATGCTTCAGCGGAGACTGCCTGATTTTCCATTTAAAATATCTCTGAAGATCATAAATGTCAAAAGAATACTGGATATATATGCATCTAAACACACATACACATTTTCAGAGCCGCTTGTCCCATACGGGGTCATGGAGCCTACCCGGTAATACAGGGCGTAGGGCCAGAGAGGGAGGGGACAAACCCAGGACGGGACGCCAGTCCATCGCAAGGCACCCCAAGCGGGACTCAAACCCCAGACCCACTGTAGAGCAGGACTGCGGTCCAACCCACTGCACCACCGCACCCCCCCCCAAGTGCATCTAAACACTTAATGCATATCTCAAAAATGGACATTTATTTATTTTTGTCCTTCTGATATATTCCAAAAGTGGACAGATGTGAAATTTGATGCGATGGCCAAAATGTAAAATGTAATTGTGGACTTCCAAACACAACAATGACCACTGCGTACATGGCGTACACACCCCCATCAAGAACACCCTCTGCTTCTGGTGGAGGACAGCAAGGACTTCTGGAACAAGGGGAAGCAGTTTCAGGGCTTCTGGAAAAGGTATAATATAACCTATAATGTTTGTGGCAGCACAGGCTACTGGTTTCATCCATAAATCTCCCTTCTGCCGAGGCCACACAAAGAAGAGCTGTAAGAATGGGATATGCTCTCAATACTGTTTGTGGCGAACAAAAGCTGCGACTACAGGCTGAGGAGAGGCGAAGACGCAGGAAAGTCAGGCTTCAAGTGGAACATATGAACAGCACCCAGCACATCTGTTGCAACTGCGGCAAGGACTGTCATTCTCGTTTGGGCCTTCACAGTCATGGCCGGCGATGCAAACCACAGTGAAGTGGACAAAACCAAGGCGCAATTCCATGGTCTTTCTAGACTGATGGATGCCAATGACTGTATGTGAAGACCAGCCACCTGGCCAAGGAATGTGTAGATCCTCACCGTTGCACCTCTTCTGCAGCAACTCCCAGTGAAAGCTGCTCCACGCTGGAATGGCGCCGGCTAATGTGGCATCAGTGTGGGACACCTTGAAGATAGACAGCACCATCATCAGCAGTTGCTGGGAGACACATGGGAGCAGTGAGGTAATGGCGTCCAATGCTGATGCGTCGCCACTTACGTGGGGGTTCAATCACTACTCAGTCTGTGTGGAGTTTGCATTTTCTCCCCATGTCTGCGTGGGTTTCCTCCGGGTGCTCTGGTTTCCTCCCACAAAATATTCAAAATGAACAAGAAGAAGGCAACACTGGAGTAAAAGTACATTTTATTCTTTACAGATAAACTTGCGTAAAATCAAAAAAAAAACAGATGCTTCAAACAACTCAGACCAGAACAATTTACTATGAGAAATTTACTAAAGCGCAAGTAACAGAGTAAATATTATTAAAATATAATTATTACTGTCTACTTCTGGATGAACACAGTGACCGTGTCACACTTGTGTCAACTGCTTAACATGTCACAAGCTTAATATAAACCACAACTTGTGTAGGGTGTATGGTGCACACAATAAGAAATTCAAAATATATCTATATTTTATGTATAATTTATTAGACTTTACCCGTCCTGGGTGTGTCCCCTCCCCCTCCGGCCTTACGCCCTGTGTTACCGGGTTGGTTCCGGTTCCCCGCGACCCCGTATGGGACAAGCGGTTCTGAAAGTGAGTGAGTGAGTGAGTGCTAGACTTTATAGGCAGTTGGTAGTGTTGTGATTAGCGCTGCTGCCTTTGGATCAAAAGGTTGCTGGTTCATATCCCACCTCTAGCTGTAAAACCCTTGAGCACTGCACTTACTCTAAAATGGCCCTGGAAAATTACCTAGCTATATAAATGAGTAACTAACTGTAAGTAGATAAAACACTGCAAGCTGCTTTGGAGAAATGTGTTAGGTAAATGTGGGTATGCTAAGGAATCGCGATACAAACACAGTATGGTTTTCTCTTGGCGCTGCCAGCAATCACAGTGAAAGCTTGTTAATGGCCCTCCATGCATCCTTACCGCTGAGCTGCACCCACAGGTACAGAGAGATTACTGTTCGAGGCTGATGCTTAGAATTTGGCTTGACGTGTGACTCACATGGCAGCAGCAATGTGGGCTCTGAGCTGTGGGGACACAAGAGTTTGTTCCAGTCTCTTCAGATGTTTTTTTTTTTCACTGGTGGGTGTTGCTCTTTAAATAAACACACAGCCAAAGGCTGTAAATTGGGGGAACTAAAATAAAAAAATTACAATTTAAAAAAAAAGTATTTTTTATATATATATTCCATTAAAGAGCTTCAGTCTTTAAAATAAATTGAGCCTTCAATATAAACAAAGTCTAAATGCGTGTTCTTTGCATGTGTAATATTCACATACACGTATGTTATCATAACTACATACAAAATCATTTATAAATGAAAATGTTTCCCTCTGTGACGCATTCGCGGTGCGTGAATTGCACCGATAGAGGGCGCTCACCTGACCTACTTTTCCACTCAGACACTGACCCACTTTAGTGCGTCACGTGTTTATTGCTGCTGGACTCCACTTCGCGTCTTTGACAGGCTGTCATCTGTGTGCGTTCGCGTCTCCATTATGTGTATTACATATTCTTTCACAACTATTAACAAAAACGAATCTGACAATATTACTCGGCCAGGTTGGGTAGCAAAAGTGATGCGCTCCCGACTGTGGTGTTTTTCCCCACAATTAATAATCATAACAAACTTCATGATAATTCACTGACATTTCAGGATTTATTTGTACAATAGAACCGGGCAGGAAATAAATGACGTGGGAAATATCTAAACGACGTTATGAAGTAAAGAATGCGGGTTTGTATCGAACGCAAACACCACTGCGCGCGTCGCCTTCAACCGATATCCGCAACGAAAGCGTATCTGTTGTGACTGGCAGTTCCGCGCCGTTACTGCAGCCAATAGCGCTTCAGCATATTGAGCCGATTGTCCAATCAGCGCCACCCTTTGAACACCCGTTTTCTTCCCCCTCTGGACCGGGTGATAAACACTGTCACCAAAGGCGATTGTAAACTTGTAGCAAAAGCGTTGTTTTAGTTGTTTCTGTTACGTTTTACATTTTTTTTTTTTACCTCCGTCTTCTGCCTCACTAGTAGCTAGCAATACGACGGTCTCTGTGGAAGTTTCTGGTGAATGGGCTCGCACTGACTGGGCACCGCCGCGCCACAGGTATGCTATGTATGTGACACGACGTAACACACACACAGACACAGAGTATGAGTATGAGGTAACAAACTCCTGAATTCCAACAAACACTGCTGGAGTTGATGCTTCCGTGTGTGTATCGGCTCCTTTTTTGCGATGCTTCTGGTGTTGGTGTGAAAAACGGGGCAGTTAAACTCCTGATACAACGAACGGAGTGAGTGCGTGTCGAAAAAAGTACCGCACGTCGTCGTCAGTGACCGTGTGCTGCAGTTCGATATTACTGTCTCTTTAATTTACAGACATGCATGTCAGTCAGTGTTCCAGAGTGTTCGCAGGACTGTGTCTTACAGTCTTTAGCTCTGTTTCACTGCAACACACGACGATGGTTTCCTCAATCCATGTTTTCCTAGGGAACGCATATGTGGGAGGCGCTGCTGTGTGTGTGATAGTTAGGATGGATATTTGGGGGATTTTTTTTTTTTTTTTGTGCACTAGCCTCTCTAGTCGTCCCTTGTGTTCATGAAACCCCACAGGCTGTAGCACCGTTCTCGTGTGTTTATTACGCTGATGCTCCAAGGCGAAGCTCAGTGATGAAGTGTGGACAACATAAGAAAATGTGATGTAGTTGTTGTGTATGTGCTGTGTGACTCTTTCAGGAGGATTAAGGTGTGCTGTAGAACTTTCCGGGCTGCTGGGAGCAGTAAGCCTCTTTGGCAAACAGTGCAATTTACAGTGATCCTTGAATTCAGCCAATAGTCCAGTGGTGCCATAAGGCTGAATGCTGTCACCCTTGAGATGTGTCACCCAGCTCTGACGCACCCAACAAAAATGAAGAGTCGAGGACTTTTCTGCTGAAAGGAATCGGAGAAAAAGTCTCGTGTCTGAGTAAAAAGTCCGGTACTGTAACTGCCGAAAGCTTACTGTGCATCTCACTTTGCAGGTACCAGGAAGGATGACTGGGAAGCACGGTGAGAGTGGCACTTCCACGAAGACCCACAAAACCATTCACCTGTTCCGCAAGGGGCTGCGTCTCCATGACAACCCCTCCTTGGTGTGGGCACTGGAGTCTTCAAGAGTAGTGTACCCCGTTTATGTGCTAGATCGCATCTTCCTGGAGGGGGCTCTGCGCACAGGAGCCCTGCGCTGGCGCTTCCTTTTGCAGAGCTTGGAGGACCTGCACATTCAGCTGGCTGTGCTTGGCTCGCGGCTGTACGTGGTGCAAGGCCGGTTCGAGGCCGTGCTTCGCCACCTGATTGCCAAGTGGGGCATCACTCAGCTCACCTTTGACGTGGAGGTGGAGCCCTTCTACGCTCGGCTGGATGAGGACCTGGGGGCCATGGGCAAGGAGCTTGGGCTGAGCATACACACTTGTGTGGCTCATACCCTGTACAACGTTAGTAGGTATGGAGTCTAATATACACGTGGTCATTGCATGGAGTTACTGAGTCTAAAGGGAATGGGTACTGCGAACAATAACTGAACTAATTTAATAATGCACTATGGTAATTACACGATTTATAAGAAGGCCAACTTGTAGATTTATTACAAACTTAATGCAGAATATCAGTTGCAAAGACTCGTGAAAGCATTTGGAACCAGCAGCTTTGAGCATGATAGGAAAAGGGGAGCATACCAATACAGAAACTTTAAATAAGTACAGGGGGTTCTCTTTATCCTGTGTATTTATTTTTTCGACAGACAGTCGAAAATTTCCAAGTGCAGGTTAGTACTTTTTGTACAGTTTGTATTGTAACTGTAAGAATATTTTACTTATTATTACTAAAATTTTAATGTGTGGGTAGAGTGCATTTTACAGGGCAAAACACCCCTGGGGCTGTTGACTTTATTACTAATACATTATAGTACAGTAACAATACTGTGCAATAAAGTTGCATGGTCACAGGCCATACAGTGTAATGCTGCCAATAGTACTTAATAGGTAGTTATTAACTGGCAGTTAGACATGTTATTTGATGGATACGGTCTCAGATCATCATATAAAGAGAACCTGCTGTGTTAAAAAGAAGTAAATTCCTGATTAACTGGCAGCAGGTAGAACAGAGGTTAGAGCTCAGTCAGTCAGTTTCTGTCTGCTTATCCTGGGTGGATCATGGTGGTGAAAAGTTTAGCAGGCAGTCCCAAACCTTACTTTCTCCAGCCAACTTCTCCAGCTTCTCTTAGGTGATTCTGAGGCATTCCCATGGCAGCTGTGAGATATGCTGGAGTTATTCTGGGCATGAGCCACACCTCAGCTGACTCCTCTCGATCTGAATTAGCAGCAGCTACTGTGCTCCGAAGCTGTCCCAGAACTCTGAGCTCCTCACCCTGTCATGGAGAGAGAGGCCAGCAAGGGGGTAGCTAGCGGTGACGCTTTGTAATCAAAGTTATTTTCTTCGCTCCTACAGTAGTTCCCTTAGTGCAAGGTACTTGATCTGAATTGCTCCACTAACAATTATCCAGCTGTTCAAATCACTGAATCATTGTAAATGGCTTGGTGTACAAACCACACATTGTATTTTGCTGTAGAGAAAAGCAGTAACTAAATTAATGAACAATATGAAATGTCTTCAGAGCACCCTTTGCATTAAATATGTTGTATTTATTCGTGCATATCTGGCTTTATCCATAATAAGTGAATCTTTTCCAAATAGTTAGGTTCGGTCCGTGTCCATAATTCTGGGGTTATCGTATGTTCCTGTAGGTTCCTGCTGGTTGGCTTGTGGCTTGGCTGATTATTCTTCTCCTCTTTCAGGATAGTGGAAGTGAATGGTGGACATCCCCCACTGACCTACAAGAAGTTCCTCCAAGTCCTGTCCACCATGGGGGAGCCTGACCGGCCGGCAAGGGAAATCACAGCACAAGACTTCCTGTAAGCTTACCTGGCTGCAGTTGCTGATTAAGCATCAGTAGACTCTTGCGAGTGTGCAACCACTGTTGCATATTCAAGAAATAATATTTTTATGTTTGTGGGAGTCATAATTTGACCCGCATTCTACACAGCCTATAATAGGCTGTTTTGCATACAAGTGACTATGCTGCAGTGAGCAGAATTTAATTGAATGCTCCACACTGTGAAGGAGGAACAACATGCAGTTAGTGAGTGGGTGTGTTGGCATCTCTGAGACAGGAAATTCTCCACGCAGTACTACAGGGCTACCATTGCTCAGATGCTTCAGTCATAACTGGACTGCACAGTTTAGTACCAGAAGTAAACACTGTTTGTGCTGGTCTCTGACTTTACATTTAAAAAAACAAATAACATCGGTCAGATTGCTCCATTTTAATGTTAATTAAATGGACTGACCCTAAACATTAACAATGCTATTGCTAATAGTGGGTGGATCACTCTGCCAAGCTGGGCCCATTTGTTGTGATCAGACAGAGAGTTGGGTTTCCTTGAAGTTTGGTGGATCAAGGTCAGACCTGAAGGTCCAATAATATGCCCAGTCTTAGTGTACCATCCTGGGTAATTGGATTCGTGAAAGGCGGCAACTATATAAATATTTAGCTACATAAATGCAGTATAATTTTTTTTCCCACAAACAAAAAAAAATTTCAAATCATGAAGAAGGTCTTCTGTGTCTAGCTTGTTGGCATGCATTAGAGGAAGACTGGGTTGATATTTACTTTGAAAGAGGTGTTGTCTTTAGCTGTTTGGGTTCAGTCCTGTCATTTCTTCACTTTCATTTAGCTGTAGCTAGGGCACAGGGTTAAGCCTTTCCCTTGCTGTGGGAAAAGTAAAATAATTATAGAACCATTGTAAGTGCAGTTTGAAATAATTCAGTTGATTGAAAACCTATGTTGACTATCTATTTGAATGGAGACTTGCTTTCTTTCTTGAAAATTGCCTGTTTTAACTACCCAGTCAGGTGCATCTGGACTTTTAAGCTTATTTCTAATGTTTATTAGTTCATTTGAGGTTACTGTTAAAGGGTAAGTATAAAGTAATTACACTTTCTGGGAGTTCTTAAAGGATAAGTATTACAGTACCATCATGTGCGGTAAACTGGTATTTTAATGCATTAAAGCATTTGTACTCCTGACATTTAAGATGGGAATTCCAAAACAAGCGTTGAAATATCCTGTGGTTCTTATGATTCATCATTCAAGCTGGAAATGAACCACAGCTGCTAGGGTATGGTAAAGTTAGTGTGTGTGGTAACGTGTGTATATTGGAGGAGTCTTTCCGCTGAATGTTAGCCAGTCAGTTAATGAGTTCAGTTATTATATGATGATGTAATAAATTATTTCAGCATTAATTAATTTTTAGCACAGATTTATGATTATTAAACAAACATGCATTGTTTTTTCACTTGTTGCTCATCAGTAATAGCTGCATAAAATATACATGCTGTTGTAAAAAAGGACTGCTTGTCAACAAGTGTTACTGTTAGAAAATTAACCTTCAAGCCGTTGGATTCAGTCCTTGATCTTGTTAAATTTAATCCAATTCTTCCAGGAATTGCCCAACACCTGTTGATGCCAGTGAGGAGTTTCGGGTGCCAAGCCTAGAGGATTTTGGAATAGTAGTGGAGTCAGAGGTCCTGTGGCCAGGTGGTGAAAGTCATGCCTTGAAGAGGCTTGAGAAGCACTTTGAGAGCCAGGTAAGAACCAGTGAGTAGAGTACCAGATTCAAGGAGTCCAGCTCCCTTAATATCTACTAATTCAAATGTATTTTATTAACCATTTATATTTATAGCTCGATAGTAGGAAATGAAAAGAACAATAAGTCTACATAAATTATGACCCTTTAATTTATGGCATGCAGTTAAGTACATGCTTTCCAGCTTAGGAAGGTTTTTTTTTATTTTTTTATTTTTATAAATGTTCCCTCCACATTCATGTGGGTTTCGTCCCACAGTCCACAGTCATGTTGAAAGTTATTTGGTGACTCTAAATTGCCTGTAGTTTTTGTGTGTGTGAGTAAATGAGTGTGATAGCCTGGCAATGGACCGGCTGTTCACGGTGTACCTTGTCTCGTGCCAAGTGCAATTGGATTGACTCAATGAATTGAATTTTATTTAAAAAATGCTATTTACTGTACATAGCTTTAGAGTTATAGCCTATATCGCTTAAGTGCTTTTGAGAAGCTACTTTTAAAGGTTACACAAAATAAAGATGATTATTATTACTATAATTCTACCTAGTTGTGTTGCTCGTGTAACATTTGTAGCCCCTTATACAGTTATTCATAATATTGCCTTTCAAGAGGATTTTGTGTGTTTTTTTTTTTTACACTTCACATTTTAAAATGACAGGTAAGGCTTTACCTAGCTCTTTTGCTTTTCAACATCTTAGCACTTTTTTTCTTTAGGGCTTATTATTTTTAATAGATGATGGGTTTTGAACAGTCTTAAAAAGTCACAGTGTACATGGCTACAAGACAGCTGATATACTCCGAAGAAGCCACACAGCCAATGGGAAACACTTTGTTTAATGTCAGCAATGCTCATAATTAGAATTGAAATTTCTGTTCTCATATGGCTTCTCCTCTAATTGAGAGTGAATAATGTGCACATTTTTTACTATGAATACTAGGATATCAGTGCTGCGTAGGGTCTTGCAGAATTTTAGAACATTTGCATAATATTTGGGACACTTATTTCAGATACTAGTATCCTTATATTTGATGGATGCAATCACAGACTATAGAGATTATGGCCTTGTTTCTCCCTCATTTTCTGTGCCTACTTCAGGGCTGGGTGGCCAACTTCTCTAAACCACGGACGATACCAAACTCCCTTCTGCCGAGCACCACGGGCCTCAGTCCGTACCTCAGCCTGGGCTGCCTATCTGTGCGAACCTTCTACCACAGACTGTCCAACATCTATGCACAAGTAAGCATCTTATACATGCTGGGTCTTTTACCAGCCCTCACTGTGGATTTTTCTGTGTTAACTTATATTACCAGCAGTATGACCATGCATTTAACCATGTTTTACCCCAATATGAAGCTGGACCATTCTACTTGTAGGTTAATATATCTGTCATAAATCTCTCACCCCTCAGTCGAAGAACCACTCGCTGCCTCCAGTGTCACTTCAGGGTCAGGTGCTGTGGCGTGAGTTCTTCTGCACCGTAGCCTCTGCTACGCCCAACTTCACCTGCATGGCGGGAAACCCCATCTGCTTGCAGATTGGTTGGTATGAGGATACGGAGGCCCTCAAAAAGTGGCGGACGGTAGGGGCAGTGGCCTAGATTGGTACAGTGGAGATATATGCTAATTAGTCTGAGGTTTCCCCTTTGGTTTTGCTCAATTCCTCTCCTTTCCCCAAGGCACAGACAGGTTTCCCCTGGATTGATGCCATCATGACCCAGCTCCAGCAGGAGGGCTGGATCCACCACCTGGCCCGGCATGCTGTGGCCTGCTTCCTTACTCGAGGGGACTTATGGATCAGCTGGGAAGAGGGCATGAAGGTGAGAAGGGATGGGATCAAAAGGAGGGATGAACATGTACATGCAAATGAGGACTTGCATGAAACGTAGGGTGGAGAACATGAAGGTCATAAGAAGATCTGTGTATGTTGGCTGGAATAACACTAAGACTTTGAGCGAGGTGCATAAAGGGAATAGAGAAGGACACAGAGGCAAGTGGAATCACTCTAAAGCTATGATTGTGTGACTTGTATGTGCATCTTGATGCTGATCTCTACCTGTGTGCAGGTGTTTGAAGAGTATTTGCTGGATGCTGACTACAGTGTCAACGCCGGCAACTGGATGTGGCTGTCAGCCAGTGCCTTCTTTCACCAGTACACACGCATCTTCTGCCCAGTGCGTTTTGGTCGCCGCACTGACCCTGATGGCCAGTACATTAGGTGAGTGTATTTGATCTAAGTGAGCAATATTTAGCATTACAACTCAACTTATGAGCTTCACATATCTTTTTCTGTTTAGGAGATACCTGAAGGTGCTCCAGAACTTCCCCTCCAGGTACATCTATGAGCCTTGGACTGCACCCCTGGAGGTGCAGGTAGAGGCTGGCTGTGTCATTGGTGAGTTGTACTGCTGCAGGCTTCTTAACATCTTTTTACTATGATTTATGTAATTGTGGCCCTTTGTTCCATTCTAGAATGCTGTCTGACTTTGCACAGTTTCTCTAGGGTTTCATTAATTTAGTTCTGTCATTTCCTGTAATGTCTGTGCTGTGTGACTGCTAGCTGACTGGTCAGACTGCTATAGCTATTACACCCTGTGTACAGTTCATTCTCACATGTCCACGCTCATGGGGGTGGGGGGATTGACCAGTCATTCCAGTATATCAACTACAGGTTCCCCACCCTCTGAAGGTAATGTATTCTGGAAGAACCCCCCATGAGGTGAATTCTCACAACATGAAAATGTAATTACCATTAGTTTTAATGATACAAAATTTTATGTACCTCTGGACCCCAGAACTGACATCCATTTGTGCTAAAACGGCACCAAATCCCATTACAATGGGCACGATTACTTCAGTAGTTTACATCGGGTATCATAACACAAGTAGACATTTGTTCAGTTAGCAGATGCTTTTCTCCAAAGCGACTTTGAATAAACACTATATAGTGTTATCAACCCACATGTTATTCACCAAGACTTACACTGCTAGATACGCTACTTACAATGGGTCACTCATCCACACATCTTTGGAACAGATTCTCTGTCACTCACACACTATGTATGACTTAGTCACCAAACTAGAACAGCATCTCTTTGGACTGTGGGAGGAAACCAGAGCACCCAGAGGAAACCTATGCAGACACAGGAAGAACATAAACTCCATTCAAACTGAGTGGGGATTGAACCCACATCCACTCGCACCACCCGGGTTGCTGTGAGACAGCAGTACCACTTGCTGTGCTACTGTGCCGCCCGTACAATACAACACCATACAGTGTTAGAGTAATACAGTTTACCTTTGTTACTCTACCTTGTGTGGCTGCCTACCTGTGCTCATTCAGCTCAGCTCTTTCAGTGCGATTATGTACCATTTACTTAAACACTAAGAAAACATGATATTCAGTGTTTGAATTAAACCTTGAACACAAAAAACAGAACAGTAAATACTGAAGAAATTGATGAAAACAATACAAGTGAATTCACACTAATGGAACAGGCTGACGTGGTGTCTCACTGCACTCTGACCCCCTCAGCATGTGTTTCCTCCAACAGTCCTGTATGTGTTGCTTTGCGCTCATGTATGAATGTGTGAATTGTACTTACGGAGTTTAGTGAAGTGTCTAAAACAGTAAGTTAGCTTCTAAATAGTGTTTCTAGTCATTTTTTATTGATTTGGGGAAAAATGTCTGCTAAATTAATAGGTGCAAATGTCTTGCTCTGTTCAGCTATTGGGAAGTGCAAAAAACCGAATTTGGTCTTTTTAAATTCGAACAGTTGCCTTGTAAGACAAAGTAGTGGTGCTAAATAAAACTCATAAAAATGAATTCTCATAACCCATAACTGTACGTCTAGTTTAAAATAATTTTGATTTCTTATATGTAAAGAATTTTAACAAATTAATTTTGTGTTGTGCTCACTTGATACACACACACACACACATTTTCAGAACCGCTTGCCCCATACAGGGTCGCGGGGAGCCAGAGCCTAACCCGGCAACACAGGGCATAAGGCCGGAGGGGGAGGGGACACACCCAGGACGGGACGCCAGTCCGTCGCAAGGCATCCCAAGCGGGACTCGAACCCCAGACCCACCGGAGAGCAGGACTGTGGTCCAACCCACTGCACCACCACACCCCCTCACTTGATAGATTGAAAAATTAAACTTTCATTTTGCCCAACATCCTCCAAAGAAAAATTACTGATGATTATAATGAGAGAGAATAGGGCAGAGAATACAGCTACTCCTAGCAATTCTTCATTTCCACAACCTGTTTGTATGCTGTATACTGAAATTTGTACGTTTGAAAATTCCTTCATATATTTAATTTTTATGTTTTGGACCGTCTGGCTATAACAGTATCCAGTTGCATGCAGATAAACAATGTGTAATTGCTAAAGCAGTGTTGTATAGGTGGACATTCCTGCGATGGGTGACAGTGCTCCGTCTTCCTCTGTCTGCAGGGAGGGACTACCCCTTGCCCATGGTCAGCCACTCCGAGGTGAGCCAGAAGAACCTGGCGCTCATGGCACAGGTGCGGCGCGAGCAGGCCAGCACCGCCCAGCTCACCCGAGGTTAGTGATCCACAGAGCTGTACAGGCACTGGCCAGAGTGCACTGTTAACTATGTCCCAAGTGTAGACTGTGTACAAAAGCAGCTTGAACTGTAAGGTAGCATCATAGTATTAATTTACACAGTCGTAAATCTTGTACTGGCAGTCCAGCATTTTGACTAGCAAAAATGGTTTTGATATCTACAAGTAAATATAATACAGGGTTTTTCTTGTTAACCCTCTCTGGTGCCCAGAGTATCTGTAGCTCTCTGGTTGGTATTGTTGTCACTGTCTGGTGTAAAGTAGGGTGGAAAGTAAATACATTATACGGACATTCCTCTCTTAACGACTGAGTTCCGTTCCTATGACTAGGTCGTTAAGCGAATTGGTCGATAAGCGAGGAGGGGCCGCTTACCGATATTTCAAGCATACTGTACTGGTAGTGAGTTTGTGTCAACCATCTTTAGATATTTTTTTTTTAATGTCACCTTTGCACCATTTTAACATTTTTAGTATATTTATAAATGTCTTTTCGCCGACATCTTGTACTATGGGGTGCACAATAAAGTACATACAAATTTATAGACGAAATATGTAGTCTTGGAGATTGCGAACCTAGTGTAGTGAATACTGACCAACTGTGGGAACGAGACTGAGACTGAGAAAGGGTGATGCGAGATGAGATGCCTGACGCTGAGATGCCGCACTGCCATTTCCACGACCAAAGTTCTCGTACAGCGTACAATACCGACTGGTCGGCGAGCTGGTCGTAAGTCCGCGCGTTAAACAGGTAGGTCGTTAAGTGAGGAGTGTCTGTATATAGAAAACCTGATATTTAATATTTATTAGTTGAGCAGGTTTTGAACCTTTCTCTGTCTAGATCTACCTGAACTTTAACTTGTATAGCCTGATGCATAAGTTCTGCTCCATTCTTACTCTCTTGCCCCTCCCACCCCACATCCCCCAGATGTGACAGATGACCCTGTGGAAATGGGGATGAAACGGGAGCACGTGGAGGACCAGGGCTTCCGTGATGGCATATCTGAACAACCTGAGAGGCCCTGCAAGCGGCTTAGCCCTGAGGGTGACTGCCCAGTCACACCCTGCAGCTGGAGCCACGATGGTCTATCCCTTCCCAAGCTCAGTGGGGAGGTCATGTGACCTGCCTGCCTCTTCCGGTCTTCCACACCTGGGTTATTACAAGAGAATGCGAGCCTCATCTGTTAGTGTGTCTACAACCTTTTTCCCCCTCCAGAAGGAATTGTAAACCTGAATTCTAGCTTCCAAACTGTGTACCAGCTGAATGAATGAGTAGCAGTCGGCTTTCAGACAGCCTGGTGCTTAACGGACTGTGATAGCAAATACCTCGTACCACCATATGCTTCCAAATATTCAGTGGTTGGCACTGGTCTCTTCTACTGACCGCTTCCAGCCTAGTTCTATTCACATTGCAAATGGAGCAACAAGTTCATAAATGTGGCAGACATCATACACGGTCTCGGATCGTAGTTTTCTAGGTCAGCACTAACATTCATCTGTTAACAGAGTGCATTAAAACAGGGTATATTGAAGTTTTTTTTTTTTTTTTTAGTTTTAATGGGAAGCTTTTGCAGCAACTTAAAGCTTCATATTTAAGTAATAATGGAGCAACATGTAATTAAGTGATTCAGTAGGAAATCTTATCTGGTTCTAGAGCACCATTTTTAGGTCAAAATCTACACCCGCTTCTGTTGTGGGACCCACCCCAAAAGATGTTTGGGTTGTAGAGTTTTCTCAACTGTTGTAGTCTAGTCATTGGAGATATGATGGAAAAATATATGCATTTCTGGGAGGGCCTCTTGTTTTTGGCCTGTAATGGTTTTATAGGATCTGGTTTTAACTCTTTGAGACTACAGCTGGAGCAATGGTTCACCTTGACTGGGGTTACATTACACTAATTCATTTAGCTGATACTTTTTTCCAAATTGACTTACAGTGGTGAGCTGTCTACAATTATTTACCCATTTATACAGCTGGATGATTTTTACTGGAGCAATTTTAGAGTAAGTACTTTCCTCAAGGGTACTACCACCAGAGGTGGGAATCGAACCTGCAACCTTTTTGGTCCAAAGCTATACCTTAAACCACTAGGGCTACCAGCTGTCCCCACCTGTAAATCAAGGACACTGGGAAGATTAATGAATTTTCTTAATTCATTAAAGAGAAAAGACAGACCCTACAAAATATACTTTTCTTATAAATGCGATAATAAGGAAGTTGTCACAAATCAGAGGGTCATTGTTCAGGTTTTCATGTGGAACTTTATGGAAACATTTACTACAGTTTTAGCTTCCATACACAGCATGCATGAAAATTTTTTTTTTTTTTTTTAAAACCAAAGCCCTAAATGACAATGCCTGAGTAAAAGGTGTCAGGTATGCAACATTCATAACCAGTCTTATGGGCTATGCTAAGCAAGGGACTCTGTTACCTGTGACAGGGCCCATATATCCAGGTTGTTTGCTCGTATCCAGTCTTTGTCTAACAACAGAGTTAATGTTATCAAACTTTTATAACATTAAAATATACCGATGATGTTGTTTTAAAGTTTGAATTTAATGTGTTACTGTGCAATTTTTGTATATCTATGTGAAATAAACTGGTCAGAATTTTCTCCATGGTTTCACTGGGGATTTTTTTTAAAGGACAGACATCTTAATTATTTAATTTTAATGTGGCAACCATATGAAGCCTGACCAACATTCATGTATCACATAAAATCACACTGACTTCTTGGATTTTTACCCTCTACCCCCACCATGTTTTTGATCTACCCTCACTAAGATCCTGCCATTTGGGAAACTGCAGCAAAGGAGCCCTGCATCAGACATTTTTAACACTATAAGGATTTAGTGATTTACAGTCTTTCAACATTCATGACACAGGATATGTTTTGTCATGGTGCAGGGAAGTGGAAATCGTCCAAGGAACAAAAAAAATGTTTGTTCACTCATTAAAGAGATAACATTCAGGAGATAGCAAAACATTGTACATGGTGGGGTAATTTCCAAAGCAAGCCAAAGATGTGAAATAGGTCAAAATAATCCACCATTTCAAGTCCCTTTTCCTACTTCCCCTGCAGTAAACTGCATACTGTATATACAGTGTTGTGAAGTTAAACTGGGTCATGTAGCAAGGCAACGATCCCCCCCCCCACAGCCCCAAACTGCTTGTCCCAAGTGGGGTCGCGGCAAACCAGAGCCTAGTCTGGCAACACAGGATGCCGGGCTGGAGGGGCACACCCAGGAAGGGACGCCAGTCCATCGCAAGGCACCCCAAGCGGGACTGGAACCCCAAACCCACGAGAGAGGAGGAAGACCCGGCCAAACCCGCTGCGGCACCGCACCCCCCGATCCCAAACATGTAATTCAAAATTCCTGATCTGAAACCAGTTGAGATGTTTTGGCAAGACCTAAGAGCTACTCATGCCTGAAAGCTTTCAAGCGTTCCTGAGCTAAAGCAGTTGTGCATGGAGGAGAAAGCCAGACATTCTTCACAGTGATGGTGATCAACAGCTACAGGAAGCATTTCGTTGCAGTCATTGGAGCTAAAGGTGATGCAATAATTTACTGACTGTGAAAGGCATGGAAAATAATTACCATGTTTGCACATTTCATTATTTTCCACACCAAGGAAATATGAAAACAATATGGATGTCGCTTTTTCCTCTGTCAGGGTCAATTCATATATTACTAGAACTGAAAAAATCCGATCACATTTAGTGCCAACAAGCTCCAGGAAAAAAAAACTGAGGAGGGAAAAAAATTTTTTCTCAGTATTGCAAACATGAACAGCACAGCCTGCAGTAGTAAGGCTGCTCAGCCAACAACAAATTACTTGCAAGGATTACACAAGTTGCTTTGATTGTGAAGTGATTTGACAAACATACCTTAAAGAGTTGGGTAAGGCAGGACATTGGAGAGGCACTGGTGTCATCTGATGGCTGCCATTTCTCCACCCGTTTTTCACAAGTTGACATTTGATCTTGCAACACGTGATGTGGACAGTGTGGAGATGCAGCACTGTGCTGGCACCAAGAGGGAAGATGGATACTTAACAGTATAGGTAAGGAATGTGCCTTTTATTACCAGGAAACATGGGCAGGAAATCACAGGATCTTGTGCTCTATTTTAGAACACACCAAAATAAGAACGATACACAAGAGAACAAAACAGAAAAAAGTAAACAAATGGTAAGGAAATATACTCCATAACCGTCGCAATTTACACTGTTGGACAAGCAAAGTGAATTTTGCCCGTCTGTGCTCTTGCTGTGGGGACGTTAAATACATTGATGCGGGGCATAGCTAGGAGTTCTGAGCCACATGAAAGATTGTTGCTTGAATTCCCCCCTTACCTTGAAAAAACTGAACAAAATTATAACACTTTCAGGGATATTATGGATCACCTGGAAGAGTCATGGAGCAAACTGATTGTCATGACTCTCCCCAAACTTCTGGGAGAACTGGGATGCCCCTCTCCAGGTGTGGCCCTCAACAGTTGTCAGCGGTCACCAGCATTCTTCCCTGCTATCCATATGTCTGATATCCCAATTTTCACTTTTACATACTGCAAATATTAATACCACGTTCCTTTATCTGTATTAAAATTTTCAATTACGTAATTCAGGAGCTGAGAGCACAGTTGAAAATTTTTCCATGTGACTCTGAGATGCACTGCCTGATGGGTAATGTGCAATAGCATTCATGTGTGCTGTACAAGGTTTTGTGTGTATTCATGTTGTTTGTCCTTGCTACTTTTGTTTGTTTTGGTCTGTCTGTGCAAGGCATTGTGAAAACGGGTTCGAAGAACAGAAGAAGAAATACTCATTGCAAAAATGGAGAGGGGGGGGGAAAAAAAAAAAAAAAAAAAACTGGTCAAATGTATGAAAGTTACTCATTTTTCGGAGCTAAAAGGCTGAGGTGCTAAAAGTGCACTGAACATGATAGAAGGCAAAAATACATTTCTTGTTCTCTGGGTGAATTTTGAGTGACTTTAGACAGAATTTTTTCCATTTAATATAAAAATTGCTCCTGTTATCTGGATTTTCATTTTAAGAGCCATTTTCAGGAATAAATTAGGTATGGATATAACAGGGAATGAGCATACAGGACGGAAATACAGGTCCATAACTGGGTCATTAGTATAACCGTTACCTGGTGTGTTAGTGAACATGTCCTTTCCTCCCTGTACTGCTACGGATAACACACACCACAGAAGAATGACAGGCTAGCGGTGAGGTTCGAGGTAGACTGTTCTTGCTAGGTGGGCTGTGGATATTGTCAAAGAGGAGGATCTGTTTTCGGACAAACGCTAAGAGACGCCACTTTGTTCATTGTTCCAACATCTTGACCGTACACCCCGATTGCAGGGAGGCCGAACACGTCGAAGAATGCAATGGGACATTGTTCGGCTGCCTGAGGATTCACTGCCTTGTCCCTGTTGGCTCTACTCATGTCCAAGGACAATGCCCCAAACTCACATTTCAGTTTACGTACACAAATCATAATGTGTACAACTATCGGATTACAACATGCCTATACCTGTGCAACACTGACAAACTGTCTCATTTACATATGTCAAAACAGAAGAACAAGCACATTAGCCTTTTCCTCACATATCAGAGAAATAAAGAAAAACAGACAGATGAGTGGCTCCATTGCTGTAAAGGGTGAGCAAGGCCAAGGAGAAGAAGCTAATGCCTTCAACCCCTTAGCAACACACAAGCCAACCTTTGCATGAGGGACTCCCACAGAACACTTGGGGCATCTTCAGGGCCAGTCCGCCTCCATCTGAACAGCCAGTCCTTCTTTTGATGGTCTGGATTAAAGTCACACTCTGAAAAGCACAGTCTGTACTGGTGGACCCATCTGAGGATGTCTCGTTGACTTCTTAAGTTCAACAAACAGTAACCTGGTATATGAACAGAAGAGATCCTTCTATCTTGCAGCCAATTTATTCAGATTCCAACTATCTGACTGGATTCAAATGACAAAATGACAGACTGTAAAGGTTAACCAAGATGAAACGCTTGGCCTCTTGGACAGAAAGCTCTCAAAAGCAGCTAGAGTCTTTTCTTTCCTTGTAGTACCAAAATATTTGTTAAGGATGAGTTGTTTCCTGGAAGAACAAGCAAAAGGAGGTGCTATCTTGTTTCCTCTCCACTGTTCAGCTCTTGGAGCAGCTTGTATCTTGACTTTTCCCCAGTGTTAGGTAGTTCTGTAAGACATTGTGTGGGGGGAGGAAGAAAAAAAAAAAAAAAACAGGCTTTTACAACATCAGTGAAATGTAGGCAAACAGCAACCATTTCAGCAGGTTCAAAATCTTATGCTTCACATGATTATATTCCACATTCTGCAACATTTAGCTTGCAAGCTGCCACTTAAGGCCACTCTCCTGGCCATAGCTCAAAAAGTACCTTACTATAGGTGGTTCCATAGTTGTATTTATTAACAAAATGCAAGTGGTCCAGCGATATATGCAGATATATGCAGGAAGACATTTCCTGAATGCAGCACATATAATGGCCACTGAAGGAGTTATTTCATTAGGTCATTGTAACCATTTGTGCTGCTGTTCTGCTTACTGCTTTTTGTTGTTTGACCTACCATGTTGCTGTGACGATGAACTTTGACCACGGAGGACTGACGGTCACCATCTCGCTCTGCCTCCCATTCCCTCTTCCCCATACTGCAGCCCCTACTTTGGCCTCGTCCTGTAGCGCACACAACACAAAAGGTTAACCTTCATCTTCAACACATACACACAGGCCTCTATATTTATAATAGTGCAAACATCCTGGATGTGTTACACTCAGTCGTGCTACAGGTAGGCAGAAATGCCACTTGGTGGTAACAGTCGCTGAACAGCATCTTACTTCCACAACAAAAACCAGAGAGAAGTTTCTTATTTATTCATTTCCAGTAGGTTATTTTTCATTTATAAGGAATCTGATCCCAACATCATCTTTAACAACCCTGGATTTTTTTTTTTTTTAAAATACATTTACTCATTTAGCTGTCACTTTTCTTCAAAGCAACTTACAATGTTAACGCACACACACAGACTGGCTAAAGCCACTTCTCCCGAGCGGGGACACGGAGAACCGGAGCCTAACCCGACAACACAGGGTGCAAGGCTGGAGGGGGAGAGGACACACCCAGGACGGGATGTCAATCCATCACAAGGCACCCCAAGCAGGACTTGAACCCCAGACCCACTAGAGAACAGGACCTGGCCAACCTGCAGCGCCACCACGCCCCCTTTTAGATGTCCCGTACAATTATTTACCCATTTATACAACTGGGCAATTTTTTTTGCAGAGCAAAAAAAAAAATCTCTGGAAAGTGAAATTTCTGTGTTAAACGCAGTGACAGATCACATACTGTACAAGCTCCTCGCTTTTTTCCTTCTGAGTATGAAGTTGGCGAAGGAAAAACGCCTATCGCTAAACCTGACACTGCTCAGTGCGATTGTCATTGCCTTTTAGTGGTTTCAGCACATCCCATTGCCTGCCATTCAAACGTCCATCATAATTTCATAACTACGGTTGTTTCAAAAAGGAGCAAGTCAACTTCACTTGGTAATGAGCCATTTAGTTTTTTTATATATATAATTAAACAATTACTGTTGTTTAATTACTGAGATTTGACAATTTGGGTAATGAGAGTTTGATTTCACGAGGGCTTTCATTAAATACCTATCCTTCGAGTTAAGAGGCATCTCTCTTCAAGGACCAAAACTGAATTTCACACATCCTGACAGCTGAGCATCACAAAACCAGCGCAACCATAAGGCCTGCTTTGCTAGTTTCACCTGTAGCTTCACCACTGTCCTTCCACCTACTCCACACGTCTCATCCGAATGCACTAAGGTTCTCATAACCTATTGGAGACATACTGTTTTACTTATAATCATTAAACAAATTGGACGCAAAATCCTCAGATCCTGCACTGGCCCCTTCTTCCAAAGAAGCATGAACACAGTGTCTTTCCACACTGAGTTCCCCAGTTAGCCCCCAACAGAGAGCTCCCTGAACATTTGACACAAATACTGTCCCAGCACTGCCTGGACATATACATAAAACTCCACAGGGAGACGACAACATCCCAGCGCTCAGCCTGTCCTCATGGTGTTCAACTTCCAGCTCTCCTCCTGCAGGAAAAATTCTACTATTTGCCCTTTTCCATAGCTGAACGCCTGGTGCTGATACTCGCAAGACCCTGTCCAGGGACCTTTCAATTAACACCCACTCTGAAAACAAGGACGTATAAAAGACATGGGTGCCATGCAACATTCTGGTCACATCCTCCACTTTTTTGCCATCCAAATGTAGACACCTTTTAACCATCCACTCCCTTCTACTAGGCATTACCTGAAAAAAGCAACCAACGGCCTTTCCTCTAAAATCCTCCTTAAAATACTGTAACTGGCCCACTTAAAACTTTTTGACTCACAGAGACATCTCCATAAGACTTCTTTGTCAGGGTTTACCACCTGGGGGGGGGTAAGTTTTCTTCTTTCTTCAAAAACACAAAGTCATTGAAAAATGCAGACATGCCAACCCTCCCTAGTGCCCTGACACCCATGCACTCTGGATGCATGTGCCAAAAGCATGAGCCAGACCGTATGGCTTAACAAGGTCCCTCACACTCTCTTACCTGGGTGCTTTGGCACTGCAAACTCATGTGGAATGCTGCTCTGGCAGCGACGCTCTCCCACACTGTGGGATCCTGAGGAGTGAGAACACAACAAGATAGGAAGTGAGTGATACATTCCACACCAGACCAGCTTGTTTCCCTCTCACATCTGATGCTCAATCCATACATGTAGCTAACAACTGATACTAGGTGGCAGCATCACACTGATCAGCCACCGCCCACGCTAGGTTTACTGCCTTTCATGGTACAATCTATGCACAGCAAAGTAATTTTTATAATAATCCAAACCAACAAAGTACTTGACCCAGTTATATTGCTCTTTTTTTTTTTTCTTTTTACTGGAACAATTCAAGGTAAATATCTTGTTCAAGAGTACTACAGCAGTAGGATGGAGTGGAGTTAGAAAATAGCATCCTTCAGCTTACAGTTCTGCATTCTTTCGTTTCCTGCAGCCCTAAACAATGTTCTGCCCGAGGCAAAGTAATAATTTAATATTTCATTTACTTACATAAAAGATTTTCTTTAACTGGCATTTTTTTTTTTAAATACACGTCTACTGAAAACGTCTTGCAGGCACAACAGAAGGCCCCTCCTGTCCAGGTCTTTAACCACAAAAGTACATGGCTGCCTGGTATGATTAATCATGCTTCCAAAGACCAAGAGCAAGTGGCACATGAAGCCATGCAATTTGCTAAAAACTTACCATGAATGGCTGTAGTTCCAGAAGGATGCTCCCCAGGGGAGAGCACTATCACAGCATTCCCAGTTCCACTGCCATTCCCATTTCCACTATGGCTGGATGGTACGGAAGCCAACAAGCCTACATTGAGAGACGGCAACACAATGGTCAGCAGGGTTGATGTGCCACACAGCAGTGGGGCTATGACATGGCCCAACTGTCCTTACCCAGTCCTCTGTAGCGCGACAGCTGTTGATAGATCTGTCTCATCCTCTCAATGTTGAGACGGCTTGTTTCAGCATGGCTGACCATGGGTTTGGGATAATGGACACCCACAATGCACTTGGAAGCTGCCTGCACAGACTCAGGGGCATTCCAGGGGTCATAGATATACTTGGCTGGGAAGGCTCGGAGAACAGGTAAGTAGCGTCTGCAAGTGCAAGGAAAGATTAAACTACAACAACTTATCAGAAATAACAGACATAAACATCTTTGAGTCAAATTATCAAAATATCTTCATTTAGACTGTATCCTCCATCGTGTGGAACATATGTGGCAAGGGCTACCCACCTGATGAAGTCACCATTAGGGTCAGTACGACGGCCGAAGCCCACAGGGCAGTAGCAGTGGAAGAACTGCTGGAAAAAGGAGCTACAGGACAGCCACATCCAGCTGCCTGCGTTCACACTCCAGTCCGCATCCAGAAGTAGCTCCTCAAACACCTGGGTGCAAGATATTATGTTAGCGTCTACCCCCTGCTTCTTGAATAAGATTTTTTTTGCATTCACCTCTACCTCCCTGAAGGACGTTACAATAGCAAAAAGCACCACCTTCTTTTACGAGATACTATGTTAACATTTCCCTCCAGCATCCTCCGCTCCTAGCTTTTATCGGTGAGATACTATATTAACACTCTTAGCTCCTTCCCCACCTTCATGCCCTCCTCCCAGCTGATCCATAAGTCCCCCCGGGTCAGGAAGCAGGCCACGGCATGTCGGGCCAAGTGGTGGATCCAGCCTTCCTGCCTCAACTGGGTCATGATAGCATCAATCCATGGGAAGCCTGTTTTAGCTTCAGCCCACTTGGCCAATGCCTCGGGGTTCTGGTCCCAGGGGATTTGCACACAGATAGGGTTGCCTTCCATTTTGTCAAAGCGTGAGTTATTGGTGGCTGCTGTGTAAAAGAATTCCCTCCACAACAGCTGACCATAGAGTGAGAGTGGAGGGGAACTGTTCTTCTTCACCTGCAGTGAGAGACAGAAATGTGGTATTTATGACAGCCTTCCTCCAACCTCAGCTGCACACTAAACTAAAACTAAACCCTGCAGAGTGTAAAGTAATAAAGGACTAAGTTAGCCACATTTACAAGACATCTATGCCAAGCTGTTCAAAGTGCTGTGCCCGGTTGTGTTTGCAATCACGCCAACGTGAATCCAGATATTATACATTGTGGTTATTCAACAGGGGTACAGTGGTTTGTGAATTCAAGTTTTATCCAAAAAAAAAAAAAAAAAAAAAAAAAAAAAAAAAAAAAAAATACCACTCTGCTTTTATACAAAAGCTACAGTGTGACATCCAGACATGAAAACTGTCAATAGCAGTCGTAATAACAGTAATAATAACAAGAATGATAATATCGATAGCAAAGCAGCATACTGTACCTTCCTGTATAGATCAGTGAGCTTGAAGTAAAAGAGACGACAAGACAAGCAGCCAAAGCGCAAGTAGGGGCTCAGCCCTGTGGGACTTGCCAAGAGTGAGTTGGCATTCATACGGGGCCTCTCAAAGTTCGCCACCCAAGCCTGCAAGTGTGAGAATAGTCATGGGTCCCTCAATGCATTTACTGTCAACTGCTCACCTTCTTGGGTTATTCCTATCATGCAGCATAGTCAATTTGTATTATTGCACTTTATTATCATCATCATCATCATCATTTAATCTTTATTCTTATTGACCTATTATTTGTTCTTTACTATATTATTCATTGTATCTTTTAAAATATTATCCCAATAGGCTGTATTAAAAGACGGCACAGGGAAGTGCAGGTAGGTACAATGCACGAGACACGCACGACACAAGACACACACAGGTGCATTAACTTCTGCGTGTGTATATCTGTGATGGATAACACCTGGTAAAATTCTACAAAACCAATAATGCAACATTTTTAAGCTTTATTGTGCTTCATCAAGTCTTCGAAGAACCACTACTTGCCTGAAAAAGATCAATTCTAACACCCATCAGATTACAGCAATATAGTGTAATATCGTGCCACGGCTGAGATCATTCACAGCACAAACAAAAACTGAAATGGAACATTCTTACAAAATCTTAGCTATACCTTCATATAATTCATCCATTGTGTTTATTAGTAGTTGATATAAATGTACCTACATGACTTAATATAGTAAAGACTTAAAGTAAAAGAGAGACACTTTTTGGAATATCCGGTGGGGGTCCTTGGAGGTGCACCAGTAGCGGGTCCCAGAGGAATCGTCTACAAAGAACAAATTTTGTCTTGCTCTGTAAAAGTGTAAGCCAGTAGTTAACCTCTTACCTTCCTCTCAAGGTGCCTTTCTATGCGGGTCAAAGCCTCCGTTTCACCCCCTGGCCACACTGCTGATGGCAAGCCCTCTGTGTCAAACCCTGGGCAGAGACAAGGCTAAGTCAGGACATAAATATGGACTCCAGGAAGGGTAGATCACGCTGGCCTTAATCGAGGATGCAAACCTGCAACAACCAATCTGGTGTAAACCATGTAAAACCTGTAATACAGCCTCTATTATCCTCACAGTATTAAGGCTGAGGTGATGTAGAAAGATGAGACATCACTAGGAACAGTATAAATCTAAGTGAACACAAAGTATGCAGAATGCTCTAGCATAGTCACAGAAAAGTGCTTGTGCTGGGTCTTGTATATAAATTATTGTGGAATAGTGGAAGGTTCTGTTGCAGCAGTGAGTTGTTCGGGAGATTGCATTGCGTACCCAGCTCCTCCAGTGAGGGAACCCCGTATTTCTCATTGTGGTCATCGGACAGAGGAGTGACACAGCTCCCCATAATGGCCTCTGACAGCGGTTCCACCGGGGGCTCAGGGGGGTCTATACGGCTGATCAGCGTTTGAAAGCGCTTGTAGGTGAGCGGAGGCTGGCCTCCATTGAACTCTATGATCCTGTCAGGTGGGATCAGAGGATTATACAAGTTAATCAATAATAGATAATCATGACTATTTTAATTGAGCTCATGTTCCTTTTCAGAACATCTAGGTTAAAAAATGGCACATAATGAAGTAGAGCCATACCAACAAGACTGGCATTTTCATTGTTCACTACTTAGGAGCAGATTAACTATTCCAATCACAGTGAGACCAGCTAACTGACGTTTAAGTATCATACTCAAAAAAACAAAAAACAGCATTTGCAGTGATAACTAAACTGTTTCTGATGCTCAGAACTAAAAATGACCCACCTTGTGCAAACTGTGGTTACCCTCCCCCTCTACCCCTCTACTCAAATACCCACACTTTACCTATCCAGGTCATAGAGTGTGTGCGACGTTTTAACAATGACTTCCACGCCAGCCTCTATGGCCAGCTTTTTGATCGCAGCATCCCGTTCCTTGCCAAATGGTTCAGAGTCATACTCAAAGGTGAGTCGGGAGATCTTCCACTCCTGGGCGAATGCATCAGACATAGGGACAAAGAAGTTAGCTTATGCAGTGTTCTCCAAAAGTACTGGGACAAGAGTTTAAAGTGGTCTATTACAGCAGTATGCTCCAAAATTTGGGCTTCACATCAAAAGACGAATACAGAACAAAAGTCAAGAATATCCCCTGTAACCTTGAATATCCACATTGTTTTTTAATTTTAGAACAAAAGGATTTTTTGGTTCAACTTCTCGCATTTATATGAGCATTCATACATGTAGAAGAATCGGGAAGGTCTAGGCACATACGACATTTTTTAAACTGCTGCTGAAGGCTCTCATTTAAATTTGTTAGCAAAAATCAAATTGAGGAAAAGATAAGTCACCATGACAGAAAAGATGAGTGCTGAGAAAACAAAAGGAAAGAAAATGACCCTCAAAAGGAACTGGTAAGATTCTTGGGGCTGCAAAATTCAACAATCTGAAATGTTTTTCAGAAAACAGAAATGACTGGAAGAGTAAAGAATAGGGAGTTCAAAAAAGCCAAACGCAAAGAATGACAGAAAAACGTTTCAGTGAGACTGAAAAACCCAAAATTACTGATAGCAAAATCAATATATATAAAAATAACATGCAGGATACAGGGGCTGAAAATGGGCAGAAGACTCCAACAAGAAAAATTCTGACACTGTAGAGGAAGGTGTAAACACTTCAGCAGCAGGAAAAACTGAAGAGCTTGACTGGTTTTTGCAAAAAAAAAAAAAAAAGGGGGGGGGCAAGTTGTGCACAGGAGCTGTAGAACTAAGTTTTATGGACAGGTGAATCCAAAATACACATCTATCAAAGTGATGGAAAGCCTAAAGTGTGGAGAACAAAGGAGAGGCAATGACCTTAACATGCCCCTTCTTCAGTAAAACATGGAGGAGAGAATATCAGGGCTTGTGTACAACCAGCTGCTTCTGGAACAAGCTCAACGGTCTTTCAATGATGACTTTCCATAAGATGGCAGCAGTACGATGAACTCAGAGTTATACAAACATCTTGTCCACCGTAAAAAATAGCATCAGGAGTTCATTATGTAGAAGGACAATGACCTAAAAGATGCTGCATGCTTAATATAAGAGTCCAAGAGACAGAAAAAGTGGAACATTTTAAACTAGCCAAGTCAAGGAAGAGATCTGAAGCCAACTGTGCAGTCAGTTCAGTTGTTCAAAAGGAGACTAAAGGCAGAAAGTTTAACAACTTTAAGAGGTGGCATTTAATGTCTCCCAAAGCCTCTCAAGGGAAGAAATAAAGATGTGGTGATGATGATGCCAGTGGATGGTGGCTTACAATTACTTTAAGCAAGGAATTTGCAACAAAATACTGACTTTTGTCACTTGAACCGTCCCAATACTTCCGGTCACCTAAATTTAGGGGGACCGATGCTTTGGTTGAAAATTAACTGTGTGCAAAATATTTCCTAGAAATACAACGGGGCCTTATGAATTCAGACTCAAAAAGTTCTGTTTTATGTGAATTTTGATTTCTTGTGCATGGAAGCACCAGTTCAAGGGTTTTGACCCAAGACTTTTTGGAGGAGGTTTTATATCACTGTGGGGTTTTATATCCACCGTTATAGTTACATTCATTTCATTAATTCATTCCTTCATTCATTTGATGCTTTTCTCCAAAGTGACTGACAATAAACACTGATCTCTGAGGTAGCTAGAAATAATATAATAATATAGCTATAAATAATATATGATGCAAAGTCCTCAGTATTAGGTACAGATGTAGTGGTTAGCAGATATGCTGTATAAATAATGTAAATGAGTACCAATGTAATATGATTTGACTATGAAGTGTCAAGTGTAAGCAAAGTTACACTGTTTATGAGAAAGCAACAGCGCTTTCAACAGCGTGATCATTTACTGTTCAATACTCTGATCACTTCAGGAGGTTTTATGTCTTAGAGATGGACATTTACCAAAGCAGTTTCGGTCAAGTAGTCAAGGGTGCAACAGGACAGCCCCTCATGTGCATGAAACCACAACTTATGAGGTGGTTCAAGGCTCACCTTGAAGAGGCGGGGAAACACGTTGGCTGGCTGGCCACGGATCACAAAGAGGCGAGAGCTGAGCTTACGAAGGCTGGCATCCAGGTCCTCCAGGCACTGAAGGAGGAACCTACAAAAGCATCCAGAGTCCAAAGTGACCGAGGGAGCATTTCAACAGTAGATGCAGGAGGGAAGAGTGACCAAAGAGTATAGAATCGATAGAGAATCTCTATAGTTTTAATATCGTAAGAACACAGAGGGCAAATATTTGAATGAGGAAAACCATTACCATGCACCATTCAAGAAAACAGTGTACACATCTTGAGTGTACCTTTAGATGAACAAAGAAGACATCTGCAAATTCAGTAAATCCTGAGCTCCACTGCAATGACATTTTTTGTTTTTTTCCTTGAACCTATTTAATTGACAGTTTTCGCCAAAGCAACTGTTAAGATAGTGACATTTATTAATTTAGCTGATGCTTTTCTCCAAAGCTGCTTACAATGATATGGATTCAATTATTACAAGCTTACAATTATTGACCCATTTATAGAGCTGAATAACTTTAGTGGGGCAATTTTAGGGTAAGTACCTTGCTCAAGGGTACTTCAGCTAGAGGTAGGGATCAAACCTACAATCTTTGGATCTAAAGGCAGTAGCACTAAGCACTATGCTACCAGCCATCCCCTATACTAGGATTTTGTGATACTTACCCTACTTTACCTATTTATTCACCTGGGTAAATTTGTTGCCAACATTTCTTTTAAATCAGTGTTATTAATATCACTGATTATTTCTTACAGCTGTAATAATGAATCACTTGTTGACTGGAAAGGTCAAGTCTGTTCAAAACAACTAAGCTTTTTGGGCGTAAACACAGAATGGCAGGGATGTTTGTGTTATTTTATCCATTTGACATTAGAAATGTTGATTCACCAGTGTCTCTGTCACTGTGGATGATGATAATTTGGATCCATCTTTATATTTTATTCTTTGAACTAATTCCATATCTAACAAAAGAACTTTGTCAATAAGGATCAAAAGGCTCATTATAAAATTTAATCTTTTTTTATTTGATCATTTTATGGCAGAAGAGAATCATCAGTATAAAATTACAGGATCAGCTAGAACAAAAACGTTTTCTTTTGACCGGCACTTTGCAAGGGAGCCTTCCACCATGCCAAAACATTCAGGCAACTAGGGGATACCAGTTTACCCACCTCCACCTACTGACCCCCAGATTAGAGGAGCCAGCAAACCAGGGGTCCAGGAAGTAGACACATCGTACAGTTGCAGCTCCTCGAACAGCCTCCAGGAGTGCAGGGTTGTCATGGAGACGCAGGCCTTTCCGGAACCAGTGGATGGAATTGGGAGCCATGTATGCTGGGGAAAACATTGACAGAAGAACTGACTGCACAGTTACTTGAATGTGTCTAATAAAACCCATGACATGAAGTTATGAATGAGGACTGGCCACCCTTACAATAATTTCCAAACAATATCAATAACTGGCTTGTGTACAATCTTGCAATTTTGGACATCAGCTAACTCACACTTGAATTTCAGATAATCTGGACTGGCCCAAAGAAATATTTAGAAATAATCCCAACCCATATATACATTATAAACATAAAGGTAAACAATTTTATCAACATTAGAAGAATTTCCAGTGATAGAGATGCTAGAAAAAACCATTAGAATGAGCCGAGAGTGTGGTGAATGCATTGTAAATTAACAAAGTGGGACATCAGGAAACAAACCATGAATTTCTCATTCTTTGCTATGAAATGCCCCTGCAAGGGGAAGCTGTGATGTGACACTAAGTATAACACGTTTGTGGAAAGTTTGCATTAGGCACTTTTTAAAGTTACCACACTGAAAATATTAGTAACAATAATATTATTACTTTTTCAGTTATTGTTAACATTTCCGAATGCCTTCTGCATTCCTGCTTTATGTAATCTATTATAATATTACAGGGTAGGGTTACATAAGTGTCATAGCAACACACAAAAACACATCAGAAGAGGATCAGTTCATTTCGGCTGCCTCTGACCCCCTTCCCCCCCGACGAATCAAATTTGAGAAGATACAATTACCTTTTTTAAACCAAGCCACTGAAAACTGAAGCAGACTGAATACAGTTCTCAAAATGAAGATAAACAAAAATAACCTCTGAATTGTGTCAAGTGAGATTTAGAGCAGGCCACAGAAATATCCGTCATCAGTGATGAGTGCAGTTTGAAAACAAGTAGTAAACAAAATCCATACAAAAACAACTGAAATATCCGTTTCCATTTGTCTTAACGTTACATACGGACTTGTTTCGTTGTAACTCGCTTTACTACGATGCTGCTTTGGCCAGAAAAGTACGGATGGTTGTTTCAGGGCACGGGTTTCAATCTGGCTCAGTCTGTGTCGAGTTTACATGTTCTCCACGTGTCTGTGTGGGTTTTCCATCACTGTCCAAAGAGATGCAGTTCAGAGGGGGGTGTGTGTGTGTGTGTGTGTGTGTGTGTGTGTGTGTGTGTGTGTGTGTGTGTGTGTGTGTGTGTGCGCGAGTGTGTTTTTTCTGGCATCCAACCCAGGGTACACCCCTGTCAGCCTTGCACCCAGTACTTCCAGGACACAGGTTCCAGACTGTTATGGCTCTGATCAGGTCAAGGACGTAGTGAGAATGGATGTATGTTTATGATATACCAGCCAACAAGTGCCATTATACATACATTTGTGGAAACTGCCCATTTTATTTTTTTTTTTTTTTTTTTAAACTTGGTTTTAATAACAACAAATTTTAAAATATTACACATTGGTTGTTTCTTTCCACCGTATGCACCAATGTTCATCGCTCGAGTAGGTACATAAAACTCAGAACAGACTATTCCTGATCACCTTCCTATAAATATTTTTTTTTAAAAGGTACACAAACATTTAGGTACAATACAGCCTGGAGTAGCAGCTGTGTAAAGGGTTATCATAAAGTGATCATATGGTGCATGAGATCAGGGGTGAAGTGAGTCTGGAAGAAGTGAGTTTTCAGACGCTTCTTATATATGTGGACAGAGTTTCAGCAGTTCTGAGTGACAGGGGGAGGTCATTCCACCACAAGAACCGAGAACCTCCGCGCTTCACTTTTTTCGTTTACTTTTCGGACAACCAAGCGGGCAGAAGTAGATCATGAACGAAACGGTCTTTGTCTGGTTGGTGTAACGAACGACGGTCAAGTTGAGAAGTGTCAAGTGACAAGTCTTTTCAAGTTTTTGTATTTAATATAAATAAATAGGACACAGCTGAGGTGAGAAGACCAAAACTCAGCAGCAGGATCTCGCTTAGTTTATTTATCGCCTTATTTATCACGGGATAAACAATCATAATAAAATTACTCAGGTAAACATGAAAACATTAACGGAAAGACACGATGATACACACAGCTTCGTGTGAGTTACTAAACAAGCGGGTCAACCACATGATTATATAAGAATACCTGTAGCTTACTAGCTGACCTGCCAGTCACCTGCCGATTCCTTCCAAGACTCGTATGGCACAAATTCATAACTTACCTGTTAAAAGGTCATTTGTTCTCTGTCATATCAAACGTGTAATTCCTGGAGTTTTGTCGAGTCCTCGCTCACACCCCCCTCAGCCCGCTCTCGCGGTTTCATAACAAGCTCCACACTGCGCATGCTCCGTCTCTTCAGCACTCATTTCTCAAGCGCCAACATGATGAGCGTCGCGCCTGTAAACAAGGGCTCTGATTGGCCTTTCCTGGGTCACGTGGCCCCCGCAACTCACGTTTATGCGGCATGGAGGGAGGGCTGTCATTTTGGGAGATGGGTTTACGTGTTATCGCAGCGTAGAATGAAGTCTGTGACGAACAGTTCTTTGTGTTTTTACTGTGCTTTTAAATTTGTCCTGGCCATGATATGAAGAAATCACCTTTCAAATCAGTCTATATAGCTTATGATTGATTGTATGCATTTATTCAGGGTTGTATTTTCTGTTCCAATGAAGGGTCTACACCTTACAACTTTAATGATTAAAGGCTTTAAACTCTTACGCTACATTTTTACCTCTCTGCAGCAAAATTTACCTCCTGCCTTCACCTTCATGGAGTCATTTACTGTCTTACAAGTATCACAAAGTCAAGGCCAGGGGTGACTTGAACAGCCTGCACCTAGAATGTGGGGGGGAATCAATCTCATCAATATTTCATGAATTCCTGAGAGTTAAATACTCTTTTGTTGTCACTGGGAGAAGTAAACTGCCTAGTTTAACCTCCATGCCTTCTAAATTTCTGCCTTCTGTGACTGATAACTTCCAGTATTCACCGGGATTCTTTTGTCTAGATTGAAATAGCTGAGATTCTCTCTTCTGTGGAAAACCCCAGACCCTGACAAAATATGGATTTATCTAAGATGGAATTTCACAACAGCCTGCTTTCATTCTCTTTATGTTTCCATGACAATGAGCTACTGTACTCCCTTTCCAGAGACTTCCGCAGTCATACGACTCTCTGGTGGCCACTACCTCCCCACCATCTCAAGACTTAGAAGCCGTATGCTGGCTGCTATACAATGTGACTGTCCCCTTGAGAACTAACGTTTCAACTGCTCCCTTAAGGCCACAATAGCTAGAGAGTATTTTCATCTCTTCAAGTCGGTGCTGCACAGATCCAAGATTTTGGAAAGGGTATCTTGCCTTATACGCTAATGAGTCAGTGATGAAGATAAGAGTGCTACTATGGCAGGCTTATTTAAGGGACATTGAGCATCAGGGGCACCCAATCCACCAATAAAAGGTTTTATAAAATTGAGAGGTGGTTGAAGAGAGAAGGGTAGGGTTGATTAGAAGGGTCTGTTAGAGAGAATGAGGGCGTAAGGAGGCAACACAGAACCCAGAGCCAACTCCAAATACCTAAAATCCAGATGTAGTACAGGGCATCTGCTCAAGCAAGGACAGCTCTGTATCTGTCTGTCTTTAACTCATTCAGGAGTCAAAAAATAACCTCTACCTAAGGGAGGCTAGTTCAGACACTCCTTAATCTGAAACCTGAAGAGGACACCTGCAAAATTACCACCCTTCTGCACTCATAAATTTCCAATTCCAAGCTACAATCACAGGAAACATCAGTTTAATGTATAATTTTAATTACAACCACTTGTAAAGAACTGTTGTAGTTTAACTCAAAAGGGGAAGAGACTGTTTCCACCAAAGGGGTGAACTGGACTAACTATGGCCATAGATCCATAGTGGAAAATGTTCTCAAGTCAAGGCTGGTTTAGTCCTACGTAATTTGCAGATTTGGAAAAGTGTAGATGTAATGTTCTTCATCTGAAGATGTTGATTTGAGGATAAATTCTGTTATGTACTGCAAATGAATCCCGTTCTTTCACAGCATATGACAGCCATTCTCATTATCACTTTCTGTGGGGCCCGAGAAGCTTGAACATCACAGGAGACCACAAAGCATGGCTAAAAATACCTTCACATCTACCTGTCTTCCAGCAATGTTTTCACCAGTAAACACAGCTTCAAGTGTAAACAATTCTGGTTCCAAATATTTAGTGTGATGGAATGCGTTTGTAGCGTAATAAAAATAGATCTGACAGATCTTGGTGTCTTGCGAGCAGGAAAAAAATTACTTAAAATATATAGCTTAACAGAGAGGATAGGAGATATGACAGACTGAAAACCACTGTAAACTTACATCGGTATGCAAATATAGGTTCAGCCTCTCTCGTGAAAAACAGCTAATGCAATTACCAAAACATCTTCAGATGAATTGTGAATAATGCAGGAAATTATATTTTTTTATATCAGGATCAGTACAAATAAATCAGTCACAACAGGACATTGCTGTGAAAGAGTATAAAATACCGTGAACAGAATGTTCTTGCCCTGGTTGAAAGTCTCTCTTAACTGGTGGGTTCAAATCTTTCATTAGAGAGCAGACAAGCCTGTGCTTCAAGGCGATAGAAACTCAAACACTGGCCCCTCATAAATTATCTGTGTTGCAGCATATTTCGTAGGAAATTCAGTGCGTCGAATTCAGAAGAAAAGAGCTGTTGTGTTGATGGACTTGCTGACTTGCATAAAGTCAGAGGTTCACTTTGACCGGTTACACCGTGGTCACGGACAGCAGCGATCCAGGGCAGAGAACATCCTCCCTGCTGCCCATCCTAGTTCCGTGGGTCAGCAGCTCCTGCACTGTAGTCCAGTCGTCCAGCATCTTGTGGTTCCGCAGGCGACTCAGCTTGCGGTGGCTGAGCTCCAGCAGGACGTTGGGCCCCGCCGCTCCGGCACCGCGGCTCAGCGCTTGCAGCCGCTGCTCCCGCGCCAGCTGCAGCTGCTGCCGCCGCTCGGTCCGGCTGCAGTAGCGACCGGCTGTCGCCTCGCCGTGGGTCTCATCATCGGTTGTGACACCGCCGCGCTCGTCCGCCAGCTGCGACGCACGTTCACGGAGAAGCTGGTTGCGCAGAGCTCGGGGGTTGCTGCTCGTGCTTTTCGTTGGGAAGGGAGAGTGGCTGTCCAGGGTGCTGTACGGTCCTGCCCTCACTCTGCAGCGGTTCACAGATTTTGGCCAAGTATCGTGGATGTCCTGCGAGTGTCCTATCGTGTGAAACCACTGCTCTGACCACTGGTTTGAAGGAGCCCTGCTCACCACCTCAGAGCTGCTAGGTTGGGGGCCTTCACCGCTGCACCCTGCACCAGGCAAAACACTCTGTTGATCTTTTTCTTGCTGCATGACGCTGACCTTCCAGTGTTTCTGGCTTCTTTGGGCCAGATCTTCTCCATGAGGGAGTTCTGCGCTGACCCTGGGGCAGCGGTGCATCGCGGAGTTGACGTAGCAGTCTGATATGGGGTGGCTTGCTCTCCTCCTGTCACTAACCTGGCATGTGCAGCAGTGCAGGGTGCTACTCCTTCTCATGAGACCCTTGGGGGCATGCTGGGGTGGAACTCTCTGCTGACAGGATGGGTTGCAGCACACTGGTGGAACCGCCGTAGGGCTGTTTCGGTTACAACAGGGGCTTTCGGGACTCCTGATGCTGGGTAAGGTCCCCCCAGCTGGGCATCTCTGGTGTGCACCAGGGGAGTGGTATACTTCCAGGGCTTGCAAGGTTAGTGTCTCAGGGATTGACTCCAGCTCCCTGCGGCTGCACTGGGACTCCCTGTGTGGCCCCATCCTGGCACGGTACAGCTTGATCTTTTTCTCCAGCAGCCTCTGGAAGCGGCGGAACTCGCCCGTCCTGACGCTGTAGAACCCGGAGTCGCTGAGCTCAGACGAGATGAAGGACTCGGACGAAGAGGAACCGAAGTGGCTGGTGCCATCCTCCATGCCATCCTCCTCCGTCTCCATTCCAGACAGATCCCCCTGCTGGAAGCTGCCATCAGTGCAACCCAGGCCGCTATCCAGCTCATGAAGGAGCAGCTGGTGTGCAGTAGGGGGCTCTAGCATCACATCTCCACTCTCTGGCTGTAACACAGAGACAAGAAATGTGGGCATCAACATTCACAAACTACTGCCCATAACAGGCATTACTGGACCCTGTCCTGAGCTTGAAGGCATATTGGCGAAGCTAAAAACAGGAAAAACTGCTACAAGAGCATGAAGTTATACCAACAGGAATAGCATTTAGACATACTGGCTGTTAGACATATTTTCCTGATGCTTTTCTTCAAAATGCTTTAGAATGATTTATCCATTTTTATAGTTGCCACAGAGGCAAATGGGGTCAATGTGACATAGGTATCTATAAATGGAAGAAATTCACATTGTTTTTCGTATAATTTTGCCAATAAACACAATCCATGCTCCTGATTCTGCTCGAAAGCCAAGTTCAAAGTGTTACAGATGGAATTTGTGGGAATTGACTGAATGAATAATCTTGCTGTCAGTATTTTGCCAAGAACAATTCATGTTTGTTGGATCAAGTTTAGACTTAGCCCATGGCAACTACTGTTCTACATGATCTCAAGTTATTTTGGGGGGGCAGCAGGTGGTGTAGCTCTAAGCACTGCCACTTTGGATTTAGAGGGTTGTGGGTTTGAACCTCACCACCTACCACAGTACCCAGAATAAACTACTAACTGTTGGAAAAAAAAAAAAATCACTGTATTGTTTCTGATTTTTAGCAATGTGACAAAATGATATTGTTTTTATAGTGTTTGTCATACCATTGCTCAAGACAAAATATTTTTTTTTATCTTAAAAACATGATTGTTACAATTATTGGCACCCCTGCATTAAGTACTTTGTGCACCCTTCTTTTGCAGAGAAGTCTTCTTCTACAATGTTTGATAAGGTGGGAGAACACATTGCATAGGGATCTGAGAACATTCCACTTTAAAGAATCTCTTCAGATCCTTCAGAGTTCTTGGTCCTCTCTCGTGAGTGCTCCTTTAACTCATCCTAAAAATTTTCATTGTGGTCAGGGGACTGGGGTGGCTACTGGAAAGGCCAAATTCTGTAGGTAACTCATTTAGTGAACTTTGGATCATTATCCCGCCAGAAAGTCCAACCACAGCCCAGTTTTGGCCAAAGCCAAAGAAGCAGTCAGATTTTGATGTAGAATCTCTAAATCTACATGTAACACAACCCATGATGCTATGTATCCTAACAAGGTCCCCAGGTTCTTTGGAAGAAAAACAGCCCAACAACATTACAGATCCACCACCATACATCACAGTGGTGCTCAGGGTCTTTTCTTCATAACAGTGCCTTTTTTACACCAAATTCACCTCTGCTCTTTGTTGCCAAAACTGTGTTCGTCTCATCTAACAATAGAGCCCAGCTCCAATCAAAATTCTAGTGAAGGTCAGCAAACTCCATGCACTTACATTTCTCATTGAGAGCAGAAGTGTTCTTCTGATAAGCCTTCCGATAGCTGCCTGACATAAATGTGGCATCTAACCATAGTGCTGGAGCCCAGAATGCAAACAGCTTCTCCATTTCTCCAACTGCGATTCTTGGAGAAATTTTTGCCTCTAGTTATTTTGCACTTCTTAATTATTGGCCTGATTGTGGAGATGGGTATTTTCAGGTGCAAAGCTAAGCTATTTTTATAGCCATTGCCTGACTTGTGAAGGTCCGCAACCTTTTATCCCATTTCATTTTCACATTCTCGAATATTCTCCACTTTGATAGATGACTAAGTTAGTTTATATATTTATATTCCACTGAAATAGGAAGTCACGGATAAGCACCTAGGAGCGCCGAAAGACTCAAGTGTGCTTAAAAAAGTAAAATGTCAACATGAATACACTTCCGTTACATTGTGTTTGTGACAGTTTCTAGAGGTGCCAATAATTATGACACACTTGTTTATGAGAAAAATACTGTATATTTCTTAATATTTCTTTGAAAAACTTTACCTTAAAGGTTACATACCTTTCATGCTTTAAGAGTACAAACATTTTTTCTTATCCTTTTTCGTTCATTTTTGCCAAGGGTGCAGATAATTTTGGAGGGCACTGTAAATGGGTCATAGCTTATTCAGATAAATGAATAAATAACCTGAAATAAAATATACTGGACAGTGGGTGGTGTAAAGGTTAGTACTGCTGCCTTGGAATCTAAGGAGCAAGGTTTGAAAATCACCTTCTACTGTAGTACCGTTGAGCAAGGTGCTTATCCCAAATTGCTCCAGTAAAAATTACCCTGCTGTATAGCAGATGTACAGTGTACAGTAAATGTAGAGACAGAAATTGTAAACCTTTGGCTAAATGTTCCTGCTTCGGTTCCCTTTCGTCAAGATTCGACAAAACAATTAAATATAAATATATATTAAAAAATAGTAACAACGAGAGTCTAAATTCAGATCTTCATCACATCAGACAAGAGGTCTAGTAGGGGTTTTCAGTTTCGGAGTGATAATGTCCTTACCTGTGTCAGGAAAGGGACAGGTTCTTCCAGATTGGCGCTGCAGCAACCCATGAGACAGTGCTGCCCTTTTGGTATCGCACTCAGCTGCCTGGGATCCTGGAGCATGAAATGTAGCGTGAAAGTAGGACTGCGTTTGAGTTCACAGTAAACAGCCAGTGTGCTTTTTTCCTCACTGTACTATCCAACTCCGTGTCCAGCCCCCTGTTCTCTCCAGCCTAGATTTTTGCAGCTCCCTTTTCACATCTGCCACCCACCCTCTCCAGCTCATTAAAAATGTTGCCGAGCGTCTGGTGCATAATGTTCCTCGCTATGAACACACCACTCCTCTGTAATAATTTTTGGCTTTAATACTTTTTAGTTTTACTTGAGCACATTTATAAAGAAAAAAAAATCGTTTTACTTTGTTACATTCCTATTACCTTATTTTTGTTACTTTTGAATATTTTACATAAAATTTTGTTAAACTTTCTAGAAAACCAACCGCCTTATACCAGAAACCCAAAAACAACACATCCTTACTGTCTTTTACAGATAAAATTGTCTTGGTCATCATTTATTCCAAAGCAGTCAGAGTTTATTGTTGAGTTTTGTCCTGCCTTGACTGAGAACTGAGAAAAATGTGGGAATAAGTATAAAATAATTATATTAAGTTAAAATGTGTTTTTTCCCCATACTATAGGAGCTGAGTTTTTATAACACTTTGTCTAAATTTTTGTTGCATGGGCTTCGAGGATCTCTCATTCCTATTTTTATTAAGCTAATATGGACTGTGGGAACAGAAATGTCTCTTTGTCTTTGCAATTTTTGGAAAAGAACTGTTAAAATGTATTCAGATTATAACACTATCTTATTATTTAAATACGGTATTTGTTGAAAATATTTTGATGTGCTTATTACTGCTACTGGAGAGGTGAAAAATAAACAATTTTAGCTGTGAGCTTTCGAAAAATTGCAAAGGTACGTTAAAATTCGTTCATGTGGCATTTATAACCGAGGTTAATATGCTAATTTAATGTGTACATAACAGTAATGGTGAGCAAGTTTTTTGATTCATTGTTTATCATCATTTATTCCTTTTTGTGAATGATATATTTTCATTTACTCAAAATGATGAGCTCAGGGCAGTGTTCTGACAAATGTTCTGAAGAGCAAACAAATGCTTACTTAAAAATGTTATGAAATTATTTTACATTTATAATTATTTAACATTGTATGTCATTTGTTCAAATCTTTCTCCTGCTGCTGTTGTATTGCCTTTGAGAAAGCTATTAATCCTGAACTGATTTACTATACATGTAACATACCATACACTAAACATGTGTTTGAATCCCCGTTTCTGCTGTAGTACATTTTTTCAGGGTACTTGGACTGAATTGCTCCTGTAAAAATGACTTCTCTTCATTCTCTTCAAATGGTAAGTGGTCTAGTATTCACGCCAAACACTGAAGGTTAACATGGACAAAGGTATCAGCTGAATGACGATTAATAAGAATGCCCAAATGCAGCAGAGACTACATTTTTTTTTGCGAAGGTTAAAAGTATTTGGGGTAAACCAAAATATTCTGTTTTTGTTCTATCAGTCTGTTTTTGAGAGCTTGATAAGATATGGTATTACAGCATGGTATGGAAAGCTGACTCTCCAACCAAAATCAAAACTTGCACGACTAGTACATACTGTTCTAAAAATTATAGGGTGGGAAGAGAAACGACCCATACAAGAGTTCTACAAGATATCCGTTTTAAAACACGCTAAAAAAAATTGCTGCTGATGACACACATATTCTACATGAGAATTTTAACATGTTACCCTCAGGGAGACGATTTAGAATTTTGATGTGTAAATCAAATTGCTATAAGAATTCTTTTGTGCCAACTGCGGTTAAATTATTGAATAGAGAATTCCAAAAATGAGATTTTAGACTGGTATATAGTAGGTTTTTAATATATTTGATTGTTGTTTATTTCTTATTAATTTTATGTTATGGTATGTATTGTTTTATGTGAGTCCAATGTTGTGCACTGGCCATGTCATGGTTGTCCAAGACACATTTCCCAGAAATGGGACAATAAAGTCTATTCTATTCTATCAGACTGTAGTTCCCATTCTGTATTAACTGGATTTGTACAATAGACCATGTCTAATTTTATTTGCTTAGCAGAATTAATTCATTGAAAAGATTGCATATTTGCATATAGATGCATATTGACTGGTTGCCAACTAGATGTATATTTTTCCATTAGTTAAAACTGTACATTGTAGCTGTTAACACTGCTATTGGTTTGGGACCTTAAAAAGTATCTTCTGAATAAAAGTAAGTTTAGTATTTAAGTGGTTGTTTGAACTGATACTTTTTTAATACTTTTATTCAAACAAATTTTCAGATGAGTTCTTTCGTTCTAGGTATGTGGTAGCACAGCAGGTAAAGCTGGTGGCTCTGATGTCCTGAACTACTTGGTAGGTATGGGTTTAAGCCCATCTGAGGGTGTGTGGAGTTTACATATTTCTGTGTGCTTGCACCCTTGAGATACACGGAGAAGAAGGTGCCTAGAAAACCGCGCAAGTGGTTGCTAAGAGTTGCATCCAACCGACGGTCCATGCACCCCGTTACTTGAGTTGCTTCGTTGTAATAGTTTGTCTTTTTTACAATTATCTAACATCAAATGGCTGTTTCTGGGTCAGTCCTGAGTTGATCCTACGTTAGCAGTGCGTATTTTTTAATGGACTCTTGTCACGGTGAAAGCACTTCTTTTCTCTTGGATGCGATGGTTAGAACTGCTGCCTCTAGACTCACGGGTTGCAGGTTCAAATCCCACCTCCTGCTATAGCAGCTTTAAGCAGAGTACTTACTGCAAATTAGCACAGTTATATATATGAATAAATCATTCTAAGTTGCTTTGGAGAAAAGCATCAGCTAAATAAATACATAAATGCACTAACCAAATCTAATGGATGTGCTTGGTTTAACTGCAGAGCAGCAGCTGTGCTGCTGCCTCTTACATTCATCCAGAAGGGATCTCCATCTTTCCCTGTGTGGGAGTGACATGAGGGACTTCATTATCCTGTAACTCTGCCTCACATGTGTCCACTGTGTGTGTATGTTTCATACATCTATTTGTGTTTATATGTGCCCGGCGGCACAGATTTGGGAATACAGTACCAATAAAAAAGTATTCATCTCCTTTGAACCATGTTTCATGTTTGTTTTACAACAGTGAATAAAAATGTGTTTAGTCTTTGCTGACACGGATCGACACAAAAACACTATTTAATGCCAGCATGAAACCATTTTTATGAATACAATATAAATTCATTACAAATACACACAACATAATAACTGCATGCATAAGTACTGACTAACCAACTCTCCCAAATTGACTAGCCAGCTGTGGTGTATTTATAGCATTCAATGAATCAATTTAATTGCACACAGGTGATCTCTGTTCAATATAACGCATTTTTAAAACAGTTTCTCCTTAGCTGATTCAGGCATGTCGTAGTGGGTGGGGGTGAATACTTACGCACTGTTATTTTCTGCTTTAAATTTTGTAATTAATTTGAAACTGATTTATAGAAATGTACTTCCATGTTTGCATTTCAGAGTTTTTTTGGTTGACCAGTGTCAAAAATCATCATTAAATGTCATGAGATCTACTGTTGTAAAACAGTAACAAACTGAAAAAGTCTGTGGGTTGAATTTGTTTCATAGATACCTATATATTTATATTTACATTTATTTATTTATTTAGCAGATGCTTTTCTCCAAAGCGACTTCCAATGAACTCTACATAGTGTTACCAGCCCACACACCCTATTCACCATGGTGACTTACACTGCTAGATACACTACTTACACTGGGTCGCTCATCCATACATCAGTGGAACACACTCTCTCTGTCACTCACACACTATGGGGGAACCTGAACAGCATGCCTTTGGAGTGTGGGAGGAAACCAGAGCACCCAAAGACTTACACTGGGTCACTCATCCATACATCAGTGGAACACACACACACACACACACACACACACACACACACACTCTCTCTCTCTCACTCACACGCCATATAGATGCAGACAAGCTTCGTTTACTGCTTAAGCTCTGGCCTTTGACCTTGCGATGAAATCGGGCTCTAGCCCATTGCGGCCCCACAGATAAAGCCAGTAAAATGTATCGCTCAGTGGGATACTCACTTGGTACGGCAGACTGTACGGGGCGTCTATGTCTTGAGAGATCGTGGGGAGGTAGTGGTCACCTGACAGAAGCACATGACTGCAGCAGGCCCTGGGAGGAAAGGGAGTCTCTCACTCTCATTGTTGCCAAAATATTAGAAATTAGGCCATTTCAGAATACAGGCTTAGATAATCCAAAATATTATCAAGACCCTGTTCATATGAACTTTATGGATCTGCACACAAAATGAACATACGCAGGTGCCATTGAGTAAACGAGCTTCCAGAGTAACTTGCACAATTAGTTCTGTTATTTCCGTCACGTAACTTTGTTGCAATATGACAAAAATACATAAGAGCATCGGTATTAGTAAAGATAATGTTTGAGCGTAGGCCTACACACTAACCCATTAATGCCCACTGAATCTAAGATGAATATTGTAACGAGATCTTTCTGGAAACCCACTGAAACACCAGAGCAGAACAGAGCGAATCTGTAACACTGGACATTTGTGCTTCCTACCTGTCGGTGCAGGTATGCAGGAGCGGGGTGGGACTCTTTATGATCCCCTGGCCCCTAAGGGTTTCCCATAGGCGTTCTGTCTGAGTACTGCAGTCCGAGGTCCCCCTCTGCTCCTCCATCTGCACGATTGTCTGCCCGTAGCTGCCAAGGGTCTGGAGTTCATGCCATTGGCTAACATGGGACAGGTCCTGCTCGTTTCCCTTCGGGATGAAAGACGAGGAAAGGTTATGCCCGGAGCTGGCAGTTTGCAGCAAAACCCACAATTTCGGGGAATTTTTTTTTTTACAAGTTGGCTGTGTTGCACGGTGTTAAGAGGGGGCCTTAAAGGAGAATTCCAATGGCTTTTTTTTGCCAGCAAACACCCTAGATGAGTGCTGTGCCGGTCTAGCCCCTATCCCCCTTTCCGTGCTGCTCCCTCAACCGACGGATCCACCTCCACGTCATGTGGCCGTCCTCCTGCCAGTTAAAGGACGAAACCATTATCACGCAACGGATTTGCGCTCCAGCCTGCGTGTTTTTTTTTCCCTCCATAAGTGTGTTTGGAACCCGACCAAATCCCATCAACGTGACTCAGGAGCTGATCTTCTCTTGCACTTCCTGGAGGGAATAACACCAGCGGTGGAACTGGCACTTTGTATCACACACACACAGAAACGCCACTGCATACATCAAGCGACCCAACACATGCGTATCTGCACAAACATACTGTATATAGCAAGATAAGTCTTATTCCGTGTATACTTGCGCGTACAGTCACAAACACACAAACGCATCCCGCCGTACATGCGAACACACACACAAACACCTCAATACAAACGTACCCCAACTGCCATAAACTGGCATTCGCTTCACACAGCGCATAAAAACACACATCAACAAATATTGCTGGAAGCTGCATGCGCACAAGCGCAGACAGGGATCTTTCTGCAGTGACTCATGCCCTGTAGCTCACCCCGAGTGGGTGTTCGGGAGAGCAAGGAGAGAGGAAGAAATACGCGTGTGTGTGTTCATGTTCTGCGTATGATTGAGGCTGACTGGTCGCATACGTGCGCGCAAGTCACTTTTGCCTCATGCGATCGTGCGCGCCATCGCTGAGAGACGGACGCCATCCAACGCGCCTGCACGCCCGTGAGCGCACACACGCGCGCCCACACGCACACCTACACATACGGATGCATCATGCGAGCAGAGGAAAAACAATTCGGACACCCCCAGACAACACGGCGCCCTTACGATTCCGGCTTTGTGCGGCCAAATAGATGTGATGCAATGTGCCCTTGGCCCAGAAGTTGTGCCTGGCAGGGATGTCTGGATACACACACACAGCGTACATATTCCCATACGTGTAGATGAGCCGGATCACACAAATCCAGCAGCGTGATTGCCGTCACTCTCCCAGTGAGGTTTGCACTGTGCCCACAGGTATGAAACGGTCACCTTTTACCTGCTCCCTACGCGCTCAAAACAATAACACCCGTCTACATGCGCACATGCGTGATGATGGCACACATGATGATGGATGAACCCTGACAGTCGCACCTGGACACAGCAAACGTACCCGCCGTGTGTAAAGAAACTTGCGAACATACAAGCAAACATACACATAGGTGGTAACATGCATACGCTTGCAAACACCTCTGCACGTTGATATATACGGGCGGAAAGATCACGGTACGCAAGGGTACGAACTTACCTCCATGCCATCCCTGAGCCACACGCCGGAAAGCCGACAGCCCATTCCAGCGGCAAACGGCAGCAGAGGTTTCTGGGAATCTGCGGAAGCGGGGCTCCGGCAGAAGGGGAGCAAGTTTATTGGTGGGGGCTAGGAGAGGGGTGGACTACCATGGGACACGAGCAGCGTAGCGCAGGACGTGGAGACAGCGGCCGGATTCCTGTCGACGCAGGATCCAAGGGCATCCGCACGTGTCACTTTCGACCGCGAAGACGGAACCCGCCCAGCGGTTGCTGATGTGGCCCAGCTGTTGTGGCTCTAGCTGGTGCCGGTCAAATGCGCGCGTAGCCCACCTGGCTGCGGACATAACCCGCTGCTGGGGTGTATCTGAGCCGCTCGGGTACGGATGCAGCAGCCTAGTCGAAGACAAATGCAACGTTGATAATGTGGGTGGAATGTGACCGAGCTGATGCGATGTGGATGGAGCAGCGCTAGGCAATATCTGCTCAGCCGCTCTCTCTCTCTCTCTCTCTCTCTCTCTCTCTCTCTCTCTCTCTCTCTCTGAGCATCAGAGGCTCCGCCCCCCCCCAACCAACCCAGCATTGATCACCTGCCACCGTTGCCTGGCCAATCCCAGAGCACCTTCAGCTGGGGTATGATAACGAAGCAGTGTGTCACGACTTTCAGAGGTGAACGCAGATACCTGTATTTTTATGTAAACTGCTTCCCTCCCCTCCCATCCTCCTCATGTGAGGAAGCGGTTTTTTTTTTTTTTCCTCTTTATTCCCCTTTTGTTTCCCAGTCCCTCGCTGATTTTGGTTTTTTTTTTTTTTTTTTCCCCGGTGTTGACAGTTTCCATGAAATGGTGGTGTAGCTGTGTCCGGGAGGAAAGCAAAAACATTAATTGAGAACGATCACTAACTAGCAGATTCCTGCCTAGGACGAATCCGGATAGCCCTTCAAAATATTTATTTACACATGCCAGCACAAACGGATATATCTGCTTGCTGCTATTTAATCTTTAATTAATTTTTTGTTTTGACGGGTTCCGTGAAATGGTTAAAGAATCATAATTGTGAGAACAAAAATGTTAATAGGGAATCATCATTACGCACATACATTTGTACAACAAAAACAAATGCTGAATCCCATCAAAGGACACATGCCAACACAAGCACGCACATATCTGCCTCTCATATCTCTGAGATTTTGTGTGTGTGTGTGTGTGTGTGTGTCAGCATCTACATTTCCTCTCCTCTCCGCCTGTGTATTTGTGGAGAAATTCCTCCATCAGTGAGTCACTGAGCCACTGTAAAAAAGCCTACTGGCAGCCTGTTTCCATGCCTCCTTACAGATCTAGTGTAGGAGGGACTGGAATTACTTCACCCTTTTCATACATACTGTACATGTTTTTTTCGTGTGCGGTTTCGTGTGAGTTTTCAGCGCTGCCATGTATTTGGATGCGTCTGCAAGAGTGTATACACCCGTCTCTCACAAGAGTGTGTATGCCCGCCCATGGCAACAGCATGTACACCCTCCCCCCGACAAAACGGGGTTAATTTGTTCCATGAAATTACCCAGTTGAGTGCATTCCCATTGTGAGGGATTTGAACTACCATAATTTCCTAGGAAATAATAATCTGTTTCCAGACAAAAAAATGTGTCCCCTAAAATTAGTTCAAATATAATATACAGAGAATTTGCATGCATGACAATGATAAAACCACAAAACAAAAAAACATCTTTTATAATATTTGCAAGTACCTTAATATTTAAGTCACTTTGGAGTGAGGTACATTAATTAATAGAAGTATGTAATTGACCATTTTAGGATCGATTTAGATTTACCTTAATTAATTACTGCAACTGGCTGACATTGTCAACGTGACAGAGAGGCAGTAGAAAGTATTTATAGGAGCTGATTTTGTTATGGAATAAAATGTGGCCATGTTAATGACTCCATCCATTGCCTGTTTTAAGAAAGAGTCCAACCACACACAGTCGGAAAACACTTGTCCCGAGCAGGGTTGCGGCAAACCGGAGCCGAACCCGCTAACACAGGGCACAAGGCTGGAGGGGACGCCAGTCCGTCACAAGACACCCCAAGCAGGACTCGAACCCTAGACCCACCGGAGAGAAGAACCCGGCCAAACCCGCTGCACCAGAGTCCAACCAGCATCATTCAAACCCTAATTGTACACTATCAGTCAATATTTCCAATATTGTTGTGGTTAATTTGCTAGGTTTAACCAGAAAATAACCAGGGTGGTGGACACTGATGGACATAAAACTTTGGGGTTCGAGACGCCAAAAGGCACTTGTGCACACCTCTGTTCTAAAGCGTCTGATGCTACATGTTTCGATAATGTCGTAGAAGCACCGACGCTTGTACTGGTTTTTTTGTTGAGTGGGATCCCGCTTTAGGAAGGTTGAATGTACGTGTCTCTATGTGTTGTACACCCATGTGGTACGAACGGCGATGATTCCTGTGTGTTTGCGTCTGCTTGTGTGTCTGCATGTGATATAATCACCGCTGATGTGCGTATGAGATTTGTGCATCTAGAATAGTGCGCAAGGATGCAGCTGAGTGAGGAGGTGGAGAGAAAGAAAGACGGTGAAAGAGAGGACAGGAGGCTGAGGAACATGTGCCACACACACACACACGATAAACACGTACACAAAATACAGTCGTTGACAAACTTACGTGTGCACATACCAAATTCACATTTATAACATAGCTGTAAATTCACCCAGCTGCTTAATGCACATCTACCGTAATACTTCCGTATGCCTACATAGACAGATGACATATACTTCATTGTCTACTTATTGTATTCATCAGCTAGATGCTACGTATTAATCATTGTACATCACTTTGGAGAAGAGCATCTGCTAAATTAATACATATAAAGATAAATATGATAACTGTTTTTGGCACATTCACACCAAATCTTGTTTGTTTTTATGGTCAAAAGATTTGTAATGTTCATTCGGTGGTCATATTAATGTTTACATGAAAAAAATGTAACTTGCTTACTGAAAGTGATGCATGAAATGGGTTGAAATAAATAAGCTTCGGAGAAGAATGGATTAAAAGAGTAGCTGATGCCAAGATTGTCAGGCAGTCTTGAGTGCTGGTCCTCTCTGCCAGCACTGCCTCCACACGGGTCCTCAGTAGAGGTCTCACACAAGATCTCTTGCCAGGTCCTCCAACTAAGGCCTCCTAACAGGTTATTACTGAAGCATGTTAACTGACCAACAGAGTAATAATATGCAGGCAATACATAGTGTGCGATTTAAATTATGTGAGCAGCACCAACAGTCATCCTCAGGGATCGCTAAACAAAAGTCTTGGTTTGTCGAGCTTCTGAAGTCTAGGTATGAAGGTACTGAATGAAGGGGATCCTGATCATTATCTGGTAGACACTTTCATAGCTTAGAGGCCATACAGCTGAAGACTTTACCACAATCACTGGATTTATTTCTTAGCAACAACAAGAAAACCTGCATCCAGTGATGCAGAAGACTGCTACATACTAATCACTGCTAATAAATAAGTACAGTGCAAAATCTTTACAATTTTATATGTAAGCAAGAAGATTTACAACTGTGTCATAATCTTTGCTGGGAGCAAATACATGGACCTAAAAAGGATTATTCTCTAATTGTCGTTAGAAGTCTTTTTTGCGAGATTTTAAATTTATTGTAATCTATCAAGAATGGTGTCTGGGCTTCTTGAGAGCAAAGTATTTCAAAAGCAAAATCTGATGGAGACCAACACCTCATTATTCTTTATTTAGCTAGTGGTAAATAAAGTCCAAGGTTCTTTTCAGGGATAAGTTTTTACAAGTCAGAACAAAGCTCAAAAATACTTCCTGTAATAACTGTATATTTCACTGAAAGGCTTATTTTTGCAGTATTCCTAAGAATAAAGAATGAGAACTCACATGAGCAAATTTACACTATGGGACAGATAGTTGTCAAAAACTCCTAGCTCAGTCTGCAAAGGTAAAGTTCAAAGCCACTCAGATAAAAGCTGACAAAAATAAATTTATCTGCCTGCTTTATCCAAGCAATATGACTTATATTTATTAGTGAAATGAGAGGCTTCATTCATCAAGTTTTTTAATCTCATAAAATGAGTTTGCTATAGAAATTATAGACAATGTATAATCCAGAGAGAACTGATTTTTTTTTCCATTTAGCTGATGCTTTTCTCCAAAGTACCTTGCAGTGTTAAGCTACCTACAATGATTTACCCATTTACACAGCGGGTATTATATATATATATATATTTAAATATGTTATATGTAATTCTATTGTATTATTATTATTATTATTATTATTATTATATGGGTCTATATTTCATTAGCGACAACTACAATGTAGCATATTTATTAGTAGCATGTACAATATGCATTTAGAGAGGGACAGCTGGTAGTGTAGTGGTTAATGCTGCTGCTGCTGCTACCTTTGGACCCCCAGGTTGTGAGTTCAATCCCCCCTCTGGCTGTAGTACCCATGAACAAGATACTTACCTGAATTGTTCCAGTAAAATTACCCAGCTGTATAAATTGGTAAAATAATTGCAAGTCACTTTGGAGAAAACACACATATCATCTGAAATGGCTTGTTCCATGTGGGGAGCTGGAGCTAAACTGGACAACACAGTGTGAAAGGCTGGAGGGGGAGGGGATGCACCCTGGATGGGATGCCAGTCTGTTGTCACAAGGCACCTCAAGGGGGACTTGAACCCCAGGCCCACTGGAGAACAGGGCCTGGTCAAACCCATTGTGCCAATGTGCCCCTCCTATGCTTGGGAGAAAAGTGCCAGCTAAAATGATGGAATAAATGTAGATGAGCAGCAAAATACTGACACATGAGTCCCAACAGGCCAGTGTATTACTTTATAGCCCAAGTAGGAGGATGCCATGACCTTTCATGTGAAAGGCAGCACTGTGCTCTACTAGTACAGTAGGGCTGGCTGCCTGTATGAGAGGACACTGTCCTAGTGTACATATTGGCATAGTCAGTGCTGTGGTCAAGGTGGAGACCAGACTTTTTGGAAGCAACTGCTTTCCGAAGGTTTCCGGCTCTGGCTCCGATACGGGCGAATGACCCCCCCCCCCCCCCTCACTCAGAACTGCTGAATCTCTCTCTACATTCAAGGGTCTCAAAACTCATCTCTTTCAGTCTCCCTTCTCCCATCATCTGCCATGCGCTGGATTAACATGAATGTTATCAGCTGAAAAATGCAAACAAAAAAACCCTGTATACAGCTACTCGTGTGATGTAACTAAGCTAGTTCATCTGGTGGATTTGACAAATGGACTTTACGTGTCAGCATCTCTCCTTCTGATGATGTAATTTATTTTTGCGTTTTTCTCTCAGATGTGCGTCGCTTTGCAGAAAAGCGTCTGCTAAATGTAAATGTGTTAAGGTTATTACTTTTTCGGAAGTTTAGAGGTTCAGTTCAGACAGATGTTCCGCTGGTAAATATCAGTTTGGCTTTTTTTGAGGGTCTGATTTACAGCCACTTATATTAAGAGTTTGTCTTCCTCTGGCAAAACTGCTGTGAAAACAGTATCAACTGGTCAAATTCTGTAAGTCAGCTAAGCAACAAATGACTAACATGCTGATGACTGTAAAATTGTAGCTATAAATGCAGAATCGATCCCTTGGAAGGAAGACGTTTCCAGCTTCTTCGCTTACCCCTCGCTACAGTGAAATCTATCGCTGACCTCATTTTCTCCGAGATTGGTTGGTGGGAGTAAATTTGCATATTGGCTTCGACATCATTTAGTGTTTGCGAACCAATCAGAGTGAGGAATGTGAGCGCTGCCAAGCAGATGCCATAGCTGATTGGCTAAAATCGGTCATCAGTCACCGAGGTCTCGCCGAAATGTCACCCCTTTGTGCTCTTCGACTAAATGTGTCCATTTACAGTAGGTAGCGCGTAGGAGAGCTCATCTCGGGGTCGGTACTCCGCCGAAGTGTTGTACTGTTCAGCAGCGCTTTCGTGCTGAAACAACACGGTGCTCGACAATTAACTGAAACCAACTTATTCAGTTAATTTCACAGAGTCGGCTGTGTAGTAGTAGAACTAGAAGAAGACGAGCACGAGCCACGACGCCGCCGCCCCACCGCACCGCGCGGTCATTTCATCATTTTTTCATTTCCGGTTTATTTCTCGGACCCCGCAGTTGTTGTCGTTCCAGCGGCGAGGGAGCCTGGCCGGCCATGGGGCCCGAAGTGGCGGCGGCCGCAGCCTTCGTGTCCAGCCTGCTGAGGACAACGGGTTCGCTGAGCGAGCGGCAGCTGCGCGTGTTCAGCGACGGCCTGCAGGAGGCGCTCGCAGGTACCGTGTCTGTCGCCTTCCTGCTCTTACGCTAGTAAATCTGCGTGTTGTAAACGCGAATAATTACAGTTAGCGCTAAAGTTATATTTGTACTTACACAGTGATTGTTTATATTATGGGTGTTAGACGTCGTCTTCCTTTTTTTCTTTTTTTTTTTTTTTAACTCACAGCTGTTTTGATTGATGATGTTCCGTGTCAAAAAAAATGTCATGTGTCGACACGACCGCATGATGAGACACACAGAAGATCATGTCCTGGCTTCACATTCACATGATGTCACATGTACATAAGTCCACTAATGAACCATGGCATTTTCTCCAAGCGACGCGCAGCTCAGCGCAAAAAAAAAAGGTGCACGGACGCGTTTCCTATCATGGTATACTGACATTGATTTGTCTTATTTCTGACATGTTTATGATCATGCGCTTCGTTTTTTAATTTTAAGAATACCTAAAGCAGAACATAACCATTCGGTACGGGTGAGGGTTCGCCTTAAAACTGTCACTGAAGCGCTGCGCTGGATGTCCGTGTGTGAAGGGACCCGCTTGTCCCAAGTGGCTCTTTAAATGAGCACGTGCTCCTCCGCTTTGCGCGTGCGCGACCTGGGGCTGCCCTCCTGTGAGCGTCGTTACATTTACATTTATTTAGCAGACACTTTTCTCCAAAGCAGCTTCCAAATGAGCTCTGTCATGTAGTGTTATGAGCCCACACACCTTATTCACCGCGGTGACTTACACTGCTAGATACACTACTTACACTGGCTCACTCATCCATCCTCTCTCTGTGTCACTCACACACTATAGGTGACATTGTGTCTGAATCCCGACACTTGGAGAACCGTTTTCCTCCAAAGCAACTTACACCCTTACAGTTATTTACCCATTTATACAACTGAGTAATTTTTCACACTGAACCAATTTAGGGTTGGTACCTTACTCGAAGGGGGTGCGGCAGCGCAGCGGATTTGGCCGGGTCCTGCTCTCCAGTGGGTCTGGGGTTCGAGTCCCGCTTGGGGTGCCTTGCAACAGACTGGCATGCTGTCCTAGGTGTGTCCCCTCCAGCCTTACACCCTGTGTTGCTGGGTTAGGCTCTGGCTTCTCACAACCCTGCTTGGGATAAGTGGTTTCAGTGTGTGTGTGTGTGTGTGTGTGTGTGTGTGCGCGCGCGCGCCTTACTCAGGGGTACAGCAGCTGAAGGTGAAACTCAAACCTGTGATCTTCATGTCCAAGGGCAGCAGCTCAAACCACTACATTGCCGGTTGTCTGCATGGTGTAGGACTCCTTATTGTCATTGTCTGGCTTTGAGCATTTGGGTGTCCAGCAGCAATTGTGTTGTCTTTCCTAATCATTTCATTTGTGATTCCCTTCAAATACCATTTTATATCAAATTACTCAGTAATTGTACTGTCTGTGTCCTGCTCTATATTTAACCTGCAATCTTTCTTGTTCCCCAGAGCACTACAAGCACCACTGGTTCCCAGAAAAACCCCAGAAGGGTTCAGGCTACCGCTGCATCCGGATCAACCACGAGATGGACCCGCTGATCGGCCGGGCCGCGAACCAGGTCGGGCTGAGTGCTCACCGGCTCTTTGAGCTTCTTCCGAGGGAGCTCACCCTGTGGGTGGACCCGTTCGAGGTGTCATACCGCATCGGTGAGGACGGTTCCATCTGCGTCCTGTACGAGGCAGATTCGCCAACGGGCAGCCCGGAGCCCAGTGGTGCCGAATGCAGCCGGTACCTTTGCCAGGAGGGCCTTCTGATGGGCCGCCGCAGCCCACCGAAACACCGCCTGATGACCGTCTCCAGTTAGGTTCTGGTGGGACGGTCCAGGACATGACCCACATCTCAACAAGGCCTTGCTGGTGCTTGTCTCATTGACCTGCTGGCATTTAACCATAGAAGATGCATAACTTACTGTGGATTCTTAACTTCTTGTGCTTTTTTCCAATTTATCTTTACTAAAAATGGAGTAATGAAAACACTCTTTGGGGCATTTAAAGTCAGTGCCCAATTAAGCTCAGGGTTGGGGACAAATACATTGCCTTATAACTACTTTTGTCTGCTGATCACGCAGTTGGGAGAAACCCCCCCCGTAACACATTACACGTTAAAAACGAGGACCAGAGTTGCTAAATAATGTTTTAAAACCTAAAATATTATAAAATAATGCTTAAAGACTGTAAACAGTAAAGACTATTCTATACTGTTTATTATGCATCATATGACATGATGAACAAATGTATGTTTTAGGTCTGTTTTTGCAAGTAATTATTACATTTTGATATTTACTCATGGTATGTCTGTGAGATGCACATGACTTCAGAGACCGAATTACTGACAGGTCTCGCAGATATGGTTGTAGACACGATCGTTACCGAATAGTGCTTGTGTGTGGTCACTAAAGTGAGCATTAGTGAACGTGGTCCAAAAATGGTACCGTCATTGACCGTATATGATGTTAACCGTGCAGTGACTCTCTTTGCAGGCGACTAATTTCCTGACGGAAGGGTTGCTTACGAGTGCCGATTCTGATGTTTCTCTTCGCACTTCTGAAACTTGCAGGTCTCAGTGATTGTCCGCGGATGTTGCGTACGTGATATTAATAGAGCCCCCAAACGCTGCGTGTTTTATTTCTTTGCTCGCGAATTCTTCTTGTCAGCGTTCGTTTGCTGTCATTACTTGGTCGCATTCGGCACATTTACATGACATTTATTCTTTTAGCAGACTCTTTTGTACAAAGCGACATACAACTCGGAGTAAAGAAAAGTGCGTTTCGTTAACAGCCAAAGAGCTTCTGATACAGATCCATGATTGTCGATGCACTTAGTGTGTCCAATACGACCGTTTTTGCGGGAGCACATTACATGAGTAGGTGCATATAGAATTGATAGGAAATGCAAAGGTTTTTGTGACAGATAATGTAGAGCAAATTACATCAGGAGAAAAGTGGGTCTCAAAGAGATGTGTTTTGAGACTCTCCTTGAATGTTGAAAGAGATTCAGCAGTTCTGAGGGAGAGAGGGAGCTTATTCCTCCACATGAGGGCCAGAAAGGAGAATCTTTGGGCCTTTAATTTTGGACCTCTTGTGCGACACCACCAAGCCGCCAGAGGTGATCAGACTTCGTACTGAGTGCAAGATGCAAAATTGGAATTGCCACTCAGCTGTTTTATGAACGTAACCCTTCACATTCTCCTCCAGGTTCAACCAAAGATTTCCACTGTAAGTTTACTGTATTCTGCCTTAACATTTTTTATGCTGTGATAAAAGTGCCACTTGAACAAATTCCGTGTTCTATCTTCCAAGAAAATAAAGTAGAAAATTTATACTTTCATACTGTTTTGCTGCAGCCTTAAACACTACGTTGTGTCAGTCGTGCCATGTGATGGGATGTTGTGAACCTGGACACAGTGGAAGACACTCGAAATACCAGTACTTGTGTCTTCCATGCTGGGATGTGATATTTTAGGTATTTCGCAGCCCCCCCTCCATGGGCTGTTGAGCAACTTAATATATTTTTTTGATAAATCTATTATTTCTAAGCAATGTGATGTAAAATATGCAATTACTGCACTTTTCTGCAAATTTGTACAGTTTTGTACTTTACACAAAAGAAATAAAAAATTTTGATTTTAAATAATCCTGGTTTGTTAATTTTTGTTTGTCCAGTTAATGCATTATATCACGTGTTTTAAAACCTGATTGTGCCTCTTGTGTTTTTCTTAATAATTTTTTTAGCGGAGCTTTTAATGTCTTTCACCTGTTGATAAAATTGGCTGAAAGTGAGGCGAATGCCTTAGGACATACCCATTACACACACCAAATCTACAGAGCATGATACAGTTAAATCAAAACCAACCACACAGACACACACACACACACACTTTCAGAACCGCTCGCAGGGAGCTGGAGCCTAACCAAGCAACACAGGGCGTAAGGCCGGAGGGGGAGGGGACACACCCAGGACGGGACACCAGTCTATCGCAAGGCACCCCAAGCGGGACTCGAACCCCAGACCCACAGAAGAGCAGGACCCGGTCCAACCCACTGCACCACCACGCTCCCCCTAAATCAAAACCAAAGCATATAAAATTAAGTAGAAAAAAATGAAACAAACACAGCTGGATACTATACATTAACATATTTTAGATATACCAAATTAACCCCAAATTATTATACCAAATTATTCAAGGCAGCGCCTGTCACCGTCACTGTACTTCAGCAGTATAGGTCAGAAGGATCAGAATCAGAAAGCAGCAGGTAACCTTTAACTCTGGTGTGATGGATAATGTATAGAACTTCTAAATGAAACCTTCAGAGTGAAATTCAAAGGTTTGGGGTTTGAGTGCCATCAAAGTCGATCCATTTAGCAAAAACAGTGTCTTGGCAGCAAAGCTTAGTTTTGGGGACAGTGAGTAGTGCAGTACTTACACATATACATACACACACACAGGCTGAAGCCACTTGGCCCAAGCAGGGCCATGGTGAGCCAGAGCATAAGGCTGGGGGGGAGAGGACACACCCCGGGTGGGATGCCAGTCCATCCCAAGGCACCTCAGGCAGGACTTGAATCCAGACCAACCAGAGAGTGGGACCCAGCTAAACCCACAGTACCACTGCACCACCGCACCACCACAACCTCCTTAGTTACAGCTATTGCCTTACAAACCTAAGATTCCCTGGATTAGTTATGGGCTCCTTTGCTACAACCCTCGACCAAGGTGCTTAAAACACTGGGTCACTGGCGTGGTGGTTAGAGCCACTGCCTTCGATCAGATCTTACCTCCTGCTTGATAAATGAGTAAATCACTGCAAGTTACTTGGGGAAACAAGAAAAACAACTGAATGTTTGTCAAGGTAGAGTGTTCTTTGGAGAGATATGGAGTCAGTGAAACAAGGCCAAACAGGATTTACGTATCAAATCCTGCAGGCTTTGGTCTCTGTCACACTCAAGAGCAGAACTGTGCTGAACCTCTGCCACAGCCTTTATTGCTACAAGAGCTGTAATCCAGTGCTGGGACGTCCAACTGTTTTTGGCAAAGCCCCACAATCATTATTGCAAAGTGGTCTGTGGGCCAAAGCGACAAACCACATCTTAAATGTCTAAACTGAACAATTATTTGTTGCATTTTTCAATTGCGCGTGATTAACTATGACTACATGATGATGTGATTGAATAAAGTTTATATTACAGAACGCAGCAACATTTTTCAAAGGCTTTACTTATGTCGATTTCAACATTGATTATCGTTACTTAAGGTTTACTGATCATAAAAAATACCACTAGTTCTTGTAGAGTGTCAGTTTTAGTTTGGTACTTTACAGCCATTGGAAGATTCTATGAGGCACCAGAACATTCCAGAAAACATCAGATCCAATAAGGCACTGGGAATATTCGGAGCTTGGAACCCGGTGCCAAAATTCGCCAAAATTTGCTCATTTCAAGAACGTGGAATAGTTTTGTAAAAACGATATATTACGAACTAACGCCAAAAGTATGATTAGTCTAAGAAAACTGAATGGAAAATGCAAAAAAAAAATTACAGAATAAAATTTGTTACATTACATTATTAATGGTAGCTATAGTATACATTGGTAACATTACAAGTTATTAATATGAAATGCATTTTGTGACACGGTGGGCCGCATGCAGCCCTTGGCGCTCACGCTGGACACTCCTGCTCTACACAGATAGTTTCTTCATTCAACAATGAAGGGAAGAGATTTGCAGAAATAAGCACGTACACTGAACAAATACAACACAACATAATACTAAATATTTCTAAATTAAACACTGTTGAAAAATATGTCTAAAATAAAACCTAAAATAAATTGTAGTTTATTTGTTCAAGACGTATAAACTTTAGGAAAGAAAGATGTTTGGATAACAGCTTTGGATAACAATGACGAGGAGTGACGTGATTCCCAGGACTACTGCGGAGACAGCGCTGGCTCATTTTGGGGCTTTCTGGAGCCACGTTCAGACTTGTGTCATTGTGTCACACTTACTATGTTTATATTATTCTTCTTATTATTATTATTATTAGTCAAGAACTTTATTTACTGTAAGGAATCATTTTGCCTGCTAACATAGAGGAGTTTTACCAGAGCCAATCTGGGGAAGAAAAGAAGGGCCAGCTGGCAGTGTGGTGGTTAAAGCTGCTGCTCCTGGACCCAAAGGTTGCAGGTTTGAATGCCACCTTTAGCTGTAGGATGCTTGAGCAAGGTACTAAACTGGCCCAGTAAAATTACCCAGCTGTATAAATGGGGAAATAATTATAAGTCACTTTGGAGGAATGTCAGCAAAATGAATAAATGTGAACTTTGTTGAAAGGAACTCCAGTATAGCCCCAGACAGGACTCAAACTGATAACCTTTAGGTTATAAACCCATACCATCACCAGGACTAGAGTCATCCCCCGCAGGAGCTCGACTTCCGTCCCGCACTCCTCAAGTCAAACCCTGAGCAGCAGGAGTCCAATTGACGCGCGTAAGCCGACGGAGACGGAACTGGTGGCTGCTTTGTTAAAGTGACTGCCGTTGGCCAAATGAGAAGTGCGGCGGCTCTCTGATTTCCATGAGAAAAGGCGATGTGGCCCTCAGAGTCCCTGCTGCTTTGTCCCTGTGAAAGAGACGGATACAAAATGCCACAAAGGAATGAGCTGAAGACTGAGAAGCACCAGACACTTCTTTACTGCTGGCCATCTGGCTGCAGGGTGAACTACAGGAAGCCTGGGTGCAGGGAACAGCATGTGGGAAGAGGGAATCACAGTGCTTTGTTGGGCTCAGGGTAAATATGAAGGTGAGTCAAAAAGTAATGTAATGCAATATAAATGTTTATGTCTACAACAACTTGTCCCGAGTGGGGTCACGGGAAGCCAGAGCCTAACCTGCAAGGAAACACCCTGGGCGGGACGCTAGTCCACTGCAGGGCACCCCAAGCAGGACTTGAACCCCAGACCCACCACAAAGCAGACCCCAACCAAACCTGCTGTGCCACCACACTCCCTGTTTATGTATGTATGTATATATATATATATATATATTAGAAAAAGAAATATATATACATATATAAATATATATATTATAGGAAGGAATCGTGGATATTCTGATAAAGTTTTATGCAGCTACTCATGTGATGTACGTTGGTTCATACGATGGAAAGAAGCTAACTGCACTTAAGAATCACGCATTTGCATCTACGTCTCTTTCCGCTAATGTAATGCACAAATGGTTTTTTCTATGAGATGTAGGTCGCTTTGGAGAAAAGCATCTGCTAAATGGATAAATGTAAAGTAGCCAGAATAATGTTTCTAAAAAAGATTTACGTTACCGCGGATACTTTTTGAATTCCTCTCGTGCGGCACAACACAGTACAATTTATTCTGACCTCGTGCTCTATCCTCAAGGAAGAGCATTTTCGCAGATTACAGATAAAACAAATAACAAACCAAAAAAATGGCAACTGTCTGGCAAATACCTATAACACCACTAACTACCCCGTGAGTCCCCGATTGCGATAAATCTTCCCAGACAGGGCAGCAAAGAACTTGGGTAGGGAACTTCTCAGCGCAAACTCATGCAGCTCCTCCAGGGGACCGGATTTTGTTCATGGACCTTGAGTTGTTCTCACTGGTTGCTGCTTGTTTCTGGGTGGGTCTTTGCTTCTGCTCTGTCCTCACAGTTCCACAAACAAGAGCTTTCCCTCTTAAAACAAATCAAAGTCCCTGCCCTAAGACTAAAGGAAAAACAAGCAAAACGTATGTAAAATGTTATAGCGAGTTACCCGAACCGCTATGTAACTTTGCCGAATTGTGGCAGTAGGTAACATAGTGGTTGGTGCATCGCTTTGGGCCGAAATCTCTGCTGCAGTTCCCTTGATCACACTACTTGCTCTGAACTGCTCCAGTAACAATGAATCCACTGTGTAAACAGCCATGAGGAGCTTAGTACACCTTCTGGGCAGCTGGGTGGCACAGCAGATGTTGGCGGTGCCTAGCAACACCTGCGCTGAGCATTCAGACATGGGATTGAATCACCTTGCTCTGTGCTTAGTTTGCTCTTCTTACTGTGTTTGTGTGGGATTCCTCAAGGTGCTCTGGTTTCATCCCACAGTCAGAAGACATGTGTTTAAAGTAGATTGGTGACTCTAAATTATATATATATATATATATTGTGTTTGTGCGAGGGGATGCTGTGGTGCAGTGGGTTTGGCCGGGTCCCACTCTCTGGTAGGTCTTGGGTTCATGTCCCGCTTGGGGTGCCCTGTGACAGACTGGCATCCCGTCCTGGGTGTGTCCCCTCCCCCTCCAGCCTTGCGGCCTGTGCTGCCAGGTTAGGCTCCGGCTCCTTTCCCCGCGACCCCGAATGAGACAAGTGGTTCATACTATGTGTGTGTGTGTGTGTGAGATACATTCCTTGCTGTATAAATGTGTGAATGACAGCAGGTAGTTTGGTGCAGCGTATCTAGTGCTACAAGACTCCTTGGATTAAAGCATCAGCTAAACACACACACACACACACACACACACACACACACACACACACACACACACACACACACATTTTCAGAACCGCTTGTCCCATACGGGGTCGCGGGGAACCGGAGCCTACCCGGCAACACAGGGCGTAAGGCCAGAGGGGGAGGGGACACACCCAGGACGGGACGCCAGTCCATCGCAAGGCACCCCAAGCAGGACTCGAACCCCAGACCCACCGGAAAGCAGGACTGTGGTCCAACCCACTGCGCCACCGCAGACCCCTGCATCAGCTAAACAATATTTACATAATTATAATCACTGCAAGTCACTCTGGAGAAAAGCACCCGGTATAAATATTAATACATAACATTAAAACTCCTGAGGACACATTCGTCTTTATAGCTCCTTTGAAAGGAGCGCAACAAAAATGTTTGAATCTTCAGGCTTTACGCCACTTTCGAAACCAGTAAGGAAATCACACGCAGCCCAGGAATGACTGCTTGCGTATCAGACGTCCTGCTCTGCACTCACCCTCCAGCCACACACACTCACGCACTTATGCCACACCTTGTGCCTTGTCTGCTGTTGTTACAGCACTGCCAGGAAAAACAGTATTTCTTTATTCCAAAATGAGTACGTGCAATTACTAACTGAACCTTCAGTCCGCATGAGATGGATATTTCTAAGACGAAAATCCATAAAAAGATCAAAAGTTCAGACATACAGTGTATATACATAAATGGTGCACAAACAACAGTTCGTGTTTATGTGTGCAATTTTCCAGAGCTCACAGGAAATAACTTAGCAGAAGATGCATTCTTCACGCAACATTTCAAAATGAAACGTCGTCACCTGAACGACTTGGCGATGGCTGCATACGCACATACTTGAGTTGGGTGCGACAGCCATTTCTCGTAACGCAATGAGCCGAACGTGTGTGTACAGGGAACGTTGACAGCAAAAATATCCAAAGACATGTTGTGAGCTCCAGGGGTACTGACCCCACTGACTGTTTTCCGCAGAGGGTCCTCAAGACGAAAAACATGTCTATGCCAAAAAAAAAAAAGTTATTCGACCCACCTACACACAAACCTGTGTGCGGAGGTGCTCTCGCTGTGCTGTGATGGAGGAGCGTGACTCACTGCTGTGGTTTCAACAGCAAATAGCTGAATACGTGCCCAGTATCACCTGCCCAAGTCACACAGGTGGGGCAATAAATAAGAAAATGATTGTCTGAATTCAGTGTGCTCTATCTAGCATTGCGGGTCACTTTGGACAAAGATGTCAGCTAAATACCGGTTAATCGCTGTATTTCACTTTGCAGAAAAGTGCTGCATGAATAAATGTAATCACTAAAGCTGGAAAACAAAGTGGTGGCTCACAGGTTCTCTCAGGGGGTGGGTTATTCGAGTTTTTTTTAGCTTCGCTCTGGAGTTTGGGATTTCCACATGGACTACTGCAAGTCCCTTCTGTTTGGCCTTCCGGGCGCCGCCATCAAGCATCTCCAGCTGATCCAGAATGACGTTGTCTCTCTCTGTTGCTAACTGTAGCTTCTCGTATCAAGTTCAAGACTCTGCTTATGGTCTAAAAGATCATTAGCAGATCTTCTCACTGATCACCCCAGGAGCACCACGCTCTTCTATATCTATCTGCACCTCTTGCCCCGTCCAGGAGTCCTTCAAAATGGAAAGCCTGCTGGTTGTCTTGGTTGCGATGTGGTGCTATGAGCTCCCTCTCCCTCTTTTCCTCAGACCTGCTGAGTCCCATCCAGCATTGAAAAAGGGTCTCAACAATAATCTCATTCACACCCATTGTCTTGCAATCTTCTCACAGCTTTGCCAATTAGTTGCAGGGCCTTCAGATTGCCAGGCGATAACTCTAACCGCTATGCTGCACTACCTTCTGGTCTAAGAGTACTGAGGTCTGTCTGCCTGAGGTGCAAGTTTGCATCCATTTCTCTGCTGTGAGGCACTGCTGTCCCTGTGCTTCCTGCAGTACTACATATTAGTGTTGTTTTTCTCACCTACAAAAATGGAAAATGATGCATCACAAAAGATCCAGTCTGATGTCCCCATGAGGCCCCCGATGCGGTAACATGAAGGTGCTAGCTTATGAAAATGATGTCTTCCACAAATTATGTGTAAAGTCATCTCTGGATTATTTGTTCTGTGAAAACCATCTTTAATTTGTTCAAAAACCCCAACACCCAAGCACCTCTCTCCAGCTTTCTCTCTTATGGAAGCATCTAAATTCATTCTTGAATTTTGACAGCTAATTATTTGACAATGTATATAAAATATACAATTTAACAGCCAAAAGTGTTTTGATTTTCAAGTGTTTGAACAAATTGGACTGAAGCAGTGATTAAGGGGCCGCAACATTTTTTGAATGACTTGATTCTAAATTCAAGGCTGTGAGGGTTGCACCTTGTGAAAAACATTTTTACTGACCATTTGACATCTATGAAAAATCTGCTATTTTATTAGCTACTTAATGGACTTTAAAAAGTTGTATGCGAGGGGAATTGTACTGCATGGTAGTGCTTCTGTTACCACAATCACACATAAATAAGTGGTTATTGAAAATTAAGGGACCAAATGATTCAATTTAAGCAAATCTCAAAGGAACAATACATCATGATGCAGCCATTTACACTGGCTCCATGGGTTGTGCATTATTAATGATAAACATTTTCCACATTGTTTTTAAATTGCATTTTGTCCATTTCCCCATTTTCTAAAATTACTGTTACACAGCAAAAGATGTACAACTCCATGACTAGCCATTAGTTGGGAATAAAACACACCAAAACAGTAAAGGAGTGTGGGACCACCTTCACTGAGCTCCCTTCCAGTATTTACAGTGTTTCTGAGTGTCTGCGATAAATAACAAGATGAAAATGCTGCATGTTGGCATTGTCACTGAGTATAGAGACAATGTGTTGTCATTTCCAATAATCTTAAATTAGTTTTCACTTTAATGTGTACTGAAGCAATACAAAATGTTAAAACATCAAATATTTTCAATATATAGCTTTGTCCTAGATTTCTACAGAACCTAACCTATAAGTAAGTCATAAAATGTCTATTATAAACTGTGATTGTGTAAACAATGAAGGGAGAAGAAAGTGTGCAGAAGCTGACCAATACTGCACATGTTCACAGAATGAATGGGTCAATTATTGGAATTTGGAAAGTGCAAATGATACATTTTCTGTCATTTTTAATTGTTTAAAGCAAATAAAAAAATCAAATAAGTCTTAAACGTTTTTTAAATTTTATTACAGCTTTATATAAGGCTTTTTTTAGAACTAGCAACATCTGCATTACTCAGCTTTTGATTGAATTCACACCAAAAGTGACTTTGGTTTTACAAAAGAAGTTGAGAACAGACTTCCAGTCTCAGTCACGTTCATAAGCTGAGGAACCAGTGTGTACTGTAGGTTACAAGAAAAAAATACAATGAGTTCAACAGTGCACAGTATTTTCCTTTTATCCTGAAAACTGCATCTAGTCCTAGGTTGATCTTGTGTTAGCTGCAGCACAGTATTTCATCTTGCAGTGTCATATAATTCTTACCATGTAAGCCCTTATTGTATTAAAAAAACTAACATCAGCTAAATAATAACTAACAGTAACAGATGTGTCCAAATACTACATATTACATGCTGTTGACAAGTATTTTTTATAGCTAATAAAGAGTAATATGCCACATCACCATGTAGCAAACTACTACATAATGTACATATCGCTGTAAGCTGCCTTGGACAAAGGTCTTGGGTAAATGAAGGATAATGCTAATAACGTAAATCATTTCAAAAGCAGATTCAGGAATAAAATGTCAATTTGTTTGTTGTTTCAATTTTCTTACAGAAGGCTTCAAGGTCATTTAACCATAATACAACACCTGGCAGGACCATGCCTGTTTACACACTCAGTCTCCTTTGCCTGTAGTCTAGTCTTTTAACACTGAACCACAGATCTGGGTCTCAAAATCAAGGCAAAGTACAGTGATATCTGTGTTTATATGACAATTACACAATAAGAATTATAATTGATATTTTAATCATTTGACCAATTTATACAGCTGGGAATTTTGATTGGAGTAATGCAGAGTACATCACTAGCTGCACTTCACCCACTAGGGCTGGTTCTCCTCTCCATTTCTGTTAAAGCCTCACTGCTTATATCTTACCTGCAGCAACTGAGGGTGCATCTGATCATCTGTGAGTAAGGTAGAAAGCAGTGCACACAGTATAATGTCACTGATATGTATTCACGTCTTTACATCTCATAAAAATGCATACAGTAGCTTATTAAAACAATTCATTCTAGCGCATTTAAATCCACATCCTCATGCTGTCCTACAAGTGTACTTTAAAAAAGCACCATGAACACAAGCACCAAGTCAGGTCACCTGATCTTCAACGCACACATTCTACTTAACCAAAGACAAACTCACATAAATGAATCCTTTAGAAACACGCATACACATATAAACACTCACAAAGCCAAGTAAAACCAGAAAAATAAACTGTTGTACCTCCTCCAGGTCCCTCACAGGTCAACTGAAGTTCTACAATTTTTTTGGTTTAAAAGAAACCTGTCCTTCCGAACTCCATTTCAGCTGCAGGGCCTCTATTGTCCAGAGACTAAAATGCAGGGCAGCACCATTCTCTAACTGGTGCTCTAACTGGCATCCCCTAGGAACCCTCTGCCCCTTTACAGCTACTCCTCAGCCTCACAGAGGTATCCTGTTTTGAGTCCGTCAACAGTTCCCTTACGGAGGCCCTCCGTCTTGGGACAGACTGCCCTGCTGGATTGCCGCAGTAGCCATGCTGATGGCTTCCTCCAGAGTCTGCTGGTCCTCCAGCTACAAATGGGGACAAATGTTTAACTACAGCATTATGTGTCCACAGTCCTCCATCTGCAGAGAGGACATATTCTCATCTACAGCACACTATACATGTATAATGCTCATGTTAACATGTGAAGTCAGTCTGTTTACAGAAATCACATGCCACACAGTGCATTGCACTGCTGGTCTATAATGCATCAAATATTCTAGTTTATTAATCTTGCAGAGCTTCGTATGTAGGCTGAAAGAAACCACGGTCTGGATACTCACCTGGACAGCAATCTGAGTACCATTAGCTGTAGCCAAGAGTGCCACCTGCTGGTAACTTGGGCTGGTCATCCCTGAACCTCCAGTCATGCCATCTGATGTTACTATGGCAACCTGACAGAGTGACAAGTAAAATACTTACATTTTCAAAGAAACTTTAGATAATCAAACTCAGAAAATGAGAAATGTAACTTTAAGAAAAACAGTGAATAAAAATGAGTGTTTGTGAAAGAGAATAAAAATATTTACTCATTCACTCATTATCATTAACCGCTTCTTGTAAGGCTTGGTTGTGGTGGTCCGGAGCCAATCCTAGAAGCATACAGCGCCAGGCTAGTCTGGATATGCCCCAAAAGGGACACCAACCCATTGCATAGCAGTGACGCACACACGCCAACTATGCACACTAATGGCAATTAAGAATCACCATTTCATGGTTTCATGTCTGAACTGTGGGAGGAAAATGGAAAACCCACAGGAAATCCACAGAAAAATGGGGAGAACATGCAAACTCAAAGAATTAAATTTTACAGTGGAAAAGAACTAAATATTTAAGAGATGGTGAACACTTTCCAAAGATGCCATCTCCCCACTAATGAGACAGAAGCAACCCCCATACCGGCTGCAGCTCTTTGCCATCTCGTGCAACCATGGTGACTGTGTGCTGCCCTGTGCTGTCCACAGTATCTTGGTTGGCAGGAACTGTGATAGTGGTGCCATCCTGGGTCACCATGGTGATAGCTGTGCCCAATGCCTGCAGCTCTTCATGTGATAAGCTGACCTGGATGCATAGGTAGGAGATACAGGCACTTCATCTTTGACTTTCACCTGGCAACAAGCACTTCCTGTGAAGACCCGTATAACTAACAGTCGCCATCGTTGATTCTGAGATGAGTTCTCGACTCCATAACACAATAACTTAGTAGGCATCAGGTCCAAGACATACTGCAACCCTCTGCCTACCTGCTGACCCCTATCTTGTGTTATTAGAGCAACCTGGGAGTTGATAGTATTGTCTGTCACCATAACTTGCGAGGCCTCCTCCTTAGACTCCCCTCCCTCCAGGAAAGCCAGTCTGGGCTGTTTATGTGGCGGCTCCACAGCTTCCACCTCTGCCAATGTGAAAATGGCAACAACATAGCAATAACTGCATTCCTCTGTCCATGTCCCACATGTATAATTACAATAAATCTAAATACAATTATGAGCAACATATTAGGAAATCCTGGTCAAATGATCACATTATTTTCTAGCATTTTTATACAATCAATGTTATTAACATTGATATGCAATGTGCAAAACTTTGAATCCCCACTTAGCAACACCTTCTTTGGTTGATACAAAAACTTTCAAACATATTCTGCAGCTAAGCTTTTCAGTTCCTTCATCTCCTACACCATCTTGACTTCAGTTGTTACCTATTACTTCTATTCCTTTATCATTCTTTTGACACTCGACATTACTAGCTGGACATGTTAGAAAGTTCTTTATAGCATGTTTTATGTCTCCTAAAAGTCATTTTTAGTCAACTGAAGTTTTAGTCAAGTCCTCAAACAATTGTTTAAGGGTCTCCATGGCTGATGAAACCAGACAAACACAATTACATGTAATATATCAACTCTTCAATTGTTCTTATGTACTGAAGCCCTAAAAGGTGGACCTTCTAGTCCAACAACCCCAGCTCACCTTCCTCAGTGCTCTCAAAGTCACCATGTGTTGTGCGCTTGTGCATGGCAAGGGTGGAGGTCTGCCGATAGGTCTTGCCACAGTGATTGCAGGTGTAGGGCTTGCAGTGTGTGTGCACCACATGATGCTTGTACAGGCTGGAGTACTCGGTGAATCGCTTGCCACAGCCGGGCACTGTGCACACGTATGGTTTCTCACCTACAGGGGCACCACAGGGGGAACAGGTTCTACACAGGTTCTGTAGAAAAGGTTTCCTACTATGCGCACATGTAAATGTCAGCTGTACCACTGAATTTACTTCCATATGTGCATGAAAAGTGTTTGCTCCCTTTCCATATTTTTGCTTTTTTCAGCTTATTGACATTAAATCGGATCAGATCTGTTAGTCATTTCCAGTAGTAAACAATGGAATCTGAGACAGAAAAATTGCCCCCAATATTGATTTTATATCATTTACTTGGTGTGGAAGATAAAAAGTGCAATCATAGGTGTGGAAAAAAAAAAAATCTGCATTTTCAGAATCAGGAACCAGTTGCACCACTTTTAGCTGCAATGACTACAACTAAATGCTCCCTGTAGCTGTTGACCACAGTCTCATATTATAAATGAGGAATTTTGGCCCCCTCCTCCATGTGAATACAGAGAAAACTGGAAAGAGGGTAAATACTGTTCACGCAGCGCTGTAATTCAAATAGTACTTTAAATTGATGCTAATATAGCAAATAGACGCCTCGTTGAATGTTCATTCTTTTGTGTGTCCTTATGCGGCATCTTACCTGTGTGGATTCTCATGTGGTTCTTGTAGTTGGTAGCACTGGCAAAGCCCCGCCCACAGCCTGACTCAGGGCACATGTAAGGTCTCTCTCCTGTGTGTGTGCGGATGTGCACCTTGCGAATGTTGGAAGTGGTGAAGGACCGCCCACATCCCTCAAATGGGCACTTGAAGGGCTTCTCACCTGTACGGGGGCATTCAAGGCTGTAAGTTCAGCAGGCTCAGACTGGTCTACTAAATTCCCTTTGCACAGATCTTCCTTAATTAAACCCCTCTGAATTGGTGATTATGAAACCAGGGCACAAAACAAGAGCAGCGAGAGAAATTACCCCAAACCTGTGATGATCTATATTTAGAGTTTATTATTGTAACCTGAAAGTTCATAGCTCAAAATGTTCCTGTAAAAATACCCAGCAATATAAATGGGTATATAATTGTTCGCAGCTTGCCTTCATAAAACACAAACATTCTAAGTCACCTTGGACAAAGCAGCTTAAAAAAAGGTTTATAATTATTTACTGATTAAATTAATGTGTCTGTATTTTTCTTTGTAAAAATCAGGGTGTTTGCAACTCTGGACGCGTCCTGCTTAGTTTACCTGTGTGCGTGCGAACATGCTTCTGCAGGTCCCCTGATGTCTTGAAAGCCTTATAGCACATGTCCTCAGGGCATTTATAAGGCTTCTCTCCTGTGTGTGTGCGCAAGTGACTCTTCAGTCCATAGCCCGTGGCAAAGGCTTTTCCACAGGTGGGCACATCACACCTGTATGGTCGGTCTCCTGTGTGAGCCCGTTCATGCACCTGCAATGTCCACACCACACCATAAATAAAGAAGTCAGCATCTCTCCAGCTTTGAGTCTGCAAAATCACTCAAAAAAAAAAAAAAAAAAAACAGGAGTCTCTGACATCTGTCTCAATGCTAATATCAGGCTTGTCCAATAAGAAAAAAGGAGAAAATACTTCCCACAGGACAATTTTGACTTTTTACTAATCTTCAGAGAAAATCTCCTTCTTGAATCCATGCAATAGCAGCATAGAAATATAAGTAAGAATGCATAGTTTATTTGGATGAAAGTGCAAAAGTTTAAGGCCAAGCAGTAAAGATGGGCTTTGAGCTGCAGCAGGTCTTTCAGCTGATTCATACAGATTGTATTTCTGAGACCTTGAGATGATGCGCAGTGGTGTACAAACGTCCACAGCCCTCATAGTCACACCGAAAACTTTTCTCTGTTGTCTGCTGTGCCTTGGTGGAAGCCCACGACTTCTCTTCGATCATCACCTGAGTGGGTGACATCACCAAGTCCTGGTCACACGATGTTCCCAATAAGTTAATGTGCTATTGAACAGCCCAGTGTTCTCCACATGATTGGCTACCAATGGCTCGTCCCTTCAACATCAGCCATTAACTGGTCCCACACACTTTTGTCCAGTTAACCAATTCACCTTTTATTCCCATTCATATCCACATCCCCAGCTCTTCCCCTCACTCCTATCACAACGCACCTGCACCGTTGTGTGCTCCACCCTGGAATCCATTTCCTTGAGCACTCTGGCACCATTGCTGATACTGTCCTCTGCCTCCTGTGCAGGTAAGAAAAGGTTACAGAAAAAAGTTATACACAGAAAGGTTTGAATTTTGACCATAGCAGGGGTGACAGGCTACTACACCAGTTAACGTACATACTGGTAAGACTATGAAAATGAAATGGGGAAAGCGGTATTACAGTAATCTTCAAAATTTGGGATGTATACCTTGGAGGCATACTGCTCCAGTGTGGAGATGGTGTCAGGGTCTAAGGCTTGTTCTCTGGTCAGCTCCTCAAGAGTGCCCCCTGGCTGGACAGTGAGGATAGTGCGGCTTGCCTGTAAGGTGACTGGGTGATGGATGTAGGCCGTGCTACCGTCTTCCAGCTGAACGGCTTCCACTGCACTTGGGTCATAGCCCTCTGCCACGACAAAGACCACAACACCCTGACAGTAATACTACAAAAAGGAATACCTTTCAGAGTGCTCTGGGGACCTTTCAAGGTGCTGTGGACATACCTTTAGGAGTGTGGTGAATGTAGGCTGTGCTGCCATCTTCCAGCTGGACCACCTGTCCATCTTCAAAAGGCAAGGCTTCTATTTGGAGAACAGTAAAATCATAAGGCAAAATCAAAACTTTAAACACAAGCACATGCCAAATATACAATGACACTGTGCACATCCATTTATACCACATGGCTGGAACATATGCCTAATCCCAGCAGTGTGTGTATAGATGGGGGTGTTACAGGTATGGATGGAAATGCACTGTACCTGGGTGTGCTCGCCACTGACCTTTTTGCTGAACTGTGACTTGCTGTATATATGCTGTTGTCCCATCCTCCAGTTGGATGGTATCGCCTTCCACCAGGTTCCCATCTGCAAGAACAACAGATGAAACAAGATGGCATGTGACTAAAAGGCTGTTCCTCCCTGCTTCCTATAAGACCTATAAACTCTTTTGTACACAAGCTCAGACCCTTCTCCTTAAGTTCCTTTCCTACTCACACACAGTGCCAACCAGTGGCTTGCTTTTGCAGAAATATGGGCACATCTGGTCTGAAAAGACATTCTTATAAATCAGTCTGCATAAAATGCATGATGTATGGATTTCTTTCAAAGTAACACATTGCATTAATAATATTAATACACCTATAAACTATTTGTAAGGTTTATCTTTTTCTCGGTGGGAGCATAACCAGAAAAATCTACAAAAGCACAAATTAAGGACTTGATACATTAATTTTCAATTTACAGATTCTGAGTTCTATGAAGGGGGCGTGGTGGCGTAGCAGGTTTGGTCGGGTCCTGCTCTGTGGCAGGTGTGGGGTTCGAGTCCTGCTTGGGGTGCCTTGTGATGGACTGGTGTGCCATTTTGGGTGTGTCCCCTTGCACTGTGTTGCTGAGTTAGGCTCTGGCTCGCCGCATCCCCGCTTGGAACAAGCTGCTTCAGCAAGTGTGTGTGTAGGAGAGAGTTCTGTGAATTCACTGAATTTATATCTTTAAATCTAACTTGCGATCAGTATTTTCACAGAAACAAGCATTTCCGTATGCATACAAAGGAAATTTTTGCCAATTTTTCTGGTCAGTGTCCCTTTTCAAACTGTACTTAGCAATACAGTAATAAAGGGTAACTAGTGAAGGGAAACTGTCCTGGGTTATGTTCATTAATGTTAACTCCTTCAGTATGTGTGTCCATTTGCAATCTGGTGATATTTGACCAAAAGTGGGTATTCATTTTCAAGCATCTCAAGCATACATAATTTTTACCGCTGAAACCAATGGCAAGTGAACTCAAATTACCTTTGTAAAGCGGGGCAAGACTATGTTAATATAAATATTCAGCAATGTGTCAAGCACACAGTTTAGACCTTCATGTTGGGCCAGTACAGGATGAGAGGATCCTGCGTAGTGGTCAACATGCTCACCTTTGATGGCTTGCTGGATGTAAGCTGTGGAGCCATCACTCAGTGTCACAGCCTGAAGCCCCACATCCTCCATACTTCACGTTGTCTCTTCTGTTGTAGGTGTGGCTGGGCTTGAGGTACCACAGATATGAATGGTCAGCGTCTTCCAGGACTTTATCGCGAAAACCCTGCGGGTTCTTTTAGAAGGGGATGGACCTTATTGCAATTACAGTAGTATAGTATAGTAATATACTATAGTAGTACAGTAAAGGACTTGGTAAGGGTGAAAGATGACAAAAAATTTGACTTTAAGAATAAATCATACTTTTATTATTTAGCAGATTATTTGACATATCTAGCCATACTGTTTCAAATGCAAAGGTTAGGGTAAATACACATTCCTCTCTATCCGTGTTGGCAGTCATTCACTCACAGAGGTTTTTTGTATCGTTTGCCCTAGACTAGTCAACTATTATCCAGCACAGCGGAGTTTATGTTTTTCACAGCCAAAAAGCAAACCATGCTATTCGAGTAGTCCACAACAGCTAGTAGAATATTACGTTTTCATTTAGTTGATGCTTTTCTTCAAAGTGACTTACAGTGTCAAGCTACTTACAATCATTTACCCATTTATACAAGTGGGTGATTTTACTAGAGCAATTTGAGGTAAGTACCTTGCTCAACGGTACTACAGCTGGAGGTGGGAATTGAACGTATGACCAATGGGTCCAAAGGCTGCAGCTCAAACCACTACACTACGAGCTGTCCCATATCAACAAGAGCCAGTGAGGATCTCACTGGGTCACCGATGGGCCACTGTTTGTAATAACTGATAATCTCAGCACATCTGGGCAGACCAAGTTGGAATAAATAACGGAATTAATGTGAGTAGTCCACAAGGGTCGGATTTGATTGGCTGGCACTTCCACACCCACAAAGGAAGGATGCTGACTGATACAGACTAAGAGTAGGGTAGCGCTGGTGCCACCAAGTGGAATTTGACTCATAGCATCCATTCGCTTGGTTTTCACAGAGGTTACAAAAGTGGTTTATGTCCTCATGTCTTTGGACCGTGAACACATGCAGTCCCTACACACAGATTAAAACCTGTGGCCAAAGGTACAGCTCAGACACTGGCACAGTAACGTACTGCAGTGCAAATGGGTAAACGAAGCTCGAAGCTGTTTCTAAGATGGCAAGTCGCCTTGGCTTGGAGAGGCGCGAGACAGACAAAGAAACCGACCCTTAAAAATTACAACCCATCTGAACTGAACGTGATTATGTTTCACTTCTCTACTATCTTAGCATGTTGTCGGCTCTTTCTATGAGCAGCGACAGGACGTGAGTTGATCCGTTTCCAGCAGTTAACTATTATTATTATTCCCACTACCTGGTTACCGTCTCCGCTCATTAAAACGCGATCACCACACACGTCCCGTTTCGCCCTGAAGTTTGTTTACGTGAAACAACAACGGCACTGGCTGGTTCGCGAACTTATCACAATATCCGTTCGTGTTAAAAGTAATACTGATTAATACTAGAAGGGAAATAAAGTTGCAGCTCTTGTTGGTGGTGGAGCAAAGCGAGCCGTGCTGCGTTTTCAGTAACTTTAGCTGCTCGGTTAGCCACCGAGCTCGGCGCGCGCCGCCAGCCAGCACAACAAACAGGCCTCGCCGAAACTCTGCCATTTTATCTTGTGCACGATTCTGTCGCCGCTTTTTTCGCCCGGGTCGCACTCCTCAACCCGGTGGGTTCTTGCAGTCGCGCTCCAGGCGCTGAAACGCAACAAACTGAACAGTGGCTTCGGAAACGGCCGAGCCCTGTGAGCAGTCCCCCATTTTCCTATCCCATCTCTCCCTCGGCTCGGCTCGCGACGCTGCAGCGCAAACTGGGATACTCACCGCCACCAGACCGCCATGCACCAGGCTGCGCGGCCGCCCGGGAATCTGAATGTGTGACTCTCTCGGCAGCCCGGTAATCTGAATAGGCACCCCTGACGCGAGCGAGTTTGTGTTGCATTGTATTTAATTATTTTTAGATATATTTGCATCCTGAGAATTTAGTTTATTTATGGTGGTTTATTTAAGTTTTTGTTCATTTTGTATTTGAGTGATTTTATTTTTGATAAAAGTTAATACAATTTAAAAAACACGGTTGTTTAAATCACGCATAAAATTAAAATTACTCCATAATTTATTGCGGATGACTTTTGTGCAGTTCAACCACACAGTTAACGCGGGCAATATTACTAGACTGAAGTCCGGTACTTTGCTCCAGGCTTGGTGCCGGCATATTTACAGTATATGTTTGAGAAAATATATGGCGTTTTTTAAAACTGGTAACATGGTAGCACTGACTGAAAGAAGCTAAAAGGAGAGAAAAAAAAACAAAAAACTTTATATACTGGTTTCCAATTTACAAACACGCCGGTTGTTCGTAACTCGATTTGGTTGTAACTTCAAAGTCACTTTCACCTGTCACAACTTATTAGGTCAGCCACGCAATTTTGAGTAGTAAACAAGGTGAAGGTAATGTTTTACCATTGACATCAAAAGGAACTACTCTATATTTACATTTTATATGTAACACACTCACTGGGCACTTTATTAGGTACATCCAGCTCCCACCAGGTAGGATCCTATTTTGCTTTGAGAACAGCATGAATTGAACTGGACATATATTCCACAAGGTTCTTCATGCAGTGTCTACACATCTTTGTAGTACATTCCTTGTGCTAACATTGCATTCCATCTCATCCCAAAGATGCTCAGTTTGCTTGAGATGTGGGGACTGTGTAGGACTTGCTGTGAAGGCACTGTTCTGCTTGTGGAACTATGTTAAGATTGTGTTTTTATGACATGGCACATTATCATGCTTTAAGTACCTATTGCAATACACCTGGACAGTTAGAATGTTTTGGTGCTCAGTGGCATTTAAGCAGTGCTGAGCTTCGGTACTGAAAAGCTGGTGCATGTTAAGAAAACATTCCCCATACAATTGCAAATCCACCACCAGACTGTACAATTGACACCTGGTAGAATGGGACCATGGATTCATCCTTTTTGCACCAATTTCTGAACTTGGTATCATCATGTCTCAACAGAAACTTGGATTTGACAGACCAGCAAATGTTTCCACTCTTCAGTCATCCAGTTTTGATAGCTGTGCACACACTGGGGACACAGCTAGGAAGAAGAGCTGTAACCAGGAAAATCAGCAGTGTCTGGGTTTCTGTGTTCAGACACAAAGGTTTTTTTATTATAAATAAAAAAGTATCTCCTATCCTGTCTGATCAGGTATGTGTCTTCTAAGTTATTACCTGTAGAGGCTCCCTGAAATATTATAGAAGGCATGTTTCTGGATGAAAAGATGCATGTACTCAGGAGCTTTACAGGGGAATGTTTTTGCTTATTATTCAACTTTGAAGACTATTCTTAATACATCGCCATTGTTAAAAAGAAAAAAAAAACTGAATAAACAACTTGAGGATAGAAGTTAATGACTTATTGCTCTCTGACACAAAAGGGTGGAGTTACATTTTTGTCTTTGTCTCCTAGTTTGCTGTTATTTGTCAAAAAATAAAGAAAATAGTAGGCTAGGGTAGTCTTTAATGTAAAAGCTTAAATTTCAGTAATGACAAGCATAAAATGGCTGACAATCTAATATTGGATTTAACTGAGGTAGAACAATTTGTAAGAAGTTGACAACTTGTTATAACTTGAGTCCAAAGACATGCTGTTCAGGTTCCCCCATAGTGTGTGAGTGACAGAGAGAGTGTGTTTCACTGATGCATGGATGAGTGACCCATTATAAGTAGCGTATCTAGCAGTGTAAATCACCTTGGTGAATAAGGTGTGTGGCCTGATAACACTACATAGTGTTCATTAGAAGTCACTTTGGAGAAAAGCGTTTGCTAAATAAATAATGTGAATGTAAACAGGATTTGACCTCTCATATGAAATTGGTATGATGTATGTACAGTATTTTTAGTTTAAACTGGCCCATAACTGAGAACTGTTGAAAAGCACACACAGCAAAAAGACCCCAAAATCAAGCAACTTCTGCTTCTTCATACAGGACTGGCAGAGCGTGTGCTAATTACAAGCCAACAAAACCTTGATTTTTCATTAAGATAAGAGGAAATTACTCTCTCAAAATTATACATAAATTATCAGTAGACACTGACCTCTGGATCTCCTCTCAGGAAGCTTGACACAATTCACAGACTTCCACAATAACCAAAAATAATGCCTTACTAGTAAGGCTAAAACAAAGGCACCAATATAAGTTACAATTTATAAATTCTGAAACCTTTCACAAAGGACAAACAGTTACAATACTACATAGAGGAAAACAGGACTACATTATAGGGAGTTGCAAGGACTATAACTCAATACAGGGGCAAATTCACAAAGGTTTCTGTAGCAATTTTTTGGCACTTTTTGTTTGTGAAAGTTACATTACTAATTAATCAATTTCAGGGAATAAACCAAAAAAACACACAATTACCCATGGGAATTAAAGGAAAACCCTCACAATCTTGTATTACAGGTGAATATTTTTATTCTGGAATCAGTTTGGCCTTAGTGTAACAAACTGGATTTTATCTGGTTTCTCAACTAAATCAAACACTTACAAATTATGCCCTGATCTGCCTCACAGAAAAACAAACACTAACTAGCAAACTGTGAATTAAATTCCTGCCAAAAGTTTGATTTGTATTCATGCATAAAACATTTCACTAAATATAACTGATACTTGACAACATGAGTAAAACAACTGAATACAGAAACTTTCCCAAAAACAGAAAACCCTAAACCAATAAATTAAGACCACCCAAGTGGAGTTTAAACACCCCATCAATAAAAGAATCTAAACAAAGCTGTTGGGCAAGAAACAGTGTTGACCTAAATTCCTAAGTAGGTCAAAGAGATCAATTTTGGATGAAGACTTGTTAAATATTGAGACATCATCACAAGCCAATTATTAAAGTGCATTCACAGGCAGTATGCATAGGCAAAAACATAAAACAAGGACCGCAGCGGTGAGTAGAGACAAAGAATGGCATTTTGTCAGCTGTATTAAAGGCGTGGCACCAACACAGACTACCGGATATCATTTAGGATGGCACTTCTACTGAAGCAGCTTCCTCAGTTAGCAAATAAAAAGTCAGCTTTCCCAAAGCATTGCTTTTTTTTGAGGTCAATAAACTTAAGCACAAGAAAATTAAGTACATGATTACAAATCACTTTCATATTCCACCTGTTTCAAATTTTAACATTCCCGAATAAGACTTAGTAAACAGAAGAGCTGTTACAAAACTGTTTTCATCATTGCTGCAACACAGTATGAGTGTATCTCAGTTCAGGCATAACTGTATGAATTAGACTGCTATGATTGAAACTGTAGTAGGCATTTACAACTGATGTTTTGTTTGTGTATGACCCATGCCCTGACAAAACACACTTATGCTCTGATACAGTAAGGAGCTGGGTCAAAGTTGGAACAGCATCGCTGTCCTATGTCCATCCCCACGCTCTGGACTCGAGGTGTGCCCTTATGCCCATCTTTCGGATACAGTTGAACAGACAACAAAACCGCCTGGCTGAGTGTTGCTTCAACGTGCTGCTCATCTACTAGAGGAAAACAGCTGGGAGTCTGGACTGCTCCAAACTCCACGGCCATGTGCAATTTCCTCTTCTTCCTTTGCAGCTTTCCAGATGGTGGAGCCAGCTCATGCAATGGGAACAAACTCCTGGGGAACAGCTGTGGATCCTGGTTTCTACCCTCTTCCCATTCAACTTCAGTGCTCAAAGGGCAGAACCATCGCAGACAATGTTTGCCCCCCTCCCAGGAAATAGCTCCATCTCCCAGTATCGGGGGTCAGCATACACTGTGTAAACAAAGAACTTTGGGTCACTCCATCATATGCACAATGCAGCTTTCTGTGCATGGTCTCAGTTTTCTTTTACTTTCCACTGTCAAAGATCTATATGTAGCTCATACAATATTGTGTACTGTTCAGGTAAATTATGCTAACAATACGTTCAAGAGACCATGAATATCCAACAAATGGAAAAAAAAAAAAAAAAAAAAAAAATGTTCATTATGAAATGCTCATTTTTGTTCTCAGAACCATTAACATAAAATAGTAAAATCATCCTACACTCTGAATACTATTTACCATGAAGAATATGTATTAAAATGGAAAATGCAAAGAAATGGTGGAATGAAATGATAAGCATTTCAGAGTGTGAATGTGTGTAGGTGATAAGCATGTATGTACAAGTACCTGCCAAAACAAAGATGAATATATTAGAGGTAAAAATTATACAGAATGCAGGTTGTTTGACAGATTGATTCATGTATACAAATCTCATTATGGTGGCTATCATAATCCAGAAGATGACATCTCAGTGAGTTTGACTGAAGACTGATTGTTGGTGCAGATTTGACAGGCGCTTTAGTGATGAAGATTGTGCAACTCATTGATGCTTCACAAGAAGCAGTGGGCAAATGGATGATGGCACAGAAGGAAAAAGCATTACCCAGAAACAGCTCTGGACAAAAGTGTTAACTGTTTGGGTGTGATGTCTGTGCACTGAAGCGAGACAAGGACACACAAACAGGCAACTCAATCATTTAACTGCAAACTTCAATGGCAGAAGCAAGACATTTCATCAGCAGTTTGTCAAAAACTTCCTACAAAGGGACACTATGGTTGGACAGCCATTCATAAACACATTCTTTCACCTATGAAAGTACTTTTGAGTGAAGTGTTGCAAAAAACACAAGCAGTGGTCTACTAAACTATGGAAAACAGGTATAGTCACATGATTAGCCTTCAATTTGTTCTCAACATGCAGGTGAATAGCATGCTCCGAATAAGTTTTTGCTCCTTTCCAATTTTCTCTATTTTTGCATCATTTAGGTAATAAATTTGATGTTTCTGTAGTTCTAGTGACGTGTGAACAATTGAGAAAAAAACAATACCAGTATTGTTTTTGTCATTCCTTTGATGTGGAAGAAAATGAAATGTACAACCGTGTGTGAAAACGAACCAACCCATAATTTTAAATCAACCAAAATAAGGGGCAATTAGCCATCTATTTGAATAAATTTATTTCGCTGACACTTTTCTCCAAAGCAACTGACAATGCTAAGAGATTTACACCCGTTTACCCATTTACACAGTTGAATAATTTTACTGAAGCAATTTAGGGCAAGTGCCTTGCTCAAGGGTACTACAACTGGTGGTGGGATTTAGACCTGCGACATTTTGGTTCAGAGGCAGCAACTGTAACCGGCTGTGCCTGGTTAAGTCTGATTTTGGTCAGCCCTGTCCAAAATAATTTAACTACTTAAACCCTTACCAGCAAAGGTCAAGTTGTCAAATCAGAGATTCATAGAGGGATATCATGCCACATTTGCAGGGAATTTCTGACAACCTCCAGAGGAAAGTTATAAAGCTTATCAATCTAAACAGGGTTGCACAGCCATTTTAAAAGGCTCAGAAGCTTAATCAAACCAAACCATTGAGAAAGTTTGGAAGAGCGGTGTCTACCTAGGAGTTGTAACATGTAAATTCATGAGCTCAAAGAGAACCCAGAACCATATCCAGGGAATTGTAGGCTTTTCTTGCCTCAGCTCAAATAAGTATTCATGACTGCATAGTAAGAAAGACTGTGCAAAAATGGGATACATGAGACACTTGCAAGGCAGAAACCACTGCTCACTAAAAGAACAGGAAAGATAATCAACAGTTCACCAAAAAGTACCTGGATGTCTCTCTGGACTTCTGGAAGAATGTTCTGTGGAATGACAAATCAACTGCAGAACTTTCTGGACAACACAGGCCCAGTAACATCTGGCTAAAACTAAATACAGCATTTCAGAGTATGAACCTTCTACTAGTGGTCAACCATGGTGGTGGTAGTGTTATGTCTGGAAATGTTATGCTGCAACAGGACCTTTGTGCCTTGTTATCACTGAAGAGACCATGAATTAATCTTTGTATCAGAAAATTCTAAAGAAGGTTATCATGCCACAAAAGATCTCATTAAATTTAATGTCAAAAAGTTGCAAAAATTAAAAAGGGGACAAATACTTTTTTATAGCACTGTACATATATGGCAAACACACAAAAAAAATTATAAACGGCAGAAAGCATGTTCCACATGGTAATATGTTCTGGCGCCTCTTATAGTACAAATCTGACTACTGTTTGTGCTATGGTGAAACATTTCTATCGCAATGGTGGGGGACTCTGACAGGATGGAAATGCTCCCATCCACAGAGCACGGATGGTCAGTTTGAGGAGCAAAACAACAACGCAGATCATACATGTACTACAGCTATCTCAGTCACCAGATCTCAACCAAACTGAGCACATAGTAGATTCTGGAGTTGTGTCTGAGGTAGTGTTTTCTACCAGCATCATCAAATAATACAATCTGAAATTTCCCATGAAACAATTGCATTATATTCCTTCAGCACAGTTTCAGAAAACTGAATCTATTAACTGAAGCAATTCTGATGGCTCAAGGTGGCTGAACACCATATTAAGACACTTATTTAGCCTTTCTTTTATTTTGTTAGATACCTCTACTTAGTTAGCAGTGGAGCAAATAGTATAATGATACACCTGAGTTAGGGCAGTAGGTACTAGTGTGTATGTGTGCGTGCACATGTGTATGTCCTTACCTATATCCCCAGGGCCCAGCCACAGGTTGAAGGAGCTGCAGTGCTTCTGACAGTGTGAAACAGGCAGAACTCGAGCTGAAGGCAAGCCCTCGCCCACTAGCAGCCAGCCTTGCATCCGCAGGCCCTGCAAAGGAGTACACAGCTCCCTGATACACTGTTAATGTTGCTGTACAATTGTGGAACAGTGAACCAGCTTCTTCTTCGCACAGTTGTCTGAAAGAGCATAATAATACGCTAATCCAGGCTTCATGTGTATTGTGGACTTGGAGAAGGTGTATGATAGTGTCCCTCAGTGTGTGCAGTGAGAAGCATTGCAGGAACTTGATGTACAAGGGTTGCTGATGTGTGCTATCTGGTCCCTTTATGTGTGCAGTATGTGTGACTGGTCCAAGCACAACCAACCCACTGGTCAGAGTACGCTACAATTTGAGGGTAGTAGCAGGTATACTCACCCTGCTCTGGGAACCTGTGCTGTGGGAGACCATGCAGCTCCGTATCGTAGTTTTTGTGTGGTCCAACAGGGGACAGAGTTGAGCACCAGGGAAGAGCCGGTGCAGCACTTTCTCTTTACTGCTTAGTGCAGACCTCCTAGCCAAAAGGACTGAGTGTGTGAACAAGATAGGTACAAAAACACACCACAGACAGCAGTAGGTGACAATTTTTTTCCTTGATCATCAATTTTGAGATAAGTGTACTGTACATTAAGTGTACTGTACATTATGTATCCAGTGATACCTATTGACTCAATAGGATGGTTGGAAAACAAAGATCTATTGTGGAATCACACCCCATACATAGAGACCATTAATGACTCATTTCACATAGAACAGAAGAAGCAGAATCACAGGAGCTTTTTCTCCATCTTTTGGAATTTGATTCTCTTGTTTAAGGCAAAAAGTCTGTCATTAGATATTAGGAACAGATTGGGCCACACAAGCTTGTCTAAAAACACTTAACGTTGGATTATTTCTTTAATTGGTTGTTTTAAATTAGGGATTTTCGCTGTGGCACAAACCAAGTCATAACAGTTTTGCTGTCCATGTTGTGGCATGCAGTCCTAGCCTGGCTTATGAGAGATGCCTTAGTGTCATTTTGAAGCATCAAAAATAACTTGTGTTTGAGAATGGTTATTTCTCAATGACACACATGCAGTAAAGAAGCTCACACTACCAATATTTCAGACTAAAGAACTAGCAGTGGTGGCTCCCAGTAATGCCTTTTTTCATTACAATGGGTGTATGTATTAAAAGGGCTGGGTAACTGGTGCTGCCACCTTAGACATTTCAGAAGCTGGCAATAACTCCGTAGCTCCAACTGTACAGTATTTCTACATAGTTCCAGTTGTTCAATTCACTTGGAAGACTGCTCACCAGAACATGGTGAAATTGGCTGGTTCTTGTGGGAATCGCCTGGTGAGCATCTCCAGATCCTCAGAATGCCCAGGCAGGATACTGAAAGCCTCTGGGTGTGCCAAGTAGAGCTGCTCCAACTGCTTGTACCGCAGGCACAGGGCCTCCCCACCCTGAGCACAGAGAGCAGGGTGTTAGTGCAGCTTGTATGGGATTAATAGTTTTTTTGAAACTTATTTAAATGAACTACAACTTTACCAAAGTACACTCATCCCCCAGTATCCGTACATTTGGAATCTGGATTTTCACTTATCTATACTGTGAATATTAATACTGCCTTTCTTTCTCTGTACCAAAATTTTCAGTTATATGATCTGGGAAGAGGAATCCGCTCTATGTGAGCTGAGAACATGAGTAAAAATTGCCCCAAGAGGCAGTGTGAGATGCACTGCCTGATGGATAACTTGAACCCACACAAGTTTTTTTTTTTTTTTTGACTGGCTTTCACGTGCATTGCACACAGATTTTTGTGTACTCACATGTTTGGGCTCTACTTTTCCTTTTTTGTGCTTTGTCTGTGCAAATTATTGTGAATAAGGGTCCTAAAGAAGAGAAGGAGATTAAAAACTCATGGGAAAAGTGGGAAAACAAACGGAATGTAAGAGAATTGCTCACAGTTCTGGAACTAAAGCGATCCCGAAGGACACTGAATGTGGAGTAAGGCACAAAAATATATCTCTTGCTTTAAGGTTATCAATCAAGAGAACAAATTCTCTCCTGATTCTCCCATGTCGGTCTGTGCTAACATCACGGCATCCCTTCTCCCCGTCTTTGTCTTGCTGAAGCCAGCTGACACCCACTATTACAGTAAGTTGACTATATTAAACGGTTATTACTTTATATCTAATAATATTGCTATTTATTTTATGCTGTTGTGCCTCACAATTTTTTTCCTTATGGTATTAAACATTTAGGGTGATTTTTGGGGAAACCTGGAATGGCTTTGGAATTTCAGGATTTTCACTAAAAGGGCAATTTTCAGGATAACTAATTCGGTACGGATAATGGAGGATGAGCGTAGATATTTTCCAGGAGCCGTTCATATATGACAACAGACCTCCTTCACATTTATAAGTCTGGATCCTTAATCGCTCTTCTACCCTCTAACTTTGTGGCTTCATGGCAGTTTGCTGACCTTCAGGAGGACAGGCTGTGCTCCCCTGCGCAGTGCTGAGGGGTCAACCAGAGACTGTGCCACTTCCAGGACTGAAGACACAGTGGCACAGCAGGAGCAATTGACCAGTCCTGTGTAGAGTACCCCTGTACTCCACCACTGGTGGAACCCTGTAGGAGGAATAAAATGATCACCAGTAACCCCACCTATAGCACTTCTCAGTCAGAGGGCATTTGTTGTCCATTTCCCTTAAAGTCTCACTGCAAGATGGGAACTGAGAGCAACTACAGGTTTAGGGAATGGAACTAGAGTTTAATGGCCTGTTCATATCATAGCATCCTGCAAATGCACCCACTAGTCTACCCATAACTGATACCTTGTAGGTTGTACTTCTTCGCAATGGGCAGTGAGAGCAGGCGCACGTGGCTAAGGGGGGATGACCAGTTGTGACCCCCAGTGATGGCCCAATCCAGCTGAGCTGGGTGTTGAGGGTAGGTGAAGGCCAATACTGCCAGCAGCAGGAAGCCTACAGCAACTACAAACTGGAGAAAATCCACCAAATGTGGAACAACAAATACATTTGCCAGTCAATGTAACATGGACTCCTACAACAAAGTACAACATACTGTCTGTTGAATCTGAGTACACAGCTTGCACACAGCAATGAGAGACCCGTTTGTGATCCAGTGACTGAGCTGGTTGTGCTTTATTCAAGTTCTGTCTTGGGCTAGGAATGCATTACAGTTCAATACAATTTTGGTGTTGCATATTCAGATATATATAGCAATTTAGGTTTCATTTCATTTATTAACCAAACACTTCTCCCCCTTTTTCAAAACTTCTTTGAAATATATTAATCTATATTTCTTCATTTTGTTTTCTATTTCGCTTGGACACTGGTTCCTGTTTGCTGTTTTTGTTAACATGACTGAATACATTACTAAAGGAACACCATTATGTTAAAATGATCTTATTCTGACCTTAACTCAATGCTTTACACGTCAATGAATCAAGAGTGAGGGGATTTTAATATTCCTAAATAAAGAAAAACAGCCACTGTATTACTATAAGAACTCCATACCTGCTCAACAGTGCATTTACTGTATTTATGTTTATTCACATAACTGACACTGTTTTTCCAAAGCAACTAAATGTTAAGGTAATTACAATTATTTACCCATTCATAGAGCTGGGTGATTTTACTGGAGCAATTCAAGGTAAGTATCTTGCTCAAAAGTTCTACAGCTGGAGGTGAGACTCAAATCACCTTTGGGTTCAAAGACAGCAGATCTAACTACTATGCTACGAGATGTCCCTGCACACCTAATAACTTGAAATACATTATAACTTAAACTGCGGTGGTCAAGATTACTTTTGTACCTTTAGCTTTAACTGCAGAAGTACTGCAATTGTAACTAAGATGATTATCCTTAGTAAGTTCACTCACACAATTTACCATCTGAGCTGTGTTTTAAGCTTCAGTCTGCTCCAGACATTCTGATTCATTTAGTTCGAAAATGCGATTGAATAAAAGTTTACAGGAGTGACATACATTCAACTACACAAAGGAGCTTATTCAGACACCAATATTAGCTCAGATCCGCACCATAAGTGATAAACTTCCTTTCACTACAGAAGTTAATATGCAACCTATACAATAATTTGAATGAACATTTGGCCACCTGTCTCATTCAGACAGGTACATATTTACATTTCCTCAGCATCTATGCTGTTGTGACCCAGGCCACTGCAACATCCGCACACCTAAGGTTTGTTTGTGTTCCAACGAATTGTATGGGACTGATATGTACGTTGAGGTTAACACGGCCAGGAACCTGCCAGGCATGCGCTGGATCATCTAGGCACCTACTTCAGCCGTTTTCTGTCGACTAATGGCGACACGCAGCTACACAGCTATGCAGCAGAAACATTAGGGCGGCATGGTGGCACAGCAAGTAGCGTTGCTGTCTCAGTGCCTGGGTGGTGCGAGAGGACGTGGGCTCGATCCCCGCTCACTCTGTGTAGAGTCTGCACGTTCCTGTGTCTGCGTGGGTTTTCTCCGGGTGCTCTGGTTTCCTCCCACAGTCCAAAGACATGCTGTACACGTTCCCCCATGTGTGAGTGACAGAGAGAGTATGTTTCGCTCGTGTATGGATGAGTGAGCCAGTGTAAGTAGTGTATCTAGCAGTGTATAAGTCACCTTGGTGAATAAGGTGTGTGGGCTGATAATCAATTGAGAGGAGAGGAAAGGAGGGTCCGGGGAGACGCACCTTAACGGCGGCCCGCAGGAGAGGGAACTGCGCGGGTTCCCTGCGCGGCTCGTTCGTCTCCAGCACCTGCTTGATGAACTTCTCGATCTCCCGCTCCGACATGCCGTAGCGGTAGCCCGACTGACGCAGGATGTCGATACTCTCCGACAGCTTGTCGTAGATGCACGGCTCGCTCAGCGTGCTCCCCATGGCCGCGGCCCGTCGCTCCGCCACAGCCCATCTAAAACACGCTCGACGACGCGGCGGTCACGCGGGGCGTGTTTCCACGCAACAACAACGGGGCGAACGTGTGAGAACACGAGCCGGCGTCAGGTCTCTCGCGGGGAAACTGTGGGAGCTAGTATTAAACTTGGCACCGCCTGCCTCGCCCATAGCAAGGCACAAGCACTGCAGCTGCAAAGAAACGAAAGTTCACAGATCAGAGTCCACAACACGGCCAAATTCGCAGAATACTGCTCGAAGCATCCAGTTATAACCAAATTTTACACTGATTCACAGCAGCCAGCTGCTCTGAGGATGATGATGCTCGTCACGTCAGCGACAGACTCAGATCTGAATCTGTCTCTGTGTTGATCGGCGACACTCACTGCAGCCATTATAATTGGGACATTTGAGCCTAGGAGTTGGTCACCTAGCGCTAGTATCACTTGCTGTAAACACTGTAATTATAACAGCAGCAATGTAAATACATACCATTCTCAAATTAACATCTTGCGAGCATTTCCGCAATTCTACGCACCACCTGCTGGCTCTCCGTGCGCTTCCACAGTCTCGCGCACCTTCGCCGATTGCGCGAGTCACTTCCGATTAGTAGACACAGATTCGAGACTCATCCCGTTTGCGAAGTGCCTATTTTATTCTGTGTTGTTTTCGGACAGTAGTGGTCAAGAGCAAATGCTACAAATCGCTGTTTTTTTGGCTCTTCACGTAATTTTTTATTTTTTGTTTTGTCGAAATCACCTTTACGAAACCAAAAGCGTAAGCGACTCGTCGGATAGAGGGATTTGTTAACTCCCAGTGGTACCGTCAGTAGTCTAGTATCCTGCTTAACTGTGCTGTGTGTTTTTGCTAGCTCCTATGAGCGAGCAGTAACTTTATACATTCTCGACGGTTACGCTATACTAGACGAAAACCCCTTTTTGCGTGTCGCTTGGCTGCGTTTTCAATTTTGTGCATTGACAGTAAGCGCTAGGCTAGTAATATGCATAATGCTACCAATTAAATATTCTTAAAAAAACCGTAAGCAACACAAATCAATCCACAATGAATATCCGCTGCTGTCTCCGGCGTAGCAGTTTCGAAAAAATAAACAAAAAATAAAAAAAACACGTGCCCTACATAAATGACACAGGGTGCTAAAACAGGATAAGGCTCAAACATCCAACGTGCCAATAATATTTCCATGGTTCGCACTAGTAACTGCATCTGCCTTTGGAAGTTATGTTTAAGCCCACAATACACACCGGCACGTTAGAGATACCTAGATGCTTTGCTTATCAGTTATCGTGCATCATTTCTAGACTGCATTAGGAACCTGGTTATTAATGTTTATTGTATAAAATGACCGTATCGTGTATGACACACACATTGACTAAAACCATTTGTCCTGAGCGGGGTCACAGTGAACCAGAGCGTAAAGGGGGAGGGGACACACCCAGGACGGGATGCCAGTCCATCACAAGGCACCCCAAGTGGGACTCGAACCCCAGACCCACCAGAGAGCAGGCACAGGCCAAACCCGCCGTGCCACCGCTCCCCCCATTATTGTGTATCATTTTGTCAAAAATATTTTCTACATTTCTTTCTGAGGTGGAAATTGCTATCTAAATTAAAAGATCGGTAACTGTTAGTTTCACATTTCAGATGGAGGAACTGCTATGGGTCTACTACTAATACTACTACTACTACTACTACTACTACTAGTGCAACGGTCATCAGGATGGCTCAAAACATTATTGGAACACAGCTACCAGCAGTCAAGGACATTTATCTGTCCAGATGTCAGAGCAGAGCCTCCAAAATGGTCAGGGACTCCACTCACCCTACACACCACCTCTTCAGACTGCTCCCCTCTGCAAGGCAATACAGGACAATTCACTCACACACCACAAAAATGAAAAACAGCATCTTCCCCAGAGCTGTGAAACAGCTGAACACTGCCTGATTTTAATTGTATTATATTGTATTATCTATTTATCTATTTATTATTGTCTGTTTAAACTTTAATTTTCAATTTTTTACGTGTTTGTGTTTTATATTGTTGTCTAAAGAACTCAGGGAGTACCACTATAATTTCTTTCTATTGCACAGCATGACCATAACGTCTTCAATTCAGTTCAGTTCAGTTCAATTTAATATGCAATTTCTGAGGTGGAAACTGTGGTCATATGAAATTTAAAGTCTTAAAATGGCTTTCAAAAACCTGATCCAGACTGAAGTGGCCTTGCTGTCTAGTGCAACTCTTTGGAGGTGGTCATTTATTGAAACCTCCCAAGTATTCAGCCAGATAGTTATGTAGGCCAAAAAGCATGTCAAGGATCTGAACGGTGCCAAAATATCTCTCTTTCTAAAAATGGGGTGTATTAGTAACCTGTACAAGAAAAGTAAAGGATAAAACCGTAGATGCTTGCACTGCAACCCGTCAAGTCTCCTAGCTGCTCACTTTGCAGGAGTGATACTTAATCTTACCTGGCAATATATGCTCTGTTTGCAATGCTCTAAATGATAAGAATTCCCTTTTACAAACAAATAATTTCTTTCTTTACATCCATTTCTCCGGCTACTTACCCTAGTTATGAGAAGGGCATTATGAGCAATAATGTAACTAAAAACCATGCTCTTTCATGAGGAATACACACAGTGCCAAGGTGATCATAGGAGCCAGTTCCTCTTGCCTCATTTATGGAGTCTCCATCCACATGACTGTGGCCAAACCTTATTAAGTGACAAATTCATCTTGTGTGTTCGCTTTATGCATGTAATTTCTCAAAATTTCAGTGGCATATTGTTCTCATGGTTTTGCTAATGTTTGCAGTGACAGGGATATTTTTCGGTGAAACATTTTACAAACTCATTTGCAGCCAGTAGAATAAATGTTCGGTTTTTTCCCAAGAAGTGTTACTAGCATGATTGGGAGAATTTGGAAAGTGGAGATGAGGGAAGGTGGTGGTAGTTTTGTTCTCTACAAAGCAGCGGTTTTCATTTTCACTTAAAAATTCCATCAGCACTCTTATTGTGGACACTTTTAATGACTTTGGGAGGTATTCTGAAGAATTTTTTTGAGTCTCTGCTAATTTATTGTATGGTAGTGCCAACATGCTTAAACAATTCAGGGGAATTCTGGTCTTACTGTACATTTGTCACAATTTGTCCCCCTCTGTTTCTCTACAGTTCCACAGAAAATTATTGCTAATATTTTGTCCCCAATATCTGACAAGCTGTTGTGTCTCTGGCATGTGGGTGGAACTGTTTTCCCTATGGGATGCAAAGGCAAAGAAGGTGGTTGACATTCATATAACTCTTCACCTGCTGTAGTAATTGAAAGCATCTATCTTTTTCTCTCTTTATCTTTTGAAACTCACTTTTGAAGTAATGTGAGAACATGGTGCCGGTGCATGGCGACGTGTTGATTGCTGATCCTCGCAGACCTATTAGTTTAGTGTATATTATTTTGTTTGTGTCACTCACTGTCCTTCCAGCCAGTTTATTCTCTTATTACTTATGACCGCCAAACACTTCTGCAAATACGTGAAACAGTGCGACTGGACGCAGTTCTTAGCGTTAGAAAGCTGAACTCGCTACCTTCGCTGTGCCGCGAACAACATGGCCGCAGCCCACCTGGGACCACTGTTAGCATTATTCGTTGTCATTGTCATTGCTATTGTTTTGTTTTGTGGAGTATTTCTGTTGTTTTTGTTCATAATCTGTGGAGAAGCATTCAAGAAGAATTTCATGATACTTGTACACGGTACTTGTACCTATGACAATAAACTTGAAACTTGAAATAAATTTTATGCAATAAAATAACTCATCTAGGATAAGCTGCTGCCTCTTTCAAGAAGCCCTGAACTTTTTCTCTGGTACTGGACCAACACTGGCAACATTCTAAAGTTCTTCTAAAAGTTCATCAGCAGACAGCCCTTGTGGGCTTTTCCTAATATCCATTACAAGGCTTTTCAGCTTCCTAGCTGACTGTATATTTGTTTCTATTCCTAATACTGGAAACACTGTGTATGTGGGCTGGTAAGCTCTGCTCTACACTATACATTTACTCCCAAGAACAATCCAGGAAAAAAAACTACTACTAATAATAATAATTCACTTTTGGCTGTACAGTGTTCTGTTATAAGACTTATTTTTCCAACCCATATTTAGATTGTATAGCGGAAATGAGCTCTGTAAGACTTATGCAAGCAAGCAAGGGCAAACAACAAATCTTGTGCACAAAATTTGTATTATTTCATGCAAAAGCATCAGCTGGGCGGTGAAGCTCAGTCCATTATTTCAATGATTCACAGTCGTCTCTGACCAATCTGTTTCATTTTTTAAAAGTTAATTTTTCTGTGCTCTGCCAGTGTAATTTCTGTCACTAGCTACATACACCACTGCATACCGTTCTGTCACCACATGTATGCTTTCATCATTACTTCTTGAGGGTATATCAGTCGCCTTGCGCTATCTATCTATCTATCTATCTATCTATCTATCTATCTATCTATCTATCTATCGCGAAGCAGTACTTGCGTATTACTGCTTTCTCTTAGCGTGCTAACGGTCAAACTCTAGTTGTCCGACAGGGGGCGCTGTCCTGCGAGGCTCACACGTTTGCGCCGGCGTGCCTTCTTGACGCAGACGCGTCTGAGGCAGCATTGTGTGGGATCAGCTGTGCGCGCAGCCGAAACCCCACCCAATGAGGAAGGGCACGCCATAGGGACAACGGCGGTGGCGGCTGGCGAGCGCGCAGCGACAAACACAGTCGTAAAGAACGAAGGCGGCATTTCGAGCCCGCGTCGGCTAGTTTCGCACGGCTTTTGGTTTTGTCAGTGTGCGCGATCTCGGCAGGCGGCGTCTGCGCTCCCGGTTCCACCATGATCGCCCTGTTCAACAAACTGCTCGACTGGTTCAAGGCACTCTTCTGGAAGGAGGAGATGGAGCTCACGCTGGTGGGCCTGCAGTACTCGGGCAAGACCACGTTCGTGAATGTGATCGCGGTAAAGTGGGGCTCGTTTGTGTCCTTTATTCATTTTGCAGTCGAGATGATGTGTGTGTGTGGGTTTTTTTGGTCCTGTTTCTGTCTAGTAGTGGTGTCTTCTGTTAATCTCGCCAAATTATGCGCAAGCTCGCGGCTCGCGCAGCCGCCTGGCTCCTAGGCTAAAGCCTAAAATCATAAATCGCGGCGATGTGAGGTAGCTATGGAATGATCGGTGTGTTCACGGCGAATTTGTGGCCCACGGCCGCTCGATGATCCGTGTCCCTCGGAGCGGTGTCACGTGCCCTGGTCACAGCAGCCATGACGACACCCCACCACGCGCCGCCGCTCGACCCCCATGGCATGCAGCATTATCTGCGTGGTCGACGTGAAAGACACGTCGAAATCGACACGCCCGTGTGGGACTTATTATTCATATTAGTCGCCGGGATGCATACATTTAATCATTAATGGGCCCTTTGTTGCCGTGATAGAAATTAGTCGACGTTCTAGCGGTACAAATGACATAAGGGACAGAGAGTGCCAATAACTAATGTGAGACGATCATGATGTGGTGTTTTGTAATGATGGACGAGTGGCGTTTCTCGCCATGGAAGTGTCCTCACACTGATGTGAATTTTCTGAGGTAAAAACTTCTTCTGGCCATCTGCCCTTTGTCCTCAGACTGCTCTGTCCTACATGTTTTACCTATTTTTTTTTAAAAAAAGAGTGCAGAACATGATTATCAGCCCCAATTTGTCTTCCTAAGGACAGGGTCGAGAACTGCTTCAGCCAGTTTATGTATTCCTTTTTTTTTTTTTTCCCCCCCTTACAAAACACCATTATCATCAGTACACAGTAGCATTTTGTTTGGTCACACTGTCACTCTACTCCCACAGCAGGTATTTATTCGCTGTCTATTCTGTCTTTCTCCTTGTAAAGCACACAAACACCAGCGTGCTGCTGTTGCTGTCACACACCCATCTCGTGTACAAATCATGTCCTACTCCTGTCTCGCTGACAGTCATGCGTTAAGCGTTCTTCACTGAAATTCAATACCATTATTATTATTATCATCATTATTATTATTAATGCCTTTAGGTGATGCTGTTCTCCAGAGCGACTTGGTGTTAAGTTTCTTGTTATTTTCCCATTTATACCGGAGGGTAATTTAGGCTGGAACCGTGTGGTGTCATTTACCTTGCTCCAGGGTACTGCCGCAGCGGTTGGGTACAAATATTTGTTAGTAATGCTACGCAACACCTCTGACAGCACAGAGTCTGTGTGCTTTGCAAAGTGGAAGATGTAGGCAGTGATCTTGTGAACTTTATTTCTTTAGGACTTAAACCTCCGTGAGCTAAACTATGCAGGTGTCTCCACGAAGGGTGTAGCTACTCTGCCTTCCGGCCTCTTCTACGATAGACGCCAGATCTCTGTGACCCTGTGCTGGACGAGCGCTCGCTGATAATGAGTGAAAATATAACATTAAAAGGCAAGGTAGAAATGAAGATTTTGTGATACTGCATTATAAAATATGTTGGTGTTACTGTCTTGCATACAAAAAAGGCTTATTGATATATTTATTGGTAATCTGATTCCCTCCCAAGTGGAAATCTGCCTAATGGTGTGATTTAATGGAACAAGTTAGCCCCATTATGTGAAGAATGGCTGTAGTCTATAGTTGTATTAAATTTAGTAAATAATACTATCTTAGTATAGAAATCTAACATTGCAACTTTCCATGTACTAAGGTATTGGGTTAAGTAATGGTTACTAATAATTAATGTAATAATAATGGATTTAAGCTGTTGAAACTTTTAAGGCAATGTTATGATTCCTATATCTTAATGGATGGTTTTCATTGGATTCAGATTAGCAATAACCTGAAATGAGGAACTGGGATGAGTCCAGTAGGCTGATGTATGACTTGATGAAATCAGATCTCTTGAGCTCCTGTCTTTCACCTACTCATGTTGCACTGATAAAAGTCTTACAGCATGCGGAGAGATGATGTGAACAAGCAGAACACATTTTGTTGCTTTCCTTCAAAGTTCTGAGTGAAAACTGAAACAGTGTCACACAGCATGTGAAGATACTGGACTTGCAGCTGACACGTACAAATCTCCGGAGCAGTTTTGTGGTACTTAAGTGATCTGCTTTCTTTTTTGAGGCAAACTCCAACTGTACAGATGGAAATGCCTCACGTCCCAGAGTCCTTCTCAATAAATGATCTACTAAGCAAATAAAATATTTTTTTAAAAAGCAGTGACTAAATTAAACTGTAATGTGAGTTACTCCATTCTAAAACCATGTGCTTGTAGCTGAAATTAAGTGGTTTATGACAGACAAAGACAAAATATAAATGTCTGCTTTTTCCAGGGTCTTGGCAAGGCCTTGAGGTCAGTTGAGCACACTGGAGTTCTGGTAATTCACCATGGTTATATCAGTTTATGTCTGGTGCTTCAGTGGTCAGCAGACCTGACAGCATATTGCAGGGTATCTTGAATTAGGACTGAATGTCCCGATCCACATAAATACCTGTCTTTGCACAAATTTTGACACCAGGTTCTTCTGGGAGTTTCCGTGGTATGGCTCACAGAACAGCGTGTGTTGTAAAAGCTTGGCAAAGTGGACATATACTGGTGTATAGTTGGACTGAGAAATTCATGCAAGACATGATTAAGTGGTGGAACTTCAGATTGTTTTGTTCCAGCTTCCTTGGCCAATCCCAATAGGATTAGCTGTGGACTCGGATGTAATTCTTACACACCCCTTCGGTGCTGTAGCCAACCAGGAAGAACAATAAATGAGGAAGAATGCTGCCAGAATCAGTCTAAAACATGTCACCGAACTACTCCATCAGCTGGAAGACTTAAAGCATGAGGTCATCTTCAAAAGCATGCATGAAAAATCTGCTTAGTTTATCGTGACTCATGTTGTTAAGGTGTGGTCTTTGCCAGATGCAAATGTTATGTTCAGTGTTGCGTGTTGGGTCCAGGGCTCCCGAATGAGGTTTTGTGAGCTCAGCCATTTGTCATATGATACACTGGGACTTTGACATGAGACCTCCTGGATTGCCTGGAAGGGGGTACACAAGTCACAAAGCTTTAAGGGAATTGTTTACATGACATAGTCTGCATGTGAAATAGCGGTTCTACTGGAATTGTTGCTCACTGGATTTGGTTGATAGTGTGTTTGGTGGCGGTGCTGTGATTGTGTTGCCTTCCTAGCAGGAGGCCGATTGATGTAGTTTGGAAGATGCTGCTGTGTGTGGGTGAGGTCGCTGGCCAGCCTTTCTGGTGTCTTGGGACCCTGCTGAATAATTAATGGGACGGAGTGAGCAGGTGGCCGTGTGTCCCAATGAACATCCTTCTGCGGCCTTTGTAGAAGGTCGTCCGTACATTTTCTCTCTCTACAGACAGGACAGAAATTCAGGACTAGCAAACCGCACTGCAAGGTGTTTTCCTTTAGTGGCGAGCAGAACACACCTGAATACAATTCCTCCATTGGATCATTATGGTTTCTCTGGTTTCAGCCACTTTAATTTTTAAATTTAAGTAATCTGTTGAATGTTGAGTTCAGTTCTTGTTTGTAGCGTTAGAAACTCAGCAAGGGCTTTTACTGTGTTGCTTATGAAGAGAGAGACTTATTTCCTGTAGAAAAGTACATTTATAGAAAATTGCTCCTTATATTAAAATCTGCTCTAAACTTCACCTTACAAATTATATACACTGAGTTGTGTTATGAACCTTCAAGTTAATGATTTTCAAAGATACAAACTTTTTCTTTATTTATTTTTAATTGTACTTTCTTCCTTTCTATTCAGAAATTGGTGTGTTGCAGAGTGAATGCCACACGTGTTTCCATGTCCAGTCGGTAGGTGACAGTAGAATGCACCCATACAGGGCAGGAAAGTAAGACTGGATTAATTCACCTTTCTTCACTGTTTTTATGACATTTAAATGTAGTGTTGGAGAGTCAGTAATCAATTACAGCATGACAAATGATGCACATTTTTACGGCTTTAATGTGTCAACAGTTGGTATTAGGAATTTCTGGAGGGAACACACTTCCATTTTCAGTTAAATTTGAAAAATTCATTAAAAAATATATTATAGCTATGATCTGAGACTTTTACGGAACCCACCCAGAAAATAAACTGAGGTATGTTTGTATTATTTACTTTAATTGATTGTGACTTAAGGATTGAATTTACAAACGAATTGAGGTTTGAACAGACTTCCAGTTGTATTTGTCAAGGACCTAGAATAAATAATTGTTGGTAAATGCGTATGCTGCCTATGTTATCAGTTACATATTTTTATTATTTTGGTTGTAATTGTTATACTGTTTAATTGGTGCAGTATGGTGTATTTATATTAGCATAGTTTTGACTTTATTTTTTTTGTAACTGATGATATGGTGACAAACTTTCACTTTCCTAGGAAATGGCCACATACGATAAAGTTGCTTGTCAGGCATGTTAGTTGAGTAGCGCCACGTGGTTCATGTAGCTTTTTCAGCACAAAAGTGTGAACGAGTCAGATGTGTTGCCTAAAATGTCATCTCAGCATTTTACTGCTCTCTGGGTTGAGGAACTTATGTAAAGTGTTACTGTAAGTTCTGACGGGGATGCCTGGAAAGTTGCCTTATTTTCTGCTCGGCAGTGAAGATTTGACTTTTGGCTTCTGATTATATTATAGAAGTACATTTCATCCTCGCATGAGCAGATTGAGGGGGTTGTGTGGTCATGTGACTGGTTATTCCAACGTATCATATGCGTGATTAAAAAATTTTGGCCTTTCTTTAAAAATGTTTTTTAAAGATATAAACTTTTATGTATCCGTATACACATACGTATATGGACATAACCATGATTTCTGATCATCTGCTGTCTGGTCATGCATAGATGAACTGAAATGTAAAATTAATTTATTTGAATCAAGTCATCTTTTTCATGACTGTTGCCACTAAAAGCACATTGCCAGCACAAGAGAGCTAAAATGTTAAAGGTTTATAGAGTAATAATCTATCTTTTTTCTTTCTGTGTACAGAAAAAATGGTATGATATAGTACAAAGTTGATATTTAATTTGAGGGGAAAACAGCAAACAGTTGTAAGTCTTTTTTTTTTTTAGTTGTCTTAAGTTCAAAATTATTTTCAAAAGCTGTTCTTGTTGGAGCATATATACTGTATAATTTGAAGAACTGCAAATGACAAACTATTAAATGCATTTCTAGAGATTTGTGTTTGGGGAACCATAGACAAAACAGCACAGCTTTAAAATTTATTTTCAATAACCAGAGATTTTCTAAAATATGTATTATTGTAAAGGAATTCACTAGGAAAGTCAGGCAGTGTGTGTTTGTGTGTCTTTGGTTGATTTCCTTGGTATGAAATGTAGGTATGGAGTGCAAATAGACCTTTTTATGGTTAAATTATCACGTGTTGAACACACATATTACAGGCTGAATAATTGTATGACAGCATCTGGTTGTGTTTGGCTTACGATGACTATTTCCCACAGTCTAGCCTTAAAGCCATGGTCACATCAGCCATAATGGGAGAATCTGGTTTTGTCGGTCAGCATCCATCACAGGTGCCGGAAATGATTATCTACGTATTACTGGGGTAATTACCCACATACGAGTAATAACGATCCAATCGTAGAACTTTGGGCTGCATGTTGATATACTAATTCCTCCAGTGCTTGAACGAAGGCGGCGCTATGCAATGGTTTAAGTGGTCCATCAGGTAGCCTAGTGGTTACTTGGGACCCAGTTCTGGATACCATGTCCTGCTATAGTACTCCTGATCAAGGTACTGTACTTTACTACCCTAAACTGATGCGGTAAAGAAAATTACCAAGTTGTATAAATGGGTAAATAATTGTATTTAACTCAACAATGCAAGTTGCTTTGGAAAAAAGTGTCTGCTAAAGGCATAAATCTAAGTTTAACTTAAACCTCAGCTAAATGAATAAATCTTTCTCCAAGGATAATTACAGCATTTAGGTTCTGTGGCTGTTCTCAGGAGTCTGAAACATCAAGAGGGAAGTGTTTGTTATGCAGTTGGACAAAATACGATGAAAGACAAATATATAGGTCGAATTAGGGAAAATTAAAAAGCAGATTAAACAACAAGCGTATGTTATGTTTCAATGTGCAGCGTGATGCTTGTACTGTCTTTGAGCGAGATGCATCACGTTGGATTTTCTCTCCAGCTTGCGGACAAAGGCCCCATTGTTTAGCTGCTGGGTTTTCTGTACAAGTTAAAGGGCTTTGGAGGAGTTTTTACATAGAGCTGCATGGGATTTTTATAGTCACCTTGTTGGCATCTTGTGTGTGTGTGTGTGTGTGTGTGTGTGTGTGTGTGTGTGTGTGTGTGTGTGTGTGTAGGGATGTTGCAATTGAAATCCTTGAAGTGGGACTGCATTGGCTGAACTCCAGAGAGGGATACTTGGCTGGAGCCAGCCGCCTGTAAGTCTCTTCTTGTGACAAATGCACGTGTTGGTCACGTGTTGCTCACATGTTGGCAGAGACCTGGCTTGTGACCACACGCCTGGGGACAAATTCCGCGTTAATGTGATGCGTTGTGTCATTTATCAGGTTTTGTTTGGCTCCCAACAGATTTTGCTTCATCTGACATTCTTCCGCTCATGTAATTCTGCTTAGGTTTTGAGAAAAGCAGTAAAGCATCCATTAATGGTGCAGTAAAGGGCTTTGCTGAATGAAACAAAGCCTTCAAATAGGGGTGTGGAGGTGGCTAATGATCACAGCTGGAACTTATCTTTGAAATGTCTACAGAGGGTGCATCTACTTGGAATAAACCATGATATATTAATCTACCTAAACTGTTCCAGCTTTCCCCACTATACCTGGACATTGAGATTTCCAACGTATACTCGCTTAGATCAGTCGTGTCCTGATGGCTCTTGATAGTATATATCATACACCTAAGTCGTATGAGCTGTTTCCATAGCCCTGTTTTAGCAAGAGGTCTGTAAATGTCAACAAGGTCGTCACCAGTTTAACACACAAACTCGACTACTTAATACACACGTGCATGTTTTATTGCAATGGTGTGAGTGAACAGAGACAGAGAATGTGCCATTTCAAGGTGTTCTAGGTGGAGTTTGATCATTGTATAGGTGTTGTGACTTGTGCCTTGTGCTATTAAATATCTTCAAAGGTCAGTTATTTCCATGCTGAGGCTGTATTTCTTTTTGGTCTTCTCTTGCAGTCTGGCCAATTCAGTGAAGATATGATCCCCACTGTGGGCTTTAATATGAGGAAGATCACAAAGGGAAATGTCACCATCAAGGTAAGGTATCTCACAGGGGCCATGAGTGGCTCTTTTCTTCACAGTATTGTTCTTTGTTGACTGGGTAACATCACTGCTGTTACTGCTCCAAAGAATTAATCGTTACTGATGCCTACAGACTTCTGGAGATCCCTGCCTGTGACATAACGCAGTTGTGGACAGGTGTCTGTTCACACGTGTGTTGATGCATGCGTCTGTGTGTACTGTTGCTGTGCATATATGCATTGACATTTAGCAGTGACTATGCACTTCAACTGCTCTGTCCAGCTGTGGGACATCGGTGGCCAGCCTCGATTTCGGAGCATGTGGGAGCGATACTGCAGAGGAGTCAGCGCCATTGTGTGAGTACCTGTTCTTTATTCCTCATTTAACAGACTTAATTTGTTCCACAAAATCACCTATCTTGACAAATTCTCATATTGCTGTGGTTAAAACTTATTCAAATTAAGTGCTGAGTTGTGTAGGAGAGGAAATACATTTTGGACTGTCAGTGTCACCTTCAAAGTTGGCACTGAAACTATTTTGTTTGTGAGTTAATGTTGCCACAGTCAGTGTTTTGATTGGTTGAGATTGTCCGTGTGACTAAAGATAGGAAGTGTGTGCAGTAGTTGGTTTTTGTTATGAAAGAAGCATAGCGTCTGAGTGTTTTGCAGGATGAAACACAGTGGGCGGTGAATGAAATTCCTGCTGTAGGTGTAAATAACCTGTAATTTAGTTTACTGGGTCCAATAATATGAGGGAAGGGTGTGCAGTACTTAAACTTTAGCTTAGGCTACCTGAAAGAACTACACTATGTATGATGGATGACAGTATTCCATTATGTTGTTCAACCTTTGATTAGCCTGCTGAAATGGTGTCTCCCCCTTTTCCAGGTACATGGTGGATGCAGCAGACCCAGAGAAAATTGAAGCCTCTAAAAATGAGCTGCATAACTTGTTAGACAAACCCCAGCTCCAGGGCATTCCTGTGAGTTCCCGCATTACACCTTCTTTGAGCTTCTACCAGTTTTCTACAGGAGCCGCTGTTTCTTCCACTGTTCGGCTTAGACAGCCCAAAGAAGGGTGAACAGCTGAGATGTTCAGTTCATTCTCCTTTGTAGTATATCTTTCATTTAGGAAGCAGTGTGATGGCAAAATTACTTTTAATGATGTGCTCAGTACAGTGTTGTGGGCTCTTTTGTAAAACCATTTTAGTATTAATGCTAAGTTTACATTTATTTAGCTGATGCTTTTCTACAGTGTTATCCTGCTTACAATTAACTCATTCATAAAGCTGTGCAGTTTTTAGTGGAGCAGTTCAGGGTAAGCATCTTGCTCAAGGGTACTGCAGCATCAGCAGGATTCAGATCTGGTTCCTTGGAGGTCAAAGGTGGTTGTGCTAACCACTAACCCACCTGCAGGCCCAGTATCATTTCCCTTATGTATTCCCAACTATTATTGTAATTACATGGACAACGATAGTCCCCAAGACTTTCCAAGCAGATTTTATAAACTAGGTGAAGCTGCCTGTATTCCCTGCCATTAATAGTAAATGTTCTGGAAATAATTACATAATCGTATTGTCCTAACTCTGTACTCCATTTTTCACTACTCAGGTGTTGGTTCTGGGGAATAAGCGGGACATTCCAGGAGCTTTGGATGAGAAGGAGCTTATTGAGCGAATGTGAGTGTGCCTTGAGCTCAACTAGGAGAATACCTAAACCTTTGTTTGCTGCTTTACGTGTACATTTATTTATTTATTTAGCTGATGCTTTTCTCTGGAGTAACTTAATATTTTAAGGTAAATACAGTACATTTATGCAGCTGCATAGTTTTTACTAGAGCAATTCCAGGTAAGTAGTCTAGGATATTACAACGGGAAATGGGATTTGACTCTGGGTCCTTTGGGTAGCAGATGAGGGCTCTGTTGATTATGCAACCTGCTGCCCCAGAATTCCTTACGAGTGTTGTCTTGACTGAGCCAAAATCTTCTGACCTGTGTCTTGTCAGAACTGTCTACATACGTCTCTAATCTGTATGTAAATGACTTGCAGAAGAAGGATGTTTATTGATCCATATTTTTAATGTTGAAAGTGAACTGTGCAAAAGATGTGCGCTCCAGCTATGTCTCACTGACTGGACCTGATGCAGTGCTGTTTCTTCCATAGGAATCTGTCTGCCATCCAGGACAGAGAGATCTGCTGCTATTCCATCTCCTGTAAGGAAAAGGATAACATCGGTAAGTCTCACCCTCTGTATGCATAAGATTGAAGTTTAGTTGTGTTGACGCTCTTTTTTTTTTTTTTTTTTTTTTTTTTTTTTCTTCCCCCCCCTCCTCCCCCCTTCCTGAGTGCCCATAAAGTTTACTAAGAGTGTGTGTAGACACCCCCCCATGTCAGCTGACTACTGTGAGTTTGGGTGCACAGTTCCTCTGTGCATGACAGGACATTTTTCAAAATATTTCAAGTGTTTTTTTTCTTGCGTTTATGAAAAATGCCAAAAAAGGGGGGGGGGGAAAAATTGTGCAAAAATACAATAATTGGATTGCAAGCTGACTTTAGGTCCTAATTATTTTTGTAAGTTGAGGTACAAGTGTATTGCCATTTAGCCACCGTTCGATAAAAACGGTAGCAGTCGTAGGACCTCATAGGAGGAAGCATTTAACCCAGATTTGCTGTAGAGTAAAGTGTGGTTGCCGACAATTGTTTTGTCCGAACCCTGAGGTTAACCAGGCTATATCTGTATATTAAAGAAAATACTGTATCAAGTATATCGTTCTTATGTATTGAAATAATTACCTGATTAATTAAAACAATTGTAATAGCTTTGTTGAAAGTATTATAAATTGCAATCACTTTGATCATTTTGCACAGTTAGGAAATTTATTTTAAGGTTTAGAGCCGTGTTTGAATGGAATTTGTACTTTTTCTGGCTCCGAGGTGAACTCTTGACTTACTGATCCATTTGTTTATTATTTTGGTTGCTGACAGACATCACACTACAATGGCTGATCCAGCATTCCCGAACCAGGCGAAGCTGAGGCTTGACATCCAAACCCCTGAGAAACCCATCTTGGGACCCCCTGTTCCCCTCTCATGATCCCTCCATCTCTGTCCAGGATAACTCAGTCTTTCTTTCAAGATCTACACTTCTGTCAAGGTCCTACATCTGACTCTGTTCTTTTAAGAGGGGGTGAATAACATTATTGCACTTAACATATTTTTTTAAAATCGCTGTCTAAATTTCTTTGGTATTAACATAATTTCCGGTGGGTAAATTGACATTTGCTGTTTGTGTAGCTGTTTGCTCTTGCCATTGGTATCATGTTTGTTATGAATAGACTTGATGGAAACAAAGGAGAAATTCAACAGTAAAGCTCTGTTAAATGATAAACAGTCTCTCTTGCAGCTAACATTACAGCGTTGCCTTGAGAGGTCATTAACATCAGTTTTTTTTCTTTTTTTTTTATTTTTGGTGACAAGGTGAAACATTAGACACTAAAAAGTGGTACTGTGGTGTTTTTTAAATTAAATCAGATTGAGCTGTGGTGGCGTTGAAACAAGAACACATGACCATCAGCTCAGTCTCCTGGTCCGATTGCTTGTGCTGATCTCTGCTTCTGGTGAGCATCCATTGCTGGGTGCTTTTGGCTTGGAGTTGGATGTCACACTCATTAGATGAGAGTCATGCTCATGGTAGTATTTCAAAACTGTTGTACATGCAAGATTCTTATTTCAGACCTCGGGTTCTTGTTTGAGACCCGTGAGCCAGTTGAAAAGTGCATTTGTAAGTTCTGCCATTGACACTACATGTCTTTTATAACCCAGTGCAATAGTGCTTTAATTCAGTTCCATGTCAGAATGGAAACAAATGCTTGCAGTGGCTGCTTGCATCTTGTACTGGGGTGCTGATATTTGTTACACATACAGTATAGGCTGTCAGACCCTGCAAAAACTAAAGCATTATGAACGAATGGCAGTGGTAGTATCATCTTTTGTCTATGCAACAGGTCCTTGGGCTTTTGTTGTGTTTTTATTCCAAGCACAGATATGCTGTTTCAGTTTTTTAAAAATTGACTGTTTAAACAGTAGTAGTACAGCATTACTAAGCCCTGCAGATATAATCATTCACCCTGACAACTACTGTAATCTTTAATTGACTCCAGCATTTTATACGAAAACAATTCCTAATTGCATTGACATTTAGCTAAGATTTGGATCTATTCTCTTACAAACTGCTGTTAAAATCACAGTTCATTTGTCTTGAAGAAAGATTCTGCAGTTGCAGTCAGTGGACATGGAGAAATGCATGATTACAATAAAAAAAATGGAGCTCATTTTACAATAAGCAGAAGTCATCAGTGTAAGGTCTGTAATTTTTGTGTATTTAGTGATTCCTTTAAAGTAATATAACTTAAGCATAGCTCTCACCACACATAAGGTGGCATTTGCAGCTTTTGAAGACTTAGTATTTGGAGACAGATGAAGGTTACAGTGGAGGGTACAGTTTTATGGTTGATAACATTAGGCCTAGGGCAAACGGGTAACCTGTGAAATGACCTGAACCGCAAACTGGTGTTCCAAATTAGCTGTAAAATGATTTAGTTGCACAGAACCTATAGTGTTATCATGTGGGTGAACAATTTAATAATATGTATTGGCAATTTGACTACATTATTCCTGGCATGGTTTATATTTGTATGTATGTGTGTGGGTGTGTTTACAGTCTGTGGAGGCATAGTATGTTGTTCTCAGTCATATCCTTTTTAAGAAGAACAAATACTGTAGATGCAGAATTCCACATTCAACTTAACATTGTTCTCCTTCAGACCATTGTGCTTTAATGCTGGGAGTCCCATTTATCCTTTTGGCAGGTGACCAAGGAAGATCTGTTGGTCTAAATATCCTGCTGCAGAACTGCAACGTATGCTTTCTAGTGTTGGAGAAACTTTTGTACACATCTGTTGTAAGCAGCACAGCTGAAATTCAGTTTTCTAACATAAGTTCAACCAATTGTTGCGTATGATGTGGGATCCATGTGTTGACAGTTGTCCTCTCTGAACCAGATGTGAAGATCTTGATGACCTGGAAGTGTCCCTCTACCCAGTGTATTGACTAATATCCAGCACCAACTTTGCTGAGTTCAGTCCATGTATTTTTAAATACTGAACATGTGTAAATACCAGTTATTAAAACTAATATAATGGTATACTATAATATCTAAATTAAAGTCATGATGTAAGTTCTCTTAAGATGCAAAGCTCACCTGGTAATTGATCTGTTCAGTCTTTCTACCAACACTTTGTCTGGGTGTTCCCACAATGCACCTCTTCAATTCTGTCAGGTGTGAGCTTCTGCTGCTGTTTGTCTTTAGGACAAACTAAATTTGCTGTTGCTTGGTATTTTATGTTTTGGGAACGCTCAGGACCGTGAAACCTGGAAAATAATCTGGCTTCTGTATTATAATTATGTTGCCTTTAAATTGTCATGTGCTTTTTTCATTTTTTTTTTTTTTTTTTTTTTTTGCACGATACCATTTTATTTAAAGCCTATATCAGATCAAGTGGCCATATTTAATTTTGATAGGTACAGAATAACAATATGTTGGTATTATAGTAAATATGTGTACATTTTAATCTTTTTGGTATTTTTTTTATAAATTCACAATTGTGTTTATGGGATCTTGTATATAGCAACGTAAAACCAAACGGACTGTGTTTGTTTCTCAGATTTGTTGTAATTACTGGCTCAGATGTTACTTTAGACTTGCGTCCTTTTCAGTGGGTCACATTTGGTGAATGTGTCATCCTTCAAAAATTACATGGTGAGGGGGAATAAGACTGTGTGTGGAGCTACTGAAGAGTGGGATTTGGCAGTATGTGCTGGGGTATAGTTATGTTGGAATTCATCTTTAGAGGAAACCAAGTGTGAGGGTAGTTTGCTTGACTGTCAGGGAACTGGAATACTAGTCAGTAGTCTGTATTTAGCATGTGTTTCCCCCTGGAGAAATAAATTCAAGTGAAACCCGGGGCCTGGCTTGTGCGTTTTCTCAGCTTTTTTTGGCTCCCCCCCCCCCCAGCATTTCATTCGTTCCTTAGTACATGTCGGGCAAAGACCGTCGCGGCTATGGCGAAGTCAGTTGCCATCCTTCTGTCGAAAGGCCACATTCCACCTGCAAAAGTGGCTGCAAGTGACAGCGTGCTCTCTTTGGGGATGGACACCCTGACGATTTCCATGTTGCGTATGGAAGACCTGTAGATGTAGTGCACTTGAGAACCTCAAACTGTTTGTTTTTCCTCATGTACTCTTTGTCATGGAGATTGTTGACCTTAAAAGGAAGTGTGTAATGCCCTTTTGTGCTCATAATAAGATGATCCTTCTTAAAATGTGCTTTTTTTTCTTTAGTATGTATAAAAATATTAACCACTGCTGTTCCCTTTATATTGTTTTGCTTAACAATTGAAACATAACTACAACGTGACTTATTGAGTGCACATAGACATATTTTGAAAAACATTGAGTATGTCTGTTAAAATTTGTTCCACTTTTTATAGTAACTGGAGTGCGGGCTCTGTTGTTCATTATTTTAAAGTAGCCAAGGCACCATAGACAAGAACTAACATCAAAAAACAAAAGGATAGCAAAGTTTTCTGAGACTGAATATCTTAATGCTTAAAAATAAAACTTTTTAAAAATGATAACCCTAGTCCAATATTACCAGAACACAGGGTTTATGTTGGTCAACTTTGACAGAATAAAAACAATGGAAATCAATTTATTTTAACGGTTTATATTATATTGTCCTGCCAGTGATAACTGTACTGTTGTTATTGATATCTTGAGATAATTTAAAAAGTAATAAACAATTTCCCAAAAATGTCCACTTTTTGTCTCAATGAGCCTACTGCAGTCTGAGTTTTTTTTTTTTTTTTTTTTTTCCCCCCCTCTCTCCCCCTTTTTAATTTTTTTACAGCCTTTAGTTCATTGGATTTCATCAGTTGTATGTGCTGGACATATTTTGGTATTCAGAAACAATTGTTTTTAGCACATACAATATATAATGGTTTCTCACAGGCTAGTAAACACTGTCACATGATATAATAGGGTTCTTATTTGCAAAAAGAAATACATCATTAGCCCCATCTTTTTTATAATGCTTTCAGTTTTTATTTTCTTGGTTCCTCTTTAAAGCATTGTAAATCAAGTTACCAAATGTGATCATGATTTAATTGCCAGTTGTGCAAACAATGTTCCAAGTATTCACAACATGCACATGGTGCAATGAACCCCTGATCTGTAGTAAACAATGAATAAATCATTAAATAAACAAAACTGCTGAAATAAGAAAAAAATGTAATCAGGATGTTTTGTCTGCTCAGGAAGTGGTTGTTAAAGATGAATACTAGGCAGACACAAATTGTCAGTAATGTGCAGTATTTCCTCGCATGCAGGACACTTGCAAGAATTCGCACTTAAAGGCACATGTAAAATGTACCCTGAGATTCACTTAACAAGCCATGAACTCACACTCATGAAAAACACCATACCAGCACAGAAGTTTCAGCTCTATATGAGCTGCAGTGACCTGAAGCGTCGCACAAGGTGAACGCTCCCCCCACAAAGTGGTGTGGCTTCTGTGCGTCTCCATTGTCTTGTGGCTGTGTGTCCTCTTGCAAGCATTTCAAAAAACATTAAATTTCTCCTAGTGTAAAGCCAGCATCTATCACAATATTCAACGATCCACTTTTAATAACCACTTGTCCAATGTGGAGTCGCAGTGCTCTGGAGCATATGGCATGAGGCATGGTACACTATGGATGGGACACTGGTACATTGCAGGGCAATCGCACACTTACACATAAATACACTACCAATAATTTAGTCAGCAATTCACCCCGAAACCGGTTCTGCAGAGGTAACGAATAGAAGTTGGCACTTCTCCCAGTCTAACCGCGGTCTGCCCGTTCCCACCGGGACACGCGCGTATCGGATCGAGCAGGTCCCCTGCTCCCCGTGCGTAGCGGCCTGGGTTGGTCAGTGGTTATGATCTGTCGGTCGGAGGGTGTTCGGTGGGAATCTCGTGATGATTCAACCCGCGGTGGATTCCACTTAGATTTTGGTTGACCAGACTCAAAGTGGCTTGACCTCAGTGGTCAGCCTGAACCGCAGACTTGCTGGTTTTCACTCCAAAAAGTCCTAGTAAATGCTGATTGTTCACTGATTCATATCGTAAACAAAGGTTTTTGTTCATCATCTCCTTATTGATCATGGAAAAGCAAACACCAGACACGAGCTCCATAAACTCTCTTTCGATGGGTTTCACTACACACTTACGGCAAAGTGTGGAAACCCCAATCGCTTTTGCTCCACAACAGACAGAAATGTTCGAAAATTATGTGAAGAAAATGCAATGGGGGAAAAAAAAAAAAAAAAAACCTGGCAAATGTTCGTGTCTTTAAAAATTCGCACCTCAAATGTTTGTAACACAGGGAAACAGCGTAACTTAGGGGAGTGAGGGACGCCGCCTCTGAAAATTGGTGCAACCAAGATTTGTACCACAAATTTCACGATTATCCAGTTAATGATGATATGGCATGCGTGCACTGTTAAATTTGTATATTTCAAGGAAGCATAACTGACTTTTCAAGGTCACCTCCTAAATGAAAGGCGAAGGGAGACAGCAGCACGAAGAGAAAAAATAAAGGTGCTGGGGAAAAGCCAGGATTAAGGGAAAACACACTAAATGCACTAAAGTGTTCCGCACACCCTATATATTAGGACTTAACGATGGACGAGACACAGTAGATGTTACACATTTATAGTTTACAGTATTTCTATGGATCCTGCTGCTGCTGCTTCCAATACAGTAGAAGTGATACAGTAAAAATTACCCAACTGCAGAAACTGGATAACTATACAGAATTTCAAGCTTTGGAGAAAAGTGTAATCTAAATGAATAATAATAATAATCATAATCATAATCATAATGAGGGTGACATTGTTGCAGTACCAGGTCATCACTGATCAGTGACTGTAACTGCTTGAGACTGGAGGAAGTAGAAGGTAGCTCTCCCGTGTTGCCTCGCGATAAGCATGCTAAAGTTTCTGTACTTCACGCACTCTTTGCCGTCTTGTCCACACCGCATGGGAATATAAGATCGTTGCATGAAAAAAAAAGAGTATATATATTTTCATTGGCGGTTGTAGCAGCTTTTCAGACCCCGTTGCAGGAGATCTGAGCGGTGCCTACAGAACAGAGCAGCGTTGTCCGAAAAGCATCTTGTTCTGTGCAGTAGGGGGCAGTAAGCGCATAAATGGTGGAAGGCAGCTGTACCGATGATCATGCTGGGGAAACTTTTCTGTACCTTTTCTGGCCACAGCAGAGGCGCTGTGGCTCATGGGAACGGGTGGGTATTTTTTATAGGCTGTACCACGCCTTCTGAAATTGAGTGTAGAGCCACAGCTCGCAGAAGCACCAGGCGATAAGCGGTGTCTCTGAATCGCCTGCAGTGTGAGGATGGTACAAATGAATGAGAGAGTGGCTGCCGTGCGATGGACTGACATTTCATCCTAGGTCTACCCTGACCAGCCTTGCGTCCCGGACTTCTGGGATGCGCTCAGGACCACCCTGACTCGGACTAGGGGTTAGCAGTAGCGACTGGGTGAGAGAGACTGACTGATCCCTGCTTGCCGCGCAGCTGGAGTCTGCAGATGCAAAATTATGATCCCAGCAAAAAAGACGATCCCAATGTGCTTTGTGACGTGTTCATTAGTATAAAGTCCATTCTGGCTGCTCATTCAGAAATTCTGGCACTGGGAGAGCTCAGCCTTGCGCTTGGGACAACACTGAGCCCCTTGTACTCTGTGTCTCATATCTGTGACTCTGTGTCTCTGTGTCTCAGAGTCGAATGCCATAATAGCACGCTAATAAAAACCATTTAAAATATCCTAATTGACAATCTTTTTAAGATCGTCTATTATAGACTATCTCTAACATAAACAATCTCTCTAAGATAATCTGTTTTTTAGATTACAGAAGGACACAACTAACTGCCACAGTGGACACGCACCGACGCTTGGATCATGTCGAGGTGTGAAACTGTCAGACTTGGCTCTGGTGTGCAAATCCAGCTCATTCTTCAAGTAGCATGGACAGGAAGTACCTGACAGACATCACCAGTGTCCCATGTGTTAAACATCTGGAGCTTCACATGAGGAGGATGGAAGTCCCAGAGACAGCTTGTCATCAGTGGGTTCATGACTGATTTTACCAAATATGGAACCCTGGAGGGGGGGTGCGGTGGCGCAGCAGGTTTCACTGGGTCCTGCTCTCTAGTGGGTCTAGGGTTCAAGTCCTGCTTGGAGTGCCTTGCAATGGACTGGCGTCCCGTCCTGGGTGTGTCCCCTCCCTCTCCAGCCTTACGCCTTGTGTGTTGCCGGGATAGGCTCCGGCTTACCGCGACCCCGCCTGGGACAAGCGGTTTCAGACAACGTGTGTGTGTGTGTGTGTGTGTGTGTGTGTGGAACCCTGGACCCACATCTTATGCCTTCAGGAGGACTGTAAATTGTCCTTTAGGCTATGCCTCATCAGAGCTGAGTAGTGGGCAGTGAGGGAGCAGCAGGTGACATCCTGGTTAGAGCAGCTGCTCGCTGTCAGAGAACCTGATTTCAAATCTGCTGCTTAAACCTGAATAGCTGTTTAAGCCATTTAAATAACTGAGTACTGTTACATGTTACATGTAGTGGTTACATATTTACAGTTCATTTCTACAAGGACTCAAAGGTCCCAGGTTTGAATCCAACTGCTGCAGCAGTAGCTTTGAAGAAGGCACTTTATTAATTTAAATTTCTTTTTAAAGAGATAAAATAGAGCTAGACCCCTCAGTGTTTTGTAGGTGATGACAAGTATCCGGAAGTCGCATCTGTATAGGACTGGTAGCCGGTGCAGAGACAGGAGGATCAGGGTTGTGTTCCAGTATATTCTGGAGAAGTTGATAATTATCACCCCTGCATTTTTATGATCACTGGCACACACACACACACACACACATTGGCTGAAGCCACTTGTCCCAAGTGGGGGTCACGGCAAACCGGAGCCTAATGCAGCAACACAGGGCGTAAGACTGGAGGGGGAGGGGACACACCCAGGACGGGACGCCAGTCTGACACAAGGCACCCCAAGCGGGACTCGAACCCCAGACCCACCGGAGAGCAGGACCCGGCCAAACCCACTGCGCCCCCACATCATTGGCGTACAAAGTAAAAATTAATATTAAAATTCAAACTGCAAATGAGCCCCTGCGAGAAACCATCTGAATGGCCTTTTATACAAAATTACTCGCCTATCTGCTCCAATATTCAGTCACCCTTCAGACTGTAGGAACTACACAGCCTCCAGTCTAGTAAGCAGCAATACACAAAAGACAGGACACAAAGGGGCAGTTTCCATGGAAACTAAGGGAGGCCCACGCCTCATGGTTCTCCCCTGGTTCGGTTTCTCCGAAGTACACTTGAATGAGCCTGGTAGCCTAGTAACCCTGCTCTGTTCACAAGGCACTGATATTCAGTGCAGGGAGGTGGGCTATGTAGGAGAATATGTAGGGGGAGGGGAACAAAAGGGTCCTTTGGAAAAATAATCCCCTTGCTGTCCACAGCTGAACGAGGTGGGAGGACAAACATCCCGGGTGCAGAAACGGTTTCATAAGCGGAGTCCAGCGTATGCCATAAAACGGGTTTGTTTGGGAGGGCGGGGGCAGGGAGCCCAGCTGCGAAGGTCCACCGAACTTCACAATGACTTCAGTTGTGCTCCGACGGGTCCACGCTAACCTTTCGGAGAATGTGAACGCAACAAAAGACAGAAAGGGCCCGAGAAGCATTAAAATGTATGAAGCGCGATGGTCTTCTATTGAAACTGGAAATCTCACATAATGCGAGTGCGATGAAGCAAGAAGGGCAGTACAGTGAAGGTTCGTGTGTGTTCCACAGTAACTTCTCTCAAACAACTTTCCGAAAGATGATGATTCTGCCAATTCCTCTCACTTGAAACAGAAGCGAAACAAGTCTCTATTGCTTTCTCCAATGAAGTAATAACCTCAGCGTATATTAAAAACAATAGATTACATAACAGGGGGGCAAGGTGGTGCAGGGGGTTTGGCCGGGTCCTGCTCGCTGGCGGGTCTGGGGTTCGAATCCTGCTTGGGGTGCCTTGCAATGGACTGGCGTCCCGTCCGGGGTGTGTCCCCTCCCCCTCCAGCCAAGCGGCTTCAGCCAATGTGTGTGTGTGTGTGATTACTTAATTTTTAGAAAAGAGACACATTTAATGGTAAGTAATGGAAAATAATGAAGCAGTTCATATCTTTCTGGCAGTAGCTCTACAGCAAGTAAACCGGTTCCTCAGGTTCCAAGGGACATTCCAGTTACACAATTCTGAGAATGCAAACAATTATCACTTTTTATTTTTAATTCCGTTTCTAGACCATTCTATTTTCTATGTCTGTTGTAAAGTGAAAATTACCTGCATTTCTGTGTCACGCCATTAACTGGCATCAAAATGCACTCGGAAGGAATGCAAACACCACAGAACTGAAGGAAGCCTCCATTCAAACTGCTTCCAGTGCTTACAGGTCAAAGTAACTGAACGTTAATAAACAGCGTCACGCGGAACAGAAGATGCAGGGAAGGCTGGAGCTAAGTGCAGGATCATTTATTTGGAACTAAGGGATCAGGGGAGTTCTCGTTGTCGGGGACGGGCGAAGAGTCGGTCGATCGGCAGTCAGGGTGGGAGCAAAGAGCTGTAGACGGACCATGGGACCAGGGGACCAGGGGATGGTTGTCTCAATGAGATTCCGCAACTGGAATGTGGTCAAGTGGCGGTTCTTTATAGCCAAGTGTTTCAACTGAAGTCAGGTGCTTAACTGGAGTCAGGTGCTTCTGGTTGAGGTGCGGGTGTGGCCGTGACACACAGTAAAATGAAAAGTCTTACAAAGTGTTTTTATTTACTTTTACTATATCCAAGATATTTACAGAACTTTACATGTAAAAAATGAGGGATATCTGTTTTATTCAGTTATTATTGATTGCGTGGGCAGCCAAGCCGAAGGTGTGGCACGATGCTGGCAAGCACTGGACGTGCTTTTGGGATGAATCAATCAGCGGCACTGAATAATAAGGTTGTGGAGATGACATCTTTTTCACTTTCGTTACTTTTAAACAAGTTTCAATTTAATTTAATTTGGAATTATTAAAAAATAAACTGTTACACTGCGAGGTAGTGACACCATGTCCTGGGCGTAGCCTGACTCATGCTTTATTTCTGGGATCCAGCAGCCCGCTGTGACCCTATACAGGACAAGCAGTTACTGATAATGGATGAATGGACATGTTAGTACTTTTAATTTATTGCAGCTTTGTCTGAGGGTTTTACAGGACCAAACCCGTTAATGACAGGAGGAACATGTATATCATACAGCTTTTACTCATTGCGACATAGACTTTGGAGTTACAAACTGAGTTAGAAACACACCTCTGGTCCGAATTGTACGTAAGCTATAGGACCCGGTGTGTAATATCAGCGTCTTCAACAACTAATAGCTTGGATATTCCATCACGTCTACAATAAAATGCCCACTAGCTCTACTGTGAAAGAAGAATCTACTTTTCTCCGAGACGGTCATGCCAGTATTCACGGATGTGGCCTGCTGGGAGAACTGCAACGCATACATCGATGACAAACATTGATGTACAAACCTTGGCCAGAAGTAGGTCTGAGTGCAACATGTGACACACACCACGTATACAGTGGTTGGCTTTTGCTCACCTGTGAGCGCTGCTTTGCTAAAACTTATGGTGAAAATGTCTCTTTGCATGTCAACTACAGTAAACCCATGATTGTTAGTCCCTAAACTGATATTAATATCAATATTTAAGACACATTAACGGATAAAAAAATAATGATTAGACTTCAACATCCTATGATCAAAAGCTCTTTTCTATGATTATCTTCATCGCCCTTTACAAACTAGAAGAGCAGGATGAAGCTTCAAACGCAAACATACCTAAAGGGGTCTTCATGGGATGGCTATATTTGGCTAGAGAGACAGACCGCTGTGATAGGAGCCCTGTATTTCACCGAGGGGATAGAACTCAGCAGGGTGTACCAATAGCCAGGATGGATGGGTTGTCCCTGACCATGGTAAAGTGAATGGATGGGGATGCCGCTGTGGGGGACTTCAGCTCACTTTCTCTACTGGGGGCTCTGGAGCTTGTGGTTGATGGCGTGGAGGGAGCCGAAGACGCTCCATCCGACAGGCAGGTCTCGCAGCAGCAGCAGCAGCAGTCCATGAAGGCCTGACCGAGCGGGCGACACAGGCATAGCAGCAGCACCGGCGTGGTGGCAGCCCGGAAAAACAAAAAGAACTGCCCGACCAGCAGCAGCAGCGCCTGCGTGGAGGTCGACATCTGGGCTGAAAGGTAGGTCAGCGCAGCATTGCAGCCGTTCTCTGGTAGCGCGCACACACCATACACCAGAGCTAACGCCGTAACTGTTGAGTCGAGCCGACTTTCCCGCCTCCCTCTTTGTCGGCCGGGCTTCTTTGGTGGCGTTTTTTTGGCCTCCCATCCACGACTGACGCTGCCTGCAATTTGGCGCGTGACCATCTGGCAAGAAAGTGTGAAGATCATGGGCAGGCAGAAGTAGCAGCCGAAGCACCACCACATACGGGCGTCGTGATAGGTGAGCACCAGGGAGTAGACCGACTCGGGAAGGCTGGTGGATGGCTTCATTGTGCAGGAATCCACCAGGTGTCCGGTGGTCGTGGAGACATCTTGGCTAAGCTGCCACAGCAACAGCTCAGGGAGGGCTAGGATCATGGAGCCCACCCACACGACAGCCAGCTTGGCCAGGATGGACTGACACTGCTCCACCTGCTGGGCCTTGGATTCGGTGCTAGTGGCCACCTGGAAGCGATCTATGGCTAGGGCACATAGGCTGAAGGTGCTCACACCCTGGGATGCCACCTGGAGTGTGGAGGAGGTACAAGGTGTTAGTTAGGACTACAGCTGCAGATCCATGTTGCTATGACAACATTACATTTACATTTATTCATTTAGCAGATGCTTTTCTCCAAAGCGACATACATCTCATAGAAAATTCAATGTGGTCATTACATTAGCAGAAAGAGAGACATAGATGCAAATGCGTGATTCTTAAGTGCAGTTAGTTTGTTTCTTTCCACCGTATGAACCGCAGTAACACCTGTATGATACAGACGTTTCAGACAATAAGCCCTTCTTAAGGGTTTTTCTTTGCCCAGTAACTCTCAGCAAGATGTATCCCTTCTGCATAAGCTGCATAAACTGAAGTTCAGTGAAAACAAAAGAATAAGAATACAAATGAAACATAAACTGTAAGGTGGAAACAGGGGGCATAGTGGTCATAACTACTACCTTGCACTTGAAGATCCCAGGTTCAAATCCCACATCTTGCTGTAGCATCCCTGAACAAAGTATTTACAGTGAAATGATGTAGAAAAAAATGACCCTGCAGTGGTAAATCACTGCAAGTCACTTTGGAAATAAGTATCAGATAAATGAATAACCATCTGGAGTTATGTTCTTTTTTTGTATTGTAAGGTAAAGAGTGGTTATGTGCCCTGCCCTCTGCGTATGTGAGTGTGTGCACAGTGTGGTTTACTGTCATATCCCCATATGTGCACCGAAGGGCGCTGCTATTGGAACTGACTCACAACATGTCATTTCTATGGAGAAACCTAACCCATTGCCACTTCACTGACAGCAGGGATGTGCAATTTGTTGAGCGCCTTATGAATGAAATCTTCGTTAATTCCAGGGGGAACTCACACTTGGCTACAACAGCAATGTGCAAGACACAAGAATGCGATGACAGGAAAAAGGAAAATAAGAGCGAAATCACACATGAAACAAGAAAGTAAATAAGTAAGTAAATAAACAAGCAAGCAAGCATATGTAGACAAAAAGGGGAGAAAGGGGTTTTAGTGAGACCTACATTTTTTTGTCTCATAACTAGCTTCTGTTTGCTTTGTTCAGACGACCAGATTAAAAAAAAAAACAATAATTTGCATAATAATTGACACCTCAACAATGAGAACAATGCATGGCATCTCGATGGGTGTCCTAAATGCATCGACAAAAAACCCACAAACCCTGTATTGATTTGAAGGTTTTGGACTTTTCCCATGGTTTTCACGACAGTAGCCCAAGTTTAACTTGCACTTCACATATATTATTCATTTATTAATTGTGAGAAAGTCAGCAGATGCAGCAAAATGAAACAATCCAATGGTGCCAACTGCAGAATGTGCCCTTGCCATTGGGTGACGATGGAATCGTCTCGCTTTTCACAGCGATTTACCCACTTACACAGCTGGGAATTTTGCTGCTGTATCAGTTCAGCAGTTCAGCAGGGTAAGTAGTTCGGCAGCAGCTCTAACCACTGCGCCATCTGCTGTTCCTACACGGAACCGCATCGCTCACCTCCAGGTACGGCACGATCTTGCACGAAACATCCCCCAGCAGGCGCTTCCTGGCGATCTCGTTGAAAGCCACAACGGGCAGGCAAAAGAAAAGCACCAGAAAGTCCCAGAAGGCCAGACCGGCGAGCATGCAGTTCCACGCGCTCTTCAGGTAGTAGTTGTGCCACACGATGCACATGAGCGCCAGGTTGCCCACGATGCCCACGGCAAACAGGACGAGCGACAGCAGCATCACGCCGTAGGCGCCGTAAGAGCCCTCGGACCCGGGGCCCAGCGGAAAGAGCGCGTGCGCGCCGCTCCCCTGTCCGCCACCCGGGCCGTCGGCGCCCGCAGTCACGGCGGCGCTCGACAGCACGAAGCTGTCACGTGTAGCCAGGTAACTGCTGGGGTAAAAGCGCGGCTGTCCGTCACCCGCGCCGCGCTTTCCGTGCTCTTCACGCTCCGTCGCGTCTCGTGGCACTCTGACTCTCCTCGTGCGAACCACGTGGGAATAATGTTTCCCTACGCCTTCGTCCTTGCTGTAGCTCATATAGGAACGTGGAAGGGCGCTGGAAGTCCACGCAGCCGGCTGCCACGGTCCGCTGTGGCGGGGAGCTGCGCTGTGCGCTCCGGCGCCCGCCAGCAGCAGCATGAGCGCGCATAGCGGTTTCATCCTCGCACCCGCGCTTCCTCCGTCCGCGGTGTCTCCCGGTCGACGAGCGTCAGAAATCAGAAATCGGCTTTCCTCGTGGAGAAAACACGAGAAACCCAGAGGCCGACGGGGCGACGAAGTAGTAGAAACGCAGTGGTCCGTTGTTAGAAGCGCGACTAATCGCTCTTTCGCAGCGCGCAGACCCACAGCCCACCCGCGCGCTCTCCCGCCCTCGCGCCCGCTCCCCCCTTTGTCGGGCCGCGCTGCTCCTCTCCCCTCCTCTCCTCTCCTTTCTCCTTTCCTCTCTCCTCGCCTCTCTTCTCCCCCCCTTTCCCCTCTCCTCTCCTCTCCTCCCCTTTCCTCTCTCCTCTCCTCTCTTCTCCCCCCCTTTCCCCTCTCCTCTCCTCTCCTCGCCTCTCTTCCCCCCCCCCCCTTTCTCCTCTCTTCTCCTCTCCTCTCCCCCCCTTTCCCCTCTCCTCTCCTCTCCTTTCCCCTCTCCTCTCCTCTCTACCCCCTTTCCCCTCTCCTCTCCTTTCCCCTCTCCTCACCTCTCTTCTCCCCCCCTTTCTCCTCTCCTTTCCTTTCTCCTCTCCTCTCCTCTCCTCTCCTCTCCTCACCTCTCCTCTCCCCCCCCTTTCTCCTCTCCTTTCCTTCTCCTCTCCTCTCCTCTCCTCTCCTCTCCTCTCCTTTCCTTTCTCCTCTCCTCTCCTCCCCTTTCCCCTCACCTCTCCTCTCCTCGTCTCTCTTCTCCCCCCCCCCCCTTCTCCTCTCCTCTCCTCTCCTTTCCCCTCTCCTCCCCTTTCCCCTCTCCTCTCCTCTCCTTTCCTCTCATCTCCTCTCCTCTCCTCTCCTCTCCTCTCCCCTCCTTTCTCCTCTCCTCTCCCCTCCTCTCCCCTCCTTTCAAACTGTGGTAGATTATGTAAAGACAACCAAACCCAGAAGAGCAGCTTGCCATTATTCAGTATATACATTTGTTACATTTATTTATTTAGCAGACACTTTTCTCCAAAGCAACTTTCAACGTTAAGGCACAATTATTACATGCACTAGTCTATCTGAACAGCAGAATAACTGTACTGGAGCTATTTTAGGGAAAGTACTTTACTCAAGGGTACTACAGCCAGGGGTGGGGATCAAACTGGCAACCTGGAGATCTAAAGGCAACTGTTTTTAACCACTATGCGACCTACTGTCCTTACTACTGTTACTACAGAAAGTGCACAAATCATTAAGTACAAAAAATGTATTAAAAAAGTACACACACACATACACACACACACACACACACACACACACACACACACACAGAGTCTGAAAGCACTTGTCCCAAGCAGGGTCACAGCAAACCCGGAGCCTAACCTGGCAACACAGGGCACAAGGCTAGAGGGGGAGAGGAAACACCCAGGACGGGACACCAGTCCATTGCACCCCAAGCAGGGCTCAAACCCCAGATCCACCAGAGAGCAGGAACCTCCCAAACCTGCTGCACCACCACATCCCCTTGTTAAAAAAAAAATTCAATTCAGTTTCATTGTACTGTGTATTGTTCTTTCCAGGGCACAAAAAAATTGAAAAGATCAGAGTAAGTGCAAGAAGCAGGATACATAAAGACAACAATATTAGACAGTTTAAAGAAGCATTATTAAAATCCAGAAGGAACTGGGGTAAAGTACACAAGACTGGTACTGGAGATTAAACCTGTGTGGGTCCAGTTGGCTATCCACCCCTCCTAAGGATGCTAACATCACATAAATAGAAAAACACGGTGTTATTTTTATTATTAAACCAGGAAACTCATTATTAAAACTTGATTCAAAGGCTCCCAGTTTTCTTTCTGATGACTAACATATAAAGTGAGTTATACTGAAATATGTTTTTTTAGAAGGGCAGAAGGTGTATTTCTTTATCTTTAATTGAGTGTAAGAATGATTTTAGGTTTTTTTTAGTAGTTCTCTAACAGCATATGGTCACAACAGCACACAGTAAGAAACAGCTGATGGAGAAAATGTCCATATACATAAAAGAAGGAGAAACAGTCAAAAGGTTACTACATTTCCGAGTTGTGACGACATAGCATTATTTACTACATTCCAGGAAGGTGAGTAGAAATTCCAGAATTTGCTTATGTACGTATTTAAGTTTTCAGACAAAGAATATGGATTGTGGTTTAAGGAAAAAAAACAAAGCCGGATAAATCAAAGTTTTTTCTAAGGACTTTTTAAATGCTTGCGTGAACCCCATTCCAGTAAACTTGTATCCTATATCACACTGAGAATAAATGTACCAAAGTATCCGGTGTTACGCTTAGAGCACAGCTGAGATGTTCCCTGGAGCATCCTAGGGTGACGCACTAGAGAAATGTAGATTCTGTGAATGAGCTTGAAGTTGAATCCTTTACATCCCTTACATGCTTACCAAAATGTACAGCATATGGCTTTTTATACAATAAAACCTGACAACCCGTATTCAGGTAACATATGGCCTACATCAGAATTCCATGAAATTATTAAAAGGTGGTTCTTCTCACATGTGAATAGGAGTGGGAGTTGACAGTCATCAACAGAGCTATATTTAGAACACTACCTGGCTTTTATTTCTGTCACAGGTGTGTTCTGGTGTGAGATTAACACGATGACACGTGCAGAGGAGGGACTTGGATGTTTTTGTTTTTCAGGTCATTTTTGTACCTGCATTGTGAGAGGCTGGTATTTTTAGACTGAGGTTATTTTTAGAATTTGTCGGCAGCGTCTCAGTAATACGCTCACTCCCCTGAATGACGAAGGTGCGGTAAGGGGCTTTCTGGGCCAGTGCAAGAAACTAATTTCACCTCTTACAGGATATAGCACAGCCACTACCTGTCAATCAGAAAGACACACACACACACACACACACACACACACACACACACAATCCGAAACTGCTTGTATCAAGCAGGTTCGCGGCAAGCCAGAGTCCAACCCGGCAATGCAGAGTGTGAGGCCAAGGGGGGGGGGCACGCCCAGGCTGGGACACCAACCCATCACAGGGCATCTCAAGCAGGACTTGAACCCCAGACCCACCAGACAACAGGACCTGGCCAAACCCACTGCACCACCGCACCCCCCCATTCAGAAAGCATTGCTGTTAATTTTTTTTTCAGTCAACTTTATTGTCACTTCCACAATACGTTTGGAACATACATCGGAGTGAAATAGTGTTTCTCTAGGACCACGGTGTGACATATACTATTACTACTACAGTAGAGTTCACAATAACTACTAAACTAGAAACACTGGAATAAAGTACAGTGATGTGGTCGGTACAATAAATAGAAATGTAAACAGGTTTAAAAGTGGTAGTGCAAAAAAAGTGAGATTTTTTTGTGCAATAATTGTTTGGAGAAAAGGGGTAGTGTGACCTAGTAGTGTGACCTTGATGTGGAATGTACTAAAGAAATACAGCAATGCTTTCCATTCCATGACTATTGCCATCATTAGATGGATACAGTTCAAAGAACCCCAGCATCATCTAATAGCTTTTATAGTGTGTCATTTTAATTCAGCTAGACGTGTAGGTAAGGCCACTGGTTTTGCTGGCACTGATTTTCCCGGAGGGGGTGCGGTGGCGCAGTGGGTTTGGCCAGGTTCTGCTCTCTGGCTGGCCTGAGGCTCGAGTCCCACTTGCGGTGCCTTGTGATGGGCTGGCATCCCGTCCTGGGTGTGTCCCCCGCCCTCCAGCCCTGCAACCTGTACTGCGTACTGCCGGCTTAGGCTTCGGTTCGCCGCGACCCCACTTGGGATGAGCTGTTTCAGGCAGTCTATGTGTGTGTGTGTGTGTGTGTGTGTGTGTGTGTGTGTGTAAGATTTTTCCAGTAGAGCCATTTCCAGTGGGCTGGAACATGTGCTGTACTTCCCGAAATGACCACAAGAGGGCACAAGAACCCAAAACAGATTCCACCCGTTCATCTAATACCTCATTGCTGTCTGCTTTATTCAAGGACAGCTCATTTATCACTGCACCAGTGTTTTCTTTTTTTCTTTTTTTAAACATTTTAATTCTTTAATATTCTTTAATGTTTTTTTCCGCCCCTAATTCTTTACTGGGCAGCTGGTAACTTGGTGATTAAAACTGCTGTCTTACACAGGAATGAGCCAAGTTTGAATCCCACCTCCTGCACTTGTACCGTTGGCCAAGGTACTTATCCAAAACAGGTTCAATGAAAAAATACTCAGCAGTATAAATGGATAAATCATTGCAAGTATATAACTGTAATTTGCTTTGGATCACCTAACTTAATGAGTGGAAATGTAATGAAAATTACTAACAGCAAGAAATGTCCCACAGTCATAGACAAACATTGTGACAATGGCACAATTTCTTATATAAAGGCAGAAGGGTACATGGTCATTCTCATACACATAATTTACTCTCCCTAAAATGAATTCTTTATCTGCTCGTTTAGTTACATCGTTACCAATTTTCTAAAATAACTTCTTTCGACAGTTGACTATTTTGCTGCAACAGATCAGTCTTTTTGGCCAATCGAAAAAGATCCGTTGCAACCACCATTCCAATGGCAAACGAAAAGTGAGAGAAGAATGGCACACAACACATAATGTTGAAAGAATGTGGACAGTCTGGTCCTGCATTGTGTGGTTGAAACAAGACAGGAGTTATGGGAATAAGGCCCGCTTATTTTCCCTCCTTTTCCAGTTACTGCTGTTGGTCTCCAGAACTGGCTAAACCTGAATCTCCCAACTGGTTATATAACAACATCTAGCATGATGCATACAGACAGCACATGACCAAAACTTTGAAACTGAATTTTTGGTAAACCAACACTGCACCAGTACGTTCTTATCTGTGAATTTGTATGGCTGGAGCATGTGTCACAAGTGCAACTCCATCAGAGTCACTATGCTCAGCATAGAGGTCCTTGGTTATACACATGTGCTTGAGCCTCCCCGGTGGTTTTGCTCCAGAAACCTAATGCCACATCGACTGCAGAGTTGAAAAAGGAGAGAAAGTGTGACGCATTTATATTTACTTATTTAGCTGATGCTTTTCTCCAAAATGACATACAGTGTTAAGCTGTTCGGGGGGCACGGTGGTGCAGCGGGTCTGCCTGCATTTTGCTCTCTGGCAGGTCTGTGGTTCGAGCCCTGCTTGGGGTGTCTTGCGGCAGACTGGCGTCCTGTCCTTGGTGTGTCCCCTCCCCATTTGACCTCACACCCTGTGTTGCTGGGTTAGGCTCCGGTTTGCTGTGGCCCTGCTTGGAACAAGCAGTTGTTGATGACGTATATCCTCATGTTAACTTGAATGCCCTTAAATATGTTCCCATGTGAGAATATGAAGCTATTCAATTTATTTTTTACAGAGCGCTCTTCTCACGCAGTGACACAGAGTGCTTTGACACAGGTATAAAGCAAGAAAAACAAATACATCAGATAAGAAACAAAGAAGACAGCTGACTACCGACTATCATAATATAATGCTTTTATAGAGCTGAAAGTATACCTACTGGCCACAGAGGGAAGGAACAAAAACTCCCAACTGAAAATCGAGGGAGAAAAAACCTCTGGGGGTCCAAGGACCAGCGACTGCCCCCCCCCCCCCCCCCAACCTCTCCTGGGAATTCTACATTAACTAACAGTTCTAAGCCAGTTTACAAGTAATAATGATATTGTTGCCGTATGGTATCTTAAATCCCCAGCTCGGCATCGTACGTCTCGTCCATCATGGCAGTTAGTCATCATCTTCGGTCCGCATGGGGGATGCGTCTGTGACCGCCGGCCGGCATCCTCAGGTCTTATGTAGGGAGTCGGTGCTCAACAAGAGGAAATAGTAATTTGTAACTTAAACAAGTAAATTTAATTTCCATTGGTATAGAGGTGGGAAAAACAAACCCAGCCAATTGGAATTACATTTCGAGGTGGAATGCCTGAGTGAACATGTAAGTCTTTAGTCTGGATCTGAAGACATACCGATGGGGCATTTCTGACAGTCACTGGTAGATTGTTCCACAGTTTAGGTGCTCTATAACTAAAGGCTCGACCTTCTACTGAGGTCTTATTGATCACAGGTACTTTAAGGTAACCTGCATCTAATGAACGGAGATATCGTCCTGGGATATAAAAATTAATGATCTCACAAAGCTAAGCCGGAGCAACGCCATGTATTGCCTTATAGGTCAAAAGTAGGATTTTATAATTAACTCTATAAGCGACAGGGAGCCAGTGCAACAATTTAAGTACCGGTGTTACATGGTCAAATTCCTAGTTCTAGTGTAAATTATACTGCAGGGGTGTGTTCATTTATAATCCTATTAATTCAATTCGGTTTATTTTTATACATTTAATTTTTATCTCTATTAGCTTCGCTAGAAGTCAGCGAAGTGCTGTGAAGCGCAAGACCTAACCTCACCGCAAGTTCTTGTTCACGGTGGCTGTCTCTGGTCAGGTTTGTTTTTTTTCTTTCTGTGGTAAAATCCACATTCCATGAGTCTACCTGTCATACCTGTTCCCTTTCTGACAGTATCGGGCTTGTTTATAATGTTAAGTTACATAAAAATGCTTTAAATATTTTAAGAACAGGCAAAGTAAATACTGGATATACAAGGAAGTATTCGGGCGGTTTACCATAGTAGAATTTATCAGACAGGTTGCAGGCTCTGTTTGGGAGACGTATTTGTCCGCTTGCTGTACACTAATTACCCTACCTACCCGCCCATAAGTTACGAGTATTTTTACTGCAAGTCTCTCCTCCATTGGAGCCCTATTCACTTTCCCACCCTTCTTTACTGTGTAACAGAGAAATATTTTAACATCGACTCAATAACATTCCAGAAGTAAGTCTCCAGGCCAGGAGGTCCAGACCCTATCGCAGAATCAATGGGCACAAGGCTGGGAGGAGTAACACCCCGGGAAGGATGCCGGTCCATCACAGGGTAGTCTCACACACACCGTTTGCAATTTAGCATCACCAATCCACCAAAAGGGCATATCCTTGGTCTGTGGGACACTGGAGCATCCGAAGGGAGTCCGCACGGACAAAGGGAGAACGTGCAAAGTGCGCACAAACTGAGCCGGATTCAAACCTACGCCTGAACGGCCCCGAAGCTCCGCGGTGCCCCCGATATTTAAACGCGATTCAGCAAACACAAAGCCCTCCTCGGAAGGCGCTAAGACCTGGGCAGCAAAGGACTTTAAGACGACACCAGCTTCAGCACGGTGTAAAACAACGTGAGGAACCACAGAGGTAAAGGTGCAGAGATTTTATAGCTTGGTGGAGTTAAAACAGCGTGGGCCAGATCACAGCTCTTTCGCAGCACGTGTAAGTCACGTACCTTTCAGGTTACGTAACACACCGCTTGTCTGTATTTTCCAGAACTTCTTATGAAGTAATGCGATAGTCTGTGTTGTGTGGCGTGGGTGGAGGAGGAGGAGGAGGAGGAGCGATTTGGATCTCATTCTTCTCCTTGAAGATGCCATACATGCTGAGCAGGAAACCTGTCATAGCTTTTGATATAGAGGCCCCCGTGACACCGTGAACTGTGTGTTGTGTACAAAAGCGTGCGAGCTGAGTGCGTGGTGCCCAAAGCGTTCAGTGCGTACATCAGCATGCACAAAGAACACCATCTAAAGTACTGAGTGTGCATTTTATGGAGCGCTGCAAAACGTCTCGCGCTTTAGTGCTTTTTTACCTTGGTCAAACGCAGAAAAATATTGAGCACGTAGTGAAATGCATGTAAAACTTATGTCAGCAGCTGATTATCATTCATTTATATCATACACGGGGGTGCGGTGGCGCAGTGGGTTGGACCGCAGTCCTGCTCTGCGGTGGGTCTGGGGTTTGAGTCCCGCTTGGGGTGCCTTGCGATGGACTGGCGTCCCATCCTGGGTGTGTCCCCTCCCCCTCCGGCCTTATGCCCTGTGTTACCGGGTTGGCTCTGGTTCCCTGTATGGGATGAGCGGTTCTGAAAATGTGTCTGTGTGTGTATATATCATACACACACACACATTATTTGAAACCACTTGTCCCAAGTGGGGTCACGGTGAACCGAAGCCTAACCCAGCAACACAGGACGTAAGGCTGGAGGGGGGAGGGGACACACCCAGGACAGGACGCCAGTCCATCACAGGGCACCCCACACAGGACTCAAACCCCAGACCAACCGCAGAGCAGGCACCTGCCAAACCTGCTGCACCACCGCACCATCACATCCCCCACATCATACTTATAAGTCATTCAAACTTCACTCCTTTAGAGCACCGGTGTGTCCTGTTTCTGTCTTCTAGGTTACCTGCATACAAAGAGCATTTTCAGTTATGTCAACAAACTTGCCCTCTGGACAATGTGTAACCTATTTGTTATCTCCATTTCGCTGAGAGGTGACGATTATCTGCTCAGACAACCAAAGAAAAAATGGTTCCATTGCGACGTCTCTTATAACATCTTCGCGCCTTAAAAACAGGCGTGTGAGAAGCTCGAAGACAACAAGCGTCAGTATCACCTTTCAGCAACAGTTCCTTTTGCCTCCCCAAGTGTCCCTGTGCTGAAGGACTTATCGTTCATCAGAGAAATGTATAAGGTACTGTATTCTCTGTAAGTGGCTAGCATGAATCACAGCAACAATGACTCAACAGTGAAAACACACACAGTCTGAACTGCTTGTCCCATATGGGGTCACGGGGAGCCGGAGCCTAACCCAACAACACAGGGTGCAAGGCCGGAGGGGTAGGGGACACACCCAGGACGGGACGCCAGTCCATCACAAGGCACCCCAAACGAGACTCGAACCCCAGATCCGCCAGAGAGCAGGACTCAGTCCAACCCACCGCGCCACCGCACCCCCATAGATGGCAAAAACAACAGTATGTAAATATTTCTGCAAGACCTTCAGCTGTTCGAGTGGGACTGCATCGAGCCGCAAGAAACATGACCGCTGCTTTTTGCACCCTGTGTTCTGTTTTATTGCATGACTTTGGCTTCCTTGTAATATTTTGAACTTGCAACAAAGACTGCATTGTGGAATTAATTTATTCACTTCTTCTTTACCATTTGTTCTGTGGACAAGGATGTTTTTTTTTACATTAAATTTTGGTTATTAAATGCCCTTGTGAGGCAAGGTGTTGATGTTCTGTATGATTTTTGCTGTTTACTGCATATATCTTCAAAGACGTTGTCCATTTCAGTTCTGATCTTTGTTCACTGTTAGTGGAGGTGGGGGGGGATAGACCTTCTGTGAGTCTTTTACCGCACTTGTGTGCTACAAGGCACCGCATTTTGCTGTTAAAGTTATAGCTTCTTACTTTGTTTTGTGAAATTGACTGTTCTCAACTGTGTGAACAACCTGCATTCAGTCAATTTCATCATGTGACTTTTTTGAATAGCCTTTTTGGGTTTTCAGGGTTAATTGGGTGGGGGGGGGTTTGGCTGGGGCCTGCTCTCTAGTGGGTCTGGGGTTCAAGTGTTGCTTGAGGTGCCTTGTGATGGACTGGCATCCTGTTCTGGGTGTGTCCCCTCCCCCTCCAGCCCCATGCCCTGCGTTGCCAGGTTAGGCTCTGGCTCCCTGCAACCCTATATGGGACAAGCAGTTTCAGATAATGTGTGAGTGTGTGGCAATTGACATATTTCAGTGCCAGCTCTCTCACACACACGCACACACTTTCTGAACCGCTTGTCCCATGCAGGGTCGCAGGGAACCGGAGCCTACCCGGCAACAAAGGGCGTAAGGGCAGAGGGGGAGGGGGACACACCCAGGACGGGACGCCAGTCCACCGCAAGGCACCCCAAGCGGGACTCAAACCCCAGACCCACCAGAAAGCAGGACCCGGTCCAACCCACTGCGCCACTGCGCCACTGCACCCCCCTAGTGCCAGCTCATTTATGTACAATATGATTCTAGTTTGAACAGTCACCTTTCAGGTCTTTCACTTGTCAGAATCACTCAACAAATGTTTTAGGGTCATGTTTTCTGTCCGAAATCCATTCTGTCTTACAATGGCACATTTAAAAAGTTAAAAAAAAAAAAAAAAAACACTGGGGTATTGCTTACACCTAGTTTGGTCTGTCTGGTATGTAACTTAGCAGAGCATCGGTCTACTTGGAAAAAATTAAATGCAGCATCTGACAGCACCTCTTTCAGAAGAGCAGGTTTTACCTTCATGTAACTCAATCGGTTTTATTTACACTCTTATTCACAACCCACTCAGCCAAGAGGCAAACCATACTGTTCAGGTAGTCCACAACAACTCTTAGAATATTACATTTATTCATTTAGCTGACACTTTTCTCCAAAGCAACTAAGAACATTAAGGTATTTATGATTATTTATCCAGTTGGGCAATGTTACTGGAGTAATTCAGGGTAAGTAACCTGCTCACAGGTTCTATAGCAGGAGGGGGGATTTAAACCCAGCACTTTTGGGTCCAACAGCAGTAACACTAACCATTACACTACAAGTTCTCCATGGCTGAACCTGTGTGCAGATTATGTGAGTTCACATGACATTAATTTCTGAACCCTTCTACATATTTTGGTTGGGTTGACTTTGGGAAAAAATTAGCACAAATAAACACAATGTTATGCAGCTACAATATGACACTTATAACAAGCGGGTTTTTTAAATGTATTAGTGTGACTTGGGGAGTTGTTTCATCCCCCAAATTACATCGTTCAAAGGCGTGTATGCTTGTACTCGTGCAGGCTTTGTTATTAGTCACATCATTTGTTTTGGAATTACACCAAAAACTTTTTCACATTAATATTTCTCGTGCGGCTCATCACATTTTTTTTTTTTTTTACCTCACTCACATCTTTCATACTGATCACACCTAGATCCTACAACACCCTTGCGCTTTACTTAGATGCTCCAGTTTTTCCATGAGTGACTCATGTTTTTGGTGAAACCATAAATAATTACAGTTGGTGAAACTCGTGTACATATTCAGTGACATGTCAAGGCCAAACATTTACACAGCGCCGAAAGCTGAGAAGTTGTCTTTAATAACTCTACATGATATACGTGTGAGCAGACCCAAGGGCTACAAGACTTCTTAAGCCGGTGGTCTTGCACCCTTGGAGGACTGCATACACAGTGGAGCAAAACACGGCATCAGCAACAGCTTCGATGTGGTCTTTCAGTTCAAAAAGTGGCAATGCTGTATTGAAATCCCCAAGGAGGACTGTTGTTTGACCCTGTATAATCAGCAACAGGTTGCAGTGCGTATTGAACATGTGTTAGAATTCATCCTTCTACAGTCTTGGACATTTTTTTCTCTCTAAAATTAAATGAATCAGCAAATGAAACGAAGCCTGCAGAGAGCAATTATTACAGTTTCCTGTTTGAAAACTGTTGTGATTAGTTGTAAATTGACTTAAAAGTCCTTTTCAGTCTAGAATGTCCAGGATGGGTGGGCAGCCACTGGCACTTGGACCCCCAGAGGTTTTTTTTCTCCCTAGACTTCCAGCTGGGAGTTTTTTGTTCCTTTTCTCTGTGGCAAGTAGGTATACTTATACTTTTATACATGCATTGATGACATATTACTCCAGTATACAGTCAACTGTCTTGTTTATTTTCCTTATGCCTTTGTTCAGCACCGCTCTGAGTCACTGTGTGAGAAGAGCACTCAATAAAAACACACTGAACTGAACGAGGTTCAGATTTCTTGTGGAATTTAGACTCATGATGGAGATTTTCTTGGAAATCAAAAGTTGTTTCTGAGCACATGCAGCAGTTAGGTACAGTACATTGATCCATTACTAGACAATTTAGCTGAAATTATATAAAAAGTACCTGAGCATCTGTTGCTTTTCTCCATTTATCTACCTGGTGCAGATGCAATGTCTCTCTTCGGAACAGCCTATGTGTCTAGACGTTGAAGTTAACCTTAAAAAATTGTGTGAAATTGTGATGTATGGATGAGTGACCCAGTGTAAGTAGTGTATCTAACAGTGTAAGTCACCTTGGTGAATAAGGTGTGTGGGCTCATAACACTACATAGAGTTTATTGTAAATCATTCTCAGCTGAGGCCACTGAATGATCCATTAACACAGCTTGGTCCTCGCAGATGGTCACTGCAGTGTAAAAAAAACTCCTGCAGCCTGAAGGCTATACAGCTCATGTCCAGGTTTTTGTCAAAGTTGAGCTTTGGAGGCAGTTCAGTGTGTGCAAGCCCAGCTGATGGTATGGTGTCAGAGTCCACAACCAACACTGGAGACGTTACAGAAGGCAAAGATTTTGTGAAGCTCCGCTCGGATGTCTAGATGGAGGAGCTGCCTGAACTCTGGCACCATTTGCAAGTGTGACATGATGATGGTAAACCCATATCTACATTGGAAGGGGACGTGACTTGTGGTGACCTTGTTTAGAAACCTCATTCCTTGAACGCTCACCTCCCATCCATACTCTAAACATGGCAATAAGCCTCTTATCAAAGACAAATGACATTGTATACATAAATACGTAATATTTACAGCAACATAAACCTTTCCCCCTTATTGTGACTGAAGCATAACCATTTGTTTACTGACCTTATCAAAAAGTCTTCTTAATGATAGGAGGGGAATGATAAACTGCTGTTCAAGATCAAACATGGGGAAAGAGCAATCACTTTTCAGAAATTCTCGTCATGCCTTAAATATCATATGCAGTCACTTGTCGCAGCATTGGGTAGTTTTTATTATCTCGTAAAATCCTTTCAGCCCTTCTGCAGCTGTAGGATGTGCTCGGTTGCTTTTTGCTTATGCTGCACGTCTGTACCCTTTACAGGAAGCTATAATGTATCGGATAGACACGATACCGTCACATCTTCAAATCCTGCCTACTGCCGTAGTACCCTTGAGTAAGGTACTTCCCTAATTGCTACAGTAAAATTACCCACCTATGTAAATGGGTAAATATTATAGGTAGTTTAACATTGTAAGATGTTTGGAGAAATGAATTTATCTACTTTTTACAATTCACCAGTTTTTACACTTAAATACACACACACACATTTTCAGAACCGCTTGTCCCATACGGGGTCGCGGGGATCCGGAGCCTAACCCAGCAACTCAGGGCAAAAGGCTGGAGGGGGAGGGGACACACCCAGGACGGGACGCCAGTCCGCCGCAAGGCACCCCAAGCAGGACTCGAACCCCAGGCCCACCGGAAAGCAGGACTGTGGTCCACCCCCCTCGCTTGAACACACACACACACTTTCAGAACCGCTTGTCCCATACGGGGTCATGGGGAACCGGAGCCCACCCGGTAACACAGAGCGTAAGGCCGGAGGGGGAAGGGACACACCCAGGACGGGACGCCAGTCCATCGCAAGGCACCCCAAGCGGGACTCAAACCCCAGACCCACCAGAGAGCAGGACCCAGTCCAACCCACTGCGCCACCGCACCCCCCTCACTTGAATACACACACACACACACACACACACACATTTTCAGAACCGCTTGTCCCATACGGGGTCGCGGGGAACCGGAGCCTGACCCAGCAACTCAGGGCGTAAGGCCGGAGAGGGAGGGGACACACCCAGGACGGGATGCCAGTCCGTCGCAAGGCACCCCAAGCGGGACTTGAACCCCAGACCCACCGGAGAGCAGGACCGCGCCACCGCGCCACCGCGCCCCCCCTTCACTTGAGTATAGTATTGGAAAAATAAAGTGATTTTGATTTCTGAGATTAGTGATCTTGACTTTTTGGTAAAGGGGTTTGAAGGTCTTTATGAGGTCAGGGAGAGCTGGTATCACAAGTAAACTGCAAGTGATATCTTTCAACTTGGCCTTTTTACCCACATGATTTGTTTTGATTTGTCTCAATCTTTTTAGTTGAACCCGGACACAGCAGCGAGTGATCAAGCAAAAGTGAGAGTAAAGAGCCACTTTGACCTTGAATCAGAAAAGGAAGACTGTCGTTTCTGCCATGAACTGTGATGAAACTAACCACCAGCGGTCTGGGTCCAAATCACCTGGCAGAATGTGGTGCAGCTGTTCCCCATGATTCAGCTGGAGAATAAGGTATAAAAGGAAAAAAAAATGAGCCTGCCAAGTTGTGGATCCTTGATCAACTATCTACTGCTTTTGCAAGTGATTTTTGAATGGTCCCAGGTCCCAGGTCCCAGGTCCTGTCTCTGCTTGACTGTTGTGCCCCTGACCCAGTCTGGTGTCTCACCCTTGTTTAAGCCATGTTTTGATGTGCTTGTCCTCTTCCACTCACGGTCCTTGTTTAAAGCACCCTGTGTTTCACTTTTACCTGTTTCTCCTCTCACACCTTGACTTTGGCTTCTAATTTGCTCTGTACACTCATATTTACTCTGCACGTGAGTTTCACTGCCCCATCTCCATATACACATGTTAGAGTAATACACGTCTGTGCGACAGGCGGTATGAATAGCTTTCCCCGTGCATCTTTGTATTTTTGTTTGAAATTATTCACTGGAGGCTGTGGAACCCTTGAAGTGGGAAAACGAAAGGTTGAGTTATTACTCTTGCCTGTTTTGACGATGGGGGGTGTGGTGGCGCAGTGGGTCGCCTGGGTCCTACTCTCCGGTAGGTCTGGGGTTTGAGTCCTGCTTGGGGTGCCTTGTGATGGACTGGCGTCCTGTCCTGTGTGTGTGTGTTTGTTTTTGTGATTTGCAACTAGTTTTACAGTAAAGTTCCTCGTTTATGTGATACTGAGTCTTATCTTCGTAATGCTTTTGGTAACAACTTTAGTTTATCTCGCAATCCAGCTGTTGACATCATGCTTGCAGAAAAACTGTAAGAGGGCAGAACTCAGCCCTGCTCTCTGAGATTCCTGGCTGCCAAAAAGACTGAGAGATTGACGTAAATGGAAACAGAACCACGTAAAAAAAACAACTTGCTCAGTAGGCGAGAGACCTAATGCTATGGTAGAGCAGGCTGTCAAGAACAATGACTTAATTGTGGAAGTAAGTCTGATAAAAGAGCGTTGTCATATGTATGGATATGTGCAGCCTGCTGGTCGAATATCCCGTTTCCTGATTTTGTCACGTAGGTAAAAAGTAAAAACCATCGTCGTGACTGGTTTATAGGCTTTAGCCTGCAAACTTTGGTACATTTGAAACATTGATGACTTTACAGAGTCAAGCGCATAGTCACACTAGTTTAAGCAAGCAATACAGTCAACTCTGATAATACATCCAGCTGATTTTTGTCATTCATAATTGTATTTCATAAATAGTTTATTCACACACACACACGCTCTCTGAAACCACTTGTCCCATATAGGGTTGTGGGGAGCCAGAGCCTAGCCTGGCAGCACAGGGCAGGGGGCTGGCAGGGGAGGGGACACCCCCAGGATGGGACGCCAGTCTGTCGCAGGGCACCCCATGCGGGACTTGAGCCCCAGACCCACCGGAGAGCAGGACCCGGTCCAACTCACTGCACCACCGTGCCCCCCCCATAGTGTATTCAATATTTTTTAATTATCAGTCATTTTCTTCATCTGAACATTTTTCAGCACTGGGGCTTTTACTGTATGCTGATACAGATACAGACATGTTTCTCAAAGTACAGTCATTCAATCCAATACTGTTTTTTCAGGCACGCATTACATCTGCACATAAAGAATTAGAATAGAAAACAAATACAGAACTGATGATGAGCTTCTAGAACACTTTGTGTTGCATTCAACTAACCTACTAACTCTGGGTCCCAATAAAGTTTGTAAGTAGAGGACCCCCTGTATTTTTTTTGCTACCCCAGTACTTGAAAAGCACACATGGGCCTTTCTACACCTGTACATTTACTCATTGAGCTGATGCTTTTCACCAAAGCAACTTACAATGTTGAGGTTACAACTATTTACACAGCTGAGTAATTTTATTGGAGCAAGTACATTGCTTAAGGGTACTACAGCCAGAGATGAGGCTCAAACCTGCAAGTCCAAAGGCAGTTATTCTAACCACTACACTAAAGGCTATCCCTCTCTGCTCTTGTAGAGAAATTGCTTTCGATATTCCCTACCCATCCTGTTTCCATTTTCTCATCATCAGCCATTTATTGGTTATATCCTTTACTTTCCCCATCCGTTAGAATTCCATGTGCTTCCCCTTCTTGGCTCTTAGGTGCCGTTAATATTCCCTACCGTCCCCTTCGTTGGTTTTCCTTTTTATTAGTACTCAATATCCCTGTCATTCCCCATTTCAAGTTGCCATTAATTACTACATACCTTCCTTTTCTTGTCTGTGAGACGTCATTTGTGTCCCAGAGGTTTGCCTTTTCATACCTGTCTAGTAGCTTTGCAGTTCCGTGTCTTTCCCTTAGTCTTCCATACCCCTCATTGGTACGGATATGGTGAACTGCCAGCACTGGGCTGAACCGGTAGGTTAGTGTCTTAGTTCAAATACACTGCGGTTGTGACATCTGCGAGGTGCATTATTTATCAATGCAGTGCTGGCTGTGAGGTTAAGACGTCAATGCTTAGAAAAACAAAACAACGTAGGCAGATGTTTGATGTAATTGTTCAGTGATAAGTAACCTGGACAGACAGCTCACGGTTCAGCACCACTGAACCTCTTTTGTGAGACCTTTATTTTCCCAGGGAGGGTGATCAGGCAGCAGTACCTCACCTCCAGGTCTCCACACTGTCAACAAAAACACAATGAAAGCAGTTTTGGATCAAATTGCCTGTGATAATAGATTGTAAAGGCTCTGCCAGCACAGCCAGAGTTCTGCTGTATTTATGCACTGCCTCAAATGGGTATGGGGCAGCTTTGTGATTTGAGAACCTATGGCAAAGGAACAGAAACCCGCATGAGTTTAATCACTCATGTGAACGTGTAAGCGTAAGGTCAGCTTCAAAGCACGGCTTGCTGCCATGCGCTGATACAGATGACTTTGCAAGAATGATGGGATCTTCTTGGAGAGGGTGGTGGCGTTTCTATTGCCTTTTGTTCATATGAAGCATTAAACCATTAGGTGTAATTCTATACTTATTTTTCTAAGCTGAGCCTTTATAATAGAGATATGATGAGAATAGATTTGATGCTGCTGGATGTTGCTTGTGTAATAGAGCATAGATGACAGTGGCTGTGGGGAGCACGGTGGTGCAGCGGGTTTGGCCAGGGTCTGCTCTCCGGTGGGTGTGGGGTTCGAGTCCCGCTTGGGGTGCCTTGCGACATACTAGCATCCTCTCCTGGGTGTGTTCCCTCCCCCTCCAGCCTCGCATCCTGTGTCGCCGGGTTAGGCTCCAGCTTGCCGCAACCCTCCTCAGGACAAGCGGTTTCGGACTCTGTGTGTGTGTGTGTGTGTGTGTGTGTGTGTGTGAGTGACAGTGGCTACACTAAGGTTGGAGAATGGGAGAAGATCATCATTGCTGTTGTTCAATGTCTTTGAGCTGATGTTGAACCTTGGAGACCAGATAGTGTCTTCAGAAAGGGCTGTCCTTCACTTGTGCTTTTAGTGTGAAAGGAGTGTGTCCGTTGTCACAGCGATTGAATTCACCCGAGTGGTTGCTGCTTGTCCTCTTCTCCTTCTTTCAACTTTCCAGCGCAGCACAACCTTTTCAATCCGCTCTTGACATGACGCGTATAAAGTATGATAACCTCATTCTCGTCACTTCTGCTTCCAGAGAGAGTTATCGCTTGACTTGATCCAACATCCATCTGTTTGTTTTCCTGGCTGTCCATGGTGTCCTCAAAACTCTCCTACAGGACTCTGTGTTTCCTCTCCACTTTTTTTAAAGGTCAGCTTTCACATCCATATATAGTGTAGCTTTTGAAAATACACTTGTTTGAACAAATATACTTTTTGTTCCTGCGGCTAAACCAGGACAGGATCGCCATGGAGAGCTGGAAACTGAATCAATGCCTGTGCCTGTGGCGTGAACGTTGACTTCTCCTGCAGAGCTCCACCTGGGGTTGGGCCCTTGTGTAGCCAGAGACGACTCACCAGAGACCAAGGGAAAGGGCCTCAGCATTTTGGATGAGGACATGAGCATACAGAACAAGGTCTCTCCTGGCTTCCTACTACATGCTACAAAAGGTGTGGTTGCCAGAGAACAATAGCAAGTCTCACAGAGTCGGTAGGCTGTACCTGGGGAATAGGATGGAGATTCAGGATAACAGAATAAACATCTGGTGATTGTGTGGATCCCATGTATTTGTAATTATACCTTTTAACTACATTTACATTTATTCATTTAGCAGACACTTTTCTCCAACGTGATGTACAGCTCAGCAAAAATACAATTTGTGCATTACATTAACAACTACAGAGGGGGTGCGGTGGTACAGCGGGTTTGGCCAGGCCCTGCTCACTGCTGGGTCTTGGGTTCGAGTCCCCTTGGGGTGCCCTGAGACGGACTGCCGTCCCATCCTGGGTGTGTCCCCTCCCCCTCCAGGCTTATGCTCTGGCTTGCCGTGACCCTGTGTGAGTGTGTGTGTGTGATTGACAACTATACTTGTGTATTCAAAGAAAAGACTGCATGTGAGGAAATGGCAGGTTTTTGCAATGTTAACACAGGTTGCACGAGCTGCTGAGGTCAGTGACTGACGCACACATGCTTTTGTCATTGCTTTTATGACTGGGACTCTTGCTTAATTAAACACAAAAAATAGCACATAGTTCAGGCACTTTAAGTTTTACCTAATATAACTTCATACCAAGGACCTTTCGTTCTTATTTCTAATTTAAGTAATCTAGGCACCCAGCTTCGTCTTTTAATATTCATGACTCCACATAAACCCCGATAGTTCAGATCAAGGCCAGTCACTTTCAAGGTAAACTTCCCAAAATGCAAACATTTTTGAATTCATGCCTGTTAGAACACACACACACACACAGACATTTTCTGAACCGCTTATCCCATACGGGGTCACGGGGAACCGGAGCTTACCCGGCAACTCAGGGCGTAAGGCCGGAGGGGGAGGGGACACACCCAGGACGGGACGCCAGTCCGTCACAAGGGACCCCAAGCAGAACTCGAACCCCAGACCCACCGGAGAGCAGGACCCGGTCCAACCCGCCACGCCACTGCGCCCCCCTCTTAGAACAAACCTTAAGACAATTTGTATGACAAATTAACTGGTGTGCTTGGTACGTTTAAAAAAACAGATTCCTCTCTTGGGATTTATTTACCACACCCTCTGGTTTGTATTGTAATGAGTAAATGGAAAGTGGCATAAACACACACACACACACACACACATATTGGCAGGGACAAGCAGCTTCAGCCAATATATGTGTGTGTGTGTTTTTGCCATATCTGTGGTTATAGTTCAAAGGTTTCAAGCTCTTTGAGCAAAAGTATTATGAGTCGCTATGCTTTTTCCAGAAGCACCTGTCACTTTTTAGTACCCTATCTGTGTTTCTGTGCTCTTTAAACACAATGCTCAAGGAACAATGCACCTTTGACAAACATATCTACATGGTCTTCTGGTATTGAGGGGAACTATCAGGAAGGGCTATTATGTGGTATTGTTGTTTTTCACAAAAGCTGCTTGGGTACGTACACTAAGATTTAAATCTCCTACCTGCGATTTAGTCACTTTCATCACTGCTTCGAACACTAAAACCGAACGCTCTTTTGCTCTTCTGGGTGCACCGTACAAGCGACATGTGTGAGGTGGTATGAGTTTCTTGCGCTCTGAATTTCCACCTGCAGGTTACCTTCGGGACATTGTGGGACAGGCTCCTCCCTCGGCTATGGACTTACCGGTAGCGCGCGCTTGATTTTCCCGTAAGATACGTGCAAATTGCACTCTGTGGCGCCGGGCCAGCTGCAGCTGCTCAACCGGAAAGGTGTGCTGATGTAAGTTCAGACAGGTGCATGAGCCCGTCACTGTCACGGTCAGGTGTATGAGCGGAGAGCAATGGTTAAGGGCACAAATGAGGCAATTGCATATATTTGAAATATGTAGACCGTTCGGTTTTATCCAAATTAATAGTTGGAGTCAATCAAGCTCAGCTTTGTGAGCCTCCTGTTCTGTCATTGGCACAGCTATAATTTTAAACAAATTAAAATACCTTGATCAAAGGAGGCATCTATTGAGAACTGAAAATGTGGTTTCTCGATTACAATCCAACTCCCGCTCCTTGCTCACTGTGCTGACATCCGACTAGAGCGTTACGTTTTTCAGCAACGCAGGTACTAATGTTTTACATTCTCCGAAACCCCGAACGTACCCGTCTGTCTGAGTAACCAGCTCATAGGTGTAAGTCATCTTGATGTAATCCAAGCCAACTGAACAGTCACGTGAGGTCACCTGTTTGAAAGCAACACTGAAATAAGATTAAGAGGCTGTTTTCTGCTTTAATTCTCCTGTCCAGATTTGCACAGCCCTGTTTCGGCCATGCGGTTTCGTTTTATCCGAGAATATCCGAGTGTCTTCTTTAAGAAACCGCTTTGTAAATTTGTGAGTATTCGAAAACAACGTGTAAGAGCGAGAGCTGAGAAACACCAGCGATGCCAAAGAGAACTGTTGTTTTGTATCTCCTCTACTCATCTCTCCGCACCGGCTTCCTATAGCTGCCCGTATCAGATTCAAAATCCTGGTTGCTGTGTACAAATGCATCAATAGAACTGCTCCCGGCTATTTAAAGGACTCGATCAACCGGTACACCCTAGCCAGGCCCCTTCGCTCATCTACTTCTGCTCGCTTGGTGGTCCCGCGCACAAAAGGCAAAGCTCGGAGGTTCTCGATTCTGGGTCCGTTGTGGTGGAATGACCTTCCCCCGTCGCTCAGAACTGCGGAAACTCTATCTGTTTTCAAGAAGGGTCTGAAAACCCACCTTTTCCAGATCCACTTTCCCCAAGATCTCATCAGATCATCTGTGGCGTAACCATTTACGCATCGTAACTCCAGAAGCATCCCCAGATACAACCTTCATTCAGCCATTACTCTTGTATCGTACTGCTAATTTCTGTATCTTATAATATTTAAAAAAGAAAAAAAAATTGGTGTGAGGGTATCGGGATTTGTGTATCCTGTGTCTTATGCACCTACTTGAATGATGAACCTCGGTGCAGCAAACGGTAGGTAACGAACTAGGTTTGCTTGAGACTTTCACGTCTGCAGCTATGTCTCTTTGTCTTAATGTAATGCATAAATTGTACTTTTGCTGAGATGCTTTGGACAAAAGCGTCTGCTAAATGAATAAATGTAAACGTAAATATAATGTACATAATGTCACCATCTACATTCTGATTTCACTCTCACTCACGCACTGTCATTAACTGCTTGTCCCCACCAGGGTCGTGACTGTCCGTAGCCTATCCGGGAAGCGGAGTAAGGTACACCCCAGATGGGATGCCACTCCATCACAATTATGATTTTATGGCCTATTGTTTCCATACTCATTTTTAATTCTTTTTTTTTAATTCCTTTTGTACCCAGAAACTTTTTACCTTTCTGTTTGCATCACTTTACCCATCCTACACGTCAACACAGTGTTACATTAAAAAATGACACGGCCAGTTTGGCACTGGTTTCCAACTCCTCCTGGACCTGCGATAAAGAACTAGCCTACATCCTGAGCCCGTTTTGCCCGTAGTTTTCGTTCGCTCTGTTACAGAGTGAACTTTAAACCTTTTTATAGTTTGGGTGTGGTGCTGTATACTGCACCCTCACCAAGTGTGGAGACCCATGAGTAAATCTGACTCTTAAATGAACACTTCAGTAGTTCAGCAGTAGGCTGTTGTATTCAGCTTGATTGTTTGCTGTTGAATAGCGCTGTTCTCAACAGGTTGCCTCGGGATGCCTAACATTAAACAGAGAGACGTGGAAGAAGTAACAATAGCGTCAACAAGAGTAGCATCCAAGTGTGGCAAACAAAGCAGCAGAGGAGAAGGAAAAGCTCCCAAGGAAACCTCTGCGGGTTACAGGCTAACTGCTACTTTGACGCAGTTAAGAAAAAATGTGTTTTGTACTGAGTTTCTCTACAGCAGTCAGGTGTTTGTCCAGCAGCTCCCTGTGCTCTTTTTTTTCTTGTGTTTATGTTTGCTAATTTATTCACCTACTTATTTCATCATGTCACCTCTCAGTATATACGTTGTACGCTGCCGCAACCTAACGCGGTTTCCCGCTGGGATTAATAAAGTTTTCATCGTTCATTCGTTCCTCTGGTCAGTCAGTGATTTTCAGCTGTTTGGGTTATTAGGGTTGAAGGTTATTAATCTCCAGCAGGGACCGTCAAATGGGAATGCAGGGGGTGACTGGGATGCGGTGGGGTTCTTCAGCTGAAACTGTTTCTTGGATATTTAAACGTAGCAAGTAGTGCTGCTGTCTCACAGCGCCTAGGTGGTGTGAGAAGATGTGGGTTCGAAACCCTGCTTAGTCTGTGTGGGTTTCCTCCGGGTGCTCTGGTTTCCTCCGACAGTTCAAAGACATGCTGTTCAGGTTCCCCTGTAGTGTGTGAGTGGCAGAGAGAGTGTGTGTGTGTGTTCCACTGATGTATGGATCAGTGACTCATTGTAAGTAGTGTATCTAGCAGTGTAAGTCACCACGGTGAATAAGGTATGTGGGCTGATAACACTACATAGAGCTCATTGGTATTGCTTTGGAGAAAAGCGTCTGCTAAATAAATAAATGCTCAAGATAAACTTTATTTGAAATCTTTAAGTAATGCTGGAGTGGTCTAAAATTATTTCCAGACCTACTTAAAAATCCAAAAATGAACTTCAGATCAGCCACCCTTGAAACTGTAGCATCCTACAATTACATGCAGAGAGGTCTGGAACTTAAACTTTTCATGAGTTGTGTATGGAGCCTACCTGTGCCCTGGTAATTTGCTACTGGCCTCAGTTTGCTGTATGACCGGTTCTGCCAGCCAGTATGGTTCAAATAAACACTACTGCCTTTCTTTCTTTGCATTTCTTTATTAGAAAACCTGAACTGTACAATGGCATTATTGCACACATTGTATGTATGCATAGCCCATCAATTTATTTTTCTCACACAGTGTGTCTAATATATGAAGAAAAAACGAAACATAACAGACCAGCTGAATATCGGGTGTTCAATCTTTCGCAAAACAAGCAATCAATTAAAAGGCAATTAATTTAGTTCTTATGTACAGCACTTATCATATAATTGATTGAGACAATTGTGTAACTGTACAACTTGCAAAGTTACCTAACTTCATTTTGAAATTAACGTAATCGTGGTGTCTCCTTCCTTCAAAGCCTTTCCTTACCTTCTATGACAACTCATCTGAATGAGTAGGAAAGCCAGGAAACAAATGATCACTAAGACGACAAAATACATACAGGCGAAGCACTGTAATAGGAGAGCCATGGAGAGAATGGAGCAAACACAAAAAAGCTGTATTGTCATCGGTGTCAAGACCTGACATATAAAAAGTATGATTGTGACAAAAGCCATTCATATAATAATAAAGACAACACAAACACGGTATTATTATTGGTTCATACAACCTACTTTAGCCAACACATTGGCTTACATCCTTTTGCAGCACCTCCCCTTCACATGAGAAGATGGAAGCAGATGAGTCTTTGTACCAAAAGGAATCAACGGATCCCTTTTTTGAGACAACTGGGTCTCCGTGTACATTTTGCATTTTCCATGGAACCCGTCACTGTGCAAGCCCCGTTTCCTCCACCTTCCACCCACTCGAGTTCTTCCCAAATTTGTACACCAGGCGCCGGCCATCCACCCTTTCCAGAATCTCTCGCTTGTAGTAGTACCTGTTCATTGCACACAAACAATGGTATGTCAGTGTACAAGCCACAGAAGGTATTCTTTCTTCTAGTAGATTGTGAGATTTTTCGGTTAACACGTTTAACAGGTTTTGCGAAATGAGAACATCTTGGCTTTTCAGGAGGAGATATAAGTTCTGTGTGACCCTTTAAAATCAAAGGATCTTTCACCTACACAAAATCATAAATACCGATTTCTACCAAGTCATGTGTGCCATGCTTATATACACCATTAAGTAAATAAGTATTTCAGTCAAGATATTTATATTCGGTGCCTTCTGCTGCGCTTGTAGTGTAGCTTTTGGCAGTCATGCGTATGGTTAGCAAACTTCTGTGTTCGGTAACGCTCACCTCATGGCACGACTCAGCTTCTCATATGTCATGCTGCTGTTCCTTTTCTTTTGACCCCAGAGCTGGGCCACAGCCTCGGACTTAAGAAATTTGAAGACGCCCTCCTTTCGGTCCTCCCATTTCATCAGACCGTGATTCTGTTCTGGGTGGATCAGGATGTCGCGGATAAACTCCCAGAGATGCGATCCTCGAGGTGCTGGACAAGAATCAGGGCAGACGGGACGGTAAAAACGGCTGCTGAGCGCCGAAGACCATGGTGACGGTACATTTGCTTTTGCAGATGATAATGCAGGTGTTACATTTCAAGTCCTAGGACACTGTTAAGGCCTTCAAATGTCACAATAAAAGTTCGCTGCATTAACAGGTGAGATATTCTTTTGTGGACAACTGTACTGTGCAGTTGTTAAATATCATAGTAGAAGATTTCCTGGATAGAAGAGCATTCATAATAGTAACAAAATCAAATATGTCAGAATGGAACTACTACAAGTAAACTGGTAATACTACACATGTACTTAACGCAAGTACTTCAAGTAAATCGACAACGTGACTATGTCCTGGAACTTACAGTGTTTGTTTTTTGTCTCCGGAAATGGTCCCAGGCCACAGCTGAGTTTTCTGGGTCTTCCTCGGCCTCGCTTATGTGGTTTCTCCTCTTCTCTCTTGGCCTTGATGTCGTCTGTCAGTGAAGAATTCAACCTTGAGATCAACAGAGCCAAACACCAAGATACCTCGAGTTCATAGAAAGTTTTTGGTCGGCGCAGGGATACTCACCTTCAGGGCTTGGAAGCTGTACGTTGAGGAACTCCAATTCACAGTCGGATCCACCAGACTCTGGAGAGCTTGGCATTCGTAGGGTTCCTGAGGGATACGGCATTCTCTCGTGATTTTTTGTTATACACTAACAACACCTCAGATGGTGTGATAAAGCTGAAAACATTGCGTGACCAATCAGGGTTGATGAATGCAGAATTGGAAAGTGAGTCCTGTGTCATTTTTCTCACGCTCATGGTGTGAAAAAGCAGAGCTAACAAGGCTGGAGATACAAAGGGCCTGAACATACCTGCACTAGAGCTGTCCAGTGACGCAGACCCTGACTCGTAGCCATTGTCGCTTTGGGGCGTCATGTCTCCCATACTTCTGAACCCATCTAGATAGATATCAACATTGCTCTGTCGGTCTGCACAAGAAAAATTGATGAGCGTTACAGAGTGATTTACTGCTTTGTGCCAGCTTAATCCGACAGCCTCATCCCATCAAAAGTGTCTTTACAGCATGGCTTCTGAAAGCGCAAAGGTATACGCGAACCAAAGAATTCAGAAGTTCTTCGTACCATCCTGAACGATGACGGTTCTGAGAAGGCTGTAGTCATCGCATCCCGAACTCTTCAGAAAGTCGGGGACGTCTTCCCAGAGGTCGCCGAGGAGATCCGAAGTCATGCTTGCGTCTTCGGTACCGTTAAAGTTCAGAGGCCTGGCGTCCAATTTGCTCTCCTCCGCATTGCAGCTGATCCAGTCGAGAACGTGATGCGTCGTCCAGTGCTGAGGGGCGAGGTGGTACCAGCTGAGCTGCCCTACAAAGACAGACCCGGTCATCACACTTCAGCCAGGCAGCCGGTCACCTCCCAGTAATCCACACAGCCAAAGACCACATCACTTGCAATGATCTGCGCAGCCATGCAACATTTGATCTTCATTGACCCATGTAGCCTGCCAGTTGCGTGAATTAGACCATAAAGTAATCCTTTACAAGCAGGGTGAGATGGAATGTGTAGAGTATGCTTATCGTCGTTCTAGTCTCTTTTGGGTCTGTTGACCTATATGCCAGGTAGATGCCCAGATCCTGGCCATGCCAGAGCTCTCATGTTGGCAGAGTAAATACAGCCAGAGCACATTACAGTTTCTATGGTTATAAAAAATGCAGCACTAGTTAAACTTTTCTGAGGTTAATCATTATAAGTGCCTCCCTAACCAATGGATGAGATCATAGCGAAGTCCTCGACAAATGACGACTGCCACGTGATTGTCGTCGTGTACTTTTTGAAGCACAAGTGCATTGTAACTGTCCTGGAATTGTTTCCCTGGACAGATTCTTCAACTAGCAAAACGCTTACTGCCCGCATTTATTTGTCGTATGAACTGAGAGAAAGGAGGAGTGGCAGGTGTGCTCACCCAGCGGATCCGCTGAGTAGTGTGTGTCGGTCAGGACGGCTCTGACACCTTGTCCAGGTGGGGGTTCTTCCGCTCCCGTCCGATACATAGCCCAGTTGGCGCTGGTCAGGATGCTGCTGAGGTCACCGGGTGCCGACATCAGAGTCGCTTACTGCAATACATGATGGAAGTGGTAAGAAGGCTGTGAGCGACACATACTGTTTGCATCCAAATTACAACATGTTAAAAAATGATGAAATATATACATACTTAGGAGAAGTTGTATATTTACAAACATAACTTTTGTCCAGTTTTATGAAAGTGGCTTCTGTATTCTTCTAAATTGACGCATGTTCCGCAAAGTTCATACGTTTCTGCAAAGCCATCAATAGCTGACAAATTCCTTTTGTGCCACGTACGACCACTTAAACCTGACGTATTTCTAAACCCGAAAGGGATTTCACCTTCTGCCGGCTTTTGTAAGGGTCTTGGTAACTTTGGAGTTTTGTACCTACCTGCCCAAGCAGGATAATGTCAATAACAGAAAACGAGAGGCTGAAGAAAAAGAGATCCGGGGAGAAATAATCCACAAGTCAGGCGCCCGTTTTTCAGATTTCACCAGCGGTCGCTCGACAATCCTCCAACCGGGGACCTGGGTTGCACCTGTTATCTGCGGTATATATCGAGGGCTGTTTCATTATATACCTGCGAGGGGCGGGTCCCAACGGTGTCACAGCCAGAGGACGGGGGAATTCCAGCCTGGATCACACCCTCTCCCGTGTCAAACGCAAACAGGACCGGCTCTGTTAGTTCCCCTTGGCACGCTCGAAGCGGAGAGACGTCACTGCCCGCGATAAAATGTACTGCCCCAAGCAACACGGAGGCGAAACCGGTGGATGCGCAAAGGCTGCTCAGATCCCGGGGGAGGCTCTGCCGTTACACCTTTGAGACGGGTCTGTGCCGTCTCAATAAATTTCTGGTTAAGTGTGGAAAAATCACGGATTACAAGGTTTTCATAAAGACCAGCAATATACCACATTTATTTTCTGATTTAGACTCTGTCTTTCCCTGTAGGGTTCTCTAAAGCTCATCTAAAGGGGCTCTGAACATGGCTTCAGCTCTGATCACAGCCATCAGACTTCTACACAGAAATCATTACTGGAAGTTTCCATTTGAGACAGAGGTCAAGTTCAGATGAAGCTAAACAGGCACATATTTACATGTTGTCGGTGCAGCTCCGGGCAGACGCACGACCACAACTCGAACCGCAGAACAGGCAGAGCCTGTGGTATGATTAAATCTGTGCGTAGATTTAGTGGGGCTATCAGGCGGAAATCCTTAGAAGTAACTCCTAGTACAGCTCAGACAGAATCACTTAAAGGTGAAATAATGCTAATCCAAGAGGAATGATGGAAGCCTCCAGACTGACTCTAATATTAAAATATATTATATAATACACAGGGGGCATGGTGGCGCCGTGGGTTTGCCCGGGTCCTGCTCTCCGGTGGCTCTGGGGTTCGAGTCCCCCTTAGGGTGCCCTGCGGTGGACTGGTGTCCCATCCTGGGTGTGTCCCCTCCCCCTCCAGCCTTACGCCCTGTGTTTCCAGGTTAGGTTTTGGCTCTCCGCGACCCCCGCATGGGACGAGCGGTTTCAGACGATGTGTGTATATAAGGCACTAAGTGGAGAATCATGCAAAAAAGGCATGGGCTGCGGAGATCCAGAGACTATCCTGGTAGCACAGTGCACTAGGGTGGGTCGGGTCCTCCCTGGATGGGACAACCTCATCATTGCAGAATCCATATTTTCTTATTACATTATATCGCCGCGTTGCGTGAAGGCGGCTTGCTGCTTCCTGAGGCCGCGATCATCTCCTCGCTGGCATTTAGCTGCGTCTCTGCAGCGGCGCTACACAGTGACACGGACACGTCATTTTTCCGACAGCAGCCTCTTCTTAATGTCGTGTTTCCAAGATTTCACAATGCCCTACATCCACATCTTTGCGTTCTACTCTTGCAAAAGAGCGCAAAGGGAGGGTGTAGAGACAATGGCCTCAAAATCCTGGAGAACTAGTTTCTACAGCAGCACCTTTGTCCCTAACAGTCAGGTAATGAAGGCAAAATGACACCATATTGTCATCCATTCTTGTAGATTTCTGCGATAGGCTATCAAGGGGGCCCATGTCCGGGTGTGCGTGGCAACATGCCTGTAAGGTTTTCGTGTAAAACTGCAAATAGTTATTGTCATCAGTGTTTCAAAAAGTGAATACACACACACACACACACACACACACACACACACACACACACACACACACACACACACACACACACACATTTTCAGAACCGCTTGTCCCATACGGGGTCACGGGGAACCAGAGCCTACCCGGCAACACAGGGCGTAAGGCCGGAGGGGGAGGGGACACACCCAGGACGGGACGCCAGTCCGCCGCAAGGCACCCCAAGCGGGATTCGAACCCCAGACCCACTGGAGAGCAGGACTGTGGCCCAACCCACTGCGCCACCGCGCCCCCTGTAAAGTGAATACATGGAACCACAATAATATTTGAAGGTACTTTGAAGGATTAAATTTACTGTTGTGGAAGGACCATAAGGCATGGTTTGTGTTAAACTGAGCACGTCACTATTTGCTGTGCTCATGCTTGCAATGTTGAATGAGTCATCAGATCAAAGTTTCATCAGGAATGTTATTTTTACTGTTTTAGCAAAAAAGTACTGACGTTGTTCTCACTCACTCACGTGTGTGTCTACCCTGCAATGCACTGGGACCCCCCCCAGCTTTGTGCCCAGTGATTCTGGACCACCACAACCCTGACCAGGACGGACAAATCAATCGGTGGGTGGCACAGTAGGACAGCAAGTAGCGTTTCTGTTTTACAGCACCTGGGTGGTGCGAGAGGATGTGGGTTTGATCCCCACGCAGTTTATGTGGAGTTTGCATGTTCTCCCTGTGTCTGTTTTCTCCAGGTGCTCTGGTTTCCTCCCACAGTCCAAAGACATGCTGTTCAGGTTCCCCCACAGTGTGTGAGTGACAGAGAGAGAGAGTGTGTTCCCCTGATGTATGGATGAGTGACCCAGTGTAAGTAGTGTATCTAGCAGTGTAAATCACCTTGGTGAATAAGGTGTGTGGGCTGGTAACACTACATAGTATCCATTGTAAGTTGCTTTGGAGAAAAGCATCTGCTAAATAAATAAATGTAAAAGTAGTGAAAATGAGTGAATATATTGGACAGAATTACGGGGAGTGAAGAGCACAGCAGACACAGATAAAACAGGTTCTCCACATCTACAACAGAAATCTTACGCTTAAGCAAAACATGCAGTAAAACAGGCATTGCCTAATGTTCTATATATATATATCTATAGATTAGTCAAAGGTTTTTAACGTATCTCTCCATATTTACACCAGAATGATTTCGCATCTTTTTTACAGCTGATTGCAGACAGAAGCAGGTTACGCCATGGCAGCCCATGAAAGAGAGCATGGACTGCAACCGCTCAGCATGCAGTGACAACTCCACCCTTGGCAAGCAGAAGTTCTTTTATGGTTGGTGCCTCATCTGTTGTTCAGCTCTGGCAATTGACTTTCTGCTTGCTATGGGAACCCTTTATATTGATATTAAAGTTTAAGCCCAGGGACCTCCAGGACTGGACCCCTTAGTTGATCATTTACTGGAACTTACAGTGAATGGCTAACCTGGGAATAGGCCCAGAGACATGACAAACTGGTCTGTGGATGGTTTTTCCTGATAGATTTTCAATTAACCTGTTGAGATGTTCGGTCAAGCTCGAACTGGAGCACCACGTTTTCCTTTGCCGATGCCTAGAGAGGATCAGTGGACGGCAGAGAGCCAAGGGTGGCCAACAGAATTGTAGCTCATAAAACTACTGAAAAACTTAACAGAACTGGTCTGAGGAAAAAACAGAAAAAAGCATCACAAGGTGTAAAAATGGCAAGAATCGAAAGCCCATCGTGCCGTTCGCTCAGCAGACCTGCTTTCCCCTAAGCTATTTACCCAAGTCTTTATCAGTTAACAAGTTTGCTTAAAGGTTATAACAGTTTCTCTCCTTGCATTTCAGACAGAAGCATTTTATTTTAACAGTAAAGTCCCTGAAGGTGTATCCTGACTGCAGAGCACAAGTTCAGGTTTTGGTACAGATCCCCCCCTCAAAACCCCTTTCGGAGTCTGAAAACATGTCAACCTAAATGGAAAGGCTTGGCTGGTTGAAGTCTCTGGTGCGATCACTTTTTAATTTTTTAACCGTGAGGTCATTATTTGGAGAGCTGGAACGCTCTAATGTACCCGGTATGAATTAGTCACCTATTGAAGGACAAGCACCGTGTTGCCATAAAGTGGAACGGCGCTGTTCTTCCTCAGCAAGGGTGTGGGGAGAGAAGTCAGAGACACCCTCTTTGGTCTGCTGCTCGTTTTCTGTTCGCTTTCATCAAGGGCCCTGATAAAGGCCCTTTGGTCAGCTGACGTTGCAAAGCTTTCAAGAAAGAGCTAGTCAGTTGAAGAAAGGCGAGGAGAGGAGAAACATCCATCCATATCTGCTTGTCCCGGGGGGGTCGTGACAAGCCAGAACCTTAGGGCGCAAAGCCAAAGGGAGGGGACACACCCAGGACAGGATGCCAGTCCATCGCAAGGCACCCCAAGCGGGGCTTGAGCCCCGACCCACCGCACAGCGGGAAGCGGCCAAACCCGCCAGGCCACCGCACCCCCCCACAGGAGACACAGTGATGCATAAAATATCAAACAAATTAGCTGACAACTTTATATAGCTTTTAAGCTCATATACAGGGGGAACAGCGGGTTTAGCCGGGTCCTGCTCTCCGGTGGGTCTGGGGTTCAAGTCGTGCTTGAGGTACCCTGTGATGGACTGGCGTCCCGTCCTGGGTGTGTCCCCTCCCCCTCCAGCCTTACGCCCTGTGTTGCTGGGTTAGGCTCCGGTTTGCCACGACCCCGTTTGGGACGAGTGGCTTCTGTGCGCGTAGCTCATATACAAAGACATCAGTTCACTTTGTACACGTACGTTTATTTTTTTAGCTGATGCTTCGCCCCAAAGTGACTTGCAGTGGGAGCTGCTTCGACTTGTTTACCCATTTTTACAGCTCGGTCATTTTTACTGAAGCAATCAAGGTGGGTACTTTGCTCACGAAGTCCCGCAGCAGGATGTTGGATTTACAGTATACCTGTAGTCTCCAAGTCCAGAGGTGGCAGCTGTAAATACTACCGCGCCACCTACTGCCTCCGTTTTGTATGGCACAAAGATACATTTTCTAAATTATGTGATTTCCATATATATATTATGTGTTCTGTACTTATTATTATGCTGTGAGACACACTGCATTGTGGGACCCTTACAGCCACACTCTCACTGGGGTTCTGGCACCGTACGGTCTCGTCTGCGAACTCGCATGCTTGTGTTTGCATCCTCTGTTGTCCATCGTAGTGTTTTCACTTTCTAATTATTTAAATGCAACATATAGCCTTTGTCTTCCTGCAGGCAGTTTACGCAGAGCACAGCGGCAATTCACTTTATCAAATCATTGCTGTTTATGTAGCAAATATACTTTTTAAAAACATTTATTGAGTAAACTAAAAATTCAAGGACTCAGAACTCAAGAATATTGACATAGAATAACCAAACCTAGACAGGGGAAAGTATACAAATAAATAGATAAAAATAAATTAACAAAATAAAATAAATTACAAGTCACTCCAATGACCGTGAATATTATATCAAAACCTGAAAAATATTACAGTAATTTACTGTTTTAATGGCCTTCTTATTACACTCTTCGATCGATTTTATGTACTGTTTGCATTTTTTAAGAGAAACGGAAAAGACGGGCTTTTCGTTAGCAAATTTGGACCTGTGTGCATGATATTTAGCTCAGATAATTAAATTAATAATTTACTTATAGTTATAATAATGAATTAAATTGATAATATAAGCCTGTTTCTCCGTGCTTCTGTCAAAATGTAAGAATCCAGAGAGTACACATTCATAAAGCAAAGCAACATCCTTAGACAGTGGATCAATAATGAACTTAGAGCCATCTCTCCAGAGCTTTTTTGTGTAATAACAGCACCAGAAAAGGTGAGGCACAGTCTCTGGGTGCAGGTTACAAAGAGAACAATTTACATCTATGCCATACTTGAATTTTTTTCACCGAATGCTTTACAGGGTGGAATTTGCGTACAGTCTTAAATGAGATTTCCTTAACCTTGTTTGTTTAAGAGTATTTGTGAGTCAGCAGCCAAATGTTCACCTATGGGACATTGACAAAGGTACTCCAGTGAGCAGTGACATAAGGTACGGTGACAAGCTCATTCTGAAAGAGAGAGCAAGCTGCTCTGTTATTAGTTCTGAAGGACTGTGAGAAGCGGATTCTTCCGCAAGGAGTATCAACCACATTCGCAATGAAGATCAACGGTAGTGTGAGAGATCTCTCTCAGTAGAGGTGGCACGGTGACACAGCGAGTAGCGCTGCTGTCTCACGATACCCGGGTGGAATGAGAGGATGTGGGTTTGACCCCTGCTCAGTCTGTGCGGAGTTTGCATGTTCTCCCCGTGTCTGTGTGGGTTTCCTCCGGGTGCTCTGGTTTCCTCCCACAGTCCAAAGACATGCTGTTCAGGTTCCCCCATAGTGTGTGTGAGTGACAGAGAGAGTGTGTGTGTGTTCCACTGATGTATGGATGAGTGACCCAGTGTAAGTAGTGTATCTAGCAGTGTAAGTCACTGCGGTGAATAAGGTGTGTGCGCTGGTAACACTACATAGAATCCATTGGAAGTCCCTTTAGAGAAAAGTGTCTGCTGTACAAATAAATGTAAATATAACAAGGTGAACTCCCCACCCACGTGACAAAAGTTCACAGAGCAGTTCGCATTTCCACCACAAGGGGGCGCACAGATCCAGCGGTTCCCTCTTTTGACTCGGTTGACTTGAACTATTGGGCCTGAAAGCAGCAGCAATCCTTCTGATCCCAATGCAAACCCTCCATCCCTACACGCACACATGCATGCGCACCTCATGAAAGGACTGGAGATCCTTGAGATATCGGAACAGTACCTGTGTCAACAATACTTCACCCTCTCTCATAGTCCCTCTCACACAACAAGGAGGCTGTATATCAAAATACGGACTTGGATGCGCGCCACTCGCTGGTTCCGCCTGCCAGGGCCACATGTGAGCCAAGCAGTTTGTCAGGCCTCTTTGAAACCCCGTCTAGGAGAAACTTAAACAAACAGAAAAAGATACAAGACTGAATGGGGACTACCGACCACACATCCATCTTTGCGGGGACATCGTGGCGACAGACCGTGAGCCATTCCGAGGGGCCCCATTTGTCTTCCTCCTCGGACTCTGTGTAAACACGCAGTCATTTTGCCCTCTCTCTCATCAGAGACGTAAAGTGGTTGAGCAATCGAGGCGTCTTCCGGTTCGAGTCCCTCCTTCGCGGCTGCCGGCGCGTCTACGCCGGATCTCGTTTCACCTGGAAGGGTGCACCCCGCTCCGCCGTCTTCATCGCGGCGTCCACATCAGAGGCAACGCTGCCCCACATTTCTGGCGTTTTTTTGAAGAAGAAGAAGCGGTCGTGTATTTCAAAGGGCAAGGAGATAATCCCAAGGGTGGACAGTGATTGAGTCAGTCTGACAAATACATCTACATCTCCCAGCTCCTGTGTCCCGGGGGCCTAACTGTCGTGACACAACACACCCTTTCCCCAATCCGCGCTCCGTTTCTCCCTCTTCGGGGCGGGTTGTTTTCCCAGCCGTATCTCATACCTGCTGCTCCAAAACATCCAGAACGTTCTGCAGTCGTGCATCTGCGTGCTGTTAATAAACAGGGCCGCGGTTTGCTTACCTCGGGCACGAAACCGTCAGAGGTGGGTAGAGCAGGCGAGCACACGGCCCGAGTAACGCCACTGTTGCTTTCGAAAAATGTTCACTCAATGTCAAAGTACTGGTCCAAAAATTCACTTGACGAAAAGTCCGTACGCCTCAGGTCAAAAAGCTGCTCAAGTGCCGAAACCACTTGGATTCAAATGAAAAGCCGACATGTTCTGAACCACTAGAAATTTTAACATCTGCAAAATACGGTTCTACCTAAACTGCTCTAGAAATACAATTAGATGCTGTCAATTAGACTAACCAGATAAAAACAGAACAAATGAAAGACCGCTGTCTTGTCATTGACGTCTTGTTTTTAATGTTTATTAGCAGCCATGATTTAGCCATTAATAGTATATTAATTCAGGATAAGCACTTTGATCAGGTGTATTATTGCTGGAGCAGGGATTCAAACTTGCGTCCCTTTGCTGGAAAGTGAGAGCTCTAACCACGATTCTACCCGCTGCTCCAAATAAAATCACAACCCTCCTTTTCCATTTAGGCAAAGTCATATACAACTGTTCCCGCTTGGGGTGCCTTGCGACGGACTGGCGTCCCCTCTCCCTCCCCCTCCAGCCTTACGTCTTGAGTTGCCAGGTTAGGCTCTGGTTCCCTTCGACCCCATATGGGACAAGCAGTTCAGAAAATGTGTGTGTGTGTGTGTGTGTGTGTGTGATATACAACTGTTTACCAGCTTGAACAGCAGGGTGTTTATACTGCAGGTCATGATTCCTAACCGCTACACTAGCGACTGACCCATAGTAAAAAAACTCTGATTGTCCAATGAGTTCGTATTCAGGTAAAACCACACACGCAGGGATCGTCACATTCTATTCACGTATTCTAGCAGTCTGGACAGTTATCTAGCTTGGCAACGGTTCATTTCGGACCTCCAGATTAGGCGGTAGCAAGCACTGGCTCGAATACAAGATGTAGCTTGTTGAACTAAATGATTGTTGTAGCCAAATGATATTTCAGTGCTAACACTGACTTTGATATTGTGGCTATCAATGACGCAGCTTACTTACTACCTCAGTAGTAAACAGTGTGGTACACTAGCCACACAATGAGCAACAACTGTTTTTAGAGTCTAAGGGGGTGCGGTGGTGCAGTAGTGCAGTGGGTTGGACCACAGTCCTGCTCTCTGGTGAGTCTGGGGTTCGAGTCCTGCTTGGGATGCCTTGCGATGGACGGGTGTCCCGTCCTGGGTGTGTCCCTTACGCCCTGTGTTGCTGGGTTGGCTCCGTGACCCTGTATGGGACAAGCAGTTCTGAAAGTGTGTGTGTGTGTTTTTAGAGTGCATGTGCAATTTCTGCGCACTGATTTTAACATGGCTGTAGACATGGATGAGAAGATGCGTGGGAAGTTGGGGTGGATGTGTAGCCAATACAACCGTAAGGGTTCTGTTGACTTTTTGGTTATCTGCTATCCAGCTTCATTGTAAAACTTGCTGGAAAATGTGTTCATACTAACCCAAGGTTACATTCAATATTAAATTACAAAAATTACAGGTGGCACAATGAGTTGTATTACTGTCTCACGGTGCCTTAGTGGTGTGAGAAGATGTGAGTTCGATCCCTGCTCGGTCTGTGCGGAGTTTGCATGTTCTCCCTGTGTCTGCGTGGGTTTCCTCCAGGTGCTCTGGTTTCCTCCCACAGTCCAAAGACATGCTGTTCAGGTTCCCCTGTAGTGTGTGAGTGACGGAGAGAGTGTGTTCCACTGATGTATGGATGAGTGACCCAGTGTAAGTAGTGTATCTAGCAGTGTAAGTCACCACGGTGAATAAGGTGTGTGGGCTGATAACACTACATGGAGTTCATTGGAAGTTGCTTTGAAGAAAAGTGTCTGCTAAATAAATGTAAATGGCAAATAAGTCCATAGAATCAGCACTCAAACATTTGTCTTGACATTGGTGAGAATTTGTTATTGCATCTATTTTAGTAAATGGAAATAGATTATTCACAATAATGAAAAGGAGTTAACCTCCAGAAATATGTATGTACTGTGACTGCTGACCTTCAGACTCTCTAGTTTGCTGGGCAGGTGCAATAGCTGGGGGCAGCTGGTAGAACAGTGGTTAGAGCTCCTGCTTTTGGTCGGAACCCCACCTCCAGCTGTAGTACCCTGGAAAGACGTGTTTATCGCACAGAAAACATCCAGGTCATCAGCAAGCGTAGGAAACCTTTGCTGTACAGCAAGTGTGTGTTAGTAATACTGCTGGGCAGCAAATGCTCTGTGTGTCATTTGCACAGCTGATGCACAGTTTACATTTTAGAAATGTATAGTTTATTAATTTATGCTGTTTCACAAGTAAATGAGTGATTTCGAGTGACTGCAGAAGAGAACCACACCTCTGCCCTTAATGGGCTTTCACCATCTGATCACCAAAGCTTAAGTCACACAAATGCCTGGCTGGACAGCAAACACACCACCGTAAGAGACATACTTACACACAAACAGATAGACAGACAGATTTCATCCATTGATTGATTGATTGATTGATCGACTGATTGACGAACAGGCACTTCATTAATCCCTAAGGAAATTGCATAGCTGTATAAGTGACCAGGGCCCACGTGCTTAATAAACACGGCCAGGGATTATCCTTCCGAAGGTTCGGACTGAAGCACCTGTGATCCGTTTACTCTTTTTGAGCCTAGCAGCTGTAAATATGTAGGACCAGGATGAGGAATGAGCTGCAGCAGAGCCCCGCGGTCTACCCAGTAATCTCCCACAGCTCACCTGGTGATGCACACAGTGTTCCTTTGGGTCCTGATAACAGGTTCGAGGGGGTGGCTTAGGTCCGTCGTGTTGGCTTGCTGTTTATGGGATTTGCGAGCTCACGCTAATGCAGCAAGTTTAGAACCCTTGGGGGGCCCATGGAACCGGGGGGGAAGGGAAGGGATGTCAAAAAGGAGACGTTGACCAGTTCTGGAAGTGACCGCTCATCAGTGTAAACGTTCGCCCCTCCTCCCTCCGCTGCCACAGCTGTCAACCCGGCAAAGCCTCTGCAGCGAGAGCCCGCTTACATGCAGGATCTTGTCCATTTTAGCACGTAAGGGACCCATTCCAGCACCGGTATCTATTCAAATCTTCCAGTCCTGGCAAATGGCTGGGGTGTGTGCGCTGTTAGGGGGAGCGTTGGGGGCAGGGGGCACGTTTCTTGGGGATGTAGATACGGTCTGCTGTAGCCCACCCTGAAAACGAGTCTTAAGAAGACCATTTCTCAATCGGCAGTCCCACATGGACCTGGGTTCAGTAACAGAGAGCGCACGCACACACACACACACACACAGAGGCACACTCTCCTGTTTTGGGACGGAGCACGGCTTGACTGAACATAAATCAACCAAGCGGTCTCGTTTCAGCATTCCTTCGACCGCTCCGTTTGCGGCGCTGCAATGTGGCGGACGGCGGCCTGTGCTGGGGCCCGGTTGCTAAGGGGTCGGGGAGGAAGCGATCCGCGTAGATACACATAAACAAACAGAATTCCTGCCGAGACCTTGTGTGTGTGTGTGTGTGTGTGTGGGGAGGGAGTGGATTCACATTAGTCTCTCCGTCCCCGGCTCACGGAAATGCGTTGAATGATTGTTTTAAGACCGCACGCCTGCTGCTTCGGCTTTCCACGGGCAGCGGCCCCCGATTCTCGACAAGGAACCGGTCTTATCTTCAGAAGGGGAAAGACAAACTTCTGGTCCTCTGACACAGGAGCTGATAGCAAGGGCGCACCAAGGGCTTCCACCCAAACACCAGAGCGGCGGTCCGGAGGCGAACCCGCACGCGTTAGCTCTTGCTAGCGGGGCTGCCGTACCATGACGTACCGCTCACCTTATTTACCTTTCATCCTTCGCATTAATCATTTCAGCACATCCGCACCCACAGGGAGCCTCGCGGCTCCCTGGGAAACAAGTGCAGTGACCAACCTGTACCAGCTGGCTTCATTTTAAGGAAACGTTGATCACTTTTACTCCTTATGGCCCCTATAGATTGAGATCTAGATCGAACGTTTTATTTCTCCTAGAAGTTTCACAGGATATTAGATAGTTTGAAGAACACCTGAGTTTAGATCCCGCTTCCTGCTGTAGTACCCTTGATAAGGGTGCTTACGCTGAACCGATATTAGTCAAAACTACCCAGCTTTATAAATGGGCGAACCATTTAAGTAGCTTAAAACTGTCAGTTGCTTCAGAACAAAGTGCCCGATAAATGAATGAAATATTCGGGGGATGCGGCGGCGCGATCGAGCCCCGCTTGGAGTGCCCTGTAGCAGACTGGCGTCCCACCCAGGACACGTGCCCTGTCCCCCGTGCCCTGCTCCGCCACATAGGCTCCACCCCACCGCAACCCCACCTGGGCGACAAGCAACCGCAGGCATTGCTTTGTTAGCTTAAGGGAAATATTGTCTGGCCTGCTACCACTGTAACGCTCACCATAAGAAGCATCTAGAAAATAGAGAGACTTTAAGATTTGAAAATGGCCATAAAAATACAGTTACGATCTATAGTACTCATAATATTCATGCATCAAAATGTAACTGATAGGGAAAACAACACATTCTTAACATATGTGAAAATTTTTCTTATTAGTAAGTCATTTTGGAAATATACACACACACACACACACACACACACACACACATTTTCAGAACCGCTTGTCCCTTACGGGGTCACGGGGAACCGGAGCCTACCCGGCAACACAGGGCGTAAGGCCGGAGGGGGAAGGGGACACACCCAGGACGGGACGCCAGTCCGTCGCAAGGCACCCCAAGCGGGACTTGAACCCCAGACCCACTGGAGAGCAGGACTGCGGTCCAACCCACTGCGCCACCGCACCCCCCTTTGGAAATATACTTCAATTTCATATTGGATGCTTCATTAGATAGGTAAATACTTCACTAAATACTCAGTGGATGAACTCTTTAAATTTATCCTGTCGTATATACCGTATATACGTGGATAAAACAATTTTCAGTAACCCCTTGCCCTCTTCGGGGTCGCAGGGGTTCCAAGCCTATTCCGAAATGAAGACGGAGGCGGGGCGCACCCTGGAAGGGACTCCAGTCCATATATACAGTTACGAACGAGCCGAGCTGAATATACTGTACATTCCAATATAGCTGTGTGGTGGGAACTGTCCAGTGTCTCCGTGGGTATGGGGTCAATGTCACTAACTGGAAGTGGCTGAAAGAGAGGTCATCGGGTCGTGTACAGACTGTAAAACTGTACTGGTTGATGGATATTGTGCCTGCTCAGGTCAGCCCTCGGTGACCCAGCCCGGCTTGTTCTTAACAATGGGAAGAAGTGACATTTCCCCCAACGTTTAAGAGCAAAAAACAGAAATGGTAGCAGCAGCTTGATTTACGATGCACTTTTACACATGGAATTTCTGGAAATCGTTGAAACTGATCGGCGAAAAGTATTTACATGTCTTGTTTGCCGAGGGAGGGCAATTTGAAAAATAAGTTAATAAATAAAGTAAAAGAAATAAATAAAATAAGTATATAATACAATACAATAATATAATACAATAAATAAAAATAAGTTAGTATATAATTTTTGTTTTGATTTTTTTGCACATTCAACTTCTTCGTATAAAATGTGTTTTTTTCTCTTTTCGTTTGCATTTCGTTGCAGTAATACAGCATGACCGAGCCATTCGACATTCAAAAACTCGACAGCTTCAGAATGTTTTGTCTCTCAAAACCTCAGGCTCCAGGTGGCCTTGCGGTGGACCGCAGACTTCACCCAGAGTCACTTCTGCGCTACGAGATGTCAAGGACAGCGTATTAATATGCACAATGAGCTTCCTTGGCGTAACATAATCTTCCCCATGTATATTATTAATAACAGCATCTATAAAGGGTGAAACAGGAGAGCACTTCCTGCAGGCTCACCAGTAGTCCGTGTTCTCCTGAATCCTAAACTGAATCGACCCAACAACTTAGCATTAAGACTGACGGAAGAAAATTGTCCACAGGGTGGGATTATGAACGTGTGTTATATCGTGCGGCTGAATAAGTGTATGAATAACAGAAGGGAGTTCGGCGCGTTGTATCTAACGCTATCAGTCTCCTTGGGTAAAGGTGTCAGCTTCGTACGTCACTTTGGAGAAAAAGGTCTCTTGAATTAGACACACGTGCACACACACACACACACACATCATCTGAAACCGCTTGTCCCATACGGGGTCGCGGGGAACCGGAGCCTAACCCGGCAACACAGGGCAAAAGGCTGGAGGGGGAGGGGACTCACCCAGGACGGGGCATCGGTCCGCCGCAAGGCACCCCAAGCAAGACTCGAACCCCAGACCCACTAGACAGCAGGACCCGGCCAAACCCGTTGCACCATCACACCCCCCTCCCTGTTAAATTAATGCATTTAAATGTAAGAACAGTTCCTCCTGACAGCATTTTCGAAGTTGCGTTTTCCGTGTGCGTGTGTCGTCGGCTGTTCGCTGTGAGTAATGACGAGTTTGACATCGGAAGCTTGGGTGTACGGGTTCCCATGGGAACAGGAACCACCACCCAACTCCCTCAAGACTGGTGGTGTGACAGAGCGAAGGACAAGGGCCCAGCTGTACGGAAACACACACACACACACACACACACACACACACACAGTGCTAGGAAGGGTGCATTTTTGTTTCAAGGACACCAACTGCCCATGGAACCTTGGACCAAGCCACCCAAGACCCATACGCACAACATGAAGCTGTTTACTGTCTACTCCCGTTAACGGTCTCGGATAATTTATTTTTGTGTTTACCAGGGATGTGAAACCGTCCGATGACGTAGCAACAAACAAGCGTGCGCCCTTATTTACAGAGCGGGCCGGTTATGAATGAGGCAACTCGCCTTTCTGAAAACAAATTGTCATTCTGATGGGGACGCCACACGGGGAGCGGAGAGGAGCGGCTCCTCTCGTTCTCAGCGAATTGTTTACGACGGGAAAGGTCAAGCCGCATGCGTTTTTTTTTTTTACATGGACAACACTAACTCCCAAACAATGACTTACCGCGGTATTTCCGAGATTCCAGATCACCGCCACTTACATGGCGCGAATGAACTTGCTTCAACCCCCATCCATTTATTGGGGAATATTCTTTGTTTTAGTTTTAAACTGCAGAGACAAGAGTGAGAACAACAGGATGATCTTTGCTTGTAAAATACACACACACACACACACATTTTCAGAACCGCTCGTCCCATACGGGGTCACGGGGAACCGGAGCCTACCCGGCAACACAGGGCGTAAGGCTGGAGGGGGAGGGGACACACCCAGGACAGGACGCCAGTCCATCGCAAGGCACCCCAAGCAGGACTCGAACCCCAGACCCACCAGAGAGCAGGACTGTGGTCCAACCCACTGCGCCACCGCACCCCTCCTGCTTGTAAAATAATAATTACAAATAAAAAGAAAACGTTGCTTTCATCCCTGGTCTGCTGAAAGGCTCAACAGTGGCCTTCAAGCGGTCGTGCGCTTTTCTACAACCACCTCTTCGGCTCACACACACACACACACGCACACACCTGCGAGACCACCAGACAGGCTGAGGGAAGTACTGAAGAATAATTTGCGAGTCCCAGGGGCGGTGAAGGTTCCAGGGCTGGAGGTGGATGAGAATCAGGGGGGCTATGATTTTATAACTTGGTCCACTTCCTCTCACTTCCCTGCCGATTAGGGCCGCTCCCAGAAGACGATCGCAAACACGGCCAACCCCGCCAAGGACCCGGGCCCATATCCAGCTAGCTTCCACAGGCTGCCATCCGTCATCCTGCTGGGTCAGCGGGCGAAAACGCGGGCCTGGGCCCCCGCCCCAGCCCGCTCCCTCCCACGGTGCCCTGACAAACCCCCCCTGACCGAGGAGTGCGGCGCTAGGCCAGGCCAACGGATCCCACCAGATGCTCCTGCCTGGAAGCTTTTGAAAGCCAAACTCGGGTTTCGCTCAAGCAGAAGACACCAGGTGGCAGAGCGGTTGAAGAACCGAACCTCTGCGCGCTGAAGGACCGGAAGCAGCTCTGAAGAAGGAGCAGGGCAGCAGTCAGCATGAAAGATATAAAACGTGAAAAAGTATCTACCAAGAAATGAACCGTGTCCTCTGCGATGGACAAGTAAAACGATGGCTTGAAGAACTAACTTCTCCTGACCTGACTTACGGAAATTCAGCAGTTTGCCACCAGTAATGAAATGAACTTCGCATCCAGCTGCAGCAGGTGGTTAATGGTCCTGGGTTTGAACTTGGAGTTGGCAGATTCACATGCCACTTCCTGCTGTAGTACCCTTTATGAAGGCAAATCTTCGAAAGTAGCTTGGTGTACAGACGTATCGTTAAGTTGGATAAATGGAGAAACGTTAAACGGATAAACCACACAGCTGCTCCTGTAATGTTACGTAAATGTTTATACGTAAAACAAGACAAAAAAAAAAAACGATTTCCAGGAGGAAGGTGATTAGGAATCGTTGAAATTCGGAGAGTTTTACACAGCCGCTCGTGCGATGAGCATCGATTCATATGATGGAAAGTAACAAACTAACTGCGCTTAAGAATCGCACTTCTGCAACCGTGCCTCTCTTTCTGCTAAAGTAACGAACACATTGAATTTTCTACGAGATATATGTCGCTTTGGAGAAAAGCATCTGCTAAATGAATAAATGTAAATGTAATGGAAGTTGCTTTCGAGAAAAGTGCCAGGTGAACGTATCTGTGTTTCTCCGTCCGTCTCCAGCGTACCAAAATAATTTGACAAGCTATGGTCTGCGCCGCTGCCAAGAGTCACGAACTTGTTTATACAAGCAGAGATTGTACTTCACATATAGAGCAGGGCTGCGTAGTTAAAGCCCTCGAAGATGTCCGCGACGACGGGTCTGACCAAACCCCCATATCTTCGCCATGAGAGCGTGGTATCGCCGCAGGGAGGAATGAGGGCTGAGTGGAGACGTCAAGCCGCCAGGAAAACATTCGAACCTCGATTATCGGAAGTGGTACACGCAAGGAGAGTACGGTCCGGTCGACCGACCGCGGTGTCTCAGAGAGCGGAGAGGCACGGGTGTGTCGATATGTTATGATGGAGCGCAGCATGGCGAATAAAGGCCATAGTAAAAGTACTGCATTGCAGCTGTGAGATTATCTCTCTACGAAGGAATCCGATAGGACAGCGAGGCCTTTCCGCTGCTGCGTACTGATGTGGAAACCGCCTGGCGCCCACTTCCTGTCATTCTTGTGTTTCTGGTAAGTAGGAGCCAGGATCTCAGGGTGGCGGTGGAATGATGAGTAGGGGAGCTTGGGGGGTGGGTATGTACACCTCTCAGCTTGCCATGACAAAGATCTGTCTCCACCCTGAACGTTCCCTCTCCGTAGCTGGCGAATACTCACGCCTCCCACCCCCCACCCCGGCCCCGCCGCCCTGCCTCCCCGCGCAATCCACACGTGCGAGACGCCAGCACACGGCCTGATTCTCACTCCACCCCAGAGCACGCAAAACATCCACCGTCCACAATCATCTCAACTTCCCACAATGCCCTCCTACAAGATTACATGCAAACAAGCTTGCATATTCCACTCTGCCCCCCCCCCACTTTCTTGCTGCTAACACACCTTTGCACCCCCATCCTGACACATACTTACTGCATTCTGACACACACACACACACACACACACACACACACACACGCACACACACACACGGATACACCTCCTGTGTGAACGTCCCTCCTCCAGGACTCATGGAGCCCAGCCAGAGGAGTCACATCTCACCGAGGGGTAATTACAAAGACATTACACAGACATCAAATTATCGCATAGACAAGGGTTTCGGAGTTGGGTTTCGCGCCAAAGGAAATCGATCTCGGCGCGATGGGACACGCCGCAGCGCTCGCAGCTCGGCGCAGCACGAAGCATCTTTTACACTTATATGTCAAGGCCGGAGCAGAACCCAGAAAAATGCACTTTAAAGTTATACGACGGCCATGTATCCAGCCACTTGGCCACGAGCAAGCGAAAGATCGTCTCAGATGTAGGGCTACACGCAGGTTTAATTATTGCTGATGTAATGATGAAAGCAGCGAACGCCATACAATTAAATAGCTGCTCAACAAATGCGAATGAGATGCCGGTGCTTCCTTGCTGCATTAAAAATAAAGCAAATGCATTAAAACCGTTTTGTTTTGTGCAGTGTGCCCCATGGATGCGAATATAGAAATAATTGCCTTAATAAAGCTCGTGTTTCTTCTCTGAATGTCCTGTTTATAAATCAACTGTTACCAGAAGGAGGAGAGTATCATCATAAAACCCAGCAAACCTGCCAGGCCTAAATATACAGTGTGAAATTCCTTCCCGCCAGGAGGGCCTTGACCCGTCTGTCTCGCGCTCTCCGGCTGACCCCGGGTCCGAGGAAAGGTCACCGTGGACATGATGCATGCGCTGCCCCCCCCCCTCCCACAGGTCCCACACGAGGCCGCCTCTTAAGCTCCTCTCCGTTCCACGCCTGCGTTTTGTTAGCTCGCAGGAAACAGGCTCTTCCTCCGCGTAAACAGCGCGCGGGTCCCCGCAGCCGGCCGTGGCACGCTACGGTCACGCGCCCGTGGGGTCACGGGTGGAGCCGCCAGGCCACGGAACCCGCGCGCGCGCCAGCCTCGCGCCCCCGGCGGCGCGCGACCCGCGCCTAATTCCTGTACAATTGGATAATTTAGGTAACGAGATGTCGGAGTGAATGAAGACCAGTTTAATATAATTCCTACTATATTAAATATAACGTACATAACCATAGTTATTGCAGTATGTCAATTGGTACTATATATGATTAAGCAAAGCAGCATATTTTAAATTTAGAAAAGATGCAATAGGTAAAAAGAAAGTATGTCGGAAGTTAAAAATTGTGTTACACGATAGCCTAGTATATATTGTAGGACATGATCATGAGTGTTGTCACGATTAAAACTGAAGAAAAACAAACAGGTTTGTCTGGACATAACATAAGGCTTAAGGACATGCTGTACTGTACTGTATTCTTACTTCCAACCGCACTAAACAGGTGATGGACACACGACACGAAGTGAAATTTATTCTACCACTGAAACGAAAATAAGCGAGAGAACGAAGCACCGACCCTTCAGTGGACTAGTTTATGACAGAAATTGCTCTCGGTGGGATTTTTCTCGAAGCCGTAGAAGTGAAAATTTAGGAATACGTATAAATAGGTTTTCGTGGGTTGTGTAAAACGAGCAGTGTTTTAACTGAGCTGCCCTGTAGTTTCGTTTAAACCTGGATTTGAATGATGATTCTCTACTCGCGAACATGATCTGTAACAGAACTTAGGCATTCTCATCATTTTCAACCATTTTTAACGTTTGACTAGCAAAGCTACAAACCATATTTTTAATCAACTAACCACATCATTAAATCAGAAATAGCATTATTCGCTTTCTATTCATGTAAAATAATGAATCCAGGCTGTCTAACTTAGACGAGCAACAGTTTTATTTATTATAAAGCGCATCAGTAGTGTTTGGTCTCCAACTGTCTTGTGACTCATATTTATTTTGCTACTTTGGGAAAAGAAGTGACTTTGTTTAAACGCTTTTGTCAAAGATAAGGACCCCTCTCAGTGGGTATGGCTGAATCCGGCTTTTTCTTGCATTTGTCAAAGAAGGCTGCATGAAATTTCACAGATTTTCTTCTTCTTCTTCCATGTGTCGTTAAAATAAAAAGGGAAGAATTAAGTTAACTTATGGGAAAATCGTCGTTATGTGCGACTCTCTCTTTGCCTCCTTTTTCCCAGAGAAAACCCTCACACCAAACCCAGCCTGGTGTTCGCGTCTCCAGCAGCTCCCACTGAATCGCTCTGGGCTCTTTCTCCAGCTCTTCGGAGAACCTGCTACTCAACCAGTTAGTCGAGCCGGCTCAGACGCGGTGAGCAGACCCACGGCCACGGGAGCAGCGTGGCCCGACCCATCGTGGGGGATGGAGGAACCAGGGCAGATTGTAAAGAGCAGCAGCGCAGCACCGCTGTTTACACGATGGAAGCTGATAAACTGGCGTCTTTCCACAGCCCGAGCGCTAATGGGACCGCTGCGGATCCGCGCTGATCCCGCAGATCCCTCTTTAGCCTCGGCGCTCACGTCCTCTACAGAGAAAGTGTTCTCACTCACACAAACACACTGAAACTGGCTGGTCTCAATGGGGGTCAGGGCGAACCGGAGCCTAACCCGGCAATACAGGGGGCGCAGGGCTGGAGGGGGAGGGGACGCAGCCAGGACGGAGCGCCAGTCCATCGCAAGGCACCCCAAGCGGGACTCGAACCCCAGACCCACCAGAGAGCAGGACCAGGCCAAACCCGCTGAGAAAGTGTTCACACACACACGAAATGCTGCCGCACAGAAATCATGCGTCATACGAGAGTAGATCGGCTGTACTTGTAATTTAACAGTCAATACGGCAATAGTTGGTCCAGGCTGACAGCACTCTGTTTTATTGCATCCGTTACTGCTAAGTCGTTATTATTTTTTTATATGAATTACTTAGTATTTAGTGGAGCGGAACAACGAACAACGTGCAAATACCGCACAATTAAAAAAGGAGAGCTGACTGGTTCGAGGCGTTACTTATGTCAGGTGACACAAACATTCATCCAGTGTTTTGCTTTTATTTATAACAACGGAAATCTTTGCATTGTTAATGATTTAACGTGTGTTTATTTTAGCGCTGAGTAACACGGGTGTGCAAGGAAACGGAGAATCAGCACATTTATGCTTTGACAATTAAAAACCTATTTAAATCAGGGTCTCGGTGTATTTTTTTTTCTCTCAGCTGTAACTCTAACTGGAGGAAATATCAATGTTTTACGGTAAGAGCGAAATCAGCTTTTGTCTGATAAAAAGGTTTTTTTTTAACTGTCCCGCATAGACTAAGAGCACGTTTTGCCATTGAAAAAAAAAAATTTTTCATAGTGGGTTGGCCTGCACCCTGACAGAAAACCAGAAACAGAAGTCCTTGTGTAAACCATTCAATGCCACGATTTACACAGAAGAAAGTGTTGTCTAACTCTCTCTCTCTCTCAGTGTGTGTGTGTGTGTGTGTGTGTGTGGAGGGGGGTAGGATATATGTACATGTAAACCTGAACTCCTGTTATTTATTAGTTCCTTGAAAATAATGAAATGTAAATATACCTAAATACCACTGAAATGTCAGTTGAATCTTTCTCGTTCTATTTGTTTAATTATTGCTAAAATTAATAAACTCATTATCACTTCATGGAATTGTTTTAACAAAAGGTTTGATAACATGGTAGGAAACTGTACGCTTATTTTCTTTATTTTTTTCTTAAGAAATGTAATGTGTGGGTAAAATGGTTTAGAGACTAACAGATTCAGGAGCTTTTTCACACAAATACGAAGGGAATTTTTCAGTTATTTAAAATGTTTTAGTCGCCAGCATCACTGACCCTTTACGTAACGTTTAATTCGATCCCGTTAAACCTGAGTTAATTCCATCCTTCTGTGAAATATTATCTATAAGTGAGGAACTAGGAAATGCATAAACGAAAATCTGTGTTTAAATTGGTAAACATTAATGTATCCCTCAATGACATCCATCACAATGTTCAAGTCGGGAAATCTTTTAATGTACAAGTCCTCGCGCCTCCATGCTCACATTTAAACGTCGAATTTCTCACCGTCCTTTCGAAAACGCGAAACAATAATAAGGAATGATTTTTCATACCAGCTCATTTTAAACCTGCACCTTCAGCACGACACCGATCGATGCGGCTCAAGGCATATAGAAAAAAATGAAAAAAAAAAAAAATCTATGGTATTTTGATGAACATTAATATGATCTCTACTGAGTTGCCGAGATTGATACGATAAATATGGTCGATCATTTTCAGTTTTATAAATAAACGAGTAGTAACGGCGACTCCAGAAAGAGCTTCTTGGAGCCACTGAAGGATGTTGAGCTCCTCAGATGATTCAGGTGTTACAGAAGTTATGATTGCTGTGGAGTGCGGAGGACAGCTGTTGTGCACCGTTATGTGGAGTATACTGTATACTCAGGTAGTCATGATGGGAGGTAAAGAGCCCCTCGTGGGCATCCAGGCGTCATGGTGGGTGGAATGAGGGCAGAAGAAGCACTGCTCACTGCTCTCTATTTACTCTTCACCGTTCACTGTTCAGCATTCAGAGGCCAGTTGTCAAGGTTCACTGGTCACCACTCACTGACCACAACGTGATGAGCCCACCCCTGTCTTCAGGAACACATTAGTGACAACATGTTTATTGAACAGGTGCTGATGGAGACTCATCTTAGAGGGCTTTTTGTCCTGATGGCACAGTACCGCTTGTTTACCCATTGAACGAAAGCTTACAAATACAGATTATATCAATCTGGTCGTAAATGATCTCAACACATGTCACCTGCGTGGAGTGCAATGTGGAGAATTTGAGTAAAATATCTTTATTAATAGAGGTGTGTAGTCTTTTCAATAGTTGTGTTTTTTTGTTTTTGTTTTTATGTACGACTGGTCCGTTGACCCCTGATTAAAGCTGGGATTTGAAGAGAATTTGTGCTCTTATTTCATTTATACCCCAGAATCCAGAGATAAACGTGACAATTTAGTCTTACAAGTTATAATATAATATAATATAATATAATATAATATAATATAATATAATAATGCAGGAATGTTGTAAGGCAATACGTTACAAGAAAGCCTATAGCTTCCATTGTAATATGAAAAAGTGCTTATATTTTTTTTTTATATAGTCATTTTCCTACTTAGTCTTTATAAATTCAGATGAATGCACAATTTAACACCGACAAGTGAAAACAGAGCAATAACTTAATCAGACCCGTATTTTTATCATGGAGCGTGGAGCACACAGCATATTCAGCATATAAAACCAAATCGGCTGGTACATTTGTTTCAGCATGCACAAATAACCGAGTGGCAAAAACCAAGGAACGATTTAGGCTTAATTAATTTTTAATAATATTTTTCTTTTATGCAAAATCTTGCCGGTTTACAACGCGGGTTGTTTAAGCCGCCTTGTAAGAGATAGCCTAAGTATTCATTATCCCAGACAAACAAACAAGGCAGTTACACGTACACATTCTTTAAGCAACAAAAGTGCAAAGGCCGTGTTTTGGCTGAGACCCCCCACGCACCCGCACCCGCACCCGCACCCCTAGTGCTCCCAATGGCCCGTTTGAAGGCGCGTTGAGGAAGACGAGGCCCTAATCTAAAGAGCCCTGTTGATGGTAGGCGGATGAGATTATCTCTCTGACCCCCCACCCCACCCCACCCCACCCCCTCCGTCCTTTTCTTTCCCTCCGTTTTACCTGCGTCCAGGTATTCGGTCCTGGCGCCTGTGCGCTTCTCCTCAACTGACAGGAGACAACAGGTGAGACTCGCTCTTTTGTTGGCGTCCGAAATGCAGGTAAATGGTGCACGTTGAAGAGTCACCTCCAGACACCCCCCCCCCCAAACCCCCCGCGGTCCTCCCTCCCTCTCTCCCTCCCCAGAACAAATGAACCTCAATCATCGTGATATGGAACAGCGCGAATGTGGACCAGCGATGATGGTGACGCCTTCCCCCTTTCTCCTTGTTCTTCTTTCTCTCGTGGCAAACCGTCCTCTTTCGTTTCTCATCAAAAACGCTGAATCCCCGCAATCAATGCCGCCCAGTCCGGTGATGTTTCCAGTGTCGCAGTTTCCAAAACTTGATCCCCCGCACAGGCCACACCTGGTGACCTCTGTCTTGTCCAGCTGGTAGGTGATCTTGTCGCCGGACCCTGGAGACAGGAGGCACGCTGGCAAAAAGCGCCGCCGTGCCGTGCGCGCGCGTGGAGTCGCATCCCCGCAGCCCCCCGCAGCCCCCCGCGCTCCGCGGACCCGCCGCGTCACATTCGGCGGGCGTCTCGCGCCTCCGCGCTCTGCTTTCCATCAGTCCGCGCGCGGAAAAGCTGTAAAAAGAAGCTGGATAATAAGGTGAGAAAATCCGAGGTCTGGATTGTATCCAGCAGCATTTTTGGTCTTAGCAACACTTTCCTCGTCTGTGTCCGAGCCAAGCGACACACACGGTGGGGGGGGGGTATACACATTCGAGGAAGTGCTAATAACTGCAGCATGATGGCACGAAAACAGATTCCGAGAAAACTCATTTTTACAACAATAACAACAACAACGACGATAATAATAATAATAATAATAATAATAATAATAATAATAATAATAATAATAATAATAACCATACGTAGCTAGGCCCTTCTAATGGACTTGCAAGGATATTTATTCGATTTGTGCTTGAACATTCATGACCCCATGAAACAAGGCACACAATTAAAAGATTAAAAAATACTAAACGAACAACATTGTTATTGTTGTTATCATTATTATTGATGTATCAGGAACAACAACAACAACAACAATAATAATAATAATAATAATAATAATAATAATAAATGTACGTGATATGGTTTTAACGGCTGATCATTTTAGGAATCTGAAAATACAGTGATAATTCATTACACGGATTAATTTTCGCTGGAATTGCCTAGCTCCTTTTAAGTAATTTAAAACACTACAACTGAAACGGAAGTGGGCAGAAAGAAGTCGAAGGGGTTTTTTTTGCAATAATTACCAACTTTATCGTCAGTAAAAATAACATAATCGTTAGTAAAAATTCCCTTCTTTACTTTGTACAAGAAAACGGCGCAGCATTAAATGACCTCACCTTAAATTATCTCAGGTATTAATAAAGCACAAAACAAGCAAAATATCTATCCAGCCATCCTATTTCGAGCCTGACTAAAGGAGATTTTTCCATTTTTAAATCGAAATTACTCCTGCAATGTAAAGGTTCATAATACACGTATGCAACATTGTTTACCAATCATTCCTGATACATTTTTGAATTATTAAGAAAAGAGAAATGTATCCATAGAAATGGTACTAATTCCCATTAAATCTGTCGTCTCTCACTGCAGTTACAACTACAGTACTTATCAAATCTTTAAAATTTAGTGAGATTAGTGAAAATTTATTACAAGATCAGAACGCTGTTTTACAGCTGGATAAACCGAAAAGACTTGTCGCAATTCATTGTGTATTTGCCCTTTGCCATGAGGGGACATATAATGAATGTATTTCATAGATGGTATCAGGTATCTGGAGGTATCAAGATAATTCATAACCTGGTATATGAGATGTGTTTAGCCGTCCTCCTGTTGCAAAATAAATTAGAAACAAACCATTATAATATGTTTATAATAAACCTTTGACTGAGTAGCTTACACTAAATTAAAGCTCTATCCGTGTATTTGTCTTCAGTACACGTTTGTTCGCTGGTTCTTCTGTATTTTAACGGACCAGAATTATTCTCTATAAAATTATAGCAAACAAAGAAGTACGAAATAAGGGCAGTGATTTCATTTTTATCCCCATATCCACAATTACGTCACCTCTTTTGTATATTTTGTAGTTATTTTATTCTTTTTTTTCGGTTTTCATGATCAGTTTGAAACTGCTAATATCTGTGTGTACGTTTTCCCCCAAACACACACACACACACACACACACACACACACACACACTCGTGCCAGCCAGGCTCGTCGCTCGCTATAAATTCCCCATAATGGCATATTTCCACGTGTCACGAGGGGGGTCGTCAGTTATTAGACTATTTGCAGCCCACGTGCAGGGTGTGTGACTACACACTCACACACCGTTTCTCTATCTGCAACCCCTCGCACCCCTATGACCAACTTCTTATTTTTAGATTTGGCTGCGAGGCCCGCAGAGTCCATACAAACCATTATGAGCAATTATGGATTAATCCGAAAGCTCGATTTCTATCCCCAAATGTCCACGTTGTATAATAATGTAATAATCATTTTCATACCAAAGCGAGCAAGTTCAGGGTCCGGCAACTCTGATGTTGTTGATGGAAAAGGCTGCTTTTGCAGCTGGGCGTACTTTGTTTTGTCAGATGACCTTTCATGATGCAGATATGTGGGTTGTGTGTGCAGGAGAAAACACGGTGTGTGGATGTGAGAGGAACATGTGTGTGACCAAGAGAGGCGCGCGCAGCTCGAGGGACACGCAGAAGGACCCCTCTGCGACGGAAAAGAAACTGATACCAGCAGATTATATTTGCTAAAAACGTCAATCAGCTTCACTTAAGGAATTTTAATTGCGACTGGGGCCCTGCTTATCGCCTTAAAGGGTTTATTAATAAACTACTGATAAGCGCGGTTTAAAAGAGATCCTCCGACTTCAGCAAGACTCAATCACGGCTTGCCAATCGAACCGCGTTTTATTAAAAATATTTACAGCCGCGGCTACAATTTGGCGCACAAAGCTCAAACTTCCTCGAAACGGATTAAGCAAAAAGCAAAATAACCTCCAACACCACCAAGAGTGTTGAATTAGTGTGCAGCCTACGACACTCCCGCTGCCTTACATGATAGGGTCTGTTTATTATAGCATTATTTTATTACATATAAACAATTAGTCTATATGTATATGATGAATATTAAATAAATTTATAATTGAGTTTTTTCTATATATTTTTTTACATTTTTTGTTCTGTCTTATCCAGTGTACAATTTTTCTTATTTTTATATCATATCGGTCTAAAGGGTTTATTAATAAACTGCTGATAAGGGCACTTTAAAAGAGGTTCAGCGACTCCAGCGAGGCTATCGGTGTCCAAACAGTGTCTTTTCCTTATACATACATCATCCTCTTTCCTGTTTTAGATGCGCTTTAGGGTAATTTGGCTGAGGTTCGGGATGGAGGGTAGGATATGGGACCACATCAGCGTTTTGCGTTGTGGTGTTACATGGCTCACCGCAGCAAAATGTCAAATGCGTCATTCGTTCAAAAACTGCTAAATGTAACTTTTCATGTTGTGTAAATATGAACAACCCACTTTCAGTGGTTTCTTTTTTTTTTTCAAATCTGCCCGAACAAATGCAATTCGGTACAAGAATGTATTAGAACCAACCCGTATGGTGGAAAGGTGTCCCACAAATAAATAGAAACACGGTGAAATCAGAACTAATTCAATCCTAGTATTAAGTTTTGCCTGAAGTGTCAACATGTCAGTGAATGTTCATCTCAGTGTTGAAGCCAACCGACATCCCAGAGTGTTGCACATTGGGTTACAGACAGTGTTCAGTGATCAGTCAGCAGCCCTGCAGTTTAAAAAGTTAAGAGCTACTTTTTCGAACCCATAACCTAAAGGAAGATGTTTTATGGCTCTTCCTGTAAACTAAGTTTGTCACATTTAAGGCTGCGTAGAGGAATGTTTGCTGGAAACATGTGGTGTCCCAGACACTCCAGCTTGAAGAAGAAGCTTCCAGCTGTCCCTCCTGCTGAAGTAAGACAGGAGTGTATGGAGGCACACAAACGCACACAAACCACTTTCAGCTCTGCCTTCTTCTTCCTACAGAATTCATGGAGGTTATCTGGAGTTGTGACCCGCTCTCTGAGTCTTTGTTTCCGTGCAAATGTCTGAATGTTCGTGTTACTTTCACGAAATCAAAAACCAAGGCAAGGGCTTCGACTTAGAATCACGCAGGTTTGGGAGCTATCTTTAAACTTATGCTTGAGAAAAAATAATGTTTTATTATTTTTTTTTTTTCTGTCACAAGCTATGTTGGGAGCCCAGCACGGTCGCAAAACTTTTCAAGGCGTTAATGTAACACTTTTTCAGGTGGCCTCATGTACAAAAGTGTCCATTATGATATTCACTAAGTTAAAGTAAGATTTGCTGCGTGTAAAATTAAAATTCTCTTAAGCAACGTGTGACAATAAATATTCTATAAACTGGAATGCGTTCATTTTGTCCTCTTCTAAAGGGTGGTATCAGTAATATAATACTGAACAAGTACAATAAGGTAAACCCACCAAAGTACTAAAAAAAGATTCAGAAATGCATATGTGGTTACTAATGAATTCCACACAATTTGTGTTTTATCTGATTGCGTCAGTTGTGTAACGGATACATATTAGATGTGTAATAGGTACATAGGCCTGTCTCGAAAAATGAATTTTAAACATTTAAATGCAAAACACAGAAAAAAAAGCTGAAGAATAAACCATAACTCAACACACCTTATTCACTACTGTACCTGCTGCAGAGGGAACAGCAAAATCCTCGAATTAAGAGGCTTTATCATTATACAAATTGCCTTATTTCTTTCACGATTGATAAGGTTTCTATCTATCTGTCTATCTATCTATCTATCTAAATTGTAATTATGTATAAAAATAACAGTTAATATTAATTATGTAAAATAATATCAGTTTAGAATGAACTGATATCGAAAACTGACATACTCCTTTTATTAGCCACACCGCATCTACCCCTTTTCTCTTAACAATATTCTCAGCAGATCATTCATAAAAACCATAAACGGAAAGAGTGTGTATACAGCTCTCAAGTCCAAAAGCCTTAGTCGACACGTTTCTGCTGTTTTTAAATTGTGTATATGTATTTTGCTTGATAATAATTCTGGGGATGTTTTTGCGGTCCGCTGAAATATTTACTGGAAAAAAAAAATTCATTTACATAGTGCGCTATTATTCGTCGTGCTCCTTGATTGCGTTGACACTACTCACTAGTTCCATTTTCTTTGGGAAAACTGCTGTAAAGGGGCAGGGCTTATTTCCAGCAGCCCAGCGCGCGCGCGCGTGCACACACACACACACACACACACACACACACGCACACACGCGCACAAACACACGCACACCCACAGAGCGCTCACCCTGCCTGTCCCGATTCTGAGCGAACTGGTCCGAACCGCTGTCACTCTGCCCCGTAGCCCCACCCCGGGAGCGCGGCACCCCCGCCTCGGCAGCAGCTTTGCCCCTCCGGACGCTCCAGGAACAAAACAAGTGTGCGGCTCTCGGCAGAAGGAAGCACGCATGTTCCACGGCGCGCAAAACACGCGCGTCTGCAGTGACTTTTCCTGCAAACCCGTCGGATGCCCTCCATGCTATTTTACGTAAAAGTCGTCAGCGATCTAATTTATTTATTTATTTATTTATTATTTTTCCTCCATCGCTGAAAAGGGGTGTATGATATCATTTTTTTTAATGCAACCCAGCAGGACCTAACCGCGATGCTTCCGAGTCCGGTCACTTCCACGCCGTTCTCCGTCAAAGACATCCTCAAGCTGGAGCAGCAGCAGCAGCAGCAGCAGCAGCACGCGCACCCGCACCCGCACGCGCACTCGCAGCCGCCGGAGCCGCGCTTCCACGCGCCGCCGCCGTCGTGCATGCTGGCCGCGGCGGAGAGCCCCGGCTTCTCGGACGGGGAGGAGAACATGTCGTACCTGAGCGCGCTGTCGGTGCGGGACGCGCACGCCGAGGCGGGCCTCTCCGCGGAGCTGTTCGCCCAGTCGGCCTGCTTGGGACACCTGGCCGAGGCCAAACTGGAGGGAGAGCTGGAGGAGCAGGACACCAGTGAGTGGGGCATCGATCGCTGAGTGATCGCCGATCACTTACTGAACCCTGAGCGTTGATTGATCAAAAGCCTCTTTCTCTAGATGAGCTCGTACTTTTTCAGTAACCAAGGCGCGTCCGCCCCAGCGAGTAAATCACAGCTGCGTCTGTGGACACGACGAAGTAGAGTAGAGCACAAATTAAAGGTAATGATGACCATAGTAAAAGGCAGGCAGTCTTCTGCTCATTTTCATACACTCACTTTGCGCGAATCCTGCTCTTCTGACTGGAATCGTACCAATGTGATTTTGGCAGCAAAAGCGCATATTTCATAAGTAAACATCCACATATATATATAGCAAGAAGGCCTGTGTATGTTCAATAAAAAGTATGAAGATTAGTGCTTGCCAAGAAAGTATTTTACACAAATAAAGTGGGATTCGTGTATAAAAACACTCTTTGTTTTTAGTTCGAAAATCAGAGTTAAAGGCAATTTCAGTTGTCCTTTGTTAGGACACTGATTCATGAATAGGTAATGGCTCCGGAACCTTATTCTCTTCATTTATGTCAGAATTATTAACTTGCTTGTTTATGCATGAAGAAAACTGGAAGTTAAAAATAGTTGTTTGTTGACTTGGCAGAATTCACTGTAAAGATAAAAATATATTTAAAGAAATCAAGGCTGTCGCTTTGAATACACTATTATGCTCTTAACTAGCCATTAGAAAATAAGGTTTTTCCGCGTCAGACATAATGGAATGTGTCTTAGTTTATAAAACGGGGAACAATGTAAACTTTCCTGGGCATACTTTTTTGGCCTTGACAACACAGGTATAAGGCCCTGCCGCTCAACCAGATATAAACGTATTGAATGAAATCACTCTTGAAGTATTTAACTTAAGATAAAAAGCGCATTAAGCGGCTGACTCACTTTGTAAAATCAGTTTAAACTTGAGCAAAACTTAATGTGCTGAAGAGAGTAATGCCGGTACCTTATGATGAGAAGAGCACGAGGCCGATGCGTTTTTGAAAACAGGAAACGACAGGATCGCCTGGGTTCAGCCACATGGGACTGATCTCATGTGGTTCTAAGTTTTCCCTCTTGCGTACCAACAGAAGGCTGCGGGGTCGCCGCCAAGACCGGGGATCACGGCGATGTCCGGCCCGGGGACCCCGAGAGGCCTCCGAAGCAGCGCACCAGAAGGAAACCCAGGGTGCTCTTCTCACAGGCCCAGGTGTTCGAGCTGGAGAGGCGCTTCAAGCAGCAGAGATACCTGTCGGCCCCGGAGCGGGAGCACCTGGCCAGCAACCTGAAGCTCACCTCCACGCAGGTGAAGATCTGGTTCCAAAACAGAAGGTACAAATGCAAGCGGCAGCGCCAGGACAAGACCCTGGAGATGGCAGGACATCACCATCCCCCTCCACCCAGGCGGGTTGCCGTGCCCGTTCTGGTCCGTGACGGCAAGCCCTGTTTGGGGGGGTCCCAGAATTACAACGCACAGTATTGTGGGGCGACCCCGTACAACTATAACGGATACCCGGCCTACAGCTACAGCAACCCCACGTATAACAACAGCTACAGCTGCACTTACTCCGGCATTCCGGCTCTTCCGCCCACGACAGCTGGCAACGCCTTCATGAACGTGAACCTCGGTAACATTGCAAACCACATCAGCGGATCCCCCCAGCCGCAGACACACCAAGGAACGGGGGTCCCACCGTGTCAAGGGACCCTACAAGGCATCCGAGCGTGGTAGTCTCGCAGTAGACCGCAACTTTTTCTCCTCTTTTACTTCTAGGCTGGTGTTGCTAAACTATCATATTGAAGATCTTTTTTTTTTTTTTTTTTTTTAAAGTCATATTCACAAGTTTGTTGCATAACTGCAGTATTACCGAAACAGTGTTCTGTATCACAACCTGTTAGGAGCCATGCTAAGGCATGGCCCAAGACTGTGGGAAAACTTTAAAATCCAAATGTTTACTTTTGTGTCAGTAACACACAGGGATGTAGTTTAATAATGGTAACAGAAACTAATCTAGGATCCACGCAGGAATTCAAACAGAAATGGTGTCGCCCTGTTGTTATCCCAGGATTCTGGACGTGTAAACTCATCAAGGGCTTTGTGGCATTTGGAATTAAAGGTCATTAAGACACAAAATACCAGTACTGTATATTGATGTCTGGATTTGCTTCAGTGCTGGAAGGCGAGCGGTGAGTTGTATTGCAAGCCTCAAAGACCACATTAAAGTTTTTTTTTTTTTAAATCTAAAAAATGTCCTTAACTTTCTCTAACGACTAAATAGCAGACCACGTGACAAGTCCCGTGATTGTGGAAATCAACATACATGTAAGGGTGTAATTTGCTGATAAATGTTGAAAACTTTTTTGCAGTTAGACTGAAATTAAGTGCTCAGATACACCCCGTATTTCGGCCGTTTTTAAATGTTGCAAGAGTTTAAAAATGCTGTTATTTTTATTGAGGCAGAGATCCGTTTGCAAAACATATTTTGTCACTGCTGAGAAATAATAATATATGTGTTGTATAAAAGCATGTCAGCAAAGTCGTATTTTGTGCTGATTCGACATAAATCGACTTGCCTTAGTAAGTTGGCAGGTTTTTTTTAGATGTTCTTATGAAAAAAATAATGTCTGCTTCTTCTTGAGGAGAATACATACATATAAAAATGACAATAATTATGTTTTTAGTCAACTGACGTTTTATTGTAACCGACTGAAGTAAAGAGTGTAACAGACATGCTAATTTCGAACATTTTTATTACATTTCCTCAGACTCATTAGTATCATAAGGACATTAATAATAATTACGTGCGTTCAATTACAGCGAAAGTATTTACCGAAAATCGACACCTCACCCTCAATTCCGTATTCGCTGCGATAGCAAAAAAACGCTGGTTGTGCGCAGAGATTTTGAAGTTACGTATAACAACAATTTTTTTCAAATTATTTCACTCTTTCAAACCTCAGGCTGTGAGGGAGAAAACAGAATTCTTTTTTCCAAAATGTCACCGTAGACAAACAAAGGCGTTATCTTAAAAAACAACAGCGACAATAATGAGTGACAAAATGTGTATTTTTCATTATACTGTATATGAATGTATGTAGACATAACTAATACATTCATAAGTGCTTCGACAATATGACACGTAATCATAATTTCCGGACATGAACGCTTTGGTTATTGTACGTACGTGATTTTTTTTTTTTTATTCTTACCGCCGCGCGCTCATCATAATAATAAATAGGGAAGATGAAATTGCAGGAACTCTTAAATTCGCTCTTTCCGACGTATTCCTATAAATGTAGGCTGGAGGTTCGTCCCATACACACCTGCGGCGCTTCATTTTCACCTTTATGAATTTGACGCACATGCGAGAAGCGCGAGGCAGCGAAGGAGGAGAAGAGAAACACTTTTAAAGGCCTTTTCGTGATTATGTGTCGCTTTCTTAGCCTCTTGCCATGCGGAGAGTGCGTGTCTTGGGACAGTTGGAAAGGGCAGCGGAGACACACTCGAATTCATTGTCAAGGTGCCAAATGGTGTGAAAGGAGGAAGTTTTTCTACACTGAGCAGCTTTAAGGACCCGATTAGGCATCTAAAACACCCTGAAAGAAGCAGTTCCAATTGAGCTCGAGAGTATGAATAATGGTCCTTATTGGATTCATGGACAAAAGGTATGTGGTAGGCAGGCCGGGGACCGGGGGCCGGGGACCGGGGGCCGGGGAATTGACGTCCTAATGCCCCGCATTGACGTGGAGGCGGAGGAGGAGGTGGGGGGCTGTATTTTAGCTGGCTGCCCGTGCAGGGGATGGATAAAAACGTGTTCACTTTTGTTCCCTCCTTTTTGTTCCGAGAGAAAAGGGCTCCTGATTAGGCGGCGGCGCCCCGGCAGCGCTCCTCCGTGCAGGGAGCGGCGGGCCGGCGCTGCAGCGGGAGGCACGGGCTCAAAGAAGGGCAATTATTGCTACATGTTTAACCATTTCTCCCTTGTGGAAGAAGAAGAAGAAGAAGAAGCAGAAGAGGGGAAGAAAAAAAAAAAAAAAACACGGAGAGACGGCGGAAAAGCGAGCTTAGCCGCCCTGGGACAGACAGGCCAGTGAACAGGGTGGGGAAAAGCGCAGTAAAATAAAAGTACACGTACGACCCCGGCAAACCGAGCGCGGCACCTAAAACTGCACCAACCTTTTATTATATATCATGTCGTTTGCGCAGGGCCGCTTGTGCAGTTTACCCACAAGAAGCACAGTTTCTAGTCGCTCTTTCGGGGGGTAATAAAAACGCATTAAAGACGACGCAGCAGCGTTCCGGCAAATCCAGTGAGTCCCGCACTAGAGTAAAGCACATATATATCGGTCATGTGTTTCATTCCTTCGAGGACTATATTGCTTCTACTTCTCCTTAACTCCATATCTGACAAGTTTTCAGGCCAACTTGGCACACTTCTCTAATATTAAAAAAAAAAATTAAATAAAAAATGTTCAGGATGGATGAAGAAAGAACGATAACGAATGAAAGGAATGATTTTTGAACAGTAGAAGAAAAAAAAAAGCAGAGCTATACCACACAGTGCTAAGACAGATATTCGCACGAGGGTCTAGGAAACGCTCTCCAAAGAGTTTTCTCCACGGGATGCCATGGGATTAATGTGAGACACGTGATGTGTTTTCTGTTTAAAAACCGAAAGTAGAAGAGCATGTGCGGGCCCGGCCTGGTATCCCTGGACCCTGCAGCTCGCAGCTTCGGAGCGCAGCTACGCTTCCACCGAAGTCCCCGCTAAAAGCTGCCAGTAAAGCGAGGCCCACGGCTTAAAGCAGAGGACACGTGTCCCTGTAAACTGTGGGAAACTCAAGTGCGGAGTCACATACCAGGCCGGGCAGGCCGAGATGGGAAGCAGAAATTAGACAAGAGTTTAAACTGCACGGCAATGGATATTAAACAGACGGACAGCAGGCAGCCGTCGGCGAGGCCCACGAGGCCAGGGAAGCCCCCCGCGTGACGGAATAAAACTGGAAAACGCGCATTCTGACACACGCGAACGCAACGGTTTCGCGGTGGACGTGCGCTCGAAAAAGCTCGTGGACAAAGACTCCCCTGAGGAATGACTAGACCTGCCCTTCGCGCTTAGAGTACGGAGGATTTACTCTATTCAGCTGCGGATTTCAAATGAATAGGAAATATTATAAAACAGCTTGGAAAATATAATATTCGTGTGCGATTACAGTCCTTTATTTAGTTTATTCTCCTTTATGTGACTTCAGTGTTGCGTTTGTACAAGCAGCTTACAGCGATTTACCATGTGTACAGCTGGGTAATTCTTACCGTATTAATTCAGAGTAAGTACCTTGATCCAGGGCACTATGGCAGGAAGGGGATTCGAACCAGGACATTTCTGGCAACAGATCTGAACACCACAGCACTCGCTGCTGATTGTGAATTTCAAATGAAGAGAGAGAAAAAAAAAAAGACAACATAGCTTGGAAAATATAACAGCTGAAGCCTTAGATACAACGAAATTAAATCAAAATACGAAATTATACTTTGTAAGCATCTTTGTAGAATGAATACTAGAAATTATTATTATTTTTCTTCTTCTTATTATTATTATTTTTATTTAATAACACAATATTATTGTAATAATAATAATAATAATAATAATAATAATAATAATAATAATGTTTTCGATTAGTGGAAAATGACAAAAGAAAAAAAGATGCGTATTTAAAGATATCATTCTAATAATACACTTTCATTGTCTTTGTGATTTTTCTGTGTGAAGAAAGTTGTAGTTTTAGACCTTCGTAGGAACAGCACCTGACATTCCAGTCCGGAGGAAGCTGGACACAATTGGTCCATTAGCTGTATTTCACATTGATCCTTTCACGGGACAAAGGAAATTAGCGACCCATGTAGTGTATAAGGTGCTAATTACTTCTCTAATGGGATCAGATGTAACACATGATCATATGTCAACATATCGGTTTGCCACCAGCCTTCGAGACCCCCGTTTGACCCTTTGTCGCTCAGTGGAAATATAGTTATCATTATGATCCTCTGCTCTGGCATGCCTTTCACAAAATTTTCCATTTTTTTATTTTTTAGTTTAATGCATCGTTCAAGCGCCCCCCCCCCCCGGCGCGTTTTCCTCACGCGAGGGCTCTGCTGATTGGAAGACCAAAGGCAATGAAAGCATCGCTCCTCTCTCTCCGTCCACATTCCCGACGTGTCCACGAGGCGCGCAGCTCGGACACGATTTGCGCCGATTTAAGCCGAAAACAAACACCGAGTGCATCTCGGGCACCGCTAATCCGAGGAGCACGAGGACTCCCTAATGCACTGGCGCTATTAATGGAGATTAATTGTAATGTCAACAAAGCGCGTCAAACAAAGCAGCCCGACTCCTCTCGACACCGCCGGTGTCCTGTGTCGCTGGGCTGCCGGGGACATGCCTGCTGTCTCAATGAGTGGCCCAAGGTGCTGTGTAAATAGAGGTGGCGACAGGCCGGCGACCCCCGAGCATCCGCGAGGACACCCCCCTACCCCCCCCCCCCACCTCACCCAGTATCTGATGGCGAAGACAGAGACGCGTCCAGGACGCAGCCCGGTGCGCACTTTCCAAACGCTGCGTGGAGGGGGACAAAGGAGGACAATGAAGTGTCCAGTAATGAGGAAAAGCTCACACAATGAAGGGACCACACTGGACATCATCAGATTTTATTGTTTTCTTTTAAATTTTATTATTGGCATGGCAATTTTAGGATCAATTTATTCCTGGCGAGTTAGACAGTGTATGGAGCCACACACCTTTGGGTGGGCTGGTGATTCATTATGATCCGTAGATTAAAAAAACATCATATTTGATCCCTCTTGCTATACAGCACACACATTGTAAAAGAAGCAAAGAGTGGTGCATTGCGGTGCAAAATAATATGATAAAACAAACACTTGGGCACATAGACATAGGCTCCATAATTACCCCAAACATGCAAATATGCCGCCTAACAGGCATCACACCAAAATGTTTATTGCATAAATCCGAGGCTTCGAACATTTAAAAAATATTGCATTACAGTACACGTTTATTTTCCGCAAACATCTTGTTCCCATTTCTCACCATTTACAATGGGTCACAACTGCACAATGAGTTATAAAACTCTGCCGCAGCTGAATTAAGATGGTCAAAGTTGATTTATGGAAGCAGAGACTACATTTACTAAACAGAAGTAAATCGGGGACACGAAAAAATTGCTGTCATATAAAGTATGCTTTCTATTTTCAGCTCTTACAGGAGACTTGATCTTGATCTTCTAAACTGGCCTGAAGTCTTTGTTCTCAAGGGGTGATTTTTGCGAATATAAAAAATCCAGAGCTATCCCTTTGAACAGAAATTTCCTACCATTTTCTTCCCTTCCATTTTTGTAACAGAAATATTTACACAACAGGGCCTCAAACGCATCTCCAGTTGTTAGTGTGTTTTTCTTGCTGATGAATCCGTTTAGACTGGATGGGGATTATCTAAGGGCTCTGACCTTTGAAACATTATCGGCCATTATCCTATTTAATATTTGGACAGAAAGGGATGGGGGAGACGGGGGTGCGTTGATTCATGTCTTCGGACATATAGAGTAAAATCTTACGTTGCTGAATACGCTTTCAGCTGGACAAGTTTGTTTATATGAGACTGAAATAAATTATATCCACTTGTTGCGTCATTGCTGGGATGATTCATAAAGTGTGTTTTTAGGGTCAAAAGACATAAAGGCGCGTGGGAGGAGAATGTAGTCACGTTTAAAGTAGCCATGTAGCTACATCCGTGCGGTTCAACTTCACTCTAGCCTTCCGAAACCCAGCCATTCATTTTTGCGTGTATCTCCAAAACTATACATGCTGCAGTACAGAGTCCTAATACACGTAGTAGAGGGCAGTCTGTGCTTTGAAATGATGTTGCATAGCTTCCCAAAAAGGAAATATATCCAAAAAACCTTGTTTTGCTGCATCTCCGCAGGGTAAGCCAAGAACTGTGGAAAGGCACTTTCACCAAACCACTAGGTTCTTCATATATGCATGAAATAAACGCTGTAAAGTGTGAAGGTGATTCACGAGACTGATTGTAAAATAATGGAAGTGGAGGTGCTCCATATATGATGATATGACAAGAAGGCTGCAATGTAAATACTGACCTTAAAGCTGAGCATTCCTGTTACAGCTGAGAAAGGAGTCACTGTGAATCATAGACGAGTCTGTACTGCAGGAGATGGGCTTGTGATTAATATCACGGCCTTGTAACTGGAAGGTTATGAGTTCAAGTCCAACTCCTACTGTGGTACCCTTGACCGAGATATATATCGTGAACTGTTCCAGTTTAATAGCTCACTTTGTCAAGCAGTTAGATAGTGTAAGAGAAATGTGTCGGGTTAACAAAGGTAAGTTGCTTCAGAGAAAAACATTTTAAAAAAGTAATTAAAGATAATTAAAAATGTTAAAGTACTTGATACAAGGGCAGATGACAGTGTAGTAGCAAGCGCTGCTGCCTTTGGATCCAGTGGTTGCCGGTTCAAATTTCACCTGCTGCTGTAGTAGCCTTGAGCAAGGTACTTACCCTAAATTCCTCCAGTAAAATTACCCAGCTGCATAAATGGGTAAAGAACTCTAGATAGCGTAACATCAGAAACTGCTTCGGAGAAATAAGTCAGCTAAATGAATAAAGGTAAATAATACAGAAAACGGCACTCCTGTGCCACACTTCCAGCTGAAACAGCTCACTTTACGGGTAATTCTGAAACGACAGCAAACGTTCTCATGTCTGCGTGGAGCAAATCGTCTGGGCAGCGTCTGAGGAACGCTGAGAGAACATAAAATAATATACATAAGTAGGTGCTCGCCATAGCTGTGTCGTTTCTGAAGAGGCACATGGGCGGGTTTTGGGATGCGGGCAGAGGCTGAGGGCCGACCTGTCGTTCTTCTGCTCACTTTCTTTCATCTTCTTCATCTTCTCCATCTCCTCAGTCTCTTTAACCTGCTCACTCCTCTGTACCTCCTCTTCCCCTTCTCTTTCATCACTCTTCTCCATCTCAACCATCTCCGCCTCCTCTTCGCTGTTCTCCATCTCCTCCATCTCCTCACACTCCTCACCATCTTCACTCTGCACCACCTCCTCATCCTCCTCCAGCTCCTCACTCTGGTCCCTCTCCAACATTGCCTCACTCACCCCTCTCCGTGCCGAGATGCTGCCGAAGCAGTAACTCCAACTGACATCTCTGGCAGTGCTCTGATGCAAGGAAAAGGCCCTTGAATCCATACTTTCCCAAGTTTTTCCAACCAAATACTGGAGAAACTGAGACCTCCGGGAAGTAGCAGCTGAGTCATTTATCAGCCACAGCAATTTCAATATTTATCCTATGCTCGGATTTACTGGATAACTATTAGAAAGACAAACTATAACAAACATGGGCCTTTTCTGGGAAAATCTACTATGTAGAAATCAGGTCAATAGTTTGCACTGCTTGGTCTTAAATTTTACGAAGCAGCTTGTTAAACAATACGTCGCGGTAAACGTGGTCAGATTGTTTAGACGTGAGTGACAGGGACACAATATACTGTATATCTCAGCAGCTCCTGCTCCAAAACTTGTGCATGAAATACCACACCCCAGGCAACTTCCTCATAAACTGCCCCCGCATATTTTCTGTGTTATTTGCATTTAATTTTGATGCCAAGAAAACTTTCTTCATTTTAAGTTCTCTGGCATTACTTTTGCACCCCTTAATTCAGGTAACAGTGATTTTTATTTCTGGTCACTGGTCTTTTCAACAAATAAGCTGGGTGAAACAAAGGGGGAAATCTGTAGGCAAGCTTCAGATGGCCACGCACTGCTGCCTAATTTGAATATTCCATAAATTTAAATATTTCCACACACTTTCCTTGTCGTTAACTGTTTGTCCACTTCAGCGCATCGGTGATCCGGAGCCTATCCTGGAAGCACAAGGCACTACCTGACACTGGTCGGGGAAAACCCTGGACGGGAGCTCAGTCCATCGCACGGTAGTGTAAATATTTTTAATCTTACATTGTTAATTTGTCAACATTTTTCGCAAGATAAAATAAGTCGGAGAGGCAATCTAACTTCCCCCCCAGCTGGTCTATTTTCGAAGCCAAGAAAAAAATGACAAATACAAAGCAAAGAGAAGGATTATATAGTGTTAAGAAGTACGTATTAAAGTACGTTCAAGGCGACTTAATGACTCATTAAGCAGAAATATTTCATGCCAGAGAGCAACAATAATTCCAGCAATTGTTTCTTGCGCCATCTAGCGGTCAATTAGCGGAGCTGCAGCACCGACGAGCACTGATTTGCAGTGCAATTACATTTATATTATTCACTTAACAGACGCTTTTCTCCAAAGAGACTTACAATGAACTCTATGTAGTGTTACTGGCCCGCACACCTTATTCACCAAGGTGACTTACACTGCTAGATACACTACTTACAATGGGTCACTCATCCATACATTTACTTTTACATTTACATGTATTCCTTTTCTCCAAAGCGACTTACAGTGTTAAAGTTACAATTATTTACCCATTTATACAGCTGTGTAATTTTACTGGAGCAATTTTAGGGTAAGTACCTTGCTCAAGGGTACTACAGCCAGAGGTGGGGATCGAACCTGAGAAATAAAAGCTTAATTTGGATCCAAATTAGTTAGTGTAATGTCAAAACATAAAGTATACATATGATGTATTCATGTGTGAAAAATTAAAATAAATATAATGTATATTACTAGATTCCTTAAATGTACTTTGATGGACAGCAGAAACCACTGAATTAACTTAATGATTGTACACATTCCTTCTCTCAGCTTAAATCTTTTCTTAAACTTTGTCCCTAATTTGCTTGTTTTACTCTGTTGGACAACAGAAACGGGTGATGTGATGCTGACCACAAGCTGATGATGCTGGACTTGTTATTTAGAGACAGTCGCAGCGCTGAAATGTCACAGCAAAGATCGGCAGTTTAATTCTCCTTCACCGTGATGGACAGTTTAAAGTACAGTACCTCATGTGGTCCACTTACAGTGAGCTTGACTCAGTAAACCATTACAGAAAAAATAATTGTTGCTTCAAACTGTACTTATCTGCATTGCATGAGCAACTAAACTGACAGTGCAGTCACAATTGCAGCTACGTCCTGCAGATCTAAGACTCTTGTATCACATATGTACTCTTCCCAATATTTTGGCCAGATAAACAAAAAGTGGGAATAACTTTCAGAACTCAAAAGGTGTCAGTAAAATCATTAACTTAAATGTTGGGTAACATCTGCGATTACATCGGTTCTACTCTTAAGTAAGTTAATTTATGGTGTGACAGGCCTTCAGTTTTTTTAATCGTGGGATGTAATAATTTTTTTTCCCCAGAGTTTGTCATCTGACTGTATTTATATCCAGCACAGGTGCCCAGTAATACAAACAAGTCTTTATTATGGAAATTATTTTAGTATTTTAGTTGAACGACAATAAAGTTCGTAAAGCCTATTGATATGACACAAAGTTGGCAGATAATTTTTTATTTCAGTGATAATGTGCAGTCAAGGTTATCATTTACCAGTTTAATGATTGGGCGTATTATCCACTGAGGGGGGGTCTCGAATGACAACCAGTCAGCACAGCGCTCTTGCATGTCAACATGCCCTGCGGGATTTGACTCGTGGCCAAACTCACAGTCCACACAGCCTTTCATTCAAAGGCACACCTGAATTTACCTTGTCTTGTGCTTCAAGGAGGAGTAAATCCATGCATTTGACTGATACTGTACATATGGAGTAAAATCAGACGCAATTCAGGAAACACACGGGGCGAAATGCGTTTCTGATTTGTAACGAGCGCGTTGGATTGGTTTCAGCAGTGAAATGTCTAATCCTCTAAATGTTTTAGGAACAGCTTTGCAGTTGTTGAAATAAGTGTGAAAATCTTAGCAACAAACTCATAAGAAAACTGTGGCAGCAGGTGGCATAGTGGTAAGAGCCATTCCCTTGCAATTAAAGGACTTTGCTTTGAATCCCCCTTCCTGCTGGTCTACTCTTCTTAATCAAGGTACTAACCCTGTCCTATACCTGTAAGTTCATGTAATGTGTGAATGTTCATGCTCCATAACTGAGATCTTACCTGCTCAACAATGACTGAACCTTCACGCGGCTACTTGTGTAATGTAATGCAAATGTTTATAAAAAAACATGATTATTATTCTGAAAGTGATTAGGAACTGTCGATATTCTGATAAAGTTTAACGCAGCTGCTCGTGTGATGAACATCGGTTCATTTGGTGGGAAGAAACTAACCGCACTTAAGAATCACGGCTCTGCATCCCTGTCTCTTTCTGCTAATGCAATGAACACGCTGTATTTTCTACGAGACGCACGTCGCTTTGGAGAAAAGCGTCTGCTGAAAAATGCAAATGTACATTTAAGTGGGTGAATCAAGTAAATGGCTTCACAAGGAGTTTAGTACAGGTGGTCCCCAAATTACGACGGGGTTACGTTTCGCAAATCGCGTCGTAAGTCGAAAATATCGTAAGTCAAAAATGCATTTAATACACCTAACCTACCGAACATCACAGCCTGGCATACGTGCAATGGCCGTTACGGGCTTGCCGCGCTTATGCTGGGCAATTATATTGAGTTTCTCCTCAAGAGTATTTGCCCTCCTCTTCTTCTTCCCACCAGTAGCAAGAGACACAGATGGGTGTTTCTGTGACATTATGGATGCACACAACACAACGTAGATACAGGGGGGTATCTGTACAGTGACCTTGTGACAGAATGGGAGATGCGGATCGCTGCCGCTGCCCAGCATCACGAGAGAGTATCGTACCGCGTATCACTTGCCTGGGGGGGAATCAAAATTCAAAGTACGGTTTCTACTGTATGTCTGTCGCCAGCTCGCACATCATCACACACCACATCATCCGAAACCGCTTGTCCCATACGGGGTCGCGGGGAGCCGGAGCCTAACCCGGCAACACAGGGCGAGAAGCCGGAGGGGGAGGGGACACCAGCTCACCGTCGTAAAGTTGAAAAATCGTAAGTCGAGGAGCATTTGTATACAAACCAAAACAAGGAGGCCGAGTCGTTTTAGAGAGAGGCGTCAGATAACCGAAGAAAAAATAACTCGATAGACTGTGAAGGCTTTGCTCAGAACAAGAAATTCTCAGCAATTTTACGGCATTAATCTTGACATTAATATCTGCCGATACCGCAGATATATCGTATCGTCTGAGCGAAACAAAGTGCTCGTCTTAGGCATCGGCGGTTCCCTTATCCGTTGCTGTTTCTAGTGAACCGGCATCCTTTCGTCAGCTCGTTAAACCAGATGTTCTCCGTTACAGCTCATAAAGCGGCTGTCGAACGTGCAGAGCAGTTGCAAACAGCCCGGTTCGGTCAACGGTCGATTGCGTTTACCGGCAAAAGACACCATTTGCGAGGTTAATCCATACATGTATTGTTGCGGGGACGTGCTGCCGTCAGGGAGCCAAAGTTTACAGAGCTGAAGTTCAGCGCCGTTCCCTCAGCGCCGGCCATCGGCGCACGGACTCGGAGGCCGCGAACAGGGACCCCGGGAAGAAGACGGATCACCGTAGTAATCCCTGTGTTTGGAGTAAACGGAAGGCCCCCCGGTCCCTTTCGCACCACCCCGCATACCCCCGGCCTGTTCCGGAAAGTATTACCAGACGGCGCGGGGAAGGGTGCGAGAGGTGACGTTTATATTGTGTACCTGGAGGTGCGGATAGGATACCAAATGCCGCGTTAGTCAACACGGCGGATAACGTAATTCACGTCTGCTTGTTACATTAAGTTTCGTACGTGAGAAATTTCATCTCTGTTTCTCCCCAGCCGGCGAGCAGATTCACGGTTCACGTGTCAGTCGCATACAGACGTCTGTCGGGCACTTCCGAAAGCAGCGGAGACGACATCAGGGAGGTTGACTTAGACAAGATAATGCTGGGCTATTTATAAACTGAGTACACGTTGTACTGCTCTGCCTGTGTGGAGCGCCACCGGGTTGGTTATGAACAAACAAACTTGAGTCTGCGTGGAATACAGCGTGACTTCGTTCGCACAATTGTTCCTTCGGGGTGAAAGAGCACACACACCGGGCAAGGCAGGAGGAAGTGTAGCGGCTTTGCACGTGGAAGGTTCTGGGTTCAGATCCCATCTCCTGCTCTAGCACCCTCGATCCCAGAATTGCCCCGCTGTGCAAATGGGTCAATAATATAGCTAAAGTACAAATCTAATATTACAAGTCAATTTGGGCAAAGGTGTCACGTAAATAAATCACCTTAGAGGGGTGCGGTGGTGCTGCGGGTTTGGCCGGGTCCTGCTCTCCGGTGGGTCTGGGGTTCGAGTCCCGCATGGGTCGCCTTGCGATGGACTGGCGTCCCGTCCTGGGTGTGTCCCCTCCAGCCTTGCGCCCTCTGTTGCCCGGGTCGCCGCGACCCCGCTCGGGACAAGCGGTTTCAGGCACTGTGTGTAAATCACCTTCAACAGTAACACATCTGCAGACGCTTACCAAATTTGTGAATGAGGTTCTTGAATTACGAAGCAGTTCAGTTTATACGCCTTCTTCAAAGCATTCCCATTGAAACCCGGACCAACGCGCTCCAAAATTCTGGTTTCCTAACCACTATGGCACCTGCTGCTCATCATTAAACAGAATATTTCGTTTGGGATAAACATGCATCAAAGAGTGCATACTTTAAAAAGTCAGCCGTGCCAAAGTTCGAGGTTCGACTCAGGAATAGCGTTCCGGACTCGATCTCGATAAATGTGCGAGTTTACGTGTTGGGCCAACAGCTGCGTGACCTTTGAGAAGCTCTAGCGGTTTTCTTGACACGTCACGGGGATGCTGGGCGATCGTGGCTGGGCTCATGGCGCGACCCGTGCGGATGGATAAGGGGGGAGTTTGGTGGCGCTACCGCGATCCGCACGTCTCGGCCCCGAGCCTTTTCACCTCGTCGATTTGCTCCGGTTGACGTATGTTTATAAAATCCCATTTCTCCCAAGTAAGAAGAGAAGAAAGGGGGAAAATACCGCTTTTGTCTGCTGGATGACAGCCAGTTTTTCTCTTGACAGAACCAATGGTGGCCGGCCGAACGGAGCCATATCTGCAAAGCCGCTAAACTTTCCCTGCTGCATTTCTCAAGGCCTTATTTGACCCGTCTCCTCTCGGACATTACCGCGGTTCCAACTCAAGAACGTACTTCGCGTCAGTTGCGTGTCCTCATCACCCTCTTTCCTCTGCATATTTTTCTATTGCGTCACCTCGAAAGAGGCAGCACAGCGGGCAGCACTGGTGCCCCTTAGCTCTTGTGCTCTGGGAATGGACCTGGACTTGAACGTGGCTCATGCTCTGTAAATATGTGGTTACCTGGAGTGTTTCATTTTCTTGCACTGCAAAAATTGACATTGAATGTGTAAGACACACACACACAGAGGCTAAAACCACTTGCCACAGGTGGGGTCGCGATGAGCCGGAGCCTAACCCAGCAACACAGGGCGTAAGGCCGGAGGGGACACACCCAGGACGGGACGCCAGTCCATCACAAGGCACCCCAAGCGGGACTCGAACCCCAGACCCACCGGAGGGCAGGACCCAGCCAAACCCACTGTGCCACCGCGCCTCCTCTTACGTGTAAGAGGATCCAAAGGAACTGGAATATCTCAACAGGCACTTCGGAATCCTTTTATACTCCGGGCCTTGTTCTGTATACATGGGCGTAGTTCTCGCTGCACTGTCTCTGCCTGTATGACGCTGTGACCCAGTGCTGTCCATAAAACTAAGAAAACACCCATTTTTGACTTTTTAAATCACACTCCAGCGATAAGATGTTTGATATTTCATTAGCTCCACCCCAGTGCGAGGAAGTTCTGGAAAGACCTTCCAGCTGTAAACCATAGCAGCGAGGACAAGGCCACCTCGCCGCGCTCTTCACGGATCAACGCCTCCTCCTCCCTCCAACTCAGGTAAAGGTCGCCACCGAGCTTCAGCTGAAAGCAAAATGCAAACAGCCTCTCCTCCCGTGTCGCTCTGTGGCTGACTGGACTCTCTGGGTGGCGTTAGTACGTCACTTGTGATAGGGACGCGACGCTCACCCCACCCTCACCCGCCGGGGCCGTTGGCGTCGTCACAAAAACTAAACAGCACCATCTACGAAGTGGCGGCGGACATCTTTTCGTGGTGAACCGAGCATAGTTTTCCAGTTTTGGGTAAACAGCGCACGGCTCCCCGGAGGATTTCCAGAAGCTTCTTGGAGATAGCGATGAGGTTACGCGTGGAAGCTCATTTGGTTACGTCAGATGGTTTCGTGCCTTCATCCGAGGATCCTGAGTCCACAGCTGGAGGCAGCTGCATCCCGTCATTCCATCCCATCACCCCCACAGGCAACGGATAGGGTGACCACGTCACTGGCATCAGTGAACATCCTGTATTAACTGGCTACGGAGGAACTTCCACATACTTTCTACACAACGGCTTCCTCTATTTCGATCTGCGAGCGCGGAATACTGAGCCGTAACGCAGTTTTTGCCAAATTTTCCTGTAATCCCACCAACAGTCGCCATGGAAACAGCATCAGCAATTGAGAGACGTTCCAGCTGTGGATGAACTACGATGACATGTTTGGTGGTTTATTATGATCTGTGGTATTGGTCCCTGTTGACTCAGGTTTACTCTGGGAAGATACATAATACCTTATGCATATGTTATCGCTTCATTATGCTGTCACTCAACGTCGGTGACTAAATGTCCTTTCATTTAAATGTGAAGTTGGGCAGTAATGCAGTTAAGGCTGTTTATGCGTAACTCGAAGGCTCTGCTTGTTACTCGAGAAACTACCTCAATGGGACTACTACTTTCTACCGTAGTAAAACATTTATGACAAAAAGGATAAACTGGAAATGCATACCACACACCCATAATTTGCATTTATTCGTTTAGCTAATGCTTTCATTTAAAGCAAATTACAACATTAAGCCCTTTACAGTTATTTACACAGCTGGGTAATTTTTACTGTATCAATTTCAGGAAAGTATCTTGCTTAGGGATACTACAGTAGCTGGAATTCAACAGTTTCATAAGGCAATGGCCATTACTGTCAAAATATTATAAGAGGGGGGTAAAGAGGATATAAGAGAAGGTGTACCTGTTAAAACACTCAAGCAATTCATCACCCTTAGATTGTGTTTGCTGCATCTTCTTGAAACCCACAGGACCATAGGGTTGATGTCCCATCGTTTGGGAAACATCCCCAACTTCCCTCATATTCCATGCTCACGCCATTGAATCGGAAGCACTGGCACACACCCTTTCCCGCATCTAGTACTTCTCACTTCTGTAATTATCCTGTTGCCATAGTTACCCTTAACAGCTCCACCCTAACTAGGAGCATTTAGGCAGGAGCTATCAGGTGGGGGAGTGTCCCAAAACAAAGACACACGTGGGGGAAAATTAATGGAACTGCACCGTATAGGGCTGCAGGACTTGATTCCCCACATGTAGACCATTTGCTTGGAGGCGTTTATTCTAAAATTCATATTCTTTATGTAGCATGAGGAAACAACAGAGGCTGCGAGGTGGTCAGTAAGGGTGGCAGAAGGCATCAGGAAGAGGAGCTTAGGAAGGGGCGCCATAAAGACGGCTGGAAGTGTAAACCCCAGGGACCAAAACCAGACAGCTACAGTGGGGGCGGTCAGAGGTCAACATGTTAGCACTGACTCCTCTGCTCCTAACATGGTCTAGTGCTCTCGATTAACATCGTGGGAGAAGATGTGCAACTCTAGCACCGATGACCTGCCCGAGGGTCCTCTGCTCCCACTGCACTTTGGAATTAAGGACACTTTATTCAGGCAAAAAGTCACACATTACAAGCTGTACAATCTAACCTCTAGTTAGATGTTAACCTGTTATTTATAAACTCTTAAATATTATTTACTAGGGTTGTGTACTGTTTTTTTCTCTTTCCCGTTTTAAAGAAGTTTACTGAAAACTTCAGTAAATTCAGTATAAATACTATATGGGAAGCACTGATACAGACTTCACAGTAAATACCAAGAGTAGTTGGAAGAGTCAATGCCCTGAACACCCACTCTAGACCACAGGAACAGCCCAATTCTGTAAATATAAATTAACCCGTTCAGCTCCTGAGTACAACACAAAATAGTGAAACATGTCTCGTGTTTGTGCCAGTTCAGACAAATAGCACCTTGACTCTTTTTATTGGTAGCTGGCAAATGTGACATATCAGACGAGGAGAAAGTATAAAAACAATGCCATCCATGTACAGTTTGCATCGATAGGCTCCGATCTCCAACACAAAGCAGCAGCCCCAATCTTCACTTTAGCTGTATACAGATGTTAGTCTGAAGGTATGCTCCATTTAAGGTTTACGGACAGACACGTGATCCCCACCAGCATTTAGAACCACAACCAATGCCCTTCTCTTACAAACAGCACCTTCCCAACCCAAACATCAGTTTTAGACGCACGGATCCCTTACTCTGGTCTTTGGGAACACAAAAGCAGTAGAGTTTCTCACATATCGCATCTTTGCGATCACTACGGAGACCAGGACGACCAACTAAACTGATAGCCGTTGAAGCTTACAGCCTGGAGGAGGCGCTGTTGCAGTATTCAGCTGTTTGAATGGCCAAGCTTACAGAACTGCCACCTGGGTGGATTTGTGGAAACAGGTCTGTGAGGCAAGTAAGAAACTCAAAGGCGATTATTTACATTTGCCTTGGATGCGCCAACCTCCTCAGCAGGCATGCTGGCCACTCGACACGTAGACCCACATGGTAATCCGTGCTAAGAGCACGGGGCCGGGCGTGACAACTGCTCCTTCGCCAGCAGCGCCCGGCCTGGCCTTGCACCGGGACGAGTGCTGCAACTGCATCGGCACGGGGATGCAGATGGTGCCTGTCTGGAAGGATCAGCAGTCAGACGCTGCCATCGAGACGCTGCCAAGGCCATTTAGCGACCAGCTGGAAAACATACACGTCATCGTGCCCTGGAACGGCCCGGCCACCGCACGCACAGGTTTAGCTGGAACATTTCTTAAAGGGCACCAACAGATCTGAATCCCAAAAGAAGGTATGTGGCTATAAGACATGCGGACACGCTACAAGTATGTGAGAATGGCAGCGTCTAACACATTTCTCCGCGCTACAGCCACACTAAGTGCTCAAGACCTCCTGCTTAAAATGAGGCACTCTGTCTTACCGATGTCACTCGTTGGTTTTAGGACCTCCTCAGACGTGGGAGAAACAGCAGTGCCCCCTGCTGACAAACAGGAAACTCGGCAATGGGCATTCAGTACAACACGGGCATTCGGAGACGAGGTTCACGGCACTCAGGCTCATGACCCTTTAGAGCCAATACTCTGGTAGCCTTTGCTGGACCACACAACGAACACTATTTATATTAATTGTGCTGGCTTTGAGGTACAATGGGAGGATATTTGGTTGCAATCGGCCAGACATGCTCAGTCCTGCTGCTCTGACACACGCACGATGGCAGCTTAGCGGGATGCGGCCTATTTCTCCATGTCCCCTTCCCACGTCCACTTCTGGTGTTGGTGCCGTGTGAGGATGTACTTGAAGAACTCGTAGACGGACCAGCTGATGGCCGTGGAAGGCACGTGGTAGACGACGCGCGCCCGTGCTCCTCTTAAGAAGGCAGGAAGGCCACCCAGCCCGTACACGGTGCATACGGCGTGGGCCAGGCCCGAGATGCGCCTGCTAGAGTCAAGTGACCGAAGCGCCAGAGACTCCTGCGTGTTGAGGAGTGTCTTGCAAACGTCCAGCGGGGTCGTGGCGGCGGCGGCCAGCGCCCCTGCCAGAGCCCCCGACACCATGTGAGATGAGGGGCTGTACTGTCTGTGGGGGTTGAGCAGCTCCTGCAGATACTCGTACACCACGAAGTGGAGTGCCTGGAAGGGCACGTTCATGGTCAGTTGGGTGGTGTAGCTGCGGTAGAACGCACCGATGCCCTCCATTCGCCACACCGCCGAGACACAGTCCACAATACCACGGTGTGGGGAGTTGAACATCTGCATCCGCTGCTTCACTACTGCTCAGGTGCCCCGGCAGAACGAAAGTCAACGCAGTCCAAGAGACGTGACGGCAAGGGGAGAGGAGGAAAGAGGATGAGAGTTAACAGTCTGACCATCAAATACAGTCAAAACAGCAGTCACAATGCCAGGTGGCAAGTAGGACATGTCAAAAGGAAAGTGCCAGAAGGGACAGCGCTCCCAGATCCAGTTAAGAGCAGAGCACCCTGGGATTTGTCATGAAGACAGATGAGATCCGCTGTACGCAGAACTGCAGCCATTCGAGGCCCACAGCGGAGTTCAGAGCCATCAACCGTTGCCCAAGGTTCAAAGCCCGTCTGAGTCGGATGCCTTCGTGTCCCGGAAAACCGAACCAGCTGCTGGCCCCTCTCTCCCGAGGGGGACCCCAGTTATGCAGCTCGAGAGCCCCCTCCTTTTCATCTCCTGCCTCCTGGCTATTCTCTGGAACAGGTGGACAGGCTTGTCTCCGAGGCCTCATCCATCACAGGAGACGGGTGTGCAGAAACACCCAAAACACTCCCCCTAAGGGTCTCGCACCTGGACCGCGGTCATCGCGCCACATCAAAAGAGTCAGTCAGACCAAAGGCACCAATGAGTAGGCCCACAGATGGGCACATGCTCATACAAGGTCACGACACACACGCGCACGCACGTGCAACGACTTGGGCTCAATGACTAATTGGCACTGAAGCCTCCAAACACCAACAATGAGGATGGATTTCATTTATAAAGAATCACTGACATGCTACAGTACTGTCAGCACACTTGTTCCCCATATTACAAATTGGAGGTACAATTTTCCGGTTCATTTTTTAATTTAAATTTTCTTAATCTTCAAAAATTTCTCTGCTGACAAAATGTAACTTGTCTTTACCCACTAAGCTGATGGACAGCAGTAAAGAGCAGCCAAACTGAAGAGGAGTTTGGGACCGCCTTAATTTAACTCACTTCCCCAGTGTTTACAACTCCTTTCTGGCATTCAATAACAGGATGAGGAACTCTGCACAGGCTTGCGGGACAGATCATTCAGAAATTGACATTGAACAGGTGACTGTGGAAACAACCTTTCTTCAGTCACTTCCGATTTAATATTAACGTTACTCGAAGCCAAAACTGAAGTCATAGAAAGTGAATAAACAGACTACCATAGACCCTTTATTTTAACGCTAAGTGACTGCAGTTATGAACAAAACGAATTACAAACGAGGCTGTTAGTTCAGCCTCACAGAGTAAATCCACGACAAAACCCTATTATTCTGCGTTTCCAGCACAGAATAACAGGGTTTCATTGTGGATTTACTCTGTGAGCTGGTGCAAAACACACACACACACACACACACACACACACACACACATTTTCAGAACCGCTTGTCCCATATGGGGTCACGGGGAGCCGGAGCCTACCCGGCAACACAGGGCGTAAGGCCGGAGGGGGAGGGGACACACCCAGGACGGGACGCCAATCCGTCGCAAGGCACCCCAAGCGGGACTCGAACCCCAGACCCACCGGAGAGCAGGACCGTGGTCCAACCCACTGCGCCACCGCACCCCTGATCTGGTGCAAAACAATCTTCAGTAAACACGTTTGGAATCAAGGAAGGGATTTGCTGAAACAGTCCCCAGCAGACTGCCCAGAGTAGCAGATTACTGATCCAACAGGCACACGGGGCACGTGGCTCAACCTTCACCGCATATCACCCACAGAATCAAGACACGGGAAGGGCTCGTACCTTCAGCCGGGTTCATGGCAGCATCGTGAAGCAACGTGGCCACGCATCCAGCAGCTCCTGCAAGACAAGTTCTCAGAGGTAAGCGTGGGGGCGAGTGCAGCTAGACCTGCAAACTGCAAGGGGGCAATCGTGCAAAAGCTGAATCACAAGTAAACACACTGCAAATTTAGAAATGGAAACACAGTGTCTGTTTAAAAAAAAAAAAAGCACTGTAATAATGTTTTAACTTTGAATACTTTGTGCACACTGCTTGACTGACACTTGTGTGTTCATGTGCGCGTGCACGCACACACACACATATATATATATAGATGACTGCTGGAGGCCTGACCTCTCCACTGCTACAGAGCACTCCTCTATCAGCATCTGCTCTAATCTACTAACCTGCCATCCCACCTGAATCACAACAAACACAGCAACATCTCAATGGTAAAATCAGAAGTTCACTGTGGACAAAAGTGGGGAAGGACAGGAAAAAGAACCAAATACTGTACCAAAAAAAAAAAAAGCGCTCCATGTGGGGAAAATCAAGCAGTTGTGCTCGCTGACAGGTGATGAGCCCTGGTACTGTACACTTTCCAAGCATAACCTGAATGCAAGGTGTGAAAAGGTGGAAATAAGAGAGGAAAGAAAAAGCAAGCGAAAAGGAAGTGCATGGCAGCTAAAATGTCAGCAAGACTATTGAATTTCGCAGCACTTCTGGAAACCTGTTCCGTGTGAGATACTGGCAAGGAAGCTCCTTCCTCATTCCACATGCAATAATATTGCCTATAGGAGAGGGATCAAAGGTTGTGAGTATAATAATGAAAAAGAATTTACACTTCACCTTTAAAATGTAATTAACCTAGAAGAAAAGTGTTAGTCCAGTGTCACATTCCTCTGGAACAATATTACATCACCTACTTTGATTGAAGGTGACTGAACCAACAGTTCTAGGGTAAATGTTGAGGCTCATCATTCACTCATGCAAATCAGTGTTACGCAATGAGCTGGAACTCATCTCTGGAAAACGTTGGCACTTGGAAACAACTCAAGGCACAGTGCCGCTACTCACCAGCAAAACTGTGAAGCACAGCACTTTGGGTTCCAAAAAACACTTTTATAGCAGCAACTACCACCTGAACACCAAAAATCAGTTGACTGGTTAAGGTTAGAACCCACATCCAGGTGGGAGACAATAAGACTTCTTTTATGTTAATGAGCTTGTAACATTCAATCCACCTCTGATGGCCAAACCCACCAAGAATTCTAAGTTGCTGGACTTGTTTTTTTTTTCCTCCTTTGTCTAATCAGATTCACATGGAGCTGCAGGAAATGCTTTTATGAGGATACTTAACAAAAGAATGGCCTGGTACCCAAAAGAGTACGGGACTTGAAAAAGTGTCTTTAGTTCAATAACCACGGAAAGCCATTTTTGTCAAAAGACATTAGATCCACTTACAAGCGCCCACTGTTGAAAGAACCGATACTTTTCACATGGCGGTTTTGGTGCTTCGGTGTAACACAAAACTTTGTCACTGCTCAGGCTTCCCAGTATCGAGTTTCTATGGAAACGATCCATTTCCTGGTTCAGACGTACATCCAAAGCAGGCGTGGGACTGCAAGCGAATGTGTTTACGAGAGGTGTTTGCGCACGCTTGTGACTTCTGCCTGCAGCAGAGGAGAAGCTGAGGAGTCAAGGACAGAAAGGTCTGGAAGGTGGGTCACAGTACCGTTCGCCAAGTGGCTGTTCGCCCCTGGGTGGATGGCGTCACCCAGCGTCGTCTTCAGTTTCTCGTAGCAGGCAAAATAGAGGGCATGGGCGGGGCCTGCCCCCGTCGCCGTGATGTTGAGCCCCCGCACGGGCCTCAGGATGCCCTCCGTCCTTACGATGTGCCACAGTGCCCCCATCACGCTGCGGTAGCGAGCGGCCGGCTCCGGCTGCAGGGACTGCATTCGCGTCTGCCCCGGCAGGGACGCAGGGCCCAGGTTGCAGAGGATGAAGGCAGCAGAGATTAAGAGAAACAAAACCGTCAAGGGGGTAAAGTGTCGCACGAGCGCTGGGAGCAGCATGCACCTAAACGTTCCACCGATTCCGTACGGAAAGCCCCCCCAATGACTGCCGAATTTTAAAACAGGACACTTTCCCTGCATGCTCGATTCATTTAAAAACAGAATCTCAACCCAAATGTGAATATAATAGACAGGGCATCAATTAAATACTAATGCGTAATAGAAGACGACACCAGTGACTGATGGCATGTAACCTGGCTTTCCAGGACGGAAACACACACACCGAGACGGTTTTCCCCGGCCTCGGGCCTGAGGAAGAGACGTCAGGCACAGGAGAGAAATATTACTAATTGGACCCTTTCCAAACCACCCTGGTGTCACACTGCTGGAGTTTACATCACTGCCAATGGCCCTTTGTGTCCCTATACGAGCAACACAGTGAGTCATGAGATACTAAGTAGGCAGCACTGGCAATCCCCGGAGAACACATTCGTACATTTAATTAATCACACATACATATATTGATACATTGTTACATGCAGCCACTGTATAGAGTCATATAATCATAATGTGAGAATGAGATCTTTCACTGTTCGTCCAGCAGGAAATTAAAACCTGCACAGGGTTGCCTGCAAGTGGTATAGAGGTTAAGGCTCTTGCATTTCCAGTCAGAGGTTCAACTCATAATCTTGTAATACCCCTGACCTGATAGGTATAAAAATTACACACTTGTATAAATGACTAAATCACTGCAGCTAGTGTTCAAACCTAAGAGTGTAAATTGCTTTGTTGAAATAAAAAAAAAATATCTGGATTAGAAACTTTATTTATGCAAACAGAAGACCTTGTGAAAAACAATACTTTGCTAAAAATTGTAATACTTATTGCATCACGTGAAAGTATCTTAACATCTTTTAAATGGGTGGCATAGTGAGTAGCGCTGCCGTCTCACAGAGCCTGGGTGGTGTGAGAGGATGTAGGTTTGATCCCCGCTCAGTCTCTGTGGTGTCTGTGTTGGGTTTCCTCCCACAGTCCAAAGACATGCTGTTCAGCTTCCCCATAGTATTGGATGAGTGACCCATTGTAAGTAGTGTACAGTACTAGCAGTGAAGGTCACCTTGGTTAATAAAGTGTGTGGGCTGGTAACACTACATAGAGTTCATTCATTGGAAGTCACTTTGGAGAAAACACACACACACATATATTGTCTGAACCGCTTGTCCCATTCAGGGTCGCGGGGAGCTGAAGCCTAACCCGACAACACAGGGCATAAGGCTGGAGGGAGAGGGGACACACCCAGGACAGGACGCCAGTCTGTCGCAAGGCACCCCAAGCGGGACTCAAACCCCAGACCCACCGGAGAGCAGGACTGAGGCCCAACCCACCGCACCGCCGCACCCCTTCACTTTGGGAGAAAAGCTTCTGCTAAATAAGGTAATTGAAATCTGTTGAATACTGCACGTGGGATTCATCTTGTCCCCCCTACCGGGTTCTAAGATATACCGTGGCCCATCAGGTGGCCACGAAACTGCAAGAAGGGGGCGTGGTCTCCAGGAACAAGGGAAAGCGCGCACGCGCAGATGAGTGGCGCGCAAGCCGGGGCACAGTCGACGACGTCACTTTCAACAAGTCATGCTCTTTCAAACTTTGAAGAAAAAAAAAGGAAATAGGTGCCTCTTCGAAGATAGGAAAACTGACTTTCAGAAACACGGTACTCGTAACGGCATTTTGTACTGTGTAGTAATGTTAGAACGACCCGGCGTCCCACCCTGTGACCCTCACTCACTGTCCGCGGGCGGCGCCGGCAGCTCGCCGCACTGGCACTGACTGTGACTGGTTACTCTGTCGGACGGACACTCGAGCCTCTATCAGACTGACTCGTCTGTTTCTCGCGCACGCAGATGGGATCGGTTTACCTGCTGCTCCCCTTTCCCAATAATCATGTAATCAGCATAACACGAGCCCTGCAGCCATGATGTGTCGCGTGCACCCGCTCGAGCCACCCTGCCTGCGCCGTAGCGCTAGTGTTGGCGGGATTTCGTGCTCTTAAAACCTTGTTCTCTCTTGGGCTTCTAACTAACACACTCCTGACCTGTACACAGCCCCACAGTCCCACTTTCCTTTCTCACCGCACACACTCCGCGCCGATACCTTGACGCAGTCCACCGGGTACATGAGGCAGTGTTCCATGATACCGGCCGCGGCTCCAGCCAGCATGTGCGTCCTTGGGGAGGCTCCCTGGGGCAGAGCCTCATAATGATCCGCTTCGAAACCATAGCAGGGAGCCTGCACGGCCAGAAGATCCTTTTCCACACCTATCCTGGCTGAGAAGGTCCCCACCAAGCGGCCCGGAACGGCACGGATCACTTTACCGAGACAGCGCACCTCCGCCTCGCCTGGGGACCCGGCGACTCGGCCGTCCCCCCCGGGAGCGTCCGCTGACATCCGAGGTCCCCTCACAAAACCTTCCGCTTCCATACAGAGTGCACGTTCCTAAAACTTGCCGCGCGCGTTAGCTTTTTAGTGATTTTAACCTTTTACTGTATAATTTTATCACCATCTGTGACCCCCCCCCCCCCCCCCCCTCACTGCCTCGTGTCCCACCTCCTGCGGTTCCGGGAGGCAGGAATTCCAACTTGGTGGGAGGAACACGACAGCGCCAAGGCACCGCCCACATGGCGTTTCAACACATCTGATTGGTCAGAGGGAAAGAAAAGTGACGCAGAGGAAAGCCGGAAATTGTCACAAATGTCGATCATAGGCTAGCCGGTACCGCCATGTCTTCAAATATTACTTAAAGGGGCAGGGCAAATGATTTGATTTACGGATTTATCTAGAACTCAATTTAACTGCGTTGGATTCACTTTTTGCCTGTGTCAGTTTTGTCTACTTATCCAAACTTGAAGATGATCCTAGATAAATTTAATGATGCTAGTTTATTTTATGATCGAAAAGAACGTGAATTTTCTTGGTTCTGGTCAGGCGCTCCCTGCTTGCGGGCCGGTTCCGCATCCATGCAGGCGGCTCCCCCGGCAAGGTCGCGCGCGGTTCGGCTCGAGGCGAAGGAAGCACGTGCAGCCTGGCGAAGGACGAAAAGGTCACGCTGTTCTTTCCGTTCACAAGGCAGGACAAGCGCGAGGCAAAACTGTTTCCTTTGGAATGCCGACGCTTCTTTAGTTTTAGACTCCGTTGCCCTCAATTCAGACAGTCCTGGAGCTAGCTACTAGTCTACTGTCCATAGTCCACAGTAAGTTGCATTTCTTTTTACCTGTACTCTTGGTATGTTTACAGTCAGTCATTTGCATCTGTGTTTATTCATTTTTAGCTAAACCGGCTTACAATGGGAATGGCACATTTTCGTCAGTTACTCACTGTTACAGGAACAAGAATAATAAAACAACTGACCTGGGTTTAAGTTGCCTTCCGTGTATTTAACCAATAATATAAAATATTTTTCAACGAATGAATCCGGTACACAGTGAATTTCAGAGAAAAATAGTGTTGAGTTAAAAACAGACGCCCTTATATTCTAGTGTAATTCCAAAATACATGATATCTATTTGTATCATCTCAGCGTTTCACTTTTATGGAGTGCCGTTTACAGGTCACTTGTAGGTAGAATCATTTAAATATTTTTCCCGCCTTCTACACACTTAGCAGTGTACGTACAGTATGTGTTACACTGGTCGTTGTTTTTGTAATTACATATGTTGGCCACCAGATGTCACTTTTGACTTTTCACATTCTCGAATCGAGGATTAACGAGTTAAAAATACAAAACATGCAAATAAAGAAACAGTGGTTTTTTTTTTTTTTTTTTTTTAAAGAACTTTATTGGCAGAAAAGGAGGAGGCGCGGTGGCGCAGTGGCGCAGTGGGTTGGACCAGGTCCTGCTCTCCAGTGGGTCTGGGGTTCGAGTCCCGCTTGGGGTGCCTTGCGACGGACTGGCGTCCCGTCCTGGGTGTGTCCCCTCTCCCTCCAGCCTTACGCCCTGAGTTTTCGGGTTAGGCTCCGGTTCCCCGCGACCCCGTATGGGATAAGCGGTTCAGAAAGTGTGTGTGTGTGTGTGTATTGACAAAAAAAGCAGCAATTGCAATGCTGCATAAATTCTGGTCCGACCTGCTGGTTTGTAATGCAGAGTGGAAAGTTGATTTTTCGTTTGATTTCTCCTTTAGTTTTAAGCATGGACTTTTCAAATATGACAGAGATGAAAATAGGTAACATATATAATTAGCAGAATTTTCTTATTAGCCAAATATTACATATGTATTAAATAAGAAAATTCAAACAACATTCCAATTCCTAAAAGTCCTAAAACTACGAAAAGTATGCTTCTATTGACATTTTACCATATTTGTGATGGGTGGTGTTTTTTTTAATTTATTCTGTGTATTTGTTATTTTTTCATTTACTTATATTTGTTATTCCCTCCGGGTAGGCTCCGGTTCCCCGTGACCCCGTATGGGACAAGCGGTTCTGAAAGCGTGTGTGTGTGTGTGTGTGTGTGTGTGTGTGTGTGTGTGTTATTCCCTCTGGTATTGGTTGTAACATCTGGATACGGTGCCTTGAAGCCTTGTTCAGGTCATCATCATTATAGGCCTATATCTCTATTAACTCTGTGCGTATTGTACCGAAGGCCACCTATCTCAGAGAAAACATAATGTGGGCTGAGATTCCAAATAGAAGATGTGATAAGTGACTTTCCCGTGCTGTAAATTCCAGCTTCGTAGCCCAGATGAGGTACGGTACGAACTCCACGTCCTATGACATGCGGTTGTTTTGCGACAGCCGCCCTGTGTCTCCCTGGTGATGTGGCGCCGTATTCAGGAACTGACGTCATGTTACACGCAAGCGCACACGTGACCTGCTGTGCTCGAGCCACCTGTAGAGACGGTACGCGGTGACGGGAAGAGGAGCTGGTGTTGATGCTCGCGGCGGGGAATCGACCAGGCACCAGTAAATCATCTTTAATTATCGTAAGTTATTTAATTAATTCATGCTGAACCGGGTGTCAGTCTAAGAACGATGTACAGCTATTATTCAAGCGGACATGATTTGATTTAATTCTATAGCTCAGCTGTCGCGAGCTAGCAGCACGATCATGGCCGCAAATAACAATATATATATGTTATATACCTTTTAAATGAGCAGTGTAGATATTATTGTTGTTTTCAGTTCACCTTCCATATGGTTTCTGATTATGTAATGTGTTAATGTGGTGTATGTATAGCGGGTTATGGAACCGGAAATGGGGTTGGAGGTTGGAGTGGGGTTGCTCTCCACAGATTTACCCTGTCAGTTTCTCTCCGTTCCTCTTAGAGAGTCAAGTGTGACGGATGAAACTGGGGGTGTGCTGGGACCTTTGGAGTGTTTATAAGATGATGACGTGTGTGTGTACGTTCGTGTTCATTTACTGCCGAGTTTCCTCACAGGGTTCCATTTCTCCTGCCCCATCAGCCGTGGGAAGAGAACAGCTGTAACTATGTGTTGTGTGACCATGAGGTGACAGCCGCTGCATCCCTACTGAACACATGGCAAGGTGAGAGCAGCAGTGACCTTCCGCCTCTAGTGTGATGTGCTGACCGTGCACTGAGGATCCAGAAGACGGCAATACGTCATGTTCAGGCGGCTAAGAGACCCTCCCGCTGTCTCTCCTCCCATTTGCAGAATCAGTTTCTCTTGCCTGCTGCCCGCATCCTGGCACTTCAGTGTGCCGCTGGGTTCGCTGGGCTGCGTGCCACGCCAGCGCATTTTCTACCTGCTCTTCATTGCCTGCTGCATGCTGCTGCTGCTGGCCCTGTACCAGACGGACCGCTGGCACCCGACTCGGCGGGCAGGAAATCTGAACAAGTGAGCTCGGTCTCGGATAGTGTTCGTAAACATAATATCAAAAATAAAAATCTGCCGGTGTCGTTCTCATTATTATGCAATACTTTTCCCATAGGTGGCATACAGTGTTCACTTTAAATCACGAAGTGGCTTAGTATTCACTCATTTATTCAACTTGATCATATTCACTGGGACTGTGACTTTGGACAAGTATCTTGATTCAGAATACTACATGCAGGATCGATTCAAACTAGGACTTGCAAAGCAGGGGTTCTAACCATTATAGCATCTGCTGGCCTTTAATGAGAGCATCTCTCTGTCTCTCCTCAGGTACCTTCCAATGATGGAGAACATGGAGGCAACTGACGTGAAGAACCCCGAGCTGAACTATGGCATTGTGGTGGACTGTGGAAGCAGTGGATCACGAGTTTTTGTGTACTATTGGCCACCTCATAACGGGAACCCCCACTCACTGCTGGATATTCGGCAGATGCGGGACCACGATCGTGCCCCCGTGGTCAAGAAGATCAAACCAGGTAAGGTGGGGTTTTGGACGTTGCAGCTGTCACCCAGGTTCTGGAGTAATAAAACCACTATTATCTTATATTTATCTCTGGGCAGCACAAGATGCACAGTGTTCCTGGGAAAAAAGTACTTTGCATCCAGATGTCACAACCTAGTACAACCCAGGTCCACCCAGATGACGCAACCTTCACTTAGGTTTTATATTTCAAATGTAATCAGTGCTGGGCAAATGTTTCCACTAGTTTAAAACTATTTTCCATGAACTCAAGACAGAAGGAAGCTTGCAGGTGCTCAAAATCTCAAGGTTATTTTTTTTTCCATCGCTCCACATTTTAATTGCATTTACAGACCTCCGTTGCATAACATGCAAAATTCATTTCTGAACATGTTACATCTTAATTACCTTTAATTGGGCAAAAAGTGAATGCATTCCAGAGCTACAAAATGTTCACTTATTTCACTAGACATACAGAATTTCTGTGTGATCTTTAAACATGGAGGAAGTTTCATTCAAAGCCAAGTGTATGTCACAGTTAGTCCGGGCACATTTAAATTTAGGCTTTAGGCCCACAAGTTCAGAATCCTCTTTACATTGTCTCTTTGTCTGCTCCTTTTTTCTGTCCTCTTTCTGCTTTTACTGCATGTCGTTTATTTTCTCTTTATTTTGTCGTTCTGCTGTTGTTGAGTGGTGCAGAGGGTAGCGCTGGTGTCTCACACACAGCTCCTAACTCAGTGTTTGTGGAGTTTTTAATGTTCTGCCTTTGTCTGTGTTAACTTCTTCCTACAGTCCAAAGAAATGTGTTTCAGGTCCATTTGTGACTCTGAATTACCCGTGGAATGTGAGTGGCTGCCCTGTGATGGACTGGTGTGTTCTGTTCAGGGTGTACCCTTGCATCGTGCCTTGTACTTCCATGATAAGCTTCAGACCACCATCAACCTGCAGTGGACAATTAGTTCTTGCTAATGAATAGTTATTTGTGTAGTTACCATTATAGAAGTGGCCTAATGAGTTTTTGTGTGTAACTTGTGTGCGGTGGTGTTGTAGGCATCTCCACATTAGCCCTGACCCCTGAGAAAGCCAGTGAGTACCTGCAGCCTCTGTTGAGCCATGCTGCCGCCCACATCCCCAGGGAGAAGCACAAGGAGACGCCCTTGTACATCCTCTGCACGGCTGGCATGAGGCTGCTGCCAGAAAGGTGGGCCTTTAATTTTCGCTTTTGCTGACTGTCACCCTGTTTTTTCTGCCTGTGGTTGCAGAGTTTGGCAATCTAGTTTTCTCGCTATCATGGAAGGGTAGCAGTATAAAACTGAATAACTGTTTTTGCCGTCTTTTTCCTGACTATGTTGTGGTGGGTCCAGTGCTTGTCTTTAGGCTCAGTGGTACACATAATGCATTTCCTTTGCTGTATGATGTATGAATTCTGATGCTCATGCTGCTGTACCAGTCAGCAGACAGCAATCTTGGAGGATCTGACGAGAGATGTTCCTTTGGAGTTCGACTTCTTGTTCTCGAGCTCCCAGGCCGAAGTGATCTCTGGGAAACAAGAAGGTGAGATTCGTTGACGTCGCTGTCAAACGGCCGTGGGTGTGATCCTGCTGCATGTGTTGTATGTTTCCGTGGAACACATTGTCAAAGGCTTGCTATGTTTCTCTCCCCAGGAGTTTATGCATGGATTGGCATTAACTTTGTCCTTGGCCGCTTCGACCATGCAGATGAGGGTGAGTAGTGAGCCACAGGAACAACTCTTTTTCCCAGCCCAAACACCCACTGCATGCATATTATGTCATTTGTAATGGAATAGATCAACTGACTTACACTCATATTTATTCATGTAGCAGATACTTTTTTCTAAAAGTGACACACAGCTCACAGTAAACAGAAGGTAATCAACAACAGGCTGTTGAAGTTTTAGACACCGGATTGTCAAAGCATGGGTTGATACCGTCATATTATTGGTTTGCATTCTCAAATCGCTGTCTGTGGAAAGGACACTAAAATAGCAAATACATACGTAATCATAGCAGATACTGTAGAGACCATTTATAGGGCACAAAGAGTGTTGAACATGACACAGGCAGCTACAGGAAGCCAGTGGAGAGAGAGGGGTTTGAGCTCAAAGTTGAAGATCGGATTTGTGTGTTTAAAAAAAAAAAAAAAAAAAGTTGTGGTTATATTAGCTTTTGGTGTTGTTTGATATTATGAATGGTTAACTTGCTGAAAATTGACATTACTAGAAGTTTTTAATGACTATTTGAAATTGAAAGCTACCATTTATTGGGCATTTGAAATAAATGCAAGTGCAGTGCACTGTCAGGAGCTATAATGAAAGGTAGCATGTTGCTTCCAGACGAAGATGCTGTTGTCGAAGTTACCACTGGTGTTCAAAACCAGGAGTCAATCAGCCGCAGGCGTACAGTAGGCATCATTGACATGGGAGGAGCCTCGCTGCAGATAGCCTATGAAGTGCCCAGCGCCATTGCTTTCAGCTCACCTGAACAGGTAAAATCAAATCTGTCCTACTTAAACTATTTAAAACGGAAGCTAAGCTGTAGCAAGGGCAGCATGAGGCTGGCTGTTGCGCCTCCTGTGGATGGTGTGGGAGTAACCCATAGAAGTCTGACCGTAAGTGGGTGCGATTGACATCCTAGGAAGAGGCAGCCAAGAGCCTATTGGCAGAGTTCAACCTGGGCTGCGACAGGGACCACACGCAGCACGTGTATCGGGTCTACGTCACAACCTTCCTGGGCTTTGGAGGCAACATGGCACGGCAGCGGTACGAGGATGATGTAGTCAACAGCACACTGGCGAGGAATGGGTACGTCACTCATTTACCTACTTGAGTCCATGTCTTTGGAAACATCCTGTAAGTAGGCCACAGTTGTACTCTTGGTGTAAATGTATACGCCATTTTTTTGCCGGAATAGTTGGGAGTGAGGGTATTAGCTTTAATACACAATAAGAGTGTGCTATATAGTTCAGTAAGGTACATGCTCACTGATCATACAATGTATGGTACTGATGGTGCTCTACAGGGAGTTGGACCCATTGCATGAACTGGTCTCAGCAACAAGCGGTCACAGAGAGGACCCTTTTTAACGATAAGTTTATTCTGCATTGCACGATGCTCTGGGTGAAGGCATGAGCTGATCTGACAGTGTGTTCCTCAGGGTGATGGGGGACCAGACAGGCATGACTCCATCCGCCCCTTACTTGGACGCTTGCCTGCCTGCCGGCCTCTCTGATACCATCAAACGCAACAGGCAGGAGGTCTTCCTGCGGGGGCAGGGTGACTGGCATCGGTGCCAGGAGGCAGTGAAACCCCTGCTTGGCACCCCCAACAACACAACATCACTAAAGGGGGCATACCAGGCACCCATCGACTACCACAACAGCGAGTTCTACGGCTTCTCTGAGTTCTACTACTGCACCGAGGACGTGCTGCGCATCAGTGGCCAGTACAGCAGCACCCACTTTGCCAAGGCTGCCACAGTAATGAGCTCTTCAAACACAAAGAACATGTACAGAACACCATGTCCCCTGTTTCTCTTCTGTTTGAACTGCCCGTTTTTTCCTCTACTGCAGGATTATTGCGCCACCAAGTGGTCAACGTTAAAACAGCGACTGGATAGTAAACTCTTCTCCATGCAAGCGGACATCTCCAGATTAAAGTATGTCCTTTTTTGATACTCAACAAAATATATATTAAAAGGTAATGATAAAATATGAAATATATAAAGTCCTAATTTAGTACTTAATCCTAATTAAATCCTTTTTGTAATTCATTTACCAGGATTTTGCTCTCAGTTCTGAGCACACATCTGTAGTCAAGAACAGTTTGAGGAACTTCATGCCTTGAAAACAAATGCATCTGCATTAAAGAATGGCTGTCAAGTTAGTGCCAGGAGTCATCTTTTTTTATACACACGAAAAGGGAACTGGGAGTTATTAACTTGAACAGTTCAGATTGAAACTGTTCAGTTGAATATACATTCATAATAGTCATTCGTGACACTTTTCCAAGGCAACTTTCAATGTTAGGTTTGTTCACTAAGCTACTGACAATGGTTTACTGCTTTATCTAGCAGGGTTATTTTCACTGTTTCGGTTCAGGGTTAGTACCTTGGTCAATGGTACCACAGCAGGAGCGGGTCTTTCACTGGAACCACTGCACCCACCTGCTGCTCCTATTAACCACACTTTCACCTTCTCACCAACTCAGATACCAGTGCTTCAAGTCAGCCTGGATGTACGAGGTTCTGCACTCTGGCTTCCGGTTCCCCGAGGACTATGGCAGCCTGAAGACTGCACAGCTGGTGTATGATAAAGAGGTGCAGTGGACACTGGGGGCCATGCTCTTCAAGACGCGCTTCCTCCCACTCAGGTGTGTTTACAGTCAACACAGAGGGAGACGGAAGTTCAGTCTCAATCTTCGTGTGTTTATACAACACTCTCGTGCTTCTCATCCAACTGAAGTTTATTTAACACAAATTTTTATACCCCATGACTTCCTGAGTTTTTTGCTGAGATTTTTTTTTCCCATTTCAGCAGTTGGATTTTTTTTTTTCTTATAAAAAGTAAAGCGATGCAGAAAAGTTTAGGTAGCATTATTATTTTTATCATTATTACTTGTATGCCTCCCTTATCCAAGGTGACTTACTTTGTTTCTACACTAAACTACTTAGAAATCGTGATAAATGCATGGGTCCAGAGGACTAAAGCAGGAGCAGGAATTTGAAACTGGCTGTCTGTCATAAATCAAAAGCTCTGACAACTCTAACAGCTGCTGAGGAAACCATGTTAACATTTTTACGCCTTTTAGTGGTGGTAAGTTGAGATCACTGTGCATTAGTAATTGCCTAATAAAGCTAGAATGCTTCCTTACCATCTCTGTGCTAACACAGCGTCCCTGTCACCCCATCCCACAGGGACCTCCAGCAAGAGGCACTGCGACCTGCCCATCCCAGCTGGCCGCGAATCGCCTTCGTCTACAACCACTACCTGTTCTTCGCCTGCATCCTGGTGGTCTTGCTAGCCATCCTGTTGTACATCTTGCGCCTGCAGCGCATCCACCAGAGGGAGCAGCGCCAGGCTGAGGCCCTAGACCTGTTGTGGGCTGAGGAGGGGGAGGCGCTCGTGGGCGTCTGACACCCTGCACAGCTGTAAAGCGGGGGGCGGTGCGTGAGGCAGAGGATTATTTTGCTAATAGCCAGCATCGCGTTTTCCTCGTTAGAAGGACTTGTTTGGTGGAAAGGTGCCATCTAAGAGAACCTTGGTGTTCAAGAACTTGCCAGTACACATTTTCATACCCTCAGGGGGTCATGGACACTGAGACCCAATGCGATGGGGTAGGGAAAGTGACATTCCTTTTAATTCATCAGAACTCAGGGAGACCTTGTTTGTATTTTACTTTTCTGGCTTTCCTCCACTCAGAATTGTCCTCACTGTGCTGTGTTGCAATGTCTTGACTGCAGGGTGTCCTCGAGAAGACACCCTGCTGCTGTGATTGCTGTAAATGCAGAAGCACAGTCTGCAGCTTGCACAGACTCCATGGCCATGTGATTGGAAGCTGCTGAAGACATTACCCCCCCCCCCCCCAAGAATTGCTCAGCTGATGGTCAGTGTGAACTCTGTCCCTGTCAATACAGGAACATGTCAGTGTGAGTTTATGTAGTTATAGTTTGTCCAACATTCTCACACTTCTGTAAAGATGAGCCATATGGAGTCCAGTATTTTTTTGTGTATATTTGTGTTGTGATCATGCCTAATTTAACAGTACCAATAAAAATTTTAGCACTTAAAGTTGCGCAGTGTGACACAGATAAGAAGCCACATGTGCGTAAGATTGGGTTGAAACAGCTGTTGAAGGCAGGCAAGTGGACCCTGCTCCTGTCAGTCAGGTTGATTTACACTAGCCCATACCTGTTACCGTGGAGATGGTTATTAGCACCATGAAAGTGGTCCTCCTGTGTGCTGGCTGATTAGCACCCACCACTGGCTCCTGGAGGCCCTTTCTTATGCTGGGCTCTGTGGGGAAATTGAGCTGTGAAAGTGTGACATTCCTTAAGTTTATCAGTGTTGCTGTGGAGCTGTTTAATACTCATTATGGAATGAGTAGTGTTAAGGGACTGTTGTGCCCCCCCCAAAGTCTTAATGTAAGACTCCTTCTGCTGGTACTGTTCTCCCCCCCCAACCCAACCCTTGCTGCTCCAGCTTCTGGAGTTTAAATATGATTTGATCAGTGATGGGAGTTTAGGGAACATGAATGAAGTTGGAAATTGTACAGTCTACATGATTTCTGCAACTGCATTGAATTGTGGGGATCAAAGTTTTATTAAAAGTTGTTCTTTTCTTAAAATGGCTTAATATTTCCTATCAGTGGAAGATAAAGACAAGTATAGTACTTTGCATTCCAGAAACGTTCTAGTCAAGTCAGCTGATTACTCCCACTGAAAGCTTTGCATCTCTACATGATCAGGGCAACTTTTGAATAAACTTCAGTTGAAGATCATTTCACTTTAGTTTTACCTGTATTTCCATCTAATATCAGCAACCGCTTGTCCAGTGGAGGGTCATGGTTTTCCAGAGTCTATCCAAAAACGCCCACAGACTGAACTACATTCAAATCCATGGCCGAGGACTGTCAACCACCACTGCTATCGGCTATGCAAGGCTTTACGTGTGTGTGTGTGTGTGTGTGTGTGTGTGTGTGTGTGTGTGTGTGTGTGTGTGTGTGTGTGTGTGTGTGTGTGTGTGTGTGTGTGTGTGTGTACATACATACATACATAATGTATAGCAGGGTATGTACTGTGGTAAATGTTAGGATTCGAACCTTGCCAGCTGATTACATACAATTGAAAAAACAAAGAGCGAGGCATTTAAAAAAAATACTTTAATACAACAGCTGCTTATAAATAGTAAAATATACATTATACAGGTATACAGTACGCTCACAAAACAAATTAGGTTTCTATTTGTACGGCACTTTTTGTAGTTTTTTTTTTTTTTTCTGCCTTTTTTGTTACAGAGAAAAGGTGGGTATAACATACATGTGTTAATGAGTTCTGGCGGACCAAAGCAGGAGCATAGGTACCTAGTTTCTGAATTACAGAAGACGGATATGGTACAAGTCCCGCTCAGGGACTGCGGTAAGAACACCAAGTGCTGCGGAATGACAGGTTGCGCTCTATCGGCACTGCTGCTCAAGTGTGTCGCTTGGCTCAGTGTTATGCTCTCGCCTAGGCATCTCAAGGCTGAGTTCTACTGCTCCGACACGTGGCACCAGAACGGAACAAACCCCGATCAGAACGGTCATTCCGCCAAAAGAAAATGCATTTGAGACCACATGTCTTTCCCCCTTCTCTCTTTCGAGGCACCTGGAACCACATGGCCCCAGCATGCAGCGTAACACTGGAAGAATCACACTTTGTGGATAGGCACTCAACGTAGGGTTTTTTTTTTTTTTTTTGCCATATAGCGAGTGTAGGTAAGTGCATTGATTTGCGTACACTGGTCTGCAGGCCCACGTGTGCAGCTGCGGCTGACCTCAACAGTGGATAAATGCCGAAATGTGTCATCTCTGGAGGCGCTCAAGTCCTTCACATAACATACAAGCAGCCAGAGGATATTACAAGTAGCTGTGCGTAAAAAGAGAGGAATGTAAGCAAGGGATTCGTGGTACAAACTAACCAATAGCACCAAGAGAGACAATAAGTAGTGTAATAAGCATCTCCCCCAGTGCTCAGAGGACTTGCCTAGCATAAAATAGCCTACAGCATTATTTCTTCTATTTTTTTCTTTTTTCCTTTTTTTTAAAAAAAAAAAAAAAAAAAAAAAAATTGTGTTGCCACCACCATAAGGTTGTTGACATCCCTCTCATTTTTGCATATTCGGATCCAGGTTTTAGACAGTGGGTCTGAAACGCCACTGTTCTGTAAGATGGGAGAGCTTTACAGACTGAACCAGGCCATCGGAAATATGCATAACAGGAAACCATATCTTGTGTCCACCTCATGGACTGGGAAGCAATTGCATTAAAAAAATACAGCATGATGTTTTCCCGACAAACATCTCCAACAGTGAATGGTTCTCGGCCTTTCCTCTTTACGTTCTCTTCTTTAGATGTTGTCATCTTTGGTATCGTCACCTCTGTGAGAATTTTTGATCTCCAGTTAGATTTGCTGTGATTCCTTTCCAGCCATAAGACAAGCAGTAGTTGGCTTTATTGCTCAGCAAGGGGTTGCTTGTTCTGTCTCATCGTTTGTTTGCCCCTCCAGGGACGGCATGTGTTTAGAGCTGGAAGGAGCTGTGATCTGCTGCTGGGCGTGTACAGTCCAGCGCCACATCTATCTTACTCACGGAACGGGCGCCGAGTAGCCAGACCACGGGCACGACTGTAACTCCAGGCACTTCTAGAAGGCATTGCAGGAAAGCACCCGAGACGCTGCAGCGGCGGAGTCGAACCCACTGCATCTTGAGACAAGGAATGGTACGATGGCAAAAATAGGGAGCGATGAGCCGCGCCAAGGACAACCTGCTCCCTGGGCTTACAGTTTGCCCCAGTACAACGGTCCTTTCCCGTTCACTGAGGTTACCACAACTTATTGTCATCAACTGTAATATCAACTATTGCCCTGATTCTCAGCAGACATCCCAAGAAAAGGTGCATGGTTATTGGTCACTGCGTGTGACCAAGGCCAAACTGCTGTGGCATCTGTGGACGATCCCAATTTCAATGAGCTCTACAATCAAGTGCGTTTTCTACCCATGACCCCCAGTCCCCGGTACGAACACTGGGCTGCCTTCACACAGCGCAGCGTGAACCTCTTCACATTTTTCTTATTAGCTGAACACTCCAGTACTTGCAGTCTGAATTCACATTAGATCGCCAAAGGCTTCAGGAAAGGCATTGAAATGGATCCCTTTTGCACAAAGTGGGCAGATTTGAGAGAAACTGAATTTTGACATCTCTTTGGACCATTTACCGTTAATTCATAGCGATAATCTGTCTGCTGTCTCAGCATGTACTCTGGTGATTTCCGTTATTTTAAAACGCGTTTACGTTTTTAATAAAGTGCTCATTAACGGCGACTATTTATAAAAGCACCAATTTCACAATTTTTCCGGTCGCAAATATTCCGCCTGATACAGCTTCTCGTTGCACATTCTCCAATTATTCTCCCCCCCGCCCAGCACGCACGCACACACACACACACACACACACACACACACCTCCACCAACAACTACAATGAGCACTGTCTATTTTAGGCACAACGGGATAAAAATATACTCAGGATAAAGGCAGGGGTGGGGGGGGGAGGGAGAGTAACCAACCACTCGCGCACACATGGTTGCTCTCATTTGACCACAGACACACTTTCTCACACACACATACATACAGAACTGTAGCAGCTAGCTTGCGGTGAGCAGCCCATGTAAAAAGGTTATGTACACTGCTACTCAAGTTCAGGAGAAATCACAAATGAAACCACATTCTTTTGGATGACGTCCCCCTCCCCACACACAGGTACACACACAGTGGAAGCTGGCAGTAGAAGGGGGGGTGGGAGGAATCTGGGGGAGCTAGAGAGCGAGGGCACTTAGGGGCTCCCTTCCTCGGCATGGCCAGCAAGCTGCCCCCCAGCACTGCACTCCAAGATCCTCTCCACAAACTCTCTGGTCCGTCCCGCCACCAGGGGACCTGTGCAGACACCATAATAAATGTGACTTCTAGACCCCCCCCCAAACTTTAACGAGCACAAGAATCCACTAATATTTATTTTCACCACAAGAAACTAATGGAAAATGGATAGTGTGAATTTACATGCTTCAGCTTACCAGAAGACTCCTTCAGTATGTCCTCCAGCTTCTTCGTCATCCCTACTTCGCCACTGTCCTCGCTGTTCTCCACTCTCTGTCGGATCACTTCCTTGATCCGCAACAGCGCCCCCAGCAGGTTGTCTGTGCAGGGATAGGTAGCTGATGACATCTCTATGTCTGCCTTAATACAGTTTATCCTTTTTCCTCTTTGGTTGAAAATTAATCAAAAAAGTCTATCTGAAGTAAATGTCTGAATCCATCCAAACTGAATGTATACTGTAATTTTTTTTTTTTTTTATTATTATTGCACTGTTTCCTGATTAACCTCATGAGATGAATGTGTGATCCATGGTTCTACATGGATTATGCTTTCAGACAAACTGGGATTAAAATACAGACAGCAGAGCAGAGCTTTTACTGTATTAAAATCCTGCAGTGACAGACACATTCTGATCACTTTAAAAAAAAAAAAAAAAGATAAAACACACACACACACACACACACACACACACACACACACACACACACACACACACACACACACACACACATTTTCAGAACCGCTTGTCCCTTACGGGGTCACGGGGAACCGGAGCCTACCCGGCAACACAGGGCGTAAGGCCGGAGGGGGAAGGGGACACACCCAGGACGGGACGCCAGTCCGCCGCAAGGCACCCCAAGCGGGACTTGAACCCCAGACCCACCGAAGAGCAGGACTGCGGTCCAACCCACTGCGCCACCGCACCCCCATAAGATAAAACACTTTTTACATTTATTTAGTAGCCATTTTTCTATAAAGCAACATGAACCTCAGAGTAAACAAAATGCATTACATTTAACCCTAAATTCCCCCCCACAGACACACTGTGCCAAACTGAAGGTCAGCTACAGAGGTGAGAGTAAGGTCAGTGATTCTTACCATACTCCTGGTTTAGTCCCCACAGCTTGATCTTGTTGGCCTCATGCTGGGCTTTCTTCTTCAGGCGACAGGCCCTGGCAACACCGAAATAAATGGAAATGGTCAAGATGCATGTTTACAATGACCGTGGTTCTGCTCTCTTCATGTCAACCACTGCTCAGGTGCATTGGCCACTCGGAAGGTATCTGGTCTTCATCCCAGCTTAGGCCCAAGAGTCGTACTGGTGTTTACATGCTGCCATTTCAACTGTCCTTTCAACACTCCAGACACACACACACACACACACACACACACACACACACACACGCCGAGAGCTTGCTGCCCACTTGTGTCCCTTTCAGCTCCTTTTCAGACAACATGGTCCTGTGAAGGGCCTTGAGAGCGTAACACAAACAACAGTTGGATATGTGAACTTGTGCGTGTTTGTGGAGGACAGTTTTTGTAGCAACCTGACATGAACCAGCTGTTGGCTGAAGGACAACGCCTAAACCCTGCGAAAAGGTCTGGGACGCCTCCGCTGACGCATGCTGAATCTCCATCTCTCCCTCTCACTTTCCGATTGCTTTATTGGCAAGAAGTTCACGTGGCAGACAATGCTGCCTGCACGCTTTCTCACAGAAACTCGCTTGCTCTCTCACACTCATTCAACTCGACAAAGTTTTATTCGGTTAAACAAAACTGTAGCTGCAACGCCACCGAAAAGCAAAGCCCGGAGTGTTGTGTATCTATAAAAGGAAAAAAGATCAATATTCTGGCAAACAAATTTAAGTGAAAGGAAATGGCAAACAGGACAAATTCAAATCTACAATATGAAAACTTATAAGTAGAACAGTGTATCCCCCTCATGCTGTGAGAAATGCTGCCGCACTCCCACCTCTATGGCCCTCCATCTCCCACCCTCGCTCGCTCGCCCACCAGCTCACTCTCATGTCCTTCCCCTCATTTTCACACTCCCTCCTCTCTCCCTCCCTCCCTCCCTCCCTCCCTCTCCCGTTTTCACCCTGCTTTTTCCATGAGAGCAGCTACCTGGAGGCCAGCTTGTTCTTCTCCTTGCGGGAGCGTGCCCGGGCCACAACGGGCAACTCGTTCACCGGTCCCATACCGTCGATGGCCATGTTGAGCTTCTGCAGCTGCTCCCCGATGCTACACAGTTTCTGCGGATTGGGGGTCAAGTCGCTGGCATCTGTCTTGCGGGCCTTACGGCGTCCTTTCTTTCCTAAACAGGGGATGTGCAGCACAGGGTGCATTCCATCAGAGAACAGACTACAATTCTAATGAGTCTTATTCTGGAAAGAGGAAAAAATTAACACTGATTCTGCATTTCTCCTTTCAACTATGGAAACTCTGCACTTTCTTTACACTAAACTTTGTTTATCCACAAGTTTCCATTCTTCCACTCGCTGTGGAGCAGCACCAGACTAATGGAAATGGTGCTAAACTGGCTCCCAGCACAGATGGTACAATTTTCTGCATAAACTGCACTATGAGTAAATGAAACGCATCGATTGTATCCAGCACAAAAAAAAAAAAAACTGGATGTGACTCTGGTACCATGATGACAGCATTATAAATAAATGTCTGGATCAGCAACGAAGGGGTTAAGTGCACATTCATCTGTTTGCAGGCAGTAATAACAATTACTAATGTGAGGTAACGAAGGTAATTACCCGGTGCCCCCTCTCTGCGGTACAAGGTGCTAGGCAGGGTGCTGGAGCTCCAGGACAGCGGCCACCGGACCCCAACCTTCTTACGTCCTGCGTCATGGCTGTGTGCGTGTCTGTACTCCCAGAAGCACCTGCGCTTTGCCGGCTTCTCACCCACGCGGCTGTCTAGGGGTGGAGGGACACGCACAGGGTAGCAGCTGTCCGTAGTCCGGGGGAGCTTTTTCCGCCTCGAAGCACATCTGCATCCACACTGTCTGTGTGAAAGGTCTCATCTATCTCCCAGAGCAGCTGTGCAGAGCGCCTTTTAAACCATTTCCTCACGTTTCAGAGAAATTCACAGTAATTAAATATCAAGAACCCAAGCTCCCCAGCACAAACATCCATTTACGGTAGATCAACGAGGGTCAGAAAACAGTGGAGGAGACTGTCCCCTGTACTGTGTCAATGCAAGCCAAGGCAAGGCAAGAATAAGTTTGTAATCGCTTATACAAACAAACATATCCGAAACTTTTTTCTCGAAACCCGGTGCGGTCCCAACAGCAACATTTATTCTTTCAGACTAGGAGGTTCCATCGAAAGCCAGCTTCACACTGCAGACTAAATAGAGAGGACAACATTTTGCTTTACACGGATCATGTCATGATGTCATGTGTTAAAAACATGGTTAAAAACTGCGTGTGGCGTTGCCGGGGTGCGGAGGTGCGCGGCAGGCCGGGCGGGAGCACATCAGTACCGACCGCACTTTGCTGCACGACACACGCCGGGCGTTTTAATATTTTAATAATATGCACAGAGTGGCGTCTAACTGAAACAAATATAGAGCACGCGAGACAGGACATGTGGCAACCAAGGGACAAAAGGAGTTACGTGCGACAACCCAGTTCATCAGGTAAAAAGGCAGCTGTGGCAGCGACTGCGGACACTTTTCCCTCCGCCAGGAGCGCCGATCGAGGCTGACGAGGCACGCGGGCGGGCGCGCGCTCAGCTGTGTGTGTGTGTCACCGCGGCACTACTTCGCTCTCTCCTCCTCGGCCTCACTCGTGTTGTTCCCCACTCTCTCTGTGACTTGACTGTCGGTTGGAATCAAACCGGACACCATTTATCACGTTTTACACAAAGCAACGAGGGGAAACGTCCAAATCTATGTACGTGGAAGCCCCTCTTCTTTCCCAGGAAGCCCGCGTCGCGACTGTGAGAGACACGACGAGGCGGACCCGTTACCGTAACGGTAACATACCGTTAGCCTGTCGTTACTTCCGCCTGTTACTCTAAGCGATTTAAACTTGTACCTTTTTATACCTCCGTCAAGGCCGTATTACCTATAATAACTCCTCCAATATTAAGGCGCTTTACGAGACAGCTCACAGACAGCTGCTGTCATTTTTTAATGAGACTGACGGAGTTCAGGGACAATTACGGCCGACCGCGAATCCGCCGCTAATCACATTCGCGACGGAAATACTTAAAATGTCACATTTTCCGTAAAAAACAACATTTATTCTGTGGAGGCTGTGCCAGGTTTGGGTCTCTTACTTGTCATTTCGATGGAAAGATTCCTCGTATCTTTTTTTTTTTTCCCTTTCCGTAAACATTCGGGCTTTTTTTTTTTTTTTTTTTTTTTTTATTTCTGAGCGGTTAATCTACGAGAAAATTCTTCACTTTGTATCACAGCGAATGAAACAAAAGTCCTTTGAAGTGATCCCAGCACCAACAACAGTCCAATAAAGAAAAACAATAAGTTCATAAATTAAAAAAAAAAACAAAAAAAAAAAAAACAAAACAAAAACTCAAAATACACACACACACCCATCGGAAACCGCTTGTCCCACAGGGTCGCGGGGAGCCGATGCCTAACCCAGCAACACAGGGCGAAAGGCTGGAGGGGTAGGGGACACACCCAGGATGGGACGCCAATCCGTGGCAAGGCACAACACGCGGGACTCGAACCCCGGACCCACCGAAGAGCAGGACCAGGTCCAACCCACTGCACCACCGCGCCCCCCTCAAAACTCAAAATAGGTTGGCATTTTAATTTCCAGCAAATCTGCCACTGGACAAAGGAAGCAAAGCAGATTCTGCTCACCACATTCTGCTCCAGAGGAGCTCTGCTCCCCAGGCTGCGCTATTCCTTCCACCTCCACCTCCTCTTCCTCCTCGTCCTCCTCCTCCTCGTCGTCATCATCAACATCATCATCATCTTCCTCACTGTCAGCTGTCTCACAGTCAGAGCCCTGGCTCGATCCAGAGGGCCGTTCACCCTGCAGGGAGTAGTTGTGCTCCTCGCTACGCAGCTCCAGGAAGGGAGGCACTGAAGCCGCTTCTACCACCTCCTCACCCTGGGCTTCCTCCTCCCGTTGCTCCTGCTGCTCTTCCGGCTCCGCTTGTCTGACATCTATCACCTCCACAGTGTCAATGGCTACCACCTCCACCATTGCTGGTTTCAAGGTAGGCTCCTTTCCAGCAGCCCTGGCTGGCACAGCAGGACCAGCTTCAGGACTCCCCTCCTCCCTGGCTACCTTGAGCCCCAGCCGCTGCTCCACCTGGTCTTCCCTGTTGCCCCATTTCCCCATGAGCACTCCATCTGAGCTGGTGAGCTCTCCCTCCAGACTCCCCTTAGTGTAGCAGGTGAGTTCATCCAGCGCAGAGACGTCCCAGAGCTCGTGGCGCAGGTCTTCGGCGAACCCGTCGTCCACCAGGTCGCTCAACAGCTCAAAGGGCCGCTTCCGGGGTATCGATGGGGAGCTCAGCATCAGAACGACATTCTGAGGAAACATTAAAGATAGTAAAAATCACCTGTCCATAATTCAACAGCTAAAATTGATAAACATGTCTTGCTATTTACTAACTTTTTTTGTCTTGGCATAGGATTTGGGGGAATTCAAAATTTTACCAGACCCTGAGATTTTTGAAGTCCTATCCAAACTCTTACCTGGTCACAGTCTGTCCAGCCCCCTATGGGAGAGAGTGCCAGTGGGTGCGGGGTGAGGTGGCACCTGTGGGTTCCATAGGCTTCACCAAATACTGGTTCCATCCCATTCACGTCCGGCTAAAGGGGCAGGAAGAATGGTTTATTACCTTGGATTCCATAAGGCCCCCCATTGCTAAATACTGGGTCAGTGCAAAAACCACTAGATTATATTAGGACAACAACATATGCAAAATGTGTGAAGAAAGTCAACACAGGAAGCACATTTTACATGTGTTTTAAATGTTCAGTAGCATTTATGATCGTTGTCAACTGCATTTTCCTTCATAGATGACGCTCAATTGCCTGTGTGACATGAGGACTCATTTGAATAATACTTCACTGGATCAATTCAGGGGAGGTACTTTTCTCAGAATGATCACATTAGGGCCCCTCACTGGGTCTTGAACCAGCAACCTCATGCTGTGTAATTACTGTACAGCCCACCTGAGGCATTTCCCAGTGCTGCGGTGTGCAGGGGTTCCGGCAGTCCAGCGGTGGGTTCAGCGGTGGCCTGCTGAATCCTGCGATAAGGTGCGTTCTCCGAACCGGACCACCAGTGGACCATTCGCAAAATAGAAAGTCTTGAGGTCGGGCTGTGCAGCGCTGGTCACATGACATGCAGCTTTGCCACTGTCTGGGGAGAGAATGAATATAATTAATTACCCCGAATGGTTTTTGTACAACAGTGCAAGCTGTTCTAATGAGAGCGTAGTCACAAGGGAAGGCTAAACATCCAGGGACAGCCTGTTCTTGCCGTGTTTGCAGCTGGACCCCATGGGCTAAAGTAAGAGCCCATACTGCCATCCAGCACCTCAGTCAAGAACAGCGCAGTCCGACAGGGACGGCCGACACGTTCATTCTTCGCACACTCGCTGGTGAAGCCCGGAGAAATGCAAGGAATCGTTTAATTAATTATTATTATTATTGTTATTTTAAATGTCTTATTTTTTAAACGACGCATTACCGCAGAGAAGGGGAGACAAGGCAGTCCGAATGAGCTCTGATACAGACAAGCCATCGGGTCACCGGTGTGGTTTTAAATACGCACCGTCAGGTAGACATCTTCACCGTGCCGGGTCTCCAAAAGCCCCCCTTTCCTGCCCATTTTCAGAAACAGCTGGATGTCACGCGTTCGCGCTTCCCTTTTATCGCAATGCTCTTTCGCCAGAGATCTCCAAATTGTGCTGTAATTCAGTAGAACGCACGTAAACGACTCGGCAGGTGACTCCAACACAGGGACGTCTGGGTGTCTCAGGAGCTCTGTGTGTGTGTGTTGGGAGGGGGGGGGGGGTGTCGGCCCAACACAGTACACTTCTGTCACATGACAAAATGCAAAATGAGGGTGTCGGAAAAATTTTTCTAACAATTTCCCCCCCATGCAGAGAAACACAAATGAGGAGATAAAGCGCAGAAAGGTCACGGACATGGCATGGTAGGTTCGATAAGAACGCAGCCCACGGGACTGACATCGGACTCGTCCGCTCCAGAGTATGTAGAAGATGTTCGAATAAATAACCAAAAAGCTCCTTTTCGTCGCGTCAGAGGAAGAAAGAGCCCTCACATCGACGCTTCGACCGTCTCATTCCAATCTCGGAGTCCCGCCGGCTCCCCTTCCGAGCCCTTTAACATGGACGTTTTTATTTTTTCATTCGGGTGCAACTGAGGTGACGAGCGCAGGCTTCTCCGAGAGGCACAGGTTTGAGCGCCGTAGCCTCCAGCGCGCACACGCTCCGGGGTCTCCTTACCCTAACCTGCCCCCTTAAGCAGCACCCAGAGCTGGCGGAAAAGGCACGAAAAACATTTAGAAACCGCTAAAACCGCAAAAAAGGGTCCCTCGCTTCCCCAACAACTCGCAGCCGCGCCGTGTTCCCTGCAGTGCTGGATGTCGGATTACGAGCTGCTGGAAACGACACCGTCGCGTCGGTCCAGCCTGTCCGCACGCGCACACACACACACACACACACACACACATCTGGGTATTAAAAATAAAAATAACACTAGACGGGGCGCCACTCGGGGCCCCGCCGACGGCACTTATTTGTCATCAATTCTTCCCCGACGACAGATTAACTAGGGACCGTCGGCGCAGGCAAGTTGAAAAGAAGATCTGTTTGATAAAGACGGCAATAAAGCGCGGCAGATGCTCGGCCTTACTTGAGGAAGGTGCCTTTTCCCCCCTCTGCACGCGCTCCGTCCACCTGTGCGGTCCGTCCAGCCCGGTTCGCTCCCGCGGACACCGCCGCGCACCCGAGCTCGTGGCGACGCGCTCCGGGAGGGGGCGAGACTAGAGACACGGAGCAGGCAGCACGCAGCGCTCCGCCACCAGCCGCGCACCCGAACGCGGCCGAGCCGAACCGCCAGCCCCCGGCCGAGCTGCCGAAACGCCCGATGGGTGGCAACCGAACCCGTCCGAAAGGAACAAGTGAGACAGTACCTCGACGGGAAGCGCCGTGCGGGGACGCGCGGGGACGTGGAGGGACGCGCGCAGAGAAAATGTCCGCCTTGGCATCCGAAAATGAATAATAGTGCAAAAGCGAGCGCTGCGATGGAGCGGAGCCGCGCGCTGCAAACAAATTATTTATCCCTTATAAAGGAAGTTAGTTTTAAACAGCTGGTATCGAGCGGGTCCATTGCGAATCAAAGCAAAGGGAAATTAAAAGCATTGTTGGTAAATAGTGCAGGAACAGGGCGCCCTTCTGGGGGAAACGATTTCTGTGGAGATCGTTTATTTTGTACGCGCGTCCCGGCGCGAGACAGATACCATTTTGAGTGTTTTATTGCTCATCTTCGCGGCGAGGCGCTCAGGAAAAGTGTCCGACCCCCTCGCGCCAGACATGGTGTCGCCCGCGTGACTCAGAATTAAAAGAAAAATTCCTTCTTGTTCGACGGAATGGCAACATTTTGGGCTGACCTCACTTTACATGTTACTGTGTTACTTTTTGCCCCTCTGGAGCCCTCGCGCGGGACTTCGTTACCGCGCGGACAGGCAAAAAGGCGGCTCGCCGTGGGGAGGAAAGTGTGTCAGCTGTAAACAGCGCTCGCGGCGAAGGGGGCAAATGAGTGCATGGGGGCGCGTGGAAAGCGGATGTGGCCGAGCGCGAGAGAGGCGACTGGAGAGCGACGGCGTCGACGTCAGTGGATGGACGCGCGTGACCCCCTGGCAGTATGTGATATAGACACTTAGAACACTTCTATGAAGCGCTGCATGATTGAGGTTCACTCACATACTTAATACAGCATATATGATATGCATGTACGTATATGCCATATGCCATATAATTGTATGGAGCACACATCCGTAACATACATATTATGGAATATACGTCCGTATTTATAATTATATAGGCATGTACGGAATACACATTTGACAGATTTGATAACGTATGTAAATAAAATTGCACATCGGGCTATTGTATTGACATACACATAGAGTATATATGTAGTATATGTATGTGTGTGTAAACTGACACAGATGTTTAAGAACTTTCTTCCGAGGCAGAATTTCAGTGTTTAATTTTCATTTAATTTTTATTCAATTCTTGGGGAAATTAAATTTATTTAAGTTCATTAATTCGTTTAATTAAATTTAATTTCCCTAAGAGAGCTCAGTTGTGACTTGTGTCAACTTGTACATATCTTAATAAATAGAGGAATCTCCAAGACTCCCAGCTACATATTTTTGTACCACCAGATCCTTAGTGATGTAATGCACATAAATTCAGTGTTATACTTCTTCTTCTAGAGATGGAGGTCTAAATAAAGTTCATTCTTTGTCAGTCATATTGGGTAGAAAGTGTTCATAAAATTCTTTTTAGTTCCTGTTTGTTGCGTGTGATACAGGCAACAAGTACAAATTAAGTTCACAAATGCACAATCTATAGTGAGAAATTTTGGCAGAATGTATAGAAGTAATATCCAACAGAATAAAACAAAAACAGCAGTACACCAGTTATGGAAGGAAACTGAAAAACAAAGACCATTTGATCTAGAATATGAACAACAGCTGCAAAAATGAATGTCACTAAACTGTATTTTGTGGAAGAATAATTTTATAAACAAAGTTTATCCATAATGGGTCTGCAGGCCTTCAGCTCTGGACTCTGTAAAGAACACAACCAGCAGTCTAAACTCACAGAATAATTAGTACAAACATATATATTTTACTTCCACTGTCATATGGTCCAACGTGATGCACTTTTACCTTGTTTTCTAATACAGGCATCACACAGATCTGGTGACAAAACATCACACCCACACACCAAAGGGAGAAAGAAGGAGTCAGAGCACATAATTGCAATGCATAAAAAATACATTTAAAATCTTTCATGAAGTGGACACTGTTGGTGCCTCACACTTCCTGGGTTGTGCACTCGGATATAGGTAGAAATCCAACACGGTCCATATAGTAATTGCATTTTCTCCCTATGCTTGCGTGGATTTTCTCCAGGTGATGGCCTGGCATCCTGTTCAGGCTGTACCCCGTCCTTTCATATCCTGTGTTTCTAGTATAGGCTCTAGACCGCCACAGCTTTGCGCTGGACAAGCCGTTATTGATAATACATTTACATTTATTCATCACGTTTCCTCAAAGCAATTTCCAATGAGCAGCATGTAGTATTTAGCCCACAATATTAGATAACAGGGGGTGCGGTGGCGCAGTGGGTTGGACTGGGTCCTCCTCTCTGGTGAGTCTGGGGTTCGAATCCCGCTGGGGGCGCTTTGCGGTGGACTGGCGTCCCGTCCTGGGTGTGTCCCCTCCCCCTCTGGCCTTACGCCCCGAGTTGCCGGGTAGGCTCTGGTTCCCCGCGACCCCGTATGGGACAAGTGGTTCAGAAAATGTGTGTGTGTATTAGATAACAGATGGAAATCTTTCAAATGTCAGATTTTTTTAAAAATAGACTGTCAGAAGTGTTAAAAGCGAAGGAATGTAGGTGCCCTGTGTGACACTGGCGATATACTATAGCAGTCACCGTGTTACTGTGTAAGCCACAATGATGGAAAGTCTTCGTGACTTCAGTGCAGTGAACGTTCGGTGCCACAGAGGCCGAACTTCCTGGTATAGCTGCCAACACTGCTACGCTGGCCTTGGGCGCGAGTGAGGGGGAGTGACACTGCTCCAGTGTGGGGGTGGAGTCATGGACTGGGGAAGTCAGAGCAAATAACACGGCAGAGCAGCTTCGACGGAACATGCGAGGTGCCACATTTTATTGGACAGCTCCAGCAGAACTGATACATGGTGTAAACATCTAATCATCATACATACAGGAGTCTCAGTATCTCCCAGCACTTTTTTACAACAACACACATCTATTTTTGACTTCAGAAAAGTTGAATGGTGAACTCAATAGTCAGCTCTGTCTTTATTCACCCCTCTGGGATGTTGTGAGTTATAAGTATAATTATGATGAACTTGAATGTATATAGAACTAACCTGTTCTCTTTTAATTGTTCAAGCTGTCTTATATATATATATATATATATATATATATATATATTATATAGGTTATATATATGTACACATATAGTATGTACAGCATATATATCATACATACAGTATATATGTATACATGTTTGGGTAGCTGAATACGACTTGGCAAAATGAGTCAGCAGCTCCAAAATGGAAAACTTCTCTGAAATCTGGCCCTTGCACGACCATTAAGTTCACCATGGAAACAGCTTCTGGCTATACTCTTTAACATAATGTAAAATCTAAATTCCTGTCCCACAGCACAGATTTGAAAATGGCCTTGTAGGGCAGACCTCATTGGCCAAGTCTGCATTTTAAAATCCACTTGCAAATGTACACAAAGTTTCACATACAGTTACAGTACAGCTAACATCCACTACATCCATGTATTGATATATTTAACATAAAAAGAGAATACAAATTAAGAACATTAAAATGCTATTTAAATTTTGAAATAAAATGGTCACAGCACACTAGGAGTCTCAAAAAGTTTCAGCTACAAAAATAAATGTGTAAAACAGGGTAATCTTCAATATCTCGAATGTGACAAATTAGGTAACAGTTCTAATTCACTTGGACATTTCCCTCCTCTCCATCGACAGCTGCTGATAACATTCCAGCAAATTTGCTGAACGTTACCAGTTTTTCTGTGGCACTCCAGAAGCATTAAGAGAATTATGGGTGTTTATACCTGCTTTCTTTCTGATTATAAAAATGTTGAGGAATATTTTTAAATAGTTTAAGAATATTTTTTTTTTTCCAGTGTAGAGGGCTTCAAATTCTGAGCAATACAGTGAAGGGAGGTCCAGGCTGCATTTGCGTGTTTGGTTCAGTGGATGAACAGGAAGATTCGAATCTCATGCTTCCTCATGAATGGTTTCATAGAGGCTGAAAAAAGAGTGTCAAGTTTAGACAAAGTCCTGGGAATAGGACTGGACAGACATGGCCCCTCGCTGGCACTGGACCCTACAAGGAAATGAATAAAAAAAGACTCATGTATCATAATGTTTGCAACTTGAACAAAATCGGAGAAAGATATTGTTTTTGGCAATTCCATCGTGCACATGTTGCCAGAACTTGAGAGAAAACGTAAAGCTTGACAGAAAAAATATATATAAATCTCCATTTTAGCATTGCTGAAGCTTTGATCCAGTTGGGTGGTCTTGCTACATGGTGACCAGAGGGGGCTTTCAGGCAGGTCTGCTCAGTGTCTGTGGTGTATTTTTATACCAGTGTGTCATAGCCGGATTGTATATATCAGGATGCGATCGACAAATACGTATTTTTAAAAAATGAGAATTTACCATTATGAGATTTTTACTCCCAGAAATACCGCAGATACCAGATGGTCTCATTTTTCAGCTGAGGTCCAAATAAGGGGTTTGCCTGGGCCAGAATTGCGATTAACCAGCTGTAAAAAACACAAAAGCACATATTTTACACAGTAATGTTAAATTAAATACAATAAACAACACTGTGAGAAATTTAATAAGGACCATACTAATGGCACTGAAAATTGAGAGTTTGGGAACTAGATTGATTTTATCTGAGTAAAACATCAGAGTTGGTGGTGCCTGTTGAACACGTGATTAGTCATTTGATAAAAATGTACGGTTTCCTGAAACGTCACCTTAAGCATCGATGAAAGAAGTATAAATCGTTAAAGCCAATTTAAGCATGTTTTATTAATGAAACACGTTTTTTAATCAAAGTGTGATAATCTGTGATCCGGGATGCAAGAGAATTAAATATTTTTCAGGCCTACTGGAAAAAGGAATACGTGAATATGAAAAGTGTATGATTAATAACATGGGTTATGAGTTCTGATAACCCAGTACAAACACCAATGAAGACTAAGTCATGGACAGCAGATGACTTTAACTGCAAAGGCACTCAACCTCAACCCATTGATCTGTTATACCATAAACGGGGTCAGTTACATTACACTCATCCATTTTTACATTTGAATAATAAATGACAAATGAATAATTCAGTGAAAAATACTTACAATAAGTAACAACAGACTGCTGTCAGTATCAGCATGGTTATGACAACTCTGAAAAGACACAGTTTCACAGAGGATCACACATACAATCATCACTGTACATCACTGCCGAGATGCTGCAGCAGCAGGGATGCTGGTATCTCCACAGGCCCAATGGACCAGAAAAGCCTGATCACTCAGAGACATTTGGAAAAGAAAATAATTTAGACATTCATTATTTATTTAAGGTTTTCAGATGCTTTATATTGTATTTAAAGAAGATGATGAAATGAGTAAATTAAATTATAAAAGATGCTTATTTATACGTCGTTACGGTTACCTACCCTCTATTTGGCCCTTTTGGCACGAAAAAGGGGGCGACGACTCCCACTAGTGCCCATAATGTGGTGAAACAAACCATGGGCAAAGCCAGAGAGTGGTAAACCATCGCTGCCGCCAGTGAAGAGCCGCAGGACAGGTGTACAGGTGAATAGGTAGAGAACGGGATTCCTTAGAATAAACGGAGGAAATGTCCGTCCCTCTCCTCTGAGCCTCGTTACTAGGCGGATTCAGCAAGGTCCCGTCCACAGCTGAAATGTATGCATTTTATTGGGCAATTTCTCAGCAGCTGAATAATGCTATTGGGCATCGCTGAAATCAATCTGTGAAGGCAAATGGGGATTGGTTGATGGGGGATATTTAGCGCAATCGTATTGGCCAGAAATGAAGTCATATAACAAGTCCGACATGTCCCTACTGGTCTGCGACGGTCAAGCCTCCGTGACGTCAAAACGCATTAGAAACGAGTTACTTCTAAAAAAAGACACAATATGTACAATGTAATCAACTTTTTTTTTTTTACTTGCCAAATATTATATACACAAATGCAAATTTAGCAATACAAAACCCTTCATTTCCCTATTTATAAAACATTTACAAGACATTTTAAAAATAATATTGTAACTTCAAAAACCCCAAAGCTGTTTGAACTTTGCTCCTGTTGGGCATCTTACCACATATGTAACAGATAACTCTGTCTGTCTGTCTGTCTTTTTTCTTTGATGTAATACAGCTACCAATGTTCTGTTGCATTGATGTTGTGTCTGATTCTTGTTCTCTACAAGTTGTACACTTTGGAAGTGCTGATATTGTTAATAAAAGAAATTTTTTAAAAATCATTCCTTGTTCCCGAAATTTTTAATGTGACTAAGCGTAGAATTCGCTTAAAGACGCGGTGCGCCTGCGCACACGCCTATGTTTTGGTCACGTGACTCTCCTTGGCCATTGAAAATATGCGAATTGCCGCATAAATCTGTTAATTACTGTAATCCTGGAACACCGCGTGCTCGTCCATTTTTGGAAAAGCTCGCGGGCAAGAGCTGTCGTGCACCTTGGCAGAGCCCGCAGTTACACAGGGAAAAAATGATCAGCGCCGGGCTTCTTCGTTTACAGCGGGGTCAAAAATATAATTCATAATTTCTTACGTCATATGTATAATATAGAGTTCATCATTGTAAAATCCAGTTAACGGTACACATTATGTTAAAAAATCTAGGCTTAGTTTAAAATAAACTGAATCAAACAATTACTTAATACTCCATCCTCTGTTTGGAGTCTCAGTCCACATTATGTTTTCTCTAAAATTGGTGGCCTCTGGTTTCCTTTAATGTGTAATTTGCAAAATCCCAGGCAAACTGTCACATTTCCATCAGCAGGTACTCTGGTCACTGGTTTACAAACATAACTTTTCTCCACATAAATATGTCATCTGGAGCAACAGGGATATTCTACGTATATAAAAACAAGTCAATATTTCTTGCAAACTGGGTTTAAAATAATATTCTGCTGGAGAGGCAGCTCTTTAATTCATGTGGACTTGGACATGGATCCATGCTCCTTTGGGACAGATGTGTTTCTCCTCCAATCTTCACAGAAATAACAGATCAGAGCCTTGTTCCAAAGGGAAATTGTTACATTCTCATGTGGTTCCGTATTGCAATAGATTTATCAGTAATATTCCCTGGAAAAGGTGTGGACTCTACCCTTGAAACTTCTTTTGACTAATAAAATGACAGAAGTGTCCGGTAAATTAATTCATAACATTTACTCAAGCAAATGCTTTATACAAAGACTTAAAAAAGACATTGACACCGGGTGTGAAGGTCCCTCAGAAACGGCTCCTCACCTATCTTGGTACACGCAAAAATTCTTTTTAGCCAGATATTACATACATAAGTATAAATGTAGTCATTCAAAGCCTTACTTTCCCCTGCTCATAAAAGAAATTAAATGTTACAGTAACACTGTTCTATTTTCTAAAAACCGCAAAGTTGTCAGAACGGTGCATCTACTGACATTTGTAATTAAAAAGTTTTCATCTTTTTTCTGTATGTTTTATTTGTATTTATTTACTTGTTAATTTAGGGGGTGCGGTGGCGCAGTGGGTTGGACCGCAGTCCTGCTCTCCGGTGGGTCTGGGGTTCGAGTCCCGCTTGGGGTGCCTTGTGATGGACTGGCGTCCCGTCCTGGGTGTGTCCCCTCCCCCTCCGGCCTTATGCCCTGTGTTGCCGGGTAGGCTCCGGTTCCCCGTGACCCCGTATGGGACAAGCGGTTCTGAAAATGTGTGTGTACTTGTTAATTTATCCTTTTTTTCTCTCTCTTTTGTTATATTCCCTCTGGCATTGTTTGTTGTAATATCTGGATCTGGTTCCTTGTTCTTTTCATCATCCTGACTTTTGTAATTGCTGTTTTTTGTCAAGAAACTTAAAAAAAGTGAGTTGAGTTCAAAAAGAAAGTACTGTAATTCTGAAATATGTTAAATAAGTATTGTTAGTGACTTATGTCATTATACAGTATGTAATATATTCATATATGTATGAATATATATTCAGTTTGTTCAAGTTTTCCCAGTGTTTATATGGGTTTCCTCCCACAGCTGAATTGGTGACACTAAAAGGCCTGTACTGTGTGTGTGTGATTTTCCTGCTGTGGACTGGTGCCCCAGTCAGTGTATGTCCCGTTTTACATGTGATGCTTTTGAGGCCACTACGACTTTGACAAGTTATTACTGATTTTGCAATTATTCTTTTAGCTAACGCTTTTCTCCAAAGTGACTCACATTGTTAACACACACACACACACACACACACACACACACACACACACACACACACACACACACAGAGTCTGAACCGCTTGTCAGCCTAACCCGGCAACACAGGGTGTAAGACTGGAGGGGGAAGGGACACACCCAGGATGGGACACCAGGCCGTCGCAAAGCACCCCAAGCGAGACTTGAACCCCAGACCCACCGGAGAGCAGGACCCAGTCCAACCCACTGCACTATCGCACCCCCCCGCATTGTAAACTTATGTATTTATTTACCCATTTATGCAGTTGGGCAATATTTTTACTGAAAAAAATTTTCTATATAATTTATACTAGCATTAACTTGAATTTTTCATTATTTTTTAAAGACCTCTAGATCTCCTAGTGATCATTCTCTGTTGCTTGGCTCAGCGAGACCTATACAGTTATCCACCTACTGTGGGCCAAGGCAGTTCACTTCCATACACAGAAGGCAGGCTGCTGAGCCAGCGATTTCTGTTTGGATGTTGTGTATGTCGATATGTGCTGAGTCTTTTGCCGCAGAGAGCTGGAGAAACAGCAGTAATCTGTGCACACTGAAAAATATTACGTGCAAGAAAAAAGTACATTGAAAACAGGACTCTGGAAGCATGACTCCCTGAAATTTAAACCAAGACTGCAGTGAATTATGGCTCCACTGGGCCAGTCCATCAAAGTATTATTTTAATCCCACTTTTGATGCAGAATGCTGGGAAAGTCATCATTCCCTGTGGCTCTATATAGTTATTGTTATCCACACACTACTTGAATTTCATAGGGCCATCAAGAGGAAAAAGTGGCATGTTTTGAGTTATGTAACATAGCCTTCATAGGGTAAATTGTATATGGAATGTGACCATTGAGAATGGCATGCAATAAATCTTGTATCCATCAAGGAAGATTCAACATCATAATATGGTTGAACCTATTACTGTATCCCAGTTCATTTTATATTATAAAACAATTAATTCCAGCCAAGACAACGTGTCAGTTGGTGTTAGAAAAAGGTCAGTTAAAGAGCGAAGGCATTCGGAAACTCTCGTATTTTATCATCCCCCAGCTTCACTGTTCCTGTGAAGTGCTACAGGAAAAAACAAACCTCAAATATTTGTTATTCTCTTGAAAGGCTAACACATGGAAGGAATATTGCGCATTGCAGGAGTCTCAATGTAATGGAACTACTTAGTGATTATTCATTCTGTAATTAGTCTCAGTTTGTCCTTAATTTGTCTTAACCTGGTTCTGCATCACACCACAGGGCATAGCATGCCAGTAACGTATAAAAATTAAAACAAGAAAGAAAAGTAGGACAATGACTTTAAACAGCTGCCAAAGAGGTTGCGGTATGGCAGCTTTTTGAAAAGTGTTGTTAATGTGTTACATAGATTTTTCGAATACCTTTGCTAGTATTTGCCTTAACTGCATTTCAAAATAAACATAAACTGTAAACGCAGTGTATTTCAAAATCAACAAAAGCATTTACGTTCGAAATGTTAGACTTTTAGCATTTTACCTTAATTAATACATAGGAGCACGTTCGGCCTACTACCAGACCGAGGAGATCTGCTTGCCCTTGCTCAGTTTTGTGATACTGTAAGTTCTGTTTTTCTCTTCTGCAAACTTTTTCAAAGCATTATTTAGTATAAATGGCAGAAGACCGCCCTCTGCTGACCATTCTGTCAGTGAAACCAAAATATTTGCTCTTACACTAACGCTAACAAACACAGCTCTTCAACTCTGTGAAGCTGACCAGGGTCACAGTGGTCCAGAGCCTATCCCAGAATCACTGGGAATAAGGTTGGGAATAGACCCTGGTCAGGACAGCAGTCCATTGCAAGATCCCCCCCCCCCCCCCCCAACACACACACACAGTCACACACTCTCTCGCACATTACGACAATTGGTTGCACCCGAACTGCACATATTGGGACCGTGGGAGGAAATCCACACAGACAAGGGGAGAGTTTGCAACCTCCACACACACTGAGCTGGATTCAGATCTGCTGCTGAATGGCTCAGGGGCTACGAGGCAGCAGTGCTACCTGCTGCACCAAAATTATTTTGGTTATATGAACAGATCTGGGAAGGTGCAGGGGTGCAGCGGGTTTGGCAAGTGCCTGCTCTCTGGTGGGTCTGGGGTTTGAGTCCTGCTTGGGGTACCTTGTGATGAACTGGTGTCCAGTCCTGGGTGTGTCCCCTCCGCCTCTGGCCTTGCTCCCTGTGCTGCCGGGTTAGGCTCCCCGCGACCTCGATCGGGACAAGCGGTTTCAGACAATGTGTGTGTGTGTGTGAACAGATCTGGCGTTGAACACTAGGATTTAACAGCTGTCTCATGGGCAGCAGCTGAGCAGTTCCCACAATAAGTGCATGAAGCATGCGTCAGCTGGTTTCAAAGTGGGCTGCGTACTGTACTTCATTGTGCAGAACAGAATCATAGGTAACAGCAGCTGCAGAATTGGGTGAGTGAACTCAGCTTCACTTGTAAGTGTAGATACTAGACAGCGCTGGATGACAGAGCCTGAGATGTGGACTAAGGGACTGGACTTTGACCGCAAATGTGACTGCAGCCAGCAAAGTGCGACTAGGCCCTGTCCTAGGAGTGATTTTTAACGTGTGTGCATGTGTGTGTGCTTCAAAACTCAGATGGACATATACAGCAGTGCATGTGGACACATGTAAAAGCAAAGTGAAGTGCAAGTAATCACTGTAGATAAGGGAAGTCTGACCACCTTTCTGTGCTTTCTTCTAGCAATGATAAGCCACAGAATATTAATGTAATCAAACAACTGGAAGCCATTGTTAAATATTTGAAGTATTTCATTTTTTGCAAGGTTGCAGGAGGATATGGATTTTAATGTACAACCAAACAATCTGATTCAAAAAGAACTGTGTAAATAAAACAGATGATGTCATTTTAAGTATTAATACATAATGTGACTCTCAAAACCAAATGTGTGCAAATGTTAAATGTATATTTAATATGTCTCAGGTTCATAACCCTTTATTCAGGTTGAAGTTGTCTCATGCTCTTGGACAGTTTTTTCTGTAATTATAAATTATTTCAGTTATAACATGTCATTTGTCATTTTGTATTATTTATACATTCAATACTGGCTTTTACTCCATGGGGATATGTCTTTTTGATTTTGTTTTGTTCATCCAATTACTAAACTGGTTTCACAATTTCAATCTTTTGTTTTGTGAGGCTGCCAAACGAGTCCTGATCATCACACACACACCCGCTTATTATTTTGTTTCACTCACACCCTTATTTGAAGAAACATACAGCTTAGTCATGAAAACAGGCAAATATTTCAGTTTACCATTTTGGGTTAAGTACACTGATATTAGGAGGGCATGGTGGTACAGTGAGTTTGGGGTTCGAGCCCTGCTTGGGGTGCCTTGCGGCGGACTGGCGTGCCGTCCAGGGTGTGTCCCCTCCCCCTCCGGCCTCATGCCCTGTGTTGCCGGGTAGGTTCTGGCTCACCGCCACCCTGCTTGGGACAAGTGGTTGTTGACAATGACATGAATTAGTATTACAACACTACACCTTTTGAAACTGAGGTTCAAATCTCACATTCTGATGTAGTATTTTTCAGCAAGATCCTCATTCTGAATCGCCTCAATGGTCTAAATGGAGGAAAGCGGCAACAACTATACAATCAGGTGTCTTGAACCTTTTTTCGTTGTTATGTTCGTTGGTCTGTAAATGTTGGTCTGTAAATGTTCGTCTATTACTCAGAAAAAACATGTACCTAAAATGATTGTTGCAAATTCTATATTAAACTTAGGAAAGCATTGATTTGTTTAAAACACAGTACAGTACAGGCAGTCTCAGGCAACTGATATTAAGCAACTGACAAATGCATGCAGTGTATTCAGAACTGGAAAAAAGTCTAGTGGATCTTCAGTCTTTTTGCTCTTTGTTAGAGAAGAACTTTAATGAAGTTGATCCCGATGAATTAATGTAACAAATACACGTTTAAAATACGTAAAAATAAATTGCATTTACACTCTGTTATTAACTCGAGTTTACTTTCACCTGAATGCTCATTAAATGCCATTATTAAGCTTCACTTAGAAGTGAAGATCAAGGGATGAAGGCAATTTCATTAGAAAAGCCAGAAAAAAAGGATAAAGCAGAGCCAGAACCCTAAAGGTACACGGAATAGACCATACCATACACAAATTGTTGTGATGTAATTGACAGGATTGTACCAAATGGGCAGAAGTGCAGTGTTTATGGCATCATTTTATGTAGTTTTATTGGCAGCACAGGAATTCCTTATCATGCCACCTGCCATACTTCAGATCTGTTTCAAAATGATTTCACTGTAATCGCAGTCAATGAGTGAGTGAGCACTGATTTTACAACAAGGCGCTGTAAACGAGGAAAATTTAAATGTGGCCACAGCCACATCACATCATGTGCTTTGATTTCGCATTAACCACACTGACTCAGAGTGAAGGATGAGGATTTCGCGGTGATCACAGATGAGTCAGTGAGTAGATGTCAGTGGCCAAAAATGAGCATGAAAGAATATCGATTCCACTGTGAAATCGGTCAGTGAGCGAAAATGACAGTAAATCGTAGGTACTGATTTCACTGAGATCACGGTTAATGAGTAATTACGGCGGTGACAAGTGAGTGTAAAAATCGGTAATGATTTTACGGAGTCACTCAGTGAGTAAGTGAAATGTCAGCAAACACTTCTTGTAAAAACATCCGTAACTGAGCGATGATTCCATTGTGACAAGTCAGCAAATATGAGTGAATCAGTACTTATTTTGTTCGAGTACAAATGAAAGGAAAGGCAAGCTGTACCGATTTCACCGATTTCGCCGTGACCAGCGACCAAACGCGACAGTAAACGCACACGGCGCGGTAAATGCGACGCTAAACGCGAGGCGTGTGCAGGCCCCTTTAAGGCACGCGGAGGGGGAGGTGGCAGAGGAACTTGGCGAGGCGCCGCACAGTGCTCCCAACTTCACGGCGATTCTTTTCCACGAAACTGTCCTAAAAGAAGGTGAAACTCTCTCCGGTTCCTCACACACGCGTCCGTGTTTACCCCGGGCTTCCTCTGGGTCAATAATGCCGGATGGTCGCGCTCATGAGGTTCACCAGGGACATCTGCAGGCTCTTCGGCATCGGAGGCGGTAAGTCAGTGAGAGAGCGAGTGGGTGAGTGAGCGAGCGCGAGAGTGAGAATGACCGCGAGACAGTGCGCGCGCGACTCACCGGCGTCCTACGGGGAGCTCAGGGAAAGTTTGCTTTTTTTTCTTTTTTTTTTGCTGGAACTTTCGGGGCTTCGTCGTTCGACGCCGAGCACCTGCCTCAGCGAGCCCCCAACCCCTTGAGTACAACACTCCCACCGCTCTCTGACCCACACAGTCGCGGTCACTCACAGGCTCCTGCGCTTAATCCGCTTAAAATGTGTAAATAACTTTAAAATGGTAAAAGAAAATAATAAATGTGCTCCACAAACCAGGGGCGAAGAGCAGTGTTGTGTGTCTTATCGCAAGCTGCCACCGCGGCCTTAAACTGCGAGTTGTTTCTTCAGAGTTACGCTATGATGATTATGACAATATGAGCAGATTGGAAACGTTTTCCATTCGCTACTGGACTCAAGACACACAGGGCTGGTAATGAAACCAGAGGGAGTGGGGAAAAGGTGGCCTTGCACACTAATCCCTCCTTCCTCCTGAATCAACATCCCTTATGGTTTCTTTACAAGTCGCAAGTGTGCCATGCTGTACCAGGTCCTGGACAAATGGCAAGGATGATGATCTTGTGAGGAGCTCTACTTCCTTTGAACACCAGAATAAAAGGCTTTCCCAGGACCGTAAAGGTATTATAAAGTTTAAGGGTGCGGCCACATTCAGCGGGAATGACCAGGACAAGTTTACCGAGGAGTCTCCCGTATTGTCTTGAACAGCACCTTGTGGTGATGTGCTTCAGCTCCTTCGGAGAGATCTTTTGGTCCTCCAAGTCCTCCTCTTAATCAGTCAGCAAGGATGCCAGAAGACATCTGTGAAGTGATTGATAAAAGATGAGCAAGGTTTCAGCAGTTATGAACGCTGCCAACAATTAACTGCACGCATGAGGACAGCAGTGCATATCAAGAACCGTAAACAAGCAAATAAATCGTGCCTCTCCAAAGTCTTGGGGAAGAACGTCATGTCTGGGCAGAGTGGAAGAGAAGAGCAAGAACCTAATTCTAACAAGCAGCTCTATCTTGCCATCTTTTAACATTGTTTGGGCACGTCCATTTTTTTAAGCTCTGCTTTCAGTTGTTCACTCTATATTGAAACCACATATGGATACTTTAAGGAAGTTGTGCGTAGTTCAGTTAGTATCCTAGTAATCCCATTTCTGCTCTTCTTGGCTCCTAGACCCTCCAAGGTGCACAGATCTGAACTGCACAGTGTCCAGTATGGAGTCATGGTTTATACAGCTCTAATAAGCTTGTTACCTGAGGTCTGTCTGCTGATTTCATAGTATCAGCAGGATGCACTCCTGCATACCCGGCAGCATCACACCATGGTAGAAGCCACAAGCTGATTTATCACCGTATGACTCTTGTATTCTACTTCTGCCACCTGTTTGCAGGCAACAGTGTTTTGATTGATCATCATAAATCATGTCCAGTGCAGCTGCAGTTAAAGTTTTGAAGGCTAAACTCTTCATTACACCCAGCCAGTGACTTTGTGTTAGGCAATGGGCTTTCCTTCTTCAGAATGTTACTTTGATTTGTTAGTTTAAAAAATTAATGATCAATCAGAACTTGTTTTTCCAGCATACACATGGTGTTGCTATATTACTGTATTAGTTACTAGTTCGTCACTTTGCACCAAAGCTTTTGCTTCTTGTTTCTTACAGTGCAATCTGAACCAGTAAGTTGCGTGTTATTCTCCCCAAAACTAGTTTATCATCATTCTTGCTGTAAACTCCTGATGCATCACAACTGCCAGAGGTGATGTATGCAAAAATAAGGGGTCATGCTGTCAGCTGTAGTACATTGTGTAGCTATTAAAACTCATACAGCTGATAGATAAGACAGGAGGAATACAGGTGGTAAGAAATTGTCCCAGCCAAATTCTTAATTTGTCAGCTTCTGTGGGACAAATAATAAAGTATAAATTGTATACTAATGCATATTTTCATAATCCAATGAATTATGGAGAAATGTTCCACTGCAATGAGATCAGTACAGCAGGTCAAGGTGCCTTATAGGAGCATTTTTAGATTCGTCTGGGTGGCAGATGTTCAGGTTTGCCGGTTGAAGGCCCAGGAGAGGTTATGCTCCTAATTTCAAAAGTTGTAAGGGATTTTTTTTTTTTTTTTTTTTTGTGATGTCACTGACATGATGAAAGAACATGTTTCTTGCGGCACGCTTGTCTTGCAGGGCAATTGCTATAAGTTCCTGTCGTGTGATTGTCATGTGATTCGTATTACGAGGTAGGATTACAGCCATTACTGGGAAATGCATGAATGATAATGAAGCTTTTAAAGTAAATTTCAGTAGAAATTCTGTCTTCACAGCTGTCATTACTCCTGATGACATTTATCGTGCAGATTTCTGTTTAAGGCTGAGTATCTAAACGTTGTTCTTTTTGAATGGGATATAATTCTAAAATCTCACTCTTTGATTATGAATTATTCTAAACGGTTGTGGAGGTCAGAAGCCCATCCTGGAAGGGCCACTAGTCCATCACAGAGAATTATATCTGTGAAATCATAAAAAGTAGGTTATTTGCTTTGTAAACAGTTTAGACAGCCAGAGGCTTATTGATTTTAATTTCCCTTTGAATCAAAACATGTAGTCATGGTTGTGCATTAACTCAGTTAATATTATTCATGTATTTCTTTCCTTGGACCATGCAATAACAATAGAGATGTGTAAGTTTGTGTTTGGTACGGCTGATGGAGGGTGATGTCATGATTCCGGCAGTGCTGCTCTTGCGGCGCGTCCATGTCGTGTGACGGTCCTGGCTTTCCGCTCTGAGGACAGTGAAGCGTTGATCCATCTCGGGGTTGGCCTTCTGACAACGGCTCGCATGCGGCAGCCGCCTGTCAGGGTGTACTGCTGAGGCCTGTTTGCCACACCCGTGTGTGTGTGTCTGCGCGCGTGCACGCTTTCTTTTCCTGGGATCATGTTGCATCTCGTTTTGTCTTTGTTTGTAACAGTTTTTGACAGCAACTGCTGCAAATACGCTAGCTTGGTGTGGTGTCTAGTCCTCCTTTAAATTCTTTTTAAGATACCACAGTTCTGTTCCAAATAAAACTTCTGTCTGCTATGTGACATTCCAGCAGCAACAGTGGATTCTGTAGCAGCATGGTTTAGATTAAAGTATGATTCACTTCCGAACAATGTGGGTAAAGTTTCTAAGATTACGTCTGAAAAAATTTCCGGGAAGGAATAAACATATAGTGCAATGAATACATGTGTGAGGAGCAGGAAGTAGCATAGTGGTTAGAGGTGCTGCCTTCCAATTTGGTTTTGAAGGTTGCAGGTTTGATCTACTGTTGTAGTAGCCTCAAGCAAAGTACCTGACCTGAGCTGGTACAGAAAAAAATGAACCAGCTGTATAAATGGGTGAATCACTGTCTCTTTGGAGAAAAGCATTAGCTAAATAATGAAATGTAAAGAGGAATTCTGCGTGCATTTGGTAGTTTCACTTAAGCTGATGTAATGCACACGTTGTATATCCTGAGATGTAAGTTGCTTTGGAGAAAAGCGTCTGCTAAATGAATAAATGTAAACGTAATCTTGCGTCCCCCAGGGTACTTCTGGCCATCCTGTGAATGCCTGTTAATTGACTGTTATGAGAGGTATGACATAAGAGGCTTTAACTCCATTTATGACTGTGTTTTGAGGTTTGTTGGATTTAATAACATCATGGAGAGCTTTTAATGTCTCTGGAACAGGTGATTTTACATTTTATTTTTTAAATGTGTAGGAGCTGGCAAAACTGCTATCGTACTTTTTAACAACCATGTTAAGTTTAATGTGGCGTGTCTTGATTTTTGAGCACTGAAGGCGCTGCGATGGTGGAACCCCAAAGCCTGCTTCCCAGTAAAATGACTCAGGAGATCAGGACTCTTAGGTTGTGCCTCTCAGGTCCAGCAAACAAGTTTACCGGCCGTGGACTAGTATTGCATACAGCTCCATCCGGCTGAGTTGCACAAAGCCTCTTTTTGTTCCTGTTTTGGCAGCAGATCTTGTGAGCACATTCTTTTATGACTGACTGGAGAATATAGTGTATATATTTTAGCTATCAATCCAGAGGAATTTTTGCTGGTCTAGTGAGTGCTATGCAAACTTGAGCTTAATATTTTCAGTTTGGTCTTTTAAAAAATTCAGAAGAAATCGACAACTTGTAAGAGTTTTGGTATAATGACAATTCTATCAATTGACATCAACGAGGGAAGGATAGGATTGAATGTCTATTCAATCCTATCCTTCCTTTGTTGATGCAGGTTTGTCGAATTATCACGAAGCAAGGCATTTGTTGAAATTAAGAAAGGAAAAAAAAAAAAAAAACCTTAGCATTAAATTAATTCCCAGGGCATCTTCATTTTTAATGAAAACTCTTCAAACATTGTCTTACTAACTTTAGTAAATATAATTTTCTTGCCAGCTGCCTCCTTTGCCCGCAGCGTTCCTCTCAAACATGTCTCCACTCACCTTCTAACAGAGATCACAGCTGATGCACCTCTTGCTAATGTGACTGCCAGTGGTTCCGGTCTGAAGCGGAGTAGCGGGTCATGTAGTGGTTGGGGTCATTGCCTTGCAGTTAGAGGACCTGGGCTTGAATTTCTCTTTGCTTTTGGAACTTACCCTTAAGCGGTATGTTAAAAATGACCATGCTATACAGGGTATATGTAAAACTTACACAGCTGTAAATTGCTCTGGATAAATATATCAATATGAATTTTCAGAATTTCCACACTTGACGGATTAGTTTTAGGACTGGCAGCTTTCTTCCAGCCCGTGACCTGAGCGTCGTGTCAGCCCGCTGCTGGTTTTACAGTACCGTGTTTGCAGTAACAGCATGCGCTGTTGTTCCGAACATATCGCTGCTCCACGTGTGGGAAAAGTATGTTTGTTTGCTGTGGTGTACCTCTTTTACACAGAGTAAAACCCAGCTCAAAAAAAGAAAGAAAAAACTAAACGCAGCGACAGGCTGTCATTCTGGCTTTGAACGTTGAACCAGAAAAAACCCAAATAAGGTAGTCCTACTACTAAATCCCAGGATTGACAGATTTCCACAGAATACTGAAGGCTTGTGCTGATGGCTATAATTGGGAGTCTGAGTGTTGTAACAAATGCTGTGCGACACATCTGGTTCTTTGGTTTAAAAGCTGTACCCTTAGAATTGCATTTTTGTTTTTGGTCCGTTTATCAATACCTGCTTGTCCAGGTCTGGGTCGTGGTGTCTGGAGCCCATCTCAGAAGCATATATGGGGAGGCAGCATACATGCTGGACTGGATGGCACTGCATTACAGGGCAGTCTCTCTCTCTCTCTCTCTCTCACTCAAACACACACAGAATTCATATACCCAGAGCATTTTAGTCGCCAGTCCACCTGACAAGACGGTCCCTTGGTTTTAACGCCCTTGGGCTGCAGGCGTTGGGAGAGCAGCAGATAGGAAATTGGCCTGTTTGGAGAAGGCGTGTTTTTGTAAGTCGCGTCGGCAGGCGGCCTGGAATTTACCGGAAGCTGTGCGCCTGCTGTGTTTGCATAGCAAATGCAGAACTGCAAAAGGGATGGTTTTGTTTCGCCAGCCAGAAATCACAATGCTGTCGAAGCTGTGTAACGAGGGCCGTGATTCGCTGGCAAAAAGGACCTCGGCCTCGCTGGTCACACCTCGTGTAAGCGCCTTCCAGACTTCTGCAATCTTAGTTTCCACCCACGAGCACCTTTCCATTCCAGTTACCTGTGTGTTGTTAGCTTAGCTCCCTGTCTGGCTCTTCTTTTATTCCCCTCTGAATACTGTCTGAAGGGCACCTGTGGCCTTGCCTACGAGACGTCTGCCTTTTAATTCTTTTTACTGGTTACTTGTGCTCGTGCAGCGGAGTTGCCCGGCTGTTGGCTCAATAAAACACTGGTTGTCACCACTGCTGTATGGCAAGGATTAGTCTGAAGAGCTCGGCAGACGTGTCCTTGGGGCATTTTGCATGTGTTATGAGGTGTGTGGGAAACGGCACTGGATATTCAAATGTGCTCTATGTTCCGGAAAGGTCCAGCCGAACAGCACAATGAGCTGATGGACTGCGAAGATGGGGCGGTTCCCGAACAGAGTCCCAAGGATGCAGCTACGTCTCAGGTATGGTGGTGTTGGATGAGTGTGACCTTTGAACTTGCTAGAGGTGCTGGGTCAACACCTGTGACTTTGTTTGGTCTACAAGTGGAATAAAGAGGTTACCGGATACTAGTGATGTGGAGCAGGGTCTGGCAGCTTTTGTGGCCCGTAGAATTTGTGTGTGTGCATGTGTGCTGGACAGGATGGCCTGGCAGGAGAGGAGAGCCTCACTGAGGAGGAGCGTGCCAGGCGGAGAACAGAGCGACGCAGAGCCAAGAGGATGGTGAGACTCTCGCACCACCTTACGACTGTCAGGGCGCAGTCTCGTAGAGTCTTCGGAATAATAAATCGGAGCGTAAAAATGCTCAAATGATGTGTGGGACCTGCTGCCCCTATTTCCAACTGCAGCCTTTAATACTGTGTTCCAGAGACGGCGAGAGCGGAAGAAAAGTGGAAAGCAAATGGGGAAGAACGAAACCACTCAACAGGTAACGTGGGAAAAGACTTCTTGGACATGTAAGAGGAAAGCTCAGACTTGCATGGGCCAAAATGACGGTCTGTTGCAGGATGATGAAGGGGAGGAAAATGGTGCCCAGTCAGAATCTGAAGGAAGCGGGAGTGAGAAGGAGGATGAGGCGGAGGTCTGTGCAGACAGGCCTGCTCGCCCGCTGGCTGCTTCCAAGAACAAGGGTGACCGACAAGCCCCACTGAGCTCCTGCGAAGAGGTAGGTAACTAGTGTGCTTCTGCTTAGCTGAGCAAAATAGTTGATATGCTGGTATGGGACCGTCTTCATTCAACTCACTCTAGCAGTGATTACTGCTCACGTGTCGTGTTTGTGTCTGTGATCAGTAACAATGAGGAATCTTACAAATGTCCGTGGGATGAACTGGCCAACATTTGGCATTCAGTAGGGGTTTATGGAGCCATTCCTACAAACCACCTCCCCCCCAAAAAAAAACTTTGAACTCGCGTAATATTAGGTAAAGTTAATAACTCCATAAGTCCTTAATATTTTTTAAATATTTCAAATTCAAGGTTTATTGTCATAAGTACAAGTTCCACGAAATTCTTGTTTGAGTGCTTCTCCAGACTGAACGAAAAACAATAGATAGTACTGCACAAAAACATAACAATAAATAATGCCAATAACAATATATTAACAGTAACAATAAATGACAATAGACAGCCAGAGTACTTAAAACTGAGATTTATTTTAGTTCTGTCTGAGATTTATAGTAAACCTAAAGAAATGAATCAAGGAAAGTCTTGTTAAAATTTCATTGGTTGTGACTTTGAGTTACAAAGAAAGAAAGAACAGGTCTCCAGTCCGTTTCATTCTGAAAGTGATTCCACTGTATAGTTTTTGTGTCTATGTGTTTAATGTATTGCTTCAGAGCACATCTAACAAGTGAGTGTTTTTGATTTCTGAGGGGCATGGTACGTTATCTGTGTACGCTTGACCACCGCCCCCCACCATTCATCACAGGATCCAGGGTGGGATGTGAGCAGCGCTTTCGTTGCCAATGCTGCCAGTCACATTAGACCAAAAGGCCGGACCTGTCGTGCTCAGGGTTCCAGAGAGAACAAGGAGAATGAGGCCAGGACCAAAGAGGTAAGAAGAGATTCTGACTGTTTTGCTGATATTCCTATTCAAAGCATCTTGCTGTTTCCATTTCTTTTTTCAATTGCATATTTCAGGTTAGGGTTAGTTGAGCATAGTACTATGGATTTGAAGTTTTACACCCTTTTTAGTAGCACCACCTGTTTCCTATTCACAAGCTGATCAGCACCTGCTGAATGTTCTTAACGTGTTCAAACCCAGCTTCATCCATGCTGATTTTGAATCTGTTTCCATTGGCTTTCATCCAGTGCTTTTTGGCACATGTTGCCGTGCCTAGGGAGAATGTAAAGAAATTCACAAACGGAGGGTGGCCAGCATTCCACGAATGTTAGAATAGTTGCAAAGCTATTGGGAAGTTGTAGTCACAGCTCATGATTCCCCCCCCCCAGCTGTTCTGAGTATCAAAAATGAATACCCCACCACATTCCTGATGGCATGAGCTTTTCACCTGAATGTTTGGGATGGTTGTATCAGCTAGTGGAGTTTCATATGTTGGCGGTGGCTGCCGGGTGAGAGATTTGAAGGTGAAAGCTACTGCAGGAAAACCTTATTGTTTTGTGCTTTCAGGAAGCAGCGCCAGATCCAGTCACCAGGCGGAGCACCTTGTTGGCACGTGAGTCCCCCTTGCCCTCAGGCACTGTACCCTGCAGTTGCCCAGGCCACCTCCGGAAGGGAGGCCTGGCAAGCTTTACTTTCAGCTCAGCATGCTGCTGTGAGGCAGTTGCTGTCATGAGATGAGCTTTGAGGATCTTCAGATAGGATGTACCAATTAGCGTATCAGCCAAGCTTGTTTTCTGTCTTCATGTCGCTGTGCTGTCATGCTGTGAAGTGTTTAACGTCCATCAAAGTGTTGGCCTTAACAGCATCTAAGAATGAGCTAAGCGCTCTGACCTTGCACTTAAATTAAGGAGGAAGGAAGTGCAAATGCCTAGTCTGATTCATACTCTTTTCCGCAGTTCCTCTTGTCTGTCTCATCTAGCTGGACGTCTCTCTGATGTCTTTGCCCACAGACCTTTTGCCCACTCCACACTGAAATCCCTTCCTCTTTCCTTGTTTTGTGTGTTCTGCTCTCTCCAGAAAAGGGAATCAAGCTGTGGGAGCAGGAGCAGTATTCTCAGGCCGTCAGTATGTTTACAGAGGCGATTCACTGTAACCCTAAAGACCACAGGTAACCCCCCTGCATCCTGGGCTTAGGTGCCTTTGTTGTTGCTCAGATGTGTCTGCCGTCTGCCCTGGGGGTGACCACTGTTGTTTCACTTGGGCCAGGTTCTTTGGTAATCGCTCCTGCTGCTACGCGTGCCTAGGGGAGTACTCATCCGCCCTCTTGGATGCTGAAAAGGCCATTGAGCTGGCACCCCAGTGGCCCATGGGATTTTATCGCAAAGGACGTGCCCTAATGGGAATGAAGGTTAGGCACTGCAGCTTCTGTGACCCCACCCCTCTTTTTCCATGATGGTTTGTCAATGAGTCATATCCTGCAGCATGAATATTTTCTTAGCAGATATTTAGATCTGTGCAAATTAGGTATGAAAATTAAGTTCACAACAACTGCTGGTAACTGCATACTTGTTTTTTTGCAGTGGTTTCTCATTTTAGAAATGGTCAATTTCTGAATTAAAATCATATTTCAGAAGTTTTCCTTTTGGTAAAATTTTTGTCTAGCATAGTGAACATGATCATTTTACCCACTGAGTTGATAGTCAGAATTGAAGTGTGGGAACACCTTATTTCAACTCACTTCCACAGTGTTTACAGCTTGTCTGGTGGTCCTTGGTGTTGATGATCAGGAAAAAGATGAATGTTGCATTTTTATAGAATAAATCAAACAATTGGCATTGAATGGGAGATTTGAGGCTCTACATTTTTATTTGTTTATGAAAATAGTTTTAAAGTTTTTTTTTTTTTTGTGTGTGTGTTTTAATTTAGCTTGGGTTAGGGTTAGACAGTGTCTTACAAAATAAGCATCTATAATGGCTGTAGCAAAGATTTTGCAGAAAGTAACCTGTGGAAAAAATCAAGGGGCATCTGCGTTAAAGTTTCATTGGCTGTGACTTAGTGGTGAAGGTGACTGGATTGATGGGGGGCAGAAAAGTTACGAGCAGATTTGTGGTCCTGATTGTATTTGTAAGGTGAGGAACCAATGTATCTGAGAGTAAGAAGATGGAAGTTAAATTCAGAGCTATCAAAAAATGGTGACAATATAATTGTAGCCTGCTTAATTTTTACTTTTTTAAACCTGTCTGTGTATTTGTGATCCTCTGTGCTTAAGTGTGATTATTTCCTCACTCTGTTTCTGGCCTTTGACCTCCCTGTCCATGGGTCACACAGCGGTACAGTGAGGCGGAGAGAGCCATGGAGCAGGTGCTAAAGCTGGATCCGAGCTGTGACGATGCTGACTATGACCTTGTCAACTGCAGGATCCTGCAGCTTATGGTGAGGAAACTGGATTGTGAGCTACCAGAGCCTTTAAATCATAATCACTGTATAGGTTATTTTGTTACTCTTATGCTGGATCATGAGTGTCCCTGTGTGTGTGTGTGTGTGTGTGTGTGTGTGTGTGTGTGTGTGTGTGTGTGTGTGTGTGTGTGTGTGTGTGTGTGCGCGCTGACCAGGAACTGGGCTTTGAGGAATCTCAGAGCAGACAACTGCTGGAAAAGTACACCAGTGTGCAGGATGCGCAGAACTCCCCTGAGGCAGCCAGAAGTAAGAACTCCTACAGGGGGAATTTTGGAGAAGTATTTCAGGAGGCAGACACGTTCATTTGCTTATCAGATATTTAAAAATCTTGCATGTTTCAACACTCCAGCTTCATTTTATATAGATGGAAGTGACTTACTTTAAGGATTTGAATTAGACTGGTTCCTTTAACCAAAAGTAAAGTTCTCAGTATGCAAATTTTTGAAGACAAAAACATTTTCTGTTTTAACTGGATTGTTTCACGCTATAAAATTTCTCTGTAGCAGAGCGGCTTTTTTCCTTCATCAGGTGACGGATGGCAGTAAGGAGCACCCAAACAATTGGAGTGTGGGATTGTCTTAATTCAACGCACGTTCAGTGTTTACAAGTTGTCTGGTGTTCCTGAGCATCAGCAATCAATAACAAGATGAAGAACATTATTCATGTTTAAGAGATGATCTGAATAGTAATTGGGTTTGAAGAGGAATTCATGCAGGCAGGATTTTCCCAGGCATTTTAAAGTAGTTTTAATGTAGAAGTAGCATGAAATTAAATAATCTTGGTGTTTTTATTTAAACTAAATGCAAGATTTGTATAGACCCTAACTATTAAATGAAGAGAATACTATTATGTAAAGCCTTTATTGATTGTGACGACAGAGTTCCAGTGTGAGTTGTTTGTGATCCAAGGAGCCAGTGCACAAGCAGAGTGCCTTAACTAACTTGTCGCAGGTTCAATCCCCACCTCTGGCTGTAGTATCCTTGAGCAAAGTCTTTACCCTAAATTGCTCTAGTAACATTACCCAGCTGTATAAATGGGTAAATAACTTGTAATAACTGTAACCTTAACATTGTAAATTGTTTTGGAGAAAAGCATCAGCTAAATGAATAAATGTAGCTAAAACTCCACCACTGAAGTCTGGAGCAGCTTCAATAAAAGGGGCGTCATTTAGGTGCCTTTTTTTTTCTCTCTTTTTTGTGGGATTTCACAATATGTTCACTAATTTTTAAGTCATGTTCTCCCTCTACTTTTTCAGTGCTGGACCTTGAGTCACTGCAAAATCTGTCAGAGTGAGTGTGCATGGACAAAAAAGCTGTATCAAACAGGCTAAATATTAACATATGACTGTATAGGACAGTAAGTTTAGGGTGACATGTAGGTCATGTCTGAAGGGACTTGGCACATTCCCTGTAACACCCTCTTTGACATGTCCACAGGATGCCATGCCCATCATTATGGGTAGGAAACATCACCATGGATGTCACCGAGAAGCATCTGCGAGACCTCTTCAAAACGTATGATCATTTTTGTCACGCATAGTTGAAGACTTTGTGTCATTGCATATCTCCTGTGCCTACTGTGCCTAAAGAGCGGTTTCTCAGCTTTCCACACATCTTGATGTTTGCTCAGCTGCGGAGAGATCGAGAGCATTCGCGTCCTGCATGAACGTTTCTGCGCCTTTGTCAACTTTAAGAACACCAACATGGCTACCCATGCCATGGAGAAGTTACAGGTAGGAATGTCAGAGTTTTGCACAGCCACTTTTGAAAGTCTCTAATCCTTTAGAAGATGCTGATATCACTTGGGAATGATTTTATCTGAAAGAAGTTGTATGTATGTTTGTATAAAAGTGCAGGTGTAACTTAATGAAACAAAAACAAAGTTCATATGAATAATATTTGTGAGTCACCTTTGTGTGTATTGATTTTATTTTTTTAAACTCCTTTCAAATCTAGGGTGTGAAGATAGAGAATACCAAACTTGTGATTCGATATCCAGACCGTCGGGCTCAGAGGTCTACAGGTTCCCCACAGAAAGCCACATCCAGTGGCGCCCAGCTGGTTACCCAACAGGCTGCAAGTAGCGGGTAACTAAATGTGACAGGATGTGAGAAAACGTGGTGCCGTTAGAGGGTCTGGCTCAATTTGACGGGAGGCGGTATGACCGGATATGACAAAATTTGATGGCTGACTTCTGCATGGTCTCTTCGCAGGTCCAGGCGGAAGGGCCCGATCAACGGGGACGAGTGTTACTTCTGGAGAACCACAGGTTGTCACTTTGGGGACAAGTGCCGCTACAAGCACATCCCGGCGCAGCAGGGCAAGGACAAAAAACCTTGGCAGCCTCAGTAGTGCCCTCTTCGCTACCAACCACACACTCTTTTACCCTGGAAAACAAAAGGGAGAGGCTGGAAGCTGCTAAGCATGGGAGATGGTTGGTGTTTGAGTTAGGCCTTCGGCACCAAGTTCTATATGGTGCCCCACTCAACGGACTTTTTTTTTTATTTTTTATTTTTAAATTTTAGTTACATAACTTTTTTTTTTTTTTTTTTTTTTTTTGCACAAGACCTGTGTTTTCAGACTTGGTCCCAGTTTTGGAATGCAGGAAAAGACATGGTGACATGGAGGATGCACTGACATGGATTGCTCTTCGGTCAGTGGGTACTTGTGACTCTGGCTCAATATACACACACACACACACACACACACCTCCAACTGACAAAAGCCAACAGGAGTAGAGGCTTTGCTTTACCTTTAAGATGGAAGAGAAAAGAAAGGACAAGGAGTGCTGTTCTGTGTTTTTGAGCCCTCAGTTTCCATACAACTTGAGTTTACAGTTTGTGGATAGGAAATGGAATGAACCTTTCTCGGTTCTTAAAGAATCATTCTTCAAGTTTTGAGTAAATAGTTCCGTTAGACCTTATCAGAGTTGTTTGCCTCTTCTAGGCCTTCTATATTTACTGCGATTGTTTTGCTTTCCCCCCACGTGGTGTATCAGCTGCAGCCATTGAGAAGCGGCACACTCTGCCACATCCTGTTCCTGTTCACCGAGGCTGTGTGTGGCTAAACTGCACAGAAAAGTGCTCCTCTTGGATCTGTTTTTGAGAAGGAATCTTCTGTTCTGCAGGACTGTAGTGGCTGACATCTGGTGTAGTTCAGAGGTTGCATGCTGTAGTATTCGCATTGACTTTCCGCCCCCATCTAAATGGGAAAGAAGCCATTCCAGTATTTTTAAATTTTATATACACTCCTTGAGATACCAGTGATGGGTGCTTTTTGCTGTCGATGCAACTGGAGATTTTTCTTTTGCAGGCTCTGCGCTGTGATACTCTTTCCTGCCACGAGATGTCAGGCACTATCCTCTGCTGTACAAGCTGGGGTTTGCAGGAGAGATGCCAAAACAGTGAGGATATTAAACTCTGGGGCAAAGCTTTCAACTTACTTTGGTACCAGCTGGGTGCCAAATTACCTAATTTTTAAAGTAGTGTCTTGTACCCATTTAATCATCTTATAATTTGACAACTTAACAAACAAATACAAACATATGACTTTGAAATGGGGATTGAGGGATGTTACTTCACCATATAGTGTAAAAGATTTGGGCTTCTTTGATCTGCTCAGTTTTATGTTTGTTTTTTTTTTTTTTTTTATAACGAAAAACACCAGAACTTCAGAAAGGTGTCATTTTATCTGTTGTTTCAAACTGATCATTTTGATAACATTTATACTATGCAATATTTGTACCCCCCCCCCTTTTCTTTTTTTTTTTTGTAACAAACTCCAGAGTCTGGTTTGCCAGTTGATTTTTTTTTTTTGGGGGGGGGGGCATCCTGGATCAGTGTGGGTATGGATTTTGGATTCTCAGGAAAGGGATCTGTGCCACTTGCTCTCCAGACCAGGCGTGCCTCAAATTGGAAAAAAAACCAAAGAAGCCTCTTTGGAGATTACATTGCTCTACCCCTTGTGGTGTACACAATTTTCCTCAAAGAACAACTTGCCATGCTGGAATCTCACTGAAACATCCATAGCATTTCATGTGATGCAAACCGCAGTGCCAGCCAACGCTGCGAGAAGATAGGAGTGCATTTGATGGACTTTGCATGATGTGGGCTCTGTGAGATCCTCCCAAGTCCCTGCCAGGCCTCACGCTGATCTTCCTGGTGAAACACTGGAAAGGGTGTAAAGCCCTGTGATGGGGAGGCAAAGGTGTGTTTCCTTCAGGCTGTATCACAGCGTGGTGTGAAACGCATTCTTCACCTACTTGGTGGAAGGGAACCACAAACACTAGTGCCATGCACCCTCATTGATCCTCTGTATTGATCGCCAAGTTTGGCCCTTGTCCACTTGCACGCATGCAGCAGATTCATTGTGCTGTGACTGATGGTTGTCTTCAACTGGTGTTATAAGATTGGTTGTCTGTGTGTCTTGGTGGTGTTCAGCGTAGGAGCTTAACGCTGACTCTGCATCTGATCTCTAGGACCACGCAAGACACTGTCCACACCATGGGACCACCTTGGTTCTAACTGGCTGTCCTTCCAGAGGTGCCCCAGGGTCCTGCTGCACGTGAACCACTTTGAACTGGAAGGCGTGGTGCTCACAAAACTTGTCACCTTGTCTTTCTCCGCCTAGGTGCTGAAGTAAGATGCTCTGCACTGTGCTGTGGTAAAAGCGGTTATACTCGGTTTATGCCCAGCTGACCTTCACTCTTGTACTGCTAAGGGCTTTTCATATGGCGGCTGTGGACCCGTTTCAGAACCACTGGGTGACCCAATGGACCTGCCTTTCAGGTTCTCTGACACTCAGTATCACTCCTTCGAGGAGCTAGTACTGTGTAGAAACATTTAAGTAACTTATTTCTTTTAAAATTTTTATTTTTTTTCCCCCCCTTCACTGAAACAATGTCTGCAGTGTTTCTGTTAGGGTTTTTTAATTATAAGAACACTAATAAAATGTAAAGGTGCATCTGCTTCGGGAGAAGACCTTGTTTTAAGCTTTTGGAAGCGTGAGAAACTACTATAGAGTTGACAATTGGATCCTGTGCTGGAGGATGGCTTCGTGGAAGAGCTGCACTGTCGGCTGAGAAATCGTTGAGCCCCTACAATGTGTGCTATTCTCTGCGTTGGCGTGCTTGGTGGAATCGCCTGTCCAGCATCTCTTTCAGAGGAACTCGGCAGCTCTTCTGCCGCTTTCTGCAGCTTGCGGAAGTGCAAAGACGAGACCTTTGCTTTGTCGTGTTCTGTCGTGTCGCTGAGTGCAGAAGCTCTGGAGGTCATGGTTGTCTCTCACTTGGATGAGAAAGTGTTACAGTTGTGTTCTGACTTCATTGTGTGTTTCTTTTGTTAAGGAGCTTCAGTTATGCTCTTCAATCAACTTGAGGTTGAAAAATTTTCAGAAAGTTTTGTTTTTTAAACCGAGCAGCGAGCTGCTGTCGCTCGCTGATGTGCCTTTTCTGTTTGTACAAACAGCCTTGTCATGCATTAAATTGCTAGCTTTAATTCTTGTTACCTTCTGCAGAACATACGAAACCAATGAATACTTTAGTTAAAGCAATTTTTTTTTTTTTCCTGGTAGAGACAATTTTCTGACTTTTTTTTTTTAATTTATTTTACTGTTTTATTGTTGCCAAAGAATAAAATGTTATTAAATTGATTTGACATGCTCATGAGTGTTGTGATATGTATTTTTAATAACCTTGTTTTATTTTACAGTTATGACTTTTCATGTTTACTAAAAGTTCAGCCAAGGCAAATATGGCACAGCCTTCAAAAAGCATGGCCCGATGCAGTTTCACTTTTATTTATTCTTTTAATGTTCATTAGTCTAATGTCTATAACACTTCTTGTCCTGATGCCCAGATCATGGACGGACTGCTGCAGTCAGTATGGACGATCACCACCAGGGGAAGTAGATGCTTTTCCGAGACTTAGTTTATCTTCAGATTTACACAAAGCCAATTAGTTTCCTTCAATTAAATTGTAGAAATTGTACTCGGCTGCTCCTAGACAGGAGTGCAAATGCATAGTGACACTTTTTAGACTTGAAATGTATATTTTTAAAATAAAGTTCCCTAAATAAAGTAAGACCTGGTTGTGCTCCAGTGGTCTCTCTCCCCCAGGGTCTGGGCATTTCACATGGAAGCTACAGAACAAGTTCTGCCAACTTAGTTGATTGTGTTGGGCTGTCATTGCTGAAATGGCTGTTGGGGAAAAGCAGGGACCTGGAGTTGACACACAAAGCATACAAGTGCGTTTCCTGAGAGTCCATACGGTGGAGTCATTAAGCGTGGAAATCTCACCTTAATCACTCTGGTAAAGCACTTAGCTTTTATGATTGAGTAGAAATGAAAAATCTAAGTTCCTAAATAACTTTTAAAGTGGGGTTTTACTTCAGGTTTTCAGTGAAGAGGAACAAACTGCCTACATAGTAAAAGGTTTTTTTTGGAAAATGTTGGTAGCTATTTTTAACTGCATGGTTTGCTCCCTTCTATGCATTAACTTACAGGCTGCTGCTTATTTTTAAAATTGCTGCTGAGTGCATGGAAAAGGTTTATTTTTGTAAATGTCAATTTTCAGTCATGACGGCCTTATTAAAAGGGAGTGGTGTTGTGCCAGTCCGTCTCGGTTCACAAACCCGCTGCGGTTTTAGCCATGAAAATGAAAAGATCACACTGGAGACGGTTGCAGAGCACCTGCCATCGGCCGCAGTATGGTGAAACTGGGCCCCACCTCAAATGTTGGCTCACACCTGTGGGGGGTGCTCTTTAGGTTTGAGGTATTGGAGGATTTGAAACCCCAACTGAGTGTGTCATGGGATAAAGACCTGTCACATGTCCCTTTGTTTCACTGGTTAGTCTTTCAGTCGATGTGATCAGTGGCCCCTCCTACCCCATCATCAAACAGGAGCCATAGTAACAGATGAAATCCTTGTTTGTTGTTGTTAAACTCATACTTATCTCACACCACCATAAACTGAGGGTACGGGTGGAGCCACAAGATCCCAGCATGTCATTATGGGATGGAGGCAGTGCTTCCTGCAGCAGTGGCATTTTCTTGAAGAGGTGCTGCTGCTAATGCTGGTCATGGTGGCAGAAGTGGGATGACTGGTGTGGACAAGTTGTGCTCACTTCAGCCTGTCCAGGAAGTGTACCTAAATGTTTAATATTGCCGAATTTTGCTTCAAAGCTCATTTCTTTCTCAACTATTTTTCTAATGTGCAGGTCTCTTGATTTCTCAGCATGCTGCGCAGAAGCCAAGTGCAACGTTCGTCAAAAGCGTCATGCTTTCTCTCTGATCTTTATGGACCCCTCATAGCCAATAAAGTTTCTCACTGGGCCAGACACCAGCTCTGCGGATGGAAATTGGGGCAGCATGTGGCATAGCAGTTAGAGCTGCTTTTTCTGGACTCGGAGGCTGCAGGTTTGAGTCCCACCTCCTGCCGTAGTACCCTTGACCCACTGTACCTATCCTAGATCGCTTCAGTAGAAATTGCCTTGCTGTTGAAACTAATAAATCACCGTAGGCTAGCTATATTGCCTCTATATAGCTTGTATACAGTGGGACTAAATGTTTTTTCTGCGGACACCACGGTGCAACACAGAACAGGAGTACAAGACACTAAAAAAAATACACAGGACAGGATGTGGACATGGGCTGTGAATTGTAGGCAGTTTGTAGTGTATGGAGTCATGCCAGGTGAGCGTTGGGAGGCAGCAGGGTGTTGAGTAATCTGACTGCCTCAGGGAAGAAACTGTTGCAGAGTCTGCTGGTGGTGGCAAGGATGCTCCTGTACCTTCTGCCAGAGGGCAAAAGGGCGAAGAGTCCATGAGAGGGGTGAGAGGAGTCATCCACAATACTGGTGGATTTGTGGATGCAGCGGTTTTTGTATGAGGTGTCGGTGGTGGGTTGAGGGACTCTGATGATTAGCATAATAAATATAAAGTGACTTTTTTTTTTTTTTTTTGTCTGAAAACGCAGAACAGCTAATGGACATTTTCCAAACTTTTAGTTTCTACGGGAAGATTCCTGCTTCACAAGTGAGGGTAAACGTACACCGTGACACTGCGGAACGCCGGGTTTCTTTGTCCTGCGATGTTGACAGTCACACCAGCTGTTGATCACGTGTGGTCTCATCGCTATGAGCGGCATCCTGGTGCAGTCCAGTTCAGCTGCCCCGTGACCATCCAGTCCCAATGTCTTGAACGGAGCATCTGCCCTTCCTGTTGCGGGTACACAAATGCAGGAGTGACGTGCACTTGCTTCCACAATCCTCTTTCATGCAAACAACTTAATTGTGGGGTTTCGCTTGCGAGAGGAGGCTTCTAGAGAAGGCATTTGTGCTATGGTACATGCATTTAATACATCTTGCACCACTGAGAACTCTCAACGGGTTTCTTTGTGACATGCAGGGCTAACCCTTCACGCTCGCGTCTTCTACAGGAAATGGAAACGGTGTCCCATCTCTGACGAGCGTAGCTTGTGTGATGAATTCTCAGGAAGCGAGACTACAATTTGGACCATTTACAGTTCAAACTAATGTGAAATATAACCAAATGAAATGCAGACCGGGGGCACAGTGGTGCAGTGGGTTGGACCGGGTCCTGCTCTCCGGTGGGTCTGGGGTTCGAGTCCCGCTTGGGGCGCTTTGCGACAGACTGGCGTCCCGTCCTGGGTGTGTCCCCTCCCCCTCCAGCCTTACGCCCTGTGTTGCTGGGTTAGGCTCCGGCTCCCCGCAACCCCGTATGGGACAAGCGGTTCAGAAAGTGAGAGAGAGAGAGAGAGAGAAGTGGAGACCTCACACTCTCCCAAGTCTCAGACCGGAGTGTGAGATACGGCATCTGGGCACATTAATGGTACGGCTGCTGTATCGCTGACAACGGTACTAATCCAGGTCTCTTCGGTGTATGGGCCAACAGGTGGTGTAGTGGTTAGGGCTCTTGACTGCTACTTGAAAGACCACTCCCCCTGCAGGCAAGGCACAACATACATACTGCACATTGACCTGTAAAAATGAAACTGCTCTATAAATGAGTAAATATCACAAATATGTTAGCACAGACATCGTATGAGTCACTGTGGAGAACGACGTCAGAGAAATGAGTAGAAATACCTACATGTAGCCTGTAGGTTATTAATACTGAATTTTAGAGAGCAGGTTCCCTCTTCTTTTCTCTAACTTTGTCCCTTTGTGTTCGGATGAACTCTGCTCAGAGGTGGTTTAAAAGCAGTGATGTTATGGTGTAAATGTACCCTGCTGGGGACATGCTAACCACACGGACGCATGCGGAGAAGGAGGGAGAGAACAAAGGAGGCGTGGCGGGGTGGCGAGAGGGGCGGCCAGGAGGAGGGGTTGGTGTGGACCGAAGTCTTTAGCGCGGCGTCCTCCTTCATTTGGTCGCCCTCCCTCCCCAGGAGTCGCACGCGGACCCTCACGCCAGAGCTGCCTGCCAAGTGAGTGTCCTTCCCTCTCCTAGCTGTTCGAGTCCCGCTTACAGGTGTCTTCTCCACAGGTGTGTCAGCAACCGCACCAGACATCCCGTTCACACGCATGTCAGTGTATTCCTGCACGTGTGTGTGTGTGTGTGTGTGTGTGTGTGTGTGTGTGTGTGTGTGTGTGTGTGTGAGTGACTTTTCGTGTCCTGGCCCTGGTGAGACAGCAGTGTTCTCAGTGATGTTTGTTGGTTTGTCATCTGTGATTCTTCCACTTTCAGTTGCTGGTTTTCCTTTTTGGGTGAAATTATATGCCTGGTCTGTGTATATGTTTCCGGTGGCCTCCGTGCCAGTGTTATTCATGGAATTGACTTAAAATTACAGCATACAAAGCCAAAGTAAATTACATTGTTTAATGCAACTTTTTTTTTTCTTAATCACTGATATGTGTTTTAAATCTATTTGGCTGTGTACATGCATTTTTTCCATGCACTTTGCATGTTTAGGAAATTAAATTTTTCTTAATTTTTTAAGTTGCTGAGATGTTTTTCATGAGAGAACTTTGTCACAATAATAAAAGCAGAGATGAATCCTTAAAATCTGAGAACTTTTTTCCTCACGCGACAAGACAAAATAGTGTAGATGATGTTCAACATGCTTTTTAATGTCCTTTAGAACTGATCTGATTTTCTTTATAGATACTTGTATACTTTCATGCAGTGCAGAAGTGGTGCCACCAAATTTTCATAATTTTGTTTAGTTGCATCAGAGGTGTGCATGACAATTTAATATTCTTACATTTTAATTAATTGCATAGGTTACATTAAAAACATTCATGCTTCATGAATCAAATTTTAAGTTACTAATTATACACAAATAGTCTTTTTACGCTTAGTTGTTTATTGTACCAAAAATAAGCACTGAATATTTCACTGTGTATTCCTTCCCAGTGGGTGTCAGTGTTGGACTTTCAGGTTCCAACACCCCTAAATTATTTTACGAATGTAGTAAACTATATTCACCAAATTGTTTTTGGTTTTAAGTCTCTCTTAAGTTAAACTCAGGTCTGGGCAGCAGGTGGCATAGTGGTTAGGCTGTCACCTTATAATCAAAAGGTCCAGGGTTTGAATCCCAGTTCATGCTATGGTATGCTTGACAAATGCCGTTACCACCAACTGATACAGTAAGAATAATGTACGAATGGGTAAATCACTGCAAAGCTGATTATCTAACATGATAAATGGCCTTAGACTGAGTTAAATAAAAGTTACAAAAAAGAACCATCACCTTTTTGCCTATAGTCTTTTTCCGAACTGGACACAAAACACCTGTTGTCTGTACGTTAGGATGTTCACCAATGACACTTGCGCTGTAAGTTGTATAAATTCCTCCTTAATAGTACTTTATTTCCAAAGTTATGGTTTTGACGTGCACTTTATGATATGCACCCTTCCATAGACGAGGCCTCCGGTTTCTGCAGACCTTTCAAGTCCCCCACGAGGAGCACCATGTTGGCCCTCTGCTTGTACGTGATCCACCTGCTGCTCCTCACGGTGCATTCGATGCCTGGAATCAGGGTGCGGCTCGCGGGTAGCGGCATCAGCCGAAACCCAAACATGGGACGCGTGGAGATCTTGTACAACAACGTGTGGGGCACCATCTGTGACGATGACGTGGATATCAAACTGGCCAACGTCTTGTGCCGGGAGCTCGGCTTCCGTCACAGCCTCACGTGGGCTCATAGCGCCCGCTTTGGACGGGGCCAAGGTGAGGTTCTGGTGCTTTCCTTGGGAGTAGATCTGTCCTCTGCACGAAGGTACGCAGCTTCACACCAGAGAGAAGGAGAAAGTCTAAAAGTGTTAATGGGTGGGTGGGGGCTTAGTTTATAACAGCACAGTTTTTTGCTAATTGATCATATTCCACAGTTTACGCATTTCTTCATGTTATGAACCATCTTCGGTTTATTTACACAAGGAGATTAAATGATTATTTTTGTTATTGCCGTGGCCCCTTGTGTTATAAATAGTCAAGTTACAAAGGTGTTAGCATTTTAAAGTTCACTTTTTATTTATAACTTTATGTTCTTCACCTTATAATGAAAGTAAGTTAAGTATTTCTTTCTGTACTGGAGCAAAAATGATCGGTGTTTGCCTGCCGAGCCAATAGATGGCGGTAAAGGGCACCCAAACAAGACACAAGTGTGTGAGCACCTTAATTCTGTTAATTTTCACAGTCGCTATAGCTTGTGGTTTGTGTTCCCGAGCGTGGACGATCAGTGCCACGATGAGGAACATTGCATGTTTATGGGATGAACTGGTCAACAATCAATGCCGAATTAGATTTTGTGGAGGTGACGTGTTTTTAATTAATGTAAAATTAGTTTTAACTACTAAAATTATTATATGCTTTAAAAATTATTTTCTACTTATTATATTAGAGATTTTCCAGAGCCTGACCTGCAAGGGACATCTGTATTGTTAGCCTTTCACTGATTTTGGCTCAGTGGCGTTCCGAACAAACCTTAGGTAGCCTAGCGCCCTGTGCTTCCAGGATAGGCTCCAGAGCATCATGGCCCTGACTTCAACAAACACTTAATAGTGAGTGAGTGAGTGAGTGAGTTACAAACAAATCAAGTTACAGATAGACATGTGGTCCCTATTGTGTTGTAAAGAGTCGTTTTAAGATTTACATCTATCCTCAGTGATTTTGCTAGTGCTCAGCAGAAAGTGAAACCCACAACCTCTCACTGCGACACCTTGCTTTTGCTCTTCTCAGGGCCCATTTGGTTGGACAATGTGCACTGCGTTGGTACGGAAACCTCCGTGGCCCTCTGTCAGCACAATGGCTGGGGGGTCAACGACTGCACGCATGCCGAGGACCTGGGTGTGATCTGCAGTTCTGAGAGGCGCCATGGCTATACTGCTTATGAGCCAGAACACGCAAACTCACCGTCCCCGCGGTCAGAATATGGGAACTCGCTGTCGCCGTGGCCAGAGCCCGTTAACTCGCCGTCTCCGCGGTCGGAGAACATGTACGCACCGTCTACGCGGTCGGAGCACGTCAACTCGCTGTCCCCGTGGTCCGAGCGTGAGAACACCCCATCAGCGTGGACGGAACGCGCCAACAACCCTTCTCCATGGTCAGAGCACAGTAACTCGCCGTCGGCACGGTCAGAGCGCCCAAACTCGCCATCGCCCCGCTCGGAGAATGTGAACCAGCGTGCGAGTCCGGCGACGCCTTCGGCCGAACGCTCCGTCCCGTCACCGCCGCTGCAGGAGCACACAGTTGTGCCCCCTGGGGCACCGCAGCAAATAAGGCCTGCTCGCCGGGGGCACGAGATTGCGTTGCGGCGGAACCCGACCGCACCACGCCAGAGCCACAGGGGCTTGCAGCCGCGGGGACACCAGATCCACCTGCGCCGAGGCAGCGGGAACACGGTCCCGCGGGGTCATCGGATCCCCATCAACCTGGGGGGCACGGCGCAGAGGCAAGGGAACGCCGTCACGAATGGGCATGATCACGAATATCGCCCTGAGCCAGTGACCAGGCAGACGACGGAGAGGTACGACGACGAGTATGACATGGTGAGCAGCAAGGTGACGCCCCCTTTCTTCCAGACTCAGAACCACATTCATCCTCTGCTTGGTTTTCTTTCGCAGTATGGAGCCCTTAGCCAGTTTTTGCAGCAGTCATCAAGTATCAAACAGTGAAAAGCAAGCAAATGTTCTGCCCCGTGTTTGAAATGCAGAGCCAGTGTTCACAAAAGAGTACTTTATTTATTTACCTTCCCACATTTACTTTATTTTTCTGCCTTGCGTACTGATTGGTCTGCCATCAGCTCTTGAACTGGCTCATTGTTCAAGATGTGTTGGCCGAGGGAAGAAAGATGATCTCAAGCGGCCGTACCGGAAAGCAGATTTCTTTAGTTCCTGTTTTCCGGTGTCTGGGTCGGTACCCAGATCTCGGCTCGGGTTTCCGAGCACCATGAGTTTGCCGAGCGTCAGAGGTGCACCCGTGCTGTTCAGCACCTGTGTTTACGCCAGGGCTGTGGCCCTCGTTCTCGCGTCAAAGCCCGATTGACAGGCTGTCAATGGAACCCGTGTCCGAGGAAAGCCCGGTGAAAACGGAACTCCCACCCCGAGGGGGCTGGCAAGGCACATAGGCTCCAGAACCGTTTACCCCCCTTCTAGATGTGACTGTCTTGAATTATGGCCACTGCAAGCTTCGCACTTAATTGTCGCTGTGCCACACTCCTAGGCAGTGGGCGGCATGGTAGGTGAGGAGTAGGAGGCACGCACCAAACGATGCATGTTCACAGTCCTGCGGTTCCCCTACAAGCAGACAAGTTGCCCAGTATCACTGTTGCTGGAGCAGCAGTGAGACTGTAACAGTGAATATTTGGTCTCCCCACAGGCTGGAAGCACAGTGAGGATTGAAGAAGTGCGATTGCGGCCTGTTCTGGCAACCACCAGAGACGATGGCCTTGTCACAGAGGGTGTGGTGGAAGTGAAGCATGCTGGGAAGTGGAGACAGGTCTGCAACCTGGGCTGGGACCTCAGCGGCAGTCGTGTGGCATGCGGCATGCTGGGATTCCCTGCAGCAGAACAGCATGATATCAGCATGTACAGGTAACCCTTGCCCCCCCCCCCCCCCCCCCACCGTCGCGTGATGGATGATGTGTAATGGCCCTTGGCCATCTAGAAAAGAAAGAGAACAGCTGCGGTTTGGAAACTTAAGGCGAAATGTCGGAGGAAGACTGTAGTTCATCTACATGTGACCAGATAATGGAATGATTGGAAAGCCCAGTGCCTCACATTATTATTTTTTAACATATTTTTCAGAATTTCAAAAAAAAAAAAAAAAAAAGGATAGCAAGATTGTAACACATACACCACCTGAAACCACTTGTCCCATATGCGGTCGCGGGGAGCCAGAGCCTAACCTGGCAACACAGGGCGAAAGGCTGGAGGGTTAGGGGACACACCCAGGACAGGATGCTAGTCCATCGCAAGACACCCCAAGTGGGACTCGAACCCCACTCCCACCGGAGAGCAGGACTTAGTCCAACCCACTGTGCCACCGCACCCCCTTAGATTGTAACACAGGTTGAATATTTGAAATGATTTACTTGCATTAAACTAAATAATTCTCTAAATATTATAAATGCAGATTCAGTAAGGAAGTGTAGTAAACTCTTCACCATGTGTCAGCATGGCATCAAGATTATTAATAATTTTTCTCTTGAGTGGCTGGTTAGTTAATCACCGTAATGTAAAAAAAAAAAATATTTTACATGTAAGGGGAATACTACAATGTCCAGGTAATTTGTAAAAATTCTGTATACGATTCATTGCAACGAGGTGTTATTCGCACAGCTGGAGCCCCCCCTTCGCACCGGTCATGCTAGGATGAACTGTATTTACTCTCTGAAGGGGAAGGGAAAATGAAAAAAAAAAGTGCGTACAAGGGTTGAAAGTTATTTTACGTTAATGTCCGCGAGCTCCTGCGTGTGTCTGTCAGAATGTTTATCTGCGTTCGAGGGCGTCGGTTTACCAACGTGTGGGCGCATAGCACCTTGTTTACGTCTGCGTGCGTCTGCAGGTGCCTCTCCGAACCTCTCCAGCCCGGTGTAGGGCCACGTGGACGAGGTAGTTATTTTTAAGACCTCCTGAGTTTAAATATAACAGCGCTCCCCCAACGCTGCCCCTGTCCAGAAAGCCCTAATGGCTCTTTTATTTTCAGTGTTTTTTGGCTCCTCCGCATGCACCGCGGCGTATGTGGTTTCTCACAAAATCCCCTCCTTTCACCGTTTGCATTCGACTCTCTTGCTCCGCCATCGACAGTGTCCCGTTGTTTCACGCTACGTCTCCGAGTCACGCGGAGCCTCGCGCTCTGTTCGTACGTGCGAAAACGAAGGGGGCTGTTTGGCGTTGGAAGGGGAACTTTAAATTGACTGGGAATTAGACTGGAGGTCTTTGCAACACTCTGCAGAACAGGGTAAAATTAAGGAACTGGTTTGGTGCATATGTGAACCGTTGAATGTATGGATGAATGTTTGTCCAGTTCTCTCAGGACGTACAACGTTCTGGAAGAAACCGAAGGCGTAGGGGTCATTACGGTGGCGAGGGTACGTGACTTCTCAGTTGCGATTGCTCAAACGAGAGCTGGCGCGAGCTCCTTTCCGGGCCTGGCTGAACGTTCGCCAAACTCCGTCTCGGATGGTACGGCAATTGTTCCTGCTGTTCGAAATAGATCCTGAGCCGTATCATTAATGTCAGATGCGGACCCTTGGAAATAGAACTGCACGTGTTTTCAAGCCATTTCACCCACCGAAAGAGGCTTCTAATTTCATACAATTACTTGATTTGCGTAAAATGAACTTTTGTGGGGGTCGTTCTCCTGCGAGGCCAGGCTCTGGGCTTTTGCCTGGCTCGGCGTTCCATTCACCTGCTCGCCCACATTTTCTACACCAGTATTCGGGAAACCTCAGTGAATCAATGTTACTGAGTCAGTGAAGCTAAGCTTCTAACACGTAGACTTGAACATATACTTTCCAAGTGCTGAGCAAAGGCTATTTATGACACACTTAGTAGGATAATGCACAGGTAGATAGGGCTGTTTTCGTATTTCCGTCTGAACGTTTTTTTTCCCCTGCACTCTTCAATCGTGTCTCCAAATTAATTGCTAGTCATTGCTTCCCGGTCCTTGAGAGAGGGCGAACTAGGAGTTGTCCCTTTCTGTTGCGAAGACCCATGGTGTCTGAGCTACACGGACCATCTGTGCCATTCATACCAGCCACAAATATCTCCAGCCACAGTGTGCTTAAGTACACAGTATGGAGGGAACCACAAAGCTTTTTATAGGCTGGATTATGAGATCCATTTTTTTTTTAAACAGCAAAATATTTGTCATCATTTGGTAGCCTGGAGTCAGGGTAGTATGTTCTTTGATGAAGTTTGAAGGACCCATTTGAAGTACTATGGTGAAGGAATGTAACCGAATAAACACAATAAAAAACTGGCTTAAGTTATTCATTATCATTTCTACAATGGCAGTATATTCTCTCATATAAACTTTTCTGTGCAAGTGTCTTAAAATGCATATAATTTAATGTGCTTCAAGACACGGTTGTTAAATGTGGGCTAAACCGCAGTTATATTTACTTTATTTTATCTTGAAATGAAGCAGCTTTTTTGGACATGAGGATAAATACACCTGTTTGAAGCAGGGCTCTTTATCTCGCATGCCTGAAGATCCAGTAGATTCCCCAACACTAATCATTGAAATAACAGCCCAAAAAGGGAGTCAAATGGGTTCACTCAAAATGGTGATTTGAATGAAGTAGTCCTATTCTTGGCTGGAACTAAATGTCTAGTGTTGAAGCCTCTAGGACCATAGTTAAATAGCCCTGCAATCAAGGATGTTTAGTTAATTATCTTTAAAAAAAATCCACTTTGTACTTTATTGGACATATCTTTGTTGGTGTTGGCTTGTGATGAACCGTATGGCTTCAGTGGTTCCGGTGACTTGGATACTACAGCCGAATAATTCTTTTTATTTGGAGGTCTACTGCTAATGTTGCGCACTAAAATCACGACAAAGCTTTAAAAACTGCAAAACCCCCAAAGTTGAATGAATGTTTGAGAAAACAGTAACCATGCTTGACTAAGACCAGTTCATGGCATCATTTCCAAGTTCCGACTGATTACAAGAGTGCATCGGGTTCAGTCAGTTTATGCGATTTCCCTATGGGCTGAAACACGCACCCTCACGCGCTCTCATTGCTGTGCCTCTGTTCTGCTGGTGAAAATGAGTTGCTCAAACTCATTTGCTCCAGGCGTGTCCAGGATTAGAACTGTCTGGGCCATGGTGACATGGAGAAGGGCTGTTTTGCTCTCCCTGCGTTCATGCAGAGAGTCACGTTTCTTTGCTGTACCCACGTGCACAGATCTCTAACAAGTCTCCGTGCCTCTCGGATTGTCCGCACATCCTATAATTATAAACTTAAAGAGGGCTGAGGCTCGTGAAAGTTTTTTTGCTCTCTCATGCCTTTACTCTGCTGTGTCAGCTGGAGTCTCTGTCCTTCGCACCACAGAAGTTTTAGCTACTCTGTGGCTAATTTCTTTGAACAATTTGTTTTTCTAGGATATCCTATCTCTAACTTGCTCACTTGTCTTTTATTTAAAACTGGTAATAGCTGATTGGTTATTTTTACCAAAGATTTAAATTCTGCCTAAAGGGTGGCACAGCGAGTAGCGCTGCTGTCTCGCAGTGCCTGGGTGGTGCGAGAGGACGTGGGTTTGATTCCCGCTCAGTCTGTGTGGAGTTTGCATGTTCTCCCTGTGTCTGTGTGGGTTTTCTCCGGGTGCTCTGGTTTCCTCCCACAGTCCAAAGACATGCTGTTCAGGTTCCTCCATAGGGTGTGAGTGACAGAGAGAGTGTGTGTGTGTTCCACTGATGTATGGATGAGTGACCCAGTGTAAGTAGTGTATCTAGCAGTGTAAATCACCTTGGTGAATAAGGTGTGTGGGCTGGTAACACTACACAGAGTTCATTGGAAGTCACTTTGGAGAAAAGTGTCTGCTAAATGATGTAAATGCAAAACAATTTCTTGTGAAGCATTAATTGAAAGCCTCTAACAGATGTGATTTCAGTCCGATTGCACCTTGATTTCAAGAAGTACACCTAGTCATCCCGATCACTGATTTGTTCATTACTACACTGCAGTATACGACACTGAAAATAATTCCAAAAACTTGCACTCAGGTGAAATAATAGCTAGGTTGTTTTTTTTCCCCCCCCTTTAGCGACTTCATCCTAATGACATGTTCCTGCTAAACACAGCAGAGTTTTCTGCATTGGCCTTAATCATGCTCAGCTTGGTAATGTTTGGCTTGATAGGTGTCAACCCCATAAAGTGAAAACCGCAGTCAACAAGTTGCATAATCTCAGCTGAGCTGTGCCAAGTCTCTTGAGGTATAGGATCCTTCATGGTTCTTTTTTAATCATGAGAGAGACCAGCACCATGGTTTTGTTGGTCTTCTTACGTCTGCAAAGCTTGTCTTTGTGAAGACTGAAAGAATTAAAAGTTTGTTTTGCAGTTACTCCAAAGCTGCTCCACTGCGATCTAAACGTCTATCCATTTGGATCACAGAAACAATGCCAAACCAAACCCTGAAAGACACTATGCTCCATGAACGTTAAAACACTAACTAAACTTGCCAAATAACCGGTTGCATTATGACGTGTGCCAGATTTCAGATGGTTCTGGCTCTGTGGGCCCTGGAACCCAAGGTAGGAGGTAACACCTTATCAGGGAATCAACTCAAATGTAGTTTAAGGAGGAAAATCTGTGTTAACAGTGAAAAACATCAATGCTCAAGACTGTATACATCATACCACTGTACTCCAAATAAGATCTGATTATGAGGATGGCCCTGCAATCTTCTACCTCTCAGCCTTGTCTGTCTGTTTTCAGTGTTGAGTTGAAATGCGTGGTCACAAAGATGGGTAGTGAAACCCCAGAACAGAACATTTCACAATTTTTATTGGAGAAACAAAGTTTTTTTTCTATTTTTTTTTCCTGGGGAAAGAGCTAAGCTCCTGATCTGTGGAAGAGCCAACCTACAAGAGTGCCACGTGGCACACGTATTAAAGCCATTATGCTTCCCAAGACATCCCAAAGCTCAGCAGCTAAACTGAACGCATCGGTTCATATTAATAAACTATAAAAGCCTCGAGACAGTATCTGTATGTCTTTCTTGGACTCTTCTGACCGGTGAGACGTTGCCCCATGAGGTCTGAGACAGCTGGTGGTGTAACAGCGTTGTAAGCTCTGTGACATTTACCACACGGCCAGCCCACATGAACGCATTCTGCAAACACCTACAACACCAAATTGAAGAAGTGGGAGACGGAGGTATTTAAAGAGACGCATCTTTCCACTGTGTTAGTTGCCAAGCCGCAGGCGTCCAGCAGACCGCTACACTCACTGCGTATGAACCCCAGGTCCTCCACCCTGCAATAAGACCCCTTGCACATCCCAGTTTGCTTGGTAGACAGTCTTTTTCTGGCCATATTTCAGCACCTGCTTTTTACACAGGATCTATTCATGCAGTTTTATTTAACCAGAGTGATTTGAGTTACACACCTTGCTCTCACCCGTGCCGGTGGTGTTTTTTCAGATGAGGCTAGATATCTTGTTTCATGGTCCTAATGCTTTATAATTTGGAGTCTCATTAAAAACACTTTTTATGTACAGCAGGGGTGTAGAATAAGTTTCACCTGTCTGAGGTGATGGCATCATTTTGAAGTCCTGAGGTATTTTGCCAGACTTTTGCAGGTTGAAATCTGAAATGTGGAGCCACTGCTCTTGTGAAATTTCCTTGTCAGTTCACTAACTGTCCAGCTGTGTAAACTGCAAATTGGGTTCATAAATGTAAATAAACAGTAAGTTAGTAAGTAACTTTCTCTGAAGATTCTGAGAGCACATTCATGCCAATACACTTACATTTAAATTTATTTAGCAGACACTTTTCTCCAAAGCGACTTCCAATTAACTCTATGTAGTGTTACCAGCCCCCACACCTTATTCACTGCAGTGACTTACACTGCTAGATACACTACTTACACTGCGTCACTCATCCATGCATCAGTGGAACACACTCTCTCTCTCTGTCACTCACGCGCTATGGGTGAACCTGAACAGCATGCCTTTGGACTGTGGGAGGAAACCAGAGCACCTAGAGAAAACCCATGCAGACACGGGAAGAACATGCAAACTCCACACAGACTGAGCGGGGATCGAACCCACGTCCTCTCGCACTACCCAGGCGCTCTGAGACAGCAGCGCTACTAAATCTTACTTCCGCATACCCCAACCATTTGAGTTAGATCTTCTACAGATTACCGTCAATTATTCTTCAGTGTTTAGTGTTTTGCATTTGTACATTTACCCCAAAATTCTGTTTGGGTCAAGTAGCATGATCCCAACTGTAGCCCAGCCTCTTCACCACAGCCTGTGGCAGTGGTTTTAATGTCTTTACTCACGTCTTTTCCTTGGGTGGAACCTACTGGCATGGCATGCCTGGCCACAGTTTATGGACGAACACATCCTTGAGAACGTGCGGTGCACCTCCTGCAGCCCATCCTCAGGCCAGAAGAGCAGGGAGTTATGACTCTCCTAGAGGAACTAGCTGTTTTAAGTGCTCCTTTAAAAATAAACTCAAACATCCTAATGTATAGGGATGTTTGATGGAAACGGTGGCATTTATGGAGGTTTAAGTTATTATATGAACAACTTACATAAACCTCCATCATGATCTACCTCATTTATGGAACCAATTCTTCAGTGCACCTACTAACGTTCCAACTAACACTGCACTCTGTTTACATTTTTACAGTATACAACATTTGAATTAGTTTTTCTCGCTCCAGTTCTTCCTTCCGCCAACCCACCATTATGTACCTTACCAGGCAGATTCAGTACACATCTGCACTCCAACATGTTTTGTACATCTCTTTCCACAGGATTTGCATTCACTCCAACTAGACACCCCCACATGGCTGCGACAGAAAAATATGCAAAAAATATACATCAAGGGGACATCTGTTGAGAGGCCCTCTTAGCTGCACAATGGGAACATTGAGAGCTCGGTGGCCACTGGGCTGTGGTTGCAAAGACATCCCTGCCTGTTGTGTCTCCACACACCTGCTTTTCTGAGAGATTTACAGATTGCAGTTACACTCAGCGATGCAGACAGGGAGCGAAGGGCTACAGGTCATGTGACATTTACATTACATTAGAATTTGTCCATGAGACTGCAAGACTGCAGACGGTCCCCGACTTACGATGGAGTTACGTTCTGATAAACCCATTGTAAGTCAAAAATATCGTTAAGTCGAAAATGCGTTTGATACCCCCAACCTACCGAACATCATTGTTTCTTATCCTTTGAGATGGTCGAGATTGTCGATTGTGAAAGTACGAGTTCACGTGCGATGGCCATTACGGACTTTCCGCCTTCATGCTGGGCAGTTACCTTGAGTTTCTCCTCAAGAGTAATTGCCCTCCTGTTGTTCTTCTCACCAATAGCAGGAGATACAGATGGGCACTTCGCAGACATGATGGATGGGCAAAACACTATGTAGATACGAGGGGGTATCAAAAAAAATGCTGGAAACACAGAACACTGTAAAGTATCGGTTGTGTGCGATACCGACCGCGTGACAGACTGGGAGATGCGGATCGCTGCCCAGCATCATGAGAGAGTATCGCACTGCATCTCGCTTGCATGGGGAAAAATGAAAATTCAAATTTCAAAGTACGATTTCTACTGAAAGCGTATCGCTATCGCACCATCGTAAAGTGAAAAAATCGTAAGTTGGACCATCGTAACTCAGGGTCTGTCTGTAACTCCTTACAGAAGTTGCTAAGCTCATTTGTACCCTAAACGATTTATATAGCTTGTGGTGTAACATCTGGTCTTTGCCATAAAGTATCTTGGTGAGGGATACAACACTAAACACTCTCATAACATTAAACCTTTAATATTCTAGGCAGAAGTGTACAAATCTAGACTGCTGCTATGTTAAACACTTGACAAATGAGCATACTGTAGAAACAGCTAGCTCAGCTGGTACCTGAGAGATGATAATGTGAGGACCTTTGTCTCTTGCAGAAAAGCATGGGATGCCAAGATGGCCGATCCATCTGACAGGTGAGTTCACCTTTTGTTTGGATGCTTCTCTGCCGACCCTCTGAGAACCTCCAGCACCTGTAGGGATTTAATTGTGGTTCTCATGGAGATCATGTTCACAGCGTGTTCCTTTTGCAACTTTGACTGTTAGTGTGCAAATGAAACATGACAGATGGCATCTAACAATTGCTTGCTAGAAGACGTGAGTATTTTCCATGTGTCACAGAGGCTGACAAACTTTGGGACTCACCCAAGTCAAATTCCTGGCTTTCTTCCTTCCTTTTCTCAGACTGCGCTCCCTGGTCAGCAAGAAGGGCTTCTGGGTAGAGAAGGTGCAGTGCCAGGGTACGGAGAACAACCTGGATCAGTGCCATGCCCTGCTGTCAATCCCACGCAGCAACAAGCCATGTGAACACGGTATGCACGCAGTTGCACGCTGTGTTCCAGGGCCTCAGTTTGCCCGATCCCTTGATGGTGTACCCCGGATGCCCCGCTCCCATGAAGTGAGTGGCTCTCATCTCCTTTCATCAGATTGCGTCCCTACAGTTAAAATCGGTGTTCGAGTTTTACTGCCGATACCATGCTTGCCTGTAAATAGTCAGGTTAAGCTACCGGTTAGTTAAAGCTACCCATTCATTAATTAGTCATTAATTTAGTCCTAACATGGCAGCTTTGACCTCCAAATCATTTTGTAGATCCCCTAGTTTTATTCTATATGCAGTATTTTTAGTTGCTGGGTCTGGAATTCAACAACTTTGATACACTGTGGGGTTCCCAGAGCTAATAAAGGTGTGCTTTTTGTTACCACCCCCCAGGGAGTCGTGCGTCTCAAGGCAGGGCCCCGCCTAGGCGAAGGCCGAGTGGAGGTGCTGCGTGAGGGCAAGTGGGGCACGGTGTGCGACCACCTGTGGGACCTGCCTGCAGCCAGTGTGGTGTGTCGGGAGTTGGGCTTTGGTACGGCGCGGGAGGCTCTGCGCAGGGCACAGCTAGGCCAAGGTGAGCATCTGCACGGAGAAACAGAAGGAACAGTTTTGCCGAATGCCGAAGACTCGGGTCCGCTGGAAATGATGGTTTGTCTCGAAACTGGTTCCACAAGCTGCTGCACAAAAAGGGCCCTGTGGTGTATATAACAGATGAGCTGAGCGATGTATCTGCATGCCCCTCAGTACCCAGCTTTGAAAAGGAACAGTGGAAGGCAAGTGATTCGAGAAGCTTGTGAGAAGTAATACATGGTTGGATATGAAAAGAGCAGATGCCCACCCACTCATGGGCTCTTGTTGGTCAACAATATGATGAAAGATGTTAGATCCTCATGTGATAAGAAAGAACATAAAACAGATGGTCCTCAGCAGAAATCCAGCACTTCAAACCTGACAACCTGATAAACATTTCCTCAAAACCTGAAAGTGATTAAGGCAACTGCATGTTCCAGCTATGGCAATTTCACATAAAAAGAGATGGTTTCTGAGGGGGAAAAAAACCATATAAATAGCATATTGCCTCCAAGTAGGGCATGAGCCCACCATGAAAGGGGGAGTGGATATCTTGTAAATGCCATATTGGGATCCCTGAGCTTGTGCCTCTTCAGAGATCATTCTTTCATGTATTTTTCATGTGTTCATACTCATTTAGCACATGTCCACAACCAGCATACTTCAACAGGCACCTTACTTGGAAAGACCAAAAGGATAAATAAAAAAAAAAGAGATTGTGTAGAATGGTTGTGTAAGTAAAAAAAAAAAAAAGGATGGCTGGTAGCATAGTGGTTAGAGCTCCTGCCTTTGGATCCAAAGGTTGCAGGTTCAATCCCCACCACTGGCTGTAGTACCCTTGAGGAAGGTACTTACCCTGAATTGCTCCAGTAAAATTACCCAGCTGTCTAAATGCGTAAATGATTGTAAATACCTTAACATTGTAAGTCACTTTGGAGAAAAGAGTGAGCTAAATGAGTAATGTAAATAAGAATATAAGCAGTGCTGTGAAAGCTGTCATATTCTAGTAACATTAAAATTGAAGAAATCATAAATAATTCTGAGCAGCTATTAAGAAGGATTGGGGGTAGTGTAAGAAGGGTATTGACTGTTAGAATTTCTTTCATGAGTCTAAGCTCACAGCTTCACAACTTTTAAAATGATCGGAGTATAAAGCAGAATAAGCAGTAGACTAAACACACAGTTGTTTGTCTGAATCCCATAAGGTGCCCTGCTGTAGTACCATGGAGTATTTCTCTCAACTGGTTATATAAAGTGTTCAGCTGTGAAAACTGGTAAAAACCAAGTCTCAGCTAAGCAACAAAATGATCTTAGTGAACAATTTTCTCTTTCTGAGAATGGAACACGTCTTCATTCTCTGGGAAGCCTCATGCCGGATCTGAAGGAGTCTGCTGGTATAACAGCCAGCCTCTGGTCGGTTTAGCTGCTGGACCACTAAAGCATCATGAAAGAAACCAAGATGCCTTATTTCCACTCTGCTGCATCTCCAGGATGGCTTGTGTGTGTTTTTTATACATTTTACCATCACGTATAATTTTTCCAGTGGCATTGGAAGCCGCTAAACATATAGCTGTTAAAGAAGGCATCCATTAGAGCTTGCAGACTAACAATATATACTGAAGAGAATATAATGGGGTCTGCAGAAAGCACTTCAGCTACAGATCATAACTTCTGTTTGCCATATTTATCCGTCTGACTTTTTTTGCATAGCACATGTGTCAGTCTACCAGATGAACTTCTAATAGCTTAGATGTAATAACAGCCAAAATAAAAAAAAAAAAAAAAAAATTTGAGACAAACTGATGCTACAGCTGTATTCGTCCAAGATCTGGAAATCTCTGTTAAGCATCAACATTTGGATCTGAACAATATTGTTAAACTTCACCTTTTCTGTCATTATGCAAGATATGCATGTCTGGGGTGTGATAGTTTTTTTCTGTTGTGAGAAGAAGGCAGAAGCAGAAGACGAAAAGCTGAGCGTACAGTGAGCAAAAATTACGCACTGAGATAACCCGTCATGTCCTCATTGGCCCAAATTACAAGGCGAAAGGAGCTCCTGTTCACATCTCTACACTCTGATGCTTTGGGGCTTTTTCGAAAATAAGTTAGCGGTTTCCGGTTTCTATATGTAATTTTCTCCACAGTCTGCCCCTCACTTATGGCTCCACAGTAGAAGCCTTTGCTTGCCTGGCGGTAACTGGTTCCCAGTGACGTGCTCCTTAGCCGCTCTCCACACACTTAGGTCCAACGATAGCCAAACAATGTTTACGCTGATAACGTAAACAGTAGAATGGGGGCCTGGCAGGGAGGTTTCTTAAGGACGCGTTTTCCTGGCGTACCGCGGTGTTACCTCATTAGGATGAAGCCTTTCCTCACCAGGGCCTTCTCATTAGCGGAACCCTCGTCTCCACCGCATCCCACTTAATCACAAGTGTCTCTGATCCCCAAAGGTGCACCCCAGTCTGCCATTGCCTGTAGAAATGGGAAACACTGAAGTCTTTGGTTACAGAAACTTTTCTTTTAAATTCCTTAAAGCAGTCGTATTATGAGGTGAACAGTTCTGCCTCCCACTTTAGGCTTTGCATTCAACCTGTATGAATGAGTTGTACATGGCTGTTTAGAGCTTGAGTTGAATTCTCAACCACAAGGATTACTTCTGAAAATATGGGATTTTGGGATGCCTGGGTTTGTTTACCCTGCCCCCCTGGTGGCTGTCTGGCTGACGAAGCATGTTCCCTCCCCCCCCAGGGACAGGCCCCATACACATGAATTTGGTGCAGTGCAGCGGCACGGAGAGATCCATCATGCAATGCCAACACCGGGAGGTGCCGCTTGGGACGTGCAGGCACTCGCAGGATGTTGCGGTCCGCTGCAATGTACCCAAGACAGGCCTGGAGAGCACGGTGAGGCCTTTTTCACTCTTCCCTTCTGCAGTAGCCCTCCTGATTGTGGTATCCTTGCCTTCAAAGTCTGCCCCCTGCTGTCATGCCACCATCTTTTTATTACCTGGATAACAACTTCTTGCTGATCTTGACTTAACTCCTGTTATTTTGGCTCCACCCTGCTCATCCAGGTACGGCTGGCTGGAGGGCGGGAGCCTGGCGAGGGACGTGTAGAGGTGCTGATGGAAGTGGATGGGAGACGGCGATGGGGGGCTGTCTGCAGCGAGAACTGGGGTCTGAATGAAGCAATGGTGGTTTGTCGCCAGCTGGGGCTTGGTTTTGCCTCCCAGGCTCACCAGGTATGTCTGGCTTCTTACCTTTGTCCCAGCACAAGCCAGCATTTGAGCCTGGAAGTGTGAGAGAGCCTAGATTGGTCAGCGGTTTACTGGTTGAGGAGTTGTGCTTGTAACCGTAAGGCTGCCAGCAGAAAGGAAGCCTACTGTTGTAGCTTTGAATTCAGTAAAAATACCCATAAAACTGAGAAAGTAATTATTTCACTTTATTTGACAGAGGATATCAAAAACTCTAATGCTCATCCGCTCACTCCCTTTGTTCAGCCGCTTCTCTAATTGAGGGTTCCTGCGGTCCGGAGCCGAGCACAGGGCACGAGGCCAGTTATGGTGCGCTCGTCCATCAAAGGATTGATGCTACACACCCACACCAAAGGCAATTTAGAGTCACCAGTCAAACTGGAACACATGTTTTTGGACGGTTAGAGGAAACCCACACCATCATAGGGAAAACATAGTGTCTCCACACAGACTGAGCTGGACTCGAACCTTTGCCCAAACAGTCCAGGCACTGTGAGGCAGCAGTCACTACCCACTGCTCTACCATGCTGTCATAACACCCCTGCACAAAAGATCAAATATGCTTCATAATATTAGGTACAACATGCGTCAATGAAGTTGAATTAAATGAAAACTAGAAGACTAACTCTGTGACAATGTGCTGCTTTAAACGTTTTGCAGTAGACTGTCAGAATTTTGTAAATGAAACCAATGATGATAAAATGTTCATGTTAACTGGCAGGATTGAGTTTCACTGGAAATTTAAGAAAAAAAAACCTGAAGAATGTCTCCATGATGAATGGATGTGCTTTGCTTTCTCTAGTCCTCACCTCTAATGTAAGGACTGAATCTTGTCACAAAGAACTCTTTTGAAAATAAATATATAAAATAAACAGTATATAAATAACAAGACTAATATTATTGCATACTGATGAGATATATTCCCTAGTGCCACTATTTATTTTTCTCTTGATTTCACCATTTTGCTCTAACATTGTAGTATTTCAATTTATCCTCATTTTCGCAGTGTTTTTTTGTTTTGTTTTTTTCTTTGCTAAGAGTAATTGCAGGTTTTACCCCCCCAAAAAATGCTTGACCGCCTGCAGAAGAAAGAGTCAGAAGAAAAACAAAGTTAAAAATAGGTTTTCTTTGCTTAGATGTGACCAAAAAAAGTAAAAATTTAATGCTTGTGGTAAGACAGTGGAAAAAATGGGGACCTGTTTGTATGAAGAAGAACTAATGACTGCAGTTAATAGAGCCAAAAAAATGCAGATTTTCTTGGATTTAATCGTGGACACCTGCACTGATAATTATGTCGTCCGTGTGTAAAAAGCCAGGTGACAAGAGACCTCCGACATTCGCAGCAATCTGTGTGCATAAATATGTGACTCGTGTCGTTGATAACTAGTTAGCATGTTGCTAACAAGGCCTTGTGTGCAGTAATATCACTTGTGTTCCTGGTGATTGTTTACCTCAATGTTAATAAGTCTCTGAGTGCATAAAAATGTCACTTCCGCTGTTACTGTCGTTAGTCCAGCGCTTAAGTGCTCCTGTGTGCATAAATATGTGACTTATAATGTTAGTAATTGGTTAGCTCAGTGCTAAAGATGCCTTATTCTGTATGTGTAAATGTGTAACTTGAGTTGTTAGTGATGTGTAACTAATAGTCTGAGTTAGTTGCTCTGATTAGTGATGTTACTGAGTGTTTGAATGAAAAACAGGCATTATGCTAAGAAGCTATTTCGAGTATGATATGTAGTTATCGGTGGTTTGCTGTCGAGACGCTAACCACGGCCTCTGTGTTTCTGTCATACAGGAAACATGGTACTGGCCCGGGGATCCCAGTGCCAGCGATGTTGTTCTGAGCGGGACACACTGCACGGGTTCGGAGCTGTCTATCCAGCAGTGTCGCAGGAACGGCCAGGTGTACTGTCCCCGTGGCGGCGGCTCCAAGGCGGCGGGTGTCACCTGCGTAGACGGTGAGTGCACCCTCCACCCGCAAACACACTCGCGCGCTTGAGGAGGACGATCCGGACCTGTTCCTAAACTGAAATAGTGCTTTTTGTCAGAGGGTGAAAATCCATCGTGGTTGTTTATTACTTCAGTGATGTTCAAGACGAATAATTGTACTAATGGCTGTAATAATTCAAAACCCTTTATCATCTCATCCCTTATTGGGAGCAGCATGTAGCACAGTTTTTAGATCTGCCACCTTTGGATGGGAAGGTTGCAGGTTCAAATTTCACCTACTGCTGTAGTGCCCTTGAGCAACTACTTCACCTAAAATTGCTCCAGCAAAAAAATTAGCTGCTGTATAAATAGATAAATAACTGTGAGCTGATTTGGGGAAAAAACATCAGGTAAATTTTATTGTTATACTGATGTTTTCTGTGATTTTAATGGAATTATGATGATGATGGATTGCTCTGTATCCTCTGCCATGTACCAGCGGCTCCGGACCTGGTACTGGACGCCCAGCTGGTCCAGGAAACGGCCTACCTGGAGGACCGGCCACTCCACCTGCTCACCTGTGCGAATGAGGAGAACTGCTTGTCTTCCTCTGCCAGCCGCATGCACTGGCCATACGGCTACCGGCGCCTGCTCCGCTTCTCCTCCCGCATTCACAACCTGGGCCGCGCAGACTTTCGGCCACGGGCCTCCCGCGAGTCCTGGGTCTGGCATCAGTGTCACAGGTCGGTGCTGATGGGGTGGTTTCTGGTTGTCATAGTGATGTGGGATGGGCAGCTCTTGGCTTTCTTTGTCATTTCCTTAACACATTCAAAATTAACTGTAGCACGTCTAGTACTCCAAGTTTCATTTGGTCTTGCTCCTGTTGTACTGTTTAAATCTATGTGTACTGTAGGAGCAGTAATTAATCACTACTTGATTTCACTTCAGGTTTAGATAATATAAAAATAATAATATTGTCACTTTGCCTGTTAAGACACTTATCCAGGACTAGAACTTGAAAATGGGTAACACTTTATGTAGACTCACCCCTGAGACACCCCTAAGAGAAAACCCTTCTCACTGTGTAGTCTTGCCATCTTCTCAATGAACATCCTTCCTAGCTGCAAAAATGCCATCATTGTTGTTTTACTGTTGTTCCTACAGACACTATCACAGCATTGAGGTGTTCACGCATTATGACCTGTTGACCTTCAATGGCTCCCGAGTGGCAGAAGGTCATAAAGCCAGCTTCTGTCTGGAGGACACCACTTGCCCAGATGGTATGTCAAATGGTACTTCCTGCATCAAGCAGCTGTTAAGGGGAATAATTTGTGCGTAGAAACCAGAAGAAGCCTTATATCTGGGCCTAATACTGTTCAAGCACAGCAGTAAATTCACATCGGCAATTTAAGGGAGCAGGTGGCACAGCGGTCTAAAATGACCATCTTTGTACTCAAAGGACTCAAATTCAATCTTCAGCTGCAGTAGCCTTGATCAAAGTACTTTCTGTAAATTGCTTCAGTAAAAATTACCTAGCTGTACAAATGGGTAAGTGACTGTAAGCTTAACACATTGAAGAAAGGCATCAGCTAAAAGAATAAATTTAAAGGTTTAATTGAAGGGGGGAAACTGTGTTTAATTCCGACAGGATTGCAGAAACGCTATGCCTGCTACAACCTGGGAGAGCAAGGTATCTCAGTAGGCTGCTGGGACACCTACCGCCATGACATTGACTGCCAGTGGGTAGACATCACTGACGTGAGCCCTGGGGACTACATCTTCCAGGTCTGTTTTATCATCACCCGACCTTGAATTTTTCACTGAACATCTCACTGCACAGACTAAAAGCTATAAGCTACAAGCACATGCTGCTTTGGATCAAATGTTTCTGCTAAGGTGAATATCATAAAATAGACGCCATTCTTTTGTTTCTTGGCTATTTGCTGATGTAGAAGAGTATTTAGCTCAAACATGCTCTGGAAGAGTATAGAAATTTGAATGGATGTGAAGCTGTGCTCCTGCTGAAATGCGTTATTTACAGGTTAGGAGTTTCCCTGGCCTGTTTTTGAAAGCACAGAAGCAGTTGGACGTGTGTTTCGTTGGCAGACAGGAGCACAAGAGCCATGAGAGTCACAGCCAAGAAACAGACTGTAATTTGAAGGAAAAAAGCAGAAGCTCGCCTGGTTTCTTTGTACTTCTCAGTGTAGGCAACGCTGACGAAGTTTTAAAAAGATCGCACTGAACCTGTGTTTAAAGTGATTGTGTACTTTCGCACCATTGCTAAGGAAACAGTCCCGAATATTATAAGTTAGGCAGCTGGACTGTAGCCCTGGTATCTGTACTAAAATATCTGTGTAAGGATGTAGTCACTTCTTGCATAAGAGGGTTAAACAGACATGTCTACATAATCATTTTAGCAAATTCTGTGTTTTGTGTATTCATTTAGAAGCTCCAAATTAATATAGAAGTTTGGTGCATACAAAATTACTCAATCATATAAATTTTGATACATGCACGTGCTACAATGACAAAAATGTATATAGTATCTATACAGTGGGAGAACAGGTAATACAGTGATTAAGGCTGTTACCTTGAAAAAATTACCTTGCTGTATAAATGGGTAAATCACTGTAACTCGGTGTACAATCCCCAAACTACATGTCACTTTGGAGAGTCAAATGTCAGATAAATGATTTTTCTCCTTTCTCCATTTACTCTGTATGTGTGTATGCGCGTGCACACAATTTGAGACACTTATTAGCTGTTGAAGGCAGTGCAGTGTGCAGCTGGGACATGACTGCACAACTGCATGTCGGTAATTTTTTACAGCAGTGAAGTCTAATAAAAAGAGTTTGGTAACTATGACAATGTACAAAATGCATTGGAGGTAAAACATTTTAATTTAAAAGGGAGTAGTCTTCCTTCAGGGTGGGCTGCAGCATTATAGCTCTGACAAGGGACTCAGATACAACCTAATTAGGAAACATGGAGTAAATGTTCAGGAACAAAGGTTACCAACTGGGCTTTTATTCCTCATTTTTCTTAACTGCTCCTGGGTTAAGCTATTTTAGGTCACTTTTAGTGTCTGTGGAACATCTTATACAAGAACCATTAAGGCTGCCATATAGCAAGTCCCGCGGAATTACAGGGTGTAACCGAGAGTTAAAGATACCAATTTGGGAGATATACATTAAAATGCATGACTCAGTACCTTGCAGGCTTTGGTTTCACAACAGTGTGAGATGACTCTTCCTCCAAGACCTCTGTGAAGGCAAAAGTGCTTTGAAGCTTTATTAGAACATTAATTTGCAATAGATGAGTAATTAGGTTTTTTAGTCGTGTGGAAATTTTGCAATGCTTAAGGGCCTTTTAGTGTATTTTGTTAGGACAATAAAGCATTCATAAAACGAGTTTTAAAACATCTACATCTGCAGTTATATGCTTTTAAAATATATAAGCATATATTTTGATCATTTTTCAAGGCTCAGCTTATAACAACGGACTATACCGGAAACTTATGACACAGGCCAAAATAGCAATAATTTAACACTGATCAGAACAATAATTCTGTATGAAAATGTACCAGGAGAGGGTTTTGTCCCCCCCCCCCCCCCACCCACCTCTATGTGCGCTGGTACTTGAGCAATGGGTTATTTCTGTCTCTTGGTTTCCTGTAGGTGGAAGTGAACCCAACACTGGACATGGCGGAATCAGACTTCGTGAACAACGCGATGCGGTGTCGATGCAAGTACGACGGACACAGGATCTTCATGTATGGCTGTCATGCAGGTACGGAGCTGACCAGTTTCACTTGAATCCGATTCCTTGTTTTGTCTTTTACTGGCTTCAGGGGACATTAAAGAAACCAAGTGGGCTGCCTTCTTCTACATTCAATAAATGCCACCTTTCTGGGTGGAAACTTTTGAAGTTACTTTCCGAGGTCTTTTTCGAGATGTCTTTATCAGTCTAATTAGCATTGCCAGCAAGTTTCGAGCAGCTCTTTTAGGAATTTTTCCAGTTTTGTCTTTTGGAGTGTTCTCCCTAAAACAGCTACTGTGAGATATCTCCTCCTGTCTCGCACCGTCCGCAGGAGATGCTTACAGCCCTGAGATCGAAGATCTCTTTGAACACGGACGCCAGATCTCCAATAACTTCATCTAACCTCAAGATGCTCCCTGTGCTGTGGACGCCAAGGGGCCAAGAAGGGGGCAGAGAGGGGTTAAGATGGGGGAGGGAATCTCACCAGGGTGCTGGTGAGAGTAAAAAGGTCACAGAATGATACCTGTCCACATTGTCAAGTGCAGCATGGTGACACTGAACAAGCTGCACTCAACCGAATTCTCAGACGCGGGTAATGAAAGAACATTTCAGAAGATCTTTGTCTGTGACAAAGACAGGTGTCACCACAATAACACCATTAGTTCACTTCTGAACAACTCCCCAAACTTTGAATCCGAACAGACTTTGTCTCATCTTTCATACTGTTTCTTATTATGCAGATTTTTTTGAAATACTCCTACTAAAGACTGAAATTAATAAACTGTTATTAAAGTCACCAGAAGTGTAACTTTTTGGTGGTTGTTACTCTTGTTTAGCAACTGCTTTCCAGGTGGTGTCTCTGGGGAGAGACAGAGAAATACTAATAACTTACAGTAACTAACACAAAGGAAGGAGGGCTACCTATAAAAACACAATGGATGATCCCTTATAGAAATGTTCATCTGTCATAAAATAAAATCTGTGTATTACTACAGAGCCTATAGCAAAAGGCAACTCTTTCTCTCTTTAGTATTTTCTATACTTGTCTGTCTTTCACATTTGAACAAAAGGTGCTTTTTATTACGGTGCTGATTATTCAAAATCATTTGCAGTATTTTCTTTATGGTTTTGTTTTTGTGTTTATCACATTAGGTATACATTTTAAATAAATGTTGTAATGTATTGCAAATGTATTGTCATGTAAAGTTTTAAGTGTTCATTAAAAGGGGGGTTTTTGTGTTTTGCTCTTTATTTTGGAAGTGCTGGAGTAATATGAAATTTACATTTAATTTTCATTAAATGATGCACTTTATCTGTTTAAACTTTATTCAAACAGTTCTGTTTGTAAGAATTGTGCCCAAAATGATAACCGTCATCAGCAGACACAATAAACTCGTTTTCTAAAGTGGCCACTGACTTATTTAAAGACATTTAAAATATTTGTCTTATTCCCCCAATACAGAATCCTTCTTAAAGTGATGTTTCCGATTTGTCCTTGTAAAATAAGCGGGTTGGGTTTAAGTGTTCAGTGTACTTCTAGTGTACAAATCCAGAAATATTTTACTTCAGTACCGCAGAGAGAGAGAGAAAAAAAAATCATTTGACTGCATTCCAGCAGAACACTAAACATCAATATTGTGACAGGGTTTTCATCAAGCCCTTTAAACATGATTTTTTTTTTTTTTTTTTGTGCGTTTAGCTCAAAATAACTTCTTACGATAATAAACGTTAGATGTGTTGCTATTTTCAACAGGCAGCAAACAGCATCTGAGGACCCCTTTTTTTGCTGCTAAGTGTAAGAGGAATTTGAAAATTTGAATGCTGTTTGCGTGGGCGAGGCATCAGAGAGCCGTGGTCTTTCTGAAGCCAGGGATCAGAGGGCTTAGGCTGCAACGTCAAAGCGGGACGTCGAACAGGCACTCTGGCCGCAGAGGCCAAACCGCTCGCACAGCTGCTGTATGCTCTGCTGTTCTCTGGAATTCTACTAAGAAGGGAACACGTTTCACCTAAAAGTAAAAGCAACCCAGTCATTAAAGGTCTATTTTAAACCATGCTTCATGTTCTTGATCCCCCCCCAAGGGTTCACTTTTTTATGATGGCCCCGGATTAATAAGCCAGCAAATCGGATATTTCTGGTGTCCCATCAACTGTAGACGACACATATTCATCCTCACATCACTGTAAAGGTTCCTTTGGTCAGAACAACAAAACAACGATCAGTAACAAGTGTCTTCACATAGCCTTATATTCCTTGCTTGAATGTATCTTAAGAAAATCACAGAGGTTATTAATTCACTTGACACGTTCCTCTAAAGCAACTTACCAAGACAGGCTTGTACACTAATATACTTACTGTGAGTTACCCATTTATACAACAGGATAAATTTTATTCGATCGATTTGGGGTTAGAACGTTACTCAAGGGTACTACAGCAGGATATGGGATTTCAACCTAGGACTTCTGACTGCAAGGCAAAGTTAAAATAGCTGCATGCTTCCAGAGCCTTGCATTTTAACAAAAGAACTATGCAAGTCATGCTGGACAAAACCAATAGCTAAACATAAATGTGAAATACGTAACGCAAGCGTACCAGCTTGGTGTTAAACTCATGTGATTATAAACTGGCCAGTGTGGAAGCACATTTAATTTGAGTAAACAAACATATCAAAACCAATTTGGTGGTCCGTAGCTACAAACGCCCTCCCATTCTTCGGCTGGCCCTCGGGATGTGGAAGCCACACTTATAAGGACCAGCACAAACATTCACGGGGGCAGAAATCTGGTAAAACAGAAGAACAGAGTGACGTAATTCGGTGGTATGGTAACATCACACCAGGACGGCAGTATCTCCAGACCCATCACTTATTCCAGAGGACAAATGTGCGCCCTGGTTTCTCATCAAGCCCACAAGTGAACAGTAACTGAGGGATAATTGCAAAAATGTCGTCATCTATATAGAGATACCCCTTTTATTTTTACTTTATAGATTCACAGCTACGTTTTAAATGATTTTTCTTTAGACGTCTCTATATACGGGATTTAAAAAAACTGTAAAGAATTTCAATAAAAAATGTAAAAAAAATTTTCCTTGTTGGTTAATTTTACACCTACAGTTACAAGCGCTAACAGATGTGTATCCTGTTATTTAAATTAACATGTGCTAAACACATTAAAGGCTACCAAATCCTCATTATAATAACTCTGAGAAATGTAAAACAGCCATCTGAGGCAAAGAGTAGCTAAGTGCGGCGGTGTAAAGTGGACACCAATGAAGATTTCTAGTGGCACTGAATAATATTCACTTTACATCAGCCAAGTTTAAAGGCAGTGGGGGGTTACTAACAGTCCACATAACAACAGGGTTCATTACACATAGGAACCCATAAAGCCATATACAAAAAGTCATATATAGAAATACACTCAGATTATACTAAATCACAGCCTGTTATCCTTCCAATCTAAACTCCCATTACTGAAACAGCACACGTGATGCTCAGCTTCAAATGCAGCACATTGATTTATTTTAGGAAACCCACAATTTTGTTTTAAAGTAACAAAGATACTTAACACTTTGAGTAAAACCTTAGTTAAAATTTTACAAAGTTAAAATCTGCCTTTCGTCATGTCCCCATAAATTACAAAGAACTGAACTGCTTCCTCAAACCACAGAACCTGTGGACACCATCACTCACTTGAAAATAATATGAAAAGGGGGAAGAACTTCTCCAACCTACAACTAAAGATTACAGAAAAGTTTATTGTGCTTGGAGTACCTGGTCTAGGTGTTGTTCAATGCACTCCACTGGTCTGTTGAAATGTGGAGAGCAGCGATGGCCACCATCCACGTTCGCACAAGCATTGCGTGCTTCTTCATTATGAATGCTCGACATTTGACTTATGTACGACCTGGATAAATTGAAATCAAGACAGCAAGCAGCACTTTAGTTAATACAGACCTGTAACCTGGAGGTTGCTGGGTCAAATCCCTGTAGCAATGGACAAAAATTAAACATAAAAATATTAAATTTCCTGCTATTAGTGAGCAAAAACCCAAATGTGAGCACAGACTTGCCTTTTTCGTTCCATTTTGGAATTATGTATTTATATACTGTACAAATGTATAATATTTGGGGAAAACATTAACAGTGGAAATGTATATATACCCATTTCTGCATTTAAATGTTTGGGGGGAAAAAAAACAGAAAAAAAGACTACTGTCTTTGTATTCACTTCCCATTTTAAGCTGTCACTGTTGAATAATTGTGGTTGTTTAGAAAAAAATATGGAAAAGATGTTTAATAGAGGTAAAACAAAAAACTACCACAAAAATACATTAAAACTATAAGGATACTTGCTCCAATATATCCTGTATACCCAGAAACAGTATGACGATAGCAGTAGGACGGCTGTCTCAACCAATCTGGCATCTAAAACCTTATCAATACCAGCTGCTCAGCTTCTGAAGATTTCTGAAAAGCCAAGTGCAGGATAGTACTGTTCTGTCTACCCGAAAGCCACATTTCATCAGAACAAAGTGCTTTTACACAAGACCGTTTGGCAGCTTTATTTGCTCTGCTTCAGGGTTGCTTTTTGAGTAGGGTGGGAGTGGGGTGTTAGACCATTCCCAGAAATCTTGAGTCACTTCAGCAGTTTAACAGACTGTTCCCTCGACAACAGGAAACATGTTCAATTACACGTACTATCAGCAGAAGCCATTACTTACTAGTACTGAAGCATGTCAGCTTTCTCAATCCAGTGTAAAACATCTGCCCATTCTCAATCACAGCATTTCAGACTGATTTAGTAAAAACCAGCCAGTTGAGCACAATGACTGAAAACTGCACAACAGTGTAAGACAAAACAAAAAAACCTGATGTTTCGACTTATTTATTCAAGTACAGACAGTTAAATGATAAAGTTAAAAAAATAATTTACTCAAGATTGAGCATTTTAAAAGGCAAAAATTTGGTGATGATGAACAGTGGTCTGACAATGTTATTTTCTCACTGTGTGGGATTCTCTTCCCTGGTATACCCCTGGAAAGTCACACCAATGACAATCAGCACCCAGATTAAACACAGTCATTTGAACAAACAGTAAAACTGAGTATTTGCTGAACTGAGCTGTCAGCATCCTTTAAAGCTCTGGCTCCACGAGGAAAAGCCTCTCTGGCAATGCGATGGCCATTTACCACCCAAGATAACTGTCAGAGAGCACATCATCTCCACAGTTCGAGTGAGTGTTTTTCAAAAAACTAAAAACACTCCTTCTCTGGACACCCTGTCTTTGGACACAGTAGATGTACTTCTTTTGGAGAACTTATTAAAACACTTAATAAATAAGTAAACACCCTGTTTGTTTTTCAAATTCTGAAAAGCTGGATGGGTCTCAGATAAAAACATTAAATTAAAAATAATATAAAAAACTAGGCTGTCTAGATTTGATGGTTTCATGAACATTTGACAGTTTGGTATTTTAGCGACACTCCTAAAAAAAAAAACAGGCTTAAAAGTCTGATAAAACCAGCCATACTTGCTGAGGGTGTCAGAGAGCTTTGGCGCAGCCATCTCAATGACATTTCATCATGATGTGTGTCACAGAAAAGGGACCGTCTCTTCTGAATGTCTACACCTCACTAAAGATCCTGTGTATCAGGTTTCTGACATTACCAGGCTGCCATTTGTATGTGTGATTAGTTGGGAAAAGCAACTACTGTCCTCCTCTGGGTTTCTCTGTTGGAACTGAGGAAGAAAAGCACCTTCCTCCTCCTCCTCCTTTGTTCCTTTCTCTTCCTGTCTCACTTGCCCTCCCAGGCATCCTCACGCTGCTTTGCTGCCAAGCGCTTTTGTTCTACAAAAATTAAAAACTCAGTCACATGACTTATTTACATGTTAGAAATAAGCACCCATATTTCAAATTCTTCTTACAAACCCTCCCTGATGGGTACCTTACTGTACCATACCATCCCTGCTCAAGGTACTTTACCTGAATATCTCTAGTAACACATTAACAACTGTGTAAATGAAGAATGGGAAAATATTGAGGAATTTATTTGAACTTCAACACTTGTTTGCTTCTTTAGAAAGTGGCCCAGAAATATTCATTTTCCAAATAACTGGTTGCTACTGGAAAGGCTGCACTTGGAGAACAAAGGACGTAACCTCCCCCATGAAATAACCGTAATTTTCTCTGGTGCTAAAAATGGCAAAAATCTGCTACAAAGAGAAAGTTCACTCATAAAACAGATCATATGTCACTTAAATGTCTGCTGCCATCTAGTGGTAAAAATAGGAGGAAGGCCCAACTTGGTAGGAAAAGACCCAATTTAACTGCACCGAAAACTGTCCTTAACTGTACAGAGACTCCAAGAACAACAACCCCGGTACATCCTCACCTCGCGCTTCCTGCAGCTTCTTCTTTTCAGCTTCACGCTCCTCCCGGCTCTGCGGGCTGCGCACTCCCAGGGCCCCGATCACTAGCCTGCGGGCCAGAGCCGCGCTGGTCTGGGGTCTTTCCTTGGCAGGCAGCAGGTAGTCTAGGAAGAAGAAAAATCATAGTTGAGGATTTAAAAAACATACTGAAGTCAGGGGACACTGCAAAGCTGAGATATACCCAGAGTACCTGAGCAGCTGCGTGCCTTGGCCTTGCTGGTGGAGGATGCTTGGGAAAGGGGCCGCACCTTCATCATGGGGTTCTTCATCCGCAGAGCCTCTTTAGCTAAGGAAAAGAAAAAAGAGATATGAAGAAACAGCAGGAAACTGATGGAAGACTAAAGGCGTATTTCATCAAACAGCAAACAGGACATACCATCTGGAACACTTTCAAAGTGCACACGCAGGAACTGACAAAAACACTATGTTCTACCCTTTCAGGTTAGAAGTTCTGAGACATTGAATCGTTGTGTAATACAGGAATATTAAAAATGAAGACTCAATGATAACAAAACCTAGACAGAATTTCTTTTCTTTGAAGACTACGCGCATCATGAGAGATCATAGTCACCCCGCATGGGCACTTTTCTTTTCCCTGCCATCTGCAAAACAGCTTAGGTCTATTCGAACCTGCACAGCTAGGTACAGGAACAGCTTTTACCCCACTGCTGTAAGACTATAGAACACTAACCAATGTGCCACCTTTAGTAAGTAGAGTTGGACTGCTCCATCCAAGCACATTGGTAAATTACACTGCCACTTTAAGCATTCTCATTCTCTCGTTCTGACTTCTCTGGCTGTCAAATGGCATTATTGTTACTACTGTTACCATTATTTACTGTTATTGCTGTTGCACTACTCACTATCATTGACATTGTTTTGTTTGTCATTGTTTTGTTTGTGCAGTATTTCTATTGTCCTTGCCCATAGTCTGTGGAGAAGCATTCAGGAAGATTTTCATGATACATGTACATGGTACTTGTATCTATGACAATAAACTTGAAACTTTTTACCTATCAAAATTTAAAAAACAGTAATACTTGAGGTATTTCATCTCATTAAAAAAAGGGATGAAAATCAGAGAGACGCTATAAAGGACGCATATAAAATGTTCTTAGTTATAGAAACATAACTGTCAATTACAGCTATTAACAGAGCTTATGGTGTTTAGGTTAGAGCTTTTCAGGGTTGCCTCAGACTCACCTGCTATTGGACTGTTGAAGAGACCCAAAGCATGCGTATCATCCACCCACTGGATGTCAAAGCCCCTTTGCCTGCCAGGACACGGAGAAGCACATGTACATTTCAACTAGCACCTTATAACCACTACGTTGTAATAAACAGCACAGCTGGACAACATCAGGGAGGTATGAGATACATACATGAATTTGTTCACTCCAAACTGAAAAACTGTCAATTGGAAAAACACCAAAGTTGTGATCACTGCACCCTTCGTTTGCTATAATATGCACTGGCCCCAGTACGTGTCATGATGGAGAGAGAACTGTCCTTGTGTGTGCGCGTGTGTGTGCGCCCTGTGGTGGGGAACACACGTGAACGAGTGGAAGGTCCGGAGCAGGTCCTCCGTTTTAAACTCAGCAGGGAAGTCGTAGATCTCCACGATGTGCGACAGCTCGTCTTCCCGCAGCTCCACCTCTGGCTTCACATCCCAGTTGTAGTAATTGAACTGTGGCTCCTGGATGGATTCCTTCTTCTTCCCGGCTTTTGCAGAGAGCTGTGGGACAAGACAAAAAATATGAAATAGGGACTAAATTGTGAGCAGCAGTGGACCCAATCAGGCAATACAAAAAAAAAAAAACCCAGCAGTGTGTGCATACAGATCAGGGTGATTCAAATGGATTCTGAAGCCTGAACTCAATCATGACTTATGGCAACATTACCGATCATCACAAACACCAGCACTAACGGCTAACCCAGAGTATGTATGGAAAGGGTATTTTAGTACTCAGATAATACATATGGGATTAAAGGGAACTTAAAGCCACAAAGCAGAGAACAAGGGGCTCTCTCTAAATCACAAAGGCTGTAATCCACTATAATGAATACATTCCTGGCTGATTCAATAGAAGTACCACCCTTATGTTGTTTTACTATGTTAGAAAAATATTTACATTTATTCATTTAGCTGAAGCTTATTTCCAAAGTGATTCACAATGTGAAGCTTATTATAATTTATTATAAAAATGGGCTTTTTTTTTTTTTTTTTACTGGAGCAATTTAGGGTAAGTACCTAACTCAAGGGTGCTACAGCAGGAGTTGGGATCTGAACCCGCAACATCTGAGCCCAAAGGCAGCAATGCCTATCACTACAGTACCTGTTGCCCCTAAAAACTTAACAGAAACAATTATACAGTTAGGTCCATAAGTATCTGGACAGCGACACAATTTTCATCATTTAGGCTCAGTATGCCACCGAAATGGATTTGAAATGAAACAATCAAGACGTCTTTAAAGTTTAAACTTTCAGCTTTAAAGGTTTTGTCCAAAATATTGTAAGAACCATGTAGGAATTACAACCCTTTTTATATGTGGCCCCTCCCAATTCTAGGGGCTCAAAAGTAATTGAAAAAACTGACAATCATAAATGAAATTGTAATTTTTAATATTAGTTACAAATTCTCCTTAAGTCTGGAACCCATAGACATCACCAGACGCTGGGTTTCTTCCCTGGCCATTGCAGGACATTCCACTTCTTTGCCTTAAAAAGTCCTGGGTTGCTTTCACAGTATGTGTCGGCTCATTTTCCATCTGCACTGTGAAGCGCTGGCCAATGAGTTTTAAAGTGTTTGGCTGAATCTGAGCAAATATTATATTCCTATATACTGCAGAATTCCTCCTGCTGTTTTTGTCAACAGTGACATCATCAATGAATACAAGGAAACCAATTCCACTGGTAGTCATAAACGCCCACGTCATAACACTACTTCCATCATGCTTCATAGATGAGGTGGTATATTTCGGATCATGAGCAGTTCCTTCCCTTCTCCATACTCTTCTCTTCCCATCATTCTGGTAGAAGTTGATCTTTGTCTCATCTGTCCACAGGATGTTGTTCCAGAATTACAGAGCCTTTTAAAGATGTTTTTCAGTAAACTGTAATCTGTTCTTCCTGTTTTTGAGACTTACAAATGGTTTACATCTTGTGGTAAACGTTCTTTATTTACTCTGGTGAATTCTTCTCCTGTCTGTTGACTTTGACACAGATACGGCTGCCTCATGGAGGGTGTTCTTGATCTGGCCAGCTGTTACGAAGGGGTTTTTCTTCACCAGGGAATGAATTTTTCTGTCATCCACCATAGTTGTAATTGTGGTCTCCCAGGCCTTGCTGTTCTTGAGCTCACCAGAATATTCCTTCTTCTTAAGAATGTACCAAATGGTTGATTTGGCCACACCTAATGTTTCTGCTGTCTCTCTGATGGGTTTGTTTAGATTTTTCAGGTTAACAATGGCTTGCTTCACTGGCTGTGACAACTCTTTGGACTTCATGTTGAGAGTCAACAGCAACAGATTTCAAACGCAAACGCCACACTGGAAATCAACTATATATAATAATGAACACACAGCTAGTGATGAAACAGTCGAGCAGCCAACTGTCCAAATACTTTTGGTCTCTTAAAAAGGGGGGACCGCATGTAACAAGTGCTGTAAGTCTTACATCATTTTGCCAGTTCGGATACAAATACCCTCAAATTAAAGCTGAAAGTGTAAACTTAAAGCACATCTTGATTATTTCATTTCAAATCCACTGTGGCATAGAGCCAAAAGGTGAAAATTGTGTCACTGTCCAAATAATTACGGATATAACTGTATGCCCATAGAGACGAAACTATCACCACTGATTGTGCTAAAAATGAAATGCATGCAATGTTTTATTTAATTAAATCCACAGATAACAACAACTGCAAGTAGATTTATATTAGAAAAAAAAATCCCTGATCGGGGTAATCTTGTGCTGCCTAAGTGCTGGGATACAAGATACACTTGATAAGTGGGAAGGAAACTGGAAACAGGAAAAACATTTCAAGATGGATATGAAAACAGAAGCTGCATTTTCACAGTAAAAGCAGATGGATGTGCATTGACTGGTATTTACCTCCTCTATTAAGTGTGGATCCAAGCAGTCGCCATCATCGTTGAAAAGGGTGTCCCAGCTTTCCTCCTCTTTCTCCAGCTCCTCCAGGCTTGTCTGGTTGGACGGACTCTCAGGGATGCCCCCTTCCTTGTAGACTGTCTCAGATCCAGCTGTTTCCGAACTGTCACTCTGCCTCACAGGGCTCTGAACTTCTATTGGTCCTACAGAGACATCCAGTAGCTCCTGTAACGCTTTTTCACCCTCTGCCTTTCCATTTAGTATGTTGCCCTCCCCTTCCTTGGAGCAGGTTCCCTGCCCTTTGCTTTTCTTGTGTTTGTCCCCATAGCGAGGCCTGGTCCGGGCTTTGCCTGCAGTCCCCTGTGTTTGGGGCCTGTCTCTGGCTGAGCAGCTGCTGGAGCACTCCTCCTTCCCAGGACCTCCTTGAGACTGGCTCCTCCTCGGGGTGTAAAGCACCTGGTCAGGCTTCCTGGAGCATGTTGGGGCCTTGTCCATCCCTGCTCAGAACTGGTCCAACAGGAAAGAAAGAACCAGTCAAATGTATGAGACGACTACACTGAATAGCGTAAAAGACTAAAAGAACTCATCAGTCTTGTGTGTTGAAACCACAGTTACTTTGGGCAAAATATAAATATTACTCAAACACAAACTACACAAACATAAATATATTAATTATATATAAATTATATATATATAATTATTACAGTATATACTCTGTACACACATTAGGTTTTATTTAGTTTAGTTTATTTTATTTAGTTCTAAAACACTTCTTAATCATATAAAAATAATATTGTTTATAATTTTGTTTGACATGATTTACATAACTGTCACAACTAAGGCTGTTGAGTGTTGTGTTGTGAAATGTAAATGACAGAGAATCTTCAGGAACTGGAAACTAGTTGTAGTTTAGTCTGACTGCATGAGTCCATGACATCGAAATACTGAGGTAAATCTGAAAATTTAGTAAATAAAAACGTAACCCATTAATTAATCCTGAAAATAATTATTACTTTTTACAAAATACAATTTAGAACATCAGGTTATTTTTTTAAAATTCCCACGAAATCCCACGGAACGCACCACCGGACGTTTGAATGCCTACCGTTCCCCGTGACGTCATCCAAACAAGGCCACATTTGATGACGAAATGAACCTGCGGCGAGTCGAAGGTTGTTGTGGGAGTCGTAGTTTTCTGAGTGATATTCCCTGACTTGAGTCTCAATAAAGTGTTAAGAATTACAGCAGCGTCTCATTTATTCGTAATATAAAAATACAAATACTTAAAATAAATCTAAAATATATATTTAAGTTCTGCACAGTTCTCATACTTTAGGTTCATCGACTACAAAACTTTGCAACTATCATGTACAGTTCAGATAGAAATATTATTACCAGACGATGTTTTGGTTTAGTAACGAGTTCTTTTTTCCAGTTGACTTCGTCATAACTTATATATGTATAAGACATCTTTCCCTTCCCGTGCAAAGACGAAAAGGTGTGAACGAACAGGATCCTGGCCTGTGACCACGCCTCTTTCTGGCAGTCATTGGTCAGATCCTTGTAATTTATGATAAACTCTGTTCTCTGATTGGATGACATGTTACAAAACAGCTTGCATAGAGCACGAGTAATTTTGGACTTGTGTAACTGTAACTTTACAAAACTGAGTACTGAAAAGAAATAAAACGTCCTGCATGCAGGTGCCATTCTCATATATACTTCTGTCTGTAAGTACTATTTATTTATTCAATGTGAAATTTAAAGGAAAGCTTGCATCAGTGCCAGCTCATTCATCTTTTTATGATGCGGTAGATAATATAATAACAGCAACATTGATTGTATCGTCAATATTTTTTAGTCAGTTAGTGTGTATAAAATGAGGACTGCAGTTTTTTTTCTGTCCAACAGCTGACTCATGTGTTCAGGAATGGTATGGATCATGCAGCTGTTATGATTTTTGTATTGAAATTCATATTTCTACACTATATATTTTGTGTGAGCCAATAATATCTTTGACTTTGTAATGCAGGTGCCAGGTGGGTGGTCATTGCTTTCCCAAATCTTGTGTGTTCCAAGCTATAAGCATTGCATTTGGGACACAAAGAAATATGTCTTTATTATACACACACACACACACACACACACACACACATTTTCGGAACCGCTTGCCCCATACAGGGTTGCAGGGAACCGGAGCCTAACCCAGCAACACAGGGCGTAAGGCCGGAGGGGGAGGGGACACACCCAGGACAGGACGCCAGTCCATCGCAAGGCACCCGAAGCGGGACTCGAACCCCAGACCCACCGGAGAGCAGGACTGTGGTCCAACCCACTGTGCCACCACACCCCCATGTCTTTATTATATACTTTATTTATTAAATTAGGCTGTTTTCATTATGCTGTTTGAGAAATTTGCTTGTTTACTAGGCTATATTTTCAGTGAGCTGCAAGTATAACTAATGTAGCCATGTTTGAACTTGGCATCACCGTGATGAATTGTTGCCCTCAGGAACAGACGCACCCTTACATCATAAGAATCGCTGTACGAAATGCAAGCCATCGGAGAACATCAGTGTATAAAGCCTGATTAGGCCTTTTTGGTACATCTCTATTGACAGGCACCATGAGGATTGTGTGGCTCCCCCTGCTCCTAACTGTCCTCGCACCCTCCCGGGGACAGCCCATGTTTAAGGATGTCACGCAAACCATGCTGCCGCCCCACCAAGACCACAACCCGAGCCAGCTGAACTACGGCATGGCGGTGACAGATGTCGATGGCGATGGGGACATGGAGGTGGTGGTGGCTGGGTAAGTGATCCACATTATTGCCGCCCTCCCTCTAAATGCACTAACACCACCAGCAACACTCTAGTGTAGTCTACAAGGGCTCTGCAGTGCAGTATCTGTTGAGACATCGACTGAGAATTTTATGTAAATTCTACAATTTAAAAATATTCCAAAAAGTAGTTTTGTAGAAAAATGTGGTTTTTAAAAGTGTATTTTCATTTGGTTAAATATTCTTCATTTTTTTTTAATAATTTTATTATTATTTTCATTAGCGAATTTTTATTATCTTAAATGTATTGTTAATTATTGTAATTTTCTGTCCATCGAACTGCTTGTGTAATGCTGGGTCAATATGAATAATTACTGAGTTTTTTTACATTTAGAATTTAAAATTTGTTTTTAATCTTTTTTAATTTTTCTGAAATTATTTACGCCAAGGGACACAACGTACAAAAAGCACGCACAAAAACAAAAATAAATAAAAAATAGAAAATAACATGAGAGTGATCAAGAGAAAAAATATCGCAAAAAGCAAAAAACCGCACAAAATATATGTAATAGTTTAAGAGGATATTTTATTTAAAACATGGTATAATTTTCTCCTGCTTATGTATTTAAGATGTTTATATTTACAACAGTAATCGTTGCAAGTGAAGAAAATGAGGGACGACTCATATTGGCTCCCACAAAAAGAAATGAACGATATAATCCACTGTACCTCAGTAATACACATTATACTCTTTGTAATGCCTCATTTATCTATTCAAATATGTACTCTGGCCATAAATGTGCCCCATATTTCTTCAAAGCATATACTTTCATTTTTTGCAGAGGCTGACATTTTCTCCATTGAAATGTATTCTGTAAAAAGATTTAACTTCTGCGTGACACTGAGCGTGTGTCTGGTTTTCCCAGTTAAAATAAAATCACTTTTTTAGCAATATTAAAGGTAAAATTCGTTGTTGTTATTATTGTTGTTGTCATATTTGTTGTTATTACTTATTTAGCACGGGGGCGCGGTGGGTTTGGCCAGGTCCTGCTCTCTGGTGGCTCTGGGGTTTGAGTCCCACTTGGGGTGCCTTGTGATGGACTGGTGTCCCGTCCTGGGTGTGTCCCCTCCTCCTCCAGCCGTGCACCCAGTGTTGCTGGGTTCAGCTCCGGCTCGCCATGTGTGTGGTCATTTTTACTGTGTCAGTTCAGGGTAATTACCTTATCCGGTGGTATCACAGCAGGAGTGGAGTTCAAACCTGAGTCCTTCTGCAAGGTGGCAGCTCTAACCACCTTGCCAGTCCGTGACAAAATTTAAACATTGCTAATTGCTCTCTGGATACAGCCGCTGATAGAGCTACTACGCAGACTTTGTGTCACTCTTCAGAATTCATTGACTGCTAAATTCTCACTGCTGTACTTATGAACTCTGTCCACTCTGTCTCTTCGCAGCTACAGTGGACCAAACTTGGTGCTGAAGTATGACCGGAACCACAGCAGGCTTGTGAACATCGCTGTGGATGATCCTAGCTCCCCGTACTACGCTCTGAGGGACCGTCGGGGCAACGCCATCGGTGTTACTGCCTGTGACGTAGATGGGGACGGCAGGGAGGAGATATACATCCTGAACACCAACAATGCTTTTTCAGGTATGGGGAGAAGAGCGTGGAGAGGAGGAGGAGGAGGAGGAGGAGGGAGGCAGAAGAACAGAGTAAAGTGTGACACAGATGTCAACTATAAATAACTGCATGTCCAGCGCTGGGTCACGATGGTCCAGAGCCTATCCTGCAAACAGAGGGCAGGAGTCAGGTTACACCCTGGATAGGGTGTAGGCCAGTCAATCACAGGGCAATCACACATGTGCGCTACAGACAATTTAGAGTCAGTTTAGGTCTCTGGACTGTGGGAGGAAACCAGAGTACCTGGAGGAAACCCACTTGAACATGGGGAGAACATGCAAAGTTCACACAGTGTGAGCTAGATCCAAACCCACAGGCCAGGACCTGTGAGACACCGGTGCTACCTGCTGTGCCACCATGCTGACCTAGAAAGTAACACGGTTCGCATAATTCCTGGAAGGATTTGAAGGTGTTCTGCTGGAGCGCTGTTTAAAGCACAAACTCCTCTAAGGTCGGGCGACGTACTCCGACAAGCTCTTCAAGTTCCGCAACGGTCGCTTTGAGGACCTCCTGAGCGACGACATCAATCTGCAGAGGAACGTGGTCAATGAGATGGCGGGGCGCTCCGTGGCCTGCGTGGACAGAAAGGTACAGCAGATGGAGCACGTGCATCTTGTACAGAAATCAGTGTAACTGCTCTCCCTGCACTGCAACACTACGTGTCTCTGTATTGATGTTGTTGTTGCTTTTGATCTACTTTATGCATCGTATGGCAACGTAGTAAATTAGGCTGAAGAAAGCCGTCTGGCAAGAGAGCAGAGGAAAACAAAGAATCAAGGAAATTAAAGTAAAATCAAGTTAAATTTTACTGAAATTAAATGTTTAATTGCCAGCTTTGGTTGCATTTGCTGTCCCTTCACTTCCTGCCTCGGGTTTCTTGGTGTCCCTCAGGGCACAGGACGCTATGCCGTGTACGTGGCCAACTATGCCAGAGGGAGCGTCGGGCCCCACGCCCTCATCGAAATGGACGAGGCCGCAAGTGACCTGAGCCGAGGAATCGTTGCCCTGTCCAACGTGGCCCTGGAAGCGCGAGTGCGCAAGTACACGGGTGAGTGGAAGGGGTCGAGAGGTAGGGCTTGCTGGCGAAGAAAAGAAAACATTTTTGCATATGAAACTAGGGATGGAAGACTGAAACGTATTTTAAGAATACATAACCTGGATCAGAGGGACATTAATGCCAAAACTTGGCCCAGAGCCCATTCTGGAAACATAGTGTGATGTTGGGTTGACACTGGACACCAGTCTGCTACAGGGCAATCACATACATTTGTCCTCTCACTCTCACACACACACACACACACACACACACACACACACACACACACGCGCGCACACACACATACACGGTGAACAATTTCGTCACCAATCCACGTATGTCTTGGACTGTGGGAGGAAACCAGAGCACCTGGAAGAAACTCACGTCAACAGAGGGAAAACAAGTAGACAACTCCATGTAGAATAAGTGTGATTCAAACCCAAAGCCAAGGAGCTGTGAACCCCCAGCGTTACCTACTGTGTCATCATGCTACCTGCAAAATTTTATGTACCGTATTTCAAATTTTTTTATTATTATTAAAAATGGATTCTGTATCCTGGGTCTGTAATACATTAATACTTATTCCCTTCTTGTAAAAGATGAATAACTGTGTGTACAAGGACTATGCTGTGAGAAAGGTTTACTCTGAAAGAGTCAGTAATGAAGGGGTGTGCGGTGGTGCAGTGGGTTGGACCGGGTCCTGCTCTCCAGTGGGTCTGGGGTTCGAGTCCTGGTTGGGGTGCCTTGTGACGGACTGGCGTCCTGTCCTGGGTGCGTCCCCTCCCCCTCCAGCCTTATGCCCTGAGTTGCCGGGTTAGGCTCCGGTTCCCTGCAACCCCATATGGGACAAGCGGTTCAGAAGGTGTGTGTGTGTCGGTAATGATCTGCCTTCTCTTTGCTGTTTGTCTTTCTCTCTCTCTCACACATGCGTGTGCTAATGTGCAGGGGGCCGGGGGGTAGTGGTGGGGCCCATCATCAGCGAGACCCGGTCAGACATCTTCTGCGACAATGAGAACGGCCCTAACTTCCTATTCCTCAACAACGGGGACGGGACCTTCACGGACGTGGCATCGGAGGCAGGTCGGCGTCGGTCCAGGCGTCGGACCCATTTCCACCGCGACGTCCGAAAAAACCTTTTGTTTCCGCGCCAGGAATCGACGACCGCCTGCAGCACGGCCGAGGTGTGGCCCTGGCGGATTTCGACGGGGATGGCAAGACGGACATCGTGTACGGGAACCGGAATGGGCCGCACCGCCTGTACCTGCAGCAGGACAGCGGAGGAAGCCCCGGGTTCAAGGTGCGAGGGGCGGGGGACAAAGCGTGGCTCAGTGTTTACAGCTCCTGCCTGGTATTCGTCACTGTCAGCGGTCAATGACAAGGTGAGCGACGGTGCACGTGTTTATGGGATGAATTGCTCAGCAATTGAGCAGCAGTTTGTGCAGCCCATGCGGTTTTATTCATTTTTAGAAGTTTTGAAGTCGTTTTAGTGTAATTTGAGCACAGTCAATATATTCAAATGTCAACTCATGCAAGATATTTTTTATTCATTATAACTATTTCCAGTATTTTTTACAGAAACTAGCCTGGAAATAAATCAAGCTTTATTGACTGGGACGTGGTAGTAAAAGTGACTTTGGTGCTACAAACAAAACAAATTGCGAACAGACTTCCGGTCCTGGTTGCGCTTGTGTGTTGTGTATGATGAGGATCCCGCACGGTCTCCTCAGTTTAGGATAAGAAGATCTTATCACATCTCATCACATCTCACCTCATCGCTTCGAATGAAATCTTTGAAGTGGGCCAGGACACTCTCGCAAACTTTAATTTGTTGTTTTTCCGGAACGTTGCCACCGATGCCTTTGCCACACCTTCTCCAGTGCGCACCGTCATCGCAGCTGATTTCGACAACGACCGGACGCTTGAGGTCTTCTTCAACAACATCGCCTACCGGGGGTGGTCTGCCAACAGGCTGTTCAGGTGAGCACACTGCCGCTGATCCAGCTGGAAAGAAAGTGGTTTCGGCCAGCAGGTGGCATAGTGGTTACAGTTGCAGGACCCATGTCTGAAGCCCATTTCCTCGTGCGGTATGACCGATCAAGTACTTACTTATCCCTGCACGGAAACACACACACATTGACTGAAACCACCTGTCCCAAGAGGGGTCGCGGCAAACTGGAGTCTAACATGACAACACAGGGCATAGGGCCGGAGGGGAAGGGGACACACCCAGGATGGGACACCAGTCCGTCACAAGGTACCCCAAGCGGGACTTGAACCCCAGACCTGCCAGAGAGCAGGACCCGGCCAAACCTGCTGCACCACTGCACCACTGCACTACCGTGCCCCCTTGCACTGAAACAATAAAAATGAAACATTACCCTGCTGTGTAAATGTGCAAACCTCTGTAAGTCACTTTGGAGCAAAGTGGTGAGATATAAATAAATGATATCCAGCATAGGTAATGTGTGGGCAAATTCACTTAGGCTTCTGACCCAAACTATTGGTAATGCATGAACACACTCATTCCTGCCCACACTTGCAGGAAGGGGCTGATGTACCTGGTCTCTCTGGCAGGGTGTCTCCGAGAGACGGTGCGGATCCTCTGATTGCCGAGCTCAACGTGGGCGAAGCTGCTGAACCGCAGGGTCGTGGGACAGGTGAGAGGAGCCATGCCAAAGAATGTATATGGGCAGCATGGGAAAGCAGAGACCAAATGCTGACCGGAAAAGTTGCTGATATGATGAGTGAGCAAGTGCAACAGAAAAGACAGAACCGTAAAAGTATTTTATAACCACGGCTGCTGAGTAACCCCTGTATTTCATTGTGCTACCACCAGGTGGCAGAATAGATCCACATCAAATGTTATGAATCACACACACACACACACACACACACACACACACACACACACACACACACACACATATTTTCAGAACCACTTGACCCATACGGGGTCACGGGGAACCGGAGCCTACCCAGTAACACAGGGCGTAAGGCCGGAGGGGCAGGGGACACAGCGGACAGGACACCACTCCATCGCAAGGCACCCCGAGCAGGACTCTATACATACACACACACACACACACACACACACACACACACACACACACACATTTTCAGAACCGCTCATCCCTTACGGGGTCACGGGGAACCGGAGCCTACCCAGTAACACAGGGCGTAAGGCCGGAGGGGCAGGGGACACAGCGGACAGGACACCACTCCATCGCAAGGCACCCCGAGCAGGACTCTATACATACACACACACACACACACACACACACACACACACACACACACACATTTTCAGAACCGCTCATCCCTTACGGGGTCACGGGGAACCGGAGCCTACCCAGTAACACAGGGCGTAAGGCCGGAGGGGCAGGGGACACAGCGGACAGGACACCACTCCATCGCAAGGCACCCCGAGCAGGACTCTATACATACACACACACACACACACACACACACACACACACACACATTTTCAGAACCGCTCATCCCTTACGGGGTCACGGGGAACCGGAGCCTACCCGGTAACACAGGGCGTAAGGCCAGAGGGGGAGGGGACACACCCAGGACGGGGCATCAGTCCATTGCAAGGCACCCCAAGCAGGACTCGAACCCCAGACCTACCGGAGAGCAGGACCGGGTCCAACCCACTACACCACCGCGCCCCCCTGTTATGAATCAGTTGATAGGAAACTATTACATATTTAGAACCCAAGATCTCCAGACAAATACATCACATAACACAAGATATAAGGTATAGAAAAAAAAACGGTTTACTGCATTCTGTGAAACCTTCACATTGCTGCATTGCTGGTGTGCTGCTGGCTTTTGCTTTTTCACTATTTTCACAACTGACCAGTTCGCGGAGACCCTGAGCACGTTATTTGTATTGATCCTCGAGACAGTCCCTGCGATGACCTTTTAGTCTTCGCTCCTCGCGTCTCGTCCTTATCGTCCGCCTCTCGGCCGTGCCGTAGGGGGTGCGGCGATGGACTTCGACGGAGACGGGCAACTCGACCTGTTGGTGGCCCACGGGGAGAGTGCGTCGCAACCCATCTCTGTCTTCAAGGTGGACCGGGTGGGTAGGGGTTACAGCCTGCTTGCGTGATGGAAGATGGTCATGCTTGCTGTCCTCATCATTGCTGTGTTGTCAAATAAGGCGGGTGGCTGTGCACGCAACTTACGCTTGAACACTTCACCGTGCTCTTCGAGACTTTCAGCTGCTGCGGCGTATCTCTGAAAAAGTAGCTCAGGCTGTATGAACATGGTTTCTTTTCGTATTTTGTAGGACTTCTGGAGAAGCCTCTGCCATCATGCTCAGACAGTGTGTGTGTGTGTGTGTGTGTGGGTGATTATTACTCCACCCACAGTTCCAGTTTAACACTCAAAAGTCTGAAGCCTTTTCAGCGCTCGCAGCTGATCGCTGTCCAGCTTATTATTTTCGGCCTTCAGTTATTAAAACGTTACATAAGTGTGTGTGACAGACTTCAAGAGGACAGAGGAGAACGGAGACAGAGTGGCTTGGTGACGAGTACATTGAGGTAACATGATGCCATGTTTATCCACCTCCAGGGCTCCTCCAACTCCTGGCTTCGTGTGGTTCCTCGAACTCGGTTCGGAGCCTTTGCCCGTGGAGCCAAGGTGGTGGTGCACGCCGAGAGCGGCGGTCCCCAGATGCGCATCATCGACGGGGGGCTCGGGGTACCTCTGTGAGATGGAACCCGTCGCTCACTTTGGCCTAGGTGAGACTCCGAGCGCTGTGCCCCGGGTCGCAGGATCACAGCTAGGCCTCGGCCACACCCACGAGGGGGGGTCCGTTCTCATCCTACAGTCTTAGGTGCGTACGCGACTCAGTGCCCTAGTTGAATTTAAATTCACTGTCTTTTTCCAAATTTCCCCTTTTCCTCCCATATTGGAAGTGGGGTGTCCCAGGTTTGAACCCCACCTACTGATCTAGAATTGATACAGCGTGATTGACACAGCTGTATGAAAGGGCAAATAAGTGTAAATAGCTTCTGTTTGCCGCAAGTCATTTTAGCATTAGATTAATAATAATAATAATACATCACATCGTCTGAACCGCTTGTCCCATACGGGGTCACGGGGAGCCGGAGCCTACCCGGCAACACAGGACGTAAGGCCGGAGGGGGAGGGGACACACCCAGGATGGGACGCCAGTCCGTCACAAGGCACCCCAAGCGGGACTCGAACCCCAGACCCACCGGAGAGCAGGACCCGGTCCAACCCACTGCGCCACCGCGCCCCCTTATAATAATAATAATAATAATAATAATAATAATAATAATAATTTATTATTATAATAACAATTAAAAACGAATCCTTAGCGGAGCAACACTGACCCAGATGCAGGCAAGAGCAGCAACAACTTCTACAGATGGAAACACATGAGGCGCCCAAGTGAAATGAGAAGCTGAGAGGCATCGGTTGGTGAGGACACGTCAGCTGAGGCCTGTGGCGTTGGATCCGTGTGCACAAGAGGTTTCTGTTTTATTGATATACAGTGTGGAGAGTGACATCGCCACTGGTCTGTAATGACGGGAGGAGTTCTGGGATCATATGAAAAGGAATGCAGGGAACATTCTAGAAAAAACAAAGCTATGGTAAAAATCGCATTAGGACAAGCAGTGTCTGAACTGGCTTTATGATGGAAACGTGAAATTAAAAATTATTTCTGTTTTCACCAATGTGCTTACGTGAGTGTCGGGGCCAGGTGTTAGGAGCTTTAATGGAGGTCTGGTGCGTCTCCGAACCGTGGCGGGCCCACTGGGTGTGGTGCGACAGCTGAAAATATACTGTACGTGAGTATAATGAACCTTTTGTGTGTGTGCATCTCTCCAGAGGTTAGAGCCGTTGCCTTGCAGCTGGAAGAATGCCGGTTCATATCCCACTCATCTTGCATTACCTTTGATCAAGATACATACCCTGAATGGGCAGAGTAAAAATTACCCGGCTATATAAAAGGGTAAATCAGTGTAAAGTTGATTATCTAACACTGTAAGTCTCCTGGGGACACGGTGGTGCAGCAGGTTCTCTGGCGGGTCTGGGGTTCGAGTCCCGCTTGGGGTGCCTTGTGATGGACTGGCGTCCCGTCCTGGGTGTGCCCCCCCACCCCCACGCCCTGTGTTACCGGGTTGGGCTCTGGCTCGCCCCGACCCCGCTCGGGACAAGTGGCTTCAGCCAGTGTGTGTGTGTGTGTGTGTGTGTGTGTGTGTGTCTGTGTGTGTGTGAGGAGTCGGCTCGATGAGTGGAGGACAGTTGGTAGCATAGTGCTTAGCCCTGCTCCCTTTGGACCTGAAAGTTACAGGTTTGATTCCCCACCTCAGGCCGTAGTATTCCTGAGCAAGGTACTTACTGTAAAATTCCTCCGGTGACATTACTCAGCTGTATAAATGGGTAAATAACTGTAGTAGACCTTTGGAGAAGAGTGTCAGTTGAGCGAATAAAGTAGAGCGCTCTATTAGTTTGATGCAGTACCTGCTACGCGAGCTTGTGGTTTTTCAGAGGTTTGGCAGAGGAAGTGTCGCCCAGAGGGCTCTGCTCACGATACCCAAGTCCAGCTCCGTGCACAAATCTCACCTGTCACCTGGACAGACTGTACTTGCCCACTGAGCCTGACCTTCTGGGAACACAACAGGACCGTTCAGTCTGGAAAAGGTTGCTTTAATTAACTATCGAGCGGCTCTTGAAAGGCGTGATGAAAAAGATGTTGGATGGAGAGAGGAGGTTTAGTCTGGGGAGTCGGGGGGGGGGGTAAATTGTGTGTGACGACCTTGCAGCTCTCACCTTGCTGTTTGGCCCCAGGGCTGTCATTGTCCTTCTCCATGTGGGCTCTGCAGTGATGTAGTCTGTCCTCTTGTGCTGCTTCCTTGTCTTGATGCCGCTGCAGAACCGGGTTGCTCCACCCGGACCGTAGCGCTGTAGTAAAGACGTACCAGGGCTGACCCGAACCAGTCCCTGCAGGATTGTCAGTGGCCGCGCTGTAAAGAAACAATGTGACCGAATATGGCTCCACTTGCTTCTTCACTTACAAACGCAACTGGACCGGAAAGTACGTTTATTACTTGACTTGCTCGTGAATCCAAGTTCACTTTTACCATTAAGCCACAATAAAAAAATCTTACAGATAATAATAATAGATACCAGAGGGGTGTCGTGCTGCAGTGGGTTTGGCCTGTGCCTTCTCTCTGGTGGGTCTGGGGTTCGAGCCCCGCTTGGGGTGCCTTGCGATGGACTGGCGTCCCGTCCTGGGTGTGTCCCCTCCCCGCTCCGGCCTTGCGCCCTGTGTTGCCGGGTTCGGCTCCGGTTTGCCGCGACCCTGCTCGGGACAAGCGCTTTCAGTGTGCGTGTGTGATAATAGATACTCCTTAATTCATTCACAGTGTAAGTTATGTTAAATTACATATAGCTATAATAAATAAAAATACTTTGGCCACACATTCCTATTCTCTTTGAGTGCCTTTTTCTGCCATCCCATCAGCTTGGTGGCTAAACACAGGTCACGTTCGCTTTACAACAAATCAAAAATTTGACAACGTCTCTAGGTAAGTGTGGAAAATGCTATTAAAATAAGCAAATGAGTGGAAAATTACTGCGAAATGTTCCCGTCTTTGAAAATGTCGTGACGCGGGGAACAGTGTGATGCTGCTGTCTGTCGTTAGAAACCCAGAGGGAGTCCATACGTTGGAGCGAAGGAGCAAACGGTGCAGTGCCGTCAGCGGCGGTTAAGGTGAAACTCTCAAACGGAGCCCTGCTGTTCGTAGAGTGGACCGCCTGCATAACTGAGTAACAAGCAGAAAGAAAAATGTGCTAAGCAACAAAAAATAATAACAAAACAGGGTGGCGGGCGGAGTGCAAGAGGCCTCCTTGCTCGCTGCTTTTGTCTCGCACTCGGACAGAAACAACTTCATTCCTGCAGGGCCTCTTGACGTCTTTTCCACACAGCTTCTCCCACCCTGGCACATTTACAGCTGCTTCTTGGGTGGTCATTTTTTTGTGCGCGCTATTATTCTTGCTGAGCCGAGGTTGGCGGCTGGTGCTGGGTGGTTTGGGGGGGGGGGCAGCGAGAGACGAGTGAGAGCTCATTATTCATTGTGTCCACCACATCCTTTGGACGGGACAGTGGCGGCAACCTGATCCCGCCTCACGGTTGCTCTCCGATTGGTCTGCAGGGAAGGACGCGGCCACCGGCGTGGAAGTCTATTGGCCAGATGGTGGCAAGGTGACGCGACTGCTCGACGTTAGCGACGTGAACTCCGTCCTGAAGATCCCCTATCCGGCGAAAGGTGAGGACAAACAGACCACAGAGGAGACCCAGGTTGGTAATTGGGAGCTGTTGGGACCCCTTCTTCATCTCCTTTCAAATGGTTTCTTGTCTATATAGAAAATACATATAAGACATTGAGGCACCCAATGGGAATGGGAAGCCCAGCAGTTCTTTATTTTGACCCCACTGTGCTGGAACAAACTCTGTCTGTTCCTCAGGACTGCTGAATCTCTCCCATCATACAAGAAGGGTCTCAAAACACATCTCTTTTGACCCATTTCCGTTCTGTTCTCCTGACAGTTGCATAAATGAGTCTAACACCATCTGCTATTATTATCTATATATTTGCTGTTTTAGTGTCACTTCTACAGGCAGCTACTTAAGGGATGTAAACCAGCAATATGGTGAAATCAGACAAGCTGTAATCTTCCTCTGAGTTACGATTCCTACACTACATTTACATTACATTTACATTTCTTCATATACCAGCTGCTTCTCTCCAAAGTGATGTACATCTCACAAAACAACACATGAAGTATATTACATCAACCCTTCTGAAAGCCGAAAGAGATTCGGCAGTTCTGAGTGAAAGAGGGAGATCATTCAACCGCATCGGATGCAGAATTGAAAACTGTCGCGTTTTGATTTTGGTCCTGTTGTGCGTAGGCTCTCCGAGCGGGCAGAGATGGAGGAGTGTAGCAGTCTGGTTAGGATGTAACGAGTGACCAGGTCTTGTAGATATCGGGAAGCAGATCCATTGATGGTTTTGTAGCCTATAACCAAAGTGTTGAATTTGAAACCACTGCAGAGAGTTGAGAGGGGTCATACATGGGAACGATTCGGCAGGTCAAACACAACTCGTGCGGCTGCATTTGTATCACCTGGAGAGGTTTGACGACAGACTGGAGGACCAGACAGGAGAGAGTTACGGTAGTCCAGGTGGGATATCACCATGGTGTGGACTAAGTTGTTTGTCACTTTAGAGGAAATTTTATGCCAGATGCGTAAATGTAAAAGCAAATTTATTATAGTTTGGTGGTTTAAAATGGTGGAATACTGGCAATGGGAAAGTACATGTCAAAACTGAAACGCGTTCATTTTTTCCGGTGCGGAAGTGGATTTGCTCTTGGAGAAAAGGGCCGACGCGCCAGTAGGTCGGACTGTTGTTTGCTCCGTGTTGTAAGCTGAGGGGTTCGCGGTACCTTCTTGTGAATGAAGGCCACGTACTGGTCTGGTGTTTTTTTTTCAATGGAAAAACTAAGAGAACCACCAAAGCCTCTGAATGGTGGAAAGGATTGGATTCATCCTTAAAACAGAAATACTTAAGGAGAATTTATTTCAGGTGGTTTTCGGGTTGGAATTTTTATTTAAACTGAAGGAAGTGTTGAAATGCTCCTTCCTTTCCCAGACGTAATATCTGGCCTGGGAGGAATCGGTGCTTAGTCATATGAAAACCATATGAAAAGGTGCTTTTTTTGATGTTAAATCCATATAAAAGCCATGGTTATGTGTATTAATACACACAAAGTCATTTATTATAAAAATGTTGTAGCGCACTAGTATTAACTCATACTTGGCTTAACATGATTGTAAAATTGCTCATGGCACTCATTCCTTTGTCTGAACATGTTTGTCTGTGACAGTTTCAACATTTAGGTTTATTTGAAGATTTTGATACTAATTATACAACTGTCATGAGCTGGTTTGTTACTTGTGTTTGGATACAATTGGATCAAAATGTTAGTGTAACATTACTTAAGTTGAATGAGCAAACCAGTTATAGTGTAAGGAGGCCAGCAGAGGGCGCAGTGGTTATGGCTGCAGTTAAGTGAATGGAAGGCTTCATGTCTGAATGCCAGCAGGGGAACCAATGTTGTACCCTTGAGACATATTCTTGCCTTGAGTTGTTCCATGAATATTTAAATGCGTACATAAATGTACAGAATTTTGTATTTCATCATGATAGTGCTTAAATGGTTTCTTCTTTTCCCAGGTGACACTCTGAGGTTATATGCCCCCTTGGGACACTGCTCAGAAGCTGAATGGCATTATGGGATTCTTCTGGATTAATGGACTGCTCCAAACTTAACTGACTGTGCTGCTCTTCCATATTCTTCAACCTCTCAACATGTTTTGGTGTCCTGGCCCTCGTAGATATACCAGTAATGGTGTTATGGCATAATTCTTTGGTATTTTCTAGGGTTTCTTCCATAAATAAACTTTTACCTGGTTGTACATTCACTTGTCGCAGTGAGTTTTGGTACCTCTTCGATGGATGGACACAGCTTTGCGTACCGCGGACACGCATGTTCCAATAACTGGGATGCTGGTATGAAATTCAGAAGATATGCAGGAGAAACCCAGAATTAGGAGAACGAGCACTGATGAGCACAAACTGATCCGGAGGAAGTGAAAGATAAAACATTACAAAGGTGTTGGGACGTCGGCTTTATTTTCCCCAGTTGCCTGTTCATTATTTTAACACCTTACTTGGGGTCAGCAAGGGTGAGATCAGATGGAGAGCGACGTGATGACTGGACCAGCCAAAAGCCGGTCAGTCCGAGTGCTGACCGAATGTGCTTCTGTGAGCGATTGAGATCTTCAGATCACTTGAATGCCGGAGGGGGCTGGCCGTGGCCGAAATCTGGTCCTCTGTGCGTCCCGGTGAATGATGGGCGTCGCCTTTCCTACTGACAAAACGGGTCAAACGTTGGCACTTTCCAAAGGGCTTCTATTTTCCACCGTCTTTTATAATCACACAATGTCTGTGTGGTGACCAGTGATCCATGTGAGAAGTAGCGCAGCTGTGGAACGCCGCTAACACACGCTCCTCCTAATTGTCCACCTTTACAAGAAGATTGAAACATCATCTGCTTCTACACAACACCTTTTCCTTATTACTGTGTATCCAGTGTGGATTTTCTACAGAAGCAGTGTCTTTGAAATCTTGGCCGTTGTTATTATAATTACCTTATTAGCCCTAACTTGCCACCAATATTTCTTACATATGATTAACTGTTGTCTCTGATAATTTCTTTTCAGATGTAAAAATATTCTCCTTTGAGCTGCTGTTTGGACTTCTCCCCTACAGACTAGATAGCGATGTTCTTTCTCCCAGCTTTGTTTTGTCAGCCTGTCCCCAGTGTCCTCTTGGGTATCTGCAGACACATCCCATCCTGCTCTAATCACTCCTCTGCTCACAGCTAAGGACCTGATCGCTGTGCATGTTGGTATTCCTGAAAGATTCAGGTTGACCGCTTTGATCAGCTAGACTTGACTGAACGGCATCGACACCATTAGGAGAACCAGCTATGTGGAATAACAGCTAATTTTATTATTATTCATTCACGGCACCTTTCTCTAAAGCAACTTTCAATGTAAAGTTTGTACTGTAAATGACTTACAATGATTTACCCATCTATAAAAGTGAGTCATTTTTACTGTATCAGTTGGGGGTAAGTACCGTGATTAAGGGTAGTACGGTAGAAGCAGAGTAGGAGCTGTGTGCTTTGATTACAAGGTGACAACTGTTAACTGTCAACAGCCGGCTGTCTTCTTTGTTTCTTTGCCTTATGCCTGTGTTCAAGCGCTTTTGTGACACACACACACACACACACACACACACACACACACACACACACACACACACACACACACACACTCTCCGAACCGCTTGTCCCATACAGGGTCACAGGGAGCCAGAGCCTAACCTGTCAACACGGGACATAAGGCTGGAGGGGGAGGGGACACACCCAGGACGTGACACTAGTCCACTGCAAGGCATCCCAAGCGGTACTTAAACCCCAGACCCACCGGAGAGCAGGACCCGGTTCAACCCACTGCGCCAGTGCACCACCACTCCCCCCTGGGTGAGAAAAGCATTCTATAAAATTGAATTGAATTGAATTGAATTGAATTGAATTGAATAACCACTGCACCACCTGCCACCCTTGTGTTTTTTTTCTGGAATGATTTAAGTTAAACAACTAAATCAGGAGTAATAAAGTCCCCTCCTAGTACTTGAACTAATGGCCATCCAGTCCACATACTTTAATTCACCAGCACCTACAGTTCATACTGGGAATGAATGAATGAATGAATGAATGAATGAATGACCTCAGGTCATGCCGTTTGGTGTAGCACATCAGGACCAATTTGTGGCTGAAGATCCTCCTCTGTTCAGCCACAGTTGGGTGCAGAGGGTGACACACTAAGAGCAATATAGAGTCACCAATCCTCCTGAAACACACATCTTTGGACGGTGGGAGGAAACACCAGGGGTCACTTTGCCTCATCTGTCCTTGCCTTAGTTACACACGTGGCCTCGTGCCCTGATGCTGCTGCCACACACTCTTACTCCCGCTCCCTTTACAATTTAGGGACACACCAGCTTTCTCGGGCTGTGGAGTCATTCATCTTTCATCACCTCTCTGCTCAGAATCCTCAGGTCCTTCAAGATGAGGCAGAAGCGACGTGACCATTAGTGATTTTGGCCCGTTCTTACTCGCTTGCCCTGCGGGTGCTGAACACGCTGGGCGTCTCAGCCTTGAGGAAGAGCGAGAGGGCGCGAGCTGGTGGTGCCGGAGGGTGTGGCATATGCTTGGCCATCTGTCTCGCAGTGTGTTCAAGGCAGAGAAGAAGCGGTGTGAAGGGACCAGTTTGCAGAGGTCTGTGCTGTTAATTTTCCAACAGTAGGGTTCCGAGGCTTTAAACGGGAGTGAAGCAGGGAGAAGCTACAAAAAGAGAAATGACACAGGGAACATGACACAACTCCTTTTTTCTGACAAGCATAGGGGGACTGAAGCGTTTCCTCCAGTGTTGTGTCCTCCACACATCCAAGAAATATTGGCAGATGACTGGTCTGTTCACAGCTGTGAGTGGAGCATTATTGCTTGGGCAATGAGATTTCTTCATCCCTGACCCTAAGTGCCCATGACTGGTGAGGTTCACACTGCAGCCATATTGACAAACAAGTCAAGGACAGTGCAGCAGGCCTCTCTCTCCCTGCAAATATTGTACCTCGGTTCAGACGTGCTCTGAAATTTAATTTCGCTCTGGCTGCTGGAGAGGTGCTGCTTGAAGTGGAATACTCACAGGCCAGTGTTTTATATATTTTTGGTGTAGGAACTCGGCTCGGGGTCCAGTTGGCCAATGAGCTACAGCACAGACACCGGGAGGCCTTTCAAAGGTTTGATCGATTAATAACTACAAATACCACCGAGTGGTAATGGATGTCGTATACATAACTTAATGTGACTTTGCTGAGCCCTAGCAAAGCCTCAGCTAACCAGTGGCACACATCCACAGGTCAGAAGGGTATGCGGTCAGGCCTGCGGAGTGGACCCCACTTTTGCGAGAATGACAAGAAATATCATCATGTCAGCAGACCTTGTGTACTTCTCCAGCTGTCAACAAACTCAAAGTCTGAATCTTCTCCTCCGCATCCAAAGCACACAGACAAGGAGGTTTTGGGTGGGGAGACGGGTTATAAATTACATCTCAGCTTTTATTATTGTGCTATTTGCATTTCTTCCCAGCTGAATGGGATGACCAGCTGTATTTCTGCAGTGAAATGAGCTGTTGATTGAAAAATAAAATGAAATATTTGGCCTGTGGCTTGCCTTGAGAAATGCCAAAGAAGAGAATATCTCTTAAACCCATTGCAGTATATGGATCCTGTAGACAAAAGCAATGCACGTGAGCGCATGTAAACCAAGTGGCTCGTCCTGAATTAAAAAATTCCTACATTAAAAATGTATCTTCAACCAGGGACTGATTTATGTCTGGAACTTGTGATGAAACCATCTTCCTGATACCCATGTACAATGTACATTAGAGAGAAAGTCTTAATTCTTGTGTAATTCTTGTTGTGTTCTGAGCCACCTGGCAGAAATCAGCACACCTGTTCCCAAATGCAGAAAAAGTTATAAAAGGCAAGCAGGAAGCTTTATTAGCTCTCTACTCCTTCATGTGCGATAATCTAGCAGTCCTTGTTTACTTACCTCTTTCCCAAGTTTCATTCCTAGTATGTTTCTGTTCCAGTCCCTAAGCTCCTGTCTAGGTCACATGTTTCAGTCTTGTCTTCACCACATCTTTTTGCACTAGTTCCTGTCCCATACCCCCGTTCCACTTTTTGTTTTTGTAAGAACAGCCGTTGAGTCTTGTGTTCATTTCACCTCTACGTTTCATTTCCTAATTTGCACTGCACATTTGTATATAAACTCTGCACTTGAGATCACCGCCCCTTTGCCACGCCCACGCTGCTGGTGCAATGAGCTACACCTGAGACCCGGTCAAGACGGAAACATAAAAGGCGGCGGCAGGACCAAGACTGATGCGGAACCTTGTTTGCCTTGCGCCTCAAGCTTCCTATGACTCACCATTCTGGTTGCCCTTGCTCCTCGTTCCTTGCTCCTTGTTCCTTGCTCCTCTCTCCTCGCTCCCCGAAACCTCCTAACCCGGTTGGATTCCTGTGTTCCTTGACCTTTGCCTGAATCTCGACTTCGCCTCCTGGATCCCCCTCAGCACGACGATTGCACCTCGGCTAGCTGCGCCTGTCTGTGACGACGATTATTGGATCTCCCTTAATAGACATCCCGTTCGCTCTGCACTTGGGTTCGTCCTCTCATTCCGGAAACGAAACATGGCACCCTTACATCTGTGTCCTGACATTACAGTAATACACATCCATGCCCATGTTACATCAGGACATTAAACATCCAGAGAAATTTCCTCAGGGTTAATAAGGTAAGAAATACGTATACACACACGCTGTCCGAAGCGGGGTCGTGGCGAACCGGAGCCTAACCCGCCAACACAGAGCGCAAGGCTTGGGGGGGGGGACACGACACACCCAGGACAGGATGCCAGTCCGTCGCAAGGCACCCGAAGCAGGGCTCGAATCCCAGACCTGCCAGAGAGGAGGACTCGGCCAAACCCGCTGCACCACCACATCCCCTGTAAGAGAAATATAAAGGATTTACCTAACTAAAAGCTGCCTTTCGGAAGAAATTGCAAGAATATATTTTGACAAACTGCTCAAAAATGTCTTCACATCTCTTTTGAACCTCTTCATATATCCATATTCTGGGAAGAGCTCTATAAGTTTATTATCACGATAATTTTGCAGTGATTTTCCTTTATTATTTAAAGATGTTTAAAGTTGATTGGCTTCTATGGCATTAATAAGGAGAAAGAAAATGAATACTACCTGATTAATCTTCATATCTTACTGACAAATAGTCATATCCATAAGTAAATTTAGTAGTGTAAAACCTTCTTTACTGTATTTCATAACAACATCAAGCAACCGTCTCAACCTTTAATGACTGCAATTTTTTTTTTTTCTTTTTGCAATTGCTACAGCCGCTTGTTCCGAGGGGGGGTCGCGGTCGCCTACTCGGCAACACAGGGTGCAAGGCTGAAGGTGGAGGGAGGACACCCTGAACGGGATACCAGTCTGCCACAAGGCACCCCAAGGAGGGCTCGAACCCATAAGGGGCACCAGCTAAACCTGCCGCACCACTCCACTCCCCCCTTTAATGAATGTAAACCTTTAAAAATAATTGCACTATGTACTTATTTCAAGCTTTTGTGTAACTTTTATTCACCCAGCATTAAAAATTCTTGTAGCGTGGCTTTGTCAGCAGGCCAGCTGACCTCAGTAACAGATAGTTTGGCAACAGAATGTCAGAGTGAAGCTGAAGCTGGAGGTGATGCTAATGTGAAAGCGCAGCTGGCGTTAGACCGAGCGATACGCTGATGTTCATAACCACACTGAAGACACACCAAAGAGTGCTTTATGCTCTGTGAACTAGCGTTAAGGAGCACAAGTAATAAATAGCTGGAAATTAGCTGGATATTAGTAATTTGATCCATAGAAAGTGGGGAACCACAGTGGACCTCGGCCCATGCTGAAGATGAGTGCCTTTGATTCCTCTGTTCACTGGAGAATTGTCTCGTTTATCTTTGGTCATTTATATGCTCTGAAATAGACAGAGGGGGCTGCTAAGCAAACATCACTTCCCAGAATCCTTTGAGTCCAAATGCCCACACACTATTGAGAGAGCAGAAAGAATGTACTGGGAAAGGGTGCGGCGGGGAGGAACCAGGCCTGTGGTGGGTCAAGACTGCAATGCAAGGCGGGACTCTGTTTTCAGTCTCCAAACACATAGTTACAGGTTGCTGCAGTGCTGACGTTGCCCTGGAAAACCGCTGGCTTTTGCAGGCCAGGTTGAAGAAAGGGATAGATAGGTCCCATTGAGCGGACCAAATTGATCCAAGCTAGGGAAGACCAAGAGAGTAGAAGACCCTTAAAGAACATCCAAGGAAAGAGAGACTGACATTGGATAAAACACACACACACACACACACACACACACACACACACACACACACATAGACCTAAGCCGCTTGTCCCAAGTGGGGTCACAGCAAACCGGAGCCTAACCCAGCAACACAGTTCATCACAAGACACCCCAAGCAGGACTCAAACCCCAGACCCACCAGAGAGCAGGACCCAGCCAAGCCCACTGCACCACCACACCCCCTTGGATAAAATACTTTTTATCAATTTAAAAATATCTTACACTGAGAGGATGGTCAAAGATGACTTTATTTAACCCAGAATTTTAAAGTCTGCTTCTGGAGGACCATATATATACAGAGTAGGCAATATAGTGGTTAAGGATGTGTACTTGTAATAGGACGGTGGACTGTAATAGGAACCTAGGCTGCACATCTGGATGTATGTTTCTCTCATTCTCAGTCTGTGTAGAGTCTGAATGTGTTCATATGGGTTTCCTTTCACAGTCCAAAAACACGCATTTCAGATGAAATGGTGACTGTGACGGTGGGTGCGGTGGTGCAGTGGGTTGGACCGGGTCCTGCTTTCCAGTGGGTCTGGGGTTCGAGTCCCGCTTGGGGTGCCTTGCAACGGACTGGTGTCCCGTCCTGGGTGTGTCCCCTCCCCCTCCGGCCTTACGCCCTGTGTTGCCGGGTAGGCTCTGGTTCTCTGTGACCCCATATGGGACAAGCAGTTCAGAAAATGTGTGTGTGTGTGGTGACTGTGATTTCACCATAGTATGTCAAAGAGTGCATGTCTGAGATTGGTCTGCAGTGCACTAGCATCCCATCCAGGATATACCCTGCCTCATGCCCTATGCTTCTGAGATAAGCTCCAGACCACCATAACCCTGCACTGGACTGCCTGTAGCAATACCTTGACTCAACATACTGGAATGGACTACTTTAGTCTTCTCATACAGTGGTGAGTCTTCTGTGTTCCTCTGAGGTTGTTAGCAGTTGAAATATAACTGGAAAACCTGCACATGGCTCCAAGCATGACTGAGAAGCACTAAATTAACCTCGCACTACCTTTGAAAGCTGAGATTTGTTCTTCCAGACTTCTGTTTTTGGACATCTGATGGTTTTCCAGCTTTTATTATTGCAAAGTACCCGTGAGAGGGAGGCTGTCTGCTTCTCTGGCGAAGGCTCATCTTCATTAGCAGCAATTACATTAGCTGTTACACAGGCGTTTTATTCTTCATCAGTGCAAGGATTCTTGGAGAGGTGCTCCAAAAGTCCACCCAGTATCTGTACTGGTAATGTATAGAATGGTTGAGGATACATCTCACTTAAAAGCTGGTGGTTTTGCGATTCAGGACCTTCTTCTTGCTGTGAAGAGTTTCTGAGAGTTGAAACTATGTACAGTACATGGATCCAGTTCGAAGTAAAAGGAAGTGATTCATCTCCCACGCTACATCTGGATGGCAATGGACCGGGTTCCTATCATTTACAACCACCCCAAAAGATGTTGGCAGGAGCTCCGTGGAAATTCAGCTTGGACCCCTGGGTGTTAGTAACACAGGAGAGCATAACACTGTGTACTAAAAGGATGAAACACAAGGTTAAATCGGGCAGAACTAAATGACAAACATGGGGCAAGGGACCAATCTAATATTTTGTTTGGTGAGGAATGAGGACAAGGCAACTTTCTGTGTGTCATTCAGTCAGTGGTGATGCAGTGTGTTCTGATGGGCAGCAAGCAGCCATGAGGGGTGAGTCTGTGACTTCAAGGTCTTGTTAAACAAAAAAATACCTTGTAATTGACAGATACAATGACAAAACACTATTCAAAACAACAAAGCATAAAACTTACCTCCACAAAGCTTTATGTACCAGCACGTACAGCAGGTGTGTGTGTGTGTGTGTGTGTGTGTGCTTGGTGCCACTTGATTGGTTGTTAGCTGACCAGTTCCCCTAGGTGACCCTTGTCTCTCTCCATCCTTGTACTGTGCACATGGTGAACACTAAAAAAAATACACACCACAAAAGCGGAACAAGGCAGACGCAAATAAATAAACGTCCATTCATCCTTCCATGATCGATAAGTCTTTTTCCAGTGCAGGGCTATTATAGTCCGGTCCAGGGTGTGAGGCAAGGTATGCCAGTCCGTCACAGAAATAAAATGATAAGTCGAAAATTATGTAACTAGTATAATTGAACATGTACCTTACAACCCTGTGCCAAACAGGAGGATGCAGTGCTCATGTTGCGATTAATTGTGAATTATACTTTTATGATGTCGCCATGCTGTGATAAAGAGGCTTCTCAGAGTTACTGAAATGCACCACCACACAATATGCACTATGACAAGGCCTTCGTAACGTCACGCGCTCCAATCCGCCAGTGGCTGAGCAGTAATTGGCACGGCCACGTACTGAGCCTGAGCCTGAGCCCGAGCCCGAGCCCGAAGCCAGGAAAAGGAAGCAGAGGAGCAGAGGGACAGCAGGCCTTTGCACTGGGAAGAAAGGCCAAACCAGACATTTCCATGAACCTGAAATGAATCACCCTTCCAGACACAGTAATGCAGGAGAATGAGATTAAAAGGACTTTGGTCCATGTCTTTTGTGCAGTACTGCCCTCAGCTAACAAAATCCAGTAACATGAACCCAGACAATGAAATTGGCAAAACCCTTTTATAAGGACTTTTGTTTCAAAGATGCACAAATGAAAGGACTGGAGTTTCCTTTATTTTGTATGATCAGAAATAGGAACTAGTTATACGACATACACATAAAGCCTAATCTATAGGCTTCATTAACTGCTTTAGAAACAGAAGGAACAGAAGTAACCATTATTTATTAATTTATCTGGCACTTGTAATGATGCGCTTGTTTGTAAAGCGGAGTAATTTCCACTGTATCAATACAGGTTGACTGCAGTGGCAAAGGGTATTGTAGCAAGAGGTGGGATTCAAACCTGGGACTTTTGAGTACAAGGTGAAGCCTCTAACTTCTAACCCACATGCTCCCCCCACTAGCTGTGAAGAAAACTCTAATTTTGTCAGAAAATGTAATTTAATTAAATACCAGAACTGGGTACCTTTTCTCTAAACATCTCTATAGAATCATCACACACATTGTCTGAAACCACTTGTCCCATGGAGCCAGAGCCTAGCCCAGAACACAGGGTGTAAGGCTAGCGGGGTAGGGGACACACCCAGGATGGGATGCCAGTCCATCACAAGGCACCCCAAGCAGGACTTGAACCCCAAACCCACTGGACAGCAGGACACGGTCAAACCCACTGTATCACCGCACCACCTCTATAGAAACACCTTAAAGTGTAACATCAGAATTGAGGAAATGACTCTGGGAGTTATAACCACAAACATCAACACTCTGCATATTAAAGTTGTAAATGATCTTACATAACCTCTCATGAATTGTAATACATGTGCTGCAGTTTATTTCTGGATTCATAAAAGAAGGAGCAAAAAGATTACAGGAAATCTCGAAGAACTAATGCCACCTCAACTCCCACACTGGAAACCAAAAGAACATTCTGGTGACCCTTGGAGAAAATGATACTGATATAACCATGGTAGCTGAGCTTCTCTGATGATGTTGGTCTTCCAGTTTATGGTTGGAATTTGTGTTTACATCACGAGGTCGCTGTGAAGAGCAGACACAACAAAAAAACGATGTCAGGCGCTCAGAGTCAAAACAAGAACAGCAGAATTTTCTCTATCCAGCAGCAACAGCACTCAGTCAAAATTCCCAAACAAGGCAAAGCACAATAAATACAGTGTAACCAGATGATGGGCAAAGGTCAGGAAGACTCTGTTTTCTCAAAATGTTTTGGGTTGTTGTGGTTTTTGGTGCTGCTCGTTCCTCAGCTCAGAATTTTATGCCTGGTAAACACCCGGGAAATGTGTTTATAAGTCTATCTGGAATGTTCTTATTTAAAATGCTGACATTTTTCAATGATCTTTGCCAGAAGCAAACCTTTCCGTCGCTCTCTGAATTCCGACAAATTGCTTCAGTGGGGAATGGCTCTTATTGATGATGATAAAAATGCGAGAAACGAGTGGTGAGGGGAAGTCACGATTGAAGACTTGGGCTGGTAGCCTGGGTGGGGAAGCGGCTGCTGAGCTATTGTTGACTGCTTCTTGCCCGGCTGTGGAGAGGGCTGAGTTTGCGTGTGGCCTTATGGCTCGGTCGCAAACCCATGGTTTCATCTGCCAGAGCGACCTCGTTAGCTTGTGGTTTTCTGCCTTATTTCGGCCAGCGTCTCTCCACTGCCCTCCTGGGACTTGGTGGGAGTGGAACGAAACCCTTGGCAAAGATCTTGGCAGGTCCAAGGAACCTTGCCAGTGATGTGGGAAACAGCTTGTGGCTGCGTGTGACGGGTGGTGGAGACCGAAATAATGGCATGTGGGAATTCTTCTTTCTGTTGATCTTTGGTTCCTCAAGGCCAATCAAAACGTTCCCCTGGCTGCATCGTCGGGATCCCCATCTCTCTCTTGCAGCCCATAGTCTCCTCCAGCTTCTACCATAATACAGGCCTTCTGGTAGAGCCAAGGTCTGTTGCCAAACATCTTACCAAGGTTTGAACGCAGGATGCTGAACAGGAACGGAAATGCTTTACAAAACCTGAAGTCCAAGTATTTAACTATATGAACCTTTCACACTAAAAATGAGGTTAATTAACACAGAAGACCTCAGGTACATGTCAGGAGTCTGGTTGCTATGGAAACTCAAACGATCAACAGACCATGATATTGCTCTAGACTTATAAAATAAGAAAATGTTTGCTTGTGGTGCTGCAGAAAATGAAATGGCAAAAAGCACCTTGCGAAGCGGTTCCTGGTCATAATCTTACATGAATTTCATTCAGAATATCAGATCCAGGCTTTGAATTGATTTTATGCGATTAGTTTAACTGATTTTATACATGAACATATTAGTTTCTGTTACTCTCACCTGAGTCATCTTTAATCATGCCTTACAGTGTTGTCGGTTATTTATTAAATTACCTTATTTTACGAATATATGTACTGGCATTAGGTTACTGTTATGCGAGGTAAGATGAAACACTGAAGTGGAAATGCAGATATGGAGCTATTAATAGGATTGTGTCTGTATTTTTGCACATATGTTCCTCTCCTTTGATACTTCTACTGCAAATCAGCTGAACAAGTACGTTAAGGGACCGTTGGATGTGGCTCAGGTCTCTCCACAGTGGGGGGCAAGGGGATATATGGATGGGGAGATGCTTTATGCAGCTGAACGTGCCTCTTTCTCCTCTACAGCCCCCACTTCTGCATGTTTTGACTCTAAGTTGGATGTACATGAGCTGTGAAATGTTCCTCGTGCAGAGATAGTAGTGAACTTTATTTGGAGCTGCCATTTGCCTGCTGTCCCACACATCCTGGGGGTTCTCCAGAACAGCCATGAGTGGCCTCTGGAAAGCTCAGTGACCTCTGAACACTGTCATAAAGCCAGACAAAACACAAGTCTGTTGAGTGGATGGCTTTTTCTTCTGCACCCTTGCTCAGTCTGTAGCCTCATCTTTGGCCTGTATGTGGATTCCATTCCCAGTTCTGAGTCCACAGCCACAGGAGGTCATTGGCAAATTATTTCACCACAGGCTTTCTATTTGATAGCAGCAACAGGAAGTTTTCCAAAGAGTCATATTATACATATGGAAACATCATACTCACAGGTTATCCTTATATCTTCATCTATGATGTGGCCTAGCGGTAATTACCAAGAATTCCTGTGGACTGTAAAGGTCACCCCAAGACCAGACACACTCAAAAAAATTCTAAAGGAAGGAATTTTATCTCTGAGAACTAAGAAAGAGAACTGTTTAACTTACAAGTAGCAACTGAGTAAGATTGTATAGTGGCAAAAGAAGGGCTCCTCTTCAAGGGTCATGAAGGACTTTTGTTTAAGCAATCCTTATGAAGGCAAGGGTGACATTATATAAATATGTGTCATGTCTCCCCAATGGTTCTCCATTCTGAAACAATTCTGCACATCTGTGATATGTCAAATGCCAAAGAAGTCATAGTCAAACTTTATTAAATCATTTGCATTGTCAGTACCAGTGCCTTATCAATGCAGCTACAGGTATTCCTTCAGAACCTGTGGGAGAACTTCAGAACATTCTTGATGGAACCTTCAGGACACATTACATAGATTTGTTACGATTGAAAGCCCCATTGTCAGTGTTTTGAGGAGTCAAACGCCTTCCATACACATCACAAAAACACAAAATGAAATGTGATAGTGTTTATTTTATATTTTGGTGTCCAATACATTTTTACACTTTAGCACTCTTAGGTATCCAGTATTTTTTGTTTTATGAAAATCTACGGTATCAATTACACTTGCATAAACATGACCCAACATGTCTCTGTAAAGAAAAACAAACATCTCATGTTACTGACGTAAGACTTCTGCAGCATGCCATGAACCATGAACTCTTTGGAGACCACGAAACGTCTGGTCGCTATCAACAGGAAGACTTACTTGAAAAACCCCAACATTTTCATGGGTCGCTACATCAACAAAATATACATTTGCATCAAGGAGTACAGGTACAAGGTACAGTACAGGTAAAGTAATGTAAACTTAGTCCATTGACACTGCCCCTTCCCTGTTCACCATCTTCACAGCTTAGTCCACAAAAATCTCCATTTTCGTTGGCTCTTTGACACGTAGTCCCTCCTCTTTTTGACACAAATCCCATCCCCTGACACACAGGCCTTCTTCCCTTCGACTCTTAGTCTCTTCTCTGACACACAACTTCTCCGGTCCTTGACTCCTAGCTCCTCCTCTTTTACTACATAAAGTCCCTCCTCCCTTTGCCACATAGCCCCTCCTACACTGGACTCTGTTCAAGTCCCAACTACTTCCCATTTCCATGACCCATGTAAAATATCAAGCTGTTGCTAACAGCTCTCAGTGATGGCGATACTGGTCGCCTTGGCAGTAGCTCTTCTCATGCATAGACAACAAAAAAATCTACTGGACTTTTACAACACTACAACACCTCAGTAAACCTTTCAGTACGTAACAAGTTATCTCACGTTTCACATGTCTGCAGCAGGCATTCTTGTGGTTTTGTGGAAACAATTTGCACAGCAAGAATTCAAATATACACTCCCCGAAATGGTATACATCTAAACATGACACACCCATGCTTTAATGGCAGTTCAACTCCCCAGCCTTCATTTTCTCTATTACCTTCCATTAACCCTCTGAATCATGAGCCCTCTGAATGTCCCTCACCTGCCCCGGTCCCAAATTAGACTTCATCCACTCTCCCCTGACCACAACCCTACACCTGTGACCATCCCATGAAGCTGCAAAGACCCAGGTGTTCCTGGAAACGATTTCACAGGAGGGTTGATATTATAATCAACATTTTCAGAGTCAAACAACACAAGAAGGTTTTTTTTTTTCTTTTTTGTCTGTTTGTTTCTCACGTCACGCCCACGTCTGTACAGAAAAGAGCTCCATGCATTGGCAGTTGCAGCACAACATAACACACAAAGAGGCTCGAGTGGCAGTGCGGAGTCCATGGGTCACAGCGCCAGGCTGGGTATTCCACGGGGTGAAACATGAAGGCATCCAGCATGGTGGGTGGGGAAGGCCCTGCGCAGGAGCTGCTTAACTGGTGTGTGTCGGGTGGAAGCGAAGGTTGCTGAGGGAGAGGGCCGTAGGATGTAAAGCACCCGCCGCCCCGACCCCTCGACCACCACCCGTGAACTACTGTCTTCTAGAAATATGCAAAGTCTGAGTAGTTGAAAAAAAATACTGTTAAAGAAGGCCTGGTGGGATGCTGGAAATGAAAAGAAAAACAAGAGGACAAATAAACGGAAAGGATAAATTATATAAACATAAACAATAGACAAGTCAAGCAATAGAAAATAGGGTATAACATAATCTATTAACATGTCATACTATCAAAAACAACAAAACCATCACTAGGAATAATAATAATAATAATAATAATAATAATAAATTGATGATTATGGCAACATAACATACAGAAACTGATGAAAATTATGGAAAACGGATGGACAAAGAATCCAAGAGAAAAGGACATGGATTTGTTAAACCTCAGAAACTACTGCTTTTGGGGTTTCTCCATTTCCACTGCCTTTTGGGGGCCATGCAGCTGTGTCCAGGTGTTGGTGGAACAGCCCTACAGTCATGCTGCAGCTACTGGATGGCATTCTGATGCTCAAGAGACAGAGCCCAGTCTTTGAAAGACTTCAGCACAGCATTTGGACCTGTCTAAAATCTCTGCTTTTGCTGCCACTGAATGAACAAGTCTGAGGGTCACCTCGTTTCTGCTGTCAAAAAATATACTAAAGGTTTTGTCCTGATATTCAGGCCAGCAGAGAGACTGTCTTGTCATTACAGACACAATTCTGTGACTCAGTAGTGATTTTAATTTGACCCATGGCCTAAGAGGAGCTTGGGGCTTCTGCCTAGACCTGTAGTGCTTGATGGCTGTAATTCATATGCTGAGGCTGGATGGGCTCTGGAGCAATGGGGCCCAAGAATGATGTCTGGTAATGGGGTCTGGGCATGAAGTCTGGGAATAGGATTTGAGAATGAAGCCTGCCCAGGAATGTGGTCTAGAAAATGAGTCCAGGAAAGGGATCTAGAAATGGAACCCAGGGCCCGGGAAACGGTCTGTCCGGGAATGTGGTCCAGGAATGGGGTTCAGAAAGGGCATCTTGGAAAGGAGTTCAGGAATGAGGTTGGGGAAATTGGGTCTCAGAACAATGGTCCAAGTCTGGGGTCTGCGCAAGAGAACTCTCAACTGCGCATGAGAACTATGCTCTCTGGGAATGTGTCCTGGAATGTATTCTCAGAAGGGGGTCCGGACTGAGAATGGGGTCTGGGAATGGGGCCCGGGAAAGGAATTTAGGAATCTCAGTGAACAATGATTTTTTTTACATCACAGAAATTTAACCAGAACCAGCAGCCCACCAGCCCATTTGTCCTACAGACCAATTGGAGTGTCCACAGTGCCCAACGCTGGGTGGTTCAAGCAGGCCTGGACCTTACCAGTGTTACAGAGAAGATGACTGCCCATTAATGCACATGATAGATTTTACATGCCTCACACAGGCAGGTTATTTTTTGCTCCCCAAAACTAATCTCATGAAACAGCCACATGGATGGATGACAGCAAAGCTCTATGGATAACTAGCCTTGAAGCTCTACACTTCTATTTTCCAAACTCCATTCTGTGACCTAACCCCCAACAAAATGTTCTGTTGCTACATCAAGCCCTAATGATGTTACAGTACAGGACTACAGTAAACCTGCGAGCCTTATTAAGCAGCGCTGTAGGCAGATGTAACGAGCATGGCAGATGAAAGGTCATGAAAACACAGTTGGCAAGAGTGAGGAGTGAGTGTATGCGAGTGGCAGTGTGAGTGTGTGTTTCTTCGTGTGTGTGTGTGTTAGTGTGTTTGGGAGCTCCTGGCTGCGGTGCGTGCATATCTTTAGCACTGGTCCCGGCTCAGAATCGGGTGCTCTCATGTTTCAGCATGCGGATCTTGGGGTGGCCCCCGGCCCCCCGATACCCATACCCCTGGTGCTGTTCCTCCAGTCACCGGCCACTGCTGCTGCTTGTTGAGCTGCTGCCTGAGCTGGAGCCACTGGAGCCCCGGTCCTCGAAGACAGAGATCTCAATCTGAGTGAGGAAGGGGTCAAGACTCAAACTCTCAATACTCTGGTGCACACTTAATAGTACAGATCAACGCGGTAACATGTATAACGCAGATATCTGTCCTCAAAAATCAATGGTAAAACAATAAAGAATCCATAGGGTTAATTTTATGATTTACCATATGTGCAAATGGTATGTGCTTTTTACATCTAGAAAAATTTACAAAATATGACTCATATTTTGCATCTCTCAGGATGCACTTTTCATGCTTTCGTGCATAATTATTAAAATTATTATTTTTAGCTTCTCATTTTTGTCACCTATGCATCACCATCTGTCTACTACAACCATCCAGCTAGGGGAGAAGGGAATAAATGCAGGGACACGATAATTCGTAAACAGATCTCTGTCGAATTGAACTCCCTCTCATACGAAGCTCAGGCGTACTGTTCGGCGCTCAGGAAGGCCCGTGTCTTCACCATCTGTGATGATGGTGACAGCTGTTTGGGATTTGTACACCTCCACAGCGTTCAACACGTCACTTTGGAGGGAAACTGTCGTAAATACCGCAATCGCACAGAGACATACATATCTGCCCACTCGGTGGTTAATAACACTGTTCTGCATGTACCAACCAGCTGGGTGACAAGCTGAAGCCATCATCAAGTCACGCAACATATGCCACGAGCTCACAAAAGGATACAACCCTCATACCCCTCTCAATGGGGTCTGTGATAAGCAGGCCTCGGGGTGCGTAGATCTTCTCATTCTGCTCCTGGATATACTTAGAGATCTTCTTCAGCACCTGCAGGGGAGTGTGAGATGGAGACCATCGGTTTTTCAACATCATCGCTCAGTAGGGCGATGAAGGCAAAAGATGGCAGCGTGAATCTGCTCTCAGCTCGCTGGGGCGGCACTATGAGAAACATAGTCACTCAAGTCAGGTGTTAGATGGGCAAGGAAACTCGTGACTACTAATGTGGCATCAATTTATCCTGCCCAGTGGAGCTGAAATATCTGTGGATTAGTCATGTCTTCTCTGGAGATTTGTCACAGTTAGAAGTGCACCATCAACTACTGTCTCGCAAAGCAGGGAAAGGTGGATGTGATAGACTGCTTTTTTGGTGTCGGTTGATTGGTTGATTCAAACCCAGGTTTTCTGACTGCAATGCGATGACTCGAACCCTTACATTAAGCTGTCCCCCTGATGCATTATTAAACAACCTTGGCTTCAGGTGCTCTGAAGAACAATACTTGCTCCCTTTTCAATAATTTCTTCGGTGGAGAAGATAATGAAATGTGCAATCATAGGCATGAAAAATGAATTACTCTTTCACAGTCTGTAAACTGTTGCATCACCTTAACTGCAATGACTGCAACTAAATGCTTCTGGTAGCTGATGGCCAGAGTCACACATCACTGTGGAGGATGTTTGGACCACTCGTCCATGCAGAACTTCTTTAGCTCCAGGACATTTCTGAGCATGGACAGCTCTTTCCAGCAGAGAAAGCTGGAAAGGAGAGAATACTTTTTCACAGCATTTATTTTTCTTAAAGGTATGACAGCAGGACCACCACAGGATATAACCATCTGGTTTTCAGGTCATCACTCTTCCTGCTAAACATGTTTTTGATTTTAATGCTGTTTTAAGCGTGTAAATGAGGGGAAATGATGGTGTTTGTATCAGATGTCTTATCTGAATGGACAATAAATGTTACAGCAAAGCAGGGCTGCCATCTGCCCTAGTGCTGTCCCCAGCCAGCAGGACCACATGGGCCAACAGGGCAACGCCATGGAGCATGCAACAGCCTGGCACTGGGCTCTGTGCCCATGAAACCTGGCACTGCCACCCACGGCCTGGAGGAGAGGGCGATCCCCACAGGATAAGACCCACTTTCTCATGCATATGCTATTGCCCTCTTGTCTCTTGCAGAACAAAAGGGGGCCTGTAGCCATGTTGGGGGGTGATGGCGAGGGGTACTATAATCCCTCTGGGGCAATATGTTACTGTGCAGTAACTATAATGCCTGCAGTGTTAGGGCAGATGGCAAGGAGTGAGCTTCTGGGGAGGGGAGTAACAGACGAAGAGGGTTATAGGGGGAGGTTTTGAGTTCTGGATTCATTCTCAGAATAAAATGAAAATGAAACCTGCTCCCCCAACCCTTTGGTTGAGCCTTTCAGATCATGAAAACCTTGACTCTCTTAATGCCGGGAATGTAGTCTGGGCACATAGTAGGGTTGCCTTCGATGATAGAGCCTTCTTCTGGGCTTTTGGTTTTCTCAATAGTACTAAAACTTTATGTTGCTCCGAGTATCCATAGAAACATAACAGACGGTGTATGGGGGGTTGTTTGATACTAGGATAAATACACAGAAGTGTTTGATGAACTCCTGGTGATGGCATGATGGATGGGTGGACAACTGGTTGCTATTTGCATGACTCCATTGGTACTCTTCAATAAAGTACAGTAGCTGCATTAGCAGATCATGGGTGCTCACATTGCAGGCGCTCAACGTGGCATAGGCAGCTCACCTTCTCGTAGCGTGTCTCCATGCACAGGAAGATTACATAGGCTGTGGCGCAGGCCAGGCAGCCCTCTAGGTACGACTGGCCACCTATCTTCTCAGCCTCGGCATAATAGTTGTTGAGGGTCTTCACCGTGTCCTCAAAGAGACTGCGCTCAATCTGCAAACCAACACACAGACCTTTTATTACTATTATTTTTTTTAATGTTTTCAGTATTTTTTAGCTTTTATTGGAAAATAGTTCATACAAAACATGTTCCTCTAAGATTAATCCAGTCATGTAACTTAATGGTTAATGAAAGTCATTGCAGCAAATTACTAGGAAAAATTCAAGGGTGAAAAATAGATTAAAAATTGTAATAGATGGATGGATGGATGGATGGAGTTCAAGTGTGCAGAAATGATCCTCTTACAGTCAGAATATATAAGCGCTTGACCCCAGTCCAGTGCCTTAACCACTTCAGCACTTGTTTCTATCCTCCTTAAGCCTTACACATACAGTACTGATCCTTCATCGTCAATTAGTAGATTTGCAATATGACTTTAGAAACATCTCTGAACTTCCACCATGAATGCAAATGATGGCAAAAAACTACTGAAGAGATGTTGTATGGCCATGACCCCATTCCTGGTGAGATCTAAAATTAAGCTTGCGTTCCTTCATGTTCCTCGTTTCTCCTGCCCCCCCGACCCCCCACACACACACATACACAGACACAGCTGCTATTTGTGGAAGGAGAAGCACGTTTTGGTTCCCGTTGTGTATTTTTAACAAGAGTAACCCTGCTTACTAAACACCTCCTAAAAATATCCTTTTTACGCCGCTCTTTCCAAGTGGCTCATGCCTTTATGCCACACCGCAGCGTTTTATTAACACTTTGGCAGAGTTAATTAAAGACATTTTTCCACTTTTTTTGTGAAACATGACAAACATTACTCTGAGATCTTGTGCCTGAAAGGCACTGACATGCACGCCTCTCACCGCCCGCTCTCCATGGGACCCGTGCCTCCTAATGAGTTTAATAAACACCTCAAGCCACAATGCTGAGATTGTCCCAGAGAGCTTTAAAAGGCTGGAGAAACTCGATGCCCTCACAGCATCTCCTGCTCGCTGTGTTCTCCCAGTCGGCCAGGCTCTTATGAGGCATTAAAAAGCCGAAATTCGGCTGTAAATTTGCGAACCACAAACCCGATAGTCCCTGAGGTGGTGTGTTACGCTGAAGCAGTTCTGTGGAGTTTTAAACAAATTTCCATCTCAGTTCCTGTTTTTTTAGCACCTCATAATGAATTCCACACAGAGGAAAGCAGCTGTTGAGCAGAGGAAGTACTGTGGACATTGTGTCTTACGATGCATATTTGTGCATCATATTTGTGCTCTGTGTCTTCTGCAAATGAATGTTTGTCTCTTTCATACAACCCATACAGCCAAAATATATAGCAACTCATGTCAATAATAATTATTATTATTACAATTCTTATTATTGAAATTTTTATTTTTTCTTAAGCTGAGACTTGTCCAAGGTGACTTACAGGGGTCGTTTTATATATAATATACTCCATATTGAAATATATTATGAAGAATGCTCATAAATTTATATAGCGTATGTGTGAAAGTCAGAGCAATAGGGGCCCCATTGCTGCTTCACAGCCCCTGAGCTGTTTTGGTGTAGGTTTGAATCCAGCTCAGTCCGTGTGAAGTTTGTATGGTCTCCCTGTGTCTGTGTGGGTTTTCTCTTGGTGCTCTGGTTTCCCCCCACAGTCCAAAGACATTTGTCAGGTGGACTGGAAACTCAAAGTCGCCCATTGTGCGTGACTGTGTGGCTACCCTGCAATAGACTAGTGTTCCATACAGGCGGTGTCCTCCAGTCCTTGTGCCCAATGATTCCAGGAAGGACTCTGGACTGCCATGACCCTGACTAGGACAAGCAGTTCATGAAAGCGAATGAGTGAGTGAGTGAGTGAATACAGTGGTTGATAAACTTAGCAGTAGATGTAATTTTTTTTTTGGAGGTGGTGAAACTTGTGTGCGTGTCTGCAGTGGGAGGCTCACCCGGCTGTCCAGCTCAGCAGGAAACTTGGTCTGGAACTTGCAGACTGTCCCTTCAGTGTAATCCCTTTGGATGAAGACCTTGGTGGCCAGAGAGGCGCTGTGCCGGAGCTCCTGCAGGTTATGGAACTGGGGAAGGGCAGAGAAACCCGAGTGACACTTTGTCATTTATTTAAACATTCTCCAAGGTGATGTACTTTACAGTAACTTACCCATTTACCTAGCATGGTACCTGGATCAAGACTATGACGGCAGGAAGACGATTTGAACCCTGAATCATCAGAAAGTAAGACAACAGCACTAACCACTACGCCACCTGAGGCCCCTTTAAAAACAAATCATCTGGCAGTATCACAGCCTGTGTCCGCTCAGAATGAGCCTGAATGCGACATAATTGCAGTGGGACAAGCACCTTGTTATGGAAACATAACCCTGGAACCCTGCCTGAGAAACACAGAGTTAAATCATGGTAGAAAAACAGAGCACTTTAATACCACATGTTTGACTGCGCCTTCAATTTCTCTGTGGTGACAATAATAACTGCAAATTTTGGTTATTCCTTGGAAATACATAATTGCTTTTTTGCTGTTTTTATTATTTAACACGACATGTCAGTTCTAACAGGACGCTCTGGAAATCCGCACTCAGCAGACTACATTGGCTTGCTTCTGTCACGCGTAATCTCCGAAAGACCTCTTTTTCAGCCGCTCCTGCCAACTGTAATCTTTAAAAGACCCCCATTTTCCAGACATATCTGCTAAATTAATGGAAAATGCAGGCTGCCAGGTTCGATCTGAGTGTGCTTCGCATGTCTGAAGTAGAGCTGCTTAAAATAGGAACACATGCCTGGTACTAATAGAGCTCAGTACCCAAGACCTTGAATTTCCTCTAAATGAATTATTGAGCAGGAGCAGATCATTACGATGCTGGAAGGCGGAGATGATCGGAAGCTAATTCGCTCACTGCCTCCGACAATGTTTATTACATTACACGCAGCGTGTCTGCCCTCCGACCTACTTTGCAAAACAGTCGACCGAGTTTGGTTCTTGAACCATCCAAACCAGGGACTGTTAACCTGAAGTCAATGGAAACCTTGGGGCTGTGTGGTGGGCTTCAGGGGGTCTTTGAAGCATAGGCTTGCTTTGAACAAAAAACTAACTAAATAATGCAGCTGAATAAAAGACAATATTACTATGCTATTAATATCTACGACATAGTTCTCTTTGACGATAATCAAGTGTCAGCGTAATAAACTGAGTTCAATATTTTCTCCAAATTTATTCATGGAGATTTTTCTGGTATGGTTCATCAGATAATTAAAGGAGTCTGTGGCCAAGCAAAGGTTAAGAACCTCTAGTCTACACAACGAATGTCACGTGTAAAAATCTGGAGGTTTTAAAGAAAACGTGCATCTCAGTGCTGGAAACACTTTTGTCTCCGTTCTGTTTCTCCAGTAGGTAACAAGTCTCTACGGAGAACATACGCTGCACCGTACAGCATGCGGGGTCTTATTCTTGTCAGATCAGCACATGTCTCAGAGGCAAGAATGACATGATCTTTCACAGCCAGTTCCATACGGACATCTGGCAAAACCTGCGGCATGAACCTCACTCATCGAGTCGTGGGTCGACAATAAGGTCCGTGAAGAACTATTCTGATTGCAGGAAGTTTCATATGTGTCAGCAGCAACTTTTTCTGTAAGAATCTCACAGTTCAAGGAAACTTCTAATATTGTGTGTATGCTAATCGGCTTACATTTATTTACCCCTTTACACTGCTGGATAATTTTTACTATGTCAATTCCAGAGTGCCTTCTTCAAGGGTATTGCTGCAGGAGCAGGGATTGGAACCCAGAGCTTTGATTTCAAGATGACAGCTCTAACCACCACTCCACCTCCTGCACATAGATGAGTTATGTAATTAATTGCTATCAATTTGGAACATTTTTTCCCTAATCTGGTTGCCAGTTCTAATTACATCAAGCTCTTTTCTCAGGGGAGCTGCTCTTATCCATGTTGAATGAATTACTTAACCTGAACGGGAAAAAAATCACCCCCCTTGTATGGTTGAGCTTTTAGAAATAATAAACTATGTTACCTTGCCTGATCAAGTCCTTTTCTATGAGGATAATTAACGCATTTAAATCGATGCAGTCTGTACAGAGTGAACTTGTTTGCCCTGTTACCCAACCAGAGGGAGACACACACAGGAATCGACCGTCGCTTGATGGACCGATGGGCTGAAGAGAAGAGCAGCTGTTCCACCCCATTCCCCTGCACAGTGGTGTGGGGCGGTAGTGAGTCTGGGCCACGGGATGCCACGGCAGATTGGGGCTCACTGAGTCGTGTCTCATCGGCTGGGACAGGGTTCGTGTCTCACAGCACGGGTATGACGCCAAGGTAAGCTGTGCAACAGCGGCCCGTGCAGCTGAGCTGCCTCATGTGTGTTGGTGTGTGCGTGCCTGCAAGCTTTGATGCAAACCGTCCAGCTGGTCAGCCCAAATATCTGTTCATTTACATAAACTCATAGAATACCTCGAAGAGAAGACTTTTGAAATGATCTTACTGCTGTAGACCAGATACACCACTGTAACAGTAACCGTTCACAGCTGAAAAAGTCACTTTACTGATATCCTCCCAGACACCACGCAGCCTCCATGACCGCCTTTTCTTTACTTCACTGGTCAATGCTCTTCCCTCCAGTGAGCTGCTAAACCCAGTGGACACAGACCGAAAACAACAGCATGTTACGCATGTTCATGTAAAAGAGCCTTAAGGTCCCGTTTTCCGTGCGAACTAGGTTGAAACAACTGACGCGTCCATCATTTACCCCCAGAACAAATGCAAGGAGGTCTTCCAGTTTATGGTTTACATCCATAACTTTGCATAACTTTGCATCCTTAAGCATTCAGCTGGAACATCGTATGCAATTCAGGTCATTTTTATCACTGCATAATAGAAAGAAATTCCACCACATTTTGTATTTCATTTATTTTTCATTTAGTAATCAAAGAAGAAAAGTAACTACAGAATCTATATGTGTCTGTTAGATATGAAGAAGTGAAGTACCAAAGGAAATATACACTTAAATGCCCTTTTCCAACAGGGGGCGTGGTGGCACAGTGGGTCGGACCGGGTCCTGCTCTCTAGTGGGTCTGGGGTTCGAGTCCCGTTTGGGGTGCCTTGCGGCAGACTGGTGTCCTGTCCTGGGTGTGTCCCCTCCCCCTCCGGCCTTACGCCCTGTGCTGCCGGGTTAGGCTCCGGTTCCCCGTGACCCCGTATGGGACAAGCGGTTCTGAAAATGTGTGTGTGTGTGTGTGTGTGTGTGTGTGTGTGTGTGTGTGTGTGTGTGTGTGTGCCCTTTTCCATATAAATGTTAATTTCAGTCCTTGACTTCACTTAAATATTAAATATTAGCTGGTTTTGGTTCATTTTGAGTCCCATAGAATGATTTGTGTCCCAAAGCAAATGACTGACTAATAGACAGAAAATTTAAACTTGAATTAAATACTGATGAGGGGGGGCACAGTGGTGGAACAGGTTTGGCCAGATTCCGCTCTCTGGTGGGTCTGGGGTTCGAATCCTGCTTGGGGTGCCTTGTTACGGCCTGGTGTCCCATCCTGGGTGTGTCCCCTCCCCCTCCAGCCTTGTGCCTTGTGTTGCCGGGTTAGACTCCGGTTTGCCGCAATCCTGCTCGGGACAAGTAGTTTCAGATAGTGTGTGTGTGTGTGTAAATACTGATGAGTAACAAACATGGTCATGCAGTTTTACAGCCTACACTTCAAATATGTCCATCTCTCTGGACCGTGACCACTTCCACCTTCGCCCTATATGAGTCAGTGCTTGACCTATGAATCTTGGCACCATACGCAACCAAATTTGCACACAGCGACTGCACGCTCTAAAGGCCGCTGCATGGGACGCCAATGTGTGTTTCACGGGATTTGGGATTCACAGCTGGCCCTAATTCCAGCATCAGTCATGTGGCGCTGGACCTGTTCCACCTAAAGCATGCTCTGAACTTGCTGGACAGAGACGGCCATGGAGCAGCAAGCAAATGGCCCCCCTGAGACCCTCCTCTCTGAGAGTGACTAAGTCCTTTGGACCGTTAACTTTGGATGCACAATTAATAATGGAAATAACCGGAATGCTGGGCTTTGAAACAAAGGGGGATCCTCCTGGGCAATGGGCTTGTCAATACCATTGCCCCCAGTCCCAGAAAGACGCGCGATCGGTACGGCAGTCCTCAAAAGCTGCAACGCACCTATTACAACCAGGCTTTGGGAGAACAGCGCATGACAGGAGATCAGGAGGAAGGAAAAGTAGCCAAGGTGTTTTGTTTGTGGTGAAAAGTGATCGTTTTTATTTAAAGCACCTTTAGTCTCCATTTCAGAAACAGATCAGCTGTCTAGACTGGTACCGCTGAGTGGTTAATCAGGTCTAGTTTGCGTCTGGAAACAGCCCATGAAAACCTTTAGAATATATTTTAAAAAATAAAGCAAGAAAACGGTAATAATCCACTAAAAGTTCATATTTTTCATTACTGCAACTTTTTTTTCGCTGAACATGTCATGTCTCCAAGCACCATTTACTTGTGAGCTTTTAAGAGCATAACCAGATATGTATTTTATTTGTCCAGCAGGACTTGCAGACCTTGCTTTATCTATTACACAGCTGTACTCACTACCTTCGGAATAAAGAATTGCAGCTTTGACGCTCATTGCAGGAAGGCCCCAGTACACCGTTAGAGACAATTGTGAATGGTGTTCCAAGCCAACACTGTTTCTGCAGTTATGAAAAATGTGATGTTTTTAGCATAATTTTAACATAGACATAATTTCTGTAGTCTTCAGGTCACGCTGAATGACATTTGAAATATTTATTTCGCAGATATTTCATGGAGTGCTTCTGTAGAACCCACTGGTGCTTCTGGATCTTCTTTCCTACAGCATTCAAGGCGATGAGCATTTCATGTGCACAGTGGCTGCTTTCCTGTTGGAAAAGCAAGATGAACTAACACTCTGCGGAAAATGGCTTCATTTCCCATGTCGTTTTTGGGATTTTGATCTTACGAGCAGCACCGGGGTTTGGAAGAGGAGCCACCCAGGAGGGATGCGTTTAGCCTGGCTTAAAGCCTTTGGCCTGCTGGGGTGTTAGCAGGGAACAGCAGTTTTGCTGTGGAGGAACAGTATTCAGTTCATTCCCTGGGCTGTCGCCCAGCAGAGTGGCTGCATTCTCCTCCTTTTAACAACGATTCTTTGCATCATTCTCCCGATGCTTTAGCTATACATCATAGTCGAAATAACAATAAAAAAAAAAAAAAACGTTTTCATTTGGCACAAGCGACTGGTTCGTATTCTTTACTCGGATCATTCACACGAGGGACCAAAGGTGGTGTGGGAAAAAAAAAATGCCACTGTGAACTAAACAGACCCTGTCATGGAAAATACTCCTGTCTGTGACAGTGTCTCAAAATAGACTACCCTTTTATAACGGGGTGCGGGGGACACGGATCTAACAATGCCGAGCGCTCAGCAAGCGATTAATCGAGATGCTCCACAGTTGCTTCGGAGACAAAGCCCAAGGGGTGTCTCATCTCCTCGGCAACCTGTAGCCCATATCCCTTGGTGAGCGCAGAGCACGTGTACTTGAGGGACGTTGGCATTACAACACAAAACAAGCGACTCCCACAGACGACCACATGGCTCTCGGGAAGTGACGCTGCCTCATGATCGTTGTTTACATGCAGCTTTGGTTTGTTTAATTGAATTACTTCCATCTGGCTTCCCTTCCCCAATGCTGCTGCAAATATCTGCGTGCAATAGCAATGAGAAGTGGGGAACCATCCATTTGTGTGAATATATCATCTCAGACGGATTCAAAGGCTATTTGCAGAAGGGCAAGTCACATTACCGCACCAGAGAGCGGCATTAATTCATCCTGTTTGTTCTTTCCCCCGAAGCGGAAACTAAACATTAGGTCCCGCTGCTTTACTTTAAATTCGGCAGCTCATTATGAATTAATGTAAATGTCAAAGTAAGTGTGGTACATTTTGTAGGACGAACATTTTTTGCACGTGCTTCAGTGTTGCAAGGTGCTCCAAATACAATAATACTCCCACATACGAATATCAGGTCGTACACTAATTACTGAGATTTTTAAATTAATTTTTGCATAGAGTTGGAGATGTCATGAGAAGAGTGGGCTCTCTCAAAAACGCGGTATTACTTGGAAAAGTTTATGAAACACAAGAGGGGTGAGCAGCAAGCACACAGTGATACTGGACACCCCATAAGGACATAGGTGGAGGACAGGACATTTTGGAGACACTATATATATGCGGTCAACCAGAGGTGACATCAACTCAACAGCACTTGAATGCAAGAATTTTGAGACGAAAGGGAGGAGATGCCCTCACTTCAGCGATGGTTGCCAGAGACAAATGGGTTCAGTGTGGGCTTCACACGGCCTTAGAAGGAAGGCAAAGATGTCTCACTCAGGTTGAGTCCCTCACACTAGACTGAGATCGACCGAGGTCTAGGGCTGGGACCTCCCATAAAGCAGACCGCACGCGGCCTGGAAGAGTCAGAGCCTCAGACGCGGAGATTCGGAGACACATGGGGTCAGAGACACATGTCACTCGGCAGGTTTTCGCGGTGACCGACACCACCCAGGCAGTCACCCGGGATGGGGATGGGCTGCTGCTGTCCGCGGTACTGACGGATCCCGGGTCTCTCAGCGCCCTGCCGTACAGACACCAGCCTCGACAGAGGAAAGTGTCACGCTGCCGACACCCCTCCCCCACCCCGGGATTTACCTCTATGACATCTCTGCCCGCCCTAACACCCCCCTACTAGCGCGAAGCCCCCCGCGTCGCAGCGGTTACAGCACAAACAGGACATCTGGAAGAGATCAGCGTGACTGTACTGGAGGAGCGTAACCATGATCATGATGCAACAGTAAAATAAGGACAATCAATGGGGACGGAAGGAAAGGCGAGAGACAGGTTTACGCGCGCGGGACGGTGCGGTTTCACCGCGGTGCGCTCCCAAGTGTCCGAAGCCCCCCAGTTCCCACTCGCAGCGAGCTCTTCCACGCCACGAACACGCACGGGGAGCGCTTCCGCATCTGGTGCGGATCTCTCCCTCTCTCTGTCCCTCACACACACACACACACGCACACACACACACACGTAGGCACACGCACACATGCCAGACGGACCCGCACATGTCATCATGTGGCGTTTTCCGTCTCCGACCGGCTTGTGGCGGAATAAATCTCCACCATGGGATCGATCCATAACACGTTATGTTTTTGCCATATTGCCGACACCAGAGTGTCCCTAATCCGCCGACGCTGTGTGAGCCCCGTACAGCCCAGAGCCAAAGCCAAAGCCGTCCGGCGCCGCAACAGGGGAACACGCGGGACGGACGGGAAGGTTGTCTCTCCTTACCTCTGTCGCCATGTTGCCGCGCGGCCGCGCTGCGGGGGAGCTGTCCGGTGCTGAAGCTGCTCCCACCCGCCTTAGTGGGACAGCGTGGGCGGGGGGCGGGGTGCGGGGTGCGGGGAGGGGGGGTGGCGGCGGAGGCAGCTGCCGCCGTGGGCTCAACCATCACATCACACCCTCGCTCGCGCGCCAGGGCTGTGCGTCTGAGCGCGAGGCAGACGAGCTCACTGAAGCCCGGTCCGGAGGGGGGGGGAGGGGGGGGCGCGTCTGCTGGGTTTCTATGGCATCGCACGTTTTCAGTGGTGCCCTACATCAGCTTTGAAAGATTTGCTCTTTTTTGCAAGCCGAAACATATCAGACAACTGCAGACTAAATAGATGTTTCCCCTTAGAATCATGAATAAAAAGAGACCGGTTGATCCCGCCCCCCTCCCCGAAATGTGATTTTCCACTTAAATTTTGCAGATACTGCACGAAGCATCTGTCCGCAGGTCTCCCCAGAGAGGATCTGAAATCAACATTCCAGGCACCTGTAAATTTGGCACTAATGGAGCAATGGGTGCAGGTACTGTACATGGCAGCTCATATTTCACATGCTTCTTATTCAGTAGAAGTGCTGCAGGAGATCGATCCTCGTGTGGCTGTCTGCTCAACTCCAGGCCAGCGAAACAGGTAAAATAATTTCTAAAATAATCTCATTCGTTTTGCATCATTGCAATGAAGTGTTGTGGTGACGACGGGGCAATGAAATGGAGCTGCACACAAACAGTGACTGACAGGCACCCCATGAGTCACAGCACATTGCTTCCACTGTATGGCAACTGCAGAAAAGGGATCTGTTGAAGACATGCGGTCACAGACAGACATCAAGCCGTGATCTGACAGCTTCGTCTGGTGGGAGGGGAGAAGGTCACGGACCTTTGAGATGTGAAGTCTGGAGTGAGGGAACGCGGAGCCGAAGCTGACTACGGTGTCCTTAAAAGTGGAAAAAGTGCAAAATGCTGTTGAACAAAGAGCACAGTTTGTGAGTTACATACTCCGTTAAAAAAATGCAGATTTTCTTCACTTGCCTCTTTTCAAAACTCTTTCTGTAGCGGCGTGAACGTGATAAGTTTACTCACAAGACGCAGAGATGGCAGAAAAGTGCATTCGAAAAGAAGAACAGTGTGAGATCACTGTAATTCAGCTCACTTCCACAGTGTTTACTGCTTGTGTTGGTGATCGACATTAGTGATCAGTGTTGGTGACCAATAAAAAGAACAGCGCAGATGTTCGTGGGATGAATCCAGCAATTTGCATTGAATAGGAGCTTGCGGAGACAACATATCTTTATTTTGTCATTGTAAATCAGCTGTAGTTTTAATGCAGCTCAAAGTGCCGAAATAATCCAAAATCTTACAAATGTTTCACTTATTAGCTATATTTTACAGAATACACACACACTGTTTGAAACCACCTGTTCCAAGTTGGGGTGGCAGTGAGCCGGAGCCTAATCCGGCAACACAAGGCATAGGGCTAGAAGGGGGAGGGGGCACACCCAGGGTGGGATGCCAGTCCGTCATAAGGCACCGCAAGCGGGACTTGAACCCCAGACCCACCAGAGAGCAGGCCCCGGCCAAACCCGCTGCACCACCGTGCCCCCGTTTACAGCGCATGACCAGCAAAAAAGTCAGCAGATGTGTTAGCAGCCTTTTATTGTTTGTGGCTTTGTGCTTGTCAAAGTTTTGTTTGTAAAAAGAGGAGCCGGTGTACTTTGCAGTGTCATTTTAGCAATGCATGGTACCACTGTCTAAAAATACTTCTCCCTCTTTTTAAAGAGCTCTTGGAGTATGTTACAGATGGAACGGAACAGCAGTTGCTAGAGCGGTGATGGATCCATTGAAACAGAAGCAGTCGGGAATGTCAGAGGCATTGATCACACGTCAGGCTTAATGCCACATTCTTCAGACGCACAACGGATAAAGCCGTCTGTGCGGCAAACAAAGAAAAAAAAAAACGTTTTAATCTTGAATTCCTCCCTTTGACAATTTATATTTTCAGGAAACAAAGAAATCCGTCGAATCCGGCAGAAACACTTTTTTTGCCAGCAGGCTGCGTAACGTTTAACAAACTGCACCTCCAAAGCTCCTGCAGCCCTCCTGCTAACAAACTCCTGAAACACCGTGCTCCGCTAAACCGATCCGGTAAATGCCAAGGGTAAATCCATCAGTAAACAAACTCTTTGTGTTATTGTATGTAAGGTGCAGTGGCGTATGCAAGTGTCACTGAACGAAACGGGTAAACAGGTGGGAGGATTTCCCACTGATTTGATTCCTCGTCTGTAAGTGAACGTAACCTCTTTTTGGACGTGGTGTTGGTAGTAGCTTGTGGACGACGGGGTCTCTCTATAAACAGGAGCTGGTGCTGAACACTGCTGTAAATAAGGGATGTGGATGCATGGATTTAGCTGCAGGAGTTGTAAATCTGAATGATTTTTCATAGAAGGAGACAGGACTGCAGACTGGACCGATGGGCTGCAGGATGGAAAAGCCACCTGGGGGACTTCCAAGGACGACAATGGAGAGCTGGTGAGATCAGCTGCCTTTGAGCTTGGAGGTTGTGGGCTGGATTCCCACCTTCTGCTATGGCACCCTAAATGACTGGTTGAATATTTGTAGGTAGCTGAGCATTTTAGAAAAGCACCAACTAAATGAAAAAGTGTAAATAAATGTAAACTGAGAGAAGATCGTGCGCACTCGCTTTAAAAGACAGTGGTATGGCCCATCCTAAAAGGTCCCAAAAGGTGCCAAAAGGTCCAACGTCTCTTAATGACTGATGGGTCTAATTTTACAATTGCTTCAATTCAATTAACAGATGTTTTTCTCGCAGGCAATGAACAACACAGACATTTAAAAATAAAATGACAAAATAAATCTGTTGATAAGAAAAAACTATTTTTAATTTTAAAATTCAGGATTTTCAATAAAAAAACTGCGCCGTACATTGTTTCGGATGGGACTGATGAATTTTGCTTTAATAAAAACCTCATGGGTACGGTGAGCACAGCTGCATTTTTTGCATTTATTTATTCAGGAGGCCCTTTTCTCCAAAGCGACATACAACAATCATTAACTATTATTTAGCTGACACCTTTATCCACCGTGATTTATAATGTTAGATACGCTATGGTAAAGTACCAACAATCATTCACCCATCTGTAGAGCAGAACAATATAACACACACAGGGCAATTTATAGTCATAAGTTCATCAGAAACACATATCTTTGGACCGACAATATCCAGACTTGACATGTGCTGAGCTGAATTCAAACCCACAACTAACCCTTCAGCCCACGGGCTGTGAGGCACCAGTGCTACTTGCTGTTCTCTTGCTGCCACTCGTTGCATTTGGTTTTCATAGGTTCAAGTTGTGACCTGGACAAGTGCAGGACTAACGCTACACCTAACATTATGTCAGAGGTCTGATGGCTCCTGGTGAAATGCTGAGGAACCTGCAATTCAGATTGAACACAAGGATTCCATGTGGACCAAAGACGTGTTGGGACTTTAATGAGACCTGATGCTTATGATGCTCAATGAGAGAAGCTGGCGCACGAACCGGGGAACGGGGGAACAAAGGGGGAAAATCGATTCCTCTCTCCGTTGTTGGTTGCAGCGGCGCCACGGCAGCGAGCGCGTTTCCACAACAGAGTCGGAGTGACCGCTTCCGCTGCCGGGGCCGAACACGATTACGTTGGCTGAAGAGAATATAAATTACCGAGACAAATTGGATCAAAGGCAAACACCCGCAACGGGTGAACCGCTGCAGGGAAACACATGACGCAGTGTTTGCGGTTATGCGGTTTTTTCATGTGAACATGCTACATCTGGCTGACCCTCCTCCCTTCCTCAAAGCTCAGAGGCATGTATTGCTGAGGACGGCGCGCGCAGGGTGTGACTGCTACACACGGTGGACTCGGCTCAGTCCGGCTGAACACCACAGGGCTGCACGCATCCCCGTCTGTCCGCGTGTGCTCCGTGGACGACATAAATCGGGAGAACGAGGCAAATGCGTACCTTTGGGCTCCACCCGAAGGCCGGAGGTCTGTTGGATGAGTTGCGTAGCTGAACGGCCTTTGAAACAAAACCGCTTTTGGTTTTTCAGATCTGGATTTGTCATATGGTGCTGGGGAAACCATAATTATTATTATTATTATTTCATTACCGAAGGGGGCGCAGTGGGTGCACCACCGTCCTGCTCTCCGGTGGGTCTGGGGTTCGAGTCCCGCTTGGGGTGCCTTGCGACGGACTGGCGTCCCGTCCTGGGTGTGTCCCCTCCCTCTCCGGCCTTACGCCCTGTGTTACTGGGTAGGCTCCGGTTCCCCGTGACGCCGTATGGGACAAGCGGTTCTGAAGGTGTGTGTGTGTGTGTATTTCATTACTGACACTTTTCTCCAAAGGAACTTGTATTGTTAGGGTTGTACACTAAGATTCTTCTAATGATATACCCAACTACAGAGCCAGGTCATTTTTACTGTATCAATTCAGGGTAAGTATCTCGATCAAGGGTACTACAGCAAGGGGTTGGGTTAAAACCAGGTCCTTATAGTACAAGATGATGGCATTCACTGCTATGCTACCTGCCTGGGGGGACATGAGGTCGCAAGAGGACATGTGTCCCATGATGCATGACAGCCCACTCAGCTTCTCACTCCTGTCCCACCCAGCTGACAGCTCTTCTTCTGAGGGCATTGACAGTGGTGTACGGACTGTCCCACATCACGGTGCCCCTTTTAGCTTGGCAAACCTCTTCAGGGAGCACATTCGTTCTATAAATGCAGCAGGAAGCTAGAGAGAAGCTTGCTTAGCTGAGCTGAAGCGCTAACTCTGCGACTCTGTGTGTTTCTCCATGTTTGCAGGCTGCAGAGGAAAACTGGTCAGACCATCTGCTGGACCCCCTCCCAGTCCCCAGCACCGCAGCCACCCAGTTGCTGTTGACTCAACCCCACTGGAGGTCTTCTGGGACTCGCCTAAATCTCACTTTATTCCAAGAGGACAGGAAATTAGAAACTGTGGAAATATTAAGCGGGATGTCTCTCTTTCTCCGGGAGATTAGGCAGGAGGGATACAGGCAAACAAACACAGACCGCTGCTTGCAAGTCTCCTTCCAAAATCCTGGAAGTCAAATGTGCTGTTAATCCATCCGAACAACTTTCTTGTGGAGTGGCCCCTCCCCCACCCCGCTTCTGGGATGAAACCGCGTGTCGCGGTCCCGGAGCAATGGCACGCTTTGGAAACGATGATTGCGTGAAGAGGGGAGAGGCGTGGGAGGCTGGCGGCGAGCCACCCTGGGGATAGCGGGGAATGTGGGCTGGGCCGCGGGATCGCTGGAGGACATTGCCGGGGCAAAGAAATCCTCAGGATTAAACAGAAAATGTGCCGTAATTCAGTGATGCAACCATGTGCAAAGATTGACGCAAAATGAGATTTTTAAAAATTATTGGCAGCAGTTTCTATGGAGGGAATCATGGAGAAATTCGTAAAGAATATGTTGCTGCACAATGTTTATGTGTCACTCATGAAGGTATTATGCATTTCAGGGTTTTGATCAGGAGGTGAAATCCTCTGCGCAAGTTTTATGTCGAGAAGCTTCGGCAAACTACAGCTAAAGTAACACAAAACACTGCAACATTTAAAACAGGGTTTAAAACTTATTTATTTTATTGTAATTCTGGCAACTGATTGAGCAGCCTGATTGACACTTTGGAAGATCTAGGAGCTTTTTGTTTGTCTACTGTTAAGAAGAGGGTGGTTAATGTCTTAAATGGAAATGAAAATGTCTGATCTTCTGAGCTCATTTGGAAACACACATTTACGCACCCTTACGGCGGTACAGTGAGTAGCGCTGCCGTCTCACAGCACCTGGGTGGTGCGAGAGAATGTGAGTTCGATCCCTTCTCGGTCTGTGTGGAGTTTGCATGTTCTCCCTGTGTCTGCGGGGTGCTCTGGTTTCCTCCCACAGTCCAAAGACATGCTGTTCAGGTTCCCCATAGTGTGTGTGAGTGACACAGAGAGAGTGTGTTCCACTGATGTATGAATGAGTGACCCATTGTAATTAGTGTATCTAACAGTGTAAGTCACCGTGGTGAATAAGGTGTGTGGGCTGATAACACTACATAGAGTTCATTGGAATTTGCTTTGGAGAAAAGTGTCTGCTAAGTGAATAAATGTAATGGAGCCTATTTTCTGACAAAAGCTGAGGCTCTACAGGAAAAACACGCAAAAACCTCCAACACAGTCAATTAAGCAGAAGATGTTACGGAATCTTTTGACACATTTTGAATAAAAAGAACAGGAAAAAAGAGAACGCAAACCCTGATTGAAGGATCACAACTCATCGGGACTGAGAAGGAAGAAGGAAAACAGAAGAACCACAAAGACGCTAGAAGTTCTTGAACTCAAACAACTTATTATAGTCAACACTGGAGTCCTTAATATCGCTCTCAGTGCAGTGCTATACTGTGCATGTATTTAAAGTGAATAAACAACATGTCCTCTTTTAATACTTTTATAGACGTTACACACTGCTCAAATAGTTGAATTCGAGTCATTTAAGTCTGTTTGTGTGTGGCGTGTGTGAATTTTTGTGTCTGAGTATGTCTGTGTTTCACTGTGTGTGTTTATCTGTGCTTTTGCCCGAGTGCGAATATTTGTGTGTGTGTAAGCAGTGAGGGGTAGAGAATATTTTGAGCTGCCATCGAGGATTCCAGCGTTGGCCAGTGCTCACACCAGGCTCTCCTCTCAATGCGATGAGCTCAGGATGAGTTGGATCCTGTTTGCCTTCTGAGCTCTGGGTCCACCAGTCTGGAGAGAAGCTCATTCTGGGATTTGGGTTCAGTACGGATTAGGGTCACCGGGGGGTGTTGAGTCGGGGGCAGCGTTACTGTATGTGAATACATAATTACACATAATTGTTAACATATATTTTGTTAACATTGTTCATAAATGTAATTAATAAACATAAAAATTAAGTAGAAAGTTTATTTGTTGCCACTGAATCGGTTCTTTGTTTGTATGGGTTTCCTCCAGGTGCTCTCGTTTCCTCTCACAGTCTAAAGACACTTGTTTCCAGTGAATTGCTGACTCTAAATTACCTATTCTGTGCGTGTGTGTATGTGTGTATGTGTGTGTGTGTGTGTGTGTGTGTGTGTGTGTGTGTGTGTGTGACTGCCATGTGATGGACTGGCACCCGTCTCCATGCCTCATGCCCTGTCCTTCTGGGATAGGGTCCAGACCCCTGCAACCATCCACTAGACAAGCAGTTACTGACAATGAAAGGATGAAGGGATGAAACGGAGCTGGATTAATTATAATCTTCTAGAATATTCTGCTGGTTTCTAAGAAGGTCAGTCAACATCACAGTGTAAAGACACAACCAGCTGGACGTGAAATTTGTTTCCTTGTTTCTTTAAGAAGCTTTTTTTTTCAAAAGGCTTGAAGGACCTTTTTTTGTTGTTGGTCTGGGACAAATCCCATCATGCGGCGAGGATATTTCCAGCTCTGAGATGTATTCCAACACCAGCAGTGGGCTTTTAGCTTCTCCTACAGGAGCTGCGGACAGAGGTGAGAGGAAGAAAAGAAACCATAATCTTTCTTCTGCTCCAGCTTTCAAGGGGCCTAATGCAAACTGAGTTTCCAGAACCTGTCACAGCTGATCTCTCACCACTGCCTCACCTTTGAATCTCTGAAAGACTGAGCCAAGTGCGGCTTGAGAAAACATGGAGAATGCCAGTGGTCTTCTCTCTCTGACAAAGACACAACGGGCAGCAAAGACACGGATGTCTTGAAACTTTTGAAGGCTGATGTGTCATTCAAGGCCATGGAAACCAATGAAGACATCATTTCAGTCCCCATATCAAACTTACAGAAATATGTATCATAAAATATCATTTAATGTTTGTGGAAGAGAACCTACATTCCCAAGAATTGTCTTTCTATGTGCATATCTTCCACATTCGGCAAGAACTTCCTGCAGCGTCACAACATTTCCAGATGACTGAAATCCATATTTTTCCCTCTATCTGTTCACGGCTAAGAAAACCTCAGAAATCCCAGATAATATGTAACCAGATATGAATATTGATTCTTGTTCTCAATGATCACAATGCGGTTTTAGTTTCACATCATGGTTATCAAAGAGAGACGGCATCCAGCTCTTTTGTGTGAAGACAGCTGGATTTTTATTAGTTTTTTCTATTTCATATTATTCAGGACAATATAGGTTTAATATAAGTTTGATTGTTATTTAACTCCAGCTGCTTAATAGTGATGTTTGTCCATTTGGCACATGTAGGAAAAGGTCCTCTAGGCTTTCATTTTTGTTTACTTTCTAGAATAATCCATAAATGTCACCACTTTATTTCTTCTACCTCCCGTCTTCTTCTCAATGCAAAATATTATTTTGAAAAAATTAAATGCTTAAACTAAAATATAGCATTTATATTGCACAAGTTACACTGAACACTTATTGCTGCACATGTTCCAGAAACCATATTTTAAAACATTACCAACATCCTGTTAGTACAAATAGCTGATTTGGCAGCAAACAATGCAGACTGCTGTTAAAACTGAATAATGATGCTGATGGTAAAAAAAAACATTAAAAATTAATTGGTTGAAGGTCTTTTTTCTGCATTCCTGTCCTTTTAAATGTTGAATGAGCACTAAAAAACATTGCTGCTTACAGAATAACCAGATGTTGCAAGCCATTCTGTAGACAACTGACAGCCCAAACTCCTTGCTTATATTGATTAGGGTTGAGGGAAAAAAGGTTAAACCCCCAAGAGTGACTTTAAACCCCCAATACAAGAAAAAAGCAAGAGATAGGAACCAGAGCAAAAGGCATTTAACACCCTGCCTTTAATAAGGGAAAGAGCACCCATGAGAATCAGAATCTCATATTGTATTTGGGTTAGTAAATGACTGGCTGGAAAATGAAAACAAATGAATTAGTTTGTCTGGCAAAGAAAAAAAAACTTTCAAAATACTGTGAAGTCCTTCTTGACCGATGAGATTGTTCGTATTTTACACTTTGACTACATCTTCCTCCAACACTTTCCTCTCTTGTGACACTGAACAACACAGTCAAAGCCAAAAAGTGCCTTTGGTTTGATGCTCAGCGGGAAATGAATTATTTTGTCCGGAGTTTAACCCTGCTCCGTCTATATAAATTAAAATGCAAACAAAAAGTTAAGTTTTCAAAATCACCAAATTTTGAGAGCGGAGAGGACATAGGGGGATGGATTACCTCCTCAGATTACTCAGGACAAATTACAAGAGATCATAAGTTAATAAGGACCTTGTCTGCTTGCTCCATCCATATCCCACTTCTGACACCTTGTTGTGTTACTGTTCGTGATACTTATACTACTTCTTCGCTCTTGCTGGGGTTGTTGTAGTTCGCCATCACCGGCATAAATATGCACAGTTTGCTGATTGAGCTGATGTTTTTAAATCCTGCCAGACAGTCTCAACGTTCCACCACAGAAATAAGGTGGAATTATACAATGTCAAATACAGCCAGGAGCACAACGGGAAAGTGGCACTGGAATCTAAAATGCACATTTTTATTGCTTATGGAAGATGTAATCCCCTGGAGAGGGTGATAGAGTTATCACAGATCACTAGCGGTACATGAAATTGGAGCCACAAGAGAGTGCCATTAAAACAGATTGAGAAACACAAGGCAGCACATTCTGAAAGGGTAAGAGAGATAGAAAAATGCCCAAACAACATACAGAGGCACCTGGAAACATACGGTATCACATCCATCCCCCATCCCACCAGCTTTCACTCAAACAGCTCTGCACAAAGTAAAATGCAAAGGCAAAGCATGCATGCATTTATGAAACAAAAATAGCATCAGCTGTATGGGCTTCTGCAGCAAAAAATGAAAACATCCAGGAAAAAACGTTTGACTCACATGCCAAAGAAGGGTTATTTAAGAAATGCATCTGCATTCATAGCTGCCATGTGTAATTTTAGAAGGTCTGCCTTTTATTCCGATTTACATTGCGCTCCAGCTGGGAGGCAGCAGACTGTCTCGGTTACACTCGAGAACTGTGTGATGTGCTCAGGTGAAGACTCATACCTGTACTGTACACCACAGTCCTGCCTTCGAAACATCTCTCGGAATTACTGCCTTTGAAGATTAACTAGGAAAAATCATGTGTGTACAGTATGGTTATAATAATGAAGCGGTCAGTGGTTAGAGCCACCGGCTTGCAGTTGGACGGTTGTTGGTTTAAAGCCAGCTCCTGCATAGTACCCTGAAACAAGGTCCTACTATGAACTCACACACACACGTCTACAACGGTTTGTCCCGAGCAGGGTCGTGGTGAGCCAAAGCCTAACCGGGCAACACAGGGCGTAAGGCCTTAGGGGGAGGGGACACACCCAGGACGGGACGCCAGTCCGCCGCAAGGCACCCCAAGCGGGACTCGAACCCCAGACCCACCACACAGCAGGCCCCGACCAAACCCGCTGCACCACCGTGCCCCCCTACTATGAACCGATACAGTAAAAAATATCCTGCTGTATAAATATAAAAATAATTGCATGCAGCTTAATATACAAACCTAACATTGTAATTTGCCTTGGACAAAAGTTTCAGATAAATTAATAACTAATAATGGATATAGGTACTTGGCTGTGTCTTTAGGGTGGAAATTCTTGGATCAAATAAGTGTGTGACAGAGAATAGAACATGTATTGTACCTACTACGATGGAAACACATGAGCGTGTGAGATCATGCGGGTCGATCGTGCGGCAGCGAAAGCTGAGAGTTTCCAGGCTAAGCAGCAAAACATTGTTGAAGAAACACATCGTTACCTCAGTGACCCGGTTCTTCACCCCAAAAATGAGACCAAGGATGTACAGTGAGCTCCTACTGTTTATTGCACCACAAAAGCACAGCTGTAAAAGCAGATGCCTGTATTGGCACCATCGAAAAGCTCGCCCCATATCCACAAATTTACACAAACAACAACTCATGCGAAACACAAGCAAGACAAATGGCTCTTCAGTTTCTCGCAGCCGAGCTGCTTTGAGCAGTTTACTAGTGAGGAGGAAAACAAAATACATGAGGCAATTTAAACTTAATTTACACACTACACCCCAGGCCGTGAAAGTGTTTTTTTTTTTTTTTTTCTGCTTTCCACAGCTGAAATTCTTATATTTCAGAAGTCAAGATGAATAATGGAATAACTTAATCAGCATAAATAGGCTTATGTTAAACATCGAGGCCCAAATTGGCATATCCACCGCTGGCACGTTTCCAAACATCCCACAGATTGAAACCTCCATCGCCAAAACAAACCCCATGGCGATGGAGTCCATTAATATGCTTCAAACCAGTGGGTTCTAGCTGTGTGTCGTCTCATTATTCACGGGTTCACTCTGTCACCAAATCCTCCGCTTAAATCCCACGGATACCCAAAGCAGCTGCACCGAGTTTCACTCTAATTTCTGTTAAATGCCGTTTTTGGAAGACGTGTCATGATTCCACGTGGCCTGGTCCTTGAGCAGTTCCAGAAAGGTCCTTTTACTACGGTAACTGGTAGTCCAGCACGCCCCATGCGGCCGAACATGGGATTGCACCTTGTTACGAGCGGGATTGAGGCCACGCTCAACCTCTCTCTCACAGTCACAGCCAAAACATCTGCGTTGAAAAGTGAGAGAAATTAAAAATTCTGCCCAGACTCTGAAAGAGATGATGAAGATCTTGTGACATTTACTCCTGGAAACGCCGATGATGCCTTTCAGTGCTCTGCAGTGATACATAGCAGCACCTGAATCTCGTTGAGGTCACATGTCCAGCTTGGACCTTGTCCCTGGATTGGTTCCCGATACCTACAAGACCTGATTGCTCATGACAGTCCACCCAGACTGGTTCTCTCCTCCACATCTGCCCATTTGGTGCTCCCATGTACAAGAGGTCCAAAAGCAAAAACATGGTGATTTTTGTTTTGGCTCCGATGTGGTGGAACGATCTCCATCTCTCGCTGAGAAGTGAGCGGATCCCTCTCAACATTTGAGAAGGATCTCAAAACACATCCCTTTCAGACTTTCTCTCCCCCGATTCTCCTGTGTACTCATTACATATGTATGTTAACTGTTTATTTAAAAAAGACTACATTCAGCTACTTGTATAATGTGTACTGGTTCATATGGTGTTATGAGACAAACGGACTGTGCTCAGGAATCACGTGTCCTCGTCCAAATTTCTCCGTCTATTGGCGCAACAGGCTTTTGCATTGTTTTCTGAGGTGTTCGTTGCCTCGGAGAAAAGCATTTGCTGAGCGAATAAAGATAAATGATCATAAATGCGGCACAAAGAGAAACTCCACCCAGCTGCGGCAACACAGGGTTCTTGCTGGATGTTTACCACACTATGGGGTGGTTCAAACCAGCAGCTGTGTTGTGTGACAGGAGCACTGCACAAACAAGAGGGAACTTAGAAGTGATCCTCTCTTAGAGGTTTTGTCTGGGATGGGCCCATCCATGGTCAGTCATACTCAGTGTCTCCCTTGCAGGTGACAGGTCCAGCAGAAGCTCTGCCTGTCTCCAGGCTGTCACCTCAAATGCAGCCCCACCATGCACTGTCCTGTCCTAGAGCACACTGATGGTCCTCAGCGTCTCTATCAAGGCAGTAGGGTTTGCTCAAAGGCTCCTCTGAACTGTTCTTTGTGGTATCAGAGCCTTAATAGTCACATTTATTTCTCTGACTCTTCCCTCCAAAGCAATTTACAGTCCAGCTACTTGCAACTGCTTACCTATTTGTACAGAGGGTAATTTTCTCTGCATCAGTTCACAGCAAGTAACTCGCTCAGGGGTACCAGAGCAGGCAACAGGATTCAAACCTGCACCTCTGGAATCCAAAGGCAACATCTCCAACCACTGTGCTACTTGTCACTTTCAATAATGATACTTCCACGGTTTACAGACCTCATTTACCATCTCCAGAATCAAGTAACTTTCACTTTAATATAGAGATTATTGTGTGGTTTACCTTGGGTTGCTTTTTTGGGCCTGATTTCCCATTTTCCACATAGCATCTCCTTCGTAATAGCTGAATAATATGATAATGATTCAGAGGTATAATTCAGCAGGTCTTGGCTCAAGGAATGCCATTGCCCAAGAAGATCTGAAACAACCACAAGGGTGGTTTAAGACGAAGGAATTTCAGATAGACTTGCCTGCAGCGTCAGCGGTTCATTCGATGTTTAACGAACACGCCATTCAGGCTGCAGGCCCAGGAAATGTCAGTGGAGGTTCACGTCTCATGAGGGTTATCACTTTTCATGTCAAAGACACGACAGAGGCTCCAGTCCAACAAATCCACGGGTCTGATCACATAACAAAGTGACAAGTGCTCATTATGTTCAAATGGCCAATACTTGCGATCTTCAAGAAACGGGGCTGGGGTGAGGATAACCAAACAGAGGAAGTCTTGCAAAAAAAAATCTAAATGTACTTCAGTTGGAGAATGAACTGCGCCCGTCCCTGACCAATGGCGAGATAATCACAAAACCAGCTGTGGTGGTGAGCACACCCTGGAGATAAAGTACGCTGTCAGTATTGACTTTGCAGTCGATGAGCTGAAGTCTTGGTGAAGTTTGTATTCCTTCTTCACGGAGATATCAGAGACACAGAGAGTACAGGGGGTTAGGTGTATGATATGAGAGTATCAAATTATAACATAGGGGCAGCGGGTAATAGAACAGTTAAAGCTGTCGTCTAGCAGGTGAAGGACCCAGGTTCAAGCCCCCACTCCTGCTGATTATGGTACTTTGAAGTGATTAAGTATAATACACCCTGATGCATAAATACCGGGTGGTACGGTGGCACAGTGAGCAGCGCTGCTGTTTCACAGGCCCTGGGTGCTGCGAGAGGATATGGGTTTGATCCCTGCTCAGTCTGCATGGAGTTTGAATGTTCTGCCCATGTCTGTGTGGGTTTCCTCCCATAGTCCAAAGCCCTGCTGTTCAGGTTCGCCACACTGTGTGAGTGTGAGTGTGTGTTCCCTTGATGTATGGATGAGTGACCCAGTGTAAGTCGCCTTGGTGAATAAGGTGTGTGGGCTGATAACACTACATAGAGTTCATTGGAAGTTGCTTTGGAGGAAAGCCTCTGCTATATAAATAAATAAATGTAAATAGGTTAATTATAAGTAGTTCAGTATATGGGACATGGTGGCACAGTGGGCAATGCCTGCGCCTCACACTTCTTGAGCTATTAAGTTTGTAGGAGATTCGTATCCACCAATAATAATGTATATTCTTAAAAAAGGTGAGAGGTCATTCTGAAGCATGCTGGATAAAGCATGTCAAATAGATATAAACAACATATGCTTACAGATGAACAGATGCTCGCTTACACCTGCCTCCTCACTGTACCTCCTTTCCTACTGCCCACCGGTTTGAAGCCATCTGCTCTTTCCTTGACTCCGTCCCCTGTGGCGTCTTTAGACGTGCTTTATATAGACTGTGTCCTGGAAGCAGATTTAGTCTTTTGGGGTGGGGGGGGGGGGGGGGGGGGGGATTAAACAACAAGGCCTAAAGATGTTCTTGATTTATTCGAACCACGGCTGTCTCTGCTGGACATCCACGACTGCGAGGTCCGGATAAACAAGCTCGTCAAACTCCTGGAAACAGTGGCGCTGGGTCTGGATGCGGTCCCCATACTCGCAGTCTCCTCGGCACCACGGGACTTTGAGAACCGGTCCAGAACTTTAGATTTGTAATTTCCCCCCACACAAGCAGGAGATTTGATTACAGATTTGATAATCGATCGATTTCTCTAACAACATGCAGGCAGAAGGGAAAGACTGCCTTGGAAACGTAATGAGATAAGACAGATAATGGGTCCCAGTCGCTCCGAAGGGGCCTCGGCATGCCTGCGTTGTGTCCAGCAGCTCGTACTGTGAACCCCGCATAAAACCCTGGGGAGGGTCTTGACCAAAATGGGAAAAACGTAGCCCGAATGTAATAAACACTCCGCTGCGAGCGGAAGCGGCGATCAGCACACATTACACATAACGCACATGCCTTCGCTCGAACAGGAAATTTCGGAAAGCAGCGAAATATTAATAACATACGCACTGATGTGGAAAAGTACAGCTCTGGATCTCTGCTTTCTCTGCTTTTCTGTTTGTTTACTTTGCAAAAAACTGTAGCTTATTTCCGTAAACAACATTTGTCTGAGGTCGTGGCACAGTAATTTTAGGCCTTTAGGCCTTGACCTGTGTCAAAAATGTCCAGGAGTAAATAAAGCTGTAATATTTTCAGCACCGAGAGAAGATTAATTTGTGTCCCAATGAATATTTGGGGCAGACATGAGGGGGTTGGTGCACGGTGAGGTGTTAAGGGTAGACACAGCCACCTTTCACAGCCCCTTGGCCCAACCCAGACCCCAAGCATGGGGCTGAGAAGGATTCTCCCTTCTCCCTGTTTGTGCTGTGGACGATCCGCACCGAGCGCTTATCCAGTCACTTGGCCTCTCAGTAAAGAGGCCTGCTTAAAAGGGAAGAGAAAATCGATTCAGACGACAAAGAAAAAAACAATCACTCCTTCCATGATCATGCCGGTTGCTTTCTTGCACTATTTCTGGCAGGCAGTCTGTTCCCGGGACATGTTGGGCTCATTGACGTGTGCTTTTCTGGGGTGATCCAACACCCATAGCTCCGTCCTTCCAGTTTCCCAGCCTCTCCTTGACACCTTGGTGTTGGTGGACAGTGTGAGCCAGTTGCTGTTACTGGTTGAGCAGCAGGTGCCAGGTGATGGAGCGGATCGCCCAGAAACCGCTGTCATGTCGAACAATCGAGCTCATGGAGGTACCGTCTCATGAGCGCTGGTGGGGTAAATGCACGGAGACACACGTCTTGATTTTTTCTCCTGGACAGTGGTGAGGTGAGAGTGCCTCATCAAAGGTTCAACAGCAAGGTGCCCCTGGGACTTGAATCTGTGACCTTTCAGTTAAAAGCCCTATCCTGTTGACACACACTCCAAGATGGGGGCTAAAGGTCTTCTAACCTGAGACAGGCCAGTCATTTACATCTATTCATTCAGCTGACACTTATCTCCAAAGCAGCTTACAATGTTCAGCAACTTACAATTATTTACCCATTTATACAGCTGGGTAATTTTACTGGAGCAATTTAGGGTGAGTACCTTGCTCACGGGTACCACAGGCAAAGATGAGATTCAAACCTGCAACCTTTGGGTCCAAAAGATGCCGTTCTAACCACTGTGTTACCTTCTGACATTACATGCACTATGGGGATGTCATGGGTCCCCCCCCCATGTCCTCCAACCCTACTTTATAGCATGTGCAGCCCGGTCCCGAGTGACCCTCAGCTTTCCCCCATGTAGCCACAGCTTTCCAAGCCAACAGCAGTAAGAGGCCATCAAGTGGATGTAACTGCCAGTGGGGGCTGGGGGTCTCGCAAACATGGACCCGCTGTTTGCATCAAGACTGTATGTAACCAGCTTTGCCTGAGAGTGACTGCATGTAGAGGCATGGGTGCATGGAGAAGCGTCTGGTTTTTAAGGCTATCGCTAAGCGCAGCCTGCCGACACGTCCCCCATGTGTTTATCACCCGGAGGCCTTTGAAAAGCCCCGCTTCCTGGAACGGAAACAGGTTGTCCTTCGGATATGTGTGTGAACACAATACTGGAAAATCTGAAGTAATCGCATTTATCTGGTGCCATAGGACTCCCACACATTTGGTCTTTGTTCTTATTCTGCGAACAAGCTATCCATCAGAGTAACAGGCGCACTCTCAACACAGTCTCCTTCTTTCAGCGTCAGATGTTTTGGAGTAGCGAATCGAGAAAAAGAGCCAGAACAGAGTATGTCTATTATCCAGGGTAAATACATGCTTAGCTCATCACACCTGCAAAAAAATGATCGAACTCATGTTTTATTTGTGACTCGAGTTGGACGTCCTTACCTGGAGAAATTCCACTTCAAGCGAATTTTCCCAGACTGCTCCAGGCAGTTGGGAATTCTGCCCCCCTGTGGCAGAGGTAGGGAATGGAGGCATAAATGCGGGTAGGGATGGGCTCAGTTTGTGCTGCAGGGCAGTGGGGATTTAGATAAAGGAAAGTAAGAGGCTGCAGTTCAGTCCCAATCCTGCAAACACACTCAGTGGAAGCTTACAGGTGTGGGTAGGCCCCGTGGAAGCTGAAGGCAGCAGTGTAGGATGGTGCAGGGCAGTTAAGCACAGATTTATGGCTGGCAATTTTGCAGCCTCCTTTGAGGGGTCAGGGGTCTTATGGCCTACCACCAGGGTACAAAACTTCCTGAGGACCGAATGTCCGCATTGGGCAGAACAGAGGAACGCACGTGTAGACTGCTGCAATAGCTCAGACGGCTCTCAAACCAGTAAAGTTCTTTATTCTGACGGCGCTCGTGGAAGGGAGCGGCAGTTCCCTCATAATCCACAATTAACGAAAATAAAGGTCCTTTTACCTGAATTTCATAATCCAAAAAAGGAAACACAATTCAATTTAAAACAAAATACAGCTCATTCTTTAAGCTCAATAGCCAAAACTGGCACAGAGGGTGATGGGATAGAAACAAAATAACATAGAGTGTGGTGCAAACAAATCCAGCAGAGTACGAAACGGGCGAACGGAATGGGTGAAGATGCGAAAAAATACAAAATAAAATGCAAGCGTGGTCAGTCCGCAGTACTGGTGCTTTGAAACTTCCGGAGCCACAGCAGGATTCTTTTTGGAAAATGTCTACGCATGCTTGTTGAAGCACTCGGGTACTGCCTCTGGTGTCAGAGGTTGCAGGTTTGAATCCCACCTCTTGTTGTAAAATGTCCTTGAGTAAGATATGTACCCTAAAGTCACTCCAGTTAAGGTAAGTAAACAAATAAACAAATCCCCATGTGTATATATGGGTAAATTGTTGTAAGTAGCTTAAGACTGTAAGTTACTTTGGCAAAAACTGCCAGCTAAATGAATAAATGTAATGTAAATGTTTCACAGACTCAATGTACACTCTTAAAGGGGCAGCGCCAAAAAAGCAGCTATAACCATACAGACATCTTTCACCACCTGCATACATGAGGAAGGGGAGAAAAACCCTGGGGGCTCAAACATTCATTTCAGACAGCAAGACAGCCAGAGCACATAGGCTGTGAGGTTTGTGCGCAGATGCACATGGGGGCGGGGATGGGACCTGACTACTCTTTGCCATATAGCAGCCTGCACACGCATCATATAACTTTTTATTAAATCTGTAAGCGAGAGGACATGGATCCAGATGCGGATTTACAGTCATAAGAGAATTAGACCCTGTTTCAATTTCCAGAGCATTAGAATGAGAGCGCAACTGGGACAGACTGGCTGGGCGTACTCCACCAGTCCACAGGAACCGTGAGACGGGTCAATCCGAGCACAGTGTACTTTAAATATACTTGAGAAACTGATGGGAGCCAATGCCCGCAACTCCATCTAAGCAGCTCCACCTCCCTCCTCCTTCGCTTCGTCCGTGCGTTCCTTCTTGGGTTTGCCAGGGTGGATTTTACCCCTATTCTGATCACAAACATGGAGTCTTGATCTGATCGCAACCACTCCTCAGAAGGCCCAGGCGGGAGCCACAGAAAGGAGCACAGGGCAAAAGGTACTGGGGACGAAGGGTAAATCTGCAATTTCTGAGTTTCAGTGTGTTTCTGTCTCAGGCTGCCCTCCCAGGCTAACACAGCAAACATGCTATCAGGGACGACTCACATGGTAACTAGACAGTGAGCAATGCCAGAGCACGATGGCAGCAGTGATGGCCTTAAGAGCACGTTCACTTCCAAACAGGACTCATTCTTTCATTTAGCGGATGTTGTTCTCGTGAGTGACATAGAGCAGTAAACTGCTTACAGCGATTGAGCCAATCATACCGCTGGGTAACATTATATTGCTTCCTTTAGCTGTCACTTCTTCCCCAAAGTGACTAAATAAGATTTACCCGTTTATACAGCAGGGAATTTTCACTTGAGCAATTCAGGACAGGAGTATTGATGAAGGGTACCACAACAGAACAGAAGGTTGGACTTGAACCCAAAGGCAGCAGCATGAGCCACTGCAGCACCTCCTGTTCCTGTAACCAGCATTGTGGGCTAGGGTTAGGGTTGCTAGTTGTTGGTTTTTTCAAGGTGTCATAAGGGGTCCTGCTGTTGTACCCTTGAAAAATAATGAACCTATATTGCTACAATACAACATCCCTCAGAATTTTAGAGCAAAGCAGTGGGTTTCTCTGGAAAAAGCCCTGGGTTAGGAACAAAAGAGCTGGTTACGTCTTACAGCTCCTGGAACACATAGAAGGAAATAGAACAATTGTTGACCATTGACCATTACTGTGTGTTCCACTGGTGCTGGTAGAACTGCGTCTGTGATACTTTGTGAGACGTTTGGTCTGGATGCCATCTGTGACCGGTATCAGCAGCCAGGAAAACTAAACATATGAAAATGCACACTTGTGCAGAACTACACACCCTGGAGAGCAGCAATGTACAAAGCAACTTTTGTCCAAAACACTCAATGTGACCCCGATGTCAGGTTCCATCAAGTCAAGGGCCTGGTTCTCTACATTTTCAGCAATGATGACTCAAAGTGTCACACTATTTCCAACAGACCCTCTTGTCTCCAGATGACCTTGTGTGGCTCTCCTTCTCTCCTCCTGGCTCCAGGGGGTGCTATAATTTGAACCCAATGTGAGGTTGTAAGCCTGGGGAGCAGAGTGTGTCTGTCGGCATGGTCCATGCCACGATGACACATTCTTCTGCAGCCCCCTTGAGAAAGATGGTTGTAACCACACTGCTGTGGAGCAGCACTGCAACATCCAAAGCAGCCCCTTCATTCAGGTGAACATGTCATGGGGAAAAGTACACACACATAGTCTGAAACCACTTGCCCCAAGCAGGGTCACAGCAAGCCAGAGCCTAACCCAGCAACATAGGGCAGAAGGATGGAGGGGGAGGGGACATATCCAGGACAGGACACCAGTCCATCACAAGGCACCCCAAGCAGGACTTAAACCCCAGACAAACCAGAGAGCAGGACCCAGCCAAACCCGTTGCGGCACCGCACCCCCTGGGGAAAGTAAACCTGTCTTATTTCTCTATATCTGACAAAAAAAAACACTTGCATTTGTTAAACTCATTTTTGCTTTTTACAGTAGGTACAAATCCAACTTTGACACTTCTCCAAGGAAACTTACTGCATCGAATACTCAGATAATGATTGACCCATTTATACAGCTGGGTAATTTTTACTGTATTAAAGTACTCCTCCTGAATTAAGATTCCAACTTAGGTCCTCTAATTGCAAGGCCATGACTCTAACCAAGACGCCACCTGCTGCAGACCTTCAGAGGTGCATAGCGAATCTCCAAATACAGAGCTGCTTGAAAGTATCCGAACCCTTCTGTCCCTTAGTTTTACCATGAAATGGTTATTTAATCAGAAGCAGTCTTCCTCATCTGACATAACAGGTGTGTAATTACCAATTTCATGCGCTGCTTTGCGGGGAATCGTGTGTGAAGCAGAAAAAACGGAAGTAGTGCAGGTGCAAAAATAAGTGAAGTCGCACTGGTTAAACCAAGGAGGTAAGTAGAATCGGGGGTGTAAATCACAGTCATTTATTCATTTTATAAATGAAAGACTTTGATTTTATACGTCTATTTTACTATTTTAGACAAGAATAATAACCATCCCGACAGGGGTCACATACTTTCAAGCTGCACAGTATCTTTTGTGAGGGACATACCTTTGAATGGTATAGTAATGACAGCACAGGAGCTGTACCCACCACACCGGCACAAACACACACCCACAGTGCCCGCAGCGCCAGAAATCAATACATTCTTTTCGGCTGAGGACGTTGTGTGACTTTATTTTCTCAGCGCGTTCGACCAAATCCTGAAGTGAGATGAATACCAGAAGAGAGGTCGCTCGTCGCAAAGGTCTCCCTCCCCTCTTTGGGAACGAAAGAGAAGTGCGACGAGGAGTTTGCAGTCCACACACCCGGTGCAGGGGCCTGATCGCAATCCGCTGTGTCCCTGGACAGCTCTTCACGGGAACAGCCAGCATTCCAGGATGACCCTTTGTTTCCTGACTCGCTTGGCTCTTCTCCCTCCTTTTAATCATCTCTCCGTGTTTGCGGCACCTCCTGTTAGTTACTCGCTTGTTTCCTGAGCCCTGGCCGAACCCAGGCGCCAAGCGGAGACCTCGCAAGCGCTCTTCGCCGGAGTATCGCTTTTCACACTGCGGGGGCGAGAGACAAATGCTCTGCTCACAGAGAACTTCCATCTGCATTCCGTCGACTCGGTTCCGCAAACACCAGAACTCATTTATCCTGGTGTATTAGTCACGTTTAAAAAAGTCAATGTCATTTATTTGTTTTGCACCACAAGATGAGACAAGTGTTTTTCGATCCGGACCCTCATTGCTTGTTGCAGCGTTTCGGAGGGTTTTTTTCTGCAGTTGAACCCTGGTGGGTTTTTTAAAGTTAGATGTGAGCTGAAAACTGTTTTAAAGAAAAATATTTATTTAATAAAATTAAAAGTTCGCAGCAATTTTACGAAAATTTTTAATGTTAATCTTTAACATGTTCAAGAACAGCTTCGGCAGTTTCACTTTCAATGATTTTTTTTAACTTATTTTTTATTAAAACCTCTTTATTAACTACACATTGCCCGAAAGCACTCATCCCTAGTGGCGTTGCAGCGAACCAAAGCCTAACCCGGCAACATAGGGCACAGAGCTGGAGACACACCCAGGGCGGGACGCCACTCCATCACAAGGCACCCCAAGCGGGACTCGAACCCCAGACCCAGCCAAAACCGCTGCACCACCATGCCACCACACCCCCTATCTTTATTAACTATGTCAGTCCAAATTTTAATATCGCTCAAGTAATTTTTAAATATTTTGTTTTAGTTAAAAGCTCCTTGTTTTGCTAGCAATACACTTAGCAACTTTGATAATTGAAAATTAATCTCCCATTTATACTGTCAGCTATAGCCCCTCTTTTTAAAACAGCTTCTTAAAGTGAATGTGAACAATCCAGGACAGTGCAGACAACGCAGAGACAATCCACACAGCACATTGTATCGTGTTCCTTGTGGGAGCAGTTGGCCTGAGCTGTGGTGTGCTTGATGGTTACCAACAATGTACAGTATAAATACCCCTCCTTCGTTTTAATTACCCTTGGACCAAAGAGTGTGTTTATGTAACTGTCTTTTAGGCCGTCCTCATGCTCCGACGTGGACGTCTCCTGTCTCGCGTAACTCCTTTCAGCACCAAAGAGAGTTTTCACAGAAACAGGAATAAACTCATGAGTGTATATAGCACATCATCGGAAGACTGAAGGGGCCCGATAACGCCGCGCAATATTAAATTGCTGTGGAATTTGCAAACATTTTTGTTAAAACACATTGGGGTATAAACACTATTTATTTCCTCTGTCCTCCGTTATTTATGCCCTGGATGAATTTTTAGCATGTCTCTGGGAAGCAAAACAAACAGCCTCTTCAGCAGAGCAGAACTCGAAAAGGATTAGTCAATAATCACTGTGCCTGATTGTTGTGACATCTCTGTAAACAATTCCCCCCCGTGATGATGGACAGGGGGTACGGTGACAGCCGAGGCCTTACCCATTGCTCGTAGCTAAGGCATAGCGTTCCCTCGACGCTTTCCTAACAGTGAGACGGCATGTGGGTTTTCTCGGTGAACGTCCGGACCTCAGCAAACCCTGCCGCTCGGGTCCGGTGCTGCGAAACACCAGTCACGGGTCAGCGCCCCTCAGCCTCGACCCTTTTTCCACGTTTCTACTCAACGCATCCACCGTAGCGTGACGTGACGGGCGACGTCGATGTCAGGGAGGTGAATGTGAGGAATTCATTTTTAAACATCGAGGCTTTTCTCACAACATTGGCAGTTGGTGCGGATGGCGATAGTAACACAGAAGATGCAGAATTGTAACGTGAATTTCTGCAAGCAATAAAGCTGGGACAACAGGTGGCGTGGTGGTGAGGGCTGTTGCCTTGTAATCTGAAGATCCCTGATTCCAGTCCTGTTTCTGATGTGCTACCCTTGATCAAGGTACTTACCCTGAGCTGATAGGGTAAAAATTATTCTGCAGTGTAAATAGGTAAATGGCTGTAAGTTGCTTGTGCAAACCTAACACTGGAAGTCACTGTGGAAAAGTATCAAATAAGTAAAACCAATACAAACTTTAATTTTCAGATTATTTTCCCCGTGTTCATTTCTGCTGCAGTGGAATCACTTTTCGAGCACTTTCCATTTTGTATTAATGAAAAAGACATTATGGTCGTTCATCATTGCATGTACACTCAGAAACTTCTGGAAAAGGGCTGTCACATTCAGTTTACATGTTCCATTCTTTCCCGTTACCTTGTTCTTTCCAGCAGCAGTAATAATCAAAATAAAAGAATAATAATGATCATTTCCAAAAATGAGGACTATCTTAATAATATTTTTTTTTTCTGGGAAACATAGTTAATTCACTAATATAAATTTATAAAATATATTTTAGTAAAAAAAAACTTTGAAATATAAATACAGTTAAGCTGATGCTGATAAACTACATTCCAAAAGACTTCACAGATTTATCTTTGGGGGTCCATGTAGCTAATCAGGAAGAGTGTATCACCAGAATGTTTCAGTTTATGGCAGCGCTGAGATAAGTGTCTATCTGCTATGTTAAGTGGTGTGCCTGATGTGCCGCAAGGTTCAGTTCTCGGTCCTGTGTTTGTAACACTGTGAAAAAGCCTGCGACTGATTTCTCCCTCCTTCAGAAAGAGATTTACTTTTACATTCTTTTAGAGGTTTTCAGTGTGTGTTAAACGTGTAGAATACAATCATGTTCTACACCCTTTTATGAACTGACAGGAAGCAACTTATGTGCTTGCCTATTGTCATTTGTCAAACTGGCTGGTGAAAATCAAATGCGACACAAACTAAGAAGAAGAAACAGGAGGAAATACATTTATTCTGAAATTTGAAATGTTTTGGTCTGGCCTTGCTAGATATTGATTTTAACATGATCCCTCAATGAAGATATCTGAGCTGTGAGATAGGCCTGAAGGCTCCGGACATCCAGACGCAGACTCTCCGTCTCCGATCTGCATACTTCTGTTCAGTTGTTTACTCTGTCTTTTTCTGTTGCAACATATTTTCAATACTAATCCAAGGTTCACATTAATTTAATATGGTTCTTCCAAAATATTTTACCACCCCTTCTTTGAGAAAGTAAAATCCCGACTGAGACAAACGCTTTCATTTATTTATATAGAATCATCGGATGAAACAAATTTCAGCTGAAATTTTCCTTCATGAAATGACATTACTTTTGAGACTCATTTAATTTTCCATTTGATTTCTTCTTCTTCACTTTACAGTTTAATCACCTCTTTAGTGGCTGCAGAGTCAGAATGGTCTTCTTAGAAAGCTTCAGATTTAACGTAAGTAGAAATGTCCTCCCATAAATCAAAATTAAGATAAATGGTGAATTTCATATGTACATTACATCTGAAAAATGGCCAGCTGTTGCCCATATCTCTTTTATAAATGCATTTCTGTTATAACAACAGGCTGAAAAAGTGCGGAGGTGGGACTCAATGAGGAGGCACAGGACTCTATTTGCAGGGAACAATTGATGAATCGCAAGAAATGGGGCAACATGGTGAAATGCTGAAAACTGGAGGGTACATAAGAGTACCCTTCCAAAGACCTGGGTCACCCTGCTGGCGGTGTCACTCGGGGGTAACACAGGGATCAGAGCAATGCCCCTTCAAGTGCCTGGGAAAGACGACGGGATAGTCACGGATGGGGCACCGTTAGCGTAACGCCCTCAGGAAAGCCATGGGACCGACCACCTGTAATTGCCCTCACGACTCAACACCGTGGAAAAAGAGCCGAAGGAAAACAAGCTCTCCGCTGCCAGCTTTCCACACAAGCGGTGGACTGTGAGGGATAGCAAGGAAATACGAGCTGCGTGCATAATCTGCATGCTTTTGTGTGTGTGTTTGTGATGTGTATGTAGCGGAACGTTGAGTGAGAGCGGGGCAGCAGGACATGGAAAGGGAAAAGAATGAGCAGGGAACCACACGGCCCTCATACGACTCAGTGGTCTTGGCAGAGGAGGTGGGGGGTTGGGGTAGGGGGAGTGTCCAGCAGCAAAGAAGCCCCAACCCCACACTGCGTGATAGGCTGATGGCAGTGAGAGGGGACCTGGTTGGGATAGGAGGCGGAGCTGGCAGGTTCTCAGCCCGCTAGGGGGCTGGAGGCTGATGGACCAGGCCAAGCAGCGCTTCTTATAGGCGAGGTGCACCTCCGGAGCAGCCGTTTCTCCACCGAGCCACCTGAGCTGGGACGGCAGCAGAGTCCCCTGAGCGAGAGGCACCCGCAGCGCCTGGGGGGCCCCACTACAGAAAAGAGCCACCGCTGCTTCGGGCTGCCCGGCTTTCCACCTTCGCATTCAGAAACAGAATAAGTCGAAAAAGCACGTTTCCTTCAGGGGATGGCGAGACAGGGGAGCCGAGGGGGGCCGGTCGGGCCTGGACACGCTGCTGCCGCCGCCTCCATGGCGCTGGGTCTCTTCCTCCTCACCTGGGCTGCCTCTGCCGAGGAGTACGACTACTACAGCTGGCAGTCGGACAACTTCCACACGGGCGGGCGCTTCTACGCGCGGAGGCCGCAGTGCGTGGACATCCCGGCTGACCTGCGGCTCTGCCACGGTGTCGGCTACAAGCGCATGAGGCTGCCCAACCTGCTGGAGCACGAGACCATGCCAGAGGTGCAGCAGCAGGCGGGCAGCTGGGTGCCCCTGTTGGCCAAACGGTGCCACGGTGACACGCAGGTCTTCCTCTGCTCGCTCTTCGCGCCCATCTGCCTGGACCGGCCCATCTATCCGTGCCGCTCGCTGTGCGAGGCCGTGAGGGACAGCTGCGCACCTGTCATGGAGAGCTACGGCTTCCCCTGGCCCGACATGCTCAGGTGCGACAAGTTCCCCATTGACAACGACCTCTGCATCCCCATGCAGTTTGCAGGAAACCCGGCCACGCAGACACCAGGTAGGCGTTTGCAGACGCAGCCCCGCCGACAGCTGCGTGTCAGATGGATGCAATAGAATGAAATAAATACGAATAAGCAGAACACGGTACAGATATGAAAAAATAGATGTGACGTGTCTGATTTCCGAAATATTTCAGAACACCCCTTGCATAAAAACAGCATTCATTTAAATCACACGTAACAGGTTCATGGCATTAGAGCAACTTTTTTGAGTAACTTTAAGTGACGTCACTTATCTGAAATATTTTTAAAGCACTCAGTGGCTGGACTGTGCGACGGATGGTTTGGGTGGCAGTCCCAGGGATATGTGGTGCACAGATGGACTGACAGATGTCCGAAACTTGTGATATTTCACTGAGCACGAATGCCTTACTGTGGATGAGAAGTGCGCTGGCAGGCAGGACGCTCCCCGCCGGCAGCACGCTTCTGATGCGATTCAAATACGGGGCAGATCCAGCGCGCTGCCGCCGGCCTCTGAAATCCTCAGAAAGTTCTGGTGAAAGGAACGGGGAGTTCTGGTAACTTGTCGCGAGGGATGGTGTCCAGATACCGAGGACTGACTTCACCACATATTTACACTGCGGAGGAAAAAGAGCGAAAACAACATGAGCTCATAGGTTCTTTACGAGTCTCTTCATCATGAGTTAATGAAGCATTAATACGAGCTGAAAGCTGTCAAGCAGTCCTAAAAGTAACTGTCCTGTTTGGCAAAACCTAACCAGCAGTAAAATGGACTCGGTGACGTTGCGGGATGTTAGGGAAGGCCAAACGCACGGACTTCGCGAATGTTACAGTTTCGTCTTTCAGCTTTTTCGTTCTTCTGAAAGAAGCCGTGGACGTGAGGAAATTTCTCCTTTTCGGAAACGAATGAACGGCGCTGTAATTTTCGCAACTGCTCTTTAAGAAAAAAAGAAAAAAAGAAAAAAAAAAACGCTTCTTTCAGAATGTGTAAAAAGGTCCCACCCCAGGCTATGCCCCCCTGCTGCCCATCGAAACTTGTTTAAGCAGCAAGGAGGGAGGTTAGTTACCGCAGGTTACTAATTAAACAGGGTTAGGCGAAAATACTGGGGTTCTATGGAATCTGTCTGAAATGGAACCTCCTGGGAGGCCAAATGGACAGACTTGGCTGGATGAGGCAAAGAATGTGGCGCTTTGCAGGAAAAGCAGAGCGAAACGAGACAAAAAATAAAAAGGACTTTCTGTGACATGTCGCATATGCTCATTTGCCCCCACTTGTCACAATTTCAACATGTGCTTGAGCGATATGGAAATGAACAGGAAGAATATGTGTTAAAAAGGCCCGCATTTTATTTCAGGATGTGCGATTATAATTTTATTTTTATTATATTCTTTATGTTACATTTAATAATATGTAATAGGTAAGAGTAGAATATCAAATGCTCACTTCATACTGGAAAGGCATGTGAACCAGGAGGTTAAGTGAGCCGCGTTGATTTGGTGACACACACGGGCTCTTTGCTCCCTCGTCCCGCTGGAACTCTCGCTTGCCCTTGTATGAAGCCGTAAAGCTGTCACCAAATGCGTGGTGGAAACAGCGTTGCTCAGAACTAACAGCGGTAGCAGGTGACATAACACTTAAGGAAATGAACTCACGAGCAGAAGGTTGCAGGTTTGAAATCTCAGAAGGAAGGGAAACCCTAAATCACCTCTATAAACCTCCAGGTCCCAACTTTACAATAATATTATACTCTCAACAAAGGACATTTAACTGTTTGAGCCATTCGGTATTTTAAGGTCATGCAGCAATGCAATATGAAGCCAACGGGTGTCAAAGGCAGCTCTGGTATTTCTAAGAAACAAAAGTTCATATAATATTAAAAAATAATGCTAAGAAGCATAATGACCACAACTGCACAGCTCACTTCACTATGGTGCTGCTGTACTGTTATTTGAGCAAATGGTGACAACCTACCCCCGTTAGCAGCCTACGACAAAATCGTCAGCTAAAGTACCCGGTGCGTCACAGTTTTTGGGCTGTGGCTTTAAATCCCGCTCAGTCTATGCAGAGTTTACATGTATTCATGGAGGTTTCTTTCAAGTGCCCTGGTTTCCTCCCACCATCGAAACACATGCGTTTCATGTGGATTGATATCTCACAGTGTTACATACATTACAATAATAATAATAACTCAAAATTTCACTTGTTAAACAATACTGTTGACGATGGTGAAATAATTTGGATGCACAGCTCTATCCTGAAAAGAAAACGGAAAATTAGCTTGCAAAGGTATTGCACAGGAGGCCAGAAGGTCATGGGTGCTAGTCCCCGTATAGAATCCTGCATAGACATGCTGAAGGTTAACATCAAGTCCTATCCACAAAGGTGATTATAAATGAAAACCACTTGAAGAGCAACCCCCATGAGCTTATGTAGTATTCCTGGAGTAACACACAGGGGTAATCCATGCGGTCCTGTGAGCGGATCTGGTATCTCCCGGACTCCCTTCTGCAGGATATTTCACTTCTGGAAACCCAAAGTGGAACAGGGCAGCGAGCCCGACTTAATTCATTTCATCCCCAGAAATCCCGCTGCTCAAAGAGTCCTGCAGGGTGCGAACATTAACTTTAAATCCTGTGGTTTTGCTGCTGCCACGGTGGATCCAACCAGACAACAGAAAACCAGAAAACTTCTGTTTTTCCTTCATGTGAAAGCGTGTGTGAAGTCAGACGGCGTGTGGGACAGTTAGTGAGATCAATTAGTGAAAAAACAGAAAACGCAGACGTCTGACTGTGATTTGTGGCCCTTCCTCCTCTACTCCTTGTCTGCTGAGGATGACTTTATCGGGACGTGTTCCGATTTGAAGGATTGTCCATGAATGTGAGAACCAAGCCGCTCTAAAGGGCTTTGCTGGGGATTTGGGGAGATGCATGAAACCCGTCAGTGTGGACCGTACATTCAGACACATGTTGGCTTGTTCCATGTAAATCTCCTGCAGGATATTATGTGGCTGCCGTGAAGCTTTGTGCCATCAGTGCTGCTTCAGAGTCTAATATTATAACCTTTGTGCATTAGTAAAAAGATGGGAATTGCACTGAAAGCTGAGGTTCTGCGAAGGGGCTGAAAGGTGGCAGGTTTTTGAAGAGGACGGGACTCGTTTGTCAGGTCAAGACCAGGGGTTCCGGGAAAGCTGGAGGTCACAGCCATCATGTCTGAAGTTGCAGGAGCGCCTATCATACATCACAGATGTGGGGGAGCGGTGAAATGACTTTCTAGAGGTCATTCTTGCCAAAGAACAAGACCGCGCTCTGCTCAAGGGTTCAGCAGCTGGGATTTGACCCTATTGCCCAGCAGCAGACGTAGTCTCAAGAACACTGGATGTTGGGTTTCAAAGCCTCATTAGACCCCCCATCCTGGGCGTAAACAGGACCACAGATGGGTCTAAATGACGAAGCCCATCCTTATCTCCCGGGATGGATGCCATTCCACAGGTCTTCGAAAATGTGGAACATCTGTGCGAGGCCACTTCATGTCATCATTCATTTTTAGCTACTACCAATAGAAAGATGGAGAGTTGTGCAGCGATGACTATGTCACTATTTTTCTTTATCAGGGTATACCACAGCTTTTAGATTTTACAATGGCTTGACAAATTCATAAACTGGGATTCTCTCACATCCCTCCGGTGATAGTAGACAGTGTCACTCAGAGTCTGGTTAACGGGTGTGTGTGTATTAGGAGAGAGAGAAAAAAGCCGAACGGGGGAAAAAAGAAATCGCCCAATCGCCCAAGGTTCAACATCATACTTTAGAGGAGGAAAAGTGTGTACCTCAACGTGTCGACACCTCACCGTGTAAATAATGACAACGTGACAGAAGCACATTTCTCAAAAAATGTTCGTCTTGCGCGTTTTGACCACATGTCCTCACAAACAGCAGCAGGTATCGCAAAGAAAAGTAACACAGACCAGATTTGGTTAGATCTGGCCAAGGATAGAAGTTTCCAAGACCATGGAGACAAAAAAGTATTAAAATGAAGTTCTTTCAAGGTCACAATCTCATTTATTTTTATGATTTGGATTGAATGCAATGTTTGAAGTGTTTTTTTTTTTTTTTGTTGTAATATTAAGTCTTAAAACACGCTTTCAGGTCTTTAGGGTCTTTCCAACTGCAAACAATAGCAGAGCTCCCCGTATGAATTTGCAATCCACCAGGCAATAATCCGGGGTAATAGACATACAGCTCAAATGGAAAACAGGGCCCGTAACATTCAAAGAATGCCTTCTCGCTTCGCCTGCGTTGGCACGGCAACAGCTGGGCGGGCGGCCAGTGGAATACCCCGTGGGTTCGAGAAAAAAACCGCTTTCAGATCCAAATAAGATGTTACAGCTCCAGGCGGATCGCTCGGTTGGGTTCGAATGTCAGGGTCGTTTCCGATGACCGGCTATTGCGACCGTTCGAAGGGTGCTGTACGAGCGCCTTGTGAGCGCTGGGGACCGCGCGCACGAGAAGAAGGTGGGGGTTGTGCTGGAGGGGGTGGATGTGGCGTTCTGTGATGCTGACCTCTGACCTCTCCTGGCTGCCCGTTGGTGTTTGACACAGCAGGGATTCGGGGGGATGACCACTCACACAGACACACACCCTGGAGGACAGGGATGCAAAAGCAGCCCCACCTGAATCCCCCATCCCCCATCCCCTACCGTCATGCTGGAGGCCACATGCGGTAGGGCGTGACGCCTTAGCCACGCACGCTTCCCCAGAATCCGCAGAGGAAACAAACACAGTCGCTATGTTTAACACGTTTCCAAATCACACGTGTCTTTGCATTCTACGCTGAGAGGAGCCCCCCCACCCCCCCCGAGAACCCCCAAAGGCAGCCCGATAGTACTGCACAGATAATGATCAATGAAGTGAAGTTTGGAAACTTGGACAGGGAAAGCAAACTCTCGACAGACCATATTCGAGTTAAACAGGAGGTGAGAACAACACCACAAGCAAATCTAAAAATCCTCCATATGTACCATGTTTTACTTGTACTGACAGTTAGCATTATGACTTAGTCCTATGCGAAAACAGTATAAATGACTCCCTTCTTTAGTGTCTTACTTCACCAGCTTTTTAAATGCTTTGTTTTGTCTCTAGTATGTGTGCTCTGAATGGTTATTAGCTGCTTAAATGTGGAAATGGGGAGTGCAGGACTTTGATGGGAAACCTGTGGGGTTTTCATATTGACTGTGGAGCAACAATCATTATAATGATGAGAGCACCAATGGTCACAATCTGTTGAAGCACAGTTTCTGGGCCCAGAAAGACTATTAGTTTATTATTAAAATGTATGCACTTTTCCACATGGTCACTTGCAATGTTAGCTCTGTACACATAGCTACCTATAATGATTCATCCATTTATACAGCTGCGTAACTTTTACTGTATTAATTCAGAGGAAGTACATTGCCCAAGAAGCCCCACATACATACATACATACATACATACATACATACATACATACATACATACATACATACATACATACAACTAACCAATGTCTACAACCACTTGTCCCGAGTGGAGTTGCGGTGAGCTGGAGCCTACCCAGCAAAGAGGGAGGGGACACACCCTGGACGGGATGCCAGTCTGCCACAAGGTACCCCAAGCAGGGCTTGAACCCCAGACCCCCGGCACTGTGCCCCCCCTACATACATAAATACATACATACATATGCATATAATATATATATGAAATTTATTTTTATGGCAATTTCATATAATTTGTGGACCTCCCTTGAGTCTCTTAATGTCAGTGCAGTCATGAGTGGTCACTGAAGCTCTTACTGGAGCTGCAGATACTGCATATCCACACTGCCGAGAGCAATTAGGATTATACCGATTTAATTATAGAACTTCCCTTTGTAATCCAGCTGAGAAAATTGTTCCAAGAACAGAGTCGATACGTGGGTCGATCTGAGGGTCTTCGGAGAGTGTTACGTGTAACAGCTCTGCGAGGCCAAAGGAGGTGCTTCTGCACGCTAGCTGTCAGAGCTCGGTGCGCACTGTGCACATGTCCCTGATTGTTTGAAAATATGTCATTTATTGAAGAATTTATTACGATTCAGATTTCCATCTGGCTGTGAATAGACACAGGTTTTTACGGCGCTTTTATCCAAAGTGACTCTCGGGTTTTTCGTGTTTGGGCAGCAAGATGGATCACTGGTCTAGTTCAGGCTTAACACGAGGTTCAAAGGTTCAATGCGAGAAGCCGTTCTGGGGACAGCAGCCTTCAGGTTACAAACCCATTTCCTTGAAGGACCGTGCCAGTAGCTGCGCTGAAATCAAGAGGGAAGTTTGGGGCCCATCGGGCTTCTCCCAGCAGTGTGGGTCCCTAATTCTGCCTGACAGACTGATCCTAGGGTGGCTTTTTTCGATTTACCCCACAGCATCAAAAACTCACTGCGACTCACAAAAAACCTCCAAGTGACGACAAGAACGGGGAAACTTGACTAAATTACCCGGTTTGAGCCAAACGCAGCTGACGCGGTGGTTCGGCCTCTTCGGTGTCTAAGTGCGTTTCCTTTTTCCACGTAGTCCTCGCTGAGTTTTAGCACCTTCCGCCTGCGGGATTGTCGCACCCCATTACTGTAAAGCGTAATGTCTGCGAAAAGTAAACTTTTCCCTTCGCGTTCCTACAGCATTAATTTATGCTAGCAGTCAAACACGCAACGAATTGTAACAGGGCTCCCGGCTCGGCCTGTCAGCCAAGGAGGCGTCACGCACCTCACGCAGGAAGCACTCTATTTAATCTGTGCGTGAACAAAATGTTAGCGAAGACTGTAACTCCTTTACCTAATTTCAAGCTGCTATAAACAACGTTCAAAACCATTCCTCATTTTCCATCAGTCCCTACACGCCAGCAAGAGCGCTAAAATTCTTCACCTCCGGCCGCTCGGTCGTTCCACTCACAATGGGTCCGAAATAGAAAGACTGTCAGTTCTTGGTTTTGTCTCCGGTGCGGTAGAACAAACTTCCTCTGTCCCCTCAGAGTTGCTGAATCCCTCCTAGCATTCAGGAAGGGTTTCAAAACCCATCTCTTGTTTACTGTAAATTGTATATTGCTTTGGAGAAAAGCATCTACTGTATGCATAGTTAGAAATGTGAATATTTTTCAGAATTGACCCTGTTTGATAATAATATTTCCTATGGAAGCTAATTATCCTGAAAGTAAAAGTCAGTTTGCTGCACGGGGAAAAGGCTTCCGACATTCTGTTGCGCACAAAGTCCTTTTCCCCAGCTGAAGCTTTGCAGGACAGACACCGAAGAGGTCAAAGGTCACTGCAACATGCCACTCAAGTCATATTCCCACCAGCAGCATAGCACCCACACATACACACACACACACACACACACACACACACATTTTCAGAACCGCTTGTCCCATACAGGGTCACGGAGCCTACCTGGTAACACAGGGCGTAAGGCCGGAGGGGGAGGGGACACACCCAGGATGGGACACCAGTCCATCACAAGGCACCCCAAGCAGGACTCAAACCCCAGACCCACCGGAGAGCAGGACTGCGGTCCAACCCACTGCGCCACCGCACCCCCTGGGAGCATAGCACCCATGATAGTTAATCCACACAAAAATACAGCCAAGATAGAACATTCTAGAGGGGGTCTATTAACCTGGCGAGTACACCGTGTTTAGGTTAAAAAAGGAAATGAATTCTCTTTTTGGGAGATAAACACAAACGTGAATTGACCTCATCGGTAAAACATCTTCAAGCATTGCCTTACCCAGTGATGGCATCTGAAAATGTGTTATAAAACATATTTTGGTTCAAATGACTTTTGAACAGATTTTTTTTTTTTTTTTTTTGCTTTATTATGGACTATTTGTGGAAAACCTAGCGCCTTTTCCACATTTTGACTGAGGAAAATCTGAATAATATGATTGATGAGGTTATAAACAAAATATGCATTTGATGAGGTTATAAACAAAATAACCAGGAGTCCTGTGTATTTGGAAAAACCCCCACACACACCCTTCGCTCTCTTTAGGGACGATCTGACAGCCATCTCAAGCCGCTGCCACCGTGGAACCATTACGCCATAAATAATCGTGATTGTGACTCATGAGAAATTAATATTCATAACACCGCTCGAGTTAATCGCTGAAAGAGAACCATTGTCCTGCTGACGGGTCCATCTTCTGCTGCTGCGAGCGCAGGAGCGAAGCGGACGCAAAGCTCACCGCGGCGGTCACAGGAAAATGAATGGTCATTCAACGCACAGGAAGTAGCTACGAGTTCCTTCCTGTCCCCAAGCGGTTTTGCAACAGACACCCACAGTTTCACCTTCGTGCTTTTCCAGACGTATACGTCAGTTCTTCAGCTGCGTTTCTCTGACTCTTCACCTTCCTGGCGAGGCCTTAATGCTAAGGAGACATGGGGCGACTCAGACCGACCGTGTCTCAAACGTTCTCTTGTCGGGTGGCGGAAACCCAGCATCCGCGTCTGGCAAATCCGTCCCCACCAAGCGCGCACGCACGCACACACACACACACACACACACACACACACACACACACACACACACACACTCTGCGCTGACCCTACCCCGGCCCTTTCCGAAACCGCCCACTCCCTCTGTCAGTGCTGCTCTCTGGCCCGTCATTTTGGCTGACCGCGAGGAGCGTGGCAATGAGAGGGGGCTCTGCTCAAACCCTAGGCCGGCCGGAAGGGGTCACGCTCCCAGGCTGAGGAACCTGCATCGACAGAGGGCAGGTTTGCCAGAGAGGAATGCTCACCGAGTCTTAGCTGACAGTCAAGATGATGGAGAGTTAGTTCCGTGAGCGAGATGAAAAATCGCCGAAGGGAACACGGGCCAAATCTCCGTTCGCTCTCTGCCCAGAAATGCACAATTAATCCGTGCTGCTGCGTTATCAAAAAATATGGGTGAAAAATAGCTCCCTAATGATGGTGAAAAACTTCTGATGTTCCTGCATGAGCCACAGAGATGCCCCAAAGCCCCCAGCATACAGGAAACCACACTCCTCACCATTATAATGTGGTAACAGGTCACGTATGAGATCGTTTTTCTGAAGCTTCAGCAGCTGAAGAAGAATCAGATCGATGCCGATGTTGCATCTGGGGTGCGTTCAACACGGCTGCGCTCGTTCAGCTGTCGTGAGACCGCAAAGTCTGCTCACGAGAGCTACCGACACGCGGCACGCGGCCTTGCGGACGAGCGCGCGAGCAAGTGCGCTGATGTGTAAAGTCTGGGCCGTGCTGTGACATTTCCCCTCTCCGCTCTCTCGTCAGTCTCCAAACCCTGTCCGCCGTGCGACAACGAGCTCAAGGCCGACGCCATCATGGAACATTTCTGCGCCAGCGACTTCGGTAAGGGCCCAGAATAAAGGTCTCCCTCCGCTGTCACTGACTGTGTATGAGCCCGTGTGAAATAATTTGTTTCGTTTTGATACGATGTTGATCTGCGTGGAAAATCAGGTCATTTGCTCAGCTACCTTTGTGCTCTAACTTTAACCGGAATCGGCTGCTTCTGCTACCTTTCTGATGCAAATTATTATTATTCACGCATGTAGCCGACACCCTTGTGCAAGGCAGCACAATGATCGACAAAAGATCGATGCAAGATCCTTCTTCATGAGTCAATCACGACTCATAAAGATGGATCTTTTTACTGTATTAACTCAGGGTAAGTGCCTTGATCAGAGGTACAACAGCAGGAGCGAGATTTGACATAGTACTCTAGTACCGGTTGTAGTACCCTTGAGCAAGGTACTTACCCTAAATTGCTCCAGTACAACAAAAACATAATTACCCAGCTATATAGATTGGTAAATAAGTACTTGCACATTACAAGTCACTTTGGAAAAAAGTGTCAACTAAATGAATAAATGTAATGTAAATGTTCTAACATGGGCCATTTAATTGGTGATGCTGTTAACCACTGCGCCACCTGCTGGACCAAATGACTGTGCTTTTAAGTTGTATATATTATTATGAATCATAATGTATTATAAATAGTACATCTTAATATTTCTACATTGATAAAGTACATTATTGTGCATATGTATATTTAAAATACCTGTTTTTCGAGGCTCCACATCGAATACTGCTTGGATGAACAAAGGCACACTCGGTGCTGAGATAAAGCCGTCCGAGGGAACGTTCGCAACGGGGGGTGTGTTAATAGTGGGGGGGTCAATGCTTTATTTGCTAACAAAGTCGATCCATCACCAGCTGAAGGTGAGGATGTTTCTCTGATTGAGGGATTTACTTAGATGTTAATATTCAACACCCCATAAACTAGTGCACAAAAAAGCTGGCCAGGAGAAACAATGCGTGCACTCTGTGACTGCTTTACAAATTCCACGGAGCAGGCTTGGCTGTTGAGAGCATTTACCACGGTGAACTCCCTGCCAGTCGGTGACCGCTGATAGCTGGCCTGGCCGCTCTTGAAAGGCCGTATCAATTAAAAACAGTTGTGAAGCTGTTCCCTGGCCAGTCCCCCACAACTACCTCCCCCTCTCCCAACCCAGAGAGAATGAGGTCCCAGGCACACATGTGCTGTTATAGTTTCCATCTCCGCAGTTCCTTGGTTGCTTGGACTTCACTTCGGCATAAAGCTGACAAATTACTGAAATCGGCAGGAGGGGGATGGGGAGGTCGTGAACTTTGTCACACACACTGGTATGTATTTGCAAAGTCTGGAAAAACGGGTGCAAGAGCATTATTTGTCTGAAATATATTTTGCATGTGAGAAGGCCTGTGAGAGTTTCACCACATTATTCCGAAAATAAAAAGAATGACTTTTTTGTGAGTCACACCAAGAATTAGAGTTTGAGGGTTTTGGCCTCCATCCATATCAATGGACGCAAGCAGAAACTACACTGACATCAGATGCTTTCTTTCTTTTACAGAATCAAAGGGTAGGCGTTATGAAAAATAACATCTATGCAGGAGCCAAGATGTAGCTCTTTGTTCCAATTAGCTCTTATTCCTCTATTATGACGAAAAAAAAAGCAGTCACAATAGGTCACCGAGAACTGGGAGATGGGTCAGAGCCCGTTCTTTCCGTGAATCAGACAGTCTCTCCTACGTGACAAAATGCGTCAGAGTAACAGGGCCAAAATATTTCAATTACTTAAGGTAACACATTGGCTCCATCAAGTTACACATTTTCAAAGATAAAAACATTTCCAGTTTGTTTGTAATTGCGTTTTCTTATTGCCTGGTGTTCCTGCTTGTTGGTCCTCGGAAGCCCTGTGTCAACGGTGACACGTTTATGGGATGAATCAGAGAAAAATCGGTGTTGGATAGGAGTTTGTGGAGACCATACGGTTTTGTTTCTCAGAAATTTAAAACTTATTTTAATTTTAATGTAATCTACCGTTAAAATATTTAAATTTTTAAGGTGTGTAACAGCTATAGCTCACTTTTTTTTTTTGTTTTTTTTTTTTACAAAACTGAAGGAGCAAATCTTTCAAAAGAAGTTTGTATCACTAAGCACTTTTATTGATTTTGACATAGTAGTAAAAGAAATTTTAGAGGTACAAATTAACCAAGTTAAGAAGACACTTCCAGTCCCATTTGTGCTTGTAAGTTGAGGATCCACTGAACTTTGATGACTAAAGCTTAATGGAAAATGGGAAAGGAATGTCCAGAATCCTGAAGAGGCATACACCGAATATGTCTGTTGAGCAAAAATAAACGTGCTATACGATAAGACCCCGAAGGAAAAAATTTGAGTTTTATGATGAGTTTTATCCCTGCTTACGCACCATTTGCCCTTTGAGATTATTTGAGAAATCTTAGGTAATGCTCCTCAGAAAGGTCTTTGGGACCGAATCACAGAAATTTAGATGTCGCTGCTTGTAAAAACAGCATTTACTGGTGGCAGTGAAATAAATGCAGGGTGATGAGAAACAGTGGCATTTCCAAGCCTACCAAAAAATGAACAAGCTATTTAAACAGGAACAAAATAAAATACACAGATACAGCGGTTCATCGTATAGGAGTCCAGATTAGATGTACTTCAAAGGCTCTTTCTGCTGCTTCTGTTTATCACTTAGGCCCTCATTCTGAGGTTTAGAAATATGCACAGATTTAAGTATTTTCCATTAGATATTAAAGCGTCGTGTTTTTTCAACAGCCGCCTCTGCAGCTGGAAAGGAATTTCTCAGAAAAGCTTTACTCCAGACATCCTTTCAGTGTGACTTGTAGCATGACTGTAGCACACAACACACAAAAGAAAACTGGTATTGAGCCGGACTATAGATGTGGGGGAGGGAAACGTGCGGAATCATTAATTACGGTTCCTTCATCTTTCCGTCTCCCTCGAGCACCCGTGTGAAGTTACAGCCAGGAGTGTCGTCTACGGTTAGCTTGGGACTTGCGGTGCTTCATCAATATTTAACGTCACCCTTTGATGGAGGAGCTGTGGTGCGGTTCTCCCTCCGCAGGCCGGGAACACTGAACTACCGCCGCTGCAGTAAAGCTGTAATTAGCGTGTAACATGATTCGAGCTGTAGGCATGAGGTCGGCTCACGACACAAGAAAAAAAAGTCATAGAGCGTTTTTCCAAGACCTGCCAGCCTCTCACACCGTGGTGGTAGTGCGGGAAGGAGAGTGAATGAATCCCAGCTTAAAAGCAGGAGGTTAAGCAGTGGTTGCTGCAGTGGACTGTGAGACTGCCAAGTATGATTTCATTAAGATCACTGAGTCTCTTCACACGATGTGCAAAGTTTGTGCTTTTGTGAGAAACGTTAATAGTCAGCCGTGTATTTACGTATCCAGGCATTGCACTCAGCTGATTTCATTAATGCATTAACTTGTGGTTTGGGTAAATCATTTATATTTCAGAAGCCAGCCCTTTTAAAATCTAAGTTAGGGATGTGCTGTGGAAAACACTCAAGGATCTGGGATTTTAATATGAATAACTACATTGTTTTTGCTGGATCCGTGTCAAAGCACACGGCTCGCCCGGTCGTGCACGAACGATGAATCGCGTGTGAAGGCCTCTGGCCGACAATGGGGCAGAGGAGAGGAATCGACTTTGAAGCTGCTGACTTTGAGCTGAATCACTCTGGGTTCCATGAAATGATAGCAGCCGATTTCGTGCTTGCTTATTTGCATGTCTATGCATGGTTGTTTTGCACGGGTGATGAATCGTCGCCTTTCCCGGCAGTGCCACTGTCGCCGTCACCATTGGTTTTGGGGCTGGGATTCTGGGAAGGCCCAGGCATGCTTGGATGAACCTTCCTAACTTCTCCTCTAAACAGGCCTTCATGTTTACGCTGGCAATATTCCTCCTATTGCCCCCAGTGTCAGCTTGAAGTCAGGTTGGAAGCAGACAGACTAAGGTTTAGGGTGATGTGTCGCATCACAGTTATGGATGAAAAATTGGCTGGAACAGCAGCCCTCTCCGTCACTTCCTTTCGTTTCATAATTGTATTACCCGATGTTTGATGTTTAGACTTAGACCAGACCATCAGGGCGTGCTAAAATGGTATCTTGCCTTCTGGTAATATTCCACTAGCTGATGTCTGTCTACACTTCACAAATTAGAAGAATTAGAGCCACCTCGGGTAACCGATGCTCCTCTCAAGAGGTGTAAAACTCATCTGAGACAGGTGTGCACAATGAGAGCACCAGACTGCAATGGGGGAAAATCTTTAGACCTAACCCTTAGAGTTATTTCCTAGGAAAGGAATGTGTCACACAGCAAGTGCTTCTGTTGCTCGGGTGGGGGTGACAATGCTAAGGTACCTCTCTGATTTTCGTGTCTCTCTGCTTGTTTTTCTCCTCTGCTGGCAGCCCTGAAGATGAAAATCAAGGAGGTGAAGAAGGAGAAGGGTGACCGCAAACTCATTGCGGCTCAGAAGAAGAAGAAGGTCCTGAAGACAGGTGCCCTGCGCAAGCGAGACCTGAAGAAGCTCGTCCTGTACATCAAGAATGGCGCCGAGTGCCCGTGCGCACAGCTCGACAACCTCGCGGGCAGCTACCTCATCATGGGTCGCCGAGTGGACCAGCAGCTGCTCCTCATGGCCATCCACAAGTGGGACAAGAGGAGCCGTGAGCTGCGCTTTGCTGTCAAGCAAATGAAGTCACACCAGTGCCCCACCTACCACAGCGTCTTCCAGTGACCCTGCCTGTCCCCGGGGCCATGCCCCAAAGGGCTCCGGAATTTTCTCCGTAAGCGCAAACTGCTATTCTACCGAGATTGTAAAACTGAAACAGCGTTGATGATCGAGGACTGTAGTCACAACTTTTTATCTTCCAGATGTAGAAACAAACCTCCTACGTGGGGTGTGGCGGGATCCTCCAAGACTCCTCCTTCTTTTTACTTAACCATAAACATGTATACTCTTACAGGTACATTATATAGTCCTTTTTGGTGGTAAAACGACATCATCGGATTGTTTTCTAGGATAGTTATGAGGACTGTGGCACTGTGCACAATGAGGGGTTGGGAAGATTTGCAAATAGTCATGCCATGTAAGGGCATTGGGGAAGTTAAACTGATAATAAAGGAACAGTTCAAATGAGGTGAGGATAAGAGCAAGGGTCATGACCTTGCTGATGCCGCAGAGCAGACCTCATCGTACTGACAAAAAAATGGGAATGTCACTTCTTGAGGTCCATAATGTTTAAAAAAACCAAATGGATGAACCATAGCTCTTCTCTCCTTGACGCAGAAAAAAATACTGTCCAACGTATATATATCCTGAAGAAAGCAGACTTTCAAGTGGAGCTCCATGAAAAGTTCAGAGGTGAAGGGTGAGAGTCCTTGAGAACAGCGAGCCCTGGAGGCTGGCATTCGGCAAGCAATGCATCCATCCTGGGAGACGGCAGATATGGACTCTGACCGCCAGCTCTGTTATGACATTATGGCCTTTGTTTCAATATAACTTCAATCATCTTTTTATTTTACTAAGTTTTTATCATCATTTCCTTAAAATTTTGTCCAGGATGCAAACCAAATTTGTTAGTTTAGCTTCCATCTTCACTGTTGCTGTAATAAATCGCGAGACTTTTATGTGCGTAACTGCCTGTTTCTGAAAATCAATTAACTTGTAAGTAGTATTGAAAATATGTTACTGGCCTTTTCCATTTGTAAAAAAAATAAAACATACGTGAGATTTTTATACAGAATGACAACTAAATTTGTGCAATAATTTAAATCTGGAAATATTTCCACATACAATTGTCAAGGAAAGGGGGGGTGGGGTGGGGTGGGGTGGGGTGGGGGGGGGGTGCAGCAGGTTTGGCTGCGGCCTGCTCTGTGGTGGGTCTGTGGTTCGAGTCCTGCTTGGGGTGCCTTGTGGTAAACTGGTGTCCTGTGTGTGTCCCCTCCAGGGACAAGCAGTTGTTGTCTGTGTGTTTTCACTGAAATCAGTGAAACAACCACGCAAATCTCTTTTTCAAACAATGCTGTTCTTTTACTTTACAGATTTGATTGGGGATAATCAATGAGCAAAGAGAGACTGAGTTCTGAATAAGTGTTACTTCAAGGTTATGATTAAGGTTAAAATGAGACTTGTACTAATTGAAGGCACCATCCTGAAAAGATGCTGGGAAAAATCTAACCCTATAACTGAATGTGCTAAGTAGCTCTAAGAAGGTAGCAAATCAGAATGAGTCGCACCCCAGGATTACCAGGATATCCAATTAGGTTCTGGCATCTGAGAGCGGATCACCATGATATGAGGCAGGCAGGCAGAGATTATTCCAGTCTTGGACATCTCTACTAGGCTGACTGACCACCTCCTTCAACTGAAGAGATCTCTAGAAAATTGGACAATTCCATCGTCTTCATTGATGTTCGTTGGGTTATAGAGCACCTAAACTATGGAATAGTCTACCAGTGACTGTCAGAAATGCCCCATCGGTATGTCTTCAGATCCAGACTAAAGACTTAGATGTTCACTCAGGCATTCTACCTCGAAATGTAATTCCAATTGGCTGGGTTTGTTTTTCCCACCTCTATACCAATGGAAATTAAATTTACTTGTTTAAGTTACAAATTACTATTTCTTCTTGTTGAGCATCGACTCCCTACATAAGACCTGAGGATGCCGGCCGGCGGTCACAGACGCATCCCCCATGCGGACCGAAGATGATGACCAACTGCCATGATGGACGAGACGTACGATGCCGAGCTGGGGATTTAAGATACCATACGGCAACAATATCATTATTACTTGTAAACTGGCTTAGAACTGTTAGTTAATGTAGAATTCCCAGGAGAGGTTGCTGGTCCTTGGACCCCCAGAGGTTTTTTTCTCCCTCGATTTTCAGTTGGGAGTTTTTGTTCCTTCCCTCCGTGGCCAGTAGGTATACTTTCAGCTCTATAAAAGCATTATATTATGATAGTCGGTAGTCAGCTGTCTTCTTTGTTTCTTATCTGATGTATTTGTTTTCCTTGCCTTATGCCCGTGTCTATGCGCTCAGTGTCACTGCGTGAGAGGAGCACTCTATAAAAATAAGTTGAATTGAACTGAATTGGTTAAGAGCCTAGGGGTAACAATCAGCTGGAGTGTGCATTTCTCGAAACCCATTAAAACCATAACTTAGTCCTGCAGATATGTCCTGCACAACATCAATAGAATCTGCTGTTCTCTTACAATACACTGTATGGAGCTCCTGGTCAAAGCCATGCTGACATCCTGCTTAGACTACTGCAACTGCCTGGTTTGGTCTTATGGACTCCACCATCAAGTCTCTCCTGTTGATCCAGAATGATGCTGTACAAGTTGTGTTTGACCTACCAAAACTTTCCCATGTATCTCCTCTCCTTGTCCTCCTCCACTGGCTTCTTCTAGCTGCCAGTGTCAAAATCAACACCTTTGTTACATCCAACAAGGCAGTCAAAGGATTGGCACCTTGATACCTACAAGACCTGATCGTTCACTACATACCAGCAGGAGCACTGTGCTCCTCCACCTCTGGCTGCTTGGTGCTCCCACACGTGAGGACAAAAACTGAAAGTCTGTAGGTTCTCAGTTTTGGTTCTGAGGTGATGGAATGAACAACCTCTGTCCCTCATAAATGCCAAATCTTAAATCTTACGACTCATCCGTTTCGGACCCTCTTCTCTGCTGATCTCCTACTACTAGCTCTATAAACTTGCATCACACCATCAGTCACCTTTGAATTTCTTATCAACTATATATGCAGCTACCCCAGTTTTATGTACTGGCAAAAACATTGGTATTGGATAAACTGACTATGAAAATTATGTGCCTGCATCTATAGTATCTCTCTGTCTGGCTGTTCAGTCTTGTTTACCCTGAGCTGTATGTCACTTCGGAGAGAAGTATCTGCTAATTGAATAAATGTAAATGTAAATGTAAACATAAGTCACCAGTTTTGGCCTTAGAGACTCACCCTATAGACCATCAGGCATGTGTGGGAAAAGGCAGGCAGCGGTCTCCACCACTAATCCAGCTTCCAAAAACCACTGGGGCAGGACTGGCCAAGAAGTCCAGAGTTCACTGTGCAGAGCCTGCAATACGGAGGACGCCTTTAAAGTCTTCAGCTGCTGTGATGTGGACGCTCTAGTGAGAAGTACCCAGGGCTGAGCTGCAGAACAGCTGGAATCATGTCAGCGTGTGGGTCTCTGCTTTCAGAGCGGAGGTTCAACACTAATACTGCTAATCCCGTCCACCGAACCCCATGCGGCAGATAAACCCAAAGCAATATAAAACCCTGAACCAGAACCGTTCATCTCATCATAAACTAGAATCTGCCTGACCTGTTTTCTCTCACAAATCCTCATTAAGGAAGCATCACCATAGCAACACCTGGCCTCCGGATTCAAATAACATACTTATGACCACAGTTCATATAACACGCAAGATTTTAACTCCATAATCGCTAAGGGGCTTCAATATTAGCAGTGCTGCACCTGCAAAAACTATTTTACAGGGCTCTACACGTTCACACCTGTGTGTAACTTGGTTCTGACATGTGGTGGAGGTTGATGTAAACCTCTTGAGTGTGGCTGACCAGAGCGAGGCAATACCTCTGAGTGCCTCTCATCAAACGGACAGGCCCCAGTGGGGGCCTCCGGCCTGCGTCCAAGCACCTCTTTAAAGGTCACTTAGTGGCGGGTAATGAGGGCGTGACAACGGGCGGCATGGAGGGAGAACAGGGATGCCCATTGTGTGAGACAGCACTGTATGAAAGGAGCCGCAGCGAGCGCCCTCGAAAGGTCACTCAGATTCCCTGTCAACCCCTCTGTACCTGCTGACCGCTTCGGCCCAGGCTGCTCGTTCTAGTCTCCGACTCCTTATCAACAGCATCTCTTGGCTGCGTCCCACAGCGGCTGCAAAGGCCTCTTTGTCTGCAGTTATTTCGGTCATTATTTTCTGAGAAAACTCATTGCCGATGCTGTGATAACATCCTGTCTCTATCCATTACAGCCCATCGTTTCGCAGGTGCGGTTGCTGGTGGTGGCGGACTCTCCCCCAGCGCCAGCTCCTCCAGCATCGAGGTCATGCGATGTGAGATGGAGGGATGGGAAAAGGTCAGAGAAGGGAACTGCAGAATCCAGTGGTGGCTTCAAAAAGTGGTTGAGGAACCAGGGAACAGATGATGCTTGGTGAGGATTACCCTGCTGCATAAATGAGTAAATAAGTGTAAGTACCTTGACACTGTAAGTCATTTTAAAGAAAAGCATGAGCTAAATGAGTGAATGTAAAGTATACAACAGTAAAACCAGATAAATATGTTGTTAGTCCAGCAGTGATTTGGGACCATGCCCCCTTGCTAATTCAAAACCATGGCTCCTGCTCCATTCAGTTGAGGCTCCTTAAAGTTGGCATGTGGTGCCTTTTTAGTGCAACTCTTCCTGGGCTTTAGTGCCTGTATTTTATTTTAACATTTATTTTTGTGCAGCATGCTGTTATCATAACATGAAATAAGTAAGAGAAAAAAACATTAATGAATGTTTACGAACCATCGTGGGTCTTGTTGATGCTCCACCCAGAATGATGAAATCATGCACAGCCACAAAAATTCAGGTTCAGCAAGGGGAGGCAAACAAAAAGAAAACAAAACAAAACCTTTCAAAATTAACAAAAGGCCAAAATTTCATGGATTATCCAAAAGGCCTTACATGTTGCACACTCTACTTGTTTAAGTTGTGGTATGTTTGTAACTCAGAATATTCTGGAAGTACCTTGCTCAAGGGTTCCACACCACAGAAACTGAACTAGGGGCTTTATAGTTATAGATCAGGGAAGCAGTCAGCATACTGTAGTGGGAAGTCAAAAGACCTGGGTTCAAATTCCTGCTCCTACTGTAGTACCCTTGATCAAAATACTAATCCTGAGTTGATTGAGAAAAAATTACACAGCTGTATAAATTAGAAAATAATTATAAGTAGCTTAGTCTACAAACATGATGTCACATTACAGAGAAATGTCAGGAAAATAAATGAATGTAAATTTCAGTCCCTTTACTGCAATGTGACCTGCTTTCAGCTGCAGGAAAGAGTGTCAGTTGAGAAACAGATTGTGAACTCATAACCAGACTCACAATGGTCTCTCAGAACACCTGCTTAATGTATCTCAACAGTCATGTCTGAGTTCTCATTTCCACAAAGTGGGACTGAAAAGACGAGCGAGCAAACTCAACGTGACGTTAAGTGTTCCTTTCCTCCGCTCCCATCCGCCCCGGTGGCTAATTGTTCTTTCGTCTCGCTCGCATCCTGATGAGTTCAGCTTGGGTGAAGAGTAAAAGTACAAAGACACGAAGCAGGAGCTGAGCAAACTTCTGTAAAGAAGCGTGACGAAAAAGGACCAAAATGAGGCCTTTAGTCATGTTATTACTGAGCATTTCCATATTCCGGACCTACAGGCTGTGTGAATAGAAAAGGGACCAACTTGAGGTGAAGGACCCATGTTGAGTTTTTTCATTATACTCTTGACATTTTGCTGCAGTTACAGCTTTGTCAGACAGCCTGTTCACACAGACAAAGCACCTTGAGATGTCCTCACAATATTCCTACAATATCTCAGGCCTGAGCACTTTAAGCCTGAAAATCCCTGGACTCAACAGTCTGAGTTGTTAATGAAAATCTGTGCTTAGAGAAAGCTCAGATGTCCAAAAAGTATCCAGATTTTTAAACCTTTAAAAAGTCCTAACAGAACATGCTTCAGACCAGGCAGCTTCTAAAAACCCCAAAGACCCATCTGGTGGCCTTCCAGTAGACATCTGTCAGCAGTTTCGCTTATGTGGAGAGATATCGCTTGTTCTCCGGCATTATTTGGGTTGTGGAAAAATGAGAAGACACAAGGTATTTGTGCATTTTTTGTTCTCAGTGTGGGTTTCAGATAATTCACGTACGTCGTCAGCTACCTTTCTTAGGGACAGATGACTTTCCTTCTCCAGCTTGATTGCGGCCTGTAACTCCAATTAGCAAAGCACTGATCTGAGCCAACGATGCTGGAAAGCAAAGCAGACAAAGTGAGATTCCTGGGTGGCCACGTAAAAAAAAAAAAAAAAAAAAACGGCTCCAATTTCAGAATAAAATTACGTTAAAACAAAGAATTGTTTTTTTGTAAATTAACACAATCCTGGATGTTTTCACAGAAGTAGTTTTTACCCACAGTTCACATATGTATGTATGTCCATACATTTTGCCCGCGTAGGGTACTGCTTTTTCACAAGCTTCCAAAAGACCCCAAAACGTTCAAAACCTTGGGAAGTCAAAATAAGTCTTTAGTAAACAGACAAATCTGTATTTATATGATGAGTCTCACCTACATCTAGAAAACACTCTAACAGTCACACATGCCACACAGACAAAACTTCTCACAGCAGTAATCCAGAATGGTACGGAATGAGTTATTTGACCTACCAAAGCATTGCCATGCATCTAAACTCGTCGTCTCTTTCCACTGACTGCCTGTAGCTGCTCAAATCAAGGTCAACCCCCTGGTTACGGCCTACAAGATTGTCAAAGAATATGCAGCTTGCTCACAAAGGTTCAAAACCAAAAGCCTGTGGGTTTTTGGTTTTGGTCCCGATGCAGTGGAACAAATTCCCTCTGTCCTTCAGAGCTGCTGAATCCCTCCCTTCCTCTTTTTGAGAAGGGTCTGAAAACCCATCTATTTCTGACCCGTTTCTCTCCTGATCTCCTGACAGCTACATTCATTTGTAACATACCAAATACCATGATCTATGCCATGTGTATTTGCTATCTGACTCCCTCATCTGCAGACAGCGACTTAAGCGATGTGAAAAAGCAACGTGTGGTATCGGACAACAGTCTGCGCTTGAATAACCCTGTGTCTGCGTCTAAAGCTTTTCGTCTGTTGCTGAATGACCTTTTGTTTACTCTGAGCTGTAGGAAGCTTTGGAGAAAAACATTTGCTTAATGAGTGAACGTAAATGTAATTAAGGTTCTCATACCAGTCTGTGACATCTTCTCATTTAAAGACCACCAGACAGTGAGAGAACAAATTGACTTTCACAGCAAAAAATGTTATAAGTGCTGAGTGCTACACAAGTAGACGCTTGTAGCAACTGGAACAAACCGACAAATGCGCCACTGTGGCGTGAGAAGAAAATGAACCGATGTCTGGTTAAGGCCCTTTTTAATGCAGACCTCCAGAAACAAAGACCCTGGGAGTTGGTCCATGAGGGTCCTGCGGTGGGAGGATCTCCACTGAGCAGTGATAAGTGCGGAAAACGCCCCCAAGAGCAGACACGCACATGCACACACACTTGGCTGCACAGGAACCGAGAAGAGCTATTGTGCACCGAAAGAAAGGCAGGCTGCACCCACAAGGCTCTATTGAGTCGGTTCTTGAGCTGCCAGTTGATGAAGAAGAGGGTTTTGGTTAGAGAAGCAGGACGAGCTGGAGAGATAGAGGGGGAGGGTTAGACACCCTGAAGAACTGACGTTTGGTTTCTGAATCCTCCGAGACCCCTGGGACAACACCACTGATGAGTGGCAGACATTGTCTCAATACAAGGGACATTGGGTGGTCAGCCTAAATTCTAGACATCTATCAATATTAACTAGCTGATGCATTTATGCAGAGCTACTGGCAAAAAAATGTAATTTTGAAAACTTTAGTCATTCATACAGCTGGGTATCAGTTCAGGTTTGGGTCCCTCATGACAAAACTTAAAATTCTGTGGCCTCTTCCACATAACTCTCTTTAACTCCCATATGTTTCCTATGTTTATCATTCAAAGATGGTAAAACGAGGTTAGAATGTGAATGACCATGTCAGAAGGTGCAGTGCTGTGTGGTATTGATTAGAGGACATTTCAGTGCCCCTGATCTTGGAGCACTTCCACGCCGCCGTTTTTAACTGACGGCCTGAAACTGCTGAACCTGCTGGACATGAAACACAAATTGTTTGTGGAAAATCAAGTCAGTCATTTCCTTTAAAATAGTTAAGATGACTGTCATTCATATGTAACTCAGTTCAAGTTCTGTCATGAATTTGTTTTGATCACCCCCAGTTATTTTCAGGGTACGGCAACAAATCTACTCAACTTTGCCTTGATGAACATTTGGATTAGACCACAATCAGCGATTAATGACTCAATCACAATGTTAGTAGAAAATACATTATTATACACCATAATGTTTTCTTTGTTTTTTTTACATATGCTAGAGTGTAAAATTAAAAACAAACTTTTTTTAATATGCAAATATGCATTTATACACTGAACCGAGACATTAATCTCAATCTATCATGGATTGTTTAAATTTGTCCAGTTGGACTACTGGGGTCAATCGAGACCCTTAGCCACCCATTTCTCCATTATGGATGGGAAGCGCAGGGTCTTACCCCTAGCCAAGGTCGACTGGCAAAGACACGGGGGCTGACCTCGTCATTAAAGCCCATGTGTTTTGGTGGCTGGGGGTCATGAACCATGCCCTTGAGCAGGTGGGGTTTAAAGGGGGGGGAGAGGTGCAGTGCCTAGACATGTAGAGGCCAATTGTGGAGGACTTCAGCCTCCATCACGTCAACCTCCGCTCTTCAGCTGAGCAGTCAGGCTTGTTAATGGGGGCCAAGGGGGCCAGCCAGACCCTCCAGGGTTTTCTAAAGCATTTCATTCGCTGCCAAAGGAGAACCCTTGACAAAATGAAGCTATTCTGTGTCATTGTTTGGTGGGAATGGTGAGTCCTTGCAGCCCTCCCTCCTCTGCCTTTCTCACTTGGGGTTCCCATGTGGAGAATGCAGGGGTGGTTTTGGGGTTGGCTATGGGGCGGGGGAGCAAAGACAAAGCATCTTTAAAGGGGAATTTGGGAAGAGTCTGATTTGCCGGTAGGAATTGGGGTCAATGGGGCTCCCTGCTCCTCCCTCCTCCAACCTCCCTCAACCAGACCCCTGCCCCCTACTAGCTCTACGAAGTCTCACCCTTTTCTGCTCAGCTCCATATCTACAGCTTTCAGGGCTGTAAAAAAAAAAAAAGCCTGAGATCCTGGGAGTAAAACACCCCCGACCACCCCATATGGGACACAAGGTGTTCACAAGGAAGTGGGTTTCCTGTGATCTTTGGCTGACATACAACTGCTTGCTGTTAAGGGCCATTGAGTGGATGTTGACTCTTAGTGACCACATGTATAGAGTGCCTCCAGAAAGTTCGGTCCTACACTTGTGCTCTTAGTATTGAAAGAGGTATGTCCATTGTCACGGAGATTAAGTCCACCCATGTAGTTGTTTACCGTCCTCTTTCCGTCTTCCTCCAACTTTTCCATGCACCACTGTCTTTTCCAGAGAATCCAGGCTTCTCATAACTTGTACAAAGTATGACTTGCTCAGCCTTATCATATGTGCTTCCAATGTGAGTTCTGGTTAAATTTGATCTAAGATCCATCTGTTTGTTCTTCAGGACAACTATGGCATCCTTACCCTGTTGGCTGGGTAAAATAAACTCCTTTATGCTCACTGACCCGGAAACCAAAGAAACAAAATGTACACCACTTTCTTAGGTGTGGGAATCAGCTGTCATTTTAAAAATTAATGGAGAACATCTCTTTTTGGCTCAAGGGTTTATATACAATAAGCTCTGGGGCAAAGTTAAAACTGAAAAAGTTTCAATGTAACAATGCAGTTTTCTTGTTTAAATTAGCATGATCAATATCATTGCTATAATTTTGTTCCTTAGTTCACATTTTTATACAAAGACATACAATTCAGGTGAAGAATGCTCAAAAGCATAAAAGAAAGACTCAATCTCCTTGGAGAATCAACCAATTCAGACCTACAAAGTCCAAAAAAGCTGTTCCGGTTACTGTGGGACACAGTGAATCCTGAAAACCATTGCTGTTTATCCATCTGAAGATTGAATGAAAATACTGTTCAAAGACTAAGTGCTGTGTAGAGATCTATCACAGAGAACCAAATCTGACATGGAATGAATTTAGAAATCAGTGGGACTCTCGATAAAGTCTCTCCTTCATGCCTCTGCCATGTTGCTGGCTTCTGGCAATACCCGTGTAAATCGATAAATCACACTAACCCTGCTGATCATCCTGCCAGTTCTCCGCCATGGCGTCTGGTTATGGCCTTCCATGGACTGCACATGTGTTCTCTGCTGTAGCCCTGTGTGATTTCTCTAGCGGAACAATGCAGCCCAGTTTCCTGACTCTGGTGTTTGCCATCCGTTGTCATATAAACGGCAGTGGGCAGGGGTTAGGAAGACAGGATTAAAGGATTTGGCTCGACTCTGGGGCAGTAACAGCCACAGGAAAAGCCTGACCTTCCAGGAGCTCTGTCTATTGCATTTTATATACACTAGACTTCATCCTTTTGAGAAGAGGGATCCTGGGATGGGGGGGGGGGGGGGGACAGTGAGGACTACTGATTTGAAAGACTTTAAAATGTTTGTAATTTTTATATTTTTGTTACATCGACGTAATACATTTTGTTTCAGCGAAGAAAAGCCATAACAAGTCATCCTGAAAGACAACCGTGGCCTGTAGGTTGTTTTTTTGGTAAGGGTTTATGTTATATTGATGTAACTGTCCAAGGCATAAAACAGAGACAGATGTCTGGCAAGGGAACAGAAAACAATTTAAAAGGAATAAAGAATGGAAAATTAACTTTCAGTTGAACAAATAAAGTAGAAAATTGTAGATATTGCCCAGGCGGAGTTTGGGGGGTGGATGGTTTTTGGCCCAGCGTCCTGTCGGCTACGCACTGGACGCTGCTGTTGCACACCTGTCAGCAGGGGTTCTTTCATCAGCATAGCCTCCATCTTCTTCTCACTTTGTAATTATCAGCTCCACCCTTCTCCATTGTTCAGGGAGGACAATCGGGCATTTCAAGGTGAACAGCAGCTGAGTCACGAGGTGGGGAAGGGGGCAACCCTGCTATGTGTCAAACCAATAAATGGACATGGTCCCATTACAGCATCCATTGCAAGGTCTCTCTTCAACTCTGATAATGACTTTGCCTCCAAAGACCCCATTCCTGGATTTGAACTGGGCCAGCTTTCCCAACAACAACTGCAGCATGCTTTGTTGGCTCTTGAAAGTTCACAGGCCTTGACAAGAGGCAATTTGTACTCCTTGTGGAGTGGCCACCCAGCCCGGTTAACAACTTGAGAAGGGGCAAAATTCAGGAGCAGAGGCAGGCCAGTGACTGTGATGCACTCCCAGAGGCACCTTGTGCACAAACCCCAAAGTTTTTCATTGACATGGGCTGCAGCCCAATGCCCTCGAGTGTTCCGCCCAAGTTGAAGCACCATCCATCCTGAAAGTGGAATGCTGGAATTTTCACTACCAGAGGTTCATAGTGAAGAATGACTCTGTGATACAAACTTACTTGCTGTGCACACCATGCCCTTCCACACTGCCAGCCTTCTGGAAGCATCTGTTGTGGAAGAGCACAGACCCTCCTCTTGAGCCGTATGGAGATCCAGCTCAGAGCAACTGAGGTGGCCTCTTCTCCTGGCAGACAGTTCCAGGCTTCATGCCTGAACACTCTAACAAAGCCTGGAAACTGTAGAAGGAACAATGGAACACCATGAGGCCAATGGTGGGAGGGTGATCTCAGCCGCAACCTGGCAAAAACCAAACAATAAATAGAAGTCTGATTAAAAAAAGTGGTCAAATACATACAACCATACCAACTGACAAGTGGAACATAAAAGAAGAGCAATGGTTGTAGGACAGCTAAAAGCCAACTTCTATCTATGAGGAAGAAAAGTGTGCTGCATCACTAGATGCAGCTGAGTAAAAAAGAAAGATCTGGCATGATTCCACATGGGGATCTGGCGCAAACTGAAACAACTTGGCACCAATCAGGCAGAGGGCTTCCAGGCGACTTACGAAAAACCCTAGTCTTCCAAACTTCTGCTGTATTGAGTGATTCCTATTGTTGGGTGTGGCACTAGGTCGACCCTCTGGAGCTGCTCTCAAGGGTTAGATGGAACAGAAGGTATCTAGGGGACACAACTTTTGCTTGACACAGAAGAGCGAGTCCCATACATCGCCCCTTCAGCTGGATGGAAGAATTAAATTCACTCCAAGATAAAAATGCTATGTTGGTGGGCAGGGAAGGGCTCTGCTGGGGCCCGGACAACATCAACGTCCGTCCGGGGATTTAGTTAATAAAGCCTGAAGGTGGTCCGGGGTCAGCAGCCATTAGCTTTGAAAAACATCCCTGTTCTGTGCTGGCTGTGTCAACTCTACTGCAGGTCATGAGCGCCCCCCTTTGCTGGAGCCAGGATGAGTGATAAACTGCACTCCAAATGCAACTTTTAAAAGTAAGACTCAGATAAATGTGGAGGCTTTTTTGACAAACTATATGTAAAATAAACAGAAACCTAACCAGCGATAGAAGGAACAAGTTCAATGACACTACAGTGAGTATTTTATTCAAGTCACTGAAATAAAACAAGCATGTCCACTGATGAACACTGAGCTGATCAAATACACATTCCATGTATAACATTATGAGACTAAATACCATCAAAGTATAGAAGTCTACAGTACAGGATTCTCATACACTGCAGGAAAATACAATAACTGCATAACCCAGTGACTGACTTACATTTTTGGACGACAGTGGCCTTCTTAAAGGAGGAACACACTCAGTATCACTCAAAACGAATATTACGGACTGGGTAAAGGGGACACTGTGGAGGAAACATTTTAATCCTCTGCATGATGTACATTCCTCTTTGTGTCAGTATAAAATTCCATCAATGTCTGTGTAAAGTGCGTTAATTGGGAACAGGAGTCCTTTCACGCGTGCTATGACTCACATGCTTCATCAGTCACTATGCAGATTTATAGTACAAGATGATTGGGGCAATTTGATTAGCCAATTACACATATAAAGAAAAGAAACCAGAGTTTGCATAGAGGGCTGTGCATGGTAACGCCTGTTTCCGATGAGTTCTTGTTTGGACAGGACTCAGAGTGGCCTAGGGGTAACAGCGCAGGATGAAGCCAGTTTGTTCCCTGTCTGCCAAATTACGCCAAAGGGAGGGGACCACTTAAAACTAAAAAGAGCACTTCAGTCAACTGCTGAGCTCCAGGTATGAGGAGAGTTAGGTTTTTGTGGTGAAGATCAAGACAGTAATACAAGGTGAATGACAGAACTAATTCAACTGAAGAAAAAAAAATCATGGACTTAAAAACTGAGAACTTCCCTCCAAAGTATCAGATGAACCAGGTCCGGTTAAGGGTGGAGCTCTCCGATCACCTGGAGAAGCTCTGGAGAACAAAAATGAACCGCTTACCCAGTGATGAATCAGTCGATGAGTCTTAGAGGAACGAAGGGACTGAAAATGAGAGGACACAGCAACGCTATGCCACAGGACTATAGCGGTATGTGACACAGCTGAAAGAGCTCCGTTTCTGGATCCTCACCGTCTGTAAACGCAAGCCTTTTTACATGTGTGCAATCACTCAATCCATTGTAGACCCTTTTCACCACCCAAGAGGCTGCAAGCTGAAACAAGGGCAATGGCCTTACACAAGAACACAATAGCGTACGATGGCAAATTTATGGTGTGACTGAAAATGTGTCTTCCAACAAACTCCAAACGGCCCCATTTAACACATTCATTGGAATCCTGAAGGAACACTAATTTAACCCTCAGCTCTGTAAGTGGATAATGATAACTGGGGTGTAAGAAAAGACTGAGTCGGAAGCCTCCTACATCCTGTACCACGGGCATGACCGAGGCAAGGCCTGTACGGTGGATCCAGTGGCCGTCAGCAGCCCTTTGGACAGTTTCATAGTCGGTAATGATGGACCGGCCTGCCTCCTGCGGGTACAAATGCAATCTGCTCCTCTGTGGAAACTGCAAGTGGAAGTCTATGACACAGGGTCCATCCTGCAACTGCTCTCCAGTGAAAGAGGCCTTTGCTGAAGTCTCCAAATAAAGTGGGGCCTGGGGAGAGAGAGGCCACTGGTAGCCTGGGACATCCAGGAGAATAAGTATTCAATCACGTTCAGTTCTCCCCAGGAAAGAGGCAGGTGGCAGAAAAGGTGGGCGATGGGGCAGACAGGGTGGGCAGAGCCATCTCTCAGTCCTTCTTGCTGAGGAACATGTTGCATGTGGCACACACGAACACTGTTTCCCTCTGGGCCTCGGGAGCTGTAGGAAAGATACAGGGGGAAAAAGAGGGCGTGTATGAGTGTGTGTGTGTGTGTGTAAGATCTGAGGCAAAACCTAAGCTTAGACCCAAAGCTAACATCCACTGGAACAGAATACCACATTTCCCTTTCTGAATACCTGCCAGAAGCACAAGAGCCACAATGTTGGTTTGTTGGCTAAACTAAACAAACATTCCAAAAGATGTGTAAAGCAAAGTGCTGTAAAAATTTCACAACAATCCAGGGAGAGAAAAATCGGTGTCGATCGGACGAGAACCCTGGGGATCAAGCATTTTACAGAAATGGTGTTACATGTAGAGTTATATCGTAGTCCAAGACTACCTCACTGATTTAATAGGAAATGGTCCTTGAGACTGCAGTACAGCTCAAAGTGAACCTGCACTACCAATTTCTCTGTCATCTTCAAGAACTCCTGTGTTTAGGGTTTAGTCCCTGTGCAAGAGGGCTTTATTCGGTAACCATGGATACCAGTGGTCGTGCTATAATGGGGGAGGCCACAAGTACAGAGAGGTCCGAGATCTGAAAGGTGATGCATGCTCGCCTATCTAACTACAAAAGGCACCACAGTTTGTCCTTTTAACTCACAGATATACAGAGTTAAACAATGAGCTACCATTCATCAAATGCAGTACATCAGGTGGAGGCGCTCTATGAGCAGAGCTAGCGTTCTCTACATGGTTGAGGAATGCTGGGATTTTGCCACCGGAGCTAAAGTGCTCAGCTCTTGTACAGCTACATGGTGAGCCAGTGGCCTGTGCAGAGAAGCTGAAAGACCACAGAGTGACCTACCTGTGGCACCCATGCTCGACTTGAGGACCTTGTGGGAGCAGCAGCGAGAGCAGAAGCTGTTTCCACAGCTGCTGCAGTTCCTCTGGGAGTGGAGAGAAATGGGTGTTAGTTGGCTGTTAGTCTACAGCGGCCAGAACATGTCAAGCGGAGAAGTCTGTGTCCCCAGCCCCAAACATGAACAGCCGCCGACATCCTGAACTCACCCTCTTCTTCAGCACAGAGAAGACAGCACTGCAATTGGAGCAGTTGCCTGCAGAGAAGAAAAAGGAGGAGCATTCATTAAAGGCTTTTATTAATATTAAAAAATGTTTGATTTTATACATTAACCGTTCCAGGTAAGCTTCATAATTGGAGTTTATTATATTCTGTTGCCAATTCATTTTGTATTTTGTAACTTATTATTTAAAAACAAGTCATTAGCACCCCAGGTACCAGCATTCAGGGTGATCTGGCCAAGACAAGATTGTATTCACAGTCACCACCGAACATGTTTGAGAACCACTGAGCTGAATAAATAAAAACAACAACAATAACAAACCCCAATAAAACCACATCCTGAACTGATATTGACCAAGAATGTGGTAATGAGCATTTCAAGTTATTAGCCAGTTCTCAGCTGCCAATGGCACAGTAACAAGATCCCTGCCAAAAATGTGTTAAACAAGACAGACTGGTGGTCCTTTCCAGAACAACAGCAAAGGGTCTCCTTTAACATCGCCTCAAAGTGGCTGGAAATGGGCGGCCCCGCTGGCTAGACACAAGCGCAGCGGCGGTCGCACATTCCTGGCCTAGCTTTGCAGCTGAGGTTACTCATAATGCTGTTGATATTCTGTCAGGCAGACGATCAGAGTAGCTGAAGTGTTTCTGGGCCTGATGGTTTCGAAATGTGCTGTGGCGGGCGCCAGGCAGCCTGCCGGACAGGCCACACAGGAAGGTCCGGGGACAAGAGAGCGGAGAGGGGTGGCCCATAGGAAAGGCCAGGGGACGAGAGGGTGGTAGGCAAACAAAGCCTCCCAGTGGAACAGGCAGGTGAGATGGCTGCTCTAAGGTGTGAAAGTAGGCTAGGAATCTACCAGTTCCAGACCACTGATACCTACTGGCTGATGTCTCTGAAATCAGAAGGCCCACCTCCCTGCTGTTCCATGTGGCTGTGACAGTTACCATTAAAACAAATTCATCACTGCCTTTCCACAACTACAAAACAATGGCAATGCAAAAAATGAGTAAAGTATTATGTGGAAATGTAATGAAGAGATGGAAGTGCTGTGGGCCTTATCTGAAGCACAGCACTGCATCTACATTTATTTATTTAGCAGGCACTTTTCTCCAAAGCAACTTACAATGGATACTATGTAGTGTTACCAGCCCACACACCTTATTCACCGTGGTGACTTACACTGCTAGATACACTACTTACAATGGCTCACTCATCCATACATCAGTGAAACACACTCTCTCTGCATCACTCACACCCTATGGAGGAACCTGAACAGCATGTCTTTGGACTGTGGGAGGAAACCAGAGCACTTGGAGGAAACCCACACAGACATGGGGAGAACATGCAAACTCCACACAGACTGAGCAGGGATCGAACGCATGTTCTCTCACACCACCCAGGCGCTGTGAGACAGCAGCACTACTCACTGTGCCACCGTGCCACACGCTACAAAAGGTCATTTCTGTAGCCCATGCACAACAGATATGGCCACACTATTATTTAGGTTTTTAAAAAAAAATTCAAAAGAAATTTCAGAACTCTAATAATATTCAAAGCAAAACTTATATACAAAATATGAACTTTTTCTTTATATTATTTCTTAAATTAGTATCAGTAATACTTCCAAGGCATTTCGTCCCATGGAAAAAAACTGCTTAGATTTCATGTTGCACATAGTTTTACTTTCTATTACAGACATATAGCATTTTTTACACATCTTCTTATGATGCTGCGGAACAGATGACATATCTAACATGTGACACACCACACGTCCGCAACTGTCTCTCTCTTTCTCATAATGTAATGCACAAATTGTATTTCTGAGATGTACATAGCTTTGGAGAAAAGTGTCTGCTAAATGAATACATGTAAATGAAATAAAAATGAAAAATAAAAAGCAATGGAAAAAAGTATTTTTTAGTGCCTCAGATAAATACACCTTACAATCCATCTAGCCTTTCAATGACATACACTCATACAAGAATTCCAAAAATTTTCAGAAATATTTATTGCATAATAATTTGGTTCTTCTAAACTGACATGGTTTCACATTTTTATGCAATGGCCACTTGCATTGTGTTGCTCACCGCTGCCTAGGGAGACAAAGGAGCAAATAAAATTGTTTGTGGTGCAGCAGAAATGCAGACTTCCTGCTCAATCCAGCCTTCTCTCATGTTACCTGTTCATACCCAAATTACTCCCTTTAACCTTTCTCCACTATTGAAGGCTACATTTAAAAAAAAAAAAAAACGTACATGTCCTCCAGCCGCACTTGGCCATATAACAAGTTTTCTGTCCTTCCTGGCCTGCTGGGTACCCAAAAAAGGTAGCCCCTTTCACATCTTGACAATTTTGTCTGCTTTTCTCTTTTTGAGAGACCGTGAACCATCTGTTACCAACTTTTTCACTAGCACTCCGCTGCTCAACGAGCCACTGTGTTTTGCTGGAGCTTGAGAGGAACAGGAGGGATGAGGCACTTCATCAAGATGATGGAGTAATGCTACCACACTTAAACCATGGCTTTGTGTATGAGAAAGTGAGCGTGTGTGCGTGCGCTGGTGTTTGGGGCTCTAGAGCGTATGAGCTGCTGAACTCTTGGACATAACACAAATAACGTTATCTTGCAGTAAATCTATGGCGCATTTATTCCTCATGTGGTCATAGCTTAGAGGACTGGGACAGATAAACACCCATGAGAACACTTTCTATGAGAGTCGAGAGAGGCTTTTGTTTTATCAAAAAAGTTTTAAAAACAAGCATTTTAAATGGTTTTGTAATTCAGATATGTGACAGCAACTTTTTAATTAAAAAACAGGTTGTTAATTTAGAAATTATTTAAAAAAACGGTATAACCTGTAATTAAGGATAAGCTGGACATAGCATATCGTTATATTTATTTGTTCAGGTCACCTAGGACATTTGAGTGTCGATAGGGGTCGGAGCCCCTGGAGGGTTAACTCTCCTTACACAGGATTCACACAAAAAAGCTTTCAGTTTCAAACCCCTTTTAACACAAAAGAAAGGGTGCAAACTGAATGGACTGGTGAAAATCATTCAGATTTATGATTCCACAGCAATTAATTTCCCAAATGGTGATGGGGCTGTTTCCACAGTAATTAATTTCCCGATGTTGAATGGGGCTGCTCGTGGTATTTCCCAACAGCTTTTTTTCAGAGGGACGCAGCCAAAGTGGGATTTTATGGCAGTTTTATCAATCTTCACAAACCTGCATTTTTGCTGGCAGTCTAACAACGAACAATAAATCTTCTGCAGGAGATTGATGCCATCTCAGCCCGGCAACCTAATGAGTGAACTTACAGAAGAGTCACATCCAAGCAAAACGCTCCTTCTGGCTCCACAGGATATGCTTCTTGAAAATGACGTCCGAACCCCCAACTTACAGTAAATTGGTTTGGGGCCCAATGCAGTAAGTTCCCTTCCAACCACTAGGAAGAACAAGAGCAGCAAGAGTAGCTCCAACCTAAGTGTTTTCCCTTTAAGTGGTTCTGCTGTACCTCTGTAGCATAATCTCCTGCCAGGAAGAGCCTCCTGCACCTGCTTTGATGCAGTAAAAGGTAAGGCTTGCATGTGAATGTGAGCATCATCATCATCATCTTTACCCCACTGTGTTGATTCCAGCATCGTGGTAAAGGGTTGGATTGCACTTTTTGGACCGCCACTGGGAACTGCGTGAAAAGAAGCACTAAGGATTTTTCTGCTGTCGAGTGCACTTGTCAGCACCGTTCCGCACGGATTGCATTCCACCACCGCAATACACACTCCTCACATGTGTGGGAAAGGAAAAACACAAGATTGCTTGCCTGCGTTACAGAGTACGGTCTCACCCATAAAACCTTCCAGCTTCTCAGTAACTGCAGCATTTTGTACATTTCTTACAGGCAACATCAACTGGAACAAAAAGTGAAGTTAAGATTGAACTGAACCATAACAAGTTTGTGTTGTACAGGGGGCTGGTATGGACAGGTAGTCACCAGCACTCCTGACCACGTCACCAATCTGTCTAAATCCAGACACTTAGAATCATTGCCGTTTAGAGACAAGCAATCATAGACCACTGACACTGATGCTTCTTTCAACGGTTAGCTGAACTGTAACTGAAGGACTGGCCAGATGTGGTCAATATGGGCTGCATGGCAATGGTTTTCACCCATGCAGCTGAAGCCAGGATTGAGCCCAAAGTGGATAGCTCAAGGATGCTCATTTTCCTCTGCGCAACAGCAACCCCTGCTGTCACTGCTTTGAAAGTTCATCACCAGGCTAGACCACCGTGGGGCTGCAACAGACACTCTGATCGCAACTAACAGCTAAAACCTTCATTGCTTGACCCAGTCTGCAGTTTTTGAATAGTGAAAATGAGCAGCACCTTCTAACTTCTCGCACACTTCAGACACCTTCATCCATGGCAAATTTCCATTTCTCACACTAAACAGAATTCTGGGACTTAATGGACCGTCAGCTACCTGCTGAACATGAGTTCAGGTCCCTCCCTTCTGAGCCTCATTATCCAGAGTTATTTCATTTCCCCTTATCATACCCAACTCCTCTGCAGTCCAAAGGGAGGATCTCACTGTTGACAGGGTTGCTTCCAAGCATATGCTACCACCCAGGACTGAGAGGGAGGCCAACCAATGGAATCTGCCCACTGACCCATCCCCCATGCTGAACAAAACCACAGTGAACTCTTCCTCCACAAGTGCCCTTACAACTCATGCCAAGGAGGTGAAGGCTGAAATATCTGGGTTATAAAAGCCTCCTGGAGTTCAAGTTGGCTGCCTGTCTGGAGCAGCATGATTCACAAAGAGAGCTAAAGGTTATCAAGTTCTATGCAGGCAAGTCAGATGTTGACAGTTGTAAAGATGAAAGTTTTTCAATTTTTCTGGGATTTTTCCAAGATTCACAGTTGGGGGGGGGGGTTGACAGTAACTCACCTGCGAACAGTCCAAATGAAGTCATTTACGTATAGCCTTGTGAAGTCCATGTTTACAGCACAGGAGTGGCCATGAGGGCTGGTTGCTAAGCTGTGGGATGAGGGGCTGGGAAGCACCACGTTTGAGTGACCTCAGCTGGATCAGAAGAAAAGCGACGCGGTGGGCGTGGCAATGGAGTGTGGCTGGGCATGGGGATACCCCTTACACGTACCTATGTTGTTGGCTGGGTAACGCTTGCGTAGCCTTTCCGTCAGCTTGGACACCTTGCTTCGGATGGGCTCATTCCTGCTCAGGAGGCCGTTGTCTGAGATGCTGTCGTACTCTGGGACCCCCGACGGCACATCGTCCTCTTCCTGGCAGCAGTGACAGACACAGAATACCACAATCCCCTTGATTACCAAGACTGGCTAGACAAGCAGTCCTGTACGTTTAATGGCCATAAAGCAAACTAGTGTGGAGAGGCTATCACAGAGCCATGTGCATATGGGGCAGCAGGTAGCATCGTGGTTAGGGCCATCACTTTGCAGTCAAAGGTCACAGGTATGAATAGCACCTCCTGCTGCAGTGCCCTTGATCAAGGTAACTACCCTGAATTGATAAAGTAAAAATCACCCAGCTGTACAAATGACTGAATCATTGTAAGCAGCTTAATGTACAGATCTAACAGTACAAGTCAACTTGGAGAAAAGTGTCTGAAAAATTGATACTAACTACAAAGCATGAATGAAAGCCATAACAGCTGCTACCACATTCTCCATGTTGATCTGCACTGAAGAACAAAGGATGGAGGAGGATCGCTAAGTGAAGACCTCTCAAACACTCCTACTGATAAAGGGGTGTAAAGGGCGCAGAGTTCTGGGTTACACCCCACAGGCCACCCAGTGCCCAACAAGCCGCTCAGTGTTTCTCACTTGTGTAAACAAGCAGAATAGTGACTCACTGTGGACCCAGAGTATACTGAAAATCCCTTAACCCCGGCATCCCAATGCAGCCCAGGAAGAGTTTGGGAAAGTCATTGCCGGTCCCTCGAGCTGCATCACCTTGACTGAATGGTTGTAAATAACCACTGTGCAAATAGGCAGGCTGCCATCTGCCTCTCAGAGGACCAGATGGAGGATCCCTCTTGCAAGCAAGCTGGCAGTTCACTGTGGACGTGTCAATCGGATAGGACGGTACATTTCTGTGCCACTTTCATGCGGGTTAATAGAGGTGAGGGAATAACACTCAACTGTAAAGTCACTAAACGAACACACACACACACACACAAAATAGCCTACTACACAGGAGACTTACCACCAAGGGTAGCGGGGTCTCCTGGGAAGGCAAGATAAAATAAAGGCAATACACACAGTCAACATTTGGTTTGTAAGATAATACAGCCTGTGTATTTCCCGTGTCAAGCACTGGTGCATGTGTGCGTTGAGATGGAATTAATACACACTCAGCATCACCATGCACTTGTGCTACACCATACATATCAGTCTCTGCAATGCTGTGGCTTTTTCAACTCAACATTGGCACTCAACACCCTGCTCCGTAATCAGTATCCACTTAGCAGACACAAATCCGTACCCGAATCTCTCTCTCTCTCTCTCTCACACACACACACACACACACACACACACACACACACACACACACACACACACACACACCTCGAGATTAAGCATCTTGCTTGAGCATGCAGATCCCTTCAAGGGATTTAAATTTACATCTGTTTCAGCCAGCCCCCTTGCCACCCTCAACTTTTCTACACTACTCTCTGCACAGAGGAGTAGTATGAAACAGGGAAAGACACCCGATGCAGAACTCCAGACACAGATTCATCAGTATCACTGTGTGTGTGTGGTGATCAGGGGTACCAACGCACACTTGCCTACTTTCTCCTCCGCCTGAGTGCTGCAAAGAGACAGCACGATTGTGCCAAGGAGCCTCATATTTCTACAGGGTACAGATTTTTTCCCTTCTGTTACTCTTGTTCATGCGACAGCTACTTACCTGCAACATGAGTTGGGACTCCTTGAAGAGCGAGGCAGCAAAAACAACAGCAAAGCAGAAGTTAGAAGAACTCTGTTGACCTGGTCTCACTGAGTCCCACTGTCCTCTCCTGGTCCTACTCCTGTCCCACTGTCCTCTCCTATTGGCGCCTCCTTATCACAGTGACATTACCAGTGACAGTGAAAATTGATGGATGATTTCAGAGATTTAAACCCTCTTAAAGCTGAGAATCTGGATTTCTTTACACCTGGGTTCATCACTCTACACCTGGGTCTAGTTATACACCTTTCTCTTTCACAAGTGAGCAGATGAGCTTTCAGTTCACTTTAATTCCGGATTGTGTGGGTTGTGCTCTGGTAAGCAGATGTTCAGGGTGATACTGAAAGTTGCTTTGGCTCGCAAGTTAACCTGGACATGAAATACAGAAAAACATCTGTTGGATGTGAGGGGGTGTGAGTGTGCTGGTCTTGGTTCCACCAGCCCAGTTCAGGAGGATTGTTTGGTTACAGGTGGGTCTGGGATAGGACAGAATGTACATGAAAGAAACATTAGGTACAAGGAGGTCTCACCTCTATTGCATCTTTGAACTCATCATCGGGCTCTGCCTCCTCTGCCTCCTCGACGCTGCCTGGAGAAAAGTCCTGCAAGACAGGAGATGGTACATCATGGCATCTGTCGACACAGCCCTTGGTCTCTTCTTGTGCCTCTCAACAACACCCTATCTTAAAGGCTCTGTCTGACAGATCACATGACATGCTATGCTGTACTGACAGAAGACTGGGAGGAAGTTTATCAAAAGCTGGAAGGAAGTCTCACTGGCAACAGCTGAGAGAAGAGGGAAACCAAGGCTCACATTTTGGCCCCATGAGTGAAAAATCCAGTGGCGACATCTTTGATTTCACACAGTGCAGCGGGAGTCATAAATTAACGTGCTAAAGAGAGCCAATTCAAACAAGGATGATTCATGAACAAGCCCTAACAGAGATTTACGACAGGGTGCTACAGCAAAATGCAATGTTGGAAAAATAATGCTCAGATGAAACGTGAAGAATTCAAGATCACGGAATGAGGCAGAGCCTCATGGGGAAGTGGAGGGAGGGGATGTGAGCTGAGAGTTTGTTCCTGATCTTTCAAAGTTCTCATACCATTTCAGCAGCAAATTACTGACAAGATGACGTTTGCCTGCAACCTTAGGAGTTTGGCAAGGGTCACCAAACTAGGGAAATAAGAAAAAGCGTGGATGACATCTACGCCTTGGGGTGTCTGCATCTCTGGCCACAGCTGTAAGGACACACCAACATAGTACTCCAGCTGGAGGACAAGCGATTGGCGTTGATCTTATTTGTCTCACTCGGTTCTTGAGGTCAACACTGTGTGTGTTCCCGACAGGGAAAAATCAGACCCTTCTTTTACGGCCTGCTTCTTCTGGGAGCTGAAATCTCCTATTAAAGAGGCAGGAGGACTACCCTGAGTCCATAACCAAACAGTCACCAGAGATTTGGCAGTCCAGAGTTTGGGACACACCTTAAACTGCTACAGCACAGAGACAAAGAGAGAAAAGCTGCTGGAATCTGTTGGTGCAAATCATCACATGAAAAAAAAACATTTCAATATTTGAGAGGTGAGCAAATGGAGCTCTGCAATCAAATTTTGCTGTTCTGAACAGCTGCAAAAAGACTGACGCCTTGAAATTTTGGTACTTCCAGGTCATTTCTGCAACAGCCATTAGACCCTCTAATGAGTCATCAGGCTGTCAGGGTGGTACTGATCTCTTGCTACCCGACTGCTACTAAGCTGCCTGCGCTAATTTTTATTTTTATGCATTCATTCATTCAACTGCAACAAAACCAAAATATTTAAGAATTATATTATATTACTTTATTTAGCAGACAGTTTTCTCCAAAGAGACTTCCAATGAACACTATGTAGTGTTATCAGCCCACACCTTATTCACCAAGGTGGCTCGCTCTGCTAGTATACATCACTGGAACACACTCGCTCTGTCATTCACATACTATGGGTGAACCTAAACAGCATGTCTTTGGACTGTGGGAGGAAACCAGAGCACCTGGGGGAAGTCACGCAGGCACCAGGAGAACATGCAAAGTCCACACAGACTAAGCAGGGATCGAACCCACATCCTCTCGCACCACTCAGGCCCTGTGAGACAGTAGCCCTACTATGAAGTGTTGGGTAATTCTATGCAGAGGCACAGAAATGGACACAATCCCAACACTGACCCTTCTGCAAACTCTGGAACCCTCGGGGATACTCACCTCAGCACTATTGGGCGTGGGGGTTTGGTCCACAAAGCCCACCTGCTCTGGGACTGAGGTGTCTGCCTCCTGCTCGGCAGGCATTGGGCGCCCCTGGTACAGCAGGTCTCTCTTCTCCAGAAGGACTGTGGTTGGCACAAAACGACAAAGAATCAAATATAGTCTGGAGGGATCTGCAGAACCAACCAAAACAGTCCCTTGCATTCTACCCCCCCACTTATACATTTATTATTTTATTGTTTATAAAAGTGGATTATAAGGCTTACTATTTTTTGCACACCTCCCCCAGGATTTACTCCACAGTGAGTCCAGTTGAGGATGTTCTCACTCCCATGTCCAAATTCTGGGTGACACTGGCACCCTTTCAACAAAACCCAAATCTCTTTATTCTTGACAGCACTATTTCACAAACTCCTTTTCTCCTCAGATACTTTAACAATCTCTAGAGGACAGTTTTTCCCTCTTATTTTGCCATCACTAGATGTTTTCTTGGTTACAGTGTCTAGACTATTTTAATACAGACATTTAAAAATATTTGTGCTATTTCTAGATGCAGACAAGCTTTGATCAACCTTAAAACCCAAAAAGCCAACATCACTGAAGAACTCAGAGAACAGCTCCACTGGTGGAGCACTGTTTGTTTCTTCTAATCAATAAAAAACAGGAAACAGGCCTTTTAGTGAAGGTCAGGGGATTAGCACTGCCTGTGGAACTGAACCCTGCCTGAACTCAGTATTAAAGTCCACAGGAAAAACGACTTTGGCCGTGCCAAAATGGCTATGCATCAACCTTCTCAGACATTAAATGAACTCCATCCCTGCACACCCTCCAAACACCTCAACCTTAAAAGCAACACACCCACTGAAAACAAAGAACAACAGTATCATCAGACTGGGAATGAGAAGCTGAGGCTACTAGGACAAGTTCAGGTCTTCGAGGAAATACAGTATATAAGAAAGACAGAAATGTGGTGGACTACAAAGACCCAAGAGACTGGGAGTGCCCCCACTCTACAGCTAGATTAATGCCGCTCATGGGCTGCTGTGGGTCTCCCTCTGCTGGTAAACATGGCTGCTTTTAGTCGTTCAGCCAGCCAAACAAGTTCCGTGAGATGGGCAAGTCTGAGAAATAGGGAAAACAAGAGAAAGAAGGGTCCTGACTGTAAGAAAGATATGTCGCTTTCGGAGTCTTCTCTGTCTGGAAACAGGTGCTACTCAGAAAGGTGTGGAGTTTATAGCTACTTGTGATAACAAACAACAAAAGCACTGCTCCTCCTCACTAGTCTCATACTAAAGCATACCATGAACATCATTTTCCAACTTGCTACCTCAACAAGTGTTCATCACCACAGGGCCAGTTTTTAATTATACACAGCACATCTTGCAATAACATTTTACATTTCTGCAATATTTTCCATTCAAACAGCAGCATATTCTAAAACATATTACATTTGACAAAATTGAAGGACGTGGGCTTGAATCCTTCTGTAGTACTCTTGGTCAAGATACTTTTCCTGAATTGATCAAGGAAAAATTACTCTGCTGTATAAATGGGTAAATTCACTGTAAACAACTTAGTGTACAAACCTTAGACTGTAAGCTGCACTGGATAAAAGCATCAACTGAAAGACTATTAGTAATAACAATAATAATGTTGGGTTATGATGTGAAATAACAGCAGTTATGAGCAAACTTCAGTTTTGTTTAGACCTCTGTCAATGACTCTTGATGAGCATGTTTCTAATTTGAAACTCAGTATTTTGCAAAGGTTAAAAAAAAAAAAAACCAGCAACGTTAGCTCCCTTTCTCAATATTCTCAAATCCTCCCCCCCGCCTCGCTGAGTGGGTTGGATAACATTTACATAGATTTATCCATGATGGATTGCAAAACTGGATACTTGAGGGTCACGTTCCCTCTGAGACAAATGTGACAGATCAGCCTACTTAGCAGGACAAATAGGCCTGACATCAATCTTTTAAAGAGTCTTACATCTGAAACGGTCTTCCAGGTATATAAAAGTGTTGTAGAAACATGAAAAATTACCTTGGGAACTCAAAAAATGAAGAAACTAAAGTCATAAAAGGCTGGTTTTGTTCCTCTGCTGCAAGGAGCTGGCTGAATGAGATCATATATCAGAGTTTGGTGCATCATAAATGCTGCTCTGAGCTTCGGAGATGAAAAAATTCTTAATGTTTAAAAGCCTCAAGTTACCCCTACTGACCAAATCGGTCAAGTACTGAACTTCAGAGAGGATTTAGCCATAAACCTGAAGGCAACACTTCTACATGTATTACCCATATGAAACCCCCCCTTTCATATTTCGTCCACTGTACAGGACATATGTTTTTAAAATAATCTTCCAAAGTGTCTATGCTACAAGACTGAGTTCTAGTACGCCTTATAGAGGACATTCTATGCTGTTAAATGATACCACGTGTTTAGATGTGTGGCTTGGACAACTTCCTAGAAATTTCAGAAATATATCCAAAAACCTTTTTTCGGCTCAGTCTCAGCAGGAGAATCCTTACTCTACTTGCTTCAAGTAAGTATTTTTTTTTTTTATGTTGTATAACATCAAACAGGACTTTTCAGGGATTGATTAAAAGCTAAACAAGATATTCAAATTCTGTCTAAGCTGCAAGGCTCCAAATTCACAAACAGGTCCAAAAGCTTGAGAGATCCCATTGTAGTTACCTCGGCAGAACTCTTTGTTCCACAGGAAGAGGGCACTGTTGAGTGTGGTTAGAACCCAGCCCATAGGCGCGGTGTACAAGAGGCAAAGCACAGTCAGCAAACTGCCATAGAACCTGCAAGGATCATCACATTAAACTAGACACACCATATTCTGTACTGGGCTTTAAACCTAGGCAGCAGACACAGATCAGATTAGTGCAGCAGATGCCACTGATAGTCACTCAGGGGCCTTTAAAAGACATGTCAGGTCATTCCTGGGCACCAAGGAATTTTTGAGGAATTTTGTGAAACCCAGATGCTAATGACATGTATGATAATTTCATGTTAATTGCATGCCAATTTTATGCCAGCTGCATCTAATGTGTTAGTTATATGCAGGCTATATGCTCATGAAATGCTAATTCCATGTTCATGTAAAGGTGCACTGCCTGCCCAAGTAACACTTACAAGGACGAGGACATGTGATTCTCCCAGTAGAGCACTTTGTAGACAGCCTCTGCCGAGAGACAGGCCTGGGACAAGATGTCATCCAGCTGTTTCAACCTGCAAAACCATCAACAACATTGAGGACAGCAGCGCCAACGTGTACACCTGTAGATACCACCCTCTTCAAACCCCAACCAGGCACCATTTCTCCAGCTCAGTGGCACATTGGATTACTGTTATGTAACACAGATAAGGGCAACCCATATCACGTGTACCAATTCTATCTCACAGAGGCCCGTGGCCAAAAAAAAAAAAAAAACGGAATTCAAATGAGGGCAGCATCAGCCTCACAGGGGCACCTTTGAGGAAAAGGTTCAACATGAGCTGTATATTTTGGAAAAATATACATATATATTACTGTATTTATTTAGTGCATTAGCAGATGGCCATATCCTGTAACTCCCACACTGCAACTTCCACCTTCCACATCTGAACCTATAACTTACCACCCTGACACCTAGAAGATCCCATTACCCTCTACAACCCAGTTAAAGTTCTGGCCTTCACCTCTTGATGGTAACGCTCACAACAGGTCCAACATCGAAAGGCCATTAATTTTCAGTTTTGGACCTAATGTAGTAGAATGAATTCCTTCTCTTCATCGGAACTGCTGAAGCCTTCTCAGCACTCAAGAAGGGTCTCAAACTCATCTCTTTCAGAACCATTTCTCTCCTGATACCTACATAAATGAATTCAACACCATCTGCTATGAGTATCTAGGTATTTTCTATTTCAATGTAATTTCTATAAACAGCTACTTGAATGATGAGAACCAGTGACATGGTGGCATTAGACAAACAAGGTGTGCTTTGACATTCCTTTGTCTAAAGCCTTGTTGTTGGTACCCTTGTATTTACTATGAATTATAGATGAGTTCAGAGAAAAGCATTGACTAAATCATTAAATATAATTATAATATGCTGGTCTCTGGTACAGAATGCCAACTACTGCTTTACACTGAAGTTCCTACTGTGTTTGACTTCAATTCTTCCTTAGACCTCATTCAAGGCATTCCCCACCCTTTTTCAGGTGGTTCCACTAGTTGTTTGCCCTCAGGTAGATACTCACAGGCCCTTCACCTCCACGATGGCCTCCTGCCTAGTCAGGTGGACGGCCTGCAGGTCGCGCCGCTGTACGGTGTGGTGTTGCTTCCTCTGTAGAGCTGACTCGCCAGTCACCACCTGGGAGCGGTCCTGAAGGTAGCCCAACACTGCTGGCATGGATATGACCAGCAGCAAAAAGCAGAACCAGGCCACTGACAGACAGAGATGTACTTCTTAAATATACTTCATTATTAAGGCTGAGAAGAGCCAAAATACTGTTCTATAATTTTGTAGGAATTTAATGAATTTTCTTTCTATTTGGAAATAAATATTCTTCTGCCACAATTTAAACTATTACTAATAAACAGAACAAGAAACTGAAAATCTGCAGTTTGTACTAAATTGCTTTACCTAAGAAATAAAAAAAACAACAAAAACAACAAACAAACAAAACATTCATCACTGTTCAGCTGTCAGTGATTTCCACCACAAATGCTCCTTATCACTCTGTGACTCGAGATAAGTAGCTCTGACTGCCCTAAACCTCCCACTGCACTTTTCAGTGCAGGGTAAGTTCTGTGGGCTTTTCTTGGAGTTGTGTGGAGCTTTTCCTATGCACAACACTGCGTTTTTCTCACCTTCACTCAGGGTCAGGAACAGGACATTCAGAACGATACAGCAGAACAGAGAGCAGACTGGCATCTTCCATCTGGGGACAAAGAGCAAGTGGGGGGGGGGGGTGGGCACCACAACAGCATCAGTGGACTGAGGCAAATCACTTCAAACATGGTACATTGACTCTCAGCACATAGCACTGAACTTCAGTTGTATACAGCAGCTGATACAGAGACATATAGACACTATACAAACACACAGAACAAGGTGCACGGACAGTACAGCTCCCCATGTGGTTTGCAAGCACATATATGCTGTTGGATTTATTTGTGTTTAGAAAAGAAGGCAGCTGATAACCTCACTTTACTCTGTAAGAGCTCGTAAGTATAGGTAGCTGCTGAGATTCATTCATCATAAGGTACATTTAAGTATGTTATTTAAACTTATTGCCACCAGTCATAGACATTCTGTTAAAACTGATGTGTTGTTTTCTGAATTAAGGAAAAATTAATTAATTACATAAAATAAATGAAAGGCAACAGGTGGAGCAGTGGGTACAGTTGCCACCTTCCACTTGAAAGACCCAGGCTTGAATCCCACCTCTTGCTATGGTACCCTTGAACAAGGTACCTACCCTGAATTGCTCCAGTAAAGTGAGCTCTATAAATAGGTAAATCTGTGTAACCACTTTAACGTTAGAAGCTGCTTTGGAGACAGGCATCAGCTAACTGAATAAATGTAAAAAAGTAATGTAAATTATTAAATCAAACTTGTTAAACTAGTAACTGTAAAAGGGTAGCAACTGTTGGGACACTGATTTCCAAATCACTAGCAATATTGTTCTATTGTACACTCACCCCAAGAGGAACTTCACCAGCTCTAGCATATCGTTCACTGGCTCCAGAAAGATCACCATGCGCTTAAAGGAGATCACCATGTTCAAGAGGTCAAAGGTCAGGGCCTTGGGACTGCTGAGCTCAGACATTTCTGATGTGCTGGTGTCTTTGGGAGGCAGCTGAATGGACTCACAGAGCTCCCCGGCCTTCACAGCTCCTTCCTGGGCCACAGCTGCTGCAGTCTGCATTGTGCCTGAGGGCGAGAGCACAAAACAGGTTAGGGAGGCCTGTCCGGAATGGGCTCAGCGGGACACTTGCTGGATGGCAGTACAGATAGGCTTGTCTCCTCCAACCAATGGTGCCCCATTCACACAGAGCCACACATTCAAAATAAAGATTACATGTGTGTCTCATCTGAAATGCATAAAAATAAAAGGAATGGTGTGAATCCCAAGTCACATGATCTATTTCTACTGGCTACAGATATGTTGTTTAATTGAAATGTCTCTTATAATAATAGCAAAAAAAAAACAACAATAATATGAACAACAAAAAATTATAGTAATAACCTTTCAGTGGAGATTACTGGAGAATTAATAGCGATGGATGGACAGAGAGAAAGCACTTCCACGTTATGATCGTTATCCTTAATCTCATGAACACACATTTTGATTTGAAGCACTTCCCACGGATCTACGTCGTCGACGACCAAAAACTAACGTCCTTATCATGGGACTCAGACTGAGTCAGTGTGTTCGTTGGGTCTGGAACATTTATCCAGCAATTTTCCTACGACGTATTTTTCTTTTTTTATTACGTGCTTTTTTAAGAAAAGCTTTACAAAATAGATTTAGTACATTCATTGTGAGTCAGCTTTTTTTTGTTGATGTTTATTAATTATTTCTCATCTGCACTGCAGAATTTGGACCAGCCAGGCTGGGTGTCATGTACATGTTTACATTTATTTATTCATTTAGCAGACGCTTTGTCCAAAGCGTCGTAGAAGAGAAGGAGACATAGCTGCAGACATGATGATGTAAGTGACAGTCAAGCACTATTTATTTCATTTCAAACCAAAACTTTCAGGATACTGGATAGTAGATAGAAAGAAAGCATCAGTTTCTATAAAGATTTACCTGCTTAGTATCGTTCAGCGTCGCGCTTTTCTCTTCATAAAATTATTTAGGTTAATACTTTGGTTTTCATGTTTTCATATGTACTATTTTAATTTATCCATGTTTCTGCTGTACTGCAGCCCCCCTGACACAGAGAAACAGGAAGCAGGAAGTTATCGATCATCGATCGAAGAAAACACGATGGAGCCAGGCGATCGAGTCAATACCAGAGTGCCTCGATTTGACACGTTATATCAATAATTTAGTGTTTTGTTATGCTTTTACTGTACTATCAAGACAGATTTAATGAAAAAAAATTGCATGTTCACATTAAAACTAAATAAGTTTTCCCTTATATGGTTTAATTTTTGTGGGTAAACTGATTTAAGAACTACAGCGTGTGTTTTAATCCAGGAGACGCTAGGTGTCACTGAGTTACAGCATAATTTAAAAGTAGTGTTACTAATGGGAAAATCACTAAGATAATTTTTTAAGCCTTTCGTGTGAAACAGAGAAACAAAGAACACGCGTTAAACTTGTATCAAGCACAATTAATTCTTCCAGAAAGTTGCCTGGTGTCACAGAGTCATTTCCAGTAACATCCTTTGATGTCCACTGAAGCAAACTTGCAGCCAACTGAGACTCTGTAAATGATTGCGATATAAATTAGGTCTAAACTTGGGCAACGCTGCAGTTTGTTTCCTCTGACTTTCAGGACGGCCCATTGCGGCACTAATGACACACACGGAAGTGCGGAGGGTCATTGTGGGGACAATATAAAGAGCAGCCATCATCATTAAGCCCTATGCAGCACATTCACTCCTCCTTAGGCCAATACCCTGAAATATATCACCTTTCTTTTGTCTTTCACTTTTCTGAAATATTGCTCTTGCTACCTGAAAGTCAAGGCAGTGCCCTCACTCTTATTGCTTCTCTGTAAGCTGAGGAAGTTTCTGTCACCAAGACGAATTCCTGATATGTGTAAACATACTTGGCAACAAAGCTCATTCATTCATTCATTCATTCATTCATTCATTTCTTCTTAGCCATACTGACTGTGCTGTGTAGGCCCCCCTATGATGATTTATTTTCTCTGGGATGCTCCAGATGCTGTTACTGTACAACTGTCCGAATGCTGACTGTACCACTTTTCATACCTTGCTGTAGGATTCTTTTAGGGGTCAGGTAAGTGAGCAAACGTAAACCCATTTAATGCTGACAAATCACACTGCTCATATCTTGCAACACTTGCATCACATTTACATTTTTTTCAATTATTCAGTGACATCATTATTAAATTTTGACATTTTTGCATTTAGCCTAGAATGCAGTTCCTATGATCAGTCCATACATTGATTTGCCTTAGACACAAATTAAACCTGGATATGAAAACAGGAAAATATCTCTTACAATTTGGAAAATAAGTTATTTTTGTTAAATGTTCAGTTGGCAAAATGTTTTAATGGTTAAAAAAAAAAATTATAAATGGTATAAAATAGTGTAAAAATCCCTAAAATGTATGCGTTTGTCCTCAGCTTGTATCTTGTGGAGTCTAATGTCATTTATCTCACTTAAGCCAGAAGCAGATATAGTATTTAGGGTACTGGGCATGTGCCCCAAAAGTTATGGGGTCAAATCCCATTGCAGGAGGGCTATAGCATGTGTTTGCCAGGTGTGTAACCTAACCTAACTATCCAAGGGTGTGTTGTTTTTTTATACTGAGCAACCATAGAGCATAATCAATTTTTTAACAATTTCGTCCTTAGTTTCCCTTCCGTACACTCTGAGAGAAGTGACCTACAGCTCAGCTGGAGTCAAGATGCAGAGATGAAATCGGAATAAAAAGCACCAGGGTGCTTAGTGTCTCCCCATGGGTTCTCCGCACCTCTGCTGGAGTGTCAGGGGGCCTCAGTGTCCCAGTTTCCTCCTGAAGATGAGAGACCTCTGTTCTCATAGGTTTTGGGGGCGGGGTGTCATGTACACAATAACTTTTCAGTCAGATAAATTTTAAAGAACATGAATGTTTTAGAGTCATATTTTTCTTATACCCATTGACACCAACATGTAGTTTAACTGTCAAAAAGTTAAAAGCGGCAGACATGTCCATCTGAGAGCCAGCCTTTTATTTTTGTCCACTCTACAAGACATACCTTTTCAAGTGTAACTCCGAAACTGTACACGCAACAATGTTGAGCCCTATTGCATCTTATGGAGGACATTGTATGCTCTTAAGTGGTAAAATGTGCTGTAGTGTGGGACTTGGACAAATTCATAAAAATCATAGAAATATACTGTATATAGAAAATCTGTTTTTGCTGGGTCACAGAAAGATTTAATTATGTATGAAGTAATAGATTAATGCAATGAAATTGAGGTTTTATGTTGCAGTATATTTGTTACTGCTCAGAATGTATATTCTTTCTGATTAATTCATGTATCGGTTGTTTTCTAAATGTAAATATGCTAATATTGACAAGTTTCATAGTTCATGCTGTTCGCTGTATTCACGGCATAAGGAATGCCAGCTGATACATCAAATAAATTGATGAACGCATGTGACGTGACTGATGTTGTACAATATTTATAACTGCCTGAGAGTGTGTTTAGGAAAAGGAAATGCAAATGATGTCGTTTTTAAATTAGTGCTAATGGACTGAAGAGGACCAGTATTATTTATCTCTGAGGATCGAGCTCAAGGGAGTGAAAAACAGTTTTTTTTTTCTACAAAACCCTTTCACAGGTAGTCAGCTATTTTTCACTGGAAAGAATAAAAATCAATGGTGCCCTGAAAGTTGAAAGGCTGCAAGCTGCTCTAAAAAGGCGAAATGACAAAAGGCAGATGTATTCCGCTGCTCACATTCCGATCTGCACTGAATGCAGACACAGCATGAAACCCAGTCCTGGGACCGAGGAGGTTTACGGCACATAAAGAAAAAATAAAACTTTTGCCATGACAGCTGCAGAGACGCCGGCCTGCAAACGTTGTCACTTAGAGCACATGATATCAGATCTGGAGACTTTGAAGGCCCTGTGACACATTCTCTGGCTGGATAGACCTCTGATGGCTGTTTTTTGAGTGTTTTATTTTTAAATGCATGGCTAAGACGTCAGTCCACCAAGCTCTCGTAATACTGACAGGGTGCCTAAGGGCGGCCAGTACGGTGGAGGTGAGGGAAACAGACAGAGGTCACGAAACGGTTCCCCAGTGTGCCGCGTGCATCACAATCAGCTTGCTAACGGGACCTGCTCCTGGACCCAATCCCCCGGTGAGACTAATACTCACACTTCTGGCACACAGTTCTTTGCCCCAGAGCAGTGAATTAAAGAGAAACAGATTTGGAAAGAAAATGATCTATTTATTAACCTTGCATGACAACAGTTGGGAGGCAATCAGGATTGCTCAAGGATCTGAGAAGCAAATTTTATTTGCTTTTTTGGGGAACTAGGAAGAGTTTTTTTTAGGAAACTTAGAGAGCGCTGTTTCTGCGGGGGGAATTAATGCTACTGGGTAGTTGTGCCAATCAAGTCCTGCTTGACCTTGGAAATCCGTGCCGGTCCAGCACCACCTGCTACCCTGTCAGCGGGACCTGGTTCAGCCACCGGGGCCCTGAACACCGGTGCCCCAGCATGTCAAACCAAACCTGGAGAAGCGGGAGCACCAAGGTCACGCAGGGAAGATAAGCGCTCAGGATACTGTAGAAACGTGGACCGAATCGCAGTGAAGCTACAACCCAGTGAATCTGGATGAGGCAGTTGGCTGGAAGTGTGCGTCTGATTTGATTGAGTCACCAAAAGAGAGAGATCAGAGTCAGAGTGACTAGCAGACATGGCTTTCAGCTCGTGTGGTGCTCATACTGTCCCCCATGTCCATCACTCCTACTTTAACACAATGCATTAAAGGTCAACACAAGCATACCACCCACAAAGCAAAAGAGCGGATAAGCAGATGAAGCCAATGGTTCAAAACTAAAATGCTTCAAAACAGTCCATGACCCAGCTTTCAGCTGTTAAATTTGTTTTTTTCAGCATTCACTGGGCAAATTATTTTTAAATATATAAATAACTTTTCACTCAGAAGAGCTTTTCTAATTAGGGGACAGATGCTCAAGACAGTTACGCCGCAGTCTTCAAATTAAATTGAGTCTATTATGCTCTTCAAACATAGGCTGTAAATTTAGCTTAAGTTACGTGTTACATATATATCTATATACGTCTCTCTATATACTGTATATCTTTAATATATATGATTTTAGGTATTGAATCATAAATATCCATTGTCAAAGGACGAATCCATGGGATGTTCAGTGGGCATTTTGATAAATTGGCCTCTTCTGTCGCTTTACATTCAGATTGTCTTCCTATAATGTCTGACTCCCGCACTTAAGACAGCTGTCAGGTCGGTTAAAAGCATGCAACGAAGCCTCATTGTACAGTCTGAATGTGCTCTGGAGTGCCGGAGTGACAGTGTGCAACCATTTCAATGAGCAGAATTTAAATGATAAAACATCTAATTATAAAATGAACACTATGCAAAGTGCGAGAGAGAGAGAGAGAGAAAATCACTTCATCAAGGGCACGTGGTGTTAAAAAGGCAATACAGAAATACAATTTGACTCTGTTATTAAACTGAACTCGCTGTGTATCTTAAGCATTAAAGGATACCACGACAACAGTGTGGAGATGTTCTCCAGCAGGAGCACGTGCCAGAACAGGCAGCTATGCGTGGGCTGACAACCAGCGTGGCACGTGACAACTCTTTAAATCACTACAGAGCCTTTTTGTCATTATTATCACCATTATTAACCTTTATTTTGCTGACACCTTGGCCCAGCATAAAGTGTTAAATAATTATCTTTACAGTCACTTCATGATATTACAGCCAAATATTCATACTGGGCCTGGGGGTGCGGTGGCGCAGTGGGTTGGGCTGGGTCCTGCTCTCTGGTGGGTCTGGGGTTCGAGTCCCGCTTGGGGTGCCTTGCGACGGACTGGCGTCCCGTCCTGCATGTGTCCCCTCCCCCTCTAGCCTTACACCCTGTGTTGCCGGGTAGGCTCTGGTTCCCCACAAGCGGTTTGGAAAATGTGTGTGTGTGTGTGTGTGTGTGTGTGTATGTATGTATGTGTGTGTGTGTGTGTGTGTGTGTGTGTGTGTATTCATACTGGAGAAATTTAGAGTATGTGCCTTTATCAAGGGGAGTGCAGCAGGAGAGGCTTTCAGACCTGGGACCTTCAGGCTGCAATGTGACTGCCCCAAACACCACACTACCTACTGTCCCCAGTGACGTTCTGGAAAATCTGAAGGTCTCACCTTACCTCTGGACCATCAGATGTGATTTCCCCACGATGGAATCTTCTTGATTAGGAGTTCTCTTTGATTCCTGTAGTGGTGAAAAATATTATTTGCACTCTGGTTGCACTTTAAAGGGACTTGATGCATGGTTGAGAAGGTAAACCTCCATGCAATACCCATCTCCAAAATGCATTAAAATCACCCTCATTTGAAGATCTGGGCTTCCTCATCCTGGCAGTCTTCATGGCGCTTACATTTTCCTTGAGGATTCTCTACTACATCCTGCGACTTTCTCTTTCGCTTACTTAAAAAAGTAAAAGGAAAGTAAAACTATTCTAACTCTGCCAAGGACGGTCCCAAGCGCGGCTGCAAAAGGAGGAGGGTTAGGCAGGGGGCTAGCGACCCCACCCCGCAAAAATTTTATCGCTACAGAAAGCAACGCTGCAAAAACTCCATTTTATGGAGACATGCAGTGAAGGGCCTATGCTCCGACTGGAGAGAAGAAAGCTATTCTACCCACCCGTCACACCATCTGTTTCCCCACAAACCCTAGCAAGTGTAAGGTGGGATGACAGTTAGGTCCAACTGCTTTGCTATGTTTATTTATCCTAGGTGGTAAGAGGGTGTACATGAACTTCTCACAACTCATTAATAGCTTTGACACATAAATAGAAAACAGAAGAGAACAGTCAGATTTCTCTTAGGGATGACCACCCACACGCTGAACAAGATTTAGCGGTCTGGTGATTGGAAAAGCTTGTCTACTCACAGGCTAATAGAAGAAAATACTCTTGTACTACACTTACCATACAATCAGTTATATAAAAGAATATACATTTGGCACAGAATATTGCATGACACTAAATGGCATATTGCAAGTGTATTCCTCATGACAAGTCTGCATGAATGAGCCCATAGCATAAGTATCATTTGTTATATTGTGTTATTATGTTGTTATAGTTACTTTGTCATATTTAATACTGATAAGTTAATGATTTTTAATTTCGTTTCATTATTATATTCTTATATTGCTGTATTCTTATTTCGTTACATAGTGTACGATGCGTTTTTTATGTTTGTTACACTGTTATATGTATACATTGTTATTTGGATATTTTTCCCCATTCAAGTGCTGAGATTTCTTCAAAACTGTGGTCACCGCGGAGTTTACTGTAGGTCTGCGAGATCTCTCACACATGATCTGCTCCTCTCTGCTTCTTTCTTTCGCTCAGGGTCCCTCTCTCTCTCTCTCTCTCACACACACACACACACACACACACACACACACACACTCAGAGAGGGAGAGAAACCAGCGCAGCGATGCCACAGTTACCAGCGCGACTCCGCGAGAGCAGTAGGAGCTCCAGCTGCGCTGTCCTCTCTCTTCTCTCTCTCTCTCTCTCTCTCTCTCTCTCTCTCTCTCACTCCATCCAGTCGGACCCAGGACCAGCAGCTCCTGAAACAACCTGAGGACCGTTGCGTGTGAGCTGTGCGTGAGCTGAGCGTGTGTGTGTGTGTGTGTGTGTGTGTGTGTGTGTGCGTGCAGGCTCTGCGCTGTTGCGCTCTTGCGCCCCCCGGGACGACGATGCGAGCGCGCGGAGCGCACGGACTCGGAGAGCGCGTCCCCGCCGCACACACCGCGGTCCGCGGAGCCTCCTGCGAAGGACACTAGACGTCTGGCTCCGAAGAACACGTGTGTTCCACGTCCCAGAGTGGCGCAGAGGTGAGTTTCAGCCTCGCGCCGGAGCGCGCCCGCCCGCGTGCCCGAGCGTGGGACAGCCGGTGGTCGCAGTGGGTGGGGTGGGACCAGTTGCTCACGGCTGTTTCCTCACCAGGAGACCGGGGTTGGGTGGGGGGGGGGGGCGGTACATCCGGGCATCTTCGTCTTGCAGCGGAGTTTCCTCCGGTCCCGAGATGCGCTTTAACCACAGTCAGTCACGGGACAGTGAGGATTCCGCGCATCTCTTAACGTTCACCTGGGAGCTGCACTCAGAGAGATTGGGGTGTCTAGTAGTAGGGGGGTGTCTGTTGGTAGTATCTACTAGAAGTGTCCACTGAGGGTATCTATGGGACATCTTGGGAGTTTCTACCTGAAGGACCTACTGAGGGTATCCACTAGGTACCTGTCTGCTGAGGCATCTGTCTAAGTTTTTACTTGACTAGATGCTGGGATACCTACTGGAGCTGTCTGCTGGGTTGTCCTTCTACAGGGTGTCTAATGAGGTGTTTTATCAGCAGCGGTATCTGTCTACTGGGCGAACTATTGGGACAACTATTGGGAGTATCTTCCAGAAGTATCTACTGAGGGAATCTGTTGTGCCATCTCTCTACTGGGGTACCTATGTAGTGTAGTGTAAACTGGCCTGCCTACCGCAGTACACGCTGGTATCAGTGGGAGATATAAAGTGAGGGTGTCTATTTTGACATCTGTCTACTGGGATATCTATCTAAGTTCCTACCAGGATTGCATACTGGGGTATCTACTGGGGCAGGGTGCGGTGACGCAGTGGGTTGGACCTTGTCCTGCTCTCCAATGGGTCTGGGATTCAAGTCCCGCTTGGGATACCTTGTGACAGAGTGGCGTCCCGTCCTCGGTGTGCCCCCTCCCCTTCCAGCCTTATGCCCTGTGTTGCCAGGTTAGGCTCTGGCTCCCCGTGACCCTGTATGGGGCAAGTGGTTCAGACAGTGGGTGGGTATCTCCTCAGGGTGTCCGCTGTTGCATCTGTCTGCTGGGGTTTCTCCTGGGGCATCTACCGGGGGCATTTCCTGGCAGTGTCCTGGTTGCCGAAAAAGCAGGATTCGTACGCTCCGTGTTTTCGTGAAGATGCTTCGCACCTCAGCCGACTGTGTGAGTGTGAAACAATCTCTTGAAAGAAGAAAAGTGCAGACCGTGGATTTGAGGCGAATGCTGTTTTGAAGGCAAAATGTCTTTCCGTTATGTTGGCTGGAAAAATCAGCTTGTACTTTATGGAACATTTTAAAGGAGAATATTTGAATATGAAAGAATTTCTCCTACCTCAACTCTAGTGTCAGACAGTATGCTGGAATGTGGTATAAAACTTCAGTGGCTGAATGAAGCTCCTTTTCTGTCTGTGCTGAAGCAGACGGTGGAAGGACCAAATCTACCCTCTCGGTGTTGATTTAACACCGCTGGTTTTACTCCGCACAGCCCAAGGACACGAAATGAAACATTTCTGTCTTCGCACTGAATCGCTGACCTGTCATAAATGTGTCATGACAGCTTTAGGTGGAGCTCGAACCTGCAGCTCGCTGTGTCTTCTGCCGTGTCGGGAGCTCTCGGCTCTCAGGCGGACATGGAGTAAAGCGTACAGCTGGTGTCTTATTTACGCTACTGTTACCACGAGTGTCTTCAAAGGCAGCGGGAAGCCCGGCTCAAACGTGTAATCGGTATCCCACAGTGCTCTTGGAATAACCTTGAGGCACGACTGATGGGGAGCGGTGTTGTGTCTGGCGGGGTTACGTCGCAGCCGTGGGTGGGGATGCGGTTGCTGTGCGGTTAGGGCCGCTGCCTTGCGCTCTGGTGGTCCTGGGTTCCAAACCTGCTCCTGCTGTAGTGTCCTTGAGCAAGGTACTTACGCTGAATTGATGCAGCAAAAAATGGCCCAGCTATATAAATGGGTAAATCATTGCACTGTGTTGTGTTGCTAAATAATTGTGAGCTAAATAAATAAATGTGAGCGTCTCAATGCCCTGTCCTCACAGACTGTGGACATCAATCATTTACGGGAGGGAAGCCGCATTTGTGCCTGGCGGTGTCAGTACATGCAATGCTGCGATCCCAAACCCAGGACATACTGATCGCCACCGAGACGAAGGTGCACGAGGACCGGCACAAAGGCCAGAACCTGTCAGCATCACAGCAGACTCCATAGGAGATGGAGAAAGTTCTCACAAGGAGGAGTCATCACCATCCACTACCTACCAGCCTAGCAGTCCCTTTAACTTCAGTCTGACCGGTTTTCTCCTTCGCTGACCAAACACACTTCCAGCTGCGCTCAGCGCCGCCTCCCTGTCTGCGTTTGCATTCTGTCGCCCTAAAACACAATTTTGCTGCATTCAAAGTGATGTCCTGTAGAATCAGAGGTGCAGTAAGGTGTTATAGTAAAACGTGCAGCGTTCTTTGTGTTTGTTTATTGAATGGAAGCAGCTGGTAGTGTAGTGGTTTCAACTGCTGCCTTTGGACCCAAGGCTTGAATCCCACCTCCAGCTGTAGTACCCTTGAGCAAGGTACTTACCCTCAAGTGCTCCAGTAAAATTGCCCAGCTGTATAAATGGTAATAATGTAAGTAGCTTTGCATAAAAGCGTCAGCTAAATGAATACATGTAATGTAAGGCACTGAAGCCGCAGGTGGCCCTATCGGCACACGCAGCCCCAGCGACAGAGGAGGGCGGCTGCATGTTGTTAGAAGGAGACGAGGTGATGATTCGAGTCCCCGCAGCCTCACTTGGGCAGCTCGGCATTGGGGGCCGGCGTGGCGGGTGATGGTCAGCGGGTCACGCTCTCTCACTCGGCCAAACAAACATCATCGCCGGTTGCTCACGATTCCCCCCGTGACTCTTCTCAGTGTGACACCCAGCTCCTCATCCAGGGGCACGACATCCGCTACACCCTGCCCGCCCGCGCCGACCCCAAAGCCTCCATCGGCTCACGCCGACGGCCGGTCCGGTTCATTTCTGCTCAGGGTCGTTTTGGAGGACATTGGAGAGAGAAGCTGGCTCTCCTTATATCTATGAGGGACCCACCACACACCCTCCAGAGCAGGGCTGTCACACTCGGGCCACTGTGCACTTGTGTATATGCTGGTTTTTCACCCAGCCAATGGCCCTTAAATGGCCCAGTTAGTCCATTTGCAGAACCCGCAAACATTTATTTCCAACAACGTATATATAGTTTAATTTGCACAAAATTTTGCTGCAGTGAATTGTCTTATTTCTTTGTAATTTGCAAAAAATATGGTCATTAAAATACACACACACACACATTTTCAGAACCGCTTGTCCCAGACAGGGCCACGGGGAACCGGAGCCAACCCGGTAACACAAGGCATAAGGCCGGAGGGGGAGGGGACACACCCAGGACGGGACGCCAGTCCGCCGCAAGGCACCCCAAGTGGGACTCGAACCCCAGACCCACTGCAGAGCAGGACCCGGTCCAACCCACTGCACCACCACGCCCCCTCATTAAAATACATTGAGGTGCAATTGTGTAAATATTGCAATTAACTGAAGAATTTGGAGAATTACACCTATATTTATGTTTATTCATTTAGCAGATGCTTTTCTCCAAACCCGCACACACCCCCGACTGAGTCTGACACCCCCGACACGGCATCTTCTAAATAGCAGCTTGGTACAATTTAGAAAAAGGAATGAAAAATTGGATTAATGAGTCATGCTAGATCACCTGTTCCTGTGCGTGGCGGCGCTCACCTCAGTTCCTGCAGCACAGAATATCATGAATGCATCACTGTCAGGATCCATACACTGTTTTATAGCTTGAACACAGGTACCGTCATGACGAACAGTTTTATTTCTGGCCCGGAACTTCTCACGTTGTCTTTAAAAATGCTCGCAGGGGCCCACAAGACAAAGTCGCTCCTGGGGAAAAATAAACTCCTCCCACAAAATCAATGTGAAGCAGAGCTGCTTTCGCCATTATATGACTGTTCAGTGTCTGTTCTGTTCAGTGACTGTTCGGGGGTTCCTTTTCAGTGTGATGTCATCAGCTGTCCTCAGTGCGGTGGATTAGATGAGTGAATCCACCAGGTGAAGCACACAGTGCACTAGTATTGTATTACGTATTAATTTATCAGACCATAAAATGACTTAAAGAGTGAATGAATGAACGAAAATACTGTGTAAACCCAAAAGAACTTGGATGGAGTGGAGTACAGCATGAACAAAAACATGCTTGCAGTGTTTTCCCCATTTAGGCAGCAGGGTAACATTTACCTTGTCTCTTTTCAATATAAGTACCTTGATCAAAGGTACAACAGCATTACCATAGGGGACAGCTGGTAGTGTAGTGGTTAGCGGTGCTGCCTTTGGATCGAAAGGTCGCAGCTTTGATACTCACCTCTGGATGCGGTACCCTTAAGCAAGGTACTTACCCTAAATTACTCCAGTGAAATTACCCAGCTGTGTAAATGGGTAAATCGTTGTAACCTTAACAGTGTAAGTTGCTTTGGAGAAAAGTGTCAGCTGAATGAATAAATGTACGAGGGATTTGAACCTGGACCCTTTAATTGCATTGCAACCGCTACACCCCCTCTTGTTTTTTAAGGGGTGGGGAGGAGTACGGGATTATTTCGTTGGCAGCAAACATCATTTTTTTGTACTTGACTTTCCTGTGATTAGCAGACAGAAGCAATCGGCCGCCCGCCCTTGCTGTGGACGCAAACATGGCACTGCGCTTGGACACGAATCCATCATAACCAGCGTAGCGAGGCCTTCGTAGTCCACCGCCCGCGTCTTCATTAATTACTCTGCGCTGCCTAATGTGGTGCGAGCGTCGGTGCGACAGCTCCGCCGCGTCCCTCCGCCGCGTGTGATGAGGAGGCGCAGGTTCGATGATATTGTTTTTAATTTCCCGTAAACAAATTAATTTTGTTTGATGCTGACACTGTTGCTCTTCTTGTTTCGCTTTTTTTTTTTTCCCGCAGCGCAGCCCAAAAAAACGAAATTCTCCACTCGGTATTTTGTGCCTCTTGACTCCCTCCTAAAGTTACATCAATATGCGTGATTAATGGTATTTTTATAGTCCATTTTTACGTGTTTCTGCAGCTGCCGAGTGGCCTGCCGATGGCAGCCTGCCAGAGACGAGAATCTGTGTTGCGTTCTGTCGACGGCGAGGGAAAGTCAGCGCGGCGCTCTAATGTCAGCTGATGCTGCATGGGTGGCCTCAATGTGCCTATTGATTATGCAGCCCCCCATCCCCCGACTTGTCTGAGCGGCAGAACCGGACGTAGCCGATATCCGCGGAGGCCCGCTCTCGTGGGTTTTTGAACAGCCCCGTCACGGGACTGTGGAGGCCCCCTCAGGGTTGTGTGTCGGGGTTGTTAGGGGGACAGTATAATTGTCGCGTTTTTATTCTCCAAATCTGTGGCCTGAACTGAAGATATGCGCGTCAGGCAAGCAGGCGGTCGCAGTCACAGCCGTACAGTACACACACTTGCTCTCGTGTGTGTTCACAGACACAGCCACCTCTTCCTTCCCGCGCAGGATTATCGACACAGTAACTGACACTATAGTAAAACTGTAGGAAAATACCTTCTTCAGATAACGTGAGTGGATGGTATAGCGGATTTTCACACAAAAAGGACCACAAGACAAAGAGACCTGTAGGACGAAGAAAAGAGATGAGAAAGAGGCAGTGCACAGCCACGGTCATGGTCACGGTCGCAGCCACAGTCACAGCACCAGTCATGGCCACGGTCACGGTCACACACAGGCGTACGTACAGCGTACAGCTGATCTCAAGCACGGCTGCAGGAGGTCGACTTTAAGGTGTCCACGAGTCTCTTCTCGTGCTCTTGATTGTGGACACAAGATGGAAAGATGGACAGCACTCAGGTACGACGAGGTGCGCGGCAAGTCGACAACCGCGTACGACATTCAGTAACTAGTATCCGTACCGGTTACGTTCGTCCCGCCGCGTTTCCCGAAACGGAACTCGGTACGTCAACATGTTTCCGGCAGCGTGTCCGTTACCAAAATTGAGCACGGTACGGTATCTTACTTTGCTGACGCTAACTTTACCCTGCAGTCTCGCTGTACCTGGCAGAAGTCCTCGAACCGGTACGAAAGCTCGTGTGAACGAGCCCTTTAACCGATACGCTTCGTTAACGAGCGCAACGTTGGCGCTACGAGGAGGCAGAAATAAAGCACACGGGAAAGTAAAGTGTGTCCGCAGACAGGACCGTGTGCCGACCGCTCAGACGGACGGAAAATGATGGGGTATACCGTGTTTCTCCTCAACAAGTCCCCACGTACAAAAGAAAATCTCTCGCATATTTGTACAAAAATTGAGCAAAAGGAAGAAAATTACGTCCTGCTCCCCGTTAATATAACACAGCGAAGCAACTGGACACCAAAGTTTCTGTTCTCCCTCCCGTTATAAATGAACTTCCTAAAGTGAGGCCCCAAATAGAGTTCGTGCAGCACAGTTCCAAGCGGATGTGCCCTGCAGTTTGGTGGAACTAAATCCGTCCCACTATATTTGCTTAACCAGCACATTCTTTTATTAACTTGTGATTGTTTTCTATTTAACCGTTGCTGTTGTTTTTGTCCTGGGGATGGCACTCTGTCTCGTCTCTACGGTACCTCTAACGCCCAAGGTTCCCTCTCCCATCACTTGATATCGGCCCTGATCTCAGGCCGTATTGAGTCATGCTTGGTAAGGTCAGGGTCCGTAGAACACCTGCCCGTGGAGGCTGCCAGTAGATGGAGGCTTAGCTTGCGAATAGTGGGATCCTCTGTCGGGCAGAGGGGTTTGTCCGGCCGTCTCCATCAGACGAGTGGACTTTCAAAGCCAGCCCACTTGACCTTCTGCGTACAAACGCGGGCGCCCACCCCATTCCTCCCCAGAGGCTCACGCCGCCACCTCCAGACCTTCAATGGCCCGGCACAGAATGCTGAGCTTCTGAGCCTCTCCAGCTCTGCACCTGCCCCAAAGTCATGCCTTTCCCTTCCCAGTGGCTCTGAAATGCTGATGCCTCGGTTAAGATCTGCAGCTTTTGCGGCCGAGCGCAGTGCAGCGATCGCCGTTTAACACTGCGAAGAGGACAGCAATTTGGAGGAAGCGACACACAGTTAGTGAGCGGGTAATAATTTTGTGATATAAACCTTTAGGAGACACCTCACTGCATCTTATAGCCAGAGCCCATAAGTATCTATAAGACAGGTTAGATTTACTCTACTGATGATGTGTTTAAGATCATGCCTGGATAAGCTACTCCTGTAAAGTAAGTGTGTTTATATATATATATATATATACACACACACACACACACACACACACACACACACTCTATCTGAACCGGTTGTCCCAGGGAGCCAGAGCCTAACCCAGCAACACAAGGCGCAAGGCTGGAGGGGGGGGACACAACCAGTACATGATGCCAGTCTATTGCAAGGCACCCCAAGCGGGACTTGAACCCCAGACCCACTGGAGAGCACGACCCGGTCCAACCCACTGTGCCACCGCGCCCGCTGTGTGTTTATATGTATCTCAAAAAAAAATTTTAGTAGGAAGATGATCAGGAAACGTCAATATTCTGAAAGCTTTATGCAGCTACTCATGTGACGAACATCGGTTCATATGGTGGAAAGAAAGAAACTAAGTGCACCTAAGAATCACACGTCTGCATTTGTGTTTCTCTTTCTGCTAATGTAATGAACACATTGTATTTTCTATGAGATGCACGTCGCTTTGGAGAAAAGTGTCTGCTAAATGAATGAATGCAAATGTGTCGCTGGAATAATAATCTTATGGGGTGTACGGTGGACACAGTGGCTCAGCAGGCAGTGCTGGTGCCTCCCTCGGGGGAAATACAGCTCAGTTTGTGTGGAACTTCCATGTTCTCGCGGGTTTCCTCCAGGTGCAGTGGCTTCCTCCTGGTTGCTCCAACTTGTCCACATTGTGTGTGTCTCACATGACTTTGCTGTACAGAAGGGTGAATTACGGTAGGGAGTTTAGTGTAGCGCATGTAGCATTGTAGGGTTACCTTGGATAAGGGTGTCAGATCAATTCTCGCTTTGGAGAAGAGTTTTGCTAAACAAATACATTTATTTATTTAGCTCATGCTTTTCTCTAAAGCAACTTACAGTGTCAAGGTTACAATTATTTACCCATTTGGGTAATTTTACTGGAGCAATTCAGGGAACAACCTTGCTCAAGGGTACTACAGCTGGAGGTGAGGCTCAAACTTGCAACCTTCAGGTCCAAAGACCCAAGCTCTAACCACTACACTACCGGCTGTAAACGGATAAACATAAATGTAATGAATAGCAGTCAACGTAAGAAAGAAGTAGTAGTTGCTCTTAGATGTTGAATGTAATTGGGTTACCCGTTTGCAGGCTCAGTGCTGGGCATACGGGGTGACTGGGTGTGCCGGGGCACGCTAGCTGTGTGTCGGTCCTCTCTCCCTTTCTCGCCCTCTTTCTCGGCCGCAGCTCCGACGGCGATGCTTACCGACATGCTGTCTCTCCCTGGTCCCGCGTGCCATCTTCACCTACTGCCCCCCAGTCCCTTCCTCCCCCCGCAGCTGCTGCTATCTCTTCAGCTTTATCGAGCGCTTCCATTTTCGCAGCGCTTCTGCTCCCATCCTGTGGGTCGAGACTCCCCTGGCAGGGTCCGTGTTCAGGCTCGTTTCACTCAACAGGTACAACATATCGGTGTCGGTTTGTTCGGTGGGTAAATTTTAAATGTGTCAGGGCAACAGTTTGGCACAGCGGTTAGAGATCTTCTGGGTGACGGCCCCATGTTCGAAGAGCACTCTGGCTTTAGTAACCTCGATCAAGGTATTTATACTGAACTGATGCAATAAAAACGACCCCGCTGTATAAATTTACACTATTTTTTTAACTGCCAGTTTTCTCCACAGCAACACAGGATTTAAACCACAGCCTCTGAGCCCGGAAGAGGGACCTCTAACCACTGCGACACACACACGCACAGTCTGAAACCGCTTGTCCCGTACAAGGTTGCGGGGAGCCTGAGCCTAACCCAGCAACACAGGGCGTGTAGGGCTGGAGAGGGAGGGGACACACCCAGGACGGGATGCCAGTCCATCACAAGGCACCCCAAACGGGACTCGAACCCCAGACCCACCGGAGAGCAGCACCCAGTCAAACCTGCTGCACCACCGCATCCCCTTAATTACAAACAGCACAATATATAAAAAAAAATACTGTGTCAACTTGGAGAAAAGTGTCATAGCTGAATAAATGGAAGCGTCATATTAATAAGAGCTAAAGAAAATTATTCAGTTAAAATACCCTGTTGGTTATTGACTATTGTGAATGATTGTTTTGAAAATAACCCAGCAGCCAAAGGGGTAATTGTGCCTGTTCATGCACCAGCTGCGATCCGGTGTTGCGGATGTGTCGGCGGCGCGCTGTCGCTGCTCTGCCGCTGCAGCGGTTGTCACATCGCTGTGGTGCCCGCGAGCTGGTCGGCCGGCGTGCTGTGAGCTTCAGACGCAGCATCGGTCCAGCGACTGGTGGCGATGCCATCGAGCTCCTTGTTTTTCACAAGCGGTCACGTTCATCGACTTTTATCATCAATTTATCTTGTACACCTGCATAAAGAAACTTACAGTGTTAAATATGCAGCCTTACCATCATTTATTTATATATCCAGCAGTGTATTCCTACTGTTACCAGTGCAAGACCCTTAGTGGCTTGATCAAGGGTCCTACATCAGGAGGTGGGATTGACCCAATGACCTTCAGGTTGCAAGGTGAAAACACTATCCAGATTAACCCGTTGCATCTACCTCACTTATGCACTGTACATGTTTTATAATTTTCTCTGCAAGCTGCTGATCTCACCACCAAACCGGCTGCCTAAAGTGCACACAGCCATTTGATTCGTGCCTATAACTTCCTCCCAGACACGCTTGGTATTTAACCTCAGACAGGTGTTTAATAGACCTGTAGTCCTACCGAATATCACATTTAGGTGTGTTTCCATATACTGATGCATGTAGGCAAATTTACTGTTACTAATTTATATTCTAGAATATTCAGTATATTTTCATTATATTTGTTTTCCATTTAATTATTAGTAAGTGGGTAGTAACGTGTTTTTGCTTGAACAGTTTATCGCGTAACCGTGCCCCTCCCTAACGCCGTGGCGTACAGAGCGCTCCGAGGGTGGGGCGGATGGCTGTTAGGCCGGATCCCGAGTGACAGCACTCCCCGCTGGAAAAACAGAAATCCGCTTAGCTCTCCTGGGTTTGGAGACTTGGAGACGTGCCGTGCCATGCAGCTAATCTCACCTTCCAGAATGTTTTTCCGCGTTGTCCCGGAACGCAGACTTATTTCAGTTAAGTCCAGGTTGCTGTTGCACACTAACCGGAAAAAAAAATAAAGGAGTGCATTGTGGAGTTCTGCACATTCACGCATTTTCAGACAGGGTGTGTTACCCTCACCGAACAGTGTGTTGAAGCCTAACAAACCTCCCAGGACTCAATGGATCAATTAATTAATTGTAATTAATCGTCTACAGTTAGCGTGGAAACACAGTAAATGGGCAATCGGAGTGCCCTAATATTTTTTAATCACTGCCCTAATAAAGGTATTATTCTTCTTCTTATTATTATTACTATTATTCCTTTTGGCTGACACTTTTTTTCAAGGTGACTTACAATATTGAGTTTGTACACTACACTGCTTACAATAACTTTCCCATTTATACAGCAGTGGTCATTTTTATTGTTTCACTTATAGGTACCAAGGCAGAAAGAGCGAGGATTTAGACCTGGGTGTTTCGATTACATTTACATTTTCATTTATTTATTTAGCAGACGCTTTTCTCCAAAGCGACTCCCAATGAACTCTATGGAGTGTTACCGATTGCGAGGTGAATGCTCTAACTACTACGCCACCTGCTGGCCCTATCACAGAGGTCAAGGGACTGTGTGTGTAAATACAGTGCAGGGGCGTTCTTCTCTAAACAGAGACGGGGTTAACGTGGGATGTCTCACTCTCGTTTGCACCCCTGCTGATCTTTGCGGTGACCGTTTGCGGTCACTCTCATTTGTGGCTCAGAATCCCAGCTTCCTGTGTGACGACCCTTTCCTATCAATGGCTACTGCACTGTCCACCTTAAGGCACTGATACCAGTTGGTGGATGCTTACACATGTGTCCTCCTGTCAGGAGCCTCACGGGCCAAAGTGCTGAATCCATTGCCCTTCCTCTCACCTTCTCGTTGCGAGAAACCCCGCCCCTTTTCTCTCATAGCCAATCACGTGAATCCTTTCCCAGGCCTCCACTGGCATGATTGGACAAGAGCGGGAAGGGGCAGGGTTTCAGTGCATTGATTTCTGGGGGAGCTCTGAGCTATACTACTTTGTCCAGTTAGTTGTTCAACACAACCGAGGTGTCTAAAATATCGGAAACGAGTAATTTAAGGTAAAATTTGCCGCAGATCTCTCCAGACACAGTGTGATGCCCGCCATTAACAGGACGGTGTCTCCAAGGCTGCCCACTCGTCGCGTCTCCATGGCAGCTGCCTCCCGACCCAGTCTCTATGCATACTCATAATTCACCTGGCCGGCAGCCTGCACACATGGGCTGCACCCCCACGGAGGTATCCACAGCTCCTGGGTCCACGGACAGTCACACTGTGGACCTTCAGGAGATCAAGGACCCCATGGGTTTTATTCCTGAGAGCACACATCACCACACACCACGGGGTTCATTTTTAAGGCTGCCAGGCTGTTTCTTTGCTGTCTTTATCCTCTAGTGGGACGGACACTGCCCTTTGAACCCTCTCCCCCACACGCGGTTCAGATGCCTCGAACCCCGCGTGGGGTTCGAAGGCACCGTGGGAGAGGAACCACCCTTAATCTGCCATGGCGGGGAGGTGCAGATCGTCACGAGGAGAGCAGGAGGGAAACATCTTCTCGTTCACGCTTGGCCTCACTCTCCTAAGGGACCAGAAGAGTCCCTTTGTTACCCTGGACTACTTGTGCGTGCTTGTTCTGCACCAATGTTCCAGTTTAATTCAGCTGTGTGAACGAACACCTGTGTTTATAGTATGTATGGAAATGAATATTAAATCTTTATGTATTTTTATATACATTCAAGGGGGGCGCGGTGGTGCAGTGGGTTGGACTGGGTCCTGCTCTCCGGTGGGTCTGGGGTTCGAGTCCTGGTTGGGGTGCCTTGCGACGGACTGGCGTCCTGTCCTGGGTGTGTCCCCTCCACCCTTACGCCCTGAGTTGCCAGGTTAGGCTCCAGTTCCCTGCAACCCCGTATGGGACAAGTGGTTCAGAAAATGTGTGTGTGTGTGTGTGTGTGTGTGTGTGTGTGTGTGTGTGTGTACATTCATTTGCATTAATCCATTCATCTGACAGTTTCCTCATAAACAACTTATGAATTTTTCCTCTCATTCACACTTGAATACCGGGATGTGTTTCCTGGAGCGGTTCAGGGAAACCACCTTGCTCAAGGGCAACAGCCGTGCTGCACGAGGGATTTGACCCAGCAACCCACAGGTTACAAATCAGTACTTTTATCTGATGGAGAACCTGCTGTGGCAGAGTGTTCTGTCTATGACTCTAAGAAGGGTGAAGGGGTATGTGTCCCTGTGTGTGTGTGTGTGTGTGTGTGTGTGTGTATGTGTGTGTGTGTGTGTGTGTGTGCTGGGTTTGTAAGATGCGTTCGCCATCTCTAAGACTGTCTCTTCAGATGACTTCATGTTGCCACCAGGAGGTCAAGTGACTGAAGTGACTGTTTTGTGGGACAGCAGCCAATTAGCCATGCGAAATGGCCCAGGGATGGAGAGGGAAGGCAGAAGAGGGGATGGGGGTAGGAGGCAAGACAGAGACTGGCGCTTTCTGGGATGTGGACACTTGCTCAGTGAAACTGAGGACACTGAGCCACACACACCTGTGTTGATGCACGGATGCATGCGTTTCTGTGTGTGTGCTCCTCGTTTGAATCCTGGTCAGTTTCCGTGGTGTGTGTGTGTGTGTGTGTGTTTGTGTGTTTCTCAAGGTGCGTGTGTGCGTGTGTGTGTCCACGCTGAGTATTTGAGCCCCGCTGCCTGGAAAACTAAGCAGCTTGGAATGCAGAGATTAAAAATTCACACACCTTTCCTGCGTGACGCCTGGGAGGACAGACCACTTAATCCTGAGGCACATGTTTCAGAACGAAACTTTTCCCTTCCGTTTTCTGCAAGCCCTGGAGGGGAAGGGGACACTAATCCTGGGGGGTGGGGGGGGGAATACCTGTGATGTGGGGAGATGAATCAGAAATTCATCTTTCAAATCAGGCATAGAGTTCATGTGCCTCTGGAAGCAGAACGGTGGCAGAATGGGCGTCCTGTCCACGCTGACAGTGGGTAAGTGTGTGTGTGTGTGAGTGTGTGTGTGTATGTGTGTGTGTGTGCACGCGCTGGGTTTCTAAAGAGGCACACTCCATCTCTATAACTGTCTCTTCAGATGACTTTGAGTTTCCATCAGGAGGCATAGTGACTGAAGGGCGGCTGTTTTGGGGGACAGCAGCCTATTAGTGGTGTGAAAAGGGCCCAGAGATGGCGAGCGACAGCAGGAGGAGGGGGTGGGGCAGGATGGCACGGGTGGGGCGGTCGAGATGCAACTGAGGATACTGAGACCCACCCACAAACACTCAAATCACAGACATACAGAGACGTACAAACACACCCACGCACACATCAGTCCCATCCTGTTTGAGCATCTCTTCCCCAGGGGCAGAGGGACACGAAAGACACAGAGGGACACGTCTTCCATGCCCAGGGATTATAGAACCTGCCTTTTTCTTCTGGATCGCTGTGTCTCACTCACACATGTCTTCCATGGCGACAGAAAGCCCGATCTTTCCCGATCCCTCCTATCAATGAGGCGGCGTCCTGGTAGTTGAAAGCCGATGGAGCGGCGTGGGGTTTCCGTGACGACACATCTGCATTCTGAGGCCAGTTCACGCAAGCTGGCCTCGTGCTGCCCGGGTTGCGTTGGACAGCAGACAGGTGAAGCAGCTGAACTTTGGTGGCCCTGCCCAGGGCTTTGCGTTGGCATCCGTGCTACTCGTACCCGGGTGACGGTGTGGGCGGACGCACGTGCGCACGGTGCCTGCGAGAGCCGTCTCAGACTGTAAGCGGCAGCCTCCCTGACAGGATCCCTCAAAACCACAAACGGGTCGGGAGCTCAAACGGAACTGAGCACGGGCTGCGTGCAAGCGCCCGAACGAGAGAGCTGTCGACACACACCGAGCCCCGCAAAGCGCGTCTCTAAAAGCAGCGTGTTATCAGTCAATAATGAATAATTCATCGCCAGGGAGACAGTTATTCAGAGCAATGTATTTTTGTAAAAGAGTGACTTTTATATAACAAACTCTGTGTGAAAGTTCATCTAAAAGTTACAAGAAAGAATTAATTTCAAAAACTGTTTGCCGTGTTGTGTGCATGCAGTTTTTTTTCCAGGCTTCTCGGACCCCCCCCCCCCGCAATGTCTTTTGCACGTGCAATAGAGGCAGATCTTCTGGGACACATGCATGTGTGGGGGGGGGAATTTGTCTGACCTCGCTGAGTGTGTGTCCTGGGCATCTTGTGAAGAGGGGTTCGGTAGGGGGGTTCCTACAACTGAGGGGGTGAGGCTGTGCCTTTGAGATTCAGGTCCACTCTGAGGCCCGTGGGGGGTCCGCCTTGCGCTGCTCCGTTATTACGTCCTTGCGCCTGTCCCAGAATTACTAGAATTTCCCAGAATTCCCTGACATGCAGAGATGTTGCCCTGTTGTCCCGCACCTTGCCCTGCAGTTCCGCAGCACAAAAGCGATGTCATGAGATTTATAAATCTGTGCGAGAGGGGAGAGTGATTAAAGACGCTTCTTTCTGCAAGCTGACAGCAGTGGTGCTGGTGGTGCCCACGAGCGGCTACCTGTTCATGCCTGGAGCGGTTTACGATCACCATAAGCCAGGTAATAAAGGGGGTTGTCACTCCTAATGGACATCGTTTACTCTACTGGAAGCTCCATTCTTCCATTAAAGCAATTGGAGGAGCGCTTAATGAGTAACCGTGTGGGCAATGCCCAGGGCACGACGCCTTTAAATATATTCGCTGCCCCCGAGTTTCAGCGCACGCCCCTGAGTTCTCGCTGGCTGGTCGATTTTACCCCCCCTCCCTTCCCAGTGTTAAGCGCAACGTGAGGCCACCAGGGGGAGCACCTGAGCAGGACCCTTCCTGCACACCTGCCCCTTCCTATGCATGCTGTGATTTATTTTTAATAGCATAAGATGCTGTAAGTGAGATGCTTCTGTGGCCAAACGTTCTTCGGTGGAATTATGAATAATGGAAGGTGGCGACAAAGATGAGAAGGGCTTTGTTTTTACCCTGTGTGTCCTGTGTCGTCTGGGTTTTGGAATGATCTTCCAATCCTGGTTTCTCATGGTGTAAAGGTAAAAATCAGTGTTTGACCTCACTGTCTGCACAACCACTCACTGTTTGTCCTGACTTACTGCGATAGCACTGTAGTTACAAGCACAGGTGGCGGTATTACCAGGTTGACACATCACATCTGACGTAATCTCTTATGTTTTTACCATGTCTTTATCATGGTTGATAGTTTTCATTTATTTTTTCATTCAGTAGCTTTTTTCTGAGGTGTCCTGAGCTGCTGGTGCCATATGAATAATGGGAATTATTGTTATTACTGTGCATCTGAGCATGACACCACCTCAGCTGACCAGATATTAGAATATCTACATTGTCCAGTGCATCACAATATTATTTTTCAAAATATTTTTGTCCAGAATTTTCAAAAAAGGAAACAAGTGGTTGGTTAATAGGCAAAATGAAACACAGCTTGCTTCAAAAAAAAATATCACTTTAATATGTAAAGTGCACCTTCAAGCATAAACCTCAAAGCATAACACACAAGAATTTTCTGGACATGCAAAACTGGAAGGAGTCGCTTTACTGGCCTCAGCCTTATTGCTCTCAGTGAGATGTAACTTGTTAAAAACTTATTTCAATATTTCGAGTGATCTGCAAACATCCCACTCTAAACGCAACACAAAAACATTTTATTTGAACAAGTTGAAATTTTGTGAAAATATTGTTTCCTATCATCCTAAAACAATTTGAAAATCACATACATTTACATTTATTACATGTATTTATTTAGCAGACGCTTTTCTCCAAAGCGACTTACAATGGATGCTATGTAGTGTTACCAGCCCACATACCTTATTCACCGCGGAGACTTACACTGCTAGATACCCTACTTACACTGGGTCATTCATCCATACATCAGTGGAACACACTCTCTCCATCACTCATATATTATATATACGTACTGTATATGATGCACTGGAATGACCGCTCGGCTCTGCCCCCATTAGTCTGGTCCTGCGATGACTATCGTCACAGTATTTGTGTCCCACTGTGTGAGATGTATTCCTTTACGCTTCTTCTGAGGAGGAAGGCAGCGTTGCTTTGACGTGAGCCCTGTCTCTCTGCACAGATGAAGTCGGCTGGGGCCGCCGACGGCGGGCTCTTCACCGAGAGCTACTGCAACATCTGCAACGCGCAGCTCATCTCCGAGTCCCAGCGCATCGCACACTATGAGGTGAGCCACGTCCACGGGCCCCTGTCCGCCACACCTGTCTCTGACACCTGGCCCAACCCCCACCTGCACCTCTCCGCTGAAACTTTCGCACCTTTCCCCACCTGTCATCGCGCTCCTGTCCTCAACCCCTGTCCCCGTGCGTCGCAGGTGCTCTCTACAGAATATACCAAAGGTCCCGGTGATGAAAACTCAAGCAGAGACAGCACTGATGCTTAGAAACTTTCCTGCAGACCGTTGGCAAGTTGCGTTCGATGGATCAAACATGACTGCACTCCGTGCGTTTACCTTAATAAATGCGAGCAATCCCCACCAAACAACCCCACGTGTGTTTAATCTATGGCCTAAAATAAATGAAATAATTAAATGAAAGAACAGTTAAGTAAATTGTTGTTTTCTTATTAGAGTAACAAATCAGAAAGTACAGATCCTCCTTGAACGCTGGGCTCTTTGTTTTTATTTGCCCTATTCATTATTATGAAGTGCTTACTGGCAGAGAAGACACATATTTCGCAATTTCACGACTTGCCCTCTATATACAGATTAAATAGATTTACCATTACTGGGATTTTTAATCGCGGGTTTCGATTGTCCGGTTCCTTCATTGCTGCGCCATCTGCTGGCCCACGTTTGTGTAGCACAGCACACACTTACATGGGAATATTCACGGGGAAATTTCCAGTGTTGCCTGCAGCACACTGATAGGGGAAAAATGAGCTGGCGGTGTGGAGAGGCTGGGGGAGTCAGCTCGTACCTCGGGCATCCCGTGTCGTCGCCACCCTCCCCCACCCCTACTTCAACACCATTCCTGGGGCCCCTGGGAGGGGGGGAGATGGGAGGAGGTGCAAATGGAAAGTTCCAGCTAATAACATGGGTGCTGAGGCCTTTTCACGCGCGGGTTACATCTGATCCTCCGCCTGCCCCTCCACCCCCTACCGCACACACCGGCTGTCGACATAATGGATCGGTCTCGTGTGCCCCACAGGTGGATAGAAGCTGCTCCCTGCACCGAGCTCACGTACATGCGCTCCCTCCCTGCCCAATCAAACGCCAGGTTTTTATTGCTGTAATAAACGCATTTGCTTGGTAAAATCCCCCCCCCGACAGCAATAACAACAATAACAACAACAAGTTTCTGCATATCTCACCTTCCCTCTATTTGACTTTCTCTCTCACACCAGCAGACAGCAACAGCTCCCTGCTGTCTGTGCAAGGCCCAGGGAGAGCCTCCAATCCTGGACGTACGCACGCACGCACGCACGCACACACACACACGTGTGCATAAACAGCCCTTCTGCGCTCTGCTGGAAAAGGGTAACTCTGAAAAAGCTCCCTGCCCCTGGTGTTGGAAACGGTTCACAAATCCCGAGGGGCCGGAGTGAGAGCGCCTCCCGAGGGTAGAGATGGGCAGTGTTGTGCGGCGAGCCACTGCAGGGCTCGGGGTCAGAGGTCAGGGGTCAGCATTTCTAGGGCGGTTCGGACGGACGGACTAGGACATTACGATGGTGTGGGAGAAACCATTATGACATGTATCGATGGTGATTATTATACACCTGGCAGACCTTCTGATTTACATAGAAGAACCTTATAGGTGCCTTTTTAAAGGGTCCCTCCTGGCAGGGCTCAAATTTGGGATTTTTAGCAGAATTTTTCTGCTAAAATCAAGAAAATAAACTCCAAAAAATTAGCAAAAAAAAAAAAACCTTCTGTGATGCAGAAACAGTTTTATTAGAAAACTGAATATCTGCTGCCTTATATATGACATAAACCGTGTATGTGGCATCGCCGCCCCATGTCTTTGAAAAACTGCCACTTTCTAGGTTTTGGTTTCTATGAAAGGAAGTGTCAGTCTGCGCAGTAAATAATATATATCTATTTTTTCACGTAACCAAATGCCATTGTAAAAATAATTTGGAGTCCCTTTTCTGTTGTTCAAGTATAAATTTGTGTTCTGTGGATGTATAATAAATAATTACCTGTCAGCAATATTTTATTTACACATTCAAATTTTATTTTCCCTACTTCATGACCTCTATGTATTTTTTCCATAGCTTATTTATTAATTATTCATTTAGAGGAAGAAGTCTGACGGGTGATTGATTCTTGCCAAAAAACCCTAAGGGGCCCTGCCTCCTAGCACCTAAACCTGTAACCTTCTGGTCACAAGTGCGATTCCTGTTTACTAGTCTCTCGTCATGACCAGACACACAAACACGGCTTGAACCGAATCTAATGAGCATATTGGATTTAGCCAGAAAGGCTTGGTAATGCTTCAGTTCGCTCTGTCACTGTTGGTAGTCCCATCTACTGTTTCACAAATGCATGAGAAATGACATCACCTACTTAAGTCATGTGTTCATATTTCAATGTGTTCATAATTCAGTGTGTTCATATTTCAGTGTGTTCTTATTTCAGTGTGTTCATATTTCTGTGCTAAAAATTGGTTGACAAGAACAGTTGTGTGCGGACATTGGTATCCTTATTTACAGCCTTTGTGAGTCAAACCTACCCTTTTTGCCAACAAAGTTTACGTGTTATTTTTGCGCAAAGCCTTCTGGGTAATTTGACAAGCATTTTTTTTTTTCTGTTTTTGTCTGCAATAGACTTATTTGCAATGGCACCTTGATGTTTCTCTGAAACACCACTCTTGGCACCCGATGCAACCAAATTACCGCAGTACATCGTCAGTTTTACCCAAAACTTCCAGAAATGGCGCCTCTTTGTGACAAGGGCAGCCGAGCGTGAGCTTTATTATTTTTTTTGTTCCATCATACAGCAGAATTGTACTTATTATGCTGAAGATATAGATCGGGAATGAAGTGGAGCTGTCACTGCTGGAGTCGTCATGTAACCGTTAACATCTCTGCAGCTGCTCGAGACCAGGGAGAGAGAGAGAGAGAGACAGGGGGACCCCCTTTTAGTCTGTAACCAAACAAGTGGCTCCTGAATGACTGCCACCAGGGGACACGCTTATTCACAAGTCCAGTGGGACTTTGGCATAATCATATCTTTGTAACAGAAAGCAGGGTACATGACACCCCACCAAATCCAGGCGGGAGCTTAGACAGTGGTTTGCACGTGTTGGAGCCAGAGTGGTGACTGATCCTGAGAGCGGTGTCGTCCGTCCATTTGTGAGCAGGACTTTTGCAGCAGAGACAGAATTTGGCTTTGGAATGGACGAGGGGGTGTAATTGGGCTTGAGGCTCCTCTGTAGACCACTTTGTAAGCGCTGCCTTCAGGCCTGCAGGTGGGCCATGGTATCGAGCTGGAGGAGAGCAGTCCCGTGGCCTTTGAGGACATCCTCATTAGTGTGTGATACTGGACCCCGAGTGCGGTCCTGGTGTGGACATCAGTCATCCAATATCAGTCGCCACTTGTCTAACGCACAGCCAGACTGCTGGAGGAAACCCACACAAACACAGGGAGGACATGCAAACTCCACAAAGTGGATTCAGACCCAGAGCTCTTGAGCTGTGTGGCTACTTGCTGTGCTACTGGATCACCTGCGCCTGAAACTCGAAACTGCAATTTCATTTCTGCTGTTCCATAAAGATGTGACGGGGGGGGGGGGGGGGGGGGGGGGGTGTTTGCTCCCAGAGTTTGACAGTAATCATCTCACACGCTGACAGTCAGCATTATTTTCATAAAGATCATCGACTTGATTGTTGGTGGAAAAATACAGGGAAAGTACATTCTACAGCTGGGCTTCAATCCCACAACCTTCTGATTCTACTGCAGTTACAAGACAACCACATTCATTCATTTCACTGGTGCTTTTTCCAAAGCAACTTACGATGTTAATGTACCTACAATTATTTACCCATTGATACAGCTGGGCAATTTCAGTGGAACAACTGAGGGTAAGTACTTTGTTCAAGGGCACTACAGCCAGCGGTGAGATGCAAACCTGCAACACAGACATACAGTCGTCAAAATGTAAATGAAAAATGAAGTACGGTCACTTAGTCCAGTACCACCACTTTGCCCGGACACTTTACGCTAGTACCAGCTTACAGAATTGACTGGAGATAAGTGCAAAAGGGATATGAATCGGGATCCTTCTTGAGGCTGCCTGGATGCGCTGGATGTGTTGCACATGATCCGTACCTTTCAGGATGGGCACGGATCTAATTCCCTTTTCTCCTTTTGTTCTCACCCGCCCCCCCGCCCTTCTGAGCAGAGCAAGAAACATGCCAACAAAGTTCGCCTTTTCTACATGCTGCACCCTGAAGACGGCGGCCCCCCCTCCAAACGGCTGAGGCCAGACAACGCGGTACGTACCCCGCGCGCACCCTGGGGCCGTTACACAGCAGCCCGTAGGTGTTTTATTTTACCAATTTAGGGTAGGTTCTGAACCCCAGGGTACAAGGGCTGCTCCCCTCATACGTACATATGTGCGGTTAGTACACATAGTGTGCAGTTTTTGCTGTCAAATTGAATTTGTGTGTCTCGGTGCTGAAGTTGCCAGTGTACCAGCAACCACCGAAGGTGTGACAACCCCAGGGGGGTCGCTGCATTCAAATGACAAATCCCATTGGGCCGTGAAATCACACCTGGTGAAATGGGCTGCCCTTTGTGGCATTGGTTAGAGATCACCTGCTTCCCACAACTGACCCTTAGAGATGTTTCTTCCCCGTCCTGTCCAGGAAGGGAATTTAATCTTTATCTTCTCAGTGTGCAGCTGTGGGTTTGGACCCAATGTGGTGCTAGAACAGACTGTTAGCACAAAGGCTTTATTTGTCACACCACTTTCTTCATTTTCCTCTGATCTTCCTCAGACTGTGCATCCTTTAGAGACCTCTTTTTACCCCCTTTACATTCATTTATTTATTAATTTGACACTTTTCCCCAAAGCAGACTAGTTATTTATATTATGATATATATTTACATATTATTATAAAGCTGGGAGAGGGCATGGTGGCACAGTGGGTTGGACTGGGTCCTACTCTCTGGTGGGTCTGGGGTTCGAGTCCCGCTTGGGGTGCCTTATGACAGACTGGTGTCCTGTCCTGGGTGTGTCCCCTCCCCCTCCTGCCTTATGCCCTGTGTTGCCGGGTTAGGCTCCGGCTCCCCCCGACCCCACTCGGGACAAGCGGTTCAGACAGTGTGTGCGCATGTATATAAAGCTGGGTAGTTTTTACCTTGTTAGTTCAGTGCAAGTACCTTTGTCAAGGGTACTACAGCAAAGGGTAGTGTTCAAAACTAGGCTCAAGACAGTGTCTCTAAGCACTGCGCCACCTGCTGTCCTGCTTCAATTCCTAAGTCCCTTTACCCCCATCTCCTCTTTTTTAACCCCTATACCCTCGACTTCTCTTTTTGCCCTATTTACCTTCTGCCTCCCCTTTTAGCCCCTTTACCTTCTCACTCCTCTTTTACCGTTTTACCCTCTAACTGCTGCTTTGTCCTTTTTACCCTTCCACCGGTTTCGATCGCTAAGTGTTCCCCTCCTGTGAACCTTGTAAAGGGATTAATCACCCCAGTGAAGAATTTACCCTGGTGATAAGAGGCTGCTGCTGCGGGCTCATTAGGAGTTTGTTAGCCATGAGATTTGCCTGTTTCCCTGCGTGCTGCTTAGAGATGAGCTGCTACTCCTCGGGAAGCAGAGCGCCGCACGGGGGTCACGTTGGCTGAATTTCTGTTTCTCCTCCTATGGGCCAAGGATCCGCTATGGATCCGCACCCTGTTCCCTCCGCTCTTTCCCCAAAAGAACACCTGTGCTTCTACCCGGCCCGTGTTCTGCATCTCGAGAGGCCGAGCCGTGTGAAGGAGGAAAGGTCCTGATCCATTCCAGGATGCCATCTTTAAAGCCCTACTGCTGGCTCCCAGCGATGCCCCTAGATTGTACTCTGCGGTGTAGTCGTCAAGGCAACGCGTTTGCGTAACAACATCATACCAGCAGCAACCCGACAACTTCCTTCTGACGTTATGAAGGAGTCCTGCTGTATCTGAAGAGTCCGAAAGGTCACTGAAGGTCGCATGAGAAACACCTGCTCATCTCGTTTTTTTTCTCCCAGGTTCTAAATATAGTTGATTTTGTAAAGATTGTGTATTTTCCTGTTTGCTGTGTATTTTACAGTATTTACTGTAAAATGCTGTAATTGTTGAACCTTGAGTGTGAGTCACCAGCGCCCCCCCCCCCCCCCCCCGACCGCTGTCACGCGAGCACGTCGGGCCGCATTTGCATGAGCGCTGCTCCAGAAATCTCGGCGAGGCTCTCGAGAAGCGACGCGCGCGGCATTTTAATAACGGCTTATTTCTCTCCTTCTGCAGTTAGAACACAGCGTGTGCGAACAAACTCTCCTCTTGCAGTGCTGTTATTGTGATTTCTCTCCTGTTGCACTGCTGTTCTCGCACCTCCGCTCCCGTCGCGCATCGCCCCGGCATAGCGCTGGTGTAGTCAAGCGTGGGCGGAGAAGATCAGCGCACATTCGATCAGAAGCAAACCGAAAAAGGCGTCATCGGGGGGCAGGGCAAGGCTCGGCGAACCCGGCACCAGACTCGGGAGTGCGCTCGAAACTTGTTTCTCTCTCTCTCTTTGGCGAACTAGGTCATATGCAAATGCACCTGGGCGTGATGGCGCAGCAAGCGGAGGGAGGGGGTTCATCCGCTGTGGAGAAAGTGCGAGTTCACGAGTCACCCAGAAGTGGCGAGTACAGGGAGCCTTTGGTCCCGAGGAGAACATCGACAGTGGCGCAGCCAAGCAGTTCAGTAACAGTTCAAGGGTCAACCCCCCGGGGCGATAAAACCAGTTTTCCCGACAGATTAAAGCCTTCTTTATACCTCTTGACACCTGAATGGAGTCTCAGATCATCGGAAACCACTCGTCCCACATGGGGTCGCGGGGAGCCGGAGCCTAACCCAGCAATACAGGGCTAAAGGCTGCAGGGGGAGGGGACAGCAGTCCGTCGCAGGGCACCCCAAGCAGGACTCGAACCCCAGACCCACTGGAGAGCAGGCCCCAGTCAAACCCACTGCACCACTGCACCACTGCACCTCCCCAAATGGAGTCTGAATTGTGAAAAAGTTTTGAGTGGCTCACTGACCCTTCTGAGAACCAGTTGCTCATTTTGTCTGCTCTGGAAGACACGTGTTGTAAAGTGTGTCTCCCAAACAATACATGCTCCAATTCTGAGCCCTAATGTACATTACAGAGAACAGTCTTTGCTTTATTAATGTTTAGGGGAGGGGCTTAGAAATTCTGTAAATTTAAGCACATCTGGAGTTTAATTGGAGGGCAATGAGCTGATGGTCTTCCTCAGCTTGCACATGAAAATAGAGACCCTTCCGTCCGCGGCCTCTCCTCTCCGTTACAGCAACAAAATGCCCACTGTGTGTGTGAATGGGAGCTGCATGGGCCCGATTCCTGGTGTGTGTATATGTGTGTGCATGTGTCTGTTTATTTGGCTGGCTTCTTGATGATCCCACACACAAAAGAGCCAAAATCAAAATCTATAAGGTTTTCAGTTCTGGCTCTAATGTAGTGGAATTGTCTCCCTCTGTCACTCAGAACTGCTGAAGATCTCTCTCAGCAGTCAAGAAGAGTCTCACTTCTCTCTGGACCTCCTGTCAGCTCTATATGTTTGCATTATTGCCACAATTTCCTTTGTAGTTTCTATGACTTTGATATGCAGATACCCATGAAATGTATGCTGCTGTAAACTGTGGTATCAGACAAACTGACTGTACTTTGAGAATCACGTGTCTATATTGCCCCGTCTGCTGGTGAAAAGCACTGTTGTTTTCGCTGAGCTGTTCATCGCTTTGGAGAAAAGCGTCTGCTAAATGATGAAATGTAAACGTTAGTGTGTGAACAAGAAGAAGGGAGATGACAGCTGAGCTATAGGAGCATGAGCAGCATGGTGAGTTTATTTGTGTCCTTGGGTGTCAAGCTCCACGATCTTGTGTTCCTCTGCAGGGAGACAGACTGAGAATTGTGTGTTTTCCTCTTTGGAACAAGGCAGGTGGTAAATACATTCTGCCAAGACGCACACACACACACACGCACACACACACACACGCACACACACACACACACACGCACACACACACAGACCCACACGCTCACTCACAGCCTCCGGGTGTGACACACCCACACAAAGTGCACAGCTCCAACACACGTGATTACAGTTCTCACACTCACACACAAGCTACGTACAGCAAGTTCTCCCTCTCACACACACACACACACACACACAAACAAACAAACAAAAAGTCTAATTATAATGCAGCCAATAGAATTATGGTACCAGACTCGCATTCACAGCTTCCAGTCCTAGCACATACACGCACGCGTGCACAGACACACGCACGTAGATACCATGAATCTCTCATCTCTCATCCATGGAGTTATGCGGAGATGCCACTGCTCTCCCAAGAGCACCAAACCAGAGCTTTGAAACTGAGGGCAGAAAGGGCTAGAGGCTGACTGTCGCTCTGACGGTCCTCCTTCCTACCCAGGGTAACACCTGATGGAGAGCAAAGCAGCATTTCAGGCCTAGTATCCCGGGAGGGGTTAGGGTTAGGGTTTTGATGAGGTTTATGATGATGCTTATTATAATCTGTAGATGAGCAGCTGCTCTCATGTGTTGAGGGCACGCTTAACTCGCTTCATTGCTGGTTACTCTGTTCACTTACACGGTGCGGGAAGCCATTAACCTTTTGTTTCGGATCGCTTGCGGTTCAAGGGAGTTTGAACCACGTTTCGCACTCTGCTCCGCGGACGACGGTAACGCGGGCATCGCTGCCAAAGCGGGGCCTTTCTGGCAAGACTCAGCAGTCGTCACGGCAGCAACGAGGGGGCTGGAAAATCCCCGGCCGCTCTCCCTTATCCGCCGACGCTGGGTTCAGGCCCCGCAGAGCGCGGTGGAGGAGATGTGGGAGCCTGGCAGGCACAGGAGGGGGACACTAGAGGGCAGAGGGAGGCAGCGGAAGCCCGACAGGATCGGATCTGACCCCCAAACCCCTGCGGGTGACGCTAAGCAGCCTGTTCCTCACGACGGGTGATGCAAGGTGTGTCGCAGCCGCCGCCTCGGTTACTCTCGCTCCGGGGGTTAGATCAGCTCCCTATAGTGCAGCGGAGCATTTTCGATTTGTTGTTGTTTTGTTTTGTTTACTTTCGTTTAGTTTCAAGGAGCAGCAGAAATTGAGGGCAGGAAGGGCTGGATGTTGACTGACAGCCGGCGGTTTGGATGGAGCTCGGCGCTCTTTACACCTCTCCGAGGAGGAATGTGTAGGGAGGCGAGGGGAGGCGCGGCCCCGCCGGCAATGATAAATTATTCAAGATTAACGTCTTGGAATCAGAGAGACGATAGTGCCCCTGACATGGGGTGGGGGAAGGGGGAGGGAAGTATGAGAAATAGGAAATGGGCTAATGGAGAGGGAGTGCGGCATGCTTAGGGTTGGGGAAGGCATTCCCAGATGGCGTTGGGGTCAGAGGTTCACAACTGCCATGTGCAAAAGCAGTTCATCTGCACATGACTAGACGTTGGGTGGCCAAATACCGGACAGCCCAGAGCCCCACAATACTGTTTTTTGATATACATTTTCCAGAATTACTAAAAAAAAAAAAAGGAAAAAATGGGAAAGTGGAACACAACTTTTTTTTTTTTTTAAATCACTCTGTTTCAAAATACTGATTTACATGCATAAAACATTTAATGACATTAAAATTTTTATTATACATGCAGATTTGGTAAGGGAGTGCTGTAAACACAGCTCCGTGTTCTAACCCGGCATCATGATCATTAGTAATTTTTCCCTTGAGTGGCTAGGTAATTGACGAGATAAATGAAATTGCTTAATGAACTTTTTAAATGACTTTAAAAATGATGTAAATTAAATATTACACCTGGAATGAGCGGTCAGTCAAATGAACAGACCCTCACCCCCTTATTAGTGCAGTCATGTGTAGATGGACTGCGGCACCAGGGCGCTGGGTCGTGCCCACCTGTCTATGAGTTTAACACCTCATCCCCGAAACGGAGGGAAAACGCAAACCGAACAGAAGATGTGGAAACACTGAACCCATAAAGAACGGGATCGTTTTTTCTCGCCATACCTCATGAGGAAGACAATTTTTTTTCCATTTTTACTCTTGCTGACTACCCTGTTTTTATCAACGAATCCCAGCGTAGCCACAGGCAAAGCTACAGGCTCCAGTGTCATTAAGGGCTTTAAACTGTAGAGCTCCATTATGAGTCCTCTTAAACTGCGGGCTCATGGGGTCGTGGTGGACCTCATCCATGACCGCTATGGATTCCCCGCCAAAGCTCAATCCTTTTTTGGTCTCATTTGAATGCTGTATTATTTTTATTTCTCATCTCTGGGGTTTCTGTAGATCCGAGACATCACGTTGTCCGCTATGGAAACCTGCTGGACGGTGGGTTGTGTCGGTAGGTGCCCGTTCTTCCGCTCCAGATCCCAGACTGAGGTGCTTGGATGCCGGAGGCTGACCTGGATAGCTGAAGCGCTCAGGGGCCACCCTACTGGGAAGGATGGGATATCACAATGAACCTCACTAACCTGAATCTGTGCTCAAGTGACATCCTTACTCCACTCAGTCACGGGTCTGCTGTACACCACGTTCGTGCATTGTGCCTCACTTGAAGACGAAAAGCATTCCTTCCCATGACATTTCTGGAAACCGCAGCTGGTAAAATATGACACTTAAATTTCTGCTTCAGTATGGAAACCCACCACCTACATTACTGGATTGTGTCTTCTTCGCCGGAGCCCCGATGGGCCGCATTCTTACATCCAGAAGCCTGCGTCCACACACCTGTCTTCCTGTTACATTTCATTGTCCTCTGATATTGTATCAGTGGTTATGTACATCTACCTGGCCTGTAGGTGGCGTAACGATTAAAAATCAAAATAGAGCACAGAAGATATTTGTTTACTCAACTACACACACACACACACACACACGCACTGACTGAAACTGCTTGTCCCAAGCGGGGTTGCGGTGAACCGGAACCTAACCTGGCAGCCCAGGGCGCAGGGCTGGAAGGGGAGGGGACGCACCCAGGGCGGCATGCCAGTCCACTGCAAGGCACCTCAAGCAGAACTCAAACCCCATACCTGCTAGAGAGCAGGACCCAACCAAACCCACTGCGCCACTCCGCCACTGCGCCACCGCACCCCCCTTTACTCAACTATTTTTGGGAAATCATCAACACCTACAGTATAAACTGGCTAAATGCACAAAAATGTTGGCTTTGTATAAAAAATGCTTTTTATAAATGTCTTTTTTTGGCCTTTTTCTTTTTCCTGTTTATGTTATAAATGCATCTGTGTGCAGCAGCCCACAGGCGTTCTGCCATTTATTTGCTCAGCAGTTGCCGCTGTCCAAGGTGACTTACGTAGATGACAGATTAGCACTTCACCAGCTGCTTCTACAGCTGCATTTTTAGGGAAGCAATCTGACCGCTTTATACCTGGGATCCTTGGGTCGTTGGCTCTCCCACGTGTTTCACAGACAGCGTCGCACACGCTGCTGGCTCCGTTTTGTGTGTTTCTGTATTGAGTGATTGTATGGAGCACTCGACCCACCTGACCCACGTCTCTCCCCTCTCCCAGGACAGCGATGAGAATGCAGTGGACCAGAACAAGTGCTGCACCCTCTGCAACATGTTCTTCACTTCAGCCATCGTCGCCCAGTCCCACTACCAGGGCAAGACGCACGCCAAGCGGGTCCGCCTGGTCTTGGGCGAGCCCCCCAGCATGCCTCCTCCCACAGGTAAGGGCACTCCGAACAGCCCTGCTTCCCATCCAAGGAGGGTTAAAAAGCACATGATCCTGGTCAGGGGCTCACTCACCGTACAGATGTGCAACCCCAATAATGGCTCAGTGGCTGGCCATGAACTTTGGACTCGCGGGACCCAGGTTCAAGTCCCCCTCCCCCCATGTATTGGATTGGATCTCATCCCTTCCCTTCATGCAGCTCTGCTTGTCACATGTCAGCTGGGTGCAAGGAGCACAAACACGCTACCGCTGGATCATCTGTAGCGATGGCTGTGATTCGGACAACTTGTAGGGGCTGGGGGCACGAAGGGATCAAGCATAGCTCTCTGTCGTGGCTTGTCGGCAAGCAAGTGTGATGCTGGACCTGTCTCTGAGATGCCCACACACTCACACAACTGGTGTGGAGCACGATCAGCGCGCTGCGCCATAGAGTCTTTTATCAAGCAACACGACAGATCAGATGCACTCCTGTCTACGGGAAAGGTGCTCGTCATTACAACACCCCACATTCGTGTGTCGCTCTCCCGCGAGTCATCGCTAATTGGTTGTCGTGTCCAATATTCCCAGCGTGGCATAAAGCAGGGTGTGACAACGGTTAGCCTGTCCACACACGGCTCAGGGGCAGCCCTTTTCCAAACTCCCCGTTGCTTACACACACTAGAGGATGGCTTTCCGGGAAGGGCAGAACACATCCTGTAGGCTGTCAACCTCTTTACTACAACAGCAGAGCTCTGGGCAGAGAGGCAGGGGGTGGGGGAGGGGGGTCTGCAGGGGTTGGGGCTCGCTTCCAACCTCAAGTCAATTCAGGTGAGCACATGTACTCTCCGTTTTCTAAAACTAAATCAGAAAATGTCACGCATAGTGGAAAAAAAACAATCCGGAGCTAAAAAAAAATTCTCATGCCTTTACGTGGATATTATTATCGAACAACTTTCACCATCATCTAAGACTGAAGGGATTTAGATTTTTTGTTGTAATGAAAGATTGTATGTGTGTATTTTTTTTTTTTTTTTGCACCAATGTAAAGGGAGAAGCTTTTGGGTCTTTAAAACCTCTGTTTTTCCATGGATTTGCTGGGACAAATTGTCGCAGCCTCCAACTGTTCCTTTGAACACATAATTTCTCATTTCGGGAACAGAATCGCATGACTCCGACAGTGCCGTTTTCTCACGGCATGCCGTCCTAAACACCCGCGATGTTATAGATAATGAATGTTTTCCCAACACCGGCTGTGCTCCAGACAAAAACGAATAGGTACAAGTAAAACTGGAGCAGCATGTTTTTTGGGGCCAATTTCACTCGGTCCGCATAGGCAACAGGTCTGCTACCAAAACCCTTCAGCAGGATTTCCCAAAACTGAGGTTTTTCATTCTGATAATTAATCAATTGAGGTTGAGGTAATAAATAATGGGGGGCGCGGTGGTGCAGTGGGTTGGACCGGGTCCTACTCTCCGGTGGGTCTGGGGTTCGAGTCCCGCTTGGGGTGCTTTGCGACGGACTGGCGTCCCGTCCTGGGTGTGTCCCCTCCCCCTCTGGCCTTACGCCCTGTGTTACTGGGTAGGCTCCGGTTCCCCGCGACCCTGCATGGGACAAGCGGTTCTGAAGATGTGTGTGTGTGTAATAAATAGTTGAATTAAATTCATTAATTGATCCCACTTCCCATTGTTGTACCCTTGATCAAGGTACTTATCTCGAATGACTCTGGCAAAAAATAACCCTGCTGTGTAAGTTCAGGTCTGGTCTGGGTAGCAGTTTGTGGTCCAGTTCTTCCCCTCTTGTGGATCGCAAGCAAAGAAGTTTCAGCAGAACCAGTGAGTTTCGGATCCAGCCAAGCGAGCAGTGCTCCATTAAGTTAGCTGAATTTCTACTGAACTTCAACCTTCTGTGAAAATGGAATCTAAGAATCCCAATTATTCAGCCTACTTTTCTGGATGAGTATGGCCTTAATGGAAGACCCAACCGAGAATAAAATAAAAATTTCCAGTTCAGAGTAATGTATGGCTTATCAAGGTGCAAAAAAACCGAGCATTTTCAATGCTTCAAGTATCCAGCTTTTTAACAGTTACGCATATCATTATGTTTTAACTGTTTCCTGCTCGTCAGTATAGTTGGAGTGACACTGACCCTGGGAATTGGTTGGACACACACAGGGGGTTCATTGCAGATAACCCACATGATCACTCAGAGTAAATCATCATCTGAAAAACATTACTTTTGTACTTTCATATTACTATTGCAATGTGGGACAAAACCTTAGAAACAAGAGGAAACCCACAAGAAGATGGGCAGACCCAGGGACAGATTCGCACCTATACTTTTTCACCCCTGACAAAGCATCTCTGTGTGATGTACCACTGTGTAATGTTCTTTTTCTTGGAAAAACATAAAGAGCATCTCAGTCTTCCAGACTAATGCGAAATGGTAGTGATGACAGGGATCAGTCCAAGTGCTCACTTTCAGTGCTCTTCAGTGGGATATCTAAGGTCCAACGTTCGCACTCATTTTTGGTCTGAGGTTGCTTGGTCCTTCTTTGTTATTGCAGAATTTCTACCTGATGAGTGATATGAGATGGAGATTGTTGTGTGGTTATTGGTGTTCTTCATATTTGAGTGAGTCTCAGAGTTTTCATCTTCAATGATTCTGTAATGATTCCACCATTAAGAAACACTGATCCTCTGGGCTGTACAGTGGGTTGGACTGGGTCCTGCTCTCTGGTGGGTTTGGGGTTCGAGTCCTGCTTGGGGTGCCTTGTGATGGACTGGCGTCCTGTCCTGGGTGTGTCCCCTCCCCCTCCGGCCCCCCACCCTGTGTTGCCAGGCTAGTCTCTGGCTCCCTGCGATCCCGTATGGGACAAACGGCTCAGATTGTGTGTGTGTGTGAGTGAGATCTTCTAGAACTACAGTACCAGTCAAAAATTTGAGAACACATAGGAAACTCTCTCATACCCAAGGTACAGCCATTTGGGTTACAAGAATTTTAATTTGATACCTTGACTTGGGCATGCAGGGCATTTCTTTGCATTTCCAAGAACTAAAATTGTTATTTCATGTACCCCCTGACACCTGAGCAGAGCAAAGCCACGACCACCATGTGGTCCTCTTCACACTTTTACTTTGGTTTGTGCTGTGTTCTTTTCACCGAAACTCTATATAGGATTTAAATGTTCATTAATGCTTACAGCACATGGTCCCTAAGAGTGTGCTCATCTAGATGACGATAATGAGTCACGCAGGCAGTTTTTTTGTGGAAGATTTTGAACTTCCCCTGACGCTGGCCATCTGCGATGCCTGAACAACGGCCTGTGGAGAGAGAACAGACATGGGTACAGTTGTATCAAGGAGATGTGGAGGATGGTGGTGCCTTTCCTGCCAAGTGAGCCCCATGGACCAGAAGGGTGTAAAGGGAATCTTAGATTTTTTTTTTTTTTGTGCTGGTAAATCAAGAGCGATGATGATGATGATGTGCTGGATCATTGTGGTGGACCTTTATGGGCGTTGCAGGTTGTAAATGCTTTCAACAGCACTGGACCTAATGGACTGACTGCTGGGGATTATTCCTCAAAATATTTTTTCCAGCACAAGCCTTAAAGCTGAAAACAATAAAAGATACATTTCTCCAAGACATGCAACAAATAAGGCACTTTTCTGCCCTCTCAAACCCAATTTAAGTCCCCTTTAGTGTCTCATCATCCCGTGCTTTATCTTTTGTTTTTCACCTCTGTGCCCTTGTGTGGTTTGGGGTGGTTGTTACCAAGGCAACACACTTACCTGTTGCCCAGAGGGCCTCTTTCCAGCTCAGACCTTCTGGAACCTTCCATTAGTCTAAGACTAGTATATTTTGGTGTCTCCTGTGCTTCAGCGACCGCCTCCTGACCCCTCCCTGACCTCACCCCAGCTCCCAGACGACAGAGAATCCCCGTGCTCTGATTTGTTCTCGGATGAGGTATTCTGGTAGAATGACCTCACATATCCCTGTGCTGTTTCCTCCATGCCTTGCAGACTGTGCCCCCGGCACTCCGCAGCCCGTGGACCTCGCCCTGGCCCCCGCCCCACCGCCACCGCCGCTCGTGCCCCCCTCGTGGCCTCTGCTGGCCAATGGCGAAGCGGGGAAGTACTGCTGCCTGTGTGGGGCCTGGTTCAACAACCCGCTGATGGCGCAGCAGCACTATGAGGGCAAGAAGCACAAGCGCAATGCAGCACGGGCAAGGCTACTGGAGCAGCTGGCGGGCAGCCTTGGTGCCACAGAAACCACAGGTCAGTTGGGGGTCTCCATGACATCACAGGTTTCAGTGTGTGACACTGCCATCATGTCACATGGGCCCCCCTCCTTCAAATTACAGTTCATTTGCCTATGACTGGATCTTGAGTGACCAGATATAGGACTGACTGCCAGCCCAGTGCATCATAATGTTATTTTTAAAATATATTTTCGAGAATTAAAAAAAAAGAAAAAAAACCTGTCTCAAAACACAAGTGCAACGCACATTGTTAAAAGAAAAATCACTTTATTTCAGTGTTGGTGAATGATTTATTTGCACAGAACTTTTTCAATAAAATAGTGTATTTAATACTGTGCCATCTTCCAACACAGTGTGTGTATTTTATTGTCTTGTCAAACTGTGCTGTTTTGCCAAAATAAAAGAAAAATTATGTACATATAACAACTTTAATATAATGTCATAATGACTTACGAAAATCACGTTATTGTTCAATGACCTGTCAATCACTGACTGTACTTCCGGGATCTGGTCATGTGACTGTCCTGTCATTCCAAAGTGTTTTGTGTGTTACTTTATGAAATCATCGACGAAACAGTTCATTAAGTGATTCCTTTTACAATCTGAGTTTCATTTCAGATTAACCTCTTAATTATGATGCTATGTTGGAAGATGGTGCACTGTTTATGACACACGTGTGACGCTCTTACCGCAGCTGCGTTTTAAATGAAATATTTTTATTTTATTATTCAAAGTTTTTCAAATAAAGTGTTTTTTTAAACCCTTTTTGTTTCATCCCACCACTCTCTCAAGAGTGATCATAATGCCGTGTTGTCAGATGGCACAGCACGGATGAATGAACTGTACTTTAAGTCATGTCAGCAGTGAGGGGCAGAGGTCAAGCCAATCCAGATTCAGTCAGCTAACAGCTAGCCACACACACACACACACACACACACACACACAGAGTCAGTACTGCCGCAGTGCACTTGTGTGTTTTCCTTGCAAACAGTCTTTGGAGCCCCTTCAGTTGGAGACATTTCTAAGCTCCGAGGCTCATGCACGTTTCAGGGCGATGTCTCCGTTTAACGTAGCAACGTGCATTAAGTGACATGACACACAGTGTTGCCCCGGGACTTAATTGGACTAAACTCTGAGTCACGGCGCCATGGTGCTCTGGGCTTCGACCGCGCGTCGTGTCCAATACACTCGCGCACTCCTTATTTCTTGCGTGTGACCCAGATCCGCACGTCTTGCGGTGGTCCCGGGGATGGATAGGCTCCAGTGGCCCCTACGTGAGGAGGGCTATGTACAGCTGAAGAACGCTCAATTGTTAGTTGTATTTCGGGCCGGTGAAACGAGTTTGTTATAGAACCCGAGGCTCCCGTTCTGCTGCTGGGATGATGGCGTTCACCTTCCGCTGAGGCCGGTCATGCAGGAGGCTGCCAGGCAGATGGATGAGGGCTGAGGTTCTTAAGGACAATGGGAGGCAGTCAACCGTTTGTATTTTCAGGAGGTCTTTTAAGGCCTCTCTGGTTGAGACAGAGTCTCCATCCCCCCTCTCACCCCTCGTTTCTAGAACCAATTAGGGGTTTCCTGAACCTTAAAGAGCACGCTCGACTGCACTTCCACCTGAGTGACCGCGCCTCTGCCGGTGACGCAAATGAAATCGGGAAACAGGGCCGTGCAGCAGGGAGCCGCATGCCGGTCAAAGCGCAGCACACTCTGAAATATGCAGGAGTCTCTCAAGGTCATGGATGACGTCACAGTGGCTTTTCTACCAAATTATGCATTCGTGGTATATGTTCCTGTCCAAACCCTTGGGAACAGGCGCCCTGGGCCATGCTGTGCACCATGGGATCTGACGGTATCTCTGACACGTCTGGCTGACTGTGGAACCTGGTGCCAATCCTCCACATTCTTGGAGATGGTTTAATTAGTAGTTAAACTGCTGCAGAATAAGAAACAACAAATCTTCATTTCTCTGTTTCCAAGGATGACGAGTGCGTGTGTACGCATTGTGGGGGGGTCACCGGGAACCTGCCCTTATCTAATCCATCATTCTCGTTTGATGCCGTCACGCTGTTGAAGTGCAATACTCAGCTCCTCCGCCAAGTTCCGCCCTTCCTGCCCCCCAGCCCTCGTCAACCCGCTTTATACTTGACCCGACCTAGACCCGATGCTGGGCGAACTCCCGTGGATGCTCGCTTCTAATTGCACCGCTTCTCAGTGGGCTCACTCTTACCCCGGTCTCTCCCACCAATCGACATGGGGTGTCGCCCACAGGAGCACAACGTGTTTTCATCCTCTTCCAGAGCAGTGGCCGCACTGTCACTGAAGGGACGCCAAATAGATCAGAGCTAAACTATCTTGCTAAAGAACACGGGCAGCTCCTGCATGACATTTGCTCGCACTGAAGTTAATTTATAATTGTAATTTATAATAATAAAGTAATCCTTCACTCACTTACTCGTCCTCGGTTGTATACCGCTTATTTCACGCAGGGTCACGGTGGTGCATAAAAAAGTAACGAACTTTATTTTATGTTGCACTTTTAAAACCAGTTTCTAAAAGTGCTTCATAGTACGGAAAAGATAAATATAAATACAACAGTGCTAAAAGTTGCAATTAGCATCAGCATAAAGAAAATTAGCAGCATCAACGGAATGAAAAAGCAAACTAGTTCAAAGAAATTATAACGATAGTAAATAATAAATAATAGTGAAAGGAATGATGGGGAAACGGGGGATGAAGAAAGGACGTTTGCAGGCGTGTCACCTGGAAGCGGCGTCCCAGCCCCTCCCACTGCCAGTCCAACCATCTGGAATTGAAGGCAACGCGTGTGAAGCGATGTGAGCAAAAATACGATAAAAAATAAATGCAGTTAGATTAATTTGAATTAGTTTTTCTAAATATCCTATTTATGACCTATATGTAGTTTAGCAGTCAGTTGTTATGGTGGTCTTACACTTTCCCCTTTCTCTGCACTCCAAATACAGCGAGATGCTGTGATCGAATAAGCTTTTATGTCTCATTAAAAAGTACCAACAACAGCTCCTTCCAGCGAGCGAAACTTGAGACGGTGTGGCCCTTGTAAGCCTGCTTCTGAAGGAAAGCGGGAGAGGACACCGGAGATGAGGACAGGCCATGTGGACGTCCCCAGCCTGCCCCCACCCACCTGCACGTCTTTGGCCGTTTCGGTTTATGATCCATAAACAGCAGCAGAACCTTGGTGTGGAAAGCCTGTCTGGATCGGCCTGATAAGACAGCATGCTGTGCCTGGACTGCAGAACGCCGGCGCTCTGGACTTCACGTGCCGAAAGCCACTCTCGCTCGTGTAGAAGGGGAAGGGGGAGGGGAGTTATACATGAAAAATGGAGCATAGTGTCTGTGTTCACCTGCTAACGGGAGCCTCTAACTCAGTTTTAATGGAGAAAGATAAACACTTTATGCTTCTATAACCCCTCCCTGCATTCTCAGAATGAGTCAAACTCATATTCGCATTTATGTGCTAATGAAAGACACCCGTATGGACATGTTTCTCATTTCGAACACAGAATGAGGGGTTCCATTTGGCTGTATCAGGAGCTGGTCACGTGTCGGATGTGTGACAGTTGGATGTAAATTTGAAAATGAGACACTTTGGTAATTCACCTGACTTAATTACTGGCGTTTATGGAAGTATAATTAAATGCTCGAAGGCCTGCCGAGGCATAAATCTGAACTGATGACATTCAGCCGGTTTTAGTCTCTATGTCTGGTGTCTTCTCTAAATGAATGTAGGCGTGTGTTCTCATAATGCTAATTTGTACACAGTTTATATGGCAGGTTGATTTCGACATGTAAGAAAATGGCTTTTTTGGAGAATGAAAAAATAGAGAAAATGTTTTTCTGCGAAGGGATTTTATCGAAGAGTCAGTTCAGCAGGTGGATTAATGGTTAGTTCCGCTGCCTTTGGACTTGATGGACCCGTGTTTAAAGTGGGGTGGGATTTGGAACGAGGTTCAAATCCCACCTGCTGGCGTCGTACCCCTGATCGTACCACTGAGCCACTGAAACAATGAAAATTGCCCAGCTGCATAAAAGAGTAAATCAGTGTATGTTGTCTTAAGGGAAAGTGCCCCTGCTAAACGAATAAATGCTTATTTGGCTGATGCCTTAGTCATTTTTCTTAAAATGCAATGGGCTGCTTGAATGTACTGTGTCGTCATTATGAGACATTCGGTTTTGACAGGCCTGGAAACACAGAGACGAGACAGAAGCCTTAAATGGTTCTAATTGCAGTGTCTTCAGGGTCTAAAGATGGTCGGGGTCACCCCCCCCCTCGTATTCCAAGTCTGCTGTCTGCATATGCTTTAGCAAAGAGAGCAAGCTGCTGCCATTTGAAGGCGACATGTGTGGAGCGAATATGACCCAAAATAACACGTCCAATTTATACATTCCTCTGCACATCTAGAATATAACGAGCCTCTCAGCAGTCAGTTTTTATACCTTACATGTCTGTTATTCATATTTTTTATTGGTGATGCTAATAATTTTATCTGAGTCAGAATCCAAAAATATTTCATCATAAGGCACGTTAACAATTCAGTCTGTGAAATCATCTGTTCCATAGATTTCGCAAGGGATTTTGCAGCTGGTAGTGTAGTGGCTAGGGTTGTCCTATTGCAATCTCAAGGTCCTGGGATTGAAACCACACTTCTACACTGTGGATTCAATCCCAGGACTTTAATATTGCAATATGCAATATGCACTGCACTATTTATATTTAAATACTATACCTAATCAAGTGCACACACCTTTATACTGAATTAGGTATAGTATTTATTATTATTATTATTATTATTATTATTATTATTATTATAATAATAAGAAGAAGAAGAAGAAGAAGAAGAAGAAGAAGAATAATACATAAACTAGTATTTCAGCACCCTGAATACACACTTGCCATTGAATGTATTTCCTGTTCAATGGAACGCATGAAAATCCTTTATATATGGCGCTTTCTGTGCACTGTTGCTCTTGGACGACCAGAACAGGCTGCACAGATCCCAGAGCTCCGATCCTTCTCTTGTTGAAAGTGAGCAGTTCATAAGTGGCACTGCTGCATAGAAAATCATCTATATTTATGTTTGAATAAAACTGACCTCATTATTAGCATGAATTATTCATTTCGCAGATGCCCTTGCTTGGCGAGCGCTTATCTGGGGCAACTTACAAATCATATAATTGTATACATTTGTACTCTTGATATTTACTACAGCTATCATATGCAGGGCAAGTACCTTTGTGAATGGTGCTATAATTTTAGAACTGTTGTAAAGTTACATAAGAAAGCATCATGTTGATTTATATGTAAGGAAAAATCTCTACATTCGTATGATTTACTTGCTTTGCAGATGTCCTTATTTTGTTTAACTGGGGCAACTATCCCAGGTTATAGTGCTGCACTTTATTAATCTTTGCTGCTTAACATTAATTGAAGCTGTTGACACCAAAGCCCTTTCTCAAGGGTGCAGGACCATTGTCCATTAGCAGTACAGTTACACTAACCCCTTGCCTCTTAACTCAAATGATTCTACTTACACTTATTAACATTTATTCATGTAGCAGATACTTTACTCCAAATCAACATAAAACTCAGAGTAAACAAGGGGGCGTTGCACTTAGATGCGGACACATGACTCTCAAACAACAGTCATTTATTCAGAAACCACAATTTTCACCTTCGCATATTACACAAGCAGCTGCGTATAGAACCGAGCAGAATTAAAAAAGACTTTAATCACTTGTCAACAGATTATGTAGTGCAAGTTTATGGGGTAGGTAAACCTTTGGGCTTTTGATTTTGGACCCCTTGTGAGAGGACCTACCAAGCAGCCAGAGATGGAGGAGTGCAGCAGTCTGCCTGGGAGTGATTAGTGAGTGATTGGCAAGTGATCAGCAAGCTGTTCTGTAGGCATCTGAGTACTGATCCTTTCACTGTCTTGTTGGTTGTAACCAGAGTGTTGAATTCGTGGGAGACCCTGGAGGCCAATGGAGAGAGACGTGGTGTGCCCGAACCCAGCCCAGTAACTTGTTCAGGTTTTCCAGTGGTGTTCCAGCGGTTTTTAAACACCTGTAGTTTATAGGTAGCTGGTAGCAAAGTGGGTAGAGCTGCTGCTAAATAATTTCAAGTACTTTGACACTGTAAGTTGCTTTGGAGAAAAGCATCTGCTAAGTGAAATAATGTAAATGTAATTAGTCCAACGGTCTGCTTAATCACTCAGGTAGGATAAAGAGCAGTGTTGGGGAACCCTGCATCCTGCTGCTTCTCTCAGATTGCATGCTGTCTGATGCCCCAGCTACCCCCCATCATGCTTTAATTAACATTGGATCACGGGCGAACGTGAGACTCTAGCGAATGAGTTTGTTAACGGAACTCGGCAGTTGGTGAGCGATGCTCGCAATACTAAAAGATTCATCAAAAGAAGTCTTATTAAGAGATTATAGCGCTTGGCATGAATCGCGGCAAGGTTTTTGGTGGGCAAGAACTTCACGTTAAACCCAGGCCTTCAGCTCCATGACAGATTGCGGCTTAGTCAGCCTGCATCGCACACTGCTCTTTTTCTGCTCATGTTAGCCAAACATTAAAAAAAAGTTTAAAACCTGAAAATTAAGTGCCACTACTACTCTTCTTCATGGATGCTTATACCAAAACTTGCACTTGTACCAATTTATATGGCTGAATGTATTGCTGGAACAGTTCAGATTAGATGCCTTTCCTAAGGATACTACAGCACTACTCCTCCTGGGACTTCACCTGCAACTTTCAGTTTGCATCCTTGACCAACATGCTGCTGACTGCATCTATACACCCGTATCCATGGTGATGCTTTCATGGTGGTGTATAATCCTAATGTACCTTCCTCTTCCCCCATGTAGCTCACACCCCCTTCAAAAGAGGTTTCATATTCTGAACATCTTCAACCACCGACTAAGAGCTTTTTTGTGTTTCCGTGGTGAAGTGCTTCTCCTACAAGTTTCGCATCCCAAAAATTGCAAAGCGGCTGTCAGACGACGAGAGAGACATGATACTGGAGAGGAGTGATACCTGTGCAAGTGAACCAGTGTGCAGATGCTCCAAGGGGCAGCTTTTCACATTATTTCCTCACGGACCACGTGTGCGTGTGCGGAGACGTCTACGCCCGTCGTGCGCCCCCGAACCCTTGCATCCCGACACCTCAACGTCCTTGTCCTATTTCGGGCCACTGCAGTTGGAGCGCCACCTGCAAACCCTTTAATTAGCGCACATCTGCTTCCTCTCCATCAGCAGTAGAGCTAATAGGCGCCGCTTGGCTCCCGTCTCCTCTGCCACGGCCTGGAAGCAGCATTCTGCACCGGCCCCCCAAATAGACAATCTCATTAGCTCCCCATGGCTTCGTCCCGCAGCCCTGGAATTTCTCATTTCCTTATGTGTTAATTACCTCCTCTTTGACAAAGATGACTAGCGCTGGAGACATGTATTCCGCCCTAAAACGAGCTATTACGGGCAACGGCTATTTGTTTTACGAGACCCCTCTCCCATAGAGTGCCGAGATGGATCCCGCAATCCAGTCGAGATTATGGGTGTAAAATGTGTAGAAATGTATAAATAAATGTGTAGCAGCCTCTGTCAGGGATAAAAAGTCATATACTCTAGAGGCCCTTTATGAGCAAGAGAGCATTTTGTGCTTTTGTCCCGGTTTACAAGTCTTAAATCCCAAGCGTCGGATAGAACAAAATGTCATTTGTGTAGGCGATAGAAGAATGGGCTCAATTTCACCTGTCCGCTCACTTTAGCTCTGAAACTTCCTGTAATATTTAAAGATTTAAAAAGTATGGATTTTTTTTCTTTTCTCTTTTCGCTGTGATTTTTATCACACTGCTCCGGTGTGTGTTAATTTGTACTTTTGCAATGGGCTGAAATTAGCTGGTGGATATTAAAATGCGTGTTTGTGTGTGTGTGTGTGTGTGTTTGTGTTTTTGTCCACACGCTTCTTTTTTCAGCAGGCCTGCGCAGCAGCTACTCGTGCAGCATGTGCAACGTGATCCTGAACTCCATCGAGCAGTATCACGCTCACCTCCGTGGCTCCAAGCACCAGAACAAGTGAGTTGTTTCGCTTATGCTAAGTTGGTGCCAACCCTGCTAATGGGTTTTGCCGGTAACTTAATCTTTAGCCCTGTTAATGATAGCACAGTTAATGTTCACTTAGGTGTCCTAATAAATGATCCTGTTATACTAGCCCAGCTAATGCTTGCGTTAGTGGACATGCTAACACTAGCCCAAGTACAATTTCCTCAGACATAGGAGCTAATCCTTACAGTTTTTACAGCCCTGAGTTAACGTCTTGGCTCTGACATTTTGTTATTATTCTATTTATTCATCATATCTTCTTGTAAGTCAATTTGACTGTTTTTCTCTGTTCAGTTTGGGCAGCTTAAACCAGACCTTCTCCTGTACGGACAGCTCTTCTAATGCAGCTGTCAAATGTGCGGAATGATGCCGCGTGTGCCGCTCATTATTCATGTTAATCGTAACCACGGACACACACCCTTGTCAATGAGAATCCATTAAAGCCCTGCAGAAGGAACCGGAGAAAAGTAAGGGAAAAAAGACAAAAATGTGATCAGAACCATTGCCCTGTTGTGTCACAAGTTTTACATTTACATGTACATTTACATTTATTCATTTAGCAGACGCTTTTCTTCAAAGTGACGCGCGCGCACACACACACACACACACACAGGCTGAAACCACTCATCCCGAGCGGGGTCCCGGCGAACCGGAGCCTAACCCGGTAACAAAGGGCGCAAGGCTGAAGGGGCAGGGGGACACACCCAGGACGGAAAGCGACGTACATCTCAGAAAATACAATTTGTGCAAGTACAAGTTTTCAGTATCAGGAGAACAATAGGGCTAAATTTAGCATGACTTTAGACTGCAAACCAGTGGATTCAGCCGTAATGAGCAGCCCTCAGTCCAGAATTCCAAGAGTTGAAGTCTCTCGTGGTATAAAATTACGCAATACAGATGACACCGTTCGGATGCCGCTCAAACCCATTTCCACCGCCAAGACCCTCCCAATTTCAACCAGTCATAATTTAAAAAATGGTCGCTCAGGTTCAGATTTCCCAGGAGATTCTTTCTCATTGGGATGGACAACACTGTCTCCGTGATTCAACGGCTCTGAACACAGCCCACGTTAATTTGAGTTCATGGGATCAATTATATTTATTTCTGACGTGCTTATACTTTTCTGGAGAATCCCCATCGAAGAAAACAAGAATTTTAAAAGGTCTTTTCTGAAACTGCTGCGATAAATTCATGCAGCCAAAAAAAGGAGTGAGTGTACGATATAAAACATGGCTTTCACATCCGGCAGCGTTTGAGAACTAGGCAGAAGGGATGTGGTTTTGTGAACAGAAGGTTCCTAGACATGGCTCAACAGTTGTACCTTTGTGTTTATTTAACTTGAATTGCACATGCAGTTCATCCTCACATGACTAGATTAATAGGGTGAGGATGGAGTCCAGTCATTCCAATGTTTTGCATACATGATTTTCACTTTGATAGTACAGTGATTTTGAACAGTCAGAGTTTCATTTCACCAATTAACCAACAACTCAAGTGATCTTGATGGCCTGTTGGAAAATGGTGTATAATTTATGAATGAACTGTACTGCGAGTGTGTTGATGCAGCATTTATAGCACTTCCATATCAAAGCTACATTTAAAACATAAGTTCGTTTTAAAATTTTATGCAAGTAAATCACTTCAAATACGGAAACAAAATAAATCTTTTTACAAGTTCCCTTCCAGTTACTATTTTTACCAGATTTTTTTGGAAAATTCTGGGATATATATATTAAAAAGGTAATAACTGTAATCCGTTAGGCTGTCCAGTCATTCCGATATGCAGTCACCCGAGGTCCGGTCATGCACTGATGGACTGTATATATACAGTATTTATCTTTGTACGTGGAGTCAGAGATGTAAATCACTTCACACTGATGTTTTAGAGTGTCAATAGCAGAATTAATTAATCTGATGTGACAAGATGAAACAGTAATAATAATTAATGATTTCAGTGGACGATGCTGTCTCACACATTTGCACACACCTGACATCCCATCCCTTGGAGGCAGTATGAGGAATAGGAGACAGAGAGGACTGATCTCCAGTCCAGCCTAATAGAAGAGCATTTGGACTTGGCTTGTTGCTCTGGATACCGATGGTGCTCACTGTGGAATAGCAGGTCTCCATTTGACACACTCATGGTAGATTAGCACAGGTATTGGAGCTGAGGCGTGAAGAAGCAGGTGTGGGACTCTGTATGGTACCACCAGCAGTACTGCAGATACCACGGCATATGAAGATGTCCTATGACAAAGTAATTTTTAAAAATACACACGCACACACGTGCCTGTGAAGTGCTCTCACATTCTCCTCTTCGTCCAAGTTGCCGGGCAACCCGTTGCCTCGCAAGAGAAAAAGCACTCTTTGCGGACAGATGCTATCGCATGGCACGGGTTGAGCGTGGGGGGCATCCAATAAACGCAGACCAGTCATTAACAGCGCAGAGGGCCTGCAGACTCTCATCATCCACACCACCCCCAGCAATCCTATGAAACAGTTGCATTGGAAGATAAGAAGGAAGAAAAACAGCCCAGTAACGATAAGCAGGGGTTTATTATCAAATGCATATTAGGAACACTCCCTGTGGTGTAACTTTGCATGTTTTTTTTTTCTTTTTCAAATCTTAAATGAGCCGTTCTTTAGTCTGCTGAGCAACAGAACAACGCAATAATAATGTAGCGTGGCTAAACAAACAGTGAAGAAATGATCAGCCTTACGGGAACTGTCCCTACTGCGGTAAAGGCGGTCCGCATTTTAATGGAGGGATAATGGTAGCGTTGGTGCCTAATGACGTTCCAGATGATCTGTGTAACCCTCAAAGACCGTTTGCTGCTTCCTCCCCATTTATTATCCTTCCAGCAAGTTTAACTTAGTTTTCTTTCATTACTGTTGTCACTCAGATCGCTCGTAGGGGCGGCGTTAGCTAACGTTCATGAGCTGAGATTGTGAACTTTTCACGTTCTCTGTTTTCGTTTCAGTGTCACTATTTCTGTAACGTTTATTTCTTTGCTTGTTAGTATGATAGAGAGGGACGAAGCCGGTCCTCTCCGCTGGAATTGTTTTTCCCAGAGCCCAGGTGGAACACACGTCTAACAAGCTGGTATTCATTTTCAAATCATGGCAGATCACTTTCACTAATGGCTGTTGAGCAGAATAGTGTGATTAAATGTGGACATTAATGCTGTCATACAGCTGTCGCAGAGCCCTGTTGTCATTATGTACAGTGTGCTTGCTTTTCCAAGCAATTCCGTCTAAGAGCGTCGAAAAAGCCTACTGCGAGTTGCTCTGGCACCACAGACAGACTGGTGTTCAGAGCTTGCTGCTTGGCTGTTTTCAGAGCAAAGTGGCTATTAGATGTCAGAGTTCTGATGCACCTTGAAAATGACAGGGTCCATAGTCTTCCTTTAGAGCTGCTCTAGCTTCATTCTCTTCTGATAGGTTGGGTTAAGATCTCAAGAGTGAAGCAGCCTGCATGGACTGGGATTATTTATTTATAGGTTCTCCTGTCCCCTCGTCCTGCCCCGAGGCCAGTTGCAATCCCTGGCCTGTCCAGATTTCCCAACGAGAGGTGGTAAAGATGCACGGGCTGAGGTTCACTACACTGGAGCTGCCAAGCTGGAAGCGAGCATGCCGAAGTTTACCGGAGCTGCTGCTGACAGAATGTGTTAGCCACGCTCAATCAGGATGGACCACCAAAGTGAATGGTTGTGTGATTTCCTTCTCTGCCCTCAACCGCTTCCTCCCCAACCAATAAACCTTGCTGTCACCCAGTCATTGGGTCTCACATGTGAGGGAACTGTCCCGTCTCAAAACTGAGCCGACCTACCTTCCTCCAGGGCTGCCTTGCAGCTCTGTCCATCTGTCCTGGTGCTGTGGGCCACCTGCAGTTTACATACCGGCCTCAGAGGTGGCCACTACCGCATGACATTCACGTCATGGTCCCTTATCACTGTGCTACCTTGGGAACATTAGGTTTCGCTTATCTCAGCTGTGGGAGCCGGTCACTCTGGAAGGGTAGATAATTCAGGGTCAGAAGGCCGACTGGCCTCAGACCTCCATGCAGCTGTCCTCTCAGGTCCAAGAGAGATTCTAAGATGCAGATGCAGCCGGTTCATTGCAAGTTACTAAGAGTTTGAACCACAGGGAGCACTTGGAACAGTAGCGATGACGAGAAGCACTGCAACATCCACTCAAGCTAGGAGAACCCTTTAAGCATATCGATCACAGTTTGGACATCAGACAGAGAACTGCCTTACACAAAATGCCTTTTGGGGCAGGAAATACTCATTGATCCGTTGACAGTTTTGTTCGCTTCTAAAAACAGAATCTCATCGCTTGTCTTGCTCAATAAGTGAACAGAGCGATGAGACTCTGAGCTGGCTTGCATTGCTTCCTGAGAACTCTATTGTTAAAGATTAATTTGTGACATTGTCCTCTAATCTGCTGTGCAGTGTATTTTGGCTAGGGAACTGGAATGGGAGCAGGAGCGATCAATTTCGCATCGTGCCCTCCTCTCCATGTATTTTCAGCCGCACTTCAAATGTGTCAAACCTCTCATTATAAAGACAGCAACAACACTGCTTTGCACAGAAAAGTCACCTTCAAAGCCTTGAAAAAAGTGAGAAAAAAAAACAGAGGAAAAGGTAAATTATGGTTCTTCCAAAGGATTTGATGTCAATTGATTAGACTTTCATGCTGAGGAGTGCTGCTCTGGAGATAATATGCCAGCAGGTCTGAGGGTAACCACACACCTCCACCCCCAATTCCTCTACTTTTCCCTTTCCTAGAGGAGAATAAAGTAAGAGCTTTCCCAGAAATGCAAGTGCTCATCTCAGTGCACTTAGGGACTGGTTCTTAGCAATGAACATGTGTTTTGTCGTGAATATGGTTGTTTTGTGCCTTGGTGTGGAGTACCTAGCCAATCATTTGAAAGTCACCTGGCCAATGGCATAGAATCATTTTTCACCAGTGAAACTGCCATGGCCTTGTCATACCACTCATACCGCTCAGACTCTAGAGGGATCTGCTATTGTCACTCTGGCCCTGTAGGTTGTCTTCCACGAAGAATAAAGAATAAATAAATAAATGAAGAATAGTAATAATTTCACTCAGCAGATGGGATGGGGTGCATCCTGTATAGATCCTCTGCGTGGGTGTCTTGCTACTTATCCCAGATGTCTCCCCCTGCACAAATAAGCTTATATTTCCAAAGGCACGCACATACAAACAAACACACGTGTCCGCCACATTGCATTTCTTCTGCAGCCTTCAGTATGTCAATATTGCTTTGGTTGTCATAGTGCCCTTTGCAGCTATACTCTAAGGGAGAGTGAACTGAAATCCTCTTCATCCAAAATCCCTGATTCCACAGTAAAGGTGCCAGCAATTTAATAGAAATCTTAAGGCTGAAGTGCACAGAAAATATTTTTTTCCCCTTTGTAGGAGATGTGGTGCTGCAAAAAAGTTACCGTCTATTTCACAAGGTTTATCAAGGCTTTACAGTTAGATTTATTCATTGAGCAGATGCTCAGAGAAAAATACATTGAGTGCATTACACTCAATTTGTCACATCCCACCATATGAACCACTATACATCACATGAGAATGTCTATAAAAGGCTATCCATTTTACAATTTCTTATCAAAAAATATTAAACATAAACACTTACACATTTATCATGCACTTACAAGATGAAAAAATAAAAGTATATATTTCAATAGTATAAAGGAACAATATTTAGCATACGGGGGCGCGGTGGCGCAGTGGGTTGGACCACAGTCCTGCTCTCCAGTGGGTCTGGGGTTTGAGTCCTGCTTGGGGTGCCTTGTGATGGACTGGCGTCCTGTCCTGGGTGTGTCTCCTCCCCCTCCGGCCTTATGCCCTGTGTTGCCGGGTAGGCTCCGGTTCCCCTGCGACCCCGTATGGGACAAGCGGTTCTGAAAATGTATGTGTGTGTGTGTATTTAGCATACAGTATATCAAACTAGTGGTGGCGCAGTGGGTTGGACCAGGTCCTGTTCTTCGGTGGGTCTGGGGTTCAAGTCCTGCTTGGGGTGCCTTGCGACGGACTGGCGTCCTGTCCTGGGTGTGTCCCTTACGCCCTGAGTTGCCAGGTTAGGCTCTGGTTCCCCGCAACCCCGTATGGGACAAGCAGTTCAGAAAATGTGTGTGTATGTCATACTATGTGACAATAGATAAATATTAAATTAAAGAAGCATTTTCTCTCACAGAATGGCAGACAGGTTGCACCTCTGAGAGGTTACTGGATTTTTTTCTTTGAGTTGATGGCAAACTAAATTTTTCATTTTCCTGCATCAACTGGCGCAAGTGGACCATCAGGCCAAAAAATATGGGAGTTTTATGTACAAGATAGGTTTCTCTGCCAGCCCCATTCTGTCTTTTAGGGGTTCCAAATTTTATGATAAGGAAGTTAATTTTAATTAGTTCCCTACTGGCCATCGTAGCTCCAGTGATGTACCTGCTCTATGTGGTTACCAAGGCAACCTGTATTGTACTAATCGTAGAGTCAGATAGGCACCTGGGCATTCATTTATGTTCTCTCCAGGAATTTATGCCCTCTGGGGACTAGACAGCCTCCTTGGCTATTTGGCGTCAGGCTGTTCCAGCTACTTTTTCAAAGACTTAGAAAGAGGTCAAGGGTTCCACCAGAGGTACAAAGGTGTTCCTCAGGGACCTGTTTTTTGACACCTTTGAATTTTCTCCTATTTCTGGATTGTGTCATCTAACATTTGCCCACTGCAGAGAGTCAAAAAAAAAATAAGGCAAGAGAATTCAAATTTCTCCCGAACCAGTAACAAAATTGTGTCACAGGCCCCACCATGTTCCAAGTATTGAAGGAGATGAGCAGAGGTGACTGAGAGAGGCCTAGCGTAGACTGGCAGGTGCAGATTTATGTGTTGACACACCCTTCCACTACAATCATTCTTCATTATTGTAGAATAACATGATGATTTTGGGTGACAGCAGTGTAGGTGTAGGAGATAGCATGTTTTATTACCTACAGCCAAAACGTCTTTTGACAGCACATTTTTTTATGTAATGTTCCAGCCTAGTAGGCTAGACAGAAACGTTCCATTTAGTTTTTGCAATCTCTCTTCAGTCATGTTTATATCCTCACGTCACTTTTGCTCTGACCCCCCCCCCCTTTGAAAAACTCCACATTCTATTAATACATTTTTTCCCATGTGGGCAAGTCACGTGATCCTGAAGCATGTATCATCAAGGGCAACTTACACCGGTTACCGGAATCATCAATGTATTGGCAAAATCTGTAACTGTGATAACAGCCATTCATTTTCTGCCTGGAGCCATTTGAGGTTCAAGTTCTCCCTTTAGTTGTATCAATAAGTCTGCTACATTGTGATGCACAGGAAGAAGAAAAATAAAAAGCAGAGTTTGTCGTGAATAATGTTGACAGTGGCACACTGACTTTTCACCAGCTGCAGTTGTGTTACGCTTTAAAAGTCTCTGCAGCTCAATATTAGATTCCTCTGAAGTAAACAAGATCTATTTCTAGGCAACCCCCCACAAGCCCCCACCCTTGCTCTCTGTTCTAATTAATTTCTTAAACAACACGGTTGGCTTTGAATATCTGGCACAGAAATAAATGTTGCAAAGGAGGCTGATGGAAAAATATAGCACAGTAATGACTTGATTACCATTTGCACACTGTGATGACCCTGCATAACGAATCGACAAAAGCTTAGAAAACAGTTCATATTTAATCTTTGTATGGTGCATTTTTTTTTTTTTTTGCAAATGATTTGAACCGTAGAGTAATGCCATAAAATCATGCTAAGAGGATTTTGACTCTAACTGAAATGAGATTATTGCAGAATAATTGTATCTGTGTGCAATAATTGAAGCTTCTGGTCTTTTTTGAGGTGATTTTTTGTGGAATTATTTCAGAATGTCATTAATTAGGAAAAGAGAAGAAAGGCCTAATTGCTTGCTGTGTCCTGTGGACATTTAACTGACCTTCCTAAAAATGAACTCTGATACCATGGTAACAAATCCCCAATGCAAATCATGACTGTCATACACCGAGTCAGATTTCTGATAGATTATTGCAGCTCATTTTGTTTTAACCCCCTCTCCACTGACACTTGCAAACCATTTTCACTCTGTTGCCACCTGCTTTTTCTCTGCTTTATCAAGAAACAAAGCTGCCCAAATTAAAACCATTGGGTCAAACTTTACCTCTTGTTTGGTGTTAAGAACTGCAGCTGAACATTTTTTTCTAATGTCAATAAGAGTTTAAACGGCTCATTAAGATCCCCTTCCCTTGCCGGTCTAGGGTAATGGTTAAGTAAGTACATCCATGACCAGATGGTAACTGGTTCATATCTCAGCTGGGGTATAGCTATTATGCCCTCAAGTTGGGTACTTACTCTGAAGTATATCTATAAACTTCCAACTGTGTAAATGAGTAAACTTTGAGAAGCTTGGCTTGAGTTAGAACCTCTGCAGGTTACGGTATTCTGAGATAGGTTCTAAGACTGGTGTAAAAATTTCTGTAAACATGACGTCTTGCAAGAACCAGGAGTATTCAGAGGAAGACTGACTTTCTGTGATGTATGGTGATGATGACTGATTTGTTTGTGATTGATCTTGAACCTTAGTTGTTGACCTTTTTGTGTGCAGGTCAAGAGCCAAGGAAATAAATCAATCACAAACTGATCAACCAGCTGTAATCAGGACTATAATTAGCCTCATCCATCTTTCCTGGTTTCTTTACAACACTCTGACAGTGTTATCTTGATGAGTAAAGAAATATTTGCACCAAAAGTGGTAAGCTTGGTGCAAACTCAACTCAACATCAAATTTGACCACCAGTACTACTGATTCTCTGTTTTAGCTCTAGCAACTGACTGATCTCTGCCTTTTTTTCCTCTTCCAGCTTAAAGCAGCATCAGAAATGATGACCAATCTGCTTGGGTACCAAATATGACCCCTGCCAAAACAGTGAGGAGTAATGGGAACACAGAACCTGCAGAAACTTTTCTGGCTCCTTGACATCAGAGCAGCAATCGGTACCTTTGGGATTCATTTCCAGGAACCAATGACTTATTATGACATTGTTACTGACAACAACAAAATGACCAAACTGTCTTCATATGTAAAGGAGCTATAGTAATCACCTCTGCAACTGCTAATCTTAATTGATGTCACTTTGATGAAAATCATAAGGATAACAACAATTGCCACATAGAAATACTAAGGTCTAAAACTGAGGGTGGTGATGTTCAGCAAAGCTGTGAATTGCAACCTTCTATCCAAGAGGATAACATTGGAGCACTTGAAGCAACAACTGGTTTGTGGCAGTTTGTAGTGCTATTATATTACATTCTGCCTGATGGTTGACTGGTACAGGTGGCCTTTGACAAACACCAGATACGGTGTTGCACAGGGAACCTGATAGTAGCCTAAAGGGGACATGGATTCAGTCCTGTGACCTCAATCATGCAGACATTCTCTTGGGGAAAAACAGTGGCAGCTTGCTGGGCTAAAGAGACTTACCTGGAAGAGTTTGAAAAAATCAACAGAAAAAGTAGTATTGATCTTTTGACTTTATTAATTTTAACTGATGATGTCATGAACACTATAGACTTGAAATGTAGTTTTGTGCAGGGATGTGTCATCTAAGTTAAAAACATACATACAGCATATATATAAATGCTAGAAAAATTCAGTTGTGTTTGTTACTACTCAACGCTCAAATTTTTTTCAAGCTTGAGAGTGATGCACTGCATTAAATTCAGCTGTATAACTATTTCTCCTGCAAGTTTTTCTGTGTTCTGAAACCTTAATGAGCACAATGAAAGACCCAGTCGCTTTCAGAGTTTTTGAGAAACGACAGTGTTCGGCAGCTCTCCGAAAGTGGATGATTGGTCAATTACCAGTGTGCACCGGTTACGTCTTCTTGCAACTCTGAATAGCGATCGATCCCGTTTATTCTTTTATGTGTGTCTGTGTTAAAGGCAAGAGGAGTGAATTCAAAACAAATGCATTTCGTGGTGCCATTTCTGTTCTGTGCTGTGTAAATGTGAACAAACCCAATGACATGTCATTTTCACTCTTGAACATCTGGAACTTCTGTGTTTTGTCGCAGCATGGCCTCAGCTAATGATGGCTTGTCTATCGATCGCACGATTGCCAAGTCTTTGTGATTTAGATTTTTAAATAAAATCTACCACAAATGAATAATTACAGGTAAATTTACTAAAATGAAAGATTTTTATTTAAAAAATAATGCAATTTATTGAATTTCATCGTTACAGACAGTTATGGAAGTTGGAGAGCGTTAAGTTTAAACTAAAGGAAGTAGAATAAAAGAAAGAAACTGGCCTGCAGTCTGGGTTGGCCTTAGGTTGAGCTTAGGGGGGAATAGAAGGGTGAAGAAAATAGGTTTTATGGCTGGTCCACAAACATCATTTGTAGGACTCTGGTTTATTGTATGAAGACATGGATGTGACTGCTCGTCTGGTTGGACGAACAATTGCTCAACATCTTCTCTGAATCAGCTGGTCCCCAACTTTTCTGGCTGTGAGTAAGTAACTCTGTCCTGATGGAAGCTCCCTATGAAGGAGAAACTGTTTCTGGGACCATCCTTATCCTGATTCCCTTAACATCTCTCCTGGAAGTACAAAACACAATCTAGTCAACAGAGACTGCAAGGGCCAAGCTATGATCCATTTCAGAAATGACTCACGGAGTACAAAGACCCATCTGCAAGAAGTAAATATTGGTGGTAACCATGGTAACCAGTCTCAAGCTTAGACAACCTTATCTCATTGTCCTATATGATTTTTACACTTTCTCCGTCTTCAAACAAATGGCAGATTTAGGAGATGGCGCTCACCTGAACTTAATAAAAGAGTTATCCCTTTAAAAATTAACAACACATTCAAGGCAGTATTTCTTCTCATAACTTATACAGTGATCATCATATTTCTTTAATAAATATGCTGTAACACATTTTGTTGTGTCAGCTGTAACACAGCATAATAATTTCTTTAATAAATATGCTGTAACACAGCATAATTCAGCAAATATGCTGAAACACAATTTAAAATATGAAAATGCACTTCGAGCTCTGACATGTACTGACATGGCTTTTTGATTCTGATTGATTTGAAGACATTTCTGCCTTCTGTTTTTGCTGAATTGATCCCTTAGTTGTGTATCTGCCCAGGAAATGTATATTATTTATAAAGCATATACTATTGTTAGAAAAAGGGTGTTTTTGATAATTAATAAACTGTATTTGAAGGGCTCACAACAGAAAAGGTTTATGTGTATTATCGTATGTGTTTTTGAAATAAAAAATTAAATGTTTCAGAAAATACCCTGGCACACATTGTATTTAATTTCGTACACCTGACGATATATTTATTTTCTCCCGGAATGTGAATCGTTGTCTCTAAATGTTTTGTCTTTCTGGCCTATTGTTTTGTCACTCTGACTCTGACAAGTTGTCAGTGTTAAGCGATACCATTTGGAGGTGTTTCTGAGCTCTGCAATCCATCACGCTCCAGCAGATATGGGACGACATTCTGCAGCCATGTAGAAAAGACAGATGAAGCAATTCGTAGGAAATCCATCCAACGGTATCACGGTTCTCAAAGGTTCTTAAAGTTCTCTTCCAAGATCGGGGCTATAGTCCGCTGCTTCTGCTTGGTCACAGACTGACATGCCCTCCTGCTTGTATAAAGCAAGCCCATCAGTTTTAATTAAACATATTTATGTCAGTCAGCACAGCAGGTTGCACTCATGGCTTTGAGGTGTTTCAACCTGGGTTTCACTCCTGCCTGGGGTGCCTTCTCTGTCGGAATTGCTTGACCTTTTTGTGCTCTTTTATGATTCCTCCTGGTTTGGAAGATTGGTCATGCTAAAGTGCCCATGACACAAATGCCTTGTATGTTCTGGTGTCCCATCCGGCGTTGGTTCCTGTTCTGTCCCCAGTGCTGCTACGAACAGTTTGCTGCCCTCCCAGCACCCCTGTACTAAGCAAGCAGGTTCTAAAGATGAATACATGAATGAACATTTATGCCAATCACTGCCCGATCATAAAAGTAGAACATGGAAACCCACACATATACAAATGAGGACATTACTCTAATTTATGCTCACAGTAAAGCTTGCCATAATAAAAAAGCTCTGCCTCAATAAAGCTGCAAAATTCGAGGAAACTGGCTTTTCAAAAGTACGAATGGAATTAGCAGGGTGCCCCATGTATGTATTTTCACGAAAATTCGTTTGTACTGTTTGTTAGCGTGCCAGCGAGAGAGAGGCTGAAGGAGAACAGATGTGCTGTGATTCATCTGTCGAAACAGCCAAATGTCACTCCCACAAGTCACAGTCTCGGACAAGGGCATGCGAATGCAATGGGCGGCTGTTTTATTGTGCTTAACTAACAACTGACAAGAAGCTGTGTGCTATTAAAGCAGAAAGCAGTTGTTCAAATTTCCTTCTTTCCCATAGTAGTATTAAATTCTAGCACTATACAATGAGAGAACTGCATTTTTTTCATGCTCTGCTTCTCCAGCGCTGTGCAGAAGAAGCATGCCGTCAATTTCTTTGTGTGACACAATGCATTACAGCAGACAATAGCTCAGTTTCACTTAGATGAGACTTTGCAACAATACGACTTGTACGGGATTTTATTATTTTTTTGCCGTCTTATTAGAGTCTCGAAGTTCATGCCAGTTATTACATCCATATTTTGTACAGCTGCTTTCTCTCATCTTTAATGCTATTTGCAGCTCCACTTGTTTTTATCCGTTTTAATCAACCTAGAATTTTTTTCAGCATATGTCTGATGATTAATGACATCAATCATTAAGCTACAGATCATGAACTCCTTTAAAATTGTCTGCAGTTCCCTAAACAGATGGCCTTTTTAGTTTAATAAAACACGCTGAGTTAATTGACCTGAAACTAGTATTCTCAGGGAGTGTATTAACAGTATATTAACAAGCTGGCAACATGTAATCTTACAGCCATCATACATAACGCTTTAGAATTAATATGTCTGTTGAAAAATGCTGGTTTTTGAATGGGCTCCACATTTGGTTTACTCATTGTTCTTATCCACCGTGGATTTCTGGTCCAAAAGAGTTTGCATTAATGAAACATGGATTTGCACTGCTGCACTTTCAATCAGGCATGTTCGCAAAACACAAGTATGCAGATTTGTTCCTCCTCTTCCGGTCCAAGAGGAACAGAAATCAATTTGCATCCTTGCTGCATGCAGTTACCAAAGGGATCTTTGAAAATTAAAATTCAATGAAAACTAATATAACATCCCCAATGTATTTGAGCAGATCGATGTGCCATTTACACCAACAGTCAGCTATTTATTTAGCAAGGTTATTGTGTTATTTGTTGGGGTAAAAAAAAAAAAAACAAGCTTTCAAACTTTTCACATTCTCTTCTCCTGGAGTGTAAGATGGAGGTGACAATATCGATTGCCTTTGTGGCCACCTCAAAGGTTGGCCTGTGTTATTGTTACCAGTAAGGCTCGCAGGACTAGATTTTAATGGATGTAAAATTTAAAACGGCATCACATGTCCCAGATGAATCAAGAGTTAAAATAAAAGGGCAGATCAAAGTTAGAGACCTCGTGATCTTCTTTTGCCTGCAGCTTGAAGTAGAAAATGGATCTCTTTCGTGAAGTCTCAACAAACCACGAGTATCTGTGATAAGCAGGAGAAGAGGAAGAAAAGTGGCACAAAGATTTTTGTCATTCCTACGTAGCACCTCGGGGAAATAACTATCCAGGGTTAAAAAGCGAATTACCTTATTCCTGTCCTTCAACCATCTTAATCACGCACAGGTGGGAAGCCGACTATGGCAGATCTTCCAATACCCAAAATAAAAGGTTGGGAGATCAGGACTGCCAATGGAAAATACCAAGTGTGAGACCGAATCAGTTTGTCCCCTCATCGTTGTCCATGTTTGGTCAATGAGACAGAGAATCCACGTCAGCATCACGGAAACCTGCGGAAGCTGCATTTTGCTTGAGGGGACATTGAGTCAGTGGACACCCTCATGTTTATGCGTCTGCTTGTTTGGCTGGCGCAAAACAGGAGAAAACGTCCCTCAAGGGTAGGGCATTTGGTGGGCTGCCTGGAGTTTGACCTCTTGACTCTGCCTGTGGAAATGTTATTTTCACTAATGCGCGCTTGTCCCTGAAAGGGTAATTGTCCACCGAGGTGACTTGGATGACGATTACAACGACTGCACTATGACAATAACACTAAGTGTTTATTTGGCAGAGATCATCCCCCAGATCCTAACTAAGTTACAGCAGTAATAAAACAAGACAGTTAAAGTTCAAACATTAATGCAAATATATCTACTAATGCAGAAAATTAATGCAAATATTAATCCAAAATGTTAATGTTGTTATGTAACATATATATATAAGTATATATATAAATATATAATATATATATATATATACTAATATGTATATATATATATATATATATATATATATAAGTTATAACTTGCATTTTATTGCAACATTCTTATCATTCTAATCACTCTTATTACAGCACTGGTTCAACTTTTACTGTATAAATTGTAATCACAACTAATCCAAGATAGTCACTGTTGCTTACAACAGTCCTGTCCAAATGTCTCACAGAATAGAATTTATTCAGACATACAGCCTCAGAGTTCCGGGCAAAATTCTGAAGTCAGTGTCTGACAAAAGCATGCAGGCTGTTTGACAACAAAGAGGAGGAGGATATGGGCCCCGGCTAAAGGGTAGGGAAAAAAGGATGCACAGCAGTATGATAAGGCTTCTGGGATCCATAAAATAGGGTATGGAGAAATCAGGGGACTGTGGAGCAATGTAGGGCGAGATCAGAGATCTGTCAACCAATACAGAAAGATCAGGGGACCCTAGAGCCAAAAATTAATATTTTGACCATGACCATCTTGTTTTGTCAGGGATTCTTTTGTCAGGCATATAAACTTTTCCTCATTTTCTCAAAACATTATGTATACAGTGCTTCATGACAACTTATTCTACTAAATAGCATTTGACTGATGGATTCCAAGGGTGGAATGGTGGTGCAATGGGTTTGGCCAGGTCCTGCTCTATGGTGGCTCTGGAGTTCGAGTCCCGCTTGGGGTGCCTTGCGATGGACTGGTGTCCTGTCCTGGGTGTGTTCCCTCCCCCTCCAGCCTTGTGCCATGTGTTGCTGGGTTAGGCTCCAGTTTGCCATGACCTCACTTAGGACGAGTGAGTGATGGATGGATGGATTCCTTTGAGGGCATATCACACAAGGTTTAAAGTCAAAGTCAACTTAATTATCATTCCACCTATAGGTGAGTTACACATACAAGGGAATGAAACTTTATCCCTCTTTGAACCTTTGTGCACATAGAACTGCTCTACAAATGAGACGAGTGAAAATACAGGACAGCGCCGTACACATCATATTCACAGAGCATGAACACTTAAGACAGTAAAACACTACACACTAGAGACAGCAGTGTCAGCTATAAGAGCAGCAGTAAAATAAAATAGAGGAACAGTGCGTGCCATGACAATGTGAATAGTGTTTCTGGGGGGATGGTGCCCCCAAGGAGCAGAGCACACACGGTCTACAGCTGCTTGTCCCAAGCGGGGTTGTGAGAAGCCGGAGCCTAACCTGGCAGGGCCGGGGAGGGGACACACCCCAGACGGGGCGCCAACCACCCCGAGGCACTCCAGACAGGACTCGAACCTCAGACCCACCACAGAGTGGGCCCCAGCCAAACCCACTGCGCTACTGTGCCCCCCCCAGGAGCAGATGATTTGGTTATTTGCATAACATGTGCTGTTTTACTTAAAGTGATATGTGCTTGGTTCAAAGGGACTTGTGCAGTCTTTTCCGTTTGCCTTCTTCAGTCACAGCAAGAAGTGGAGGCGCTGCTGGGCACTTTGGGTGAGGGGTGAGGGGTGCGAGGACCAGGTGAGGTCCTCAACAATGTGCACTCCCAGGGACGTCGAGCTGCTCACTCTCTCCACGGTGGTGTCGTCGATGGTAGGTGGGGGGTGGGAAACGTGAGCCTTTCTGAAGTTGACAATGATCTGCTTTGTTTTTCCTGTGTTTAGAGAAAGGTTATGGATTTTGCACCCGTTTACCAGTTGATTCACTTCCGCTCTGAAAGCTGTTTCATCATTGTTGCTGATGAGAACCACCACTGTCGTGTCATCAGCCAACTTGATGATGCAGGTGGAGGCATGTGTTGCAGTGCAGTCATAGATCAGCAGTGTAGACTGGAGTGGGCTGAGCACACAGCCCTCTGGGGTGCCTGTGTTCAGTATGGCGGTGCTAGAGGTGTGTCTGCCGGTCTGGACCAACTACGGCCTTTCGGTCAGGAAGTCAAGCACCCGGTTACACGGGGAGGTGTTGAGGCCCAGCTGGCTCAGCTTTATTAATAGGTGGTGTAGGATGATTGTGTTAAATGCTGAGCTGAATTCAATGAATAACATTCTCACATAGGTGTGACAATGCAGGGTGGAGGGCTGATGTTATTGTGTCCTCAATGGAGCGATTAGAGCCGTCCGCAAACTGAGCGGGCTCAGCTGTTCAGGGGAGGTTAGACTTGATATGCCGCTAGACTAACCTTTCAAAGCACTTCATGATGATGGGTGTCAGTGCAACAGGTCAGTAGCGATTCAGACAGGACGCATGAGACTGCTTTGGCACTGGGATGATGGTGGTGGTCTTAAAGGGACAAGTGCTTGCGCCAGGGAGATGTTAAAGGTGTCTGAGACGACATCCTCCAGCTGCTCAGCACAGTCTCTAACTGCCCGTCCCGGTGTTCTATTAGGACCCACAGCTTTTCGGCGGTTGACTTGGAATAGGGTCTTCCTCACACTGGCTACTGTCACATGCACAGCCAGGTCATGCAAAGGCCATGAGCAGTGAGACACTTGGATGGAATGGGATAGCAGAGAGCAGCCAAATGCACCTTGACTTCAGGAGTCTGGATAACTTCAAGTTACCGTGGCAGAAGTGAAACGGCAAAATAGGGAAAAGCCGGCTTCCAAATCGAGAGGCTGATTATTTTACCCAGAGCGTAACCTCAGTATTTTTTTTCCAAGGACATGTCACGGTGGTGCTAATTCGCTTTTGGGGAATTGAATCATCACTGGGTTCAATCTGCAAAAGAATAACATCTTGAAAGTGGGGCAGCAAACAGACATTCAACGCCTTTTCTAAATTGTTATTTCATTTAGCCCCCCAGGTGCAACTAAATTAGTCAGATAAAAAATAAAGGGTTCTAAATGTTTTTCAACCTTACCCTCTACCACTACTTCCTCTGTAAAGAAAAAAACTTTGGGAGGTTACCCCCAGCACAGTTTTGTCTAAAGTGACTTACAATGGTAAGCTACTTAGAATGATTTTACTATTTATACAGCCGGGTAATTTTTACTGGAGCAATTCAGTGCGAGTACCTCGTTCGAGAGGATTTCAAACCTGTTCCTTCAAGTGCAAAGCCCAGCACTACGCCACCTGTTCCTGTTGATCCCACTCTCAGATGGAATGGGAAGAACATCACCTTGCCATCATCTTGCCTGTCTGGCATAAGAGGACCATAGCAGTAGCACCAAGAAATTTGCAGTTTATTCAGACTTCGCTAGTATGAATTCTGGGTATTCAGAATGCTTTTTATGCCCCAGCAGAAGTGTTGTTGTTTAACTCTTTAGAAAACTGCTTAACCTAGATTGTTTCAGTAAAATATCCAGATGTATAAAAGTCTAAAAATATTGGTCATTTTGGAGGATGACATCATCATCTCTCTCCTGTCTGGTCTTCTGGCTTCTGCCATCAAGACTCTCCAGCTGATACAGAATGCTGCTGCACAAGTTGTATTTGATTTATCAAAGTGTTGCCATCTATTCCCCCTCTTTGTCTGTGTCCACTAGATTCCTATAGGTGCACACGGTAAATTCTAGATTCCGGTTACAGCCTGTAAAACCATCGACAGTTCTTCTCCCCAATATCTACAAGATCTGATTGCGTGCTACTCCCCAACCAAATTGCTATGCTCACCATCTCTATCCACCTGGTGGTCCCACACACAAGAGGTCACAAAGTACACAACCACAAAGGTTTTTCGTTCTGATTCTGATGTGGTGGAATGGTCTCCCTCTCTCACTCAGAACTGCTGAATTTCTCTCTGTATTTAAGAAAGGTCTTAAAGCTCACTTATTTCAGACTCACTTCTCCCCTGATCTTTAAGTGCTCGATAAACATGTGCTACTATATTAAAAAATGAAAAACTACATGCAGCTACTTGTGTAATGTATACTGGATTATATGGTGGAATTTTACAAATTGGCTGTATTTGAGAATCGCATGATTGGCTCTAGATCTCTCATGTTGATGTAATACACTTTTATATTGTTTTCTGAGATGCACATAACTCTGGGGAGAGGCGTCTCTTAAATGAATAAATGTAAAAGTCTGTGTCTCTGAACCAAAGCTTTTTAACCTTTTCTAGACCTGTTTAAGAAGATGACAAAAGCTAAGGATACATTCTAGAAAAAATATCTATAAATAAATCTGGAGAAAATTCTGCACTGAATTTCTTTCACTAAAACATGATTACTTTCACACAGAATTTTGTCATAGACGGTAATAGGATAGCAATATTTTTATCTCGTTTTCATCTTTTATCTCGTTAGACAACGTTATTTTTAAAGCATGCCTGTGGCTCGAGGACCCCCTGAAGCCCATTCACAGACCTCTTGGGGGCCCATGTATCCCAAATTAACAACCCTCTGATCTAAACTATGAATCAACATTAATAACTCATACCATACCTGTATGTGATAGTAGGCTCTTTTTCAATGGTCATATCCTATGGCACCATCTCAAAGTGACAAGTAACCCATCTCAGTAGTTCATATTCCATAAATATCTTTTGATTTTCCACCCCACCCCACTGGAGCTTTACTGCACCCTCCAGACTCATGGTGAAATACTGCAGCCTAAGATTCATCTAAGCACTTACTGAAAGTTTCATTTTTTCCTTTAATGCACCACCAGCGCAATTTCTGATGACATATGGCACTATTTGTGGAGGATTTGAGCTGAAACAGTTCATGCACTTGTGTTCAGTTGGGCACAGAACCCTCTGGGGCGGAGTATGTCTGGGAACAAGAGGGAGGGGGCTGCGAATGTCAAAAATCTCGACAAAGATCCCTTTCATGTCACATCTTCAGATGGTCCCCAGCATGAAAACACAGGTTCAGTAACAACTTACTTGACAGCTATGCGACTCTCTGGGTCATAACATTAAATATACATAAAAGTATACTAACGAAAAAACAGCTGGCAGATGACAATGTCAGCTGTTGAGGTTTTGGTAAAAAATAAATCACAGATTTAAGACTTTTCAGTGTCAAGCAACATAACTGTCTGCTTTAATAAAGACGTTTCCCTCAGCAGGAAGCCTAATTTCATGTTAAACGTTAGATTTAAATTTGGAATCTACCATGTGTTAACACTCCATGTGTAGTAGTTGGCAGCTATCTAAAGGAAATCAATACGGCCTGTCATATTAAATATTTAAATACTTTATCGTGTCATCACATCACCACTAATAAGCAAAGGCAATCTTGTCCTTGCTTTGTTGGTGAGGTGTGCAGCTTTGGGCTGATGGTTATTTAAGCAGTCGGTTTACGTCAAAAGCACAGTGTAGACAAGGAAAATGAGGAACCCATCCTCTCATCTTTATCCCATCAGCTGCTGCAAGACCGCCGGGTTCAGAAATTATAACCCGTGAAATGTTGCATTTAGTAATTAATTCCAAGCACCTCAATTTCCGCTTGTGAAATTGAAAACGTCCCCTTTTGACACAAATCAAATTTAAATCAGACTTGGTAGCTGGTGCCATCAAGCAGGATCTCTCCCTGGAGGCGATGCATCACCTGTCGCTGGCCAGATGTGCTTTCCTAAAATGCCCTTCTCATTTTTCGCAACTGGTCAAGCAGCTACAGGAGTTTGTCCCTTTCACAGTGCAGAACACCACTTAGCAAGCTCTGTCTTTGTCCATGACAGTTAGAATAGCACAAATGGTCAGGTCGGAGGTTTTGTCTTCCCCTGCCGTGGGTAATGTGCTCCTGAAAAACCCTTTGTGAGGTTAATTCTCATAAACTGAGGATGTAATTACTGTTTGCTTCTAAGGTGAAAAAATGCATGCGTTGCTGAGCCTCAAAGCTGACACCTACGTACACTAAAATGTCACTAAAACCCATTAAAATGAACACAATAACTTCAGTAGCTAACATTATTTGTCACAACGCAACATAACAAGGCAGTTTCCCTTCATTAATTACTCAGTAATACTCCGTGGCTGTCTACCTCCACTTTTTCAGCACTTTTTCAAACGAAACGTGGCACTCACTGTTTACGCATTAATTCAACATTTAATGTCGGAAACAAAATAGAACAGCAACGACTGATGAAATCAATAAAATCAACGCAAATAAATTCACGCAAACCAAAGCAGCTGATTTGACTTGGGGGGGGGGGGTCCGGTCGGGAGTCGTGATTACTGAGGTTATAAAGGGTAGAACTAGCCAAACAAGAGCTAACGGAGGTTGAGAACTTAACACAGCACAAACCGTAGTATGACGGTGAAGAAGACCACCTGATAGCTCTGGTCTCACGCTGCTCAGCTGTTGGAAGGTGCGAAAATCCAATCTGGTCACTCTGTTGTGAGTCCTGTGTCATCAGCCACTCCACAGGAGCATGGCGTCACAGTTGGTCAAGGGGATTTCTCATCACAAACCGAGTCATGGGTCCAGCTGTGGTTCCACCGTTACCTGACCAGTCTTACCACCCACTGGAAGGAGGTTTAAAACATACAGGATAGTGTTAGAGCTCATAGTTAATTCATACATTCATAGATAGTTCATGTGATGGTTATGGTTGCTTGTGCCGGGCGTTGGTATTTTTTGACTGTTAAAGATAAAACGAATCTGAATAGTTCACTAAACAGTTACCTCCTCGCCTGTTCGTTTTCTTGTACTAGCTAACTAGTCAACTGTTTGCGTTTACAATAATTAGGGATTACCAAGGAAAAATCTCTTATATTTGTTGCATTTTGTTGCAAAATTTTTCTCCAACATTTCCTTCTTCTTCACCACACAGCACCTATGCTGTCCACATAAACGCATACAGTTCATACATGTGTAGATAGCCCTGCTTGTAAAGAGAATTTTGCCCCCTAAGAAAAAGTGGGCTGTGTCAGCTTTATTCACAAATTCTCACTTAATTAACAGAATTCCAGGAACAAACTAGATTTGTAAACCGAGGAACCGGTCCATCCATTCAGTCGGTAGCTCTTTTGGCAATTCATGGTCACGGTGGCCCAGAGTCGATCCTAGAAACACAGGACAAAAGAAAGAAGAGACCCGGGAATGGACCCCAGTGCGCATTTATTCGCTCCTACATACACACTACGGGCAATTTAGAGTCACAAATTCACCTGAAACACGTATTTCTGGACTGTAGAAGGAAAGTGGAGCAAATGAGCGAAACCAAAATAAACACGTGGAGAACATCCAGAACTCCACACAGACTGAGCCATATTCAAATCCGCATCTGATAGATCAGCTCAGGAGCTGTGAAGCATCAGCGCTACCTGCTGTGCCACCATGAAATGAAACCAATGAATAGACTCTGCTTTAGTGAAGAGTATCTTTAAGTTGTGGCCATCGTGACTGAGTGGTGGTAATGATCGAACTTATAATGATCAAACCAAGGTGAAATATGGTTACCTTCCAAGGTATCTTACATCTTCCTCATAGTTAGAAAGCGAGGGGAACCTGTGAAATCACCCTGACGACACCTGAAAACACTGCGAAGGGTACCAGGCATGCCCATGTCTCATCGACGCCTTGGCACGCACTGCAGGTGTGAGGCGGCAGAGAAGGCCAAGAGACGGCTCGACTCCATTCCCTCCTGGGAATCCGACCCCCTTTAAACTCCAGCTGGCAGGATGCGCCAGGGCACGGCAGCCGGGCTCCAGATCAATGGCAGGAAATGTGGCGAACAATTTAGAGCCGCTCATTTCTCAACTGTCACATTTCCCACTAATCCCATTGACAGCAGGGGCACAGGAATCCCAGGCAAGGCAGCGAGGAAGAGAGCATACAGCTGTGGAGACAAACGTTTCTGTTTTATTTCACCCCAGGCACGTCCGCTGGAGACTGAGATTTAGACAGAATACTGTCACTCAGCTATGAAATTCAGCAGCACATGGGCGATAATGCATTTTTCATTCTTCTGATGGAAAAGAATTGGCTTGCATATACAGTATGGCTATATCTGGTTGTCCTCTGCCGACGGTAATTTCAGCAGGAATACACAGTTTTGACGATGAATCGTGGAAAAACAAACAATTTCATTTGTCTGGTGGTCAACAAGAAATAACACAAAGTCGCTCCTTGAGTCACTTTCTGTGAATTTTCAAGCTCCGGCACTGTAGCATTTCTATAAGGTGGTGGCACATTTAATTGTGGGGATGCAATTGATGGTTTAAATGTACAAGAAAAGACGAAGAGCCCTTGACACAGATGCAAGATTATGAAAGCTCAATTGTTTGTTTGGTTCCACTATGCTGCCTGTTCGCATCACTCAAGTGGCTGCCTGTCGAAATGACACTAAAACAGCAAATACACAGATAATCATAACAGGTGATGTTGCACTCATTTATATAGCTGTTAGTAGATCAGGAGAGAAATCGGTCTGAAATAAATCGGTTTGAGATCCTTGTTAAATGTTGGGAGGGATTCAGCAGCTCCGAGGAGCAGATCTTCCTTCAGATTGACAACTCAGTCCTAATTTAGTACAGCATAATTGAGTATCTCATTCATTCTTCAGGATGCAGTGGATATGTGCACTTTCATCACCTTACCGTTTAATTTAACTTATTTGGTGTCTCATTGAAATTTCTCCACGCTTCTTTCCCTGTTGAAGGCCAAACAACAGTCACGCTGACGCTGCAGTGCATCACAAGGGGAACCTACCGGGAACACTGGCTTCCATTCCAGCAAGTGTGTGCACCAAACACCCAGGCTGCAGCCGTGGGTCACAACCAGACCGTGTGTCTTACTGCGAGACTATTGGACTCATGCAGTCTCAACCACAAGGTTTTAGTTTCAGTTGAGGAGAGAATCACCTGATTTAATCCGAATGAAATGTTTTAATTTCTTTTCTGAGGTCTTAAACACAGATGGAGCACAGGTTGAAGGTCCTTAAGAAAGCCCTGAATAAACTGTAGCCCACAGAACACATACTGAGAGATTGTGAATAACCGACAGAAATTCAGAAAGTCACTGCTCAAAAATGATATTTCTTCACACTGGGTTTCTATTTAACATATACTTTGTTTAAATAATCCATCCATTGATTAATTTTCAGTACCACTTAGCTTGTGCAGGGTCATGGTGGCCAAGTCCATGTCAGAAAAAGGGTACACCCTGGAGGGGATACCAGTCCATCACAGGGGAGTCGAGTACGTTTCTGAAATAATTGTCACATATATTTCAGACCTTTGATTAATAAGACCCATACTGAAGTTAAAGCAGAGCTCAGGCTGTGCATGTTATGAAGCCGGTCTTCACTCCTGCAGTTGGGGAGTTCAGAAACGATCACAGGACTCGGCAGTTTAATTAGAAAAGAGACTCCATTGTCACGTGACTGAAATGCTCTTGCTGGGGACCAAGCATTTAGATGCTACATTTCCATGCTTTTAGAAGTAGTTCTATCAAGAAAATTATTTTCCCGACGGAAGTGGAGCTTCAAAGCCTTGGTTTCAGGCGAATCGTTGCATTCGTGATGAGCGAAGATCACAGAGCTGACCGAAATAGGTTATGATACAGCACATTACAGAGGCCTTTAGGTAGATCATAGTACGGTCCACTGTTTCATGCAGTGGGATTTTGTTTCGCTGAAGTAATTCAAATCAGTTTGGTAAAGTGCACTGTGTCGTCACCTCTGCCGCAATCGAGCCGGCAAACACCTCAATACGAGTGCAGTTTCTTAATCACACAGCACGTCCCGGGTTCGTAGACCACGGTAACCAGTCACTAGCCACTTCTTTTTGATCTGATAATTATCAGGATGGAGACAAGCTGAACATTTGCATTTATTCCTTTATCTGACACTTTGTGCCAAGGTGACTTAGGGTATGAGGTTTGCACACTAAGGTACTTGCGCCAATGTACCGTTTATACAGCTGGATCATTTTTATTGTATCAGCTCAGTGTAAGTACCATGTTCAAGGCTACTACAGCAGGAGTGGCTATTCAAATCCAGGTCTTTCATTTGCAAAGGAACAGCTCTTATCACTACGCCACCTGCTGGCCCCTTAAATAGTCCTTTAAATTTCCTGAATTGACCAGAGAAAGAGACCTTCAAATTGCAGAAACACCTGACATCCTGATATATCAATGAGGCTACAGATCTAAGTAAACCCCCTGTTCCCGCCCCAGCCTGCAGAAAACACACGTTCCCCGAGCGGCCTTGGACACGTCTTTAATTACACAAATCACATGTCTCACAGCGGCTCTGTTGTCCAACACAAGAGCGCACAATTAGGGGATGTCGGTGCTTGGGAAACGGCTGCCGCAGTGGAGAGCCTCCACGCTATTTGGTAATTACCTGCCCTAAATAAGAGCTGTCCGACACATACTTTCAAAATTGTATTTAACAATCAATACACAGCCACTGCACAAACTCCACAGCTCTGTATTTCTTTTATTATTTTTATGTTTTGTATATTTTTATTTGCCGGCTGCATTCATCCGTGGCAGCTTGCAATGGGCTAAAGGCACAAGGGAGGGAGAAGCACTTATTGAAGCCAGACAGGTGGGTCGGAAACACGAGGCACCGAGGGAGCGTATGACATTAAAGGAGTCAAATTGGTACAAATGGTGTCGGACGTGGGATACAATGGCCAGCAAAGAGCAGCACTCCGCTCCCCACATCCCCAGCCATAAGTATCTGTAACGAACTGTGCCCCCAAGCGATGAGGCTTTCATCGGCACAAATAGTCTCTGTTCCTCTGCTCTCCCTCCACCCAACTTTTCACTGCTCCAAAGCTACGAGGACCCGATGGCCATAAAGAGTGTCGATTCCATTCAACATGCGTATATGGCAGTCCATCAGCCTCATGTTTGTAGTGCTGAGAGCTGTTGCCTCACACTCAACCGACCCGGGTTTGAATCACGGCTCTTGCCGTAGTGCCCTTGAGCAAGGTACTTACCTTGGAGTGGCGCAGTAAAAACTACTCTGTTGCATAAATTTCTGATTTCTGTTACTTGAAAGCTACACAAACTTGACGGTTTTAAATGGACGGAGCATGTTTGCCGACCCACCGGCCTCATATTTGTACGTGATGGCTAGAGCAGTTGTCCTGGACCCGAAGGAGCCGGGTTCAAATCCCGCTTGTGCTGCAGTACTTATGAAGAAGTACTTACCTTGAAACGAGTTACTTAGAGTACAAATTACCCAGCCGCATCACTGGGTAAATCACCTTAATGCACGAACCTGATGTATAAGTCACCTTGGAGAAAAAAGTCACGGAAAAGAACGAATGTAAAAAATGAACCCGGAGCCAGCACGAACCCAGACCTCACAGCCGCAACACAGGAATGCCCAGCGCAACGAAACGAAAGCGCCGCCGCCTTCGTGTCAGAACACCGGAAAGTGCGACGTGATCCGAACTGGTTGATTTCACCGACTGTAATCTGAAGCTCCGAGGGAGCATGAGATGCTGCGGTTTGTTTTAAGTATTAATGGCTGACAGAGAACGCAGAGAGGCGCCAGGGGACGGAGACGCTGTCTGTGGGTGCACTTTGATGTTCCACATTGACACTGAGCTGCGTTCCTTTGAGCATCCGACTGTTTGTTTGCTTTTTTGTGCTAATGTTTGACTTGTTGTTCCAGGGGATTATGGGGAGGTCTGTTTCTCTTCTGTGTCACGCTTCGGTGATCGCCGAGGGGGGAGATTTAAGACCATCTATGCACCGTTGGCTCTGCTGATCGTTGGCATTTCGGAATCCAGTCACCGGTTCCCCTGCAACCACCTGAACGGCCTCGGCAACCGGCGCTCCCTAGGGGACCCGTGTGCGAGTACGGAATGGACCCGTGTCGTGCCTGAGAGGCTTCAGGCAGCAGCAGCTACGCTGACACCCATTATGAATTATGAACGCAATCTAATGTGATTTAAACTCATTTATTAAACATCAGAAACACATTTCTCATAGACTGGGAACAATGTTTATCGCTAATTACGTTCTGCTCCTTTCAAGCCATGCAGCAGTTTTAGGAAAGAGTCACCACGTTTCAAAACAAGGCTTACTGGCTCATTAACTGGTGTTTACAAGAAAAAAAAGCCATACGCTGTAAGTCAGTTTTTCGCGGTTTTGAGGGCAGTGTCTCCATTCTTGCCGATTTTTGTCCGGACAATTTCATGGAGAACAAGGCTGCTTTCAGAGCCCCGACTGCTGCTCAGCTGGTCTAAAGAGCAAAGGGAAATAGGAAATAGAGGAGGTTAAATGGTCCTGCCAGCACTGAATATTTAGTGGCGCTGTGCAGATGGCAACTATTGCTCATTTCAACGTTGTGGATCGCCTGGAGCAAAGAGAGCGAGAGGAGAGTTCATTTCTGACTCTGAATTCATTCTCTGTTACGGAGATGACTCTCCACTGTCTCCTGTCTGCTCTGTTGCTGTCCATCTCTAAGCCCCACTGTCTGACATGCCCCTGGGTCTCCTGACACATTCCCATTGTTCTTCCCTCCTGATTCCAGGAGTTTTCCCAGCATCCCTCCATTAGCCTTCTTCTTTGTTACTGGAGTGACCTCAGAAGGAACTGGACATGTTTTTCCATCAGTAAATAAACAAATGAATAAATAGAAAAATCTATAGATGGTAGCATTATACAACACAAACATGCATATGAAAAAAAGATAATGCAATTATGCACATAAACAAATAAGTAAATAAAAATAAACTGATGAAACAGAGACTTGAAAGCACCATGTACTCTCCATTCTATTCAGTCATTAGGAGATCATTACCCTAACAGTATAAGATTTTCTCTTGGGTGCTCTCGTTTCCTCACACTGTCCGAAGACACATATTTTTAGGTGGATTGACAACTGTAAATTGCCTATAGTGTGCATATGTGGAACAGGGGGTGCGGTGGTGCAGTGGGTTGGACCAGGTCCTGCTCTCCAGTGGGTCTGGGGTTCGAGCCCTGCTTGGGGTGCCTTGAGGCGGACTGGCGTCCTGTCCTGGGTGTGTCCCCTCCAGCCTTACTCCCTGTGTTGCTGGGTAGGCTCTGGTTCCCCGTGACCCCGTATGGGACAAGCGGTTCAGAAAGTGTGCGTGTGTGTGTGTGTGTGTTTCAGTAACTGGCCTATGATGGATTGCCATCTCATACCCTGATAGGCTGTGGACCACTGTGGTTACTGATGACAGAGATTGCATTTGCACCAATGTAAATGGTATACTTTAGGCAACAGAAGGGAAATGTTTCCTGACTGCTCTACATTTAACACAAATTTGCAAAAGGAAAAAAAAAAAAAACAGAAAATTCTGCATTTTTTTCATAATCATTTTCAGATTCAAAACAATTTGTCAATAACCAAACAGAACCTAATACCCGCTGATTTCTCTTTAATGGCTTACCATCTTGCTACTCTAACTGCAGAAAATAAATGACCATAAATATGTTAATTTATTGCAATGCCCTCATTTTTGTTTTCATCTCATGTAACTAAGAACATCAACATCTTTTTCTGGCCCGCATTAAATTATGTATTCTATTTCAGGCAGTTCATTTCCCCTATTAATGGCCCACTGCTTGCAAATGTTTATAAATTCAAACAAATAAATTATTTAGTTAGCAAATACTCTCCTCCAGACTGCCTTACATAGCTAACCAATGTGTGTTTTTTTATTTTTGCTGTTCTGCCCTGTTGCATGTTCATTGAAGCAATTAAATTTGGGTTGCCGTGTACCCCAATGCACCAATGCGTGACGTGTGGAAGCCTTCAAGTGCCATGAATCCCTGATCGATGAACATTACATTTACGTTTACATTTATCCATCTGGCAGATGCTTTTCTCCAAAGTGATGTAGAATTTAGAGTAAACAAAAATGCATTTTACAATAGAAAGCGATGCAGGCATGATTCCAAAGCTATAATCACTTAGTCTGATACCACTGTTTCTGTATGTATATAACCTATAACAAATATAGAGGTGATCGTGACAGATGGTGAGATGTAGATGTATGGAGCAGCTAGATCTGGAAAGACATCGGTTCTGAAGATATGCTTTGAGGCCATTCTTGAATGTTGAAAGGGATTCAGCAGTTCTGGGGTGAAAAGGGGGTCATTCCACCACAAAGGAGCCAAAACCAAGAACCAGCAAGCTTTTTCAAACTGAACCTCTACTCACCTGAGAACAGGGCCTCAGCAGCCAGGACAGAAGCCCGGTCGCCTGAGTCACGACAGCGGTCGGATTAGTTCCCCCAGCTCAGGAGTCCGGCCTTTACGTAAGAAAGCCTGCTGTGTGCTTTGCTCTAAAGCTGTGCAGCCTGTGGGGTTGGAATGCGGGTTCAATATCCGGTCAGGCTAAAGTCCTTATGCCACCTGAGTAATTGCGATTATGGCTCTTTTCTTCTCTCTGGATATAGCAAAGCCTCCCCTTGGATTAAGACCTTCTAAATGTAACGTGATGACATTTCTTTTGTGTGCAGACAAGTGCCACATTTTTTTTTTTTTTTTGTCTTTGGTCCCTGTCATTTCATTGCCACTCACGTCAAATGCCACAGGGACCTCAACTAAATTAGCCCTAATCTAATTGTTTGTTCCCTCACATTGTGCATGCATTAAACATGAATGATGAAATTAGCCAGGAATTTTTTATTAATTATGCTCCAGCGGTCTGCTGAGCTGCTCAACATGGACCGCGCAAGGCTTCAGCACTGTGTTTACTGTCTGTAATTATGTTCTCACAAATGGGACAGAAATTACTTCCCCGACCTGGGTAGTGGGATTTCTTATTCTGCTGCGGGCAAGGGGGTCGTGACCCCTTTCTGATTGGCCGAGACCCCAAGACAGCCTGGTGAATACCCCAAGCGTAGTGTTTAATGGGATTGGTTCAACTCCCAGGGATGACCCTGTTGTAATAATGTTTAACTACATGCTTAACCTGAATTCCTCCCATAAGACACCCAGCTATACAAATGCAAATAATTGTAGGACCTTTGGGATAATAGCATTAACTAAGCCATGAAATAATCATAATAATTAGTATTATCATAATTGTGTGCAATTCAGGATGAGGTCTAACAATGTCACAAATGAAAACAACTAAAGGGAAGCTTTTAAATGCCACAGCTGTCAGTCACTGATGCTGCTGCGATGCTGTCCTAACTCTGCCCATCCCACACTGAGACAGCTATGCCAAAATGTGCTGGAACAGGTGGGACCCTGGACCCTGACTGTCCCTCTCTCACTCCCCAGAGTACTGGATAACCTTTCGAATTTTAGGACGATAATAAATCATATAAGTTAGCTAGTACATCTCTAATTACAACAGATACATCTGCACAGCAGGAACTCTGGAGATGGAAGAAAAGGGTATAATGTACATTTGTTCCCTTAGAAGATGCTGTTCTTCAAAAGAATGTATATTGTTCTTCAGTGTTTAGTTCACATCATTATGCAGGGTAACTTACAATAGTAGGTACAGTGCACTAAACTCCTTCCAATCATTCACCCATCTATGCAGCACTGCAGTATAGCACAGAACCACACACTATGGGCAATTTAAAGTCACCATTATTCAGATGCAGACATTACCATTAAAATCAATCAATACAGCTCAGTTTGCATACTGTATAATAACATTATTAAGGTAACAGAAGACGAACGCAGTCTCAGCAGGCTAAGGTTACAGACCAATGACCTCCCATGACTTGAACATGGCACCAGAGGGGTCCAGTGAGGTGGTGATTCCTCTGAATGACATCCCTGTCACCCACACCTCCTATGTGTCTGAAAAATCCAAAGATGGCAGGGATAAAAGAGTTTAGCACTCCAAGCGTTTAGCAACACACTCCCCTATTCCACTTTTGGTGGACTCCCTCATCGAACACTCAGGGTCAAGTCAGGTCCAGGGTCCAAGCTGTAGTGACCAGCCTGGGCTTTTCCAGGGAGCACTGCACCCTCCTGGTGCAGAGTTGGGTGCAACAAGGCCCTTTCTGAAAGGTCAGGGACGTAGTTGCTTCTGAGGGAAGCCCAGAGGAACACAGGACTGTGGCATTTTGATGGTCATGGGGGAGGAGCATAAACAAATTAGTACTGTTCTTAAGGACACAAAACACAGTGATCCATGTAGCAGGGCCCGTAACGCCACAGTGTACCGCCTACGGTGGCCCTCGAGCACACATAGGCAACCTGCTCTGTTTCCACAGGCTCCGCTGAGTCTAACAAGGCAAAAATCCACAGCGTCTCATAGAAAACTCAGGGGGACCAGGAGCTGCATGTATCTGAAGGGGACTAATGAAAGAAAACAAATACCCAAGTACCAGATTTTAATTTGGCTTCCATTCATAGACATTCACATAATGTGGTGAAAACATGTCAGCTGGAGTATTCCCAAGTTGTCTATGAACCCAGGAACAGCAGATGGTGTCGTGGTTTGAGCTGCTGTCTTTGGACTCAGGTTTGAATCCAACCTCCTGCTGTAGAACTATTAAGCAAGGTACTTACCCTAAACTGACAAAGTAAAAGGTACCGACTTGTACAAATGCGTAAAAAGTTGTAAGTAGCTTAACGTGGTCAGTCAGAAAGGTATCAGCTAAATGAATAAGTGTTATTAACATTCTCTGACTTCAGCCCATTTGATGGAACGTCAGGGCAAAAGTAACACTGTCTTTTGTTGCTCTTCATCAGGGAAGTTTCAATTGCGTACACTTCCAAATTTTTTGTACTGTTGTCAACATGTGAAGGAGCTTACACCGTAGTTAAAGCAACCAAAGTTTTCTTTCTTAACCTGATTTTCATTTCCTAGTGTCATTTAGTTTCAGGATCTGTCTTCAGCAAAAACTCCCGGGCTGCCAGGAAGCAGATGAAAGTAGACCCAGCTTTCTCTGATTCATGTCTCTCCTCATCACATCCTCTTTCATACTGCAGTTCAACCTTGGCACCGTTCACCATCGACCGGCGGAGGGAACCCAAACTTTACTTCTGGCAGCCAGCACCTGAAAGGCATCTGCCAGATTATGGAGTTGCTTTATATGGATGCCTGTCATGGTAGCCTGATCTATGAATCTCCTCACATCATTCCTTACGAGTAGCATGCTACTGTCCTGGGTCTCCTGGTCAGCAAAACAAACCAAATTTGAAAGTGATCAGCGATATAGTGTCTGGATGGGACGTCCTGTGAGCTGTTAGCTAGTGTCAACTTGGAGAAGGGACACCATGAATTATTGACTTTGCTGAGAGACTCGTGAGGAGAGTCTTCGAGGTGGTTATTCTACAGAAAATAAAAAAGAGAGATTTCTTCTGAGCGCCGGCCATCTGTGTAACTCCTACCAGTTGGATATGAGGTCAGTGAGCTGTGAAAGGGTCTGGAGTGTTCAACAAGAAGGGGGTAGCTGTTAGTGGAGTGGTTAGAGCTCAAAGGCCAACCAATGTCAACAACTGCTTGTCCTTATCAGGGTCGTGGTGAGCTGGAGCCTATCCCGGAAACACAAGGAGCAAGGCTGAAGGGGGGGACACCCTGGATGGGATGCCAGTCCATCGCAAGGCATCCCAAGCAGGATTAAAACCCCGGACCTGCCACACAGCAGCCAAACTCGCTGCACCACCACACCCCTTGAGCTCAAAGGCTCCAGGATCAAATCCTAGCTGTAGTTGAGCAATGTACTTACCTTAAATTGCTCCAGTAGAATTACGCAGCTGTATAAATGGATAAATAATCATAAGTTGCTTCAGACAAAAGCATCAGCTAAATGGTAAATGTAAACTGGACAAGCAGATAAGAACACCGGAAATTAGATTCTGTATAGTGTTGCTAATTTTTAAATGGGTATGGGGGTCTGTATCAAACACTAGAAAATTTTTATAGCATAGGTAAATGGCAGAGGCAAAATATGTACGCTTGTCCTCCAGAAATCCAGCCAAAACAGGTTTTGAAAATATATCTATTTTCTGGAATGTTTTCCAAGCCCCACCACCAAACATCCAAACATGTGGTATTTAAAAGCATAGAAAGTCCTCTAGAATATTTGCATCATAACTCAGCATTGTAGCATGTGCAGTTTGGAAAACACTTAAAATACATGTGTCTTCTACAGTGGACAAAAATGAATGGATGAGAAAATATATATATCACGCAGAATCACAAAGCATCAGGACCTGGGAAAAGAGGAACGTCAAGCTAGTCCTTGCCAGCGGTGAACACGACATGCTCCTCAAACCATGGTAGCAGGAGGTTAAGTGGGGCATAACGGAAATAAATAAAACATGAGTCCATCATCAGATTGTGTCCCGCAGCCAGTCTCTGAGAGCTTTCCCACTTTGCCATCAGCCCATAATGCGACGCTGTGTCTCCAGAGCTAAGATTTTCTTTTCAGGAAGACTGAAACGTCAGCGTCAGTCTTTACGGCGCTAACTGTGCATACATAAAAGCATAAATGTGTTTAATCTGAAGAACATGTACGCAGAATGGAAAGCACACGCACATAGCACTGTAATTATTCTCACATTGTAACAATCTAATATTCATAACTCATCATAATGCATCAAACAGTCCCGGAACTGTAAGAAGAGGCAACTTCAGTGAAAGCGGCGCTCTGCTTGTTCAGCTGTGACAGAAAGCATCATGTGCTGAAAGGCTCCAGTTGGAACGGAACTGAAGGCTCTGTTTTCTTCAGGGATTCTTGGATTTTACCTTCCCTGGGTGATAACGTTCAAGTCCCGACCCAGAGGATGTGCTTGGGGGTTACCTGTTCATACCAAACACATTTTTTTTTTTTCTTATGAGAGGAAAGCAGTGAATTGTTCCTTCACTATGCCATCCTCCCAGCAGGGACCCCCAGCTATTTTTTAACCCAAAGAACCTGTATCACGAATATTTGTTTCACACACTACTCTATTGTCTTGTGTTTTAGCGGTTTTAGTAAACTGCTGTATTCTGACGGCATATTGAATGATCACCATTCTAAAATGGCACGAGGACACAGTGGGTAGCGCCTCTGTGTGTCTATGAGTAAGTGAAGGTGTGTGGGTGACCTGTTACACACTAGCCTCCCATCTAGGGTGTATTCTACCTCACACAGTATGCTTCTGAGATCGGCTCCAGCCACTACGATTTTCCATCGGCCAAGCGGTTACTGCGGATGAATCGATGGATTGGATTATCTTAGCTGATGACTTTGTGGGTTTAAAGGATAGCAGGTAAATGTGCGATAAAGGTAGACAGACTGCTGGCAGCCTGACAGAGAGAACAGTAACAACTTCTAGAACATCAAAGAAAATAGGTGGAATAGGTAATAATTTTGCTCTTGGCAAAGAATTAAATTAATGAGGAAAAGAGCAGACAGATAATATAAAGGCATTTGTCAACCATACCTACTAAGTACAATAAGGAGCCAGACATAAGATTCAAACCTATGACCTTTGGGTCAAAAGACAGCAACTTGAACCACTATACTACCAGATGGGTCCAACCCTTTTTCCGTCACCCTGGGATAATCCACCCAACTCAACTTGTACACTGCTATGCAGTCTAAGGAATAACCATGTCTCCAGCTCCTCTTGCACAAACATATACACACATTTCCACATCAGCCAATGGAACAAATTGAATTCAGTATGGACTGGATTCCTGTCCAACTGCCAAGCATCGCCTTCAGCTTTGCTTGATGCACAATTTAATGCCATTTACTTTATGCTATTATTAGTTTAACGCCAGTATTTATTTATTTATCTTTACTGTCTTTACATTAATATTTCCTGCACTTTATTTGGGATTGGATGGAAGTCAGCTCCCCTAATCATGCTTGCTCAAAGTTTGCTTTATGTTTCCGGGATATGGTTATGTAGTAGTTAGGAATAAGGCCAAGCATACGTGTCAAAATTCAAGCAGCTAACAGATTTTGGCCCTGCACAGTGAAATTGCTTTGCACATTCATAAATATGAGAAGGTTGTGAGTTGGGATGAACCAACACCTGAATGCACCAACATCAAGCCCTTCATATTTACAGACCCTGAGCAGATTCCATGAGGTCTTGAACATCCTTCAGAACTCCACAAATCTGAGAATATAATTGATGTTTTCAGAGAAAAAAAATTTTTTTGGTCCACACAACCTGTCTTTTTACATTTAGAAAAACAGGTATTTCCTATGATTTTTCTTGTGACACTTTGCCAGAAAGAGCAAGTCTACGTTCTCAGCCTTCTTATCAGCACCAGAGATTTCAGTCCTAATGGACCTTTTGCTTTTGAAGTTAATTACTGCTTATTTCTAGGAAAGTGGATTTATCTGAGTCATGATTCCCCAGCAGCCATGACAAGCTAAGCAGAAACAGATACCATAATCAGGAGGAAGTAAATCACTTTTTGAGCAAGGTAAACACTTCTCTGCAGCCCAGTCACACCCTCCCCAACTGCAGCCCACCTGGACATCCCTTCACCTTGTAGGTTTAACCTCAGGAAACTGCTTCTTTATTAGAAAGTAAGAAAAGAGAAATGCAGTTCCCCACTTTTTTGACAGGGCGAACTGATCCTGGGGAAGCACTGATATGGGACAGGGACCTGAGCTAACTATTGGACCTGGACGTTTGCTAGAACAGCAAGATCATGTGACAATACACCTGAGGTCATGTAAAAACACACCTGTAGTAATTTGACAGTACACAGGGGTCATGTGACTGTACATCTGGGGTCATGTGACCACTAACACCCCACTTAGATTCTGAGACTTTATTTCAGACAGATGCTATGGAATTAGCCTATAAACTCGTTAGCCTTTAGGAAGGAAGCATGCAGAGAGACGACAGCACGATGTTCATTTCGGTGCCGCAGGCTGGCCAAGCAGGTGTTCATACTGGCATAAAGGAGTGGGAAGATGATGTCATACAAGCTAATGCGGCTCTATGATCAATGTCTTTCGTTAACTCTATTATGCAAATGATACGCAATTCAGTCGGCTGCTCAGTCAAAACAAAAAGCAGACGGTGGCTGGGCTGCGCGAAGCTTGGAGGGAGCGTTAATTACACAGGGAGACGCATCACCTGGCCAAGCGAACGGAGCGCGGGACATCGAGACACCTGCGTGTTCTCACTCCTACGCCGGCTCCCAGCCTTCCTCCGGCAGAGAGCACGAAGTTAAGGCCAAACTGGAACGAGCCCCTGCTGTCGGGACGCAGCTCCCGTGTTCCCAGGACTGCAGCACACGTTTCACGCCTGTGCGGGGCAAGCGAATGACGCAAGGCGCGCGCAACCATCTGCACAGACAGCCTTCTATGGCACGTGCCAACATGAGCCTGGAGTCGATGCTTTTGTTGCGCTCAAACATTAATTTGCCTGTTACGAAGAGATGGCCGTACTGCCAGGCCACATAGAGTACCCCCCAAAAAAACTGTTAATATCGTCTCTGCAGATTGGTTGTCATCGCATCCATCTCGCGTTTTATAAAACATCCAGAAACATCTGTGCTGAACATCCCCTCCCACCCCAGAATCTCGCAGTCGTTCAAGATAATTAATCTAATGTAACACCCCTGAGGGCAACACTTCACTCTGCAAAATCCCATAATTGTTAAAATAAACTAACTGCTTTTAAATGAAGTCCATTTATTCATTATCGATAACAATGCAGAGTCACGGTGGTCCAGAATCTACCCCAGAGGCACACGGCATGAGGCAAAGTACACGCTGGATGGGACACCTGTCCATTAAAGGGCAATCACGGAGTCATTCATTCAGAGAGACACACACTAAGGACAATTTAGTGACACCAGTTCATCTGAACCATATCTTTGGATTGTGGGAGGAAGCCAGAGATCCTAGAGGAAACCCACGTGAACAGAGAGGATATGCAAATTCCACACAGACCGAGCAAGTTTAGAGCTCATACACAAATGTATAGCCCATGCCAAGCCACCACGTGCCCTTGAAATAAAGTGTTACTGTCTATTCTTGCTGCAAGTCAAGGCAAAAGAACGCCGGACACCGCAAGTGCGTGAGCCAAACCAGCAGAGGAACGAGCAGGCAAATCAACTGGCCGTCATTGCTCTGAAGCGATGGGGCTTTGGCCGCCTTCAGCAGGGATCCTGTTGCTTTAACCAGAATTCTCCCACATCCAAGAGGACTGTTATCAGGTTCTGACCAGGCTTTGTCTCTCTTCTGAGGTGGAAATAACTGCTGTCGTCATTCACAAACACTTTACACAGGCACCAGGGGAGTCGGCACCACCTCGGCACAGTCGTAGGCACCAGAACCATTGCCGCTTGCAATGTCAGGTGCGATCTGCGCAGGTCCTGGGCGTCGGCTGATGCTGTGCTATTTATAACCACTTTTTCAGCGAAACCCGCACGTTCAGGTGGATTAGGGAGGATCTGCCGAGTCCTTGGCTGCCGCGCTCATGACGAATCAGTGTAACGGCGCGCCAGAAACTCCCCACCAGTCTGCCATTTATATCTACCGGCTCTGTCAAAGGGCTTTATAGCAGATCTGTACAACTGAAGCAACAAATTCAATCCAATTATATGAATACTTTGACCATTTGCTTCACCGTTACCTGTGGTTAAGATGGCGAAGGCCATAAAGACATGGGAAATAAGAAGAATTAACCACTGCTACCAGCTGTATAATGGATGCACAATCTGATGACATAAGATTCAAGATTCAAGAGTTTATTGTCATGTGTACAGTAAACAGTTTGTTACACCGTACAATGAGATTCTTACTCTATGAATCCTCTCAGCAGCCTACGACATAAATTATAAGGACATAAGGAAAGAAAAACACAAAAAAAACACAAGGAGAACAAAGGGTGTAAAAATGGACTTTTTAACAAGGTAAAGTGATTAACAGTGTGAGGTATGTACATAACACATACCTTGTTAAAAAGTCATCTCAATTTTGCAGTTACTGCCACGGCTGTAAATAGAATGTATTTTTATGATTTTTTTTTTTTGGAATATGAAGGAGGCCAGGGAGCACGGTACTGGACCTGACAATGATAGAGGATGGAGCATGGATGATGGGTGGGTGTCCCTGAGATGTTCACACTGGAGAGCAGCAGCTGGTACAGAGTCCCTTCCTGTTCCCAATGTTTCTTTGTTTTTTTTTCAAGGGATTATATAAACAGCTGACGGGATGATTGATGCATTCCCCTAGCTCCGCCGTCTCGTCGGCCAGGGTACTGCGAGGATGACGATAAGAGCTGCTGACACTCACAGTGGCCCAGAGGCCTTTGGGCATGTCAGCTAGTACCCGCCAAGTGTCCGCACCCCCGCATGACCTGGCATGACTTGGGCGTGTACTCTCTCGCCACTTACGAGACAAATGCTGTGATTTGAGAAGAAAAGCAAACTTATTTTTATTCTTCATTTAGCTGTCACCTTTACACCAGATGACTTAAATGGTCAGGATATTACAATAGCTTAGTGCTATTGATACTAAACACACAATGCTAATTATATTTAACTTTATTTTTCTTAATTTTACTTTTTAATTGACAACAAAACCAAATGAAAACGACCTCAAGAGAGAATCAGTATATTGAGATGCAAAAGCAAGTATATACAAATTCATATAAGTACAGCCCAAGGGCAAACTGTTACATTGCTTAGCAAGGTGATCATGTACCACTGTCTAACTTCCAAAACAATGACATATCCCAAAATTTCTTAGAATTTTCCCAGATGTTGAATATTAAGTTTCTAGTCATAGAAAATTAACATTTACACTTCCAGCCATTCATTTTTTGAATGGGCTTGTGGTGCAGACCATAGAAATTACACATTTTCTCACTAGATATGCAAAAATATGAAACAAGTTGATTATTTTAATAAAAATGAAGTTCAGTTTTGGATTTAATACATATGTTAAGATATACAATATATGAATATAACCTATGAATAGAGACAATTTATGAAAATCCAAATGCATTAAATATATTATAAATTATTAGCAGAGTGAGACAGACATGCTGGGTCAAAGTCACAGTAAAGAAAAGCCTAAAGAGCCCCAAGGTGTTCTGGGAAGAGGTTACACACCGTACTCCAGAGGTTTTCACATTTTCGTAGAGTTGAGGATACACAGGTGGTCCTGCTTTAAATGCATCGTGCCGAGAATAGTGCACTCCTCTGTTGAGCATTTGCTGTGTGTCATGAAAATGAAAAGACTTACAATTCTGTCACCACCAGCCTACAGAGCCAAAACACAAAATCCTCCTCTCCGGGGTAATAAAAGTGCTCTGTTATCTTGCACTCTGCTAAATTCCATTTCATTCCCTTATAATGCAATCTTTTTTATTATATTCTAGAATTTTCTCTGGAACAAGGAGGAAGGCAAATGATTTGCCTTGGCATAGCAGCTTAAACAAGAAAACAAAGCCTCTTCTGAAACATGTTCTGTCGGCATCTGTTGTTATAATGAATTCTTTTAATCAATAAGTAATTCGATCCAAGTAATTAGTGCTGGTAGTTCAGCTTCCACAGCCTCTGCATATGCAGAGAAAAAGAATTTTGTCATTCATTTAAAAGGCATAAATATAATGCAACGACCTGCATTACTGCGAATTCAAGCGGGGAATACATTTATTGTGAATGGTTGCATTATGGGAAAGATGTGAATAGTGTGCAACCACCGGCCATAGTACTAGAGCAGTTCTTTCAGAGACAGTGTTGTGATGTAGCATCATGGGCACAACTCATAAGCATATCTTTCAAAAATATAAACAAACCTCTTTTATTCTTATTCACAGAATAACAAAGAACTGTTGAGAAATCAAAAAAAAAAAAAATGTGTTTTGTATGCAGTAGAAGCATCGTGACTGTATTTTTGCCAGATAATCAAATCTTACCAAAACTTTAGAGCCTTAATAAACAGCACTGGAGATCAGCTGTGACAGAACTGTGACTCCTTCGAAAGATATGATATAGTAAATGGCAGGACCAGTTTGCTTTGATTTGTTTAATAAATGAGAGCCTCTAGAGGGGCAGTGCTTGGCTGGGGTGGGGGGTAAGCCAGAGGGGGTCCAGTCTTTGAAATGTTGCTGAAGACTGAAGAACCTCTGGGGCGTCATATTGTAGCAGGTCTCGTCGCATGGTGTGAAGAGCGACAGATGGAGATGGAGGAGCTGCAGGGAGAAGCACAACACGCCTGGGTATTTCAGCAGAAAGGCAGCGAAATGTGTGTTTTGTCCAACTACCTGGATGCTCTGGGGGTGGGAGGTGCGGTGGTCAGTGTGGGGGTGAGTGTCACGTGCCAAGTGAGAGGGAAAGTTATGACAGGAAGAACAAAACTGTTTCCCTCCAAAATGACACAGATGCACACACAGACAGACCGACACAAATACAGACAATCACACACACACACACACAGACACACACAGCTCTCAATGTCATAAATTTTTCATCTCGCACTTCTGAAAAGCATTCCTCTTCCTCTCTGCACTGCATGTTAACTAGGACGCGCTCCCCTTTGGAAAAACAGGCTTCTGTGAAGTTAATGGATTCTGCGGAAGAAAAAAAGGGAAGAAAAGTTTGAAGCGAGGGGACTCCAGCTGAAGCTGCGGTTGCTCCAGCAAAGCTGTTGTGTTTCAGTAGATTATAAGGCTTCCCAACAAAGGCCACATCCAGATGGACACTGTCATCTGTTACTGTGTGCCACGTGTAGGACACAGTAACATTAAACTGTAGTGCTGTTACATCTATTTGACACTTTCATACATGGTGCCTCACAATGTTAAACTACTTACAGTCATTTACTCTTTTATACAGCAAGGCAGTTTTTACTGGAGCAATTCAGGGTAAGGACATTGCTAAAGAGATACTGTAGCAAGAGGTGGGATTTGAAGTGGCAATCACTGAGCCCAGAGGCAGCAGCACTGTCCCCTACACTAGGTGTTGCCACAGGTAGACATGCACTAGTCTTCAGGCTGTAGGACGATGCAATGAAATGATGATGCTCAATGATGAGTTTGTGTCAGCTTTTCATGGGTTAATAGTTTTTATTGCAAGCCCTTTTGTACACTCTGGTCCCTGTAGAACAGAGGTTCTGAGCTTTTCTTTGACTATGGACCCCTTTATGAATCTCATGAAAACCAAGGACTCTCCCCTTCAAAAGTCTCAAATTTTTACTAGAAAAAAGCAAATTTTGAGATAATGTTGGACTGAATGTATTTGATTGAAACTTGACTACCTTTATAGAGAATTACATATATCATAGATTATAACAATACAGAAATTTTCAGGTTTTCTTTACTTAAACGGTGTTATTTCCAAAGCAACCAAAGGGGTCAGTAGACCTCAGGTTAAGAACTGCTTTAAGGTACGAGTCAGACACCTTTCTAGATTATCTAAGAAACTGATGTAGAGAATTTAACTTTTAATTAACGTTCCTTAACCAGTCACATCAGCCATTAGTAGGTTTTTTTAACCAGTCCCATCCATTCATCTCATCAAATACTTCACTCCACCAACGTTTTAAACCATTTGACTGAACTTCTCCCATTTCACCACATACTCCACACACTTTCCATTGCATCCACTACCACAAAAAGCAAAAGTTCTGAGTAATCACACTTTCTCATTTACATAACCTCCTCCACATGCTGTAGAATCACCCATTATTCATCTGGTCTTCCTTGGATGTTCACTGAGCATGCTCCACCTTCTTGATTAATGAACTCAGCAGTCAGGATGATGAATAACAATAGGCCCTTGAACCAGTTGTGCACAGCACAAAACAAGCATTGGTAGACAATGCAGAAGAATGGATCACATCACCTGCAGTGGCACACCGCTAGGGTCGTGAGATTTGCTGACTCGTTAAAATGAGTGCTATGCCCCTTCCAATTTACAAGTAAATGAAAATCCCTTCTTTATGTAAAAATGTAACCCAATAGTCATATCTGTCTATGCAGTCTAATCTGTCTGAGTAGATGCTGTGTACTGGCTTATGCATGCACCTCCTGTAACTTTTTTTGTGAGTCGCTGAAGACCACCTTGATCTCTTCTGAGGAAAGAAAGCTCAAATGCCGCTGTTTAATCTTGAAGAGATCATGAATGTGCTTTTCTGTTTCTCTGGCCTGGCCCTGCAAAGCAAGCCATACCACAGAATGAGCAGAAACCACAGGCTCCAGCCCAGCAGTCCACATCTTTAATAACTCAGAGCCACGGGAGGTGCAAGATTAATAAAAGTGAGGGAGGCAGATGCAGTCCTTGGCAGGACCATATCAGCACCTTCTGTGTACATTAGTGAAGGGCAAATGCAACTCAATGCTTTGTTCAAGGGTTTCGGATCAACTGCATGTGGCAGTGAAGCAGCACACAACACATCATATTGATTTTTTATAACTGCGAATGCGTTCACCGATGAAACATCAAAGGCTTTGATTTGAAACTCAAAGCTGAACGACATTTTATGAAAGGCAATTATCTTGAAAGATGCCTTTCCATTTCAACAGCACTTTTTTGGGGGAATCAATCAACGGCCTTTGGGTGACAAATTCTTCAAAAGAACCAATGAAGTCAATAAAGGGCTGATAAGGGACTGGAGTGTGCAGTAATTTCCAACGAGTTTAGGGTAACAAATCCTTCAAAAGAGAATAGTCGATAAAGGACCAATTAGGGACTGGTGGGAAGGAGTTTTGAGCTTTAGCAACTATCAGCAGCCCGGGTTCCACGTAGGGAGGAATAAGTAAAGAAGAGGTTGTCTTAGTCCTGAGTAGCTCTATGTGATAGGAGGTAAGGATTTTAGGCCAAGCCACTACGTGGGATATTCCAGGCTAATGTAACCTTCACAGAGGCTGCCTTGTGCTCAATGGACCAGTGTTGAATCCCACTTCCTCCTGTAGTACCCTTGATCAAGGTACTTGACACAGTAAAACTGATGAGTAAATGAGTGTAAGTAGCTTAACACTAGAAATCACGGTGGGGAAAAGTATCGGCTAAATAAGTAGATGTAAATACACTACTTTGATAATAGCAGTAGGGCTTTGATCTGCAAAGTGGCCAAGTGTTTGCTCTTGTTTTGTTAAAATAGAATGGCCACCATAATCAGACCTGATGTAAAGAAACTACGCCAACCAACAACAGTCAAACGCACGCCTCAACTCCCTTGCTGCAGAATGCGCCCTCTTAAGTGGCACTGCTCAGTTGTTTCCCCCTTAATGGAGTCGTTCACCTTCATTACTGCGGCCATTAATCAAGTGATGGCCCCGACGGATGGAATTAGTCGACATGTATGTTTTATTCACTGCGCACTGCCGTGCTCCACAATTTCCTCCAAGAAAGGCTTTGGGGGCATCCCGACCCTCATCTGTCAGCGCCAGCAGATGACTAACAACTGTGTTTACTGTTTGTGCTGAGAAATATTGCATTTGCATTTTGTGGCATGAGACAAATTTGAGTTTTTGCACGCAGCCCAGCCGCTGCAGCGCGTAAAAATAATCTTAAATCGCAAGTTGGATGTCAGAAACAACTGTGTTCGACACCCTGGTGCAGTGGGGTGTCTTCACAGCAGCACTTTGCAGACTGCAACAACACAGATGTCCCTGTTAGTAATTAAATGCACCAGTGATCTCTCCAATCTCGCCATCTCTCCTCATGTGCGACTGTACAGGGAATATACTTGGACTTCCAGAGGGGACGGCAGGCAGAGGGCACTAGTGGTGGGACGAGGGACATGAGCTTCTTGGTTCAGCAAAAATTTTTGTCTGTTGAGGGTGTCCAGAGCAAAGAATTCTGCACATAGCTTGGATATGACCTATGCATACAGGCATGAGAATGCTTGCTCTACAGCCAACACCAGGCTAACTCAGAGCAGTGGTTAAGTGCAGTTGAACTGGAAAAAAAAAAAAAGTCGTATTGAACAAACTAGCTGTGCTTTGACACGTCCGGATCCAAAATTCTGTAACAGTTTGTACAAGGCACTTCTGTTTACTTTGAATTCTGTCACTTTAGAGAAAAGCATCTGCTTGAATAAATGTAAATGAATAACGCAAATGTAACTAAATCTCATATCCTTGAACGGGGCACGTGAAGTAGAACAGCTTGAGCTCTGCTCCAAATCAATATAAAGGTAGCAACTGGAAAATAAGAGCAACTGTTGACGAAAACATCAGCCAAGCAGAGTAATAACAGTGATATGAGGAACAGGTCGAAGGCCTGGGGCGCTCTTCTAGCTAAAGGTCAGGGTGTTTTTGACGGTGCTCCTAGTTGGCAAGTTTATAGATTGTTCATGGTTGGTTGAGGGTCTGTGGCTTCTGTGGCCCATGTGGGAACAATAATGAGGAAAGTGAGGAATGGAGAGTCAGGGGGTGCAGAGTTTTATAGCAAGAACAACAAATTGCAACACTGGCCAAACATTACACCACAACCGCATACGTTTGGAATTTCCGGGACAAAACCGGTTGCATTTTTGTTGTAGATTGAAGCAAATGCCAAAAATAATCCCAAAATATCGACATCAGAGACTAGCCTGCGTCACGCCTTCCACAGCACGTGCCACACCGGAAAGTCACAAGGCGTTTTCCAACAGCTTCGGCATCACGCCACGCTGTTCTTAAATAGATCACATTGCTCCTCGATGACAAGGACATTTAGACACTGCAGCTCAGTGCAGACACCCACGGCAGGCCTGCCGAGAAGGAACTTCAAACGCTAAAGCCATAAAATAGGACAGCTGCCGACAGAGTCGACGCACGTGACGGAGGACATGGATTAGTGTTAGTAGACCACTTTGAACTGAGCGAAGTCGCAGCACTGGGGAGCTGGGGGTTTGGTTCTGCAGTCTTAAACACTCAGAAAAGGGAGAAATGCTCAGATCCAAATCCACTCTTCCAGACTCCCACTCTTACAGAGCAGTTTTCACACTGTCTTTCAAAGTCCTCACGTGCAACATCAGTGACATGATTCTCTGTTTTCAGCATGAATCACACAACAAAGCTGTACAAAAGTGCAGGCATGATTCTTCTCCCCCGTCTAAACCAAGAATACTGAGCATAGGTTTGGTGTAACTCCTTGTTACAAGGCCATAGTAAATAGGAGGTTGTTTTCCAGCAGGACAGGAGTTGCCTGGGTTACATAATTATTTAGCTTGCTCCTTTGTCAACTCATCTTACAGTGGTAAATGAACCTTACAGTGATTTACCCATTTACACCATAGGTAGGTTTTACTGTATTAATTCAGAGTACCTACCTTGATCAAGGGTAACACAGCAGGAGGTGAGATCTGGACAAAGGGCAACAACTAACTGCTCAGTCATCTGCTGACTGGGTCTTAATTCGCCATAACAAAAATCCATATTTGTAAAATGTTTGCATATGTCTGGTTCTAATACAACTAACAAATAGCAATTTTGTGTTTGCTTAATCTGAGGGTTGTCTGTAACTTGAAAACCTACACTTGATCAAAGGTACTACTGCAAGAGTGGGCTTGAAACAAGGCTACAACCCTAACCACTGCACTACCTGGGTACCAATAAGCATCCATTTACTTACCAAAAACAATTCCATGGGTCAGAACTGATAACTTGATCCCCACGGAACTCCCACAGGGCTAACAAATGAGGACCATTCCCGATGAGTAAATATCCAACTGACACAACAGCAGGTATCATCTCAGTCTCCTAAAATGAAAAACAAATAATGGAGTATTATAGAAGGACATAAAATCTGTGGAACTCAAATTCTCATCAGCCATTAACCATATAAATTCCAACAAGGAGAACTCATTTTTAGCAATAAGTGAACCCACAACCTGTTTCCAAGCCATATCACCTCTGGGGAAGGCTTAAGATCAAATGAGGTGACAGCTGGTAGTATAGTTGTTAGTGGTGTTGCCTTTGGACTCAAAGGTCACAGATTTGATCCCCACCTTTGGCTGTAGTACCCTTGAGCAATGTACTTACCCTACAGTTGCTCCAGTAAAATTACCCACCTGTATAAATGGGTAAATAATTGTAGGTAGACTAACATTGTAAGTCACTTTGGAGAAAAAAGTCAGCTAAATGAAAAAATGTAAATGACAATTCCTTCAGAACAAATGAGCACCAGGTGCAGCCAGTTACTCTTAATGAAAACTTTTAAAATACTGACAAAGTCTGTGGTTGTTCCAGTAAGCCCATCGGGCTTTTCTTTGTATTTTAGGCATCTGAGGCTAACAAACATTTTATTCCATTAGTCTATTGGATATTGTTAATTTGCATTTGGAGGTTTTGATACTACAGGCAGGAAAACAAATTTTAAAAAACGCAAGTCGCCGCATTATGTTTTCAAGCCTGATCACTGCCTGTACCAAATACGACCCTTTAAGCTAAAATAAAGCAAAATGTCAACTGAAACTGATTAGATCAGCAATAAGAAAAAAAACTGCTGAGTATAAAAAAAACCAATGACAATGAAGCCAACAATACCAATTATGTAAGAATGAAATGTACAAAGGTTTTATTTTGCTGTTTTGCCTCTTTACCAGAGGAAGAGAAAGTTTTCTGCACCACCTTTCCACCTACAAAGTTTTACAGAGTGTCAGTGGTTTGATTTATGTCCTTTCCTCTGCCCTCCCCAGTAAGGGTTTGTGCGGAGGAGGTCCGAATGCCCCGGTTCCCCCCAGGCTACCAATTGCTCCTGCGGAGCTCCTGCGGCCCTAACAGGGAATGGCTTTGGTGGTCCCTCTGGGCTCTTCTCTGTCAGTAAATGTCATGGAAAGATACCAGGCCCCACAGTGGCAGCCTTCATTCGAAAGAGCTCTAATTTCCTCCAAACCGCAAACAAACATCCCTTCTTTAACTCCAGTCAGCAATTGAAAATAGACAAAGGTGAGGGTGCAAATGGAACTATTAGGCTTTTCAGAATGAAAACCACTTTGGGTGCATTTAATCAGCCATCAATTTGTTAAGAGCATGTTCTGCTCTCCTTGCCAGGCAGGTTCCTGGGGAATTAGATTAAAATAAAAATAATCTGGGTTATTTTCCAATGGACCCATTGTGACAAGCAGAGGGGGAGGAGGAAGAAAACAGGGTCTGTCTTCCGCTGTGAAAAACAATTTTGGACGTCTTCTGCGGTGCAGGAATTCAGTGACCTTTAGGGTGTCTGAGTCGGGGGCACCAGGGGAGACATGAGGAGGTGATGAGGGGAGGTTGTGTCCGTCGTACCACGTGCTTAGAGTACATAAAGGGCACCGGACTTGAGAATAGCAAAAAAATGCCAATGAGATGGTGATGCTCCGAGGTCCTGTCCATCAGTGACTGTCTTGTTGGGTGTGATCTATATCCACCGGAGCCGGCAGGGTTGACTTAATGATGTGAACCAATAATGCGGACGGACGGGAAATTGTTTTAGTGAATCACTGCTGCTTGTTAGACCTGGAACTCAAGATAAGACCCCCCTAGGGTTGTGTGGAGTGGGGGGCTTGATGAGACTGTGCTCCTCTAGAGCCTGTTATCTCTTCCTCTTCCTGCTGATCATAATATATGTGGCTGTCAAGCCCAATGCAGGGAGATATCCTTCCTCCACTGTGAGCAGGCTGGCCCATCTCTCCTGCCAGAGTGGCATTCGATTGCTGAAGGGCGACGAGCTCATTGCTCCTGGCTGCCCTAACAGCCCTGGCATTTCCCCGGGTGTCGATGCAACTGGTCAAAACAGCAGTTCTCACCTCTGTCCTGTTTGGCCTTCAGAGAAACGGATCATCTTTTCTGCTGTCCTTCCAAATCTTGCTGCTGATATGGATACAGTGGGACCTTGGTATGAATCACTGCTCCTGCTGAAGTATCTTTAGTCACGTTACTTACCCTGAATCGATACAGTAAAAATTACCCAGGTGTATAAATGGGTAAATGACTGTAAGTAGCTAAGCATACACACTTAAGATTTGTAAACCGGACAAAGTCGTCAACTAAAAATTAATGAATAATGACATTCGCCAACAAGTTTCATTTGACAGTACAGGCTGCAAGAACTTTATCATTCATTACAGCAGTGTAACTCAGTAAACAGATTCATATTTATTTATGCAATGCTTTTTTTCAAAGAAACTTACAGTGGTAAGCTACTTTACAATTTACCTATTAATACAACTGGGCCATTTTTACTGTGTCAGTTCAGGGTAAATACATCGATTAAGGGTACTGCTCCAGCAATGGGATTCAAATCAGGGTCCTCTGAATCCAAAGGCAACATCTAACCGCTATGACACCTACTTCCACATACACACAGTAAATAAAAATGGCTCTTAAACAGCTATAGTCACACAGTACTGCTATAGCTTTCTCTTGATGCTGGTTCTGTGCCATCCCAACACACAGAAATCCGTTATAATTTAATACTATTTTCATGGTTGCTCTGTTTGAATGCGTGTTAAGACAAAGCCTAAAAAACAGACCGATGCTTAATGCTTTCACAGGCACTTCTTGCATTGTCAGCGTTGAATAGGAGTCACGTTGTCAGTTTTGAAATCATCGCCTACGCAAGGTACAAATCATAAAAAGCAAAAATAATCTTGTTTGAATCCTAAAATGGCAACATTTCCTTGCTGTGTGTCATAAATGAAAATCACTTTGAATTAGAGTATTCAGAAAAGTCTTGTAAATGTGCTAATTTAGAGAGAAAGTAAAATGTAAAACAATCCTATGTAAGATGTTACCCAATAGCTCATTTTGAAAGGCCTGTCCTCTAGGCACCAAAATTTATCTGCTGGGCATTCAAGAGGATGCTTACAGCTGCATGAATTAACCTTGATTTTTTTTTTATCCTGCTTGTCACTAGCTGTTGTAATGCCCTTTTTCCAGCCTGGGTTTATCATGGAATGGACCTGTGGTCAACTGGATGGAATCCAAGACTGACGGTGGTGTGCGGAACCCGTGTCCCTGTAGCATTTCTCTTTCAGTTAAAGGGAGCAAGGACATGCATTGAAGATTCAGACTGGGCATCACCCCACCCAGGTCAAGCTCCTTTGTTCTGCAAGAAAGCGAGGCACAAGCAGTGTTTGAGTGCATTCTGGGTGGAGGTGGCTGCCAATGTGGCTCTTAACTCAGCCAATGCATAGAAATGACACTCAGACTGTGAACATCAAGAGTCTCCATTAACATTAATATTCATAAATGTTTATCCCTCCCCTGCTTGTCCCCAGTGCACATGCAATCTCGGGTTCCCACATAAAACCTGGTGAACATGAAGTGGCCTAGGCGTTGACCTAGGCATGAGAACACAGAAGTAATTTGGGTGTGCTTGGATCTGTGCCATGGCCCCATGTAGCTTTCCAGTAATTCTCCGTGACTTGTTCTGATTCACTCCCAGTAAGGTGGGGTCACAACCTAGAAGAAAGAAAAACATCGCAATCATTTCTCTCTGTGTAGTTCACCTCTATGTCCACGAGCGCAAACACACACGGATGCACACACACTCCATGTTCTGCTTTGCAGGGAGCGATCCATTTCGAGCAGGCTTTCGAAAAATATATCCAGCAGAAAACTGAAGGTCATTTGTCAATGTCTTGTAGTTGCTGCGGTCAACTAATTTGCAGACATTCAGCAAAAATCGTTTCCCCACTGAGACAACTTATGCTTCCAAGCATCACCGTCTGTTCAGCTACAGCTCTTTGGTTTAGTCAGTGCTCCAAAGTTTGGAAAAGTTCACTTTTTTGCGTCTACTTCTGCAGAGACTCATCCATGTGCATTCAGATATAGAGTGCCTTGGGACATTTGGGGAAAATGCCCACGGAATGAATAGGGTGGAGGAACAAGGAGGAGGCGGAGTCTTCTGTCACCGTCTCTGCGGGAACAGCTGTCAGTCCTCACCGGCAACGTCCATCCCAGCCGTGAAGATCACCGAGACACAAGGTAAATCCGTCCTAAAGGTGGCATTAGCTGCTAAGGCCGCCGTTTGAAGACGCGCTGCTGAGGTTGCTCACTGACGCTCCTGCAGCACTTTCACACTTCTCGAAGTCAGCCAGGAGGCAGTGTGACGGGTAATTCCACACCCTGCGCGTCTCCTCCGGAGCATCATTCGCCATTTCACGCGTATCACATAGCCTAAGCGAATAACGCATTCGTGGGCGGAAATGCTGCACGGGAGATTTGGAAGACTTGCCAAGGCCTTTCACATGTAAAGAGATCGCCGCTGATGTCGGAGGCCTAAATAATTTAGGGGAAGCAGGATTTATGAGAAAGAATGCATTAAATCTCTTCTGGCAGCCGGCATTAAAAACTGAAACAGTGCCTCTAATTATCGTGTGTTCTACTCATTGCAAGAGGAGGAGGCTGAAGAGGGGGCACGTATCAAGAGTGCTCATCTGTTTTGGAAGAAGGCGGAGAGATTAACAAAGTTTTTATGAAGGTCGTGGAAAGTTCCTCAGCTGCTTAACTACCAAATATCACCAGTGTTTTCCGGGCTCACGGCCCTAAAAATGCCCAGAAACACCGGAAAGTTTCTCCTCGCTCGGAGTTGCATCTGAGAAACTCAGAATTACTTTTTAAGAAAAATAGAAGCTTGACCTCACCCTTCATTGCGGTGGGATGCCGGGAAGAGCTGCACTGTTCATCAGAGTTTAATAAAAGGTGCAGGTAGCCAGAGGGCTGCAGGTCCAGATCCCAGGGAGTACCCTATGGTACAACATGCAGGCATCATTCCATTGCTCTCAGTTTCAGATGTTTCATAGTACAATCTGTAGTGTCAGTGGCTTCATGGTTCTCAATATTTCTGACTTGATGATAACAATGACACTTGAGTGGCCAAGTATGTTTGTATGTAAAAAGGAAATGACATGGTAGAAGCTCATACTGACCCATTTGACGCAAAATAGCAACAGACATTACACAACGTTAATGTAACATAGGAAGTATAAAGTAAGAAAGTTTGAAGAAAATACAGTTAATCCAATTATTTATAGAGATGTGTATGTGCATGTCTCAGCGGTATGCGAAAAGAAGTGGAAACAGCAGTGAGACAATGTATGAACAGGTGTTATTGATGACATTTCAATAAATATATTACTTTAGGATATCCATATATTTCCATTACAAGTACAAAGCCTTAACTGTGTTCAGATAGATTAGCAGCTGGACCAACCAACCGAATTTTAATGTCTATTCAAGCATGAAAATGGATTGTAATGTGTATCTCACACGTTGGAAAGGGATACTGCTTGAGAAGGAAAGCTGTTTTGTGCCTTGTTGTTTGAGTCCTGACTGCTGTGTATTGCTTCCCAGAAGAAAGGACTTGGAACATGGGATGCCCTGGGTGTAAAAGATCTGCAATGATCTTGCCTGCATGCTTTCTGGTCCTGGAGTTGCAGAGGTCCTGGCATTTGTGCAGGAGTTTGACAGTACTCAGCTTCAATGACTGAATGGTACTTAACATAAGAGGCTTCATGGTTCTTAGCGATACCTGCTTAACCCAACAGGTTTCCATTTGTTCAGAGAGACCGGGCTGTCATATCACACTTGTAGCTTGTTGTCGTCTGCTTTGAGTCCACCTTACTTGGCCAAGACTCCTTTCTGCATTGTGTAGTATCCAAAAAACTTCAGAGTGAAACTGGTAGTGTAACTGGGTTTTAGAAACGTAAAATGGTAAGAAATCAACTTTCTTCTGCCATCCAAACCTGTCCTTTCCCCAGAATACACACATCACATTTAGTGACATGCTGTTACTTCCCTCTAACTTCACATTGCACCCACTGCCTGGTCTTCCATGCATCCTAAGAGCGAGGCTCCCTCTGAAGTCCATCAAATATAGAGATTAATTAGTACAAAAAGAAAAACCTTGGTACTATTACTCACATTGACAGGATAGACTAATTAACTGAGGGATCACATGAATGCCTGGAACCATCACCCTTTCCCACCCCCCCAAGGTCATGGGATGAGTCAGGAACCCCTGAAAGACAGACACCACAGGGGCCTTAAGCTAAGCATGTCCAGGGACCTCACTAATTGCATTGTGGTCACATTTTAAAATGACCAACCATAATTTGCTCTGCAGATGGGCTCATTCAGGCAGAATTACATAGCTTTTGGTCATTTCAGTCTGGATATTCACCAAAGCAGGTCATGTTCAACATTTTGATCAGCGCTATACTGAAAGTGGGCATCCTGGGGGTTTTGAACTTGCAGCGTTCTGGTCCTTCCCTATGAGAATACAGGATTTTTACATGTGAAAAAATCTAGAGTAAAAAAGCCACCAAATGAGGAACTCGGGAGGTGAAAAATGTCCGGAGAGTCTCCAGTGACTGACATGTTTTTCATTTTCCCTGTCACATGCCATTAGAGGCGCAGCGAGCGGCACTAACAAACCCCGATGTATGAAATTCAGAGGGAGCGAGGGAAAGAGGCATGCATGGGGGAGATGTGAGAGGTGGAGCAACACCATGGCTGTGCCTCACCCCCCACCTCCAAACTGTTACTGTAATCAGTGACATTTCAGAGCAGCTCACTGCCTTTAATAAATACACAGGGACCTGAATACGAGGCTTAGTGATGCAGGACTGAGCTTCATCCCTCTCGTGAAGACTTCTACGGTGGATCAACATGACACAACTGCCTTTTATTTCGCACTACACTCTCATTCGGCTTGTGTATTCAACCATTGCAGTAGAACAACAGCATTAATTACTTAAGAAAACGTGCATATGGTCTTTTTAAGACCTTGAGATGGCTGTTTTATTTTTTTTTCCAGAGTACAGAACACGGCTGGATCACAGCAACATAATTAGTACATAGAGAAAATTACAATAATGTACAACCACAGATAAATAAAGTGTGTGGGGAAAGGTTACAGTATTTAGCAGGGATTATTATGTATCACTATCTAAGTTCCAGGAAGGTGACCAAGTCATTCAAAATTCATTAGAATTATGATGCAATCAAATCACTCTAATGGACAAAAGGCACTTAAGTCAATCATGACAATAACAGTAAGATGGACAATTTCTAGACAATTATGCAAGAATCATCAACATATATTCTGCACCTTTATTAAAAACATCATTTGGGTATATGAAAACATCGTTTGGTGATGGCTGATACAGTAATGGTTAGAGCTACTGCCTATGAACCAAAAGGTCACAGGTTCATATTCCACCTCCATCTGTGGTACCCTTCAGCGACGTACTTACCCTGAATTGTTCCAGCAAAATTACGCCACTGTATAAATGGGTAAATAATTGCCGGTAGCTCAACATTGTCAGTTGCTTTGGAGAGCATCATCAGCTATGCATATAATTTGTATAGGAAAGGCAGTCATGTGGCTAAAATGCCTTGCAGTGTGTGTCTGGTGAGCTGAGAGGTTCGTTTGGAGAGGAGGGAGGTGCGTCGGATAAAGGGCACCTTTAACACCACACCACCATATCACTTCTGAGAAAGCAACTTTTAAAAGATCCACATTAAAGGCAGTGTAGCTCTGCCTTTGTTCCCTGGATCCTGAAGATGTATTTGTGTCACAGCCAAGAATGAGAAATAAAGCATTTTGTCTCAGTTTCTGTACTTGGCGAAATATTCAGATTAGGGGATCCTTTTAGGAATTGGTGGTTCTTTCCTACAGCTTGAATAAAGCATTGAAAGAATAATGGCATGTGCCCTATTCATTGCTAACTGTCAGTTTCAGGATTTTGTTTTTTTATTTTGTTTTTCATACTTTTTCCTTCCAAAAATTTTTAAATGGAGATAGAGCAGTGCGTAACGGAGCAATGCCATGGTGCAGAACTATTGTCCTGCAGCTTGAGGTGGAAAAAAAACACTCCTGGGATGCAGCACTCTGGGTATACAATTGATCCTGCCCCACGTGGTTTTTTTTCATCCTGTTCCCAAAAACCAAAATTAAGACAAAATGAAGGAGGTTTCAGGACAACTGAACCATCCATAACTATGTGAAGACAGAACTTAGGCACTTTTGAAGACTTGTTCCATAGCTTCCAAAAGCAACACGGGATCAATCGCGTATCATCTGGGGGAGATTTCTTTGAAGAGGACCCCATGTAAAATGAAGGATCAACACTATTCTTTGAAATAATATTAGGTCTTCGAACTTTTTCATTGCACCTAGGACTGCAGCAGATACGGTTCTCAAAAATCTCAAGGTATTGTTGCGCTTACAAAATATCCCACTCCTGCCTCTTTGAAAATTCAACAAAGCAGCATCTATCCTTTCTTGAGGGAATTGTGCAAAATAAATGTGAAAAGACATAATCCTTCCTTCTTCACCTGATTGCTTGGAGCAGTCTGCTGTTTTTCACATATTCAGTATGTTTCCTTTTAAAAGCTGTTTGGTTCCTAGTCAGATGCAGCAGCTCACTCACTGTATTTTTTTCCATTACATATTTAAACATTAATGTTCTTCTCTAATGATCTTATGTATGGATACGTTATAACACTGGTAATCTTTGAGATAGAGCTCATGCAGTACGAATGAGGCCTCAGGGTTATTTTGTAATTGAGATTTCTGATGAATAGGACATATCTGGCACTGTTACATGACATAGAAAATGAAAAGAAATGTTCGGATGCACTCTAACAAATTTTATGAATTCAGTCAGGGCTTCCTCATCTTTTGCTTCATTCAGGAATAATAAAGGCAAACATTGCGATGTATTTAATTAGAAAAGGAAAGTGTTCATTTGGAAAATAAATAGTATCTACATGTCAGGCCAGAAAGATTAATCAGGCTACGAAGGTATTTTAAACACTCATGAAGGTATTTCATTTGCGCTCCCATCATTCCCAGATTACATTCCACTCCTGCGTTCTTGCTTTGGCCAGAAGGACTTTCCGTATTGAAGAGGGCCAAGATGCTCAGTTTCCACCGTTCCCTAGTCTATCCGCTTCTCCCAGATGCAAGTGCAGGGTCTAAGAGTTTTACCATGCTTAGTTGGCTTGTCTTCATGCTAGATCACAAATTGGGATGTGATACTAACATTTGTGTCTCTTTTAGACCTGACAAATCTGGCTGGTGTACAAGGATTAAACAACTTTCCAGTGTTGGAGCAGGTTCCAAATCAAAATATATCAGGGCAACAAGCTATAGCTCACATTATATCTGATTTATAAATAGTATAGAGCAAGACAGGTCATTTCTCAATCTGAAGGTTGTTTGGTTGAATCCCCCCCACTGTAATGCTCTTGAGCAAGGCCCTTACATTTATGCAGTTAGCTGGCTCTTTTTTCTAAAGCAACTTACAGTGTTAATTTACCAGCAATTACTTGCCCATTTATACAGATGGGTAATTTTACTGGAGCAATTCGGAGTAAACACCTTCCTCGAGGGTACTATAGCCAGAGGAGAGAGTCAAACCTGCAACCTCTGGGCCTAAAAGGCAGCAGCTATAACTGCTACGCTACCAGCTGTCCCGCTTGACACTCACCTCATACAATAAAATTATACAGCTGTATAAATGTGTAAATCAGTGTAAAGTTGTTTATCTGTCACTGCAAGTTGCATTGGACAAAGGCGTCAGCTATTTAAAGGATAATAATTTCATATAGGTTATTCTCAGGTTCATAAAACAGAAGAGATTTATTTTCCTTCGCCCTGTTTGTTGGCTGATTTTGCAAACTTAAGGGTTTTTTCCATCTGAAAAAGCTGAATATATTCTTATCTGTGACAAAAAAAGTGATAAAAGCTGAATATATTCTTATTGGCAACTCCTGAGTAATGGGTTTCCTAGTCAGTTCTAAGGCTCGGGGCTCATTTTTCACACATGTTTCCGACACTTCAGCCCTCTCTGCTCAGGTTTCTGTAACATTGAAGGTACTTCTCTTTAATGTTGCTAACAGGGGGTCCCTGACTATGTGACTCCCGCTGTCATCTTCACTCATCACCGTCATTCTTCATGCAGGGAGTCAAACTGATTTTTATAGCAATAAAGTCACCTCCCTTATATTCACTCAGAATACTTAATTTCATTATTTTTAGCAAATTTATGTTTTTTTATGTTGTAAAGTTCATATTTAGTGCTAGTTCTGTGCAGTAATATTCACATTTCCATTGTGATTAAAGCTGCCACCTTACATTTTGAAGGACCTGCATTCAAATCCTCCTTCTAGCAGCAGTACCCTTGATCAAGGTACATGCCCTGAATCGTTCCAGTAAAAATTACCCTGCTGTCCAAATGGGTAAATCAGTGTAATTAGCTCAGTGTACAAACTTAACAATATACATCACTTTGGAAAAAAGTGTGAGATCAATGAATAAATATGTGCTAATAAACACTATCATGTCATTTTGTCATAATGGTTTAATATTGTACAATACTGGGGGAGGGGGGATAGGGGCACAGTGGTGCAGTGGGTTGGACCAGGTCCTCCTCTCCGGGGGATCTGGGGTTCAAGTCCTGCTTGGGGTGCCTTGCAATGGACTGGCATGCCATCCTGGGTGTGTCCTCTCCTCCTCCAGCCTTTCACCCTGTGCTGCTGGGTTAGGCTCTGGCTCCCCATGACTCTTTAGGGGACAGGTGGTTGAGACTCTGTGTGTGTGTGTGTGTGTGTGTAATATTAGTTGGGAGGAGTGTGTAGCCAGTTGGAGGTTTCAGCTTCAGGAGTTTTGTTTCTTCTCCTCTGTTTTTCTTACAGCTTTTCTCCCACACTAATCTTTAAAGGTGCATCTTGGCTCCTCTTACTTGTGTTATTTGTAGTTATTTGTCAAACGTCTCTGCACTTTCTGTATTTGTGTATGTATTCTGTGTCAGGTGCCCTCGGGCGACTTCCTGGGAAGGGAGCTATACACAAATAAATTGGACTGAGCTGAATTAAGAGCGCACAAAATAACAGCATGGCTATCTTTTAATAACCCTCTGTGGCCCAAGGGAGACATCCATCTGCTGTCACTGCAGAAGTCATCCGTCATTCCATCTTTGACCTCACACTCAACAGCAGCAACAGAAGGCACTCCAACCACATCCAGCCGTTAAGAATCGTACAGTCCCTCCACGTTCCTCCGTCGTTTTCACCTACTTGAATGTGCTCCCCTTGATTAACAACCTCCCCAGTTCATTATTTTGAACATTTTTTTCCTTTTGTTTGCTTTTTGTTTCTGGACTAGCATCAAGGCAGGATTCTGATACCACTGGTATGGCTTGCATACTTCTGCACCGATAACAATTTTTTTTTTTTTAAAACTCCCCCAGATCTGCAGAGAAAAAAAAAACGTATTACTATGTTTGTATTGAACAGGCTAGGCTGACTGTTTTGATACTTCAAAGTGTGTTTCCTAGTTCCTTTAGTTTGTTGCAATCACAGGAACATTTCTATATTAAGGAATGACCCCACCTCCCACCTCCCACCTCCTGGCACACACACTCTCCTACGAGCACACAGACAAGGTAGAAAAAAACTGAGTTCTGACAAAAGGGGTTTGATCATTATTATTCCCTACAGAATAAGTTCTCTTGCTCTTTTATAAAGCAGCTCAGCCTGTTTTAATTCTGAAACTGAATGCAAAATCAGGATCATTTCATGCCCTCAAGACTCTTCTGTCCAAAATGTCTCACCCAACTTTTAGGTGAACTTACTTGGTCTCGATTTGGATTGAAACTGGCTGCCTTGGAGGTCAGAGATTTGCAGCTGCAGACTTTAGTATCTGAATTACACCAGGTGGGCATGAGGTAAGATGATTTGTCTTCAAAACAATGACTTTAATAGCTCTAGTGATCACTGAGACTGAACAACATCCACCACACCTTGCGATCTTAGAGGACCACAGTCACCCATGACTCTTATGCCTAAGCTGACCCCCTTGATCTTTAGTGCCTCCTGCCACTACACAATAAATAGTGCACCCTCCTCTATCTCTACCACAGTGCAGTTTTACTGATTCCCCCTCTGCCTCCCACCTTCTTTAAGTGCTTCATCTGATTGGGGCCAAACGCCGCATCAACACCAGGTGGGAAACCCGTCTCACAGCCAGCAAGAGGCTCACTGGTGTTAATTAGTCCTGATTTCAAGGGGGCAATTTTGCTAATCAGGGCGAGATGAATCCAGGGGGGTCGACCAGAGCTACCCAGGGGTGGAGTCGGTTGCAGTTTGTCTGCGGATGGGGGAGATTACGTGGGGTAATGCATCTGCGGCCACGGCGCTGCCTTGCTAATTGGATCGGGAGCGAGGGAGGCGGTGAGAGGACGGCACTCCGTTCAAGTGCGAGGCTGTAATTTAGGGAAAGTACACAGTGCGGCAACACAAGGTGTACTATCATTAATTACTTTTTCAGTTTGCAATTATAACTCATTTAAGACTGTACATCCAGTGCCTGCTCGCCATCGGATTACCATTAACACTAATGTTTTCACTCTCGGAAACTCACAGGAGGTCCTAGAGAACCTGGGTGGAGTTTCGCATCAGTTGACTCATTCTGGATAAGGCTATCGAATGCATCATAACAACAAATATGAAGTCTGCATCATTATCGCATTGCATTTCTCCTGGGGACGGGAGATAGTCAACGTTTAACCGATCGTATCTGTGGATTTTACCTGACAGGTATAACCAGTGCATTTAGCCACCACAACCAGCACAAATTAAGGCAAACCTAAATAATGAAAATGTAGGATCCTTAAAGTGATGTTATCACCATAGTGGACTGTTATTGGCTCCATCAATTTTACTATGCGGAGAGAAATTTATGGCTGTATTATTATTATTATTATTATTGTTATTATTACTACTACTACTACTACTTAATTTTGTTGATGTTTTACTCACAGTGATTTACGCTGTTACCTTTCGTACTGTTAGTTTCTGTTGGGTATTTTTTTTGTAGCAAAGCAAACTTTTTTGGATATCACACTTAATAGTGCCTATACTGTACAAGTACAAGAATAAATAACTGGAAAGAGGGTTTTATTTTAATTTTATACAACCAGAAATGCAGTCCATAAATGCATATTAAATAAAGGGGCACACAGAGAATAATGTTATAATGTTTTTTTTATAATCTCTGGAGCTTCTGTAATCAATTGATAATCGTAAGTCAACTCAGGTTCTTCTTCACAATTCAGCCATTTCCTGTGGAGGGCCATATTCAAAGAGACATATGTCCTTTCTGAGCAGGACCCATTCTGCTCATTTTATTTCTGTGTTTTGCGTCATACATCAGATGAAAGTAAGAAAAAGATCTCATGAACTGCAGACACTGTTCAGACAATCAGTGAGAGTCACTCTCTATATAGAACTACTGTTTGGCAAAAACCATTGGTTGTTCAGTGTTGGCAAACACCAGAAACCACTCAGATCCCTTTGCACTCTCAAGCAGTTGTTCACTCATCACCTGTGGAACGTCCGCTGCAATGTTTTTTCACCAAAATCGATGAGGCCCGATGTCCTCAATGGAATTACTCTCTGTTAAAAGGAAGAGCAAATGTTGAAACGGTCCCCTTGTCCGGCACAAAGTGATTTTCATTTTGCTGCTGAGGTGTCTCTGTCAGTGAGGTGAAGTGTTGATGTGCTCTGGCACGCTCGGGTAACAAAGGAGACGATGATAAGGAAGTAATTAAGACGGAGAAAGACTGCGGGAAGCTGTAATGGTCGAGGGGCCCTCTTCAAGAACATGGGTTCAACATTTAACTGGATGCAAAAAAAATCCTTATGGTGTCCAAGGGTTGGGAGTGAGGTTGTGGTGTCTCAATACATCCCATAGAGTTGTCATGTATGAAAACACTTATTCTTGGCACAAGAGAAGCCCCTCCTGATGCAAAAGAGTAGACAACGACCTGTTATTTGACACACATTAGAGCTACAAATTTTCAAAGATATATTTTTCACTTTTTAGCATTTTCATCACTTACCACACACATTGACTGAAACCGCTTGCCCCAGTGAAGCAGAGCCTAACCCTGCAACACAAGGCATAAGACCAGAGGGGGAGGGGACACACCCAGGATGGGACGCCCGTCCGTCGCAAGGCACCCCCAGCAGGACTCGAATCCCAGACCCACTGGAGAGCAGGACCCGGTCAAGCCTGCTGTCCCACCGTGCCTCCTGTCCTCACTTATCAATTTTTTTTTTTTTATTTCTCTCTCTGGTGGAATAAATGTGGTCTCAGTTTGTGCACCCAGCTGACAGTAAAGAGCTCCCAAACAGTGTGGCTCTACATTAATTCAACTCCCTTCTGCAGTGTTTACAGCATGTGTCTGGTGTTCCTGTGTGCTGATGATCAGTAAGATGAGGAATGCTGCACATTTTATGAGATGAATCAGTCATCAATCTGCGTTAAATAGGGGTGTGTGGATAGAATGTATTTTCTCTTGTGTCATTTAAATTTAGTTCCAACTATAATGTAGCCTAAAGTTACAGTAATAAAAAATATTTGAAAAAGTACTTGCAAGAATTTTTTTTATTTCTACTATAGCAACATCCAAGATTTTTGTCAAACCTAATCCAGAAATAAATCAAGGGAAGTTAACCTTTTGCTGACTGTGACGAGTTGTGAACACACTCCTGTTCCCAGTTGTGTTTGTAGTTGTGAAGCCAGTGTGGAACAGCATTTTATGGGAGATTCTTACAAACCGGTCACAAAAAGTGCTAAATTGACGTCACGTAAGAAATGGTGTGAAATCTTCTCTAATGTCAGCACGTTGAAAGGAAGGCCAAGTTCTACTCGTACTGTACCTCACGGGTATCACAAATTTGACATTTGAAACATGACTGCATAAAATATTGGTAAACTGCGAAACTGTGCAGTGGGTGTGTTGATCTGCTGTAGTAACTTGCTGTGCTTTGCCAGAAGTGAGCACCTCAGTTATGGTGCCCAAGTAGTAAATTACAGCCGTAGATGGCAGAGAGCCAGAGCCCCCTTACACAGTGGAGTACTGAGATTTTGTCGGATTAGCCGTCCTTCACGTTTTTCAGCAATAATGTGCGTGTATCATGTTTAATCCTGACCCCGGTGCTGATAATGAAAGAAATAAGTATCAGTTGGCTAAAAAAGAGATTTCGGAGGCAGTAAAGCGGCCCCTTGTTTGTCGATAATGAAACGATGATTGAGGGATAATTAAAAGCCACCAACCCAGCAGGAATAAAAGTTATTAACACAACAGAGAGTGAACTCCAGGCCTACTGAAAAAATCCTGCTCTCCAATTGTATGAAAAAGATCCTTTATGTATGTTATATTATGGAGTACAATTACTATGCAACATACGGGCAGCAAGTGGCCTAGTGGATAGGGCTGACCTCTCGCAGTCTGAAGGTCTTGGGTTCGAACACTCCTTCTGTAGTACCCTTGATTAAGGTATTTCCTCTGAATTGATGCGTGAAGAATAACTTGCTGTACAGAAGGCTAAGCCATTGTTAATTGGATTGTGTAACATTATAAGTTGCTTCAAGAAAGGTGTTAATAATATAACAGGTACTTTGAACAGATGGCTATTTCCCAAACATATGAATTAAGCATTTTTAACTCAACAGGATCGCATAGACATAAGTTGCATTCCCAAACCCTGCCTATTTTAATTTGCTCATTTAGATGTGGCACGTCATCATATTCCATATCTTCAAAGAGAAACTGATTAAGTCTTTAGATGACTGATCCTGAAATTCTGCATGAAAAATATTACTTTCTAGAGCCAGAGTAAAGCCAGCGCAGAGCTCAGCTATGTGACTTCAGAGAGCAGCCGGGGCAGAGATGTATTAGTGTCTGAAAGCTGCTTTCTGCTTCGTGACACTAAGCAGGAGAGATCCACAGCTCTTGAGAAGTGAACAGTTGGGTTTATTAGAATAAATGTCTACCATTTGTGCTCTTCTGTGCACTGATGCTGCCATGGGACAGCAAAGGTAGTATTGGCAGCAGGTTGATGTTATATCCTTGAGTGAGCTGCTTAAACATTTATGCATCAGTTAAAATATGAGTTATTATTATGAGTCAAATTTTTATTCTGTTAAGTAAATCAGTAATGATAAAACCGCATAGTCCTGCAGCGTTTACCCTTTCTATATGTGAGCGCTCTCAAAAGGCATCTGGACTAGAACATTCCAGACATTCTTCATGGAACCGTCTTCACACCTTGAAACCTCTCAGGCTGTGCTTGACCTTTGCTCGTATTTTTCTTCGCCGCAGTCAGCAAATCGTAGCTGAGCACATTTTCATTTAATTTCCCCCTAGACACCAGTCACTGATCCCAGACAATGCAGCGAGACTGGAGGAGGTTTGTGCAGGAAATGCGCTCACGTCTGCACAATAAACCTGACATGAGGCATGTGGGATGTCAGGAAATATAGTTGCAAAGATGAACAGGAGACATGACATTGCTGAGAGATCACCATGACAGTCATCACTTAAACATCGTGATATCTGTTCTATTATACTCTGCTCCTGGTTGCTTCTTTGCTCTTCCTGACCACCTTCTGTGAAGGCCCAGTGGGTCAGTGCTGGAAGGGATCATACTAAAATCATCCTTACCCTCAACAGGCTTGAGATTTTCAACTTCCAACCCAAACCAGAAAGTATGTTTATATGCCCACACTATGTTTATAAAGTAAATTAAGAGTCATGGATTATGGTTATTAAGTTTTATTGGTCTTATTTTGAACTTAAAGTGTTCCAACAGCACTTGCTGAGTTACACTAATGACTTTTATGATTTTGCCATTCTGAGTCCATTCGCTGTCATGAAATACGGGTTTTCAGCCCCTCATTCTACCGCATTACAGCCTCTGTCTCTGTGCTGCACCTGACATCTTTTATCATAAGCAGCCAGTAATTTTTAGTAGTGCTTATTGGTACTTTCTTTTCTGCAAAGACATGCTGACATCTGCTGGAATAACCAGAGTCCTGTTCCCACACCAAGAAACACATGGAAAGTAGCACAATCGTGATAAACCTTCCTGATTTTTCTATTAAATTATATAAGTGCCTGTAAAATGAATCACAGTGTAACTTTTAACTAAATAATAAATGAATGTTGTGCTGATTTGTGAATTGTGTACTGAATTTTACTTATCTAGCTCTCGTATTCATCTTGATGATTTGCTGATGATGGTTTCAATAGTTGTCAGATCTACCCCTCTGTACATAAACTTGCATATTTATGACGGGTTATATGTCCACATATAATAATTTCGCATAAGTGTGACATGCTGAGTCGTGTCAGGTCTGGGCAGCAGCCAGGTTTGGCACCATACCTGGTCGACCTCTCGTAGACTTTATTTTCACAATCCATATTTACAACTCAAGAAAACAGCCTATGAGAAAATTAAGTGACTAATTGGAGTGCACTGCTGCCTCACAGCTCCTAGCCTGCGGGTTTGGGTATGAGCTGAAATCTAGCTCTTTCTGTGTGGAGTTGACCTTGTGTTTGTGTGGGTTTTCCTGCCACAGTCCAAAGATTAATGTTTCAGGTGATCTGGTCCCTCTAAATTGCCCATAATGTGTGTCTGTGTATATGCTACACTTCTCTGGGTAAATGACTGTACATACTTTAGTGCAGTGTATTTATCACTGCAGGTCACTTTGAACAAAGCTGTCAGCTAAATACTAGTTAATAATCATTTTGCATAACTTCAGTTCCCTACTAAATATATAATTGGAATTAAAATACAGGAAAATGAAATATCAGGCAAAACACACACACACACACACACACACACACACACACACACACACACACACACACACACACACACACTTTCAGAACCGCTTGTCCCATACAGGGTCACAGGGAACCGGAGCCTACCCAGTAACACAGGGCGTAAGGCCGGAGGGGGAGGGGACACACCCAGGACGGGACGCCAGCCCGTCGCAAGGCACCCCAAGCGGGACTCGAACCCCAGACCCACCGGAGAGCAGGACTGTGATCCAACCCACTGCACCACCTCACCCCCCTCAGGCAAAACGCTCAAATTCATCTCTTCCTCTTAATAAAGCAAAACTGTGAAATCCGCATCTCTCAGAACTAGAGCCATCTTCTAGAAGATCCTAGATCAAAATCCTGTTCCTGCTGCAGCAACCTTGATCAAGGTATTTACTTCGCATTGATGCAGTAAGAATTACTCTGCTGGTAAATGGGTAAATCATTGTAAATCTGCTTAACATTGTATATCACCTTGGATGAAGCTGAATAAAGGTAAAAAATAATTGAATATTTTTGTTTAATTATAAGTCATTTGGTGATACATTATCATCTTGTTTTAGCCAGAATTCCCTGCTTCAAGTCCCAACTGATTCATCTCTTGCAACTCCTGGGTGGATTTGTGCAATTTAGCAAAAGTTGCCTAACTGCAATGGCAAAAATCTAGACTAAAGTTAAAGTTCAATGCCATTCTACTCTTTAGGACAACAGAGGTATTCACATTCAACAGCATTTCAATATTTTCCAAAGGTATCTCATAATATCCTCGTGAACACATTCTACGAGTGGCTTTTTGCCAAGGATTACATAAGTGTGGGAGCGTTTGCTGTTTTTTTAAGGAAATGTGAAAATGTGAGATCAATATTTCTCTGAGCTGCGTCCCAGTTATAAAACATTCATTTTTGTAAATTTGTGATTTACACCTTGTGTTTTTCCTTCCTTGTGTTTTTTTTTCCTTATGTCCTTACAATTTATGTCATAGGCTGCTGAGAGGATTCACAGAGTAAGAATTTCACTGTATGGTGTAACAAACTATTTACTGTACACATGACAATAAACTCTTGAATCTTGAATCTTGAATTCTCCCGAAACTCTCTGAAGAGCTCAGTTCTTGAGTTACTTATCACCAGGTTAGTTTCTAATGTTGTAACCCAAGCCGGCAGTTGTGTTCATGATAACCAAGGTGTGCAAACAGACTGACATCTGTCCTGAAACAAATGGGTTTGGATAAGGCTTGCTTTGACTACAGCTGACCTTTTACCCAGGAAACCTGCACATTCCCATAGTTATTACCACATATTTACCATCTCTAGGTCACTGGCTGACAACAGAATTCTAAAAATAATCATTTGTTACAGGAAAAGACATTTACTGGAATGGAGAATCATTTTGGACTCATTTGGACAGTATTTCATGTGACTTCTCCTTAGCCTTTTTTTCACAGTGCTCCAGTAAGTCACATTTGCTTTTTTCAAAATCTGAAAGCGGAACACTTCCCAGCTGGGATCTATTTGCAATGCCAGTAAAGTATATAGATTTACAGGCAGGAAATATCTTCTAAAGAGAGTTTTATTGAATGCATACCATACGTGTTCCCTTGGCAGCTTGACCCACTAGAGTAAAACTTGATATTTTTCAGGTAGCACTCTGGGCGAACATCTCTGACTGTTATGATGCAAGTCAAGGTCAGTGTGAATGAAAAATTTCTTCTGATTCATTGATGGTAAGTGAGATAAACAGCACTGACACATGAAACCATTGCTTTAGGGAGTCAGTATTCACTGTGGGTCGGGGAAAGGTCTGGAAGTGGGTCGATATCACTGGGTCAATAGGGACCGATGACACCCTATATGGCCCGTGTGCACAGACGCAGGTCGGTGAGCAATTAAGGTGATTGTGAAACAGAGCAGCAGCCAGACCAACCCACAACCAGGCTCAACTTTCCACATTAAATCAGAAAGTGGACTGCAGTGCTCTTGAGGCAGTGGCTGGAAAGACGTGATGGGAATGAGAAGGACCTGGGATGAGGAGGACCTCAGCTCCAGGGATGAAGTCACAGACAAGCTGAGATAAACGTGACGCACTGCGTGTCACGCGGACCGAGTCACTGGCCCTCAGCGCTGTCAGTCGGCTGCTGAAATGCGGTCGAGGCATGTTGCAAATCAACCACAGCAAGAACAGGGAAGGGCCTTTCTTTCTGTATTCTGTGCGAACCACATCCATCTCCAGAACAGAATCCTTGGATTGTAACTCCTCTTCCCCAAATCTCTTCAGAAAAACAAGACTTTAAACGAAAAATAGTCAGAAATAGTGCACCTGTCTAATTTGCTCATCCCACTCAAAAAAACTTTCAGTACCACTGCTGGGTCTTTCTGTCCACAGTTCCCTCTATGTGTTTGTCCTGCATTGACCCATCAATGGGAATTACTGACTTATGTCATATTCAACATGTCTTCAGTGTTCTGTTAAACATGCAAAAATGTTTGCTTTTGAACCTCAGGTTCTGGAATCACATGTGCTACTGTAATTATGAGGAGTTCCATTACAATCTCATCAGATATTATGATTTTGTCTTGATCAGCCTGGCAAATATTCTATCATGGCTTTCACTGGCTGTGCAGTTTCCACTTACAAGAAGAATAACACACAATTCCTTTTATGAAAAGTTAAACCAACTCACTTCTCTATAATAACTAACTCACTGCAGTTTGTTTTTTTTTTTGTGAGTGCCTGCTAAAGGGTATCCCAAGACGTTGGATTACATTGTACTTGTTCTGGACTTTGGAAAAAGGACTTTGTATAACAATGTTGACTGAACACAGAGCTAAGCGCAGTTAATATATTGTCAGCTGTCTGCAGATTTATGCGCTGGGAAAGACAAACATCCAAATACAAAAAAACTGGCAACGAAACCAGAATTCGGATCAAAGGTTTATCCAGGGAATTTTTGCATGTGACACATTCCAAGCACCGACACACATCTGCGAGATCATGCCCAATAACATTTTTCATAATTCTCTGAAATTCTGTGATGCTTTGTAGACTGTTGAAATGTGCAGTCATATTCTGCAGTGAACAATCTTTCTTCATGTGAAACGTATTTCATATTTTCGCCATATGTTGTATTTTGCTGTGAAAATACACCATCAGGGTCCTGCTCATGGATCAATTTGAATCTGGAGCCAAGATGACATACTAACATATATTTCTGCCCTTTTAGTGTATGTCCTGAACATAGTTGAACATAGTGTCCAGCACTGATTTGCAGTTTCATCAGTGATGATGTGACTGTCTATGTGCACACGTTTGTGTGCACTTTTGTGCAACCTTGTGTGAGTCACACAGGACTCAGCAAAATATTGGTTGCAGGCAGAGGACGGCTGGCTGTCATGGGGGATGTGGGAAGGCATTAAAGAGTGCAATGGTGAGAAGTATACACAGGACCCCTGTGTCCCCCACCCAGGACTCCAATAAAGCATACTATCCGTCTGCCAGTTGTTCGGATCACTGAAAATCTCCTTTAAAAAAAGCTCAGTGGTATGACTGAGAAAGACTAGTGGTCAGACAGCATCAAACACAATAAGCCATGGTTTAGACTCCATGGTTATCCAGGGTTATTGCATTTTTAGAGTATTTTTCTTATCGGCAGATTATCCAAAACAACATGGATAACTCATACTTTTTTTAATCAGGTGTGTTCTATGTGGGTGTTCACACACAACAGCAGATCCACCCCTGGGAACTCAACATGCTGTTTCTGGGACTCAAGTTCACATCACAATCACTACATCACCCACTGCCATAATTCATTTCTTTTTCACTTAAATCAGAAAAAATGTTGCATGTTCGATGAACTAAGCACCCATCTGGCACCATTCCTATGTCCACCTCTGAAGTATTTCCGATAGCATAACTTCACTAGGATCATTACTGAAATATTCATAAGTTAAATTCTCATTTAAAACACTAATATAACAATATTTAGCAGCAAAAAAAAAGTTTTGCTATTAGTTTCTTAAAAGTTTGACTATTGTAAGTTAAAGAAGCTTGTTCTGGAACATTCCAAACTTTTTTCATTTCCTCGTTCTTCCTGAAGTTCAGACAAGACCTCTTTTGTTTATTCATCGTGCTGTAGGACCAGATTTCACTCAGGTCAACATGTTTTGCTCCCTTTGTTAGCAAGAGAAATGAATGATCCCCAGATTGCAGCTCATTTCTTAAAAACCCAAACAGTAGAAATTAATTAACTCTAAAACTGGGTCCACTGATCTTAAGCTTACGTTGATAATCCTTCCAGCGGGACCTTTTCCTTGAACCAGTAATTGCTAACTGATACTAAAAATTTAGGTGACAAATGGTATGCTGCAAGTTCATAGAGCAGTTAGGAGATCCGGAGAGAAGAGGGTTCAAAGGAGATGTGTTTTGAGACCCTTCTTAAATATTAAAAGGAATTCAGTAGCTCTGAGGGACAGAGGGAGCTCATTCCACCACATCAGAGCCAAAACGTGCAGCAGCCTGCATCTCCATAAAATACTGTGCAAAGGATGACAACACCAAGCTTTGAAAGAACAAAAAGGCTGCACATTCCTATTGTGCTCAGTGACATTTATTCGACAGTCTTTGTTTTAGTTGTACATTTTTATGTGTGCATGGAGAAAATTATCTTGATGTTACAACATTGTAATTTTCAAAACGGGAGACTGTCTCTACTCTCACATCAGCGTTGCTCCTTTCTAGTGCTGTAATCACAGAATCACAGAACCACACAGGCCTAGATGACACTGAACATGCCTTGGAAACAAATGCTTTTTTGCATCCTCCAGCTTTATAATTCATAGTCATAACTCTGACAGTGCTGTTTGATAATAACTCTGACCTTATAAACTCTACATGCAGCTTAACATAGTTTAAAAATACACACACAGCCAAACACCCATACGTATCAAATAAAACTGTGGCAAGTTGGTAACGTGAAACGTTATGTTACTGAAATATCAAGAAACCTTATGGAAAGAAATGGCAAGTTACAAAAGTTTCTATTTCAAAGAGATCAGAAAAATGTCTCTGAACATCAACTGCGTTTTGCCATTGCTGTTTCCCGTATGTCTCTGCATGTGTGAAGTTCTTATGATGCATCACTGTGTCCCCCAACACCCTTGTTTTTCAGAGCTTCCCCGGAAGCTGTCAAAATACCGTCTGCTCACCCCGGCACTTTCTGCAGGAGCCATAAACGGCGGAGAGGAAGTAGGCGCTAGCGCAGAGGCAGGAGAAGGTTGAGGCTGCGAGGTATGCCTTGTATGGACACGGGTGTTTGTAGTGCTCCACGTTGCAGTAGGCGCTCCGCTCCGTTTTGTAGGCCATAACGCCGATGGCCGGCAGGTAGAGCAGCGCCGCCACCAGGTCGTGCGCTGCATTGGTGGTCAGCCAGCGGTCTCCACCCACCAACGGCACCAGATCCTGCTTTCCCAGGAGTGTGATGAAGAAGAGCGCCAACGTGAGGAGCCAGAAGAGCACGGCGACAAACAGGACGAAATGGACTGGCCCGTCATACTTGTTGGCAGCGATGATGGCCCAAAGTCCAGCCCCCAGAAGGATTTGCAGGATCCTCGCCACCCCAATGATGCTCCTGAGGAACTGCTGGTAATTGGTGCTGGCCTGCAGCTGGGGTGGCATCTCTGTGGGGACAAACAACTGTCTTAGGAAAGGGGCAGGGGGCGAGCTCAGAGCAGATCTGCAGAATGATGAAGTGGAAGGATTCAAAATGAAAGGAGAAGGAAGGGAGATGAAGAGAGGAAGCCTGCACCAGCGCTGTGATTTTCCAAAAACACGTCCCCTGCGTTGCGTCCCCTTCCGTTTCCTCCCCTCCAGCTGTGCTGCTCCTCTGCCCTCCTTCTCTTCCAGAGGTTTGTGAGGAGGGAGTTTTGGGCGGAAGACAAGGGGCCGGCTTGAAATCTGAGCCTTTCCCCACCTCCTGGCCATCCATCATCTGGCGAGGGAACAGTGTCCAGGCTTCAGCAAACAGGGAGTAGGGGGAGGGGTGCCTGCAGTGCATGGGCCTATGTAATCAGTGGGATTCATGTTCCTTTCCTAGTGCGATTTACTGGCTGCTTTTCGAAAAACTTTTCTTTCCCCTTTAAGTGCCACTGCGGATCATCCGCAACCTTATTTTGCAGACTATGAAACTGACATTTTTGTCTCCATCAAACACTTCCATAGCCAGCCTTCAAATTTTGAAAGAATGGAGTTTTTCATTTTCAGTATATTTAGCTGATTCATTTCCAGAAAGCAACTTACAATGTTAATGCTATTTAGAATGATTTACCCATTCATACGTCAGGGCAATTTTTACTTGCACAATTAAGGTTAAGTCCTCAGTGTAAGAGGTAGGATTTGAACCTGGGGCCTTCAAGTACAAGGCTACGGCTCTAAACACTATGCCACCTGCTACTTTCTCAACAGATGCACACTAATTTGAAAGGTTTGTTCTGAGGTTTTCTTGCCAAGCACAAAGTGCCCACAATCTGCCTTTAACTGAAACTGAGAAAAACAAAGCATTGAAAAGACATTTCTCTCTCTTTTTCTCCGCTGTCATTGAGAATCCTCTATTGATCTGAATGCAAGTTGGCACTGATATTGAGGGCTGAGGAGCACGATGAGAATCTCAAAATCAATAACAAAACATGTGTGCGCAGTCTGCCCAGCAGCACATTAAAAAGTGGTTTTGGTTTCAGGCGTTTCCATGGCATCCGTAGGCGGTGTTCTCACGTGCAGATTATAGCATCTCTCCTCACACTCAGGCTTGAGCATGGTGCTTCTTCTGCAGTGACGCCTCGGTGGCAGAGCACACTCATACCGCAACAGCGTCATTGCCACTAGGAGCTTTGCAATAACGTTTTGAAAGTGTGTGTGTGTGTGTGTCCTCATCGCACAAGAAAAATTGGGGCAACTCTGCACCAGAAAGGAGCTCCTAGCTTCTGCCTAGTGGGTTGTTAGGTGTGACACCTGAGATTTTTATCAGGGCTTTGCATATGTCTAAGCTTTGACATTCTCTGATACATAGTCAAAAATTCCTAAAAATAAACATTTAAGAATAGAGGGCAGATTAAGATTAAACATATACATTTATCCATCTGGTCAACACTTTACTCCAAAGTGAATAACTTGTAGTCAGCAAAAGTTCATCACCACAGACAAAGAGCTTTACATACAAACACAGGATTGTCAAAGCACAGTGTGTCTAATACCACCATGTTAACGGTTTGCATCACTCAAGTAGCTGCTTATAGAAGTGACATTGAAATAGCACAAACATAGATATTCATTGAAGATGGTGTTGGATTCATTTATGTAGCTGCCAGGAGAGAAATGGTTCTGATAGAGATGGATTTCAGACCCTTCTCAGAATGCTGAACGGGATTCAGCAGCTCTGTGGGACACGGGGAGTTTGTTCTACTGAACTGGGGCCAAAACAAAGTGTCTGAAAGTCAGCATGGAACGTGTTGCACAATCAGCAAACCGTGCAGACTTAAAGATCCTGCAGAACACGGTAGTGTTGTGGACCATGACTCGCTTCCCCTACTTTAGAGCTGTTGGCTTTCTGTACGTAGCATCAGAACTTCTCATTTGTAGAATCTAGTGATTTAACCCTGTTAATTTTCTATCTGATACGTACTTGTCATTCTTAGTCAGAGGGTGTCACGAGCTGTACAAACGAACACGGCACAAAAACCAATGCAGAAGGTCAAAGCTAGAGCCATGCTCATGATCTGGTCTTCTAGTTGACGGGAAAAGATGAAAGCGATCAATGTTAAGAAAGGATATGAATTTGTCTTTAGCTTAACTTCTGAATAATAACGCAAGATCCTAGGATAATATGAGAAGTCACCAGTTTCAAGATTTATCAAATTTATGTCAATCAAAAGGTAGGTTTGCATTCCTCTCAAACGTTAAAGGCCTACGAGTTTCTGACTTGCATTTCACCTGAATCGAAGCAAGAGAAGCCCCACGAAATGACAACAAAAGTAGCGCCGTTGTGGGAAACAGAACAGGAAATGCAGCTGCCGGATAAACACTTCTGTGCCCTTGTTCAGCTGGCATTTCCTGTGAACGTATCATGTGTAAATAACACATAGGAAGTTCATAGCATTACAACACAAACCTGGCCTTATATCATTAATCTAACTGTAAAAAAAACACTTTAGCTCTGTGACTGAGATCATCTAATGCAAGCACTGGATAATACCTGATTAAGCTGCCACAGTATTAAAGCAAACACTGTTCTAATCTGCAAAGAACAAGGGAAAATGAAAACATGTGTAATGAAATTCATGCCAGACTCAGGTGGCTGAACTTTTGAAGATGGATTTACTCAAGACAAGTTCTTCTTTTTTCCAAATTTCAAATATGTTCTGATAGCAGGTGAATGCAAATATTGCGTTTTGAGGTTTGCCCACAATTTGCTTTCGTATCATCGTAAACTGCTCCACCCTCATTTTTTTTCATTTTCTTTTCGTTTTTTCCTTATTGACTTGATCACAATCTCCTGCCACTGAGCTCAACGACACAGCCATTTACGTCAATAGAGGATTACACACCTTTCACAGGACGTAGACTCGCGGTCACGCCCTCCAGGTTTGTGATTGGTTGGACAGCTGACACGCTCAGAGTTGTGGGCGGGCTTTGCCTTCAGCCCGTATCTCTGATTGGCCGCTGAGGAAACGCTACGCTCCCTTTATAACAAAACTTTGGGCGCTCGGCTCTGCCACTTTGGTGAGAGCTACTACGTGTAATGAAGGTTAAGAAGGTGCAAGAGAAAGGTGGATGAAGATGCTGGTGAAGCTCTGATGCAACAGGGTTTGCGGAGGATTTAGAAATTCACCTGACGGTGCACCGAGCTGCCTGCTCCCCACACTAGCCTAGGTAAGAGCGTGCATTAACAAAATAATTTTTAAAAAAGCATTCAAAAATAATATATAGCGAGACGTTTGCCGTACGGGAAGGTCGTTTCAACATAACTGTCCGTATCGCAGTACATAGCGGCGCCTTTGATCTCCATGTCTAACCTCACGTGACGGGCGTCCTTGTCGTGACGTCACTTGTGACATCATTGGGGACCGGTTCGATCGGCGCTGCGCCGCAGGATGTGCGTGATCGTGACCCTAATGCTGCAGTCGGGGCTTGATGAAAACATGCCCTTCGTCTGCCCGTCCGCGCGTCTTAATAATTGTGCCTGGAATGTATACATTTGGAACAGCACGTGCATGCGTTGTTCCGAAAACCTCTCTGAACATTCTACGCGCGGCTAAGGAGCCACGACTGAGCTTTGCAGGTTATTTAAATTACCTACCTACCCCTATAGTATTTGTAATATACTGTAACATACGTAGTTTTATTTTAAAATATTTTAATTTTGTGTGACTTGGTTTCCAGTTCAATCAATGGAAGCTGAAGCTAATTTGTAACTAAAATAAATGGACAGTAAGGCTTTGAATTGGTTTTCATTACTTCTTTTATCTGATGCTTTTCTCAAAAGTGACTTATTTGGTTTGCACACTAATACTTCACTACCATGAGTCAGTGATTTATACCGCTGGGCAATGCGAGTTGTTCTGTATGAATTCAGGGTAAGTTACTTGATAGGGTACTACAGGAGTAAGGATTTGAATCTGGGACTTTTGACAATTATAATCACTACAGCACCAGCTGTCCTTATCTTTAGATTTTTTTTTTTTTTTTTTTAAACACAATCCTTGCGATGTATTTCACAATATTAAACTTGCTGAGACAAATTCTAGGTAAAGGCTGGAGTGTTACTATCGTGTGATGGGCCTTACAGTTCTTTCGGTGTTCAGCGTAAATCAGTCATTGCTGTGTGTTTCCAGGTCCTGCTGCGGAGGGGCGAGTCCTCCCGCTTGACAGGTGGGATGGGGGACCCAGTTCCCTCATCTGCGGTGGCGCCATCGCCCCAGTTCTGGCAGCTGACGGAGTGTCGCGGGCGCCGGTGTGGCTCGCCCAACATCTTCCAAGGCGTGGGCGTGCGCCAGCTGCGGCGCCTCTTCCGGCTGTCAGGGGATGGCAAGGCCTCACGGCGGGCGCAGCTTGTGTGGAGCCACAGCGACGGGAAGCAGCTGGCACGAGCTTTGGTTACGCTGAGGGCGCAGAGCCGCAGGGGTCACCCCCGCCCACCCAAGTGGCTCAGAGCTTTCAATCATCTCAGGTGAGGTTCGTCCCCCATCCGCAGGTCTGTCAGGTGAATCATTTATCTCCACCCCCTGTTGATAGGTCTGATACCCTATTTAGAGTAACAGACGAAGCCCTGGAACCCGTGCTCTGACCGCTCTCTTGTGACAGCCTGCCATTGTTTTGCACCATTGAACGGTGTTGCTTCAGAGTACAGAACAGACCATGTGCTGTGTGAGGGACCGTGAGCTCATCCCATGTGACCGAGACGCAAACACATGCCTTCATTGATGCTCAGGGTGACTCAGGGGTTATCAACGTGGGACTGTCTCATTTGGTCAGTTTTAAGTATGCGCACATGTGGAGAAACAAACAGCCGTGGTTAATTAATATAGCTGGACTTATTTGACCTGCTGGTTTGTGCGGAGGGTGATAGGGTGGCACAGCAGGTAGCGCTGGTGCCTCAGTGCCCAGTTCAGTCTGTGTGTAGTTTTCCTACATGTGCTCCGGTTGCCTCCTACACTCCAAAGATATGTTTTAGGGAGACTGGTAACTCCGCATTCAACTGTGTGGGTGTAATTGTACTTAGCCTATCTTGGAAACAGAGGCTCAGGCAATGACCCTGCACTGGACATGCATTGTCTGATAACTGATGGATTGATTTCGGTTTGCAGTTTGTTAGCACGCTGCTCAGGTGATGGGCCCCCTCATCTTTCCATTTGTGACTGTGTCCTTCAGGATTGGAGAGGTGTGTGCTGGGGCCCCTTCAGAGGACAGCAAGGTGCATTTGGAGAAAGAACCCCTGCAAGATGATGGGCCAGAGCTCACCTCATCAGGGCCATCTGAAGGTGAGCAAGGCATAGCAGCAGATGACACGCAAGCAGATACTGGACAGCCCCAGGAGGCCTTGCTTCGCTCGACAAGGAATCGGCCCGGGGTCTCACGGGGAGCTGAGGAAGACAGGGACCCAGAAAGATACCTCCACCATGTCTTGCACTAAGTGGACCGAATCACAACTGGCTGAGGGTGCTGATGTCCCATGTCGGCTACTACCTTACAGAATAGGATAGAGCTTCATGTTCTGAACACGTTCAAAGCCTCATCGTTCCTACAGCCACCTCATACTGGCCATCAGGTTCTTTCTCAGGTCCCATTTTTCACATGCAGCATTTCTATGCTGCCTTGTGTACATGTGCCAGAGCATTAACCGTCTGAGTCGCGTGGGGTCTTTCTAGAGAAGTTGGAACCAGTCACCACCAACAAGGCAGAACTTCTCCATACTGCAAGACAACCCATGAGGAAACTTGATTGTCAACCTCACACCGCATTTCTGAAGAATTCAACACAGACTATCTCACTGCATTACCAAGTTTTGTACAGTCCTTGTGAAATGCTAAGTTGCTACACCTCCTGGCAAGGGGGAGGATGGTAAACATGGATTAGTGCTGAAGATGTTACCATGCTGTAGGCTAAGAGGTATACACTAAGATCTGAGGCCTAGAGTAATGGTCTGAGATGAGAAGTAGTTTAAGAATCCATTTGAGAAGTGATTGCTAGCAGAAGGTTTTTACAGAGCTAAAAAGTTGAGGACTATGTGAGAACCTCAGGGAGCTTTCACAAGTTCTGGTGTTGAATTCGGAAACCTCACATGACAAACCTTATAGGGTGACATCTCTGCTGTAGAACATTACTCCACACTAACACTTCATATCAAAAAAGTACTGTGACAAAAGATCATGGCAGAGTGTGACAGCTGAGTTCTACAACCATTCTCATGTTGGCCAAGCATCTTTAGGCCACCCTCCCATTTTTCACAACAGGCTTAACTCTGAGGAGTTGGAGTGTATCTGAGGAAAGCAGATCTGCATCCTCTTTCCATGTAGCTGCAGGCAGGCTCAGGTCTAGATTCACACTCATGAGCTCCTGCATCACTCCTACTACACTAAATGGCAATGGCCTTCCTTCATATCAGAGGCTGCCAGTGTTCCTACAGAGAAGCACATGTGGGAGTTGGTACAGTGCTCTACTGCTCACCTCTTGGTTTGATGTGGTCATAGCTTGTTAACGTGATAGAACTTAAACCTATGATTGAAAAAAAACCAAGATAAAAATGGACACTACTTCATAAACTAACTCATGGTAGCTACCGAAACTGAGCTGATTGTGTATTTTGTTTTACATTTTAAATAAATTTTGTTTTACAAAATTTAAAAATTGCTTTCTGAAAAGCTCCATTCCGTAAAGATGAAATCATATTCAGCCACATGGCAATCCATTAATCACACGGATAACATATAAACATTAACTCTTTTGTGATGCTTAACCTATTATTCAGGTAAATCTATTACCCGGTTAATCACATCAAATTGCATTTACATGTAACTTGGTAATTCTATTACCAACCCCCATTTGTTGTGAAAATAAGGTGTAAATCCAAAGACAACCACATGAATTCAGCTTTTTCATGTTCCTGCTCCTTTTAAATATTTTAGATCATCTATCCAATTTCTGTAACTACTTGTCCTGAGTAGTGTTATGGTGAGCAGGAGCCTAACCCAGAATCACTGGGCCCAAGGTTGACGAGGGGGTACAGCCCAGGTAGGACACTAGTCCGTCACAGGGTAGTGTCACAGACAGACTCACTCACTCACCCACCCATCCATTCACACACTGGGGGCAATTTAGCATCACCAATAAACTTGAACTGCATATCTTTGGACTGTGGGAGGAAACCAGGGCACCCAGAGGAAATCTGCACAAACATGGTGAGAACAAACAGACTGCACACAAAATGAATAGGGATCAAACCCAGGTGCTGTGAGGCAGCAGCTCTGCTTGCTGCACCATCGTCCCGTATGTTTCAAAACAACTGCAGCTATATACTTGTGCATAAGCTGTAATTATTAAAGGCCAAGGAACCGCATCATCTCTTCGGGTTATTGCTTTTACCTGAACTGACAATGTAAGAAAATCCATCTACTTTTCCAGGAATAATCCTTGAGATAAACACCGTGCTGTTAAAAACAAAGGCGGGGTTATTGTTACCGGCCAAAACTCGGCTTTGTCACGTTAGCTGCTTAGCGACTCCCCTCCCCCACCTGATGCGGTTCACGCCGCTCTGCACACAGTACACGCTGTGTGACGTCTCCTTGAGCTCTTTCACGGGCTGATGAAACTCCTACCAGCTGCATTACACTATCCAGCCCCCTGCCGGATACAAGAGGAAATGACAGCAGCGCTCCCGTTACACAGCGTTGGGTCTCCTCACCGGGGACGTCATCGAAGGGTTTCGCACACACAGCCATCTCTTTTTGGTGAGGGAGACGTGACGATTTGCAGCGTTAACGCCCTTTATGGCTAACACTGTGTGGTTTCATCTATTCAGTGCAGCAGTTAAAGTGGACAAGGAGACAACAGCAGTCCAAACTTATTAAATCCTCATTTATAAATATGTTACAGTGTTCACAGAGCATTGTCAGAACACATTTCTAGTCAATGTCAGTAGATTAGTTACATATCCACCCCCACTACCTCTGAGGGGAAAAAAAATAAAGGGAATGGCGCCGAGACAAAATAAGAGGCTGACACCCGAGGTCCCTGACGAGTGGACGTTTCCAGTGTTCTTTTCAGTAATGCAAGTGTAGCAGGTGTGACCTTTAACCTCCCCACCCCGGAGCAGTTCACGCAAATAGTGTGCAAACATTAAGCAAATGCACAACTAGATGGTGGCCTTGCTTCACCGCAATAGCAGAAAACAGCACTTCTCTTTACAGTTTAAACTGATTTCTGTGGCACCGCGGGAGCAAGTGCAGCTAGAGTCCAGGGTCTCCAGGGGAAGGGGGGGGAAGAGAAAAAGAACTATTTAATGGGTAATACTAAGGGGGTGGGGGGTGATCCCAGCTCCCAGCCACACATTGCTTGCTGAACTGTTGTGCGTGTGGAAGTCAAGGAGATGAGTCTTATACAATTTTCCTATTTGTATTATGAATATGACACATGCTTTGTGGGATAGTACAGAAGAGCGTGTGGGTCCGTCTCTGTGGGGGTGCGTTCATGGCCTGCTCACTGATTCTCATGTGTGAGAAACACAAACTTCATTCACTCATCATCAGCTGATTAACTGACAATCATATTTGGCACCTTTACTGCTAACAGAACCAGCAGACCCCTGCAGCTTTAAAAGCCAATTGGAACAAAGGACCTGCAGAGTTCTACATTAGTTCCAGTTGCTGTTTTTTTTTTTTAAGTTGCATTTTATCTTGAACAATATTTACCATACATCAAAATGAAATCAAAACCAGTGTTGTCTACCCAAAACTTAATTTCCCAAACCAGTGACGGAACATATAACAGAGATTACCTGTGGTTTAATGAACCAGTGAGGCAGGAGAAGGTCCATTCGGAGTTGGTGGACTATCAAAGCTGGAAGCCCCCGCAGAGAAGCCATGCTTAGCGCATCATGCTTTACTGCAATGCCCATCGCACCAAGGGAGACAGTCCAGTTCCTTTTGGCGGTTCCTCAAATCAAGAGTCCTGGTCTTCCACGTCTCCACTTGGCAGTATAATCTTCATCACACCTGGCTCAGTGGAGCGAGATCCACCAGAAACTGTCCCTGGTACCCCACACAGCCAGCAGACTTTGAACATCAGTGGGTAAAATGGAGCTGTATTGCTGAGATACTGGAAGGTGTGGGGTAGTGTGGCGTAGTGCGGGGTAGTGTGGGGCAGGGCGTAAGTGCAAGAGGGCAGGCGGGGCCTGACCATTAAGCCATTTCTGTCACTTAATCTATCTGAAGGCACTAAAACTGGCCAGCAGGCATTCTTGGAAAAATGCAGATGGAAGGAATGGCAATTTCCCCCCACTAGTCCCACCTTCTTTCTTTGCCTTTGTCGCTCATCTTCGACGATATAATGAAGGGTAGTAAACCCACCCGGCAAATGCTCTACCACCAGGTGAAGAAGGGTCGGCGGCTCTGGAAGCTCTGTGTGTACGACTCGCTGTTGGAGCGCTGTGGAGCTCGTGCTGTCTCCACCAGCACAGGGGGCATTTGGACCAGCTCCAGGGGTGTCTTCCTGTACTTTAGGGCCTGGCTGAGGTTCAGGATCTGAAAACAGGAGACCCACAGTAGTAAGAAAGAGGAGAGTACTTAGTCCGAAAGAGAGTGTGCTTAAGGACATGACCCGAGGGTAAAAAGTTTAATTTTTTTTTATTAAAAAAAAGGAAAAAAAAAAAAAACCCAAAAACACACACAACACAGGAGTTCTAGTCCCAGGGGGGAGGCTACTTCACATTTTCTCATTTGAAAATCATAATACTGGATTATATACAGATATATACATGAAGAAGGGCCCTTGAGCCAGCATACCTGTCCTCTCAGTACAGCCACCTGTTTGTGGAATTGTCCTCTGTCAAACCCTGGGTCCCTCTGGGAGTGTGGGATTTCAAGTATATGGACATTTTGATTAATTCCAACAGCACTGAACAAACAGGATGTCATAGCAACTAATAAACCCAAACACTAAAGTGAAGATAAACACGAATGAAGAATCACGTGAAGTTGCCAAAGCTAGGAAATAAAGACAATACAGTCACTGTAAACTGACACCTAAAATAAGAGGTTGTGGTCTCTTGTACCTTGAAGAGCTCATAGAGATCCTCCTCAAGGTCCTTGACAAACTTGGGGTTGGAGATCTTCGGCAAGACCAAATCCTTGATTTCCTGGGAGAATGGCAGCTTAGCCTGAGGGAGCCATGCCCAGTAAAACGGATCTGTAAGTGAAATCACAGCATTCGTGTCGGAGAGGGAGACCATAAGAGCAGTCACCCTTACGAAGAAACAAATCACAGCATAAACATCGGCTGCAAGCCGTGTAATAGTCACGGTCCAGCACCTAGCGGAGGTATTGAGGTTGAGCGTTTAAGACTGCTCTGTGAATACCCAGTTGTATGCATGTAAACAGTCAAAAGATGATCCATGACTCACTTTGATAGCAAAGCCACAACAGAAAGAGCCCCTTGTGTCCTACAGAGACAGACTAGTAGAGTATGGACACTGGCACAGATCAAAAGGAGACAATACAGTTAATTCCTGAATTGCATGGGCCCAACTGTAAGACCTGTGGAACCCCAAGCGGAGTAAATGCAGTACTCACAAGCCCTCCAGGAATCTGGGTGTTTGAGGGGGAAGGCCAGACCATTGTCTATGGCTGCCAGCTTAATGACCGGCTCCTTCACCATCACCCAATCCACATCCTTTGTGGAGAGAGGAAAAAAGGGTAGGGACAAGGGGAAGGACAAGAGGCAAAAGTAGCACAGCTTTTCCATTACAAAAAAAAAAAAAAAGGCACCATTCTTAAAATGTTTATTTATTCATGCATTGAATTGAAAGTTTCAGTAGACTGTCCAGGTATATGTCACAGTAGCTCACCCTGTTTGCCCTTGTGTCTGTAGGACAGTCGTATTTTATAAGCCAGTTGTCATTCCCTCGATCTGTGAGTACAGTCAGAAGAGGTGGTTATAAAAAATTTCCTTAGTCTGTGCATGTGCCAAATGCAAAAAAATACTTTGCTGAACTACGCAAGACATGTTTTTCCCTTCAAGTCCATATTACAAAATGCATAATGCTTCCGGTTTTGGTTTCTCACAGTTCAGAAGATAATACACATAATTAAATGTGCTGGATATTAATCAAATGAATTTTGCCCTTGGGACAAAAGTGCTTTTTTTTAAAGCCCCAGCAGAAGGCGCTACTGAGCAAACCTGTGTTTCTGATGATGTAATCCAGGACCACAAGCCTCTCGAACTGAAACTGCAGTTGCCTGTTGGTGTTCTCAGGTAGAGGCTCAGCTTCAAAGCGACGCAGCCAGAAATCTGCATCTTTGTACCCTTCTACAAATAGCTGAAAGGAACCCACCTGTACGAGGGTGGAGAAAAGCTCTAAATCGACCAATAACAGTCAGAAACCTCAGCGTCAATGACTTCTGACTGAAAATACAGCAGGAAAAAAAATTGCTCTTCAGTCAATGCAAAAAGAGAAAGGTCTATGTGTTCAACTACGATGAAGATACAATCAGCATGATCTCACAAGGTTTCTGGATGGGGACGCACGCAGGGCCCCCACCTTAGGAGGCAGCCCTATTCTGTGAAAGCGCTGGCCAACTTTTGGCACTTTCTCCAGGGCCAGCTTCTTGCCCCTAGACTTGACACGGTCGATGGCGCTGTAGTTGAACGTCTCGCTGGCCAGATAGACGACCTGTGGGAGAAAGCGGGTAGTAGTGCGGTCAGAGAAACAATGACAATTTTCTCCAAAGCTCAGCGTAAACAAAAGTGCATTTCACTAACAGACAGAGATACAGAGACATGATTCTCGAAATACACTCACTGAGCCCAATAGCACTGTTTTTGCATGCGCTCATTACACGTGTAGCTGTATACAGAACTGATCACAAGCCCTTGGCTTCCAAGTCAAATTCGACTGAAACGTCTCAGGTAAGGAACCAACCCTTGATCCCAATTAAGTTCGTAAGTCAAGGACAATGTGTAATAAAATTCAAGGTAAGTACCTTGATCAGGAGTACTACAGCAGGAGGAGGGATTCAAATCTGGGTCCTTTGATTTGCTCTAACCATGAGGTCACCAACATCAGCTCAGTACCTTGGTCTTAGGGACGATGTTGAGCTCCAATGACTGGTCCACCAGGCTTGCTCCAGCCTCTGAAAGGTATCCTTGGTTCAGCACCAAGCAGTCCCGACCAAAGCAGCAAGGGCAGCACAAATTTTGAAGCCACTTGGTCCACTTGGGGTTCAGCTGGCCATAGGGCTCCTCATTTTTGGGCTTGAAAACACCGATGATCTTCTGTGGAGTGACAGAAAGCTTAGTGTTCAACCAAAAAAAAATAAATAAATAAAAAAACTGTTGGGACTCACATTTAAGTGACCTGAGCTCCAATAGTACCCAAACTCCTACAGCACCAAGCTTAAAGTGTTCCCCCCCCGCCCACTCTCTACACAGCCATCCAAACACAGTACAAACTAATTTGTTTGTAAATGCAACTGATCTGCATTTACTTTTCATGATTTTTTTGTTTTTCTTTTTAAATTGAAACAGGAAGTGCTGGATATCTGGTTGGAAATCAAGGCAAAATGAATCCTGAAAGCAGAGGCCCCAGACAGTGCCTTAACCACATACGCTAAGGAAGGGAGAAATGGAAACGGCCTGCAGCTCATTATGTCAATAAGATTACCCTGGACTCCACCACATGACCAGAGACACAATCTAGTTTGTGATTTATGCATAACAAGGTCCATAAAGATCTGTATGCTTGATCCCCCCCCCCCCCACAGAAATCCCAAGCACAGAAAGAGAATATAAAACACTGCTCCTTTAGCACCCTACCATAAATACACATACACACATCTTCTTATTGAAAATAAAGCTCATTAGTCAAAAGCACTCAGTAAAAGTTTGAGTAGCTAAGACTGCATCACATGACAGTTCTGCAGCAAATATCCACATTCTTTGGAAACATATACTTTGGGATTTGCCTAGAAAAATGGAAAATGAGTCCAAATCGACAGTGGACCAGGAATACGTGGGACAAGCAAGGGGACAGACCTCGATCACCATCTGAGCTGAAGGCGTAAAAATAAATCACCCTTACACTCCTTACCCAGGGACACAAGGGAACATATAATTTACTGGTATAATTCTCTGTTTAGAATACAAACTGCATGAAGTGTGAATTTGACAAGGCAAATTTCACCGTGGAAGAGCGACACACTTCACTTTTAGGGAACTGGTCTCATAGTGGCTTTATCAGCACTGTAGCACTGTGTGGAAAGACTTTCGGTTTTCATCATGACTTTGGGGTACTGGGTGCGATTAAAGCGTGGCATTTCGATGGAAAGGGGGGCGGGGTCCTAGTCAAGAAAATGAACCAGCTGTCCTGCGGAAGGGATTCCAAAAGCAGCATCGGCGGCACCTTCCCCAAGTGTAGCTCAAGCAGGAAAAAATGAGGATCTGCACCTGAACGTGGAATTCTAGTCCTCGGACCATAACCTGCCTGGTGGCACGGCGGTACAGCGAGTAGCGCTGCTGTCTCGCAGCGGCTGGGCGGTGCGGAGGGCGTGGGTTCGATCGCCACTCAGTCTGTGTGGAGTTTGCATATTCTCCCTGTGTCTGTGTGCGTTTCCTCCGGGTGCTCCGGTTTCCACCCACAGTCCAAAGGCATGCTGTTCAGGTTCCCTCGTAGTGTGTGAGTGACAGAGAGAGAGTGCGTTCCACTGATTTATGGATGAGTGACCCAGTGTAAGTAGTGCATCTAGCAGTGTAAGTCACTGCGGTGAATAAGGTGTGTGGGTTCATAACACTACATAGAGATTGGAAGTCGTTTTGGAAAAAAGTGTCTGCTATATAAATGAACGTATTACGTGTGAGGCTGCAAAGCAGACCCTGGACCCGGGATAATAAACCGCAGAGCCCTGGCTGCAGAATAAACGACGTGGTGGCCAAAGCACGGAAATGAGTGACAGTTAACTTAAGTGTTACAAACTGACACAAGACCACGGTTTACACTGTATAATGTGTATTCTCTCGTCTCGGACGAATCCTGAGTCACGTCACGTCACGTGCAGTCCCCCCCCTCCTCAGGTCCCGTGGAACGCCGTGTCGCTACCCCATACAGCCCAGGGTTATGTTAATAAGCGCGTCTTAATTAAATAACGCCCGTCTTCTCACCCCCTGCGAGTCTTTCACGAAGTAGCTGCCGCTGGATCCCTGGTAAATCCTCTCGGGAAAGATGCCCTCCTCGATGGCGCGCTCCGCACGGCGGACGATGTCCCTGAACTCGGGGTCCTCGGGGAACTCGTTGCCATGGTGGGTGTCTCGCGAGGGGGGCTCTCGCGGAGGAGGAGGAGAGTCGCGCGCCGGAGGGGCATCTCGCGGGGGGCTGTCCGGTCCCGGACCTGTCGTGGACCCCGGCGCCTCTACCTCTACCTCTACCTCTGCCTCTGCCTCTGCCTCTGCCTCTGCCCCCGCCCCCCGGGGACTCGCAGCAGGGTGGTCCGTGGGGCCGAAGCCGTAGGTGGGGGAGTCGCGTAGCGGGGAGAGCAGCGGGCTCGTCTCGTCCATACCGGACCGAACCGAACCCCTGACAAACGGACTGCGCGGGGTCAACGCGCAGTACGATCCCCTAATGACGGTTTGGTCCCTGTGGTGAAGCCTGAACGCGCGACCTGGGGGACGGACTTCCGGGTAAGGCCCCGCCCATTGCTGAATCCACCAATTAATGATCAGCGTGTGTCGCACGCTAGCAGCGCAGTCCTTCACGCTGCTGACCAAGCAATTGACAAAAAAATTATTGAATGAAAAATAAAATAAAAAGGATAGCAGTTTAAACCAGTTTATATTTTACTTGACTGCTTTTACATTGTACCCCGTTGAATTATTCAGGAGAAGATTCGACAAGTATGAGCGTAAAGGGCATATAAATTGAAAAACGTGCTGACGACGCAAAAAGACCCATGAGGTGGAGAAGTGGTTGAGGACACGAATTTACACTTAGAAGGCTGTCAGCTCAAGCGGTTGTAACGTTGTACACTGCTGTCATGTCCTTGAGCCCTTTAAAACAGTTAAAAAAGGCTCATAGTCCGTCCATTTTCAATAACAACTTGTCCTGATCAGGAAAATGGTTACATTTATGTGGGGGGTGCGGTGGCGTAGCAGGTTTGGCCTGTGCCTGCTCTCCGGTGGGTCTGGGGTTCGAGTCCCGCTTGGGGTGCCTTGTGATGGACTGGCGTCCTGTCCTGGGTGTGTCCCCTCCAGCCTTGCGCCCTGTGTTGCCGGGTTAGGCTCCGGCTCGCTGTCCAAACGTTCGCTTAAATACTGTCACGTAGATGCGTGGCAAGGAATTCCAAATAGCAAATGGTACTAATAGTAGCTGTCATTTATATAAGCAAACTGTTCTGCAGTTAAGAAGGTAAAATGCATAAGAATTTGGGAAAATGTAGCTCTTGTTTACCACACAAGGGCACGGGGACCGTGTTGCTGTGGTAACTGCTTCATCGCCGTGTCCCATGGACGCCACCGACACGAAGCCCTTTCACTGACAGCCCTCCCTTATGGTTGCATGTTGTATCACACTGGTGTTGCCAAAGCGGCGGTGACAAGGGCCACGATGCCCCCCCCCCCAGCTTGTTGCAGCAACAGCGGTTTCCAGGGGGTGGATTTTAGTGGAGAGACAGAGTGGATGGAGGAAAGAAGTGGAGGACATCACAGCACATCCACCACATCATCATCGTCATCATTATTATCACCTTCATCCTTCGTTGCAGGTAAGGCTGCTCATCGCACCTGTCTTTTGTCCTGTAATTCTGTCACGATTTGCTTTTCGCATTGTTGTTTTCCGTACAATTAATTGTACCTTATAGCACAGCGAAAGCAAGCAAAGGCACACTGAAATAGTTTTAAAAATGACTCTTTACTATTTCTATTAGTATAGGACTTTATGATTATGCACAGCCATTTTGAATGTGCTCAGATTTACCTTTACAGTTATTTAGTTTTTCTCTAAAATGAATTTCAGTTTAAGGTTTGTATACTTAACAACTAATGATGATGTATCTGTTTACACAGTATGGTCATTTTTATTGTATTACTTCAGAGTAAGTACCTTGATCAGGTGTACTACAGTCAAAACCAAGTACAAAGCAGTAGCTCTAAGCATTATGCCACCTGTTGTCCCACTAAAATTACACATATGATGAAATATTAATGTTTTTTGATCAGATATGCAGTGTGTTGTGCTGTAGAAAACCGCAGGTTTGTGTGGCCCAGGAAGCTGGATGGAGGATAGTAGGAGCTCCTCTGAAGATGAGACTTCACAATCCTGTTCCATGTGGAGCTGGTCTCCATCACCACTTTCTGAGCTCTCCTTGGACCTGGGGAACCTTCACTGCTCTGACAGGTATCTGCAGGTTCACAGCCAGCTGTACCTTCGGGTTTGTCATGCAGAATGAGTTAAATATCCAGGAACCTGTTACATTTCCAAGCAGGTCCAGCCAGATTAACTGGGTAAGTACAATACATTATTGTTTCGTTTTTTTGCTGATAGCTGTCTTTTCCTGGATGTTCCGTAGCGGCACCCCCAGGAGAAGCCCCAGCCCGTTGGTGAACAGAAGGGTTTCCATAGAGACGAGGACGCCAGCAGGTCAGGGCTTGTACTCCCAGGGTTTTTAATTAACCGCTATTTAATTTGCAGGTTTCTTCAGATGGGTGACGCACTGGGATTAACAACAATTACTCAGTGTTCACCTTTATGGCATCAAAGAGAACATTTCATGCAGTTTTACAGATGTATATTATTTTTTGGTTTCAATTATTGAAATATTTAATATTAACTGCTCTTTCATTTTACAAAAAAGGTTGCCATTAATTGCGTATTGTTTTTTTTTTTTTTTTTTTTACAACAGCCAAGAGGAAGGGAGAAAGGTAAGAGGAAGTGAAGTCCCATGATAACAGTCACGAAATTTCTGGTCTGTAATGTTGAAATGTTGAATTGGCAGAAACTTTGCACAAACTGCCCTGTGATGGATTGCATCTTTCCAACATGTATCATGCCTCATATTCTTCCACGAATGACTACCGTGACCTTGCACTGGACAAGCGCTTATTGATAATAAACTAATTAATTTACACAAACTGAACTGCACGTTTAATGAAATTTAATGACTGTACTATGCATTAACAACCTCTTGTTTTGTTTTACAGTAACTGTCTTGCAGAAGTTGAGCTGTATATCAATATGTAAGAGCTACAAACTATATTTATTGTATTATTTGCTCTATTTTAGATTTGCCTCCCCAAAATGCTGTCTTTCCAAAATGGTAAGATTTACAGTTCTGCTTGTTCCTTCTTACAGATGCATAGAGAAATCAGTGCAGTAGCTGAACATTTATCCAAAATGAGTTTACAATGAGGAGGGGGGTGCGGTGGCGCAGTGGGTTGGACCGCAGTCCTACTCTCCGGTGGGTCTGGGGTTCAAGTCCCGCTTGGGGTGCCTTGCGGCGGACTGGCGTCCCGTCCTGGGTGTGTCCCCTTCCCCTCCGGCCTAACGCCCTGTGTTGCCGGGTTGGCTCCGGTTCCCCGTAACCCCGTCAGGGACAAGCGGTTCTGAAAATGTGTGTGTGTGTGTGTGTGAGTTTACAATGATCAGCAACAATGATGTTTAATCAGTATTATTATGGGTAGAGGTGCAAAAACAGCACTGACAAGTTCAATTTTTGGGTGGTGTTTCGCAGAGACAGTCATCAGGGACAGTTAAATGATGTACAGTAGGAAAGAGAAGTTATTGTATATCTGATAGTGTACATTAGAACTGCACACTAAAACGCACACACAATGTGTGCAACCGCTTCTCCCGAGCAGGGGACTTGGCGAGCCGGAGCCTAGCCCAGCGGGGCTGGGGGGGGGCACGCCCCAGACGGGACACCAGGCTGCCGCAGGGCACCCCAAGCAGGGCTCGAACCCTGACCTGCCACAGAGCAGGCCCCGGCCAAGCCCCCTGCACCACCATGCCCCAATCTAAAACATAATTTATAATTTTAGTAGCTCTTAATGTGTGAGCGGTCTAGCACATAACCTGTCACGTCCCTTTATGTCACTGAAGTGAAAGAAGGTGTTACCCAACAATAATTTACCTGATTTACTTCAAAGGACAGAGGGCCTGCTGACAGTGATGGGAGATGTGTTATTTTTAAAGCGTTATTACCGCATAGAGAGGTTGTAAAAACTCCTGACTGTCAGATAAGGGCGACCGCGTCTTGTTTGTCACCCAGAAACGACTGCGTGTGAGGCTGGCAAATCGTTTTCCCAGTTCTGTACCAATCAAGGAGCCAGATCCTTCAGGGGAAAGACGGAGCTGGACACCCCAGGCGAGGAGCGATGACTGTCCAGGTTACAAGGACCAAACACAGCCAGGGGTGAGGTGAACATCACCTCTACACACATGTCACTGTGTCCATACTGTTTCAATAGGAACATATTTCACTGATGTTTTTGGCTTCAGTGTCAGTATGACTGAAATGGCACTAACTGATAGGCTACAACACTATAACAAACACTATTCATTTTAGTCTTACTGCTTTATTTAAGTTTTATTCCTAGGTGCTGTCCGTCTCATAACACATAAAAGATCCAAGACATATGCAACATGTTTACTTCAGCTGCTGTAGGCATTTTATTCTAAGGAGCACATTTCTGCCTGACTTAGGCTCTGAATGATTTTTCCCAACAGCCCTTGCTGCCCCTTTGGCAGGTTCGGTCCAGACAAAGGCTTTCCCCATCCCAACTCTCAGATACTGTTGTTGAAGACAGAAGTCTGATTGGAGACTTCAGCAAGGTGAGACAATGAGTCATGTGTAGATGAGGACAGCAATGTAAAACAGAGTCCAGAGGTGGAACTAAAACAGAGTGTTTAACCCACTATAATTAGAGGCATCGTCCTCTCTAATTTAAACATTTATTTTCAGTCTGTTTTTTGCAGTCTGCCAAATACAGCAACCGTTCTATTTAACATTAGAATAGGCAAGCTTTCAGTTTCAAATCCACTTCCTTAACCACTGAAAGCAGCTCAAACTGGATTTGTCTTTATCTGTCATATCACCTGAAATTCTCAGTTTTTTCTGACCGCTGTTCCTGGTGAGGGTCACAGTTGTATTATATTATTTAATTTGTATCCCTGTGAACTTAATTCATATACTGTATCAATGCAAAATAAATACATGACCCAAAACAGGTGAGTACGCTTGGAAAGGAGAAACGTTAATTTTAAACAATGTCGAACAGATGGTCTTTATTAAGTGTTCGTATTTTCCTACAGCCCCATCTGTTCCCTGTGGCGAGAGGAGACCACTGTGACCTACAGGGCGTATCAGTGCAGACAGTGAGTAACGTTCTCCTCAGACAGCAGAGGCTCCGTTAATAACCCTGTATCTCCTATGTACCCACAGGCAAGGTGACCATTTAGTCTAGATCTCTAGACACATTCATAGGCAGTTATTCATCAGGAAGTCAACATAAATTGGGAACAGTCTTTGCACTTGAAAAGTAAAAATGCCACTTAAGGATAAAGTTTTTCTTTGCAATGCTGGTACACTTATCCCCCTTTGGTCCTAATTTATTCCGGAAAAGGATGAAGTATTGAAAAACAAAGTAATTAAATGACTTATTACATTATTTTCTGATGGGGAAAAATTCCAGTGCCTAATATTGTGAAGAAAAAATTTGTGTTTAACACGTTAAAATAGTAAGAATAGCAATTTATAACATTATATATAACAAATTGCACACACACGCTGTCTGAGCCGCTTGTCCCATACGGGGTTGCGGGGAGCCACAGCCTAGGCTGGCAACACAGGGCGCAGAGCTGGAGGGGGAGGGGACACACCCAGGACGGGACGCCAGTCCCTCGCAAGGCACTCCAAGCGGGACTCGAACCCCAGACCCACCAGAGAGCAGGACCCAGTCCAACCCACTGTGCCACCGCCCCCCCCCTTATAACAAATTATTTTTTTTTAATTATTTCACAAAGGAAAATTACCATGATATCATGCATGGACTGACCTGAGTGAGACAAAAGCTATATGTTGTATTTTAATAATTAAAAATTACAAAATGAAAGCGCAATAATACAACAAAGAGGACACAGACACAAACATGTGAGTTGACTGAGAGACTGTAGAGTGCCAGAACATAACTGATAGTGTGGGTATACAGTTCCCTCAGTACAGTATGTCCCAGTCTCTCTCACACAGCTGCTTGATACTACTGTATTTTCAAATTTTCAAATAGTCTCAGACCACATAATGGGATAAACTGTAATGAGAAATTTTATTTTGTCCTGTAGGTGGCATCTCTCCTCCAAGGAAAATACTGCAACGCTGTGGAGAGCTTCCTCATTATAGACTGCAGATACCCTTATGAGTATCAAGGGGGACACATAATGGTAAAACTTGTTTTGTGTTAATGCAACAATCAGCAGGTTCATTTTTTTTTACTGCCACCGGTGACAGGTGTGAGTGGTGACATTAGGCAGCTGATGTACGGTCCTGTTAGTGTCACCCAAATCTACACAGCTCAAGATCTGCAGCGCAGCACACTGCATGTGGTCAGCAGATGGTGGGAGAAACGGAGGTGTGTTGATCTGAGTGCGAGTTGTCCACACAGGGGGCTGTAAATCTTCATTCTGAAGCTCAGCTGCAGGAGGCGCTCTTCTGGAACCCTCGTTCGGTCCTGAAGCAGCTGCCCAGGGAGGCGGCCCCTCTTTGTTCTGCAGCGACGGCCCCTCTCCCAGATACGCATAGGTCACCTGGCCAAGGCAGCTCCACAAAACTCACCACACCGGACAGCCCTCCACGAGTCCAATCATCTCCGCAGAGCTCCTCACCCCACAAACTCATCGTCTTTCACTGCGAGTTCTCCTCCCAGCGAGGCCCTCAGCTGTACGTGTGTCTGATGTAAACGGTGCAAGCACAAACATTGACGCTCTCGAAGTTCGTATCCAGCCTTGCCAACAGCAACCTGTGTCTGAAACGCAAGGCTCAAATAAATCTATAACACGGATTAAAATTATTTTTAAAATTTAACTAATAAACTTGAAGGGACAGTAGGTCGCACTGCTGCTGTTGAACTCAAAGAACCTAGGCTGAAATCCAGCTGTACTACCTTTAATTAAGGTACTTATGCTGAAATAGTACAATAAAAATTACCCAGTTGTACAAATGGATAAATCACTGTAAGTACCCTAACACCGTTTGTTGCTTTTGAGAAAAGTGTCAGCAAAGTAAATTTATGACTTAAGGCTGCATAACAGTAGAATTTTAAATGCGAATCAATCAACTGTCAGCGAGAGAGATGAAGTGCTTGGTTGTAGGTACATATAAGGATTTCTGTCCTCTTTTGCTCCAGCTGTCGATATTTGCGGAAGCTGGACAGAAGTCTCAATGTCTACCCTCAGCTGTTTTACCCCGAGCTCTACATCCTAGAGGGGGGTTACAGGGAATTCTATTCGCACTTTCCGGTAATACGCTCCTCCTTTAATGATCCAATGAAGAGGGAACACTTCAGTGCAAGAGACTGACGCTTGGGTCCTTTTTTCTTCCACAGGACCTGTGTGACCCTCACGGATATGTGCCGATGATCCACAGAGATTTCATGGAGCAGCTCCGCACATTCCGAAAGAAACGGAGACCGAAAGTGAGGAGGTTCAGACCGGAAACTGTTTCTGAATTGCACTCCTAGCAGCACTGGAATGGGATTCACTTCCACCCCAGGAGTTAAGCGTATTTGTTACATACTGGCCCTTAGAAGTAATGGGAGCTGAATAATGAAACAGTATAAATAACGTAGCTGTCATGCTACCACACACCAATCAGATAGGATATTTCTCATGAAAGATTAAACAATAATGCATAAAAAGAAAAATTTACACATACTGTTACATACCATTCTCATCAGGACAAGCAGAAGGACACTGACTGAAATTAAGAATTAAATGAAAAATAAAATCTAAAGCATATTTAATTACTTAATTACTGTAAATAACAATCTGAAGTTACAGCAGAGACTCACTATCATTTTCTGAAGAAATTGTTGACAAAGAGTGGTTCACGTTAAGATATGTCTCCACCGCAGGCCACTGATCTCTGCCAACTTGTCACCTCATCAGTGTCTAAGGACATATGAATGTCTCTCTTTTTCTCTTTGCTGACAGGAGCCTGAATGCTGAGTGACAGCTCTTTATGTCTGTGTTTTTTTTTTTTTTTTTTTTTACAAACTTGAATGTAGAAAATTATTTAAAGTACTCCTACACAAATCCAGATGTAGCTGGAACACAAGAAAAAAGCTTGGCTTCTCTGAGAATATCTGACTCCAGTTGTGTTTTTACATTATGAAAAGAGGTCTTTCCATGTATTGATCAATATTTTATTTCCATTTTTGGGGGGCACGGGAGCGCAGCGGGTTTGGCCGGGTCCCCCTCACTGGCGGGTCTGGGGTTCGAGTCCTGCTCAGGGTGCCTTGCGATGGACTGGCCTCCGGTCCTGGGTGTGTCCCCTCCACTGTGTTGCCCGGTTAGGTTTCGGTTCGCCGCGACCCTGTTCGGGACAGGCAATTTCAGATAGTGTGTTACTTCCATTTTGCACTTTTAATAACTATGCATACCTTCTGTAACGTAATTCTGAAACACTTCAGACTTCACATGCATGGCTATGTGTCAAGTAACTGCATCCTGCGCTGTTTTTCCATGAATTTACTGTGCAGTGTCACATCTGATTGGATGGACTGCCTCCGGAGAGCAATAGCAACAACACCGCTGCGTTTATTATAAGAGCTACATCGCCCCGCAGCTGAATCCGACTTACAGCGACCACCTGCGTGTTTTCATGGCATAGGAGGGTATGGAGGTGCTTTACCACAGCTTTTTTCTGGACGTCTTTGGATTGCGAACACAGGGGGAACATGCAAACCTCACACAGTGAGCCTGATTTGAACCCATGGCCAAACGAGCAGGCTGGATGCTGTGGGACACCAGTGTTGTTACCCACTGCTGTGTCCCACCTGTTCAGCAATTAGTTGGTAGAGAAACGCAATCAAAAAAATGAATAAATAAAAAACAAAATCACGCTATGAAAAACACTGCACACACACTGTCTGAACCGCTTGTCCCATACAGGGTTGCAGGGAGCCAGAGCCCAACCTAGCAACACAGGGTGTAAGGCTGGAGGGGGAGGGGACCCACCCAGGACGGGATGCCAGTCCATCGCAAGGCACCCCAAGCAGGACTCGAACCCCAGGCCCACTGGAGAGCAAGACCTGATCCAACCCACTGTGCCACTGCACTCCCCCAACACTGGACACCTTATGGAGTTAATGAAAAACTGGCATTCAACTGGGCTTTATGAAGAGTGAAGTTTCGTTCAGTCATTTTAAAATTTGCTTCAATTGTAATGTAGCTTAAAGTCAATAAAAATGATGACCCTGACAAACATTACATTCACATTTATTCATTTTGCAAACGCTTTTCTCCAAAGCGACCTCCAATGAACACTGTAGTAGTGTTTACACCTTTTCACGCAAGGTGGCTTACAGCACTAGGTACATTACATCCTCGTACCTCATCTACACACCAGTGAAACATTCTTTCTTCCTCTCAGACTCTCTCTCTCTCTCACATACACACAACGGACAATTCAGCCACCAATCCCCTTGTAAGCTTCTCTTTGCACTGTGTGAGGAAACCGGAGCGCCCGCGAGAATCCCATGCAAACTAACAGCAGGTGTCATTACTGCGTCATTCAAGCTACGGTATGCGAAGTCCAACCACTGCGGCACGTTTCTATATTAGAATGTGACTGATTCACACAGCTACGCTCTTCAGTCTTGTTTGAACATTCGGACAGTACTCTGCCCGCTTGTTCAAGTGTAGTGAAGAAAAAATCATCATCATGTATGTTTGTTCGTTCTTTTTTTACATTACATTACTCTAGTATTATAATAAGTTATTATATCAGGGTCCGATGAAGCCTTTTGGGTCATACTTCAATTGAATCTTCTACAGAAATAGCTAGTCTTATTTGTCCGGTCCGTAGCGCTTATATTCAATAACAATGAAAGTACAGTAAACAGCGGAGCGATCTTTTCCGCCCCTTCGGGTGGCGCCAAACCACGTGACCCTGCAGCCTGATCGGACCCCCTCCCATCTCCGCGCGCAGGTTGCGTCACGATCACAGCGCGTCGCGTCGCGTCTTCTGCGGGTACGTAAGCTACTCTTCCTCGCTTCACCCGTGTGTTTACTGGTCCGGGCGCGTGCTGTGCCGCGCTGAGTCTCGAGGCGGGCGGCGGCGGCGGCGGCGGCGGCGAGAGCGCGATTCCGACCGTGCTGTGTGCGTGTGTGTTCGCGCGTGCGCGCTCTCCGCAGCCGTGCTTCCAGGTACGCGCTACTCCTGCCGACTGCCGGCGTGCCGCAAAACGGCGCGACTGAGGCACCAACACCGTCGCCTTCCATTCGCGTACGCTACTTACTACCCACCCAGGCAGACGCTGCAAATTAGCATCAGCTGCTAATTATTTTTCTTGCTGCCAGTAGACAGTTATGTGGCCCTGCGAGGGTTCGCGAGCGAGTCGAGTGTCGAAAATTGTTCAATTTTTTTTTGTCGAGTCGTTGTGTTCGTGCGGAAGCGGCGGCCCGTAGACATGTCATATATGTTGGTAATGTTGGTTGCAGTCTGGCCTCGCTGTGTGACTCTATTTATTCGTGTGTGTGTGTGTGGCCTACTTTTGCCTGATCCGCAGTGGCTGGACTGTGTATTTGTTTACATTGTTTGCGGACGGGGGTTGGCTCCGCGCGAACTGCGCGCTCGCGCACACACACACACACACACACACACACACGCGCACTCACTCGTACTCACGCTTCTAAGTAACACTGCTGTTCGACACTCTGGAGTCTGGCTGCGTTGTTCCTCTAATTTTTCACCGTGCTAAAGTAGACAGGTTCAGTGACGACTTGCGGGAAAGGGCCTTTAATGATGATGGTAGTGACGTCACGCAGACTCACTGTCCGTCCGCCTGAGTGACTGCGGCACTGCTTAAATTAACGATTTTAAAATACAGTGTGTGACCGCACTGACTCTGTGTGACTGTACCGTACGCATTATCATGTCCCAGGACTCCTGGAAAATGAAACAATGTGTCACAATAGTTAGCGTAAAGACTAACAAAATGCGAACAAACACCGATCATGTTCATTTGTGTAACACGTGGCATAAATGTTCCCATCAATCGTATAATACGTTGCCAAGGGTAATCGATACAGTCTATAGAGTCTAGGGCCCGGGTTCGAGTCGCCGTCATTTGGACTCGAGGGACGCAGGTTTGAATCCCACCCCTGATGAAGATACTTACCCTGAATCGATACAGTACAATTGACCCAGCTCTTTAAATTGACAAATCGGTATAACAGCTTATGTTGTACATCACTTTGGAGAAAAGTGTCAGATAAATGAATAGATGTAAATGTTAAGGGAATATTATTTGTATCGGCACATAAGGATACTGTTAGTTTTGATGTTGGATCTGTAGTTAGACCTAGTGTCCTTGTCAATAAATGTAATTGTAATTGGATGCTTTGATCTCCTCTAATTAGGTTTGCCTTTGCCTTTAAGATTTGTCAGTGAAAAGCAGAGATTAGCTCTGGGTGTGTAAGACGCCATGCAAATGCGCTGCTGGGAAATAATAAATGTGAAAATATTTAGTAATAAGTAATTTTGAAACATTAAAAATGCAGGAATTTCTATTCCATGGAAAGCTTTATTTCCTGGATATTACATTTTTTCCCATTAAAAGCACCAATTTTCAGATGTCATTTTGGTGGATTTTTACTGGACTTAGAACTGTAGTGGCTGAGAATACCACTTAGATAAATTACAATCAAGCTACAGAACTAAATGCTTTTAGTTATTTTTAACATATTGCTAATGCATGTCTATCTCTGCAGGTTAATTTGTTGGAGGTAGACATTTCAAGCAGTTGTACATAATGGTTCATGCATAATTTCCAAATTGCTTCAGTTGTTCCTTCTTCTGCCTGTTAATCTGCCACTGGACCATTTTCTTTCATGCAGAACATTTTCTTTTCATGCATTCATATCAGCAACACTTTCTGTCCAAGTAAGTTAATGGAAAAATCAGTGTGGCCAAATAAATCACTAACTGGCGAGCAGCAGTGGCAGTTCGGTTTTTGCTTTAAGTTAAATCACTGTCTCATTGATATGCAAGTTTCATCTGTAACCTGACATTATTCAAATAAGTAACTTCACCATTAAGGAAGCTACAGTGAACGATTGTCTTATCTCTGGGTTACAAAGAATCTGGAAGGGTTGAAACCAGCTTTTCCAGCAGAGCAGGTACAATTACACAGAGTAATGCTGTTGGTCTGTTGTGTGATCACCAGTCAGATTTTTTTTTTTTTTTTTTTTTTTTTTTTTTTAAGTTTATCGTGTGTGTGTGTGTGTGTGTGAGTGTGAGAGAGAAAGAGGTCCGAAGGTTCTCATATTTGGCCCATATTTTTATGTGATGAAATTAACTTTATCTGGCCCTCACAACTGCTGAATCCCTACCAGAATTGAAGAGTCTTGAGGTTTTTTTTTTTCTTTTCTAATTTCTCTTCTGATCTAACAGCTACATATATTTGCATCACATCACAAGTCACAATCAACTATCTCCCACTCAGTTCTATAAGCAACAATATCTATTTAGCCACTTCTTGAAACTAAAGCATCTCAAGAATGTGTAAGGCGATGTATATTTGAGAGTGTGCTTGAACAAGTAGTCCATCTTCATAAGTCAATAAAAAATGAGGTGAGTATTTTTTTTTTCCCCCCTCTGCTAGGATGAATATATAAATTTTCCTGATAAAGCCACGGCAAGCACCAACACACTATAGGAAATGGAGTGACTCATGGAGAAATCCAGTAAGGTGCCAGATGTAGCAGTGAGAGCTACAGATGCATTGGCTGTTTGTGCTTTCTGGTGGGATAGGCTTCTTATGATTATGGCAGATCTTGAGAGATATTTACACTAACTTTCACAAGCTTTTTAAGTATGATATATATTTTACAGTTTCTATGACATGATCTGCAGGGACAAATTCAATTTAAATAGGCTTACCATGCTATTTAAGAAAATACTAATTTTGATCAAAAGAGAAAATCAGTGTAAACTATTTCTGTAGGAACATATTTGTGCCTCCATCAATACTACAGCCAGTAATTGTAGTAATCTCCTATTTTCAAGTAGTGTCAAGAGGTGCTTAGTGGCTAAAGCATTGGGCATTTACAGAGAGAAAAAAAATGACTGTTTTTCAATAGAAAGTAAAGGGACTGAAGAATTGGCTAAAAATGTGCACTAACATCAGGGAGGGCACTGGACACCTGTTGAACACGGTTCAAATGTTTGCTGGCCAATGCTGTGGGGACCTTCTGTGCTGCTAATTGCTTTGGTTAAGGAGATGGAAGCCCGTGAGCTCAACCTCAACCTCATCTCCATAACTGGCCACTTGTAGCTTCAACATGTCTGTCGACTGACGTAAGACAGATGGTCTGCCTTGCTGTGGTTGTTTGGATGGATTAGCTGGCTGCAGTAGAGGTGTTACACAAGAAGAGGCAATAAACTGCTCCTTTTTCCGCTCACCCAAGGAGCAAGACAAAATGTAAAGCCATGCCAGTTGAACAGGTCCATCGCTGACCATGTACTCCAGCCAAAGTGGAGTTGTGTTGTCTGAGAGAGACAAAAATGAACTTGTGTGAAGAAAACAGATCTGGTTTAATGTGTTTTAATTGTGTTGATCACTGCAACTTGATAATATTTATTGAAGCCGTAATTAGTTTAGAAAATTATTTACACAGTTGTTGGTGCAATGCTTTAAACATAGTAGGCTGAGAAGGACCCAAGACTTGATGAGAGGAGCTCTCCTTGCAACTTCCCACAAAGTACAGTGTGGCACAACAGAGGTGCCGTGTTTGAGAAGGGACAGTGGCCTTTTTATTAAAAATATGATGCAAACGGTGCAACCACAAAATAAGAGCTCCTGGGCGTTGACTCCTATCCTTGATCGGTCACTTCGATACCGTGGCCACAATTGACCCTCGTCTCTTAATCCGGTGCAGCCAATAATCCGGGACGTGGGCATGGCCACGATCCTCTTTGCCACACGCGCATAACATTGAAGTAAAAGTTTGGAACCCACAGGAGGGCAGTTGGATTTATCGAAAGGGCTCTGTTCTTGTACTATAAACGGGATCATAAGTACAGTACGTTAAAATTGCCAAGTCTAAGGACAGAATGTTTTGGAGGCACTTTTAATGTTGTCCCCGTTATTCGATGTTCGACTCGATGGCGCCGTACCGCCATAGCGTGTTGGAATCAAGATGAGGGCGGAGAGCCGAGTATTGTAATAGGTCAACTCTTGCTGAAGTACCCTTGATGTTCTAGGATGGGACCTTTTGTAAGGGTGACAAAGCTGAGCGGAACACGTTGAGCTTTCTGTGCTGGGAAAGGAACCTTTATTGTGTTTCTTAGTCTTGGACTTCTTGGCTCCAGTTTGGTCCCGGTGCAGGTGCTCAGGATGGCGCTCATCTCCATCGAAGACCTCGCGGAGTTAGACGACGAGCAGCTGGAGGATGACATGACGGACGGCTCTGAACCAATGGAAGACAACAGCGAGGAGAGGCTGTACGCCCACTGGCAGGCTGTGGCCAGCACGCACCAGGTCTCCGTCCCGCGAGGTATGTGACGTGTCAGCCGTACCGCAATAAAATGACACAGTTGACCAATGTAGTGTGACTTGTTTTCCTTGAAATTGCCCAACTACTTCACTGGAACTGTTCCGCTGAAAATGTGTGTGTGTGTTCCGCTGCAATATTTCCCGAAATACAAGTTGCTTGTTGGCTAGACCTGAACAGTCATCGTTGAATGGGCGGCCGTAGCTGAGTAACAATTTTGGCTAATTGGTGGACTCCCCTCCCTTTAGGACGTGTTGAACCCGTCCACCCCCAGCTCAGTTACGGTACAAAAGTACAACGCCATGGCGCTACTTAAAGGCACCGTCCCTTTCTTCTTCCGTGCCGCTCCTAACAAGCAGCGCCACAATGCGATCAGTGTGACGGAAATGATGTGGCAGCCCGAGAGGGGAGAGTGAAGTGCCAGCGTGAGGCTTTCGTGCAGAAGGAGGCGTCGCTTCAGCCGAGGGCACCGATGTGTAAAGTCTGGGCGCCGGAGCGCCCCTCGGTTTAAAGAAGCATCGGATGGCAGAAATCTGAAATTTCCATATGGTTTAATTGTCCCACATGGAAAAATCTTCTTGCAGTTTGGTCATGTTTGTGCGCAGGCTTGTGTGAGCAGGTCTCTGGGCCCGTGGGCGTTAAGTGAGAACAAGTAAATGTCCAAGTATCTTGCTAACTTCGAGTAATGATATAACTTAAATATTGCGTTTTGTAAAGGTAGGAAAGAAATGTTTGGGAAAGGAGCTGGGAAATGAAAATATAAGATATGAGAAAATTTAAGAAGAATGTAATGTTTGGATGCATTAGGTCTAATTATTGATTTATTCTTAATGTGAACTTTTAGATCAGATGAATGCAGATAAATATATTTTGTAAACATTTTATTAATTTAACAATTACCCTGTGGTGTCCTTCAGCCGTACTTTAACTGGTTGTACTTTTCCTGGCACCGCTACACTTGGCACTCACTAATTTGCCATGTCATACATATTAATAATGTGTTACACATAATTTATGATGATAATATATCTATGACAAATGCTGTAAATGCACTTGAATTACACAATAATACACTTGTAGTTAGACTCACGCTGCACTGAAATAAAATACAAAAAAATTCAATTGAGATTTAGTGTGTCAGTATGATTTTTACATGTGTGCATCTCAAACCAATTCACAATTACAGTTGTGGTCCTTTGCCAAAAAAAAGTTGGACACCCCTCTTCTGAAAGGAGCTGGAAGGAAAGTAGGGATTTTTAACGGTGCCCTGCCCAGGTGAACACTTTTACCACGTTAGTTGCTCCAATCTCAATCAAAGAATGGACGGCAGAATACTGCGGTGGTAGAACAGTGGTGAAGCTTCCACACAAAAACTGAGGTTTTTTTTCTTCCGTCCACTTATGTATTGTGGTTCAACAGAAATGACAGGTCCAATTCAGGAGATGACGAGAAGGAACCAGGAGCGGGAACAAGTGCCATTCGTTCCTGTGTCTCGGCATGAGAAGGTATTGCAAAAAGCATTAATGCTGCTCAGCTCATCGGTGAGGGTATAAACGGTGGAGAAGCCAAGGTTGGCGACGCAGGAGCTTTAGCTGTTGCGTGGATGTCTGTTCAGATAGCTGTGTGTGTGTGTGTGTGTCATGTCAGCTGGGAGAGACAGTATATGAGGAGAGGGTGTACCCGCCAGGCAAGTGGGCCTGCGTCACCAGGGCGGAGAAGCTGTACGAGCAGAGCATCTCCATGGGCTTCATGAAACTCATGCGCTACATCTGCAAGGAGAACTCTCTGGGTAAGAGGGCATAATCTGCTTGCTCTTTGCTTATTCATTTGATCACTTTACATTTTTTTTTTTATTTAGCCCATTCTTGTCTCATTACCAACTCACAAATTACTGATTTATAGATTTTTTTTTATTTTTTTTTTTTAACTGGAAAAATGTAGGGAAAGTGCTTTGCTCAGGGTATGACAGCAGGAGGTGAGGTTCAAACCTTGCTTCTTTAAGTCTAAACGTGGTAGCTCTAACCACTGTAGTACCCAATCAGTTAGGCTCTACAGCCAGTTAGCACAGTTGGTTAAAGCGTAGTGCTGATATTCAGGTCAGTGTCGTGTACTTTTCATTTATTTGTAGGTGGCGGCAGGTGACATAGTGGTTATAGCTGCCACCTCTGGACACTGTGGTCGAAGGTTTGAATCCCACATCCCACGTTTGTACCCTTGATCAAGACCCAGCTGCATAAATGACTCGATAATTATAACTAGCTTAATATAAAAACCTCGCAAGTTGCTTCAGAGAAAACGTTGGTTGAATGAATAATTGTAAGTAAAATTTTTTTTGTGCGCTGCACTCAAAACATTCGGATACACTCATCTTAAGTAAAGTGCATTACAACATCGTAGATCAGTCACACATGTATGTCAATTACATTACAGGTGGTCCCTGATTACGATGGTTCGACTTGCATTTTTTTAGACTCTACGATGGTGAGCTGGTGATAGACATTCAGTAGAAACTGTACTTCGAATTTTGAATATTTATTTATTTTCCCGGGCAAGCGATATGCGGTACGATGCTGGACAGCGACAGCGATCCGCGTCTCCTGTTCTGTTACGCAGAGGTGTGTATTAGGTGTATTAAATGCATTTTCAGCTTATGCGATTTTCGACTTACAATGGGTTTCGTGGAACGTAACCCCATCGTACGTCGGGGACCACCTGTATTATAAGTGCCAAATATTAACTCTTAAGTTATATGATGTGTCATGGACCTGCGAGTCTCATGTTATTGTGCACATTAACCACATTTGTACAGTACTTGTACAGTACCATACGGGTATCAGAAAATCAGTGTCCTTGAGTGAGATGAGTGTCATGCCCAGCGTGTTTACCCCTCAGTCTAGTGTTGGACCAGTGTGGAACTTGCTTTCTCGGTCATCCATTGCAGGCCGCTACCTGGGTATGACCGTGCCCGTTGTGACCGAGATTCAGATGCTCGAGGATGGCAGTGGATTTGTCAAGGATGTGATGACTGCATACTACCTGCCGGCGGCGTTCCAGGACAATCCACCTGAACCCATGGACCCCGACATTTACATTGTCCAGCGAGAGTCGCTGCGAGTCACCACCAGGTGAGCTTGCTGTGCGCTCAGCTTTTCCGTAGCCCTTGGACTTCCGGGTCCCAACTCCTATTACATATTACTCATGGCTTGAGGTATTGCCATTCAGGTAATGAGAATTCAATCTGTAACCATGGCCCCATTTGAACTGTCCAAACATTGTCTACTTGTTTGGTTAGTGTCAATTGTTTCATTATGTTTATTGATTTTTGTATTTACTGTGCTTTTTTTGTATTAAAGGTTCGGTTAATACATATCAATTTTGCAGCACTGGAATACATAAGAATTTTTAAATGTGAAACTAATGGTATTTGTCTGATTTATGAGAATTCACCCTGCAAAATGTTTTCAGGAAGTAATTGCCTTTGTAAGGTGAGAGAATATTAGCTTTGGGTTACTAAATACAAAGGTTTGGTGAGAACTTCAGTGATAAGTGCTGCTATTTTTCCTGTTTTAGCTATTATTTGTGAAGTATGTCGGAACCTGAAACATCTCCAAATGTAATCTTAACCTTAATGGAGGCAGCAGATGTCATGGGGGGCTTTGGGCACAGACTTGTAACCTGAAGGTTTATATTTATTCATTTACCTGATGCTTTTCTGCACAGCAGTGTACAATGTTAAGGTAATGACAGTTTTTAGCTATTTATACAGCTAGGTAATTTTACGGGAGCAATTTTTAGGGGAAGTGCCATGGTCAAGAGTACTAAAGCTGGAAGTAGGATTTGAACCTGCAACCTCTAGATCCAAAGGCATCAGCTCTAGCCACTACACCACCAGTGGCCCCTGGTTTCTTCAAGTCCCACGGGGGTCTCTGCTGTTGAACTTGAAACACTGTCTTACACCGTTGGAACAATTTCCTAATGTGATTTCATACAGTAGAATGTCAAGCTGTGAAAATGAGTAAAATAGTGTCTTATGTAACAGCCTCAGCGAAGACAAGTGTAAATGTAGAAGAAACAGAACAAGCCTTGCCGGCATGGAGTGGTGTCCAGGTGCTCACGTGCTTTCTGTCTCTCCAGGGTGTTCCGCGGCACCACCACGGAGGAGACCATCATGAACCAGGTCGGCCAGCTCTGGGAGCTACTGGGCAACACTGACACGCTGCGCCGTGACGCCTACATAGTGGCAGTGTTCGAGAACCCGGGTGTGTCCTGCCGCAGGAATGAGATTTGGTTCCTCCATCGTGATCCCTAGGACCTGATCCAGCCATAGCAGTTACTACTGATGTTCCCACCATCACAGGTCACCGCTGCCAACACCTCTACCCCCACTGCTTCCCATAATCCACAGCATGATGCCTCCAGTAACACAGAGTTGTACAATGTATAGGTTCAAACAGCCAGTGTGTCTGCTTAGACTCTTAAAAGGTGTTGTCCTGGCTCAGTCTCTCTATAACGGAGCAGGAAATAAGACAACAGTTTGCTTCTGCCTGACTTCTGTTTTTCACACGATACATATTTGGGGAAATAACTCTCATATGTAGGGAATTTGATGACCCTGTGATCTTGCATGTTACTAATCCTCTGCTGTAATTTTTTTTTTTTTTTTTTTGTATAACCAAGCAATCTTAACAGTACTCAGCGCCCAAATTTGATTGAATAAATGCTTCGTTAAGCAAACAAACAATGGTAAACGAAGGATGAAGTAGCTGCAGTTACAATGTATAGCAAGCATGTGGGGCCCAAGTTTGACTACTGGATTCCACTGGTTTTTGTCCTACCTCAGCTTTAAACTTTATTCTGTTTCATCTTTATTGTAGAGGATGTCCGTTTCAAATGGAAAAAGTAGAGTCTTGAGGACTTTCTGCTCCGATACTTTGTCATTCCTACGATCGTGAGACATGGAAAGGGCTGAAGCAGATTTACAGTACAGTTGCACACTACTACAAACCCTGTCCATTCCTTTGGAAGAAACAGGCAGGAAATTACAGTATAACATGTAAGCTGTCTCACCTATCAGGCAAAAGTTGAGTATAAACTGCAGATACTGTGTCTCAAGAGATTAACGTTGAGGTGTATTGGAAGTGTTCATGTCTTAATTCATATCAGTACCCCCCCCAACTTCTTACTAGCATTGTAGGTGGATTCATTTGAAAAGTAAATCTTTTTTTTGCACAATGCTACTTTCCCTCAGTTCCAGAAGGTTCTTTTTACTGCCTACTTTCACTGCTGAAGTGGCTCTGTAAAGGTTTTGAACGAGTGATCCATTAAATGCCGTTTCCGTTGTTAACCTCATATAAAATAATTTTCCACGGCAAATAATACTTTAGTTAACCTTTTCTAACGTTTGTGTATGAGAAGGAACAACCTTATAAATGGTAATCCTATAATTTGTAAATATTTAATGATTGTATTTAATATAGCTTTTTTCAATGAGTAATGAAAGAAAGATGTGTATTTAACAAGATTACAGCTCGTCTTTAACACAACTTTATGAGAAGGGCATTTAGTAGAATTTGTATTATTTATCTTTGGTCATGGGACATAGACCATTCCATTTGCATTCATTGTCCTATGAAAGAATATTAGACATAAGTCCAACGTTTATACTGTGCCAGTAATTGAGAGCCAAGACTTCTATTATTTCTTTAAAACTGGACCGTGAACGTGGCATTTACAGTGACCTGCTCCATGCACTTGAGTACATTAAGATGACTCACTTTATAATGACAAAATAACACTTTGGATAGTAACTGGCATTAAAGTATTTTTGACATTCATTTACTCACAGTGCTTTGTGTTGTGAAAATTTTATATGGAATGAACAAAGGGTTAAACAATTTAATTTGTACAATCATACCTACAGCAAGGTGCAGAAAGTGACAATCCTTTTTACAATCGCAGTTAAACTGAAATGGTTCAGGAGCCTTTTGTGAAATTAAATATTTATTACACATTAAAAATTTTGTGTTCTTAAAAAGGAAATATTATTGCTTTTATGATGCATGTGGATTTGCAAAATGTGTTGATGTACATTATTACAGTGGGCGTTGTGTGTGTGTGTGTTTAGTTTTTAATAGAGAAAGGAAAATAATTGCACTTTTAATTTGACGGTATATTGTCACCAACCAGCAGAATCTGCCTTGTTTTTCCTTTTCATAATTGTTCCTGAATTGTATTTCAAAAAAGTGGCACCATTGGAAAGTGTGGTATTGTTTTCAGTCCATTTTTTGATACTGCTGCAAAATTCTGTGCAGTAATTTTTTCAACCTTTTAGTTTTGGTACAAATGTTTTGTGTTCAATAAAATTTTAATCCTTTGTGCTTGTTTTTTCCCCCTCATTCTGTCATAGATTCCTATTGTATAAAGGTAGTTTGAAATTTCATTTTACTTTACTGTGCAAAAAGCACATTGTAGTGAGCTAAAATCCTTTCTTTGACATTATATACTCACATTGACAATACTTCCAGTAAATTAATATTGATACGGCCCTCTTGCAGCTGACCACAGTTTTAAATCACAGCAAACTGCCATTTAAAAGTTTTCAGCATTTTATGAAAAATCATCACTGGGTTTATTATCAGGGTTTGATTCTCTTTAATAAGACTCCATTAACAGTTTTACCGACAGTAACATATCTATTTCATGAAAAGATTTTTAATGTGTGCTTTATGTGCAATTGTAACCTTTTTTTTTTCAAAGAAAAACTTATAATAGTTTGAAACAGCAGTTGCCAGACTACTAGTGTTCTTGTACAAGGACATGCTATTGATTTTACCGCAATATATTTTGATTTATCAAGGGGCCTTGTTACCATGATTCATGTTCAGCTTGCCATAAACATATTTAAGGCATACACCACACATATAGCCATTTAGAAGGAATACACAAAACGCTGGCTTTGAACACAAGAAATGTCATATTACTACTGAAGTGTTTTCATTATGAAGATCAAAATGAACATCTTTTAGCTGAGAGAGTTTGATATCAGAGGCAGAGATACTTATAGATTGTTCAAGCCTAGACTTGCATCTCACTAAATGTTCAAATTCAGGGATCTCAGAGCCTTACAGTGCAGGAATGGTATTACTGCCCTTATTTCTGGTAGAAAAGGGCCAAACTGACTGCTGTCCAGTTGTTAACCAGGTCTGAGACGATAAACTACAGCACACAGTTTGTCACAGAGCAGTTTGCTTTGTGATGAAAAGGTGCATGTAGGTCATAAACTCATGACATGGCATGCATGTGACAGGTTGGATCTGCCAGACTGGCTACATTACCACAGCACACATGCTGGCCCACAGCAGATGGGTGTGACATCGAAAGCTGCAACTTGGTGCTTAACAGAAAACTGACACCTTTTTATATCACTTCAAGTCCCAGACTTCCTGTTAGGTTAGTTTAAAACACTTTGTAGGAATTTTATGCTCACAAGAACAGATCCAGCAACTTCATTGCTCAGTCAAGAGACTTGACACCAACAATCTCTGCGAGCCTATGGTGGATCCTGTTCCTCACCCAAATTACCCAAGTCCCTTGTGCACATTTTTAGTTAAATTCTTCAGAACTCCTGTAGTTACCCTCACAATAACCTTAACCCTAGTCATAACCCTATTTCAGCTCAAGAACTTCTGTACAATCCCAAATCCTGACCATAATAATTTCTCAGAGCCTAACTTTGGCCCTTTACCCATTCCTAGTCTTACCTCTAGTTTCTATAGTCAGTGTAAGTCTTTTTGGAACCCTAACTGGAATCCTAACCCTAACTGTAGGCCTCGTTGCAGCACTAGCCTGGCTCATCTGTAATGAAGCTGGAGCTCAGTAGTTCTCTGACCCTTTGGCTTATCCAAATCATATTTCCAGTACAAAACAGAGTTAAATCAGTTTCAGAATCAGAACAGTTAAGGGTATGCAGCTATTGTACTTGCTGAAATTGTGCCCCACCGGTAGTGCTGTCTTGAAGTTTAAATTTTGGATATGAAGAGCAGAAAAATAAACATTATTCTTCATTACTTAATGCATTCATCAATGCCACTTTCAACGTCATTTTTGTGCACAGGGACATTATTTTCTCATTTATTATTTTCCCACTTATTTAGTAAGGGTGGATTCCTTACTTAAGGGAACTGCAGGAAGAGCATGATATGAAGGAGGAATCTTTACATTGCAAAGTAAGGGCACTAACCTGTACACTGCCCCCTGCCCCAATACAAATCTATGGGCAGGACTTAAAAACAAGTTTTTGGCACCTGCTACAAGGTGTAAATGGGACATGACCTGTGTGAAGGGATGAATTCTAACAGAGTAGCCAAGGTTATGTGCGTTCCGCTTATCTTACACTAGTGCCAAGACCCGGTCTCATGTGACTGGGAACATGGTATTACCCTGTGGACCTGTGAAATTAAAAATCATTAATCTTTGGAAAACAAGATCAGTAAGCAATGCTTTTTTAAAATGTTGCAATTATTACTGAATAAATAAATGTTAAAAAAACCTGTCTTCACTCTTTCATGATGCTCTGCGTTCATAAATAAGTTATTTCTCTTTTTTATTACTAGAAAAGCCTTTTTGTTGAGTTTTCTGGCTAGGTCACTGACAGTAATGTCCCATTTCCTTTCCACTGGAGAATGGCTCCATATAGTGTCATGTTATGTCGTCACGTATTCTGCCATGGGAACAGGGCCTAAAGAAGGCTTATTTAATTCAATTAGTCTTAGAACAGCTTAAAGAATTTGCGCATTGGGCATTTTGACTGTCTTCTCACCGTAGCCATTCACAAGTGTTCTGGCTTGATGTTGTTGTCATAAATGTCCTTAGTCTCAGCTGTTTCCTGTAAAAGAAACCAGCGACTATTAACCAAAGTGTCCATGCAAAGTAAGGGAAAAAAACTGAAAAGAGATCTGTCACAAACTGTCATTTTGGAGATGCAGTTATTGTACTGTCTGTCTGTACATCTGTCACTACATCATTTATCATGAATAGTACTTATGTGCTGGTTACTGGGTAAGTATGTGGCCCAGGGAATGTTCTTGCAGAAACAGTAAAAATTCCAGGAGTAAAGCCACTCCTTTGTACACCAGACAAGTACTATACCTAAAATGAAATGCTTCAGAAAATATTTAGATCTTAAATATAAAATGACAAGATATGTTAATGCATGTTTAAAAGATTGTAGAAAGACAGCAGCGATCAGCAAAATAGCAGTGAATAACAAGATTAACTGTAAAAATTAATGAAAGATGCCTGTAATCTGTACACATTAATAACCATTTTGAAGTGGAAAGTAAAGAATTATTGTGTGAGCCGATCTGCACGGATGTCGTGGATAGGCTGGTGTGCTTTAGGCAGTGAGATTTGCCCCACAGTTTACTGTGGGTCTGGGCACACACTTCCATCCCGGATGGCATTGCAGAAGAAACGCAAGAGACACATCAGAATGGCAAAAGAAAGAACTTGGAAAAAGCTCATTCTAGATGGGGAAAAATGCCAGGATCTGGACCTCAAGAGGTTGGTGGCAAACGGTTGGAGTGCTGAATAGGTATTCAGGAACATGGTAAAATGAAACTGATGTGAAGATTAACATAGGGCAACAGAGAGGACCAGAAATTAAATATGTGTGTGTGAGAGAGACAGAGAGGGAGGTGAAGAGAGAGCGGTAGGATGGCAGGGAGGTGTGACAGTTCTGAGAATTACCTTATAGTGGTGAGCTCCTGTGTTCACCTCTTGTTGTGGCCCTTCTCTGCTGCCCCTGTGACTCCAGCAAAGCATCTGGGGGTCCTCTGTAAGAGACACAAGGCAGCTACCCTGGTACAAACATACAGTAACACAACACAGTGCAGCTTTATCAAATAATGACTGTTAGAGGTCACCTCGGTCTTCTCAGAAGACAACAGCTACAGTATTTCCAAATAATCTTCTCTCAGAATCCACAGGTGATGAGCTATTTTGGGTAATTGTGGGGTGGACAGACTATCACTGGGCTGAGTGACTTTATTTTTTATTTCAAGGCTTTTATTGCCTTGGCAACATAAGCAAATGTTTTGAGAGACATGTAACCAAGCATAATTATGACAAAGTGGTCAACTTCTCAAAGGACAAGATACCCAAACCAATATGAGACATATGAACATGACAACACAGAACCAAAAAAAAAAAAAAAAAAAAAAAAAAATCAAGGAGAGCTAAGTGCAGTTATCACAAGGGATTCACTGACCTCTTAATTAGGCTCTATAACAAGTCCTCATGGTGATGGGGTTGTGCCCTTTTAATGAATGAGCAATACCGAGCTTCCTGTGTACTACCTTCTTTTGCCTCCCCTTTTGGTGATCAAATATGCAGGTTTATATATTTCCTTCATGCTTGATGTCAGTGCCTCCAGTCTTTGCCTAGTGCATTTTCCCTCTAAGACCACTAAAGTTTTCATTCATTCACTCATTCACTGTGGGAAAGGTATACAGTGATTATATGGTTGTACTCCCCTTGCTGGAGCATGATAAATTTTCAATAAAGTTTTGAAACAAACACCAGAGACATAACTTGCTACTAAATATTTCAACAGAACTGGCTCTGAAGTGGCTCCAGCACTACTTGTGTTACGTTTAACTGACCTGATGGTTCTTGCCATTCACCTTTGCAGAAAAGGCTGTTTACCCCAACCTCCCACTCATAGGTAAACCTGCAATCGGAACATCTACAGTCATTATGTCCCCTTACTAGTTGTTCTAGTTGAGATGTTTAAGCTCTGAAACTTTCTCACACACACACACACACACACACACACACACACACACACACACACATTTTCAGAACCGCTTGTCCCATACGGGGTCACGGGGAACCGGAGCCTAACCCGGCAACTCAGGGCGCAAGGCTGGAGGGGGAGGGGACACACCCAGGACAGGACGCCAGTCCGTCACAAGGCACCCCAAGCGGGACTCGAACCCCAGACCCACCGAAGAGCAGGACTGTGGTCCAACCCACTGCGCCACCGCACCCCCCTCAAAACTTTCATTCTTTATTTATTAATTAATGAAAGTTATTTCTTGACCACACATGTAAAGCATGGTAGGGTAGCACTGCTGCCTCATAGTGTTGGGACTCTTGCTTGACTCCTGATTTAAGAAATTGTCATAGTCTACCTATATTTACAGGGTATCTTTCAGAAGCTCCTGTTTCCACTCACATTATAAAGAAATGCAGGTTAGGCAGCTCGGTCATGCTAAGTGACCCACAAAAAGGGTGTGAAGGTCCCCTGCAATAGTCTCGCACCTGACCACTACTGATAATGTCTTGTGCTTCATGTAGTTGGCCTTGGCCCTGTACTGGATCAACGTGGTTAGAGAATAAAGGAATAATTCTGCTAAAGATATTCATGCTACTCAGTCTACCTGACAAACATAGGATATATCCACAGGGCTGTAGAAACATAATGACCCACAGAACTTACAGTCTGCAATTGTTATTGGAGCTGGTGTTGGCCTTGTTTGGCATTGTGGGAAAGAACTCTGTGCTGTGGAGAAAGATGGAGCCAGGAGATTGCTCTGCATCCTCTGTACGGCTCTCGGACACTTGCAAGGGCCGATGGCTGGTCACCTGAGTCGGCAAGGTGGTGTTTCGTTCCATGCTGAACGGATCCACATGGTTCCCAAACAGGCCCCCTGATCGCTGCAAAGTGCCAGACAAGACCAATCCATTAACAGACATACTGGTAAAGAGCTGGTTATGTACCCTCCCAGCACCCATCTTACCACCAGATTCTCCAGCAGGTTCGACACGGCAGGGCAGCTGGGTCTTGGACAATCAGAGGTCTAAGAGCACAGAACCCTAGTACGCCAGGAACACATTTGGACCCAAAGCAGGTTCAAAGCCCTCAGCACTACATCAGTAAATGAAGTACGTGTCAGTTCCTTAGTTGGGAATATTAAAACATGGAAGCCTATCCTCAGCTGTGCCTATAAATTGCCTCCCAAGAGGGAAGATTTCCGATATCGTGCCACAAAGGTACTTACTACCTAGCAATGAAGTCTCCCTCTTGACTGTCCATGCTAACACTAATAATTTTAGGCAATGATAATCAGACATGTTATAGAGCTATAACTGCATTATAGATCTCTCCCTCAATGCTGAAAATTTAAGGTTTTGCTTTATGTGAAATATCTAACAACACACAGCTTAAGTCAGAGGGCCTAAACAAGTTTTGTTACACCTTCTAAAAATCTTGGTGTTATTTTTAACTCCAACTTATCTTATTGAGTCTATAAGACTTGTTTCTCACAGTTAAATACCTTTTCAATTTTATTTTCTGTAAATCCAACACTATGAATTTCAAACACACCTTAGCCTCTTGCAGAGTTGATTACCGCAACAATCCAACATGCATCATCTTCCCCTTCGACTCTACTAATATATGGCACCTCAGATTATCACGGACACTAAAAATTACTCACTCCTCTTGCTTGGTCTTTCCACTGGCAACAGACCAGTTACAGCTGTGGTTTTAAAATACTTCTAAGAACTTATTCTGCATGCTCTCTGCTGCTTTGGGCTTTATCCACAAACCATTCTTTTCTCCCATCCTCTTCCACACACCCTGTAGATGCCCTCTTCCACAGCCCTGTCTATCTCCTCTCCTGTCGGAAGGTCTCCAGAGATAGCCCGCTGGAGCTCGGGGAGAGGCTCCTCCTCCATGCTGCGCAGCCCTGCCTATGAAGGGGACAAGGCAGTACAAGTTGGCACATTGGGCTGAGCAGCTGGTCCAAATATCAAAGTCCAAATCTCCAGAAAAAAAAGACTGGAGAGAGAGGTCCAGGACTCAGAAAGAGGGAGAAGAGACAAGGAGGGCATATTAGGGATAGAAAAAGAGGAAGAAGTGAATGAGGTCACAGGTCAAGTCCACTGGTAACCTGTATCTCTGTGGCGTTCTTCTTTGTGGGCCGGTACCCATAGTACTCTTCCCGCCGCTTCATTATCTTACGGAAGTGGTCTTGGATAAGAAAGGTGGCATAGAACTTGCCCACAGTTACTTCGTCATCTGAAAGAAGCAAACACAGTAAGGCAGAGACAAGACACAGATATAAACACAAGATCAAAAACCAGGGAAATCAACAGAACTCTGTTATTACTACTAAAAGTTGTACTAACATCAGGGTTGGGGACCAAAGTGGTGCCAGTAACCGCACTTATTCACAAACCACATGACTGGGACATACACCTGCTTCTATGAGATCCTGTGACTGGTACGCTGCTGTAAAATTGCACTCGCCTTGACTGCAGTTCCATGTAAATGGTGAACTAAATTATTACTACTAGCTCAGATACAGCTGACACTTTTGTCCAAGGCACTTTACAATGACGCTATAAACACTACGTATGAAACGCTACACACCAGGTCCTGCGTTACAAACATTCCCGTTATGAATTTTCAGAGACGCAAAAATGCATTTTCTTCACAGTGATGTTTGCTGAAATTTATGATTTGTGGCATGAAAACAACATGCATTTCTGCCTCCAGGTGTTGCACGGGGGCAGAAGAGACAAACAATAGGAGTGTGGAACTGCCTTCATTGGACAGGCTTCTACAGTGTTCACAGTGTCTGTCTGGTGTTCCTGAGTGCTGGTGATTAATAAAAAGATGAATATTACGCATGTTTATGGTATGAATCTGTCAACACACTGTCATGGCTGGCTCCGGAAGGAAGCGGCCGACCCAGGTATAGAGTGAACGTTGTGGTTTATTCAGGGGAATCCAAGAGGCGAGGTCACAGGACAGGCAATTGGTCTTCAAGACGCGAATGTCGTAACAAGGACAATCCAAAAGGCAAGGTCGGTAAACAGGCAAGTGGTCGATGATCAAAATGAGGCACGAGGAATAAGGACACGGGATAGGAAAAGGACTAAGGGATCAGGAAGGAGTAGCGCAATGGCAAGAAGGTCAAACAACAAGGCTGAACAAGGTTCCGCATCAGCTCTTGCTCTGACGCAGCCTTTTATGCCCCAGTCTGCGCCGCACCCCAGGTGTTCCGCATTGCCTCAACGGTGTGGGCGTGGCACACTCACCAGAACAGGAGTTTGTGGAGAACGTGTATGTGTATTTTCAGTCATTTTAAAATTAGTTTTTATTTCAATGTAGCATGAAATTTTAAAAAAAATGTTGAAATGAAAAGTCTTTGAAAGTATTTTTATTTAGTATAGATTTATGCAAAATTTTTACATAATGTCAGCAGAAAATATTGAACTTTTAGTAACTGTGGATACTAAAAAATTTAAATGGGTTATAGCTGCCACTTTCGGACTCAGAAATCAGAGGTCTGAATCCCTCCTCCAGTTGTAATACTCTTCGTCAAGGTATTTACCCTAACTTGCTCCACTAAATTGAGGAATTAATGTATACTGGGGGGGTGTGGTGGTGCAGCGGGTTTGGTTGGGTCCCGCTCTCTGGCGGGTCTGGGGTTCGCGTCCCGCTTGGGGTGCCTTGCAGCAGACTGGCATCCCATCCTGAGTGTGTCCCCTCCCTCTCCAGCCTTGCCGGGTTAGGCTCCGGTTCTCCATGACCCCGCTTGGGATAAGCGGTTTCAGACTGCGTGCGTGCGTGCGTGCGTATTGGCAATTATTATGGAAAATTTGATACTGAGTAGTGACATCTGCAGGCTGATTGCTGTAAAGTACCTGCACAGTGTACATGTATGCAACAGTTTCTTAGAATGGGGTCCTGGTGGGCTTCAGGGGGCCTGGGAAGTGCAAGCTTGCTTTGAAAGTTACACAGTGTATAAAAAAGCTCAAAATAAAATTAAAATATTACTATTATTATGTATAACATAATTTTATGTGAAGGTGATTAATTTTCATTGCAGTGAAATGAGTGCAGTACACACACACACACACTTTCAGAACCGCTTGTCCCTTACGGGGTCACGGAGCCTACCCGGCAACACAGGGCGTAAGGCCGGAGGGGGAAGGGGACACACCCAGGACGGGACGCCAGTCCGCCACAAGGCACCCCAAGCGGGACTTGAACCCCAGACCCACCGGAGAGCAGGACTGCGGTCCAACCCACTGCGCCACTGCGCCACCGCACCCCCTATGAGTGCAGTATTTTGTCTAAATTTATTTCTGGACAATTTTTTTAAAAAAAAAGAAAAAAAAGGGTGCCAATATAGGCAAAGATGCATCACATATGGAGACAAACAATAACAACCCAGAAAGAAAGACAGATACACAGAGACACCAAAATAGTTGTGGTTAAGAATATTAACTTAGGGTCACTAACTGCAGAAGAGACGATACCAGGGACTTATTGAACATAGATGGTACTGCAGTGGAAAACAACCACACATGTCGGCTACAGCTCCTCTTCAACAGTAACAGCCTCAACTCACCTCCTATAGGGGGAATGACCTGGTCCAGCAGTTTCATACTGGTTCGTTTCCATATCTTCTTGATAATGGCTCGAAGTTCTTCGTTGGCCTGCTGAAAGTTTCCTATCCCATCCACCACAAGTGGGGGAAGAAGCCACATCTTTACATATATTACGTACAGGAGTACACACGTACACAGCAAAATAGAGGCGGTGTACCCACCTTCAGTTTTGATTTTGAGGGCTGTTCTCACCAGAGCAAATAATGTGGCATTAAAGGTGACGGTGCCATCGCTGTTGAGGGGCATGTTCATGGACACAAGCCGCTGGAGGCCCATGTGACAACAGAGCAGGAGTTTACTAGTCTTTGCTGAATCTATACAAAACTACTGGAATGCACTGACAATAAGGACCAGGATGAAAGCAGCTGTATTTTGGTATATAAACTTTGCTACAACTGCATGAACAAAAGAGCAGATACAAAAGAAGGGTCACCCTCAGCTGAACTCACCTTGCATGCTACACGGTGAGGGCAGAACTTCCCAAAGCCCAGTGGAGGCTGAATCCTGCGCAGAAGAGTCACCACATCCAGGTGTTTGATTCGCCCCCTGCAAGACAGGAGGACAAATTGCAATTTTTGGACTTTCCCTGAATTACTATTCCAACCTTAGGCTCAGAAGGATGGAATGACTCGTATACAATGCTTTACTAATTTCTGCACCATCTGTTTTTGACCTAGTTTAAAAAAGTCAAGTTTCCAGTCATGTAATTTCTACGCTATTCTATACTGCACTGATCCAGCTACCAGCATGTATTAAATCATAGAATACCAATTAGAACCAGGAACCCAAATAAACAGAGGCTCACGTGGCTTCAGGGTCATACTCTGCCCAGATTTTCTTAAACTCGTCCAGATGATGAGGACCAAGTATTGACCAATCGCGTGTTAGATAGTCAAAATTATCCATGATAACCGCCACAAACAAGTTGATGATCTAGGGTAAAAAAGAATAGGAATTTTTTTGTGTTTGTGAAAAAGGTAACAATGTTTGAGTTATTGCTATAACAATCAGAAAGTTGCTTAACCATATGTTTCCTGTAGACCATCCACAAATGTAAAGAGTCTTTAATAGTTATTTAAGTGGTTTTGGATGTAGCGTCATGTTGACTCACCAGGAAAGCACAGAGCATGTAGAAGCTCATGAAGTAGAGAACGGCAAAATTGGAACCACATGTGTACTCCTCTCCCGGCAAGAAGTCTGACTTTGGGTCGCACATCTGTCCATACATGCAAGCCAGCATGATCTCCTGCCATGCCTCACCTGTGGCACAGCTGGACACACACACAAAGGCACCCTGACCAAACATCAGCGACATCTCTGACACACAAAAACTGACTGGTCAAGTAAGCGACAAAGCTGATCCTACATGAAACCAATGTAAATGGCAAAGGCAAAACCTTGGATTGGAGACTGTTATGTCCCGAGTGTAAAACAGAATCACATTTATTTAGCAGATGTATTTCTCCAAAGTAACTTCTAATGAACTCTACTTATTGTTACCAGCCCGCAAACCTTATTCACCAAGGTGACTTACACTGCTGGGATACACTACTTACAATGGGTCACTCATCCATACATCAGTGGAACACACTTGCACACTCGCATGGGTCACTCACACACTATGGGTGAACCTGAACAGCAGGTCTTTGAACTGTGGGAGGAAACCAGAGCACCCAGAAGAAACCCACACAGAAACGGGGAGAACATGCAAACTCCACACAGACTGAGTGGGGATCGAGCCCACGTCCTCTTACACCACCCAGGTGCTGAGAGACAGCAGCGCTACTCGCTGTGCCACCGTGCTGCTAAACTTACGCTTAATACCTGGAGCCCTGCATTGGGCTGACAGCAGTGGAGTCTGCTGGAACTCACCGGAATAGCAGCAGGACGGCTTGGGGGAATGTCTGAAAGTTGTTGTTGCGGTTGATCTGCGTGCCATCCACTAGTGCAATCTTACCAAATACCTACAGGACAAGAAGCGGCTAAATCTACACTTACATTTATTCATGTAGCCAATGCTTTTCTCCAAAGTGGCCCAGATTTACCCATTTATACAGCTGGACAATTTTTACTGCAAACATTCTAGGTTCAGTATCAGTGTAAGAGTACTACAGCAGGTGGTAAGGTTAAAACCTGTGTGGTTCACATACAAACACACCAGGTCTAACCACTATACCATCTGTTGCCCCATTATAGCTTGTACATCTGTATTCAATGGCATTGAGACAGCAGGACCAAGAGCACTGACTTGCATCCCGATGACAGCATAGATGAAGAACAGCATGACAATAAGTAGAGCTACATATGGCAGGGCCTGCAGAAAGAAGCAAAAAGATGGAAGATCAGAAGCTTGGCATACAGACAATTAGCATTATTACAACCTCTGTCCTTCCTAGTAATCCCCTTAATGGATAACGCATCAGTCAGCATTCAGCAGAAATTGTAGCGCATATGGGAATGGTGTATAAGTCATAAGAAGTAAACAATTTGTAGTTAATTCATTATTATTTCTTAGGAGTCAGTTGTATCCAAAGCATCTTAGAAATTTTATCCATTTATACAGAATTGAGCAATTTAGAGTAATATCTATTTTATGAAAACAATAGTGGGTATGGGATTCAAACTACCAACCTTCATCTCCTATATCCTACATTGCTGCAGCACACGCTTTCCTCAGGCACAACCTAATGTTTACTAAATACAAACTAGTCCTCTAGTCCAAATGAAACTGAAATAAAGTGGCGTACAGCAGTATCTCTATCGGTGCTTTGCTACAAATAAGGGGGTTGCCAATGAAAACCGTTTCCATTTATTGCCACTGACCTGGAATGACTTGATAAAGGTCCAGAGCAGGTTGCGGATACCCTCTGACCGATTCAACAGCTTCACTAGACGCATCACGCGGAAGAGGCGAAAAAAGGTGATTGACACCCGTGCATTTTCTGAGTCCTGTACAGGAACAGAACCCACTATTCAGTCATACTCATGTAAAGGAACATACTAGAAATTCAGTTCTGCCTATGAAAACATTTCATGGCTAGTGCTCTTGCAGCTGAACTATTACCCATTGTGCCAAAATACACCACAGTAAAATTAATTGTTTATAAAGAATCATGGTACTCACAGCTATAGCCTGCATTGGATTTACCTCCTAAAAATAAATAAAAGCACAATTAGTTAATGCTTTCAGAAATTTTTCAGTATCACATTCCCGCACAAATTACTACAAGTAAAGGAAAACTTCACTGTGTGGCAGACAGGAGAAAACCCCACACCCTCTCTGATAGACTGAAACAGCAGTTCTCCACACCAGCAGATGTTCATCATGAAGAGGGCAATGAGAATGAAAATTGGTCACCGTGTAAAACTTCAACAGGCCAAATGTTTTTCCAAAATTCCCAGCCAACTACACAGCTAGCAATTTGATTTCATTCAAATAAACAAGAAACCAGCTGATCTGTTTTTACCAAACACTTCCCAAGAGGATTCTTCCTGGATGTATTTACATTTATGTACATTGCATATATTCATTAAGCTGATGCTTTTCTCCAAAGAAACTTACAACATTAAGATGTCTACGGTTATTTACCCATTTATAGTGCAAGCTTTTTTTTATTATTATTTATTTAACTATTTTTGGGTAATTACCTTACTCAAGTGTACTATAGCCAGAGGGGGGGATGCATTTGGACCCAGAGCCAGCTGTTGTAACTACTACACTCCACTACTATTTGAAGAACTTCCTACAATTGCCCTTTTCCTTTTTGTCCATCATGCTGCCGCTTTACATCCAGGTGCAGTGTCAGTTTCCCTTTCTGTAACATTTCTATGAACATATGTACTGGTATTATTTAAATACTCCCATAAATAGTATATACAGTACATTAAGCTTTATACAAGCGTTGACTGTCACTACGTAAAAAAAAATCTTACAGACAATACATCCATTTATATGTGTGGAGTACCTGCTGGCTTAAGAAATTATACAGCAAGTTCTATGGAAACTGAAGCAGTACTTACCGCGCAACCGTAGAGACAATACAGTCCACCGCTGGAGGCAAGGGCAGCCTGTGGCAGAGAGAGAGAGCAGAAAAGAGGGAGAAGTAGTTAAAGAACTGGATGGCATGCATGGAGGGGGGAAAGGAAGGCTATAAGAGGTGATAAGTTTGAGGACTGCAGTGTTACAAATGTAGGAACATCTATAGGCAACAGCCTCTGTTAGTCAGTAATATGTACAACGCATGCAAAGAGAATCTGTTTTGTGCTTTATTGTTTTTATTTAGGAAGAGAAGGTACTGGTACTCTCCTGTGAGCTGTTAGAGTTAAGCATGGCAGTTTTATGGGAAACAGGTTATGAACTGGCACTCAAGGTGGTACATTATCATCTGTAAAAGACAGATTGATAGGTATTTTAGAGTAATATTTCAAAGCTGGCAGGCACGTAACACTCACATCAATCTCACTGAGGATGACGTCCACAACACTTCCAACAACGATGAGAAAATCAAATACGTTCCATGGGTCTCCAAAGTAACCCTGTGTGGAAGATTATATTAGATGCCTTCACACTAACGCAAATAGCTCTCATTCTCACACACACCACAGCGAGTTTATCCCCTTTGTGCAAATACTAAATGATGTGTCCTCTTACTTCTAGCTCAGCAGAGATGGGCTGCAAGCAAGCAAGACTGATCACAATACCATAATAGTGATCTTTATTTTATCCAGAGCTTTTAAAAGCAATTGAGAAGAAAAAAATATAAGAGCCACGTGTCAAAAGCAATTTAAAATATACACCAAGACTTAAAAAGCACAACAATAGAGAGCTGCGGAATAAAACAAAAAACCCAGAAGAGAAAATAATAGCAAGATAAATGATGAGGTAACAGCGATAGGAAAAAGAAGCACACAAATGTGTTATTTCAGTTCAGTTTCTTTCTGCTTGTCCTGGTACAAACAGGTAATGTACAAGTAGCTTTGAACATCGATTACAAGCTTGGATTTGAAGGTGTTCAGAGCAGTTATGATATTCTAAAATTTCATTTTGAATTAGATTTTCCCTGTATTTAAAAGATAAAACACAAATTTTTCATTTTTCCTTAAAAATGGATGAAAGGATTCTTTGGCTCAGTAATAGATTTATTTTTCTTTTTTAAATTAACGGTAATGGCAATGAAAAGTTCCCCCACGAGAATTCACTTCATGAGCAGATCTCCGGTAACGCATTATGCCCATTATGCATTACGTGCCATCCAGCCCAATGGTAATAGCATAGCATAGCATACACATCTTCCCAAACTATTTTACAGCCCAGCTCTCACTCTCACCTTGGCCTTGAACGCCAGTAGTTTGAGGATCATTTCCACGGTGAAGAGTACAGTGAAGATCACGTTGAGTGTGTCTGACAGATGGGTGATGTGATCCGATTGGTCACAGTGCTGTGGGTGGGACACAATGTCAGTGAATTAGCCATCTCTGCAGGCTGCATGAATAATCAGCACTTTGGGGCTTACCTGCATACCCAGACAGAGGGTATTAAGCATGATGAGCAGGAACATGAGGTACTCAAAATAGCACGATGTCACGATGTACCAAACTCGGTACTGGTAGGGGTTCTTTGGGATGTAACACCGCAGAGGCCGGGCTTTGAGAGCATACTGGACACACTGGCGCTAACAGAAAATAAAAAAAAAATAAAGTCACAAATCATTTCAGTCTCATTTACTCTTTGTTCTATGCTTGAATGGTAATCTGTTTATAAACATCTGTGCCACACTACAAAAGGAGCATGGAGCCCACCTCAACCTCGATGATAATCCATACCTGGTTTTTGTCCAGCTCACAGTTCTTGTACTCCTGTTCACCCTGCTCCTGGAAGGTGACGATGACAAAGCCCACAAAGATGTTCATCATGAAGAAGGCAATGAGAATTATGTAGACAATAAAGAAGATGGCGATCTCCACACGGTTGTTATAGATGGGGCCCATGTTCTCAGTGTGGGAGTCGATGGCGATGTACAGAAGCCTGAAACATGCGCAGACACAGCACACATGGATGGAGTCAGGGATGATCTACAAGATTCACTTTTCTTGAATATTATTCTCTAAGATTTCATTTTTTCTTTACCTTAATGCTATTTAACGACAGATTAATAAATACGAAAACAAAGCTAAAATGAAGCAGAATATTGTCCTAGTCTTATTTATACAGACAATGTGAAGCAAACCTTATGAGTGCTTTTCGTAAATGTTTTTCAGCTTTCCCATCAACATCACCATCAGAGTTATTAATGTTATTTGATCCCTTTATTATAAGTAAGCCTACTTCTTTTAGTGAACAGAAGCATTTGAAACACTTGATTTATTATTTCACTGATTGAAAGATTCTTTCATGCAACACATGCACAATATGTTACTCAAATAGGCAAATTTAAGATGAGCCCAATGTTGAATTTACAACAGTTCCTCTCCCGACACTTTAACATGAAACCTATTGGCCCAGTTTATTAGTTTCCACAAGATCAGTTCCAACTATCATCGACATTGACATGATCTTTGCCTCAGAGATTCAGGAATGGAAGCTGACTGTCACTAGGGTAAGGAAAACACTCACTGCAGTTCATCTGTGTGCAGTTGCATCAGTGAAGGAAAAATTTTATGGCACAATGTTTTCGCAACTAAAATAGCAGACAAGTAACTGTGCCATTACGACTAAGAACCTACAAGAAACTGATCCTGAACACAAAAGCTGGAGAAAGTCACACACACACATTTTTAATTATATATCATACATAATATTACATATTATGTATAATACACACACACACACACATTTTCAGAACCGCTTGTCCCATACAGGGTCATTATATATAGTGGTTATTAAAATTATTATTTATAATTGTTGTGTATATAATATATATATGTAATAATAATTAGAGTATATATTTTGGCAAATCTGAGCCTTCCCTTTGATTTTACAGTGCCGAAGAAGGCATCTGAAAAGACAAACATTTACATTACAAACACTGCCAAACAATGGAGAATCTCTTCATGGCTACACAGAGCTGGCCAGAAAGGGGAAGAGCTACTTTTCACTACTATCCACTACCCCTCATTACCCTTCTTCACCATTCATTACCATCCACTACCCTCCTTTACCCTTCTTTACCATTCATTACCATCCACTACCCTCCTTTACCATCCACTACCCTCCTTTACCCTTCTTTACCATTCATTACCATCCACTACCCTTCTTTACCATTCATTACCATTCATTACCATCCACTACCCTTCATTACCCTTCTTTACCATTCATTACCATCCACTACCCTTCTTTACCCTTCTTTACCATTCATTACCATTCATTACCATCCACTACCCTTCTTTACCATTCATTACCATTCATTACCATCCACTACCCTTCTTTACCCTTCTTTACCATTCATTACCATCCACTACCCTCCTTTACCATCCACTACCCTTCATTACCATCTACTACCCTTCATTACCCTTCTTTACCATTCATTACCATCCACTACCCTTCTTTACCATTCATTACCATCCACTCTCCTTCATTACCCTTCTTTACCATTCATTACCATCCACTACCCTTCATTACCCTTCTTTACCATTCATTACCATCCACTACCCTTCTTTACCCTTCTTTACCATTCATTACCATCCACTACCCTTCTTTACCCTTCTTTACCATTCATTACCATCCACTACCCTTCTTTACCATTCATTACTATCAACTACCTTTCTTCACCATTCATTACCATCCACTACCCTTCATTACCCTTCTTTACCATTCATTACCATCCACTACCCTTCATTACCCTTCTTCACCATTCATTACCATCCACTACCCTCCTTTACCATCCACTACCCTTCATTACCATTCATTACCATCCACTACCCTCCTTTACCATCCACTACCCTTCATTACCATTCATTACCATCCACTCCCCTTCATTACCCTTCTTTACCATTCATTACCATCCACTACCCTTCATTACCCTTCTTTACCATTCATTACCATCCACTACCCTTCAATACCCTTCTTTACCATCCACTACCATCCACGTGAGCTGGGCCGACACTCACTGCGGCCAGCCCTCAAACGTTGACACGGTGAAGAGTGCCAGCATGCCATTCAGCACGTTGTCGAAGTTCAAGTCGCTGTTCATCCACTCACGCCTGTGGACCTCCATCTCATGGAGAGCATTCTCTTGGTACTTGATGTAGGACCCCCTGGGCAACGAACGCAGGAGGAGCCGTGTGAGTGTGGAGAAGGAAGAAGGTCCGCGAGCACCACCATAAGTGACAGCACAAACAGTAGTAACAAAGTACAACTGTACCTTGTGTTACGAACAACCAAGTTGCGGATATTTCGAGACATGAGGAGCATTCCCCAGTTTGCTTATTGTAACGACCCGCGTTACTGTGTTTTAGCGGGAAATTTGTTTATTGTAATTGGATGGATTTGGGTGACGTACGGGGAATAAGGGGGTGATTGCGCCTGTTAGGGAGAGAAAGGAGAGAGAGTCTGGGGCCGCTAAGCAGGCTGGGAAAGCTGGTTTGAGGCGCAGGTCCTTGAGGAAACCGGGTCCTCGGACCGAGAGCTTTACTTCCTAGTGTTCAAATAAAACGTTCGGGATGAACGCTGCCTGTGCGTATTTCTTCGCCCCATCCAAACACACGGCGCTGCGCGCCACATTACTTTTAATACATTTTGTCCTCAGTTTTCTTTTCTAAAATGTCTCAGGTGTCGGGCGAAAATGACCCGCATTTCTGCTTTCCGCCATTAGAGGGCAAGAGGCACCTAGATAGAATATAAAATGAAATGGCGCTGGGGGGGGCGGGCGCGCAACCCCTGAAAGTCGTTCAGGAGCAATTTCACTAAGCACATTTTTTATTCATTATAGATATATCCGAGACTATTACAGAAACTACTTAGTGAATAAATAGGGGGGGATCTGTCTATCATCATGCTTTTCTAATTGGAAACTGAAAATAACCACAGCCAGGGTAAATTCACCTCAATCACCAGATTTCAGAAATGTTCCCGCCTGATCAGCTGCGTCTCTCGTTTGCTTCGTACTTTCACACAATGATGTTAATATTCCCAGTAAACAGATGTAAGGCTGAAATTTTGTACACTGTTTACTGGGAATAATAACATTATTGTGTGAAAGTACGAAGCAAATGACAGATGGTCAGTCGGGAGGCCCTCGGTGATTTCACATGGACTGACGCCACATACTCATACTGCCAAATGTTTATGACATTGGTTTTCTTCATGGCCAGTTTAGTTGAAGTTTACCATTAAACGCGCGTTGACATTTATCAAGGTGAAATTTTCTAACTCATTCTCCCCACAGGACAACGCAACCTCCTTTGTTTACACTTGCATGATGCCTGATACACAAGAAACAACATCATAATGATCCACTTGTATAAAGCAGAAGAACACACTGAATGGGAGACTGTAGATGTTATGTATTTTTTGTTTTCAGAAATTTAAAATTACACATTAATGTTGTTTCATGTTAATAAGGGCTGATAAAATGAACTGGCATCCGGTCCACCTTGTCTTTTCTCACAGTTTCCAGGATAGACTGACAATGAGACCCTGCACTGATTGAGCTGTTGTTGAAAATAGAATAAAGTCTTACAGTGAATTTTTAATTCATTATAGCTTTCTCAAATGTTTTTAATAGAACCTAACATTTGAATAAATCAAGGGATTAATCAGTATTATTTAGATTTTTTGATTGTGACATAGTGGGTGGATTTACAAAGAATTCCAATTTTCACACAGACTTCTGGTCCCAAATGTGTTCGTAAGATAAGGTACAAATGTATAATTAAACCATGCAAAAAATCACTATTATAATGCAGTGCATATAAATGATAATGATGCTTAATCTAAATGAATAAATATATAAAATGCATAATATCATTAAGTTAAATGCAAATGAATATGTCAAAATCAGTATAAAGAAAAGAAGATTTTACATACAAATCAATGAGTAGATATAAAACAATAAGCTATCATTAGAATAGGACAAACACACAAGGCTTGGCTTACCTGCACTCCTGCTCAGTCATTTTAGAAGGGTCTGTGCACATGTAAAATGTGCCCTGTGTGAAGTGGAGACAATGCTTAGAGATGACATGTAGGATATTACATGTTCTACAATATGGAATATTTACTGTCACCATAACAACACTGTTTCTGTGTTGTACACACACCTTAAAAAGCTGGACACCGATACAGGCGAACATGAAGTCTAGCAGCATGGTGACCAAGACGATGTTGCCAATGGTCTTGATGGCCACAAATACACATTGGACCACATGCTGCTCGACAGCACAAAGATACACAAACAGAAAAGCTGATGAGGTTCCGGAATGGTCAAAAAAATTATGCTGCAACTGAAGATACTGATAATGAGAATCCCTACCTTGAGCCCCTTGGCACGATTGATTGCTCTCAGAGGCCTTAGTACTCTGAGCACCCTCAGGATCTTCACCACAGATATGGCACTTGACCTGTGTGGGATAGATCACCATTGTGGATCAAAGTGGACGGAGTACAAAGCAGCAATCACTGGCACTTGACTGTGTCATTGAATGAGTGAACTTGGTAAGCAAGCTTGGAAGATTTCTGCCTAAGAGTCTAGTCTTAAAACACTCACTCCATTCCCATGGACAGCAAAGACACGCCTACAACAATCAAGTCCAGGATATTGAAGGAGTTTCTGCAGAAAGATCCTTTATGCAGAATGGCTCCATAGGTGGTCATCTAAAAGGGGGTGAGAAGAGCTATTGCACACCCTGAAACCAGACACCAGATACCAGTGGAGCTGAGGTATTACCTGCACAGATAAACCTCACCTTGAGTACGATTTCCGCTGTGAACACTGAAGTGAAGACAATGTCAGCATGGGCCAAGACCTAGATCAATGAACATGGGGTAGGTCCATCATTCATACACAGAGTCACTCAGAATAACTCAAAAAAAGTCTACATATTGTTGTAAAGATTACGCAAAAACTTTGTAGTCCACTTCTTAGAACTGCCATGGCCATTTAAGAAACTTATTGAAAAGGATTAAAAATTGTGATAGGCAGGCAAAACTATGGTAACACCTCAACCTTCCCAGTCTATGCATTTCTCCTCAGTGTGCCTTCTACAGTTCGGTAACTGCTAATGAAACTATTGTTCACTTAAAATCTACAGAACATTTTTCTACGTGGACTTGTGGACATGTCATCGTTGATACCTGGTTTCTAAAGGACAGTGGATCAATGGGGTCCTCAGCTGCAAGGGAAATACTGCTGAGCAAGATGAAGAGGAGGATGATATTGGTGAAGGTGGTGGCATTGATTATGCGATGGCAGAGTTTCCGGAACCTGCAGGGAAGGGAATTTAGTTTGGGTGATAAAATCTTACAATTTAATTCTAGCCAGAGATGAGAATCAAGCACACATGGAGAATGTAGTAATAACACACACATTTTCTGAACCGCTTGTCCCATACAGGGTCGCGGGGAACCGGAGCCTACCCGGCAACACAGGGTGTAAGGTCAGAGGGGGAGGGGATACACCTAGGACGGGACGCCAGTCCGCCGCAAGGCACCCCAAGCGGGACTCGAACCCCAGACCCACCAGAGAGCAGGACCCGGTCCAACCCACTGCGCCCCCGTAGTAATAACAATGGATATTAAATGGATAGTGAATAACATACCCCTTAAGAAGTTAGGTATACTTCAATCTACTATTACTTGTTTATCTCCTGTAGTGGAGTGTAGATGTAATTTGGGGGAAATAAACACCACAGTTTAAGAAGAATGTCAGGTAAACCACCAGTGTACAATGGTGAGATATCATATATCAGGGCAACTATCTCTAAAAAAGGAAAGTAGATAACTTGTAGCTTAACAACAGTAAGCCTTCTTGTTCTTGGTTTTCTTATTATTATTATTATCATTATCATTATTGTTTTCACAGTATTTTTGGTTTTAGTATGTGATAGTGACAAAAGTTTTAATTTGTTTTAAAGATGCCTTAGTAAATTGTGTATCTTTGTGTTACCAGCGTGACACAGCATAACAACACTTATATCTTCTTGTTTTGGTTTAATTCCAAGTGGCAAATCACTTAAACTGAACATTTCTATGCGAATCAGCATATGGACTGGACATAATCGTAAGAGTGTTTGATAGTTCTGCCAGATAGAATGCACTTATATCATACTATTTAGCAAATCTTGAAGGAACAATGATGTATTTATCAAGCAACAACTTGGTGGTGGTACCATTAACCAGTTGTATAGCAACCCAAATATCACTTAGTAGAAATATGCTAGAACATTTCAAGGAAACCACTAAACTTTATTTCAGTATGGTATTAGTATTTTCATTACCTGGAAGAGCAACAAAATTGGGGGAATTTAGCTAGTTTAGGAGTGGTGTTCCTAATTTCCAAGACAGAGGTCATCCACTGCTATCTACAGCAACAACCATGTTCTGCCATGCAATATTAGGAACCCACTTGTTCTGTGGTCCAAAAATAAAGAAAGAGCTGGCCTCAGGCATAGGCACAGCTTTCTCCTTCAGCTGTAGATCTGCCATAGGTCGAGGCCTGGGGCTAAGTGGAATCTCTGGGTCCTCCTCCTCATCATCGCCTAAGAAATGGGGTCAGAGGTAGGCAGTGATTACATATGCTCTGCTTGCCATATACCAACATATATTTGCACTAAAACCATCACACTAAGACCATTTGTTGCATATGTGCATTGATTAGACCAAAGTCATTCTGTCAGTCAGTTCCCTTCAACTTGCCCTGGAGAGGATCACCGTGGTAGCAGACCGAGCAGATAGACCAAAACCTCTTTTTATCAGTCCCTAACACCTCTTGTCAGGTTCCCAAGCATTTCCAGGCCAACCAAGATATAAAATCTCTCCAATGTGTCCTGGGTCTGCCCTCAGGTTTTCTTCAAATCGGACAAGCCCAGTATAGTTCCAGTGGGAAAAAACAAGGGAGCATTCTTGTAACATGACTCAACTAACTCCAGATCCTCCAGATTGACAGTCCACAAAACACATGTAACCTGGATTAGCATATAGTCCTGTGTTCTGTCACACTGTGCCAAGGGATAGAGCCAGTCCACTGTCCTATGACTGGAAGAAAATCCATATTGTTCCACCTGAATCAGAGGCAAAACTGTTTGGCAGAGTTTCCAGGAACCTGGTGTATGCTTTACCATATATTCTGAGCAGTGTTATCTGCAGTAGAGAATGCACCCTTCCTTTTCTTAAATACAGGGACCACCACAGCAATCTGCAAATGCAGAGGTATTTGCCTTCCATGCAACACGGAAGAGGTACATGAACTATAATATCCCAACACTTGCCAGTTATTTTAACATCTCCAGCAAAATTTCATCAACCTCTGCTACCTTACCACCACAGAAACCTAACACCAGCATAGTGACTTCAGGAACAGTGATCACTTTTAATAAACCAGAGAAGTAAAACACTGCCCGTTGGAAGGAGGGTTTGTCTACTGGGTTGAGTATTTCCTCAAGTGCTCCTGCCACCACTCAACAATCTCCCCGGTGGTAGTCGACACTTCCCCACCCTTGCTTAGCACTTCCTGGATAGAGTCATGCCTTCCCCTTCTAAGGCACCTGAATCATTTGCCAGAACAATTTTTACACCACCTGAACAGTCTTTCTCCATAGTGTCTCCAAACTCCTCCCATGTCTGACTTTTCTCTTCAACCACTGCCCATAGTGCAGCCTTTGTGGCTTGCTTGATCCCTTCATCCAATTCAAGAGAGCCCCCAAAAACACTATCCAGAAGGTCTCCTTCTTCATCTTTACAGATTTACTCACTGATTATGTCCACCAAGTAGGTTCTAGGCTTGTCCTAGATGCACCAGTTGCCTTCAGATAACAGTTTTCAGCAACTGTGTCCATGACAGAAATCTTGAACATGATACATTCTGACTCTACGTCCACAGTCGTATTTGGAACAAAGGGAAGTTCCCTCAAAAGGTGGGAGTTGAATTGCTCTCGCATGAAGTTGTCCATGAGTCCTTTCCATAAAGCCCTAACTTTTGAGTCTCCTGGTTCTGCCTGGCCAACACCCTGTACAGTGATATACCTCATCCAAATGTTCCAAACAGCTGACAGCTGTGGGAACCACAAAAATCTGGATCTCACAAACCTCCTATATTATTTTCCTTTGATCCTTACTTCTATATACACCTTTTCCAATTTCACATGTACAATATGTTACACAGTTTTGCTTTTTTTATATCCTTTACTTACGGTAAATGTACTGGAAGTTGTGACAAAACCTTGAGTGAAAATATGCAGGGGGGGTGAATGAGTTGTTTTTTGGGGAATAGGCAGGAACTGCTGATGGTTTGGGTGTGTGTCTGCAAGGACAAATCTCACCAAGGCTGCACGGAGCCTGTGAGACAGAATAATGTAAATAGTGTGCTGTGGTTGCAGCCTAAAAGACTTGTGTGATTCAAAATTGGAAAGATAACATTTGCTATGAAGTACAATAAACCTCTTGAACCCAAGTCTCCACATCTTATCATTGTCTGGCTCCAAAGAGCCAGGATTCACCACCATGAACAGACACCTGCATCTGACACAGCCACAAGTAAGAGGGCACAACCACAGATTTGATCATCAACTTTCTGGTCAAATGTGGTCTGGAGCCTGGTGTACTTACGGGCCTCCATGTGTTTAAACATGGTGTTTGTTAAGGACAGTTCATGGCTGGCACCAAAGCCGTTTAAAGGTTCAGATTCAGCAAGCCATTCCTTACAGTCATGCACCTCCAGGTATCTCCAAGTATCTTTGTGGCTCATTCTCTGTCTAACCTCTCTCCTCAGACCTGTTCGCAAAGGGAGACCTTACCAAGAAGGCAAGTCTCTAAGACCATATAGCTCTGAGATTGTTTTAGATAAACAAGACCTGCCACAACATTATGGTGATGGTCCCTTGGCGGAATGAATCTAAATGAAAAGTTTAATTTTGAAACCATGCTATGTTCCTAAAGCTTTCTAAGAAAACAATATAAACGGTACTTTACCAGGGAAATCTGCTGGAGGGAATGGATCCTTTATTTCATTGACATTTGACTCAAATTCATCTACTTTAAGCTGTAACAAAACAAATATGTAGAGGAAAATAGGAGTGTCAGAAGGACGTTTGTTTTGCCTTTGTACTACATTTACTCATGCAACTCATCGTCATTGGGGATGGTACATAACTGACCTTAGCTGTGGTAGGGATTCCTTCCATCTTGGCTCTCTGATCTGCCAGTTTTTTGGCCATGAGTGTCTTCTCCTCCTCTACCTTATCAGGGTTGCTCGCTCTGATGGTGTCAAGTTGAACTTTTTAATCACAGCACATTCTGTGGATAACCTGTGGTTCTGATTACAAAACCAGCTAGGTGAAGGATAATAGGACTGCTCACCTGAGCAGCTTTCTGCGCTTCTTCTCCTCTGCCTTTTCTTTCTGGGCCAATGTCAGGCTCTCTGCTTCCGCCAGGTTGTCCACAGCAATTGCCAGAAACACGTTCAGCAGGATGTCTGAGTGCGACGGCTCAAGGAGAATGCAGGACTTTGGCCACAATACTCACTCTGGCACACTTACACACTCTCGCATCATCACTGTAAGACTTACACCAACACACACATTCAAGCAGGAATACTAGCAGTCTCACTAATACTTAATCTCTAAGAAATGTTACTTAAAAATCTACTCAGGCATATGGGATACAATTTCCACACACAAAGAGGATGATGAAGTAGATGCTAACTAGAATCTCAGGAAAAACAGGCCCTCCATAAGCCATGATGCCATCGTACATTACAGAGTTCCAGTCCTCCCCTGTGAGGATCTGGAAAGAGGAAGGCAAAGAGGAATTTTGTTTTTTTTCCTTCATATTTATTTAATTACAGATTTTATATACTTAGTTAACTTCTCAGTCTGCATCTGTCTTAGTCTATAAGTTACAAGTGGTCAGTCTAGTCATGGTTTCATGTTATGAGAGCTCACTATACTTTGACGAAGGAACGAACAGGAGCATACCACCTAGGATGTACATCTGCAGCCATTTTGTCATAAGCAAAGTGACGTAACTGCTAGAGTACAGGATCACAGACGGAAGAAAACTTATAGGGTGGTTTTGAATCACAGTGCATTTCTGCTTATTCTGACTGGATCCGTCAAACTGGCTGCACATCAGCTGATTATTGCTGGAAGAAGGAACAGCCTATCTTCATGTCTGATGTTGAGTCAACCTTGGTATGATCCTATGTACAGAAGACTGTTTCTATTACGAACACATTCGGTGTTTCAGGGAATACTATACAGGGCTACAGTTTTGAGGTACAGTGGCGGTAGCTCACCTGGAAGACACTGATGAGTGCCTGAGGGAAGTTGTCAAACGTACTACGCCTCACCTCCTGGTCAGGGAAATTGAACTTGCCCCCAAAGACCTGCATGCCTAGCAGGGAGAAGATGACGATGAAGAGGAAGAGCAGCAGTAGGAGTGAGGCAATGGAACGCACGGAGTTGAGCAGGGAAGCCACCAGGTTGCTGAGGCCTGTCCAGTATCTGGGGGGTAGAGTCAGAAGGTCGCCTGAATATTTATTTATGTATACATTTAAGATCTATGCATTCCTGCCTGTTAACATGTTACATTTAAAATAATATATTTGTAGCTCAGGGCTTGGTTGATGGCAGTTACATGGCAGTTACATTTCTGGCAAAACGCAAGTGCTGACAGCCATCAGCCCGTCAAAATAAGGGTTAATAAGACCAACGTTCAATGCATCTGAAGTCAAGGAGACCACCACTGTGCACTTCCTGCTGACTTGTCCTTGCCTATAATAATCTGTTATCCATTACATTCCAGGATGCCCCACATGCGAAAAAAACCTTAGTCACAATATCCTGCTTACTTTGTGACTTTCAGCAGACGAAGCAGACGGATGCAGCGTAGGACTGAAATTCCGAGTGCCGACAACACTTCCATCCGCACTAGCACCAGCTCCACAATTCCCACAGTCACCACAAAGCAGTCAAATCGGTTGAACAACGACATGAAGTAGGAAGGCAGACCCAGCGCATACATCTTCAAGAACATCTCAGCCGCAAACAGAGACAGCAGCACCTTGTTGGCATTGTCTGCAGCCAGTTAAAAAAAAAAGCAATAGAATACAAACATTTCAATTTGAGGATAAGGGACTGCTCAAAACAGAACTAATTTTGTATACAATACAATCCACAAGCTGTGACAATAATATATGTGTAAAAAATGTAACTGATCATGTTTATATGTATCTCAAAAAAATAAATAAATACTAGGAAGGTGATTAGGAATCAGTGATATTCTAGTAGTCCTATGGAGCTACTTGCATGATGAACGTCGGTGCATATGGTGAAGGAAACAAATTGTACTTAAGAATCACACATTTTACATTTACATTTATTCATTTAGCAGAAGCTTTTGTCTAAAGCGACGTACATCTCAGCAAAAGTACAATTTATGCATTACATATGCATTACACATCTGCAGCTATGTCTCTTTCTCCCAATTTAATGCACAAATGGTATTTTATATGTGGTGTACATTGCTTTGGAGAAAGCATCTGCTAAATGAATAAATGTAAATAAATAACACGACAGTGTTTGCCCATCATACTTCATGCAAGCATGACTGCAGTAACTCTTAATGACAGAAGTCTTTATAACTGGTTGAAGAACACACACACACACATTTTCAGAACCGCTTGTCCCATACGGGGTCGCGGGGAACCGGAGCCTACCCGGCAACACAGGGCGTAGGGCCAGAGGGGGAGGGGGACACACCAAGGGCAGGACGCCAGTCCACCGCAAGGCACCCCAAGTGGGACTCGAACCCCAGACCCACTGGAAAGCAGGACCTGGTCCAACCCACTGCGCCACCGCAACCCCCCACTGGTTGAAGAACGTTAGGCGGAAATAATTTTTTTTTGCAGATTAGGTACTAACAGCTTCATTCCCTGGACAAGCAGAAGCTTTTCATCTCCCTTGGTGTATATTGAGATAAAAACATCTGTGTGGCCAGAACAAACCTTGCAGGTTAGTGAGTGCTTCAGGTTGCTGATGGTGCTCTGTTGCAATAGCTAGTGTATTAAGGAACACCAGTAGGATCACCAGCCAGTAGAAGAGTTGGGACTTCACCCAGACACGGCATTTCCTCCGAAAGAAGCGGTTCCATCGCCGCCAGCGTCGACTGGAAAGAGAGAAAGGAGGCATATTACAAGTTATGTCATGTCCTTTAAAGCACCTGGCTGAATCTGAATGGCAAAGAATCAACCTCTATACTCACAAGTAGTAGATGATGCGGTTCATGCCCTCAATATTGTACAGGCTCTCGGTGTCTGAACCACCTTCCTCCAGAGGCAGGAGTCCTGCAGAGCGTTTAAAGTGAGTTAGTGTTAGTGGAACATCACATTGGGCATATGATCTCTGGGGTGTAGTAACAGCTGAACTTGTGGTTAGCTTGAGAAACTGTGGGTTGGTTAGAATGAGTGAAGTGTGGGACGAGCATAAGGAACTGATGAGGTGTGGGCAGAATGATCATTTCAGTTTGGATTTATTTTTGGATCATGCCCACCCACCAAGTTTTCACAGGAGTACATCGCTGAGACATGCAAAAATTAACATGATTAATATAAAGATGTGTGACTGTTTACATTTGTCCTAGGATGCATGGACACCCTTCATAGCTGCTTACGCCATAACTCCTAACACATTTACACTTAAGAGTACAACATAAGTCTAACTGCATAGATGTAAACTGCCACATTATGCTAACTTATCTACTGTGCTACGTATAAGATCTTCTGATGTCATAGGGCTAAAGATCTGACTTAGTGGTGGTGACAATATAGTAAGTGTTACATGCAGTTGGCAGAAGAAGCACAGAGCAACCTTGTCCCTCCTGGTCATTGTCCATGACTTCAGCCTGGGTGATCCATTCCATGTAACCTTTGAGGTCTTCATCTAACTGTTGCCGTTCCCGCAGCTTCTGAAACTCGCCTCGTGACCTTGCCTTCTCTCGCTCCTTTGTGAACTCCCTTTGTAGGGGGTGAGAGGCAGAACAATTATTATTACATATACAGTGTACCTTAATCAATGATTTTAAGGTAAAAGCTTCTAAAGTGTGTGAGCAATTAAACGATAAACAAAAAGTAAGAAAAAAACTCATTCTAAAACTTGAATGTCTGCAAGTTGCACATTTTCCCAAAATTAATTGCTGTTCACTGTCCATCACTGTTTTTTTTTTCAAAAGTTCCTATAATCAAAATACCAAGACTAAAAAATCAGCAACATTTCTGAGGAATATGACAAATGGCCAGCTGAGGCCCAGTAGGTGTGCTGTTCTTATATTCTAATGAAAAATAAGCCTTTATTTCCACACCAAGCAAGGGAGGTGTTCTGACCCACTGAGAACGCCAAGAACCAGGTTGAGTATGAAGAAAGAGCCCAGTAAGATTAGAGTGACAAAGTACATCCAGGGCCACTCGTTGCCAATTGCGTCGTTCACCTGCGGGACACAGGGCCAAGGAGGGACGGGAGTGAAGGAGAGGGAGAGTTATGAGCTAGTTGAGATTCACTGGAGTGATGAAAAAACACAGCAATATGTTGCAGGAGAGAGCCTAAGAAACACTTCTGAAACACTTCTACCTGAACAGAGGACACAGACAGGTAAAGGAATCATCATTTATACAAATGAAAAACCCCAACCAAGTTTTGACTGGACACCTCAAGCACTGTGTGAGCATAATGTGGGGGTCAGTTACCCAGTATAGTACTTCTGTCCAGCCCTCCATGGTGATGCACTGGTAGACAGTGAGCATGGCAAAGCCCAGGTTGTCAAAGTGGGTGATGCCATGGTTGGGTCCAGGCCATCCGGCCTTGCACTCTGTGCCGTTGATGGTGCAACGACGTCCGTTGCCAGCCTGAGCACAGGGTGAAGCCTGTTCATTCTCCACCATAGCGATGATATCTGGTGAAACATGGTTCAGGGGTTATGCAAAGCAACGGACTAGCAGTTTACATCCTGGGGATATCCAACCCGAATGCATCAGAAAAAAACAACTGTAAAAGTGGGATAAAAAACATGTGATGTAGATTGTTTTTAACAATTTTGGATAGCAGATGTGTATCTGCAGAAGTAGGAAATGGGTTATGTTCTTAATACTTTTTGTTGTAACGGACTATAGAGTTCTCGTTTTACTTTCTGCACATATACACACACACACACTTTCTGAACCGCTTGTCCCATATGGGGTCGTGGGGAACTGGAGCCTAACCCGGCAACTCAGGGCGTAAGGCTGGAGGGGGAGGGGTCTGCACATATACTGCCTTCTAAAATAAGTTGTATGCCATTCTGTGGATCAGCGTGTGTGTATATTTGGATGCCCTCAACTCACACTATCATTCCTTCCTCCACCCTACCCACCAGTGCCAGTGTAGTAGCAGGTCTTATGCATCTTGCACTTGAAGAGCTCGAGCCCCACAATGGCATATATGGTGACCATAAAGAACACCAGCAGGGCGATGTGCATCAACGGAAGCATCGACTTGAGAATGGAGTTCATCACCACCTGCAGGCCTGGTGCACAATAACATATTTGTTTCAGAAGTGGCAGAAAATGTGTTCCAAAACCCACCTGTTTGCTCAACTAATAAATATTTAAATCATGTGCTGATATAAATTTAATTATTAAATATAATTATGTAAGACATCTATTTAAACTGTGTAATCAAAATCAATGCATTAAGTATAGTTAAATAACAGATCCCAGTAAAAGCAAGGGTGCTCTACAATTTTTTCCCTCTGACCTTCCAGGACCATTATATAATTGATAATTTTATGATATATTACAAGGCTACGCTGACAGGTTCTTGTGAGTGGTAACTGTAGCTTTATCTATGACTTTGTGGTTAATGTGGTTAAGAAGTGAGTGTGGAGCCTATCAATGCTGTTGTTTAAGATGACTGTTATTTGGTGCACTTTGTGCACTTAATCACTTGTACCTGTTTGTATGTCCAGAACCCCTGTTCCAGACATAATAGGACATAGCCAGAAAAAAGACAATTTACAGATTCTTTTCTTTTTTAATAATTCCATTATCTTTTGCCCATTATTTCCATTTCACAGAGCAAGAGGAGAACACTTTGGTTTAGATGTATTTGGGAAGTAGCTATTAAGAGTATGAGTGAGACTGAACACCACTACATTAGAGGTCTATCCAGGGACAGGAGACCATACATGGGATGTTTTAGCTTGAATTAGATTGGGAGCGTGGGGTCTTACTGGGGACGCCGGAGACGAGACGGAGTGGACGTAGGACACGGAATGCCCTCAGGGCCTTCATATCAAAGCCACCACCCTTCTCCCCCACAGGTGCCTCAACGCCGCTGATGTGGTTGATGGTGTCCAGGACAATAGTGAAGAGCCTGTAGGTAGTGGAGAGAAAGTCAGTGATACGGAATCGTAGTTTATGAAATAACCATATTACAATTTGTGAAAAGTCTTCAAAAACTTTCCAATCTACAGAAATTTTGAAAAATTCCTTTAGTATCAAGAAAGTTCTCATTCATTCATCTGTTCATTCAGTGTTTGTTGATTCATTTGTTTTTTGTTCATTCAATCTTTTGTTCTTTAGCTGGCAAGTTCTGTGCCAGCAAAAAAAAAAAAAAAAGTCAAAACCAACGGCTCCCACCCATTAACCCCATGACCCATGGAAGCTCACCCCATGAATACAATAACAAAGTCCAGGATGTTCCAGCAGTTTCGCAGGTACGCGTCAGCATGAAACAAAAAGCCATACGCCACAATCTTCAGGAAGCACTCCATGGTGAAAATCACCAGAAAGATGTACTCCAGGCTCTCCTGAAATTCCAAGACAGCAATTTTTATCACAATGACTTCTGTTTACAAAATGTTAACTTTACCACTTTCACAGTCATGTTCGCAGTAGGGCTTTCATTACAAAATCACTTTATCTGGATTGTTAAATTTACCTATACGTGTGTTGAGGTGAATTAATGATTTCAATAAAATCAGTCTTTCATATTTCTCTTGGAATTAATGGGCAAAAATCCTATATGGTACATTTGCATGTATGTGCGGGAAAAAGTAGGTGGTTAAATGCAGTCATTTTAAATCACTGAACAAGGACATTACTGGGCTGTTACAGTCAGTTTCGGGGTCTATGTTCTTGATGTCGTGATGTGCTCGGAGGGGCTGAACACCAGCTTGTAATGAGGATACCTAGGAGTGAGAATAGGAACAGTGGTACATGGCCATCATGCAACAAAGTAAAAATTATTGCAATTTTTATTGTTATAGACAATTATCAAGCCTCAGTTAGCCATGCACTAGATTCTCAGCAAATAGCACCTTGAGCCGCATGGCTGGGAACCACATCATCGGCATGCTAATTCTACAGGATAGACCAGATTTATTCCTCACAATCCAGAACCACAGGTGTCTGTGCTGCTACCTCTTAGAATTACAGGGTCCACTCTGAAACAAGTAGAGGTGTGAGAAATCGGTTTGTTTTCACAGCTTATTTGATTCTTACCTTTACTTCAAGCATGTGGATCTGTGACAATGAACCATTCTTGTGACAACATACTACTGTACAACAGGGGCAGGGTCGCAGCGGTTTGGTGCCTATCCTGAAAGCGCAGGGCACGAGGCTAGCCAGGGCGCACCTAGGATGGGCCCCGGTTCATCGCAGGGTAGCCGCACACAGCGAAGCACTACGGACAATTTAGAGTCACCATGTCTTTGGACTCTGGGATAGGGTGAAACCAGAAAACCTGGAGGAAGCCCACATCAACATGGGGAGAAAGGGCAAACTTCACACAAACGGGGCAAGGATTGAGCACGCAGCCCTGCTGCTGTTCCTTGTTGCATGCTAAGCAAATCAGCAATAGAGCGGTGAATTGGGGAAAGCCGAACAGTCTGACAGATTCTAATTGTGTGCTGCATACTGCTGAGGGTAGGGTGTGCGCTATATGACAGCTCTTTCTGGAAAGTGGCTCTGATTGTCAGTGGTGGACAGTGAGGACATCAGTACACAATGAGGGAACTTTGTGTTCTGCCCTCTGTTCTCTAAAGTTTGATGGACATTAACAGCAGGTGGCATTGTGGTTAGAGGACCTGCTTCAAATCCCACCTCCTGCTGTCTTACTCCAGATCAAGGCAATTACCCTAAACTACATACACCCACACATTATCTGAAGCCGCTTGTCCACAGCAGGGTCGCAGCAAGCTGGAGCCTAACCCAGCAACACAGAGCACAAGGCTGGGGGGGTGGGGGTACACACCCAGGATGGGATGCCAGTCCATCACAAGGCACCCCAAGCGGAACTCAAACCCCAGACCCACCAGAGAATAGACCCTGGCCAAACCTGCTGCACCACCACACCCCCTCTATCCTAAACTGATCCAGTAAAAATTACCTAAAGCTCTACACTGGCTAAAGTGTAAGTAGCTTGACATTCTAAGTCAAATTGGAGAAGAGTGTCAAATAAATACGTTACATAAACAAACAATAAACATTAATAGTATCGACAACAACAAAGGAAAGGCTGATGGCGAAACCGCCATCGAGTACTCTCCCAAATCTCTGAAAGGGTATATGTAAATTAGTTAAAAGGTCAAAGGCTGCGTGTGAGCAGAAAACTACCAGAGCGCTATAATAACAGGTCACAGAGCCGCAGGTTTACCGTTCATGAGCACATAAGGTGCACGTTCACTTGACCCAAGAGAGCAAATATGTGCTCAGTAATACTGAAGCCTACACAATGACAAATCATGTGTTTTGCAAGCCATGTGCTTCTGGCATTGGGCTAAATATAAAGCGTGAGGCACTCAGTGATGCAGCCCGCAGTACACACCTGTCGTGTGGGTCAAGGGCACAGCAGAGCCACAGTGGCACAGCTGGCATTACAGAGGGTGTCGCCTACCTCGACACACAAACCAGGCAGCAAAGTCATCATCCTTCCACCTCCAGAAACGTGGCTGATACTAATTCACCTGCCAGCAAAGCTGTTTATAAACTGGTGAAATTAAATGAGCCACCAGTGATAAAGTACAGTTATAATGGGCGGAGCAGCTGGCATAGTGATTAATGCTTCAGCCTCTAGACTTTACGGATGCGGGTTCAAATCCCATTTCCTGCTGTAGTGCACTTGAGCAAGGTACTTACCCTTAGTTTATACAGTAAAACTGATCATGCTTCAAAACTTGGTGAATCATTGTTAGTGGAGAAAATTATTTGTTAATGAATAAACAATAATAGTGGTAATGCACACAACAACACACCAATTTCATCACTGAGGCCATGTACAGCACTGCTGTTATGTGACAACCAAAAAAATTGAAATGAATTTTCTCATTTACCATCTTACTGCACTGTAGCTGAAAGCAGATCAGCTAATTTGGGAATAATGTGGGAAAAAAAGTTTTCAAAAATTGAAAAAATTTGGTTGGTAATGGGGGAGTGGGTAATGTGTGCCCCCCCCCCCCCCCCCCCCCCGGCCTAGGCCCTGAGTTGCTGGGTTAGGCTCCAGCTCCCCGCGACCCTGTATGGGACAAGCGGTTCAGAAAACGTGTGTGTGTGTGGTAATGATGGTATTAACTATATTTTATTATTTGCAGCTGTACTTAATGGAAATCTATGGAAAAAGTAATTTACATTAACATTTATTCATTTAGCTGTCACTTTTCTCCAAAGCAACTTCTAATGGTATTTTACTTCTATTCTACTTACAATTATTTACCCATTTATACAGATAGGTAATTTTAAAGGCTGGGTCATTATTGAATATCAACAGCGGACAGATCCCGGCAGGAGCTGCATGTAGCATAATGGTCAGGACCATCGATTTATAGTCTGGAGATTCAGAGTTCTGATCCAACTCCTACAGCAGTGGCTTTGGGCAAAGTTCTTACCCTGATTGTTTCAGAAGGACTACCTTCCAGTGTAAAAGGGTAAATAACTTATTAGAATTGTATAAAAACCTTTTGTTGTGACTCTTTAAGCAAGGGCATCACCTAAATAAAGACTAAGTACAATTACTGCAGCAAAATTACTAACATTGTTCTTGTATGATCAGTTAAATAAATGTTGTTTTCAATGAAGTTGTTTTAACCCATAAGAAACTTCATCTTTTAATCCCTTTAAAACCACATTTTCAATCACATTTGAATTTTGCTTTCATTTTTGAGCTAATTAATCAGGTACCATCTGCTATGTAATATGTTTTTATTCTAGAATTCTTGTTCTAGAAATAAAACCGAGGTACAGATGTTGTATATGAGTGGGGAATTATTCAGCATTGTGCAGGTTTCAGCAATGGAGATTCAGAATTTCATGAAAAAATGCTGTCACACGAATGGTTGAATGTCACAGATCCACATGCTTGAAATAAAGATAAGAATCAAATAAACTGTGACACTTAACAGTCCAATGTCTCACACCTATACTTGTTTGAGTGAACCCTGTAATTCTAAGAGGTAGCAGCACAGACACCAGATTACATAGAGTCTGTGATTTCGTCTGAGGATGAACTAGTCTTTGTTTTCCTGTCTCCGCTCCTCAGAAGTGGTACAGTGCATTGCTCGCGGAACTACTGAGGACGAAACATGAGCAGCTGCCTGTCCTCTAAAGTCGGCCGTGACGCCACCAGAACCTGCTGCAGTGGGTCATCTGTGCCACGGTGTTCATCCGCTCAACGGGGACACTACGCAGGCCTTGACATTTATCCATGGGCATGGCAACGGGCTGAGAGAAAGCAAAGCCTGTGAGACGTGAGCCGCAGAGCACTTGGCTGACAATGTTTATATATAGTGAGATACGGGATAAAGGCCAAGATCATTGCCTCACGAACAGAAAAAGGGACTTTGATTTGCCATTTGGCTTAACTTGCCTGCGAAAGCAGTGCCAACAGGTCCTGCCATGGGATTTGGGCTTGAACCCTTCTGGTCACAATACCTAAAACTGAAACACTACACAACCCATTTGACCTTAGATCTCGGAGAATCAGGTTAGTTCAGCTCATTTAACATAGTGGTCGGTTTAATCAAAAGTGCTGTAAACTCGTGTTCCTTTCGTCAGATTATAGATCTCACAAGGTATGCTTTGGTCTTGTCAGTGGTCATTGGGAACTCAGAAAGTTGGTGTTGTTATTGTTGGTAGTTCAGGGATCTCATATGATTGGTGTTGGTGTTATTGACAGTTTAAGGTTCTCCTCAGGTCGGTGTTGGTGTGGTTGGTAACCAGAACGATGTCACCAGCCTGGTGTTGGCGGGGTTTGTAGCTGTAAGGAGGTCACCAGGTTAGCGCCGATATTGTTAGCGGCAGTTGTATCTCATGAGCTAGGTGTTGATGCTGTCGACAGCTGGGAATTTCTCAAGGTCAGTGTGGCTGATAGCTGGAGTAAACTCACCAGATTGGTGTTGGTGTTGTTCGTGTCCTCCTCTGGCATGGGCAGAAAGACGGCCAACGCCACGCAGTTCGCGAAAATTGTCAACAGAATGATGATCTCAAAGGGCCTGGTGAGGGTCGCTTAGGAAAATATGGGTCCGCAACCAGCGGGGCAGCAACAGTGTGATACGTGCCAAATTATTTAGGAAAATGGGGTAGACAAAATACCCCGGCAGAAACTGAAACAGAGTAAGCATTTTCGGTACAATACACAGTTTGGTAAGTCTGCATGGGCTCTTGATGAGGTTAGTTAATGTATTATGTTACCGACTCATGTACTCAACAGGGGTTTTACCTTGGAACGGGCAGGTCGCGTTTGTACAAAATAAGCGTAAACTTAAGTGCACTGGGGTCTCCATGAAACGAAGCTAAAGGAGCTGTCTTAAAGCCTTTCCTTGCTGCAACTTCATCCACTTAAGTATAGGTTCTGGAAAGCCATAACACAGAAAACAGTCACAGCTATTATTAAATGTCATCGACGTGTCTCACAAGAAAAACAGAACAACACACAACTTCCTACAGCTACCACTACCTTCCCTATTAATAAAGTTCTGCACAGTCCCTCCCCAGTGGGGGTGTTTCTGCTGCCAGGAAGTTGTTGTGACTGCTTGTCTTATTAGTGGACCTGACAATGGCATCTTTGATGGTTCATTACTGAACACCTCAGCCAGTCAGTAAATTACAGAGGTAAATGACAAATGTCTAAGTCTGTACATTATTACAGCGTTTTCTATCTATCTATCTATCTATCTATCTATCTATCTATCTATCTATCTATCTATCTATCTATCTATCTACTTCATGTTTTTGGCCAGATATTGTGAACGTGATCAATCACTTCCCCTTATTCCAATTAGATTTTTAATTTCTGCAGTTTGTAGTACCTATAAACTTCTTAAGAAGTTAAACTCTTTATTTAGATGGGATATACCTGCTGGTGGTGTAATGGTTATAGCTGTCAATTGGCAATCAAAAGGTTCAGGTTTGAATGCCACATCTTGCAGTTATAGCCTTGAGAAAAGTTCTTGGGCTAAATTGCTCTGGAATAAAAAGAAATGCACAAATAATTTTAAGTAGATTAATAAACAGATTAAGAATATTTTCAGGGGTGTGGTGGCACAGTGGGTTGGCCCGAGTCCTGTTCTCCAGTGGGTCTGGGGTTCAAGTCCCCCTTGGGGTGCCTTGTGACAGACTGGCATCCTGTTCTGGGTGTGTCCCCTCCCCCTCCAGCCTTGTGCCCTGTGTTGCTGGGTTAGGCTCCCACGACCCCACATAGGACAAGCGGTTCAAACGATGTATGTATGTATGTATGTATGTATGTATTTTCAAGAGAGAGATTATATAGAGTGGTTTTAGTGAACCAGATTTCACAGACATTGCTGGAGCTGGAAAGGAGGGGACCATCACACCGAGCTGAAGACAAGGACACACTCAGCCGTGTGTGAAGTGCACCTACATATGGAATCCTGGACTGCGCTACAGTCATGTTCGTTCCCATGTCTTCCACCAGGTAGCTCTAGTGAGAAGCCTGCGGCAGCTTAGCAGGTCTGTTTTTAGAACATTGCATGTAATGACAGCTGCAAAGCCTGAGAATATCTGTGCTTTCATTGTACACACAGATTTATATGAAACGGCACTCTGGCTTATGTTGGTTCTCTTTGGTTTTTCTGAGCAAAGAAGGTGCAAAAGTTATCATCAAGTATGTCTTCCGGTTGTATACTACGATTTTTTCGAGATGCTCACTAAAACTTCAAAGGATGCTGCGCAGTCATCTGATCAACAGCAGGAAGTAATGAGCATTACAGTTCTATCCGGTTCTAAACCATTTATCTTTTTGTAAAATCCTTGAAAGAAGTTACAGCAATGGACACAAGTAGAGATTGTTGTCAATTATGTCCTTAATTCTTTCCTTTCTCAGAATTTCTAATGAATTCTCACAAATTGATTTTGAGCCTCATATACTCAGAATAATAATAATACATTTTTAAATATATATATGGATGGGCATAACTATTGCTATTACGTGCCAACGGATATTTCCTTTTAATACAAGTAAACTGAAAATGGGCACGATGACACTTGAGAAATAAACTGAAAACTTTGAAATCATTACAGCCACAAATTAAAAGTAATGTATGCATGTATTACAAAAAGAAAAGCACAGCATCCACCGTACCTCAAAGCAGTCTTTGCATTCTGCACTCATATTTCAAGTCTGGAGTTCTAAAAAGAAACTGGCTGTCAGTGCACTAAGTAAAAGAATATTCTCCATAATTAGTATATGAATTCTTGAGCTGCAACCATAAAGAAGACATTCCTTTTCGAAGCTTTTACTTGTCTTTTTCGGATATGACATTGCTAACAATAAAACAGTGTCGTGGCGGTTGTGTGAAAGACCTGTCTGCACTGTTCAGTAGAGCATACGCCACCCTGTGAGCATGGAAATGTTGTAGTCTCTGCATGCAACCGTGTAATATTTGAGCACGGAATCATGTATGAGCACATGCTATGGACTGTACGCACATCCGTGTGAGCTTGGACACACTGGTGTTGCACAGACCAAAGAGCAGTAAGGATACTTCCACTCCACAATGCTGATGCAGGCCTTGCGGAAGGGGTTCTTCAGAGTGAGGAAGAAGAGCGAACGGGTGGGTCGTGGATTCCCACCTGTGGCCTGGAGCTTCTTCAGCTTCTCTCGCTGCTTCCTCTTCAGTGTCTCCTCATCCATGATGAAGGAGGACAGGGGCACCTCATTTCCAGCTTCCATGTTGAGTGTTCTGCTCAAGCTCTAAATCAACACCAGACTTTTCACCTCTTTCCACCTGATTTTTCTCCTTCAGCCAAAGGCTGCCCTGCTGGGAGCACGTGTGCCACCCTCTCCCTGTCCTTTGTTTGTCGTTCTGTGCCTCTGCTGGAGAAGAAAGTTCTATGTCCTTCTGAGAGGGTGACGCTACATCAATAGCACTAAAACAGTGAGCAGGAGGTGGAGTTGGCTTGTGCTCTGGGTAAATTTAGACAGAGCTTTGTAAAAGGGTTGGATTGGCAGCAAAGAGATTGGGACAATAGCAGGAACGCTCTGGGAGGTGTCAACAGCACACAATCAGCAGTTAGATTATATAGGCCTTACGAAATTTGAAAGAAATGTTAGTACACCCTTAAATGTGACTGGAGAGTTCTGTGGACTGTATACAAGGACCATTTCTTTATCATTACTAAAATCCCTGCTTTCATAATGTCAGTGGTATCTTCTTCATACTTGTCTCTCCTAGAAATCAATTATTATGTAGCCTGTGATTTATACTTGGATTACTTGGTAGTTAAATATAAAACAGATCAGTGGATGTTCAATTCTGGTTAAAAAAAAAAAAGTATTTTCCCCTTTTTCATGAGACCCAGAAAGTATTTAGTTGCAGTCATTGCAGCTAAAGGTGCCACAACATGTTATTTTTTGTAAAGGTAGAATTATTTTTTCACACCTATGGCTGTACATTTCATTATTTTCCATACCCAGGAAATGACAGAAAATCCATACTGGTGTCAACATTGTATTATTTCACAATTTAGCACCTAATCAGTAGGAAAGACTGTAAAAGCAACAATGCACATTAGAAAATATGAAGGGCAACCTTCGGGTTACATGTTTTTTTATTTCTCTGCTATAGGTTGCTTGTTACAACTAAAACAGTCAAGCTGTAGAAAATGTTAGCCATCCTTTTAAAGTCCTTTCATCACTTCAGACAAAATTTAAATCTGCAATATATAATAAAGATGCTATTGTTATTATTGCTCATAAAAATAGTTATGCTCAAATATGCTACACTTCAGTTACTGCAGCCTGAAAAAAACCCCAAATAGGCATCTCTGTGAATATTCCCTGCTGTCAAATGGGGATCTGTTATTATTAAATGTGCACTTATCAGATTGCTGTCATATATAGGTTTTGTGTTTGTTTGCCTCCTTCATGTGTGATTGAAGTCTTTCCAGTCTTTTCCTGCTAACACATTAATGTATATTGTATAGTTCTGTAGCCCTCTGCAATTTCCCTCTAGAATTAATACAATTTTCCTCCATTCAGTCAGTCAGCAGATGTGTTTCCCCCAAACCGTACATAACTCAGAATATACTATCAAAACATGAGTCGTTTGTTTGATGTCATCATTTTGTTGCCTATGGTAATGCTACTGAAATAGTAAATGTATAGATAATCATTTCAGACTGTGGTAAACAAGTTTATGTAGCAGGCAGGAGATTGGGAGAGATATGGGGTCAATCACGATCGGTTTTGGGACCATTCAGCTGTGAGGTATTCAGCAGTTTCAGGGGAGCTTGTTCCAATACATCAGCACATTTTCAGAGTTGGATAGACTTGATGATAGACGGTAGAAGATCAGATAGGAGGGAACTGCAGTAGCTTACCTGGGGTATCACAACAGCCTGGCAATCCATTGGAATCTTGAATCTAAACTGTTATCCATCAAGGAGAGCTTTCTGGGAGAGGACTACAGATACCTTGTATAAACTCAATCAAAAGGACTAGAGAGAGAGGGAAGGAGGGAAATAGTCTGTAATTCTGGACTATTGGTCTCTGAGGGTTGTTGGGTACCAACTCTTAAAATATATGTATTTTTGCTGAGGAAACAACACAGTGTTAGGATGCAAACAGCTCCTTATAAACTAGCAGTCAGACCTTTAGATTTCCACATTAGATATCGTGGATGTGTTCGTCTTAAGGTAAAGGAACAAGAGACGAGAACAGGGATGATATCAGAAATTGCTGAAGCAGTCAATGGAAAGATGTAAAGGACATCAGCAAAACAGTGAAGAGGGAAGAAGGGAATTGGGATCCCTACTGTGGTGGCATCTGTCAACCGAGACATCTTTAGTTTTTTCATTCAGTTTAAAAGTGAAAAGGCAGCACATCCAAGCAGAAGCAAAAAAAAAAAAAAAAAAAAAAACAGCTTACAAATACAGTACTTAATCCTGAGTGCTCTGGAGAGCTTCACATCTTGTTGAAAAAAGTTACATTTGGGTTTGGATTATGACAATTTAAAAAAATATTAACGACAATCCAGGAGATGGAAGTAGTAGATTGAAATTGTGTACTTGGGCAAAAACTTAATGTCCTTTCCATCTGGGGTTAGAGTCCACTGCAGGGCTCCCACCTGCTGCCAAGTGAGGTCGTTGAGCACCCACCCCCGAAAAGAGAGAATGAGCTGGGGTGGTGGTGGGCTTGTGGAAAACAGCACATGCGTGATCTGTGAAGTTTGGTGGATGTTTATATACATCGTAGGTGTCTGACAGCTGAAAATGACATGGGGTTTGATCTAAGACTTCTCTATTGAGACTTTGCGTTTTACAAAACGCCAATAAGACTGAACATTCAGAAGATGACTTGCATTTAAAAGAGAAAACTGAGCCTAGTAACTCACCTTTACGAAGCTCACTTGTGTCCTTAACTTTATGTTTAATTTTGCCGAATAGCTGTTATTAAATCAGACTTTTCTTCTTTTTTTCTTCATTTAGTATAGGATGCTTGACCTCAGAACAGAGTCCATAAATGTTACACGGGAAAATCTTGCCGCCAAAAATAAGAATTAACAAAATTACACTGATCTTCTAATCCATGTGTCTCCTAAACAAAAATAAAGCCAGTACAGTAAAGTTTCTCTTTTTAAGCAGTCACTTTATTTCCCTGGAATCCATTGGAGAACTCCAAATTGGGTCTTTTAAAACAACATACATTCATTTTTTCCAAACCATTCAGTTAAGAGTAATTAAAATAAAATATTATTCTAAAGACTTAACAGGCTATGTCTATGTCACAGAAAACCAAAAATGACCTACAGAAAAATATACAATAAGAATCTGACCAAGGTGAAGTACTACTAGGTTGTAAATGGATGTGATCTTCCTACTATAATGGATCAGTCATTGTCTTCATTTTCAACCCTTGTGATAAATCTCTCTCATTTAGTAAGTGCCCTCGAACTCCTGAAATATTTTTTTTTTTCCTCAGTGAGCCTTCGCAATAGGTGATCGGAGTTGTACTCGAACCTTTGTGTTTACCACTGAGAGATATTCCTTTACTCAAAGCTGATTTCCTCTGCAGCTTTCCACATCTTGCACTTTTGTTGCACTGAAGCTAATTATAGATTCTTCAGTAATTTCCATTATTGTTCCTTCAAAGATGATGCATAAAGTTTATACCAGTATCCACTGAGTTTCTTTCTGGTCAGTGAGCTACTCGTGTACGGGTGGTGATTTCAAGCGCCCGGCTTCAACACTACATCTCCTGCCTTCTACAGCTGCAAAAAAATTCGCTTTGCTCAGTGTTCTTTTCACTAGATTTTTTTTTTGGTTTATCAAAAGAGCTACTCAATGCACAGTCTTTTTTTCATCATGTGTTCTAGGCTCAGTCACAGTATCTGCTGTATGTTGGCATTCTGTTTTGCTTTTTTTATAGACATGCTTTTGAGAACAGTTTTGGATGTTTGTACGGTATATTTCAAGGATGAATGTTTTTATTCGATGCCACTTCGATGTGTTCATCAGCTTTTGTTGGTCTGCACATCATCAGCCTCTGCTGCTAAAGTAGCTCAGTAACCCAAATACCAAAGGCATCCTACACCACTTCCAAATTTTCTAATGCATATTTTTCATAGAGGCTATTAGGAAAGAGGATATAATTTTACAGATGAAAATAATACTACTTCAACAGTCACTAAAGACTTGTTTTCACTTGTGTTCAGTCATAGATATTACACCCAACACATCTAAATAAAGGCATACATACATTATATACTTCTTTTACTCAATTTCAAAGACCAAAATTATGACAGTGGCCTATTTTTAACTGTTCTTATCGTGATATACCGCACTGTCTGAGTCTATTGCACCATTGCTACCTCTGTGCTTTGGAGCCATTTATGAAGTTGTTCAAAATCCCATGTTTGGTCACATCTTACTTTCCCAAGGTTGTTTCAATTCTTTCTCGGGACCCATAATGATGGTAAAAACGAGTTGTGACTCCAAACAGTAGTAATCAAACATTCAGGGCCTTCAGGCCATGCAGTGTCTAGCCTACAGTATCTACCTCTGTCCATCCTCTGCCTATGCTCAGTAGAATCATCTGCATCAGAGTCCACTGACTGACTAAAGAGCTTCTGTCTTTTTCCAATACAGGCTTTCATCTCGACCACTTCAGCATGGTCCTCACTCCTCAGTTCTGGAGGATCCACTCTCACTTTAGCTCCCCGTTCCCTCAGACTCCTCACCATAGAGCCCTGGTGAGGAGGAACCCGACTCCCCATCACTGTGGCCTGCTTCGAGTTGGCCCAGGCTTCTACAAGAGGTACTTTTGCAGGTGGGCTCCCTGGGCTGCTGTGTCACAAGCTCTTGCAACTGCTTGATGTAGCGGATGGCGGCACGTAAGGTCTCCACCTTGCTGAGCCTCTTGTCCCCGGTACCACCCGGCAGGTGCTCCCGCAGCTTGGCATACCCTTGGTTCACACATTTGACCCTCTGGCGCTCCCTTTCGTTGCGCTTCTGGATGAAGGCTGGCTCAAAAGGACACTCGTACACCCCAAAATGCCCGTGGAAGGTAGGAAGGTAGGGGATGAAGGGTGGGCCACATGGGTAAGAGTTTTTGTAGAATGCAGAATCTACTTTTGCAGGATAGAGCAGTAGGGGCACAGTATGGGCAAGGGGGTCACCACCAGGGTGCATATGAGGAGGGTGGCGACAGTACTCAGGGTGCCCACTTGGTGGCACCGTCCCGTACTGCAGCCCGCTTCGACTCAAGAAGCTTGGCCGTTGTTCCACAAATGTGTGTGAAAAGCCACCGTTCATAGTGATGTGTCACAGGAGTTCAGCTTACTGTATGAAAGCACAAAGCAGATTAACTTTATATGTCTTCTCTTTTCTAACTTTTTAAAATTTTTGTAAATTTCCTAAAATAGCATTGGTTGCTTGTAGTGTTTGATCGCAAGTAACAGCAACCAGTCCTAATGTACGCATATGGTCTGTTCATCGGAAGTCCAAGAGCGAAACAATAAGGTGGCGTGACAAAAAGTATTTTTGTGTGGTTTTAAATGCCCCGATAATTACAATAAGCACAATGGCATCGTCAAAAACAAGCAGAAAATAACAGAAAAGGACATTGTAGGGAATTTTCAGAATGGTCCATTGTTTCTTATTTTCCAAAGCAAAGGGGGTGTTGGGAATAAAAAATGAGCTCCTCCATTGTTAGGCCCATATCTTTTCAGTGTTCTTCTGGAAAAGCATTTCACAAGCAATGTCTTCCTCTAGCATCATGAAGAAACAGAGAAGGAAGAGACTCATCTCAGTCTGGGTTTTAGGTTCCACTGTGTTTCCAAGGCTCTTCTCTGCTACTTGTAGAACTACAGCCATAATAAAGACAAAACAGTAGATTTAAAACCTTTTACAGGTCATCCTAATTTAAAATATGTTCATGAAGTATGAATTTCAGAATGAAATGTGAAGGACACTTAATTATGAGCTCCATTTAGCACCAGCAAATTAAGTCTTGCTAACACAAATGAACTTCTAAGATGATGTGAGGTATATTAATGCTTTGCAAAGGACTGTTTAAAGTTTAAACTGAAACAAAACTTGTTCACATTATGATGGCCCTGAGGAGCAAGTACAAGCAAACTGGAAAGAATGTGCTGAATTTTTATGTGATAAACCAAAAACTATAATGTGGAGACTTGGAATTTGGCGTAATAATTGATTTACATTTACTGTTTATTAGAAACGTAAGGGTACATTCACTGTAGGAAACAATAAAAACAAATAACAACAGACCAAGTCCTCAGCTTAGAAACACAAGAGGGACTGGAAGGCTGATCGCAGCTCAATTTATTCATAAATCAAATCACTACATCACAATCAAGAAGGTTGGCTATAACGAGTTTTGTTTGGTAAAAACCTCAGAGAAGCCATAGAGAACTAAAAATGTGCTGTAAAGCTAATATTTATTTATTCCATTTTCAACTGTACAATGTCACTGTATCCAGAAACTATCCTGGAAACAGAACATGAGGTGAGAAACACCTTAGATGGGATGCCTGATTCCATCACAGGACTTTGTAAATTTCATCACCATCTGGTCATTTTCAGTTTGCTTTGGTATCTATATTGTCGATAAAAGCAGAACAGTAGGGACGCATTCAATTTATTCACTGTAGGTTAGCTTTTGTAAAAGTCTCTGATGTAGCCATAATTAAAAAAATACACAGTTAAAGTGACATTATTTCATTCAAGCCACATTAAAGTTAAAATTGATTTAATCGAAAGATAAGTGAGGAAAATACAAATGAAAAGAAAAATGAATAATGCATCTTCAAAAATTCATAACTCAAACATTCATAACACAATAACACTACTGCACACTATAGGAAGTGGGATGTGTGTGTCTGACAGCAAACATTAATACACTTCATTGTTAAAATTGTTTTGGTCTTTCTAGAACTACTAATAAGAAATACAGAACCAGGTTTCATGTGATAAAATCGAAAACTGTAATAAAACTTGGAACTCTACATGATAATTGCTTTGCATTAGTGCCCAGAAATATAAGGTTATATTCACAAGGTTGTATTCATGCTCTTTTTAGTTTACATGATCATTCTTTTCTATTGCATGTCGTTAACTCTTCAGAGCCATCATTTTGCACCCTTTGGTGTCTCCGAACAGACATAAGCAGGTCCTCGGTCCCCCCCCCCCCGTAAAATCACAGCGGAAATTCCCCATCTGTGTGGATGGGTATCAGGTGTCCCAGGACCACTGCCAAATCCATTTCAACCACTAAAGTGAGAGCAACTTTATTCCCATGTGCCTATCATTCCAATACATTTGTATTTTGATGGAATGTCTTTGCAGAACTAGTTTTATTACCGTTTCATTGATGTGAGAAGTTTAGAAACCTCATGTGTCACAACTGAGAGCACAGGAGGAGCAGCACTTCTCTGACTGTTTTAGACCTCAAACAATGTAAAAGTGGCATGGGTAAATGTGAAATGCCTGAAAGTAATAAAAGAAAATACTTTTAAAATTAAATGTAATAAGTACTAGTAACCTTTATTTAGCTAATGCCTTGACAAAACTAACGTACAATGATTTACACTTTTATTAAGCAGGATATACTGACTGGAGCAATTTCAATGGATCTGCAAATTAAACTCCTCTTTTTCAATTACTTCAATATCCATCCGAATGAAAGTCTTATTTAAAAAACTATATGCCATTTACTGATGTTATTAATGAACCATGCATAATATTCTATATAGTCTAATAACTTTGCACAGGAGACATGTGACGTCTCCTGAAAGGGTTGTGACACTACCGCAAAATCCTAAATTTTCTTAGAAAAAAGAAAACTGGGTTGTGTTAGGGTATGATTCTAGAGAGAAAAGAGAAAAAAAGACCACATTTACATTAAATTGCTTGTGGTTGCGTGAAGAAGCCAAATGGAAACAAGAAGAACCCAGTAAAATATTTCTCAGTTCAGTTTTTCAAGAAGGTTGAAACATTTAGAAAAGACGCCTGTTATGGGATGACATTATAATAAGGACATAATTGTATGAATGTACCCCTGTGCCATCACTTACCTCCAAAGATGAAGACCAGGCCTACTAGATGTGTTTTGTGTGTTCCAGATCCCAACTGCATGTAACTACTCTATGTCTTCAGGGAGCGTCTGCAACTCAAGGGTCCTGATCATGGTTTGGTATGCTGCTGAGGAGAGGTTGACTAATCCTTTACCTGCTCTGCCTCACCATAGACCACCCCAAAAGTGGGTGGGGTTGCTGCTGAAGTTGAATGAAGGGGAGGGAGTGCAGGTAAGAGGAACTGAAGTTGGCAGAACAGTAAAGATATGTACTGTAACCTTGGGGCTTCAAGATTCCCAGCCCAAGCGAAATGAGGGAATTTCTAGAAAGCCTCGGTTGAATGGATTTTTAGGCTTTCTTAAAGTAAACACAAAGATGACGATCCCAGTGATCATTAGTTCAGCTCTTCCTCAGCCCACTCTAAAATTCAGCACGGTGATAAGCCAGGGATTTGCAGATGCTGGAATGCCAAAAATACTCTGAATCCTTGATTCCCTACAGCTCTTTTTACATGAATTGTAAAATGAATTACCCTAAATCTGTCACTGCATCTTGAAATTGTAGAGCAATCGGTCACAGTTTGACTCACGTACAGTTCTTAGTGGACTGTGTTGTCTAAGAATGAATTTTAAATTTTCTCAAACAGCAGTTACAGGAAAATTGTGCTAGTAGCCAAGAAAAGCCAGTCTACAGTATATGTGTACTAAGTCAGTTTACTAAACCCTCTATTTAAACAAGTAACTGCTCATTTTAAACTAACTTATTATATCTGCTAGCTATAATAAATTTGCTTTCTAGTGTATTGTTGCACAATATTCTAAACGCACACACCGTCTGAAACCGCTTCTCCCAAGCGGGGTCATAGCAAGCCGGAGCCTAACCTGGCAACACAGGGCCCAAGACTGGAGGGGGAGGGGAGACACCCAGGACGGGATGCCAGTCCATCGCAAGACACCCCAAGTGGGACTCGAACCCCAGACCCACCAGAGAGCAGGACCCAGCCAAGCTCGTTGCACCACCACACTCCCCTATATTCTAAACACCATTTTAAAATATTATTAATGTAAATGTCATAAAGTGCTATGAAAAATCTGTTTTAATGGCTTCAAGGCCAAGTTAATTTCTGACTTTCAGAAACAAAGTTGTTTTTTAAACAGTGTCAAAATGCTTCAGATAACACATATGTACTAAAGCATGTCACATGCTACAGCAATGCAAAAATGTAGCTACCCAAAGATACAAATACACACACACATTTTCAGAACCGCTCATCCCATACAGGGTCACGGGAGAACCGGAGCCTACCCGGTAACAGAGGGCGTAAGGCCGGAGAGGCAGGGGACACACCCAGGACGGGACGCCAGTCCGTCGCAAGGCACCCCAAGCGGGACTCGAACCCCAGACCCACCGAAGAGCGGGACTGCAGTCCAACCCACTGCGCCACCGCACCCCAAGATACAAATAACGTGTCTAAATAAGTTTGCTGAAAATAATAGTCCCACACAACATTACTGGTCTGGAAATATTATGGAAAAATAGTATTTTGAAAATGGTATTCTGCATATGTGGTATTTGATTAGGAGTGGTTAGTAGTGTAGTGGTTACAGCAGTTACCTTAGGACCTAAATGTTGCATGTTCAAATCCCATCTCTGCCTGTAGTACCCTTGAGCAAGCTACATGCCATCAATTGTTCACTTAAAATTACCCAGCTGTGTAAAGTGGTTAATAACTCTAAACTGCTTTTTAGAAAAGTAGCTAGTAAATGATTTAAAATTTTGGTTTTTGTTCACAGTGTATGGTGTTTTTACTATTGTACTATTCTATCAAAAAATCTTTTTTTTTTAAATAAAACTGTCTTCTTGCCTCACTTTCATATAGGCTATATTTATGGAAAAATAACCATAATCTGAGATAGAGACATTTTAAAGCTCTTTGAAAGTAATGTTACGTCTCACAGTGACCTCCCTCGCAGTTTCCTTTACACACGGCGACTTTCTTTGTTGGGACAGTATGATCATGTCTTAGTGGTGCCAGATGAATAGAATAGAATAGAATAGAATAGAATAGAATAGAATAGAATATACTTTATTGTCCCATTTCTGGGAAATTTGTCCTGGACAACCATGACATGGCCAGTGCACAACATTGGACTCACATAAAACAATACATACCATAGCATACAATAAATAAGAAATAAAGCAACAATCAAAAAATTTTAAAAACCTACTGTATACCAATCTAAAATTTCAGATGTAGTAAAGATGGTCCCTACAGCTCTCCAAGGGACATTCAAAGACAAATATTCTCTTGTAGCTTTCCATCAGTCAGTACCTGTCAGGACAACACAACAAAACTTTTAGAGTTCACTTGAAAAATTTTCTCCATTTGTTTAAATTCACTTTTTACAAGAAGGCAGCTCTATTCCTCATCCTAGGGCATTTGAATAAGTTGAACTACATTCACTGGACATCAGTGGGATCTATTTTTTTTTTTTAATTTTTACCCAAGCTAAAGCAGAATGACAACAATGAAGACTTTTTTTGAAAGACACTGACGAAGACATTCATGTTGAAAGTGCAGAAGTTTTGAATATCTGTGAAAATAAACTTATCTGGATGTATTCTTAATGCATTTTTAGGTAGAGAGTGAAAAATGTACAACGGTGGTATTATAAACAATTTTAGACTTACATTTAAGATTCAGAATAATTTCATTCTTAAATTTAAGGTTAGAAAATGCTCACTAAAACATGTAAACTTCATCGCTCATCTTTAGCTAAGTTGTTTTGTTGCTTTTAATTTTTCCACACTACGACTACATAAAAAACTGACAAAACAAATATCCTTTGATGCAGAAAGGCTGCACACATCTAACATAACAAGCAGAACGGGAATTTTATTTCTGCACCGACTTTCATTTGGATGAAGGGAAGACGCATAGAAGTCTTCTTGAAATCACGCCGGCTGTTGAAGAAGGAGGAAAAGTTTACGATCAAACCATGGACCTTTTTAAAGGAGATAAAAGTCTGTTGAGGGCCTTTTTAATCCACTCCCTGGATTTAAACATGTTGGTTTGACTTTAACAGGGATCTTAGTGTGCTTGTTTGAAACTGACTGAGGAAGTTTTTTCTTTTCATGTGGAAGAAGAGGGAAAACACCTTTGAAACACCACCCACAAAGTCTGAAACCTGGAGCTATGTTTCAACATCGTTTTTGGAATTTCGGGAGTAGAAATTTCAATGTACACTTCATTGATCATATATACTGTACAACAATATAATTTTCTCGGAGTAAAATCACATGCTCAGAAGTATAATTCAGCCTTTAACTAATATTTATTGCAATAGTTTATTTCAGACTTATGGATCTGCTGTTAAAATAGCCCCCCTCAATTAATATTTGTATTACTTTTGGGTTAATCCCCCATTTCCAACGTTAATTAAACAGTCTGGCTCTTTGCACCCCTTCCCCAGATCTATGACTGGCAATTACCTAGAGTACAGTAAACTGAAATTTGACTTCCAGGACAATGTGGTGCAAGATGTGGCACGTCTGAATGCTTTGAACTTGGCATCGCTCGCAACCCTCACAACACACGAGAGGCGGGAGTGCGCAGACGGCTCTGAGCCGCGCTCAGCTAGGGCCACGGTCGTCTCGAGCGCACATCAAACGGAAACGAGGCTTTGAAAGGCCACGGCATCAATCACCACCCCATGTCAGCGCGTGTGCTCTAAGACTGCTCCTTCCTCCGAGGAACATTAGTGCTTCTTTCCCCTGTGCACCTTTACCTCATGAACTTTTGCGTGCTAAATGAAGATTAATCGGAGCATGTAAGACTACTGCGAGCCTTTCTGAACCATCTCTAATCACGATTAATTCATTCTACCACTGCTTTCGACAGCTCCATAAGATAAATGAACGTTCACAATATGCGAACACACATACTCAGCTGGTAATGTAGTGGTTAGAGCCGCTGCCTTTGAATGCAAGGTTCAAATCTCACCTACTGCTGGAATGACCTTGAGCAAGGTACTTACACTAAATTGCTCAAGTAAAATTACCCAACTGTAATGAATGGGCAAGTTATTGTAAGTAGCTTAACATTTTAAGTCGCTTTGGAGAAAACCGTCACCTAAATGAATAAATGTACATTTTTCACATACTTGACTCAGCAGTGCAGTCAGCATAACTGTTTTTCACCGGCGAATGTCAAATTGTATTTTACAATTTGCATTTTACACACTAATAAGCAGGATGTTACAGCTTTATGAAAACTGATCGGGAAAAATAATATAATGAAATGTATGAATCTTCAACATTACAGTGAAGGGCGTTTTCCTACATATTCCTGTATTTACTGAACGCTCCACTCCACTCTTAAATCCATCATTCAGTCTGTCTGTCATTGATCATCTGTGGACCTGTTTACCCTTTTTATTTGTATCCACTTACAGGTCACTGTCTTCAGTCTGACATGAAGGAATGTGTGGTATTTTGTTCTGAAAATATTCTTAGCACCAGTCAGAACACAGCATAGAGAGCACTGTGATAAAAGAAAAGCTACATGAAGGTGTGAGAGAAGAAACAGGCCCACAATTGGACCTATACCTACTTTCCTTGAAACAGAGAAAGAAGTTGAAATAAGGCAAAAAAAAAAGTCAGAATTCTGCAGAATCCAGGGAGAAAATGGGTAAAAATGAAAGAAAGAATACAGGTGGTCCGCGATTTACGATGGGTTACGTTCCACGAAATCCACCGGAAGTCGAAAATATCGTAAATCGAAAATGCATTTAATTCACATAACACACACCTCTGCATGACAGACTGGGAGATGCGGCTCGCTGCAGCTGTTCAGCATCGCGAAAGAGTATCGCTCCACATATAGCTTGCCTGGGAAAAAAATCAAAATTCTAAATTTGAAGTACGGTTTCTGCTGAATGTCTATCGCCAGCTCACCATCGTAAAGTTGAAAAAAATCGTAAGTCGAACCATCGTAAATCAGGGACCACCTATATATTTCAGTCAGGTTGATGTTGATTTGCCAACTTTACATTTAATATTCCTTTTATAGGGTACAGACACCTTTGAATGAAAACATGTACAGTGGTACAGCAAATAAGGAAAAATCTCAGTGAAGTCACAGTGAGCATGAGATACAGCCCGAAGTATAAAAATAGATCACAAAATCCAAACATATAAGCGAGAACACCTCATTTGTTTTGAATGAACTTGAAGACGACAGTGTGTAATGGAGTTTCACTCATCGGCCGCGAACATGAAAACACAATGCTGTCAAAAAAAGCAAATAGAAAACAAGAATTGCTGTCAGACATCTGCGGTTCACACAGTCTATGCATTTTCCAGCCTCTTAAGTGCTCTTAGTAATGAAAAAGAAAACACATGCACTACTACAGTACTCAAACAAGTAGGATGAAATGAAGGGGGGAGTTAAGTCTGTATGGCCTGGGGGCTCGAGCTGATGATCTTCTGTGTCACACAAATAATCAGACAGGAGCAGCAGAGGCTCACACACATCCATTCCCAACATGAATTAAATCATTTACAAGTCAGTCCTTTATGCAAGTTCATTAAACTCAGTTCGTTGTGATGGATGTATTATATTATAAAGCATCACACTGCTGTAATATAACTGCTTTCTACAGTAATAATTAAAGCACCTATAATACAGATATTATTTTATAAAATACTGAAATTTTAATGCATTTTATAATACACACACACACACATTTACAGAACCGCTTGTCCCATATGGGGTCACGGGGAACCGGAGCCTACCCGGCAACACAGGGCGTAAGGCCGGAGGGGGAGGGGACACACCCAGGACGGGACGCCAGTCCGTCGCAAGGCACCCCAAGCGGGACTTGAACCCCAGACCCACTGGAGAGCAGGACTGTGGTCCAACCCACTGCGCCACCGCACCCCCCTGCATTTTATAATATTACAGTATTTTTTGTTAAAACGTTGTTTTAGGCAGTTGTGGTGTATGCTCTAAAATGGTACAGCCACATAATACAGTATGTACACACACACACACACACAGTCTGAAACCGCTTGTCTCAAGCAGGACAACGGTGAACTGGAGCCTAACCCAGCAAGGCAGGGCGCCAGGCTTGAGGGGGAGGGGACACACCCAGGACGGGACGCCAGTCCGTCGCAAGGCACCCCAAGCGGGACTCGAACCCCAGACCCCCTGGAGAGCAGGACTGTGGTCCAACCCACTGCGCCACCGCACCCCCCATATCCAATTACAATATTTTGTATATGGGAAAGTATAGAAACAGATATATTAAGCGCATTGAAACTGCATTATGGATTAAGCTGGTGTCACGAACTAGGCCACTACAGATAAAACGATGGACATAGAACATGTGGTGTGGTTGAACAAACAAAAACATTAGGGCCACATAATGCATGTTCATATGAGTTGTATACCCATTAATAAGAATGCAAAACGACAAAATTACCAGTCAAAAAGACAAGTCAAAAAAATGGCAACGATAAATGACAAGAAAAACAAATTACTACATTTGAAAGATTTTCTTGGTGCAGGAAAAAAGTTTCTTTCCATTCTCCATGTGCTTAATATGGGGCAATTAAATCGCTGTTAGAAGAACAAGTAAAACAGAGTTTTGGCACTCACTTTTTTGCTGAGGCATTTTGCGATGGGGGGTGTGGCGGCACGGCAGGTTTGGCCGGTGTCCACTATGCAGTGGGGCTGGGGCTCAAGTCCTGCTTGGGGTGTCTTGCAGTGGACTGGCATCCCGCCCAGGCTGTGTCCCCTCCCTCCTCAGCCTTGCGCCCTGTGCTTCTGCGATGGGCTCCGGCTCGCTGCAACTCTGCTCAGGACAAGCGGTTGTTGACGTTGGCTGGTTGGTTTTGCGATGGCAGTGCTTTTGGAAGCAGGTTGCACAGTCTACAACGTCCACAGCAAATTCGATACTGCTAGGAACTTTGTTATGATGGTCTGATGAAGTTCACACCAACATGCTAAAAAGAGACCTGCTAGGGTTGAGAGCTGCAGCGCAAATCATGGCACTGCCAGCAGATGTACATATTCACAGTAAGGGCACTCTGGCTCCATCCTGCACCATTGTGTTGTTCCTGGTGAGATCTCCGGATTCACCACAACACCAGCACTCCATTCCCTGCCTCTATGTCACCAATAGCCTGGAGAAAAACAAAGGGTCAGAGCACAGTGAAACCGATATTCCGGTGGTGGATGTAATATACCTTGCAGTGGCTTCCCTTGCGAGTAAGTCAAGACTATTTGTTCCAAAAGGTCAAGGAAGGTCCCTGGGTCCTAAAAACTTTTTCTGCTGGAGATGGAGTGGCGGGTGTGTGTTCTCCCTGGTGGCAGGCAGCAGCACTGAGTGAAGATCTTCAGCCTGGGCAGCTGGCATTGCTTCCATTGCTTCCTTTCGTTGCTGCTACAGAGCGATGACTTGACGAAGGTAAAGCAGACCTGTAACAGATCTTCCATTGCAGCTGCAGAGTCTGTTCTCCCAGGTTAGGGTACCAAATGTCAAGAACAGATTTCTTTTCCATTTCACAAAGCAGAACAAAATGCAGCAAGTCCTCCACACCTTTAGCATAACTATGTGAAGAGTACTATTCCTTCAGTGATTAGCTCAGTCAGGAAGAAATAATTACAAGCTGTATAATATTAATGCAGATGGCGGTGGCTCCAAACCACTCCGAAGGAACACTCTGTAGGAATACATTATGCAGGAAAAACATGACCTTTGCCTCTACAAAACAATCTAGCTGAGGTATTCATGCAACACTTTGCAGAGACCACCTACCTCAGCTATGTGCACAACATTCTTTGTGTCTAAACTGGTGTCGAGCCGTACTGGTGAATCCTCACTCCGTGCTTCCGATGCTGTCAGACAGCGGAAAGTGTCTGCTGACAGCTTGTCCGCATAAACTGTGGGCCCCTGGGCCAGTCTTGTTCCCTGTGACCAGGTGTGTTTCAGAAGGGGTGATGACATGCTCACTCATACTTACCAAAGGCAGATGGCCAAGGAAAACCTCATTCCAGGCCTCACCCTACAGGCACTCTTGATCCCTGGCCTGGCACAGTGGTAGCTGGGCAGTGCCATTCCGACAAGGTGCAGACAGGTTGCCGCGTCGCAAGAGGCCGCCGTGTCTAATTTGCCCAGATTTCTCTGCACGGTGGAAATTGGCAGCCCCTGCAGGTAGTTAGGGAATAAAGAGTGGGAATAAACACACAACCAATGAAATAAAGTGATCACCTCTCAAGGACAGTACTGAAAAAGGGAGATAGATAAATAAAGGGACATGATAGATGAAGTTGTGCTTTTGTTAATGAGGTTAATTTTCAGTAAAGGACTTTTTTTCAGCGTTTGGTACCTAATCTGTCAGTCATTCTTGCGTACAGGTAGTACTGATTCGAGATTCAAGATTCAAGATTTTATTTATCACATACACAGTTATACACACATATAACCTATATTGAAATGTTAATCTAGTCAACTCTGTAGACTGTGCAACAAGACAATATATTTAAAGGAGATATATATTGAAAAAAAGACAAGAGAATATAATTAAGGTTAAAAAAAACTGAACTTTCGACATATGCAAATAGCAACAACCAAGACTTACAACAGCCATCCTGTTCACCTAATTATATTATTATTTTCAAGTCTCAGCGTTTAGTCGTAACATCTAACGATGACGCTCCACCTGCTGAACAATAACGTCGGCTGGCCGTGTTGCCACAAGGCACGCATATTTATTATTGTTTGGGTCCCCGTCTGTTTGGGAGTCCAGCAGTGCTTGAGTTTTGCTTACAAAACTTTTCGCTTGTGATTCCCTTCAAGTTACGTTTTAGCTGAAATGACTAGCAAGTGGAAACTGGGTGTTGAAAAGAAAATGGAGAAGACGACAAATTTAGAAAAGAAAGTGGAAATAGCGCAGCGTGCAAATATTTATAACTCTAATACTGTTTTGTATTTGATGTATTGTAGTGTATTAATATTATTTTGAGATGAATAACACAAATGTATTAAATTATTAAAATAACACAACAAAGCCCTATTATGCACATAGCATTCATGCATGTTCATTTATTTTCATATATTTAAATATGTTCTCCGGAATTGGGAAGGTCTGAAGCCAGAGGTCTAGTTTTAGACTGCATCTGAGTTTGAACAGAATGACTGTGTGCAGACCAAAACTCACCTTAGGTAACAGAAATCACAGAGACAAGGGTTCCAGCAGTGATGCTGACTTGGCACACAGATTGAGGCTTGGCGTTTGACGCTGCTACATAAAGCTCATCTTGAGAGGCTTTTGGTTCCGGCAGGATGCTAGATGTTAGATGCTGCTGTCTGCAAGTCAACTGCAGCGTGACTTACAGATGTGCTCAGTGCCCCCAAATTCTGTTCCACTGGTGGTGCTATTGTGAAAAAAAAACTCAGAAACAATTATAATGATGTTTTTTGTCTATCCTGTGTCTTATGCGCATGCTTGAACGATGAACCTCGGTGTAGCAAGTGGTAGGGAACAAACTAGGTTTGCTTGAGACTTTCATGTCTGCAGCTATGTCTCCTTCTCAATGTAATGCATAAATTGTACTTTTGCTGAGATGTACGTTGCCTTGGACAAACGCGTCTGCTAAATGAATAAATGTAAATGTAAATATAAGGCCAACTCTTGATGAGATCACACCTCTTAAAACTAAAGCTGTAACATGAACAGCATTGCATGTGGTTTAACATTACAATGTGTTCTCTTAAACTACAATGCCTTAAACTAAAGCATAAATGCACACTTACCGAATTATATGCGTACCATGTGGACAGACAGGATTATTCATTACAGGAAAGCTCTTTTAGCCCCGGTCAACCTATTTCTTTAACACAAACAGTGAAGGCCTACATTTTCCATTCATGATGATTAGGGTGTTGTATAATATTGTAACAGTGCTGAGGTGGGCTTATTATGTACATTAATGTAAATAGTTAGGGTTGGTGTCTGTTTATGTACGTAGTTCCGTATTCCGTTCTGAGCGGTTGTTACGGTGCTTATGTCTAGTTCGCCACGGGGGAATTCTGGGGGGTTCGAAAGGTGACCTCCTAACCATTGTGTGGAGTAGGGGGGCTTAGAGTGACCTGGGGTACTTTCCAGTGTTCAGAAACCGCTTTGTACTGTCTGAAGCATCTTTGTCAAGGCCGTTACCCAAAAGACATGCGGTCAATAAAGAGCAGTTTCCAGAAACCCTGATTCCTAGGCCTGTTTCTAGTAGTTCTATGGGAGAAGCCACAATAGTATCTGTCCATTTTAATAGGTCTACTTCCCCAGTTTGAATATTTCTGTCTTTTTATTTGTAATCTCCCTTCGGTTGGACAATCCAATCTGCATAAAAAAAACATGACTTTTCTTTTTTTTTAAAAAAAAAAAAAAAAACAATGTTTCAGGTTTTAAATACTAAGGCACGCTATTTTTTAGGCGGACGTTTTGAAGCCATCTGTTTTGCGGTCGCCAGCGCGCTCTTTTCGAAGGAGTGTGACGTCAGCGCGCTTCTGCTCTTCTCATAAGACGTGTGTCTCTCGTTATGCCGGGGAAAGAACTCCCTGCGATTGTTCTCCTTCGCTGAAAAGGGGGCTCGTTTCCTCGTTTTCCTTCCGCGACCGTGTCCAGAACAGCGAGGGAGGTTGTGTGTTCGCGCTCAACACGAGTGCTTTCTGTGTGTGTGTGTGTGTGTGTGTGTGTGTGTGTGTGTGTGTGTGTGTGTGTGTGGGGTTGTTGTCCCGGCCACTCCGGGCCGTCCCGTCCCGCTCGCTTTTACCCCAGTGCCTCTTGATCGCTTGCTCACCCACCACAGCCCGCGCATTTCCCAACGCTTCCTATGCACGTGTCAGCCGTCTTAGTTCTGGAGGCGCACGGTGGGAGCCGTCAGTTAGAAGCACTTTTTCCTCCCTATTCACCATCATCATGCCTGTAGACTACAGCGGAACCTGGGACATTGTCAGCAACGACAACTTGGAAGGGTACATGGTAGCCCTGGGTGAGTGGACCACCAGCCCGCCTGCTTTAGTTTCTCGCCTAGTAACTGAGAGGTGTAAAATACAAGGGCGGGGTAAGCAGCGATCGCGGGAGCACAAGTATTAATCATAGTAATAGTACTGTACTCAGTGGAGTTTTAAATTCAAAATTGGGGACACGTTTAATTTCATTGATCGCTGGGGGCAAATACCGATTTTACACCTGTGTGTATAACATATTCTGTTTAAGAAGAAAAAAAACACGTAAGGCTGTACGTTTCAGTGTTAGATCTGCGAATGATTCCTAGACTGTAAGAACTTTAGGCTATAAGTTATAAGACTATAAAAGAGCACGACTCTCTTCTACTTTTGAATGACAGCATGACACGACGTGTCAAAAGCCTCCGCTTAGTTTATTATTTATAGATTCTTAGTGTCGTTCCGCGCTTTGACTGGGAAACACGGAATATACTTCGTTCTTTGTGAGTTCCGATACGTACAGTACTAGCGAAGGGTAGGTTTTGCGTACAGTACTGTGCTGCAGGTAATACTTACTCGTACGACAGGAAGTGGGCGGGAGGGCGAGAGTCGCGCAACCCACGTGACGTGTGTCTCGCGCACGAGGACGCGTCAGCTACAGTAACAGTGTTGCTCAACCCTGTTTGCCGAATGACTCGTGGAAAAACGTCTTTGCAACGAGAGCGCTCGGGGTTTTTTTTTTTTTTTACTTGTCTTACAGGTGAACATGAGAACACGAATAAATTTTATTAGAAAACGGTGCTCCTTGGCGTCAGGTACCTGGGAGAACAGATTTTGGAAAAAGTACTCAAGAAGTGCAGTCGTAACACGGACCTGCCACTTGAATTTGAGGAGGACACGCCCACTTTTATGTTACGTTATTGGGTCAGACGGAGTTTTATGATGCTTGTAGGCTGTTTTATGCATCAGTTACTGAAAGAATGGCAACGCTCCATAACAGATGTTTATCCCATAACAGATCTTTATCCTATTTTTTAATCGTCTGTATTCTTTCCAATGTACAAATTGGCTATAACATCCAGAGAATTGTGCTGATCTCTAAGAGGCCTGCACTTATTTCACAAGTCGTAACCCTGGGTGAAAGTGCAAGGGGTGCAGGGTAAAGATCTGGAAAAGGCAGAATGGTGCAACAAAAAAGCACTAATGGGACCTTGCGTTTCACACAGCAGTCCTTTATATCGAATTACCTCATGCAGATTAACTGTCATTTAAAATACTTGCTGAAACATTAGATGTGATTACACTATTGTTAACTGTACACTCTTACTGTAGTACCCTTAATCAAGGTACTTAACTTGAATCGATACAGTATAAATGACACGGCTGTATCGATGGGTAAGTCAGGTTAAATATTTTAACATTTACATTTATTCACTTAGCAGACACTTTTCTCCAAAGCAACTTACAATGGATACTATGTAGTGTTATCAGCCCACACACCTTATTCACCACGGTGATTTACACTGCTAGATACACCACTTACACTGGGCCACTCATCCATACATCAGCGGAACACGCTCTCTCTGTGTCACTCACACCCTATGGGGTAACCTGAACAGCATGTCTTTGGAGTGTGGGAGGAAACCCACGCAGACAGGGGGAGAACATGCAAACTCTACACAGACTGAGCAGGGATCAAACCCACATCCTCTCACACCACCCAGGTGCTGTGAGACAGCAGCACTACTCGTTGTGCCACCATGCTTATATCATAAGTCACTTTGGAGAAAAGTGCCATCTAAGTAAATAACTTGCTCAAGGGTATGAGCACCAAAGATGTGATCTGAACCCACGTCTTTCAAATATAAAGGTAGTGGCACTAACCACTACATTGCGTGTACATTACATAGTTCCTTAGATTGCCCATTTATCCAGAAAAAAAATGAAAAGTTACACGTCACAAAAGACATAATGGATTATGAGGTAATATGAAATGATGTTCAACTTTGTTTGGATATAAGGGCTAAAGAGGATTAAACCAATTAATAATATATGTAGCAGTTCCCTTATTTCAATATTATGGCATAGTCACCATTCAACAGTCTACGTACTCCCGTAGGCATTGACTTTGCAACACGGAAGATTGCAGGCATGCTGAAACCACAGAAGGTGATTGAGCAAGATGGGGATTCCTTCACCATCAAGACCTTAACAACCTTCAGGAGCTACAGCTTCTCCTTCAAAATAGGAGAAGAGTGCGAGGAGGTGACGAAAGGTCTGGACAACAGAAAGTGCCAGGTGATGACAAGATGTGGTGCAGAAAAAACTGACTTTAAACATTACAGTACAAATCTCTGCCCTGTGATCTTTGACTCTTTGACCAACCATGGTAAAACTTTGCAAACTTTTCAGTGACTGTATTGTAAACAGCCAGTGGTTTTTTGATTTCATTTAGGTGAAGCTGTGCCACCTTGTGGCACAAAAAGTCTCGCCATTGGAACCCATAGCCAGCATAGCTGTTGTGTTTGATATTTTCGTATTTGTTGGAATTCCCACATAAATTGTGTGAAAACATTCCTCTTAAAACATTTGTGAAGTAGAGGCTGATGAGATTCTGTTTTGGTCTGCTTTGTAACAATATGAGCAGCAGAGGGATAGTTTATGTGTGTGTCAAAGTAAGCAAGACTGCAGAGAACAACAGCTGATTGTTTATCGCATGCCCCAAATTTTAAAAATCCGTATATGATTTTCTTGCCACCCTGTGCTCTCCTCAGACTGTAGTGAACTGGGACAATGACAAGTTGGTGTGTGTGCAGAGAGGTGAGAAGAAAAACCGTGGCTGGACCCACTGGATTGAAGGGAACAAGTTACACTTGGTAAGAGGGCATCCACCTGGAGGGAAGGAGGGAGCGCATGTATCAAGCAAACATTTGGTAATGAGAAAATGCAGGGTTGGATGTTCTGCAGCTGCACCATCGATAATTTTTTATTGTCTTTTTCTTCCTTTCATAGGAGATGTACTGTGAAGGTCAAGTCTGCAAACAGGTCTACGGAAAAAGTGCTTGAACATATTGCTGATATAAATGAAGCACACCAACATTTCCAATATAATTAACAAAAATTGTAGTTATAACTACTGAAAAAACTGACAAACGTTTCAAGTTGTGTGTCCTGGTGTGTTGTGTGCATCTGAAGCCGGCTGGTTTTCAGTCTTGGCCGTGATGTGGTGGAATTAACTCCCATTGTCCCTCAGAAGTGCTGAATCCCTCCGAGCACTCAAGAAGGGTCTCAACTCATTTCTCTTGGACCCACTTCCCTCTTGAGCTCCTGAAGCCTTCATAAGATAGACCTTCACCACCTGCTACTTTTTATCCTTTATTTTCCTCTTTGTATGTCTCTTCTGTAGGTAGCTACAAGAAATATGTGTACTGTCACAACAGCTGTACCAAGTTGTGCTTCAATAAACATGTGTTTGTATCTAAGCCCTGTGTCTGTTGGCGATGCACTTTTGTTTACTCTGAGCTGTATGTCACTTTGGAGAAAAACTTCTGCTAAATGTCAATGTGGCCGAGCTGTTGTCTCCTGTCATGAGCTACATGATTTACACACTTGATAACCGACTGCACTGCATCTGCAAGCAACGTTCGACAAATCTGAACAGATTTGAATAAACACGGAAGTCTAAAAAAGCCACAACGTTCCCTGATTGCTTCTAATATCTGGAATTTCAATTTTTTCCCAAACTTTATTGAATAAATGTATTAAAGTTTAACAAAATAACTGTTAAAGGCTGAGGTACCAAAATATACGCAGATAAGAACACACATAGTTATAATTGTTATTATATTAAAATTGTTATTATTATGACGAAAACAACGTGTAGACAATGCACTGACTGACTGTGTCTGTCTACACGTTGTTTTATTCATAATAATGTACTATTACGAGACCAATGCAGGAATAACAATACAAGATGCATAAAATAAAACCGTGTAGCAGGTATTTAAAATATTTCACTTATGGCCATCCTACATAATAAAAAAACACATCTTTGTTTTTCAACGAGCTCCCCGTCAGCGAGGCTTCGGAAAGAGCCGGGAAGCTCACGCTCAACAGCCCTTCCACGGCGCGCGCCTCTGGCGCGAGCTCCGCCCACTGCCCCGTTGCTGCGTTGGCTCGCGTCCGTCCCCGCGGCTCCTCGCCGATTGGCTGCTCCGAATTGCCACCTCGCATTACCCAGGGCCGCGGTCACGTGATCGTGTTTCCAAAATGGCCGCGTTGTTGTTTTGATGAATAATACTTTGTGTTGGCCTCATCCTTCATGGTTTCACGTTAGGAACAGCACAGTTGGCACACGCGCAGCTCGAACGGCGAGAAAAGATTGACGGGATCCGGTCGAAGACTATGAGCTTGGGGCCGCGGTGAGTCCGGCGGAGAGAAGGGTAGCTAGCAGAGTAGAGAGTGCGGCACGACGACGAGAGAGAGTGAAATCGAAAACACGACGGGGAGGAGATGGAGGAGCTGAGTGCCGATGAGGTAATAAAACATTCCTAGCTCCGTCTTCTTTCGCTGTAGCTCATTGTCCTGGACATTCGGTGTCGTGTGTGTGTCTCTCAGGCTGTGTCACTGCGGGAGTGCCACACACACACACACGACACGTGTGACGCTGCCTCGCTCTAGTACGCGGCTCCCTTGAGTCCTTCTCGTCGCTGCTGCGTGCGTGGTGGTGGTGGTGGTGGTGGTGGTGTTGTTGTGTGGAACTGCTCGCTGGTGCTCTTTCGTTTTGAAGCCAACATGGACTCACTACTACTGAGTCTTTTGTTGTCTTTCGTGATACTGCATATGCATGACATGTGGTGTCTCTCTCACACACACACACACATACATGCATGCATGCATACACACGCTCAGGACCGTCACTCATGCGCTGTCCTACATGGCCCGGCGCGCTTGGGTCTGAAAAGAGCCCTGAAATCCTTGAAATTAAATAGCTTTTAAAAAACGAATAGTCCTTTTTGCTGTAATACATGCTGACCTTTTTAAATCTGCCATCTGAAAGTGTTTCCTTGAAGAAAAATGTCTTTCTAGTCTTGCCATTTACTGAGAGGAACAATGAAAACCCACTTAATGAAGGTGAAGGTTTGCAGACACAGGACATCATCATGATGTCAGTTACACGTGCGGTTGGGTGAACAATTGGTGTTCGGAATAGACTGGCCATTCCTGGGGGGAATTTTAATTTGAGGATGGAGCTGAAATAATAAAGTGCTTTAATGATCGTGATGTTTATTCCATTATTAAGAGCGTTTTAAAATTGAAGTAACTGCAAGCTAATATGAGGCGGCAAAATATTTTCTAGATGCTCTTGATGAGCTGCAGGTAGTGCCATGGTTATGGACATTGCCTTGTCATCTGAATGTTTGTGGTTCAAATCTTGCTGCTGCTGTAACCTTCAACAAGGTGCTCATCCTTAGTTCCTCCAGTAAAATACCCCGCTGTACGCATGAATCACTTATGCGAATTGTCTAACGTTGTAAGTCACCTTAATACTCTTTATATTGGTAACATTTCATCGTCCCTCTTAATTCTACTGCTGTTATTGCTTAGCAGTGAAGTGTTATCTTGATCATATATATTCTTTCTTAATGTTATCTTCCAAGATTTGTACCTTGGAAAACATTTCATTTTAAATGTGATCCTGTAGTGTGTTTAGTGTAGCAGATGTTTGCCGCCAAATGAAAGTGAATGTTACTTTGTTTATTGTTTTCACTTTTGTTTCATTTTGTACTATCTTAGCCAGCTTTGCAAACATCGACACTAACGCATGAACTAATTGTTAGCACAACAATAAAATACAGAAAACTTTTAACATCTAAAGTCACGTTTTTTAGATTTAAAATCAGTGCTCCTAAGTTAAAGGAAAAAGTTTACTACAACCAGCAAGATAGTAGCTATACGAGACTGTTTGTTTGTACCTTAACTGATAACCAAGAGTTCTTTACATCATAAAAGATAGAAGTAGTGTAGTATTTTTCTTCATTTCGCTGACACTTTTCTCCAAAGCGACTTAGTTATTACAAGCTTACAATTATTTACCCATTCATACAGCTAGGTGATTTTACTGGAGCAATTTTTGGGTAAGTACCTTGTTTAAGCCGGAGGTGGGGATCAAACCTGTGACCTTTGGGTTCAAAGGCAGCAGCTCTAACCACTACGCTACTAGCTTTTTAGGGCTGTTTCATTCCTATCTAAAGTTGCCGTACCCTTAGTCAAGATACTCACCCTGAATTTATACAGTAAAAATATCCTGTTGTATGAATGACAGTAAAATTGCTTGTAATTGAAAGACAAAGTTGTCAGCAAATTAAAACTTAGTATTAACTGTGTGACTTTAGGGTTCTGCTGGAAAAAGTTTATTGCCCCAATTGTAAAACCTAGCACTGTTTATGAGCTATAATTACCTGACATCTTTGTTTGGCACATGCACACCAGCCAATAAGAAAATAATGCCCATTTGGAATGATATGTCTACGTTGGTAGGTCCAAACTCACCCTTTCTGATTTTGTTTAATTAAAACATTTTAGTTGATGCTTTCTCTTCAAAATTACTTAAAATGGATAAATTAAAGGCAAAGTTGGCAAATCAGTCAGCTACCTGTGTTATAACCAGTTTTCACCAGTGACATGTATAAATGATATTTGTCCCATGTTCCTGACAGATGAGAATGACTCCTACCTGTTCTCAGTTTTGAACTTTGTTCCTCAAAACCATAAGTGTATGCATTTTTAACTGTCTTACTGAAGTAAGTCAGTTTTACAAAATAACAACCAATCATTCTTGCTTTTAGAATTCCTTACTGTTATAATTTTTTGCATGATCTTTTTTATATATATTTTCCCTAACTATAAAACAAACTGTACAGTTAGCATTTTTAAAGACATTTTTAATTTACTTAAACATCAGCCAGGAAAAATAAATGTAGGAAAGAGAAATAAAGTTCAGGAGGTTGACGGCTTTTGAATAGCATTTTGACATTGAAATCCCATTTGCAAGTAGCTCTAGCGTTTCGTAAAATTGGAATGCTGAGTTATTGTTTTCCAGAGCATCCTTAAGTTCTTGCAAGAGGTGGCTTGAGATCAAGTGCACCTCAAAACCTAAGGGAGGTCAGCAAAGATGAGATTTCCTGCACCTCTTCATTTTCACCGAAAGTCAATGTTGGTGGTTGCACTAGAGATGTCGCTCTTGCTGTTAGTGCCGCCTCTATGTTTCAGATCCGGAGGAGGCGCCTAGCCCGACTGGCAGGCGGACAGACATCACAACCCACCACACCCCTCAGCACCCCCTTGACATCACCACAGAGGGAGACTCCCCCTGGTCCCCTGCAGGCCTCGGCACCTGGCCTGGGGCTGAACGTCCACGCCATGACCTCGGCCACATCCCCCATTGGAGCCACAGGTACACAGATCCTGCTCTTCTGAACTTTGCAAGTGTTGGTTCTAAAATATTTTCGATAAAGCAGGGCAGTTTTTGCTTATTTCTTTATTTGAAAAGTTTTGCTTTTTTGTCATTCTAGACGCGTTTTGTATTCTAAGCACAAATAACCATTAAAAGTAAAGGGCAACAATACAGTGAAGGTGTTGTTTTTTGTAATTCAAGCTAACTTCTTACATGTCTTTCGAGGTATGGGCATTTTAGTTAAGTCGTCATGAGAGAGAATACTGTAAAACTGCCAATGGTACTGAATTCCTTGTTTCCTCCACACCAGGAGTGGCCTTCCGTAGCCAGAGCAGCGAGGGTGTCAGCTCCTTGTCCAGCTCGCCATCCAACAGCTTGGACACACAATCGCAGACTCTGTCCCGCTCCCAGAGCATGGACATTGACACAGTAGCCTGTGAGAAGAGGTTAGAATTCCAGCCCACAGAAATGTCTTGGCAGTTTAACTGCTTAAATTTGTGTCTTTAGATCCACTCAACTGCATCTTCTAACAATGAAGAACAGCAGCACTACATTTGCAGTTATTTCTTTAGCTGAAAATATGTTCCACAGCAACATAGTGACTCTCTACCTGCGTTTATTTACCCATTTATACAGTTGGGTGATTTTTGCTGGAGTAATTCAAGGTGCCTACCTTGCTCAAGAGTAAGCACTACAGGAGAACGTAGCACTGACACCTGGGTCCTTTCAGTGGAGCTGTAACCACCATGTCACCTCCTGTATTAATAGATTAATGGCTTTATAAAGAGTTATGATTAGGAGTGTTTCTCTCTTGAGAATTATGTTTGGATTTGCTGGGAGATGGTGGTACCTGGTCCTACAGAGACCCCCCCCCCCCCCACCCCAACTCTGTGTTTGTGGTTGGCGTTCTCCAGCATGTCGCTGGTGGATGTGGACTCAGGCATAGAGAACATGGAAGTGGAGGAGAGCGATCGCAGAGAGAAGAGGAGCCTCTCTGACAAGGTACAAATTTCTGTGTGAAGGAGCAGGTTATCAGCGTTGCGGCAGGGGGTTTAAGATTTCTGCTGAATAAGGTGGCTTCTCATGTGCAGGGTGCCTGAGAGCTTGTGAGATCTGTTAACGACTGAGTGTGTGTCTGGTGCCATAGCATAGGTGAGTACATGTGCACTCTGCTTTATACTGCCAGCTGCATGAGTGTGTGTGTGTGCGTGCTGTCTGTATCCTAGGACTCATCCCCCAGCCCTGATGTGACCGAGGAGCAGGCACTGCAGCTTGTCTGTAAGATTCTGCGCGTGTCCTGGAAGGAGCGCAGCCGTGATGTAATCTTCCTTCCCTCCCTTGCCACAGAGTTCCACCAAAGCCCAAGGCAGGGTATGCCAGTGATGAATGCTTCATTTACATGTTCATCCTCCATCTGTTCTTTGACTCATTCATTCACTCATCTGCACATGCATTCTTTCATGTATGCACTGATATGTTTTATCTGTGTAACAAGTGAAATCTGATGTGAAACTTTGGGCATCTGTAGCTGTCATCTATCATAGGAGTGCAGGAATCAAGGATAACAAAAGTGAATTCACTTGCTTTTACAGTGAAAACAAAGTAAAATGTAGGTACACAGCTTATCACACGGTCCAGCCAAAAGTGTTTAAGAAATGAGATGTCTTGCAGCACATTTACAGGAAAGGTTACAATGCATGGCAGGTGCTTCTGCGTGTAAAAAATTTTTGAATTGGTAAACTAATGTCCAGTTTTTTCTCCTTCACAGTGTTTTCTGATATAAAGGACCTAATTGGGCAGATTCTGATGGAAGTTCTCATGATGTCCTCCCAGTGTCGGGAAAACAACCCCTTTGCCAGTTTGACAGCCACGTCCTTGCCCATCGTCGCAGCCAGGTCCCCAGATCGGCATCTGTCCTTGGTCCCCCCCTCAGGCCAGGCGTGTAATCCCATGCTCGGCCCTGTCGGCTCCTTTGGGTCTAGTTCGCCTTGCAGGTCAGTATCGCTGGTCTCAAATCTCCACGCATGTACAGATATGAAAAAATAAACATACAGCAGTAGTCTGAGATGCAGTCTTTCACATATTTATAAACACGTAGACACACCTGCATACATATTTTTAGGCAATTTTTGGTTTCAGTTTGTATTTTTCAGTCATTTTAAGGTAGTTGCATAAGACAAACATCAGCCATTTGCAAACCCTGTTTTACCATGTTTTTTTCCAGTCTGTATGGGTGCAGTCCGCATCCACAGGCTCTGAACACTTCCTGGATATCCTCCCCATCTCTGTCAGCAGCCCCCGCCGTGTCCTCTGTCACACCCACGACTACGTCTCTCACCATGACCACAATTCCACTGTCACTGTCCCCTGTCTCCACTATCCTGCACTCCTCTTCTGTGCCTCTGCAAATCTCCCAGGGGTACCACCCCTCTTCTCCCACCTCCATGGGCTCTACATCAGTGCCTCACAGCCCCCAGCCTATCCACTTTTCCTCACCCCATGCCCCTGGCTTGCCAGCCGCCATGACCCAGAGCAGCCCCCAAATCTTCCAGGTCCCTCCTAGGTACTGAAACACCCATGAGGTTTGTCAAGTGGTGTCCACTAAACCTTAACAGACTTCAGGACAGTTTCCTTTGCTTTTGGTGTTTGTTCTTTTCTGTCCCGGTGTGAACTAACAAAACTAATATCTGTGTGTATAATTTTTCATTGTGTAAAGGACTCAGATGGATATTACGTGGTGATTGAACTTTCAGTGGATATGCAGCACACCCCTTATGAAGTAATTGTGTGATTCCATTGTGTAAATGCCACAGAGTGATGAAATGCAAGTTCTAGATATTGCAGACGAATGGCTTTTATTGAGTTTGTGCTTTTAGAAGTTTGTCTGCAGTCAAAGCACATATTTACACGTGTTACTTTATGATGATTGTATGATCTTTGCCTTACTAAATAAGGGTCAAGGGACTTATGTAAATTGTTGGTGCTCCCCCGTAGCTTTGAATCCATGTGCTGTGGTTCATTCACTCCGATGCATGTTTGAAACGGATCAGTACGGTGGTAGATTAACTGCGATACTTGTCAAGACTTGGTTTTGTGTTCCTGAATGTCTTCTCTCTGTCTTGTACTCATGTTTCTGTGGTGATAGGGAGTGTGTTGTCATGTTGTGTGTAACCCTAGTACCGCTCCTTACATTGGTTGTTTAATGGAGCATGATCTGTCATGTCAGGCAGTGCCTTGAGAGTGGTACCTAAGCAGTGTAGACTTTGCCCTTCAGCTGTGTGTGGTGAAGGTTTTGTATGAGGCATTCGCTTGGCAAAGAAGCATGTGTAAAGAATAGGTGGCTTTCGCCTAGAGGTCATTTTTGTGTTTTGTTTATATGTGTGTTCTCATTTTAATCTATGTTTTATCTGGAAAATCTTCAGCAAATGGTGTGATGTGCAGAGTCAGTTGGTGGGGGGTCTTGTTGTTTCAGAAAGTTCCAACATGATTTCATGTTTCTCCATCCATTCTATAGAAAGTCCTCAACTTACAAACATTTTAGGGACCTATAGGTGGATCTGTTCATAAGTCAAAATACACTGTCATTTTCAAACAATATATAAAATATGGTAGTACTGTAGTAATTAACAAACATTTTATGTTGAAAGCACATGTAGCATAATTTTCCTGTTTTTTCTTCTTTTTAATTTTGCTTCATGAGTGTGCCAGTTATTTATTGTCACTACCAATACTTTTAAGACACAATTTATTTGAGTTACTAAGCACAAAAGAAACCACAGTGATATTAGCACTGGGCAGGAATGTGAGGATTGTTGAGAATTTTAGGTTGTTGGTGAATGCTAGAGAATGCCATCTGTATTGACAGGGTTGAACAACACTGCCAGTCAGTACAAGTGGTGGGCGTACAGCCATGCGTCCACTTGGTTTGTTTGTATCTCTGAAAGGTTGTAAGTCAAGGACTTGCTGTATTTGTACTCATTTTCATTCCACCTTTCCCTTTCACCCTTTATCCTGTCCCTGCCTCCTTTCCATGACCCAGTTTCTACGACAACCCCCTTTCCCTTTTGTTCTTCACCCTTTCTGACCAGTCTGAGGACAGCAGCGAGGACGAGCCAGAGGAGGAGGACACTTTTGCTAGGGTCACCTTTGGGTCCAGGTACCAATGCTGGAGAGCATGCTCCTGACCTCTGACCCCACGCATTGTGGCCTGACCTCTAACCTCTGTGTTAGCCCTGTTTATGTTGCTTTTCCTGTAACCATCTTTTCAACCTGCTAATGTAACCAGTCCCATGGGGATGCTGCAAGAGCACATGGGAGGCAGTCATATTTAAGCATAAGGTTTGTGGTTGGTTTGTAGGGTGTTTGGTGTGTGGAGGACAGATGCATGACAGCAGATCCAGTAAATCAAATAATTTATTTTTTAATTCTGCGTAACTAATATAATTCATTATTACTGAATTTGATCTGTGTTTGGAAGAAAAATTGAGCCTGTACTCAGATATGGTATATGTTGAATGACTGTCCATCCATTGTGTTTGGAGAACATAGTATAATGTTTTTGGCCGTTCACCGTTTAATGACTATTGAATATGCTGTGCCTTGCTTCTCACGTGTGATCAATAGGATGGTGAATACAGCTTGAGTATCTGTATTACTAATGTCAAGGTTGGGTTTGGTGTTTTTGCATGGAGTGTGAATGTAACTAAGGGAAACACGGTTACAGCTGAGGGTATGCCTTCAGGTCCAGTTTGACCAGTGTTTAGGGCATGTAACTTGGGAATATACAAAATTTATTAAACCACTTATGTCATAGCTAGCTGTGGATCAGCACTGTTGACTACACACAGCAAGGTACAGCTGTGCTGGACAGTTCTCTGGCTGTGACTTGGGTAATACAAGCTGTGTTCCTATGTGAATGTTACTTGGCCCTGCAGCTCATTTTAGAATCGGTGCAGCCAGGGGTAGGCTGTTTGCCAAGCTGTGGTGGCATGCTCATGAAGTCCTTTAACTTAGACGTTATGTGAGAGGTAACTTTGAAATCGTGCATTGCTGGCTTTTATAGCAAATTACTATAAAATGTATAATTTCACATACACACACTTATTTTGTGCATTTTGTTCTCCAAAGGGATGCTAAGTTTTCTTTCCGCTTGGGCATAATCAGTCATGGCACAGAGTTCCCATTGCGGGTGACCATGCTGTGATGGGGGACACCCTAGGCCCCTGCCAGGGTTATCCTAGGGTTACTGCTGTAGATGACATTATATTCCCTTCTGCAGTCTGGGCAACTCAGGAGGTGGTGTGGCCTCTGACTCAACCAGTGACCGCTTCACCATCGAAGCCTGTAAGGAGACAGAGATGCTGAACTACCTCATTGAACGCTTTGACAGTGTGGGCATGGAGGAGAGGAAAGCTCCTAAGGTGAGTTATACCGCCGAACCTTGCTGCCACATAAAGCTGTGAAAGTAAAAACTGTCGTTAACAAACCTACAGTATTTGATCAGTAGTAATGTTGGTGTCTTTAATTTTTGCTCCCATAAAGTCTGATGTTATGTAAAAAAAGGCTTTCTAAGTCTATACAGTATTTACAGTGAAAAATGTTCTAACACATCTAGTAATTATTGCATTGAGCAGAATAGTTAAACCAGAGGTGCATAATTGATCCTGGGGGTTATAGTGAAGATTAATTTTTGCTTAAGCTCTGCTCTTCATTGCTGTACTGATGTTCAGTAGGTATGGAAACTCATTATTTCAGGTGTCAACCAAACACTAGTTGTAAAAACAGGTTCTCTAAAACCTGTACCCCTGTGTTACGGTTTTGTTTTATAATCTCCTACTAAGCAGTGATTGATGAAAGATCTGACGGTCGATGTAACATATTTGTGTTTTCTATTAAGTATTTATCAACATAAACCTCAGCAGGTTGTATTTAACAAAATTGTTTAGAGCTGTTACATTATTGTTTGGAGTATTGCATTAACTGTTACTCTTATGTTTTGTCATAAGAGTTTGTAAGTGTCAAATGGGCCCTCTGACTGCTGAGGGTTGTTGCTCCCACAGGTGTGCAGCCAGCCACTTGTCAGCCAGCTGCTTAGCAACATTCGTTCTCAGTGCATCTCCCACGCTGTGCTGGTACTGCAGGGTGCCCTCACTCAGCCGAGGTGAGTGACAGAGTTGAGCTGGTTTATTCATTTTACTGAGATATAATATACCCACAGCCTGCCATTTTTTGAAAGCTGAATTCCCATTCTTTTCAGTCAAGTCTTTTCAGTCTTCATAATCTAAACAATTTACCTGTTCTTCTTGTTTTCTCCTTTCATCTGTTGTCTTCCTTGGCTAAGGTCTCTGCTGCAGCATTCTCTTCTGGTTCCCTACATGCTGTGCCGAAATCTTCCATATGGTTTTATCCAAGAGCTGGTCCGTATGACTCATCAGGAGGATGAGGTGTTCAAGCAGGTGAGGATTGCTAATCTTTTAGTAGTGATGGACAAGTCCAAGCCTCACAACTTGGATGTACTGGTTTTTGTCTCTGCTGAGCCCTTTATTGTCCAGTCTTGAATGTATTGTGTCTACATCCATTGAACATTTTCAGTCAGGTTTAAACTAATGTGTGTTACTTCAGGGCTTCTGGTTTTTCGAGCATTGAACTGAGTTACTGTCAGTCAAGGAATAACTGTTTTAATGATGAAGCTTGTGTATGTAAATTTCCCATTAGGGTTGTGCTGTCCTACCCTAAAAGATATTTGTGAATGTTTGTAATGCAAATTTGTTGTTTTATTTTTTTTAAGTTATTTTAACATTCTTAGCCCTTGAATAATTTTAATAATAAAGGATTAAAGAACATAAAATATTTACTTTTAAGGGTAAGGTCATGCAAAGAAGGCATAGGAAATGAAACAAGAAAACTGACAAACTTGGACATGAATAAAATCACATTTGCTAAGGCAGCTACAGTTTTTTTTTTTTTTTAAAGATTTAAAACACTGATTCTAAACTTAACGCAGCTGAGACCAAAAGTCTAACTCGTTTTATTTTTAAATCCATTATGATCAGTAAAAGCTTAATGCGGATGTCCAGTGATTTATTCACATGCTAGATTCTCTATTAACCTCAGATAGAGGAACATGAAAATTTATGGAAGATCTTTGTTTATTCAATTTTTCATTAATTGCTCGTCCAATACAGGGTCGCTATGTTCTAAAGCCTATCCTGGAAGTATAGGATGTCAGGCAGGGTACACCGTGGACAGAACTAGGTCAGTCACAGGACTTTTATTATATTTGATATTTATTACATCTTGTTTTATCTCCATAACCTCCTATTCAGTGCCAGTTGTTAACCAAATCATCACAGCCATCACATAAGCACGTGCAACATTGGCCAGCTTGTGGCCACTTCATTTACTATATCTGTACAATCAGTAAAATTGTAATAATGAGACATACCTTGATTTATCTTCTTGGTAGATTCAGTAAGTCATAGATATAGCTGTAATAAAATAAACAGTACAACTTAACATTTTAATTGATTTTTACCCCCATTAACCCTTTCAGGGCCAAATTAATACTAGTAGTATGGTGACAGTGTTTAAATTAAAACTAATATAAAAGGACTGAAGAAAAAAAAAAAAAAAAAACACATCTCCCCACTAACTCCTGTTCAGTGCTAATAATTGACTGATTTATCCCTTAAACGTGCTATTCTCTGCATCTGTCTGATCATCGACAGTGAGGAACACTAGACTACGACTAAAAATTGCAAGTCAGTTGAATTACTCAGGTCCTACGTTCTTACTCTGTTTCAGTGCATTTTACTGCCAACTAACAGCTGCCTGAGTGAGTGCAGGTTGCGTTTGTGCCACAACCATTACCTTTTGGAAAATCGAAAAGCAAAGATTAAAAAATAATGTGAAAAATGTCAGTATCTTTGAAAATGAGTAACTCAAATGCTTGTAACACAAGGACCCAGTTTCTGAATTAACAGTAAGTGTCAGTTCAACTGTGGTGTTAGCAAATGAGATAGAAACTGGAACAGTCCATAGTCACTGCCTATGCCAAACTAGGAGAAACTGCACTGGGGAAGAGCAACAGTAAGTACAAGTCAGTGTTCTGAAATTTATGACCAGGGATGTATGTAAATGTAATGTGTGATTAACTAGATACTTGCTAAAATGTTCAGGATTTCAGTAACAGCATAGCATGAAGAGCAAAATTTAATATGAAGGCAACAGATAATTCTGCTCCATGTTTGTTACATGATAAATTACTTATGATTTTTTTTCTTTTTTTTTTTTCTTTTTTTACAAGCATGCCTGTATTCGTGTACTAAAGCTTCGATTTAACAGTTGAAAATTTCAGCTAATACATTCCGTGTAATGTGACTTAAACTGTGTAGTGAATTCAGTAAAAATCCCCTTCAAAGCTGAGAAATTAAGAGTCCAGCTGGAACATAAAGCTGCCACATCTTCCAGCCCGTAAGGCCTTGATTTTTCTGTTCCTGGGTTGCGTAAAAGCACTTATGCTGACAACTTTTTAGGAGTACTACACTGATTATTAGCCTTGCTGCTTTTAGAGGCATGCTGTTGGCAGTGTGAGCCTTTGCCTTCCTGTCCTTACTATGTTTCTTTTCCACAGATTTTCATTCCTATCCTCCAGGGACTGGCCCAGGCTGTGAAGGAGTGCTCCTTCAATAGTGACAGTTTTAAATATCCCTTGATGGTAAATTACTTAACATGTGATTGTATGTGGCCCATGTGAACAGTGTGACTGAAGTTGAAGGAAATGGAGCTGATCGGATTATTTCTGAGATTGTTAGTGTAGTCTTATGGTCCTATGTCCCTCCAGGCTTTAACGGAGCTGTGTGAAATCAAGTATGGGAAAACCCATCCAGTTTGCAATCTGGTAAGTTATGCAGAGGCAAATGAACTTCAGTGCCAATGTAACTCTGCCTACGTGTGCTGATATGTTCACATGCTGATGATCCCCAGATGATGTCCATGCCCCTGTGGTGCCCGGAGCCCCTTAGTACTGCCACTGGCAGAGAGGTGCAGAGACTGTCCTACCTGGGGTCCTTTTTCAGCCTGTCTGTCTTCGCTGAGGATGATGTGAGTTGTGGTTGTGTTCTAGGTGGCATTGCAGTTAAGGGCCTTGATTTGTAACGTGAAGATTGCCAGTTGGAATACCCTGTAGCAAGGTTCTTGGACTGACTTGCCCCAACATATTATTCTGCTCTATGAATTTGTCAAATATGGAAAGTCAGTTTTGAAAAAAGCATCAGCTAAGTGATGAATTAATAATATTTAACCAAAATACTTTTTTTCTATATGACTATGTGGTATGGCAATACAATGCTCTGTGTTTGTTCATTAGACAAACACGGCTGGCAATAACCATTATTGATTTTCTGTCCTAAAACTGTAATCCATTTGACTGGTGTTACTGGAGTGCAAGAGATGAATAACTGTATGTATATATAATTTTTAGACATGGAATTTCACATTAATGTATGTTGGGCTTTAAAGTACAGAGAATAGAGAGCAGAGAGAGAATAGAGAGAACAAAGAATACATTTTTTTAAGTAAACCTCTTATTTTTCTGTATTTTATCTTTAGTTTCTGTAAAATTTGATTATTTCACTGAAAAAAGTTATCTGCAGGAATGCTGTATCACTTAGCAGCAGTAGTATAGTTAGGACAGCTAGTTCCTTTCAGGTTAGGCAACCAACTGAATAAAGTGACCAATTTAAATTGTTGCGTTACTTATATTAAAGGACTTTTGGCTGGTTTTTCCTCACTGCTATGTTTAATGTGGATTTTCCACCATTTCTTGAGGTCATTTGCACTTAGTTCTTCCAAAAATTTATAGCTTCTTTGAAGTTTTTGCTGATATTGGCCACCTCAATACTACCTGCTTGGTTCTTCATTTTTGCATCAGACAATTTTTTTCCACAAACACCTATTTTGAAATGAAATGCCAACTAATGACCTTGTTAAGACTAACACTGTAGAGAGGATATCAAGTAACGACACGTCACTTTTTTTTTCTCCAAAAATGTCAATAAATTTTTTTCTTGCACACCCTTATTTTATATTGCATTCTTCTTGTTCACTCAGACCAAAGTGGGAGACAAGTACTTCTCAGGACCTACGATCACCTTGGAGAACACACGAGTGGTTAGCCAGTCTCTACAGCACTACCTGGAGTCAGCACGGGTAAGTCTCACTTCGGTGGCTCCCATTGTCTTCCTGCTAAAACCAGACATTCCTCGATACATTTACCTTGCTAAATGCACCCTCATTTCTTACAGCTGTACTGGTGACTTCCTAACAGTCAGTTGGTTCTTTGTAAAAATCTGAACTTACATTTCAAGGCTGGACGTCTCACACCCTAGTGCCTTCTGATATAATATGTCGTAAAAAACCTCTGTATGCCATTCTTTGTCAGGGGGATCTCTTTAAGATCCTTCACAGTGTTTTACTTAATGGAGAGACTCGAGAAGCAGCCCTCAACTACATGGCGGCAGTGGTCAATCGTAATGTCAGAAAAGCTCAGATGCAGGTAAGTCATATTCTCAGCACACATGATGTAAATCTATATTTAAATTTCACTTTTGCTTTCCTTGTTTATTTGCCACTAGCGAAGTTGATATCTTCTATTTAATAGCGCTTGCTGTTAGATGCATAACATTACAAAGACGTAACATTCAGTGAAATTAATGTACATATATAGGAACTGTATATGCCCTGCACCATGATAAAAGAAACTAGAAACTGCAGGAACTGCTTATTTTCTAATAGACATTACGTGTGACACAAGTCCCATAAAGTTAAATTTGGGAAATAATGTTTTTGTTTTATTATATCGATGTTGCAACCATTTTGTTTAAGATCCTCCTCCTTTATTTTTTCTTTCCCAGACAGATGACAAGCTTGTGTCCACAGATGGCTTCATGTTGAACTTCTTGTGGGTGCTACAGCAACTGAGCATGAAGATTAAGCTGGAAACAGTCGACCCAAATTACATCTTCCACCCGCGGTGTCGACTGAGCATACCTGTAGAGGAGACACGATTGAAGGCCTCCATGGAAGAGCTGAAGACCTGGCTTGCTGACTTTCGTAAGTGTTCCTCTAAGTTTATGTTCCTTCTGAGGAGAAGGTCCACTAAATATATTTTAAATATGGATGGCAGGGATACTGTATATTGGTCTGTCAGCATACTGTCTTCTGGTCCATGAAATAATGAGCAGGGCAAGGAGTCTGTGGTGCTTCCACTTCAAGAAATCTTGCTGTCCAGTCCCTTAAATAGTCTCTGGCCAAAACTGCTCTGCACCTTTGTGAATCCCTGCTGTACATATCTTTTAAAACTCTTTGTGTGGCATTTCAACCAGATGACGACCCATCAAAGTTCTCCGAGCCAAAATTCCCTACTGAGTGCTTCTTCCTGACACTGCACGCGCATCACTTGTCCATCCTGCCTTGCTGTCGGCGCTACATTCGCCGACTGCGAGCAATCCGAGAGTTGAACAGGTAGGCAGCAACTACCCTTTCTAGTGAGCAACTGAGTAACAGCAGTGGTCCTAGCTGGTGAGAAAACACAGTAACACTGATGACCTCCACCTATAGTGGAAGGAGAAACTGACCTACCAAAAGCATGCTTCATTGTGTCCAAATTTTGGGGTAGACAACAGAGAAGGGAGATGTGGAACTTGTCACTCTACTGAGACCTGGGGAAGTGTGATCCTTATGTAGAGGAAGGGAATGACCAAGAGGGATACCTGGCAAGTAGTCACAAGGAAGCAAAACGAAGCTAAAGAAGTCTGTGTGGCTATGTGTGAGAGAATGTCAAATCAAGATAGGTGGGATTATGGGATGTGACACAGAGTGTGTATGCTTATTTGTGCATATTATACTAACCTTTGAGTGACATTTTCCTTTTAGTAATTTTGGAAAAGTAGACCTTGCCTTTGTAATTTATTGTTGGTCATTGTTTTGTTTCTGTTTTTCCCCAAGGTTTTAGAGTTTTCTTTTGTTTACATTAGAAATGAAATTGAATCAAGTTCACACTGTGATAGGCAAATAAATATGTATGTCAGAGACCCATAGTATGCATGTTGCAGAACTGTGGAGGAACTGAAGAACAGTGAGAATCAGTGGAAGGATTCTCCACTTGCCCCCAGACACAGGGAAATGCTGAAGAGGTGCAAGGCCCAGCTCAAGGTACTCCTCAGCTCTTTGGCTGAGTTGGTTGGTCCTGTGCAAATATGCTCTTATAACTGTTACTCCATCAATTTTTGAGGAATCTGAATTATTTTTAAAGGACATGTGTAGTAGCGATGAAATCATTGGAAGTGTTTCATTTGCTCTTGCAATGAGTATGACACTACAGTGGTCTTTGTTAAAACAGTTACTGCAACAAATATTTCCTTAATCATTTCAGTGTTTTTTCCAGATGAGGGTTATGACTGTTTTAAAAATAATTTTAAAAAAGCTTTTTTTGGGCAAAGATTAGTTCCGTTTCCCAGTGTTGAAAACTTTTAGTTCAAAATAGTTTATGCAAATTACTCCAGATGAATTTTGGCAAACGAAAAGCTCATCTGGAGCATAAAAACACAAAGTCAGGCCCAGGACCATTTATGTAAACCAGTTTGTACAGGTTGTTAAAAAAACTGGTGCCTGGGAGTGCACGTATTATTGCTAAGTCACTGTTTTTTGGGCACCCAGAAATTGGTGCGATGCAAGGCCTGTGCAGATGTGGGTTTACTGGATGAGAACCTCCTCCGTCGATGCCTGCAGTTCTACAGTATGGTCATCCAGCTGGTCCTCCGCATTGTTGACCCTGCCTACCCAGAGTGAGTCGCGTGACCAAGCTGTCCAAAATGTGATTTCACTTATTCGGTTGGTTTCATTTCATTATCAATGTTTCAAGCTTTCTTGTCCATGTTAATGCTATTGTACTGTGCAGAGTGTCTCTATATTATAATTATATTGCAGTGCAGCTACTAAGTCATGTTACAGCGTTTACCCCAGTGCAGCTCATTTCAGAATCAGAATGAGTTTTATTGGCCAGTTTGCTGACGCATACAAGCAATTTGCTATGGTTCTAGGTGCCTCCAGTATTCAGAGACAAACAGCTGACACAGAGGATTGCAGAATAAATAACATATTTACAGAGTATACAAATACGGGAGTATAAATACAAAAGTAAATAAGAATTAAATTACACTAAGTGGTTGGATAATGTTGCACTAACAGGAGACTTATAGGGGAGTGTTAACTGTTCGTGAGAATGATGGCCTGAGGGAAAACCTGTTCTTGTATCTGGTCATTCTGGTGGACAGTGCTCTGTAACATCCGCCAGAGGGGAAAAGTGTAAAGAGTTTGTGCCCGGGGTGTGTTGGATCAGTGACGAGTTTGCCCACCCACTTTCTCATTCTGGACTTGTACAAGACCTAAAGGGTAGGCAGGGGTGCACCGATGATCCTCTCAGCCATCTTGACTGTCCTTTGTAGCCTATTTCTGTCCGATTTGGTAGCCGAGCCAAACCAGACAGTTATAGCAGCGCACAGGACAGACTGTCATGTTTACATGACAGTGCAGCTAACTGCTATTTCTTTTACAGCATCAACCTGCCACTGAACCCAGAAGTCCCCCGTGGCTTCGCAGCACTGCCAGAGTTCTACGTTGAGGATGTGGCTGAGTTCATACTCTTTATTGTGCAGTGAGTTGGACCATGAAATGGACATAGGAATTGCTACGCATCTATTGTTGTACCCAATTAATAAATGTCATTCATATTCCTAATTGTCTAGTGTTTTAACAGCATTCATACATAAATTGGTAATAACTTCATTCAGCAAGCACCACATAAGTGCAGTTACATGCTGTAGGAGGGAAAACAGTTGTGCTGTATCCATTTCTGTTAAACACATTTGTATATGGTTTGTATGAGTATAGTGTATTAGTTTGTGAATGTGTATCTGAGGTACTGACAGCTTTCCCTCCATCTGTGGCAGGTACTTCCCGCAAGTTCTCTACGAACCTTGCACCCAAGACGTGGTGACTTTTCTGGTGGTATTCATCTGCAGCGAAAATTATATCCGCAATCCCTACCTGATTGCCAAGTTGGTGGAGGTGCTGTTTGTCACCAACCCTGCTGTGCAGCCCCGCACCCATCGCTTCTCCGAGATGATGGAGAACCACCCCCTGGCTGTGAAGCAGCTTGTTCCTGCCCTCATGAAGTTCTACACTGGTGAGGAACATTTGGCTCAAGCAAAGCTGGTGCTTTGTTGACCGCAGTCAGAAAGAAAAACATAAATCATGTGCAGTAATAATGAAAGTATAAAAATTGTATTATTAGCTTTTCTACTTGTAGCTTGTTCTTTTTAGTTTATATATGACCAAATGTTTGTAATTACTTTGCTAGCAAGAATATTTGATATTTATGAATATTTTTCATATGAATGTTTCCCCTCCCAGATGTGGAGCACACAGGTGCCACCAGCGAGTTCTATGACAAATTCACCATTCGCTACCACATCAGCACAATCTTCAAGAGTCTGTGGCAGAATATAGGACACCATGGAACCTTCCTGAAAGAGTTCAAGTGAGGATGCTTCCCTGTGTCCTTCTGACCATCAAGGGGGTTTTATCTTTTTGCACTGTTCTCTGTTTTCGGCTACCATAAGTTTGATATCAACACCCTCTGGTCTCTGTTCAGCTCAGGGAAGCAGTTTGTGCGCTACATCAACATGCTGATCAATGACACCACTTTCCTACTGGATGAAAGCCTGGAGTCTCTCAAGCGCATCCATGAGGTGCAGGAAGAAATGAAGAGCAAGGATCAGTGGGATCAGATGTCCAGGGTTAGTGTATCCAGATATGGTCCTAGGGTCTGTAAAGGGAACAGGTTGGAATCCAGTCTCTGTGGGGATAGATGGGGGCTCATGTTCTGTATAGAGAGCTACTGAGATTCTAGGGCCTGTTGATAGAAATGGAGGAACCCTCAGTTCTATATAGGGCAGCAGTAGAAGCCCTTGCTCAGTATGGACAATTTTAAAATTGCAATGTTGTAGTTAGATGAAAATTTAACATTGTATTAGCTTAGAACAAAAACAGTTCAGATTAATAATAGTAATAAATTTATGCTATAGCTATACTTCCCCCATTCCGTACATCAAAGGATTTGGCCCAAACTGACTCTAACATCCCTTACCCTCAGGAGCAGCAGCAGAGCAGGCAGTCGCAGCTTGCACAGGACGAGCGGGTATCTCGCTCCTACTTGGCACTGGCCACTGAGACCGTGGACATGTTTCACCTGTTGACCAAGCAGGTCCAGAAGCCGTTCCTACGGCCTGTAAGTCCGTGCTCGGCTCCATTGCTCCAGCTCAGTCTGGGGCCACTGAGGACTCTTCATTCTCTGTTAAATACTTCGGTGTCAGATTGCCCCACAGCTTCCACAGTGACATTCTGGAGTGCAGTTACACTGTGATCAGGCTTACTACACATGCCGGTACAACAGATGGAGGGAACTAACATGCAGCTCTGTGGTTTCCTCCACAGGAGCTGGGTCCCCGATTGGCTGCTATGCTGAACTTTAATCTCCAGCAGCTGTGTGGTCCTAAGTGCAGGGATCTGAAAGTGGAGAACCCAGAGAAGTATGGCTTTGAGCCCAAGAAGCTGCTGGATCAGCTGACTGATATTTACTTACAGCTGGACTGTGCCCGATTTGCCAAGGCTATTGCTGATGACCAGGTAGGTATCTGACCTATGTGCAAGCCACACCTGGAGATACCATGAAAGAGCAAAGACCTAAATAATAAAGGGTTACATTATTTATTGAACTGTGTTGCGAGGAAAAGTTAACACTGGCATGTCATGTGTACTCAGCGGTCATACAGCCGGGAACTCTTTGAAGAGGTCATCTCGAAGATGAGGAAAGCTGGCATCAAATCAACGATCGCAATAGAGAAGTTCAAGTTGCTTTCAGAGAAGGTGGAAGAAATTGTAGCCCGAAATTCCCAGTCAGAAATTGACTACAGTGATGCACCTGATGAGTTTAAAGGTATGTAGCCATGCATGAATTTTATCTGGGAATACATGATCTTTGGACTAGGCTGAGGAGTAAAATAAGCCCTGTAGACACAGTGGACTAGCTCAGCCATATGCCTTTTTAAAGCATGAATTCAATAAGCCTTCATCAACTTCTGTTTGGTCTAAACTTATATGATGTACTGCATTGCTTGTTACCTCATGAGATATGGTTTCAGAAATGACACATGTAAATCATTAGTAACAATAAATCTTAACTGATGATGCTATATTACTGTCATTTTAATATCAATATTTATGCATTTGTGTTAGATCCGCTGATGGACACTCTCATGAGTGACCCTGTGAAGCTGCCCTCAGGGAACATCATGGACCGAGCCGTGATCCTGAGACACTTACTTAACTCCCCAACAGACCCCTTCAATAGGCAACCGCTGACTGAGAGCATGCTGGAGTCAGGTGGGCCTACACACACACACCTACACCTACCTCTGCAGGTTCCCATGTCGTTTCTCTTTTGAAAAACTGGCACAGACATCCAGTTGAGTGACCTGGTCTCATTTCTCTGTTGGTGAACCGTAAGAAACTACTTCAGGAGCCACAAAGGAAACATGAGCAAGTGCCATACTCTTATCTCTGCTCTTAGCTAACATAAGTGTGGTGTGCCCACATATCTGTACATTTCATTGTCTTCTAAACAAAGGAAATTATATAAAAACAATGCTGGTGTCATTTTTTTTTTTCTCTCAGATGCCACTCATATACTTCTAGAAATGACAAACTGATTAAATTTAATGTCAAAAAACATCAAAAACAAAACTGAAAAAAAACTGAAAAATACTTTGTCACTGCACTGTGGGTAGATGAGTTTTTTTTTGTAGAAAATTCACTTAGATTTTAAAGAACACAATCACCATCATCACTCCATCATTGCATTAGCAGCATTAAACATGACCCCATTTAGTACTGCCCACTAGCTTTCCTGCACAGGTTATTGCTCACTGTTAGAAGTGATGCATTGTGGGACCATGCTGTATCTGTGTCATTTGCACTTTGCCTCTCATTGCAGTGCCAGCACTGAAGGATCGTATCCAGGCGTGGATGAAAGAGAAGCAAGGAGGACGCAACTCCTAGTCATCCCTACGTTGGCCCCCAGGGTCCAGGGGCCCCAGCAACAACCATGGGGGACCAAAGACCCAGGGAATAGTTCTTTTCAGTTCACATTTCATTGGCTGGTTGTAAAGGGCAGAAGGCAGTCTGCTCCAAGCATATTGAAGAGAATAAAGAATAGACTTTTAAAGGAGTTTGGTCATGACTGTTATATACTATATGAACAAACAGCTGGGCATTTGACGTAGGCAGTTTCCAGAAAGTGACAGGAATAACGTATTTATCAAGTGAGCAGTTGACTGCAGTGGAGCTGGACACCTTCAGAGGTTGTGTCTGCAGGGAGCTCTTGTACAGTCGCTGTAGCCTTCATAATGTTTTCTTGTAATGCGTACATCAGTCATCTTCCATTTTTCCTTTTCACTCTCTGGAGTTCGGCAACAAGTCACGAGGGAAGCTGTTTTTTTTTTTGTTTTGTTTTTAGTTCTCATGAAGCCAAAGTGAACAGAAACGTCCTCCTGTTGTAAGTAGGTAAATTTTAAAAGTATTTTTGTTTAAATAGCGCTGTCTTTTTGAGATAGCACCAGAAACGGGCTGTAAGTCTAGGTGGGACCACATGTTCACTGAAGTGGCTCCTCTGTAAGGAAAACACGAAAGCACTTGCATCATAAAATCACTTTGCTGTCAGTGCTTTTTTACGTCAGACTTTAAAATTCTGCATTATTTTTCTTCCTGCATTATTTTTGTTTCTTTTGATGTCAGAATAAAGGTTATTTTGCTCAAACAAAAAAAAAGAGCTTTATCGGCACCTAAGAACTGGCACTGTTCACAACGCTGACACGGTAACTGTCAACTTTTGAGTAAAACTTGGGCTGCCACTGATGTCACCATAACTGGGATTATGGTTAAAAGTTAATGAATGTGATAGAAATATTAAGGACTGCCTCCCATCTTAAAGTGGTGAAACTGGAGTGTCTGCAAGACATTTGTCCCAATCTGCTTAAAAAAAAAAAAGCAGTGCTGTGTGCTATGATGACATCATTTGAGTTTGATGGACATAACGTGTACGTTATGTTGTAACACAGTGGGGAAATCTGTGGCCTTTATAAATGTCTGTCAAATGTGAGCTCAAATGTAGTCAGTCTGATTTTTAATTGTATTCCTTCCAGATGTACTTTCAGCTACTTATCAGGTTCTTTTTATTATATTTTCTCAGGTTGCTACTACCACCACAGGCTGAACCACCTGTTTTAATGCATGATTTCTTATGCATTTAGGCACTTAGTTACACAGTTCTCAGGTCGTGATGAGCTTAGAGATGTTACTCGGAAATTAATGATTGATATTGAAAAGGTGCTTGTTGGTATGTGGCTTTGCAGTAGCTTCTCATTAACCATGTTGCTGTGAGAACATAGCAATGATCCTGTCTGGGGAGAGAACTTTCATCTTAATGTAACAAACAGCATAACATTCAAAGGTGTTAGTAGTACAGTTAAAAAAAATTCACCCGTAACACCATCACAAATTGAACTCTCACGGTGGAATATACTGACTTGCTTCAGTGGTGATTTGAACCCTGATTTGCGGTGCAGACTCAGCTTATGCTGAACTAGGGCTGGGACTTGATTCAAAAAGCCAGTGGAGCAAAATCTCTTCTTGTTTGAGAAAGCATCCTTGCATGTGCTCTATGATGCGACGTATTATCCATGTGGCAGCATCTGCTGGAAAGAGCACGAAGGAGTAAAAGGATGCACCTGGTCAGCAACACTGTCTAGGTGTGTTGTGGTCTTCAGATGCATATAGAGAAAAGAGGAGAAAATGAGGACTAAGGGGCTTTGCCAGCATGGAGTGATGACCAATTTTTAGATTCCACAATGTAGCAGCAGACAGCATACTGGTGAAAGTGGATGCTTTCAGACTCGGAGGGCTCAGCTTTGAATACCACCTCCTGCTGTAGCACCCCTGAGCCAAGGTACTTATCCTGAATTTACAGTGCAAAAATTACCCAGCTCTATAAACGGGTAAAGCACAGTAACATTTGGAGAAAAGCATCAGCTAAATGTAAAAATGTGGTAATTTTGATAACAGCAGAAAACCAGGGGTTTTATAAAAATAGGTTGGAATGCTGTTCTGGCTTGTCTAAACCCTTGTTGAAGTGATTAGGTTCTCCCTGAGATCTGGTGTGATCCGTTTACACTTAAGCGATTGACGCGGCCTTTGAAGATGTGCGAAGGTCACAGCATCTGCAGTGATGAAGATGCGTTCAAAGGTAAGTAATGAGGATTGCAAATGAGTGGGCCTGCGCGGTAATGCTTTTTCAACACAGGTCTGGCAGCACATGCGAACTCCACACACACTGAGCTACACCCTACTGCGCAGCCCAGTGTTGTGATGCACCTGTACTACCTGCTGCACCACTGTACCATCTGACACAAAAGTTAATTTTAGGTAGGAATTTTTACATACATACATTGGGGTCGCAGTGGGTTTAACCGGGTCCTGCTCTCTGGTGGCCTGGGGTTCGAGTCCTGTTTGCAGTGCCTTGTGATGGACTGGCATCCCGTCCTGGGTGTCCCGTCCCCAGCCCTATGCCCTGTGTTGCCGGGTTAGGCTCCGGCTCCCTGCGACCCCGTATGGGACAAGCAGTTTCAGACTGTGTGCGTGTGCATATATATATTTTTTTTTTTATATATATATATATATATATATATATATAATATATATACACACACACACACAGTATAAATAGATATACATAGATATACACACATTTTAATTAACAACTGAACAGAACTGGGTCACTACAACCTAGAAACGAATTCAAATCTATGAATGAGGTTAAGCTTTTGTTCTGGAAGTATAAGGTAAATCCTGAAAGGGACACCACTGTCACAAGCTAATCTCTCTCTCTCTCATGCACAGCATGCAGAGAGGACCCTGTGCTTTTGCCATAACAAAACAAGCTACATAAATTACCTTCTTTTACTACTGACCATCTCAACCAATCACAACTCTTGATTATGGTAAATATAATATTACTACAGCAATATATTCTGTACTATATCACATATGGCTTAGTGTTAAACTATTAATTATGATTTACTCATTTATACAGTAATTTCTGAGAAATTCAAGGTACTTCATAAAATATACTATAGCAGGAGTTACAGGGGAGCAAACATTTATACATAACAGTATAATAGCCTCTAACAGCACAGAGTTCGTGTGGTTTGCAAAGTGGAAGATGTAGGCAGTGATTTTGTGAACTTTATTTCTTTAGGACTTAAACCTCCGTGAGCTAAACTATGCAGGTGTCTCCACGAAGGGTGTAGCTACTCTGCCTTCCGGCCTCTTCTACGATAGACGCCAGATCTCTGTGACCCTGTGCTGGACGAGCGCTCGCTGATAATGAGTGAAAATATAACATTAAAAGGAAAAATAACTAATAATTGTGTTAATATTATTAAATGTGTTTGTATCATAACGAAGCATAAAAATATTTGGTATTTTAATACATTTTAGGTGACATGTTTTTTGTCCTGGGACCAATTATTTTTCCATAAAGAAGAGTTTGAATTATTTGAAAAGGTCTGATTTCGCAGGACAGATTTCGTGGAACGAGTCGATCCCAGTTCGTAAGCTTTTGCTGTGTTTACACCTGTGTACGAATGTGGTTGTGTGGTCATGCCAAGTTTCGCAATAATTGGCCACAAGGTGACGCTTCACCGTGTGACAAAACGTCGCACTGACTGCTATCTGCTCGCTAGGAGGTATAATATCTGCCGTTTAAGATCTTTTTTTTTTAATTCCTTTATACACGGGGGGGGGAAACCAAAATATTAAGCACAACCGTTTTCTGGAAAGGTACACAATTTTGCGCCAAAATACTGTTTCAAAAATCACGGCAACTGAAAGAATGCTGTAAAACATTGGTAAAAACCTCACCTGCTTGCGGATAGTAAAGTTCTACCGAAAGGCCCTGTCTACACTGTAAAGCAGAAACCCCTGAACCTAAAGATGGGTGAAGGACGCCCAATCCAATTCTAACACAAGCAGAAATATGTTAAAAATTTACGTTCACTTCTTTGGCAGAAAAAAAAAAAGTGATTTAGTCTCAAGGAAAAACTAGAATCGCAATTGTTTTGCAAGAAGCTCAAAGCAAGGGTAGAACCTTCTGAAATATTCACATTTTTCAGAAGTCATTTAAAAAAGCTACCCATACAGCTCTGAAAGAACATCCATAATTCTCTCAAGAAAGGTCTTCCAATACATTTGTATGTGAACACATTTATTTACATTGCTGTTGCATGAACATATTTTAAATGATCTTAGTTTACTGGTTTATATTCATCACATGGACTTGCCCTGCTCACAAAGGGTCCACAATCTGAAGCACGTTGGTTCTTGGTTTTCACCCCCTGTGGCGGAAAAAAAAACTCCCTCGGAACTGCTGAACCTCTTTCAGCATTCAAGGGCCACAAAACCAATCTCTTTGGGAACCATTTCTCTCCCACTCGTCCCACAGCCGCATTAATTTTTATCAGTCTTTGTTGTGATTATCTATAAATGTGGAATTTGAATGCCACTTCAGTCTGTTTACCAGCGAAATGGGAGTATCAGATGAGCTATACTTTGACAGTTGTGTATGTATTTGAAGCTCTTTGTCTTTTCTTAAAATTGACTTATTTACTTTGAGCTGTACCGGAAAGCACCTACTAAACAAATAAATGCAAATGTAAATTCCTAGTCCCTCACCTTTGACCAGCTTGCCAAGGGTGATCCTAACAGACGCACGAGACTCCACACGTCATACATGTCAGTTTTCCTACGTGGGCCTGCAGAAGAACAAGACTTATTACCATGTACACAGCTGTATTCCCTAGTATGGGTTGCAAGAATATGGGGCGCTGAGGTTACTTCTTCATCTACTTCTATTTGAGATATTCATGGAATATTAAAGCTAAGTTTGAGCTCAGAGATCATCCCATTTGAGGGCTATCAGAGTTGCTCTTCTGCTGTTTGCAGATAATGTAGTCTTGTTGGATTCTCCACATCGTGACCTTTAGTAAGCTCCAGCACCGCTTGCAGTTCAGTGTGATGAAGATGGGATGAAGGTCAGCATCTCCAAATCTTAACTGATAGTTCTCTCCAGGTGAAAAGAAGCAGCTGGCCCACATGGAAGAGTTCAAGTAAATAAGGATCCTTCTCAGCGCACTGGGTCACGAAATAGACCAACAGTTCTGTGCAGCAGATGCAATATAGCAAATACAGCACAGTGACATGATGGTACAGTAGGAGCTGAGCTCTGGGACGAGGTTCTTGATTTCCAGTTTGTCCCCACTATCACTCCTGTGATCCCTCCTGTAACATCATTGCCCTTCTGCCATAATTCCAACGGCCAACCTACTGACAATACTGAATACGGCTTCACTTGGCAATAATCCACTCACTTATACAGTGAACCACAGGAGGGACATCTGACAACATGGCTTTGACAATACTGGGGGTCTCCCTCGCTCTCACAGACACACACAGTACGGAAAATAACATTCACATTTTCCAATACTAACACAAACTAAAATTAACAATAGCGTTAAAAGAGTATATAAAACTAAGACAACCAAGCAGCTGATAGGAATGCTGTAAATTATGCAAAGTAATTGTTATGACATTATCTGCCCTTAAAGAGGTTTTAGTGATTTTGGTGGGAAACAGGAGCTGTTGATCAAGGTCAGCTCTCATGGACCAGTTGTTTCCAGGAGCAAAGATTATTCTGCTTTCCCTCCACCTGATGCCCTGTGCTACGCCTTGTTGTTTCACAAAGTGGATCAGCCATTTTTCATTGGAGAGGGTGGCCTTTGTTTGCTTCCACTCTGCTTGTCTCCAGGACCTTCAGCGGCTTCCACAGGACTCGATCATGACACCACCTGTACCAACCTTGTGACACTAGTCTAGCAGCTGGATAAGATGTGCTGGAGGCTTGGGTTCGGGGCATTGCAGGTTAAGGCACTTCTTTTCATAACTATTTCACTGATACAGGTTGCTAGAATTTGGGAGGATGTCATAAGTTAACCTGCTGAAGAATCTGAGTCTGACCTGTGGTATCTTGAGGGGTTACAGATCTGTTGATCTCATTCGCCCAGGTTGTCCGGGAGTTTTGCTAATGCTGAGTGACTGCTTTGACTTTATACTGCTCCTCTTACATCCTGACAGCTTCTGAAACCACTATCTTTCCTGTCCTTTCAGGATACTGAGGACCACAGCTTGGGTGTCACACCACTTTGGCCTTTTCTTGCTTGCAGCCCAAAACTGATGGGTCTTAAGCACATCTGTAGAGTATTGCTTCCAAACAGGCCTATACTGAGGGAGCATTGAGGTAGGCCCAACCATGTAGAGATGTAGTCATTTGTCTTTGAATCCATCTTCATTGCTGCAGATAAGACGATGTCACTTTTTCAAAAGCCACATCAATCGTTTGTGAAGTGCAAACTGGTAAGACCAGAACGTGAACTTGCTTGGGAGATAGCCTTGATCTGGTTTTCAGACCTTCATGCAACTGTTTCATGACTGCAAATGTCATCTGTTTGTCAGAGAGTCCTGACATGTACTTTTCCCCTAGGCTTTGAAAGGGTTATTCTACCAGCTAGGGGATTCCTTTCAGAATGGAGGGAAACTGGCAGAGACCTGCAGCCATTTTCATCCTGGCCCATGCAAGTAACTCCTAAACTTTTCAAGAGTTGGGCTCTGCATGCTGCTGTCTGGAAGATGCTGATGACATCATCCATATAGCGGGTGGCACGGCGGCACAGCGAGTAGCGCTGCTGTCTCATAGTGCTGGGTGGTGTGACAGAATGTGGGTTTGATCCCTGCTCAGTCCGTGTGGAGTTTGCATGTTCTCCGGGTGCTCTGGTTTCCTCCCACGGTCCCCAGACATGCTGTTCAGGTTCCCCTGCAGTGTGTGAATGACACAGAGAGAGTGTGTTCCACTGATGTATGGATGAATGACCCAGTGTAAGTAGTGTATCTAGTAGTGTAAGTCACCACGGTGAATAAGGTGTGTGGGCTAGTGACACTACACAGAGTTCATTGGAAGTTGCTTTGGAGGAAAGTAGCTGTTAAGTGGGGGGCGCGGTGGCGCAGTGGGTTGGACTGGGTCCTGCTCTCTGGTGGGTCTGGGGTTCGAGTCCCGCTTGGGGTGCCTTGCGGTGGACTGGCGTCCCGTCCTGGGTGTGTCCCCTCCCCCTCCGGCCTTACGCCCTGTGTTGCCGGGTAGGCTCTGGTTCTCTGCGACCCCCTATTGGACAAGTGGTTCCAAAAATGTGTGTGTGTCTGCTAAGTGAATAAAAGTAAATATTGTAACAACCCCATTTTACTGTTTTAGGTGGTAAGATGTTAAATGTAAATAGTTGCATTATGCGGAATAATGTAAAATGTGGGTCTGCAACCCCCAACAATGATGGGGTGACCGTGTTTCCCAGTGTGTTGGAAGAGAGCCTGGGGGCGCTAAGCAGGCTGGGAAGGCTGGCTGTAGGCGCAGGTCCCGGAAGAAACGGGGTCCTCGGACCAAGAGCATCTGATGCCGGTGTTCTAATAAACGGTTTGTGATGAACGCTGCCTCCGCGTCCTCCTTCGCCCCATCCAAACCCATGTCATGGTGCTGCGCGCCACAATATATATTAAACAGCTACTGTACGTGGTAAAATGCGTATGTAGAAACTTATTAGTGTTTGTACAGGAAACGTACAAATACAATAGCGCGTATGAGGGAAGCAAGATCATGGTACCAATCTTAACTAGTTACTAGTTAGCACCCTCAGTCCATTAACCCAACTCAGGCATTTACAGATCAATCCATTACCACCATCTGTGCCACCCTGCCGTCCAAATGTCCGGGACGTTGACAGGGTAAATAAATGAAACGCACGCACGCACACACACTCACTCACTCACACACACTTCTCCTCGTGTGCTCAGTGCTCATTGCGCAAAGGGCGGACTAAGCGCAGACAGGCGGTTCCGGGCGGCACGAGCTGTTTGTAAATACAGTCCGTTTCCGTATTTCTTCTTCCCTCTGCGCCTCCGGGGCGGAGCCGTGGGGCTCGCGGCTGCTCTTCACCAGGGGGGTCTTTGCTCAGTGTTGGTCTTTACAGTACACGGTCTTTGCGGGCTGGTCTTTACACTAAGGGGCTTTCGCTGAGCGCTCTTCTCGGTCCTTTCCATCCATCTCAAGGGGCAATAAACCGCCCAGCTCCATCAGTGCACCGCCGCAACACACTACGTACGTGATGGTATCTCGAACCAATCCCTCCAAAGCGCTCTTCACACAGGTCAACGGAAGAGGAACGACATTCTATTCTCTATTACTAGCATCATTACAACACAACGTCACTGTAAACAGGTTCCAGCAATAGCGACTAAGTACTGTAAGGACCCCGAAGGCGTTTTAAGCCGCCAGTGGTTCTCCTTTTGTTAAATAAACCAAATGTCGTCCTGCGTGCGAAAATGGCTCTCTTTTTGGCTACTCAAAAGCCATCGAGGGAAGTGAAACTCTACATTCGGTGAAAACACATCCCTGGCTTGCGCCGCTTTATAACATGGCATCTGCATAAAACCTTGCCGTCTCGAACCCCACTAAATTCACCGCTACGTCTGCTTTGCGCTTGTCCCGATGCTACCGAAATGTCGTTCGCGGCGCGCAGCAAAGCCGCGCCTGGGTCCGAGGGGGTGTGCGCGCGCCACCCGCCTCGCTCCCCCGCCGAACGTAGTGACGCTGCCGTGGCGCTGCTGCGGCGTGGGGTTTCCCGGAGCCGAGCGCAGGGTTACCGCGCCCATCGCTCTTCCTTCATGGCCGCTGGAAGACGCTGAGGTGTGGGAGACGCGCGAGAGAGTGTGGCGAGGGTGCGAGAGAAAGACAGCAAGCTTAGGGAAGCGGCGACGGGCTGGAGACAGCGCAGAGCGAAGGAAAACGCCGGCAGAGGCGCTACATTGGAGAGATCGGCGGGCTGTCTCTCTGCAGCAGTGCGCGGTCCCGCTCCGGGGAGTGCCGCCCCTCTCGAATTGAAGAGCGCTGATCGCCGGTGGATGAGCAGCACAGCGGAGGGTCTGTCTTCGGTACCACCGGTCAATGCATTGACACAACGGACACCCTCAACTGAAACGGGTAAGAATGAAAAACGCGGGCGGTTCTCTGCGGTTTATTCCGGGGCGCGGGAAAGGGTTAAAAACGGGTCGACGAAGTCGATGGTTCGTTCTGTTAAATAACGGGGGTGGGGTGGACTCGTTCGCTGGCCTCCTAGACAGAATTAAAAAGGTAGTAGTTACAAATATGTCATGATAATCGTACGTTTTCACGACATACTTAGTACTGTCGCCGATGTTAAAATTCGCAGTTATTTTTCGTTAATGTAATTATGAACGTTTCGTTTGTGGAAGATATACGGTTTCTCTCCTTCCTGTTGTTATATAAAATATTGCGATTTAGCAGCCAGAAGCAGGGTGGTCCGCTGGATTAGCGATAACGAATCAGAATGTAAATGAAATGAACAGTTAGAAAACGGGGCTGAAGGAAGGGAAGGAGCCGCTTCGTGTCGGTTTGCGTCCGACTTCCCGTTTGCTTGCGCCGAGCCTTCGCGTAGCTCTGGCGGGGAAGTGCGCTTCGGGAAGCACGGAATTAAAGTACGTGAAGAGAAAGATGAAGCCCAAATGGAGAAGTGGCAAGTTGAAGTGGCTTTAACTTAAGGTGTGTGTGTGTGAAAACCGCTCGGCGGTGATGGAGGAGTGCCGCTCCGGGGGCGAGGAAGGCGAGGGCCGGCGGCTCCGCGGTGCGGTGGCCGCCAAGCCCCACCACCCTCTGGCGTCTCCTCCGCGGGGCTGCAGCAGCTCGCGCTTCCGCCGGCCTCGTGCACACACTCGTTCGCTGTGCTCGAGTCACACAAAGACGGAAATTCAATGTAGGGATGTTTCGCTCGAAACGGTCGGTGTGTGTAGAAGCGGCTCCTTCGGTCCGGGTGGAAAAAAAAAATGGGGACTCGTTTCCCCAGCGGAAAGATGTCGCGCACGCACGGCGCTGTCTTCCACCTCTCACCCCCTCTTTTTAGCCGCCTGTATCACCCGCCACATGTGTACCTCAGTGTCGCCTGCTCATATGATAGTTTTTCTTTAGTCGTTGCAATGTAAGTGTCTCGGCGACACCCGAAAGCGGGTTTTCATGACTGGGAGGTCAGTGGGTGTTTATGTATACATATTCATATAACGATATATATATATTCACGTAAGTATTTCATTTAACACAGCCCTTGATTTGTCGAGTGAGGGCAGAATTAGTGCGAGGAAGTGTTTTAAGCTGGTATTACTCGTGCTGCTGTGTTGTTGGTTTTAGAGAACCGCTGACAATTGGATTGTCCCAATCTCTTTATTTGGAGCCTTGGCTTCGTTCGTCTCGGTCGAGAGGCTTTTCTCCTCTACCCTACGTTAATGATTTAATGGAGTAGAAACAACTTTTACGCATGGGTGAAAGAGCAGTAATCTTTTTTTTTTTTTGCTCTGTCTTAATGTCGGAAGGAAGAGGCGCGAGACGCCCGGTTTGCCAAGCGCACCAAGACAGGACGTTGGTTGGACAGACGGCTGCTTTTTCTGCAGCCGAGCGTTCGACACCCACGGGGCTGTAAAAGCGGGACTTGGTGCTGAAATACCTGCGGTACTGGCACATTGAACTGTTTTCTGTGTTGCTCTGAATAGAAGCGCACGTCTTAAGGGGTCGTATCGGTGTCCCTCGCCTCGACAATGAGGGATTCACCCTCTGAATGAATGGCTTCCTGTGTTCCGGGCCCTAGCAGCTGCAGCCGACAAGATGGCGCGCGCGGGGAGGCTCGGGCACGGCGCGTTCCCGCAGCTCGAGACGTCTTCGCGGCGTCGTTTGACAGCGCGGCCAGACTGGCGCGCCGCCGCTCTCGGGTTTACTGCTCCGTGCACATCGCGGCCATTAAAGGCAAGATTGACCATCGTTTAAGTTCATTCTGTTGAAATGAGGGTCGGGGTTGGAATCTGTGCATTTGTGGCGTGGCATGTCATTTGACTGTAATAGAATTACAGAATATCCGTGGGAGTTGGACCTGATCTAATCTTCTCTTGTCTCTTTCAGCAAAGATTAATATGCCTGAAAATGCTTATTTGGAACCATCTCAGCCTGCATAAGTAAAGCTGATTGTTTTTTTTATTATTTTTAATTTAAATAAAGCAACTTTGGATGATTTCATTCCTCCCATGTGGAGGGTTTCATATTTATTGCTAATGAGGGCTTTTCTGTGTACTGCATGGGCCAGTTTAAATTCTGTGACTGATCAGGATGACACAAATTTAAAATTTGTACTCCGTATGCTTTCCATTCTCAAAAGCGTTTAGGTGACGGTGTCAAACAGGTGTGATTTGTGACACAGGGATGTCTTCACAGCAGCACCCTGGTCACATCTTTTTCCTAGGTCCTTATAAGTGTTCTATACACAGCATTTGACATCTTGCTTGAAATACATTTCCACATGAGCCAGTGCAGAAGAATCAGTTTGGTCTGTTCAGTATTCTGGGTCTTAATGTAGTCCCTTCCAGCCTTGCCTGCCCTTTAAAGGGTGCATCTCAGTGCTGTGTTGCACTGAGAAATGGTGGTCAGTGAAGGTTCAATATGGCATTTCAAAGCCTAATATTTCACTGTGATGGCAGAAGACGAGGAAGGTCACATCAGTTAAGTCCTGTCTTTTTTTTTTTTTTTTTTTTTCTATTCTTTCAGAAGAAATGCTTGGCCTGCAAATTGGACCATGTAGTTTTTTGTCAAGCTTGGTTTTTTTTTTTTTTTTTTTAAGGGATACAGGTCAGGCAAGGGGCATAAGAGCTGGGCTGCTCCAAAAGTGTTGTGGTACTTCATCTGTGGAGTTGCTGAAAGGTTAGTTAGACATGAATGTGACATACAGTGTAGCAACAATGCATTTTATGTATTTTTTTTCCTTAAACCAGGGACAGCTGGTAGTGTAGTGATCAGAGCTGCTGCATTTGGATCCAAAGGTTGCGGATTCGAATCCCACGTCCAGCTCTAGTACCCCTGAGCAAGGTATTTACTCTAAATTGCTGTTGTAAAATTACCCAGCTGTATAAATGGGTCAGTAGTTGTAAGTAACATAACATTGTAAATTGCTTTTGGAGAAAGGTGTCTGCTAAATGAATAAATGTAAGTTTTCCACATACTTGACTCAGCAGTGCTGTCAACATAACTGTTTTTCCTCAGCAGAGATCAAATTGCATTTTTATTTTTAAGTTCACATCTTACCTCAGTAACAGTGCTGTATGCAGATTTTGAACAATTGAAAGTTTTGGTTCGATAGCCTGTTGTTTTGTGTTAAGCCAAAAATGTCAGTGTTATGTCTGTAAGGTTGCATTAGTAGCTGGCTTTTGTTGTGGCCAGCAGTGAAGTAGTATGTGTTGTTCCTGTTTTATGTTCATACTTTATAATTTATCACATCTCTTGGTTGTTTATGTTTTCAACTAACTTGAGAAAACAACTCATTGTTCACTGCTTTGTCCTTAGGAGCTGAGTTTAAACTTTAATCGGATGCTTTATTGCATTTATCACTACATTTGCTAAATCTTGTGACTTAGCATGTTATTTTTACATTGGGCAGATTGTTATAAATATTTCATCTTTTCAGTAAAACCTGCTTGTCTGTGCCTAAATGCTTCTGAGTGAGTCAGTATTTTTTGATAGACAGCAGCCTTGTGCAACAGTTGTTAAGAAATCCTGTCATTTTCTATGTCTTGGGTGTTGTGATTTTTCTTTCCCACATTTTGAACCTCATGGGATGTCTGCTGTGCCCAGTGATACGACATTCAAGACCCCTTTTCACTCTTATCTTGAGATACGCCCATTTGAGTTTTGAGAATTTGGCTCTATGAAGAGTCCCTAAGAGATTTCCCTACTTCAAGTTATATGACACGTTTTACCCATTTCAAGGACCAAACTGTGTTTCTACACCTCCCAACAGCAGAGCAGTGACCAGCAGCACCATGTGGTCTTCACAGTTAGATTGGTTTGTGCTGCATTTGGTTCTCAACCTTCATCAACCATTGTTTGCTAGAGTCACCTGTTGTAATATCAGTAATTATGGGCTCCATCTGGACTATACAAAAATGTCAGCTTGTTCAGAGTCTGAACTGATTTGCATTTTTCATTGATTTCTTTGCAGTTCTGCTTTGTTGCTTGCTCTAAACCATGCAACTTAGTTACACAGACACTGAGCATCACATGTACCTATGTTGTGTTTGCGTCCATTAAGAGTACGGTGCCTAAGGGCTTTGAGAGAGCTGAACGAGCAAAGGTAGACAGCCATACAGTATTAGAGTAATTAATGAAGAGAAACTCTTATGATAACGAATATCAACTACTGAAGTAGTGGTATCTTTTTTTTTTTTAAATGGGTTTTAGTGATATTTTAATATATATAACGATGTGCATCCATCCTGTAATTTGACATTTGCAGATGTTGGAATATATACAATTGCAGTACTGTAGTGTGTGTGTTCTGTGTAATTTGACCATTAATAAAACTGAATACTATACTAATAGTGTCATTCAGGCTGCAGATAGCTTGGCAGTTCATAATAAAAACTTTTGACTTAAAGGTTGTTCTTTCAAACCCAATTACCTGTGCTGCTATAATATTCCGAATAGCTTCAGTTAGATTCCCAGCTAAAACGGTAAAATACTGGTAAGTTGCCTTATGTGTCTCCAGGGCTTTAAGGGGTCCTGCTGGAGGGTCTTTGACTTTCTGTTCAATGTACATGTTGACAGGCTCATTATAGTATAGCATTAACCTATGCTATGTATATTCAGCTTATTTGGTAATTTTCTGAGTCAGTGAGTATGAGTGTTTTAAAAATGTATAGAAAATTTTTGGCATTTTGGTATATATACACTGAGGCTCTAAGGCTGGCTACAAGTGTACATATACTGTATGTGTATATATGTATATTATTTATTTTTATATATATATATATATATATATATATATATATATATATATATATATATATATATATATATATAAAAATAAAATCACAGGCAGCACTGAGTTTTAAGCATCATATATACCAAGACAGGCAGGATCTGTGTTTAAAAGTAGGCCATTTGCAGTCTCTTCTTTGCTGGAAGCAAAATCTTTAATGAAGCCTTTTTGTAACACAGTTTTAAATGTGGGGGAATGAAGTGCTTCTAATATCCTGTTAGGTGAAGTTTGAATTGCTTCTTATGTTGGCTGAAATTGTAATCTTTTATACATCTGCAGACCATACTGTGTGATACATTAGCCATTGTTGAAAGAATTTGTCAGAAACCAGGCTTCTGGGTTCAGAATGGTCCAGGTAACTGTCAACATGTTACTTAAGTGTTGCACATATTACCAGCACACCGCCTTTTTCTTTATTGCGACGTTCATTCTCATACGGGACATTTCAGTACTCAAGCAGTTTTTTCTTTGCCCAAGACAGATTTTCTCTGGTGTTTATTTTATTTCTTTAAAGGAACTTTTGCTGCAGTCAAATGCACAATACAGGTTTTAATTTTAGATAAAAGCTTTTAAGAATGGAAAAACTAGGTACGTCAAAGAAAATGCAAGATAATTACAAATCTTGTATTGTTCCTATTAATGGAATAGTCTTGACAAAATTCTGCAGTTAAAAAGCTAAACGTCCGTATTGTAATATTGCATTTGCCTTTCCGCGCAAGCCGCTTCTTGAACATCGGACTGTGCTCTCTAGTCTCTTGCACTTTCCGTAACCATGGCAACGGCCTGTGCGGCTGTGCCAGTTGCAGGTTGCCTTGTGTCCCGTGGCTGAGCCGAGAGCGGCTGTAGCGACGCCTCTCGCTCTTTAGGCTTAGTGCTCGTCTGGAACACAGACAGACTGCTATAGTGCCGAATTACCCAGCTTTTGTCAGCTGTATGGCATATTTATTTTTATACAGATTTTGCCCTTTAAATCCGCCTTTGGCCAGCTGTTTCTCCCTGAGCAATGGGAATAGGATTAAATTCTTACTGTCTCTGGATTTCAGCTTTTGAATTTACTGCTGTGCTCAGTCGTCGTACTCGTTTTTATCTTTTTTATGATCCAGACTCAGCCGTATGGATTTTGCTATAATGCTATCGTGCTAACAAGTGTCATTATTAGCATAATTGAATCAGTGGAAATATACTTTTCAGGAATCCCTTTGGGAATTTGTTGAATTTTCAGTGACAATGCCATACTGTAAGGCTGTCTCATTTAACTGAGTTTTAAAAAAAAAAACAAGTACATCTCCATATATTACTCTGGAGATTTGGTAAACAATACGTAATACATTTACATGTATTCATTTAGCAGACTTTCTTTCGAAATGACATACAATGATTGTTGATGAATTTTGCTGCCATCTGTATCCAAGGCGACTTACTGTTAGCTACAATAAACTCCCTACAGTCGTTCACCCATCTGTACACCAGAGCAGTATAGAGCACTCATACATGAATACATGCACATGCTAAAGGCACTCAGTGTCACTGTTTCACTCAAAACACATCTTTGGACTGTGGGAGGAAACCAGAGCACCTAGAGGGAAACCACACATGGGGAAAATGTGCAACCTCCACACAGACTGAGCTGGGAACGAACCAGTGCTACCCACTGCACCATCATGCCACACAAAACGGTAAAGCATTTAAGTTTCTGCTTTATTTATATCTTGTAGAATGTCTGGGGTTTTGGACCAGATTACTACAGAATCATACATTTTTGTGTTTTATTTCCCCTTCCATTTAGTTCCAGTTTAGTTATAGCCAGGCACCTGATTTTTACATCTTCCTCTCAAAGGGCAGCACCCACACCAAACGGTATCCACTTCTCCCGCTTTTTCATTCCACAGGCTGTAAAACAAAAGATACAGATAAACGTGAACTGTATTTGTTGATGATTACTAATTCAGTTGGTTTGGAGGTTCTGTTTCACTTAATTTTACCATATTAGCAAAATGGAGGAAAGTGAATGTGTAGTTCTTTGAATGTTGTGGTCTGGTCCCCAAAGGCAGCTGCTCGTGGCATTCCGATGATTAATCTCAGTAAAAATGTCAGGCATTCGCCTACAGCAAGCTGGTGGCTGCTATTTGCCATGTCCGTATAACACTTCACGACTTAATTGCAACCTCAAAAGGGTCAAGCTGACTAATTTGATGCCTGTTGCAGGCATCCAGCTGTACAGTGGGTAATTTGTCCAGTGTGCATTGTTGTGGTTATTTCAAAGGGCTCAATTGGAAATGATGCATATTGCACCCTCTCTGCACCTGTGAATATGGGGTTGCTATGGAAACCACTGTTTTGTAGTAGAGCGCCCCAATGTGCAGCGGGAAAGTGGAGATCGCGATGGACGTTTCTGTTAGGCCTTTTCTGCATTGTCTTTGTTTTTAAATATTACAGGTGGGGTTTACGTATAGTATGCGTGTACACTGTACATATTAAGTTTTTCTCTCCTGTGTACTTTTATGCCACTGTATAGAAATTAAGTGTAGAATTAATAGGAACTCACCACTGTTGGAGTTGCTGTTTCTTTGCATACAGCCTCACATTAAGGAAATAGTGTGGTTTTTATTAAATTTATATTGAAGGTTATGCTTTTGTTTTGAGTTGGTACTTTTTTGTTGATGCACAAAAAAGTAAATGTATTTTTAGTTGCAGTACTAGCGTATAACAGTCACTTTTCAAATGCAGCAACATTCAGATTTTAAAATGAAATTTTGTTGCCTTGGAATAGCAAACAAAGTGCTTGAACTTTGGTAACAAGGACTTGATGTGATAGTGTAAGAATGAGCTTGGCAGAGTTCGAGATGTCTTAGTTGTGGGGTTGTGCACCTTGCTCGTCCTCCCATCAATCCTTGTACTATTCAGTGCTACACTGGGCAGTGATGGAAGGGTTCTGCTGAAATACTACTACAAAGTGGTCTGCCTCAGTTTTCATGTAAGTCATATTTATTATGTGAAAAGCTAAAGAGTCTCGGGCATGTGAGTGATGCGCAAGAATGCTGCCGGACTTGTAACGTGACTGAATATGTGGCTACCTGGAGTGCGAGCAGTCACCCAGCACCTGCTGCCTGGAAAAGTTGGAAGTTTTTTGGCAGTAAAATACTGGTTCAAATTTTTCAGCTTCTGAAATGTCCTGTGCGGCTCTCATTTATTTTTTTTGGACGCAAAAACGTATTGCCTTAAAGTTAGAGCAAAATATGAGGCAAATTTGCTTTGATAGCTACTGTTCAAAGTCTGCTGTGAACGAGTATGAAACATTTACACAGTTTTCTCCAGTTGCTGCATGATTTTGTTTTGTTAATGAAATTATTTAATGTTACTTCAACACATGACTGTCATCACAGACCCCTAAGGGATCCATAGATTCCAGGTTCAGAACTCCTGCGCTAAAGACCTTCATCATAAGTGAGTCCAGGTAGCTTGATGGTTCTTGTTTTTGCCTTGAATCTTTGGAGACCTTGACTTTGTTTTGCAAATTGAAGTTGCGGTAATGTGTGTCAAAACAGTATACGAATGTGTGACCAAAGTGTTTCAGGTCCCTTCCACTTTTATATTTTATCTTATTTTATTTAGCAGTCGCTTTTCTTCAAAGCGACTTCCAATGAACTCTGTATAGTGTAATCAGCCCACACACCCCATTCACCAAGGTGACTTATACACTGCTACATATGCTACTTACACTGGGTCACTCATCCATACATCAGTGGAACACACACACTCTCTCTCTCTCTGTCACTCATACACTATGGAGGAACCTGTCCAGCATGTCTTTGGACTGTGGGAGGAAACCGGAGCACCCAGAGGAAACCCACGCAGACATGGGGAGAACATTCAAACTCCACACAGACTGAGCAGGGATCGAACCAACATACTCTTGCACCACCCAGGCACTGTGAGACAGCAGCACTACTCGCTGTGCCACCGTGTCGCCCCACTGTTACAATGTTTACAATGTCCACAATGTTTACCACTCGTGTCTGGGATTTGTGCGTGTCAGTGATCAATAACAAGATGACAATCGCTACAGATATTTATGGGATAGATTGATATTAAATAGGAATTTGTGGAGATGGCATTTTTCAACCGATTGTATAGGTAATACAGTCGAAAGTGGCCGGAAACTGATAAATATTGCACGTGCTTATGGGATAAATTGTTGGATTGATTAGGAGGGTGTGAAGATGATGGATTTTCACAAATTTTGATGTTTGATGTTAAATAATGAACATTTTTACATAGAATCCTTTTTTTTTTTTTTTAAATTTAAATTTATACTTAAGTTATACGGCCATGCGCTTAATGTGAGGTGGGGGCTGTGTGACAGTTTAAATTCTTCTACGTGTATGACTGTGACCAAAGATCATAGCTGAGAGGCTGTGCCTTGTCTCCTATGTCTGCTGGAGTGCATGGAATCATATCAGCTATCCTACAATAAATAAAATAAAGCGCAGTGAACTTTTGAAGCGCCATTTGAAGCCTATCCAGGTTCTTCGGTATGTTTAGATTTACTAATGATATATTCCCTCTCGCACCAAAAAGCAGATTAACCAAGGAATTCCAACACCAAAAAACTAGAGACTATGTAGTTGCAATTTTAAACTGCCCTTCTTTCCCAAGAGGTGTAACCATGGAATTTTTTAGTCTGCAGTCAGTTAACATCAGGGTGGAAAGTAGTCCAGTTGTAGTTTCTCTTTCGCAGCCTGTCCTTTAACATAGCGTGTCCTGTATGTGGAGAGTACCTGCTTGCAGTCATGTGCAAAACCAGTACGCTTGCCGAATTTGCATAACTGAGTTGTTTGCCTCTCAAATGCTGGAGAGGTGAGGCTACAGGCTGTGGTTCGCCACATCCCAGTGGTATTCGTGTTGTACCGTTTGGTGCTCTCGCTTCGCATCTTGTTGGTAACCTAATCTCTCAGCCCGCTCCTTGGCTGGGTCATTGGCTAAGTGAAGCAGTCAAGTGGGATCGTAAAGGCTGGCACTTGGTGGCATGTTGTGCAATTTTTATGTGTCATGTGTTCTAAGACATCTGGTGCTGTCCTTGTAGAGACTGACAGCATGGCGTTTGTGGTTTGTTTTTGCATTTGTTAGATCTGCCGAGTGTCCTTGTGAGTCTTAAGATTAGTTTACAACCCCAATTCCAAAAAATCCGGGACAGTGTGGAAAATGCTAATAAAAAGAAAAAGGGGTGATCTGTAAATTTACTTCAAATTGCATTCAAACAAAAACAGTAACGTGTTGCTCCAAAATTGTATCTATATCTTTCTGCATTGATGGTGCCCTCCCTCACAGATGTGCACGTTACCCATGTCATGGGCACTGACACACCTCTGTACAATTAAAGGCGCTGACTTTTGGACCTGATGGCGATAACAGCTCGGATGGTCCTTTTTCCACTTTGGCCAGGAAAACACAATGGCTTTTTTTCCAAAAGCTTTTTGAAATGTTGACTCGTTGGACCACAAAACATGATTCCGATGTGCTACTGTCCATCTCGGATGAAACCGAGCTCAGAGAAGTCGGCGGAGCTTCTGGACAGTGTTGATGTATGGCTTCTGCTTTGCATAGTAAAACCTTAATTTGCATCTGTGGATGCAGCAGTGAATGGTGTTGACTGGCTGTTTACTGCAGTATTCCTGAACCCGTGTCATGATATCCATTACGGACGCGTGATGGTTTTTAAGGCGGTGATGTCTGAGGGATCGGAGATCACTCATTTGGAAGTGGTTTTTGGCCTTCCCTTTATGCACTAAGATTTGACAGATTCCTTGAATGTTTATTATATTGTGCACTCTAGTAGGTGAAATGGCCACAACCCTACCTATTTCTTTGGGGAAAGTTGTTTTCAAGCTGCTGGATTATTCACTGCCGCATCTGTTGGCAAATTGGCAAGCCTTGACCCATCCTCGCTCTTCGAGAACTAGGCCTTTTTTTGGAGGCTTCTTATATACTGTGACACAATTGCCTCACCTGTTTCACATCACCTTATTTCAACTTGTCACTTAGTTATTAGTCTTAAACTATCCCTGTCCCAACCTTTTTGCAATGTGTTGCAGACATCAATTTCAGAATTAACGTACATCTTCAAAAAGCAATGCGGTTAATTAGGTAAAACGCGGAATACCTTGTCTTTATACAGTTTTTGTTTGAATACAAGTCAAAGTAAATTTACTAATCACTCCTTTTATTAACTTCTTTGGAATTGGAGTTGTAACCAAGAGACGTAGCTAATTTTGTTGCATAAGAACAGGAGTTTGAGAATGGGTTTTTATTTAAATATTTCTTAAACTGCTCCTTGTGTCTGCAAGAACTGCTTTCTCTAAAACCGATTTAGTATTAGTGAGTTTCTGTTGAAATGGAAAAATCCACATTTGTTAGAAAAATCTGTGGAATTATGGAAAAAAAACCTGATTGCATCTGATAACGACGATGGGAGGAAGCAAGAAATGTGAAAAATGAAGCTGTAAGCAGGAAGAGTGGCCGGGGTTTGCGTGCGAAACGGAAGACGGGAATGTTGCTGCTTTCCCCACGCCTGGGTAGCATGCGCTCTCTGTGGAATAGGGTTAGAAGCTGTGTCTCTGAGTACAGCAAAGAATGCATTCTGGCCTTTATGGCGATCTGGTGTGAACATTTCATTCTGGTGGGGAGGGCCTGGAATAGCCCTGTACTAAGGAAATCACAAGGTGGTTGACTCTTTACCGGGATTGTATTCAGGATCGATAGGACTTAAATTATTCTAATAAATCAGAGAATTCAACATTTTCTATGTCATGTAAAGCAAGTGTTCTAGTGCTACTAGCATCTCTTGTATAGTCCTCTGTTCTACGGGCTGTATTCTGTAATGAATCCCACTTTTAAGTGCTTTCAGTGAATATAGTTTGAAAAGCTCTTAATTGTACGAGTGTGATCCCTGTCCTTATAATAAACCCTGGATTTATGGTTCTCCTTTTTTGGTAAGCTTCTTGGCTTATTTGACAACATGGTCTGAAATTTTTGACAACTAAAAGTACAGCCCCTGGGTAAATAAGTCACTGAAAAATGTTTCACAGACCAAATACACTGCACACCAATATGGATATAAGTTTGACAAAACGGAAATTGGGTAAACAGAGGGGCGACATGGATGAAGACTGGAGTGGTTGGACTGCAGGACACAAACATGTCCTAAGAAAGGATTGGGTGGTAAAATCAGTGCATTTTAATGTCCGTCTGTAATTTGTATCTAGTCACATCTGTTAAAACCAGCTAGAAACTTTAGATGTTCATGTAGCTGAGACTGATTTCTTGACAGATGGGCACACAGAGTTAATGTTGCCATACTTTGTCTTCTGAAAGCAGTATTCTGCCCTTCAGTTTGTACGTTCTTTCTAATAGTTCCCACAGAAGAGTCCAGTTGAATGTTTTGCTGATGATTGTTATTATCAGTCACCTCCGTGGCAAAGTTACTGCTCACGTATCAGCAGTTCAGCATTTTGTTGAATGTTACATTTAGTTGAAGGAAAGCGTAATTGTATCAGTAACCAGTATGTGGTCTTTTATGCCATAAGGAGACCTCATAGTTGAACACATTGAAATTGTGATTAGTTGCAAATATTGATGTGACTGTCCCGAGTGGCTCCAGACCCCCACTGTTATGCTTTAAGATAACTGCTTATCAATTGTGAGTGAGTGTTCATAAGTAAACTTCTGGCTTAGAGCATTTGTTTTTCCTATGGTCATTGTAGTATACTGACCTTCTGATTTTTTTAAATAAATTACTTCTTTTAAATAAACCAGTCCCTACTAGTTTTTGCTGTCTTCGGTAATTCTCCTGTTGGAATATGAATCTTGCAGGTCTTGGTAGAAATAAAATGCATAATTGAATAATTTAATGTAACCTTGTAACAGCAGAAGAATAGTCATTGCTGGTGGAGTTCACTGTTTATAAGTGTGTGTACTGAAATAATTAAAATAGCAGAGGTAGTCAGCCAGGTAATAGTTGTACAACAGTAACGGGGATATACAGCAGCAGCTGGTCTAGTGGTTACAGATGTCATCTTGTAGTTGAAGAACCTAAGACTAAAATACTTGGGTGTGGAGGTGAACAGGCAACTGCAGACCAAACCTGCCACAGGTGCTGGTTTGCAGTGATGGGTTTTGGGTACTCTTGTTAATTTTGTGCAACGCTAACGATTTTAACTTTACACGATGCTTAAACTTAAATGAGGTGTGCTTAAAAATACATCGAATGTGTGTGTTCAAGAAAATGATTGGGTACAGTACAGATTTGTTAATCACCTTCAGAATAGTTCACTTGACTAACCACACTTACTGAAACGGTCCCACCGTTTTCATAAGTGGCTCTCAGAACAGGTTCTATTCATCGTCATTTTAATTTTGGGGAATACCCAGATGTGCCGGAGTGCCAAGTCACCCACGTGCAGTGGGTATGGGCACACACTAATGTTTTTATTGGCCAAAACTGGCAGATGAGACATGCAACGGAAAGGCTGCAGAAGTAGACAAATGGATTTGTTCCACATCTCAACACAAGCAGAACGTGGACTTGCAAAAACCTTGACCTAGCGAACAGTTAACCCTGCGAACGGATCAAATTTAAACTTGTTAGGCAGCTGTGGAAAGACAGTAGGCATAAGGTGTGTGTGTGTTGGATTTATCCTTCATACATTGGTTCATGTGGGGTTTACACATTCACTGTATTTTTGGTCACCTGTCATGTTGCAAGCTTGAACTGTATGACGCTGTAATGTTCACCTCAAAAGTCGCGTTTTCATACTGCCTCTACCTTTATTCATTATAAAACACAGCTTTTCTTATATAGGTGTTCTTTTGAAGATGATTCATGCCGTTTTCATGTTGCTGTTCCCATTTCAGGTCATGGAAGAGTAGCCTGATGGACACCTAGTATTAATGGTTCCAAGCTATCCAGGTCCTTCGATGCTAAAGTAGGCTGAAGCAATTGCTCCACTGCCAGCATGCTTAAAGGTTTTGTTGTAGTTACTTTAAAGCCCTCTTTGGACGATGTGTAGATGTAACGAACGTACGTAGAACCTCTGGGTTTGCTGAGTGTGGCTGCTTCTTGGTGTCGGTACTGGTGAGGTGACTGACAACAGTCCCAAACTGAGGCCCTGCACATAGAGAAATGTGTAAGTGATAAACTTTCGTAAGCTCATGGTTATTTATCATTTTCATCATCTGATTTCGTTTGACAAAATGTTATTTTCCTCTCTTTTTGTGACCCTTTCGAATAATGAAGCACTTGGAGTAGTCCTTACGGCCGTTATTAGAATGACTGTCTGTCAGAGCTGATACATGCAGCAGTGTGATTAAGGTCATGTTGGTTTGCGGGGCGGGGGCACTTAAATACACAGCTCTGACATTTCTTTATCCAGAAGATTATGGGGTTTAGGCACATTGACTTGATACAGACCCAGTTAGCGGTGCTGGCCAATCAGCGGAGGGCATATAGCATAGAGGTTCTTGAGGTGTTCTGCAGGAGGAGCTCATTTGGGCACTCTCCTCCTGTACAGGTACAGGCACCACCAGCAGGGCAGCAGCAGGTAAGGTCCCGTGGCGCTCAGTCAACCCGTCCGTGGCTATACTGCACACAAGTCATACATAGCTTGGCAGGATTTCGGTACAGCGATGGAGCAGGTAGTGTGGTGCTGAAGGAACTGGCTTGTTAATAAAAATTAAAGAATGAATAAAGTTGCTTGTAATCTGATTTGCTTTGGATGAAAATGAGCAAAATGTCAAATTTATGACCTGCAAGTTGCTTCTTAATCAATTGCCGCCTTGGCAGCTGACACATAATGGTTTTTTGCACTCAGATTTTATTTTGGCTTTATTGTGACTTTCATGAGGGGAGCACAGTGGCGCAGCGGGCTTGGCCGGGTCCCGCTCACTGGTGGGTCTGGGGTTCGAGTCCTGCTTGGGGTGCCTTGCAATGGACTGGCATCCTGTCCTGGGTGTGTCCCCTCCCCTCTTCAGCCCTGCGCCCTGTCATTGCCAAGTTAGGCTCTGGTTCGCCGCGACCCCACTTGGGACGAGTGATTTCAGCCACTTTGTGTGTATAACTTTCATCTTGGTTTAAAAAAAAAAAAAGAGCATCTCTGATTCTGACATAAGAAGTTGTCTACAGAACAAGAGATGAACTCTTGTTGCTGGTTTGCTTTAGGCATATCAAATCTGAGCTCAACTCGAGGTGTGATGTTATCAGGGTTGCTTTTCAGAGGGTGATGGTGCTCGTTGGCGGCTTCACAGCCCTGAGGTCCATGTTCCAGCCCTGACCACATTCTGTGGTGCAAGTCCCCCCGCAGTCATGTTACTAAATGTACTGTGTTTACTACATTCTGGAACTGTGGTTTTGGGGCTCTTGTAAGTTCTGTGGTAACCCAGGTGCACTGGCTTGCTCCTTTCAAGGAGCACCAAGAATCCAGGTGGTTCTCCTGAGCAACACCTCAACTAATGTGTTCAGGGGCCTGTGGGATTGGGGTCAGCTAGATCGGTGGCTCTTAAAGCAGCATCAACAGGTGTCATCAGGTGTCATCTTAACAGGATTTGCCTGGAGGAGCTGAATCAACGGTGTCCTGGGATTACAGGGTGACATTGGGAGGAGAGTGGGGCCAGAGGCCCTTGGGGAAGAGGAGTTGCTATGCCGACTGTCGCTAGGGAAGGGTCACATGATGGCTGCAGTGACTTGCTGTGCCTCGAGCCTGTTCTGCTGGAGAAGAATGAGTTGTCTCTGTAAGGCTGTTTATCTTCGAGCATCATCCCACCACAGTTGTGTGAGCCAGATTGTGTCAATGTGGGTTTTAGTTACTTTGCATAACAGATGACCTTGACACGGTGGCAGCAGAACACCCCGTCATGAATCCAGATCCAGCCAGCAAGGGCATAATCTCCTTGTATGAAAAGGGTTTTTCACAGCAGCAAAGTTTAAGTGAAATGTCTTCCTTTGACAGTACTTGTTTACTGGTATTGATTAATCACTTAGAATTAATTGATAAGAGAACTGGGTAACATGTTGAAGGTGCGAGGGTGTGTGGGGCGTGCCCGGAGAAGAGCACGTCCGTGGTATCACAGGAATTGAAACTCCTAAAGACCTGTGTTGGGCACCTTCTAAAGGTCCCCCCTCCCCATCTGACCTTACCCTGATGTGCTGCCATGGGGTAAATGGGTTTCGGTCGGACAGGATGAGATGTAGTTGATGTCCTCCTTTTAGGCTCATGGGAGCTTCTGAAGTCAGTTCTCTCTGCTGCTTCTTCCCTACCGGACAGTCGCGTGTCACTGTTGGCACGGAGCCTGTAAATTGGCCTACGACATACGGGGGCGCCCTTCGCTAATGCTTTGCTCTCTTTTTGGTCCCAGATCAGCCAGTGTTGTGCCGGCCAGAGTGAAGCCTACCATTTAGCAAAGGAAGATGAGTGAACTCGATCAGCTGCGCCAGGAGGCCGAGCAGCTCAAGAACCAGATCAGAGTAAGTGGGAGTGTGACTTGCCCCACCCTCCAGTGCCATTCTCCTCAAATAACCTAATCCTGAAGGAGACTTACATCTGCCTCTCTCTGTCCTTGTTGGTAGGATGCCAGGAAGGCCTGTGCAGATGCTACTTTATCTCAGGTAAGTTTGGTTACTCTGAACCGCTGCGAACAGTGGTGGTCTTATTTCTTCTTTTACTCAGAATTTACTCCCAAAGCATGCTGATCTCACTAGTATTTTCACCTTCTTGTTGCTGAAGTGTTTTTCTAACTTAAACACACAGATCCTGCAGCCTACCTTCATGAATTTGCCCCTCATGACCTCTGGCTTCTAGAACACCTTGCAGAGACACAAATTAATGCAGTTCACATAATCACCCACTAATACAGAACAGCAGTGTAACAAAATGCATGTGAGGAATATATATGCATTTGATACAGAAAGATATTGCAGATTAACGTTCCATTACTAGTGGAATAAAAAGGTAGAGTTAGAGAAATTTGCTACATCTTAACTATTTTGCCAATAAACAACTTTTCCTATACTCAGTAGTACAGTACTGTGCTGCTTCAGCTCTGTTCTAAAATAACTGTGCTTTGCTTATGTTCCAGATCACGGCAAACATAGATCCTGTTGGCCGAATCCAGATGCGCACTCGACGAACACTGAGAGGCCATCTGGCTAAGATCTATGCCATGCACTGGGGTACCGACTCTAGGTGAGCGAGTGGCAGGGTCATGTTCAGATGGGTTTCCCATAACTCGCTCACTGTAGTTCCTGATGTCAAATGTTTGGTTTCAATGTAACACTTCTCCTCAGGCTCCTTGTCAGTGCCTCCCAGGATGGAAAGCTAATCATCTGGGACAGTTACACCACTAACAAGGTAAGAGCTGCTATTGGTACATCATGTTTTAAAAAAAAGGGAACCAACTAGGACAGTCCTCTGCAAGGACCCACTAGCACACATCTGGCATTTCTTTTTATTTTTAAACACCTTCTATCCTGTGCAAGATGATTGCGTCATTGGTGGCAGGTTGATAGCTGTAGATAATTTTTACTACGAATGTATTTTTTTGAACACCCGCAGAGATAGTGACTGGAACATACAGGGACATGTACATCTTCTGTTGTAGGGTATGCAGTAGATTGTACACATTTCCATCAAACTTGTAAAATGATTGTTCTTGTTTTTAAATGCAGCTTTTCTAAAATACGAAACAGCAATGGGTTGCACCTAATGCATGGCATAATTGGAATATGAAGTAAGAATTTGTGTGTAAAAGCTGATCTCACTTTGGAGGACGATTCCTGAAGGGGACCACAGACTTTCTCTCTGGCTCTTTGCTCTGAATGTGGTTTGAGCTGTGGTTATTGGTGAACTGAAAGCCCAGCACCTAGGAAGAAGAGTAGTTGCTGTTCTTCTCTCCATACATGTTGATATAACCATTGAGACACCCAACACAATGGTTTTCTGGAAAATCTGTGCACTTGATCAGAATATGTTTCCGCTTCCAACATCAGCCCCATCCTAAAAGTTTGTTTATATGGTAGCACAACATGTAGCACAACATGTAGCACTGGTGCCTCAAAGCTCCCGGGCTCTGTATTTGGACATGGGCTCAAATCCTGATCAGTCTGTGTATTTAAAAAGGGGAAAAAAAAAAAAAAAACATCCTGTGTGTGTTATGTTGCTCTGCTGTACTGAAGTGTGAATGATTGTAGGGAGTTTAGGGAAGGGTAAATTGGAAAGCAGAATGAACTATGGGCATAGTTGTACTGGAGTGATGGCTTGACTACGATGTAGTTTGTTTGAAAATGAACTGGGAAACAGGTTCTACAGCGCTTTGTGTGGTAGATGACTTATAATAATTTTGGCTCCCAGTGTCCCAGAGCAGTTTTCTTTCTCACTTTTCAGTTTGTTCCAATCCTTTTAGAAGCTTTCATTTTTTTTTTTTTTTTTTTTTTTTTTAAATAACTTGGGCAGTGATGATACCAAAGTAAATACAAATAAGGCACCGAAAACAAGGATGTGCACATGATGCCACAGTGCAGTGTTTTATGTAAACAAGAACTGAGAGAGCGCCTGTTTTCCCAGCACGCTCAGCTCATGCACACAGCTGTTTTGTGTGCTCGTCCCTTTGAGGCTGGTTAGATTTGAGCGGCTGGCTCAAACAGTTTGCGTGGTTTGAAGCTTTTCACCACAGATTTGATACACTTCCTCACAGAAGGTTTTGGTGAATGTGAGGACAGGCTCCTTATACCACAGTAAGGGGTCAATTCTTGATGACTGGGTGAGCGAGTGTCTACATACCAAGTGTCTGCATACCCAGTTACGGGTTTATTCTGGTTTTACCTTTTATAGGCACTGCCATTTAGAACGTATCACCAGGTCCTGTGGCCGTCATGTTCAGATAAACCTTGTGTCCTCATTTGTGGGAAGTGTTTGGCTAAAGACCACTTCGGTCCTCTCGGGACTGGATGCCTCAGCGTTGAAGCTTCCTTCAGCGTTTCTTTAAAAGGGTTGAAATGGGTTCACGGCCCAAAGGCGCACAACATTGTTCACCTGTACTGTACGTTCACGCTGACAGCCAGCTGTGTTGGATTTTCTGTAAAATAAAGCCCACTTATAGACGTAACGGCTTACTGACACAGGTGCACGCCATCCCCCTGCGCTCTTCCTGGGTTATGACCTGTGCCTACGCACCCTCTGGGAACTACGTTGCCTGCGGAGGTCTGGACAACATCTGCTCCATCTACAATCTGAAGACCCGCGAGGGCAACGTACGAGTGAGCCGCGAGCTGGCCGGGCACACAGGTACGCACTGCTAGCCTCACATTTTGCCCCGTGGTGCCCTTGTTGTTGGATTGCTAGGGGCAGCTTTGCGCACTGCCTAAAAACTCAATTAGCTAAGGTTAGAGTTCAGTGGTACCGCAAGTAGTGCGTCAGTTTCTGAGTCGTCGGAGCCCTACAGAAGTGATCTGCGCTTTGAGTTTTGCCGTTTTGCTGTATTTCTTATCAAAACGGGCACCGTTTCTGAAATGTCTCCGATTGTCGTCCTGTCATCAGTCCGCTAGTAATTTCTTGTTTGCTGCGTGCCCATATAGAACAGCCTGTGCTCATGCTGTGTTTCAGGTTACCTGTCTTGTTGTCGTTTCCTGGACGACAACCAGATTGTGACGAGCTCTGGCGACACCACCTGGTGAGTGTGAGAACTGTAGACGCGTGTGGCATAAATCAGTGCGCGAGTGACTGACTGAAGGGCTAACTCCCACCCCGTGTGTGTCTGCTGTGTCTAATCAATCCACAGTGCTCTCTGGGACATTGAAACCGGCCAGCAGACAACCACGTTCGCGGGCCATACCGGTGATGTCATGAGCCTGTCCCTGGCACCCGATACTAGGCTATTTGTCTCAGGTGCCTGCGACGCCTCTGCCAAACTGTGGGATATCAGAGAAGGCATGTGTCGACAGACCTTCACTGGCCACGAGTCTGACATCAATGCCATCTGCGTAAGTCCCGCTTTCTTCCCCCCGCGTATGTGAAATGATGAGCCTCGGCGCACACTGGTTCTGTGATCTGAGCTCCCCTTGTTGCTCACGTTGTGTCCCCCATATCGCATTTGCAGTTCTTCCCCAATGGCAATGCTTTTGCCACGGGCTCAGATGACGCTACCTGCAGGCTGTTTGACCTGCGGGCTGACCAGGAGCTGATGGTATACTCCCATGACAACATCATTTGCGGAATCACCTCTGTGGCGTTCTCCAAAAGTGGCCGCCTGCTTTTGGCTGGATACGATGATTTCAACTGCAACGTTTGGGACACCCTCAAGGCAGACCGTGCAGGTGGGCGAGCCCACAACAGCAGAGCGCTAGCCAGAACATCTGCAATCCACGTGATACCAATGAAACACGAAGTTCCACACACACACAAAGCGCACTGTTGTTGTGACCCAGGGCAATGAATACTTTTGCTGTCTCGACCCTGAGCTTCCTTGCCTGTGTATGCCTGCTTTTCCAGGTGTTCTGGCTGGCCACGACAACCGTGTGAGCTGCCTGGGCGTAACGGACGATGGCATGGCTGTCGCCACAGGCTCCTGGGACAGCTTCCTTAAGATATGGAACTGAAGTCTGGAGGTGTGTCCGCCCTTCCTTCTCTTGCAGTTTTGTGTGGTTATGATGTGTCTGTGTGTGCGTGAAGAGGGGCAGGAGTGTGGAACCAGAGCCCGTAGCATCCCCAGGTGGTATATTTGTTTGATCATGCTTCCCCTGTGCTGCTGAGAGGAGGAAGAAATTTCCAGCTGTGCTTGACTAACTTTGTTTCCTTTTACTGTTTTCTGTTGTACCTGTAGATGATATTTGGATTCAAGTTGACTGGAAGATCATTCCAACATTAAAATGTTAAAATTCATTGCATATCCAATCTTCTCAAACGCCACAAAAGGACTAACTCCTACACCCCAACCTGCGAAGGGAAAGGCCTTTCTCTTCCTCCAAAAGAAGAGCACAATCGTCTGTCGTCCAGCTAACAGCAGCGGAGACTTCCTGTGGTATAAAATGAAAAATCAAGCGAAATTGTGCATTTATTTTCTGGGACCATTTTATGTTTTTACCTTGAAATAGAAAACAAAAACACTATCATCCCACACAAGTGTCATGTATCTTGAAAAAAATGTTGGAGTGTAATTGTACAAAAATTGTTAGGTTTTTTTTTGTCTTTTTCTTTTCTCTTAATCCAAGGATTATATCAGTGAACTCTGGTTTATGTTATAAGGAGAATGAAAATCTTTGTTTTATCTCAGTCTTTTAAGTATTTTAGAATTGAGTTTGTAGATAAGTTTAAAATTATCCAGCTTTATCACATGAGAAAAACAATTTACTGCAATCTAAAAGCGAGAGCTTTATTAGAAAGTCCACAGTCAGCTTTCAGAGGATACCAGTTCTGTAGGTTTAGTGTCAGGTGGTTTTAAATTCTTTCCTTATTTCTGTCTTGCCACACAAAGAAACTGTGTATACTGAATAATGTTGAAGTGTCAGTTAACCAAGCACACGCTGATCAAGGTAATGAATGCTTGTTTTTTAAAAAGTTAACAGTTCCTCATATTGTTATTGGGTAGTGTAGAATAATTAAGATTAACCCCCACCAGTCTGCATTTTCTTGTATTTGTTGGACCTGGGCTCAGTGTGAGGGAGCACTTAGAGGGATGTGGGACTTGTACCTAGCGTCACCACTCTGGAACATCCTGTTCTAGTGGAGGGAGTTCTTCCATTCTTCGAAACACAGCTTGAACACTTAATGTTGAAATCAATGACTGAATATCCTGCTGTGTTAAAAATGAACTTGTATTGTATGGGTGAACCCAAAATAATTGCATTCTGTGGAGTTGCTTCGTAAGGCACATATTGAGAGGAGCATTTCTGTGGACTGTGACGGCTGCATTGCAGCCCTGCCATCGTATTCTCTGCTGCGTACGCACCCTCCAGGGGCGCAGGCCAGCCAGGGCACCCCACGGACTGCCAGTTAGACATCTGCTCCAATCTCGGTGGTGGAAGCGCTCGCCTGTTATGTCCACACCCGTCACGAGTTATGGTGACACGATACTAAGGCCGTTTCTTTTTCTTTTTTTTTTTGTTTTTTTTGTTAATACTCTCCCTTGCACCAGCCCATGTATTCTGACCTTGCACCAGTCCATACGCTCACACTCAGTCTCGTGTGCATACAGCCACACTCGCACGCACACCCGAACACCGTCTCACACGCATGCGCACAAATAAAGCGCGAAAAAATGTTCTGTAGCAAACTGTTTCCAGTACTGAAAAGTATACTGCTAGAACAATTTTGTAACACAGGTTTTTCTGGCGTTGTTTACTACAGAATGCATAAATACAAACCTGACTCCCATTTGAAGGGCGGAACTTTCTGTTCTTGTCTCGCCATAAACGCACTCTTTAGCAGTAGCTGCATCTCATCTATTCTGTTTCCTCTGCAACACTGTACAAAAAAGATGTGACGTAATTGTGCGTTAGGCCTGGCGTGTTTAAGAAAAAAAAAAAAATTGAATGAGACAAATTTTTTCTTTCCATGAGGTTACTTTAGAGCTGCACCACACTGTACCCTCTTCACCATTTTGTATTTAATTTTAAAGTCTTTCAGTGTACTGCAGAAAGCTGGATGCAAGATAGAAACTATATTAAAATGTACTGTTATTTAAGATGTAATAAAACGCAGTTTGAGATGTTTCTCTTTGTGTTGCTCCTTATTCCGTAAGATTAATCTTTTTGCCTATTCATGTCTCACTGCAAGACCCCTAACCCAGTTATACACACAGCACTGAAGCTGGAGGATTTCAGAAAGGAATGGCTTACAATGTATGAGCTGGTAACATTTGTGTACCGACTGGAAGAGGGCACTGAACGAGCTGTTGCTTTTCATTCTACTTTGCTTCTATGAACGACGATTTCATGTAGCGCTTTAGCAGTGATTAGTGGCTAATACAATTACCTGGTGCTTTTCTCCAAAGCAACTTATGATTATTTACCCATTTGTACTGGTGGGTATTTTACTGGAGCAACTTACGCTGCTCAAGGGTTCCACAGCTAGAGATGGAACTCAAGCCTACAACTTGTGGGTCCAGAGAAGAAGCTCCAACCACTACGCTACCAGCTGCCTGTCATAAATGTGCCTGTAATAAAACCTAAAATCAAAGGCTGTCCTTTCAGGATAGGAATTATTTAATGTGCTCACAAATGTCTTCTTACAGAAATGATTTAGCAGAATAACATAGTAGCAAATTGAGCTATTTACTTTTTAAATCCTTTTCTCCTTGGTTTTGCCAGTGTACTTAAAAGTTTTACAAACATATTTTTGCTTATGCTTGTCCCTTACGTTACAACAGTGAAGGAATACATTTTTGAAAATGAATTGGAAAATGTTTGTATATACAAGGGTTTGTCGCCCAAACATTGAACCAGTGTATGGTAGTACTTTTCTCATAGGAAATGCTGACAAACTGTAAAATGGAAGTAAGAGTTCCCCAAAAGGATTTTGCAGCTTCTCTGCGGGTGATGGTCTATCTCAACATTTTCTGCTAAGGAACACCTGAAAATCACATTATGTAAGGGTTGGGATAAGTTTAAATGAACCCATGATCTGTAAATTGCAGTTTGCAAAGTGAAATAATTGGTTGTTTATTTTTCCATATAAATGTGGGGTCTGTGAAAAATAATTCTAGTGCCACAGGTAACATGGAGAGTTTTATATGCTGTGTGTGGAAAATTCACTCCGATTGTGGTCGTTCTGAGTAATGCCACACATAAAGGGGCTCATCTCTCAAGAATAACTAAATAGTTGCTATTACACTTATACCCATTAACTAGTCCTAATTCATTCCTGAAAACTGACTGAATATCAAAAAGCAGACACTGACGTTACCTAATCCATTATTAAAATAGTATTATTCCATTAAAATATATAATGGATTTTTTTCTGAAAAATTTCATTCATTCCAAGCCCATACCACATTGATCACACAAACACCATAAATGATGTCTGAAAAAAGTAAATAGAATGAATAGCAATATTTCCTTAATCTATTGCATCAAATATGAGGCTCTTTTGAATGAAACACATGTCTGTAAATATTTTCAATCAAGTTTTTTGAAGTTGCTGTTTTTTTATTTACCAGTTTTATAGGGTAATTTCAAGCTAGCTGCAGAACTTTTATGCAGGGTCATGTATATGAAATAATGTTTTAAAAATAATGATTCCATAAGGTTAACTTTAGTGAACTGTGATATTGTGTGTAGGCTGGCATGAGGAATACACACACACACCATCTGAAACTGCTGGTCCCAAGCGGGGTCGCAGGAAGCCAGAGCCTAACCCGGTAGCACAGGGCGTAAGGTTGGAGGGGGAGGGGACACACCCCGGACGGGATGCCAGTCCATCGCAAGGCACCCCAAGCGGAGCTTGAACCCCAGACCGACGAGAGAGCAGGACCCGGTCAAACCCACTGTGCCCCCCCCCCCCCCGTGAGGAATACAAATTCTGAAATAAATACTGAATAGATTATTTAGAAAATTAAAGCACATTGTTGCAAAACAGAGAACTCAAGCACCAACATGTGAGTACACAGCCGAGACCATAGAGCACCAGAACACAACCGAGAGCGTGGGTACATGGTTCCCACAATGCAGTGCATCTCACAGTCTCTCTCACACTGCTGTTTGGTACAGTTTTCAAATGAAGTTGGAACAGAAAAATGACTAACAATTGCAAACCCAGACATCGGCAGACTGAATATCAGCGGGTGAGTGAAGTTATTGAAGACACAGTTTAAGAAATTTTAAAATCTAGGTAAAAAGTAAGGGTGTTAAGAACAGAACTGTCAATGGTATTGAAGGTCATTTGCACAATGTATTAATTTTATGTCCAGGAAATTTCAATAATTTTTAGCATTACTGAAAAGTAGGTACAAATAGAGATTTTACACAACTGATTATTTCATGGTTATACATTGAGTTACAGAATACTTTAAAACTGTTTTCATAATTGCTGCAATGATATATAGTAAGTAAAAATAAATATATAGAGTTGGTTGTGCCAGTGCATTTTTTTCTGCGTTACAGTCAGAATGATGAACTTTTTCATAATTACATATGAAGTATTTACTTTTCAACAATATGAGCCAAGAAATAACAGTATTAGAACCAGTACTTCTTAATAATTAGAGCACAGTATGTCTTTTAAAAACCATTTATTAGACATTTATTATGAATCCTTAAGAAAACACTAGTTTTCATCTATTAAGAAACCAAGACGTGAAGTCGGTTTAGGAGATGTAGAAGTTGATGTGAAAGAGATGTGAGAAATGAAATGTAATCCATAACTATCCTTCCTGTGGAATTTTTCACTAATCGACGTTTGCGAAAGGTTTGTTTGAAAGCGCCAGTCGGAGTAGGATGAAGCAGGAAAGCTTGTCCATCGAATGTTGAGTGGACGCTCTGAACTGTTAAAGCCCACAATGTCCGTGAAAGCGCCTCTTGCAGACATCGTCAAACTGTGGCTCTCTCTTCATTTCAGTTCATCTTGAAGGAGTCTCCTGTCATCATAGCCACAAATTCTGGGGATAGTTGTTTGCATTAGTTAAGACTATTTCCACACACGAGCAGATGTTTCATGAAACGTACTTTGTGGTGCTGCACATGAGTATGAAATTCCACTGCTACATGCAATACATAGCGAAAAAATAAATAGTTGAGTTTAGGAGACACGTTTGTGGTTTGCATCTTCGCCTTACCTTCATAATCTATAGTTCCATCTCCATCTTTATCTGCTTCCTTCATCATCTGTTCTGCTTCCTCTGCGTTCAGAGGCTCCCCGGCATTCATGAGGACGTACCTTCACCAGATGAACAGATTTTCTGAGCATAATGGCAAGGCTACTTAATGGCACTTATTTCATTGCAGGAAGGCAAAGGGAATATTTCTCTAGACAGCATATTAACCTACTTGTCTACCTTGACCACAAGTCGATAAAAATTTGAAATTTTACGAACGGGAGTAATCCTTACATTTGTTTCCTGCTGGATAATGCTGCCTTTTTTTTCAAAATGTTCATGAAAGTTAGTGGGTTCTACCGGTTGCAGAAATACCACCTACATTTTCTGCCTGAGTCACAAATACGTAGAGCATAAAGATTTCTGCTTGTCAATTCTAGCTCCTACTTCGATTCTCTTAGTCACATCGAAATAGTACTGATGCGAATGTGATAGAGTTTAATAGGAAGTACTGCAAGGACGTCATTTTCTAATAAACCTTTCCAGGCTGATCTATCATTCTACATGCACAGTGTGTCCAGCACAAAGTCACAGGATGCTGACAGTTAATCGTCAACCAGCGGTAAAGCAAAATACGAGTGACGTACTTGAGCGTGTCCCAATCGATGTAGCCCTTGGAGTCTTTGTCAAAGACTTTGAAAGCTGCTCGGAGCTCCGCGTCCTGGTTCTTTGCTCTCTCGTGGTACAGAGCCATGAGACCCAGGAAACTGTCACAGTTAAAGGTGCCTTTACCTGTGAAAATAAACACCCTATCTGTGCAATTCCGTCACAGATAACGTCATTTCATGCTTTTCTGAAGTAGACTGGTACCTTGAGTTGCAAACATCTGAGTGGCAAATTTTTGAAGGTTTGAACACCTGGTTTATCGTGACTATTCTGTCCTGTAAAATTTCTCAGCTGTAGAGCAAATATGAGCTATATTTCCACTAGCTGCCTTTACCTTGCACTAAAATCCACTGAGAATAGAAATACTTGCCCAGCGAAGAAAAGCAGAGGGCTGTTACGTTTTTTGATTGCAAACTGAAAGTGACCAGATGCTGACAAACATTATGTGATTATCTGTTGTATGTAAATCGTGGCCAGATTTGCTGTCCTCAGTGTTAGATGAGAAATTACAGCATTTAATTTAGTCAGTATTTGATGTCAAACACTTTTTCACATCTTGAAGTACAATTTGAGTCAAGCAGCTTTCTGGTCTGAAACATTTTCTTAAGTTGAGATCCAAGTTGAGTTTAATTTTTTTTTAAGTTTAAAAAAAAAAAATCAGTGTAACATCTATAACTTTAAATTTGCAGAGAAAAATGCTTTAAAAAGATTTCTTTACTGGATGAGTTCACCTTAAAACAAGTTTTCACAATGTCAGTCAAGTATCCAGTGCAGTGACAGGAGACATTAAACATGTGGAACTGGCTTCAAAACCAGACTTACCAGCAGGTCACGTTATACACTTAAAAGCAAGTGAGAGGAAAAAGACATAAAACAAGACATAAAAGTATTCAGGCAAGTATTCTTCATGTCTGTAAGTTTTTCATTTAGTTTGTCATATAATAATAATAATCTGTAAGTCTGTAAGTCATTCATTTAGTTTCTTGTATAATAATAATAATAATAATAATAATAATAATAATAATAATACTATCATGTCTCTATACTATGTATTATGGATCTGTAACACCCATCTATATTTATACAGTAGGTGTGGACTGCATTTACTGTGTTGTGTGGCACTGGGCCGACAAGTAATAAACCTGAAAGTGGGCAAACCAGGCTATTTTCTTTCCGCTGCGAACTTGTTTATAGTGGCAGTACAGTGGTTACAGTAGCTGCCTTTGGGCACATATGGTTAGGGGTTTGAATCCTGTGCCCTGCTTGGTCAACGTGCTTACCTTCATTTTGTCCATTAAAGTAACATACCCAACTGTATAGAGGGATACTTATATATCTGCAGGCAGCTTAACATTCTAAATCACCTTGAATAAAAGCATCATCTTAGCGAACAAATGTAAATCATCGTGACAAGGAAGTTAAAAAACTTCACACGTTAGTAATCACACCACATAAATAATACATATGTTCTCATAAGAAATATGAACAAGGATGTGCATGAAATGATCTTCAACAACTTTTCAAATTTAGAAAAGTGATGCTATATTGCTGTTCAATAGAGCAGCATTGTTGAATCTAGTAATGATAGAAATATAGAATCATTTTCACTAGCCAGTAATCCCAGGTGGCACAGGGCAGGAGAGAGTGTGCACATCCGACACGCCCCTCAAACCGACCGTTATTCGCTACTATTCATGAATCTGCGTGAACAAGGAGCCAATACAAAAAGTGGAAGAAAACCCACAAACTCCACAAGTGTCAAGACTAAATTCAATCCTAAAAAATTAGGATCTGTCAAGCAACAGTGGGTAAACAACAATGAATGAATGAATGAATGAATGAATGAATGAATGCTTTGTTAATCCCATATAAAATTGCATGTGTTTATAGCAGCACACAACACACAACATACAACAACTTGATGACAGGACAAAAGAGAAGGTCCTGACAAAGAGTGGGCAAGATCGGAAATAACATAGTGCTTCTTGAAAGTATGTGAACCCTGTAAAGATGGTCATTCTTCTATAAAATATTAAAATAGACTAAAATAAATAAATAAATACGATTTACACCTCTGATTCTACTTACCTCCTTGGTTTAACCAGTGCACCTGCACTGCTTGTGTTTTTCTACTGCACACAATTTCCTCTAAAGCAACAAATGGAATTGTTCATTACACACCTATTATGTCAGACGAGAGAGACTCCTTCTCATTAAATTATGACTTTGGGGTAACACAAAGACACAAGAGGTTCACATACTTTCGAAGAGCACTGTAAATAAATTCAACAAACAAGAAAAAAGCAAGTAAATGAATATATAAAGCAGAACATGTATTTTCATATATAAACTGTGTTTGTTTAGATGAAAAATGTGGGTGAAATAATAAGGATTATGATGATGATGATGATGATGATGATGATGATGAAGTGTGCAAGAGGTGCAGTGTGTTCGTACCATCCTTGTCCACATCTTTGGCCATCTGGCTGAGCTCTCTCTTGGTGGGGTTGATGCCCATGAGGCTCATGAGCCGCTCCAGCTCCTGTGTCTTCACATCGCCGTTGCCCTCCTCGTCGAACATCTCAAACACCCCTTTATACTCCGTGATCTGCTCTGGCGTCAAAGTGTTCGCCTGCCCAAAGTCATTTTCCACAAGCGCCCAAAGCTTCAACATCGTCATGTAGACATCAGTTCACATGCCACTGCATTTCACTGAGATCGTGTCGAAATCTTTAGTCCCAGTACGCAACCGTATCAACCGCAAATACAGGCCTGTATGGCCTCACTGCAGTCAGTGAGCATGTAAACCCATTCCCAGGTAAATCATACTTGGATCAAACACATATTACAATCAACAACTTTTTTACAAAGGAAAGGGAAAAAAGATTAAGGTAAAATGAATCAAGCAAATTATCACTGCACCACCGCACCCCCATCCTTTTCTTATTTGTTTTTAATCATGTATTGTTCCCCTTCCACTTGTTCTCTTTCAGTTGCCTTATTTGTATGAAATAAAATGTCTTAAGTTCATCCACGAATGGTTTCAAGACAAACTTTAATTACTAAGCACATTAATTCATTTAACAGATGCTTTTCTCCAAAGCAATGTACAGTGATTAATCACTAGTATTTAGCTGACACCTTTATCCAAGGAGAATGACAGTGTTAGAAACAGTGCACTGAACTCCCTAGTCATTCGTTCAGCTAAACAATGTAAGTGAAAAACAAACATCTTTGGCAGGAACTGGGGTGGATTCACACCCATGTCCAAATTCAGAGGTCATATGCCACAAGGCACCAGCACTATCCGCTGTGCCACTGTGCCAACTATATAAACATTCCCTTAAATTCACATATTCTCTGTCTAAATGTATGTTTATTGCACAATGATATTCATGCTACTTTCTGCTGCTGTTTGGTTCATTCCTAGTTCATTGATTCACTGATTCAGTGTTTACCTGCACAAAATGTATTATGTATATCAGAATCGGACTTTAAAAAGATGGCATCGGGTTATATGGTATACCTATTATTAACACTCTCTCTCTGTCCCTCAGAGCTGCTGAATCCCTTTCAACATTCAAGAAAAGTGTCAAAACACATCTCATTTGGACCAGTTTCTCTGATGACCTTCTAAGGGCTCCATGAATGTGCATCTCACCATGTCATCTTTGCATTTCCTGCTTATTCTATATGAGGCAACTCATGTAATGTGCGCGGGCAAAAATGGCAGTATTCGACAGTCATGTCTCTGTATGCAAAGCTCTTCATCTGGTGTCAGCACACTTTGTTTACTCCGAGTTATATGTCACTTTGGAAAAAAACTGCAAAATGAATAAATGCAGAAGTAAATGTGTGAGCAACAGGTGGGGACATGGCAGTTTTGTGTTGCGAAAGAGGAGCCAAGTGAGTAAAGACAAAGTTCACAAACCTCATCCATCACACAAATCAGTCATAGTTTTACTCTTACGTAAGATTTGAATAAAACATTCAAATGGAAATACCAATCCCGGAATTAAATACCCATATTGAAAGTGTTGGGACACAAACAAGATTTTTCCATTATCTATGCCAACAATTTAAATAAATAATAAAAAACATTTTACATGGTACAAAATATGTAACCCTATATTAGGGATTTTGTTTTAGATATTGCACAGCTCTTTTATTAGGAGCACATGGTTTAAGAAGGTGGGTAGGATGAAGTACTCACCATCGTGTGTACTGCGGTAAAGAGCGGCGGTGGGCTGCAACACTCCTCTGCTCCGTTACTAAGTCACTCTTTACACTCTTGTACGCTTCCAAGGAGCTATGCTACGCTTCCCTCTGGGATTTAGTGTTCTTACACACCTTTTATGGTAGGCTCTTCAGGAGATGTTTACGGCCCTATTTCTGGTGGAATCCGACTCTGGTCCACGTGGAAGGGTCTTCCAGGGGATATCGCTGTCAAGTGTCTTCTTAACGGAGTGCACCTCTAGGTAGGCGAGCTGATGATCTCCCTCTGTCCACTGCCGTGTTAAATATTCCCTGAAGAAGAATGCTCTAGCCTGGGGATTTTTGTGCACATCTCAAGATACATCACTCCCCATTTCTTTGGTGCTTGGGAGAAGACAAAGCAGTTTATGATCTCAAGAAAGACACCTTAATGGTCATGTTCCTTCGGTTTATTACCACTGAAAACTTCAGGAGCTGAAATGCTACTTTAGGTGCAGATATGGTGTAGCTCCTGTTAAAACAAAGGCAGCAAGAACCAGTACCTTGGCTAAACAGCACAACAGCCTTTAATTCATTGTCAGTACTAAGCTCGGTGACGAGCAATTAAAAGCTTCAGATTTATTCAATTAATATTAGAAGCAAAGATTTCCTCGATTTTTTTCAACAATAAAGTTCACAGTAGCAGTGCTCAGATTCATCCTCTAGAGGAGCTTTGGATCATTGCACTTTTGTTCATCTCAAATCTGGTTTCTTCACAACTGCTTGATATTCTTACCTGTAATTTGTTCAGACTTTTACATTTCTTTAGCAGACACTTTCCTCCAAAGCAACTTCCAGTGAACTCTCTGTAGTGTTACCAGCCCACACACCTTCTTCACCGCGGTGACTTACACTGCTAGATACCCTACTTACACTGGGTCACTCATCCATACATCAGTGGAACACACTCTCTCTGTCACTCACACACTATGGGGGAACCTGACCAGCATGCATTTGGACTGTGGGAGGAAACCAGAGCACCCAGAAGAAAGACACAGACACAGGGAGAACATGCAAACTCCACACAGACTGAGTGGGGATCAAACCCACATTCTCTCGCACCACCCAGGCGTTGTGAGGCAGCTGTGCCACTTTGACCTCTCTTTGTCATAAATTTATCATTCACATTATATATTATGTTCACCATTGTGTCTAATCTTAAGTAACCTTGTGTTATATTTCGTTATTATTTTTACCCTGTAACTATAAGGACTTTTACTGTACAAACCTAACATTGTAAGTCAACTTTGAGAAAGGTGTTCCATCTATCCACCAATGTATAGATGGAACAATAATCAGGGTCCTGGTGGTCCAGAGCCTCTCCTTGATTCACTAAGCACGCTTTTGTTTCTGAGTGCAAATATGCATACCCAGTACCCATGGCAATCTCACACACACACACACACATTTTCAGAACCGCTTGTCCCTTACGGGGTCACGGGGAACCGGAGCCTACCCGGCAACACAGGGCGTAAGGCCGGAGGGGGAAGGGACACACCCAGGACGGGACGCCAGTCCGTCGCAAGGTACCCCAAGCGGGACTCGAACCCCAGACCCACCGGACAGCAGGACTGCAGTCCAACCCACTGCGCCACCGCACCCCCTTACTCCCATGGCAATCATATGTATGTATGTATATATGTATGTTTGTTCTTCCTCCCTCCAACAGCCATGGGTATTGCTAGGCCAGGGCTGAACTTTGCCACGTTGAGATCTGTGAGCCCTCAAGCTACGTGCTGTTTTAGGCACTCTGAGGCCACATATTTAGAAGGTTACAGTACATAAAAATTTGAGCTGAAGAGAATTAAAGCCACACATGTCAAGTTCAATTTCTGGAAAATGTGCAACACAGTTTCAAGTTCACACACACTGTCTGAAACCGCTTGTCCCAAGCAGGGTTGCGGCAAACCAGAGCCTAACCTGGCAACACAGGGCGCAAGGCTGGAGGGGGAGGAGACACACCCAGGACAGGACCCCAGTCTGTCTCCAGGCACCCCCAGCAGGACTCGAACCCCAGACCCACAGGAGAGCAGCCACAGGCCAAATCCGCCACGCTCCCACTGATTTATGAAGAAATTGAAGCAAACACAAATCATTATTCCTGACTAGTTGATGTTTGGAATAATAAGTAAATTTGGGCATTAAATTTGGATACTCTAGGATTTGGACAACATTGCTGAAACCAAGCAATAGATCAGTTATTGATTATTATTCAAACTGTATATGTAGCTTACAAAGTCAACTAAGTTGAGGATAAATTAATTACCCAGATGAACATTTTGGACTTAGACCATTTACTTGCCGTAAGAGCTTTGCAGACTGCAGTAACAAACTCTGACTCGCTCTCAGGCAAGCCAAGTTCTCTCAGCTGCTCTTTCAAACAGGTGCAGGCTGGTCCCCGTGGACACCCACCGTGGACCACACCTAATAAGGGGATGGAACACAGGCGGCCGCGTGTGTACTGGCATATGGCTGTATGAGTAGGTCTAATGACCTTTTTTGCGCTTACACATTTAACTTATATGGTCTCAGATTCATGCAGTAACTCCAAACTTCTTTCTTTACCTTCTTTCAATAAATATATAAATAAATAAGTGGCACTGTCTCTGTACATATGGGCACCGGTTTTGTAAATGAGAACAAGGAAGATGGTATCTGCTTGTGCACTGGGTGGTGGTTTATGGCTGTGTTTGTGCATAACCATGAAGAAATGATAGTGGATTGTAGGACACAGAGATCAAATTCAGCCCAGTTAGTGAAATGTCCTATCGTACACAAAAAAAAATAAACACATTATTGAAATCTTTAGTTGCTGCTTATTACAAGCATATTACCAACAGTTAAGTCACATATGGCATCAGCTAAGCATACTCAAAAATGGAAATATATCAAATAAACTGAAAAATAAGAAAAAAATCAGTTCAGACAAGGCTACAGAGGGGGTACTTATTGTATTCAGTGTTTTTTATTTTCATATTCAGAGCATAAAACTAAAATTATAAAAATGTCCACTCTTCCTTTGGTTCCCACATTAAAACAGTAGATAGATTTGGCAAAAAAACTGTTTCGGTCAAGATGATATCACCAGGGGAAAACTTTTTTAGAGATCAGTGTAGCTGCAGTAGAATATTTGTCCAAGGTCTGAACCAGATGGTCAGTCTCAAATTTAATTAAATCTGAAGTAGCAACCCAGGGGGGGTGTGGTGGCTCAGGGGGTTTAGCTGGCGCCTACTGTGTGGTGGGTCTGCGGTTTGAGCCCTGCTTGGGGTGCCTTGTGACGGACTGTCCTTCGGCCTTTTGCCCCAAGTTGCCGGGTAAGGATCCGGCTCGCCGCAATCCCGCTCAGGACAAGCGTAGCAACATTTAAAAACTGAAAAAGGGAAGAAATCTATTCAAATTCTATTCTGAATTGCAAAAGTCAAGTGTTCATGATGTAGTGACAATTTTTAATTAAGATTCAACTAAACTAAGCCTACAAACTTAAGCTATCCTAACCTTAAATCTTAGGATTTAGTTGAACAGTCTACAGCATAAAGCTGATTTGATGAAGAAACTAAGAAAAGTGAATAAAGCCAACCTTCTGTTTTCACAGTTTCATGGAGTTTTACATAAAATACAATATGCCAATTTATAAATTTACAGATCAAGTCTGACAGCTCACCCGGAGTGTTGTTACCAAAATAGCAAATGCGATCATCAGCATGAAGTTTCCGTAAATGTGTGCTAGTTTCATTGGTGATTGTTTTAAAAGTGATGGGCTGAAATGAGCTAGCATCAACATCAGCAGATGTGAAGGCAAAGTGACTGTGCCCAGAAAACACTGATAACAGCATAAGACTTAACTTCACAAACTCATCCTTCACGGGATTTGTTTCTTTTGTGAAGCGCTATTATCCAGCAGCATTCTATCCGTATCAGTAATGCTGAAAATACAGTGTAGAAACCCCAGTATACTTTAGCACGGAAGGGGAGTACTGATGGTTACCCACAATGGGGTAGGACTACAACACATTCAGGAATTCTACATATGCATATGCACTGTTGCCTTTGGAGAGCCCAATGACTTTATAACCCCGTCTCATAAAGGTCCCAGGGATGTCTGGGACCCACTGATGGGGGTTCTGCTGCTGGGAAGGTTGTCCTGCCCCCATTGAGAGAACCGAATGTAATATGTGACTGTGGTTGCCAGCCTATGACTGACCCACTAGTAGTGTATCCAGGAAAGCAAGGTTTTACAAAGATTCTTGAAGCAGGGAACAAAATAAAACGAGCCCAACAATGCGGGCGCAGAGATGATGCGACTCGGCAGTCTCTTCCACAGCACCCGAGTCCTCACGTTCATTACTCCTTGGAAAATGGTGACCTACCTAGGAAATAGCTACCTCTTTCAGTGAAAAAACAGGTTATAAAAAACGTGTAGGGTCATCATTCAGACTGGCGATACTGCGTTTAAAAAGTGAATTTAGCATGACAAAAATCTATTCCTCAAGGTTATGTCAAGCAGTAAATCAGTACTACATTGCTCTCCAGTAACTTTGAAGAGAACTAAATTGTATACGAATTTTTAAAATTTTGTGTACCCTGTCAGTGTGTCAGTGTTTACCGTTTTGTTTGCTGCGATTTTTGTTCAATTTCAGTACTGTAATAGTAAAGAATTTCTTTTATTTAAATAAAAACACCGGCAGCTAATTGAGTTTTTCAGCTATAACGACCAAATGTGTAAATTAACACACACACACTTTTGCACAGTTTTTTTTTATTGCCGTGACATCGAACTGATAAAACCCCGCATTAAGCCAAATTTGCCAGTTTTGACATATAGCCTTCCTGTTCCACATGACGCGGTCTCTGATCACGTGACTACATCCGAGCGTGCGCAGCTGCTCCGTTCTTGCGAAGAAAGAGTCGGCCATGTTCAAAATGCAGAATCTTTATTGTCCGTCATCATTTTTGTCCACCGCTGGGGTTTAAATAAAGACCTGGATTATTTGAATAAGAATCAAGGTAAAGCGAGTTGGGATTACTGCAGTATAGTGGAAGAAGTGTGCGAGTGGCTGGATGTATTTTTGTTCAGGGTGGTATTTAGGGAATTATCTGGGCATGATTGGTTGCGGCCTTTGCTTTGGGACATGAAGTTTTCCTCAGTCAAACCAGTATTAGACGACTCCGACGGTTTAACAATAACATAACAATAATAATGTTATTATTTAACTGCAGCTGAGCTTTCTCGTGATGTTGGAATGGATTAATTTAAGCAGCATTTCCTCCCTTTCAAAGCAAAGGGTGATCAGATGCGGCTTTTGTAGCTACTCTTACACTCCGAAGTTGATGAATTATTATTCCGACTGACTTGTATATAACTACTGACTCCAGGTTTACCAGCCGGTTTAGGCTATAGCTAAGTGATGGCAGCCATGGCATGATGATGTATCCACACCTGTTTGTTTGTCCTAATGAATAAAAAAAAATACTTCTCAAAAGCGAATGTCCAGGACCACTTTCTTTGAATGTCATTGTGATTATATTGGCTTTATCGTTGTAGAGCGTCATGAAACGAAGGGAAATATATATACAATACATACATGATGATGTAAGTTGTTAGCTCGCGGTTAGCAGGAAGGTTACCATGCGGAAACATGTTCTTAGTTATTGAATTACCTTATTATTTATCCTAGGAAAGTTCACCAGTGGATATGTTAATCTTGGATTTCTTTCAAAGTACTGACTTCACTTGCTGCTACAGGCCTTGCTGTGAAACATTCGAGACTCATCCAGAGAATTATTCCTAACATAGTCTGAAGGGATGTGTTTTAAGTGGGTTGGTGACTCTGAATAGTCCAGTGTGTGTGTGTGTGTGTGTGTGTGTGTGTGTGTGTGTGTTACATTGCTCTGCTAAATAAATGCACGAGACTAGTACAGGGCATTTACTGCAGCGTGTCTCATTTTAAGTAGTCTTGGATAGGTGACACCTAAATACGAGCTCATCGTTCTGAGTGTTTTTGGGGGAAAGCATCTGAGAATGATGGAATGTGAGCGTAAGGTGACTTGGTGCCGCAACGGGGTCCCCCCTCTGCCCCCCTCTGCCCCCCGTTTCCCGACGACCCCGGGCCGCTCCTCGGTGCGTCAGCGTTGTCTCTTCTGTGCCGTGCAGGTGCCCATGGAGCTGCCCAACTACGGCCGACAGTTCATGCAGCAGCTGCACACGTTGCGCAAGGAGGGACGCTTCTGCGATTGCACCATCCTGGTGGGCGACACGCCTTACCGTGCCCACAAGCTGGTGCTGGCAGCTTCCAGCCTGCTCTTCAAGTCTTTGTTAGAAGGCTCTGATAGCATCTCTATTGACACCTCCGTGGTCAGCGCTCAGGAGTTCGCCAGCCTGCTGGAGATGGTCTACACAGGCAGGCTTCCGCCGGGCAAACACAACTTCACCCGGGTCATTGCAGTTGCGGACAGCCTGCAGATGTTCGATGTGGCCGTCAGCTGCAAGAACATCCTCACTAGTCTCATGAGACCACCGGTGGTTGCATCAACAAAATCCCCAGTCTCTGGGAACCCAAGACTGGAAAATGAGCCTGTTCTTGCTGGCGTCAGGGTGGCGGAGTCCAGGCAGGTGGTAGAAACAAGAGGACCCCAAAAAGAGGAGCAGACACCCAGCAGCAGCTTGGACGCCTGCCCTCAGGAGCCTCCTGATGCAAAGACTCGCACTGAATGTTTGGAGAAAGCAGGTGAGTCAGGCCTCATAATTTAATTTGTACTTTTTGCCATTGAAAATAGTGATGTCATTAAATTTTTCAATGGTGTACATAAAGGGGAAATTTTACTTTTTTTTTTTTTTTTTTTAGTCCTCATATTATTTTGCCTGTTGAAAAAAGACTTTGAATACACTAACACTACAGCATTCGGCGTCCACATAAATGTTTTTATTCTCTCTCTTTCTTATTATGACCTGGTTTTGTTCTGTTAATAAAGAAAAATCAGGCTGGGAATGTGTATAGAAAGACAGAACTGCTGATATAAATGTGCAGACTGCAGACTCTGAATTGCCCTTAGCGCATGTGATTACCCTGCAGTGGACGGGCATCCCATCTAGGGTGAATACAGTCTCATGCTCTAAGCTCTGGGCCCCTGCAATGACCCTCCATTGTTACAAATAGCATCAGTAATGAATGATAAATGTAGTGACTATTCAGAAAAACAGTAGCAAAAACTGAAATACATTATTTTGAGATAAAAACAAGTAATGTTTCTTTTTTTAGCTTATGGAAATGTAAATTTCTTCCCAAAACAGATAGAGCAACGGACCAAGTTATGGACACAGGCCTTGGTAAGTGCTATAAAAAGCCCAGGTGGGAGAATTATTTGGACTTGAAGGGTGCAGGTTCAAATCCCACCTTCTGCTGTAAGTACCTTTGAGCAAGGTACTTGGAATTGCTCCAGTAAAAATTACCCAACCGTTTAAGTAGGTAGAACTTTGTACGTTGCTTAGGAGAAAAGCATCAGACAAGAAAAGAAATGAACAATGAACTCCCCCTTTGATTGTTCTGTGTACTAGATAACTACTGGTTAGAGTGTGACAAAGGTGTTGGGTCTTTATGCTTGTTACTGTGTTGATTCTCCTCTCAGACTTTTCAACTGAGAGCAAGGACTTGGAGTTCTTGTCCCAAAGCAGAGAGAAGATTGTTGAGATCGTTGGGGATGTCCATCTTTGGGTGAAAGCTGTACAGATGTGGGAGGGCATTTCTGCTGTCGAAAGACAGGTGACGATGTTTAATTATATAAAAGTACTTGATCATTGTTCAACATCATTTAAGTTAATCCCATTCCCTTTGTGATGATTTAGCTCACAAATGTTTATGATGTAAAGAAATGAAGTTCACGAGATCACGGCCTATATGTTCACACTGTAACGGCACGCACACTTATTTACACTACTATAAAGGTATAAATGTCACACAAGCTAGTTGTATGATTTAAATAATTTAGCCAATATCTGCATGCTTATAGTTTTCTAAAACTTGGTATTATGCGGCAGCATGTGCCATAAGGGTCCACTACAGTACCCTTGAGCAAGGTATCTATCCTGAATTGATACAGTAAAAATTACCTTTCTGTATAAATGGGTGAATAATTGTAAATATTGAAGGGGTTAGAAATATAATATGGAAATATATGTCCTGTAATCTTATGTCTTACCATCTCATAGTATGTTCTACACCCTTTTTCGCTGCAGACTCCGTAAAGGGGAATGGACCTGTTATCGGGCATCTGTATTGAGCCAAAAAGTCCAAAAATGCCAAAACTGTTATAAAAACATAAAAGCGAGAGCCAGAGTAGCTGTCAGAATCTTGAGACCCGTCCTGTGATGCGTTGTTGTTAGGATAACAACGTGATGAATGGCTAGAAATGCTGCTACAAATTTCATTTAAGCATTCAGCATACGCTTTCCTCAGCGTCAACACAAAGTGCATTTCAGCACTGATAGAGGGCTTAGATACAGAAGATATTAAGGCTTCAGCGACTCTTAAGGGACAGAGGGAGTTCATTCCACCACTGAGGGACCAAGACTGAGAAGCAAAGTACTGGTGCCAGAAGAAGATGGATTGAATCTGTTCTGTACTGTGCATCACACAGCTGTATGGGGCTCTTGTCCCTTTTCTTTTCTGTCCCTATCTCTTGACTGTGATATACCAGAATGGCATTCGCTCCTCCACTGTCTGTGTCACCTAAGTATTGGTTCAACTCCCACTGCTCTGTCTTTTTCCCCTCCAAGGTTATTTTAGACTGCTGTAGAGAAGAGTCAGATGGGCCGAGTGTAATCCGCAAGCTCCTGAACATGGTGATGGACAGAAAGTGCCTTTCGGCCTACACAGTCTTTTCCATACTAGACCTGCTGAAAGAGCGCTACCCGGAGCTTATTCCGGTGCTGCAAAGGCACAGTGTGCAGGTTTCAGAGCACCAGGATGAGAGCCCTGTGGGGCAAGAAGGTACGTAGGAACAGACTTTACCACAACTCTGAAGTTCAGTTCTTTTTTCATTCATTCTCATTGTTTTTTTTTTTTTCCATTTATATTTATTTATTTAGTAGATGCTTTTGTCCAATGTGTCTTCGAGTGAACTCTATGCAGTGTTATCAGCCCACATACCTTAATTCACCGCAGTGACTTACACTGCTAGATACACTACTTACACTGGGTCACTCATCCGTACATCAGTGGAACACACTCTCTCTGTCACTCACACACTATGAGTGAACCTGGACAGCATGTATTTGGATGGTGGGAGGAAACCAGAGCACCCGCAGGAAGCCCACACAAAGGGAGAACATGCAAACTCCACACAGACTGAGCAGGGATCGAACCCACGTCCTGTCACACCACCCAGGCACTGTGAGACAGCAGCGCTACTTGCTGTGCCACCATGCCGCCCATTTTATTGTTATTTTTCAAGTTTTGCACGAGAGCCAATAATTTTCTGGAACAGTTTTGCTGTTGAGTGGTGGAATAGCATACATGAGAAATCTGACATTGTTCCCCTGTTGAAAAAAGTGACTCCAAAATCATACATTTGACATTTTCAATTAAGTGTAATATTTAAAGGAACTATAGAGTCCACTTCCAAAGACTGAGAACCCGGATTAAATAGTGTTCTGTGTCTGGCTAGCAATGTTATTAGCAGAGGGCACAAATATCTTACTCCACAGTTACTTGTGGACCCTTGGTCCCTAAAAGCTATTCAAGGGATTTTCTCTGAGAACATCACCTCATGATTTTGGGTTCCTCTTGGCAGTTTTCCTCACCGTCTAAGCTTTTTCTTTTTTTTTTTTGGGTTGACAGGCCTGACTGGTGAGGCCAGGTCTCCGTTTGCCCACCTGCTACTTGGGAATGCAGAGAAACTAGTCAGTGCCCTCTCTGAAGTGGACACTCTGGCCGATAGGCTGGCCACAGCTGCAAGAAGCTCCATGGAGGAGTACACCAGGGAGGTAGGAGCAGCCCTTATGCTCAGTCGGGACTGAGGGGGGTTGGACACCATCTGCACAATTGTAATTTTGCATAACAGCAGAATTTGTTCCTTGAGTACAGCTCGTAAGGTAAAAATTTGTAATGAAGACAAAATGCCAATAACAGTACATGTTATTTAAGTGGAGAAAAACTGCAGGTGGTTCCGGTGCCCAGGAAGTAAAAATTCTGCTAAAATATCTAATCCCTCAAAGTAGATTTTGCTCCAGTAATCAGGGTTTGTTGTAAAAAACATATGAATACAGGTAAATAACAGTGAAGTTTGCTTCCTTAGCCTTTGTTTCTACTTTGTGCATCCTCTGTAGTTATGAGTGATTGTGTTGCAGTTGAAAGATACTACTTAAAGTATGTATTCCTCTGTCTGGTAAGGTTCCAAGTGTTTATATAACACATTCTTCGTAAAATGTCTTAAGATTTGGAATACTTTCTTTGTACAAGTAAACATTTGGTGCATAAACTGACTATACGAGCTGCATATGGTTGAAATGACAATAAAGTCACTTTGACTTTGACTTAACTAAAAGTCTTCATGCTAGGTTGTGATGTCTGGGATATGTGCAACATCATAGAAACATCTACAAGAAGACTAAACGTGTTCAGCTCCAAAATATTTTAGAAAATGTGTCACATGCAAACATCAAGGAATCAATTACCCACAATCATTAAGTGTGTTTTGGCTATTCAAGTACAAATGAAGGCTTTGTTGCCAAAACATGTTTGTGGTTGCTGTGCTCCATTAACACATCAACGGGTGTGGCCTGACGAATAACAATGGAAGTCCAAGGATCATTTGTGATCGTAGGTTGACCTGTTGACCTCCGCCTACAGATGGTGTCCGAGTGCTGCAGAAGCGGGACCCCCAGGGAGGTGGCCAAGCGTCTTATAGCTCGGGTCAAGGAGGCAGAGGGGGGCAGCAACAAAGGTGTTGCAAAAGACACAGCCCTAAATGGCTTGTTGACACTTCTACGCATGATCCAGGACAGCTCTCCTGCCCTACAGAAACTTCTGGTGCACACAGACCCCCAGGAACCCCTTGAAGCAAAGCCAACAGGTATAAATACCCTCAGGAAACTTCTGTGAATCATCAGTGTACAACTTTTAGTGCATAAAATGTGATGAATTACAACTGTGAAAGTGACTCAAAACTGTGGCTGTAGTCAGAATGCTTTCTTCATGTGTTTTTGACACTTTCTGCAAAAAGTGTAGAAAGAGCTAGAGAGATTTTATTTGTTTTGTTATTGTTTTCATAAAGCCTGTCCACTGCTTCTGTTTTTTTTTTTTTTTTTTTTTTTAAAATATACTTTTTTGCACCATGAATGCAGTTACATACAAATTTGTCATCATCGTGAAAGGGTTGAAACTGACATATTTATTGCTAGGTCTTTGCCAGGAAGCAGACGAATCTGAGCTATTAAAAAGGTACCATAGCAGGATTTTGGAGGCAGTCTCTGACCCCCAGCCTCTCCTGCAGTGCCTGAAAACCATGGCAGGTTTCCCCTCTAAGGAGAAAGAGGTAGTAGACATTTTCATTCATACACAAAGCAGTGTTTTCCCCCCTGCTGTCAGTAACAAATGACAGCTAGAAAACCAGTCTGTGTGAACTTTGCTGTCCCTGCAATACCTTACACTCTGTGTGTAACTGTGCTTTTGACACCGCACCTATGTTGTTACTACATTTTGTGAGTTTTTGTTGTGTTGTGCTTTTTCTGTGTTACATTTACATTTATTCATTTAGCAGATGCTTTTCTCCAAAGCGACGTACATCTCAGAGAAATACAATTTGTGCATTACATTAGGAGAAAGAGAGACATAGCTGCAGACGTGATTCCTAAATAAACTTACTTTGTTTCTATCCACTTCATGCATCAATGTTCATCGCACGAGTAGGTACATAAAACTCCGAGAAGACTATTCCTGATCACCTTCCTACAATTTTTTAAAAAAATATGTTCAGGAGTAGCAGCTGTGTAAAGGTTTATCTGAGAATGATCATAGTTACAGTGCATGAACATTTACAACATACGTGAGCTTGAGAGATCATGGGTGAAGTAAGTCTGGAAGAAGTGAGTTGTCAGACCCTTCTTAAATGTGGACAGAGTTTCAGCAGTTCTGAGTGAGAGGGAGAGGTCGTTCCACCACAGTGGAGCCAGAGCCGAGGACCTCCATGCTTTACTTTTTGTACATGGCACCACCAAGCGGGCAGAGGTAGATGAGCGAAGGGGTCTGGTTGGGGTGTAGCGGATGATGAAGTCTTGTAAATAGCTAGGAGCAGTTCTGTTGATGCGTTTGTAGCCAATAACCAGGGTCTTAAATTTGATCCGGGCAGCTATAGGAAGCCAGTGCAGAGAAGCGAGTAGAGGAGATACATGGGAACCCTTTGACAAGTCAAACACAACTCGTGCAGCAGCATTCTGTATCAGCTGCAGAGGTTTGATGACAGTAGGAAGGCCACACAAGAGAGAGTTGCAGTAGTCTAGGTGTGATGTCATCATGGCCTGGACAAGTAGTTGTGGAGAGTCAGTTGTGAGATAAGGACGGATCCCCCGGATATTATGCAGGATATATCTGCAGGTCTGGGTTGTTGCTTTGATGTGCTGAAAGAAAGATAGGCTTGAGTCAATCTTTACTTCCAGACTCAAAGCCGAGGAGGTAGACAAAATGAGTGAGTTGTCCAGTTTGATCGATAGATCATGATCAGGACAGGCCAGCTGGGAGGTGAAGAATCTCTGTTTTGGGGAGGTTGAGCTGGAGGTGGTGATCAGACATCCATGCAGAGATGTCTGACAGGAAGGCAGCAATGTGTGCAGAAATGTCTGGTGCTCCAGGTGGAAAGGAGAGAAAGAGCTGGGTATCATCAGCGTATCAGTGGTATTTGAATCCATGGAAGGCTATGACCGGGCCAAGGGAGGAGGTGTAGATCGAGAAGAAAAGAGGACCCAGTACCGAGTCCTGCCGGACACCGGTTGAGAGAGGCAGAGGAGAAGAACGGGAGCTCTGCCAGATCACTTGATAAGATCTGTCAGATAGGTAGGACTCAAACCATATTAGTGCCGCTTCTTTGATCCCAAGCTGACTAAGAGAGGAGAGTGTGGTTGACAGTGCCAAATGCTGCAGACAGATCGAGGAGGATGAGGACCAAGGAGAGGGAGGCGGCTCTAGCTGACTGCTGAGCATCAGACACTGCCAGGAGTGCCGTCTCCGTGGAGTGACCAACTTTAAAACCAGACTGATATCCATCGAGGCGGTGGTTCCGGGTGAGGAATTCAGATGGTTGATCATAGGCTACCCACTCTAGAGTTTTAGGCAGGAAGGAGAGGAGGGAGGCTGGTCTGTAGTTTTGGACTGAATTGGGATCCAGGGAGGGTTTCTTTAACAGAGGTGATATGAGAGCAGTTTTGAGGGCAAATGGGAAGCAGCCAGAGGAGAGCGAGGAGTTGATGATCTTAGAGATGAAGGTGGAGAGTTGCGAGGAGATGTTCTGTAGGAGTGACGATGGGATCAGATCAGGCAAGCAGGTGGTGGCTCTCTGTGATATCAGGAGGTTGGAGATTTCAGATTCGGAGAGTGGGTTGAATTTGGAGAGCATGACTTGGAGGATGACTTGGAGAGCATATATCTCTGAGAACAATAAAAAAAGAGGTGTATTACATAAACAGAAGGAAAGATTTGGATGCAGACATGATTCTTGAGCACAGTTAATTTGTCACATTCCACCATATGAAACAGTATAAATTATACGAGTAGCTGCATATAGGCTTTCCATTATTAAACAAAATGTTATTAAACATAACGGAAATGTACACATTCATCAAGCACAAGATCAGGGGAGAAGTAAGTCCTAAAGAGGTATTACCCATTTGCTCCCAGTGTGTCCGTGTTTTTGTGTTCTCGGTGTGTTTTCTCGGAATTGCCCGTAGGCTCAGTGAGTTACCTGTCTTCTCTCTCGGCCTTTTCGTCCACCAGTGTGCCGAAGCCTTGCTGCAGCAGGCTGCTGGTGCCCAGGTTGTGGATAAACTACTGTCAGCTGCTCTGCAGGGCAGTGCCATTTCAGTTCTCTCCGTGTGGAGAATGCTGTTTATGGCAGGGGCCCGGGACCCCTCGCTGGAGTCCCTCATCCAGGAAGTCCGGGAACAGCCAGGAGTGCAGAAGCTCGTCTATGCAGGTGCGTCTCGAAACCATACAGCATTGGCTCTTTATAGAGGCTGCTATAGATTCAGGTGATGCTTATAAAGTACAGCTTTGAACCCAGGAGTTGATAAACATGCACAAATGTCATCTTAGTACTGTAGCTACTCTTAGGTAAAGTTGGACCAGTGTGAGCAGTGCTGTCAGAGTGTTTTTGATTTCCTCCAAGCTGTATGATGTCAGTGACATACCTCAGGCCTGCCTTTCAGCAATGGACCCAGAGGGTCTCCATGTGGACCTGCTGCTTAAGCACAAGGCCCTAGTCCTGCAAGTCACAGAGACCATTGCAGACCTGGAAGCTGGCATTCAGACTGCAGAAGGACAAACTGAGGGAGTTACTGAGGTATGCCAATGAGGAGGCGGTATATATGCTATAAAAGCTGTTTATATGATTTATATAATTTAGTTCACATATTTCCTTGTTATTTACTTTAATATTAATAGTTAATGTAATAGTTACTTTAATAGTTGGTATTTATTTCTGAAAGCTGAATCTTCAGTTTTGATTTTGACTTAGATTTATCATAATCAGTGTTGTGGTTGGTTGAGATGGTCAGCGTGACAGGAAGTAGGAAACGGAAATTATGTTCCGTTCTGTTATGGAAGAAACATGTTGCCTGTGGGCCTTGCAGAACAAAAAAAAAAAAAGAGTTGTGTATGTAAAATGACCACACAACAGGCAAAAATGTTATTTTACTGAACAAAAATCCAATTCTGTGAAAAAAGGATACGTATTTTCCTGCACCATTGTAGTGGTTTTTCATTGTATGAGACCCTGTTATATGAGGGAAGGGTGTATATGATACGCTGGAATGACTGGTCAATCGAATGAGTGGATCCCTTTCTTCCTATTAGTTGAGGATGAGGATAAACTGTACTGTGGTATAATACCGGGGACGCAAGTAATTGTGGGAAGGGCTCAGAATAATACAGACTGGAAGTGCAACGAGGTTGTTTACAGTTTGGGTTTCAACCGGCAACATAATTTGTAATTTCCCAGTTCCTCAGCACCTGCAAGAGCCAGGGCGAGAACTTGACAATGGCGGACATCCTGAGCCGGGTGCTGGAGCAGTCACTCCCAGCGCAGCCGTTTTGCAGGCTCCTCGCCCTCAACCAGCAAGTCCTCCCACTGCTTCATCCATTATTTCATGACATGAAGCAAGCTGGTGAGCCATTCCCCGAATCCCTGTTCCTTTCATGCCTGTGCAAAATGCTAATGGAGCTGTATCCTTATACGAAGTGGGATCGAAAAATATGCTGAATGGACATATTGTTAAAAATTTCTTACAATGATGTAATGCAACGTCGAGGCAGTCACCTTCAAAATAGTCCCCTAGCTAGATAGTCTCACTGTAGCGGCCTTGCCATTTTCGGAAGCGGCTCTGAATGATCTGCCGTTAACCTTTCGCTTGCTGTGCAGGATATCTGGAACTTTTTTTCGAAGTGAGTTCCTTTGTTGTCATTTTAAATTCGGGGACAACCACAAGTGGTGGGGTGTCAAATCAGGTGTTTGCGGAGGTTGCGGGTTCGATCCCCACCTCTGGCTGTAGTACCCTTGAGTAAGGTACTTACCCTAAAATTGCTCCAGTAAAATTACCCAGCTGTATTAATAGGTAAGTAACTGTAGGCAGATTAACCTTGTAAGTCGCTTTGGAGAAAAGCGGCAGCTAAATGGATAAACGTAAATGTATTATTGGTTGCGATTGTTAGAGCTTGGTTAAAACAGCCTCGGCCTTCCGTTAACGCCTGCTGGTGTTCTCAGGGAAGGAGACCACACTCCTGAAAAGCAGTGCTGAGGGCTTTCCTGTGGAGGAGTTTGAGGCAAGTGACGAACAGCAGATGAAAAAGAGCGGGAAGCAGGCAGCAGTGAAGCAGTGCTTCTGCCAGTGGTGCGGAAAGGCTTTTGCTTTCCGCTGCCGCATGGAGGTGCACCGTAAGCGGTGTCGACTCTCGCAGGAGGCAAGCCAGCATTGCCCCCACTGCTCCCTGGAACTGGCCACCCCCCTTGCTCTGCAGCAGCACCTGGCCGAGGCACACGAGGGCCCACCCCGCAAGAAGAAGAGAAAGCAGGAGCTGGTGGCATGCGATCTTTGCGGCAAGACCTTTGCTCATCCATCCGGTCAGTGAGATTTTCCCCATGAACTTTGCGCCTTTGCACTCTGCAGACATACTGTACATTTATTAATTTAGCCGAAGCTTTTCTCAGAAGCAACGTGCCAAGATCATCTGATATTTAGCTGCCATCTTTACCCAGAGTGACTTGCAGTTAGATACAGTGCACTAGACTCCCTGCAGTCACACGCTTCTGTATAGTAGAGCAGCGTAACACACACGTACACACACTACAGGCAGTCCCTGAGTTACGAACGTCTGACATACGTACAACCCGTACTTACAAACCACCCCCTTACTGATCGGAAGTTGATTTTTTTTTTTTTTTTTTTCTCTCACTCTTAAGTAACAATCAAATTAAAAATTCATAATTAAGCCTATTATATAAAAAATTTGAGTGACTGTATATACAATGGTTTGTAATAATAAACAGTCCTACTTTGCGAAGCGCATGAAAACATTTAGAGCGCGCAGTCCACCTGAAACGTGTCTTTAGACTGCAGTCCATATGTTCCAGGTGCCGTTCAGTCACCTTTCCGTTTATTGTTTTGGCCGGTATGTCACAGGCATGTTGTACCACAAGCGCACCGACCACTTTGATGAGAAACCGTACTCGTGCGAAGAGTGTGGCGCCAAGTTCGCAGCCAACTCTTCGCTGAAGAATCATCAGCGGCTGCACACTGGCGAGCGCCCCTTCCGCTGCAAACACTGTGACATGAGTTTCAGCCAAGCCGCCGCACTCTCCTATCACAGCAAGAAGAAGCATTCTGAAGGTACTGCCCTCTGCAGCGTGCAGGAGGAGCTAGAACACCTCAGAGGAGCTGAGCAGCTACTTCATTCTCTTTATGATGATGAGGTCACCTGGGCAGCCATGTGTGGTATGAAGGTAATGATGGTGTGTCAATGCACTTGCAGGTAAGATGTATGCGTGCCAGTACTGCGAGGCCGTGTTTGCCCAGTCTATTGAGCTGACTCGTCACGTCCGCACGCACACCGGTGACAAGCCCTACGTCTGCAGGGAGTGTGGAAAGGGCTTCAGCCAGGCCAATGGGCTGTCAGTTCACCTGCACACATTCCACAGTGAGTACTCCATCAAGTCACGCGTATCGCAGCCATTCCTTTGACCACCCGACATACTCTTTCCACCTCCTTACATTACACAATGAAAATGAGTCGTGATCCTGTTTCTTCTGGGCCGTTGAGGTTTCCTCTGCCTGTAGCGACTACTGGTGCTTAAAAACTGGCTCCTTTACATGCTAGGTCCTCGACTAGCAAGCACAGTTGGAACAAGAAGTCTCAGAGTAGCTCATTTGTTTGTAAGTCCAAGCACTGTGTCCCAGTCAGTAAAGGCCTTGTTAATACAGACATCCTTTGATTCATTCACAGGCTACATTTTGGAAATTCTCAGATAAAACTGCAATGAATTAAAACATTTTTTGAAACACTTTATTACACACACACACATTTTCAGAACCGCTCGTCCCATACAGGGTCACGGAGCCTACCCAGTAACACAGGGCGTAAGGCCGGAGGGGGGAAGGGGACACACCCAGGATGGGACGCCAGTCCGCCGCAAGGCACCCCAAGCGGGACTCGAACCCCAGACCCACCAGAGAGCAGGACTGTGGCCCAACCCACTGCGCCACTGTGCCACCGCACCCCCCACACTTTATTACATTTTCATCAATTACTCATTCTATGCAGGGTCACTGTATTCCAGAGCCTAAGCTGAAAACACAGGACATGAGGCAGGATGCAACATGGACAGAGCAACAGCCTGTTGCATGATTTTTGTTTGTTTTATTATATGTTATCTGTAGATATATTATTTGTTATTAACTTGAAAGAACACATGCAACATTCATCAGCAGACTGATGGGAAGACATCATTACAATGTTCCTGTTGTCTGATCCACCGTACATCTCCATTTGTACAGATATTTCTGACCCCCATGACTGTCAGAAGTGCCGGATGAGCTTCTCTTCTCTTGAGGAACACAGAAAGCACATCCAGGAGTGTCATCCCAAAGAGTACCACCAGTGCAACATGTGCAGCAAGATCTTCAACAGTAGTGCCCTGCTGGAGAAACACGTGATCACGCATGTTGGTGGGAAGCCCTACAACTGCAAGATATGTCACAAGGCCTACCAGGTGAAGGTCACTCCCTCAGAGGAAGCACCACGGTGGAATGGAGTCTCAAAAGGAACATGCTGAAGTGTTATTTTGGACGTTTTCAGTGAATCTGGCCTCAGTTCGGTAGACAAAGTGCATCTTTGCAAGTGTGCAAATGTCACTTGGCAGTTTTATTGAATTATCCCAAGTGTCACACCGACAGAATTTTGTTAATGCAGTGCTGAATTAGATTTATCAATTTAGCCGACACGTTTCCCCAAAGCAACTTGCAGCGTAAAGCTCGTTGCAGCGGAGGAGCAAAAGGAGCTCACGTACTGTACAAAAGCCAATACATTTCTTGAATTCTAAAGTTAGTATTATGAGTTCAAGCTACAGGTAGTCCTTGATGTATAACTTATGCGACTTACGAGCACTCGTACTCTATCAGCTGCTGCACGACACCATATTAGTTATTGACTCAGTGTGTCTGTCGGTGACTATTTTATTTAGAAAAATATTCTATATACAGAACGCTCTATTTGTGATTCCATTCAAGTTACTTTTTTTTTTTTTTTTTTAGACTGGCTAGCAAGTGAAAGTGCTTCTATTCTGATGGTGCAGAAAAGAAAATGTGAAAGAAAGCAGACTTAGAAATGAAAGTGGCGATAATAGTGGCGCGTTAAAATATAGTATTTTAGTTTTTATTATTCTTCTTTATTAGTTTTAATGTGAATAATGCTTGAAATTTCTGAAAAATATAACAGGCTGTATTGTACAATGTAGCATTCATGCATGTTAATTGTTTATGTATCTTTATGGTTTATATAGTATGGGGGGGTATGAACTTGACAACGAGGTCATCAGAACAGACCCTATCCTAAATTGACTAGACTACCTGTGATAAAAAGTGTAGTGCTTATTACAACTATATTAATAGACAAAACCTGTAGAGTAAGACGGATTAAAAACGTCAACTAAGTAGTCATTTCGGTTTGATTAAGAAAAACACGTCAATTAGAGAGACGTGTCGTCCAGCTAGTTTTCCCTGTTCGTGCGCTCAACGCTGTGTCATTTGTTGTCGTGCCGCACAGCAACTCTCAGGTCTGTGGTACCACAACCGCATCACCCACCCTGAAGTGTTTGCCGGCCAGGGCAGCCGCACGCTCAGGTCATTTGTCCAGTGTCCAGCCTGCAGCAGGGCCTTTCCTAGCAACAGCAGCCTGCTCAAGCACCAGAAGCACGAGCACCCAGGTGGGTCCTGTCGCCTCAGCACCAGCATCGTTGTTACCGAAATGCTTCGCAAAGCTTGTCCTCTCCGGCTAATCTGTGACTATATGAGACTAAGATGTGTATCTTTTAATAAGAAAAAGTACACAAGCTTCCTTTGAGTAGCAATTATGATTTATTACTGAAAGTCTGTTTATAAGATTGATTTTTTTAAAAAAATTAACTCGGTTTCCATTGATCTAAAGGGGAAGATAGTTCCTGAGACATTAAAGGTTTATCCATCTTTGTGCCACAAACATGCAAATTCCCGCTTTAATTTTTTTAGATAGGGAGAAATTCAGATACAACAGAACTATATCAGAAATAGTCTGGACACCAATAAATCCAGGCATTACCCATGTTCAGTATCACTTATCTGTGACACTCTTGTGTGCCCTTTCTTTTCCCTTTTCTTCTCATTTAAATAACCGGTGTTTTCTCAATATATATTGCTCTCAGGTGACATGGTAGCACAGTGGGTAACACTGGTGCCTCACACATGAAATTCTTATGCTCCATTGCCCACTGCTTGTTGTGTGTGTGTGTGTGCTGTCTCCTGCAGAGGGAATCTTCGAATGTGAGGAATGCAAGGACACCTTTCCTGAGCTCCAGGAACTTGAGGATCATAAGAAAGAAAAGCACTCAGGTAAGTGGAATGAAAGGCTTTGGTAGCATAATATAGAGATCATTGCGATGTCCCAGTAGCCTCAAACACCTGATCCTGTGTGTGTGTGTGTGTGTGTGTGCGCACATAGGGGAAGAGCTGCATCTCTCCCAGTGTCCATACTGCCCCAGCTCATACGCCACAAGAGCAGAAATGCAGCTACACGTCTGCACGCAGCACTTAAACCAGGAGGGGGACATGTTTAGCTGCGCGCACTGCGAACTCCTGTTCTCCTCACAGCTGGAGCTGCAGGATCACTTCCTGTCACACCACCAGGAGGGCCTGTCCGACAACCCCCAGAGCGCTCCTTCACAAATGGTAACCAGCCTTGGCATCATTCTTCTGTGGAAGTGTGTCAGGGTTCTTTGGGGCTGCTTTGCAGATATTGTCCATCATACAGGGAAGGACAATGTCAGACCACTGTCACTCAGTACCAACTTCTGAACTGTTACAGGTAGTCCTCAACAATGTGAAGCGGTGTAAATTGCTTCGTATGAGAGCTCCTATTAAGAGTCATTATACATTTTACATGTAACTGAAGGTCTTCCTTGCTCCTACTCAAATGCAGTCTGGACACAATGTGCATGAAGTGTATGTCTCTCATCTGTTTAGGTCATCCAGACTGAGGAGAGCCCTGATGGGCCAGAGCAGGTGATTACCTTGGATCAGTCGCAGGTGTACGTTGCACTAGCGGACTCTGAGAGTGCAGGCACCGGGTCCGAGATTGTAGCAGTCAATATGGAAGACCTGCTGGATGGTACCATCACCTTCATCTGTGGGGAGAATCAGTGATGCTTGCTGGTTTCCACCCCAGTGCTGCACGCTGCTGGGGACACCTCCCGCTGTCTCTGCTTTCTCTCTGGAGATCAGTTGCAGTCCTGCCACTTTAGCCCATGTAGCCATTGTCCACTGATGAATTGACCTCCCACTATAGCTTGTCCTGTTGACCTGATCAGTATCTATAGTAAATAGCACTTATGACCAGTACAAGGCTATGGGCAAAAAGCCTCAGATTTCATTCTTTTTTCCACAATACTACATTATGCAAGTTAACATTTGAGGCTGCTGATTCTTTTCAGTAAGATCTGGCAGCTTTATCTCACTTCCGTATAGGAAGAACCATGTGTGTCAGCTGCCATATTACTTGTCTTTGGTGTCAAACCTTCATACCAGAAATCATTTGTTCATATTTCTCTATTAGAGTCAGTATAATTGTTACTTCCCTTTCATGAGACCATGAAATAAAACCAGCAATTAAATTTTTTCTTCATGATGGTTATAAATGTGTTCATGTTTTCATATAATGTGACAATGAGGTCATCAGAACAAACCCTGTGATTCAGACTTTTGGGTCACACGTATCACTGTGAATGGTCAGAAGCTCTTCTGGAAGTGGTCTGGAGTTTGCTGAAGCTGCTTACCAGCTTCTGAACACTATCATTAATGCCTATGCGGCTTGGCTGGAGAGAAGTATGCTGTATTATTTTTACTACATTTTCTGCAGTAAAGCACACCTCTAAGCTTGTCAGGTCTGTCCATCAGGTTCTGGGTTTGTTCAGAAGCTCACCAAACCTCTCCATCTTCTTGGAGTGGTCAGAAGTCCAGCAACCTTCTCTACCAACTGCCAGGATCACAATGTATGTATCTCATGGTTGAGACATAATGTAGGCATCAGCCAGGGCAGTAACTAAAAATATACACTGTACACCAGCTGTGTGACTAAGTCTTGGTATTAGCAGATCTTTTGGTAACGCCTAATTGTGTGCTGCTAAATCTTTGCAGGAAGCAGCAGTCCACCGAGACTTGTTGGAAAGGTTAGCATGTTCTCACAGTGTGTTTCATGGTTATACCACAAGGTGCCACTACACCCGTGACAGAAAGTGGTAGAACATGTAGTTGTAAAGATTTTGCAAAGTCATTTTATACTGAAGCCACATCTATAGTCTAACATACACATACATTTTTACCCCCGTCGAGGATGCAGTTTTTGCCTTTATACATTTAGCAGCTGTTTTTTCCCCCCAGGTGACAGAATGCTTTGGCATTAGGAGGCAGGCACACGCAATTCATACCACAGCATTTTTCCTCAACTGTAGAGGCTTGATGGCAGGAGACCAGGCAAGATGTGACCCTCACCTGGACCAAAAGCTGCGTAGAATGTGGTTTGAGGTAGTGGTGGATACTCAAATGTTGTAGTGGATGTGTGTTCAGGATAGGGCTGTGACAGCAATGTGCTTGGAGAAGCACTGGGAGACTTGTCATTTGTTATTGTCAGGTTTGTGACTGAACACATGAAGAGGTAGTGTTGTACAGTTTGGTACAGAGCTCTAAAGGGATGGAAGGACCAGCAGGGGGGTAAAACAATTTAAGGAGTGTGGGTAACAGCTGTAAACAGCACACTCAAGGCTTTTGAAAAGGTGTTTGTGTGTGGGGGGGTCTTCGATTCTGAGCGAAGTATGGGCCCAGAGAAGTTTTCTTTGAGGTGTTCAGTGTTGCAGTCATATTGTCACTTTAAGAGGATATAATGTACCTGCCCACACAATATGGCCAACCAGAAAGCACAACTGTACTTTCACAGGGTTTTAGTCATTCAGCAGCCAAAGAAATATGTTCACAGCAGCTCATTCAGGCCTCTCTTGAAACACTTTAGACATTGCTCCTATATTAAAGAATCTGGATCTAGGCTTTTCCCTTCTCTACATTTATTCATTTAGCTGATACTTTTCTACAAAGCAACTTACAATTTTAAGCTACCTACAATTATTTATCCATTTATACAACTGGGTATTTTTTACTGGAGCAATTTAGGGCAAGTACCTTGCTCAAGGGTATTACAGCTGGAGGTGAAAATCAAACCTATGACGTTGGGGTTTAAAGGCAGCAGTTCTAACCACTACACTAGCAGCTGACTGTACTCAAAAGTATCCCACCTGTTTGCCTTGGAGTTTACAGGAAAATCTAGTCACTAAACACTTGCAAAATTTAAAAAAAATTGAAAAAGGTGTCATCACACAGCACTGTATAACAAGGTCACATTAATAATATAGTGTGAGTGAGCAAGCAACTACATCTGGAGATGCAGATCTAAACCTGGACTACACTGTGGCATGGAGCCCATGATGATGTCACAGGTCTTCCTAAGTACAGTTCTTTGAACATGTACATACTGACCACATACTAAAACCATTAAACTTATGAGGACACCTTTTTCTGACCACTGATAAAAGGAGAAAGTTCCAGAATTACGAGTTATTGCACAGAATTGATTCATTCACATACAATCCTGCTCACACACACACACTCAGAGAAGCAAGTTATACAGCTGACCCCATGATGACCATGTGCAGCTCCAAGTACAGAATAATTTATTTGCATTTCTATTTTTATAATAATGAAATTTCTTTTGTCCAACCATATTAATTTTATTTACCATTATGTGTCTGCAGCACTGAGGCTGTTAGGTTGCACACGTAAAAAAAAGTGGTGTGCGCGGGAGTTCTCCAACAAAGCATTTAAAAATAGCATTCTTGCAGAACAACTCTCTCTAGGGAAGCACTTCCTCAAGCTAACAGGACACTGCAGACCCAAACACAGGAAAAAAGGACACCACATTCAAACGTCAGGAAGAAGTAAATATGAAAACATTCCCTTTGTAGCATTCTCCAAAAACCTCAACAGGTAATTTTCCTATCTCGCATGCAGCTCCCAGGGTTTACCTGTTATTTTACACAGTGATTTGAACAGTTTTCCACCTTTAGAAACATGCCATTCAAGCACACAGTACAGAAAAATATCACTGCAGCAGACTGAGCGACTATTTGAAACAATCGATAATTGTGCAGATTTGCCGCAGTGCAAGGGTATAAAAAGATGAGCCCTTACCTGTGGACAGGTTCACCCATGGCACTAAAATTAGTATCTAAAGGAGAGACACCAGCTGCTGTCTGAGAACTAATCTTGATCACTGATAGTTAAATTAATTGCTTGTCCTAAATCTGTCTCAAGCAACGCCAGGAGACACACACATTAGCGAATGGATCCATTTGGAATCCCAAGCATCCCAACATCTAATCAGTCTACCACCAAAGTTCCTTTGAAACGTCCATCACTTGCTCCATTGCTTGTTCTCTATACCGATGTAATTTAGGGTTCATCATGAACCTGTTATTCAAGTGGTTCTTCAGGAAACAAGTTTTTTAAAAATCAAAGCCCACCACGGAAAGAAGCCAGGTGTACAGAACACCAGTGCCAGTGAAAAGCGGCTCAGGAAGTGATCTTCTTCTTGGGCAGAAATGCTCCAGTGATCTGCTTCATCACGACCAGGGCTGGGAAGAGCGGGAGCAGCAGGAAAGCATACCACAGCAGGCCGCGCACGCTGGCCTGGAACCAGTCACTGCAAACAGCCAGCATCACCGTGGCTGTGGCCAGCAGGTAGGCCACGAGGCCACAGGTGGCGTGGTACAGGCGGAGACGTGACAGAGTGGGGCCACGGCGCAGCCGCACGGGCAGGAGCAGCGCCAGCCCACAGGCTGCCTGCAGCGCCACGGCACCCAGCGTCGCTACACCCAGCACGCTGTGCCAGGTGGCCAGGTGGCTGTGCTCAGACACATTCTTGCTGGCTACCATGAAGCCGAGGCCCGTGGCCCCTCCCAACAGCATGACGGCCTGCAGGAACCAGTGCAGGCGCACCTTTGCCTTACGAGACTTGAAGCAGAAGGGCGAGGCCTCTGTGGAGAAGACCAGGATCCCCTCCGTCATGCAAAGACAGAACTGCGAAAGGGAATGAGACAAGGAAAACGATTTAATCGATGTAAAAAATAAGCACAAATGGCATTTACAGGGTGTTTCACGTTTAACCTGTGCTTCACCTCATTGCGTCACCTGCTCTGTCCCACTCTGTTACCCTCGTGTCACTCCGGGCACATGTATAATTCACACGGCCTCTCAGCCCAACACCAGACACCGGCTCTCTCGGGTGTCCACAACACACATCACCACGAATGCCCCGCTCCCATTATGTGCCTGCTTTGGAGGCATGACAACAGGGCAGTGAAAACGTATGAACACTTACCGCAACAGACATGCACACGGGATGCCAGGAAAAGAGGCCTGGAACACAAACAAGGGCAACATATCAGCCGTTGAACAAACCCCTGCACACACCACACACACACACACACACACACCATTCATCTCTGGGCTGAAAGTCAACTCAACCACCTGCTGTTTACTATACCGTTTACCTGGCTGTTTCTATTGCTTTTGAAAGTATTTTAAACATATCCACGAGGACTGGTAAGGTCTTGGTGTAATAAAACTTCAGTGTATTTCTATTCTTGTGAGATGGCTACAGAACATGGTTCAGAATATTGAATTTTTTTCCTTATTCTGATGCACATATGCTTTTTATTTGTGTGTCCGATAACCACAAAAGTAAAAACGGGGAACAGGCTGAAATCATGTACAACAATACCTGTGCAAGTTCTACACCTCAGTGCTTTCTTGACAATATAAATACGTATTAGACTGAACATTAAGACAACGATAAGGGATGGCATCCATGATCTACTCAAAGCCTTAGTAGATCTGATTCTAAACCAGGGATGTCCAGCGGACTCGACCGTGGTCCCCGGTGCTCCTCTAGCCAGTGGCAATGTCTGCAAGATCTGTGCTGCAATACTAGAAATTTATGGGGGGCGCACAGCTGGTTGTGTAGTGGTTACAGGTGCTGCCTTTGGAACCAAAGGTTGCAAGTTTGATTCCCACCTCTGGCTGTAGTACCCTTGAGCAAGGTTCTTACCCTAAAATTGCTCCAGTAGAATTAACCAGCTGTATAAAAGAGGAAAATGATTGAAAGTCGCACTGGAAAAAAAAGCATCAACTAAATGAATAAATCATTAATGTAATCATGACTGCTGCCCTAGACTAGACCAAGAAAGGCTGGACACCCCCACTCTAAGTGACAGGGAACCCAGGTGGAGATGTTATCTATAATATAATCTAGGAGCCTGAAGGTTGTCAGATCGAGTCGGCTTTTCTCTGCTTTCATGCTACTCACCCTGGACACAGTAAAGCCTTGTTTGTTATAAAACCGTTGTAAATTACTGCAAAGCACTTAAAAGAAGTGAGCAATGACAGAAGGAGCACCATGGCATGATCATGATGAACATGACATGATCATCATGATGTTCAGTTGAGGTGGTCCGAGGCGGCTGACGGAGCACCGAACACTCACTCGTTCCCGGGCGGGACAGTAGGGTCACGAGGACGGTGAAGCCAAGCGCCACAACGTGCGCCGCTACTACGGCCACCCTGCGCATCCACACGTAGAGCCAGAAGTCGGAGAGCGCGGACGCCGGTGCGGGCGCGTCGCCCAGCGGACTGTACTCCACGTCGAGGCGCATCCTGCCTGCGCGCCACCGCTCCACCTCACACGGATGCCATCGCAGAGCGTTCTGGGTACGCGCTCCCGGCCGCAGTCCCGCCGAGTCCCGCTTCTCGCCGCGAAAACACAGCTCACGCGCGTGTCTCAATGACGCGCGGACTCGTCACGTGCTGGACACCTGTGTGTGTGCGTTACTATTGGTTGCATTCCCGTCCTCGTGCGGGCACAGCGCAGCACCCAGCGCGCGCCAGTAATCCGTCGAGGTCCAAGGAAGACTTCTCTCAGGTAACTTTCTTTCTAAAAAACAGTTCCGGCGCCTGTTAAATAAATTTGTGTATTCTTCTTGGACAGCTCCTCGTGGCTCCGCTGTCAACACAGTACTACTTCTTCTTTCCTCGCGCCTGCCCTGTGTAAAATAGCCCTCGACAAGTCCATTCTAAACCGAACCGGACAGCACTGCAGAAAATGTTCGCCGAAATGAGGTTCGCGGCGTTTGGTACCGCACCGCCAGTTTCACCGCGACAAGTGTGACACTTCAGGCGGTTTTACGGACACTTTTCCTGGACACGAGCATGGGAGCGCGCGCACGCACTACGCGACCTCCGTTACGTCAGTGCTTCCGCGTTGGCCGCGTTCTCGGTTTGTCCGGTTCGACAGTATCTGCGCTGAGACGAAATAGGCGCGTCGCTCACGCTGTTGTGTGTTCCTCACGTAACTGACACGTAGCTGTAAATAAGCCGGAATGTAGTCTGGGTCGTTCCGATTGTCACTTTCCCACATACCAAGCCGGACGTGTCACTGAAATATGTGAAAGCCCAGCCTCTCTCTATATTCGGAGAAAAGAGATTTGCTTGTCCAATCAAAACCATGATGGGCCACTCTTATAATCTTGTCAGTCCAGCTAAACCAGACATATACAAACAGAACAAATGGCCGAAGAGGAAAAACAAAAGACTACTCAAAAAGCTTGAAATCCGCAATTCAAGGGATAGAGGCTTTTTTAGGACTTTAGTTACCGAAGGGAAAGAAAAGTAATGATATGTTGCGTATTGCCATGAAACCCAGTAAGGGCGGTTTTCGCCATTAAATTCACTTTTATTAATTTTGCTATTTTACTAAGCAATAAAATAGGTTTGATCTAATAGAACCAGTCACTAAACTGACAAATGTGTACTGCTGCCTCAATCTTAACGTTAACCGTCCCTTAAGTCTCAGCTGTACGGAAAACCGAGAGGCCCAAAAACTGACGTCGCCGCACGTATTTAAATGACGTGTGCGCGCGCTGTTAAGTTTGTGCTTGAGCATCTGATTGCTATATTCTTTTAGGTGTCGACCCCTATTACTCTGAAGTATTTTCATCACATTAAACTGCCAGGCCGTTAAATTCTGCTACTATAAAAGGTGAAACTAAGTTCTCTTCGCGGTCATATATTTTTCAAGGGGAAGAATGAATGAAGAAACCAGGTTATTCACCATAACACAGTATTTATTTAACACATGAGAACATTAACCAGAAAACACGTACAGGGAAGGTAAATGGGTATACCATTCTTCCACCACGCAGAATTCTTAAAAGACAAACAACTCACAATTTTAATAAAGCGAATAAAAATTATTGTTCCTTCAGTGGAAACTTAAAACCAAACCAGACTCACTTTGTAGCGCATGCCTTGCGTTTTACTGTTACTAACAAATAACCCCGCGCAACTAAACCCGAACGAATCCTCCCGGCTTCACAGTGTCACGGTGCAGACACGGTACAACCGCATAGACAACAGCGCTTAGAGATTAAAGGAGACAGAAATAGCGCCTCCCCATATGCAAATTAACGGCCCAACTATTTACAGTTCAGTTCTTGGCGGGACTGCTAGGGGGCGCTCCAGAGCAGTGGACGTTGCTCCATGTTATTGGAAGAATTTAATTTGAGACACGGAATGAGCTGCTGTACAGCCATGTGCCTCATCCGTTGCAAATATGGATCTTTAATACATTTTTGTGAAATATAAATGCCTGCTATACATTGCTTGACATTTAAAAACAATCTCTAGTGAATTGCCTGGTGGCAGCCAAAAAATGAAGTTTAACGCTTTCAGAGTGTCTAAATGACATACAAATGTGGTGTGGTATTTATTACATATTGCATCTACTGGAAGACATGAATTATTGAGGCAGACTCTGCAGTTTGGTATTTAACTAATCCAGCAGAAGACCTCCACAATCCACGACTTTTCTATTGTGTTGCTTACCTGGTGATTGTATTTCGACTAAACTCTGCCCATTGATATAGCTCGCTTTTTTTAAATTTCGTGTTGCATTATTTAGTATTCCTAGGTTGTACATATCTCAGTGCTCTCTATGGTGGAAACATACTGAAAAATACATTTTATGTGGGAAAATTCAGATGACAGGCTAATCCTATTCCCAATAAAACCTCTGTAGGTGGAAAAGCAATTGGCTACAGGGCCCCAGAGTTTGGAATAATCTTCAGGACAATATAAGATACTTCGCAGTCAGCTGAGGACCCATTACTCTACCACGTTCAGGCTTTGGGCCACCTGATAACGAAGTGCATAAAGCTGCTGCTTCCGGATCTTAAGGTTGCAGGTTTAAATCCCACCTCCAGGTGTAGTACCGCTGAGCAAGGCATTTACCCAAAATTGCTCAAGTAAAATTACCCAGCTGTATAAACGGGTAAATGACTGTAGGTAACTTGCTGTAAGCTGCTCTGGAGAAAACCATGAGCTAAATGAAAAAACGTAAATGGTACGGGTTCTGCAGTGCCTAGGACATTCTGCCTCTGCTCAGCCAGCTACCATAGGTGTCCACTGTCTGTTGATACATCAACAATTTCACTTACAGCATCAGAGCCGTCATCGCTCATGGCCGAAGGTTACCCTCATTTTATACCCTTCGATTCTCACATTTTCATGTGGAGGTAACAACAATCAGCAGCAGGTTGTCAGGAAGCACTGGTTCAGCATCACCATTTTACCATATCCTACCTTACAGTAAAATGTACGGTATTTATATCCCCCGTCTTCCCCTCACCTGCATATATATCTGCATTGACTGTAAGGGAGGTAATTACTGCACCTTGGAAGCCCTTATTTCCTTCTTTGGGCACCACTGCCACAAGAGGGTTAGTTTTTCTACTTCATGTTGCTCAGTAGGGGGGTGCGGTGGCGCAGTGGGTTGGACCGCAGTCCTACTCTCCGGTGGGTCTGGGGTTCGAGTCCCGCTTGGGGTGCCTTGTGACGGACTGGCGTCCCGTCCTGGGTGTGTCCCCTTCCCCCTCCGGCCTTACGCCCTGTGTTGCCGGGTAGGCTCCGGTTCCCCGTGACCCCGTAAGGGACGAGCGGTTCTGAAAATGTGTGTGTGTTGCTCAGTAGTTTGCCATTATAAAACAGATATATGCAGATAATTTATGTGCATTTGACATTAAGTACATTTGTCCTTACTGTATGTCCTTGTTTTTCTGGCCTTGTGAAGTGTGCTAGTACCCTTGTACCCATGTTACACCACCTTTTGACACTTTGGGCTTTCTTGCTGCTTACTGTACAATGTGAATATGTATCTTACCAAAACTGACCTGTCATCTACAGCATATTGGTCTATATAGAATATATATATACACAGCCTGACACCGTGGTGCAGCAGGTAACATCGGTGCCTCACAGTTCTTGACCTGCACATTCAGAAATAGTTCTGATTCGGGCGTAGGATGTGCAGAGCTTGCATGTTCTCCCAGCGTTGGCAATGCAAAGCTGTGCATAGAAGGCAGCCATGGTAAATCAGTTCTTTACCATGAAAGGTGACTGATTAACCACTGTAGTCAAATTGGACTGGATGGTACTTACAGTATTACCCTACGTGTAACGTACCAAGAAGGATCTGTCATCTACTACAGGGTTTCAAACATCATGTTTCTGTACAGTATGTAACATTTTGTTGAGGTTGAAGAATTTCTTATAAACAACTATTTTAAAAAAGTTAAAGTATGCAGCCTGAAAAGATAAACCTCATCAGCAATTACTAAATTACTTTCTAAATGTTATTTTGTAGCCCATTTTTACATGCCCAGCTGACAGGTGTCACCAAAGCCCATTCAGGAGCATTGGACAACCATGGGACAATTTGATTCCACACAGTTTACGGTTCATGTTCAGTGTTCATGTGGGTGATGAGGCAGAAGGTTCCGGTGGCAGCATATTTTTATTTCCAGTAAGTTATAGTGACTTTGTATTTAAGAACAGATTGAATTACACAAGTCTTAACTCTGTAAAATGAAGAGCTGTTGTATAAGTGTCTTTTAGGTGCTACAAGTGGCTCAGTGGTTGCGGATGTATTGCAGACTTTCAAATGTGTTCTCTACTGATGCGACTGTGGTGCAGTCACTTACTGTTTGTGTGCTGCTTACGTGGCCTAACAGAGAACCGTAATAATATAGCAGAGGGGTCCCGTGTTCTGATATTTACTTGCAGTTGTACTGAAAGGGCCCAGCTGCACGTTGTACAAAGTACTGATTTAGACTTGCATCATACTCTGTCCATTTCCACACTGACATTGTGAGCAACATTCCCCACTTTCTACTCAAAATGACATGGGTATCTTTGACACCTGGTTGCTTCATAACATTGAGATTAATGAATTTTTTAAAAATTCTTCACTGCATAATTGATGCATCTACCCATACTCAGTAATTCACCCATTTAAACAGCTGGGTATTTTTACTGGAATAAATCAGAGTGCCCTGATGGACAACAGCAGTGTTGGGACAAAAGTCTGAAATGAAAACCTTCAAGTTACAAGGCAATTTTCTTAAGTAAACCTTGAGGTGTTTGTGACTCGATCAGCATTTCACACAAAAAGTACTACAAAAAGTCCTTGGAAAAAGTATTTTCTCTACTTTTACAGCACTATGTACGTATTTATCATCTAGCTAGCCAGAAAACCTTCCCTTGGTATTGCAAAAATAGCAGCTGAGTAATAATCTTACTTAACCAGTTGGTTGCACCCAATAAGAAAAGCACCATTATTAAATAGAGAAATATTTTATTTAAAAAGACATTTCAGAAATGTTAACATACAATTCCTTCCCCTGGGTTTGGTCACTCTAGTACCTGCCTAATTTGGGCAGGGCAGTGATCATCTTGATCATCCTGCTCAGATGCACATAACCTTTTATGAAAATTAGCAGACACTGTCCAGTCTGGTTGAATTAATACAAAAAAATAACCCCAAGCATAGTTCATATAATACAAATGAGAAAAGCCTGGGACTTCAAGTGTTTAGGATGTTTAATCCATGTTCACGAATCAGCTTGTGTTTAGCAGCATAATAGGTAGGTTGTGAGGTAATTCTATCATTTATACACGGGTCACTGAAAATCTGTTTCCCCTCATTCACACACAGACAATCTCCACACATTGTCTCACAGTCTCACTAGTGTCCAACATTCATGCTCATCCATGCATCTCCGCAGTCCTGTTCTGGCAGCCAGTGGCACCATACTCCCGTGGGCTTCGTTCCTTGTGGCTTTATCGCCAGGCACTCTCAGTGGTGCAGTTTTGGCTGTTCAAATATAAAGGAGGAGGGAAACAAGTTTAGTTGGACCATACAGCATGTTGCTCAAAATCATCCCTGGAATCATGATCTTGATAACACTGACATTTAGACACAATTTATTCGGAAAATTTTAGCAAAGGAAACCTGGACCACAATTTTGTTTTCACTTTTCATATGCAAGACTTCTTTACGGTTAGTTAATAACTAGCATGTTAAAATGAAATTAACTAAAAGAATGAAAGTTTTGCTATATTCGGACACAAGATGAATTATATAATCCTGTGGGAGTGTTAGGAATGACAGGTGTTAAATGCAAATATGTAATGGTCCCTACTGCCACAGCGCACACACCTTTTGCGAGCTGAGCTTAGGCTCCAGACTCTTGCCCTCCTTCTTCCAGGAAAAGAAGCCAGAGTTTGGGGCTGCAGATGTCCGATGGGATTTATGGGGAGGGGACAGGCTGCTCTTGCGCTTCCGGCCAGGGCTCCTGCACTCATACCCCACTGCCCTGCCTTGCAGACTGAACCTGCGGGGTGCAGACTCTGGGGGAGGATGAGCAGAGGCACGCTTCAGCATCCCCAGGGAGGCCAAATGGGGCTCTACAGGGGTCTTGGGGATGTGCGGCTTATTACCAGCAAACAGTGCACCATTGGTATGTCCATGGGGGGAGGGGACAGTCCTTCTTGGTTCAGGGAGCACACAGTTCCTGTCATGGACAGAGCCATGGCCTTCCTTGGAGGCTGCCTTCCGCTTACGTGAGGAGCTTATCAGGTCAGCCTCCTTCAGCTGTCCCCGTTGCTTGATAGGTCGGCCCACAGAGGTACGGGATCGTCCATGTGGTGGTGTGGTTGGAGAAGTGTGGATGGGGAGGTGTGAAGCCACCAGCTGGCCGGCCAGCGGTTTCTCCGACAGCTCGGAAGCCATGCCAGGGCTGGGGCAGCAGTTGGGAGGCTCTGTAGCCCTCCCTGGACTGCACACAGGAGACGTCCTTAGGGACAGTGCACCATTGCCTTCCTGAACTGCACCACCTGTGCTGAAGCCAGGGGCCAGAATCGGTGAGGACTGGAGCTCCATTTCATGAGGTATTTTCCTGTGGAAGTGAGACACTTCAGGTCAGTCATCCACTTCATTGGTCAAAAGCAACAACCAACTCAAACCTCAGTATGCTTCAGAAGCACACCAAAGCCATAACCCGCTCCTGCAAGTACCTGCTGAATAAAATTCACATTTATTCATGTAGTACACTTTTCTCCAAAGCAACATACAACTCAGCAAACAAAAGTACATTTCACCGACAAAGAATTAGACACAAATATGCTATTCCGCAAACACTTAGCTTGTCTGATACCACCATGTTTGCTGTCGCACATCAGATCCGTTTTAAACCTACTTCTCCCTAAATATCATATCTGCGCCATAATCTTGCATCACACTGCCATAATAACCTTTGTATTCCGTATCAAAAACTTCCAATTTCTTTGTGTAATTTTCTAACAGCAATGGCTAGAAACACCTAAAACAAACATAGATTGCTATATTAGGGTGAAACTTGATTCCAACAGCAGGACCTGACAGACAGGAGAGAACAGAGCACAGGAGGGAACTCGCCTCCAGGGTCGAGCACAGAAGTGCTTCTCCACCATGGCACTGAGAGCTGACCGTAAACAGTGCAGCCGCCGGTCAAAGGTGAAGACGCCAAGGCCGAGCACATGACTCCCAAACGTGCAGAACTGCAAAAGAAAGAGCACTGTGCACTGATCTTATTGTCACTACACAACAAATGTGCTGTGGAAGCTTCCATGAAAGCTCATACCTGGCACACAGCACGCGTTAGTTAAAGATTCCCCTCTCATGTATGAAGCAAAAGGATTAAATGGTCTGCAAGATCATATATTTGCTGTGTGTTTCCTGAGGCCTACCAAAGAACTAAATGATAGCAGCTGGTGCGGCGGACAATTTTGTGTTCACTATCATACCCCAAGTGGTCTGGGGTGCCAAGGAGTAGAATGAAAGTCAGCAGGCTCGTCCTGGTCTACCCCAAGGATGCCACCCTCACTCTCTTCGCTAGAAAGTGGACCATGGGCCACAGGGGATATGGACTGTGTCTCCAGCTCCTCCGTGCATGGCCTTCCTTCTTCCCGGTTATGCTCCCAGGGTATTCTAGACCTGCTATAAAAGAAAACTTAAGTATTCAGTCTTTCCGGATTTTCTCTACATTGGCATTTTTCCTGGCATTAAAAAATTTGCCAGCGAGTCTTGCCTAACAGCCATCATACCTATATGCACCTCAGAAGATACCTTATAGGTGAACTGTTGACTGGGGTTCTCCTGCATTGTGCGGTTCCTGTGTGATCCCCAGAGGGTTTGGGGCTTGCCACACTTTCCTCCACATCTTCCTTAGACTGGTTCACCCGCTCGCGGGTCTTGGATCCCATCTTCAATTCAGCCACCAGCTGGTCAAAGTTCTTGCTCCGACCAACAACCTTTCGTCGATGATGGATGGAGTGAATCTTGAAGGATTGCGAGGTAGGGAGATGGGAACGAGAGGTAGCAGACAAGGTACAAAAACAAAACATGTAAATATACAACTTATTGGCTATTGATTTAAGTATTACACATTGAGCAGATCTTTAAAAATATTTAATCCTATCCCTAATTTGAAATTACTACTTTAATGCCAACTGCTGACCTGTCAATGTCATAAACGTGCAACGTTCATCTTATTGATCACACTCAGAAACACCAGAAATGAGCTGTAAACACAGTGAAAGCCAGTTGAATTAATCTGGTCCCACATTCCCATTCTGTTTTTCTACATTTTACTGTCAACTAATGTCTGGATAGGGACACGCAGGTAACACTTGATCCACAATAAGTTTTTGGAAAACAGACAAGAAAAGAACTAAGCTGAAAATCTTTGCACCTTCTACAGTTCATTATTTGAATATGGCATGAAGGTGAAGGGTATTGCCCTACTGTGACTTTTTGGTCAGTATAATGAAGCTAATGTTGGTTAATTTCAATGGAGGTTAACAATGAATGTAACAACAGAAATGTACTTCAGCAATGATTCAGATAAAGAGGAGAGGTTACCTTACAGTACAAGTGTTCACTATTTAAAGGAAACACTTTTTACATCTGGGCTTTTAATCACATCAGGACTTGATACCCCAGAATTTTTCAATTAGTCACTTCCATGTAAAATGTATATTTTACATTTATTCATTCAGCAGACAGTTTTCTCCAAAGCCACATACAATGTAAAGTGCATTTCATCAGACAAAGAGCTTTAGACATTAATTTTCTACACTATTATGCATGTCTGATACCACCATTTATTGCTGGCACACATTACATGAGTACCTGCATAGAGAATTGAATCAGACAAGAAATACAGAAGGTGATCATGACAAAGAATGTAATGCAAATCTGTGCAGCTGTCAGTAGAGGAGTAGGTCTGAAACATGTTTCTGGGGGACAGAAGTCCACCACACTGGAGTCAAAACTGAGTACCTTCAGACTTTTGATTTTACATATCTTCCGAGAGGGACCACCAAATGGCCAGAGGTAAAGGACTACAGTATTCTAGAGGGTGTGGAGTGAGTCATCAGGTCCTGCAGGTACAGGGGACCAGATCCTTTGACCATCTCACAGACTGTAACCAGAATGCTGAAGTTCACAGGGGCAGTTACAGGAAGACAATGGAGAGACAAAGGGAGGAGATACATGGGAATGGTTTGGAAAGTCAAAGAACTTGTGCGGTGGTATTCTGGATCAGCTAGAAAAGCTGCATGGCAGAGGCTGGAAGGCCAGAGGAGAGGGAGTTGCAGTAGTCCAGACAGGACATCATCATAGCCTGGACTAGGAGCTGGGAGGAGGTGTGAGAAATGGGTTGATCATAAGGATGTCATATGAGAGATATCTGTAGGACTGGGTTGCAGCTCCAATGTGTAGGGAGAATCAGAGACCCAAGTCGATCATTACTCTCAAGCTCTTGACCAACAATGTTGATAAAATGAGCAAATTGTCCAGTTTGCTAGAGAGTTGCTAAAAGGTGGACGGACCTGCTGGGAGGTGAAGGATCTTGGACTGGCAAAGACTGAGCTGTAGATGGCATTCAGTCATCCAAGCGAGATGTTGTTGAGGCAAGCTGTGATACAAGAGGATACATCTGTGGTGGTTGAGAAAAAAAAAGAGAAGACCTGGGTATCATCAGACTGTAGTGACAGGAGAACCTGTGAGAGGCAAAGACAGCCAAGGAAAGTGATGTAGATGGAGAAAAGTAGGGGGCCCAGCATGGAGCCCTGCAGAACACCGGTTGAAAGAGAATGAAGGGAAAACAGGGAGCCATGCCAAACCACCTGTAAGATCTTGCTAACAGATAAGACTCAAACCATTTCATTAGATCCACTGATTCCAAGCTTTTGTAAAGATGAAAGTAAGATGGGGTGGTTGTCAAATGCTACAGACAAGTCTAAGAGAATGAGGACTGAGGAAAGGAAGACTGAATGAAAAAATTTACACTGCAAGGAAGGCAGTCTCAATGAAATGACCACACGTGAATCCAGAGTGACAACCATCAAGAAGACCATTCTGGGCAAGTAATGCAGATAACTGATTGTAGGCTGCACTTTCAAGAGTTTAGGAAAGAAAAGGTAGAAGAGAGACTAGTCTGTAATTTTGGACTGCATTTGCATTCAGAAGATTTCTTGTATAGTGGTTAAGATGTGGGCAGTTTAAAGCCAGATGGGAAGCAACCACAGGGTGAGGAATTAAAGACAAGAAATAAAAGGGATAAATTATAGGATAATGGATTATAAGAGAGGAGAAGGGATGGGATCAAGGCAGCAGGAGGTCACTTTCAAAAAGGTTAAAATGCAGGGACAAGGCTTTTCTGAGAGTCCTGGCACAGATGAAGGAATTATGCAATTATTTTCCATTTTTCATCGAGAAACTCATTACTAAAACGACCTAAAATGCAATAAACTACAGAGATTTACTGTACAACTGGAAAAGCCCAAATTAAATTTTCAAACTTTTTTTTTTTTTAAAAAAAAAAAAAAAACATCAACATACAGCAATGCATGTTAGAAATTTCCCAGATATATTGAAAGTTTGTGATTTTTACTCTTTTCAGGTTTGTAAGGTTGGACTTTCTGGATGACATGATAGAAAGAAGGACAAACTCCTACCCATCATGGACAAGCTATCTAAACTGAGAAGTACTTTAAACTCCTCTGACTGCTCCAGACTGTTGCCCTATCAAGAAACCGCTTATCATCTGAGGGGTCAGTATTACTTTTTAATTATTCCCACATTTATCCTCACCTACATGTGATATTTCATTATTTCAGTGTTATTCCAGTGTCTTCTGCCACTTTTATGTTGCTTCAGCCTCATGCAATTTCTTTCAGGATCAGTGAAGTTTTTATCCATCTACAGTGACACAGAAAAAGCATTTGCCCCTTTGCTTTTTTTTTTTGCTTTAAATTTGATCTGATTTTTTGGGTCAGCTCCAGTAGTATATGAACGAAGCCTGAAAAAGAATGAGTGACACCAGAATTGTCAGAATATCATTTCCTTGTAGGACTGCAACAATAATTTTATTATCTTTCACACACACACACAATCTTTCACATATGAAAAAATAACTGCCCCCTAAATTTAATCAACCTAAATAAGGGGGTAATTGAGTCAACTGTTTGAATACAATTTGGTCTGATTTGGATAAGCCCTGTCCACTATAATTTTCATTTACTTAAACCCTTACCAGCAAAAATTAAGTTTTTTAAAAAAAGATATTCAAATCATGCCAAAGGAAACATATGCACAATGTGTATTATAATTCATACACAAAGGAAATTTCTGAAGACCCCTGCAAGAGTTGCTAAGGCTCATCAGTATGAACAGGACTAAACAGCCATTTCTAAGGGTGTAAAGCTGAATCCAACCACAATCAGAGCCTTGCTCAACAAATAGAGAAAGTTTAGAACAATGGTAAATCTAGCTAGGACTGGATGTCCTGCCAAAAATCTCCCCACAAGTAAGTCATAAAATGGTTCATGAACTCACAAAGAACCCCAGAACAACATCCAGGGAGTTGTTGGCCTCTCTTGCCTCAGCTTGTCAGTGTTCATAACTCAACAGTAAGAAAGACACTGTGCAAGAATTGGATATTTTAAAGATTTGCAAAAATCACTGCTCAATAGAAAGATCATGAACGCTTGTCTACAGTTTGCCAAAAGCACCTGGACGTTTCTACTTCTGGAAGAAATGATCTATGGACTCAAGTAGAATGTTTTGGAGGACATGGACCCTGTTACAGCTAGCAAAAAAAAAATCAAACAGCATTTCAGAGTAAGAACATTCTACCAACAGTCAAAGAGTGTGGTAATGTTTTGCTGGACAGGACTTGGGTGCCTTACTATCACTGAAGGAACCATGAATTCCTCCTTGTACCAGAAAATTTAAAAAAAAAAAAAAAAAAGAAGTTGAAGTATAAAGGGTCATGCAGCAAGACAATGATCCCAGACATTCAAGCAAGTTAACATCAGAATGGATGGGGGAAAATTAATGTTAAAGTATGGGCTAGTCAAAATTCTGACCAGAATCTCATTGATGTGTCGTGGCAAGCCTTGAAAAGAACTGCTCATGTTTAAAAACCTCCAACTACTGGGCGGGTATGGAGTCTGCTTCATGCCACCTAAGACTTAAGATCTTTGCCTTTCATTCAGAAATTTAATATCTGGTCTTATGAAAAATTGTCATATTCAACACTCTACTGAAAGATGAGACAAACCTGGGGATTCTGAACAGTTTGCCATTAGGCCTCATTTCTTTCAGCTCAAATCTACCCTAAACTATTTGCCAAATTGGGCTCCAGAAATTGTCTCAAGGGGTTTTGGATATTTCATTTTCATATGGAGATCAATAGCTCTTCAGCATCAACCTTTTAAGATATAATTTTGATCTACAGAATACAGACTTCTGTAAATATCTACAACCCACACACACATACATTTTCTGAACCGCTTGTCCCATACGGGGTCGCAGGGAACCGGAGCCTACCCGGTAACACAACCCTGTCACTTTATTGCTGCCCTAGAAAAGGAGAACAGATTACATAGAGAATTAACAAAAGCTGAGAAACAGCCCATTACACCAAACTCTAAAAGCACAATCTTCATATTATATACCATTTTATCAAACGCTGGTACTGGCTCTTTTGGCGCACTGAGGGAGACTTGGGAACAGGACCTCGACGTGTCGTTTAGCAAAAATGAGTAGTTCTCTACATGTGCTGAAGTCTTCCATGCCTGTACATCCTTCAGCATCCAGGAACCAAACTTCAAGTTCATTCACAGAATCTACCTCACTCCAGTGCACCTTCACAGGATGTTACCGGAGACATCTCAGCTGTGCTTTAAATGCAAAGTCTCTTTAAGCACTTTGACACATCTATTCTGGGAATGTGGTAAGATACAAGTTTACTAGACTAGGGTTCATGCAACAATCCCAGAATCCTTTAACAAAACATTTGATTTCTCCCTAATTATTCTCTTGTTAAATAACAATCCAAACTCTTTTGCTGGTGATGTTATGGTACATAGACTATCCACTCTTACATATTCGGCAATGAAATGTATTTTAATGTCATAGTCTTCACTTTAAGTTCCCTCCCTAAACATGTGGATGGAAGAAGTATTTAAATCTCTCCCACTCTAAAAAATTGACATTTGATATGCATGGCAACTACAATGAATTCTGAAAAATTTAGACATCCTTCTGGAAGTTATTAGAAAGTGCTGCATGAGAAACGACATTTCGTTCCATTGTATACGAGCTGTACAGAGGAATGACAATAAAAACAGCTTGAACTTGATAAATTGTAACTTTTTGACTCTGAGCCATCACATTATGTATGTGGACATATTTGGTTTTTCTTGAGGTACTGTGTACGCTTTTTTGACTCTGTGCTATACATAAAAGCTATATATATATAGCTTTTTATATATATATATATATATATATATATATATATATATATATAAACAAACTTCAACTACTGCTGAGCTAAAGTACTTCTGCATGGAGGAGCAGGCAATAATTCCTCCATAGTGATATGAGACCATGGTCAACAGCTACAGGAAGCTTTTAATTGCAATCATTGCACCTAAAGGTGGTGCAAACATTTATTGACTGTGAAAGAGCAATTCATTTTTTGTGCATATGACTGCACATTTCAGTATCTTCCACATGAAAGAAATTACATAAAAACGCCTGTTTTCCTATTTCCATCCCAGATTCCAGTACTGCTAGAACAAACAAAAAGATCTCATCAAAATTAATGTCTGAAATTTGCAACAAGAGAAAATTTTTCATAGCACTGTATCTTGTGATGGCCGTTTGAGCCGTGAAATACTTCTTGCATTTCAAAACTAAATAAAGTAACATTATACAACTGAAACAATTCATCAGGAAAATTCATATAAGGTTCAGTACAATGACTACAACAGCCATGGGAAGTAAAAGGGTTGTTTATAAGCCATGTGGGTCGGATTTTGACGTTGAATGGATTTTTGTGGGGTGTAAGGGGTTTCTTAAGTTTATTACAGTATATAATTTTGTTCAAGCATCAGAGATGATGTTCTGAGGTGTCTGCACTTGCCCAAGTAAGTATCCAGATGTTAAAATGGGTAAAATTCCTCATTAGTACCACTTGAACATATCAGCACGTGAAAGTGTATCAGACAAAATCAATTTTGGAAATCTTAACTAAATGTAATAAAAGAGACCACCAAGGAGGCAGGTAAAAAGAGCTCACTGAAAAATGCTATGGCTCACAGAATAGTCAAGAGGGACCTTTCCCCCTTTGGTGCCTTTCAAAGTACGTTTCCTGTAAGTGAGCTCAGACTTCCCGCTCACACTCGATCCCGCTTCCTTATGGAAAAGGGCCCAGCAGCAGTTTACTAAGACGCTTCTACACAGACTTAGACCTCATTCAGACCTCCTGCCAGTGTCAACAAGAGCAAAACATAAAATGTCCTTGTTTGAAATCTCAGGGCCTTAGCTGAAAAGACAGGTTGTAGGACAATGTCTGTGAGTACCTTTTGAGTTACAGTTTCACAAAATTAGTTGCTTAAACTTAAATTTAAACTTGAATCTTAAATACCTGTCATATATCCTCATCAAATACGGAACCTGCAATCTTCTCTCATAATTGCAGAGCACTCAGGTCACACTTTGACTTGTACACTACCGCTGTAAAAAGACAGCTATTACATGTATTCAGGCTCATGTAATCCTGCTTCAGTGGAACAGCAGATTTTGGGGAGAGCAGGAGGGACCACCAGGATGTACACTGCACTGTGAGAAAGAGGAAGACAAAGGGCAAGGTTACATTGCAGGTGAGTAGCCGGGTGCACAGCTTCTTCCTCTCCAGGTCCAGAACACCGCAGTGCTTGTCCAGGTCACATTCTTTTTCTAAAAGACAGAGCAGATACACGGGCAAGGGCTTAGAGGGTCAGGTACCAGACAGCAATCAAAGCACTGCATTCTAATGTCCTCATTTCCCTGCTAGCTTCACTGGCCCAACGTCCCCATAGTTCATTTCTCAACTTCTTCTTCTTCATGTCTGTTGATTCCAGCAACTTTTATACTTGGAGACACTGCAAGGCTTCTGTCAACTAAGGGGACTATACGCCAGCTGTTTACTCTGCTGCGGCATTGTAAAAACCACAGGCTCCATATATGTCCCAAGTTTCAACGGCCAGCAAGCATTTTGGTGTCTGCATAGTGATGGAAGCAGAGGCAGATACTTACTACAGATCTTCTTGTAGGTTTTGGGGACACAGAAGTGCCGACCTGATTCTCCTCTTCGTGGCAGGGGTTTCTCCAAGAGAGAGGGTCCACTTGGCAGAGTTGACCCTTTCTGCCAAGGGGGGTCTTTAAGACTGGGGGCTGGGGAACCTGGGGAGGAGGCCGAAAGGGAGGGCAGTCTTGAAGAAGAGTCTCCAGGTGGAGCTGCTTGGGAACCCTTTTCTGGGGCTGAAAGGCTGTGGAGGCAGAAGGTGTGGGTGGGGGTGGACAGAGTAAGAGTCCGTTGGCCTCAGCTACTCTGCTAAAATCTCCTATGCTGACAATAAAATAGTAAATCCCGGTTGAGAAAGGTAACTGGAAATTGTCACGTAAATGAAAAATTGCACTAAAAAAATTATTTTACCCTACATTAACCTTAAGATAAAAACAAAAATAAATGAAACAATCTTTAATTATATGCAACCTTTTCCTTTAATTCGCTAAAACCTGTACAAGATGTAAGAAACCTGGTGTTTTACTGAGCATACTGACATCTCAGGAATATACTGTATATAAACAGCTGGCATAGCTTGTTATTTTTCTGAAATTCTTGAAAGAGAAAACTGTTAATAAATTCAAATTAGCGGGGATAAAAAGAAATATATAATACGGGGCAGTGGGCCGTGTATTAGCCAGAGTTATCACCTTGTAATGTTGATATAAAGACCCAATATTGAATCCAACCTCCTACTGTACAACCTTCAAACAAGGCACTTAAACCTAAATTGCCCCAATGAAAATAACCCAGCTGTAAAACAGGTAAATAACTGTAAGCAAACTAAAGTTCAAAACTCTGATAATAAGTCACTTTGGAGAAATGTGTCAGCTGAATTAAACAACAATAACATCAGTATCCGATTATCCTGAAAGTTGAGACAGATCTTGGCCATTACCCACAATTAAGTTTAAAAATACTGCTTATATTACTGATAGAAAAAAAAGCAGCTTATTAAGCTTGTGTGTTTCAGTAGCATATCCTTCTACTGAAAGATACTGAGTGTCCCCAATGGATGTCCACAGCTGTCCATGAGCTCATTACAATAGCCCAGTGCACCGCTGGCACTGTACTCCCAGCCATCCAGGGCATCTGTGTCTAGCACAGCATCCAGAGGATATGAAACACTATTTCAAACGCTAGCCACAACAGTCACGGTACCTCTTCCATTATACCATCTGTTAGAATGTACCACAGCATCATGGCACACCATCGGGTTTAGCTGACCTTGTATCGCCTTGCTGCATGCAAACACACTTTTTCTCCAAATTTACGCACACCTACCTCTGTACAACGAAAATTCGCTGAAACATCTTATGAAAATATGTACTATTTTCTCATACAACACGCTAATAATCCAGTACATTGGCAATTTTGTCCGTTACGCAGTTATTTTATTTTTACATGGCCTTCGCCTGATCTTGACACAGAAGCAACAGACGGTACAACCACACACATGCACTCAACCCTGCGTAGGCGACTCCCGACAACACCGCTCCCGTCCCTAGTTACTGGTTTGGAACAGTTGCCATTCCTATTACGAGCTCCTTGCATCCTTTCGCTCTGTGGTTTCCGCAGCAAACCTCTCCCGGAATAAACGAGCCTGCAGTCAACAATCCACACACTTCACTTGTTTTTCTGCAGCCTACAACCACTTATGTGCACTCCTTCCTCAGAATTACCTCCCCGACACCTATCAATCTGAATTCAAAGTGAGCCATTCCACAAAGACTGTCCTCCTTGCAGCATCAGATGCTCTCCAGTCAGCTAGAGCGGCTCCTTTCCTCGCTCCTCCTCCTCCTCCTCCTCCTCCTCGACTTGTCTGCAGCGTTTGACACCGTCAACCACCGGATTCTGTGTTCCAGTCTTAGACAGTTTGGCCTCAAAGGAGCGGCACTGAAATGGTTTGAGTCCTGCCTATAAAGCAACTCTGATTACGGCCTACAAGTCCATCAACGGATATGCTCCCCGATATCTACAAGACCTGATCACTTGCAACATCCCAACTAGATTGCCACACTCATCCACCTCTGACCACTCGGTAGTCCCACGGGCAAGAGGTCCAAGATCAAAAGGCCTGAGGTTTTTGGGTCTGGCTCCCATGTGGTGGAATGACCTCCTTCTCCCACTATCCTTCCTTTCTCCTGCCTTTGTGCTACCAGAACTGTACATATGTGCCCACAATCATATAAATAGCTTTAATAACATAAATACCCTTGCACTAGTGTAAATAAAGCTTTACTCTAGCAAATCAATTGAAGATCATCTGGCATCAAACATTTGTTCGTAATGTAACACAGTGCCTCATTGTTATGAATAAAAATAACTTTATTCTGGTCTTTAAATTCATTTTAATAAACATTTTTTGCTCTAGAACCAATAATTTGTTTTTTGCAATGGAAGCATGTACCAATAAACTTTACTGAAATTGTACTACGGGAAGAAAAATCAAAGGCAAAATACTTTTCTGGTTATTGTTTATCTGACAAATGAATTTAAATCGCAAGACTACATTTTTGCGAGGTACAAAGAAATGAGTTTGACTGAGGAACACACACATACACACATCATCTGAAACTGCTTGTCCCATGCGGGGTCGCGGGGAACCGGAGCCTAACCTGGCAGCACAGGGTGTAAGGCTGGAGGGGGAGGGGACACACCCAGGATGGGACGCCAGTCCATCGCAAGGCACCCCAAGCGGGACTTGAACCCCAGACCCACCGGAGAGCAGGACCTGGTCAAACCCACTGCGCCACCGCGACCCCGACTGAGGAACAGGACAGAGCAAATGAATGCGTTCCTTACCCTGGTGCTTCCCTCTGGGGCTTGCCATGTCGGATCTGGGAGGAAGCGAGGGGGCACTGGAGTGGGGGGCCCACCCCTTGGTGCTTTCCATCACTCGTGGCGTGTGACATCCCATGCGGGGCGTGGGGGGGTCCATGCCGCAGCCGCTGCACAGAAGCCAGGGGGGAGGCGCGGAGGCGCCCATACAGCTTCCTTAGAGAGCCGTGTCGCCTCTCGCAATGCCGCTCGAATGCCTGCGGCTTCACCACCTGACCACAGTGACTGCAGACAACCAGGTAGAAGTCATCGTGTGCAGGGCAGTGTCCAAACATGCACATATCTGTAGGTGCAGGGAGGAAAGGAGAAACGGTGGTCAGCTGGGATCCACAAATATTTTGCTCTACGAAGTTTTTGAGACTTCAACTAGAACAGAGTTTGTCAATATTGATCCAGACATACTGCTGCTTTGGGTCCGATCAAGCATTTGATGGAGTAATCACAGCATTCAAAGAATTCCTTATGAAAGCGTTGGTTGAAAGCTAGCTACATGTTGGATAAGTGGGTAATAACAGGCAAAAGAATATGTTCTTTAAAAAAAAAAAAAATGTAGGTGCATACATGCTGCTATGAGATATACAGTAAAACCATTCATGTAAATATATACAAAATTAATACCTCAAAAATTCATAGTCTTTGGACTGTTTAATTTCCTTTAATCAATATACAGCTTATTGTAAGTTTAACAAATAATCAGACAGGGGGAAGCTCTTTAGCAAAAATGTGTGAGCAACAGTTTTACATCTTTAATTTTGCTTAATACAAATCTGATTCAGAATAGAAACAGTACAGGACATTGTTGGGTACTCTTCTCTCAACTGAAACCCAAGTATTCAAATTATTATAGCCATCGCTATATAACATATCACCTGGACAACTCATTTACTTACTGTTCCTTAACGGGGAACCCACACAACCTGTCTGTTAAACTGATGAAAATCAGATTTTTTATTATTTCTTCATTTAGCTCAAGCTTCTCTTGACTTACAATGTAGTTTAAATTCTAAGCCATTTACAATTACTACTCATTTATACAGCTGGGTAATTTTGACTAGAGTAATTCTAGCTAAGTACCTTGATCAAGGGTACTACAATCAGGAGAAGGGATGGAAACCTAGGTCCTTCAGTTCTAAGGCAGCTACTCGTACCACGATGTTACCTGTTGCCTGAGATGAACATATTTGTTTTAACTACATCTTATACATACCTTCTTTTCTCAGTGTCATTGCTTCTGCCTTTTTCCTGCCATTTTTGTTGCATTCCTCTCCATCACATCCTGCGGAAAAAACCACAGTGAGGAGTTTGACAGTAGAGTCTTTGCAAACAAGGAAGGACACCGTCCTGGTAAAAGAGACATCACAGTAACATTCAATTAATTCCATCCCCGTTTGTTGGTTCAGAGCAGCTGTTCAACACAACACCAAACCAAACATGGAATAAAGGCTCGGGGGAAAATTCAATAAAAGGACACAAATTCATTTAAAATATGTACAGAAATTTATGCTAAACACAAGGGAACATGGGAGAACCACTTCCAATCACAACTATTGATTAATATCACAATTGAAACAGCACATTCAGTACCATTAGTCATCAAAAGCTTTTCTTCAAAGTGACTTGGAACGTGAAGCAACTTGCACTGATTTACTGGGTAACTTTTATTTCAATTCAGGGCAAGTACCTTTCTCAGGGGTACTACAGCTGGAGCTGGGATTTGAACCTGGCTCCTTCAGGTAAAAGGAACCGTCTCGAACCATTACACTACTACTTTATTTTATTAATTCATTCATTAACTGATGCTTGGCCCAAAGCCATTAACAACGATTTATACAGCTGCTGGGTAGTTTTCACGGCATCAATGTAGGGTAAGTACCTGGCTCAAGCCAAGGGCACCACAGCAAAGGAACTGGAATATCTGGGCCCTTCAGGTGGAAGGCAGCACCTCTAACCAATACGCCACCTGCTGTCACTGGGTCATTTCGTCCAATTTTATTTCCGCACCCTGGTTGTCCTCCGACACGCTATTCTTTCTGGGTGCAGGAGGGAACAACTTCTCAGTGTGTGTGTGTCCCTTCGGCTCCAGCAGCTACCGACACAGCGCGTCGCCGGCTTTTGTCCGACGCTCTGCACGCGCTCGGGTTTTAGTGCTCCTCGGACGCGGCTCGAGCGCGGCGCACTTCTCGGGTGGACGGCAGACAACACAATCAGTGCGAGGCAGGACTGGACGGAAAGGCGCACGTGAGCGGGGGCTGTCAGGAACGCGCTCCGCTCCCGGTCCGTCGGGGCAGAGCTCAGCGCGCGGGGACGCGGGAGTCAGTTCCGTAACCCGTGGCGTGGCCGCACGCCGCGTTCCTCCTCCCAACTTCAGCAGCCACGCATCTCTCCCGCTCATACTTTTTACAGATGAGCGAGTGCGCTCACAACAACGACTCGTGGGCGAACGCGCAGCGCGCGGCTGTAAACCCTGCCCGCTGGGTGAAACTACTCGGAAAACGGGTGTTTATTGATGCTCCGGGACCCGGGAGAGTTGCGGGAGCGCTCGCCCACACACACAGCCAGCGCTAGGACCCAGCGGGTCCTTTGTTTGGGGTACACCGACGGGTTTCGGCGCTCTTCAACACAAAAATAAAGCCGAACGGCGCGGCCGCGCGATCCCAACCACCCGCGGTACCGCGGCCAGAACCGTCACGCACCTTCCGACGCGAGCGCGTTCGCCTTCTCCACCCAGGAGCTCCAGCTGTGGCCCACGAAGTCCTCGAGACTCGGGACCCGACGGTCCAAAGCAGCCATTACTGCCGCTGCGCGTTCACGCACCGCCATCATCGCCGCGCGAGCATGAGCCTTGCGTCATCCCCCGCGTTCACGCCGGCGCTTGCTCACCTGCGTGCGTGGGCACGAGAGGCAGAACGGCGGCAGCCGGCCGAGGAGGGCGGATGTGTGGCGGGAGACGCTAACGGCGTTGCGGGAGCGCGTGCGTGGATGGTTGTGTAATAAAGATGATTGCTTTTAAAGTAAACGTTAAAATCACTGAACTGACGCAGTTATAGTCACAGAACCTCCTGTGTGTTTTTACATTCCTTTTTACAAACTGACTGTGCCATCAAGCTGTTGTTGAACCTGGACACAGGACAGGCCTAGAAGGGCTGAGGAACGACGACGGATGGAAACCGACAGTGATGAACAATATTATATGCATATAGGAACTAATAGGAAGGGTGACTGTTGGCCTCGAGAACACACTCTGTTTAGGTAAACTGCCCCACCAGTCATAAAAAGTAGGTACAATACTGCTACAAGCGGTATCGGTGGTTATTGACTTGGTAAACCCACCTCCTGCCACAGCTGTAGGCCCCTGGAAACCAGCAAGGTACATTACCCTGAATTACTCCATTAGGAAACCATAGGAGTACTAGTGAAATGACTAATGAAGTATGTAATACAATACCGACCCAGTCTCATACAAGGAAAGCACCCAGTTCTTTGACCTGTGAATGGAAATTTACTCTGCTTCACAGAGTTTTCGATAATGATTTCCAGAAGATTAGACCAGGTTATTGGCTGACCATGAGGAGTACCCGACTTCATTCGGGGGTTTATTTACATATTCTTGAATACTATATGAGGTATTTTGCATATGTAATTACCCATACAATTACAGATACACCACCAAGTGTAATGGCTGGCAAGGCAGTGTGGGTTGAAGACATTTTTTTGTCCTTCAAATATAAATCAGTCAGTATATAGGGGGGAAAAGGTAAACTGTTCATCAGACTGTATTACCTTTTCCTTACTGCTCAAAGGTCATTTCTTTCTTCATTAATGTCAATTAATTCTTTCATAGCATCTATCCCAATATGGTATCTTTGAGTGTTTAATAGACTGTACTACGAATAGAGACAGATAGCACAGGAAATACAGTGCATGCAACAATTACTGTGAGTACTAGCACTCAAGACACACATTTTAAGACAAATGTGCGAGAGAAAAATACAGGGAGTATGAAATATAAAGAAACGTAACCCATTGGTAGTTGCAGCTGAAGAAAAAAACTGCGGCTCCAAGGCGAACTGGCTGCCTGCCTCCTCAGGGCACACGGACAACTAGTTGAAAATGTTAGCGATAGCAAACATCGGTTTCTAGAACGCTCACCTTTGCTCATCGTGCCTCCATCACGGCGGCAAGGACTGCAGGACTAAACCTAGTAACATTTACATGTCAACACCAAAAGAAGGGAAATGGGTAGATATGTTAACACACTGTGACAGATCACAGCATGAATGGCAGCACCAATACATTTGTTTTGAGTTTATCAGGTGTAAAGCAGCGATTTAAATGTATTGATTGAAGGAGTATGTCTATCATTAGATAATTCCACAGCTGTGGGGCCCATATAACTGAAGACTTCACCGCCTGTAATAAATGTATTTATTCCATATTGTAGAAGAAAGCCTGCATCCTGTGGTTAAAGAGTACTTTCTGGTCTGTACATGCTAATAAGTTGCAATAAATGGCCAGGTGTGAAACCCACATTAGCAGAAAGATTCTGAAGTTTACAGTCAGTTATCTACATGATCTCCTTGATGAATATGTTTGGTTCCAAGGTAAGTCATTCCATTGAGACGATCATCTTCACAGTGTCATAAACTCTCCAGTCTGCTAGAGCGGCCTCTTTTGCTTCTGTTTTTATTGTCCTCAACCTCTCAGCTACATTTCACAGAGTCAACTATTGCACCATCTGCAACTCAGCATCTCCGAAATGAAAATCCTCCTTTTCCCTGCCTGGATGTCCTCCTTTCTGGTCTTCCGTCCTCTGCTGATGCAGAATGCTGTGGCACAAATTGTTTGATCTGCCAAAGCACTCTTATGTAGCACCCTTTCTCCAGCTTCTCCAGTGGCTTCCTGTAGCTCTCCACATCAAGTTCGATACTTTGGTTATGCCTTACAATATAGTTAAAGGATCAGCAACCTGGGAACAAATTATCCGGTAAGTCTGTTCAAGAACAATCTAGACAAACTCTTAAAAAATCGTCTACTTCTGCTCGCTTGGTGGTCCCGCGCACGAAAGGTGAAGTGCGGAGGTTCTCGGTTCTGGATCCGTTGTGGTGGAAAGACCTTCCCTTCTCACTCAGAACTGCTGAAACTGTGTCTACATTCAGGAAGGGTCTGACAACTCATTTCTTCCAGACTCACTTCACCCATGATCTCTCAAGCTCATGTATAGTGTAAATGTTGATGCACCGTAACTTCATGATCATCCCCGGATAAGCCTTTACACAGCCACTACTCCGGAATTGTATGTGAATGTTTGTGTACCTTATTAATAATAGAAAAAAAAAATTTGTAGGAAGGTTATCAGGATTCATCTATCCTGCGTTTTATGCACCTACTCGAGCGATGAACATCGGTGCATCCAGTGGAAAGTAACAAACCAGGTTTACTTAAGAATCACATGTCTGCAGCTGTCTCCTTCTCTTAATCTGAACTTGAGTGAACTAGGTTCTTGTAACGAATAAAATGTAACAATAAATTCTTACTAGTTAAGAATACATGACAGCCAGTGAAATCAGCCAAAGAAAGCTGACAATAGGTGTTACTGTTAGATTTGTGGTACAAGAGATAATTGGTTTTAAGGAAAGGGGAAGTTAAACATTAAATGTGAAAAAATTACAAGTAACATGAAGAGGATGATATGGTAACAGAGTAAAAGTACATTTTTCTTTGTAAATGTACTTTTTTCTTTTACAGATTTTACAAATAAGTAAACACACACACACGCATTTTCTGAACCGCTCGTCCCATACGGGGTCACGGGGAACCGGAGCCTACCCGGCAACACAGGGCGGAAGGCCGGAGGGGGAGGGGACACACCCAGGACGGGACGTCAGTCCGTCGCAAGGCACCCCAAGCAGGACTCGAACCCCAGACCCACTGGAGAGCAGGGCACAGTCCAACCCACTGCGCCACCGCGCCCCCAATGAGTAAACATTTTTAAGCAAATTTACTGTAAAAAAGATTTTTTTGGGAATTAACTGAAATACAAGTAACAGAGTAAATATAACATGTTACTATTCATCTCTGCCTACAAACTAGTACATTTTCTTTGCACTTTAATTTGCAACAGCTTTAAAGGAACTTCAAGGAATAAGTTACTGTTAAACAAAAATGTGTGCCTGTTAATTCTGCATATTTTATTTTTACAGAATCAGCATCATCTTACAAATATATTGCAGTCTTCTATGGATTCATTAGCAGCAAAATCTGAAATAAAATTCTACACTTTCAAAGCATGAATAAACTGAGGGAACATCACCATAAAGTGCTTAATAAAAAAAAAAAAACTTTTCCCTGGTAACTTTTCAAGAAGATGTGGCAAATAAAAATTACATGAACAAAGAGATCAAACAAATTGATTACTGGTGTTTCAGTGGGTGGCACAGTACCAGAGTGGGCAGGGCCACTGCCTCAAAGCACCTAGTGTTTGTCAGTCTGGAGTCTGCATGTTCTCCCAGTGTCTCAGTAGGTTTCCTCTGGGTGATCTGGTTTCCTCTCACAGTCCAAAGTGATTTGTTCCAGGATGAACTGGTGACACTAAATTTGCAAATAGTGTGTGAGTGGATGTGTGCTTGTGTGGCTACTGTGTGATGGATTGGCATCTTGCCCAGAGTGTACCACTCCTAGTCTAGTGCCCAATGATTCTGGGATAGGATCTGGACTGCACTAACATGGGATGTTAATGAAAGAGAATGGCAATGTAATATTTTGGACATCCTCTCAACAGGGAGAAAATAAATGATTACCATGTGACTACGCAAGTGTCAGGAATTGAAAATCTTAAATTTGCTAAAACCATGCAGAATCCAGGTGAGATGGAAAGTTAAGTTGAAGATTATCTAGCACAACCTCAAAGGGAATGTTAAAGTTGCCCATTATTTACATGTACTTGAGAAGCTAAGCTGAAAAGAAAATGACAAAATTCAGATAAGATTCTTCAAAATATCCCAGGTCACTAATATCTTTTGAAGAAGCCCATAAAAGTTGTTTAAATTTAAATGTAAGGATCCATACATACCATAAGCTATGAGCTTCAGGAAACAGAAAAATGAGAAAAGGCTTAGACTAGAAACATTGCACCTGAAGGTCTGAGCCCGGTTTCTCTGAGCAAGCAATTTTAGTGTTCACCATCATGTAACTCATAAAAAATGATTGTTACTAAAGAGGATATTTATTAGAGAACACTGAAAAATACCACATGATTATATAACTTGGAGTTCGCAGGTTTGAATTGTACCTCCAGCCAGCTATAGTGCCCTTGAGCAAGGTACTTACTGTAAATTCCTCCATTAAAAAAATGCCCAACTGTATAAATGGGTAAATAATTGTAGGTAGCATAACACTAAATTACTTGAGAGAAAAGTCAGGTAAATGAGTAAATGTTCAGTAATGTAGGTAATGCTTCACATTTACTTTGTGTTCAGCTCCTTTTGGCTCCTTCCTGCCTATACAACTAAACTTGCAGCAAACTCCTTAAACAGCTGCTTTTATCTATGGTTTATTACAATTACTCAAATTGATGTCACATTAAGGCACTTTTATGATTTAGAATTGTGTTAAACCTGTACAGAAGTACAAGAGCCATTTACAGGGTCAGAATACTTCAGATATTTTTTAAATGCTTCATTTTTCCATATGTTTGTGTTTACAAGACCTTACTAGAGGTGGGAAAAGATTTTTGCATTCAGTCTATGTCAAAAGCTGAATCTTTGCAATCTTGCAAATTCTGGTAGCTGTTGCCCTTTACAAACTCACATATTTATGTCCTGATTTTGTAACAATACATATTGGTATTCAACTTAAAATGGTAGCAATACATGATGTTCATCGATTTAGTTATTTCCAAATCATGTTAATACACCACTTGGAAGAACCAGTACATGAGCTAATGAACCTCTTCCTCCAGTCAAACAAATTTCAATATGACTGTGTTGCCTGCTACATTTACCAGCTGGTAACAGTACTATTGGCCAACACATGGGCATATATAGTGCCACGAGGTAATAAGCCCAACTTCACCTGCTTTAACTTCTGTAAACACTGATGATGCTGATCAGTCTCTCTGTGGTCACAAGTTACTAAGTGACACTGTTGCCACCCTGTGGCTGAATATGCACGTACACAAAATAGAGGACACCGATAACCTTGGTTTCAAAACCATTTTAATATGTTTAACATTAACACCTAGCAGAAAGGTGCTCAGCACGGTAGAGAAAAGTACATTCAGAAAGCACCATCTCATTTGAAAAACACATAACACCAAGTGAACTCTGACCTCAACCAACTTCTATAGTGCCTTTCTAATCAGAATCTGCTTTTACATGCTCATTTAGATATTAATAATAAATCCTGAATCCCCCATGAAACCCAGGTGTTGCAGAGCAACAGGCACACAATCCACCAGACAGGACAGACCTCACCAATACTGTGCCTGGTGCACTTATTACAAGAAGCAGTGCTATGGATTTAACCACAACAGACCAGGAATACAAACCCAGTTCACCAACCTTACAGTAACAAACTCAGACAACCAATGAAACCCCATGCAGAAAAACAAAAAACACTAACCAGATATTTTCACAAGTGATTACAGCAGACTTTTACATTTTACCATTCTGCTTAGTTCATGGTGCTTGTCCAACTTGTAGTAACTAACCTTCTGACACCATTTACTGCACAATAAATTACAGAAACAAAAATACTTAATTATAAAAGTAAAAAATGTCAAAACAAGGGCTCCAAGTTGTACTTGTGTTACACTTAAAAGTATAAACAGCATTTTTAATAAAGAAATTAAGAATTTTGCTAGTGTTAATACAGGTTGTTAGGATCCAGAATGTCTGCACATACTTTCCTTAAGAAAATATCATGCTAGCATCTAGTCAGCAGGAGAGTCCAGTGAAGGCATGGCAAATGACCTCTGATCACTGACATAAGGGATCCTTTTCTAAGTGCACAATACATGCCATCAGGAGATCAATAAACACATACTGAAAATAATAACTTTTGGACTGATTCACAGCCTGAACATCTGAAACAATGGTTCATTTCAATGAATCTAGTAAGAGGGATATAGATTAAATGATTAAAAAAATGGAATTAGTTATGAAGTTTGGGGTTTCCTGAAATAAAAATATTTAAATGGTTTTGGTCCTGAAAGGCAGAACTGCAACAAGCAAGAAAAAAAAAAAAAAAAAAAGAATAAAATCAGACAGCAGGGGGCTCAGTGGTGGTGCAGTTTCCCCTGTATGGGTAGGCTCCAGCTACAGCAAACAGGCATGAGTGCTGGCAGTTTGCAAATTCTGCTCATGCTAGTTTTTGCCCCATGGAGCCAGACACCCGCATGTGAAACTGGACCAACACTGGAATAGTGTTAAAGCGCCTTTTTATTTTAAATTTCATTATTGGCACAGACTTAAGGAATCCAGATCTGGCCTTCCCTCTGGGTTGTGTTAGGCCTGAGCATGGGAGCAGGGGGTTCCACATTAAGAATGTCCTGTGCCTTCCTCCACAGTAACTGGGGGGTTTGATGGCTTGTGGAAGGGTGTCTCCTTGTAAATAAACCAACAGTTTCCTCCCCATAAAATGAGATTGAGGAATCCAAAAATCTGAAACAGAAAACAAGTGATGAGCCAAAACATTAACAATTACAGAAATCTTCAGGCCATTGTTTTCCTTTTGAACTTTAAAAAAATCTGCCTTCTCCTCCCTTGCTACCTGCAGGGCTTTCCCATAGATAACTTATATGGCAGAAAAAGAATTTATAAGCTAATATTACCATGACTTCAGAGAGGGGAGAGCTAAGAGGCTCACCACAGATGCATTGAGACGACCCATTGCAGGTCCTTGTCCTGCTGTACAGACATTTGGGATTTTTTTGCAGGTATCAAGGATCGTCACCAAGTGGAGGGAGTCAGTGGCGAACTTGATGTCAGTCAAGGCCTTACCCCACGCAGAGGAGGAAACTAGCCACAGGAACGCAAAGGCTCCTGTCAGAAACAGATCCTTTGGAGAGAGGAAGTCAGGCACTGAGTGGAGCAATGCTTCTGCTTAGGAGTCAAATTAAATATGCAAATCAATCCATTTTTCATCAATTCAATTACCTCACCTAATCTTAACCAAAAGATATCTTTCAAACAGAAGTATTTGGAAGACAAAACATCCAACCTGAATTGATACAATAAGCAGAAGTGACCCGATTTCTGCATTTTCAGAATATTACATCTTGTGATGATTTAGTCTGCAGACAGCAATAATGCATAAGAGCTCTTTATAAAAGATCTATTAATCTGTCCGAGACTTGCTGGTTTTCTATTCAATTACCTTGTTATATTAAAATTAACAAATCTTAACACATTGTTACCTAGCTGACTTTTCTACAAAGTCAACAAGTTATTAATTTGTGCAGCTGGACATTTTACTGAAGCAATTCAGATTAAGCACATTTCTCAAGAAGAAATCAAGTTGTTACCATGATAGATTAGCCTTTGGTAAGTAATATCACCATTTACTTGGCACTATATTCATTTTCTCACACAACCTGCAAACTAGAAATAACTGATAAAAAGAAACTCACAACAACAGGACCTCGAGTGGTCTCACGGTACAGATGCTGGTAACCCAAGTAGAGAACCAGAGTAACTGTGCAGTACAGAAAGCCAAACACCCCGATGCAGACAAAAAACTCAGCAGAGGAAGAGAAGTCACCAGAGAGGATCAGGGAGTGGAAGGGGTTGGTTTGGTTGCAGGTGGGAAACTCAAATGGAAAACTTGCAAGCCTGAGGAAACAAGAAGAGCAACACCATATAATAAACTGTGCTGAAATAAAAAACATGGTGCACATTCAAAAAGGAAAAAAAATCTCTGCTTCTTTATGCATTACTAAGCTGTTCAACACTTAAGGTTATCAGTATTCAGCAAAATTTTCCACATATACAGCTTGGGTAATAGTCCCTACCAGGAAGATGCTGACACACCAGGAAGGTTACAGCAATTTCATAACAATCCTCACCTGAAAGGATACTGAAATTTTGGACGGATTTCCGTTTCCTGCATACCGACACATGTCACATGGATGCTGGTGTATCCCGAATACCCACATGTGGTAGCAAATGCAAATATGGAGAAAACCTGCAAACATAACCAAAGTCAGTGCCTGAAAGGAAAAAAAATTCAGTACTTCTGCACACGAAAATTTAATACTGCACCTCCAGTAAAAGTTCTGTATAATGCAAACATAAAAAATGTGTTTAAAGACTGTACATCCAAAACTTACACTTCATACATTCTGCCAATGAACACCCATGACAGATTCCAGTGAAATATTATATTGTCAGCTATGGCTCAGTACTGCTGTAAAAAGTTAAAAACTGAGCAGTGGTGCAAAAAAAGAAGGTACTACATTCTATGTTCCTTTGACATGTTAAACTACAATGTGAATAAACAGATATCCAACTCTTGTCCCAATTAAACACCCAACCCAGAAGACAGTTAACTTAGTGGGATAAATCCTAAATAAAAACTGCAGTATTTTACAGCCAAGTTTTGTAAACTGAAATGTACTTAATTGCATATTTGTTCCAATAATGTTCCAATAATGAAAACATGAACCCGTATTTTCTTGAATTTCTACTTTCCAGAGAAATGGTGGACTATTTCTCCTCCATTCTGCATATCCTCACATGCACTGTCAGTACTTGTCAAAAGTACTGTAACACACTACAGTGAGATGGCAGTGACTAGTAGCAGGTGGTATAACGGTAAATCACCTGCTTCGATTCTTAAGACCCAAGTTGAAATTCCTCCTATTGCAGTAGCACCCTAAAGTAGCTTAACATATAATACCCAAATAATATCAAACTATGGTAACAGCAAGAGCAGCAACATGTTACTGATGGCTGAGAATGCACAAACATACAGCCAGGTTTACAAATAACAGTACATTTTCCCCATGGCTGTGTTTGTTTAAAAATGCATAACTGTTACATTAATGGTAATTGCTTCTGAAGATGGTGTATGCAATTATGCTTAATTGAACTAAATCAGGGGGATGGCTAGTGGTGCAGCAGGTTTGGCTGGGGCCTGCCATGTGGTGGGTCTGGAGTTCCAGTCCTGCTTGGGGTGCCTTGCGGCAGACTGGTGTCCCGTCCTGGGTGTGTCCCCTCCCCCTCCAGCCTTGCGCCCTGTGTTGCTGGGTCAAGCTCTGGTTCACCGCAACACTGCAAGCAGCTGTAGCCATTGTGTGTGCAGTAAATCATGTACATACTGTGCTTCTGTTTGTTTTAAAAAAAAAAAAACCATTCTCTTCCAGGATGATAATTTAGCCTTGTGGTAAAGACAAGTCTTCTATTATTTTGAGAGGAACTTAAAAGAAATTCTTGGAAAGTGTCACTGGCAGCTAGCCATTTTTTACAACAACACTAAAAACTATGTAAGAGGCTATTTATCAGATAAATTAAATGTCAAATGTGAAAGTAAAAATAAGATGAACTCTTTGAAATTCATTACACTACATACAGTAGTCCATATTGAGTTTTTTTTTTAATAAAAAAAGGACAAGCAGACAATTTACACAGTTAGCAAAGCTAAGGGGCTGAGCAAAATACCTACTCTGTGGGAACAAAGCATTTTTGACAACCCTACCTCTTCATAGCCAACCAGCTAGATAGCAAGAACACAAACTTTGCTTAGCCCTGCAATGTTAGGTAACATTTTCTTTTAGTGACAAATTAGGTCAACAACTCACGTTCTCTAATTGGAAAAACTGACAATCTATTTTAGAACCACCATGAGAGCACAAAGAAGGATACTGTTAAATCTAAAAGAAAACAGAACACTATACCACATCATCAAAATTTGACTAGTTACTGACATTTTTCAATAATGTACAATTTGGTGAGATGCTCCCATATTTGCCTTGTTCTACCATCTTCAGAATAGGCATGGAAAGCTGCACTCCATGCATCTTCAGTTTTTATTAAATAATGTACCATTTTAGCAGTTCTTGCAACCAAAGTTCCGTTCATCTGCAGATGACAATCATTCAACTAGTGTGGGCTGAGTAACAATGGGCAGAATGCAAATGAACAGCTAGCTTGCTACAGCTATGGCCAGCTCACATTGTGAGTTTAATAAATCAGGAATTACAGGAAAGTAATTCCACCTCCTCAGATTACAAGCATAAGTGGGACTAAAAGTCTGTTTTTTTTCCCCCATACAAATTTCATAAGACATTTTACTGACAATCAATAAAGTTTATAGATGTCCCTTTATGTAATTTGAGTCAATTAGGTTCTGTAAAAGTTCCAGACAATTATAACCTACACTTTGCTTGATTGTTTTGTTTAATTAGCTTGGAGCTATACTGAACTGATTTTAATATACTGATAATCAAAATGTCATCTACAATATTCTCAACTCCAATTCAACCCCAATTGTTGCTGGATTCATCAAACCAAGACATAGAATATTCATCATCCTCTTATTATTCAGACACAGGACATAAACATGTGGAACCAAGTTTAAATGAGGTGATAACACACTGCCTGGGTATGTTTTACTGACATTTACTGGTTGGGGATGTAGATACAGGCCACCTTTTGTTCTACAAAAAACAAATTTTGGAAAACAGAAAAGTGAACAAAAGGTAGAAAATAGTGTCTTTTAAAACTGGTAACTGGAAGACTCACAACAAGGGAGCAGTGTATGGATGATTATATATTTGGCATTTTATATACTTCATGAAAACAAGTTCACATAGGGTTACAAAATGTTCTTAGAGATTCAGTCAACATATGAAGTCCACTAGACACCCACACTAAAGTATAAATGATAAATACAGTATAATAAACAAATATGAGCAATTTTGATTATATGAACAGCTCTGATTTTTAAATATTGCCAAGAAAAAAATCTGGGACCTGCTTCACCAGGATCATCGCAAAATGAGAGTGTCTGGTCAATAATGGATAGGAACCACCACAAGAATAAGTAGGATATGTCTTAGCAACTTGCAAATGACTCTAGGAAACATTTCTGTTTGTAGGTTATGCTCTGGCTCCAATACGTCTCTGAGACTGCTGAGTTTTCACCTTTTTCTCTGTACACTCTGGCCCAGTTTTCACATTTCCTGTCAGCCAAATGCAAAAATTGCCCATGTTCATCCAGTTCCTGCCTGAAAGGCATTTGGAGTTGTTTAGGTTCAGCCAGAACCATTTAATACAGTCACTATCTTATGTACTTTACAGTGCCAGTCAAAAGTCTGAGTACACCCAAGCAAACCATTCTTATAGCAGACTAAAGAGTCAAAGCAAAGCAACCCCATATTTCTGTAAACTGCATTTAAGCTGATTTAATGCTTAAAAAGGTTATCCAAAAGTCTAATTAAAAAAAAATACCAGCCCTTTGCAAGTGTACAAAAATCCTCTGATTGGTACTGTGTTTGGAATGCTTTGTCACTAGACCATCAACACTGATCCATTTCTAGTTCATCCGCAAGAACACAACCTAATCACTACCCATCAATTCTGCAGAGACATCAAGTTGAATTGAAATTTAGTTTTGAATCCTGCATGAAAAGAACATTTTCCATAATCTGTAGAATATTTTGTCATACTGACAACAGAACACGGGTGTAGAATGTATACTAAGGTACACAACACCTGATATGCACAATTGTTTTACATCCTGTTGTGTGTGCTTTCCCTGGAACTTATGTACAATCTGCTAGTGAGGCAATAAGTTTGTCTCTTTACAGTTAAACCTCTCTGGCTTTGTAACAAATAGACCCGCTGAAGATGAGAAAAGACAGGCAATGATTAAGCAATCTTGTTCTTAGGCCCCAGACAGTCCCTCTACAGGCCATCAAAATTGTCATTTCTGATTTGCTAAGACACTTCTGGAAGGACTCTGGCAATCTCTAATTTTGCCAACACTATGCTAAGCCTGCAAACAAACCACACAGAGAGCAAATTCCAGGTATACTCCCCACTGTTAACAGGTTTTTCCCCTGCTAGAGCTGTATAAAAAACACCTCCCTTGATGTACAGATGGTACAGGCAGGAAATGGGAGGTGGAAAGCAGGGAGTATGTCAAAATGTTGGTTACAGTAAACCTCCCTGACTCTGCAAGAAATGGACAGCCCTCATGTTTGCGGTATGATCGCACATAACTAACAATGTGACATACAAACTTATTTTGAGACACATGCAAGGAACATTTCAGAGAATTCTGGATAAACAAGTCCAAAAACTGAATTGTTTCTCATTTTGCATTCCAAAAAATGTATGCATCAATTCACATAAATGAAACATACAAATTATGCTGTTTTCTCCATAATATGACAGAGAAGACAGGACACTTGCACTAGAGTGCACTGCCCCAGGAGGGCTCCTGCAGGCCCAGTACAGAATGAGGTGAATACTGTAGTCTTAAGTCAGATTCTTACTCTGGTCTTGTATAGATAAGCTTATTACTCTGGGGCTATTTACCACCCACGCCATAAGTACACACAGGTGTGTGCGTATGCACATTAACTCACACACGCGCCCAACTGGAGTGCAGTTGAGCCTGTGGCCACCAGCAGGCTCCAGTGAATGGAAGTGTACTCTGATCTGCCTGTCAGATGCTCTGCTTCTACTAGGAGGGTCACTAATGATTTGAGATGCCTGCTGAACTTTCCACATTCAATTGGTAGGTAAAAGGACAATACATACAAAACTCTGAAATATGTATTGCATTTATTTCCTTAATCTACAAATCTTCTACAGGTTAATCTACATACATTTGACAACTCACTGCACAACTGAGCTAACACGTGTCCTATTATAGTATTTTCCATTTCAAAGTTTTAACAAGCTGCTTCAAAGAACAGCAGTTTGTCAGGGCAAAGTTTACATTACATTATCCGATTGCCTTTTTACCAAGTTAGACCGCAAAAAACAGGAGTCACGCTGAACCGTTCGGTTAATCTAAAAAAAAAAAAAAAAAAAAAAAAAAAAAAAATGTACGAGTTTCATTATGTTAGTGAAATGCTCACCTCTGTTGACAGGCAATTCAAAATTCCACCCATTTCACCAAAAAATTCGAGGTCAAGTTGTTTCAAGGAGTCATACAACTGAGCAACAGCTGTACCGTATACGTCGTTTTTAAAGAGCTTTCCTAGTCAAGATGAAGTTAATATGTAAATGGGTCAATATGATTACGCAAAGATATTTAAAATTTTCTACTTATCACAGCCTGCCGGGACCAAGACTTACACGTGCATGATTATATTAGTTCACACTCTCGGTTTCCTTGCGACGACGAGTTTATAAAACGCAAAGCATGGAGAAAGTTGCTGGAGTGGAATTTGTGCTAATAAAGTTAGTAAAAAAAAAAAAAAAGCTGTGGTTGGCTGGCTGGCTGGTTAGTTAGTTAGTCAGTCAGTCCGTCCGTCCGTCCTGACAGACTCATAACCGCCGCCAACGGCGCGGGTGTAGTCCGGCACACCTCTCTCCACACGACACTGCCACTCCTCCGGCTCCGCTCCGAGTCCGTCAGCCTATTTATTTCAGCTAAAATAATGCTTTTGACACAAAATTACTTATATCCGTATAATTTTACTATTATTTTGTGTGTTTTGTGAGTCGAACTTCCTGACAGTGACTCACTGAGCGCTGGCTAGTTTATCTTGTGACATGTCGTGCGGTCACTTCTGCGAACAATTTCGAATTAGTGAAGTGGGTTTTACTGTACAGTTGAATAAGTTCGTTAACTCAGAACTCACCCATTCCAGAACTCTGATGAACCCCAAGGGCTCCTTCAGAGGCCCCAGGTCGAGACGGAAGGCCGTCAATGTCTGGAGTAGAAAGAAACAGATGTAAGTTACGACCAAATTCCAAAATGCTTCGCTCGGTCAACGTGTCGTGGTTACAGGACAGCTAACTCACCCACTACTAACTAAATAGCGGAGTACCGTACGCAAAACAGTACCTGAACAAGCCCGGTCATGGCGCTCGCCCTCTTTTTTCACCTCAGGCGGCACTACGTTGAGAAACCTTGTACTTTGCTGGACGCGTACTACTGAACTCGGACCGTCCCACCCCCACGCGCCACGCAAAACCGTCCGTTTTAACAAACTTGTCAACTTTTCGAGGAGGTCCCACCCAGACACGTGACTCCACCTGAGCCCTTAAAGAGACAGGAGCGTTCTTAAAGTGGGGTTTTTCCCGCGCTGGGGTTTTTCTCTAGTTTTTTGGAAAAAAAAAAATTAGTTGGTTTAACAAACGAGATTTGCAAACATAATTTGCACCTGAGTTCTGGTTGCTAATAATTTTTGGTCCTCCAGTATTTCACAAGTTGTCACGTCACTGGCAAAGCTTAATACAACATTCGTTCACATGTTCATTTCATTCATGCGTGGACATAAATTTGACTTTCTTTACAGTAAATTATAAAATTATAGTTCTATGAGGTCGGAGGTGTTAGTATAGATACAGTATGTAAAATTTACAATGGGGAGTGGAACCTAAACTTCGGAGGTGCTGTGGTTTTGAGATTTTCATTGTCTTGGCCTTATATAATCAGCAATTTTTAGCATTGGGCATTAGCTATATAATCAGAAAATATGCATATCATGGGAATACCTAGGCAAGTTAGAACATCACAGTTAGCTGCGAGGTGTTAGTGCTTCATGAGTGGACACACTTTGCTCTTCAGTGAACTGAGTTATCTTTATCTTGTAAGTAAATACTGAGGAAACACCTAGTCACCTTCATTTGACCTTTGTTTCCACAACTGCCCCATCTGAACATCTGGCTTCATCTGTTTTGTACTGGGAGCAGTTTGTTTTAAAAAAAAAAATGATGTACTTGCACCATGTTATATGTGCATGCTAATGTTGAGCCTGAACTTGGACGTGGATCTTTACTTGCAGCATACTTCACTGAACTTCACAACGAGCATAAGCTTAAACTTGAACATACATCTTCTGCCATGTTTTACTGAAGTTCTGAAGATGAATGCAAACATGAACATGGTTAATCCCAGAACCTTACTTACTTTATTGTGCTCTGCTATATTATCCAAATAATGTTAATAATTGAACATCAAAACATGAATGTAGTGCACCAGCAGAGAAGTTAAGAATAATTCATAATATTGTTTTAATGCCACATAACTTTCATTTTTTTACATGTTATTCACTCATTTGTTTCCCCTGCTATATATTAAACAGTCGTAATAGGCCTTGATCCTGCTATTTTTGTTCAGTACTTAGTTTTTATGAGTGGACAGTTCATTTCACTGTACTCCCTTTAATCTGTTTAAAATCAGTTTTAAGTGATATCACGCTTTCCATGTCGTATGATGCACACAAACATGAGACCACACTTCTAGTACACCCCCATTCACAGTTAAAAAGTGGTAAATGAAGGTAAGATTTAAAGCGAAATGGCGATATTTGTTGATTGTTTGTCAGTTAAATGAAATCACATGTACGTATTGTTACAGCCCATGCTGGAGAAGATGGCTGCTCTTCCTTGAGAAAACATGCAGCTCAGTCACCTGACCAGTTGGCCTGTGGTCTATCAGGTGACCACAGTAAACCAGGAAACAGGACTTCCTGGTCAGAGACCAACTTTATTGCCTCAGCTAGTCATGCAACTAATGAAACTACTGAAGGTGGAGAAACAAGACACCAAGATTTATGACGTTATACTGTGAAAAGAAAAAAGACGACACAGAGCAACAAAGTCCACACAAGCAATAATAATGCAATTAAACTACACAACTAAAACAAAGGTAGCATAATGTTACATTTTTGAGTTGTGTTCTGTTTATTCATTTAACAGACGCTTTTCTCCAATGTGGCGTATAATGATTAACTGGTCTGACTGACACCTTTATCCAAGGTGACTTACAGTGACCCATACACTACACTAAAATCCCTACAATCATTCACTCATTTATACAGCAGAACGATGTGAGGCACAGGCATACATACACTAGGGGCAATTATAGCTGAAACACATCTTTGGAGTGTGGAAGGAAACCAGAGCACTTGGAAGATACACATCAGCTTGTGGAGAACATGCAAAAGCTTCACAAAGACTGAGCCACGTTGACACACATGTCCAAATGCATAAGCCCTGATATTGTGAGGCACCAGCGATACTCGCTGAGCCGCTGTGCCACCCGTGTGTACTATCACAACACAACATTCTGCCCTTCAGAACTTCTGCAGCCAAAGGCTGAACACCGAGTAACCTGTGATAAGTTGAGTGTTGTGCTGTGGCTCTGCCGGAGTCACAGTCGCCTCAATTCCAGTAGTGCAGCATTCAAATCCAGCCCATGATCCTATCAGTGTGGGGTTTCCTGTGTTCCTGTGGACTTCCTTGGGTTGGCCTACTTTCCTCCCACAGTTCAGAGACGAGATGTTTATGTGACCTTGCCAGTCAATACTGCCCACATCATGTGCGTGCGCTGTCTCAAGTATTGTATCTGTGCATTAAAGTTGCTCACTAAACTGAAACTGTAAGTTAAAATATATATTCTTGACTTGAACGTTTTGCAAGTGTAAAAGAGTAAATTATTTGACATGCTAAAAACAAAGAGCTTTGTGTGATGTGTCGATATTTAGTTCATTTTATCCAATTCTTGCTTCTGTGTATATAAAGGTAGATTTACAGGAAAACAAATTTTACTGAGGACTGATAAAGTCATATAGTCTTTTGACTTTAAATGTTTTCATAGTTATTTTCCTGTTTTCCTTCTGCAAACTGTTTTAAGAGACATGCATACCTTTCAAAGCTGAAATGTTTATGTGTGGAGAAGTGCATAAATTGTACTTTTGCTGAGATGTATGTCGCTTTGGACAAAAGTGTCTGCTAAATGAATAAATGTAAATGTAATGTAAATGTAAGTGTGGAGTCAGTATTTCTGCATGAAAAATAGGTTCTGTGTGTGTAAACATGTAGTATATTAAATAGGGGGTTCCAAAGTCTTGCAAAATATATATTTTTTAAATTATTCTTACATGCAGCATTAATATCAGCTGTGTTTGTGAATACTTTCAGCATGCTCCAGTCCCACAGTTTTAAGAAAGATATCAAATGCCAAAGCTTATAGATTCCAGAAACAGAGAAACTTCTGAGTACTCAACCACAAGGTAAACTTGTCTATACACCTAACCATGCATTTATGCAAAGAGAAGTTTGGTAGATGCAAAGCTTCTTAAGGCATCCTGTACAATGCTACTTGAAAGTATGTGAGCTCCTTGGGTCCCTTTATTTTTTCCACAAAATCATTATTTAATCACAACCAATATTTCTCACCTGACATAATACGTGTGTACCATTTCCATATGTTGCTTTAGACGGAATCATGCATGAAGCAGTAGTGTAAGTCCAAAATAAGTGCATTGGTTAAACCAAGTAGGTAAGTAGAATCAGGTGAGTAAATCATAATCATTTATTAATTTTATAAGTTTAAGATTTAAGGTTTAGATTTTAACATTTTACTTGTGAGTGACAGAGAGAGTGTGTTCCACTGATGTATGGATGAGTGACCCAGTGTAAGTAGTGTATCTAGCAGTGTAAGTCACTGCGGTGAATAAGGTGTGTGGGCTGATAACACTACACAGAGTTCATTGGAAGTCGCTTTGGAGAAAAGCATCTGCTAAATGAATAAATGTAAATGTATTTATAAAGCATAATTAGTATTCCTACAAGATTCACATACTGTCAAGCAGCACTGTATGCAATCAGTTGGTCAGGAGCTACATGGATCAAAGTCAACTTTATTGTTATTCCCACAATATGTCTAGGACATACATAGGAGTGAAACAGCATTTCTCCTGGACTACGGTGTGAACATAGAGAACAACATATACGTGCATAGATCTCAGAGAATGCTATGTTAAACATAGCAGTACTCATAGTGGATGGTATGTTTGTGCGATTGACCTGAGTTCACATACTTCAAATACTCCACACTCCTTCTTTCCAGGCCAACTGATCTCACCTTTTTCCTTTCACATCATCTAAATTGGATTGACAATGTGACCTCAAGCTAAGCTGCCTTAGGAGAAATAGTGCTCTTGAGGAGGTTGGAGAACTGTTGACATACAATCACACTTCCACAAAAATATCCAGATACCTGTGGAAAAGCTGGAAAAAGATTTCTTCATGGTTTCAGTCATTAAAATTAAGGACAGTTCATCATCAAGTGTGAATCTGAATACTATCATGTAGGCTGTGGGTTATTTAATCTGATTTTTGTGCTGCTCATCTCTGTATTACACATATGCTTAATTCTGTGTGTTAGACTGATAAGAAAAAACACATGTATTAAATTTTCACATTTTTCTATCAGATCTATGAACATTTTATACAACAGAATGCTGATATAGAACTCTGAAATGAACTCCAAACAGGAAAGTGGGCAGACATGCAATGCAGCTCAATAGTGGCAAATGGTTCAAGCATCCTCAGCAGGGGGGAAGGTATTTACAGACATTTCTCCGACAAGACGCATAGCTGAAGCTAAGAGGCTATCGCTGCTCATAGCCCTGGTTTGAGTGTGACAGGCCCACCTGGACAAAGAAAAATCAACATCAGAATCAAGTTCTCTTGCCTGGAGGGACAGGACTGCTCAAGGGAAAGCGCATGATCAAGCTCTCCATACAGACGTCACTTCTCCATGTAACTGGTAACTGTCACTCATCCATGCATGTTACTTTTATCAAATCCTAAACCGTCAGTCTTTTTTTAATTCTTTTAAATTTTCACACCCTTTTTATGTTTTTTGTCCTCTGTGCATATTTTTGGCTTTTGTTATTTTAGATTACTAATCTAATGTAGCTGGTTAATCAATCAATGTGACTGAAATACTTTTGTCCAAAGGTTCTTGATCACGGAATTAATAAATCATTTGCACCAATGCTCATCTTTTCTTTGTGTTTTTGGTGGTGTCCCTACAAAAACAAAAAGTTGTTTGTTAACGTTAACCAGTCAAAAAAACTTCCATACACTCAAGTCAAGCTAGCAAAAGTAAAAAAAATTCGACATTTCAAATGGCAAAACCAGTAGCATCCAAAAATGTACTGTATTAAGAAAACCAGTCTGACATTCGAGCTAAACTTACAAAATATTATCGTTAAACTGTTAGGATTTTAAAATACGGAGGTTGTTTTTCTACTAGAAGTAGAAGTGCTGCGGAACGGAAAAGTGAATGTATGTGTAGTTGTATTTCACGGTCGGAAGAATTTGCTTGTACACTTCCGCCACATAGACAGCAACGCGCTAATTCACACAGCCCTGTAAGTCAGGTACCATCAAGTGATGCGCTTGAGACATTGTTGATGATCAGATGTTGAATGTACCTCAGTGAATTATAGAATTATAACTGCATGCTAAATTATGAAGTGCTTAGTGAAATAGTTTTTAATAATATGTTTCCGAGCATATTAGACTAGCGGCGCCGGTGTGGTGGTAATCTGTTTTCTATTAGCAAGGAAGTTACTGAAAAAATATTTTTTTGTTCATTTAACGAAAACACAATTATAGACAGTAACATAAGTGTATATGAGCATCTTAATAGAATACTGTACTAAGTACCTCAGCGGTATAATAATATGACTGGGGTTTAGTTTCCACCTTCAAGAGTGGAAGTCGTAGTGGCAGTAATAGACAGCAGGTTGGGCCAATGAAGTGCCCAATATTTGACGCAATCCCGCCCTATTGTCAGTTCCTGCCAATGATCACTGGGACAGCAAACCGGAAGCTAGGTTGAGCGCTGCGCCTCCGTTTCTCCACTTTTTTTTAAAGTTCTCCGCTTGTGAATTGTCATCATTCGTTCTTGAAATTTAGGGTTTTTCGGAGTCAATTCCGCCTTTTCTTCTACTTTGCTTTTTTTCTACAGTCAGATCTGCCAAGATGTTTTTGACACGGTCAGAATATGATAGGTAAGCATATCTTTTACGTGGTGTTTGCTTTGTCATCATGCCGGGCAACGCAACAAACCGTCCGTAATGAAAATAAGTTTGACAGATTTTTTTCCTGGATATTTTTGTAACGGTCACCGAATGTTTTCAGTTTGTTTAAATTTGCAAGAAATAATGTGTCAATAATATTTCTTTTCAATTTTTGTTTAAACTCAGTTTGTATTTTCACTTTCATTTTTATTTGGTTTCTGACTAATCTTAATGCAGTCATTCAGACCATGCATATTCATATATCTGAGATATTTGATGTGCAATGTTTGATCTTGTAGAGGAGTGAACACATTTTCACCTGAAGGGAGGCTTTTCCAAGTGGAATATGCTATCGAGGCCATCAAGGTGTGTTTGCCTATCTACCAGATTTGATGACGTTTTTACAAATATAAACAATACATACACAGATTAAACTTGATCATTTCATTCAAGCATCTGTCCTGTGGAATATCTTTGTGGATTGAATATAGAAAAGTATGCATCTATAGCTTGTTTGAATTAATGGCACACATTGGATTGAGGTGGATCGGGGCAAATGTAAGAGAATATTGATATTAACTGACAACCGGGAAGTGATCACAACCAAATATTAATATTGCAGTTGCATCAAGAAGATGCAGTTATCTTAAAGTCAGGGAATTATACATGGAGTGCCACTTATCCATCTTTGCTCATAGGTATTGGGCAAATGTTTCTGAATTAATGTGGGTGTTCTGTGCTCTCTCCTCCAGTTGGGATCTACGGCGATTGGGATCCAGACATCGGAGGGTGTGTGTCTCGCTGTGGAGAAACGCATCACTTCTCCGCTCATGGAGCCCAGCAGCATAGAGAAGATTGTGGAGATTGACACACACATTGGTAAAAGACGAAGGCACTGACGCATGGCTACTACTGAAAAGATATGGATGACTGCTCATACGTGCTGCATCATCAGTAGTGTGGTTTCTTTCAAAAGAACACGGCCTCATCTGTTGTCCTCTTTGGAGTGTGTTTAAATGTTCTGACGTTATGCTTCTTTTCTCCAAATATGAACTCAGCCAGAAAGCTTTATTTTCACTCAATTAAAATGAAATGCTGAGATTATATAAAAAAAAAAAATAAAGTTACTAATGTTAATATAAACACCATTGAACATTTAACTTTCTTTCCTTAGGCTGTGCAATGAGTGGTTTGATAGCTGATGCCAAAACACTGATAGACAAAGCACGAGTGGAGACACAGGTCAGTATATGCTGATGTAAAAAAAACACTTCTTTCAGATTTTTTTTTTTTTTTTTGGTCATTTCAAACATATTAAGCTGTGGATCCCTTGATACTCATTTGTTTGCTATCAGTGGGTTAAGGTGACCATGTTTAACAATGAACACTGGAAATTTGTACTTTGCAATTAATATGAACATGGGTGGCACGGTGACACAGCGAGTAGCGCTGCTGTCTCACAGCACCTGGATGGTGCAAGAGGACGTGGGTTCAATCCCCACTCAGTCTCTGTGAAGTTTGCATGTTCTCCCCTGTGTCTGCATGGGTTTCCTCCCACTCTCCGAAGACATGCTGTTCAGGTTTCCCCATAGTGTGTGAGTGACAGAAAGCGTGTGTTCCACTGATGTATGGATGAGTGACCCATTGAAAGTAGTGTATCTAGCAGTGTAAGTCACCTTGGTGAATAAGGGGTGTGGGCTGGTAACACTACATAGAGTTCATTGAAAGTCACTTCGGAGACTTTGGAGATTAGCATCTGCTAAATAAATAAAAAGTAAATGTAATAGATAATAAACATAAATTGAAATTCGTAGGGTAGAACAGGGTATAGTTTCATCATCAGGTCTACTGTCTTACCATATTTTTTTAATTATTGCTTTTCAGTATATTTAATATAATATTTTGATGTTTATATGTGTCTTGTAATGCATGTAAACACCATTTTAAGTCTTTTGAGAAGAGCATCACTCAACTGTCTAGGTCCTTAAATACCACGCCTGTTCTTGATCATTCAAGTCCAAAATCTGACTTCACTCAATATTTCCCTCCTCAGAACCATTGGTTCACATACAATGAAACCATGACCGTTGAGAGTGTAACCCAGGCTGTGTCCAACTTGGCTTTGCAATTTGGTGAGGAGGATGCTGACCCTGGTGCCATGGTAATCTCTCATTAAGCATTTTTTCAACCAATGTATTTGTATTGCAGTACAAGTTTGTAACTTAGTTGTGGCATTTAGATTTATTTAATAGCATCATTAAGCATTCTATAGGCTTCATTCACCTGACGCCTTTGTCAGTGGCAACTTTGTTTTTGTTGAGCTCTGCCCTATATTAATTTTTTAAAGCACTCTGTTGACTGTGACTTAACAATATTCTTAAAATAAAAAAACACCCCCGTTTTAACACTCTCATTTACAGTGAACAACTTCCACTTGATACTTGACTTGTGCTCTAACCCGAAATCTTCACCTTATCATCAGATACATTCTTTTATTACAGGCGGACAGAAAGTGCATTTGTATTGTACAATGAAGAGCTCAGGTTTATGATTGCTACACATAGTAACAGACAGCACTGTAAACAGAAGCAAAAACTGGTGGACAGACAGATGGGGACTGTCACTGGTATCAACAGCGCTGCTGGGAGATGGTGAAGAAAAGCTGTTGTAATTAGGCCTTTTATGGTGTTCTGGATATTTTATTCTGGAATTGTTGTGGTGTTCTTGTTCTGTAAAGTGTTTTCTGGTTTGGAGACCAGTGGAGTTGAGTCCCTGGTCATAATACCCTTTGCCTTTTTATTTCCTCAGAGTCGTCCCTTTGGTGTGGCGCTTTTGTTTGGAGGAGTTGACGAGAAAGGCCCCCAGCTGTGAGTTTTCTCTGACTGAACTCCACTTTCTTTTTCTACTTAGCCTACCGTGTGCTTTCTGCAGAAATCATCAAGAGACTTTAAAACGTGATCATTCCTATAATATTTAGAATGTTCAGTTTCTACATCCACAGATGCTGGTATTATTAGGGAGAGATTTTGACCACTGTGAATGTTTATAACTTGTGACTGTTTGTGCTCCTATATATTTATGTTCATACAGTTACCACATGGACCCATCAGGCACATTTGTGCAGTGTGACGCTCGAGCCATTGGCTCTGCTTCAGAGGGAGCTCAGAGTTCGCTGCAAGAGGTGTACCACAAGGTGAGTGCCTGAAAGTGGTGTTGGGGTAGCGTGCTGCTCCTCCACCTCATATTACAAGAAAGCCATAATGATGCTGGACTGCTGATGCACAACTGGATGAGTCATCTCTTTTGTCATCCTATTGTTGGTCACGGATGAATACCAGGTATGAACTGTATATACTGTGCAAGGGTGTTCCACAAATGTGGTTCCAGGCTAATGTACTGGGTTTGTGTGTTTTATGGCTGACTAATGGCTAGGAAGAGAAACACAAGCTGGTGTTCGTGGGATGAATCAGTCATCAAAAATCATTAAATATGATTTAATTTTAATTTAATTCTGTATTCCGAAGTTAGGAAAATTGTTTTATTTTTTCTTATAGCTTTAGCTGATATTTTACTGAGCCTGCTTATAAAAATAATGTAGAGATGCCTGTATTACTAACCTTTTCATTCTGTAAATATTGAAGTGTGCCAGTAGGTAGGGTAATGGTTACAGCCATCCCACCTTAACTCAGAGGTTGCATGTCCGAATTCCACCTCTTATTGGCCTATTTTCTCAATTAGGTTACTTACCTTAAGTTGCTACAGTAAAAATGACCAAGATGTATAAATGGGCAAATAATACTAGGTATCTTAACACTGTCCCTTTGGAGAAAAGCCTCAGATAAATTAATAAATGTGAAGCTGAAAGTTGCCAGAATCTGATGAACCTTGTAATGGATGGTTATTTAATAATTTGGTCTTGACAGATCATATATAGCCTTGTTTTGCACAGTTAATTTTTAATTAATACATGTATATATAACACGCTGTAGGTATTAATTTTGAAAGACTTGTGAGTTGATTCTATGATTCTTAAAGTTTGAGAAATGAGATATTCAATGTTTTTTTATTTTTATTTTCTTTTTCCAATTTCACTAGCACCTCCCACAGGGTTGTTAGCACAGACTATTTCATTTTCATGTTGAGACCAAAATGAGAATTTAGTAATCTCACATTGTTTCAGAATTGAAACATGAAGTACTTAATGAGATTGGCGCTACACTCTGACAGTCTGTAATAAGGGCTGGGGTGTGAAGCAGCACCAAAAAGTCTGAACAAGGGTCCTTTAATATATGTAAGTGGGAATGATAATACTCTGTAGGCTCCCTGTATTCACATTCATAATTTATGTAATTGAAAAGTGTAAATAGAGAATCACTGAAACCTATGGCTAGAATATGAAACATGCTTTCTCTCATTCCATCTTTTCCAGTCTATGACATTAAAAGAAGCAATCAAGTCCTCTCTGACCATTCTGAAGCAAGTCATGGAAGAGAAGCTGAATGCGACAAATATTGAGGTCATTTTTTTTCCCCACTGCACGAGAGCAAAGATCAGAGTAATTGTTATCTGCAGCAAATATAGTAGAACTAACTGCAGTTTGATCGTTTTGGATTATTTTGCACATTGAGCCTATTTATATACTGAGTTGTTCTGTTTTCTCTTAACTTTTAGCTTGCCACTGTAGAGCCTGGGCAGGCGTTCCACATGTACTCCAAAGAGGAGCTCGAAGAGGTCATTAAAGACATCTGAATGACAGCGGGGTCCCATTCATCCTGACCAAACCTTTTTGGATTAATTGGCCCTGACAACTTGCTTCCTTTTTGTTTTTTTTTCACTGATTACAGAAAGGAGCTGGTTGTCTGTGTAATGTTTTTCCTTTCCTTGGTCTTGGAAATTTTTACAGGTCTGTACAAATTACAGTATGATCGAAGCTGGGATTTAAATGGAACTGAAGGGGGGTAATTTTGTTACAACTCATTGTCAATAAAACTGTTATGCCCAAAACAAAACTTGTGCATGTCTTTGTAGATAGTAGGTTTGGGCACTGAAGAGTATTTTAAACAGGTAACATGGTACATATTTATTGAGCACATAGACAGGTGAGAAGTGGGTCCAGAATAGATGTTCTGAGGCCCTTGAATGTTGAGAGAGATTCAGGAATTTGTAATGAGAGGGGAAGGTCATTCTACCACTCTGGAGCCAGAACTGAAAACTTTGGTACTTTTGATGTTGGGTCCTTAGTGCAAAGGAGGATCAAACAGCCAGAGGTGGAAAAGCATAACGGTCTGGTTGGGGCATAGGGAGTGATCAGGTCCAGCAGGCGTCAGGGAACAAATTCACTGATGGTCTTGTAAGCTGTAAACCGTGTCTTTAACTCTATACGAGCAGCTACAGGAAGCCAGTGGAGACTGATAAAGAAGGGAGATCCAAGGGAAAGCTTTGGCAAATGAAACATACCTCGTTCAATGGCATCCTATATCAGCTGGAGAGGTTTGATGGAATAGGCTGTAAGACCAGACAGAAGAGAGTTGCAGGAAGTCTAGGTGGGATGTCAGCATGGTCTAGACCAGGAGTTGTGTAGAGTTTGCTGTGAGATAAGAGTGGATCCTGAGGATGTTATGCAGGATGTATCTGAGGACCGGATTATGGCATCAATGAGAAGGACAGACTTGTGCTGATCAGTGCTCGTAAGCTCTTAACTGATGAAGCAGCTGAAATGAATGAGCTGTCCAGTTACATTGAGTTCGGTACTTAACCATCAAAGAGGTCTTGCAATGGTAGCTTGTCATAAGTTGCCTGTTCCAGAGTTTTTAACAGAAAAGGGAGAAGAGAGACTCCTGGAGTTCCTTATCCAGAAAGCGTAACTTTCTTGAAGATGCAGTATCTTACTGGAGGGCAGTGTGGAAGGCAGATGAGAAGCAGTCCTCTGGTTGGAGAGCGAGGAACTAATGACAGTGGAGATAAGTTGTGGAGAAATGGCCTGGTGGAGAGGTGAAGAGATGAGATCGAGGGGACGGGTAGGGGTCTTGCGTGAAGTTGGAGATTTCCCCTGATAGGGTTGAAATGTGGAGAATGAGGCTTTGCAGGAAATCTGGCATGACCAGGGTGGGTGAATGCGGAGCTTATCAGTGACGCATGTAAGCACAGGGTTTATAGTAAGGCACATTATGGTCAGACACCTTTTGATTATTTGCTCATATGTTTATGATATAAAAAAATACAGTTTATAGCAGTAGTTGGTTTTGTTATGGTAGCAGCACAGTTTCTACATGTGAGATCAGATGAGACCTGGGCCATTGTACATTGTGAGAATGCTTCAGAGGCAGGAGGGGTAAAAAATAATTGTAAATACATAGTGGCCTTTAAAAACATTATTTGTAGAATGTATGACAGTAGAATTTCATTTTGCTTTAGACACTCCGGCTCAGTATATATACTGTACAGTCAACTCTTGATTTTTGCAAGTGTTGCATTCCAGAAGAGGGTTGTTATGTGAACATATTTCTCCAACAAGAAATAAGGGCTAATGCCATAGATGAATTCTGCATATGTATAAGCAGGTGCCTAATTTACCGTGTATGTTGTTGAATGAAAAAGAAAACACCAAGAATAAGCAGTATAGTAATAATATAAGTAAATAATAATACAGTACAGTACAAAAGACAAGAAGAGAAGGGAATCTTGTTCAGCAAAGATCCAGAACACTTGGACAAGTCTGACACACCAATTCATGCAAATCAAGGGCAACTCAAACACAAATAATCCTGGAAAGGACAGCACCAAGAAATTTGCTTATATTGAAACATTTAAAAAAAAAAAAAAACATTTAGGACATTATTCCAAAGTAACATAATCCAAAAAACATGTAAACTGAGAGATGACTGTACTATTGTGCATCCTTGCCTAGGCCAAATGGCCTCACTGACTCATCTTCTTACAGAGAAATTGTTGAAAATGACCTCTAAACTGTGCAAAAATTCAACTGTACAGAATAATACAACCATAGCGAAGGATATACTGTATATTTTCATATTGTGTTGGTTTTTCATTGTATGGGACTCAGTTATATGAGCGCATTTTTATTTATAACTTTAATTTGCATCATTATCAAAGCAAGCCTGTGATTTCTGGACCTCCTGAAGCCCATGCACAGACTCCCGTGTTTCTGGTGTACTCTTGCTGTTTTCTTACCAAGTTCTGGGCAAGTGGAGCATCTGAATCTTTCTCTGCATCTTTTTAACGCCGTCCAGCTCGCGCGACAATCACAGGAGGCTTTTCATCACGCTGTTGTCATGACAGCTGACGTAAGAGTTTTAAAGGCCGGGTGATGGTACGTAAACCTCTAACATCATGCTTCTCATAGCACGTTCTGCTGTTATACCAAAGCCTGTCGGATTTAACAAAGTCTTAAGGTGCGGGTGTTTCGTCAAGGACTTTTCTGTTTATCAGCGAAACTAAGGGCTTGTTGTTTAAACCTGTCTGTGTGATGGAGGTATTTTTCGAAACACTCCTGCATTTCAGTTACTGTCTTGCACCTGCTGCCTTTCCTCAGACCATTTCTTCATTGTTGCCTTTTCTTGGGCCTTATATATTTGTCATGACTTTTTATTTCTTGGTGAAAAAAACTGTTCAGAAATATAGAGCAAAGTTGGCTAAATGCATTCACTAAACCTGACAGTAGATTGACAGATATTAAGTGTGATTAAGTAATAATTAAAATTGAGTAATTAACCGACACTACTACGTCAGAGTATTTAATCTACATACGATAAACGTTACATTTGTACTCAGCTGTTCACCACCGAAACGGAACCACCACATGGGCGTGGTAAATGGCAGGTTGTGATGTCACTCCAGGTCTATGGACCAATCAACACAAAGTCCCGCCCACACGGGGAAGTATGTAAATTCACAAGCGAATAAAATGGAAAGTGAAGAGATGATGAAATCAAAGCTACGAATTAAAGCATAAAATCAGTTTGGCGAAAGGAAACTTTGCCAGTAAATAAGACTTTAATGACTTAAACATAATCAAATAATTTGTCACTTAGAGAAGTTTGTATGTCTCATCCCGTCTTTGTCGATCGGTATTTTGGAATATTACATTTACCAAATTTCCTGTAGATTACCTTCGACACGAAAATGGTTAGCAGAGGAATGGCGCCGTTTAAGTCGTTTTGTATCGCCTGACCTGTGGCCCGAGTCTGTCGATTTTGATGTTTCTTCTATAGTTTATGGTTGTGTAAAGATTTACTCTATTCTACTGATATAGCATATTAACATACTGTATGATATGTCATGTACATATTAACATACTATATAACATTTAGTCCTCTCAACCAGTTGCTTCCTAGTGAGCAGTATTGTGGCGCACGGCGCTCTGGGGACGCACAGGTAGCGTTCATCTCGAACGTTTTATTTGAACACAGGGCGGCACACTGGGAAGTAAAGCTCTCGGTCCGAGGACCCCGTTTCCTCAAGGACCTGCGCCTCAAACCAGCTTTCCCAGCCTACTTCACGCAGACTCTTTCTCCTCCTGGCAGACGCGCTCACCCCCTTATAACATTATATTCCCTGTACGTCACCCAAATCCAACCAATTACAATTACTGCTTTCTCCCGCTCAGGTCGTTACAGTATGAACATTACATAAACAGGCGCAACTTAAACTTTTCACGAGTGCCTTATTAATTCTTGCCTTATTAATGTCGCTGCGAAACATGTTGACGCTGAACAGCAAAAAAGAATGAAATTATGACATTACACTATAAGTGTTCTTATTGGACGTGTAGTCATGATAAAACCGTATGCAATGTCGCGACTAAACATTTATATACTGCATAGTTTGCATGGGATAAAAAAGAAAAACGCCAAAGCAGTACTCATAATAAACAGTTTATTTGAACACCAGCACCAAGAAAACAATACTCAGTCAGTCCAGGTAAACCATTTCTACGAGAACCTGCATCTACAACTAACTTCCCCGGCATATTTAGCGTCCCTTCAACACGGTCACCCCATCATTTTCCCCGTAAGTGCCCCCGGTGGTTGCAGACCCACATTTAACATTATTTCCCATAATGCAACTATTTACATTAGACGGGTCTCCCTCTTAAAACAGGAACGCGGGTCGTTACAATATATAAGCCAGTTTAAAAGGAGGAGGTGAAGGCGAAAAGGAGTTCTTGGTGAAACCAGATGAAACAGCACCTTTTATAGGTTGAATTCACTGTTCTCTTCTCTTCTGGGGTGTTACTGCTCCTCACTGGGGGTCCTACCTGCCCCTGCACTTCCCATAAACCTTGCGCACATCATACACTGTATGATCATGTAGGCAGTAAGTGCAGCCTGTAGGTGAGTGAGGTGGCCCAAATAGGAGGTACAGTCCTCGCTGCCCAAAGCAGCAGCAGCAGGAGCAGGAGCAGATCTTCAGCACGTACCTGAAGGTGTGGTCAGAGCGCGCAGGTGAAACCACCACCTGTCATTTGCATGTGACAGAAATAATCCAAAGCCAATAAAAAAAGGAGACGAAAGGTAAAGGAAACCAATAGTTTTCAGTCCTGGAAACTAGGTTTGGAGAGACACCTCCTCTTCCTTGGCTGGTGTGACACTGCGTCTCCTGTCAAGGACCTGTGTTTGTGTTTGTGTTTGTGTTTGCGCGTTATCACCGTGAGGACCTCGTTTACGGACACACTGACTGATACCACTCAAAACATGAAGGTCCCGAGCTGCTGCTGCGCCGTGTTTCTGTTGCTCCCCTTGGTGGACGGATCCGATTTCCCGGAGAGACCGGGCAGCGCTCTTGTCACCTTTTCCACCGGGTCGAGTTCGAGGTTTGGTCGCCGCATCGGGAGGAGGTCCGTCTCCAGCGAGCAGCACGGAGTCCGCGTGCGGAGCGCGAGCGCCGAGGGCGCGTGCGGGGCGCTGCGCGGGTACGGCTACGGGTCCAGGCTGGAGAACAACACGCACGCAGTGAGTACCCTCATCTCCTGGGGTCATTCACACTGCCGGCAGGAGTGTCTACGTTAAGTATGGAATTTAGCGAAACCCACACAAACTCTGTGACAGTGACTGTAACCGCTTGTCCCGAGCGGGGTCGCGGCGAACCGGGCTGGAGGGGGAGGAGCGGGGACACACCCAGGACGGGACACCAGTCCATCGCAAGGCACCCCAAGCGGGACTCGAACCCCAAAACCCACTGGAGAGCAGGACCCGGCCAAATCCGCTGCGATCCCCCCATTTAGGCGAAACCGACGCCGTCGGTTATAATATTATCCCGTGATCGAATCACACGAACTTGTATGCCGAGGGAAACACGTTATTTTGTAACGTAAAGGCGGAAAATGACCTGCTGTTCGCATTGGAAACGCTTGCGAGACGAGAAAAAAGTTATCCGTGAGTGTTTTGCAATTACTGTATTTTAGTCAAGGAGGAACGAAACCAGTGTGTCAGGTGACATTCCTCTCATATCTGAACGCGCCTGGCTGTTCCCCGTGACAGTTTCTGAGTTTCTCGTTTTTAAAGCTGATATTCTCAAGTGTCAAAGCGACATACCATGGCATGTACTAGTTCTGTTAAATATCCTTTATAAGATTGTGACACTATTCATAATAGCTATCACGAGGTTTTAATTCTAGTGTTCCTATTCAATCACTGACAGACAGAAAGGACCAAAAAAGGTTATTTAATTGTTTTTATTAAAAAACACAAAGTCAATGAATGACACAGTTCACAGTCACAGTCCATCCATAAAAAGAACATCACTAAACTTGTAACTTTTAAATACAATTGGCTCTCACTGTCGCTAAAGAACAAACAAGACTCTTATTTATGTGCGCCGTTTCCATAGCGACAGGACGACGCTTGTCCGCTAGTTTATTATAAAGCTTGACATTTACTGACGGTGATCTTGACTCACCTGACACACACGTGCCAAGCCTGGTTTTCACCGGTATTGCACATTCTGAAGTTTGATTTTGGTTAAGAAGTGTCCCCAAGAAGGATAAACACATTGCAGTTAAACAGGCGAAGTGTTCTTTCCGACACACGACGCTAGAACGGACAACTTGTCCAGTGCGTCTTATAGCTAAAGGACATACAGCAGGGCTGTATATAACACTCTTAATATTGTAAGATGTGTACTGGTACAGTATTTTCTTCAAACATATTCTACAACCAGAAAGATAACTATTGAGATTTTGAGTTCTGCCGATACGGTTTATGATATATTTGGGGATAAAATGTGTCTCAGACATGTACAGTAACACTGTAAACTTGGGAGAACCCTGACCGTAAAATCAGCTGAAGTCATGAGCTATGGATCACTTTCAAATGTTTCTCTCATGTACAGTGGGATGTTTATTATCTGCATTTGGTGTAAATTCTACCAAATAACTTCCACTGCTTGTAGCAGATTCTCTCCAGCTATCATTTCAGTGTCACTCCACTGCAACCATTGCTCATGAAACATGCAGTTTAAAAATTACATTGTCATATCAGGAAGTAGGCCCAGCACTGTTTTTCTGGTGGCAGTTCTTCACGCAGGCTCTAAAAAAGTTAAAATATACTTCCATCTCTTCATTTGCTGACAATTTAATCCTAATTTCTTATTTACATTTCTTCATTTAGCAGATGCTTTTCTCCAAAGTGATGTACATCTCATAAAAAATACAATGTGTGCATTACATTAGCAAAAAGAGACATAGATGCAAACATGTGATTCTTAACTACAGTTATTTTCCACCTTATGAACCAACGTACATCACACGAGTAGCCGCATGATATATTGTTTCTTGTTTTTTTTTGTCAGTCTGGACTACATGATAGAAGGCTCTGTGTTGCATCTGTTTCCAGGCTGCCTGTAACATGTCAGGTGTGCTCCGGGCATGAGGAGAAAGTCATTATTGCTCTAAAATTGGGAAAAATAGATTAGCAGGACCAACAGTTCTGTAACGTGTCCCTGAGCCCATAAATTAATGTTAGTTGAGGGCAGAGCTTTCGACTTGAATCACGGGGCTGGTAATATGATATGTGTTTCAAGAATAATTGTGCCCGTATTTTTGCTGAGCTGTTCAGTGTTGCCCACGTTCTTGATGGAGTGCATATGGTAGCTTATGTGTGCCTGAGTGTTGGTCGCATAACATGGGTTACTTCCACCATTAACAGTGCTGGGTACAACCAGGTTTGTATCAGCTGCCGTGACTTTAGGGCCTGCCTGTCAGCCGGACCTGTCTGTATACATGTGAGCTGGATTTACCGGCGTGCCGAGTTTGTCAGCGCGTGGCCTGCTGATTTGAATGAGAATTTACCACACCCGGGACGTACTGGCACATCAGAAAGGGGAAGCTGGATGTATTTTATGTTGTAAGTAAACATTTGGTGTCCATCCCTCCACCCAGTGCAGTTTGTTTTGTACATTATTTATTTAGCTGAAAATTTTCTCTAGAGGTCTAGTTTATCAGAAGTCGATGCAACTAACAAAGCCTCCCTGACCGCCAACTTCCTATCACATTGTAAGAACAACCACCAGTTATTTAACAGAAGTACTGAACCAAACAGAGCAGGGTCACAAGAACATTCGGACAAAATTTTCATACTAAAAAAATGCAAATACAGTATGTGCAACTACGTAATGTAGTGCAAGGGCAAAAGCTTACTCTATTCAGTAAATGTGGTGATGTAGCACTATGTAAGAAGTTCCAAAAAGGTAGCAAAATCCTCAGAAATTCATTTGGATTGTCCTGAAGGTCATATTGTTAACTTTTCTAATGGAAGAAAGTTAGATACTTTCAATCAGATTTGTGGATGGAGCTTTTGATGTGGCTCACATGAAATACATTTTCTTGGCAGATTGATTTTGGGTTGGATCATTTTAGCTACATATACAAACATAACATGGAGAACCACATTAGAATGAGGAAATGGCCAGATGGGCAGGACCCAGGTATTGGACAACAAAGGTTAAATGAAATATTCTTTTGTTTAAATACAGAGATCCTTCACATTACAATACTTTACAATGAAAGCCCACTACAGCAACTTGTGATAAAGTATACCATTCTCTTTTTACAACAGGCTTCTGATTCAGTACAATTACATTAGTTGATGTATTCATATTAGTTTGTGACCCTGTCCTGCCAAAGATCTAACAGACAAGCAACCCAATATAGGTGATTCCTAAAAATATGACTCTTATTGGTCCAGAGCACTGAAAAAATGGGGAAAAAAATGCTTATGAGAACATTTTTAACAATTACAGAACACAATAGTAATTCTTATAATTAATTCTGAACTGTCACCAGAGGATCTATCTATCTATCTATCTATCTATCTATCTATGTACAGGATCTTAATTATATTTATCACAAGGTAACATGGGAAAACAACATCAATAATTTGTTGGTACTACATAGTGACTCTGATGGTACAGTGTTTGCACAGTGATGGAGAAATTGTTCTCGGGATCTTTATTTCTTAACATAAACATATGCGAGCCAAATTTAAAATGTCTCTGACCAGCGTACCATTCACCTTGTCTCATTCCCAATGTTTATGAGGTAGACTCAGGCCCATCAGAGTTATTGCTCATGAATGAATGAATAAATGAATGAAAGTATAAAATTAAGACAACTTTGAAGTCATATTTTGGTTACAAAAAGTCCTTTTAATCTGGGTTTTCAATTAATTTTCGGTGACATGTTTTGTCCAGGATCGTTTTATTCCCAGAAGAAATAGTGGGAATTCAATCCACTCACAACAGGAATTCACCTAATGGAGCGATTTCATAGAACGAATGAACTCTAATAACTGCCTTTGACTACCTCTGCCTACCCTCAACCTGTCTTTTGAGAATCCTCTAGCTACATTCAGTAGCTAAAATCCAAGGATAGCTATGTTGGTGATTTAGATAGTTAACCTAAATTCCAGCAACAGAAAAAGAACAACCATAGCTATTACTATCCAGTTAACTGGAGGTATGGTAGAACTGTGTAAGTGTAAAAATTTCTATGACATGCTGTAGGTGACCTTAGATACAACTAGAAGGAAAGTGGCATTACTCTGTGGTCTAACCTGTTGTCCATTATATTTCTGCAGTACAGCTTCAATGATCTGAGTGGCTCAGTCTCCCTGGCGTGGGTGGGAGATGGTACTGGGGTGAGTACTACAGTGTCTATCTGTACGCCATAATGAGTCCCAGCCAGCAGGTTGTCTATTATACAATGTATACTACTAACCATTCACCGCTAGTTCTCACAAAGTATTTTGGAGCTGTTTTGTTGACATAGTTGTTATTGCTTCAAGGACAAAATATTATTCTTGTATAATCATAAAGTAGACAAGCAACATTTGGACTGGCACATTTGTGATGCTGGTGCCTCACAATGATGAGCCACGTATTTGAATCAGGCTCAGGTTGTAAGGAGATTGAATGTTCTCCCCAGATTCACAATCCTAAGACATGCTGGGAAGACGACAGTGGTAAATCACAACTCCCCCAACCATGAAAACCACACAAGTGGTTGCTATGAGTCAAATTAGACTTGATGGTATATATTGTAGTGAGCTGATATAATGCTTTTACTTGGCATTGCTTTTGTGTTATTAGTTATATTTCTAGCTTAAAAAAAATAGAAATATTTTTGGCTAATCATGAGTGGCTTCTGGACATTATGTTTAAAAATGGTTAAGTCTTGTGGCCAAGTTTACAAAATCCCTAGATGTGTCTCTCATTTGTCTGATTCTGGAGCAATATCTGATAACTGCTTGTTATCACAGAAATTATTCGTCTTCTTATAGGTGGTTCTGGTCTTGACAACATTCACGGTTCCCTTGTACATGTTTACATTCGGCCAGTCAAAACTCTATCGAAGGTAAGTGGGGCCAGCTGCACAGGTAAATTTACCCCGTATTTGTCCTGCTATCTCCTGCATGTGAGTGTGTATGTTTAGCAGATCAAGAGTTTATATCTCCTTCCGTCTCCTCCTTTTACAGTGAGAACTATGGAAAGTCTTTTCAAGATATCACAGACCTCATTAACAACACCTATATCCGTTCTGAGTTGGGCATTGCCATTGATCCTCAGAATTCTGGAAAGGTGGGTTAAAGAACAGATCACTTACATTGGATGGCAGTGTGTCATTGTGACATACTCTTTAGTGTGCTATACATTTAATGTATTAAAACCTTAAGCTTTCATACCCCTTGGTAGGTCTCTGAGTGACAATGTTACCTGCCTATAGGTGATTCTTACAGTTGACGTATCAACAAGGTCCCAGGAGGCCAGAAGATCCCGGATCTTCCGTTCTGTGGATTTTGGGAACTCCTTCGTGAGCACCAACTTGCCGTTTGAGCTGCTGACCCAAATCATGTACAGTCCCCATGACAGTCAGGTGCTGTTGGCCATCAGCATGGAGGTCAGTCACCACAGTTAGTTGCCCTCATGTGCTACCAGGCTACATGGAACACACGAAGGAAAACGTGTATAAAAAACAAACCATGAACATTAAAATGTATAGTTGTAGAACAACAAACATACATGTATAGATATACATGCACATACAGTATACTTGCAGCATACATGTTCTTGTTTCCAGTATAACCTGTGGCTGTCAGAGAACTTTGGGGAAACTTGGAGAAATATTCATCCCAGTGTGTGCCTGGTGAGATGGTGAGAACCTCCACAAGATGTTCATACTGACGAGAAACATGGAAAAGTTTTTGATCGGTGTCTTGTTATTGGATGATGTTCAGAAAGCCTTGGTCGTGATTTTCTCCTTTAATCAGAGGACTCGATTTGGCTGCTTTTATTTATGGGTAAACCTTACATTTATTGCAACTAAGTGCAATGAGTGTTCTTTTACTATTCACTAAAGGGCAAAGAACATAAATATTCTTTCTTTGGTGTCTGTTTGACTTAAGCATGAGCATTGAAAGTAACTTTACCTGAAGCAATGGCAGCACAATGGAAATTTACACGCACGTCCTTCCTTTTAGGGGGTTAAACAATTCCATCTTCATCACCACCCATCCAAACGGATCTTGCAGTGAGTAGCCTGAAAGAATTCCGCTGGGTTTTTTTTATTAGGCTGATTGTGTAAAGATCAGTACCCCAACTTTCTCATTGACGCTGTGTTAGGTGACAGAGGGATGTTAGAGCTAAAGAAGACAACAGACTATGGAAAGACCTTTAAGACCATTGGCACCAGGATCTACTCCTTCGGTGTGGGTGGACGCTTTGTCTTTGCCTCTGTTGTGACTGGGACGGTAAGCTGGTGGTGGATGTAGCCACATGACATTGTAGAAAATTGTGTGTGTACGTATACTTTCCAGTGTAACAGCCACGTTTGTTTGAACTTCAGGACAACATGCGTGTGATCCATGTCTCTGCGGACCAGGGTGAGACGTGGAACATTGCGCAGCTTCCTGCTGTGGGTCACGAGCAGTTCTACTCCATCCTCGCTGCAAATGACGACGTGGTCTTCATGCATGTGGATGAGCCGGGAGGTTAGTGCCCTCTGAACTGTTGGCTCTGGAGTTGTGCTGTGAATTTTTTTGAACCTGCTTCAAACATGTCTTTGGTTGCTCATAATATTAAATCTTCTGTGGTGTATACACACACATACACACACACACACACACACACACACACACACAGGCTGTCTGAAACCGCTTGTCCCTCTGTGGTGTATAGTGTTTTGCATATGGTTAATGTATTACTGAAAATTAGGCCAACTGCACTTTCTACAAAAGGCTGGGTTAATGTACAAATATACTGGACCGTTGATTTTGGTTTAAAGAAATAAACAGTTTGATAGCTGGGTTTAGATACATTTGGTTCCTTGTCCTACAAATATTCCAGCTATGGATTTTCAAAGTTACAAACATTTTTTTTTTAAATTTATTGTTAATTTTCTTTGTTTGTTTTCTGAAGTTTCTGTTTGTTGCAGAAAAAAAAGCAGCATTTCTGCCTCCTGTCGTTATTTGGCAGCAAAATGTGCTCAAACAGAGCAGTTTCCCATGTATTTTTAATTGTGTGTTCTTCACCGTTATGTTTTCAAAAATTGCTGTTGGGTGTGAAAATGACTTGTGATTCCACTGTGATCATCACCAGTAGTTGGAGCAAAATGCACTCAGATAGAATAGAAACGTAATAGGAGAGTAGAACATCCTTTACCGAATTGACTTCTAAAGTGTTTTACAACAAGCGCCTGGTTTTCTATGCTGTGTTGTTTATTCACGTTTGAGTGGGAGTGCATGTAGATATTTAATCAATCCTGAGTTTGTTCTTGACATTGGGTGGATAATCCATTTTTGGTTGTTAACCTGTGTCCTTTCTTGTCACAGACACAGGCTTTGGGACCATCTATGTGTCAGATGACCGCGGCACAATCTACTCCAAGTCCTTAGAGCGTCACTTGTATACAACCAAAGGCGGCTACACTGATTTCACCAATGTGACATCCTTGCGTGGTGTCTATATGACCAGTGTTCTCGATCAAAGTAAGTGCATGAGGTATGAGGGATAGCCCTCCAGGGGACAGCTGCAGGGCAGAATTGACAAGCCTTTTGAAAATCTGTGTCTGTTCTGGAACGAAGAGGTAGCAAAGGAATAAATAATAGAATACAAGTAGTAAAACCAAAAGTCAGAAATTTACTCCTTAACTGAGTAGCCTTGAATGATTAGTTTTCTTTTGGTGGCCTGCAGATGGTTTGGTGCAGACTGTTGTGACCTTTGACCAAGGTGGTGAGTGGATACCTTTGCAGAAACCAGTGAATGTGATGTGTAAAGACATGTCTGGGAATCCAGATCAGGTGAGGTCTCTAAACCATGAATGAGTGTTGGCTTTGTTCAACTTAATATATCATCACATGCTTACATTTTGGTCCCGTTATACTGCATGTTTTTGTGGTGCCTATATGTGTGCACAGTAGGACCTGACAGCTCTTCCCACTGTCCTTACAGTGTAGCTTCCACATCCACGCCTCCTACAGCATGACCATGAAGCTGAATGTACCCATGCTGCCACTGACAGAGCCCAATGCTGTGGGACTCATCCTAGCTCATGGTATCATGCGTCACAGAAGCCAGCAGTAGCCACTTCAGACAGAACGATGAGGAATAGTGGTTCAAACGAGGCCTTGTGTCACAGTGACTTACAGTAGATTGTTATGCCATTGGATTGGTCTCTTGACCTCAGCTGAGCAGTCTGCCTCTGTATGGCTATACATGAGCCTTAACAAGGAAAGAGTGCTACTTTATAATGACTCTGGCATAATTCTGTCCTCCTCTCAGGGAGTATTGGTGAGGACACCTCTGTGATGACTCCTGATGTGTACGTGTCAGATGATGGTGGATATTCCTGGATGCGGGCCCTCAGTGGCCCTCACCACTATGCTATCCTAGATTCTGGTGGGCTACTTGTGGCTGTGGAGGATACCTCTCAACCCATCAACCAGATCAAGTGAGTCTGACCTGAAGTATATTGTACCATAATCCTTCTGGAATAACCTACAGCAGCCTCATTGTCTGTGTGCTGCCTTTTTGTCAGGTATTAGTTGACATCTGGAATACCAACTAAAAAATGCCTTCAGTTAAACACTTATACGGGGTAGTAGATAGAAATCCAACAGAATTAATCTCTTGGCCTAGAGTTCCTCCTTCCCCTGACGTCATAAGTCAGTGGTTGCTCCATCGACAGATGTAACAATTAAGGACTGCATTATCAACTTGTTCCTATGCCAGGTTCTCCACAGATGAGGGGCAGTGCTGGCATATCTACAACTTCACTGATGAGCCGATGTACTTCTCTGGCCTGGCTTCTGAACCTGGGGCGCGCTCCATGAATGTTAGCCTCTGGGGTTACAGAGAGTCGTTACTTTACCAGTACTGGGTCTCCATCACTATTGACTTCAAGGAGCTTCTCAGTCGAGATTGTGAGTATTAAACAGGGATGAGTCTGCACTACTCAACAAAGTATTTCACCAAGCCTCGATACTCATCCTTCTACCCATCCGTAATACACTTAACTGTTACTGTATTAATCTGAAAACTGAATGTATCCTGATGAACTGAGAAAGAGTGGTCTTGGCACACCTGAAATCCTTGGTCAGGACTGCACTGAACCATCTCAACTTTGCCCACCTGGACAACATTTGGTGACAGGGTGCAGCATTGTGCCTAAAGTTTGAGATGTATGACATCAACATTAAGGGAGGCAGGACAGTCCCTTGAGGGCACCATAGTCTTAAAACCACACAAAGCACAAAGTATAGTCCACAATCCAGGACACAATGGATGGATTCAGCTGCATTGATCCTAGCTTTTCAACCATTAACCCAGGCTGCATGCTGTTGAACACACTGGAGAAGTCAAAAAGCATGATTGTCACTGTGCTGCCTGCCTTGTTCTTGTGGAAGTAGGCTCTGTTCAACAGATAGATGACAATATCAGCATATATTTATTTAAGATGTCTAATGTTGCAGGTGACACAGGAGACTATGTTGAGTGGCTGGCACACTCTGATGACATCAGTGACCCTAGTGATGGCTGCATGCTGGGATATAAAGAAAAGTTCCTGCGACTGCGTAAGGATTCAGTGTGTTGGAATGGCCGGGACTACGTGGTTACCAAGCAGCCCACATCATGTCCTTGCACACTAGACGATTTCCTATGGTACGCCCCTTCCCCCAGCTTCCACCACTTACATGGTGGAGCAGCAAGACTCTTTATTACCTACCATTTGTTAAACTTTTGTAATTGGGGTACAAAACCAGTAAGATTTCACTTGGAATTATTGATTATGACTGAGTACTAGAACAGTTTTTTCCATTTCCATAAAAAAAAATTGTTTGCAGGAAATTCCTTAGCTGCCACCCAGCCATGATTAGTGTTGATATGTATGGAGACCTCTGTGAGGGATTCTTACTGTGCTTTTCCTCTCCAGTGATTTTGGCTACTACCGTGTAGAGAACAGCTCTGAGTGTGTAGAGCAGCAGGACCTGGTTGGCAAGGTTCTGGAGCTCTGTCTGCATGGCAAGTTGGAACAGCTCCAGACCAGCGGGTACTGACCCAATACTCTGCCATAATTCACTCTGCCAAAAGTATAACACACTAAATAGCCTCAGGAATTCAATAGATTCTGTTACCTCTATACCCATTCAGATGTGATGACTAATTATGTGATGCAAAAGTCACCTTCTGCAGCAGAATGTTTTCACACATTCAGTTGTTATTAAGTTGTTAAGATATTTTGCACACTGCCTTCATTCCACCCTGTTCAAGTTCTTGCAGGAATGGTCAATGTAGCTCTTGACAGTGTCTGTGACCAACAGCTACCGGAAGATCCCAGGAGACAAGTGTAAGGGAGGCACCCAACCGGAGCGCAAAGAGATTGACCTTAGCAGCAAGTGTGTAAGCAACCTTCTGAGCCCAAAGCTGGAGGTAAATTTGTTGAGCTGTCAGTATACTGTAACGACCACATTGTAGTCCAGGATTGGGCAGCCATACCTTTTTAAGAGCACAGGATTTGTGGGTTTTCATGATGTGTGGTTAACTCATTAATTAAAGCTGTTAAATAAGCGATTTTCATGCATTTATTCATGCCATGCCCCCGGGAACGAGTCAAGCAACAACACCTGTGCCCACTTACGAAGCCTGGAGATAAACAGGCTCTGCGTCCATGCCTGGACCCGGATTCTTGCAATCACCTTGTGCCCTTGCAGTGTCAGCGGTCTTGCCCTTTGTGCCTTGCCTGTTTTCCTGTTCCTGACCTTTGCCTGTTCTTCCTGACCGCGACTTGGATTACCCGGATTGTGATGTTCGTGCCCAGAAGACCTTTGCCTGTCCCCGACTCTGATTTCGTCTTGTCCCTAGAACCTGGTTACTTGAATAAAGCTCACCCGCGCTTGGGTCCTCTACTTACCTGTCTTCAGTGCTCATCCCTGACAATTCAGCTGTTGCTTTTCTCCAGTGCAGTTTCCAAAAATTTACCCATAGACACAGCTAGTTAATTTTTACTGGAACAGTTTAAAGGGTAAGTACCTTGATCAAGGGTACTACTAGAGGAGGTGGGATTCAAACTTGGGACCTCCAGGTTCACAGGCAGTAACCACTAACTTCCTCCTACCCCATAAAAGGATTTAAAAGTGGCTCATATTTTCATACCTGTAAAAGAAAAGTGATGCTGTTTTTAAGCATGACTTCAGTTTAGAAATTTAGTGCTGTTGAAATAAAAACTTGATGATTGTCCATTTACTAACCAATTATTATTATGTTAGGCTATATATAAGTGTGGGGGGCAGTGGGTTTGGCCAGGTCCTGCTCTCAGGTGGGTCTGGGGTTCGAGTCCTGCTTCTGGTGCCTTGCGACAGACTGGGGTCCCTCCCCCTCCAGCCTTGTGCCCTGTGTTGCCGAGTTAGGCTCCGGTTTGCCGCGACCCCGCTTGCGACGAGTGATTTCAGACTGTGTGTATTTAAGCATAACTAAATTGTACAATCAAGAGAACAGAAATGCAGCTTTAGAAAACAGCATAATATGTGCTGCATAATAGTTTTCTGGAGCATGCATTCAATTTTTTTTGAATAAGTTAGACTTTATGGTGGTAACGTATAGAAAATGCAGTCTTCATTCTTCCATTTTTGTAAGCAAAAAAAATTTAAAAATTAACCTAATCTAGACAGACCAGATTGGAGCAGAGTTTGAAAAGGAGAGCACATGGATTTATCATGAAATACATTTAGTGTGGGTGACACAGAGAGTGTGTTTCACTGATGTATGGATGAGTGACCCAGTGTAAGTAGTGTATCTAGCAGTGTAAGTCACCCTGGTGAACAAGGTGTGTGGGCTGGTAACACTACATAGTATCCATGATTGTAAGTCGCTTTGGAGAAAAGTGTCTGCTAAGTGAATAAATGTAAATGTAGTATTGTAAAGCAACAGCAACATGTTTAGAGCTGTTAGCATCACTGGTACACTGTGCTTCTCTGTAGCCCCTTTGCTGCAGTCACAGTAGCATAGCAGTGTTACTGTGGTTACTGTATTGTCATTGTCGTGTAATGTATTTTGGAGCCGTGGCTAAGGAACTCAGTTAACCTTTTATACCAAACTGGTCACTACATTGATAAGATTGGACCATGTTGCTACTGTGAATAATCTCATAGCTCTACCCCAAAGTGCTTTCCTGTAAAAACAGATGTATTTAATTATTTATTTTAATTTATTGAAATAAATATATCTTCACTTTACACTCTTTTTCTGACTCTTCTCCCTTGTCCACCCGCAGACATCAACCAAATCGTCCAGTTCAGCACCGATCATAGCCATCGTCATTGCTGTCCTAGTGGTCAGTGTGGCAGCAGGGGTACTCTTCATCAAGAAATACGTGTGTGGTGGAAGGTCAGCGAAGCCTTTGAGAGTCTGCACTGCTAGATTGGGGACAAAGCACATTGTACCGTAGATTATTCTGTCTGAGCTTCTGTACTAACCACATCTCATACTTGCAAGTTGCAGGATTGATTAAGTAATAAATGCCGCAATCTTCCATGTACAGTACTGTGCAAAAGTTTTAGGCTCTTGGTTGGGGAAAAAGCTGTAAAGTGGGAATTCTCCCAAAAATAATGCTCTTAATTAATAAACTTCCTTAGTAACCGTCTATCGTCAACAACCACTTGTCCTGAACGGGGTCACGGTGGGCTTGGTCGGGTCCCGATTTCTGGTGGGTCTGGGGTTTGAGTCCTACTTGAGGTGCTTTGCAATGGACTGGCGTCCCATCCTGGGTGTGTCCCCTCCCCCTCCAGCCTTGCGCCCTGTGTTGGCGGGTTAGGCTCTGGTTCGCCGCGACACCGCTTGGGATAAGCGGTTTCAGACTCTGTGTGTGTGTGTGTGTGTGTGTGTGTGTGTGTGTGTGTGTGTGTGTGTGTGTGTGTGTGTGTACTTTCTTTAACAACATAAAAACCCTTATTGTAATGCTGTAACTTTTTGCAAAAGGAATGCTTGGAAATCTTAACTATTCTATTTCCCATTGACACTGATGCACAAGACTTCAAATAATTGTCTAAAACAAATATTTTTGTGAAAAATCTAAATGCCTAAGACTTTTGCACAGTACTGTAACACTACCTTTGCTGGCCTGCAATGTGAAAATTGTTTTTTGCCGACCTGGAGTGTACATCATAGGTCTGTCTGTGACTGATTTGTATCTCACTGTAACACCCAGTATTATTGCTCCTGCAGGTTCTTGGTCCACAGATTCTCAGTGCTGCAGGAGCGTGATGAGGTGAATGGGACTGATGAGCTGGATACCTGTGTTGCTGAGTCCAACAGGAGGCAGTACCATGATGACTCTGATGAGGTACATGTAGACATTGGTTCACATCTTTCCTTACATGACTCCACCTGGGCGTAGACTTGCAGATTAGTGTGGTAAGGCAAAGGGTGCTAGTGTAGTAGGATGTTTCCTCAAAACCGGTTTCAGCTTCATAATACTCTTGACTCTTCAACTTATGAACACAGTTGGGAGTGGGAGTTTTTAACTTATTTAAATTGACTGAAAACCTGTCTTTTTTATAACTTTTTTCATAACTAATCAATCCCAACAGTTGTCCATTTCATCCCATAAATGTTTGCAAGTTTTGTCAGCTTCTGCATGCTTTCAGCTTTATTATCTATACAGTCAAAGGTTAATAATAAAGAGATCCCTTTGTTCATTTAGGTCCTGTAAAACATTCATATAAAGCTGTAAGATATAAAAAGCTTTACCATTTTTATTAATTTTGAGTGAGATTAAGATAACAATTTAATTGAACTTCTTCAATTAACTAATTATTAATTTAAAGTGACAGAAAATAAAAATAGCTTGTCTCCACAAACACCAATCGCATGCAGATTATTGAACATTTTCATCCCTTGAACATGCAACACAACACAAGTTGTAAATACTGTGCAAGTGAGTGAGATGAAGGCAGACTCACACTCCTACACTTGTATCTGAACTGACAGACAAAACTGGGACCGAAGGTCTGTTGCTTATGCATTGTTTGTAAATCCAATCACTACTTCAGAATCAAAATTTAATAATCCACTTTAATCTCTTTGCTTATTTCCAAGTTAGGCTCTGTAAAAATCTGAGTTAAAGCTATAATGTATATTCTATATTCTATAATGTAAATTTTCTGTAAGACTTCATCTGTTCTGTTTTCACTAACAGCTCACACAATGCAGAGTCTACCTGTTCCTCTATACTGGAAGCACAGGCCATGAGGCAGGAAAGCAGTGTACCTCTTGACATGTTTTGGTTGTCTGTTTACAGGACCTCTTGGACTAAAAGAGAGATACATGGACAAATCCCAAGAGCCTACATCCAAATGTAACCCAACCCTGGTCCTTTTCTCTGTCTGCTTCTACTTCTCCGCACTTGTTACGACCAGTGCCCTTATTCCCTAAGTTCCCGTGGAAACTTCATCATGACAGACCACCCCCCAACCCTGCAATAAACTTGGCTATTCCAGATGGTAAATCTCATCAATCACTGGCCATTTGAAATGCTTCTTCCTTGTTGCTGCTTATATCAATAGCATATTACAGACAGAAACATGGGCAGAGTCCTCTGTGAAAAAGTCTGTGTAGAGGACATTCTCTTTCTTTATGCTTTGCATTGACTTTACACATGTTTTAGATGAATACAAGGGTTAGCCAAGATGTTGCACCAAATTATTGAGGTTTTTAGAAGCTGTAACTGGCAGCATGGAGTTTTGGGTAATGTCACAGATCTCGGCAAATTTCCCATGGCGGCCATTTCTGTGTGCTATAATTTAAGAAAAGGGACATACGTATATATACAGTATATTTTTTACATTTACATTTTCAAAAAACAATAGAAAAATCCAAATACCTTTTTCTGTAGTTTCACATTTCTGAGAATTATTCATGATTTTATTTCATTTCTGATTTGGGAAAAAAAGTGTATTTTTGATTTCATTTTACTGAATTAGTGAAAATCAGGGCATGACAATTAGTCTTTCTAAATTCCTATTCAGACAGTATGTTAAACAATAAAACTTTGTTGCATTATTTTATAAGACACATGTCTCTGTGACATTTATCTTCCTGTTGTTCAGAACCAGCATGAAAAGACTGATCACACTGCAATCATTAGGGGCAGCTGGTAGTGTAGTGATTAGCACTGCTGTCTTTAGACCCAAAAGGTTGTAGGTTTGATACCCATCTCTGGCTGTAGTACCCCTGAGCAAGGTACCTACCCTAAAATTGCTCCAGTAACATTACCCCCCTGTATAAACAGGTAAATAATTGTAGGTAGATTAACATTGTAAATTGCTTTGGAGTAAAGCATCAGCTAAACAAATAAATCTAAATTTGCATTTCACCAGGTAAAATACTAAAATTTGAGCTTATAACAAGCCTTTTTGTCCTTCCTGACATTAGATTGGGGTCTAATTATTCACTTTTGGACAGTAATATTTACTGTACATTGGAAGATGGAAGGACATTATTCACTGGAAATTTCATGTTAAAAAACCAAAGTATATAAATTGTCATCCAAGTTATTCAACTGACATTCAGGTTTGCATGTTCTCCCTGTGTTTGTGTCGATTTCCTCCCACAGCCTAAAGACTTGTGTTTCAATCTGAATTGCTTGTAGTGTGTCTGTGCGTAGCTACTCTGGGATGGACTAACATCCCATTCTGGGTGTAAGCTGCCTCGCCTAGTATTCTGTAGTACCAGGATGAGCTCCAGACCACTGCAGCCGTGATTAGGACTCAGTGTTATCACGAGTGAGTGGGACTAAGTCTTCATGCCTTATTTGTTAACTGTCCACGAGTAAAAAAGATTTATCAAAAAACGCCATGAGACAACATATGGCATAGTAGTTATAGCTGCTGCCTCTTGACTTGGAGGCTGCAAGTTTAGACCTCATTTCCTGCTGTAGTGCCCTTGATCAAGGTACTTACCCCAAATTGTACTGTAAATTACCAATTTATATTACTGGGTAAATCACTGTAAGCACCTTTGCAGAAAAATGTTGGATAAATGTAAATGTTACGCTTCGCCCTCTCCCAACAGCAGCATATCAGCATCTGCACCACCTATCAACTTGGTACCAACTGTACCACTTACCCACAATGGAGGACATGATGTCATACTGCTGGAGACCATAACAGGCCTGCAGTTGGTATGACCTGATATAAACATGAAACACCACACCAACATATACTGTATGTGGTTCACAAACGTTTAATTGTTTTCTTTGAAAGTTGGAAACTGACCTGTGTATCCTTAATATCCAAACAGCCTGGGTCTGGTATCAGGAATGTAGTAATATGAACTCATATTTAGCAGATACTTTTGTACAGCAGAGTAGTGTAACACACACACACACTGACAAAATCAAATACTATGGGTGTTTTAATGGTACCAATCCATCGAAAACAGTCTTTGGACCGTGAGAGGAAAACCCACTCAAACCCGTGATGAACATGTAAATTACACTCAGACTGAGGCACATTCAAACCCATATCCAAACCCATCGTGCAGGAGGTCCAGTGCCACTGTGCCACCCATATGCCACCGTGAATAGTAGGTACACGAACGAACAGTGAAACGGGCACACAGCACTGTGGAATAATGGGCCACACGGAACCCCGCGCTATGTGACCAATGGGATAAACTAATCTTGACGTACTTCTGAGGCCCTATTTACTATAGCCTTCTACATATTGCATTTGATCCATAACATATTCCAATGATGAAACATTGTACACCTAATTGGATGAAGCAGAATGCAAGTCTACAGAGTTTTGGGTGGGTTCAGGATTCCAGCAACATGTCCAAAATGAAGGTAACACAGACATGGACCACTGACTGATGACAGTTTTAAGTTCAAACCCTCAGCAACTTTTTCCCTGACATCCCCTCACTTGCACGCTAATGATCATGTATGAGTGTTTATTTACTATTAAGAAAAGGGCAGAAAGTTCATCTGATATTGTCACGCAACAAATATGTATTCATAATGTAACACAATCTAACCTTGACAATATGCGCAACTTTACATTTCCGGCCAGTAGTACATAAGACAATGTATTTTTAAGTCAGGAAACTATAATGTTTTGTGCTCCTGTAGTATATTCAAATTTCTGCAACAAAAGAAAAATATAATTTTGTTAATTTTGGAAGGGAAGGAATTAATGAAACACATGAGGAAAAGTCAAACGTGAATATTTACTCTGATGTGATTCAATAGACCTGCAGGAATTAGGGCTGATCTCAAATTATTTTGGATTTCTTATTACGAGTATCTGGACATTAATATGGAATTCTGAAGATTACACTACATTACATTACATTAATTGACAAGTGGACTGATATCAATCATTGTTCAGACGTTTCCACAAATGTAGATTTTCTTGCACCACTCAAAATCACTCAGTGATGTGTGCTAGAATTCAGTTATTCAGAAGAATGTAGTTTTCCCATTAGTTAAGGGGTTAAGACTTTTTTTTTTTACCAAATAAGGCTAATTTTATTATGTCAAATCTGTAGCTAGCCTAGTGGAGAAAACTGTGTAAAGTTCTGTAACTACTACTAAAGTCGACATTATATTAAATTCGCTAACTACAAGGTGAACATTCAGTTGCATAAAGTTTCTAAACGTGAGACTTCGAAGGTGAAAATCTCCAATTCCATGATTATTTTGTGTGTAACAACAACAGTCCACTCAGCCTGACAAGCAGATTTTTCGTAGGTGAATCACATTCTTCTCCTGAGAAACAAATTACTGTTTAGTAATTTAAATCGGCGGCCTTTTCCCCAAATTTATTTTCGTCATGTAATACTTTCATTGATTTGTGAGTACTGACATTTCTCACGCAATACAAATCATTAACACGTAAAACAATCCGAAGCGCCATTTCTTCCTGAGTTCGTAGGAGAGAAGGGCGGAGAAAAGGATTGCGCCTGCGCAGTGCGCCGAAGTGGGTGTGTTATCAGTGTCGGAAACGAAAAGGGGAGGAGCAATAAACTCAGCTTTTTTGTTGGAGGTGTTGAAGTTGCGCCATTTTGTCCGTGCTCCGTCAGCTCAGTGATTGGGCTTCGTGGATCGGTTCTCGAGCCAATCAGAGGGGAACCGTGCGGCGGAGAAACGGTGAGAGGGAGCGCGGCTCGTAGGGGATGGGATCCGGTAGCAGGGGATTGGCGTGTTGCTGACCAACCAAATTACTAACGCCGCAAAATACAGGAATTGGCCGTACTTATAATTTAACTGCTAGGTATGCGGAGCAAAAGTGGCCATTAAGAAAATGGTATTGACTGCGTGTAGCTTCGCGAAATGGTGGAGCGCGGTGTGAGGCACTACCGGTTGTTTGGTGGAGCGAAGGGGCCTGAGCTGCTGGCTGGTGAAATCAGTCCTTGCTGGCACTGGTCTGGATGCTCGCAGATGCGATGGCACACAGCGCGGCGGGAATGTCGGTTACTCGCCGACAGCGTGTCGGACCGGCCACTTACTTACCGCCTGTGCTGTTTGTTGGTAACGAAGAAATTGTTCGGGGTTGAGCAATGGCAGCCGCCACTCGCTTCACCGCGAAATGTCTGCACACACCGCTCTGCTCTCCTGCTTATTATTTGGCCTCTCTTTTGCTAATGCCAAGTGTACCAGTTCAGAGTCAGACGAGTGTGTAAATGCAGTTCTGAGTCTCTACATAATAAAGACTATTACTTATTGTTGGCCAGGCCGTTTTGTCGTATTTTTCTCAGACAAAGAAGCTGCAAGGTTAGGCCTAGTAGTTATAGTTTAAGTGAATACTCTATTTGTTACTGAGTAGTTCGTTATCCTGATATTTACTTGATGACAAATTTTCTCCTTTAAAATGTAGGGCTCATATTTTGGCATTCTTCTCACATTTTAGGCTTGAAAGCAGTGACGACGATACCGTTCTTCATCCAAAATTATGCATCCCATTGGGTTAAACAGTAAACCACGAAAAACACTAAACGGGCTTAGGAGAGATGCCATTTGCTTCGGTATTTCTTCCTTTGTTCGTCCTACTGACTAACGAACGAGAATGTGTGTTTTTTTGTGTACACTTCTATTCACAAGAAGAGGCACAAAATAATCGGACGCACAGTAAATAAGTCATGAATAAACATATAGTATATATTAATGTTTAGGTACATGTTCGTGTTGCGGCGCCTTTTGTTTAGCTCGTGCCGCCGCTTTGCCGCGATGTGAAGGAAAATGGCGTCCGCGCGGCGCTCGTCTTATGAAACGGCCGCCGTCGAATGAGAGCCGCGCGCGCGCGCAGGGCGAGCGTTACTTCACGCGCTCCGATCGCCCGTATGATGTGAACGTGACACAGCCCCGAGTTTGTTCGGGAGAATAACGGCTTTCTGAATTCCTGCTCAGCACTTGATTTCACAAACATGATAAAAGTTAATGCTGTCGCCGTCGGCCACATTCCCTCGCGTTTTACATTGGCTGACAGCAGGTGGCGTAGTGGTTAGCACCGCCGCCTGGCTTGCGCTCCTGCCGCAGTACGCTTCTTTAGAGTACTTACCCTGAACTGATACACCGAAACAAGGTACTGTGTAACTTTTGTACATAACACTAACGAGCTTAACGTCGTTTTGGAGAAAAGCGTCAGCTAAACAACAAACATGTAAACATAAACACGTAAATGTTTGAGCAAATCTTTACATCTGACAGCACACGCCCTGTATTCCCTTGTTTTTATCTATATTCAGTATTCTGTTTTTCTTCTAGTCACATCTGAATTTGTTTTTTTAATACTAACAAATTATCCTTTTTAGAAATGGAAACATCCAGTCTAATTTTTGCTTTTCAGTCAAAGGACTTAGGTTTGAAGCCCACCTCCTGCCCTAGTCCTCTTGAAGAAGGCGCTAACCCCGAACTGATAGTTAAAATTGCACAGCTGTATAAATGGGGAAATCATTGTAATCTGCTGAAAACTGTAAGATGTTTTGCAGAAAAGTGTCACAAAAATGACTATGTAACTACATACTGAACTGCTTACAAACAGCAGTTGTAGGAGAAATTACTGCACGCCTCATGTTCTCAGTGCATAATTGCTGTGGTCACTGGTCAGCATTTTCAACTGAATTATGGTATAAATGTTGATATATATATGTTTTCAAGCAGGCCACTACAAATACTGAGTAGATGATGACAGGTAGCTACTGGAAGAAGAGTATCTGCTTTTATAGTAGTGGAGAGCAAGATTAAGATGTAGATCCCTGTCACATTACCTGCAATTCTGAACAGCCTGAATCTCAAAAGCCTCTTTTGTCTTCAAAAATTCAACTGGCCTGTGGCCGCAGAATGGATCATAAGGTTGGTGTTGCATTTAAAGTTCAAACTTATGTGACACCTCTCCAGTAAAATGCACTGTAGATGCTCCTTGTCATTCCTGGCAGCTGTAACAGAACCAGCAGAAAGCAGCATCTTTGTTCAGTTTTTGTAGAGACTGTATGAAGAAATGTGTGAAAAGAGCACCTGCAGTCAGTGACAGTTTGGTTAATCGTTCTGTGGTGGAAAAATTGTGCCGTAACCATAGTTTGTGTTAGCTGTAGAGTGATTTACCAAAAAGATGTTTGTATGGATGACTTCTAGTTTATACTCTTGCAATAAGATGCTATCGTTGGGGTGAAATGTAAAAACAGCTTCATAATTTTGCATAACACCACCTATCGTGATAATTTGTGCACATTCTCTCACACTCAGTTCTGTGGGCAGCTATTTGACTAATGTGTGCTGGCAAAATTGGAAGTATCCAATTGTAATTGCAATTGTGTTACAGTAATGTTGTGTGCATGTACAGCTTTGCACTAGAGAAAATACACTTTTTGTTTTTACTCTGAATTGTTGAAACTTTCTACTGAATGAATTAATTCAACGGTAATGGGTTAAAACTTTAGCCGAGACTATTACTGAATCTGTAAAGAAATGAAGGGAATGTTGATACTGTTTAACTTTGATCATGAAGTAGTGGTACAGCGGACTTTTGATTTACGAACAAAGCGAGTTGCGTACAGACTTCTGGTCCCAGCTGCATTCGTAACTTGCGGAGCCTTATGAACAGACTATGTTTTCTGATTTAACACAATGTCCTCACACTCTTGCTTGATGATTTTGCCAGAAAACTGAACATTGTTATTTGGCCTGTGCTCTCTAGTTAAAGGCTAAGCAGGCAGCTCTGTTGTAGTTTGATTCACTCACTGTCACAGTTAACTTGTACTCTTTTCGGACACAGCGAGTCATATTCTGAACCCTAAGCTCTCGGTGTTAGTTGGAACCTACCTCACTTTATGCAGACTTTGTTCCACTGTAGCGTTTTATTTACTGTGATTTTCAGTTTGTTTGTCTAAAAACCATTATGCAACAATACATCGGAGTACTTGACATAAGTAACTTTTTCCAGTCACGTGAAACCAAATTGTTTTGGTCTCAGAAAACAAAAAATGTGTTCGTACCGTATTTAATGTGGTCATTTGGATTGCACTGGATTTGCTCAGGTTCTGTGGTCTCTTGTGTGCCTGCAGGTGAGAAGCAGCACAGTGAGGTTAACAGAAGAACATCACAGGCATGGAGCAGTACACCACCACTAGCTCCACCAGCGGGGAGCAAATTGTGGTTCAGACAGCCAGTGGACAGCTCCAGCAGCAGGTGGGCCGAGGCACTTGAGGGCTGCGAACCCTCTTTTCTCTTTCTGCCATTCTTAAGACGAGCAGTGGCCTCTTTGCTCCATTTCACCTGTTAATGTTTCCTGGGTGGGGATGAAAAACATTTCTTTTCCAGGTCTGTCAGCACAGGACTCCGCGTCGGCATACTGACTGTGGTTGTGTGTTTGCAGTTAGTTACAGGGCACAATGACTGTGTTCCTGCTGTTACATGTCAAACCACAAACAGTGTGGCAACTGTGATCTTCTGTTGTCTCTGGCACAGTGCAGTGGCCTTGGTTTTTCTGTGATAATTATGCGTTGTCTTGGACACAGGGCACAGTGACTGCGGTGCAGCTGCAGACCGAGGCCCAGGTGGCACCTGCCTCTGGCCAGCAGGTGCAGACACTCCAGGTAGTGGTGTAACCTCCAGCTCTGTTACCCTGCTGCATGCCCCAGCTTGCCCATGAGCGCCCATCCTCAGCAGGCTGGCCTCATCAGCTGCATGCGTCCTCATCGCTAGCTTGTTGGTGTCCAGTCCTCGACTACACTGGCTCCTTGTGTTACGAACACCCAAGTTAGGAATTTTCCTAGATGCAAGCGTTTTATTCAAGATTATTTCTTTGTTTTTAATTACATTTTCTACGCTCACCTGTTTCTCAAATTTTTGTCTGTTGCGTTTCTGCCTCCTGTCATTAGATGGCAGCGAAACGCACTCAGACTGAAGTGGAGTGTCGGTGTCAAGTCATTTCTGTCCCTGGTGTTTTTGTCTGTCTTTAATCAGTGACATGAGGAACTTTGCACACTTTTATGGAATAAATTGTTTGGAAATTGGAGCTTGTGGATAAAAAGGATTTTTTTTCTTTTAAATCCTTTAAAATTATTTTTAATTTTAAAGTAGTTAGAAGCTAAAAATGTTCTCCTTTTATTTTTTACCGTTTAGTATTTTTTTTAACGTATTATTCAGGACAAGCCTCAAAACATGCCACTGTTGGATCCATATCTCCAAATATCCATAATCAGCTCCATGAACTTGCATCATATCCTCTGGTCATGATCACCTTTGTGTTTATCAACATAGGCAGCTACTTGTGTACTGTGCACTGGCATAAGTGATGCTGTTGGATGCACTAACTGCTTTGATAGTCGCCAGTCTGCTCTTATAACTCATTGTCTGTTGTAAAATAATCTCATTTACTCTGAGTTGTATGTCGCTTTGGAGAAAATCTTCTGCTAAATAAATGTATCTGAGGCTTATAGAACTTAATCTGTAAATAAATTGAAGGACACAGTGGTTTGATTGGGACACAATGGTAAAAAGGATGTTGGGTTTACAAGCAAATCTAGTTATGAATGGACTTCCAGTTCCAATTGTGTTTGTAAGTTGAGGAGCCAGTGTATATGGATGTTACAGGCTACAGATTCTAGCCCCAGGGTGGTGTGTCCTGGGTTTATGACTTGTTCAGCATGGTAACCCTTTTCCGATGAGAAAGTGCCCGCTGGAGTCCTCGAAGTTGCAGTGGGAAGCAATACTGACCAAGCAGCTCGCTACCTTGAACACTTGGAACTGTGTGAAATGCAGATGTTGAGTGGTTGGTCCCTGTTCCAGTCTTCTGCACTCCATGATGACCTCACCAGTGACACTGGTGCAGAAGTTGGTGATGTCGTGACAAAGTGATGTGTTGGTTCTTAGTGCCTGTTGCTGTGCATTCTCCAGGCTTTCCGAGTGTTTGCACACTGGCGTACTACATACAGCATCGGTGTGTAAAACCTCTCCCGCCAGCAAATGTGTCGTCTTCTGTTTCCTCTCTAGGTGCAGGGACAGCCCCTGATGGTGCAGGTGAGTGGAGGCCAGCTCATAACGTCCTCTGGCCAGCCCATCATGGTGCAGGCTATGCCAAGCAGCCAGGGTCAGACCATCATGCAGGTGCCTGTGTCGGGAGCACAGGGCCTACAGCAGGTGAGAGGGGCTTGCTCTGGGCGATGGGCACTGTGGGATGGGATGTTGTGTGCTATGGTGCAGGAAAATCAGGTGGGACACTGCATGCACTTGACCAGATTTTTTTGCTTGGTAGCACTGCTTCTGAATTCCAAACGTTTGAAGCACCAGTACAATTTAAGAAAACCAGAAAGAAGAACATCCTCAATGTGTTGTATATTATAATACTACTAGTCAAAAATGATCAGTATCTCTATATAGTTCAGAGTCTCTCAAGCTTCTTTAGCCATTCTGAAACTGAAACCTTTTATTTATTTCAAATCATTTATAATCAGTTCAGTTTTTTAGTTTTTTTTGGATAAAATCTTCTACTGACCTTTTCGTGGGGGGCACAGTGGCGCAGCCTGTTTTGGCTGAGTCCTGCTTTCTGGCGGGTTTAGAGTTCAAGTCCTGCTTGGGGTGCCTTGCGACGGACTGGCGTCCTGTCCTGGGTGTGTCCCCTCCCCCCCCCCCATCCTTGCGCCCTGTGTTGCCAGGCTGGGCTCCGGCTTGCCGCAACCCCCGCTTGAGACAAGCGGTTTCAGTTTGTCTGTGTGTGTGTGTGTGTGTGTGTGTGTGTGTGTGTGTGTGTGTGTGAGAGAGACCTTTCTGTTTTGGACCATTTTTTGCTAGATCTTTTCAAACCCTTGTCTTGAAGTCCTCTGTATATGGTGCATTTGTTAGTAATTATTAACCTTAATTGAGTTTTAATGATTTCATGATGCCATTGGGTGCACTATTCATAGTGGTGGAATATGTATTACACTATAATTGAATTGAACATAAGTGAATAATGAACATATTAATTATGTGAACGTCTACATTTTTTTACCCATAAAATTCTAACAAAGAGATCAGAGTATTTGGCGAACACTTATATTTGGAGTATTTGGACACTTTTTCTTTGATCAAAAAATTTTCTGTAATCAATCCTTTATTTGATTAAATAAACCAGTATAAAGGGATTTTTTTTTTTTACCACAGAAGTCTCAGCAAAATTTTGCTACTACTGTGTCTTTTCCTCAAGGTTGACTGTAGCACAAAGAATATGCATGTTTTGTTAGCTAGTCATAAGCAGTTTAAAATACAGGTAATTTGTAATGGTCATTCAGCAGTTTGTGTCAATTAAATGTTGTAAATCAGTGTAAATGACCCAGACAAGTTGGTTTTTTTTTTTTTTTTTTTTTTTTTTTTAAATAAAAGGAAAAAAAACTTAATTGCAACAATTCATGAACTGGTGGTAACCTGGGTGCACAATAGTGAAATTCGAGGTGAATATGTAATAGAAAAGGTCATGAATTAAGGTCTTATTTTCGTGGCTACCAGCACCAAGTGGTGTATGTGATAGGGACTTTGACAAAGTAATTCTGCAGTGTGGAGTGTTCCTGAGACCCAGAGAGTCAGTCTCACAACTTCCTTGCCTCCTTGGGGTAGATCCAGCTGGTCCAGCCTGGACAGATTCAACTGCAAGGTGGCCAAGCACTGCAGGTACAGAGTCAGCAGGGCCCAACCCAGCAGATCATCATCCAGCAGCCCCAGACAGCTGTCACAGCTGGTCAAAGCCAGGTAGGCATTTTTGTGGACCACACCTGGGCAGCAGCAAGCGCACTGAAATTCATTTGGACACATACTGCTGTGGGAAGATGCACAACCTTAGGCATTACATTTTTCACCTCTTATATAGAAGCAGAATGAGAGCAAATGCAGGACTTGTTTTTTATTGCTTACAGTGTTTATATTTCATTCATTGGGTATGGCAAGTCAAGAAGCATACTGATTTATTTTCTTCCACGTGTGTGTGTGTGTGTGTGTGTGTGTGTGTGTGTTTACGCACTAGGGCCAGCAGCAGATCACTGTGCAGGGCCAGCAAGTGGCTCAGACAGCTGAGGGCCAAACTATTGTCTATCAGCCTGTGAATGCAGACGGCACTATCCTGCAGCAAGGTATCAGTACTGCAAAAAATATCAACATATGTTGTGTGAATGAACAAAAATATTACCGCTTGCTTGCTTCAGAAACTTGCAGGCTGGTCCCTTACATGGCAGTGACAGTGTTTTTCTTGATGCTATGCTAGGAATGATCACAATCCCTGCTGCCAGCCTAGCTGGTGCTCAGATTGTACAGGCAGGCTCAAACACCAACACCAGCACCAGTGGCCAGGGGACCTTGACCGTCACCCTGCCAGTGTCTGGCAACATGGTTAATGCAGGCGGGATGGTCATGGTGAGAAGCATTGCCTTTTCTTTTTCTGCACATTGTGAAATTGCCTTAACTGAATTGGACGTACACGTACTGCAGAAAAGTTGCTTTTGAAATAACTTCAAACATGAATGATTTTTGGATGAACGGTTTTTTTTTTTCTGTGTATGATTGTTAGATGGTTCCAGGCAGCGGTGCTGTGCCTTCCCTGCAGCGCATTCCCTTGCCAGGGGCTGAGATGCTGGAAGAGGAGCCGCTTTACGTCAATGCTAAGCAGTACCACCGTATCCTGAAACGCAGACAGGCCCGTGCCAAACTGGAGGCTGAGGGCAAAATTCCCAAGGAGCGCAGGGTAAGGAGTTCTGCTAACTGCCGTCTATTGTGAACTTGATTAAATTTAAACTAGCACAGTTGTATTTCATTTGTCATAGTTTTCAGACAAATTCACATATTTAAATCGTATTGACAGTGACACTTAAAGCTCTTTCATTCTTCTGTTTGAACTGTCTTGTCTTAGAAATATTATGTTTATCCTAATTTGTAGCTGATAATTGTACTAGAGGTAGAGATGTTGACAGATGCACTGCTTATTTAGACAGCACTTTCCCTGTGTGTTTTTATTTCCAGAAATACCTACACGAATCACGGCATCGACACGCCATGCAGAGGAAGCGGGGTGATGGGGGCAGATTTTATTCCCCTAAGACAAAGGATGAAATGACCATTACCATCCAGGTGAGGGAATGTCAAGGGAAAAGTTGCTGAGGGTTTTAAATTCAGCTCTCACTGGTACTCCATGTCTGCTGAGTCCTTGGAAAGCCATTAAAAGTTATCTACACTCCATGGAGATGTTGCCTGAACGCACCCAAAACTTTCTGTAGATTTCTATTTTACCTCATTTAATTAGGAGAACAGACACTACTTAGCATTTGTGAAATATGGTACTGTTGGAATAAAGTAAATAGAATGCCATGATATGTAGGACCCTGAATGTACACCAGGATCAGAACAACACTCTTAACCCGACTGTCACACAAATGTGCTGTGGGTTTGGATGTAGGTCCAAATCCAGCCGAGTCTGCAGAGTATGCGTGGAGCCTGTGGGGTAAGCCTTGGACAAACGTGTCGGCTAAATACAGGTTAATAGAAGTTAATAAAAGTTTATTTTTCAGTGTGCAATAGCTTGATACCTCAGCAGGCTTAATTGTCAGGTGTTCTATGCACAGCCTGTATGCTCTTGCTTCCTGTTTTCAGGAGAGTAGCAGTGTGAGGAACAACGTGTTCTGGAGACTGCTGAGGACTAGGATGGCCCAAGTGCCAGCTGTTGCCTCAAGCCATGCAGTTGGTTCATGCTGCTTGTCATGAGACCTACATTACTGTCTGATGTCAGATAATGCCGCAAGAACAAAAAAAGTCCTTTTAGATAGTTTATCTTAAAGCTTTAGTGTGGAAGCAAACCAAAGTGTACTTGTTTGATAGAATTAAAAGCTGCATACAGATTTTAGAACCAAAAGGTAAGCAATGCACTCATGATCCTCTGGATGGGATTTGGAATAACAAAAATTTGAAATATGTATAAGAATAGTTGCCTTTTGGCTCACAATGGGCCTTTGAGTCAGGATAGTAGGATTTTGCCTGTTACACTTTTTTTTTTTTTTTTTTTTTTTTTAAATAATTATTTTACCAATTTTGACTTGGGCTATGAATGAGAGGGTTTTAAGTGCAACTCATGTTCTACCTATTTTAGCGCAGTGACACAATTTCATCAACAAACAATGTTATGTTATGTCTAGTGAGTTAACCTCCAAATTAACTTGGAAACAGTAACTTCTCTCAGCAGATTTTCTTCCAGAGCAACTTACAATGATTAGTATGAAGTATTTAGCCGAATTGTTTATCCAAGGTGACGCTAGATACGCTGCACCAAACTCCCTACGAGCATTCATACCAGTACAGCAGAACGATTTAAGACATATATGCACCGGGCACTTTAGTGTTACTAGTTTTGCCAAAACATGTCTTATGATCTTGGGAAGAACCCAGATGAACTCAGGGAGAACATGCAGACTGCAAGGCACCAAACCTACCTGCTGCACCTCTGTGCAGCCTACCTTATGTTTAAATTTTCAAAATGGCCCGTAAAAACTTTGGGATTATGGGAGTGGTGAGTGGTGTTGTGTGTTCTGAGTGTGGTGACGGGCAAAAAGACGTTGCAGCAGCTTCTAGCCCATCTAGTTATATGGAGGTCTCTGTTATACCATATTTTAAAACAGAAAATTAAGCAATGTGCTGAAAATATATATGGTACAGAGTCAGCAAAAGTCCCCCCGTCCTGTTCATGTAATACACTCTTTGTGTTGTTCTCTGAGATGTGTGTTGGTATGGAGAAAAGTGTCTGCCAAAGGAATAATGTGATGATAATGATCCCCATCCACTGGGATGATTTCATACAATGAACTGTGCCACTTAAATGGGGAAACCACTATTTACCATGTACACCAGTTCCTGTAATGTGTGCTGTGCTTGTGGAATGTTATTCAGTTCTGTAGTGTTCATCTAGCCTTCTAATCTCTCTCCCTGCTTATATCCTTTTCAGGGTCAGCAAGAGCAGGCCCAGACTGGAGAGGAGCAAGTTGGACAGATGATCCGTGTGTCATAACCCATGTCTGTTCAGTCGCCTTCGTTTGTAAGTGTGTGTGCGTGTGTGTGAGCGTGCGTACCGGGCCGTCCAGCCATTCCCAAAGAGGGCAAGCGGCTTCTGGCCGATCCAACTACCACACAGGAGCACATCGCTTCTAGCTCAGTTGCAACGTGAATTGGAAAACAGAAGAAATCAGACATTTTTGTGAATACTTTTTTGTAATTTAACAAATGTTTATGAAACCAGCAAACTTTTTCTTCCAGTGTGAAAACTGAAAATGTCTGGTCTGTATACTAGTGTGTTGGTATTTTAGTCCTGTGTGTACTGGTGTTCATTGTATGCCCAAACCCTGGTACAAGCCATGCTGAATTCACTTAGGCACACAATCCAACAAGTGTTTAATTTGATGGTTATCAACTAGAAATGAACATTTACTTTTAATTTGTTTTGCCATTGGAAATGTAAAAGTACTTATTTTTTACCAACCATAATGAAAGACTTGTACTGGAGAACCTTAGGCTTAAAATATTTTCTAGAAATGGACTACTAGTGTTAGGTAACTGCAGATTTTCCCATTGGTCCTGTATATTTGTGCAGTCCTATGGCATTAGGGGCATTTTCATCTACAGGAGGGAAGGTAACACCTACGTTTCATGTTATTTAAGGTAGAAGTAGCTGATGATGCCCTTGAATGACTTCTCATTGTAACGTATAATTGCAAGTCATTTACATATCATGTTCCTTGTTAAGGTAGAGGATTTAGTGTTTTGATGGTATTGCATGATTGCAATTTTTTTGGTTTCATTCAGCTTTAGCAACCCATTCAATTGCCAATAGACTCATGACAAGGAATGCATTTGCAAGTGTCATTATTCTGTTGTTTGGGATTTCAGGCTGAGAAATGGTGCTGGAAATAAGATCCAGTGTATCCCTCCACTAATTCATACAGATGAACTACACACATATAAAATTTGCACTTAGTCCCAAGATGGTATTGCTGTCACTCTTGTGAGAAGGAAAAAAAAAAAAAAAAAAAAACTGCTTCTTTTGTATTTGTACAGCCCAGCGAGGTGGGGGAGGGCCTCCTGTTTGTCTTTATGGAAACCATTTCAGGTGTGCATTTCGTAATAGAAAGCAATACTTGTGTACATGAATCTATTGGCTTGGTACCTTTTTTAAGACAACCTTTCACACACAGTCTTGTCAGTTGTTTTGGAAGTGGAGTGACCTGTCTCTACTAGCAATACTACAAGGGCTTTTGCATATACATTGTTCCACCTCCTGTCAAGGGTGGAAGTGGGATCGGGGGTGGCTTTGTAAATATGATTGTAAGCATACTGTGATTCTCCTCTGCATGAATTAAATTTTAAGAAATGCGAAATTGTGAACTGCTATTAAACACTTTTATACATGTTTTATATTCTGTGTATAGAAGAAAGCTGGTAGTAGGATAGTAGTGTAATCGTGGTAATAAAACTTTATTCCCATCCTTGTTGTCGGTACGACTACACAGCCCTGTCCCAGTGTTTCCCCATAACGTTGTGGGCAAGGTGAGCTTGCAACTCCCGACCCCCCACGGCACAGTACAATGAAGTACCGGAGAAGTGGAGCGACCGCTCCGCAGAGCGCCGTCTCGTGTGGGCGGCCGCCATGGCGCGCGCGGGAGGTGCTGGCGCCGTCCTCTGCACGCGGCTCCTCCTCCGTCCAGGTGACAGAGCTGGGCGCATGGCGAGCACGGTGCTTTAAAACGACAAAGCTGCGCAAAAACGTGCTTGCGGACAGGGGCAAAAGCACACGAGTGCGCTCGGGTCACTGTCCGCTTCGGAAGCGACAGGAGGAATCAGGAAGAGGGATCGCCGAGCATCGCCTCAGAGATCGGAGCGGCGGGGCAGCCGGCGGCAGCACTCACTCTCTCTCTCTCTCACACACACAACTCATCATGTCCGAGTGCGCGGCCAAACAGCCCAGCAAAGAAGCGAAGGAGAGCGAGAACGCAGCGGAGAAATACTCGGCGATGACGGCGAGCAAGAAAGGCGACGCGAGCGTGGGCGAGCTGTGCGCGTTCCCGCCCATAGCGTCGCACAAACCTGTGAAAAAGGTAAGGGGCAGCCTGCGAGGACCGCGGTCCTTAGCGCGCAATAACCCGGCGAGCTCCGTACAGAGGATGTTAAAAAGCACCAAAAATTCGCATGTGAACGACAGAAAGGGAAGCAACTGCTGCACGCAGTTTTACTCGCCGTCTCGTGACGCGTTGAGCAGAGAGGAGGAAACGCTACATGAACATGGCTGCGACAGCTGCGCGCGCCGAGTTTGTCTGCGGAAAAGTTTGGACGTTCTCACTTTTGTCAGTACTAAAAAGTAAGCGGTGAGCCCCCGAAACTGACAGCGACGTGCTTTCTGAAAAAGAGCGCCGCGGCTCCGTGCGCCACAGTCTGCGAACAGGACTCAGGAGGCGCGCGCGCGCGCGTCTTTCTTTGGGACGTAGAAGTCGGGCAGGTTCAGCCTGTCCTGCGTCTGCCTCGCCTGCCTTAACTGCTCGCTTTACAGAGCGTCCGCAACCTCCGGCGATTTCTAAACCTCCCTGTTGCCAAGTGCAACCTCTCAATTCAAGAAGTGGCATTTATCCGTAACCCAGAGATATGAGGGTGGCTGGGTTGGTGGGTGTGTGTGTGTGTGCGCGCACGTGCGCGCGCGGCTGTCAACCTGTCAGGCAGGCGCGGTCCCTGCTGGTGCGGGCACGTGCTCCGCTGTCCACCTCCCTGCAGGAGGCGAGGCCCATGAAATCGTTTTTTTGAGATTCAACAAGGTGCTCGAGACAGAGAAATCACAGTATATGAGCCCGTTTCATTAAAAAGAATCCCCTTCCCTACCAGCAAACCAGATCAGAAATAAAAAGCAACAAGGGTGGCACAGCAGCGCATGATAGTGGGTAATGCTGCAGTGCTGTTTGGCCATAGGTTCAAATCTAACTCTGGGTTTCCTCCCATGACTTGTGTTTGGAAATAAAGTGTGACCTCAAATTGGCTGTAATGTGTGAATATGTGTGGTTGCCTTGCAATAGACTGGCATCCCGTCCAGAGTGTACCTGACTTGGCCTTATATTGTGTACTTCTGGGCAAGACTCTAGTCTGCAGCAACCCTCTCTTGGACAGGTGTTTAATAAAAGTGAGTTAAAGAGCAGCTTGAGGAACACACACACCCACACAGTCTGAAACCACTTGTCCCAAGTGGGGTCGCGGCAAGCCGGAGCCTAACCCGGCAGCACAGGGTGCAAGGCCGGAGGGGGAGGGGACACATCCAGGACGGGATGCCGGTCCGTCGCAAGGCACCCCAAGCGGGACTCGAACCCCAGACCGGCGAGCAGGACCCGGCCAAACCCCCCGCGCCCCCCTCCTTAATGAACACGTTATTGAAAATATACATATATTTCATGCTTTATTGCTTTGCAGCACTGAATCAACTGAAAAATAATGTTTAATTTCACAGTGAAAGCACGTTTATAAAATCAAATAAACATTTCTACAGTTAAAAAAAGAACCGAAAAATGAGCACATTGAGAGGCAGAAGAGATCGCTTTTCATACGGAAACACCTGCAAGTGTTGCTAAGCTAAAGCAGTACTGGAGCCTGGAATTCGAGTGAGATCCTGATCAACAGCTGCAGGAAACATTTCGTTGCAGTTATTGCAGTTAAAGGTGGCACCGCCTGTGACTGAAATGGCAGTTATTTTTTTCCACACCTATGGTTCCACATTTAGTATCTTCCACACTAAAGAAATAACTTATCTCTTTCTGCTAAGGTAATACACATATTGTATTTTCTATGAGATGTATGTCACTTTGGAGAAAAGCGTCTGCAAATGAATGAATGTAAAATGTAAACATAACACTGGTGTCACTTCTTCCTCTCTCAGGCTCCACTCATATATTGCTAGAACTGAGAAAGATCTTATAAGATTTAATGTCAAAAACTGCAGTAATAAAGAAGATTAGAAAGGGAGAAGATACTTTTCTACTCTGTCAGATAAACTCCTGTTTTCAGTGTATGAGGGCAGACGTTGCAAAATACCCAAAAATTCTGCAGAAGAACCTTCCAGTGCATGTTTGTTTTCCAAGCTTCTACCAGTACTTTAGCTGTCTGACCCAATACACATTTTTGAAAAGCATTTTTGCACCACATCCATAGTACTTTACCGCCCCTTCCGACACATTCCTGCACTGCACGATACAGAGCTGGCAGGAGTTGTTTTTCAAATAAGACTGGTATTGAATAAAAAAAACTGACTGATGCATCATTGTGTTTAATTAATTTAAAGTATTAGAAGCCCTAGATGAAAAATGGCTCAAACTTCGAAGTCAATCCTAACTAAAAACGCAATTTCACAAGCAAAGTTGAATGTGAAAAAATCTCCATTATAGGAGAAATCTGCTAATCTGAGTTTCGAAAGTAATGTGGGAAAACGAACTGAATTTGAAAGAGGCCACATGGTTAATGCCACATCTGCAGTTGCATTGCTTACAAAACCTGGGTATTATTTAAATTGGAAGTAACGATAGCTTAAGCTAAAAGAAAGAACCGTGCATTTGCATGCTGATAATCATCCACAAGAGTGAAGACGAGACAGATGCTTAAAAAGACAGAAAACAGCAGCATCCAAAATTACTACAGAATTGACAGTTAGCAGGTAGCATAGTGGTTAAGGACAGCAGAATTGTAAAATGTCCTAACTTGAAGGTTGTCAATTCAGACCCTACCCCCACAATGTTAATTCCAGTAACTGCTACCTCTGGGAAAGGTAATTATGCTGAATTGTTCAAGAATATCCATATTTATAAATGGGTCACATGCATACCAAAATGACATACAACTCAAAGTAAAGTGCAATTCACAATAGACAAGGAGTTTTACATTTATTCACTTAGCAGATGCTTCTCTCCAAAGAAAATTCCGATGAACTCTGTGTAGTGTTACCAGCCCACACACCTTATTCACCAAGGTGACTTACACTGCTAGATACACTACTTACACTGGGTCACTCATCCATTCATCAGTGGAACACACTCACTGTCACTCACACACTATGGGGAACCTGAGCAGCCCAAGTGATGGTGTGATGCAAGTCCATGGAATAGATAGGACAGACATGGGTCAGATATCTATTTTCTGTTTGAGATAATTCTGCTCATACTTTTCTCCAAAGCAAGTTGCAGTGATTTATAGAGGTGAGTAATTTTCAGTGGGGCAATTTAAGGTATGTCCCTGACTCAAGGGCATTGTAGTCATGGGTAGGATTTGAACCTGAGATTGCTGAAGCCAAGAGCAGTAGTACTAACCACTACGCTACCATTATTCAGAGAGTCCTGTTGAATGCTGAAAAGGAATTAGCAGTTCTGTGGGACAGTGGGAGCACATTACATCCCATCGGAGTCAGAGCCAAGAACCTTTGGACTTTTGATTTTTGACCTGTTGCAAGTGGGACCACTTAGTAGCCTGAGGTGGAGGAGCGTAAAGTGATCAGTAATCAGGTCTTGTAGGTATCTGGGTGTACATCCATTAACCATGTTTAAGGCCATTACTAGAGAACATCTGTGTGACTGTTTTAAGAACATCTTATGTTGCGAGCTTCTCAAAGTAAGTGTTAATGATAGAGTAGACTTATGTAATCTTGGTTTTCCTCCAAAGAATGTCTTCATCTCCCATTGTCTGCTGATAGCTCTTAAGGATGGTGGTAGATGTTTAATGGTACAGGCAGCTGCCTAGCTGCATTTCCTAGGTAAAAATGGCGTAATCTGAGGTTAATTCACACTTCTCTGGAGGCTCAAAGCGGCCACCACTTTGGTGAAAAGTGTCTGCTGAATGAGCACATGTGTAATTCTCAAATTCCTATTTCAGCAATACATGATGGCTGTACACTTTCACATTATCAGTTTTAACTGAAAGGTGTTTTCTCCAGTAGTGATGTAATTACACTCTAGCTGTAAATAAGGGCCTAATTCCCTGGCATCTTTGTATGATTTATAACGTACAATTATTCTTTAGATATTAGCCATTGAGACTACAGAAGACCATGTAGACTGTGGAGTGTAGGCTATAGCCACTGGTCTTGCCAAACTATGGTCTGGTTCCTGTGTGTTCTTTTGCCAATGTGGCTGCCAACCTTTGCAAATACAGTTCTATTTCTAGAATATTTGCCATATATGTTTCAGTCGCTACTCAACCGATTTCGTTTTCAGACGTCCTGAATTTGAAGAACTGTCTCAAGTTTTTTATTCTGATTCACATTATCATTACTGTTCTTTATTTGGCTGACACCTTTGTCCAAGGCCTTTTACAGGGATAGCTCAAAGTCAGCGCAAAATCTCACACACACACACACACACACACACACACACACACACACACACAATGTGTACAACTGCTTGTCCCGAGGAACCAGAGTCTAGCCCAACAATGCAGGGCACAAGACTGAAGGGGTAGGAGACACACCCCAGACGGAATGCCAGTCCACCACAAGGCACCCCAAGCAGGACTTGAACCCCAGACCCACCACAGAGCAGGCCCCGTGCCCCCAACACAAAATCATTGCATCTCATTCATAGGCTCATTAATTTAGTGTATTTATTACTGAACCCTAGAGCAGTGTTTACTGGACAGCAGGTAGTGTGGTGGTTAGAACTGCTACTGTTGGATCCAAAGGTTGTAGGTTTGATCCCCACCTCTGGCTGGACCCTTGAATAAGGTACTTATCCTGAATTGTTGTGGTAAAATTACCCAGATGGATAAAATAATTAGAACCTTAACACTGTAAGTTGCTTTGGAGAAAATGTAAGCTAACTGAGTAAATGTATTTGCTTCTGCACTAGAGTGTAACATGCAGAACACAAGACCTCTTCTTTAACATAGAAAAGTGACCTTTTATGACTTTTGAACAGTGAGTGGGAGAACAGGACAGAACACAATGTTCAGAGATTACCAGGTTTCACAAATAATGGAGTCAGTCAACTCACCCATGAGCTTATACTCGATGTTTAGGGTTAGAAAATAAGAGACTGATGTTATCTGGAAACTTTTCCTCGTCGCTTACAAGCATGAGGCACTTAGGGTCCTTGGCTGCCATTCCCCTTCTTACTTTCACTCAGTGGATGGTTCTCAGTGTTCTGGCTCAGTTCTTGAGCGCCGGTCCTCTGCTGCTTAGATCATTTAACACAAAGTCAACTTGGCTGGAGGTTGTCATAGTTGCATCAGTATGTGTCCAGGGACCAACCTCTTATACCAGCTTGAATGAGGGTGCCAACGACAGTGTGTTAAACAAGTGCGAGTGTATATACTATTAACAGTTTTGTGATCTTATGAGTCTTTGTGCATCATCACTCATACTGCCATGGGTTTCTATCAAGGTCAGAGTGTAATACCGGATGTGAATGTGTGCATCAGGTACAGACTGTAGCAAGAATGTCCAACCCTTTTTTGACCAAGCATCACAATTATTACTATGAACTGGTCCAAGGGCTTCGCATGTAAAGACCGTAGTAAGTGTCATACCAAATGTTAGATGTTCTGAATTGAAAAATTTGTATTTAATTGCATTCTATTTAGGTGTAGTGTGTTTCTTTAAGGGGGTGCGGTGGCGCAGTGGGTTGGACCAGGTCCTGCTCTCCAGTGGGTCTGGGGTTTGAGTCCTGCTTGGGGTGCCTTGCTATGGACTGGCGTCCCGTCCTGGGTGTGTCCCCTCCGGCCTTACGCCCTGTGTTGCTGGGTGGGCTCCGGTTCCCCGCGACCCTGTCTGGGACAAGTGGTTCTGAAAATGTGTGTGTGTGTTTCTTTAAATGTAACAGCATTATCTTGCAATTCAGTAGAATTTATAGTAGCGATGGTAGGTACGGTATATATTAATCATTTTACAAATTTTCTTCCTGATGTCATTACATTAAGCAGTGGGCCACACGCTGGACACCCCCGGTCCATAACATTCTTATGAATTGTGTATTTGGGACAGTGCGAGAGGTCGGTGTCGTTCAGCAAGTTTCCCATAACACCTAAGAGACAGATTGTCTACTCAAGGGATTATTCTGCTGTTCAGTGAAAGTCGCTGCACCGACTGCTGTTACGCATCTCATTGTCAACGCTTTGTGACATGTGAGACCAGTGACACTGGTCAAGAGAGAGCTAAGTGCTTAGTGGGTGCCACTTCTTCAGCAGCATGTTATATAAAGTGTACACACCATACATACATACATACAGAACATATTGAATTTGGGTTCTTATAGGGTTTCATGTTCCGTCAAGTTCCTTTAATGTTGTGTAATGTAGTGTGTACTTTTTATTTTATAAGCAGTGTAATAACAACAGTAAAATATATACTCCTCTTAGTAAAGCTTGTTTACAAGGGAACATTTCTGCTTCTACTTCAGTGCACTTTCCCACACGCTGGTGGTAAATTCTCGATGCATTTTTTTGTGAAACAACTCTTAAATGGGTCGGTCTAGAGTTCTAGTTCTGCTTGGGGTGCCTTGTGACGGACTGGTGTCCCATCCTGAGTGTGTCCTCTCCCCCCTCCAGCCTTACGCCCTGTGTTACCGGGTGGGCTCTGGTTCCCCGCAACCCCATATGGGACAAGCGGTTTCAGACAGCGCGTGTGTGTGTGTGTGTGTGTGTGTGTGTGTGTGTGTGTGTGTGTGTGTGTGTGTGTGTGCTCGTGCGTGCGTGAGTTCTTAAGCGGAAGACCCTGGAGTATCACACAAATTGGTATAAGCAAAATTGTTTAAGTAAAGCCCTGTTTTATTTCTTCAAACTCAGTCACTTTACACCTTGGTCGGGTGCTAATGACAGAAACAAAGACTGTGAAAATCTTTTGATGAAATTTTTTGGGATTGGTGAGGGTGGGGTCAGTGGGGGTGCGATGGCACAGTGGGTTGAACCGGGTCCTGCTCTCCGGTGGGTCTGGGGTTCGAGTCCCGCTTGGGGTGCCCTGCGACAGACTGACGTCCCGTTCTGGGTGTGTCCCCTCCCAGGTTAGGCTCTGGCTCCCTGTGACCCCGAATGGGACAATCGGTTCAGAAAATGTGTGTGTGGTGAGTGTGGATTGGGTGAGACCAGGGTGAGACAGGTTTTACATTTCTGTTGCTACCTGACCCGGAGCCAGAGCTGCTATCACACCATCATATCAGTAGAAAAGGGTACTTCTATGGCAAGAGAGGAGGGCTGGTCCTTTGTGGAGATGCCCTACCGCACCTCCCACCAGTCTGGAGATGACCATGATAGTGCTTATTGGATGTTAAAACACAGAGACAGATGAGCACATGTGTGGAGAAGCACAAAGACACGACAGCAATGGCACAGGGTAATGGCCAGGTGAGTGCGGCTTGGGAAGTTGGACTGGGAATAGGGTACATTTATTACCATTTATTGTCGAAGCTTAAACTCTAACTATCTCATATTTTCATTCAGCATAAGTAGTGGAAAAATACATACACTGCATACTCCATACCTGTTGTATGAATTTTGGTAGTGTAATATTTCGAAATCTATAGTCAATCAGAGATGTTGTTTTCAAGATAAAGAGACTTTACTGGCATTTACAGTACATATATAGTATATTAATGTTATGTGGTTTCTCTCAGTCAGGATGCTTAATGTCACAAATTGGAGTAAAAAATACATAGACTATAAACACAGAAACACTGACTTTACACTGTAGAGCTACACTCACTGTGTGTGGAACTCTTTACAGAAGGTCTGTACTCAGCCGCGTACAAACCGAAGTACCGCACGAAGATTCATGCTTAGAGATCAGTTGCATATAATATGATTTAATCATGGGAGGAAAGATTGCACTCTTGAAAGATTTCATGTGATAAAAGTCTGTTATTTCATATAGCATTTTTAAGAGGTAATGTATATAAGTGTACAGATGGATGAATGTGATGAAATAGAGATATACTGCATCTTTTGGTGATGCTGGTCTCCATGTCTTCGGCAATCATGCACACTGTCCTGGGGAAAAAAAACCTGGTCTTAAACCTTCTCCTTCGTTTCATAACGCTCTCAGGCGTGTGACACCGAAGATTATATTTGGTGTCTCGCCAGATGAACAGACTGACGAGGGTGATGTGGGTCTTTGAGGACAGTGAGGGCTTTACCTCTGCTCATATTCGTCAATGCAGCCCGCTTGGGTCCACAGCAAGATCATTTAGCATGCCTAGCCCAGGTGGGGTAGCTGTACATCCAGCCATGCTTCCTTAGAGCTTCAGTCAGCTTGTTATACATTGGGGATGTTTTCAACAGTATTTTTAGATAAGTGGGCATCTACCAAACCGCAGATAAAACATGTCCTGACTTTCAAAGTCTCATTCTCATGTTTTTCACTTGAAATCACATCATACTGTCAGTGTGCTGTATTTGAAGGGATCACAGATGTTTTTTTTTTTCTTGTTCTGAAGGGATATTCTGCATTTTGCAAGTCCAAGTCTTTACTGATCATTGCCATTGAACAAATGCAGAATAACTTGCCCTTTCTTTCTCAGTGTTAGCAACAGCTTAATCTTCTGCTTATTGGCAAGCTTGACATTTTAGATGGAAAAGATTTGTTAGCAACATAAACATGATGCTGTCATGCTTGGTGAAGAAATGTTTGCACCCAAAATGCCCAGCTCCGTGATCAGCTGAACATCAAACTGAACCACCCAAGCTACTGTTCATTTGTTACCTGTAAAAATACTGTAACAGCAATGGTAACAAACTGCAGGAAAATGCCTATCAAAGGAGACCAGAAATGATTTTAAATCTTCTCCTGTGTCTTCTGCAGCAGATCCAGTTTGCCGAGGAGAAACAGGAGTTCAGCAGGTTCCCCATAAAGGCAGGACGCCGATCCCTGTCCCGGTCAATCTCGCAGTCTTCTACAGACAGCTACAGCTCAGGTACTGCACACACACACACTCCTTTTCGCAGTCTTCTACAGGCAGCTACCACGGCAAAGTGCCAAAGATGTGTGAGAAAATTTTTAATTTTTTAGAATTTTATTCCCAAAAGGTGCTTAAAATGTATGAATGTGTGGTTGAAGTCTTAGTTTTTATTTTTTGGCTTATTATATTTTAAAAAATCAGACTCACTTAAAAATGACCTTGTAGGAACATTCCCCAAAGCTCTACAGTTTTAATATCCTTATTTCTGAGAAAACTGTTCTCACAAGGTTAGAAAACAAGTACCAATACATAATCGCTACCGATAAAGAGGAAAATATTGACTTTTAACCTCTCCCCTGGCTTGGTCATAAACCTATTTAATAAATAAAAAAAACTGTTTAATATTCATGAAATGTTCATTGTAAGTAATCTGCGATTTCTGGAACGTACATGTTCCCCCTTATGGAAAGGTTTAGTCCAAAGTGGTTGCAGTGATTTCATTTTGTTTTCCCTTGACAGCTACAGCTCAGGTGCTCAACACACAGATGTGCTATGCTCTCTTTACAGATACATTTGCATTAAAGAGATGATTCATGGTGTGGGCAGTTACAAAAGAGGTTATGAAAGAGTTTATGAAATTGCTGTAACCTGCTAGTTCTGTACTCTTTTCTTCACAGATACATATAAAAAAATGGCTTACTGTTGCGTGACTATGGATTTCTGGAGATGGTGCTTAAGGATAAACAGACATAGGACAAAGTTATAGAGGTGGAAAATGTAAAATTCCTGCTATATCAATAAAACTGTAAATGAGTACATACTGCTTTAATTTGTGCTCATTAAGGAATATGGCAGATTTAATTGCCCTCAGTCAGAGTGGTGAGTGCCTTGTGTCCCCTTTCCCAGCCGCCTCTTACACAGACAGCTCAGATGACGAGACCTCCCCTCGGGACAAGACTCAGATCAACTCCAAGGGCACCAGCGACTTCTGTGTGAAGAACATCAAGCAGGCAGAGTTTGGCCGTCATGAGATTGAAATTGCAGAGCAAGGTGGGGAATTCACTTCGGCTTGGCATCATGAAGAGAGCTTGACCATAAGTCTGTTATAGTTATTGGGATATAGTATTAGAATGATCTCAGGATAGATGGCTTGGTGGTACAAGTATAGGCTCCAGGTTTGTTGCTGAACACTCATCAGTTGAGTTAACACTTCGTTCTGGAGTCATTTCTCACTTTTTCTCCAGAAACTTGGAGGGAAATAAATTTTGTCTAAATTACAATATTTTCTGATTAAGATAGTTCCCTTATACACACACACACATTTTCAGAACCGCTTGTCCCATACAGGGTTGTAGGGAACCGGAGCCTACCCGGTAACACAGGGCATAAGGCTGGAGGGGGAGGGGACACACCCAGGACGGGACGCCAGTCCATCGCAAGGCACCCCAAGCGGGACTCAAACCCCAGACCCACTAGAGAGCAGGACTGTGGTCCAACCCACTGCGCCACCACACCCCCATAGTTCCCTTATATTCTAGCTATATATATATGCATAAACACAGAGGACTGAAAAACTAAATATGTTCAGTATATATGTTCAAAACACTCCATTAACACTGCAGCAAAATTGCACTACAGTATAATTATATTTATCCTTCAGTCTGCTCCACAGGTACCGACTTCTTTAAAAATGAAGCTGAAAGGTTCACAGATTATTTTTTTATTTGTTTTTGAGCTGTGTTTACAGTGCACCAGAATGGCAAGCATTCAGGAATTTGTTCACTGCGAACTAGCAGTCACAGGAGGGTAATTATGCTGTAATGCAGTTGTAAGAGTTGTAGGCAGATAGTCAAATAAAGGGAAAGAGGGACATTATGATGCAGCTAAAGAAAAACAGCAATGGAGAAAATAATAAGAGTTATGATGTATCGCAGTGACAGAACAAAAATTTGGATAAAATCCCTGGTAACAGATTTGTCAGGCAGAAAAGCTGCTGACTGTTGAATTCTCTTCCCTTTACATTTTGTGCTCCTTAACTCGATGCCTCTTTTTTACAGAAATGTCTGCCTTAATCTCCCTGAGGAAGAGAGCTCTGGGGGAAAAGCCTCTGGCAGGAGCTAAAATTGTAGGCTGCACCCACATCACGGCTCAGACTGCGGTACGTATCCATCGTATGTGACGTAATATGCATAATCATAAAAACAGATTCAGAACGACTGTGGCACTTTGTCTTTATCTGTGCTGTTTCTGACCATTTCTGTGCCATCGATCTCCTTGCCTGTGTTCTGCTCCTGTCTTTTCTGTTCTCTGCTGCCTCTCATGTCTGTGCTCTATACTTGTGTCTCTGTTCTGTTTCCCCGTGTCTGTTGGTCATATGTGTGTGTCTCGTAACTGTGTCGTCCATCCTCGCTTCCAGGTGTTAATCGAAACGCTTGTGGCCTTGGGTGCTCAGTGTCGATGGTCAGCTTGTAACATCTACTCCACGCAAAATGAAGTGGCTGCTGCCCTGGCAGAGGCAGGTAAGTGTGTGACTTTTCATGTATTCTTCCACATAGACATTACAAGGACACTCTTAACTGCATGTCTCAACCATAAAATTAATGCAACCCTTATGGGCGTCGAAGAAATGACATCAGGTCTCCTAAAAGTTCCCCCAGATATCAAATTCTGTTTTTGTGTTTTTGGTTAGTTATGCAGTTAAAAGTTGCAACACAAAAGAACAGTTTCAGGTCCTGTTTGTTTTGCTGAAGCCTGCTTCTTTAAAATGACTCATAGCCACCAAGACTTTGGTCTGTTATTCATGGAGTTACTTCTGTTGCTGCAGCTCTGCTTTCCATAAATAAAAGTAAAAGGCCACAAAGATAGAGAGGTTTTGTTTTGTCTTTTTTTTTTTGCGTATTTGATTGTATTGACATCTAATCCCAGCTTCAGGAGGCCTTTTTGTTGGTTGAATTACAAATTGTTAGTAATAGTAGCAGGTTGCATTACAAACTCATAAAAGAGCTAGCTGGATCTGATGAGAAGAGTTCGAGGCATGGTGCAACCCTTATAACAGGTCTCAAAAAGTGGATAGTATCTGAGCGGACAATGTTTGTCTAATTTTTTTAATTTAAATTCCATCGTGCTGTCTAGTTTGGAGTTCTTCATATTGTTATTAATACTCTGTAGCAGCATGTTTTTTACAGTTGGGAGTGCATGGTGGGACAGCCAGCTGTAATCAGTCCGCTTCGCCCATCCACTCTGTTATAGCCATTACAGACTCTGCATACCTTGAAAAATGTACCTGTACACGTTTGAATTCAGGATCTAAATATCTGCTGAGTGTATAATTATTTTCTAAAAGTGTCTGTTAGTGCAGTGGATAAGTAACTAGGTTTTGGCCAAACAGATTCCTGATTTCAAGTACCAGAACTGATTGTTTTTGAACCTTTGCGAAAGGTTCGAAGGCCCAGTTTGCTTTTGTTGAAAAAAACGTATAAATAAGAGTAAGCGTAAAAGAATTGCATCCCTTATATCTGTTTTACGTGTCTTCTCCAGGGGTTGCTGTATTTGCCTGGAAAGGGGAGTCAGAAGATGACTTCTGGTGGTGCATTGACCGCTGCATCAACATGCAGGGATGGCAGCCCAACATGGTACGATCTATGAGACTTGACTGCCGTGTAGTTTGCATCCCACACATCGACACTCTTATGACCCATAGCTCCTGTGTGAGTCACATGGTGTGATCCGTACTCGAAAATGCGCTCACATGTCCCTGTCTAATTGACTCAGTTGTTCCCATTCAAAATGTATGTATATAGAGGACTTGAAGCAATCTGGGAAATTGTGATATTTTAGAGAAATGTATGTAAGAGGCAAGCTACGATAGCACTGCTCCAGAGCAACCACCGTACAACTTTGACAGCTTTTGTACGTATCAAAGAGAACATGTAAAGTCTATTAGAACAGCAGAACCTCCTGTATAGTACTTCACTAGCAATGCTGGCTGTTGTGGTTTCAGTGATGTAGCCAGTGTAGGAACCAGACTGACTTTTCTCCCCAATACCTTTCCCTTGTTATACAGATGTCTATTATACAGACATTCACTTGTGTGTACTTTGACAGAAGTTGTGGCACCAACCATTGTTGCAAATGCTTTGATCACTTAGGCCCTGCTTAGAACTGGCCAGGGCAATGAACGCGCAGACAGCTGTGTGTAAAGGGCCGGAGTCCTCGGAGCGGGCATCCTCTCAGCTTGTGATTACGTGCACAGCTGGAGTGTATTCTTTGTACATTTGCATTTTTACTGATTTTGGTGCTTTACGCATGTTTATTTGGGTTTAATTAAGCGTTTCAAGAGAACTTATAAGTATGGGGAAGCATTTGGTTTCAGTACTGTTGCATTGCAGTTTGAGCAACTGAGTCTTGGGTCAGTTTTGATTCCTCTGTTTCTGCCAAAGTGTTCATCTTTGTGTTTGACCTTTATGCCCTTCCACAATGTTCAACCAAAAGAAAAATGTGGCTGCTGTAGGCAAAATGCAAGTCAGCTTCTGGAGGACCAGGCACCTTACATGTTGTGGATGTTGAATCATCAGTATTAAAATATCTGCAGAAATGACAAGCAGCAGTGCAGTCTTTCTGTAGCACATTGTTTTCATTTTCCAAACTTTATGAAGTTTGATGTTGAAGTTATATTATTAAATCATTATACTGTAATAAATCAATATAAATTAAAAAAATTAAATCAATGTATTCTTAAATGATATTAAACCAAATATGAATTACAAAACCACATCACCATCATAGGTACATTAGAAAGGTTCATGTTATCATAATTCATGACAGATGTTATTGGCTCTGGTAGCATATATTACCAGAAATACAATACTACTTGATCATGTATTGTGATATGGTGTTTCATGTGTGATCCATCAAGCATGTGGTGACAATGGTTGGACTTATAGTTTGTACTGGTATTAAGGCCATAATGAAGACAAAATAACATAAATTGACAGCTGTGCAAAGGAAGCTCCGGAAGATAATAAGAACCCTTCTAAAACCCTACCCTTTCTCAGTTGACTAAATATCCAGAACTCAAAATATCCCAATATCCCTTGTTCATAGTGGTATCCTCCAATATCAGTATATTACAGAATTTCCAATATTAATACCCAGAAACAATCTCTGGAAGCAAACCAATAAAACACAATTCAGCACTTTCACTGTCTTTTTGTTTGTTTTATGAAAGTCTTGTAAGGAATTCATGGCTCCCAGGCTTCCCCAATTTAACAAACAGTATGTTTTTGTTTTAGGTGTTATGTGCACTAGTTGGTATGTGTCTCGCTGCTGTGTGAATTTCCCTATTGAGATTAATAACCTGCTGTCTTACCTTATCTTATCTTAGATCCTTGATGATGGAGGAGATTTAACTCACTGGGTATATAAAAAATACCCCAGCATCTTTAAGAAAATCCGTGGCATTGTGGAAGAGAGCGTCACTGGGGTGCACAGGTGATTTTCTTTTACTGATATGCTAACACAGACCTTGCTTTGGAAGCTTGGAGAACCTGGTGCCAGGTATTGGACTCACTTGCTGGTATTACTGAGATTATCAGATACGTCGAATGTGAGCAGTCCCTAGAGCTATGCATAAATATTTGCTTCAAATCGGTTCTTTTACAGTTGCTCCCAGACTTATGAAAAATATGTCTGGCATACCAGTCCAAAATCATGTGCCGAAGCTTCATCCAATGTGCCGACAGACAGAAATCTCTAATAGAAAGCACTGCTTTAGGTTTTTCAAAAGACAGAAGGTGGAAATGAAGCAAACAGAATGCAAACAAGCCGTAGGTGATCCTTTGTCTTTACCCCTACTGTCTTGAGCCCTCAGTGAAGTGCTGCCTGTCCGTTGTCCTCCACCTCCATGCAAAACCTCCAGCTCTGAGCAGATGTCCAGCTGTTGTCTGGGCTTAAAGATAAATAACATTTAATAACATTTAACTTTGAAATCACACACACACACACACACATTTTCAGAACCGCTTGTCCCATACGGGGTCACGGGGGAACCAGAGCCTACCCGGCAACACAGGGCGTAAGGCCAGAGGGGGAGGGGACACACCCAGGACGGGACGCCAGTCCGTCGCAAGGCACCCCAAGCGGGACTTGAACCCCAGACCCACCGGAAAGCAGGACTGTGGTCCAACCCACTGCGCCACTGCCCCCCCCTCACTTTGAAATCATTTAAAAAAATTCTTATAATTATGCTTTTATTTCTTATTATAATTGTATCGGGTATTAGTGAAGTATATGTGATTAGTGAGCTAAAAGAAGGTATCGAAGAATCACAGGTGAGCAACCGCTCTGTTCCTGTGCGAAAAACACTTCTGCTGCGCCCCCACCACAGAGATCGCTCTGGGTTCCTTAAATTTATTCATCCAGCAGACATACAGCGAAGAGTAAACAATGTGCATCAACATCAGACAGAGTGATATAAATACAGAGACGGAGTTCTCGAAAAAAAAGCCACTTAGTCCAAAATTTTTACATTTAAATTCATACATTACACATACATTACGCTGCATGTATGAGAGCCAATGACGAGCCATTCGCCAGCTCTGTGTCACATTCAACTTACAAATCTTTGGAGTAACGAACCAACTTTTCATCCAAATTAAGTTCGTAAGTCAGGCAGGATCTGTCGTTTTATTGTACCTCACAAGAACTGTAATACTTGAAAAGAAGTGTTCCAAATCACTGCTGGGCATTGAACCCTGGATTGTTTTAATATAATACCAACTCCATTTAAACACCTTACACGAGTCAGGCCTTTCTTAGCCGTGCTTGCTCGGCGTTCTGTGCTTCTAGGCTGTACCAGCTGTCCAAAGCCGGGAAGCTGTGTGTTCCTGCAATGAATGTGAATGACTCGGTCACCAAGCAGAAGTTTGACAACCTGTATTGCTGTAGAGAGTCAATCTTGGATGGGTGAGTATGCAGATCACGTGCTATATGACCAATCAGGCTAGAGACACGTATCTTGTCCAAGCAGTTCTATAGAGCTTTTTAATAGCTTCACTAAGCATAATTAAAAGCTTAGTTGTAACAAAAGCCTGTATAAATGGAATTATGTGTGATATCCTGTAAACTTTTGAGCACTCGTGCATTGTACTAGCCCTCACTTGCAGGTGGCCTTATGGTCTTAAAAATTCTCTTATTCCCTAACATGCGTGGCTAAGTTCTTGGAACAATGTATTACAAACATAATGTATGTTTCTTTTCATCTTGTGATGTCTGTTGTTTACTCTGGTTCTTAGCTGGCTCCATCAGGTTCTGTGCTGTGTGTTGAATTCGAAGTGTACTGAGTAAAGCCTCTTACTCTTATTGCTGTTTCTTGGGCTGCAGACTGAAGAGGACCACTGATGTGATGTTTGGAGGGAAACAGGTGGTAGTATGTGGGTATGGAGAGGTGAGTCCAGCACCTACAGTTTGATCACACTATTGCTGAAATTTCTGATCAGTTTCACCCTTTAGTCACCCATCTAGCTTGCTTGTGTATCTTATAATATGAAAAAAAAATTGGGAGGAGGGTATCAGGATTTGTCTGTCCTGTGTTTTATGCGCCTACTTGATCGATGAACCTCGGTGCAGCAAGTGGTAGGTAACAAACTAGGTTTACTTGAGTCACATGTCTATTTCTCTTCATGTAATGCATAAATTCTACTTTTGCTGAGATGTACGTCGCTTTGGACAAAAGAATCTGCTAAATGAATAAATGTAAATGTAGTTACTGGTGGAGTTTGACCCGTTCTCTCAAGGTAATGCAGGAATCTGATCAGTGCTGCTCAGTTAATGGTCATTTCTGTTCCATCCTGTTCTTCTTTAGCTCATGCTGAATAATGGTTCACTGATGTAGAAATGTCCCTGTAGTAGAGGTCCTTACCCTTTTCTAGGCCACAGACTCCTTTAAAAGTGTCATAAATCTATGGGCCCCTCTCAGAACACACACACACACATTTTCAGAACCGCTTGTCCCAGACAGGGTCGCGGGGAACCAGAGCCTACCCGGCAACACAGGGTGCAAGGCCGGAGGGAGAGGGGACACACCCGGGACGGGACGCCAGTCCACCACAAGGCACCCCAAGCGGGACTCGAACCCCAGACCCACCTGAGAGCAGGACCCAGTCCAACCCACTGCGCCACCGCACTCCCCTCTTCATGAATACATTTGGAGAAAATATAGAATTGATTTAATCGAACCTTGGTTACCTTTGTGAAGAATTATGTTGCAGGCGGTAATAGCATAGTAATATTTTTCTCCTATTTTTTATATTTTTTAGTTAGTGTTATTTTCAAAGCAATTTGACACGGGGGTCCACAGGCTTCAGGTTAAAAACCCTAGAGGCTGTTTTATCTGTCAAAGTACTTCAAGTGCCTTCAAAAATACTCAGCTGATACTCAACTGCGTAGTGCTTAATGTTCGGTTTGGCAGATATTATTAGAAAAACACATGTCTCTTTTTAAGGATTAAATCTAAACAAGTCCATACTGTTAATGCTGAAACTGGATCACATGTCTTGACACTGGGACCTAGTCATATGCATCAAATTAATTCCAAGTAACATGGTTGAACTTAATTCTGCAAGTACACTTTATGTAGCTAACTTACTGCCACATTTGTTGGAGACTTGAAAAATCTGTGATACTGCGAGCACCATTGACAGTGGCTGTAGACAACTTCGAAATTTCAGATGAGCGTGCTAATCGAACCTTGAGTCTGTGTTTACTTGGGCTTGTTTATATTAACGTATGAAACACTATGATTTATCGCTTAGTTGATTATTGGAACTATAATTTTGTCCTGTTTCCAAGGCCAACATTGATAGTGTTTCGTTCGCTTGGAGTTGCCACGATGATTCCTGAGCTAGACGTTTGTCCAGTCCTTCGAGAATTTGCATGTAGTTTTGAAGTCCCTCTGCTCTCCACTCCAGGTTGGGAAAGGCTGCTGTGCTGCTCTGAAGGCCTTGGGAGCCATAGTATATGTCACAGAGATCGACCCCATATGTGCCCTCCAAGCCTGGTGAGGAAGAGCACGTTTTTAATCTCCATTTCACCCAGGGAAGCAGCTCTCTGTCTACATAAACACTTAAAAAAACATCTTCTTTTTCATACAAATACATTTCATACAAATATATTTACTCCGGTTCTCATATCTATCATTGGAAACAAAACATTCTTAAATATATAGTAAAGCGATATGAGAGGACAACTATTTGAAACGACACTTTCCACAAAGTATTTTTTGACCTGAAGTGGGCCTATTTAGAGCATCGGTTGCTGCTGTGGAAACTGGACTGGTAGCAAACCAGTAGGTGTGTGATATCTGTCTTACCCTCTAGAAGGAGACTCAACTTGAAGTGCCTAAGACACTCACGGTAACAAGGAGCCCGAGAAAGGGGACACCCTAGTTATTTCAGTCAGTCCAAGAACAACATACCATTTGTCCTGGGTGAACCCAGTGAAAGTGTCAGTCTGTGGATGAGGTGGCAAGCCCCTGTGCCCACTGACTTTTACATCTGCCGTGAAGAAGAAACCTTCAGCCGTTGTGCCTCTTTGTGACTTGCTCTGTGCTTCTGCAGCATGGATGGCTTCAGAGTGGTCAAGCTCAATGAAGTAATCCGCGTGGTGGACATGGTTATCACCTGCACGGGTATGCTTCCCTCTCATTTGTGTCAAATGTAGAACATTTCATCCCTGCAGGACTGGATTTCAGGTGACTGCTGAACCCTGAATGTACACATTCTTGGTAGGGACACAGAACAACCTGGTCACCGTATTCCTATTCCCCGCAGGACCACAGGGCAACCTGGCTATCAGTTACTAAAACATCAGTCATCAGTTACTTTGGCCTGTAGGCTAAATGAATTTGGTGACCAGGTCACTGTATAATCCTGCAAGGGGTAAGAATGCTGCATCCATGTTGCTCTGTGGTGCTGCAGGTTTTAAGTATGAATGACCAGGCTCTACTGTGGTCCTACTAGGAGTGCAATCATGTTGACTATGTTGCTGTGTTGTCCTTCAGGGAATAAGAACGTGGTGACCAGGGACCAGCTGGACCGCCTGAAAAATGGCTGCATCGTGTGCAACATGGGCCACTCTAACACAGAGATTGATGTGGTGAGGTGTTCTACTGTCTTCCTGGTTCGAACTCAGCAGTGTCGTTCTGGGGTGAGCCGGGTTGTGATATATGCCGAGGAGAAAAAGTGCTCTGCTATTATTTTTTAAAGAAAACTTCCAAGACTTTTTCGAGCTGGCTAGTCAATTTCTTGTAATTTAGCTCGTCATTTAACTGTATGCTTCATGTTGAACGAATGTTGGTGATGAACTCTATTTTTTTTTTACATTATGCAATACAAAATCACAGATGTGTTTAAGCCAGTGAAATACAACGGACTCCAGCCTCTTGATAGTAAACATTATGTGTTATTGACATTAGCAGTGCCAAGCGTACTACAGCAATAGCAGTGGGTTAAATTTCAGGCTAAGGGTTTAATGCTGTTTTAACTTTGAATATAATTACTTTAGGGGCTCGTTTGGAGCATCATGTTTGCTGTGTGCGTACTAGGGAGGGTGCGTGTTTGTATTTGTACGTTGTGTGCATGTCCACAAGTGTATTTAGTGTAAATTGTGTAGCTTTAAGTGCGTGTTGTATTGACACGCCTTTGTGACTTCTCCGCAGGCCAGCCTGAGGACCCCTGAGCTCACCTGGGAAAGAGTTCGCTCGCAGGTTGACCACGTCATCTGGCCAGATGGAAAGAGAGTGCTCCTGCTGGCTGAGGTGCTTGCTCTCTGTGGTAACCCCCGATGCTTTGAGGTGGCACTACCAGAACATGTCAGCGTGTTATAATGGCTCTGGTTTGACTCACAGCTTGTGGTGTTGTTCTTGCTGCTCCGTGCCAATAACTGTGACTCTGCAAGGTGTGTGCAATGTTCTACTCAAAGCGACATTGCTAGTGTTCACTGTTGTCGAGTGTAGGGTAGTGGTTTTGTCTATAATTATTTTGCATGGTCTTGTGATTAAGGTTACTCTGGGGTTGGACAATGTTTAATGCAGTACTTGTGTCCTGCAGGGCCGACTTCTGAACCTAAGCTGTTCCACCGTCCCCACATTTGTCCTGTCAATCACAGCCACTACTCAGGTAAAGCCAGCTCATCTTAGTCTTACACACACACACACACACACACACACACACACACACACACACACACACACATACACACACACATATTCTGAAACTGCTTATCTTGAGTGGGGTTGCAGTGAACCAGAGCCTAGCCCAGCAACACAGGGCACAAGGCTGGAGGGGGAGGGGACATACCTAGGACGGGACACCAGTTCATCACAAGGCACCCCAAGCAGGACTTGAACCCCCGACCTGCCATAGAGCAGGATCTGGCCAAGCCTGCCGTGCCACTGCACCCCCCCTCAGACTTACATTAATAATTTATTTGGAACAGATCAGTGGTGTAACATTGTTTTCAGGTGTCAGGTGGAAACAAAAAGTTTTGTCAACAGTACTTATTGGAGTAGGGGGTGCGGTGGTGCAGTGGGTTGGACCACAGTCCTGCTCTCCGGTGGGTCTGGGGTTCGAGTCCCGCTTGGGGTGCCTTGCGGCGGACTGGCGTCCCATCCTGGGTGTGTCCCCTTCCCCCTCCGGCCTTACGCCCTGTGTTGCCGGGTAGGCTCCGGTTCCCCGTGACCCCGTACGGGACAAGCGGTTCTGAAAATGTGTGTGTGTGTGTGTGTGTACTCATTGGAGTATTATACAGTTAATGGTGGAAAACACTCTTGATGTGTCCCTCCATCCCCATGTTAAGCATACGTAACATATTCTTTTCTCCAGAGTATATGGCTCTGAGTTTTCACTTGGTCGAGCTGGACATTTATTGAGGTAAAAAAAGATTGAGTGTGAAGCATAAGTAGTTTTGCTTGGAGTTAGACCTGCTATGGGCAGCTGGTAGCAGCGTGGTTAGCTCTCCAGTAAAAATTACCCAGTTCTATAAATGGGTGAATAATAACTGCAAGTAGCTTAACATGGTAGGTTGCCATCCATCCATCCATCCATTGTCAATAACTGCTTGTTGCGTTGGTGAAAAATGTCAGCTAAATGAAGAAATGTAAATGTCCTCAAACAGTCTATTTCTATAATCATCTGTGTAGTACAGGAAGAAAAAGAGACAATTTTGGCTATCTGGAATTGTCTTTCACTTGGAAATGACTCAGATTCTATTAATGAAAATATAATGAGAGACAAATATTGAGGGCGGACTATGTGTCGCATGAGGAAAGGAAACCTACTTAACATCCGGAAATAGCCTCCACTTTCCATGTGTTAAAAATTCATGCCATCTTCGTTCATCGTTTTGGCAGGAGTTTTGACACTGGATAGTTGCAGGTTCTGATGCACTGTGTTGTCCTTAGAGAAATATGCAGAAAACAATAGGCTGAGAAGGGTGTGTTTAATGCTGAGACACTGTGCTGTATCCCTGTGCAGGCCCTGGCCCTCATCGAGCTGTACAATGCCCCAGAGGGACGCTACAAGCAAGACGTCTACCTCCTGCCTAAAAAAATGGGTAAGACCTAGGCTTTCTGCAGGGGGTGATTCCATTTTGCCTGAGACTGGAACTGGCTGGACGTGACCTCTGTAGGACTATGTGCTGTGTATTTAAAGGGTAAAGTAAGACACAACAGCACACAGCAGGTCACTGACTACCCTCTGTGCCAAATAGATGAAACCAAAAAGAAGAAAAAAATCAGACGATTGACTACATTTACAAAAATGCTCTTTCCCAACTTACAATATTAAGCTACTTAAAATGATTTAACTGTTTACACAGCAAGGGTAATTTGCATATGGGCGACACTGTGGTGCCATGAGTGGTGCTGTTGCAGAAGACATGAGTTTGATCTCTGCTTAGTCTGTGTGGAGTTTACTTCTTCTCCCTGTGTTCACTGGGTACTCTGGTTTCCTCCCACAGTCAAAAGATGTGTGCTTGAAATTTCCCACAGTGTGTGAGAGTGTGTTCCACTGGTGTGTAGATGAGCGACTGACCGTAGGTAGTTTTTATAGCACTGTAATTCACCTTGAGTGAAAAGGTTGGTAATTTTCAACATACTATGTAGTGTTCAATGGAAGTCGTTTCGGAGGAAAGCGTCTGCTGAATGAATAAATGTACTGGGGAAATTTTGGGTAAGTACCTTGTTTAAGGATATTTGAGCCATTTATTTTAGAAATTGTTTTCGATATAGCTTGTGTGAGTGAGTATTTGTAAGTTCCGTCTCATTTACATTTATTCATTTAGCTGATGCTTTTCTCCAAAGTAACTTACAATGTTAAGCTAGTTACAATTATTTACCCATTTCTATATCTGGGTAATTTCACTGGAGCAAATTTGGGATAAATACCTTGTTCAAGGGTACTAAAGCTAAAGGTGGGAAATAAACCTACATGCTTTGGGTCCAAAGGCAGCAGCTCTAACCACTATGCTATAAATATATACGCGTAGGCGTGTGTGCATTGGTCCTGTCTCTTTTGTGTTGCAGATGAGTATGTTGCCAGCTTGCACCTGCCCACCTTCGATGCTCACCTGACGGAGTTGACAGATGAGCAGGCCAAGTATCTGGGCCTGAACAAGAATGGACCTTTTAAGCCTAACTACTACAGGTATCAGCCAGGCTGCTTGCAGGCTGGACATTTCTCTGCTTGTGAATCTGTAAACTTGCTTCAGTGTATTGAAAAATACTATCTATGATCACATAAATACAAAATAAGCCACTACCAAAATTGAAACATAAAAGGGAATTCCACATCAGTTGTGGATAAAACACATCCAAGATAAAAATCCAACAAAAAAGACAAACACCAAATCCCATTTATCTGATGCTCTTCTCCAAAACAGCTTACAGTGAATTTACACATTTATACACCCAGGTAATTTTTACGGGAACATTGAGGGTAAGTGCTTTGTTTGAAGGTACTACAGCAGGAGGTAGAATTTGAACCCATGAGCTCTGACTTTAGAGTCAGGAGCTATAAACACTACACCTCCTGCTGCTCTTTATCAACACAATAATCCCAATAATCAATGCAATTGTTTAATAAAAATATATAATCAATTAAGTGAAATGGAAACAATGTACAGAGAGTGATAATTAAACACCTTAAAGGTATATTAAATGTTAGATTTGAAACAGACCAAACCACTTCCACAACCCCACGCCAGCACTGTGTGACGGGGAACCCTGCTGTATTTTGGGGAATGGTCAAATGTAGATAATCAAGTGGCTTTTAAATACACAATAGTTTACAATTATGTTATGCCTACAACCACTTGTCCCAAGTGGGGTCGCAGTGAGCTGGAGCCTGTCCTGCAACACAGGGCGCATGGCCAAGGGAAGGGGGGACACCCTCGACGGGATGCCAGTCTGCAGCGGGGCACCCCAAGTAAGGCTTGAACCCCAGCCCCACCACATAGCAAGCACAGGCCAAACCTGCTGTGCTGCTGTGCCCCCCCATACAATAGCTTATAATGCCCATTTTAACACATTAGTGAAAAGAACATCAAAACTCTGACAAAAAAACTATAAAAGTCCACCGTAAAAAAAATATTAAGAAAGAGTGGACTACACAAACATAATAATCCAACTACTACTATACCATATGTAAAAATACTGTACTTATACATAAACTACAAATGTATAAAACAATAAAATATTTATGCAAGTATATAAAAGGCATAAAATATACGTGCCAGTACAGTGTTGCAGGATATACTCGACACGTGCTCGTCACACGTGTCCCTTTGTGTCTCTCCACAGGTACTGATGGATAAGCAGTAACCAAGGAGACAAGCCACAGCCTGGTGAATGGGACGTGAGCCAGGAGTATCCTGGAGATAACATTCATGTTTATTTTTATTTCCATTGCAGGGGAAAATTCTTTTAGAAAAACTCTGTTCTATAGAGCTGAATGCTGTTCTGTTTCACAAGTTGCTTGATAATCAGCTTTTTGTAAATTCCCGCACTATTCACTGCACTAAGGTTCTTTACTCTGTTTTACTCAGTACACTTTTATAATCTTCGGCAAAGCAGGCGACGTACTATATTCAGGAACAAAGACAGACTCTCAGATCTCTCAGCACTTTAGCACATGCTGTATATTTAACTCTTTATCGCCCTAGTGTGGTTATTTTGCAGCTCTGTATTAATCTTGGCTGTCCACAAGGCTTGCCATACCCACGCAAATGCATGAGAATCAGGGCACGCGTTATTAGATATAGTCCAAATCCAGTCTTTTTTAGTAATCAGGTCACCTAGTGCAGGAGGGCTGGTGCTGCCTGGGAGACATCTGTGTCTGTGATTGCTGCTAAACAGTAAGCTGATAGTGCCTCTGAAAGGTCTGTGGTTTTCGTGTGTGGACCAAAGGGCCAACAAAGTGTGGCCAAATTAAAACCACTCCATTGTAGTTCAGTGTCAGTAGCTTGATGACATAGCTCCAAACTAGAGCTTGCGTTCCAGGATTCACGTTCATTTTGTGAAGATCCTGTTCAAGATGACAAACAGGGCAAAGTGACCTTTTAAGCAGTTGCCCCCCTGACCCTGTTGCTCACCTGTTCCTCATTCTGAGATACATTCCACATTGTTTGGCTCCTCCTTTCTCTTTCCTCAAACCTGAGAATGGTGACAGGAATTTGCAGTTTCGACCTCGCACTTTTGTACATCTCACATCTTTAGGACTGCCAGCTAGGTGATGCTGGAAGGCTTGAGGATGAAAAAAAATGCATGTACAGGATGATCTGACCTCAAACATCTTTCCACAACATCTCAATGGATCTTTTCACTGCTATGCTGCTGTTGAAAGCGTCCTCACCGGATCTTCCGTATCCTACTTTCTGTCCCTCTCTGTTGCTGCGGCATTTCTTCAAGAACTTGGAACTTATGGTTGTTTTATATCACGCTGTCTGTAAGGAGACGCCTCACACACATGCAAAATAATGCAGAATGCAGAATAATAACCACGCTGGGTTTTAAAGGTGAAATAATACATTTTAGTGAAGCAGCTAAAGTTCTTGCTTAGCATGGATTGGCTGTCTGCAGCTACCCCATCTTTACTGTGTACTGGTGCAGAAGACTGGAAAACTTAACTTTTGTGTACATATCGCATATAATAGCTCTTTGATTTTTATTGAGCAGGAAAACATGCAATATATTTCGCCTTATTACAATCCTGTTATCAGTGTAGTTAATTGAGAATAACACAGGCTGTGCTGACCATATACATAATTATCCTTTAAGGAAATTTTGGTGTTCACTGCTGATTTTTTTTTAAAGCCAATTTCATATGGACTGTAAGTTCAGGCCTTATGCTGTGAATAAGAGAAAATTCATTCCTGTTGTCAGCCATCCAGCTTATACGAGTGGAAAAAAAAATCTCAGAGGGTACCTTTGCTGGCTAAGGAAACAACTCTGACAGGCAGTGAACCCACACTGCACTGAGTACACCTACTTCAGCACAGTCCCACCCACATACGTGCCTCGGCCTGCTTCTTCTGCATTAACAGGACGGTCATGGCTTTATGCGCACCCTGCATCTCTGGGACAAGCAGTGCACTGGTTGCAGTATTCCACACTACATGTCCTGTGACCCATGACGGCTCACACAGCTTGTCTGGTTTGTGGAATGTAAGTGGTGATGGCACAGCCACTCAGCACTTGTGTTTGGAATGTATTTTTACAAAACGTGATACAGTGCGGCACAATCACTCTTTGTATGGCAGTGTTTTATAGAACTTGTTTCTACAATGAACTGATTTTCCTGTTATGTTTCCAAGTGAAATTATAGCTTTGATTTTTTTGCTTCCTAAAATTAATATTTTATCTTTTAAATGAGTAATAGCATACTGTCAAACATTTAGCACACGGTAAAATCAGTTAAATATTTGATCCGCACATACTGCCTTGCACTCTGCTTTACACTTTTCTTAAGTGATCACCACCTGCTGGAATTCTTTAAATAAACCATCATATTTTAATTAAGTTCTAGTTAAAGTTTTTTCCTTGACTTTTAGGGAGCACTCAAAGTCATTTCAATGCAGGTTGCATTTAGATAGGTTAAAGAGTTCAGGAAGGAGATACTACATGCCTGAGTGAGACCAGTGTTCGGTGGATAGTGAATGTATCAAAAATTATTCAAAATATGTGTTGTGAAAGTTTCCTCTTGCTGAGGGTAATAAGGAAAAGTATTCTATATGCTACAGTAACTCACAATGACTAGACAGAAATATATGGTGAATAATAACTTCAGTGATATATTTACATAAAAGTCCTGCAGCACTACACATTAACCTCTGGATTGAATATTATGTGAGTAGTGTTATAGGCTTGGGTAATAAACTTAATAGTAATAAGTTCAGTTTTGAGTTGTTTCACTGCTGGCAAACAGTAAACATTTCTAGTACGATTGCTGTGTACCTCCTACTTGTTCACTTTTGGGGTCCCTGGTGGATGTCAGTAATGTCACTGTTGAATCACTACACATTACTTTAAACTTGCTCCAAGAAGATGATGATGATGATGGCAATAGGTAGGGAACAGTATATTGTGACAGAGCTAGCTTGACATATTTGTATCAAGGTAACAGCCTATTAATAATTATCTCAAAATCAGAATAATAACACACACACATTTATGCTGTAGTTCTGGGTCGGTTTGGGTTTTTTTTTTAAACTTCCTTTTTATTCTTGTTACTACTATGTGTTTTGTGTTTGACTATTTTGAGCAACACTTTAAAAGGAATGTTTAATGAACCATTAGGTGATGAACTAACAAACTCACTGCAAACATTCACTTTTTTATACCAATGCATCATTAATTCTTCCACAGCACAGCAGATATTGGTAAAGTTGAAATGGCCACAGTGTAGAAATTCTTTTCAGAAAATTACAAAGTACACCTGAAACTAGTGTTTGAACTAAATGTTTTCTGTGATGGTGAATGGTTTAAAAAAAGAAAAACTACTTATAGCTGTCACCATGTCCTGACACCATTTGTATGAAGTTGACAAAGTTCCACATTGTGAAGTCCTATGATGCAGAGAGAAGGCAAGAGCTCATGAGGACAACATGATTTTCCAGGAGCAGACACTTTTACCTGGGTATGTTAGACAGATGAGTAAGCAGTAATATATTAACAAAGCTGAGGTTGTCACTTTGAATAGCCGAAGAATTTGCCCATGGACAGTCCATACTGATAGAGCGTGACAGCTGAGAGTAGTTGTAGAGAAAGTCAGAAACTTTATTTTCACATCCTGATGGGTTTCAAGGGTTGAGGAGGAGACACTTTTACACAAGCAGTGTGTTGGGTCTACACTAAAGACAAAAGGTTATATTTTTCACTCACATATGTTCATTTAGGACATGCTTTTCTTGATGTATATTTCCAAGAACCAAAATTATTTTCAATGTATCCTTTGGCTTAGCCTTTTATTGCCTCAATAAAGAGTGTTTTTCTCACCTCTGACAGAAAATTCTGTTGTGCATATTTATCTCACATTCTCATCCTGTTTACATATTCAAAGTGGACTGCATGAATATAAATACTTCAAATTACACTGATCAGCCACAACACTAAAACCACCTGCCTAATATTGCGTAGGTCACCCTTGGGCCGCCAAAAAAAACTGACCCGCCAAGGCATGGACTCCACAAGACCTCTGAAGGTGTCCTGTGGTATCTGCCACCACGATGTTAGCAGCAGATCCTTTAAATCCTGAAAGTTGTGAGGTGGGGCCTCCACGGATTGGACTTGTTTTTCCAGCACATCCCACAGATGCTCAATCAGATTGAGATCTGTTGAATTTGGAGGCCAAGTCAACACCTTGAACTCTTTGTCATGTTCCTCAAACCGTTCCTGAACAATTTTTGCAGTGTGGCAGGGTGCGTTATCCTGCTGAAAGAGGCCACTGCCATCAGGGAATACCGTTGTGATGAAGGGGTGTACATGGTCTGCAACAATCTTTAGGTAGGTGGTACGTGTCAAAGTAACAGCCACACGAATGCCAGGACCAGAGGTTCCCCAGCAGAACATTGGCCAGAGCATCACACTGCCTCTGCCGGCTCGCCTTCTTCCCATAGCGCATCCTGCTGCCATCTCTTCCCCAGGTAAGCAGTGCACACATACGGCCGTCCGCATGATCTAAAAGAAAACGTGATTTGTCAGACCAGGCCACCTTCTTCCAGTGGTCCTCCATGGTCCAGATCTGACACTCATGTGCCCATTGTAGGCACTTTCGATGGTGGACAGGGGTCAGCATGGCCACTCTGACCGGTCTGCGGCTACGCAGCAAGCTGTGATCCACTGTGTGTTCTGACACCTTTCTGTTATGGACAGCATTAAGGTTCTCAGCAATTTGTGCTACAGTAGCTCTTCTGTGGGATTGGACCAGACAGGTTAGCCTTTGCTCCCCAGCACGTCAATGAACCTTGGCGCCCATGGCATGATAGGACATGACCCCATTGCAGGTTCACCTTTTGTACTTCCTAAGTTAGACCACTAGGGAACAAGGCCTGTCTGTTGTTTTGGAGATGCTTTGACCCAGTTGTTTAGCCATCACAATTTGGCCCTTATCAAAGCGGCTCAGCTTTCTCCCGCTTCCAACACATCAAATTCAAAAACGAACTGTTCTTAAAAAAGCAAAGGAAAGCCCAGCTCTTAGTCACGTTCTCTGACGCACCTAAAACATCGCGATGTTTTCCCCGGAGAAACCCGGCGTTCACGTTCTGCACTGCAGTCTCGCGAGATGTGAGGAAGCTGACAGCCCCCGTGCCCACGGATCAAAGATGGACGGCGGCGGCGGAGGAGGAGGTAGCGGCGGCTTGATTGGCAATAACAAGCAGAGAGCGATGTTACCCAACAAAAGCAGAGGCGAATTCGTTCGTAACCAGAGGAAAGACTCAGAGGTAGGATTTGGCCAGTCGTAAATTGCAGCACACTGTAGTTTGTCTTTGTTGTTGTTGGTAGTCAGCACCGCCGGCGCGGTAGCTGAAGTGAAAAAAAAAAAAAAAAGGTTCGTGTCCGTCGCCGAGCGAGCCGGGAGGGCAGTCTCTGTGTCACTTAAGCGAAAACCCGTGTTTAATGTAAAATCTTACGGCATGTATCGCTCGCATTTGGTGGCATTTTCATAATTTCTGTCACACTACGTTTACTTTCGCTTAGTTACAGATTCCTAATCGCGAATAAAAATGCCAGCTGGTTGGTATTAAATGATAGCTTCCCTAGTACTAGTAGTTTGATTCACACGTGACGTACGCGGATATCCTGAGAAAAGTCGGTGACATCAGTGCATTTAAACTGCTGTCTGTCTGGGCGGCGCAGCCGGTATCGCTGGTGCATCACAGCTCCGAGTCCTGGACGTCGTGGGTTCGAATCCGGCCAAGAAGAAGTGTGCGTAGTAGAGCTTGTTCTTCCCGTGGGTTTCCTTCCCGCCACTCACTCCGACTTGTGTTTCAGATGAACTGCTGGTCACTGAAATTGCCCGTACTGGCGTATCATACTCGGCTGTGCAACCGGCTGATTAACATTAAATTTTTCTGAGATTTGAAGTAGAAAGAAGAAGTTGTCTGAAAGCAACTTGCATTCCCTTACTTATGTATACAGGTCGTTAAGTGCCTCGATCAAGGGTATTGCAGCAGGAGGTGGGGATCAAACCTCCATCTTTTAAGTCCAAAGGTGTTTCTTGTTGTTACACTACCTGATGTGTGACTGACAAGACTTGAATGTAGCATAGAACACTAAGTTACCTAACTTGGGACAAAGGTATCTTCTAAATGTTTGGTAACTTGCATTATCGACCCTGCATTGGATATGCAGTTGATAACAATGAATGATTCACAATAAATTTTCCATTTAGTGATTCCTATTGTAACCCTAAATGCCTTGTTAAATTCTATTCTAGTACACGTTAAACTTCATTATCAATTTATAAGTTAGACGAAGATGTTTAATTAACATTGATACCCAATACTGTGTTATGTAAGCATGTTCAGTCCTGTGTGTGGGTCTAGATCCAGTCTCCTGCTCACTAATTCATCAGCTAAAACCTGTTTTTCTATTCCTCCAGGGATTGTCTGAGTCTCCAGACCTGGAGTTTGAGTATGCCGACACAGACAAGTGGGCTGCAGAGCTGTCAGGTGAGATATTTGGCAGGTGGTTGTAATCTGATGTGTTGGATGTTGTGTCCTCTCACAATGATGCTTAACATTTGCTCCAGAACCATGGCTCCAGCTCTTCAAGTTGCCACTCCGTTGGCAGTATGTGTTGCTGTGCTGCAAAGGCTACTCCTGCACCGGTGGGGAGTTTGCTCTTTTTTGGCAGTAGCACTTTTTCCCCTTAAGGAACCTTCAGATCACCTAACACCACAAAGTGATGGTGGTAAATATTAGCAGTTTTGTGTGTCCTTGTCAGCACAGGCACATGAAGGCAAGTTCCTTTTGTAATTCTATAGATTGTCTGTAGGGCTGATTTTTTTTTTCTCCCTCCTCCCCCCTCCTTTTTCTCCATTGTATTGCATCTCAGAGGTTTTTGCTATGCAATGCAGCTTGCAAGCTGACAGTGTGGAGTTATGTGATTTATATGGGTTTAGTAAATCAGGGAATTTGTCTGAGTTAATGTTGGGAGGTGAAATGTCTGTAGTGTTTGGTTTCCATTCTATAATGCTGCAGATCTTAAAAGCAGTGATTGCATAGGCCAGGAACTGTAGAGTGTGGTTCTTGTTAGTAACTTGCTCACACAATGCTGTTGTCTGACATATTTATTCATATAACTGATGCTTTTTTTCTCCAAAGCAACTTACAATGTTAGTCTACCTACAATTATTTACCCATTTGTACAGCTAGATTATTTTGCTGGAGCAATTTAGGGTAAGTACCTTACTCAGCGGTACTACAGCTAGAGGTGGGGATTGAACCTGCAACCTTTGGGTCCAACGGCAGTAGCTCTAACCGCCACACTACTGCCTGACACATGCATACGAGAAATGGAAAAGCAAAGGGTTTTTTAATGTCTCTCATCCTTTCACTCTTCCCCAGAGCTCTACAGCTACACAGAGGGGCCAGAGTTTCACCTCAACATGAAATGCTTTACAGAGGATTTCAGAACTCATGGTATGCAACTGATTAAATTTAACACTTCAGACAAAATGTGCCAAGATTAGACAGGGTGGTGTGTAGGTGGATTGGGACTGGCTGGAACTGTGTGTTGTTATTCTGGAACCTGACAGGAGTGGCTGTGTGTTTGTGTACTAAAATTGTTCAGGATGACATGTGTGCATGTTGAATGCTTTGCTTCCTGGCCCTTTTTTTTCCTCCTGCAGTGAAGGATAAAAAGTGGACAGAGCTGAGTGCACCAGAGCATCGTGCCCATGCCATGCGACTTCTGGATGGGCTGGACGTGACAGCCCGAGAAAAGAGGCTAAAGGTTGCCAGGGCCATTCTGTACATGGCACAGGGTAGGATCTTTTCCTCAGCCTCTACAGTCTCTAATGGCAGAAACATCATTACCCCCAACACCAATATTTCTGAACTTTTGGAGCTTTAAAATGAATGATAGTAATAACAATAATTATGGAATTGCCCTTAAACCATGAAAAATGAGAACTTGTTAAATGCTAAATTAGTGAGATTCAAATTTGCTCTGTTCCATTTTGTTTACCAATAAGTGTTTACCGAAATGGCTATAATATATTGCAACTGACAAAACATGTATGCTTAAATGTATTCAAATACCTTGCTGTCATGTCACATCTGTCCTCATAGAATTTTTTTAGCATACATGAAATTGAAGCATCATTTTACAAATGCTTTGAAATAATTCTTACTATTAATGAGAAATTGAAAGACCTCATCCTTAAATTACTGCATCTGACACATATTGACTGTTTTTTGCTGTTAGCAAGGGAAGTTTTCTCCTCACAGTGCCTCATTCTCAAAATTAAATTCTTATGACCTGTAATACACAGTACTGAACAGTCTTTACATTTAATAAATACCTCTACATCTTTTGTCTGCTTCCACTGACAGGTACATTTGGGGACTGTGAGTCCGAGGCAGAAGTTCAGCAGTGGATGAGGTACAACATCTTCCTGCTGCTGGAGGTTGGCACCTTCTCTGCCCTGGTGGAGCTACTAAATATGGAGATAGAGTAAGGAGACAAGGTTGTTTATCTGTTGTGTTCTACATGGGGATTGAGTACTTCTGACTTTTTTTATACAGAGCTGAAGATTGACGGTGGACAGTTTTCAGCATGGACTGAGAAAGGGAACAGTTTTTTTTTGCATTTCTTTGCGTAGATCAGTATGACAATGTTATTAGATCAGTCAGTGTGCCATAGTTTTTGGATGTGAACACAAAATAAATGTCTGGCAGGGGAAGGCTGATGGCTCGACTTCTACACCTCCTTTTTAGCAACACTTGGTTCTTGTCAAATTTCCTGCTGGTTTTGCTATAGTGCTAGTTGTTAAAGATACTGAGAAAGTACCAGTCTATCTTTTAAAATAATTCTGTAAAATTTAAAATACAATCCAAATGCATCTGTAGGACTAGAGTAGAATTATTTTTAATCAAATTATCCTTTTTGATTACTAAGTATTTACTGCATTGTGCTACTGTTTTATAGAGCTCTATTTCACTGTATATTCAGGAGAGGATGTAAAATATCCAGTGAAAATATCAATAGAATGTGTGCTGTCCCCATACTGCCAGTTCTGTAAAGCAGTTTGAGAGAGCTTAAATTGTTTTTTTTTTATTTGGCTGATACATTTACATTAATTCATTTAGTTGTGGGTTGACAACACTCTAAAGTGTTATCAGCCCACACTTTATTCACCAACGGTGAGTCATACTGCTGTGTACACTACTTAGAATGGGTTACTCATCCATACATCAGTGGAATACACTCTCTCTGTCACTCACACACACTATTGGAGAACCTGAACAGCATGTCTTTGGACTATGGGAGGAAACCAGAGTATCCAGAGGAAATGCCCATGCAGACACAGGGAGAACATGCAAACTCCATACAGACTGAGCAAGGATTGAACCCCCGTTATCTTGCACCATCCAGGTGCTGTGAGGCAGCATGCTGTACCACCATGCTGCCCATGATGCTTTAAAGCAAATTATGGAGCTGCTTACAATGACCTGCCTACTTATGAAGGTGGTGTTTTTTGTTTTTTTTAAACTGGTACAATTTAGGGAGGGTACCTTGCTCAAGGCCGCTTCAGCAGAAGGTTGGATTTGAACATGCACCCTTCAGATGTAAAGGCAACACCCCTGACCATTTTTGTATTTGCTTAGGTGAATGTTTACTAAATGAATTTCTATAAATTAAATTTAAATTAGGAACTTGAAAATGTAAAAAAAGAAAAAAAAGCTGTTGCACTAAAGTAGCCATAGTATAAGCAGAATACATGGCTTTATGACCAGATTACCTCATTGTGTTGTTGCAGTGCATCTGAATTACACATTTATGCTATGGTAATTCAACTAGCTGTTGCCTAAACTTCTACTTTAAGGCGTGTGATCAACAGTGTTGTTGGATGGAATGCTCTTTTGTTATATAAGATATTTGATTTCTCAGCTTTCATATTTTACCTTCCCTACCATCAATTTTACATACTTTTCGTCTTATCTTTACGTTTTCGATCAGCTTTGTAAAATAAATTCAGATAACTGAGCATTTGGAAGAAAAAAACATTCAGAATTAAACTGCTTTGTAAGTTATTAGCTTTTTCTTGTTTTTGTGATTTGTTCAGTTTGAACTAGTTGTGACATTTTTCACATCCTGAAATTAGGGATTTTTCATTTGGATTTGCTGTTTAAAAAAAAAAACTGAAATCTGCTAATGGAAGGGAAGTAACTTAATTGTTCAAGACATGAGAAGCTCTGCAGTAGTACCATTCAGCAAAGTACAGTATTCAAGTCAAACTGCTCTGGTAGAAATGTCCAGGTTTATAAATGTGTGCCCTTGTCACTTGTTTTGGATAACAGAAAATGACTAAAAAGAATCCTGACTAAAACTATAAATAACCTTGGCAAAGTAATGTACTGCTGTCTGGCTACTGTGGTGTCCTTGAGCATGTGCAACATAGTCTCTCTCTCTCTCTCTCTCTTTCTCTCTCTCCATTTTCCCACAGTAACAGTGCTGCCTGTACTAGTGCAGTGAGGAAGCCTGCCATCTCGCTAGCTGACAGCACCGATCTCAGGTAACACTTTCCCTCGGCAGTCTGTCCTGGTTTTGCTCATCAGGCAGTTAGTGGTTAACCCCTTCTCTGTCCAAATAGGGTGCTGCTGAACATTATGTACCTGATGGTGGAGACCGTGCAGCAGGAGGATCTTTCGGACAGCCCAGAGTGGAGAGCAGCCCAAGACACTTTCAGGACTGAGCTGGGTAGGTTAGTGCTTGGGTGGTGCTGGGAGTGGGTAGAGAAGAACTGGTGCATAAGTGACTGTCAGTAGGACAGGATACAGGCAGACCTAGGGGTTTGAGTTGTAGGACTGAAGGAAATATTTAAGATCTCTTGATAGTGCAGTATGAACAAGTGCAATATTCATTTTGAAAGGAAATGTGATCTTGTGATGCTCACTCTTGGTCTGAGAGTTAAGAAAATGAGTTTTCCTGTTGCTGATCACAAATGTGCCTTATTCATAGTACTGTTTTAACATGTGCAATTGCACCCTGACTTATGAACTAAATGTTACATGGATCAGGTAAGTGCCTCGACGTCAGTTCTGTATACACCTACTCGTGTAACATGCGTCCACAAAAATGGCTATATTAAGCGACATTGTCAGTCATGTTTCTATATCTGTACCCCTCTGTCTGTTGATGAAATTTTGACTATTCTGTGACATACATTGTTTTGGAGGAAAGTGTGTGCTGGTTGAATAAATTTAATATAAATGTAGGCAACAACCCTGACATCTCTGCATGGGACATCCCAGCATTGGGAACTTTTGTAAATTGTCTGTCGGATTCCCTCATTCACAGCAGATGCACAGCCCAGAGGAAAGGACGTTATCAAGTGATGTTTGGATAGCCAAGCTTTTCTTTGTAAATTACTTTATAACCTGTAATGGCTGGCAGGGTGGTGCAGCGGATACTGCTGATGCCTCAAAGCTCCTTGACAATTTAATTGGATGTAGGTTCAGTCCCCACTCAGTCATTGTGGAGTTTACATATTGTCTCTGTGTAGTGCTCAGTTGTTTAATATTAATTGAAGTACACCAGGTTTATTTTTTGTGGGGAAAATAATACTGGGAAACAAATGTTTGCATCCTTCCATGCATAGGATAATTATCTTATTAATACTAATTTGTTTTAATACTTGCCTGATTTGAGTCGTTTGGTACATTTATTCTCTCCAATCATGGCTAGGAAATTGCGAACTCTGCTGGAAGGACAATCGTGAACCTTGTACTAAGTTGGTAGAACTAGTGCAAGAGTGTGGTTGATGCTGTGACTGAAGTTGTTACTCCTCTTGATTCAGGCTCTCCCCTCTACAACAATGAACCCATTGCTGTTATGCTCTTTGGTATGGTGACCAAGTTCTGCAGTGGCCATGCTCCTCATTTCCCCATGAAGAAGGTCCTGTTGCTGTTGTGGAAGACCATCCTGGTAAGTTGAGGCATGATGCTTCTGGTTAGTTTTACACTGTTATGGATTTGCTTTCAATTTGTTCCTCTTTTTTTAAAAAGAAAAAAAAAGAAAAAAAACAAAATTCACTTGAAAAATAAAGTATTAATGTTTTATAAGCAATTCAGACTTAATGTCTTTCTTCATGGTAAAGCAGCCATTTCCCTCTTCAGTAATTTTCTGTCTGTACTTGTCATCCTGTGATGTTGCCCCTTCTTCCTGGTGCTTCCCCAGTTTACACTTGGGGGGTTTGAGCAGCTCCAACACATCAAGATGCGCAAGCGTGAAGAGCTGGGTCTCCCACCGCTGCCTGAGGATAGTATCAGGGTTGTGCGCAGCATGCGGGCTGCCTCACCCCCTGCATCTGCTTCTGACCTCATTGAGCAGCAGCAGAAACGGGCTCGTCGAGAGCACAAGGTACTGTCTGTTTCTCTGTGCTTGTGTCTGGGCCTCTCTTAGCCTCTGGGCAGCTCTCTGTGGTATACGATCTATACATACCCTTACTGCTTTCCATCCATCATGCAAACTTTGTATTTAAAAACAGACTTCAACAGTATAAGTCATGTTGATTTGGAAAGGGAAAAGGTAAACTAAGTTCAAGCGTGACACTGAGGTCAGGTTGTTTTTACCATTATTTAAATTGCTGATGAGAAAGAGATCTTAGTCTCCAAAGGGGGGCTGTGCTGCTTAAGAAAGGGGTGTCGAGATTTTCAAATGGGGCTCTTTCTGATCTGGGCCTCATTTCTTCCTGCAGGCCCTGATCAAGCAAGATAACTTGGATGCCTTTAATGAGAAGGACCCCTATAAGGCAGATGATCCCCGTGAAGATGAGGACGACAGTGACGATAATGATAATCCTCTGGAGCCAGAGACTTTCCCTCTAGAGCGCGATGAGGTCATGCCTCCACCTATCCCACATCCCCCCTGTGAGAGGGTGTCCTTCCCCAAGGGTCTACCCTGGGCTCCCAAAGTTAGGTAGGTCAGTTTCTTACCCAAGGAAATAACCTGCCCCCCCATAAAGTCAAACGGGTTTCTATACCTGGGCTCCTAGATCAGGTGTTTATTTCATACAACTTTACACCTTTCTCTTGGAAGAACATTTTGTATGAGATTTTTAAAAAAATATTCAAAATACCTGCTTTTACAGGGAGAAGGACATTGAACATTTTCTTGAGTCCAGTAGAAGTAAATTTATTGGATATACACTAGGAAGGTGAGTTCACATGTATTACCACAACATGCAAAAAAGCTTTCATGATTTCACTTAACCAGTAATTAAACCAATCAAAATTCTTAGGCTTCAATCATTTGGATATTAACATCTTTTCAGTTCAGTCCTAATTCATCCTGAATATCACAAATGATCAGATCAGCCCTTTTCATTAGCACATGCACAGTTTTCAAATATCTTTGACCTTTATTATGGTTTAACTCATGTAAGGCATTCATGTATTGTTGTCAGTGTGCATTGTGACATATTTTGGCTAGTTTTAACTTAGTTCATTCATGGTTCTCAAATGTTTGCCATTGTTTGCAGTGATACAGACACTGTTGTGGGCCTGCCCAGACCCATCCATGAGAGCATCAGAACACTGAAGCAGGTACAACCTTGGAGATCACTCTTAACCATATGCTTAGATGATTTGGAGAGTATGTTGATAGAGAGCTGAATGGGTTTTTTTTTTTTTTTCTCTTTCTGCCCCTTACCCATAAATCCAAACAGAAGTTTTCCAGTATGCCCCAAACTCTTGTCACAGATGTCGTATTTTTTTCCTGTTACAGCACAAATATGTATCCATTGCTGAAATTCAGATTGCCAAAGAAGAGGAGTACCAAAAGACTCCATTGTCTGTGGTGAGTTGACACCTGGTCATATGATGTGTAGAGTTTGTCTTCTGTGTCTCCAGGTAATCGTGTGCTACGCTTATTGTTCATCTTTGTGTATGTGCTCATTCTTATGCCAGGGAGAAGAAGAGGTTGAGTTGAATTCTACAGAGCTGCTGTACCAGGGCATACTCCCCAGCTTGCCTCAGTATATGGTGAGATTCCACCTGTGCTCTAGCATTTATCTGGAATTCAAGTGCTTCTTGAGCTGTGACAATATCTGCATACAACAATGAACATTAAGGTTGCACCTGAGATTCCAAAGGATTTTACTGATGTTTTCCATGCTTCTTTGGTTGTCTGTTTCTTATCAAGAAAATAATGTATTGCTTTCCTGCAGACCATGTAATTCTCTTTACTTCAGATTGCCCTTCTAAAAATCCTTCTGGCTGCTGCTCCCACCTCCAAAGCCAAGACAGACTCTATTAACATCCTTGCTGATGTTTTGCCAGAGGAGATGCCGTATGTGCTTCACCTTCATGCTGTTATAGCTTTATTGTCTTGCCACATGTGCATATGAGTTTGTGTGTTGAGAGTTCTCTTTGCCCCTCCAGAACGACGGTACTGCAGAGCATGAAACTTGGTGTCGATGTGAATCGGCACAAGGAGATCATCGTCAAAGCCATCTCTGCGATCTTGTTACTACTACTCAAGCATTTCAAACTTAACCACATCTACCAGGTACTCTCACCCACAGTTGTGGCTTTATGCTGCACTGCTCCACAATATCTTATAACTTAGTAGTACAGTTTTTTTTTTTTTTTTTTTTTTTTTTTTCCCCCCTCCCCTCCTCTTTATTTCGTAATAATGCCTTATGGCTGTTATGTCCAATGTACGCATTTAAAACACACACTTTTGTTCTTCCCTAGTTTGAGTACATGGCCCAGCATCTGGTCTTTGCCAACTGCATTCCCCTCATTCTCAAGTTCTTTAACCAGAACATCATGTCCTACATCACTGCCAAGAACAGGTAAGTTGTGGTTTAGTGGGTAGGGGCATAGTTGGTGTGTGTGTGTGGAGAGAAGTAACAGTGTAAATCTTCCACAGTATATCTGTGCTGGACTTCCCTCACTGTGTGGTGCACGAGCTGCCAGAACTTACAGCAGAGAGCCTGGTAAGCCTACATGGCTTTCATTCCACCAAGTGCGGAACTGCCCCAAGCCTGTGTCTGTAGTGTGCCTGTTAAAGTAAACAAGTGACAAAAGAAATCATTAGAATAGAAAACTTTAGGTCTTAGCAGGATGTATTTCTGTATCCCAGGAGGCTGGTGACAACAACCAATTTTGTTGGAGGAACCTTTTCTCGTGCATCAACCTGCTAAGGATCCTCAACAAACTCACAAAGTGGAAGCACTCCAGGACAATGGTAGGCACCTTTCTGTGTGCTTATTTGTCCTCTCCATGGGCTGACTCACCATCTATCTTACTATCATCCTTTCCCCAATTGCCTCACCACCGCTCATTGGTCCTCTCTCTCTCCACATGTGTAATTATGCATGTATTATGTGTGAATAAAGGTACTTTATTTTTTTTTTTTTTAAGATGTTGGTGGTCTTTAAGTCTGCTCCAATCTTGAAGAGAGCTCTCAAGGTCAAGCAGGCCATGATGCAGCTTTATGTGCTGAAGCTACTCAAAGTCCAGACCAAGTATCTGGGGCGCCAGTGGAGGAAGAGCAATATGAAGACTATGTCGGCCATCTACCAAAAAGTTCGTCACAGGCTCAATGATGACTGGGCCTATGGCAACGGTGAGTCTGTCATCTCCCTGTCAAGACAGGTTATCTTAGTTCAGCTGCCTTCCACTTATCTGCGGTAACTAGCAGTTATATCTGGCCATTGTCCATAAGGACTGTCACATTGCTAAAGTGTGCCTGTGCTAATCTGAAGTGCAGAAAGATAAATGACAATTTTCAAGAGATCAAAAAGTCTCATTGATTTCAGGTTATGATACTGTAACATGGGGTAGCAGATGGCATAGTGGTTAGAACTGTCACCTTCCAACAGAAGGGCTCAGCTTTGAATCACCGCTTCTCTTTTGTATGAGCTCCTCTAATAGTATTGATCAAGGTACTTACTCTGAATTGCTACAGTATAAGGTGGTATTATTGTAAGTAGCTTAGCTTACAAATCTATAATCACCGAAAGTTGTCTTGGATATAGGTGTCAGCTAAGTGTAATTAATAAAGCTAAAATTCTTCTGCTAGGAAGCTGTATTTGTCATAATCACTGTTTCACTTGGAGACAGTCAAACTTGGTACTGTAACATGCAACTAAACTACATTTGCCCTTAGTTATTTCATATGATTTATTAATATGTAGAAGTAAACATTTTTGTGCAGGATGTCATTCTTACATTTTGAAGGATTTTGTAAATCTTCTGGATGTACAGATGTGAATTTTAATGCTTTAATTATGTTGTGGCATTTCAAAGTGATAAAGGTCATTACTCCAGTATTTCCATAAGTATCAGCATCCTGTTATAGATAACAGCCCTTGTGGAAATTGTTCATTGTGTTGCATCGCTGTGGTATCGGTGCTCAGTGATCACTGGGCCAAATGTGAGTTTCTCCCATGGTAACTGATCCCAGCTGTAGCTGCCCCAGTGTAACTACTTTGGTTTCCTGGCAGCAGACCTGGACGCACGGCCCTGGGACTTCCAGGCGGAGGAGTGTGCGCTGCGGGCAAACATTGAACGTTTCAACGGCCGCCGCTATGACAAGAGCCAGAGCAATCCAGACTTTGTGCCTGTGGATAACTGCCTGCAAAGTGTGCTAGGCCAGCGGGTGGAGCTTCCAGAGGACTTTCAAATGAATTACGACCTCTGGCTTGAGCGAGAGGTCTTCTCCAAACCTATCTCCTGGGAGGAGCTGCTACAGTAGGGATCCAGCAGTGCCATATTTCCCACAAGACTCTGTATGCCATGCCAGAAATGCATTTTACAGACCAACATCATCACCCTTCATTCTCCGGACCACAGAAGCTGACCTACTTTTTTTCTAGCCTCTTTGGACCAGAACCACTGGACAGTATCCACTGCTCCCTGCGGACCAGATGATTCCTGGTGACGCATTTGTATATCTCGCTCTGGACCCGACAGTACATTGTATTGTGCTGCAGTGTCAGTGGTACTGGACCAGAACCACCTGCTGCAGTGACTGGATTGCTGGAACTATCACCTCTTGAAGTTACACTACTATTCTTTCATGGAGACCTCTTAGAATCCCATGATATCTTGTGCTTGAAGATGTCTGATGATCTTGTGCATATGTGTATGTCGGCTTGTAGAGGGAACCAAGCGTGTTTATGTTACTCAGTTCCTTTGGTTGGTTTTTATAAGTGATATCCCTGTTTTCTGTATTAATATATACTGGTAGCTAGTGTATTAGTTTTTTCTTAATTTACCTTAAATTTTACAGATTTTATCTTTTTTTTTTTTTTTTTTTTTTTTAAACAATTGTACAAGTTTTACTGAAACAGATTCAGGTTGTGTTCCTTGGTGAAAGGTGGAGGAGCAGTTACCTTCCTGCAAGTTCATCCTGTGATCTGTTGTAAGTCTTATGTGACTGGAGCACAGGTGTGGAGACCTAAGCTGGGGTCACTTTCGCGATGGAAACCATGTTGTACTGGCATGTAGACCAGCTTTATGTCAGTTGTTACATATATGAGGGACCTCATATAAAGCCTTTTTTATAGCTTCTGTTTAATGCCGTTTTAGATCTTGTGATCTGCTTTGCATTGGGAACTCGTTGAAATACAAATTGCTTAAGATGAAAAGCCTCCTGATGTAAACATTAGTCAGAAGGAGAAATGACTCATTCATGGAATATCTATAATTTGCATTATATAAATTTTGTACAAACATACTGGTATTAAATTGGTTTCTCTTCAGTATACTCGTTGTGTTTCTTTTCCTAGACCTTCTTGCTCTGGTGGCAAAGAGGACTGGAACCTCTTGTCTCGTGGAAGCTGCCGCAGGGGCCACTGGTGAAACCTCTCATAGTCTTATGGTGCTACAGGGCTCCGGAAAAGCTGCAGGGTTCATTTAAGTCTGACAACTGTTTACGAAACAAATTCGCTCTTATTCCACAGGTGGTCCACATTTCTTCAGGATCCTGATTTCAAGATCCTTGGTGCTGTTAGTCTTTAAAGCCCCTCTATTTACCAGTATTGCACCAAAGGTTTTATCTACACTACTTTGGTGTGCTACAGGGAACATGACCGAACCTCAGCTTAAAAACAAAAAAAGGGGGCGAGTTCAAACATGAAGGCTATGGTGGACTAATGTTTAACACAGTAATTCATCCTCAGTGGTGTGACATAACAAATAATACATGTACTCTTACCCCCCCCGTCCTATTGTGTTCCTGAAAACCAACCGAATATCAAGAAATATAGTGAAACTTTTGGCGGGAAGATAGGATGATGCTGCCACAAACTAAATTCACTTCCAAATAACCATAAATTATGCTTAATAACAAGGGGAAAATAGTATAGCACATTAAAATGCTAGGCAGTTTTAATTTTTAGTAGTGCCGGAGAAAAATATATAATTGCCAGAGGTTTTCCACTTCCGTGTATGTCCTGGATTTTTTTTTTTGGGGGGGGGGGTTTGAATCGCGCGCGACTGCACACGTTTTTTTTGAATCGTACGCGCGGCTGTAGGAGCAAACAGCCTCGTCTGTATTAGGAGCCTCCGCATTGCTTACGTCACACTGTGTGTAAGTCAGCATTTATATAATACAGGTAAGAACAATGAATCTTCTTTTTATTTCGCGATATGTTTAACTTTGATGTCAACTAACTTTCTTCCGCTGTAATTAAATTAAATTAAATACAGAAAATTAGACATTTTGTACTAGTTGCTGTTTTGTGGTTGGGCTTGACGGTGAGAGTCGGTTGCGCTGCTGGGTGGTGAGAGAGGATGGGTTCGATCGCTGCTCAGTCTGTGGAGTTTGCATGTTCTCCCCGCCCGTGTCTCCGTGGGTTTCCTCCCACAGTCCAAAGACATTCTGTTTCAGGTTCACCCGTAGTGTGTGAGTGACAGAGAGAGAGAGAGTGTTCCACTGATGTATGGTGACCAGGTCACACACACACAAGAGTGTCTAGCAGTCGGTGTAAGTCACCTTGGTGAGGTGTGGACTGATGACACTAGTTCAGAAGTCGCTTAGGAGAAAAGCATCTGCTAAATGAAGTAATGTAAACTTAAAGGTCATCTCTGCTCCTTTCACTGCAGTGCCGATGAGGTGTCAGGAGAGAGAGACCCAGAGCGCAGTGCACGTTCGGGTTTCACAGACACAGAGGTGTCGACGAACTCACTCGCTCAATCACTCACTGAGCTAGAGCGCTAGCAGCTAACGTTAGCACAACATTATTATAAAATAAATGTTTCATTGCGATTGTGCTCGACGTCACGAGGCTGTGTGGTATCATTTCGAGAACATTCCGGCGTGTCAAGTTTCACGCGGCAAGCTGCTCGAGAAGCTGCTCGATGCTCTCGCGCGGCAGTTTGCTCCGTTCAGGAAGTGAGCGAAGCGCGCGCCCGCCCGCTTGGAAACGAAAGTATCCGTGGGCCCGTCGATGAAAACACGACGTTTCCCTAGTGACCCTCTGTTTTGTGCTCCTTTAACAGTGTCGAGGCGGAAATGGCCCAGTCTAACATTTCTGTGGACCAGGATGCGTTCAGCTGCCTACTTTGCCGGAATCTACTGCTGGATCCAGTGACGATCCCCTGTGGGCACAGTTACTGTATGGGCTGCATCAGGAGCTGCTGGGATCGGGCTGATCCTGACCGTGTCCACAGCTGTCCCAGCTGCAGCAAGAGCTTTGCCGCACGGCCGCTTCTGAGCAGTAACATCATACTGGCAGAAATGGTACAGAAGATCAGAACTGGGAAGAAGCGCCAAGCCACCACTGACTGCCAGAAGCGTCGTGCCTCTTCCTGCACGCATGTACCATCTCGGCAGGACTCCCCGTCAGAGCAGAAGCACAGGAAGACAGACTTTAACAGAACACAAGGCGACGGCGCATGCTGCCCTGAGCACGGAAAGCCTCTTGAGGTCTACTGCCAGACCGATGGCAGGAGCATCTGTCTGCTTTGTGTCATCGACGCTCACAAAGACCACACTACTGTCTCCGTTGTAGCGGAGAGGATAGAGCAGCAGGTAATGTTTCAAGTGTCTGTACACTGGGATTAGAAATAAGATTCATTTTGCACCAGTGTGAGTGTATTTCAATTTTATAATAGTCAAGACCCTGACGGCGGCTGAGCTTTCGGAGTGCCAGTATGGGTTTGGAAATAGACATTTTCTGAACCGCTTGTCCCATACGGGGTCGCGGGGAACCGGAGCCTAACCCGGCAACACAGGGCGTAGGGCCGGAGGGGGAGGGGACACACCCAGGACGGGACGCCAGTCCATTGCAAGGCACCCCAAGCGGGACTCGAACCCCAGACCCACCGGAGAGCAGGACCCGGCCCAACCCACCGCACCCCCATGGGTTTGGGAAATATCTTGTAAGAAATATTTTCCTCTGCATTCCATGTAAACCCCACCATCATTTAATGGTATTAATACATTCTTAAATCACCTCACTGGGCAAATTCCTGACATGAGGGGATCAACTTACCTTTATTTCTTAAGGAAAATAAACAATGGCTTCCAAGACAAAAAAAGTGTTACATAAAATCATTACCAAAATAGAAGGTATTTTTATGTATGACAATGACAAGACACCTTCTTTATAACATTTGTAACAAAATTATTTTTAGGCTGATTTTCAGTGTTACATTTTTATTTATTAAATACTTTATTATCAATAACCACCTGCCCAGTGCAAGGTTGTGAGGGTCGAGAATATATCCAGGAAGCCAATTCTGTTGACCCTCATCTGCCGACATGGCATAAGGTATAAGGCAAGCTGTACCCTGGACTCAGACAGTTTGATGGATGTTTATTATATAATAAAATAGAGGTCAGATGCTTAAGATAGAAGTCCCTAAGTGTTATCAGTCACCAGTTACCATTTCTGTAAATACCATGAAAGAAACACAATTTTTCAATGTAGTTTGTACATAGTTGTGTTTCCTGAAATAATCCAATCTGTTGCACTGATTCTGGATACTGAGTCAGTGGTTACATGTTTATAGTTTATTTCTAACAGGACTTTACCGAGCTTTGAATCCTGCTGTAATACCCTTGATCATATTTGTATTGTGCCATATAAAATAACCCAGCAGACTTACAGGGTAGATAATTCTGTAAATTGCTTTTGACAGTCACAATAAATTTCTTCTTCTTCTTATTATTATTATTATTTTTTTTTCTTATCATTATTATTGTTATCTGGCGTCCTGTCCTGGGTGCGTCCCCTCCCCCTCCAGCTTTATGCCCTGAGTTACCGGGTTAGGCTCCGGTTCCCTGCGACCCCGTATGGGACAAGCGGTTCAGAAAATGTGTGTGTGTGTTATTGTTATTGTTGTTGTTCATAATAATAGTACTTAATCTGTTGTTTCAGTTGTGATATTAGATTTACATTACTCAATGGTTGTGATGAGCATGTAACAGGTAGCATGCCATTACGCCAAATTATAACTTGTTCCATAAAAAGGGCATATACTGTATTTGAATTGGCAGTTGTAGCAATTTTTTGTTATACTGGACCCTGTTATGTGAGGGATGGGAATACCAGACAAATTTAGAAGTATATCTTTAGAAATTAATACTCATAATTTTCTTAGCCTTTTTTTAGTAAGCACCTTCAGTTCCCTTGGGATATAAATATTCACTTTCATCAGTAGAATTGTAACCAACTGTTAATACAGGTGAGAGTACAGTGTCAGCTGACATGTATGCATCTGCAGAAACAGCTGGGGGTGAAGCAAAGAAGATCACAGGAAAAGGTTCAGGAGAGGGAGAGGGCACTGCAGGAGCTTAGACTGCGAGTGAAATCATTCAAGGTTGGTACAGACAAGGAAGGAACCAGACTGGAACAATGCTTTCTTTTCCCATCAACTGGAGGAATGTGATATGTGCACCAGTATTCCATACTGGGATTTGGGTCACCCACCTTTCTGTATCTTTAACAGTCCTCAGCACAGACAGCTATAAACGACAGTGAGAAGGTGTTTACTGAGCTGATCTATTCCACGGAGAAATGGCGCACTGAGGTAGAAGACTTGATCAGAGCTCAGGAGAAGACTGTAGTGAGCCATGCTGAAGGACTCATGGAGCGACTGGAGCAGGAGATTGCTGAGCAGAGGAGGACTGACAGTGACCTCAAGCAGCTTTCATTCGTAGAGGATCATGTGGATTTCCTCAAGGTTACAGAACTGATTTTCCGAAAAGCTGTTAGATTTTCAATTCAAGTTTACTTTTTGGTTATATCTACAAAAAATCAAATAAAAAGGATGTGATACTGGAAACTTTTTTTAATTTATATGAGTAGACGTTTTAGAGTAAAACAAGAGTTATGGCCAACTATGTTTTACGAGTACAGTTAGATCTTTATTGTTAATTACTCCTTATTAAAACAATATTTGCTTCAGGCTATATTAGCTCAAATGGGTTAGTGTTATGTCAAAGTCAACTCTCGGTGATCAGTTGCATGCTTTTCAAGGTGAGTGAGGGTACAGAGGTGGTCTACCGCAGTTTGTGCATGTCTTTGGGCTGTGGGAGTAAAACCACACAAGCACAGGGAGAGTGTGTTTCCTCTGCACAGACAGAGCTAGATTTGAACCTAGGTTCAGAACTACAGCCCAGGAAGTTTGAAGCACCAGTGGTTTTAGCTCTTCTGCCCTATCCATTTACATATTTAGCTGGTGCTTTTTTTCTAAACCCTAACCAACTTACAATGTAAGGTTATTTACAGTTATTTACCTTTTTATATAGCTGGATAATATTACTGGAGAAATTTTAGGGTAAGTACCATGTTCAAGGGTATTATAGCTGAAGGTGGGAATTAAACCTGCCACCTTTGGGTCTAAAGGCAGTAGTGCTAACCACTGCACTACCAGCTGTCCACCTATAGGTCTTTGTACCAAGCCATGTCTCAATATTGCCTTATGACATTGTGGCATTTAAGCTGATGGTGCTCCTGAAATACTTCTGAGTTTGTCATTTTTTAACAGAGGATAGCTACAGTCTTTATCTTGGTGTCCCTCAGTTTTCCCTCAATGTATCTTTTCAGAGATGGGCATCGCTGTGCACCCACCCTGAACTTGGTGATCTTTCCGACATCACTCTTGACTCACAGCTTCCTTGTGACATGCTAAAATCAGCTGTCTCTGATCTGAAGCGGCAACTGAAAAAAGTCTGTGAGATGCAAATACCCTGCATCTCACAAACAGGTTGGTGGTATTTCTCCACTGGAAGAGACTATTTCCGTATCAGTTGTTTTTGCAGAATAAAAAAGTGATGTAATGTTAACTTTGTTACAGTCCTTCAAACTTCAAACAGCCTGGCTGCCATGTGTTTAGCCTTTGCGTGCCTGAAGGACCAGTGGGCCTGCTTAGTAGGAGATGATGGATGTGGCCACCACTTAGAGGTTTCGGACAGAAAGTCTGAAATTAATGAGGCATTTAATAATGTAGTGGTTAGAGCTGCTGTCTTTGGACCTAATTGTTGTAGGTTCATATCTTCCCTCCAGCTGTAGTATCCTAAATTGCTCCACTAAAATTACCCAGCTGTATAAATGGGTTTGTAATAACAAGTTGATTATTGTTGTAAATTGTCTTGGAGAAAAATGTCAGCTGAATGAATGAATTAAGGTAAAATTAGCTCTGTTGTGGTTCATGCTTCATCAAAATTAAGTTAGCAAAGCAAGCAGAGTTGGAAAATCTTTTGGAGAAAGGGTAGCTTTACATTTAATGTCCCAAAAACATACAGTTACTGTCTTCTAACAACGTAGAATGAAAAATTATGTCTTTCTCTAACTGTATCCACAGTGAATGCGGTCCTACAGACCCCTGTGCTTTGTGTTGCTGAACCCAGTACCAGGGAAGAATTCTTACAGTGTAAGTATGTGTACTGTGTGCAAAGCTCAAGTCTTTCATGATTCTTGAAGGAGAAGTAACAACACATCACAGGGACACTTGTGGGAGCACATTCATGAACACCTCTTCACTTTGTCTTTCCTCAGATGCCTGCGAGTTGACCTTTAACCCTGACACGGCCCACAAGGATCTCTTGCTATCTCCAGAGTACCGAGAGGTGAAACGGGTACAAGAGATTCAGCCTTATCCTGCCCACCCAGAAAGGTTTTCCTTCAGAAGACAAGTGTTGTGTAGGGAGGGCCTGTTTGGATCTCGCTTTTACTGGGAGGTGGAGCTGAAGGGCAGCAAGGCTGAGGTGGCAGTTACATACCAGAAGATCAAAAGAAAAGGGCAGAGTCTTGCCTCTTCATTTGGAGGCAACGATCAGTCCTGGAGCCTGGATTGCAATGATGGAAGTTACTTATTTTCCCACAAAAACGTGAGCCATCAAATCCCCATGCCCTATTTTTCTCAGGTTGGGGTGTACCTGGATCACCGCATGGGTATACTTTCCTTTTACAGCATCTCTCCCGCTATGACTCTTCTGCATAGGTGCCAGGCCAAATTCACAGAGCCGCTTTATGCTGGATTTTGGATAGGAGAGAACGTGACTGTAAAACTATGTCACTTTTCATAGAAAGGGATGCATACAATTAAAAGAAGAGAAGAAAGCAGAAAAACTGAAACAAAAGCTCTGAGAAAAGTAGTTTGTCAAGGGAAGATTTTCCATCAAAGGGAGACCAACAGGATAGAGCTGATGTAAACCAGTTTCTGGAACCTCTTGCCAAACCAGGCCCTGTTTTATATATCATTCAATTATGTTTAAACTCAGGTGGCATTGTTATGCAGCCTGTAGTGCTGCTGCCTCAAAGTGCCCGGGTAGTGTGAGAGAGCATGGGTTCCATCCCTCAGTCTGTGTGGAGTTTGCATGTTTTCCCTGTGTTTGTGAGTTTCCTTTGGGTGCTCTGGTTTCCTTGCACACAGTCCAAAGATGTACAATTAAGGTGCATTGGTGATGCTAAATTGCATTTATTGTGTTGCATGTGTGACTCCTCTGTGACGAGCGGTGTTGTTTCCAGGGTGTCCCCCTTCAGCCTTTTGCCCAATGCTTCTGGGATAGACTTTGGTTCACTGTGACCCTGATCAGGACAAATGGTTATTGAAAGTGGATGTATGGATTATGTCGTAACTTAGCCATGGAGTGGGTGCTGGTAAGTGGTCTTTTGTGTTATGGTTGTTGTTGCTTCTCACAGTCTATGAACATGGGAACTGTAAACAGCTTTACATACTGTGGGGATGGTTGGGGAGCTGTGGCTTTCCAAGGATGCACTGCCCCTGAAGATTCTGTACAAATTTTATGGTGTTTCTTGTTGTTCGATTGAACAGTTAATATGTTTATTTGTTATGTAGCTATTTGTTGTCTAATTAGGCTCAAAGTCACAGTTGTACTGGGGGGTTTAGTTTAATAACCAAGAGGGGTATAGTGGTGTTTCTGCTGACCTCCCTGTTGTGTTGAAAATTGAGTAGCTTTGGCCACAACGTTATTTGTCAAGTGTGCTGCTGAGACATGTCAAGGGATAATGAAGCTTGTGTTCCTTGAGTTTATCCTTCTAGCACCTTACCTTGTAACCCTGCAAACAATGCAGTTGAAGCTGAATGTATTTTTACATTTTAGTCATTTAGTTAATACTTTTCTCCAAACCGCCTTACATTACTAACCTACCTACAGTTGTTTACCCATTTATACATTTACATTTATTTAATTTGCTGACTCTTTTTTTCCAAAGCAACTTACAATGTTAATCTACACATTTATACAGCTGGGTAATTTTACTGGAGCAATTGTGGGTAAGTACCTAGCTCAAGGGTACTACAGCTGGAGGTGGGATTTGAACCTGTGACCTTTGGGTCTTATTCACTCTCACTCTCATGCACACACAGTATAGGATGCTATAGTACGTCTCTTATTATCGTACTTTCGTTGGTTTACAAGTTAACTTTTCTCTGATATGTTAGTCATTTTAAAAATATGAACTAAGATATATTTGCAAAAATCCAAAACAACTATCATAAATACTTTGAATAAAGTAACGAAGAAGCTGTCTATTTGTTACTGTTGTGATTAATTCCTTACGCCCTGTGTTGCCGGGTTGGCTCCGGTTCCCCGTGACCCCGTATGGGACAAGCGGTTCCGAAAATGTGTGTGTGTGTATTGTCTGATTTTAAGGGTGGATAAAAACAGCCACACAGTGATATATGTCTTGAAAATTTTGGAATGCATGGATATTCATGAAGTTAAGATTCTGGATTAAAATGTAGGTGTTCAGTAATGTTACAGATAATGGTTTGTGTCAGCAAGTTAATCGTAAGACTTTCTTTTATACATCTCACAGTGTGTGAAGTCAGAGAAATTCAAATACTCAAAGATACAAAAAAGATAGTTCTGAAATTTGTTACTGTTTACCTTTTTATGTTTTTCTCTTAACCTTTTGTTTCTAAATAAATTATCAGTTAAAATACACACACACACACACACACACACACACACACACACACTTTCCAAACCGCTTGTCCCATACGGGGTCGCGGGGAACCGAAGCCTACCCGGCAACTCAGGGTGTAAGGCCGGAGGGGGAGGGGACACACCCAGGACGGGACGCCAGTCCGCCGCAAGGCACCCCAAGCGGGACTCGAACCCCAGACCCACTGGAGAGCAGGACCCGGTCCAACCCACTGCGCCACCGCACCCCCTCAGTTAAAATATTTGTGTATATTGTTTTCAAAATTTTGTTTAGAAATGTAGAATACAGAAAATTAAGAAAGTTCTACTCACTGACATTTGGAGATATGCTGAAATATGTCAAAGGGGGACATGGTGGTGCGGCGGGTTTGGCCTGTGCCTGCTCTCTGGTGGGTCTGGGGTTCGAGTCCTGCTTGGGGTGCCTTGTGATGGACTGGTGTCCCATCCTGGGTGTGACCCCCTCCCTCTCCAGCCTTGCGCCCTGCGTTGCCGGGCTAGGCTCTGGCTCGCCACAACCCCGCTCCGGACAAATGGTTTCAGTCAATGTGTGTGTGGGGGTGTGTGTGTGTGTGTGTGTGTGAGAGAGAGAAAAATACGTCATTAGTTTTGAGGCCATTTTACTAATCCCTTCAAAAACAGCTGATTCCAATCTCAGTTGAAAACCTACCCAGGTGCTGAGAGATTTTCAATTCCATGACCATCTTTAATACTGTAAAAAGAGGACATGTTTGGATTGATTTTGCTCAACATGGACCAAGCAAAAACACAGGAGTGGGTGAATGACAAATTGCAGGACAATGGAGAGAAAGCAGGAGAGGAGTTTTAATGTGTGGTGGCATTCGCTGCAGAGGAAGATCATGAGCTATTGGGTCTGATGAGATAAGAAATACCACAAAAGTGCGTATCATAAATTGTGGTCTGTGGTCAACTGTCCCATCTGTAATAAGCACTTTCCGGTGAACCAACAGGTAAGTAATGTATTTTACGAAGGCTTACACTGAAATGCATACAGTGAATTTTATCTTCTAGTACTATGTAACTATTTGTTCTATTGGACCCAATGACTACATCCCTCAGGGGAGCAGGAAAATGTTCTGAGCAGGAAAGGGCCATTGTGAACATGGTCATTGCTGATAATGCAATCAAACTTCGTGAAATTCAGCCCAGGGGTTTGGTAGACCACACCGTTTTTCAAAATCTCCAGAATGTCAGCCTCGCAATGAAATGTCACATCAGCATGATGCAGTTTTACACTGTTACTTTTGAGAGGAGCAGTCATCATACCAAGGAGCTCAGGTACCAGTATGTGCAGGTAAGGTGTCTGGTCAACAGTAAAGGTTTGAACAAAACTTAGGGCGCTGTAGGGACACAGCACTCACTGCCTTATTGTTTTCACTCTAGGGAAACTCCAGGGATTAAGGTAGCGTTATGTTATTAATAGCATTGCAGTACCTGTGACTTCTAGTTTTTTTATACTTGTAAAGTGCATCAGTATTATTGTACTGTTTTGGCATTTTTGTCACTTTCATTTGTCTTTGATTTTTTTATGTTTCATGTACTGTCATGGTACATTGTACAGAGTAGTGCTTGTAGAAAGTTTGTTAAAAGAAATATTGCATACACAAAGAACATAAATGTAATTATAATAAAGAGAAACTAGAGAGGAGGTAGCCTGCTGTAAAATAAACCATCTATTGCGGTATAAGAACTATAAAAAAATAAATGGAACTGTACGAGATGTCTGCCTAAAGATGGCTTCACTAAAAAAATGAAGTTCAATCTTGCAATTTGTAGAAGGGAATTGATAGAATCCTTGGGCACTAAGTTGTGTTGAAATATAGGAGGCACAGCGGTGCAGCGGATAGCACTGCATCACAGCTCTTGAGCGGTGTGATTGGATGGGGGTTTCGGTCTATGTGTGGTTAGTGTGATCTCCCCGTGTTGTGTGGGTTCCCTCTGTACACTTTATATGCACATATTTTGTTTCTTGCATTTGCACTAATTGTAATTTTGTAAATTTGTAACTTGCGCCTTGTGTTTTCTTTCTTTATGTCCTTATAATTTATAATTTATGTCTTAGGCTGCTGAGAGGATTCACAGAGTAAGAATTTCATCGTATGGTGTAACAGATGCTGTACATATGATAATAAACTCTTAAATCTTGAATCTTGAATCTCTGGGTACTCTGTTTTAATTCCACAGACCAGTGTTTCAGCTTGACTGGGGACTGACTGTTGTTACTGGGGACAGCTGTTCGTGTGGTAGTTACAACTGCTGCCTTTGGACCGGAAGATTGCAGGTTTGAATCTCAGCAAGGTACTTACCCTTAATTGCTCCAGTAAAATTACCCAGCTGTGCGAATAGGTAAGTAATTGCGAGTAGCTTAACATTCTAAGGCCCTTTGGAGAAAAGTGTCAGCTAAACGAACAAATGTAAATGAATCTTGATTTCCCACGGTGAATATTTTGCATTAAAAAAAAATTAACAGGTTTTTATGCTGATTCATCACAGATTCATTTGTGAATTGTTGTCTCAGTACAGAAGGTGGCTGTGACAGAATCGAGTACAGTTCTATTGTCACGTGTCGCAGCGCTGCCGGAACGGAGGAGTGACCGGTGGCGAGCCGCGTAACCGACGATACGGCGAAAACAGGCTCCGGCCTGACACCTTCATCAGATTTTGTAATGCTGGAGCAGAGGATCATGGGAATCCAAAGTAGTCCTGCAAATCTGCAGATAATGGGCTTAGCCTTGGCTTAAAAAATTAGACAGCGGAGGTTGCGTCCTGCTGCAGCGGGGATTAGAGCGCACGTGTCCTGGACTCCTCCGAAAGAGGATGGACATCTAGCCCCCCCGGTTCACCGGTGCCGGCCTCGGGGTATTCCGGCCCTCGCAGGTCTGCCCTGCCCACTTGTACCGTTCTCACCTGAGTAGCCCGTACCTGCGGACCGAGTGAATCGGGTTCCTCAGTGCGTGAGTATCGCCTTCTTTCAACTCGTCATCAGGCTCTGTAAGAGTGTGTCGCTTCCTTTAAACCTAGTTTGTGTATATTTCTGTGACCGTCCCTGTGTGTATTACATTTACCTTTAATCATTCAGCAGATACTTTTCTCCAGTAATACCCTCCAATAAACATCATGTAGTAGTGTTTACGCTACACCTTTTCACCCAACTCGCAAACTTAAGATGCAAGATACACTACGTACAATGAGTCACTTTTCAGTACACCAGTGGAACGTACTCTCTCTCTCACACACACACACACACACACACACATATCCTGTGGGCAATTTTAGAGTCATCAATTTATCTGAACGCATGTCTTTGTCCTCTCGCACAACTTGAGTGCTGTGAGGCAGCAGTGTTACATTTGAATTACTATAGTAGTAATGTTACTGATGTTACCTTTTCAGGTTTGTTTTGTCACATGGAAGAACTTATTTGGTCAGTGGTTATCAAGAATCTTTGGTTAAAATTAATCAGCTGATTTCTTAATAGTGATGCCCTGAGCAATAAGAATATCTCGCGTGTCATTATGAGGGCGGCTTTCACTGGCCGCATCCTTATGAATCAGTGTATGTGTTGGTGTGTGATAAATTATTGCGTGCGGGTTTGTAGGAGTGAGTTTTCAGGCTTAAGCTATCAGTGTGTGCATTCAGGTGATCGTGCGGCGATTCAGCATGAAAAAATTTTGTCATTTAACGTTTTCACCTATCTAATTACTTTTCTAATTACAGCCAAAGTAGAATAAGTCTGGTTCGTTCTGGTACAGATCAAGTATAACGACGCCTTCTCGTTTAGCAAAATTCTGGTTTAAATTGCACAATTCTTATGCCTCAAACGTTATTCCATAAATTGATACCCCAGGATTTAGTGCTGTTCTTGCTCTTTTTCATACTTTGGAAGCTACATTTACATTACGTTGACTTAACAGACGTTTTTCTCCAAAATGACTTCCAATTAACTTTATGTAGCGTTATCAACCCACACACCTTATTCACCGCGGTGACTTACACTGCTAGATACACTACTTTCAATGGGTCACTCATTCATACATCAGTGGAACACACACACACTCTCTCTGCCACTCACACACACTATGGGGGAACCTGAACAGCATGTCTTTGGACTGTGGGAGGAAACCAGAGCACCCGGAGGAACCGCACGCAGACACACGAACATGCAAACTCCACACAGACTGAGCGGCGATCAAACCCACGTCCTCTCGCACCACCCAGACGCTGTGAGATAGTGCCACTATGCCGCCCATAGCTGAATGTTCTTTAACATTTAACATCTTTAACATTTTTGCCACCCCGTTCTTCTGTTGCTGTCACTGTTTCATTATTCCAGCTTTGTATTGACAGGCTGTTGTGGAGAGAAGTGATGGGAACAATAAGCTCCACTTGAATAACACAGAAGTCCATCCTGGACAGAGAAGGAAACATTAGTTTTTTCTACAAAATCTAATACCAAGAGGAGATAAGCTGTGACATGACTTCCCAGGTAAGGCTGTTTTACTTTTTTCTTTGCACCCTCAGGCCACATTATTCTGCAGTTCAAACAGACCTTTGGTATCAACAAGTGGACAGAACGGCTGGGCGAGACAACAATAATTTGGATGGTCAGATGCTGACAAATGTTGCACATGGTGATTTGAGTTAATGATAGACATCAATAACAACAACAATAATGATAATTATAATAAACTCCTGTAGTAAACTGGTGTCCTGTTATACAGTGTTCCTGTGTTTCTGGAACTCAGCAACCCGGGACTGGCTGATGAAAATGGAATAAATAGTTAGTTGCCGCCATTTTTTTCTTCATTATAACTTTGTATTATCTTTTTTAATTCACAAAACCTGGCTCGTGAATAAATTGAGAATTCTATCAAACTTTTGTCCATTTTTCATGACCTTTTGATCACATCGAACTGCGAGCGGACTTCCGGTCCCAGTTGTATCCATGAGATGGGGGCTCAGTGTACTTAGCTGCTCTAGGGGGTTATGCCTTCCCTAGTACCGCCAGATGCTGAGTTCCACACCTTCTTACATCAGTGGAGTAGAGTATGAGTCCATTAGAGTTACTTCAATAGCATGCTTCACATTGCTTCCTCCTTAGATTGACGTTTGACCTGTTTTACTCCAAACTGTTTCCCCACAGTTCCTTGCCCCAAGAGTAGACGCACTGGCGAGCCGTTATACCAGCACAGTGCAGGGCACTGACCACAATGAAGAAGGTACCTTCAGCCATTGTATTCCTCCATTCAGACTCAGAATTTGCAACTACTTGTCAAGAGAATGGCACAACAGACTAGGACCTAGAAAGATGGAAATTGTGTCTATTAGGTGCTGGGTGTCTTGATCTTAAATGTCTTTTTCGTAGAGCTTGATACCGAGGCTCAAGTGCAGACTTCCATCTTGGAGAGGGTGGGGCTCAACAGGTGTGTAGTCGAAATGCACAAGTACGTAGGACCTGGGCCTCCGTAAGCGTGCGTGCGTCAAGGTACTCGTACTGAATGTGCGGGCACTGTGTTCACCCAGTGTATGCATTCAGTGGTAATGTGGCCCCGACTGTGTGCCCTCTTGTCATGCTCAGTGTACCGATGACTGAAGAGGAGGTGGAGGTAAGTTGACTTTGTTTACTGAAGTGTATAGCGCTGCATTTTCTGTAGTTTTTTGAAAAACCCTGATCAAATATAAAACATTCATTTCCTTCTCTGAGATGTGAACCTCTCCAAGCTCTGAAATAGTGCAAGGCCCTTTTCCTTTTCTTTTGACAGAGTGCTTTCTTCCACCTGGCTCTGGCTTTTCGCTGTAACCAGTATACCCTGCAAAAGAGGCTGCAGGCAGAGGAGCACGACCGCATCGTGGCCCAAGAGAACCTCCACCTCGAGCTGGAGCGGAGCAGGGACACGCTACGGGTATGTGCATGTGAGTGTGAAGGCATGCACAGTGCCTTCAAAAAGCCTGCAGATCCCCCCACCTTTTTTCATACTTTATTGTGTTGTAGACTTATTTCAGAATGGATTCAATTGATTCTTTTTCCATCAGTTGACACAATACTTCATAGTAACAGTGGAAACACTCTTTAGATTTTTTGCAAACCTATCAAAAAAGAAAAAAAGAAACCTCTCATTTACATAAGTATTTATACTGATAATAATGGCACTCCAGATTGAGCTCAGATACATTCCGAGTGTGTGTGTGTGTGTGTGTGTGTGTGTGTGTGTGTGTGTGTGTGTGTGTGTATATATATATGCTCTTCATCATACTCTACATATGCTTTTCATCATATACATATGTGTATGTGTGTATTTATGTGTAATTCCACATCTTTGTGTTTCGGATTTCTGTGCATCTATGGTCAGTTTCTGACTCTGAGTTTTTGTGAGTGTGTTTTTTACTGATCTTATACATGTGTGTCCAGACCCTGCAGACAATTTGTTTGGACAGCCAGTGCACCCAGATTTTGCAGAGACTGCAGCACCACCTGGAAGTCATCAGCAACTCTGTTAATCAAATTGCAGATGCCGCAGAGATGCTGGGTGCAGTGCACCAGGTCTGTGACATAGTGCTGTGCTGCCTCTCGCTGCATACCCTGTATACTTTGTGGGTAAAAGTCATATTGACATTCAGGTTCTTACACATTAGGAGGCACGGCTGTGCCGAGACGTGCAGGTGATGATGCTGCATGTGGACAATCTGAAAGGCCGCCACACTGAGGAGAGCACAGAGCTGGAGGCGACCAGGAAGCTTCTGCTGAAAAATCGTGGCCAGAAACAAAGTGACACTGCAGGCAAGTTCTGCCACCATGGCCTAGGAGGACTCTGTACCATGGGAAAAATTTAAATACACCATTACCTCCCATGACATGGTTTATTTGTTCATGAAATCACCCCATTAGGTAAATTCCCAGTGTTAGGGACTGAATTGCTATCATTTCTTCCGGAAAAAATAATTGGTTCCCAGGCAAAAAATGTCTCATTAATTAAAATACAATAATAAAATATATTTTTATGTTTGACAATGATAAAACCATCATATAATATGTGTAACAAAATGATTATTTCTACATTAATGTTATACAGGTGGTCCCCGATTTACGATGGGGTTACGTTCCGCGAAACCCATCGTAAGTCGAAAATATCGTAAGTCAAAAATGCATTTAATACACGTAATACACACCTCTGCATGGCAGACTGGGAGATGCAGATCGCTGCTGCTGCCCAGCATCGCGAGAGAGTATCGCTCCGCATATCACTTGCCTGGGAAAAAATCCAAATTCAAAATTCGAAGTACAATTTCCACTGAACGCCTATCGCCAGCTCCCCATTGTAAAGTCAATAAAATCGCAAGTTGAACCATCGTAAATCGGGGACCATCTGTACTTTCATTTATTCTTTGATTATGGATAACTAGTTGTCCTAATGCAAGGTCTTGGAGATCCACGGTCTGTCTTAGAAACGGTATTAATTTTCGGAAACTGTTTTCACAGTTTTTTGTTGTATGGGACCCCTTACATAAAATATGAGTATACTACATTCCAGCAAACTGACCTCTCCTTCAGCATTTATTATTTGGAATGGAATATCTTTATTGATGAAACCCTACTCTTGTATTTCACTGCAGATAAAGGTGAAATTCGTCATGTTTTCACAAGGCAGAAATCTCAGCAGGTAACAAATCTCAGCAGGTAACAACAGCAATTGTATGTAAGCCTTTGTTTAATGTTTCAGTTAAGCCAAGTATTTAATGTTTCGTATTGTGGTGCATAAGCACCACAGAAGGTGCAGTTTTCTGTATCTGTACTATGTATAACTGGTCTTTTGTGCATTTACCTCTGGGAATTACTATTGATTATTAAATATTTTACTGAATGCAACACAACTAGACAGCATATGAGGATAGAGAGGGAGATATGTGGACATGTGCATATCAGTGTGTAAAATGAGAATTTGCAGGTATTTGTCAAATAATTTGTCTGTCAGTCATTTCCCTCTGCAGTCACATCCTTGCCTGGTTTTTTTAATGTCCAGTGACTTTCCGGTCCAATCCATTTTCCTCTCATTCTCCATAAAGCACAGAACTCGTCGAAGGGTCAGCTTCACTCTGATTCCAACTCAGGTAAAGAAAACATTTTGGGAGATGACAGTGCATTCGTCACTTGATCATCATTCTCCGATATTATTCTGTAATGAAAATTCATTTGTGAACTTATCCCCATTACAGTATTTTAAAGTAATGAATTTAAAAGAAAGTTTAATCTCATTCAGGACCTCCAAAATGCCACACAATATCTTCTTCATTCCTTCCCTTTTTCAACCAAAAACAGCAAAACTATAAGTCAACTGAAATTCCAAAGTAGTGTTTTTTTTCTGAGCAGCACTGGTTCTCTCTTTAGACATTAATGATAATAATCAATCATATATAACACAACCATATCCGTTAATAAAAACAACACTTTTTCAGTTGTTTACTCTTTCACACACCTGTGTTAAAATAGTTTTTTTCAGCAACAATAACACACACCTTCTAAAGCCACTTGTCCCAAGTGGGGTTACAGCAAGCTGGAGCCAAACCCGGCAACACAGGGCATAGTGCTGGAGGGGGAGGTGACACACCCAGGACAGGACACCAGCCCATCACAAGGCACCCCAAGCAGGACTCGAACCTCAGACCCACCAGAGAGCAGGACCCAGCCAAACGCTCTGCGCCACCACACCTCCCGTTGCAGCAATACAAAGTTATTTAAACTAAACAAAATATTTCAATAATTCTTCAATATCATACCAAATAAAGTGAAAAGGTGTAGCATGCATTTATTTGATATCATTATTCTCTGACTATGGGTTGTGGTTCTTGAGTTGGTGGTGAAGGTGTCTGGGAGAGAAGTTCTTGCTGTCAGAATCAGTCATAACGATACCTTTTTTCTCCTTTTGGGTCCATGATGCCCTTTAACGGCACAAAATATACGTGAAATAGGAGCAGAAGGAAAACAGCACACGTACAAACAAGCTAACAACTTATTCCTGTGCAGCACCCAAGCCTTGTCATGAGCTCTCAGTCTCACTGTCACTGGATGGCTCATAATAGGTTCATGAATTTTCTTTAAATTTGAAATTTGAGTTTGGATATGGTAAAAATCGGTATCAATTAACATGATAAAGGAATAACAAGTGTTTGTACTTTAAGGGACAGGGTGCACTTGCACATGTCATACAGTATAGAAAAATGCTGACAGTGCTTTGGATCTTTGCTTTTTCAACAGCTCGGTGGTCTGCAGGAGAAACTGTCCAACAGTTGCGAGAACACAAGGAAGGATAGTGTGGACTCTCGTTCGGAGGATAATTCAGAAGTCCCTTGCACCATCGCTGGGAAAACCGACGTTCCGGAACTGGATGCAGTCAGCGAGCTTCAGAGCACCAAGTATACAAGACAATGCCAGCAGACAGTTTACACAGATTATGCAAGTGTACACTTTGTAAAAAATTTAATATCTTACCCTCCATCTAATTGTGCATACATTCCTTTTACACACTTCATTGACATGCATTGTGGAAGGGAGTCCTCTGATTTAGTCTGATATAAATATGTTTCTCATGGCTTTATTGCATGACGACTTTTCAAAGTTCAACATGCATAAATATTTATCCTCTAACAGAATGTTGTTGTAAAAAAATTAAGAAAATTCCCGATGAAAATATTCAAAATTCACAGCATGTCAGATTACAGTCCTATAATTTTAGTAGATTTGATGTGGGGTATTTTAGTGCTTAGTGCTAACCTTTCTTCTTCACTCTATCTCCTTTTCTCTTTAGGCCCCAGACTTCAGCAAGAGGAGATGCCTTGAGGAGCAACTTCTCCCAGCACAGAGAGGTTCCCACCGCCGACTTCCGGGAGGATCTCCAGACTAGGGGAGAGAAGGAGGATACAGGCATCCCATCTGCCCCCTGGTACTTTATTTTGCTGCTCTTCAAATATAAACAATATGATGAGAGGTATGTGTGTGCTTTCCCCAGAAGTGCCTAGAACCACTCACTTGCTCTTAGTAACCGTTTGTCTAAGTGCGGCTTACAATCCTATATCAGCGACACACTGTGCAAGGGTAGTCAAGGGCTCACCATGGAACGTAAGTGTAAAAAAGTTAATAAATCAACCCAGTTATGGGGTAATTAGAGTCAGCTGTTCAAATATAATTAGGTCTGATTTGGTCCAATCATATGCAAAATAATTTTCAACTACTTAAACTAAATCCTCCCCAGTAAAGGTCAAGATGACAATAAATAAATAAATCACACAGACACATCATTTCATGCTCAAAGGAAGTTTCTGAAGACCTCTGGAGAAAAATTGCTGAAATCTACCAGTTTGGACATGGTTGCACATCAATTTCTAAGGTTCTTAAACTCAGTCCAAGCACACTCATAGCCATAATGATCAAATGCAGAAAGCTTGGAATAGTGGTACAGTTAAGTAGGAATTACCATCCTGCCAAAATCTGTCCACAGGCAAGGCATGTAGAGTGATTAATGAGCTGAAAAAACTCAGAACAACATCCAGAGAATAGCAAGCCTCTCTTACCTAAGATCAAGTCAGTGTTTAGGACTCCTCAGCAAGAAGGACCCTGTACAAAAAGGGATATAAAGGACCGGCAAGGTAGAGACCAGTGCTCACTGAAAAGAGCATGAACGCTCATCTAGAGTTTGCAAAAAGCAGCTGTATATCTTTCAAGATTCTGGGGGACCATTCTGAGAATATTATGAAGAATCAAAAGTATAACTTTCTGGTTTACAATAGCTCTCATTACATTTGACATAAAACCATTCATGACTTTTCAGAGTAAGAACCTTCTACTAGTGGTCAAGCATGGTGGTGGAAGTGTGAAAGTCTGGGGATGTTTGTAACCACAGGACCTAGGTGCCTTGCTCTCTCTAGAGGAATCATGAATTCCTGTTATGAGGAGATTCTAATGAGGAATATCCAGCCATCAGTCTGCGAGTATAAGCTGCAACACCACAGGAACATGGCAGCAAGACCCAGATCCCAACCATTTCAGCAAGTCAACATCAGAATGGCCGAGAAAAAGAAAATTAAGTACTGCAATGGCCGTGACAAAGTCCTAACTTGATTCCAGTTGAGATGTTGTAGCAAGACCTGAAAAGAGTGGTTCAAGGTTGACAACCTGCCTGAAACCTGCAGATGGTTCTGAGCTAAAGCAGTTCTGCACAGATTAGTGGGCCAAACACCCTTCACATCAATGTTAGACCCTAATCAACAGCCAGAGGTGGTGTTTAGTTGCAGTCATTGCAGCTTAAAGTGGCAAAGGTGGCACATCTAGTTTTCACTGTGGGAGGGAATACTGGCATCATTCTTTTCTCTTGACCTCCATTTATATACTGAAGCCACAAAAATAGGGAAAACTGGAACAAGGGTGAACAATTTTTGCAGCACTGCATCTGCTTGATTTAGATGTATGTGCACACATCACAGTTTTCTTTTTTGTGTCGCTCACATTATGGTCTCTGCTCACTTTTCATTGTTCCACCTCCTTTTTACGTGTGCCAGTTCATTGTGGAATGGCCTGCGATGGCGGAGGAGGGGTGCAGAGAGCGCAGAGTGGGACACCGGGCATGATGACAGGATGGAAAAAGAGAGTGACTGCGAGGTCACCGGCTATGATTTTAACATGGAAACGTAAGTGATGTCAATATTTTCCCATGGTTCGCAAGGATTTTCAAGTTCCTTCTTCAGGTTTTGTAAAGTATAAGATGTACTGTATGTAGTTTAAATAATATTTAAAGAGTTGCAGTTGCCCTACTAAGGCTCATTCATTTTTTTATCTACCACCCCAGTTGATTTTGCCATATTCAATGAGAAATTAGTTTTTCTAGAGCAACTGGTTACCTGCTTAACCTGTTCAGAGCTTTTCTGTTCATTTAATCTACTATCACTTTGCTTTAAGCAAACATTTAAGTCTATTGCATGTTTATGGTTGTTACTATGCGCTTGGTGTTTGATTTTCAACCCATTTGTCATTGGTGTACTGTCAGTTTTCACTAAATGGCAATAATTTTCATAAATAAGAATTTGTGGTAATGATTCTTCTCTTCACTGCGACGGTACTGTAAAACTGTTTTTAAACACTCTCCTAGGTGTGCCCTTCCGTCCAAACAGCATCGTCTGACAACCTGTTTTTTTCACTGTCACTGGATCCTCTATTGTTTTTTTCTAATGGCGTTCTCCTTTCTGATGCTGCTGGGAATCCTGCTCTGGCCCCTTCGGGCCCCTCTCTTCACAATATGACTCCCCACTTTGTGCTTATGAGCTATATTTTTCTGGTTAAGAGCTCTCCAAATTATTGTAGTTCTCCTCTTCTGGATTTGACTTGCCCCACCCCCCCAACCAAACAATGATGTGACTATGTAAAGTTTTGCCGTACCTGAGAAATGAAGATATTATAATTTGTCCAGCCTGTAAACTGACCTGTGGCATACATAGTGTTTAATTAAATATGCAATGTTGCTCATGAACCTTAAATACAGTAGTTTTATATTATACTGTATATATTTAGGGCAATATACAGGATGTTTCTAAATCTGCCATGCGGTGTTGTAGAAATACAGTGTTTGTGACAGACTTGGCTGTCCCTATGTCTCCTGTAGGGTGCTGTCAATGATCTCCACAATTTCTTCATGCTACAGCCACACCAAGGGCTTAGTGGGGAACAAAAACAAGTGCTGTATTTAGGGTGGTCTTTAACTCTATGCAGTCGTTTTGAGGGTAATCAGTATTTTAACAGTACTGCCCTTATACTGGAGGGTGGGTGTGGTGGCAGGCCGGGCTTGGCTGGTGCCCGCTGTGTGGTGGGTCTGGAGTTCGAGTCTTGCTTGGGGTGCCCTGCGATGGACCGGTGCCCCGCATCCCCTCTCGGGCCCTCGCCCCATGCTGCCGGGTTAGTCTCCGGCTCACCGCGACCCCACTCGGAACAAGCAGTTGTTGACATTGGTTGGTTGCCCTTATACTGGAAGCATTTAATGAATTAATTAATTATCATGTTAATGCTGAAATAGAAAAAAATTGCGTAATTCAGCAAGAATTCTGGTATGAAATATGCTGCTTGTATGTTTTCAGAAAAACTAACAATCCCTCTGTAAGGATTTAAGATTATTTGCTGCTGACATGACTCTGTATGGCGACTGTTGCTTTGTGTTGAACATTTCACTCACTGTCTCACTCACTTGTCCAGGTCAGGGTTGTGGTGGTTCAGAGCCTGTCCTGGAACCAGAGGGCGCAAGGCCAGTCCATAAGTGGGTACCTACACACGCAATAGGGGATATTTAGAGTCACCAATTAACCTGAAACACTTGTCTTTGTGAGGAAACCAGAGCGCGTGGAGGAAACCCACACAGACGTGAGAAAAACATGCAAGCTGCACACAGACTAAACTGGACTGACACCTACACCTGAACAGCCCAGGCACTGTCAGGCAGCAGTGACATCCCATGTCACCGTACTCCCCATGTGTTGAACATTATTATTAGTTACTCATTTAGCTGATTTTTTTTTTTCTCCAAAGCAAGTTACAATGTTAGCTTTTTATAATTTACACATTTAAATGGTTGGGTAATTTCAGTGTAGTGATTCAGGGTAAGGGGGTGCGGTGGCGCAGTGGGTTGGACCGCAGTCCTGCTCTCTGGTGGGTCTGGGGTTCGAGTCCCGCTTGGGGTGCCTTGCGACGGACTGGCGTCCCGTCCTCGGTGTGTCCCCTCCCCCTCCGGCCTTACGCCCTGTGTTGCCGGGTTAGGCTCCGGTTCCCCGTGACCCCGTATGGGACAAGCGGTTCTGAAAATGTGTGTGTGTGTGTGTGTGTGATTCAGGGTAAATACCTTGGTCAGAATTATTATAGCAGGAGTTGAATGCACGGCCAGGGCCTTTGTAAAGTGACAGCTCTACCTATTATGCTACCTGATGCCCCATAATTTGCAAAGAAAATTTTAAAGGACAGATTTCTTGAAAATAATGAAGAAATCTACCATAAAACAACTGGGTCTATATTCTGTTAAATATATACAGTGGCGTAAATTTACCATTATTTTGATCACCAACCATGCAAAATGAATGTTCCTTTTCGACCACTTCACTCCACCAACAGACTGTACCACAGACATGCTAAGCAGGGTAATCGGAGGGTGGCCAAGGTGATTTATGGGAGAACGATCACACTTACTGTACGTCTTGACTGATTGTGTTCACTGATTGTGTGACTGATTATTTCACAAGGCCCTAAAGTCAACCCAGAATGTTCGTTTCCACACCAGTGATGCTACGTCTGACCTCGGGAAATGCCATGTGGAGGGCTGAGATGAGCAGCCATTTGTGTAATCTGTCTATGAAAATTAAAAGTGCTACCCTACCGCTGAAGTTACAAAGTAACTGACCATGTGTTTTTTAAGGTTGTGACGGCGGAAAACTCAGTTTTCCACAATGTTCTGGTTATAAATGAAGCTATTAAATGTCTTGTCGTATCATCTCAAGATCTAAGGCAGTTTTGGCTCATGGACCATCATGGGAGAGGTCTTAGGGTCTCTGAAAACATAGCGAAGGCCCTGCTGAGAGAAGTTGGGTCTTCATGAAACTTTGAGATGTTTCTGACCAGCTCCCAGAACCTAAACTGCCAGGATACTGCAAATGTCTATGAGCTGACACCAAATGGTGATCCTACTGTAGAGCAACTACATGACAAACTCTATGAGGAATGAAGACAATCTTAATGGGTAAAGTTCCCTGCTGATCCCTGCCTGTGGAAATCATTTCCATGAAGAATTCCCCTTTAAAAACCATCAAAAACACCAAAATGATCCACACGGTCACTGTATAACTTGCTTGAATTGGCATTCAAGATTAAATAATCACATTCGAGAATGAACTTCACATCACGGCGGAAGGGACAGTCACGCAGAGCTGGTGAAGGGCTTTAGGGTTACAGTTTTCTACTCTGCTCTATGCTTTACTACTTTTCTTACAGACAGATGAGCAAAATGACACTGGTCCCAAGGACAAATGATTGCTGGTCCTGTTTGCATACTGGGAGGGCCCATGTGCACCCAGTGCTGTCTCACAATTCAAGCTATTCTCTGCTCAACCGGTACAGGTACTGAGTAACCTCCTACAGAAGGCCCCGGAAACTCCAAGACCATGTTTGGAGAGTGTCTTGGCCTGTGTGTGGTACTTGAAGGATCTCACACAGGGACCAGATTCAGGTCTCTACAAACAAATAGTCATCGCCTGCTATGAGTATCAAGCCAAGGTACTTATGAGTATAAGAAACATATTGAGTTCAAGCACGTTAAATGGTATTGATGGTGTTACCAACTTCAGATGACCGAACCTTGGTCCAGTAATAGGAACCCTATCAACTGCTGCAGAAAATGGACCTTGTAATGTACCAGGTGTAATATCCAGGCAATGGAAGGTGTCACAGCTCTTCTGAAGTTGGTGTTGAGCATCTGTCTCTTGAACGAAGCACCAGGTAAAACATCAGTTTAAGAGCGTGCCATCATTTCGTATTTTCAGAAGTATTATGGCGATGGCACAAATGTATGTATTTTTCTACATTGATGGTAAATGTGTTGAATGAACGATGTATTCTATATTTTTGAAAGATTTTACAAGGGAGAGACGTATATATGAGCTTCAGGGGGAGAGCTGTACCTTAGCTGGAGGACACCAGTGTGCCAAAGAGACCTTAATGTAGAAAGCGTCAATGCACCCAGAGTAGGAGATACTGTGCAGGGTGTACTGTGCAGTAGTTTGCTGTGTGGGGTATATTTACATGAAGTATCGTTTTGCTGCACCTTTACATCCGACCGGTTTGCTATTTGCATGGTGTTGCAGACAGTGTACATACACATGCGCATACTCATCAGACGCCTTCATTAGGCGGGAATTAGATGTGTAGAAAACATTTAAACTAATAGCTTCATCCACCCTTCCTTTCTCAGTCACAGCTTATCCAGTTACAGCCCTAATCACCTGGAGTCAATCCCTGGAAACATCAGGCTTAAGGCTGGCACGCACAGGGTGCACTACAGTCTTTCGGGTCGTTTCAGGTCATCTCAAGGACACATCTGAACGGCACATCTTTGGAATTCTGCAGAAAAGTGGACCACACAGCGGAAGCTCGCAGAAACAGGCAACAGAGTCTGGATCTGAATGCACAACCCTTGCGGTGTGGGAGATACCCTTTGAATCACCATGCTGCTTTACCTCACTGTATTAGAGAATAAAGCCATGCTATTTCCCTACATGGCCACAAGTGGGCGCTGATTTACATATTATTTGAGACATTACGCAACGGAATACACACACACACACACACACACACACACACACACACACACAGTTTCAGAACCGCTTGTCCTATATGGGGTCACGGGGAACCGGAGCCTACCCGGCAACACAGGGCGTAAGGCCGGAGGGGGAGGAGACACACCCAGGACGGGACGCCAGTCCGTCGCAAGGCACCCCAAGCGGGACTCGAACCCCAGACTCACCGGAGAGCAGGACTGCGGTCCAACCCACTGCGCCACCACGCCCCCCGCAACGGAATACTGTTAACGTTTTTCAAAGTTATGTCCTTTTTGGTGTTGATTATCATTAAAGTTTACCGATTACAAAAATACCACTAGTTCTTCTACAGTGTCAGTTTTAGTTTGCTACTTTACAGATACTGATTTTAGAAGGCACCTGAATATTCTAGAACGCATCAGATCTAAAAGGTGCTGGAATATTCGGCGATTGGAGCCCCTAGGCCCTATGCCAAAATTTGCTAATTTCAAGAATGTGGAATATTTTTCAAAAAACTGCCAGAAATTAACACGAAAAGTATGCTTAATATTACGAAACTGAATGGAAAATGCAAAAAAATGAACGTAGTAAAATTTCTGATACATTGTGATTAGACTACAGCATCTATTAACATGATATTTGAATACATTCACGTGCTCCTGTCTTCTCGACTGTACAGACTTAATGTGTCGTAGATGGATATGGATGTTTAAAGGACAGAACAGTGAAGTAGAAACAAATGAATGCTGATTTAGGTAAAATTTGTATGAACGCCAGGGTAATCATTTCAAACCCTTAGCTGTACTGTTAACCAGAGGTTTCACATGAATTTAGAGTTCCATAAAAGTGTTTGTGTGTCTGTTTTTACATCTGTGTCACATCTGTTATTTCGCTGTGTAAGGGTTTGATTCTGTGGCTCGATAGGTCATCACAAAGGGCAGCCTTCAAATGAAAAATGCTGAGAATATGAAAAATTGAGAATGTACTGAGAACATTAACATTTCAGTAAACAAGTAATGGTTGTCAGAATGAGGGACGACAAACCACCAATCTTTTGCTAAATGAACAGATTACCGAACGGATGCCGAGGGTGTGGTATGGCTTGCAACCACGAACGGGTTCGTAGGACTTGAACAATTTTTATACGGTACGTAGGAAACAGAAATATAGGGAAACCCACTTGTTTGTTTGTTTGTTTAACTTCTTATTTCTATTTTCATTCATTCATCTATCTATCTATCTATCTATCTATCTATCTATCTATCTATCTATCTATCTATCTATCTATCTATCTCCTCACATGTGTGAGCTGTCAAATGGACACTGCTCAGTTAATTTCTAGGGTTAGGCAAGTTCCCGAGTTCAGGCCAGGATAGCAGGTCAGGAAAATGTCCTGGATTAGCAAGTCCAGCGTCAGCATGTCTGATGGGGCTTCCTGCAATACAGGCCACTGAACCCCCCCACCCCGCCTCCCCCAGCACCACTACCTAAGATATTATCTTACCACCTGCCTGTTCCAAACAATTAAGCGATCACCGAGGAGCTCCATTGTACGATGCTACTTATCCTTACATCACCAAGATGTTTTTATGAGAGGATACACATTTCATTATGTTTTGTCTATGTGTAGGATATTTAGTTTTAACTGTTATGCCAGCAGTTGATACCTCTGGTTTTTTTTTTGCTAAGCAAATAAGCTTTATAAAGAGCACAAAGCGAATTTCTTCCTGGGACTCAGACTTTGCAGTATTCTGGTTCTATATCTACTTATAGAACCGCACGTGTACTTGATGGAGCCACTGCGTGTGTGGAATACAGCATCTCAGAGCGATGACTGGGGTTATGAGTGGAACAATGTTCATATTAAGCAAAGAGGAGAAGGTCATATTTTCAGAAGACTGATACTGTCAGGGGGATGCGGTGGCGCAGTGGGTTGGACCGCAGTCCTGCTCTTTGGTGGGTCTGGGGTTCGAGTCCCGCTTGGGGTGCCTTGCGACGGACTGGCGTCCCGTCCTGGGTGTGTCCCCTTCCCCCTCCGGCCTTGCGCCCTGTGTTGCCGGGTAGGCTCCGGTTTCCCGTGACCCCGTGAGGGACAAGCGGTTCTGAAAATGTGTGTGTGTGTGTGTGATACTGTCAGACCTGGATAAGAGCACGTTAGGACAAACTGAAAACACCTTGGAAAGGTGTTGTACGGTTCTACGTAGTTTGAGTTTTACACCATTTTGTCTTAGTCCAAATTTGGTAAGATTCAGTAGCAATACTATAAAAATACTATTACAAATCAATCAGTTCATTCCTAGATGAACAGTGTAAGGACATGGACTGGCTTCTGCTCCAATCCCAGCATCTTTAATGTTACAGCACACCTCTACAGCAAGATCTTTTCCATGCAATGTTCAGTAAAATACTGAAAGCTGGTCTGAGGATCAGGTATTACATATTTTCCATGTCAAAATTGTCATTTGGCCTGTCCCATATTAGTTCAACATGATGTCCTCTTATTCCAGCATTTTATGTGTGTTTATGTGTATATAAAGTTATATTAAAAAAAAATTCTGAATACTTATAGTCTTTTGTAGGCTACGGACGCATTAAAAAATAAAATGAAAGTTAAAAAAGCCCTCCTTGAAAAATTGAGAATGATGTCTAAATTTGTAGAAAATTTTGCACCATTGCATTAATTTCAAAAGAAGCTTTTGCATTTCTGGGATCTACTGAAGCCTATCCACAGACGCTAGTTGAGAACTCCTGTGTTAGATTTAAGCAAAATATCAGTTTGCAATTCTGTGCTTCAGCAACAGTTTCATTTGCCTTGCGCAGATACTCTGTAAATGTGGTCCATGGTTTATGCCAGTTATATGCTCAGAAAAAGTTCAGAACACCATATTGTGTGGCTGTTTTCAAGAAATAATTGAAAACGTAAATATTATGCACTGAACGTTGTTAATTTTCCCAGGACTAATACACACACTGTCTGAAACCATGTGTCCCTTACGGGGTTGTGGGGAGCCAGAGCCTAACCTGGCAACACAGGGCGCAAGGCGGGAGGGGACACACCCAGGATGGGACGCCAGTCCATCACAAGGCACCACAAGCAGGACTTGAACCCTAGACCCATGGGACCCAGTCAAACCCACTGCGCCTCTGCACCCCCCCAGGACGAATAATAAAATTTATATTAACCAGTATGTAAAAACACTGATAGCTACATTATTACAGCATAAAGAATCCCAATAGCTTCTTTACATTACTGTATAAAATCCACGCAGTACTGTAATGAAAGCAATATATACTGGTGCATGATAAGAAAAAGAATAACACTTTTAAGTAATAAAATCAGTTTTGTATGTTTTTTTTTACTCATCTGAAATTAAAACTCATCCTTCCAGGAGACATTTTGCACCACTTTGCAAATTTTCTGGGAGACAAAACTGTCAAAGTGATAGAGAGTCTCAAATAAGGACAGACATGTCTGTGCCGCTGCGTGTGGATGGTGTAGAGGAGGTGTTTTACGCTTCACTCCAACCGCTTTCAAAGCCCTAACATTGTTCTCTCTGTCTGCCGCCGGCTCTGCTTTGCTGAGGCCAAGCACCACTGCTTAACAGACCTGTATATAATTCCGATCAAACTATATTTATCAGCATACATTCCATATATTCAACATATATTCGGCATTTCTCGCTGTTTATTACATTTATTGTCGTTTCGCTACGCAGAGGTGTGGAGCAGAAGCATCTACATTTGCAGTTATTCATTTAGCTGATGCTTTTCTCCAAAGTGACTTACAATGTTGATCTACCTACAGTTATTTGCCCATTTATACAGCTGGGTAATTTCACTGGAGCAGTTCAGGGTACGTACCTACAAAAAAAAGTTTATGCAGGTCCAGGTGTATCATAAGTGGGCCGAGTACCACATGACACAGTAAACGTTGCCCACGGAGGTCACTAAGGTCACGTATTACAAATAGACAATGCGGATAGAAACATGAGAATAAACAGTAATTAGACAAGGGGACAGTGGTCTCTGATCTCCAACTTTGCTTTGCACTCTTATTCAGAGAGTGTGCTCCAGAAGATATGGGGAAGATATAGTTGTATAGATATTATTATAAATTGAGCATTAATGTAAAGTGATGTGTTTGGATGTAACTATAAAGTGTTAAATGCTGCCAAAGTAATACAATCTATGGCAGCGTACTGTCCAGTGTTGTGATCGCTTGAGGGAAGACGCCGTTTCTTCTTTATCTCTGCGTGACCGGGCCGACGTTGTCGGTCTTGCCGGAATGTTCTCCCTGACCCAGTGCCCCCGTAGTGCTGTCATTCGCTAATCTGCAGTCTGTAGGTTATTCTGGTGCCGTTCGATGCTGTAAGCCGTCCGGGTCCCCGCTCCCCTGGCGGCTGAGACAGAGCCTCGATTTACGCACTTGTCTGAGATAAGCTCCGCCAGTCTAAGCCGCTTCTCATCATCAAATACCTGCGGCCATTCATTATCTCACAGGCGCACCTCCGGACGTACGGCATCTGCACGCAGGTAACGTTCTCCTTCTCTTTCATACGTTTCCATCTATGTTTAATGTCTGTATAACTGGCACCCTGTTGGCAATGAAATGGCTCTTGTTTGCTGACAGATGTGCGGAATAATTACAGAGGTGTAATAAAAATTGCATGTAGCTTTGGGTTGAAGCTTCCGGAGGTCGGACACTTGTGGAGCGCTGCAGTACCGTCTATTTGCCCCAAATGATACTTTTTTTGAAATTGTTTCAAGCTGGGTTTTCAGTACTAGATATAAAGGGTTAGGGTTTTCTTGGCTAGAGATAAAGACTGTTACATAAACGTAGCTTTTTTATATTTTATATTTTTCTATATATTTTTTTTTTATATTGTTATTTGTAATGTTTGTAAAGAATATTACATTGGAGGTTTAGATTAGATTTCAGTTGCCTTTATCTGCATTTTCTGTAAATATTCTATGTACAAGGGGGGTGCGGTGGCACAGCGGGTTTGACCAGGTCCTGCTCTCCGGTGGGTCTGGGGTTCGAGTCCCGCTTGGGGTGCCTTGCGACGGACTGGCGTCCCGTCCTGGGTGTGTCCCCTCCCCCTCTGGCCTTACGCCCTGTGCTGGGACAGTTTCAGGCTGGCTGTGTGTGTGTATACTGTGTACAAAAGAAGTGTGGATACAGCATCTGAATTCTTTGTTTCAGACATGCATGGAGATGTTCACAGTAACATTTCTGTAAATGTGATATAATACAGCATAATTGTTGAAGAAAAAATATATCTATATATACACACACCTGTGGCTCACCTAAAATGTGGCTCTTATGAACAGTATCATACCTACAACATCATTACTGAATGTCTGGAACGTTTGCATTCAGCATTTGCACAGATGCCTGCAAACTTCTGATGTGTAATGTTAGTGTTTCCAATTTCTTCATTTGTAAATGCTGTTCTCCTGTCCGCGCAAGACTTTTGACAGAGCAAGACCACTCCCTGTTCTCTCCTGTTTCCCCGAGTAACATGACCATACGGTCGACTCTGTGCTTGCGACAGGGGCTCCGAGCAGAACTTGAGTTGTCATGGGTCGTAACGATGCTCACCGTCTCTGGAGGAAGAGAACAGACGACATTCGCAATGTGTTCGACTTCATGGAGGTGCTGGGATCGTAAGTGCTTCTTCCGAAGGCTCCATGCATTTTCTCGCAGCAGCTGGACCACAAGATGCGTGATGTGTAGACCACTGTAATGTGTTGTTAGTGCGAAATGTGCGCTCATGAGCTGAGTATGTGATGGAAAGGTCACGGTTAGCTAGGAAAACATCTCCTCCAACCCGAAGGATCACACAAGGTCTGAAGGTTTCTGGGAGGAATAAAATCACTAACAAGGAATATCTACTCTTGTTCATTCATTTTCACACAGGGGTGCCTTCTCAGAGGTGTTCATGGTGAGGGAGAAGAAAACGGGGAAGCAGTTTGCACTCAAGTGTGTTAAGAAGCAACATCTGCATGCAAAGAACTTGGAAAATGAAATCACTGTGCTGAGGAGGTGAGGAACCACATAAGAGACTCACGGTGGCCTCAGCGTGATATTTATTTCAGGATGCGTAGGTATGATTGACCAGAGTGTAGTGTTCACACAAGGGTGAACAGGTTCAGGTGTTCAGAGTGTGGTACTGACAGCCAGGTGAAGAGATGTGACCGTCTAGACTCGTGTTCACACCAGACCAAAGAGGGATGAGTCATCAGGTGTAACGCGTCACAGAGGGAAAGGAATTCAGACAATAATTTGTATATCACAGTGGATGCAAGGCCGGTTTGTACTGGCGATGGACTGAAAACAAGCAACCTAAAGCAATTTTATTAATTTCTGGAGCTGTGTGACTTGACTGACCGCTGTGGTATCATTTTCTTTAACATTTTTCTTTCTCGCGCCTTTTTCTGCTACTGCACACAACTACACCAGCTTTATTTTTCTTTCTCCAATCAATACACAACAGTTGTGGGCTTGGTTTATTGTTCTACTGTCTCTCCTACGGATACGTTATCCCACCGAGAGCTGCTACTAAAACAGCGGCAGGATTGTGTATGCAAGGGATCAGCTGCTGAGCATGAAGAATTCACCTACGTTTAGCCCAGGCTGCGTGGGGCAGAAGTTTTGCTCAGTGCAGGTGGACATATCCATCATATTCTGGATTAAAGACTGCTTGACTCATAAACCACAGTTTGTGTGGGTGCAAGGCTGCGTGTCAGACGTGACCATGAGAAGCATGGGGGCCATTCAAGGAACAGTCCTGGCTTCCCTCCTGGTCCCCTCATGCACCTTGGCCCTAAGACACAACACAGAGTCATGCTGTCTTCAGAAGCTCTCAAACGATACAACGATTGATTGGTATCAGGGGCCTACAGGAGGACTGGAGCTGAGCTTTACTGAGTCGAGCAAATAAAACCCACTGCACTTCAACACTTGCAACACAAAGAGATGGTGATGGACTTTAGGAGGTCGAAGGGCCCACTCTGTCCAGTGACTATTACTAGAGAGCAATTGGAGGTGGTGGGGACGTACAAGTACCTGGCCATTCACTTGGAAAATGGACTAGCAACATTAACACTCTACAGGGAGGAAGGGAGTCAGAGAAATCTCAGGTCTTTTGAAATACACAGGTACCTGTTGCAGGTGTAGAACAGTCTTCTATGCAGTCGTCAATGGCCAGTAGACCGAATAAACTAATCAGGAAGGCTTGCTCCATCCTGGGTGTTAGGTTGGACTAACGGGATGACGTAGCACAGGAAATCCCAACAAAATAACTCCTTTCCATCATGACCAATTGCTCTCATCCTGTGTAGTAGCTGTACATTTAGTCTGTCCATCTTTCTTCAAAATCTCAGGTTCAGATGACGTTTATGGTAACCACAAATCTCTTGTCTTTACAAATACCACAGGATCAAACATGAAAATATCATCGGTCTGGAAGATTTCTACGAAAGCGACACTCATTATTACCTTGTCATGGAGCTGTGAGTGTTGAATAATTACGTGTTGTCTTATATACATGTTTTCTAGAGTTTTGAAGTTTTCTCAGTGATACAGAGAAGTGCTTCTCCAATTCTCCAGTGACAGTTTATTCTTGTGTATAATTTCTAGTAGTTGGGGGGGTAATAGCTTTTTAAAATTTTGGTTTTAAAATTTATTTATTATGGTTTTGGCACTTTTTTTTTTCTGCAGCGTTTTGGGCGGTGAGCTGTTCGACCGGCTCTTGGATCGTGGAACATACACAGAAAAAGATGCCAGCCATGTTATCCGGCAGGTGCTCCAAGGTGTCAGCTACCTGCACAGGAACAACATTGTCCACCGTGACCTGAAGGCGAGGAAACCTTACCTTCTTTGCAACATAAAATTGTTGTTAAATGATGAAAACTTTCTTTTCTGTTTTCTGAAAAAACCCTATTATAACTGTAAAAATGCAGCTATGATCTTAGATTGATCTATGATCTTTTTTGTATAGGAAACATCACCAATTTAATTATGCTTGCTTATTTATTTATTTCTAATTACCTTGAAGAACAGCACTAGCTCATAGCAACACAGAGGCTGAAACAATAGACCAACAAATTGCAAATTCCTCCGCGTACACTAATTCACTGAAGTATTTATGACAGATTCCTAACTCCTAACTACTTGTCTCTCACTAGCCGGAGAATCTGTTGTACTACAGCCAGGACGAGAATTCGAAGATCATGATTAGTGATTTTGGTCTCTCCAAAATAGAGGACAATGGCATTATGTCTACAGCTTGTGGCACACCAGGATATGTGGGTAAGGACATGCTTGAGGTTTCCATGAATTCAGATCTGGCTTACTAGCAATTGTCTGCTGATTAAATGATGAAGATATTAAAGTGTACATTTCCAACCCCCAGCCCCTGAGGTCCTGGCTCAGAAACCATACAGCAAGGCTGTGGACTGTTGGTCTATTGGAGTCATCACTTACATCTTGTGAGTAAATCAGTTCCAGTTATATTCTGCTAAGTAACTAAGAATAAAACTTCTCTGTCTGTGGTTACTGCTGGGGTTTTAACACTTTACACAATGTCAAGTGTAACAGCCACTCAAACTTGCAATGACTCACTGATGTCCAGCCAAGAGGTTTTTAGATACTTATTCAGCCAGCAGTGTACCTTCATGCCTTCCCAGTGGAAAAGATACCCGTTTATGGTTTGCCTCCGAGGAAATATTCTTCATAACGAATAACACATCCCTGACTGGAGCACGTGCTGTCTGTGCAACGTGAACTTGAGATGGCCATTTGGATGCCTGCATAGCTTCAATTGAACTCCGAATGACAGATTTCTTGCATACGTCTGGATTTCATCCATGTCGTATTTTGTTAAACAGAGTTAGCAGTGTGCAGTTTATTTATGCTAGAGGGTCTGCAAATTCTCTCTTGTTCATATTATCTGTCAGCAACCCAGTGCAGTTACAAAGTTAGCTAAGGATTTAAGTACTAGTTCTGAGAATAGACCTCAGGAATCTGCTCCTTTGTCCTTCTGCAGGCTGTGTGGATACCCACCTTTCTATGAAGATAATGAAAGCAAGCTCTTTTGCAAAATTATAAAAGCGGAGTATGAATTTGACTCACCATTCTGGGATGATATTTCTGCATCCGGTGAGCCAGCAGTTGACAGAACAATGATTACAACCGTCATTCACAGCACCTCATTTCTATTTGTCTCTGATGGTCTATGATTGTCCTTGAATTTTTGCAGCAAAGGACTTTATTCGGAATATGATGCAAAAGAACGCTAAACTGCGCTATACCTCAGAGCAGGCGCTCAGACATCCCTGGTGAGTTTTGCCTGGCATCTTTTTTTGAAGACATGGAGTGTTGAGCCAGACAAAGCTTAGTCCTTTGTCATGTTGTCCACTGGTGTTCCAAATGAATACTGAAAATTCTCCTCTCTGGGATCAGGATAAGTGGAAACACAGCAAGAAGCCAGGATATCTACCACTCCTTCAGGAAGCAGATCCAGAAGAATTTCGCTATGTGCAAGTGGAGGGTGAGTGTGCTGCTTGACTTCTATGGGCTTGTCTGGTTTATCTTCTGATAGTACGGAAGGATTGCAGAACCAGACTCAAGTAGGGGTGTGAATTTTCCCAAGTTGATATATAGGTTTCTCTTGTATAATGAGCATAATTAATTCCTAGATAACTATAAAGCAAATTCTCGAACTCTTATTTAGAATTATTTTAAATACAAAAAATGGAAGGGGGGTGTGGTGGCGAGGTGGTGCAGTGGGTTCAGCCGGTGCCCCCTGTGTGGTGGGTCTGGGGTTTGAATCCTGCTTGGGGTACCTTGTGATGGACTGGCGTCCTGCCCTGGGTGTGTCCCCTCCTCCTCCAGCCTTGCGGCCTGTGTTGCTGGGTTAGGCTCCAGCTCACCCTGACCCCACTCGGCACAAGCGGCTGTTGAGGGTAGATGAACCAAAAATGGCTAATGTGCTCCTGAGCCACAAAAAAGCTCACCTGTAAGACCATAACTGGACATGCACTTGCTTGTGCTGTTATAGTTCTGACATGTAATGCGTGCCCTATTAAAAGAAATGGGGAAGTGTTGGTTATGATGTTTATAGCAGAGTAATAATAATTAGTGCCCCTGCCCACATTATCTAGGGCTGCTCTTACAAGTGCACACACCAAACATCCAAAATCCCTTTTCGTATTTTTTAAACATGGTGAAAATCTAATCCAGAACTAAGTGCAGAATATCACAGCTATTGTGGACACATTTAAAGCCAAATACTTAGCATATGCCAACACACTTGGTTATTAAATTTATGCTATAGTAAAGGCCCACATGGTCGGAAACATGGGAGCAGGGCCTGTGGTGGACTCAAGTGCAGAGTTCATTCACAAGAACACAAATCCAAGGGCCAAGATAACAGAGCACAAGCAAACGTTTGGCACCGAAAAAGTCAGACAAACAGAAAACATCAAATGAGTTTCCGCAGTGAGCTTCTTGATCTCCAGCTCAGTCCATTTACAGCAGATGCAAAATCGGTGTGCGAAGAGCAGTCAGTTTGCAGTCGGCGACAGGGTTTTATTGTTTCTCTGCAGCTCCGCAACAAACACTGAGAATAGCTTATAGATAAAAAATATTGATTTTATTTGGTGTATTAATCCTCATAATTTATCACACACACACACACATTTTCAGAACCGCTTGTCCCATACAGGGTCACGGGGAACCGGAGCCTAACCCGGCAACTCAGGGCGTAGGGCTGGAGGGGGAGGGGACACACCCAGGACGGGACGCCAGTCCGTCGCAAGGCACCCCAAGCGGGACTCGAACCCCAGACCCACCGGAGAGCAGGACTGTGGTCCAACCCACTGCGTCACCGCACCCCCTCCATAATTTATCAAACAGTTCTAATTTTAATTTTTTTGTATTTTGATGCTTCTTGGTGGCACAGCTGCACTGGGAGTCTCACTACCTAACAAAATTATATTTTCTCCAGACTCAGAATTCTTCTAGAAAGAGCCTTTTTTTATGTAGAAAACCTGTATATTGAAATCTCAGCAAGATAATGAGGACCACAGCAGTGGGTAACCCACTTCGTTTACTTGAGAGCTGTCTTAGAAAGGTTTTCTTTGGTGGAGTTATACACTAAGTCTTCCACTTCCACATTCTTTTTACTGAAAAGTTCTGCTCATCTTATATCCACATTTTCCCTAAGATTCCCATTTCCTCCCTTGTAATATTATTGAATTATTTAGCCTACAGTAGCCTTTGGTTCAACCTTCTATAGCCCTTGGAAGCAGACTGATAGGATTATGTGATGTGTAACTTTGACCCCAGCACGCTCCCTCCCTCCTCAATCTTCTTTATATGATCCTGTCACAGATCAGTGTCCACAGAATAATAAATATACTGGAGGCTGCTTTGGACTTAGCCTGAAAATATGATTGCAGTCAAAAGTAACACCACCTGTTTTGGGGTTGATATGATTCTCTGATACTGATTTTGCTAAAACCTAGAAGAAATGCTGCGAAAGGTCTGTGGAACTGGAAGGAAATAAAACTCAACTATGCTTTTATTATAGAAGTGTCTCTATGTTGCTTTGTTTTTAAATTTTAGCTCCAGAATTCTCCCTATAAATAGTTCAGGAATCATGTTAAACGTGTAGAATACAGGGTACCATCCGTGCAGACAACACAAACATTCATCCTCAATCAGTTGGATTGATAAATATCCAGAAATGTGTTTTTGGAGACTGCGTGTAACAGTACACCATATCAATTTTATTGTAAGTTCTACAACAGACAATAATATACATGTTTCTGAAAAAAAAAAAAATCACTGGCTTACACTGGTACACACTTTACAGTTCCATATAAAATAATAATAGATTTTCTCTTTTTCCACTGTATGCCATATTCTGACAGGCTGGGTTTTGACTCAATGAATTCAGTTGGTGTGCACAGAATTAGGAAATATTAGTCATGTGTGGAAATCCATTTTTTGCATATTTCCCCAAAAGCAAATAAATGAACAAAGAAACAAAGTAATACATTTGGGGGTTGAGACCACATAGGTTAAATGCATGAGGGATGCGACTCTTCTTTTTTTCGTAATAATACTATTGACCTGTGCGAGACCATGATGATTCTTATTACTTACATGCATGTGTTTTTGTGTGTGTGTGTGTGTGTGTGTGTGTGTGTGTGTGTGTGTGTGTTGCAGCAAGCCTTTAATGCAACAGTGGCCATCTCCCACCTGAAGAAGCTGCAGCTGGCCCAATCTGGGCCCACAAACCCCAGAGCGAACGTGCTCTTGCCAGATATTCAGATTAGTGACCTGTCCTCCCCTGTTATAGCAGGCCAGCGACTCAATGCCAACTTGGAACATAATGGAAACCTGACAGGCAGTTGTGTACTTGATCACATGATTGTGCCGACCTGCCCCAGAGAGCTCAAGAGCCACTGCCACCCATTGCGAACTAGTTTAAGTGAGTCTCTGCCCGCCTTCATCTTTTCTGAAGCATGCCAGCACACTTACCAGCATTCCAACACGGCAGCGACGAGGTATGGTATTGTCTTTCCCATGCATGCTGAGACATTGAACCAGTCAAATACACACACAGTGACATGCACGCACAGTCATAGCATCACACACACATCCAGACAGATGCACAACTGAAGGAGTATGATAAATAGCACCATTTTTTTTCACTTTTTCTTGATTTTTTTTGAATTCGCTTGTTTTTACCATAAAAATACAAAGCCGGGGAACTCACTAAATGTTTGCCTGAAAATTTTTGCATTGCAGGGATGAATTGCTAATGATGGGGTTTGACAGAGACCACCAACGGGTGCAGACTGGCATATGCTCTATTATGTGAGGCCACTTCTATACGGCAAGTCGGTGACAGCGAATGCAGGTAAAGCACTTTCTAGCACATACTCAGCATTAAAAGCAACTCGGGACATCCGCACTGAAATGCTCAGCATTCAGAACTTCCGTGATTTGGTGCAGTGAATGAACCCTTTAGTAATGTTCATGGTGGCCTATGAGTTGTGCAGCTCCTTAGTGAGAGATCTGCAGCCCTTTGTCTTGCCCAGAGGAGCCCATCGGTGAGGTGTACGGAGTCAATGATGGCCGTGTGGCAGCATGGTTAGGGCTCTAACCCCACTGATGAGAGCTCTGGAGTCTTTCTTGCATCAGCAGAAACCCTGAGTTAGAGCCACTTGGTAAGAGGACTGAAACCTCTTGGCTGGAGTTATGGCTTCTCTAGTTTAGAGCTGTGGAACCTTTTATTTATGAAGACAGAGACTCTTGCGAAGACAACAAGAAGAAATCTTCGACACTGTAAATAACGTACAACAGTCTTTAATGATAGCAACGTAAAGAAATAATAACTGCAGCATATCTGCATGAAAATGTTTATTTCAATGTTGAAACAACACCAAGCGCAATGATCTGTACACCATAAATGAACATACACAAACACATACTAGCAGTGGCATCACTTAGTCCTGTTTAGAGAAAATACTAAACAATAGTATAAACCATTTAACATGTGTCTGCTGTATTAGAGAGCTGGTCGTGTAGTGGTTAGCGCTGCTGCTTTTGGATCCAAAGGTTGCAGGTTTGATTCCCATCTCCAGCTGTAGTACCCCTGAGCAAAGTACTTGCCTTAAATTGCTCCGGTGAAATTATTACAGCTTATTACTGTAATAATTCTAACCTTAACATTTTAAGTTGCTTTGCAGAAAAGCATCGGCTAAATGAATAAATGTATTATTTAACTTAGTAAGTAAAAACTTTTTGTGGCAAAACCTTGAGTCTAACTCACCCTCAGAAGCGAAAGAAAATACAACAGCATGCAGGAGGGGACAAAAAATAGCAAACTGTGATTGTGCAATTCAACTGGCACCATGTTACAACATATATCTATATATACAAATACACAACCTTGTCTTGTTATAACAGATGCACTTTACATCATAATTTTAGAGAAATTCAAAATGACTTAAATGCCATTTTCAGTTCTGTAACAAAACCCTAATCAGACTAATTTGGGAACAGCCAGACTGAGGTGGGCACCGCTGATAATTTTTTCCTCTCTCCCTCCTTCCCCCTTTCCTATCTTTATTTCATCTGTCTTCTACAGGATGGAACATTGGGCCTGGAGAATGCAATATTATCTCAGCCACACCTGCACTGCCCTGAATGCACGGCGTGTTGGCGCTTTGATCGGCTGAGCTACGTCAGATACATGATATGGTCAGAAAGGCCTGAGATGTGCAACAGTTTCAGCATCATATTCTGACTGTGCTCTCAATGATGTTCTCAGATCCAGTGCAAAAGAGTATCGTTAAATCTTAACAAAGAGCCTTGCCTGTCATATTACTCAGGTATATTGGTATATTTTGCTAAGATATTGACTGGCATGTGTGTGTTTTTGATGGCTACATGTGGCGGGGAATTTCGTGGTGATCTGGCCTAATGAAAGTTTTTATCGACGTTAGGGTTATTTGAAATGATCATCCTCTTAATGTAGCCAGTTTGAAAAATGCCATATGTGATGAAACACTTCATCTCCGCGGCAATTGGTGTAACTGGCTGCGATAACTACACGTCCTTCAATTCTTGTATTTATAGTTTGCTTATAATTTACTATAGAGAGCTTTCAATTGCATTAAGTTTAATTCGGTTCAGTTGATTTTTGTACTCTTACCCACAACATGTCTCAAAGCTCATAATACACACCTGTACAACAAGTGACAAAAAACCTATGTAACAGTAGACATGAAATACACACACCATCTGAAACAACTTGTCCCAAGTGGGGTCATGGTGAACCGGAGCTTAACCCGGCACCACAGGGCACAAGGCTGGAGGGGGAGGGGACGCACCCAGGACGGGATGCCAGTCCATCGCAAGGCACCCAAGCGGGACTCGAACCCCAGACCCTCCAGATAGCAGGCACAGGCCAAACCTGCGGCACCACCACACCCCCTTCCATTAAATGCAGAATGAAAAAAACTGAATTTGAAAAAGTCAGAAAGCAATCAAAGATCGGACATTTTTCTGTTGAAGGTTTTCAACCCACCGAGTTGCACCTTGAACACTTGTTGAGTGTAGCCGATAGCATTTCTTCCGTTTGATTTGGCGTAAAATGTGCTGGAAGCCTTTTATTTGTCTCAGATTTTGCTCCATCCATAAACAGCAGGTAGCTACCTGAAATGCTTGTATAAGACTTTCGCAGTAGAAGTTGTCTTGTTCATCTTATAGTTATTTTTTCCTTTGAAACACAGAAAAATATTTTCTAGATATTATATGATAATATATCATATATAACAGATTTTTTTTTGCACAATCAATGCCACTGTAGCTGTTTTCATTCATTATATTTCTTATACACATGGCTATGGATGTGCTGATGACTGAGCCCAGGGATGTGGTGTAAGTGGAAAGAAATGAGGAGATTAACATCGAACATTTCAGGAGTTTAAGTGAAATTGACCAACCCTAACCTTTTGATCTAGGAGAGTGAGAATGATCTGATGGTCAACTATGTTAAATACTGCAGAAAGGTCTACAAGAATGAGGTGAGGGACACTGCCCTAGCAGGTCAGAGCTTCTGACATTGCAAGAAGGAGTGTCTCCTCGAAGTGGCCTGTCTTGAACCAACATCATCATCAGTTAATTCAGTCTGTGAAAGAAATACAAATAGCTGGTTAGAAAAGGCATTTTCAAGGGCTATAAAGTGGAAAGGGATGAGAAAATCTCTATTCTTCTGCGGTTCTGTCGGGATCAACAGGTTTCTTTAGAACCCGTGAAATGTCGTTCTGAAGGCCAGAGAAAAAGAACCAGTGGAGAGTGAAATGTTAAAGCTGGGATTGTTGACAGCAAAGTCGTGTGTTCTTTGTTCGGAAAAAATGTGGACTTTGCTGTCGAAACACCGGAGTGAAAAGGAGCTAAAATTGACGACATCAGCTGCATAGGTAGCAGTACAGTAGATCTAATTTACAGTGTTCATGACTTCATCAGCCAAGGATTCAAGCACTTCATTCTTTTCAGTGTAGATACAGTGACTTTACAGTTTGCTGTTACCAATGTGTTACAACTGCTGTAAATTTCTCTAAGAGCATTCATGTTATAAAAGGTGTTCATGATTTAAATTATTTCATGAATATTTAAATGTTTGTAATTTATCTCTAAATGCTGGTGTAGAATTTTCTATTTCACTTGTGATTTAGATCCACCTTGAAAGATTGTTGTGCTTGGTTTAAATAAACAATGTGATCCAGAAGGTGCAGGAAGCCGGTAACTGATTTTGCAAGAAGTGTGACTAAGTTATTAAACTGCTTAAAGGAATATTTGTTTTCATTTAGTACATATATAAAAACAGGAGTGTAAATATCACCATTCAAAAACTTGTTTTTCATATTTTGATATAATAGGCTATATATTCTAAGCCACTTTGGGCAAATTTCCACTAAAAGAATTAAAACAAATGCAAAGAAACAAAGTAATGTGAGTGGCAAGAAATTAGGGAGAGGCTGAGCTGCTGCCCCGAGACGTGATGTCTGCCAGTCTACATGACAAAGTCTGCTCTCAGACAGTCCCGTTGTACACGCTGACCTGATTCACCAGCGGGAGCTTGTTTTAATAGCTCTTAAAGGCTCTAAGTAGCGGGTCACACGTGAGTGTATGTCCCAGACAGGTTAGATCACGCGCTAAACCTGGAAATCCCATTATCGCATATTATAAATACATGTTTATGCTTAGTGTATGCATGCATGCTGTTCAAGGGCTACTTAAGCTGTATGAATTCCTTTCAATGGGTAGATAATATGAACCAATTTACGTAGATGCTCACAGTAAGCAACAACAGACTGTGCTCAGACATTTAGACACATACAAATTGTGATCTATTTACAAAACGGGCTTTATTATACAGTATTAGAGCAGAATCGGCATGTGAATGAAACTATTACTTCATTACCAAGGTGCCAGCCGTACAAAGGGCTTCATTCGGTATGTCTGCGTGGGGGGAGACCAGTCACGATTCTGCTCGTTCACTCTCTGCCATTCACTTTTGCGAGTGACCTGTATTTGACCCAGAAGGTATCATCTGTTCACATGCTGAAATAACACTATGTGTGCAGAAGTATGAACTACAACATAAATAAATAATGAAACGAAGGATCATCCAGGGAGCTGTGATGGGAAAGGTCACGTGGGCTGCAACGAAGATGCAGGATCAGGCCTGGCAGGTGTTCAGCACAGAGGCCTTTCTACGGATATCTCTCAGGAGTTCTTGGACCTGGGCATCCAGCCCATCCAGCATCTTTGCCTTCTGGGCGAGCTGGTCTGCATCCTGCTGCAGCGAAGCCTCACGATCTGAGAAGAAGAGACATCGCACGATGTTCACCACAAAACCGCCAGCCCCTGACCCACAACACCTTCTGTCTATGTCACACAGTACTGATACAATGTAACACAAAGCCAACTTCCCTCAATCCCCCTACTACTCATTCTAAAATGCCTTTTACCTCTATTTATTTAGCAGACACTTTTCTCCAAAGCAGCGTCCAATGAACTCTACGCAGTGTTATTAGCCCACACACCTAATTCACGAAGGTGACTTACACTGCTAGATACACTACTTACACAATGGGTCACTCATCCATACATCAGTGGAACACACTCTCTCCATCACTCACACACTATGGGGGAAACCTGAACAGCATGTCTTTGGACTGTGGGAGGAAACCAGAGCACCCAGAGGAAACCCACAGAGATACAGTGAGAACATGGAAATGTCACACAGACTGAGCAGGGATCAAACCCACATCCTCTCACATCACCCAGGTGCTGTGAGATAGTAGCGCTACTCACTGTGCCACACCGCAACAGCAACAATGCCACATACCTGCCAGGGACTTCATCATGTTCATGGTCTCCTCAATGAGAGTGGATGCTTCCAGCTGCAACTTCTGCAGTCTGTCCCCAGGTTCTGCTTCATTCTCTCCACCACCTGCTTCCTTGGCCTTCTGCCTCAACAGCTCCAGCTGCTTTTCCAGTGCCGGCAGATCCTGCTCTCTCACGAACATGCAGAAACCTCATTAGCACAACGCTGAAGAGGCACAGTGTTAAACCTCAAACTTTTATGCGCTTCGCTCATGGGGTCAGCAAGACATGCTGATAGAAAAAGTCTCATCCCGCCTCGAAAGAATGACTTGCTTTCTGACCAGCTCACCTGTGCAGCAGCTGAGGCCTCTTGCTGGGCATCCTGTGCTTGGTTTTGGGCGTCTTTGGCTAACTGATCTGCGCTCTGCACCAAGGCCTTCAAGTCATCCAGCTGTGGCTGCATGGTGTCCACCAACCCTGCCACCTCATCCACTGTCTTCAGGGCAGGGTCCAGCTTCTTCTCAGCCTGTGAGCATGGTGGTATTTATCCACTGAGTACTTTTTGTCCAGTGCAGAAAATATCCTCTCATAAATAGAATGGTTTTTAGATTGTAACCATTTGTGTGGTGCAAACTTAACAACATTAGGATTCGGGCCGCAGGGTTAGTCACGACTGTGGCGTGCGTACCTCATCGATGTTACGTTCAGCCTTCTTCAGCTCATCCAGGCTCTCCTGGATCTTGGTCTCCAGGTCCTTCAGTACGTCCTCTGCATTGGACAGGTTTCCTAGCAGGTCACCCACTTTGTCCTCCACTTCCAGGGCATCATCTCTGCCATGATATGACATAATAAATTCTATATGTAATAAATCAAATCAAACACCTCCCTTTGTTACAGAGACACATTTATTTTCTAGTCTTTTGTATGGATACTACAGGGTCACCCCCTCTACATGACTCCTAACTCTACCCCAGTGAAATTCAAAAACATCTGAAAGTGATTAGTTTTTTCTTCAGAAATATCTTGTCAAACGGTAAGAAATCAAAAATATAACATAGTCATAAACCACACAGATCACCTCAAACTGCTTGTCCCACACAGGGAGCCGGAAGCCTAACCCGGCCACACAAGGCAAAAGGCTGGAGGAGAAGGGGTCACACCCAGGACGGGATGCCAGTCCATCGCAAGGCTCCCCAAGCGAGAGTCGAACCCCAGACCCACCGGAGAGCAGGACCCGGTCCAACCCAGTGCACCACTGCACCACTGCCCCGCTATACCACTGCACCCCCGCTTAAACACAGATACCTCAAACTCAAATCAGTAGCACAGCCACACATGCTGTCAGAAACAGACCACTGTAAAGCCAATAAACATTATTTTAAGGGCGTAAAATTCAGTAGCACACTCTGTGGTTACCCATTGGCACTACAGTCATCGGGTTTGCCTGTTATTCAGCTTCATATAGTGCCTGAACCATAAGAAACTTCGAGAATGTGAATTACCAAATCACCTATACTCTGCACACATGCCAGATTTTTTATTAGTTTTTGTCTTTGCTAAATCTATAAATGTAAAAATAATATGGAAAATACAGAAAATTTGAAGGTGGCACCCCATACAGTTGGTCACCCTGAGGTTACCCATGTTGTACTCGGAGGGATGGTACCTTTTGTGGATTAGAGCTGTGATTGTGCTCAACATATCAAGAATAGAAACCAAACAGCAGCAGTACGATACCTGGCGGTCTGCGCCTTCTGCAGCAACTGGCGGGCCCGTTCGAGTTGCGGGGTGGTGCTGTCCAGGATGTGGGAGCTGTTAGGCAAGCCGGCGGCAAGGGTTCGAATGTCCTCGACTTTACGTTTCAAAGCAGCCAGACTGAGAGGCAGCTTAGTGTTGAGAACCCCTTCGCTGATTTCTTGGATGACAGCCGGATCTGTGAGAGGATCTGGAACAGCACATGCAATGCTTATCTCTGTATACACATGCACCAGGTCAGCACGGGCATGAGCCATCTTCCCCCAACCGAATTCCTAAGTGCACAGAAATGGTACCTTCCAAGAAATTTCTTAGCTCCTTCACATAGTCTCTAGTGTTCTTCATGTCTGCATCCAGAACGTCCCGAGCTTGTTTAATTTGTTTAGCCAGATCATCTGCAGTCAGTCTCACATTATTGGCCGAATCCTGTGTTTTTTGGATCTGTAAAAAAAAGTGCCGAAGAATTATTCACTCATGAATGTTCTCTGAATAACATATAGACAGTTCAATGTAGACTGTAATATGGACCGTTTTCTGTCGCTAGTGATCCCATTAAAAATTGGGAAGCCCATTTAAGTAATTATAAAAAATAGATTATCACCTTTCAACCAAATGTTTCCCACTCATTATCAAAACTGCTACAGTTTAGGAAGTTATGATCTATAGACCTTATTTGCCTGAAATGTACCACTGTTATGTGTTCAGATGCCCAGTGCGGAATATCTTAAGAAGACATTTCAATCAGATTAAATAAACCATTATTTATAATATATGACCAGAATACAATTCAAGGGTTAGGCAAAGCTGTCGTAATTTGCCCATGACGACGAGAACGATATTATTACACTCTGTCATACCTGTTCTGCTGTCTGTGCAATTTTCCCCGTGAGCTGCTGTAACCTGGATTTCACCTCCTTTGCATCCCCCAGGGCCTTGGTCCCCAGGGGCAGAGCCCCAGTGCAGCTCTGCTGTTCGGTACAAGCAGCATCCTCAGGAGCAGGACACAACTTTCCGTCACACTGCTGTGGGGTGCAGGGTGTCGAGCGAGTGCTGCCACACACCTGTAATTTACTTACAGTTATGATATTGTCCACAGGAAAGGAAAAGTCCTATGTTGCAACGATCATGGTATTGCTAAATATAAAGAGCAAAGTAAGCCACAGGAGTTCAGGGTGTGACTCGGAGAGCCATGGTTCTGAGTACTGTTCTTAGTCCCGTACCCTGCAAACTCATGGAAAAATGCTGAGTTGGGGCTTCACCTGCTTTGCAGTTGGTGTGAGGTTGGGCCCTGAGGCCAGATCCTGATCCAGTTGCTTCAGGTTCTTGGTGTTGGTCTGTTGGACATCTCGTTCCAGAGCCAGGGCATCACCACGGGCCCCGGCGGCTTGCTCCAGCAGTGGCTGGGTGGCCTCTGCAGCCTTCATGGCAGCAGTCGAGTCCTTGTAGGCTGCCTTGATAGTTGAGAGGGCTCCTGTGAAAACAAATTGTGAGCTCAGAGTGCATGAAGACCTTAGGTGAAAAGGAATGACTCTGAAAAAAGAACACAACTCCACTGGGCTTAAAAGCTCCAGCCAATCATTTGGACAACTGTTGGCATAACCTTGGGTTGGCACATCAAGGGGAAATGCAATGCTGGCCAATTCATACCTGAGTAGTTAGTGGTCTCGTTTCTCTTGGCAGCATTTTCCTTGTCGCTGTACTCCAGGGTCATGGACTGCATGATCCTATCTAGCTCATCCAGTTGGCGAGCCAAGGCCAAGGCTTCGGAAGTGCTAAAAGTGCTTGGATCCAGTCTTTCTGCCTGATCCCTGCAGTATATTGAAATCAGAGGCCTCATTTATAAAATGTTTGTACTCAGGGATTTGATCATAAAGTCTATGAATTTGAAAACACGTGTAAGTCATAGATGTTGGATTACCGTGACCCTGAATTGGACAAGTGATTATTGCCGATGAATAGATTAATGGGTAAAACCACTATATCTGGATTCAAAGACTGGCCAATACAATTGGAAGATGAAGAGACACAGGTTTCACAACTCCGCTAATTTGCTGATTTTACTCATTCTAATTAAAGTAAATCACGTGAATAAGGGCAGAAGAGCACCAAATCACTTTAAAATATTTTGACTGAAGCATTACGTTACTCATGCAAAACGTAAGACATTTAACATTCATAATTAATGTATTTCTGAGCATGTAACTCATGAAGACGGCAAGCAACATGTCGAAATCCTAACCCTACCTGAGTCGTTGTGCTTCTGCAAGAACCTCGTTCAAGCGGTAAGTAGACTGAGGCGGAAAGACGATGGAGCCTCGGGTCTGAGCGAGGACATCTTCCATTGCCCGTATGCGAGAGGCCAAGCTTGGGTGGATGGTCCCAGGCAAAGCAGAAGCCCGAGAGGAGATTCCCTCTAAGCTCAACGTCAGGTTCTGCAGTTGCTGGTCCAAGGTGAAGAAGCAGGCAGGGCAGACGGGGCAGAGCGGGTAACGGTCGCAGTGGCCGCGGGCACAGGTATTGCAGAGAGAGCCCGTCACACCCAGCAAACAGATACAAGCGCCAGTGCGTTTGTCACAGCGGGCTGTGCCGCTGCGATCACAGTTGCAAGCTGGGGAAATAAGGCACAAAATGAATTTATTACAATTATATTCTAATAATTATTATTACATTATTATACTTGTTGTGTATAGTGCTCCCCTATTATGTGCTCCACTTTAGTTAAATACTGTGAGTTAGTAGAGGGTATTACTGCAGGACAGGGTACCCAGACTGAGAGTTTTCCTCTGTAAAAATGTGCAGTGGACCATAATAGACCGGACAGTATAATGTCTGGTGGGCTGCAGAAGAGAGACTGATGTGGAGTGAAAGCGGAACCCATGTGTGTATCTACTTAGTAAGTTTTCAGAATGCCGTATTTTACATTTTTCCTGAGAAGTTGTTTTGTGTCCTTTTATCAGCAGTACCTACTATATTCTTTTTACACTTCAACACATTTCAGTGTCTTACTTTAGAAAATCTGAATGGTGCGATGAAACTGCCTTTATTCCGGTAGCAGCATGTCTTTGTCGGTAAGTGTTCTAATTGTCAGGTGACCAAGGGGGCAGTTCTAGTTTATAATGACATATATGTGTGTGTTTCAAATGATCTTTAATAAAATTATTAAGGTACTTAAAAATGCAGATAAATTCGATTTTGGTTTAAATAGAATGTGCAAAAATCTTTTGATGTTCAGAGATTCAGCCGAAGGGACATGAGGGTGCAAGCAGGTGAACCATGGTGTATTTAGACTGAGGTGAACACATACGTCGACAGCCGATGCGACGGTCTCCATAGGTCCCGTCTGGGCATTCCGTGCAGGACCGTCCGCTAAACCCTGGCCGGCACTGGCACTGACCAGTCAGCTGAATGGAATAAGTGAAGGGTTAGCACCGGCACTCACATATCATAAATAATTACATAAAGTTACCAACTTAATTTTTTCCTTCTTCATGTTTCTATATCTAAAATAATTTCCTGCCACATATCCGCATGTAGGGGGGCACGGAGGCGCAGCGGGTTTGGCCGGGTCCCACTCTCTGGCAGGTCTGGAGCTCGAGTCCCTCTTGGGGTGCCCTCCGATAGACTGGTGTCCCATCCTGGGTATGCCTGCCCACCTCCAGCCTTACGCCTTGTGTTGCCGGATTAGGCTCCGGTTTGCCGCAACCCCATTTGGGACAAGCGGTTTCAGGCAGTGTGTGTGACATCTGTATGTGTACCGTTATTAATTTAGAGACAGAAGTCTCAGGGCTGCTGGACAGATTGTTGTCTGGGGATGCCAGATGCCCCAGTGCTGGACCAGGGTGACTACCGCACTTTGATTGCACTCATATTCATATGATCAAGGGCTGGAGGGCTTTACCTGGTCACAAGAGGAGCCGTATGAGTTGTTGGGGTCACAGTTACAGGGTTCACACCCTTCAGGGGAACGCAGATTCCAGTGGTTGGGTGCACAGCGGTCACATGCCAACCCAAGAACTTTGGGAGGGCAGCTGCACTGCCCCGTCACGGAGTCGCATGGGCCATCGAAGTCGCAAGGGCATTCTACACGTAAATGCACATATACATGTATATAAACATGCAAACTAGGACAGAAGATGAAATGGTGAAACTTTTTCAGATACCCTTTTTCTAAAATGAATGGAAACGTACCTGTGAAATTAAAATTATACACTTACATTAAATCAGCGATGTTGTTCGTATCTTATTTTGGCAACATTACTGAAAATGTGTTCCTTAATGGTAGTGTGATCGGGGAAGGGAAAGGTGTAGGTATTGGTGCCATCTGGGTGAACATGTCAATAAACATCTAGGTGAAGGTAAGCCGTCAATTTCCGGTCACTCACTGCTGCAGCCCAGCGGGTTGTCAGCACTCAGCCCATAATAACCGGACTTGCATCGGTCGCACCGCGCTCCCTCTACGTTGGCCTTGCAGCGACAGCGTCCCGTTTCTTCATCGCACTGCTGCCCGGCCTCAGCCCCCGCAGCGCTGCACTGGCACTCTGAAAGCCAGACGCAGTCTCTGTAAGCGCACGCTCCCATCTCCAGGTGCAAAACCAATCTGCCCTGCTCTTATTAACTTGTACGTTACAAATGTGTGCCATGGTTTCGTGCGGAGAAAGTGCACACGAGACATAACTGCATACGTATTGCCAGAAGGATATCTTATGGTCACGTACTCCAGTATGTACTGCTACATGGAAGAAAACAGCTGGGGGTGGTCAAGGCCTGGTGGGATTGAGTGTGTACTCACCGAGACAGGCATCGGGGCGGTTCATGGCACTCCTTGGGTTGCGATAGTAGTTGGGGGCGCAACGGTCACAATGACGCCCTGCTGTGTTGTGAAGGCAGCCTTGACACACACCGCCGCTCCTCCGCCCGCTGGCCTCGTACACCACGGGGTCAAATCTGCAGCGCTGGGCATGATTGTTGCATTCGCAGCCTGCAGAGGGCGAGAATTATGAAAAAAAAAGCCTTTTAATCACATATGCATAATATGTCAGTCCAATGTCTGTGGACCGATGGTCGCTCTGTGCGTTTGCTGTTCAGCGAGTGAGACCCACGCTGGCAAGTGTGTGTGTGGCCTTCCTCAGATGGTCTCCAGGGGAGGTCATTGTAGAGGTCCTCACAGCGCTCACAGTTCACTCCCGCAGTGTTGTGCTGGCACTCACACACTGGATTGACCTACACAGGCACATGTAGTAATACTCAGTCACACATGTACGTTCATATGCAGCAACAGCCTAATTAATAAAACAACAATAATAATCATATCAAAAACCGTAGGCTGCCGCGGTTAGAGTCAACTGACTGGAGGTTTTGTTAAATGTGGTTAAATGTGAAAGATATGTCACCCCTATGGAGAGGATATCTTCAAACATTTCACATTTAACCTCCACAAGATGTGGTCACACCCTGACGATGCTTCCAGCAAGAGAAGCGAAACGTCGGAACCAACGTCCCATACGCGGATTAATCCAGAAGAACAAAACCTTCAAAAATAATAATAGCACTAAATCTGCTACTTCAGTTATGATTTTTCTTTATCTTCAAAGACGGGTTGTAGTTGGCTGAATTGGTCAATGAGATAGGAAGTACCAAGTATATAGTTGGTTATATTTTAGAAGGGTGTTGCCGGGTAGGCTCCGGTTCCCCGCGACCCCGTATGGGACAAGCGGTTCAAAAAATGTGTGTGTGTGTGTGTGTGTGTATTTTAGAAGAAGTGTGACTTTTAAAACTGCTTGAAGGAATATGTTTCTCCATGCAGTGCCAATATTAAAAGTGAGGAATCCAAACATCACCATTCAAGCCCTACTATTACATTAACGGTCATTCTTTCCAGGGTCATTTAGAGGTTAATTAACTCAATTTAGATGGTCAGATTGACACCACTGTGAGATGGAAAAAAAAACTTAGTGTCCAGCAAGTGTGTATCTCTGCTACAAAACATCCAATGCAAGCAGCGGTGCCGTTGTACATAGCAACATATCTGTCGTGGTGGTAAAGTAACCAGGTAACAAGCAACAAACCCGTTGTACGACATAAAAAAGGCCACTCCATGAAAAAGGTCTATATTCTCATAATTTGGTGGTTTCAGTACCAGGCTGAAGCAGTGCTTGTTGGTAAAAGTCTGGGTCTGTATGTACCTGTGAGTGTGTCCACGTGTGCGCGCGTGTGTGTGTGTGTACCTGTGCGGAGGGCAGCTCGTTGGTGGATGTGTCTGGGAGACAGTGGCTGGCATGACCGTGGCAGAAGCAGGCACCCGTCACCCGCATCTCCTTGACGGCGTAGAAGTGGCTGGGCGAGCGACCAGCAGTGTGGGGCACGTGGCCCAGATGGGTGAGGTTTACGCGCAGGTTGGTGAAACCGGACACCGCTAAAGGACGAGAAGCAGAGTAACCGATCATGCTATGAAGCCGTGAAGCGGTCTTTTTTAAAGATATGATATCATCTAGTATGAGCACCCTACCTTCCACCTTCCGACTCGGAGGGTCGGTGAGTGCTGAGAACTGACGCAGGGGACTGAAGTAGATCTGTCGGGGAGAAAAGAACATCTTGCTCCTTATGCGTACAGCACACAACAATTCGATAAGCATAATTGAATAAAAATGACAGTAAGTCACATGTTCAACAGTGTGAGCCCCTTTCTCCCTCTGACAGAAACATGGGAGCTTTCAGTGAGGTCTCAGTTCAGTGAGTCAGTCAATCAGTCAGTTCCCCATGAGGAATACGAGGGCAGAACTCACGGTCTGGTCCTTGTACGGGTTGCTTGGCAAAGGTGGCAGCGCAAAGCAGTAGGTCTCCCGAAGGCTGCTGGGCAGGGCAGTGCTCACGTGCGGGAAGGCTGAGCTGCAGTCCGCTGCCATGTACAGGGCAGGCTGCCAGGTCTTCCCAAAATCCGTGGAGCGCTCGATCACCAGGGCATCAGGCCGGGGTCCCTGGTAAGACCCCGCGAGGAGTTTTTACCACAAGTGAGGCACAGGGCCGAAAGCAGAACTCCTGGCTGGACACCTCGTTTAATTCAGAAGTGGAAGGAAAAACAGCAGAATTTTTCCCGATTTGTTTTACCTTGAAGTCCAGCATAAGGGTGTCGAGCTGGAAGATGTTGGGTAGGTCCAGCTGCAGTGTGACGGGGCTTACACCTGGAGAAGGTACAGACAGTCACATGCAAAGTGTTTCCACAAACATTAACCCCCTGTTTGAGTGGTACTGAATATTGACAGTGAATATGAAATGAACGAGACATAAAGTAATATGGTGCAAAACATATCTGGCCTCAGAAAGCAAAAACAAACTGATCGTCATTTACAAGCTCCTACTAGGTGAAACAGTATGTAGCAAAGCAAGATGCGATTAAAATTGTTCAAACGCACATTTGAGATAGTTTTCATCTATTTTCAAATGTAATTATGCTTTTTTTGCTGTGAGTACTGTATTACAGCATCGCAGTGTAGTTTTACATACAAGTTAGTCATAATTACATATAAAAAAGCATAAAGACAGTCTGTTACCGCGATCACCTATTTACGACCCCTTTCAAAGGGTCATCGTTCGTGAGAATTTATGGCAATAATAAGAATATCTTAATGCAGAGGATGTTCTCATTCTCACCTTTCTGGGACTGCCACCACCTGTTGGGTCCAGCACTGGGAAGAACGTTCTGGATGGTGTGAGCATTGAGGCCTAAGGGGTTCCGTGAGTCACATGGGCAACACTTCATCCTCCACTAAGACAGAGAGTGGGAAAACTCGAGCTCACACAACAGCACCACAGTGACATACGGTAAAGACATTTAAACTTTTTTGATTTAACTTCCAAATAAAGAAATAAAAACATTTTTAATATGGTTGCGTAGTGAATCTCAGCAAAACACAAGCACTTGTACACTAAATATAACATATTTTCCATTCCACACCATCTGAAACTGCTTGTCCCACATGGGGTCGCGGGGAGCCGGAGCCTAACCCGGCAACACAGGGCACAAGGCTGGAGGAGGAGGGGTCACACCCAGTATGGGACACCAGTCTGTTGCAAAGCACCCCAAGCGGGACTCGAACCCCAGACCCACCAGAGAGCAGGACCCAGTCAAACCCACTGTACCCCTGTATCCATTCCACATCCTTGCTCCCATTTATTCATACATCCATTCATCCCTAATTAAGGCGACAAATAGCTTCAGTGCGGTTGCACAGCTTCTTATCCTGCCAGGCTGTAATATAGAGGCTGGCTTTGAAAGCGGATTTCTTCACTTTATAGCAGCCTCTGGAGGATCCCCACGAGAATGCTGCGTGATATGCGCCAGCCAGCTTGGCAGCGCCAGGAAGCCAGCTATGGTCAGAGAGCTCGGCTGAAGGCTGACGTCCGATTAAAAGCTCCAAGCACTGGGGGAGAGGTCCTCACCACTGATGCCACTCAGGGCTGTCAACACTGGCTTAGTGTCCCACCATCTGTCCCACCTGACAAATGCTACGTCATTTCAAACTGTCAATGAATAGAAGCCCGCCAATAATTACATACAGACTAAATAACCAAGGAAACATTTTTGAAGGGAGAGTCCTTTTTAAATATCTCAAAATCTTCTCACTAATCTGCAAGGAACGTGTTTTGTAGGGACCAGTATGTAGTGAGTCGTGTCTATATCACCACTGTTAGTGTGTAGGAATTCAAAATGCACCATAAATCTCATTCACGCCTTAACTACAAAACTGAGTCATGCCGTAAATACTTCAGCCACGTTTGCCAGTTCAATCCTTTGTGAAATAAGATGTTCACTGTGGGGTCCTGGCATGAGTGCTTAGTTACTGTACTTGCAAAAGAGAGCAGTGTAGGACACATTGTAAATAGGGTCCTTTTGAATCATGGCCCAATGCTGTCTTGGCACTCTGGATGCCCCAAGGAGCTCCTTGCCCTCTCTTTATTCACCCTTACTGTGATGGCAGTTGATCGAAAGTAAGAAGTCTGAAAGACTTCTGAACATAAAGAAATGCTCTAATTCATTGCTTTAATATGAGTCTAAAATAATCGGTTGTGAACTATCTGCAAGTCCTTCAGTCAAACAACATTTTGAAAAAAAAAAAAGGATGGAACTCCCCCACCCCTTCAAGGAACAGAAAGCCATTGTGTGCCTTGAAAGTGCCACAACAGGCTCTTTCAGGTCTTACATGGTACCAGATATCCAGGTTTTATGTTTTAGCTGAATTCTTAATGAATTAAACCTTGCCTATTCATGTTATGTAGATATTAAAGTGAACATTTCAGCAGACGGCTCAGAATTCATTTTCCCTTTTGTCATTTTCAAATAACACGTTCATTTGTGTGTAATCATTCATTTGTGAAAATTAAACACAGCAGAAAAAATTACTATTTATTTGAATTCAGATTACTCTTTCAAAGCACTACTCCTCAGAGTTTTTTTTTTCTCCATTACTGGCAGTCCACTGTAGAGTTTCAAGCTGATTTCCAGTATTGTGCACTACATTTTTGTTAAGCAATTTATATTCCAAAGGTCAGATTGACTCCATTTTTGCAACAATTTAATTTTTCTGAAGGAATGTAATGAATTAAAAGTAGCATGGGAATTAAAAATACAAATTGAACATTATTTAAAGGTTTTTACCTTTTATTCCTTTCTGAAAATGTACTGTTCTACTGGGATTTTTTTTTAAAGATTTTTTAACACTTCCAGAAAAAATAATACCGTACTAGCACAAAAATGTAAAAAAATCTGCCTCTAAGTATATTTGAATGCACCCAGCCTTATTCTTATATACTCTACTGCATGTACACTGTAGCCCTTTTATTGCTTTGCATAAGCAAAATTACAGATCTAGTGTGGAAAATCCAGTGTTGTGAAATAATATTGTGAAATGGATCTTCTCGTTTATGATGGTTTCTGTAGTTTCTGGCTCCCTAAGAGGAGAAACACTGCAACATCTGACCTCTGACATTGGATCTAGGCCACTTTTCAGATGGTCAGTCAGCACAGAGAGCAACGCACTGGACACTGCTGGACATTGTGTGTCTACCACTCATTCTGCTCGCCTTTGGCAAAACTGCTGTGCACCACTTCTGTCAGCACAAAGGTTTTACACACACACACAGTCTAAATATGTGTGGAAGGTCCTACCTGCCCCACAGGTGTGCAGAAGATCTCACTCCCAGTCAAGCCACAGGTAGAGGAGGCTCGCAGGTGATTTCCATTCCCCAAAAGGAGGTCCGTGGTAGGAGGGTAGCAACTACCAAGTTGGCAATTCTGTTGAGCATCACAAAAAGCAGCTAGAGCTGCAAGAGAAGATAGGGGATTAGTAGAGCACCCATAATGTCTACATACCAACCGACCAACAAACCCCTTGACCACAGTAACTACTCCTTCCCCTCCACAGTAGTCATAGCTTCACATTCGATGCCTTACAAAAGTATTCACATCATTTAACTGAATTTGAGGTGGGGTGCAGTGGCGCAGTGGGTTTGGTCAGGTCCTGCTTTCCAGTTGGTCTGAGGTTTGAGTCCCGCTTGGGGTGCCTTGTGACGGACTGGCGTCCCATCCTGGGTGTGTCCCATCCCCCTTTGGCCTTGCGCCCTGCGTTGCCGGGTTGGGCTTCAGCTTGCCGCAACCCTGCTTGGGGCAAGTGCTTTCATACAATGTATGTATGTAGATCTAAATTTAAGTTTGTTTGATAATTTTAAAACCCTAAATAAGAACAAAAAGAATTATATTGTTTTCATGTTAGGATTTTTTAAATAAACTGAAACATCCTGTTTGCATAAGTATTCAGTCCCTCTTCAGAGGCAGCTCCAAGTTTAAACTATTAGTTAAACACTATCTTTATTGAGAAATTGAGAAGCCATCACCAGTATGATCCAGCATTCTGATACAGTGGCATGCGTTCAACTACTTCATGACCCTACCCAAAATCCAGGTACTGAACCATTGACTGAACACTTTTTTCAGGAGTCTATCTCTATCTCAACTGCTTTCTTTGAAAGTGCTTATTATTTCCACACCGACCAACCCCCTCGATCAAGGTGACTGCAATATTTACAAAGCAACTAGCATAGCACTGACATTATCTAAACACCCTTTGGTGCACAATTTCACAATACCCATAGCATCCACCCATGGACCTGTTTATGTCCTGCTAAGCCTTGACTTGTTGGTTTCACTCCACCCTGAATGCAGTTTTCACTAAATGTATTCTCAGCATGAGTTCAGACCTCAGTAAGAGCTCATGGACTACTTCTAAACTATCCCCTCTGAACACATATCCATACCCAGAAATACCAAAACAACAAAAAAAAAAAAAGAGGTGGAGAGATGCTTCTGCAAGTGTACATACCTGCTAGTGATATCAGAGTCCAAAGCTTCATTTATTCCTCTTAAAAAAATCCTGCAAACAAGTGTAAAGGCCCACATTTGAGAGAAGGTATGGGATGTGGACAAGAAAATGATCAAACAAAAGCACATCCAGAATGAAGAATGAAGAGCTGCAGTGAACAGTCCAGGCCAGTAACAGAGCCCTGTGATATAAGTGGGCAACGCATACAAGGGAAAAGTAGACGAGATGCAAAACACAGGTTCCGACAGAGAAGCTGAAAGGACTTTTCCGATGTCTTACCTCTCTTGTATCGGTCCTTCTCTATATGTGACTTAGTCTGTTTTTGCTGACAGTCCTAGAATCCAAACCTCCTGGTGATACAGTCTTTTTATACAGACGGACTGACCTGGCTTTGAGTGATACAGTATGCGTCAGAAGTACGGCAGACAGACACGCCTTACCTCTCAGCCACCACTCCCTTCTAGTCATCAGTCAGCGCACACTTACTGTATGTCGGTTCAGCAATCCACACAACGCTGGGCTGAACGCTCGGATCGAACTTGGTCAAACTGGAAAGAGGAATAGCTTCTTCATACACAGCACTGGAAATTTTATTTTGGCCTTCTGGAGATGCGATGGGTTTATAACAAGCAGTAAAGGTTAAATCCGCCCACACACTGAATCGCTATATTAAAAATCAAACTATAGATAATCTCAACAGAAAAGTGTGATAAAACCCTCAAAAAATCACTTGCTTTAGTAAATTTATAACTCTAGAATTTGTAACTCTTCTCAGTTGCTACCAGCTGACAGGTATTTGAGCAGGTGAAAGGGGAGCACCCATGCGCTTGAACAAAGTACCCAACTCAAAAGATCTAAAATGCCCATTTAGGCTCAGGGAACTGTGACTGTGTTTTGACAAGTCTGGTTTTAATAAGAGGGAGGATGGTGGTGCGGCGGGTTTGGCCTGTGCCTGCTTTCTGGTGGGTCTGGGGTTCGAGTCCTGCTTGGGGTGCCTTGTGATGGACTGGTGTCCCATCCTGGGTGTGTCACCTCCCCCTCTGGCCCTATGCCCTGTGTTACCCGGTTAGGCTCCGGCTCCGGCTCCGGCTCGCCATATGCAGCTTTAGTAAGAATAAATCAGATCTGCCTAGCCCTGATAGTCATCCTTCTTTCACAACATCAGTATGTTCTATCATGGAAGTCCATCCACGAAGCACCCCTGCAAGACTTGACCCACACCGTATGTGAGTGACCCCATATGAAGACCCCCCCACCCTTTCACACGCACTGGTGTTATATGGCTACGTGAACGTCCGCAGCACAGAGAAAACCTCAGAAGAGAACGGCCCGGTATTAATTCTGCGTGCTGGCGAACAAGGCGCCTGTGTCAGCTGCGGTACGTCCGCCAGGTGCGAAGGCTGCTTTGGGTGGGTCCGGGCGTGCGTTTCGTGTTTTCGTTCTCTGCTCCGCGTCTCCTTGGCTGCTGCTGCGTCCGCACATGCCCTTGTCTGCACGCAGCCGAACCACAGACAGACGCAGGAATGAGGTTTTATCACCCCCACCCTCCTCAGAGACAAAAACTGTGCTCGGACACAATTTATCTCATGTGTCTATGAACTTAGCAAACACAAACACTTTGACACAACATACTCGTGCAGCGTACCCTTACACCAAAAATACAATTATATATTTATTTTATATAATATATATATTATAAATGTATTCAAGGGATCAACAACTGTTCAGAGATTACTTACGACAAGTGTGAGTACAGAATGTTTATACAAGTATTGTTTGTTATTTGTATGGCGTTTGCTGACACAGGAAATGATGCCTGACTTTACTTGTGCGCAAAAATGCTGCCCTGAGGCTACCTTTGTTCAGCCTGTTGCATTCTGACTAACTGCCAGTAAAAGGTGTGTCCTCAGTGAGTCACGGCTGACATGCTCTGCCCACATTTCCGTAGCTTCGTTGCCTTGGAGATGACTGAGAGGTATAATTACTGATAAGGAAAAATACAGGCACCAGGATATGAAACAATGGCAAAAGGGGGGCAGAACACAAGTGCATTTATAATTAAGTGATGAGATTCTGAACAGGAAAACACATAAAAGACATAAAGGTAATAATGATATAGGAGGGACAGCTGATAATGTAGTGGTTAGCGCTACTGACTTTGGCCCTCAGGGTTGTAGGTTTGATCCTAGTCTCCAGCTGTACTGCCCTTGCGCAAGGTACCCTAAGTTACTCCAGTAAAAACCACCCGGCTATATAAATGGTCAGTAATTGCGAGTTTCTTTGAAAAAAACTGTCAGATTTCATATTGAGTATGAAATCTATATTTCATATAGAGTTCACATACTTCATACAGCGCTAAAGCCACCAAGGAAATCTTCATGGTAGCATTTGACACTTGGAGAAAAGTGGGGTTAAAATGTATGGAAAAGCTATGAGATACAATCTGTTGCTGAGGTTAAAATAGTGGCATCACCTGCAAAATTTGTGCTGGTTTTTTCTTGAAGGTCAGTTTCAGTGGTTAAAAATAAGCCTAATTCACACCCTCTACCCAGTAATAACTACCCATCTACTTCACGTTAGGCATTACAGCAGTCGTTCTCCTCTCAGTTTCGACATGAAGCTGCCATCCCTCGTCTCCTTTGCTGCTGGGTAAATGTTTCGGAAGACGTAACAAAATGACTGAATCAAAAAAACGAGCGCTTCTCACGAAAAATAACCAAATGAAACGAACTTGTGACAGTAATCACAAAACCCCCACAAAGCACGAAAGCTGTCAGCAAGGTCTTTATTAGTCATTGGCTCTGTCTCCTTGTCTCCCACTGCTGGGTAGTTACTGTGTATTGATTAAAAACTAGCATGTGCATTGTTGGAGGGGGTGTGGTGGCATAATGGGTTGGCCTGGGTCCTGCTCTCCGGTGGGTCTGCGGTTCGAGTCCTGCTTGGGGTGCCTTGTGATGGACTGGCGTCCTGTCCTGGGTGTGTCCCCTCCCCCTCCAGCCTTCCGCCCTGTGTTGCTGGGTTAGGTCCTGGGACCCCAAATGTGACAAGCAGTTCAGACAAGGTGCATCATCATGAGTGTGGTCTTGTTCCTTCACTCTGCTTGCACACTACATATGCAGTACATAACATTCATATCAGTCACTTACAGTTGAAGGAGACTTACACATGATCACAAGGTATGGGTAACCAGACAACTTTGTGCTGTAAGCTTTATAAGACATGCAGCATTTTATCCCAGGGACATCGAAGGAGCCCTGCAGTTGAAATCTAGCCAGTATATTCTTTTGTTCCAGGTAAAAGAACTGAATAAACCTTCCAAAGCCTGAATCACATTGTTAGGATGCAAGACAAACATTATTAATTTTTGCATTAACATGGACAAATTACCAATTTTTAATAAGGAAAATATTACCCAACTGTAATTAAAATATTTATTTTTTAAGTGGTCCTTAAGCAAGGGTATTATAGTCAGAGATGGGGATTGAACCTGTGACCTTTGGATCCAAACACAGTAACTTTAAACACTATACTACTGGATGACACCTTTAATGTTACTCAGGTCTGGGACTATAAAAACTGGTAAACAAAAAACTTTAATAAATGTAAGCAGATTTTGCTGTTATTCCTATCGGCCGCTTCTAAGAGTGTAACGGGAGTCTGTAACCAAGGCAGTAACCAGGCCTTAAACAGCACTGGGTGGAATGATAGTGTTTATTTGATTTCATACTCATAGTCATAAAAATGACCAAATAACCACAAGCAATGTACAATCAAAACATCTATTAAATTAAATATTATAAAAGAAAATGAAGAAAGCCTACAAAATTTCAACAAAACTGGAAGTAAAACAATAGGGGGTGCGGTGGCGCAGTGGGTTGGACCGCAGTCCTGCTCTCCAGTGGGTCTGGGGTTCAAGTCCTGCTTGGGGTGCCTTGTGGTGGACTGGTGTCCCGTCCTGGGTGTGTCCCCTTCCCCCTTTGACCTTACGCCCTGTGTTGCTGGGTTAGGCTCTGGGACCCCGTAAGGGTCAAGTGGTTCTGAAAGTGTGTGTGTGTGGAAGGAAGTAAAACACAACATTCACCATGTATTCAGTCATTACTTCTTATTGCTTGTCCTGCTGCAGAATTGCAGTGGCTGGCAAAGATACCCTGGACAGGTTGCTAGTCCATTGCAGGATAGTCTCACACACGTACACACACAGAGTGGGGAATTTAGAGTCACCAATCCACTTGACATGGACGTTTGGAGTGTGGGGAGGAAATGGAAAAAATCCTACAATCAAGTATAAAGTCCCACATTTGAGAGAAGATATATGATGTGGACGTCACATTTTAGAGGAAATTTTTTCAAGAGGAAAGCCATGCGAACACAGTGAGAACACGCAAACTACACATAGACTGAGCAGGATTCAAGTCCATGCCAGAACATACAGCCTAGGCACCGGAAGGCACCGGTGCTACCCACTATGCCACCATACCACCCTACGCACAGTACTGTAATGAAAATTCAGAAAAAACTAAACAGCAACCACTCTCAATACTACACTAGCACTAACATTCACAACTAAACACAACATCGTCCAACGACTCAAAAAAGCCACTGTTGTCTTTAGTGGAGCTCCCCAGACTAGCATAAATGGCGCTGGTTTCTTAATAAAGAATCCTTCCCAAGCAGAACCATCAGTTTGGCAGAGGGCCCTGTTGCCTAGGCTACAGCCAGACATACCATTTTTCCTCTACACAGTGCTTGGGGAAAAGGAATAAAGCCCGTTGAAGGAATAAAGCCTTTTTCTCACGGCCAGAAATGTTCAGTTTTTAGAGAAGGAACTTTTATTCAGGAGTCACACTTTAATCTCACACTTGACACTCCCCAGAATGAAAGATATTAGGAGACAGTTTCGTAATACAAATAACACTGAAATATCACTATGTAAAAAAGATTCACCCACTTCATTCGATTCCTTCTTAAACCACCCCTGGCAGCTATTACAGACAATATTAACTTTGAACACAAAAATGGAGCAATGTTTGCTCACTCATCCTTGCAAAATTGCTCTTCTTCTTAGGGAATCTTATTCAGGGGGCGTGGATGGACAATGAGTCTGAGGTCTTGCCACAGATTTTCAACGGAATTAAGGTCAGAACCCCTGGTGGGCCATTCAGACACTTTGTTTTCTTTATTTTAAGATGTGTTCTTTGGATCATTGACCTGTTGAAAAACATACTTCTTCCCCAGATTCAGTTCGCAGAGGACTGTCAGCTTTTATCCAGGATTTGTCTGTCGTGTGTTTTTTTCCAGTTGTTCCCACAAAGTAAAACAAAACAATACAAGCTAAATATTTCAGTTTGAAATAATGAACACCCCAACCAGAGCACCCCTAAAGCAGTACACACCATCTAAACATTCCTTTAAAACCAGATTGCGAAAACAATGCTTCAGCATAAAATAAGACACATTAAAATCAAAACTTTCTGTATAAACGCTACAAACCATCTAAAGGTTTCATCAAAATTATAAAATATAAAATTAGAACACCTCAATGTACAATAATGAACATTAAAGAAATTCAAAGAAAAACTTTACGAATCATATAAACACTATTCAAATCGCAGGCAAATTAACGGAAGCATGAAGTCAAGTATTTTTTAAGCATATTGTGTGTATTGTATAGTACTGAGCGTCTTATAACCGGGTTGTGAAGTCCTCCGACGCTCCCTGAACAGCGTTTCAGATGCAACGTTGTCATGGCGACGAGACCAGAACAGCGCAGCATGCGACGCAGCGGCCTGTAGGCTATAGCACGGACTTGGCACATGAAGGTTACTGCTTCGGCCCCACTTCCTGAAGTAATCTTGAGCAACGTGTTTTCCCTGAATTGCACATCTCTAAATGGGGGGGGGGGAATAGAGTAAGTCGCTTTTGATATAGTCACTGGCTAAACAGACACACACACACACTGTCTGAACCACTTGTCCCATTTGGGGTCGTAGGGAGCCAGAGCCTAACCCAGCAATACAGGGTGAAAGGCTGGAGGGGGAGGGGACACACCCAGGACGGGACGCCAGTCCATAGCAAGGCACCCCAAGCGGGACTCGAACCCCAGACCCACCGGAGAGCAGGACCCGGTCCAGCCCACTGCGACTGGATAAACAATGAATTAATATTAACATGTCCAGCAGGGGACATTCTACTGGGATCCACAGCACTTGATTTTGGTTTTAAACCAACATACACAGCAGGCTGGTGGTACAGTCATCAGGAACATTTAAAATTAAGCTGTATTTTTTTTATAAATACTTCGGTCAAGGCGACATGATAAGTTATCATAAGGTGGGCTACGATTGTTTTAAACGTTTACATCTTCTGCTGTCAACAACTGATATTATGTCGATATTGAAAATAATTTATCAGTATGCAGATCATTTACATAACATCATTTATTTTTAAATGATACATACATGATGATTATTTTAAATGATTTTTAAGGGGGGGCGCGGTGGTGCAGTGGGTTGGGCCGGGTCCTGCTCTCCAGTGGGTCTGGGGTTCGAATCCTGCTTGTGGTGCCTTGCTATGGACTGGCGTCCCGTCCTGGGTGTGTCCCCTCCCCCTCCAACCTCACGCCCTGTGTTGCCGGGTTAGGCTCCGGTTCCCCGTGACCCCGTATGGGACAAACGGTTCAGACAATGTGTGCATTTATTTTTAATGTACACAGGACATATTCATTTTAAATGAGTGCCTTCAGTACACGTTCTTCTTTCACGTGTTTTTTTTCCCCGCTTATGATGTTTTCACACCTGTTTATGATTTAACGAGGACGTACAGCGATTGCACTGATGAGAGTCTGTCTTTCAGTTGTAGTGACCCTGTAACTGTTCGTCTAATTCGACTTGCAGGGTAACATCACCCTATGCCGGTCTGCTTCTGCGATCTCGGAATTTCCTTACAATTTCACTTCCACCGGGTGCTCCGGATTCCTCCCACAATCCAAAGACATTCTGTTCAGCTTTCCCCATAGCGTCTAAGTGACACAGAGAGTGTGTGAGAGTGTGAGTGTTTCACTGATGTATGGACGAGTGATTCAGTGTAAGTATTCTATCCTGGCAGTGTAACTCACCTTGGTGAATAAAGGTTTGCGGGCTGGTAACACTACACAGTATCCATCGGAAGTCGCTTTGGAGGAAAGTGTCTGCTAAATAAATAGAGGTAAAAGGCATTTTAGAATGAACAGTAGGGGGACTGAGGGAAGTTAATAAATGTAAATGTAAATTTCGACCCCTTTCCGTCGCGAACGCGCCGCCTTCTTTCCTGAACATTCATCTGACGTCACAGGTGGGCGTGTCCCCGTCCCTTTAAACACGTGTGCGGCTCTTCTACGGGCCCCGCTCAGCGCTGGGACGCGACCGTCGGTGCGGCAGGCGCTCCGCACACCGGTCTGCGCGGTCGGTATTGCGTTCATTTTCCATTTTATAACCGTGTCGTGCAATTTTGACACGCAGACGCGTTAACTGCTGGCGCACATGCTCGCTTTTTCTATTAACTCTCTTAGGAAATTATTGTTTCAGCCTGTGTGTGTGTGTGTGCGCTCACCAGTATTGCATGAGAACAAGCGAATTTGCATGGGTCTTGCTTCTGATGATCTAATGTAAAGGGTAATATTTGTGTACTGTCTGAATTAAAAAATCTGTGCATGTCAGGAAGGGGGCAGGTGCATTATGGGAATAAGCATGTGGAGGAGAGGGTGGCATGATGTGCAGCTGCAGTGCAAGGAGCTGTGCATGATTAAATGGGTCGTATGTTTGGCAGAATGGAGACCGTGCAGGAGATCCTCCCGTTTGCCAGGGAGATGCTGGGCCAGGGGGCAAACCGACGCATGTTCAGAGTGTACTTTGTGGGTGCCGCGGTGGCTGTCCTTGGCACGGCGCTGGGCTTGCTGGAGAGCATCTGCCAGCCTTTCTCCTTTGATGAGCCGCTGGATGAAGAACTGAGCCGGCTGGCGCTGCGTGAGAAGAGTGCAGCAAAAGAGCAGGGGCAGAACCTGGAGGAGACTGAGGCCTTGACGACTGAACCTAAGAAGCTGGACATGCAAGTGGGGAATGGAAGGAGAAATTCAGCCAACAGGCTACATGCCTCCTAGAAACAGCACCAAAAGTCATCATTGCACATTGCCTCCTGTTTATGAGAGTCGTTTATATGCCTGCGGTGGACTCTTAGTCCAAGATGTTTAAGGTGCACTTTGTATGATTGAGGGTGGAAACAAGCGATGACACTGAGCTCTGGTCCATTCATAAAAAACACAGTTTAAAGAGAGCCGGAATTTACTGCTGTACCACTGGTGATCAGCTGCATTGTCTTTTTTTTTCACTGCTCTTTCTCTATTTCTTCCAAACAGTCCAATCAATTAACATTTTGTTTAAACTGAACTTGCACTCTTTCTCCCAGCTCCTACACTAATATACTCATGTACACAAGTAATTCTGTCTTGTCTGTATGTTTCCACAGGGAACCAGATCTGTTATTAGACATAACATTTATTCCCTTCCTTTCATTTACCACTTAAGCTTTGTAGTCGCATTGGAAGCAAAGAGCACAGAATGGAATTAATGTAGTACATTTGCTCCCTGCCTTACAAAATTAATAGGGACTGGTTAGTTACTCAAAAAAGTATGTAAGGTGATATGACATGTTGTGAGCCAGGGGCTTGTCATCAATTCTACATGCAGCTGCTTGTGTGGGCACTGGAAAAATGGGACAAATGGTATGGGACCAACTGACTGTACTTCGACAATCACGTGTCTGTATCTCTCTGTTGGTGAAATTCAGTTTTGTTTATTCTGAGCTGTACGTCGCTTTGGAGAAAAGCATCTGCTACATGAATACATGAAATTTTCTCTTTGCTTCCCCACTCTCTTGAAAAACGCAAGGCTGTGCTTGCCGCTCGTGATTTCTATCTGTCCATGCATCAGGTAACACTGGCACGCGATACAAATTGGAACTCTAGCTCCTTGTCAAAAATGTTTGTAAAAGTCTGCTACTTGAAAAATTGTAATTCGTATAACTGACTGTATTAGGAGCCTGTCAATTATTTGGCACTCTAATTTCTTCAGCCGAAAAAGGTTTCAAGTAGACTTGAATATACAAGAAGCCAAATTTTCTATACTATATTGCACAATATAGCAGTAATACATACGTATAGTTTATATTTTATGTATCATATTGTATAGATAATGTTTAATAGTGATTAATGCATTCTAGCATTAATTTGTAAATTAATGAAGAATAATTAATTAAAAACCTTTTTTTGGCACCAGTGGCTTTGTTTAAACAGCGTGGTGAATCCTTGCGATCATTAATATGAAAGTCATAATTTGGGTAATTACGAATCTTTTTACCTGGCAGAATCAAACATTATAGTTTTGACTTTGACACTGCAGTCGCAGAGAGCACTAGAAATATTAAATGCTGAAACAATGCTGCTTTATAGTATGTGAATCTGTTGTGTCCCTTAGTTTTACCATGAAATAGTTATTTAATGAGAAGCAGTTTTTCTAATCTGACATGATACGTGTGTAATGGCTAATTCTGTACGTTTCTTTATAAGAAATCATGTGTGTAATAGAAAAAAACAGAGTGGTGCAGGTGGAAAAATAAGTGAACCACTAATTGCATTGGTTAAGCCAAGTCGGTAATAAGAATCAGGTGTGTAAATCATTATTATTTTTTCATAGGATTTAAGATTTTATTTTTAGTTTATTTTAATATTTTATATAACAATAATGGCCCTCCCTATAGGGGTTGCATACTTTCAAGCACTGTAAATGAAAAGTCTTTCTGGAAAAAGAAAAAAAGAAAAAACAGAGTTTGTACATTTTCTTAGTCTGTAAAGTATCACACCATGGAATTAATTCCAACTAAAATATTTTACACACTCGGATTACCCAACAGTTGTTTTTATTAGAAAAATGAAACAAAAATACAATTTTTATATATGTAAAAACTAATTTTGAAGAGTCATTGACAACAATTAATCTGGACTCTGGAGAATGACAGCACTATTACACACAGAAAAAATCTCGGTGCAGTGTATAGTTTTTTATGTTTCCTATGTGTATAAAATCTATACGTAGGAGGCTAACTAGTTTGCGTGGGTTCATTACCCTTTATTTATTTCCAGGTGTTGTGTGTACAGCATGATCCTGAGACAAATTAATTGCAATGTTTGTAAATTCACATACACATAAAGATTTTTCAAAAGAACAGAATGCAATAAAAACCATGCATGGAAGAAGGCAGCTATCGAATGCGTTTTTATACAAAATGTTATTTCTTAAGGGGGGTGCGGTGACGCAGTGGGTTGAACTGGGTCCTGCTCTCCGGTGGGTCTGGGGTTCGAGTCCAGCTTGGGGTGCCTTGTGATGGACTGGCATCCCGTCCTGGGTGTGTCCCCTCCCCCTCCAGCCTTGCGTCCTGTGTTGCTGGGTTAGGCTCCGGCTCCCCACGACCCTGTATGGGACAAATGGTTCAGACGGTGTATGTGTAATTCTGATTTTTTTCTCACTTACAGTCTTTGTTGAATGTCATCCAGAACAAAAGAATAACATTGTATACCCTAGTAAGACCTTCTTGCATGTTCCTTCTCTTTGTTCCACATCTTACTTCACAATTATTCACTTTCATTAACTGCTTGTCCAGATCAGGGTCAAGGTGATCCAGTGCCTATCCTGGGGTCACTGGGGGAAAGGCAAGGAATTGTTCATCCCAGATAGGATGCTAGTTCATTACAGGGTAGCCACACACACATACACTTGCTCGTCCATTGTCAACAACCGCTTGTCCCAAGCAGGGTTGCAACGAGACAGAGCCGTACCCAGCAACACAGGGCGAAAAGGGAGCAACAGTAGGTTGCACCCACACACCCAGGATGGCACACCAGTCCATTACAAGGCACCCAAAGCAGGGCTCAAACCCTAGACCCACCACCCAGGGGATATCGGCTGAACCCGCCAAACCACCATGCCACCATACCACCCTCCACACACATTCACATTACTTGAATTTAGAGTGTCCGTCTCACCTAAAACATCTTTGGCTGTGGGAGGAAACTGAAGCACCCAGAGGAAACCCAAGCAGACACGGGGCAAACACACACACACACATTTTCAGAACCGCCTGTCCCATACGGGGTCACGGGGAACCGGAGCCTACCCGGTAACACAGGGCGTAAGGCCGGAAGGGGAGGGGACACACCCAGGACGGGACGCCAGCCCATCACAAGGCACCCCAAGCGGGACTTGAACCCCAGACCCACTGGAGAGCAGGACTGTGGTCCAACCCACTGCGCCACCACACCCCCCCACGGGGCAAACAAGCAATCTCTAAACAGAATTCAAACCTACACCTGAATAACCCATCTGCTGTGAAGTGACAGTACTACCTGCTGCACCACCATGCCCCTCTTCACGTCTTACTTATTGCCGTCTATTCCCTGTACCGTGATGACAGAGTGAATTATTTGTTCACAGGCAGTGATAGTGCAGCTGACATTTTAATATTTACTTTTTAATTTTCGTTTTAAATTCATTTTCTTCTCAGTAATTTTTTACATAGTTTTGCAAAGGCAGTCATAAATCTTTAGTTTAGGAATGGAGTCCTGAGAACTTCTCCTGAACCAGAATTGCGGTACATCTGGTAATTTCCCATTAATTTAAGCTACATTTCTGAGCCCACAAAAGCTACATTTTTATCCAGAATGTTTTAAATAATCAGAAGATCATATAAATAGAAACAAACTCACTTAAGGTACTTGATTCTAGTTATCATAATTTCATACAATATTATAGTATCATACAGTTCCCTGTAATACTGGACTATTTTTTTTTAGTATTTTCCCATTTTCATTCACGTTTCATTATTTCTTTTAATTCAGGGTCTCCTATATCAGGGTGTATTGGCCAAATGACATGTGTCCTAGTAGAATCCTGCACATGAAGCTGAGCATGAGTGAGAACTATGAGAACATAATCTTTCCATACTGTACTTGTAAGGTGCTCTGAAAGGGCTACACTGCCCCCTACAGCTTTGCTCTTGAATTGCAGCTCTGTTTGGTTGCTCTAATGTACAGTACTCTTTATTCAGTGCATATCTTTGGATAGGTATCACACTTAGTATGAAATTGCTAGTATTTTCTCCTAGAGGTTCACATACTTCTTCCATCCTCACTGAGTCACTGACTGACACACTCACTCACTTTTGTTGACCGCTTGTCCTTTTCAGGGTCGCGGAGGTCCGCAGCCTCTTCCGGAATCACAGGGCACCGGGCTTGGAGGGATATGTCCTGGTTGGGACGTCGGTCCATTGCAGACTTTTTCCATCTTTGACCTTGAATATTTAAACAATTTTTAGTTCGGGCGTGACACTATACGGTTTTCTCCGTGTTATTTGTTTAATCTTTTTTTTCATTGACTCATATGAAGATCAGATTACATTTTAGAAATAATTTATGAAGAAACTGAGGTTATATTTCAAGCCTTTCAGCTTTTAACAAAACACGACTCCACCAGACTACAAATTAGGCCTGTGTGAATCATCATCTGTGAACCGTTATATTTCGGTTTTGTAGTTATAAATGCAACATACATGCTATTTATAGTCAACAGAATGTTGAATTAATTTCCTTTATCCCTGGTCTACGGCAACTGGTCATGTCTGTCTTTCGTCTGCACAGCTGTAGCACTTTGAGCTGAAATTTTCAAAACTATGGCATAAATAAAAATAGCTATTTTTTTGGTAACTGGCTAGCTGCGACCATTGACACATTTTCTTAGTCTTATCGTAATACATGGAATTGCTGTACAGTTTTTGCTGTTTGCGGTTTGTAGCAACCCTCTTCAGTATCGATCAGAGCGCAGGCAGAGATTTTGAGTTCCATTCTGAAGAAAGTATTTGACGTATTGTCAGTAAAACACAGTAAAACACAGAGCGGGATCCACTGTGCTTAAGGGCAACTTCTAGTGAAACGGTTACTTTTTGCAAAGCTGACATTTCCATAAATAAGGGATTTTAATGTGGTCCCATGTTGAATGTGCATTAACCTTTTGGTTACAGCTTCAGGCAGTTCCTTAACCAACTTAGCACCTAATATAATTTTTCCTGTGCCCCACTGCCCAGTTGTCTCCTGGGACAGTTTTTACTGTGAGGATTTACATTTGCTACAAGAGCTGTGTGCTGCAGTAGGCAGCGTATCTGATCATGTTGTATTTCTATCTCATTATAACTGTACTCTGCTGTCCAGCGTTCGGCGTCGCTGTGTTGAAAAGAGCGCTTTGCAAAGTGAATTATTTGAACTGGTACAGGACAAGTCCGAGCAACTGGGTCCTGGAGTCAAAGGGAATCTTTATGTGCATCTGGACATTTTCAGTATTCGACTTTAAGCAACTTTCTCATTCATGCAAGCTTTTCCGTTTTGAGCTGGCTGGGGCTTTGCATTTACCGGGCCCTCTTTCCAGTTTTCTGTATTTTTGCAAGGTTTTTTGTATTAAATATGGTCAGACTTTTTGCCCGTTTCTCATGAAATCTTAAGAAATGTACCCTGAGTGTGCTACGATGTGCCTCTATCAATATCTGTTTCACCAACTTGGCTTTTTCCAGGTGTTGGTTTAATAGTTGAATTTTGTATTGGACAGGCCTAGCCCATATCAGGCCTAATTATATTATATAACTATATAATTATATAACAGCTGACTCTGACTACACCCTTCACTGAGGTGATTCCAGTCAGGGGACAATTACTTTTTTCACATCTACGATTACATTTCATTATCTCGCACAGCAAGAAAATTAAATAAAAACGGTGCTGGTGTTGCTTACTCTTTCTCTGGCTCCATTTATATACTGCGAGAACTGACTAAAAGGTATGATGAAATTTATTGTCAAAAATCAGAAAAAAACAGAGAAAAGTGGAAAGGGGGCAAATGCTTCTGACACCAGCACTGCATACTTCAGAATATCAGCCATGTAAAAAAGCAGGGTCTTCTTTCTCAGGGACGATGCAGGGAAATTTCTTGAACTCCTTGGCTGCCTAACGTTGCCTGCTTTGCTGACTTTTCTCCAGCTGTCACTGTCCTCCAGTGCAGCTAACAGTGATTTAACCCTTTACACAGCTGGGTAATTTTTACTGTATCAGTTCAGGGTCAGTACTTTAATTAAGGGTAGTACAGCAGGAGGTGGGATTCAAACCTGGCTCTTTCGAGTCCAAAGGCTGTGGCTCTAAGCATTTCACACTATATTCGCTATTGGCCATATCCAGGGGTTGCCTCTTTTCTTCCGGACGTCTCTCTATTTTTTTCCATTCTTCTCACCAGTCTCTCCGACCCTGGAAACAGTGCATCCTGTAGCCATTTGTCTTGTGCAGACTGGCTCTTTATGGTTGCTCTCCTGGTTGCTAGGGCAACCGGAGTGCTTGGGGGAGGGTGGGGGTTGTCCCGTTCCCTGCCCGCCCTCTTCTCGCATGGTGCCTGTTTCGGGGACAGAGAAGAGGAGGAGCCAGCGTGACGGGGGCCCCAGCTGGGGGGTTTCTGCCCACCCAGCCCCCGCTGCAGCAGAATTCCTCCCTATTCCTGCGCAGGCTCCAGCACCGCTGTGCCTCCTCCTCCTCCTCCTCCTCCTCCTCTTTCGTGTTCCGTCCCTGTGCTCCTGCAGCCCTAACAGAACCTCGTTCCAGGCGTCTCTCACACGCAGGCTGCGCCATGTCCTCCAGCCAGCTGCCGGCTCAACCTAAGCCAAAATCGCCCTTGCGGAAGAGAGGCAGCCTGCAGAACACAGTCAGCCCCGGTGAGTGGTGGATCCGTGCTGGGGAGGGGGACGCAGCTGGAATCTGGAAGACCGGGACAACAGGAGGAGGGATGCTCACAGCCAGGGCTTAGCAAGCGAGGGATCGTGGGCCAGTCCCTCAGCGCGGAGCTCCTGCGGGGACTGGAAATCTGTGGGTGGCTTGTGATGTGATGTAATGTGAATGCAGACAAAACCCCACACATGACACCAGTTCAACTTCCTGGTGATGCACCTTTTGTGCACGGTAGTTGCTTTTTCTGCTTTAACAGAAGGACTTTCACTCGTGTCCCTGGATGTCATGAATATGAAAAAGAGCTCTGCTTCTGACACCAGCCTGACCTGTCTTTCCGACAGCCTTAATGAGACATGCTGCTGTCCCCAGGGTTCTCCCATCTTTGGTGCAGTGTGGCTTATAATGAGGCATTTTTCAGCTGTCTGCAGTGGTGAATGACATCTGGGAATAATTGGCTGGCGTTTTGCTGCGAGAGCATTGTAAAAGGCATACTGGACACTTGGTATGAAGCATGTTTGGGCTGGCTTTCTGGATCTCTCCGTTTCAGGACACCTTATATGGCTGCGCAAGCCTACTACATCATTTTAGCTGCTTTAGATCGGTAGGGTGTGAGTGAACGAATGTGTGTGGCTGCTTTCAAATGGACTGGCGTCCCATCCAGGGTGTACCCTAACTAGCCTAGCACCGCGTCTTTACGGGATAGACTCGAGACTACGGCACTCATGCCTTAGGATAATCAGTTATGACAGCGATTGAGGACATGAAGGCGGCCGGTTCCGGTCTCACCAGCGGCACTGCTGCGGTGCACTTGAGGGTGGCATTGAGCACGGAATTTGGAACAAGAAGCCCAGAGAAGTGACTGCGCGTGGGCAGTATGATAACATGATCACAAGGAGATTAGTAAGGGCCGGCACATTATTTGAAAGTTTTGGAGACAAAATCAGTCTTATAAAAAAATGTTATGTGTTGCGTTCTCGGTGTGAATTCTAATTCTAAAAAAGCCATAAGGGACCGGTGTCGGAAACTGCATCGAGCGTAACGAATACTAACAGCCTTTGAGTCACACGGCCACAAACACCCCAATTCAGCCGTGATCTTTGGTCAGCGGCGGGTGGGGTTCGCAGCAATGTTGATGGAAACCCAGCAGACTTATAATTACTGATAGCAGCCACAGTCATGGGCATTTTTTGCTTTCAATATTTTTTGCCTGGGTAGGTTGGAGAATTCAGGCCATGCCTTTAATTTTTAACGTTGTGCCAATGTTTTGGTGCTTTTTACATTGCTGTGATGTTCAAACATGGCTGACAGTAGGGGGAATACAGCCCCTTCCTCTGGGCAGGATACTTTGTGCAGAGCCTGGCCATTTGAGTCTCCTGGCAGGAATATTTACAAGACAGCGTAAAGAATGCAGCCCAGTATAGAGCTGTGTCCAGACCTAGAGCAATACCCAATACAAACATAATAATGATAATTATTATTATTATTATTATTATTATTATTATTTTTATTATTATTATTAATAAGAAATTTTAAAAACTATGTAAGCTCTATGTTATTTACCCTGGAACAAAAACAACAGTTGTGCATCATTTCAGAGCTGGAGGTATTACATGAATGTGGAGGATGACGGGGAGGCGCCACTTCACTGACTTGATCAGAACTGAAGCTGTTGAGGCATCGGATCATTTGCAGCTTGTTCACCTTCTCTTTGCTTCTTTTACACCTTCTTCTTTTGAATAACTTCAGGCAGCACTAACTATTTGCTATCACTATCTGTAGGTGCATCCAGTGAAGCGGGTCAATTTGAATTGGCACGTTAACTCTCTTTTTAAGAAAAAATTAAGAGTAAATGCTTTAAAAAGTTTGTACCGGGAGAGTTTATCACTGTGACGTTCTTAAGTTGGGGACCAGCTGTACAGGCCAAAAACTTAAATACAAGCACCTGGAAAAGTTTCAAGAGCTGTTTAATTAACACTTATCATTCAATGTATCGTAAACATATCATTTCAACTAGTACCTCTCAAACAGCACACAATTACAACATTAATATTTTAAAATCTGCCGGAATTTGAAAATGCAGAAAATATACATTTAATCCAGGTCTGGTCATGCGACTGCGGGTTGGCATGATTTAAAAAAAGGTTTTAATCCATATCCCACTGAACATGTTGCCTTGGCCACTTTACAATTTAGTTCTAAGCCTTATCATCATCTTCTAATGCCTTCAAGGGAGCCCTAGGCATGCAGTATGGGTCAGAGGTGGTATAAGATACTTAGAGAAAGAACTGGAGACTGCATAGTGGACAGCTGGTTTCGAGGCCCACGAATTAACTACTCTCAGATCATGTAATGGTTGGAATAGTCTATTTTTTATTTTTTTAATTTTCAGAGGAGAAAATATGAAATGGTTAAGGAACCTATCATGAGAACAAAAGAGCTCTGCTGCTGTGACCTTGAGCCTTGTTTATGTTACATAAATGGCTCTGGTAAAAATAGCCAACTATAAACATGATATGATCAAATAGTTTATAGGTTACTTGGGATATAAATGTGTCAGCTACGTATTGATAACTCTGACAGTTTGAAATGGTTTATTTAGTTGTTTTGACCCTGCAAACAGGTGGCAGCATGTAGCAATGGGAACCTTCTCCATGCATGCTGACTTGACCATGTCCAACACAAATTCACCAACATGTGTAAGAGGCTCCTGTCCATAATTGCATAGTATTTTGCAATTCAAAATAAATTAGTATGTTTATTTGGGGCCAAAAGCACCGGAGCTGTGCAGACAGTACGTATAAATATCTAGTATTAAAAAAAAAGGTATATATGAAAAGGCAACGTGAGAACTGCGAGAATACTGGGTACGTGTATCTCTTGGGTGGGGACACTTTTTTCCTTTGCTGATAGAGGGCTGCATGCGATAAGTGTGTCTTCATGGGCGTACTCAGACCCTGTGATCGGTGATCTGTCAGTTGCCCTTCTGGAGTCAGTGCTGGTGAACCTTTTGTCCTGGGAACTGTCAAAGCAGCTCTCCGTTCTGCCAATAATGCACAGCTGGGACAGGGTGCCAAAGCTGCATCATTGCCTATAGAGAAAGAGCCACATTTGGTCTTGTTCTTTCCCTGCAATGGACATGCACTGCCTGTATCAGATCCATTCTACTGTTGCCTGCTAGTTTCAGATAGCAATGAGTGTCATAGCTGAAGATCTGCAGGTTCGAAAATGCAACGAACGGCACCGCTTCACCAGTGAGTGTAGATACAAGTACTGTATGTGCGCCTTGGAAGTTGCTCTGCATAAGAGCACTTGTGCTTTTATTTTTCGGCAAATGCTTTTTATTCTGAAATTTACAGTTGCTGCTGAATAAAGTGGGGCATTACACGGGGAAATACTGTTCAGATAATCAATGCCGAAGGGTCTAACACAAATGCCTTTGAAGTGAGACTGGTGGAAAAAATTGAAAATAATGAGGATATTTACATTTTGACAGGAGGAGTCCAATCTGTGCTTGAGCTGTAATCCCTTTTGGACCTAATGCTCCATTTGCACTAGTCACGTATGCTTACTTTACTGGAATGAATGGGCATTCAGTTCCGACTTGCGACAACTTGAGGACATAATTGCTTGACATGGTGTAATTACAAACTAAACATCATGTCAGGCTGCCTCTGTCACATGTTTTCCGCACTCATGAGCAGAGACGATAAGGGGTTTCGGCCTCTCTCTAAGACAGAACATTCTGCCCCGCGTTGCTAAATATAGACGTATGGGCTGAAAGAAGAGGATGCGTTCAGACACTGGGTCGTTTTGACCCGGTTGCTCTTGGTATGTTGCAGCCAGGAATGTACTGTCTGGTTGGACTCGCTGTATCCCGAAAATCCCCGGCTGTCAACTGTTTCCCAAGACCAGCATCTGTTATTTGTGTATATAATCTCTCGCCTGTGGATTCTGATTGGATGTCAGCCACCCAATCACAGTTGACCAGCTCCTGGCAACTTGTATTTCTTGCAGTATTTATGACGGATTGTGTTTCGTCAGCGGGGCTCAACCGAGCGTCCAGCATCCTATGACAACTCATTTGTATGTGTATCTGGAAAGCCAGAAGACTTATGCTGGTGGTTTATCCAGCATGAGTGACGCCCCGAGGAAAGCCCATCACCTGTGATATTCAAATCATGTTTTGGAGAGGGTGACAAGACCCAAACAAATGACATGTTCTTGGCAATATTACAAATAATGCTAATGTGAGAAATAATATCAAACAATTTGCCCCCTCATAAGGGAATTTGCCTAGGGTGATTTCACAGAACAAATTAACTCTTGTTAGGTGTGGAACGGTCGTGTGTGTGTTTTATAAAATAGAGAACATGTACTTACAGCTACCTGCACTAATGTATAACAATATTAAAAAGCACACATGTAAATAGCTTTGTTGGGAAGTTTATACTTTATAGTCACCCTACTACTCTCTATTCTCTAAACACATCAGTCCGCAAAGTTCATTTCTCATGTTCTATGTCCATCAGCTTAGGTGGGGTCTGCAGGTGCTTTGAGACACTTGTAATTACAAAAGCAAAGCAACATACTACCCTGAATCACTTCAGTTTAAAATACCCAGCTGTATAAATGAAAGAATAATTGTAACTACCTTGCTGTGTAAAAATGGCCTTGCTTTGGAGGAAAGTGTCAGCTTAATTATTAATAGTAATAATAAAACTAAACGGTAGGTACCACAGTAACAAGAGTAACAGTAAGGCTGTGGCTTCGCGTGTTAGAAATTGTAAACAGGTAAACAATAAATATCAGCAAACTTGTAGCCTCATTAATTAATTTGTATAGCTTGCTGTCTTTCATTCATTCCCAAGTGCAATTCTCAAGCAGTAAGAACTGTTTCAAAGCAAGAACCCGAAATTTATCTTTGTATGTGGGGACAAATTTGGAGGAAAAATGTAGCCACAACGAATGAAAGGCTGAATAACAAAAAGGGGACAACTCGATAATATAACAGAGGAAATTGTATAAAGTGCATACACTTTTGGTTTTAGATATTTTAACGTTTTCTTAGTTTGTAGAGAGTAGCGTAGTGGTTAGAGCCCAAAGGTTGCGGGTTCGATCCCCACTGCAAAGTTGTTATCCTAAATTACTCCAGTAAAATTACCCAGATGGATAAATCATTATAAGCGTATTATAATTGTGACCTTAACATCGTAAGCCACTACAATAAAAAAGATGAGCTTTTGGAGAAAGCGTCAGCTAAATGAATAAATGTAAAAGCAGAGCGCGTGTGACGTCACCCCCACAACTGCAGCACAAGCGTGTGTCAATACAGTGTAACTGTGCGCTGAGGCAACGATGCTGAATAAGGACCGTTTCTTTCTCTCCTCAGTGAAATCCGGCGTAAGAGAGGCGGCTCCCCTCTTGCTCGCTATCACATGGTACAGTCCAGCTTCGCGTCAGTGCTGCTTAAAAGCGGAAACCTTTACAAAGGCTGTCAGTGCAGAGAGGGCGGTTTAACCGGGCGAGCAGAGTGTGGGGGAAAGAAAGGGGTGCTTTCTCTCCTTCTCTGGTTCCTTCTCTCTTTCTGTCTTTCTCGCCTCGCCCAGCGCTAGGGTGCCGACAGCAGCTGGCCCAGGATACTTAACTTGGTACGTTCCTGGACCTCAGAGTCACTGGTTCGGTCGGACAGCTATAATTTTGTAGCGCTGACTGACTCGGCCAGCAGCGCCGATGAACTTGAAGCCGCCGCCGCCGGCGGCTCTGTGGGTGGTGGTACAGTACTAGTAGTAGCTGCAGTAGCGATGCGAGGAAAATTTACCACACACACAGCAGGCAGGGTACGATATCCACATAATTCTGTCTTCCTCCCATCATCACCACTTCACTTGTTTGTATGAATGAATGAAACCGTGAACTTGAACATAATCATGACGTGCACTGCGTGTGCCTTCAGGACCCTCACACGTTGGGAAGCTGAGGATGGACTCATGATGGAGGATATGATCATATTCAATATTGGTCTGCAGCACTTTACTACAGTAAATGAGCTGTTTCGGGTAGTGGCTGCGCTGTATATGTGTGTGTCTGCTTGTTCATTACTCCAGTCTTGGGTGAAGGGCTCGGAGGTGTATCTGAGAAGAAGAAGAATGTGTGTGAAGAAGTAGGTGGGCGAGCAGTGATGTTGAGAGTGTGTGTGTGTTGCTGAAGAGTCTCTGCTATGTCAGCATTAATTTGGCTCCTAGACAGTCCTAGGCTGTGAAGATCAGCACAGCTGCATCTTTCTTTATATGATAGATAGATAGATAGATAGATACTTTATTGATTGTGGAGGCGATTACCAAATCATGCTGAATTACAAGGTATACTTGTAGTTGCAATCACAAGCCTTTCCCACTTTTATAATGTTCTTTGTCCGCGTTTCGGTGAGGAAAAAAATGTTAATCCGAAAAATCCCAGCAAATCCCGGTGTGTTTAGTGGGATGGGCTGGCCGTTCTCTGCAGGTTTTCACCACTTTTTTCAGAAGCAATCTGAACATTGGACAGGTGGTAGTGTGGTGGTTAGAGTTACTGCCTTTGGACCTGAAGGTTGCAGGTTTGAGCCCTGTCTCTGACTGTAGTACCCTTGAGCAAGGTACTTACCCTGAATGGCTCCAGTAAAATAACCCAGCTCTATAAATGGGTAAGTAATTGTAAGTAGGTTAATGTTGCTTTGGAGAAAAGTGGGGGCTAGCATGAATAAATGTAAACCATTGTTGCTGCTTCACTGTGTAAGTGACCCCATTATACTAGGGATGTGTGAACATACTCTGTGTATGTTGTTGGAAGGAGGGGTTGTGGTGCTTAGAACTGCTGCCTTTGAACTTGGAGGTTACAGGTTTGACTTGTGCCTCCTGCTGCAGTACCCTTGATTGAGGTACTTACCCTGTACTGATACTGTGTAAATGGGAACATTTCTGCAGGTCCATGTGCAATCCAGCAGAACAAGTTACTCTGGGGGGGAAAAGGGTGAGCTATAGTAATAATAAGTATTAATTATGGGGACAGCTGGTATCATAGTGGTTAGGTACCCAGTGGCTGCAGGTTCGATTCCCACCTCCAGCTGTAGTACTCTTGAGCGAGGTACTTGCCCTAAATTGCCCAGCAGTATAAATAATTGTACGTTGCTTTGGAGAAAAGCATCAGCTGGATGAATAAATTTAAATGTAGTAAAAATTAGGTCTCATTTCTCTCACACAAATTCTACAGTACATTAAGTAGTTTTTGTCTATAAATCACAATTATGGTGGTCAACGTTTTAAACAGTTAAGTTTTACTTAGTTCTTAGCAGTGCTCAGAGAAAGGAGACACATTTCACTGGTGTAAGTGCAAACACTGTGCCGCTGAATGTGTTTGGTGCAGCTGTAGTAAAATTCATTACACACAGGTGATTGCCGCTATGACTACTGAAAATCACAATCAGTGTTACTGCACTCCCACTTCTAATCTGCCTTAACCTTTTCGTTAAAGCTCCAGGCAATTCCTTAACCTCTTATAATAGTTTGTGCTTTTTTGTCTTTACAGGAATGTTTTACATGTGTTTTTGTTTTGTTTTCTGAGGGTGTGTTTGTGAGGTCTTGTACCTGTTTAGTGTGTTTTTTTGGGAGAGAAATGTTATAATAGTAGAGTGCTGTATAGTGTCTTTAGGGGAAGTGTCTTAGTGTTGCCCTGCTCTTCAGTAAAGACAGTGGTACAGTGTGTTACTGCATGTGAGAGAGCTGTAATATCTTTACTGAAGGACGTTGCTTGTGTGTTGTTTTTGCTGAAGGGCAGAGGGTTTTGTAGAGGCAGAAGACGAATGCCGAACCTTGAATAATTTAACTGTACAGGGAAGCCCTTATTGTGTGACCTACATTACTCGAATGAGGCTCTGTGTGAAGTGCTGCCATCTGGCCGGAATCAGTGCAGACCGCCGTGTATCGCAAACGAGAGTGTTCATCTACATGTTGCGAGGATCTGTTGATGTTGCTTTTACCCAAACAAGGGTCATGATCACCATAGCAACCAGAAGCCCAGATAGACAGCTGGCTAAATTTATCCTGCTAATGAGCTCTGCGACCGAGAGGTGTCTTGTTTAGGCAGTAAATTGATGCCAGGCAAAGCAAGTAGGGCTCAGCGACTCTCTCTTCTCTGCATCCCTCCAGCTGGGGGCAGAGCCCCATTGGCCAGTGAGATCAGATCAGCGCAAGACCTTCTCTGGTGTGTAGCAGCTTTGATCTACAGGTGGTGTGTCCATAAGTTAACTAGGCATAGTTGGGGTCTTCTGGAAGAGGAAAAGCCTGGAAAAGGATGAGCTAACACATCTGTTGTGACTGTGCACAGATCTCAGCTGTCAGGAAAACCATAGGTGCTTAGAGGCTTTTGGTTGAGGAATGAACTTTTGTGTTTGAAGTACAGCTGAATGCTGCACTGATGCTACTGAGTCTTGAGTAGATGATGGGTGTTACGTTACTGAACTTCCACCCCTTTGTCAACAGACCTCCGTGGTGTTGCAACAGCTAAGGCTCTTCCCTCTCAGAGGTCCCTGCCCGGGACCCCTGTTTGCCACAAACATTTCACCATCGATCTACGCACCTCCATGGATGGCAAGTACAAAGAGATTGCTGAAGTGAGTCCAACATGCTGCCCACTTTGTATCGTGGGACTCTTGGGTGAATGACGTATGCACCATGATGCCTTGATTATTGAAAGAAGGCTTAAGTTACTCTGTGTTGAATTACATTCATTATGACAGTGATCAGCTTTCTACATTTACCGAACTTGATATAGGGAGTGTGTTGAATAAACAATTTATAGTTTTTGTTGGTGGAAAATAAGGTGCGATCAAACTGTATGTCTGCATGCATTTAATCCAAAGTATGTTAAGATAAGGTTAAGTATCTGTTTATTGCAGCATGTTTTCTGTGGATTATCCTGTCTCCACACATATTTTTATAAAAATGAATGTAATAAAATATAAATTACCCAGCTCTGATTTCATAGATACCAAGAAGCATAGAGTCTGTGTATTATTGTCTGTATGTATCAGTTTGTTTGCGTAAAACCCACTCTGCCATCTCAGGAGCTGTTCACACGCAGCCTGGCAGACAGTGAGATGCGCAGTGCCCCCTATGAGTTTCCGGAGGACAGCCCCATCGAACAGCTGGAGGAACGGCGACACCGCCTGGAGAGGCAGATTAGCCAGGATGTGAAGTGAGAATCAATGATACCTGCTCGCATAGTACTCTTGGCACTGACTAACATTTACTGCGAAAGCATTAACTCATGCCCATAACACTGACACAAATGTAGTCAATGTGTAAAAAGTAAACATGTTTACACAGACTCAAACACACCTGGGATAAGGCACCTTGTGGTGGTCAGCAGGTGGAATATCGCAAAGCAGCGATAATTGGTTACTAACACAGGGCAGGGGAGTGGCTTACTGTGCTCATACTTTCTGGTTGGGGTTTCTGCTTGGTGGCTTGATCCTGCTTACTGAGAACTACATGACTGTTTCATTTGGGTTTTCCAGTGGTGCATTCCTGTTGTCTCTTTAACATTCTGTTTGTGTGTATCTGTATTTTTTTATTATGTTAGATATGATTCTGTGTTTCATTCTTTTCCTCATGTATATGTATGTGTCACTGTGGATGTGTGTGTCTTCTGTGCATCTGTGTGTGTATTTGTTGCCATACATTGTGTGTGTGTGTGGTTCTTCTCTCACCCTTCTTGCCGCTTGACTTGCTTCACATTGCCCCCCTGCCCTGCCTCACCTCAGGCTGGAGCCTGACATCTTGCTGCGAGCAAAACAGGACTTCATGAAGATTGACAGCACCGCAGACCTGGAGTGAGTGAGCCACTGCACTGCCTGTGAGGAAATTAGCCTGTAGCTTATGGCATGTGGAAATCTTTGCATGCATTGACTGTGTACAGCAGTGCTTCAGAACATCTTACTTAAGTCCTTGTTTGAACTTGTTTGGCTGTTTCTCTTTCATAAAGCATGAAGGACTTGGTGTTCAGTAAGGTATGAGACATACCCTCAGTGCTCATAAGCCATAAGGTACACTTAGTGTTTCCTTAGCACTGAAGAAGCCTGCCACATGTGCTCAGTGTTCATTCAATACACATTGCGCAGTAAGTGTTCATGATGCATAAAGCATGTGCTCAGAGTTCACCAAGCATGAGGTGTGTGTTCAGAGTTCACAAAGCATCAACGTGTACTTCCTCTTCTTCAAGACTGCTAAAGGAGCAGAATGAAGTATGTGTGGACCACGGTCCAAAAGAGAGGGATAACCAGGGCTCCCTAATACTAGAGCGGGAGTTCCAGCGAGTGTCAATATCTGGAGAGGAAAAATGTGGGGTAAGAGCAACAGATCTGTCTGATACAGGTAGGCGTAGGAGGTATAGGTTCAAGTGAAAGTTCTGGCTCTCACTTTGAATGCAGACCTGTCATTATACCTTTGAAATCAGAGTTCATTGCCCCAAAAGCAACTGGCTTGATACTCAGGTGCTGGACGTATCTCTTCCCAGGTGCCCTTCACGGATCTGTTAGATGCCGCCAAGTGTGTGGTGAAGGCATTGTTCATCAGGGAAAAGTACATGGCTCTGTCCATGCAGAGTTTTTGCAGAACCACAGCTCGCTACATGCAGGAGCTTGGTGAGAAGCCCTTGGAACTGCATGTCTATGAAGAGATCCCCGAGACGCCTGTTGCTGCAGGTACACTGCAAGGGTGGGTGTTGGGGATGGAGCTGCTGTGGGGATAGGTGTAGACACTATTTGATGCCTAGCGGTAACTGCATGATTAGATATTCGGGCAGCACAACTATAAGATGGATAGAAATAAGGGTGATGGAACAATTAGAGGTCTGTGTGAGCAGAATGCAGTTGCCAGATTGCAGTGTGGTGTTTGGATGGACAATGAAAGACTCTCACTGTCTCAAACACAGACGCTCCGGTACACCCCCCTGTTTCCAAGACACACCCTTATGAGGGCCAGGACCCTAAAAACATGCCACTGGATGTGGGGTATGGCCTCAAGATGGTGGATGGTGTAGTCCACGTCTACACGAAAAGTCATTTTATGGAGAAGTGAGTGGTATTGCAGTAGCAAAGCCTTCTGGGTTTGCATGCTGTTCTCTGGTGTGCACTTTATTAACAGGTGTTTTGGTATGTGTATTCTTTCAGATTGCTAAGGCTACACAGGCAAAGATCAGGAGAACTATGATGTTGTGTTTTGTTCTCTATGTAGGAACACAGAGCTGGACTTACCCTACCCAGACCTGCAAGCATACATCACAGACATGAACATGATGATGGCCCTCATCATCAACGGCCCAGTGTGAGTATTACCCCCTCAAATGTCCTCCAGAACTGTAAGGTCACAAGCTTTCTCATTACTGTCTAACAAAGAAACCATGGTACCCACTATGAAATATCCAGTTACTCTACAGTAAAGAGCTGAAAACATGACATCAAGTTCAAGAAATTACAGTGGGCTTGTTATAGGGTGAATGACATCTGTAGTAATGTATATGAGTCAGCTCTACTCTTGCTAATCCATCTCTCCAAGACTGAAAATTTGAAAATAGCAGTGCATGAAAAGCATCAAAGGGGAGGCGATAAGAAATATGGAGTATGAGGTAGAACTATATACAAACTGTGACAAACTTTCTGTCCTGAAATCTAAGTAAAGGAGGCAGTCAGACCACAAAACAATCAGTAATCTTACTGCTGAAACGGCAAACTGCATGCTTGTAATGAATGTTCGAAAGGAGCGTTATCTTGTTTTGTTTGAGTTTCTGTTCAAGCCAATTTGTGTTTGGAACTGCTGACAGCCTATTTGTGTGGATGGTCAACAGGAAGTCCTTCTGTTACCGTCGGCTGCAGTACCTGAGCTCTAAGTTTCAGATGCACATCTTGCTGAATGAAATGAAGGAGCTGGCTGCTCAGAGGAAGGTCCCGCATCGTGATTTCTACAACATCCGCAAGGTGAGCCACTGCCTCCAATAAACACTGTACTCATTTTGTTACATCTCAACCAGTTACTTGATTGTACAGTAAGGAAGAAAGTGGTGTGGTAAGCTTACATGCTAAAAAAGAGTCACAATGTAATATGAAAAAATCAAACCAAGCAACTTGAATGAGGTATTGCCTAGCATTGATTTGCTTTTGTTTCCACTCTCTGTATTTAGAAGGGCTTACTCTGCACTGAGTCGCGGTGTTATGTCAGTGTATTGCTCTTCGGATGACTTTTCAGGTGGACACACACATCCATGCTTCATCCTGCATGAACCAGAAACACCTTCTGCGCTTCATTAAACGGGCTATGAAGAAGTACCCTGCAGAGATTGTGCATATGGAGAAGGGAAAGGGCCAAACACTCATGGAAGTGTTTGAGAGCATGAACCTGACTGCCTACGACCTCAGTGTGGACACGCTCGACATGCACGCTGTGAGAACTGGCCTGGGTTATTTGGGGGGGCAAAAGGCAGGTGCTAGAGGTGGGGTACACACAAGGGGTATGAGAAGGTGAAGAATCTCCTGGGCTACATTGTCCATATGGAATAGGTCAAGGGCTGGACAACTGGAAGTGTTTGGGAGCACCCTTCTGCCCCCACACCCACTATTGCACTAACAATATCTAGCTGTTAGTAACTACACATCTGTAAGCTCTTGACCTTGGGACCATCCAGACAACATTCGTTAATTGCTCATCCTTACTGCACCCTTAACTCTGACATTTCGCTTTCCTCTTACCAGTCATCTTTCGTTGACCCTCTTCTCATTCACACCCATTCATCTCAAATCTTCCCCCCGAACTCTCAGTGAAAAACATCTCCCTTTGGCAGGACCGCAACACTTTCCATCGATTTGACAAATTCAATGCAAAATACAACCCGATTGGTGAGTCCATCTTGCGGGAAATCTTCATCAAGACTGACAACTACATTGAGGGGAAGTACTTTGCTCACATTGTCAAGGTGAGATACTAACCTGAGAAACCAATGAATTCTAACACCCAAAAAACACATCAATAACTCGAGGTTCGAATCAAGCTGTTAATGGAATTTCAGAGTCTGAGGAGAGAATTAAAAACAGAGACATCTGACACTGCTGTGTTTAGATATGTTTAAAAATGACCTTATTTCAAGATTTAAAACTAATCAAAGGTCTGTTTGGCTAACACAGGAAGTGATGTCAGACCTGGAGGAGAGCAAGTACCAGAATGCGGAACTGCGGTTGTCTATATACGGTCGTTCGCATGATGAGTGGGATAAGTTGGCTCGTTGGGCTGTCCGACACAAAGTCTATTCTGATAACGTGCGCTGGTTGGTTCAAGTACCACGCCTCTTGTGAGTATCATCTGTCTGGTTGAGAAGCTTATTGGTGAAAATTAAGGTTACTGCACTATATGGATTTGCACACTGCCAGTGATCACAGCAGCCGTGTTTGCCTATATGTTCAGCATTGTTTTGCACATTCAAGGTGAGAATTTCTACGATACTCTTCTCTAAACTATTCTGCTGTCCTGGTGCCTTTGCCTTTTATATTGCACATAGATGTTCCTGTTAACATGAGGTTATTTTTTAGTATTATGCTGGTATGCTGGTTTAAATGGTGACACCCAGTTGGCTGCCCTTCAAGAGTAGTGTGTCTGTTTGTCATTTGTATGCTAAATTAATACACGTCTGCCAAAATATTGCTTTACAGAGAAAAGATTTATCTTTAACGTTGTTTTGTGAGAAGATTTTAAATGATGTGGTGGTTTCACTCATTTGTGAGAACAAGCACTTACAGAACAAGCCAGTAGGCAACAAAATTGTCCTGCTATATCTGCTTCATCTACAGTGATGTATACCGCACTAAGAATCAGCTGGCCAACTTTCAAGAGATGCTGGAGAACATCTTCCTGCCGCTCTTTGAGGTTACCATCAATCCTAGCAGCCACCCAGAGCTGCATCTCTTCCTTCAACATGTGGGTATCATTGTCCCAACTTCTGCTACACCAGCGGTTGGTCAACCCACTGCTTAGACCCCTTATCCTGTTTCCAGTTCCTCACCCCACTAATATTATTTTGCAGAGTAGCCCTTGTAACTGTTACTCATCAAGGTCTAGGTCTAGTGTGTATTATACTTAGTATTACCTCTGTGTTTTTAATTACAACAGAATAGCACTGAGCTACAGCAGCATAGAAATAGATACTGTTTACTGAAAAAATGCAAAAAACACCTACATGCATCAAAAAGGGTAAAAGGTCAAAATTTTACAATGTATCACAAATGTCATCATGCAACAGATCCTGAAGGGTATCGAGACATTCTAGAATGCATAAAAATTGTCATGCAGATCAGCTGTTAGTTCTGGTAGCAGAAGAAAGTGAAACACTTTAGTTGTACACATATTTACAAAAGGAACTTGGACCGTAGAGTTAAAATATTTTTCTGCGGAGCGTGTAAGAATAATTAGCTTACATCTGTATTATATTTACACAATGAGCTATTTTGTAAATGGATCTCAGTGCAGGGTAATGCTTGTATGTACAGGTGGTGGGCTTTGACAGCGTGGATGACGAGTCCAAGCCAGAACATCACATCTTCAACCTGGACAGTCCCCTGCCTTTTGACTGGACCGAGGAGGATAATCCCCCCTACTCGTACTACCTCTACTACATGTATGCAAACATGACTGTTCTCAACCACTTGCGCAGGTATGACATTTGGTCACATGTCATCCCACCACACCACTAAAAGGAAGAGTCAGTACACATATGAACTAAGACAATGGAATAACTTGACAGAGTATTTACTTTTTAAGTTTAGACAGTTCCACCAGTTAAGAGGCATATGCTATGTAAAATACAGACAAAGCTCAAGCGATGTAATAGCTTATTTCTCTAAACACTCGTGTAACTAGAAATGTATGTACGTTGAAATTAACTCCAAATGGCCATTAATCACATGCCACAGGCTATGCGTTCATGTGTACAAAACTGTATTACACCAATATGTCAGTGAACATGTTCAGGATGTGATTTCGGTCATTTCTTTCATATGAAGCACAGATAGGAAATTAAGTTTTATATAATTATTAATGCAATGTACTGTAAATATACAAAAAAAGAAAATGAGCATGTTTTAGAAATGGAAAATTAAGGTCTAGAATTAATAACCAAATGTGATATAAAAATTTGAAAAATTTGTTGATGCAAATAACCTCCTTATTCGATTATTTATTTCAACAGAGCTGGAAACTTTCCAGCTGCTGCTACAGCATTAATGTTCACTGTTCATCCTGTTCACTTTGACTTTATGAACAATAGCATGATTTAGCAAGAACCAAACAATTACTTGCCACAGATTTGGAAGAACTTCCACTTATGAGAAGATATATATATTACCATTTTATGTCATTATAAACACTTCCAATTTTTGCTTGAATAATCATTAAGTGTAATGGGACACACATCTTTGGATTTGGTCTTCCGTCCACATTATTAATAACACTGTGTAACAAAAAAGTTTCTCTTGATTTTATGTGTTTTCTATATGATTTCAAGACATTCATTCTGTTGATGCTGTTCATTTTTCTGTACTGTCAACATTTTCATTGGAAATGTGTTTTCCTCATGTATGCATGTCTTTGAAAGAGTTTGTGTGCTCTAGAGAAATACCGTTGGACTCTATAAAACTCTGAAGTGGGTTCCGAAGCGATTGACATTTCCCTGGGCGGAGTTAAGTGGGTTCCCAGAGTGACTTACAGCAGTAATAAGAAGTTAGCAAATCGAAGCAGAGAGGCAAGGTGCGAGAATCATGACTACTAGAAGCTGGAAATTATCACCAGACTGTTTCTTTGTGTTTTTAGTTATATTTGACCAAAAACAAATGCAATACATAATAGTTTAAGACATAAAATTTCACATCTTGCATGAAGCCTACTTTAGTATTCCAGTGGGTGATCAGGACAAATCATGGGTGCCTTGCATCATTTTGTGGATGCTGCAGATCAACACTGGAAGGATGACAGTGTGGCAGTACAAAGTATATGCCATGAACGGGATGAAGAAACTGACGAGGAAGTTGAACACAATGACGATCGGGAAGGACAGGATGTTGGTCTTTGTGGACAGTCACGTTCTCCAGATCCAAGGGAATTAGAGTATTGGCGAACGACTTGGGTCTTACGACATCCAGCATAGACCCATTAACGTCACGCCAAGAGTGAAATTTGTTACATTCTACTTGCAAAGTGACCGTGAAAAGTCATGTAGCATATGCTAAAGTTTCTACAGTCGCTGATTCTTTGTACTGATTTGTCTGCACCACACATACATTCTGAGAGATTGCGCTCATGCTGATCTAGCTGGGGATCTAGCTATGCAATTGCTGATTATTTTTCACTATCTTCATATTTTTTTCTTTATTTTCTGTTTTTGCGTCTTCTTGCACTCGTTCTCTCTCCCTCAGCCTCCAGTCTTGCTTTGCACTGGCTACCGATTGGTTGATAAAAAGAGTGAAAATGCTTTTGAAACATTTTCTTATGTTTGTGACTTCAGCGATATTGCAAACGTGATTGAAAAGAGGCAGACGTGCTGAGTACACAACCCGTGCGCAAACGCACGAAAACCTACTGCTGTAGCTTGCAGAAAGTCACTGTAGCTTGCAGAAAGTTACAGCAGTGGTGACGCAGATAACGCACAGTTTTCATAATTTGAAATTTTTACTACTGACCTTGTAGTATAATTTTCAGAAATCCAAGATTATGCAAACGGGCATATCGTAACGTGAGGCATGTCTCTGTAGCCCTTATGTGGTAAAAGTTTCAAATTAACAGTCTAAAGAGTTTCTGGTAAAAGTGATTGACAGCAGGGGATGCCTTTTGTCTGGGGTTGTGTTTCAGGAAGCGTGGCTTTCACACCTTTGTGCTGCGGCCGCACTGCGGGGAGGCGGGGCCGATACATCACCTGGTGTCGGGATTCATGCTTTCGGAGAGCATCTCGCATGGACTGTTGTTGAGGAAGGTAAGCTTTAGCTACTGGTGTGTGAGCTCAGGATCAGCTATATGTCTCGCAGCTGCTGTCTGGCATGTGGAAAGGACTGCCCTTCAGTGCTGGTGACCTTAGCATGGATACATTTTATGCCTTTGACACACATAAACAAACTATGCGCATAAACCTTTCCCAGGCACCAGTGTTGCAGTACCTGTACTACCTGGCCCAGGTGGGCATCGCCATGTCCCCCCTCAGCAACAACAGCCTGTTTCTGAGCTACCATCGCAACCCCCTGCCAGAATACCTGTCCCGCGGCCTTATGGTCTCACTGTCCACCGATGACCCACTGCAATTCCACTTCACCAAGGTGTGCACCCTAACCACAACCAAGGATGATGAGGAGAAGCTGTTACAGTGAGGCTCGAATCCTTACTCAAATTTAATCTGTGTGTACGCATGTGTGTATGCACCCAGGAGCCACTGATGGAGGAGTACAGCATTGCCACACAAGTGTGGAAGCTCAGCTCCTGTGACATGTGTGAGCTGGCCAGGAACAGCGTGCTGATGAGCGGCTTCACCCACAAGGTACAGCTCGGCATTTACTACCTGTACATCGCTGCTCGTGTTTATGGCTGTACCACGTCTGCTTCATCGCACTCCTGACAAGTGATCTCCTTAGCCTTGCCTTATCTTGCAGTAATATTTGCAGAATGTTAGTGTACTGTTGAAACCCAGGATCTCTCCAGCTCATGTACGGAGTAAATGTTCATGCAGTGTAACTTCTTGAGCATCACCAGATAAAGCCTTTCAGCCACTACTCCGGCATTGTATTTGCTTGCTTGTGTATCTTAATATTATTAATAAAAAATGGTAGGAGGGTATCAGGATTTGTCTATCCTGTGTCTTATGCACCTACTTGAACGATGAACCTCGGTGCAGCAAGTAGAAAGCAACAAACTATGGTTATTTGAGTCACATGTCTGCAGCTCTGTCTCTTTCTCTTAACGTAATGCATAAATTGTACTTTTACTGAGATGTACGTCGCTTCGGACAAAAGCATCTGCTAAATGAATAAATGTAATGTAAATGAAACATAGAAGTAAGCTATGGTTAGCTTGCAAAACTACAAAAAATTTCAGCAAGCCTTAGTTTTTCAAGAATAAACATTTCAAAGTGGAGTAAGGTTATTTGCTCAAGGTTAGATATTTGGTATTTTCAGGTCAATACCAGACACTATTGTTATGCCTCATTACTGATGAAAACACAGGATTTTTTTATTAATCCTGACTGCCTAGAAATGCTCCCTGCAATGCCAAATAACAGTGTCTTACTGTGGTTTGACTGTGTCAAGGAAATAAAAACATGGGTTTTTTTTAATTATAAGGAAGAGTAATAAGTTAAAAAAGGGAAACTATTAACGCATTTTGTTTAGAAATGTATGAGTCAAGAAGCATGTGGACATCAGCAAACTAGTATTCATTCTAGCCTGGGTTGTGCCTTTCCTTATATACCAGCTGACTGGCCTGGGACCCCTGCAGGTTTTTCTCCTTTCACCAGCTTTAAAGGGTTTTATTTCACCATACAGGCTTTTAAAGTAGATTCAGTTGATTTATTTCTGTGTTGATCTGTGAATGTGTAACCAGTCTAAGACGTTTCATGCGTCCAGTTACTTTTCTGGGTGCTCTAGATCCTGTGTTAAGTGCTCTGGAACAACAGCAGTGGGAATGGTGGTGGTGTATTAAATTAGGTTGAACTCAGTTTAACTGAATCTGTTGCTCTTGTACCTACTGATCACCACAGAAGTCGCAAATTACAGGATTTAAGGTTTCCATGGAGAGACATAGCAGGTAGCGCTGGTGCCTTACACTGACTGAGCTGTGCATTTGGATGCGGGTTCAAAGAATGCCAGTCTGTATGGAGTTCCCATGTTTTCTCTGGGTCTGTGTGGGTTCCCTTTGCACGCCCTGGTTTCCTCCCACAGTCCACAGCCATGTTTCTGTTGAACTGATGACTCTAAATTGCTCTTATTATGTGAATGGGTCCGCAATGGTCTGGTGTCCTACTCGCGGTATACCAGTTCTAGCTCTACACTCTATGACTCCTGGACAGGCTTTAGGCCAACTGTGACCCCCTCTAGGACAATTTCTAAAAACCGTAAAAAATGGAAAATCTGTTTACGCAGGCAGTATTGCAGACATTTTTAAGACTTGAATGCAGGAGTCGAGACAGTTCCCTCCTCTTTGTCTCAACCCCTCCCCTAGGTGAAGAACTATTGGCTGGGGCCTGGCTATGTGAAGGAAGGACCAGAAAGTAACGATATCCGCCGCAGCAATGTGCCGGACATACGTGTGGCATTCCGCTACGAGACGCTGTGCGAGGAGTTGCAGCTCATCACCCAGGCTGTCCGTTCCGAGGAACTCGACACCATTGAGGAGGAGGATAGCCTGTCCATGGCACCAATCCCAGGATGGCAGTGAGCCCCCCCCTCCTTACCCAGGACAACACAGAGAGAAGGAGAGAGCTGCGCTCTTTGTGGCACCTTCGCTTTGTACCTGTGTTCATGCCAAGGAAATGGCCCACAGCTGGCATGCACTCACATGGCTTGGGTTCTGTCTCGTGTTCTTCTTACTTCTCTCCTTTAGGCACATGTGTCTCCTTTTTTGTTGGACTGAAGCACTCTTCTTTCTTTTCCTCTCTCTTTCTTCCTCACTGTGACTCTTTTGGTTTGTTTATATCTGCATGCCAGGGTTGCAACAAGGCTGAGACTGAGTGATTCATGTATTTAGATGCATATAACTCAAGGAGAGAGCCACCAAATCTTGATTAGTATCTTTTTCCGTCCTTCTCGCTGTCTTCCTCTCATTGCTGCTCCAAACCTCTTTGCCTTCCCTTGAGAGAGACATGAACCAAGCCATACCCACATTCCATTAGAAAATAGTTTTCCTTGTCATTGATGGGCCGTAGACAGTTTTGTTAGGGTTATTTGAGTGAGTGTGTTGGTACTGTATGCTTGCATCTTGTTGTTAGTACAGACCTCCTCTGCATGTCTCCTTATGCTGCTTGTGACTGCCTTGTGCCCTACAGACTTTTGTATGTTCCCAATAACACCACCCTATATCCCATGAACATAAGGATGTTCAGAGTCAACGTGCTGTTACCAGTAAGCCCACCAATATATGTACACATAGCAAAGAGCTTATGAATGCTGGGAGGGTCTCAATAAGCATGGGGTGATGTTCCCAGTAAGTGCTGCAGAGCTCATGGACATAAGGATGTTCGCAGTAAGCATATCTAGGATCCCACACAAGCAGGTCACCTGTGCCTTCATTTTTGTTGTCCAGGCTACTCAGATCACACCTTGTATTCATGAAATGCCTATTGGCTATCCAGCATTACACAACATCTATGAATGCACAAAACTTACTTATTTTCAACTGTTTGTTGAACAAACATTCCACATGTGATAAGTTTCAGAACTACCGCATAGTGCAATGAACCGTCCACTTTTAGGTGTATTACTGAATTACAGTTTTCCTTTCTCTTCTACAACAATAGGTTATTTTTTAGGAGTGTTACAAGGTCACTGAATTGCTGTCTTGTTGAAATTACCTCCAAAATCTTGAGATGCAGGTACTGTGACATATTTGTTGTCTGTTCCTCTTGCCTTCAGTTCCACTTCTGCACATGGTAACCTCTTCTGTAGTGCAGTCTTTGCCAGCCATTAATCACTGCATCAGTACCCTCTGAGCATCAGTCTGCTCTGACAAGATAGGTTGTTTGCTCTACATTACACTACACCTTGTGTTACAAATATCTGAGTTAAATCTGAAAATTTTTATCAGCCTATTTTTAAAATTATTGCTATAGCTAAGACTTTTACAGAAACTATCCGGTGAAGAAATAAAGGCACAAGCCTGTTATTACACTTTTTTGATTGCAAACTGAACATGTTTATTTGATAAATTCGTCACTTATTTGTGGCCAGTTTTTGCTGAGTCCTCGATGGCCAGTGGGACATGTCCCTACTTAGGATGAAACGCTTTTTAAAATGTTCTCCCACCGCTGTCATTGACTACACTGCTGTTACACTCACTCTCTTTTCCTGGCTCTACTGTTTCACTGTCCTGTGTCACCTGATGCACAGGAGGAACATGACACTGGTTTGCGTGTGTAAACCAGGAGAATACACTGAATAGGAGGTTGTGGACATGACATTTTTATTTAAAGGACTTTTAAGCTAGACTTAACTTTAATGTTGCTTCGCGTTATTAAAACATAATAAAATAAAGTGGCATCCTGTCCACATTGTAACCTTGATATTTCCAGTACAGAGAAATGCTGAGAGCCTGTATTGGATGTACTATTGATGAAAACAGAGTAAAGTCTTACAGAGCGAGTATTTTTAATTCATTATAGCTTTATGTGATGTTTGCAATAGAACCTAACCCATGTATAAATAGCGGGATTAAACTGTATTATCAAGCCTTTGATTGTGGCATAGTGGTTGTACTTACAAACAATTTGAGTTACAAACAGACTTCTATTGTTTGTAAACTGAGGTACCAGTGTATAAAATGTCTTGACTGTCAGATTTTGCAGCTACTATTTCCAGTGCTAGCATTGACTAGCTATTTCCCTTTGGGAAATATGTCCCAGACTCCTCATATTATGCACCCAGTGTTAAGGTTTGTCAGATTCCTTATCATCTCATTGTAGGTGTATTCCACCTTCTTGTCCTAGTGCTAAAGCTGACTAGTTTACACAACACCCCATTGTTAAATACTTATTAGATGCTAAACACCCAGTTTGTCTCCTCTATGATTTTTCAGGCTCCTGCCTGAGACACGGAACAAGAGCACTGATGCCAGGGAGTAGTTCCACCCTCCCTAATTTGTAATGTAAGCCTCTGCTATAAATCTGTTTATAAGTTGCATTTGTCAACACTGTGATTTTTATTTAGAAAATGGCAGACTTAGGCAATTGTAGTATGCCACGCATATCATATTTGTCTTCAGCAGTGTCCCGAAGCGTTCAAAAAGAGAGATTGCTGCAGTTAAAATGCTTTGCGGGTACTTTATTCAGTGAGAGCCAAATGCCTGCCAGCAGTGAAGCTGATTGATTGCCTTAATTGTGGTTTCTGAAAATGCATAAATTAGTACGAGTTCCTCAAATTGCATAAATCAGAGTGTATTTTTTTACACACTACACAGATAAGCAGTTTGTATCTATGTCAATATATTGTATCAATAGCTTTTTTGAGAATGATCTTGTTCAGGATGAAGTTTGCACTTATTCAGATAAGTTGTGGCACTATCCTGTGAAATCCTGTGAAATATTTCATGCTCACAGTGCTCTTATTTTGTTTAGTTTTCATTGTTGTCCTGAATAGTCTTTCTGGAACTTGAAATAAATGTTACCTTATTTTCTTATTTATTTTTTTTTTATTTTAAATATGGAAATGATTTTTAAACTGCCTGACTTCAAGCCCCATTCAGTAGATTGGGATGTAGGTTTCTGGGTTGCTGGTCACTCTGATCCTTTTCAAAACAAAGGACAGCCTCCTTCCCCCCACAGGCTGCGAGGTGGGTTTAGGCTGGCATGCAGTAAGTAGCAGGGCTCTGAGACCTTTTTGGAGCACCTTTAATTGTTTTATTCTTCTTCTCATCTGTATTTGCATTTACTATACCGCTCTCACCATAATCAATTCCAACAGAATAGCAGTGTAATACAGATAAATGTGTGTGTGTGTGTGAGTTGCCACTGATGTAATGATGAATAATGCAAATGAATAAAGCATGTTTATTCATCAGATGTACGCTGGGTGTCATGTCCAACTTCCAGGGTATGAGGACCTGGGGGCCTGATTCTGCACTGGACAGCCCGTGTCCTCATTGCATGGGAGCAACAAGCTACTGTACATAATGATAACTGCATTTCTGAACAATAGGTTGTAGTGTTAAACCTGAGAATAGAAACTATTTCAAATTGAACATTCCTTGCATTTATGCATTTAACACTCCCCTTAAGCATAAAGGTCCTTGGCAAGCCTTTAATCATAAAACATCAGCGGAGAGGACAATATTGTGCAAATGTGTTCTGAATATGTCAGGTATAAATAAATCCTTTCAGGTTTTTTAATTCTCATATTAACTGCTTAGTTTGGCTGCAACATTAAGTAAAAGATTTCCAAATTTACATTCCAGTTTTGTTTCATGTATAAACTATATCTGTGTAGCTACAAGTTTTCAAGCATTAAATACTTTTAATGAGAATAGGCATAACGCACATTGTCTGAAGCCACTTGGCACAGGTGGGGTCATGGCAAGCCGGAGCCCAACCCGGCAACACAGGGCACAAGACTGGAGGGGGAGGGGACACACCCAGGACAGGACGCCAGTCTATCACAAGGCACCCCAAGCAGGACTTGAACCCCAGACCCACCAGAGAGCAGGACCAGGCCAAACCCGCTGTGCCGCTGCAGTCCCGAGTAGGCATAACTACAAATAAAATTCTTTCAGTGGTGGCTGATTATGAAGTGACACAAATATTATGGATTTATACAAACAATCACAGATGCTTGAACAGAATAGCTTGTTCACTAGGCCTTTTCTTCTTTGCTGTTGCACATATATTAATTTGGCACAAAAGACTGTTGGTACATTAAATTGTGTTCACTTCGTATTTATGCATGTCTTGCTTACATAACACTAAATCACATGGATTAATATATTCTGGCCTAAAATGCAAGAACAAATACATTCTGTATTGCTTACTTGTTACTTTTATATAAGAACATTCGTTTACCAAAAAATATGTTGGTATGGTTTAGGGCCAAGGGTTGCATTTAAACAAATCAGTTCATTTATTAAAGTTGCAATCATTCAGATCCAAGGGGGGTGTGGTGGTGCAGCGGGTTTGGCCTGGCCCTGCTCTCTAGTGGGTCTGGGGTTCGAGTCTTGCTTGGGGTGCCTTGTGATGGAATTGTGTCCTGTCCTGGGTGTGTCCCCTCCCCTTCCAGCCTTTTGCCCTGTGTTGCTTGGCTAGGCTCTGGTTCACTGCAACCCCACTCAAGATAAGCAGTTTCTGTGTGTGTGTGTGTGTGTGTGTGTGGTTTAAATCCATGTGTTTTGTTCAGTTGCTCAGACTGATTTTGCCATGAAGACTGATGTCCAGGCTATCATTGCTGGTCATCTTGGGGCAGGGATAGTACAGCATCTAGGCATTTTGATGCAGCTTAAAGCTTACAGCTGTCTCTTCTTCCCATGTGAGACGTGCTTTAATGGGTTCATCCAGTGTCCTGTTATCTTCTGCATCCCCGTGTTCTGACTTCGTCCCCCTCACTGGTAAACAGATGAATAAAAACAGGCCAGCACTCAGCAGCCTCTTAGACATGAGGCAAAGGTTTGTATGTGTGTGTGTGTGTGTGTGCGTGTGTGTGTTCAATAAACTCACTGCTAGTGCTGTCCTCACGGCCTGCAGCTGAGTGAAGACTCGACCTCCTTCCTCTGGACACACAGCTTTCAGCTCCTCACGGCTCATTCCCAGCAGCAGTGATCCGCTGAGAACTCCCAGACAGCGAACCGTGCTACGGGGAAACACGTGTGGGTAAAAGCATGCCGACACAAAAGCACATGTGTTCTGAAATTAATGTATAGGCTGACTGAAAGAATACCCTCCCACCCTCCCCTTTTTCTTGAATAAAATAAATTTATGGGCACATGTCAAGTTTGATTCAGAGGTGTGGAAAAGTTGAGAGTTAGATGCCCCCCACCCCCCCCCCGAAGGAAATTCCTGCAATATCATCGAATAATTTGCTTGTGGGCCCTCTCCACGTGCGAGCCCCTATAATTGTCACCACCTTTCACACCTCTGGCGCCCCTGCATGTCCTTGTGCAGAGAGAAAACACATATTCTGCAAGTCATGTATACTTGGGAAGTGACACGAGTCAACTTCGATATGTAACACATGGAGAGTCGGTGAGAAATATGTGAGAAGAAGAAAGGCTGCGTATCTCAGCACCGTGGCTATGTCGATTGATAACTATCGTCAAAACTTGTATGTCTCAGCTTTCTGGCTGTGTGCGCATGTCTGGGATGTTTCTGCCAGTCTTACACTGGGGAGAAACCCTTCTCCTCCAGCCAGGCTTTCACTTCCTCCGGCTTGGATCGCTTGTTCAGTGCAGCGATGGAGTGTCTTTCCTGAAACAGCAGAGGAACTGAAGGCTGGACAGAAACAGGGTCCTGAATTCTTACAGTAAATAAAACTATGTCTTGTACTGGTGAATCGTAAAGCTGAAAGTCATCATTTCAATATTTTTCAATGAAAGTTTCCGCTGAGCATAAATATACAAAGAAATAAAGCCAGACCTTGGGCTCCTCCTGAGCGGAATCGGCTTCCATGGACTCCAGCACGTTGTTGGGAACGTATCCCTCCAAATTTCTGTCATTGCAAACTTTCCACCACTGCTTAGACTGATCCAGCACCTGTGAAAAGGAAGCTCTGCAGATAATTTACTGACCAGAGCTGTGATTTATCTGAAACCCTGCTCACTCTGATGGCCCACGCAGTAACACTCTCCTTGCAGCTCACCTGCACAACGTCTCCTTTCAAGACACTCAGCTCCTGCTGATTTCTGCTAATGAAGTCATACGTCACTCGCATGTAGAGGGGAGCAGCTCCTCCAAAGCTGAAACACAAACATGGACATACGTACGGTTAGTCATCAGCTTAAGACCTATCTACACACAGTTAAGACTCAAGATCACTGAGTGTTACAGTTAAGTGATACTTTCAGTACCGTGTTGGTGGAGAGCTTCTTGAGCCGCTTTTCTGTGAGTAAAAAAGAATTGTATTTCTCAGCACAGTGACTGACCTGGAAAGAACACCATGCTGACAAAGATCTTCATGAAAAATCTGAAAATATTACTAGTCAATAAAAATGATCAACCCAAGGAAAATCTGTCCATAGACTGTTATAATCTTTAAACAAGTATTAAGATTTTAATACCTTAAGTCCATGCAATTATCTATACTGTGCTGGAGATGTTAATTTTCCTTTCAACTCTGGGCCTGGGTTTCAGTAGAGTATTGAGCTGCTTAGTGGTTAAAATGCTGTAACAGCTTGGTTTGGGACAGCCTGTGGTGAAAAGCAAGCCCTGACCTCTCATGATCAAGGCAGTAACCCTTACTCATCACCAATGGACCGGGGATGCTTACTGGAGCAAGGCAGCTTTTAATAATGTATAGTTTGCAGACTCCTTTTACATGGCTGTATGTATTTAAGAAAATTAGTTGATAACAGGAAAAAGTTCAGTGTCCCTATTTTGGTCAGCTGTTACCTGTTCATTCTTTGGTCTAAGCTCTTTCCTTGAGGGTTTGCACTGGTCCTCCTTTACCGGTTCAGGAGGCTGCCAACCATCATTGAACTCGGGGATGTATGGTGGGACTGGTTCATCATCTGGCCACATGACACTATAACCACCCAGTGAAATACATGAAGGGGAAATTGACGTGGATATTCAAACAACTAAAAAAATAATCTTCATTTTATGCTCTTTTACTCATACCCTTATTCTTACAGGACAATGGGGCTCCTTATTTGTGGTACCGCACAGGCCGATAATGTGAACTTGCAAACAGTCAATCATTGACCACTGTGTACTCCACCTGGGAATGTTCCAGGGATCCCCCAGAGACTGCCAAAGCTGGTCTTCCTCTGTGCTGGCCTCCTCACTGAGGAGCCTTATGGTCTGCTTTGTCAGCAAGGGGGAGATAACTGTGGGGGGCACTTCCACGGGATAGTTGGGCACCAGCTGTAGAGTAGAGAGGGGTGCGATTGGCAAAAAGAGAGGTAATGTTAGAGCAATATTAGAAATAATAGCCAAGGCTCTGCTGCACATACAGAAGAATGAATGTCTGTGATTGCTCAGAGGAAGCAGTGGTGGGTTCATCTGAGCTCTGGAAACCATTAGATGAGTGCTTGATCAGTAGGATACTCACAAAGCTCAGGATCGAGAACAGGCAATGGACAAAGTCTGGGGCGCTGGGGTTGTGGATCTCACCATTAAGCTTCCCCTATCACAGGAGAACACAACCAGAATAAGGGTAGCTGGCACAGGCCATACATTTACATTTATTCATTTAGCTGATGCTTTTCTCTAAAGTGACTTAAAATGTTGAGCTATCTGCTTGCCCATCTATACAGCCAGCTTATTTCACTAGAGCAACTGAAGGTAAGTGCCTTGCTCAAAGGTACTACAGCAGTAGGTGAGATTCAAAGTGGCAACCTTCACATCCTAAGGCAGCAGCTCTAACTACTAGACTTCCAGTAGCATACAAGCAAAATAGCTCAGTTTCTTAAATCAAAGACCAACACAACCAGAAGTATTTATTTTGCCCTGTAAGTGAAGGATAGATCCAGAACCATTCAACTTCTGGTATCCATGTTTGGTACAGGTGTCTGTGGTATCGGGGTGGTGTGGGAATTACTCCTCTTTTGGAACCACCATGGCATCCAGGTTTTGGGTGTCACCTTTTTCTCAAAATACATAAAACTAAGAGTTCTTTTCAATCAGAAATGATAAATGTTTCCTAGACCCAAATCTTAGACAGGCACAAAAGCTAGAAAAGACCAATACAGCTAAAGAGAGAGTGGTGTGTGTCAACTTCCAGAGAGAAACAAAAAACACTTACTAAGAGGTTGAATCCATACTTGACCTTTTGAAGACAAGAAACATACTCCTCCTGAGGTGGCAAGCCTTTGACAGCTAAAAAAGAGGAAACACATAATGCACATAACTTTTATAATAGAGGTCAAGGCAGATGGAGATGAGATTGAGCCATATAAGGTTATTCTTCACCTTTAAACATTGTTTATCTGATACCTTTGTCCAAAGCATCTTATGACATTGAGTTTGTAAACGTCTGATTGTTTACCCATTTATATATCTGGGTATTTTTACAGGGATGACTCAAGGTAAGCATCTTGCACAAGGGTATCCAAACTAGGTAGATAAATATTCTGGCCCTTGTGTTGCTTGCTATTACCGTAAAATATAAATAGATTAAACCTACAGGTCATGATAAAAAATGATTTTTGGGCATAGACCTGGGACAGGCACTTGTGACATTTCCAGACATTTTAAGAATCTCTTATAATGGCTTATACAGGAGTGGCACACCCAGGCTGCCAGAGAGGTGGAAGGAGAGAGGAAGGGACTCATCACACCTGGGGCTAATAACCAACCGAATTTCACCCCATTTTCCCAACAGCGCAACGAGACACGGAGCCTGAAAAAGTGCAGCCACGATGCAGATGCGACGCACAACCTGGCACATCGCACAAAGATCCCGCACAGCCCTGCATGCCAACCGAGAGCCCCTTTCTCTGTTCCAGTCCTACACCTTTTGACTTGTTTACCTGTCCAGGACACAAATGAATAAAGTGTACAATCACGTATTAGAAGTCTCCCAAGTCGTGTGTCACAATAGGGATTAGCAGAAATGTTCTTACACACACACACACACACACACACACACACACACACACACACACACACTTTCAGAACCGCTCGTCCCATACGGGGTCACAGGGAACCAGAGCCTACCCGGTAACACAGGGCGTAAGGCCGGAGGGGGAGGGGATACACCCAGGACGGGACGCCAGTCCATCACAAGGCACCCCAAGCAGGACTTGAACCCCAGACCCACCAGAGAGCAGGACTGTGGTCCAACCCACTGCGCCACTGCACCACTGCACCCCCTCTTCTTACATACAGTTCAACCTTATTTGTCTCTTTGTAGTATCCACTTTGACTCTTGAGCTTATTGCCCTGTTTACATTTACACATCCTTTATTCACTTAGCAGACACTTTCCCCCAAAGCAACTTCCAATGAACTCTGTGCAGTGTTACCAGCCCACACACCTTACTCACTACCATGACTTACACTGCTAGATACACTACTTACACTGGGTCACTCATCCATACATCAGTGGAACACACACACTCTCTCTGTCACTCACACACTATGGGTGAATCTCAACTGCATGTCTTTGGACTATGGGAGGAAACCAGAGCACCCAGAGGAAACCCACACAGACACAGGGAGAACATGCAAATGCCACATAGACTGAGCAGGGATCAAACCCACATCCTCTCGCACCACCCAGGCGCTGTGAGACAGCAGCGCTACTCGCTGTGCCACCACACGCCCTTGTTCTTCTTGAAAGCTGATATTCGATAGCTTGGCTTATACAGTTGCTCCATTAACAATGACCACAGATAAAGACAACAGCATTGAGGTTATATTAATTTTTTCGCTTATGCCACCTCAAGGGGGTCCCTCTTACCTTTGCTTTTCTTGTTCATCTTCATCATATTTTTCACAATGTTCTTCTTGTTGGATTCTTTTGGCAAAACCTTTCTCACCCGGTCCACGAAGACTTCTATGTCATTCAGCAGGTGGTTGAATATCTCCTTTAGTGTTTCAGATTTGGAAATAGCCAGCAACATGTGTGACTTCATTGTTTACAGTGTTCTCTCAACATCTTTAAGATCCATCAAGGACTAGAGGAGACAGAACACCCAGAGAGACCCTTACCACATCGACTTCAGTTTCAGTGTACTGGACAGGTTGAGGGGCTACCACCTCCTTGTGCTGGAGCTGATCCGTCCTGCTGCTAGGTGGGGCAGATGCTGTGTCACTGTCCTCTGATCCACAGAGAGAAAACACTGTTCATTTGCTACCCACAAGGGCTCACACAACTACTGTCAAACCAAAAGAAATGAATTCCTTAACAGGTCCTCAAATGCTATATGTAATCAGTTTAACCCATTAAGTTGTGCTCCTGCTGAATCACCATAATCTGGCCTACGTTGCGATGACAGCGGTTCATAAAGATGCGATTTGTCCATCAGTTCAGAGGGAGGTTCTGTAGCCATGAATCTGTCTGGTCTCTGCTGGCCAGTTTTGCTTTCCAGAATGTCCCTGTGTCAAAGAAACATTTAAGGACAATAAAGCTAGAAGCTAAACATACATTCAATCTTTTCTCAAAAAAAAAGAAAAAAAACAGATGTGCCTGGGGATGGTGCTCCCGCTGATGAAAAGCTGTTCCAGACTGAACACTATAGCTGCTCCTCAGTATTGTGGAGTAACTGAGAAGTTAACATCGTCACCTTGATCATTTATTAGAAAACCCTGTATCCTGTCCAGTGATGGTGACTTTTCACTGTTTGGTGTGTGCTCTTTTTTTCAGAAGCATGAATGATATTTGATTTCCTGGTGTTAGATGTTGTTTAAAGCTGTACTATGTTCTTTCCAGGGACTCTCATCATGTGCTGTAGTTGTTTCCTCACATTAGGAATATAGCGCACTTCACCGGAAACTGCTGCCGTCAGTGGAAATGTATGTACCTGTTCATGTGTCGGTCACTCACGTCTTCTTTCCGGTGCTGCACAGCTCTCTCCAGGTCCATACAGATGTACTCCGCCTGTAAAGCATGGTCAAAGAGTAAACAATATGGTATTCTTTTCAATTAGCACATACTTGGCTCAGTGTCAGGCTTTAGCGGCTTCTTCACTTGTCGTGTTTAAAATACTAATATCAACTCCACCTGCACACATCTGAACAGAACAGTAGAAGTGATAAAAATTGCTGCCACTACCTATTTAAGTTCCCGTCAAATTCTGCATCACCAGCCACTCTTGCATGCACTCTTGTGTTGCACTGAGTCATGATTTAATGCACAATGAGTGTGGGAGCTCGAGTGTCACACCAAAACCAGTCAGTATTTTAAAATACAGCTGGTTACACAGTGGTATATGTTACTGGTTTCTATAACATGTGACACTGGAAACAGATAAATACATTCTGATATATATATATATATATATATATATATACACAGTATATAATCTCTATAATTCATATCTGTTTCCAGTGTCCTTATATATATATATTTATATTGGGGGGTGCGATGGCACAGTGGGTTGGACCACAGTCCTGCTCTCCGGTGGGTCTGGGGTTCAAGTCCCGCTGGGGGTGCCTTGCGACGGACTGGCGTCCCGTCCTGGGTGTGTCCCCTCCCCCTCTGGCCTTAAGCCTTGTGTTACTGGGTAGGCTCTGGTTCCCTGCAACCCCGTATGGGACAAGCGGTTCTGAAAATGTGTGTGTGTGTATATTTGTATATACAGTATATATATTTCACACGTTGATGATGTATGTGTGTGTATATATATATATATGTATAAAGCTGAGTCTTTTGCCCAAGGTCGGTACTTGGTTTTACCCTGTAGGAATTCTGGCTTGACATGACAACCAAGTATTTTGTGCTGCTTTCTGCAGCAGCTACTGTACATTAGATTTTCCTCACCCAAAGAGATATTCATAATTTCATCATATTCACTATTCCCCTGTTTTTACCTATTTTACCTTTTTAGACATTTATATTTACATTTTTAGACTTACCGTATAACAGTCTGACACACACAGCATTCCTATCGTATACAGTACATATGGGTGACTTAAAATATTATTTTATTACGTAAAATTGGAGTTAGAATTACAAATAAACGTATTCGCATTTATTCAGATTTTATTCCCTTAAAAATGAATATTTTACAAGTGCAGATATGTTAACGCAAAAGTTGTGACAGTAATCTAAAGGACTGATGCTGACAACTGGTTTAATTCCCTTACCCCGACCTCCGCGCAGTGGAAGAGGAAGACGCTGGACACTCTCTTGTGGCACGGCTGCACTGCTATCATCAGCAGGGAGTTGTACACACAGCGGCCCAGCATGGCTCTCATGTCTGTTACGCTCTCCAGAGCCAAGGATTCCAGCTCCTCCTGCATCCAGCACACAGATCAGGGGAAGGGGGGCAGAGAGGGTGGTACATACAGGGCAAATCGAGATGAAAAAAATGCTTTTTGAAATTAAAATACACTTTTAAAATGTGAAAGATACTGTCTGCAAAACATCATTTACATCAGCAGGTTTGTACGTGCATTGCATTGGCGCTCTGTTAATTGTGAGTTTCAGTTAATTCACGTTGACTGCAGAGAACAGAATTTTGCAGCAGTAGGTGGAGTTAAGTGTCTTCATCAGTCACGTTATTTCTCCAGTAACTCTTTTCAGCTGCATTCCAGGGAAGCTGGACCGGCTCCCGGGTGCACTCGGAATAGCCCTTTTAAGCATAAGGAGGGCAGCTTCTTAATGGACAGTGTTTGTTGTCTCTTAATCGTGGATTTCCCTTCCAGGAAGCGTTGCTCAACTGTCGGTCAGCTTCTGCTGAAGGTGGCTCCATCCGTACCAGTGCCTCCACTTCGGTCTCCTCCGCCCTCCCGGTTTTCTTCATTCAGCTTCACACACTCCATGAGCTTCTGAAAGCGCTTGGCTTCCTGACATAATTAATTTCTAGCCCTGTCAAACTTTTAGTGGACATCTGTGTGTACTCTGATCTTATTTGGCTACTTACCTCCCTTGTCATCATTCTCTTCCTTTCCATATCTTTTACCAGACATGCACTGAGCCATAAACTACATCTTCTTTTTACATAAACCAAGTATTTTTTTCCCTCATCTCACTCTTTTCTTTGTCAATTCATTTTAATATAGCACTCTTTGCAGGGTTTGTGCAGAGTGCTTCACAAAGCTACAAAAAGACTGATCTCAGGTAATCTGATAACACGATGAAGCTCTTTTAACCTGCCACACTTTCACTGAGCCTTACCTACCTTTGTTTCAATGTCTGTCATCTGCAGGATGTTATTTTGAACTTGTAGAAACACATCTTGACCCCAGATCTGGCCTTTGGCATCAAGGAGCTGGAGATGGGTCACACAGTCCTCCAGACTACGCATATCACGTCCATCTAACTCGCAGGTGAGAAGGTGCTATAGGGAAAATTGAAAGGTTATGTGAACAAGACTGATCCTTCAACTTGCTGTTGGTCACTCTGTCTGTTGAGAACTCATTCTCAAACTGGATAACTTGGTCAGTCTATTTTGTCAATCAAGAGCTTGGGATGGAAAGATGCTCAAGCTTCTACTTCCCCCAGCCTCATAGCCAGGTCCAGGCTATGGTGATATCTCACTCGGACTACTGCAAGTCCCTCCTCTTTGGTATTCTTTTAATCTCAATTGGTGGCTTGAGCTCCCTCTCTCCCTCAGAACTTCTGAATCCTTCCCAGCATTCAAGAAAGATTTCACAGTTCTCTTTTGGGTCCATTTCTCTCCCATTTCCCTAACAACTACAGAAATCAGTATAACCCACCTGCCATGGTTATCGCTGTATCTGCTATGTGACATTCACATGATCATAGGCAGTTACTTGATTGTGTCCCACCGAAATAGCAGTTTCAGAGGAGCAAGCTGCACTTTGAGAATTGTGATTATCTGTTTATGAAGCTTTTTGTCTGTTGCTCAATGTATAATATGTATAGTTTTTACATGTACACAGCTTTTAGATGTATAGCTTTAGAATAAACTTGATGTAAATGTAGATTAAGCACTCAAGCATTCTGCAGTAGCTTCCATTCTGCTTTGTGTGCCAGAATCATTTCACAGCTTCTCCTCACCTCCACCCGGTGCTGGAAGCTGTGCGGCCGCCTCTGTAAGGACTCTGCAAACTCTTTCCTTTGGTCTGGATAGGGATAGCAATTTCACTTACAGCAGCCTCAACTGCCCATAAGAACTTGCCCCGGAGCAACAACACCGTTCACTGAAAATTGTACCATATCTCTTTGTTAAGAAATAGACCTTGTTTTCTGAACCTTTTCAATTCAGGTATGAGGAAGTGATCTATTACTCTTGAGCAAGGTGTTTACTGTAACTTGAAATACTCAAGTACAATAATCGGTATACAGATTCGGCTACTGTATATAAATGAGAAAAACGTCAAATTAACGGACAGGACTTCAGATGAAAAGAGTCAAGCTAAATCTGTCAGTAACAACTCGTCACACTGGAATTCATCTGCATTTTGAACTGTTTTTAATACCATTTAGGGTCTTTTTATCTATGGGTCATCTCTCATTTTGGATCTTTCATTGCATTAAGATGATTATTTAGCGCTTCTGCTCTGATTGGAGTTTGTACTTACTGCATGAAATAAGGTCAGTGCCAGTATTCACTTGAAGACATGATGGTTCATTACAGGGTCAGTACTTACTGTAAATAAGTTTTCCACTGGGCCTAGATAAGCTGGACCTCTGAGAGAGTGGCTCCTCCAGGAAAATGCTACTAAAACATAAACACAGGCTCAACTGGCAAGAGTCCAGAGCTACACACTTTAGAAGAAATGTGTGAATCCCTCTAATACAGAACGGAAGTGGTTTACTGGAGATGGAATGGATGTCGGTACACTTTCATTGTGCTTATTGTGATTGAACTGGAGTGAATGAGACTGGTTGACACTGAAGTCCCATTTGAACTGGCCATTGAGCATGGAACGGTTTCTCGGAATATCTATTTGATTCTATGGTGTCTACTAATCAAATTTCTCATGTCTATCGTCTCCGAATTCACATTTTTTCTACAACTAAGCATCCACTTAGCTGTTAAATAAATGGAAGTAATCTTTCTGATGTTCAGTGCCAGGCTGATAAGTTCCATCATCTACTGATGATGGGGGGGCGCTGTTAATAATTACAAAGTTTTCTGTGAATTTTGCAGCTTGCAAATCTCCAAAGAATGTCTCTGCTTTAGAAGAGGGGCATTATGCAGAGAGAAAAAAACACCATGCGAAGCACCAAGGAGTCTTGCCAAAGAGTCGTCTCAATGTGGCGCAGAAAACCAACCCGTACTACTTGTGGACGTACCTGGACTGAAGAGAGCTGTCGAAGGAGCTTGTGTCATAGTCGTTATGGTTGCTATTCCTGTACATCCTGGAGTCCTGGCCTCAGATCTACAACACGGGAATTAACAACCAGATTCATGACATTCTGCCCATCTTACCAGCCATATTTCATGTTCACAACAGAAATACCCCATCCATTAGAATACACATTAGCAATAAAAACATACACCTATTTGATCTGAAACACTTTTTACCACCATTAGTATCACTGACAACCTTTACTTAGCTGACACCTTTGTACAAGCCGGTGACTTCAATTCCGGGAAACTACCGTTTCTCAAGGGTACTACAGCAAAGACTTAGATGAAGGACTATCAGACTGCAAGGTGAAAGCCCTGGCCAAGATCACATTTGACTACTACCATGTGAAACTCTTCTTCATTATTACAACAATTAATTCCTGTAACTCCCTCGACAAATGTGTCATTAGAATCAATGGTTACAATAAGATCTCTACTCGATTACAGAAATTTAGCTGTAGTTGAAGTGTGAAAGCCAGCAGACGTCTGCGTATCACGCAGAACATGGCTGTTCATCAGATAATGAACCCTTACGGTGCTGCCCACCTGACCACTCCTCTCCTTCCACCACTGACCCTCAGCTTCAGCCAGAGTTGGAAAACGTGACCTGCCAAGAAAATATGATTTAGCATCTTGCCTTACAATTTTCTCTTAAATCGCCTGCCTGCTTTATGTTTGTGCTATAGTCGCTTAATAAAACTTTAAGACAGAATTATTACTGTACAAGCATATTTCAGAATTGTTTTCACTAGTTAACTAAAGGCACTGGCTTTTCCTTCTTAAAAACACACATCTAAAGTGTTTCAGTGATTGCTTTCAGAAATCATAAGAGTGAAAATAAATGCAGTATATACATACCTCAGCTTCGGGTGAAGTCAGCTGACAAGTTGTCCAAGGTAGACCTTTAGTCGTCACGCCCAAACTAGTGGCTGGTTAATAATTCATTCAGTTTTACACACCTTATTTATAACTCGGGATCGATCCTGTACAATAGTAAGAAAACAAAGGTTTGTTGTGGTCCACAACACTGTCTTAAACCCATGGCTCACCTTTCCTAATCCACGGTACTCTAGATGCCCTCGCCACAGCCTTAATAATAACTCAGACGGCCTTCCTCTTGTGACTGCCTCTGTTTCCGAGCACGCTGTACACTGAGTCCTTAACTTATGACAACAATTAGGACCAGAACACTGTTTGTCACGATATGTTTGTAACTCCAAATTTGCTTTTAGCACATCACAGTCAATAAAAGTTAATGCTTACAGGACACCCTTTAATAAGTCAGGTTTTGTTTTTTGTAATATATATATATATATATATATAGAGTATACATATATATAATACGTAATATATATATATATATATATATATATATATATATATACATACAGGATACATATATATATGAAATACTGTAAAATAAAGTAATTTTAAAGTAAAAATATAGTGTATAACATTTCCATCCACACTTTTCAAAAACAGTTTGTCCAGTACATGGTTCTGCTCTATCCTAAGAACTGGTTGGACCTTTCAGAACCAACCAACCATTGCCTACAATCGCTTGTTCTGAGCAGGGTCGCGGTGAGCCGGAGCCTAACTTGGCAACACAGGGTGCAAGAGCAAAGGGGGAGGGGACACACCAAGGACAGGACACCAGGCACCCCATGCAGGGCTCAAACCCCAGACCTGCTACACAGCAGGGACTGGCCAAACACAGTGTCCCTGGGACCTTTCACAATTCTGGTAAATATTACAGACTTTAGGAGAGACATATTCCCTGAGAGTGCTTGATTTACATGAATATTACAATAACCTATCAAGACTACTTCGCTGTAGGTGATGAATACATTGGCTAGAAGGTTGCTCAGTCCAGCAAAGAAAGAGCAATGAGGCCCAGGAGGTTGATAGACAAATAATTGTGCTAGGCTTGGATTTCCGACCTATTGCCAAGATTTCAAAAAATGTCAAGTTATTGAGATTTCAAGAGGTCATTTGTAGCTCGCTATTAAAGAGAACGCCAACTCCTCCTCCTCGACCAACAGTATGAGATTTATAATAGCAGTTTTCACTTTGCAATGTTGTTAAACTGCTAAGGGCATGCTTTAATGAGCATGATGGAGAGTGAAATTTTCTCCAGCTGCATAGGTTTGATGGGCTAGGCAGCATCCAGTAAACTGCCTGGATCAAGGCAGGGCTCTGCTCTCCAGAGCTTTGCCTTCAAAACCTTACATTCCAACTCCTGTTCCTAAGTTGTTCATGCATGACTGTAAGATTTTACTATATTTATCAATGTTTTAATGTTTGAATACAGACCAGCTCCAGATAAAGGGTCTTCAGATCATAATTTTTACATCAAATAAAAAAATCCGTTGGAATAAAAGTCTAAAAGAATGGAATGGGGTTCTGCCCAGGCAGGATTTTAACTCTAGGCTTAAGAGCTCTGATGGTACTAAAGCTAAGCTTCTGCATGTGAAAATAACTTACTAAAGGTCTTTTTGTGAAAGATCCTGATTGTTTTGTTTCACCAGCAGCTTTGCCGATTCCCATTACACCAATATAAGAGTACTATTTGGTTAAACATTGTGAAATGCTTGGCTTTATGAAGGAAAGGATGAGAAAGGCAAATAGCTATGAAATAGCCCATATTTGTATTAATGACTGAAATAAAAGGGTTATGAGAGAAATATTATGAATGCAAAGTTAGGGAAATAAATCAGTATTTTTATTGTGGAAAACTATCATAGAAAGGAAGACAAAAGTTCACTGTATTTAAAGTTTTTTTTTAAAGGAGACTAACGAATGTCTTTTTATTATAAATGGTTTACACCACAACTTACATAAATAATGAGGAAAATAGTATTCAAGCCTACATGGAGGCTGGAAGTTGTAGAATGTTTGTGGTAACTGCAGTGATTGCTAGCAAAGACTTAGAATATTATAATCCAAGATTTGGCTGTTCTACAAAGTGGTTGCAATAAATTCAACTATAATGAGAACAAACCTGCTTGACCTAATAATTTGCTCATAGCTTTTAAACTGTTTTCATCGTTATTTTTAATCAAATTTTTACTCTATGCAACTTGACTGAACATTAAAATATTCATCCATCCATCCATCCATCTTCCTCCGCTTATCTGGGGCCGGATCGCGGGGGCAGCAGTCCGAGCAGAGTCCTCCAGACTTCCCTCTCCCCGCACACCTCCTCCAGTTCCTCTGGGGAAACCCCAAGGCGTTCCCAGGCCAGCCGGGAGACATAGTCTCTCCAACGTGTCCTGGGTCTGCCCCAAGGCCTCTTCCCAGTGGGACAAGCCCGGAACACCTCCCCAGGGAGGCGTCCAGGAGGCATCCGGAACAGATGCCCGAGCCACCTCAACTGGTTCCTCTCGATGCGGAGGAGCAGCGGCTCTACTCCGAGCTCCTCCCGGGTGACTGAGCTCCTCACCCTATCCCTAAGGGTGCGCCCAGCCACTCTGCGGAGGAAACTCATTTCTGCCGCTTGTATCCGCGATCTCATTCTTTCGGTCATGATCCAGAGCTCATGACCATAGGTGAGGGTAGGAACATAGATCGACTGGTAAATTGAGAGCTTCGCCTTATGACTCAGCTCCCTCTTCACCACAACAGACCGGTACAATGACCGCATTACTGCGGACGCCGCACCGATCCATCTGCCAACCTGCCGCTCCATTTTTCCCTCACTCGTGAACAAGACCCTGAGATACTTAAACTCCTCCACTTGAGGGAGCAGCTCCCCCCTAACCCGGAGGGGGCAATCCACCTTTTTCTGACTGAGAACCATGGCCTCGGATTTGGAGGTGCTGATTCTCATCCCCGCCGCTTCGCACTCGGCTGCAAACCTCCCCAGTGCGCGCTGCAAGTCTTGACTTGATGAAGCCAACAGGACCACGTCGTCCGCAAAAAGCAGAGACGAGATCTCGCGGCCACCAAAACAGACACCCTCCGTTCCCTGGCTGTGCCTAGAAATTCTGTCCATGAAGATAATGAACAGAATCGGTGACAAAGGGCAGCCCTGGCGGAGTCCAACATGCATCGGGAACAGGTCTGACTTACTGCCGGCAATGCGAATCAAGCTCCTGCTCCGGTCATACAGGGAACGAACGGCCCATAGCAACGAGCCCCGAACCCCATAATCCCGAAGTACCCCCCATAGGATGCCACGAGGGACACGGTCGAATGCCTTCTCCAGGTCCACAAAACACATATGGACTGGTTGGGCAAACTCCCACGAACCCTCCAGCACCCTAGTGAGGGTATAGAGCTGGTCCAGTGTTCCACGGCCAGGGCGAAAACCGCATTGCTCCTCCTGAATCCGAGGTTCGACTATCGGTCGGATTCTCCTTTCCAGTACCCTGGCATAGACTTTCCCAGGGAGGCTAAGGAGTGTGATCCCCCTGTAGTTGGAACACAATATCCGGTCCCCCTTCTTAAAAAGAGGGACCACCACCCCGGTCTGCCAGTCCAGAGGCACCGTTCCCGAACTCCACGCGATGCTGCAGAGGCGTGTCAGCCAACACAGCCCCACAACATCCAGAGACTTGAGAAACTCGGGGCGGATCTCATCCACCCCCGGAGCCTTGCCACCGAGGAGTTTTTTGACTACCTCAGCAACTTCAGTCAGGGTAATGGACGAGTCCCCCTCCAAGTCCCCAGCCTCAGCTTCCTCTACGGAAGGCGTGTCGGAGGGATTGAGGAGATCCTCGAAGTACTCCTTCCACCGCCCGAGGACATCCTCAGGTGAGGTCAGCAGCGCACCACTTCCACTGTAAACAGTGTTCGTGGAACACCGCTTCCCCCCTCTGAGTCGCCGGAGGGTTTGCCAGAATCTCTTTGAGGCCGACCGAAAGTCTTCCTCCATGGCCTCGCCGAACTCCTCCCAAGCCCGAGTTTTTGCCGCGGCGACTGCCAGAGCCGCGCTCCGTTTGGCCCGTCGGTACCTGTCAGCTGCTTCAGGAGTCCCATGAGCCAGCCAGGCCCGATAGAACTCCTTCTTCAGCTTGACGGCATCCCTTACTTCCGGTGTCCACCACCGTGTTCGGGGATTGCTGCCGCGACAGGTGCCGGAGACCTTATGGCCGCAGCTCCGAACCGCCGCCCCGACAATGGAGGCGCCGAACATAGTCCATTCAGACTCGATGTCCCCCACCTCCCTCGGGACCTGGTTGAAGCTCTGTCGGAGATGGGAGTTGAAGACCTCTCTGACAGGGGCCTCCGCCAAACGTTCCCAACAGACCCTCACTATGGGTTTGGGCCTGCCAGGTCTGTCCAGCTTTTTCCCCCGCCATCGAATCCAACTCACCACCAGGTCGTGATCAGTTGACAGCTCAGCCCCTCTCTTCACCCGAGTGTCCAAGACATATGGCCGAAGGTCAGAAGAAACGACTACAAAGTCGATCATCGACCTCCGACCTAGGGTGTCCTGGTGCCAAGTGCACTGATGGACACCCTTATGCATGAACATGGTGTTTGTTATGGATAAACCGCGACTAGCACAGAAATCCAATAACAACTCACCGCTCGGGTTCAGATCAGAGAGGCCGCTCCTCCCAATCACGCCCCTCCAGGTATCACTGTCGCTGCCCACGTGGGCGTTAAAGTCCCCCAGTAGAACGACAGAGTCCCCAGTGGGAGCGCTTTCCAGCACGCCCCCCAGGGACTCTAAAAAGGCCGGGTACTCTACACTGCCGCTAGGCGCATAAGCACAAACGACAGTGAGAGACCGTTCCCTGACCCGAAGGCGTAGGGAGACGACCCTCTCATTCACCGGGGTAGACTCTAACACATGGCGGCTGAACTGGGGGGCTATTAATAAGCCCACACCCGCCCGCCGCCTCTCACCTTGGGCAATGCCAGAATAGTGGAGAGTCCACCCTTGATCGAGAAGAGTGGTTCCAGAACCCAAGCTGCGAGTGGAAGTGAGCCCGACTATATCTAGACGGTATCTCTCAACTTCCCGCACCAGCTCAGGCTCCTTCCCCGTCAGTGAGGTGACGTTCCAAGTCCCAAAAACCAGAGTTGGCGCCCGAGGTTTGGGTCGGCCGGGCACTCGGCCCTGACCACCGCCCAAATCACAATGCACCGGCCCCTTACGGTTTCTCCGGCAAATAGTGAGCCCACCGAAGACATTAAAATATTTTGCATGTATTTGAGCTTTATTTTAGATCTATGGGCATAGAGTTTTAATATAAATTAAAACATGCATAGCTTGTGTGCATCAGAAAGTATAGTATGCTTTTAGTTGTGACCAAATAAAAAGCATATCCACATTTATCATAAGATTTTATTTGAAGAGAAAAACAATGAAACCACAGGCAAAACTGGCCCATGTTGAGAACAAAATACTTTATTTATAAGAATGGCATTTCTGCCCTTGTTATTGTGGAGAGTAGGAAGGAACCTTCCGCTGGGTATGAGTGCGAGGGAAAGGTTTGTTACAGAGTCGCCTTCGCTTGTGTAGTTTTGGCCAATGCCTTTAGGTCTGAGATGCATTTGGCGATACTCTCCTTCTCCTACAAGACAAAGTTGTGGTTGTATAAGCATTATTTAAAATTAATTAGAAAAAGCAATGAAAATGTAAAATAGACTTAAGCAGCCTTTTACATACACAATTAAGGCACAAAAACAAGTGGAAATGGCAGTTAAGGACAATACCCATACGGAAACCAAATAAGCCACAATACTGCAATACACATCAAATAAATCAGATTAAAAAATATTTTATATACAGTATATTGGCTCAATTCCTTCACGTGCTATGAAAAAATAAGTTATGTGCATGTTTTCAGTTATAGTTACTGATACATAGACAACAGTATATGAATATTTCCTTCCCAATCTACTAGGCTGTTTACATTGCCATATCCCAGTAGCAAGTGTAACATGCTACTGCATGAGTATGTAAGTTTCCGAAGTGCATACAATGTGGAAAAACAGTAAAGATCTAATGTACACAACACATGAAGTTTTGAGGTCATACCTGCTGGGGTGTTATGCTCTTAACCACATTCTTCTCCACCCAGTTCACCATGTGCTCTTGTTCCATGTGGCGGTGGAGGTTTTGTAGTTGAATCTGGTAGTCCAGCCGCTTCTTTACCTCATTGGTCACCATGTGCAGCCTTTCACGATAGTTTGTCTCCAGAAGCATGGCTACATTGTTCTGAAGGAGAGAGGGACATAGTACAGGTTCTCAGGGAGAGAAAGTGATCAACTAACCAACTGGAGGTACAGAATCACTATGATATATCCATGTTATTCACAGGCAATTACTACACATTAAATACTACACTAATTCATATGCTGAACCAGACATTACAGCATAAATAAGTATGCTTATTCTCACCCTTTTAGCATCAAAGAGCATCTGCCGTCCCTCAATTCTCCACTGTTCTTTCTTTTCATCTTCAATAGCTGAAGTCAGACTACTCATGGCTGCATCCTTCACGTCCTGCACCTTGGCAGCTTTCTCCTGCAAGTAGAGAAATGATGGTCTAAATTCATGAAATTTAAACTTCATTCAAATTACATTTTGGGGAAAGCTGACCCAACTACCACAACCCAGACCTCAACCTGGAGATTCTTCTGGTATAAAACTAAATCATTTAAGCCTCACACCAAGCAAGTCACAGTGAAAACAAGTCTTTCATACATTTGTCTACTAATACTGCAAAAATCTGTCATAGGGCTCAATTATTGCATTGGAGTGTGGTCAGCAGGCTTTTCAGCTCTGACTACATCACAAAGAGCTTAAAAATTCTGATCAGGATGGTAAGTTGAATCAGGTGGTTTACTGCCTGGCTGGAAGAAAAGTCTCCAGGACTGTCACTGAAAAATCCATATCTACAGCTTTCAGTAATTACTGTAAGCAGAAAAACAACTTACATCATTCAGTTTGTCAGCAAACGCAGCTATACCGGGTCCAAATTTTTTGACACCATAGATGAGGACGGCGCCAATGGAGGCGGCAGCGAAGGTCTCATGGTTGATGACGTAGATTTCTTTGGACAGCATGTATAGCAGCAGGCCAGTACCCAGTACATATGGTCCTTAAGGAAGAGCATCCAACTAGTCAAAGTGAAGTTCAGATCATATCATAAGGCTAATACTGAAGATTTGTTTGTAAAGGGAATCCTCATAAAGAACACTCCTTTACAATTAATTTAAAGGGGGAAAAATAAAGAATGCATTCTAAAAAAGGTTCAGCCATTTTAACAAAACATCCAGAATTCCTGCCTTATTGTTTAACAAACCAGAAAATCTAACTGAAAAAGTCCAGCCCAGAATATCAGAACTGATTTGGACACCAGACTTAAGACCACCATGTTCAAAGTCAAATGTCAGTTACACACTTAACCTGCATGTCTCTGTAATGTGGGAGGAAACAGAGACAAGGAGAGCATGTAAAGTCCATACACACTGAGTGAGGATATAACCTACATTCTCTTGTACCACTCAGGCACTGTGAGGCAGCAGCACTGCTTGCTGCACTAAAGGATTACTATTTCTCATTAATTTTTTAGTAGTGTAGTTAGCGCTGCTCCATGTTAATTGTAGGGTTTTAGCAAAATAGAGACATGATCCTATTCAGTTAAATTTAAACATGGTCTAGGGACAACAACCTAGGTACAGTGATGTAAAAAAAAAAAAAGTAGAACTGTATTTCTACAGAAACCTAACACACGGAATTAATTTCAGTTTATTTCATCCTCTGGGACAGGACCAACCTGTGACCCCTGTCTTAGGGTACAGAAACTGAAAGAACTCCTCCGGGATGATGCCATGGCGGACCTTGCCCCCCTTCTCAGGGAGTGGTGGTACAGGGGCACAGGTTTGAGGAGAGATGTGGAGGCAGCGAGAGGCCTGAACCAGCCTGGATGGTGTTCAGAAAAGCAAACATATTTGATCATTTGATGCAAGTATCTTCTCTCCTGTGACTCCTGTTTTTAAAACACATGAAGAACACAAAGCAAATAACCTGCACACACACCACACTTTAATAAATCCAATTAGGAGGAATGGTTCTCTTCATAACAGCACATTCAGATATGTTAAGTCATTTACTAAACAAGACACTACCAGGAGCATTTTGGTCTACAACATTTAAAAACTATTTAGTGAAAAACTGGAAAGACAAGGAATGTGCAACTCCTACTCCTAGGTGACAGAGCCTTGAATACATGCATTATATGCACTACATACATACAACATGTAGGAATGCTTGCAAGCTGCTATTTACAATTTGAACCTATCCGGACCTGCAAAGACCACTACTTGTCAGACCAAAGGTCCTGCAAGTTTCAGAGGTCAGATGGCAGCAGTGTTAGAGCTTGTCCGCATCTTCCTAGGACTTATTTTTCCTCTATCTGCATCATCAAGCCATGTTCCTATGCAGACAACCTGTAGAGGTCATGTGTAAAACAAGTGATCAAAATGTCATCTTTAACCAGCAGCAAAAATTGTCCTTCACGTTACATATGAAACAGTGTGTCTGCAGCATTGTCATAACTAGAGCTGTCAGTCAAGGGCAGCAGACAGTGCAGTGGTTAGAGCCATCACCTTACCCTCCTGCTGTAGTAACCTTCAATGTGCTACACTGAATTGCTCCAGTAAAACTGACCAGCTGCATAAAGGGTTAAATAATTATAACTTAACTTTGGGGGAAAGCGCCATCCAAATAAATAAATGTATCAACCCACAGAAACCTTGCAGCAGTCATTTCAACTTTAGATCTCCACAGAGCTAAACCTGCATTCATATTATTTCTTACCAACATGTTTAACTGGGGTGGGGAGATGTTACCTGTAACGTACAATATTACCTAAGCACATTTCCATCTGTCTGCTGTGCCTGAATGTAACCCCTTCTACCTTCACTTACTCTTCAACTGAGTAAAATACTACCGGGTTTTAAGTTGCAGTTTTTTGCATATGGTGCAAACTGCTTTTAGACTGCTTATTTACTTTCAACATCAGCAACAATTACAATTCCCTGTACTCCTGGTGGTATAGTACAGTACAACAGGTGGTGTGTCCTGGTTCACTGTTGGTGAACAGAAGAGATCCACGATGCCCACAGTGTGTACCTACCCTGCACCAAGGGACCCGCCGCTCTTCAGGGCAGAGGCTGATGGGGACAGCGAGAAACAATTACGGAAATTTATCATCATCATGCATGTGTCAAGCAGAATGCTTCTCTTTGGTAACCAGCAATTATAATTAAATATTTATCAAGCAAGTGAACTTGCAATATTAGGTATGCATGCAGCTAACCAGGAAAGCAGACAGAGCAGAGGCAGATAAACACTAGTGGCCTAGGACTGACTATGAGACTGAGAGAGAGGAGTGAGGACACGGCGAGGTGTTCAGACACCGGTACCGCAGTGGCAGAGCTCTGACTATTATTATATTCATGATAATTGTGTTCGTCTAAGAACCTGAGCAGCCGTCATACTTAACCGTGAAACTCGTTTACCCCCATACTTGATTTTTTTGTGTAAATAAGGAAAAGCTGTCCACGTCGAGCGCGGTAAAGCAAGCAAGCAAGCAAGCAAGCAAGCAAGGCCGGCCTCTCACTCTCTCACTCACCAACCAACCACCAAGCCAAGTAACATGGCATGCCGAAATAATAATAGCTTATATTGAACATAAGAGTTACCTGGAATAAACACCAGTCTAGACAACATGTCTGGTGTTAAAACGTCTCCAGCAGAAATAAAAGCCGGGTTCCTGTCACTTCACCTCTGCTGGAGTTCAGCAGCCGCTCTATGTCCTTCCGCAGCGGGCACACAGTGGCGTGATGGCGGCCAAGTCTCGCTCGTAGTGTCGCGAGATTCTTCGTGAGATTCTTTTGTCTACGTCATTACAGCTACTGCTGGCATCTGTAGCCGCGGAGGACCCGTAACTCGAGCTTTTCTTTCCCGTTTGTAAAGAAGTTAAACATTATAAAAACGCCAGTCTGTTTTCTCTAAACTACAAAGCTGTGAGAACTGTGCTTCAATTGGCGTCTTACCTTATTTGTGATGAAAAAGTTTTTTCTGTATATTTATATTAATTTTTGTATTTATTTAATTGTTCTTCCTTTCCCCATCCATTGTTGTTTATTGTAGTATTTGGATCTGGTTTCATGTTTATTTTATGATGCTCACTTTTGTAACTAGGCCTATTGCTTTTTGTCTATGAAGTTTGCTAAATAAAATAAAATAAGCCATGGAGAACTAAGCATTGTTGGGTAATTCACACAGTGCCTGCTAAATCCACTAGGTCACAATCAATTGAAATTTAATACATCTTAATCCCTCAGTTTATTCACAAATTAGGTTTTGTTGCAAACATCAGACAAAGCTATAGTGAGTTAATTCACAGCCAGACTAGTATTTATTCTGTTTTTAAAAAGAGCTCATAAAATGAGGGGTCTCTATACTGGAAACATTGGGTTTGAGATGAGGAACTCCATGGAAAAGACATCTTATTTTCTTTAACGTGAAGCAATATCTTTTTTTTTCCTTTAAAATAACTAAAAATAATTGATGTTCATCATCTCCTTTCCACTTTGCTGTCTTCTGCTTTGCACAAATGGAGACCATGCTCTGCAGGCACCACAGGAGAATGAAACCGTGGAGTTGCCATGTGGTATGGACTCACATGGGGGGAACATTTTAAAGTGTTTCAACTTAAAATCCAGACCCCATCTTACTGGGTTTGACAAAGCCACCAATTTATCACAGAAACATGTTTGTCAGACTCCGGTTACCCAACAAAAAGTTCAATAAGACATCTATTCGCTAGGTACAAGTAGACTACCTACACTAGACTACCTACATTTACATTTATTCATTTAGCAGACGTCTGCTAAATGAATAAATGTAAATGTAGGTAGTTTCATGAAACCCAACAGGGAGGAGGGAAGAGGGACACTACACCTACACACCTACACACCTACACCTGTTCCCCATGTTCCCCTAACTCCCGCAGTAGGTATGGCGCCTGTCCCATAGAGATGTAGGGATAGAGAGGACCAAAACCCCAATAAGCACACCTCTGACATTTACTGTCTTGCACCTACCTCTGTTTTGCATGAACAAACAGCGAACCTCAGGTTGTTAGCCTGTCTCAAGTTGTTTGTCCTGTCCATCCTATGTAGTCCAAGTGCTACATAAAGTTCTTGACAACCTAAATGTCAACATTAAAGAAGATTCATGTTTTTTAACCAACAGGTAGCTTTGTAACCATGTACTTCCTCTGCCTTAATATTTAAACTCTCCGTGACGTTGTTCTGATGTAATGCTAATTAAAAAGAAATAAATTACTCCATACATGTCTCCAAAGAGAACTGAACAAGGCGAGTTCAAGCATCAAAAATTCCACCTTCTCCCAAGTTTAGCACAATTGTCGGGTGCCTCTCTTCTATGAACTTGCTGCTGATGTATCTTAAGGTAGAAAAGACGCGTAAAAGTCTTCCCGCAGTCGCTGCAGCCGAATGGCCTTTCTCCCGTGTGTATTCGTTTGTGTCTTTTCAGATTGCTTTGCTGAGTGAAACACTTCCCACACAGGCCACAACTGTATGGTTTCTCTCCAGTATGAATTCGCAGGTGTTCATAGAGGTTACTCTGATGAGTGAATTGCTTTCCACAATGCACGCATCCATACGGTTTCTCCCCTGTGTGAATCCTCCGGTGTCTGTAGAGATTATTTCGGTGGCTGAAGCTCTTCCTACAAATTGTGCAACTAAACTTCTTCTCTGCCTGATTTTGGAAATGTCCAAAGAGATTATTCAGATGGCTTTCGTTATCCCCACATCCCAAATCAGTGCTCCTGGCTCTGTTGTTCCTCTTTAGAGTTCTCTTTTCGTTACTAGTCCTGCTTCCTCCAAACTTTTCTTCTGAGTTCAACCCCGTAACATTGTCCCTTATTTCGTTCCTTATTTCTGTATCTAAATTGTGATGTTCAGGCCACTCCCCAGTCTCTCTCTTAAGAATGCACGATGGCTCTTTGCTTTGTCCTGGCACTGAAAATCTATCCTCAAACTGGATCTCATCCTCCTGTTTAATGGTAAGCATCAGCATGCCAGGTTCTGAGTTCTCCAGAAGTAGTTCTGAGGGGGACAGGCTGACAGAAGTATTGCTTACTGCAGGAACACTTGAGTCTGCATGGGGTCTTTCTACACTGACCTGCCCATATGCTTCTTGAGCATCTGTATCAGAGGATCTTCCTACTGAGATGGGACCATGCAAACACGGGGTCTTAGAATCACTGCAATCCTGGGCCAGGAGAAACCCCTGCTGTCCGCCTTTACCAAACACACTGTCAGCACCCACACTCCTTCTCTCCAGTGCCTGACTACACCTTGGGGGGAGGCATTTTCTACTTGGTTTTTGCTCTGGTTCGGCTTTAACTACACACCGGAGGCTCCTAGGCACCACCTCAATATGTCTGAGCCGCCATTGCTCACTAATTTCTGCTTGAATCACAGTTTGCTCAGCAAGAGTGCCAACTTGTTCCTTACGCTGCCTACACCCCACCAGAAGCATTTCTCCACAGTCGTTACCTGCGGAGAGAGAAGGAACACACACTTCAACACATAAGCAGGTAGCACACACACTGACGTTTTAAAAAAATTAACCCAAAGCAAAATAAAAGTATTCAATCTTAAAAAATGTGAAAAGAGAAAACACATGACCCTTTCTACAGAAAACACGAAACAGCAGGATGATCTGAAGAAAAATCACAATAAAATCGCATAACAAGGTCCTGTATAATTTAAAACCACTAAAACGGCTTGTAAAAATATATTACATTTTATCATACAATGGAATTATAATACACCAGAATGGCATTTTTTCCCAGTTACATACTTGTCCTTCAGGAGGTCCTGACAAAGTAAATGTGAGATAAACATTCACTGGAACATTTATAAAATATGGGACACTTACTCTGTTTAGAGGAAAGCAAGATGGGAGAACATATTTCACATATATCACAATGCCAACTATCACAACCATCAGTTGTCTAATATTACAAGTGAATTAGCAGATTCAACACTACTGTTAATTTGTGCAGCTGATGCTTTTCTCATTGTTCTCAGTTAGAGTGTTAAGCTACTTACATTTATTAACCACTTACTGTATATGGCAGGGACATTTTTTATTGGAGCAATGCAGGGCAAACACATTGCTCACGGGTATTCCATAAAAAGGTGGGATTTGAATCTGCATCCTTTGAGCTTTTATACAAACAATCTTTGAACATGTCAGTATTAACACAGTTTAATCACTGTGACCTGCTGGGTTATTTCAAGGAGTCTGGCTGAAAAACTCAGGTGTGACCAGGCTGACAAGGTATGAGCTGGAGTTATGTTTTATTCATGCTATTTAGAGAAATGTGACTGATGAGGGACAACCATGAAGAACGTCACAAAGAGGAAATATATGAAAAGATGAGCTTTGGGCAACCACAACATCATTTGATAATTCCATGTGCATTTTTAATTAATTTATTTATTTCAGCTTTATCTGGTTTCAGTATATCTGCTATAACGTTCTGTAATATATATAGACAGACACACACACACACACACACACACACACACACACACACACTGGCTGAAGCTGCTCGTCCCGAGCAGGGTCACGGCAAGCTGGAGTAAGGCTGAAGGGTGAGGGGACACACCCAGGACGGGACGCCAGTCCATCACACGGCACCCCAAGCAGGACTCGAACCCCAGACCTGCCAGAGAGCAGGACCCGGCCAAACCCGCTGCACCACCGCACCCCCATACTGTATACATATATAACAAATACACATCAGTATTACTATCTAATATTTGGTATCCATTTGGGCCTCCAGACTGCTGACCTGATGTATGGTATAAAAGGCATTACCATGAGCACAGATATTGACATCTCCTACCATTCATGTTCATCTTTATCCCTCCAGGTGGTAAGCAGGTCAGCCAAGTATCCTCTAACTGCTTCTCCTTCAACACAGGTGATTCCTGCCTGTCTTCTCCCACATCTGCTACCTGTAGAAGCGAGATGATGTATCACTCAGGTCCTGGATGAAAACCAAGTATTTCTGAGAAAACTGAAGATCCTTGAGGTGTTGGAAGAAAATGTCTTTTTTTCCCCTCGGTTTCCTACCAGACAAGATGTTTTTCTTTGCAGATTCAAAGCAGCATCATTTAATAATTCTATATATGGATTTTAATTTATTTCAGCTTTATCTGGTTACAGCAGATCTGCTGGTTCAAAAGTTCTACTTAGGCATTTTAACACCCATCTTAAAATTATTTAATGAGCACTTTGGAAGTCTTGACAAGAGAATTCAGCCCTCTTTAGTTAAAAAAGGTACTGTGAAATAATTCTTGAGCATATTAAAACCATCTTCTATTTTCCCATCTTGTTTTGGCTATTTCCCAGTGATACCGTGAAAGTAATAAATACACCAGATCAGTGTGAATCGTCTGAGAAGACCTTCACAGTGATTTCTCTTCTCTGAAGTAACAGGTTCTGTAGCACTGAATGAATGAATGAATGAATGAATGAATCTTTATTAATCCCAGAGGAAACTTGATTTTGGTGGCAGCAGCATACAATGTACAAAAAACATGCATGCACACAACATATATGTACATGCACAGAGAGGTGAAAGTACATATTATTAGGAAAATAAGTTTGGAAATGAATAAACAGGCAAACATCCTTAAAAGAAGGTGAGGAGAGGACTGAAGTGGGATGATGGGTGAAGTAACATGGTGCAGGGTGTGGTGGGGCACAGAAAAAGAGTAATGTGATTCGGTCATTACAAGGTCAGCCCCTGGCAGTGCTGTCTCACTGCAGAGCCCGAGGGCGGCTGCTACAAACGACCTGTGGCAGAACACCGCAAGTGGATCAGCCTGCTGCTAAAAGCGCTCCTTTGATTTACTATGGTGATGTGCACCGGATGCGAATCACAATAGTGCAATTAGTGTTTCAAGTAAGGGGGCGTGGTGGTGCAGAGGGTTTGGCTGGGTCCTGCTCTCTGGCGGGTCTGGGGTTCGAGTCCTGCTTGGGGTGCCTTGTGATGGACTGGCGTCTCGTCCTGGGTGCGTCCCCTCCCCCTCCAGCCTTACACCCTGTGTTGCCGGGTTAAGCTCCAGCTCACCGTGACCCTGCTTGGGACAAGCAGCTTCAGCCAGTGTGTGTTTGTGTGTGTTTCAAGTACCCATAAACAGCTACTGAATAAAGACCACATGTAAAACTGTTGACAGCAAAGCTTGACAGAGTAATATTGGGTTTACTACTGCAAGCGGTAAACGCAGGAGTAGGCCTCATAGTTGCTAAGGACATGGACTTGCAACCTTGAATTTGCTGACTAACATCTTAGAAAGTTTCACAGATATTAATGTTTAACAATTACTGTACGCCGGCTTCTTTCCTTAGGAGCACAAACAGAACTGGAAGCTTGCTTCTGGCATGATTTGTTTCTAAATCCAAACCAGATGTTTTATAAACATCAAACATACATTTAAACTCATAATCATCATTTCACAACATAATCATCCATTCTGACCAACATGAGCTTTCTTTTCATCTCCACAATAATAAAAGCTCAGTAACACAGATATTACTTAGATTGCGTGAAAGTCTCAAGCTATAATAAATAAAATTCTTTTTAAGACTTGTAACATTATTAAATATCATGTACAAAACTAGCTTAAAATGACCGAAAACAGAAAAACCTTGTCTCCACAAACACATTCCTGTTAAATATCTATTGTGAATGGATTCATTACATAATGTGAAGCATTTCAATTCATCATCTTGTTCTTTATCACGAACACTCAAGAATACTAGATGGGAGCTGTGGAGCACTGTGGAAGTGGCCAGAATGAATCCATTCCCTCACTCCTATTGCGTCGGGGCGCGCCTCCCTGACAACCAACGACCGGGTGCAAAAACGAAGGACGCATTCACTCAGCAACAAGGAAATCTTAGAAAACAGATGAGTGAAGGAAACACGTCTAAACTTAAGTAAATGGAAATGATATTGTGAGTGTTGTAAATTTGTAATCTTCAAAACAAAAATGTGTAACATTACCATTGCAAAAAGCCAATGTATTAATTTTCATTTAGTCACAGTGCAGAGAGAGGTACAGTGTCACACAATGTTTAATTTAAAGTGCTTACCCATCTATAAAATAGGGTATTCTTCCTAAAGCAGTTCAGGTTAAGTGCCACAAAATCCCTAGCTGTTACTCCACCTACCGGGCAACACAAAAGCTGTCTTACCACTCGAGTAGGCGAGACGGAGCACGGCTCCCGAGGCTCCGCAGCTTCCCAGTCATCCATGTGCCGTGTCTCCACGCAGAGGCCCTGCATCTCAGGGTCCTGGTCTTTGCAGAAACACCAAGACACAACATCGCTTTACGTTCACTATCGTAACAGTGACGTAACGGTTGTATGACACTCCGGTGTGATCAGTGAAGGGTATATGGGACAGATGGTGAAACAGTGGCTAGAGAACTGCAAGTTCCTTTGGAGAAAAGCAACAGCAAAATGAATACATGTATTTCAGGGGTAAGCAGGAGTTTTATGACACTGATGTGTGATCAGTGTATTTCAGGGGTAAATATATTAGAGTGACATGAAACTGGTGTGCGATCAGTGTATTTCGGGCATAAATAAGAGTTAAATGACACTGGTCCACTGGTGTGTGATCAGTGTATTTCAGGGGTAAACAGGAGTTTTATGACAATGGTGTGTGATGAGTGTATTTTGGGGTAAATATGTTAAGAGTGACATGAAACTGCTGTGTGATCAGTGTATTTCAGGGGTAAAAAAGAGTTAATGACAGACACTGCCAGTGAACCACGGTTACGGTGCGATTACCGGCTCCCTCCACCGCCTTCACTCTGCGCTCCAGCGCCCGGATCTCCTCCTGTTTCCGACTCACTTCGAGGCGCAGCGCAGCGCAGCTCCGCTCCACGAGCTGCACTATATCCGCCACGGCCGCCCGCGTGAGCAGCTCCATGATGGAGGTGAGCTGCGCGCGAAAGTCGGCGGAACTCGGCACGTTTGAGGCCATGATGATGATTTCTGTCCTTACAGTCTCTCCCAAGAGACAGCTGCAGCGACCGGGAGGGATTCGGCGTGTCTAAAAGCGCGCGTTTTCCCGCATCGCAGTCAGTCGCGCGTCGCCCAGCGGCTCGTGCCCAACAGCAGCACCACTCGCGTTCCCGGGAAGTTCCCCGGTAAACAGCTGCCGTGGCCGCACTACTGGGCGCAAAGACCTTCCCTCCGCAAGACCCGCGACGCGCGGCAGGAGGCTGGCGATGAAAACTTCGAAGCTCTGTAAGTGCAGCGCTCCCAGCGGACATGGCAGGAATCTCTATGAGATGCAACGGGGGTGCTCACTCTTTAGGGTGGGGGTTCTTCTTCGGTGAAACATACATAGAAGAAAATACACCGTTTTTTATTAATTTTTCAGGATAGAAATAATTGATATATATAAAGATAAGTAGATATTTGTGGATTGTGTATTTGTTTTGTTTCTGTGATTTTGTTCTTATCACTCTTCTGAGTCTGTGATCATTTGGACCACACACACACACACACACACACACACACACACACACACACACACTTTCTGACCCGCTTGTCCCATACGGGGTTGTGGGGAGCCGGAGCCTAACCCGGCAACTCAGGGCGTAAGGCTGGAGGGGGAGGGGACACACCCAGGACGGGACACCAGTCTGTCCCAAGGCACCCCAAGCAGGACTCGAACCCCAGACCCACCGGAGAGTAGGATCTGGTCCAACCCACTGCGCTACTGCGCTACCGCGCCCCCGCTCTCATTTGGACCAAAGTTTAATATTTCTAAACACACAGTACTGTACTGTTTCTTGGGATCTGTCATGTCTCTGCTGCTCCCAAGTGGAATTATTCAAATTCTATATATCACACAGTTAACATAACCAATAAACTAGCAGTGATCACAAAGAGAGGTAATCCAGTAGAGCTGTCACCCTCGCCGTTCACATAAACCCACCCTGCCTGCTATCATCGTGTATAACGACCTGCGATGTGCAGTGTTTGTGTGAATAAATACTCATTTATTGGAAGAAAAGTCATGGACATTACAACACATGACACCTTATGTGGCCCATTCATGGTGCCAACATGCATGTACAACATGGAACATTTCATAATACTACATATAATGGTATACGTGACAGTTATATGTACGAACAAGCAAACTGCAATACTATACATAATGGATATACGATTAATAGACAGAACAAAGAAAAATTCCTATGATACTATACAGAAGTTATTCAATGACAATAATTCACATGTACAAGGAATATATACATGGTTCAATACATAATGGTACACATGACACATTGGAACAAGGAATATAACCATGATATAATGTATACATAATGATATGTGATTACAACACACAAGAACGAGGAATAAAACTATGGTATGACAAAAAGTCCTACTGACAAGAAAAAGCAGGGCATGATATACATAATGAAAGACATGAAAGAAACATTGAAGAACCACAGCCAGGAACTTAGTTCTGGGATGGACTCTGAAACATGCCTTGTTAGCAAAGATCTTATTAATGTGAACCTTGGCAACACAAGGTGACTTGGCCAATACTTAACTGGGTCCTGGAGCACGGGGACTAAAGCTTGAGCCTAGAAAAGTTGTCTTACATTTGACCCTGAGTCTTATTAATGGAGGAATTCATTGTTACTGACTGCTAGTTAATGTCTTGTTTAAAATGGCTAGAGGAATTTGTGTCAGAAAGCTGCATTTGAACACAGAGAAATCAATGACATACAAAGAATGGTGGTTCTCCAGAAACGAGTTTGTGCAGCCATGCTGTTACTGTACAGTCACTGGCCACTTTATTAGGCACACCTGGCTATTTACACGTACAGCTCCCCCTCTGCAGTTAGTAAATGACATAGTTGTGTATATAAAGCAATTAGACAGGGTCAATAGATGACTGAAAATAAGAATAATCATGACAGTGACTTTGAACAGGAGGTGTGGTGGCGTAGCAGGTTTGGCGAGTGCCCGCTATGTGGCGGGTCTGGGGCTTGAGCCCTACTTGGGGTGCCTTGCGACAGACTGGCATCCTGTCCTGGGTGTGTCCCCTCCCCCTTCAGCCTTGCGCCCTGTGTTACCGGGTTAGGCTTCGGCTTGCCGCGACCCCGCTCGGGACAAGCAGTTGTTGATGTTGGTTGGTTGGTGACTTTGAACATGGCATGATTATTGACGTCAGCCACACTGTTTCCAGCATCTCAGAAAGTAGGGCCTTCCTGAGATTTTTGCAGAGTACAGTGTCACTAGTTCACAGAAAATGGTGCAATCAATTAAAAAAAAAAACATCCATTCAGCGGCACTTAAGTGGCTGCAAACATCATGTTAATGAGAGAGGTCAGAGGAGAATGGCTTCCTTAAAGCTAACAGGAAGGCTATAAGTGCAAAAATGACAGCCCAGTACACAGCAGTGTTCAGAAAGTGATCTCTCAACACTCAACTCATCAGACCTGGAAGTGGGTGGGCTACAGCCGCAGAGAACTACATCTCCTGTGAGCTCAGAACATGAAGATGAGATTCTTGCAGACATGAAATTACTAAAATTGGACAAGTGAAGAGTGGAAAGCCATTGCCTGGTCTGTGAAATCTCAGGTTCACGCTATTGACAAGATCAAATAAAGGCATAAAAACAATGAATCCATCCACCCATTCTGTCTGATGTCAATGGTGAAGGCAGGTGATAGTGCTGAAATGATGTGGAGAATGTTTTCTTGGCACATATCAGCTTCTTAGTACCATCTGAACATCACTGGAATGCCACAGAAAGTACCAAAGCATTGTTCCTGACTAGGTGCATTCCTTCAAGGCCAGCCTAGCCATTCAGTCTCTACATTCATCTCTCAAACTGATTCTTCCAGCAGGACAGTGTGCCACGTCACAAAGCACACCTAATTTCAGGATGGTTCCACAAACGTGACAGTGCCTTTACGCCAATGACCTACGCAATCCCTACTTGGAATGAGGTGGAACATGATGTTAACAGAATGAACATGTCGCCAAAAAATCAGAAGAAAATGTATGAGGCTGTCAAGCCAGCGTGGCCCAAGACTCTTGTGGAACGTGTACTGCACCTTGTTGCTGAATTAATTTTGTTCTGGATGCAATACTAGCTTGGTGTACTTAACAAAGTGGCTGGTAAACTTGGATCATACCGAGTATTAATTATGAACTATGGATAAACAGTCAATCTCGCATCCGTCATTATAACAAAAGAGACAATAAAGACAGTAAATTTCCACAAAATCCATGTCTACTTCTGGCTAGAAATGGTGGAAGATCATGTAACTGATCACATTGACCATATGAGTGGCACTGCAATTTGGATCATAGAGTAGCAAGATTTCATAACAAGCCTATTTATACAATAATGTTTTGTGTTTTCCATTTAATGCTGACTTATAATAATGTGTACTCAAATCCGGTATAGAAATGTTTTGCTAATAGGGAATGTTGTCTTTTTAATTTCGCTTTCCTCCACCTTCGGTACTCATGCAGTACTCAGTCGTTATGCACAACTCACTCCTTGTGGTAACACTTTTGCTGAAGCTTTACTAAAGAACTTTTCTTAGGTGTGTTATTTCTGGTAATATTAAATTCTCTTGTTGCTTTTGTTAGCATCAGTTTTTTTCCAAGGCGACTTGCATTGCTGCTATTAAGTTTGTGACCATTAATTCAAATTTTACTGAAACAATTATGTTGCTTTAAGGTGCAAGATGACATTATTGCCTTATCTGGAGCCTGTGTTTATGTGTGTTGTGTCACTGTTCACAAAGGTTGAATGATCCATGACCGATTCGTGTGATCATGTAAGCTTAACCATCTGCAACTGAAATATCAACTTGAAAAGAGCTTCAGCAGCCTGTCAAGCTCTGGGTTACTTTGCCATCTGATTATTAATGTGTTTCACAATTAAAACATTTTTCCAAATTTTGTAGAGACATGGGAACACTTAACTGCGTCACCTACAGTAACTATAGCTCTTTCAAGGCTAAAAAAAAGACTACCACAAAAGTGAGCAGAATTATTAAATTTTTTTTTAACGCTATATACATTGGAAAACTTATTCCTATATTTTCACTTGTGCAAATGCCAAGAATTAGAACAGTGAAAAATCTATAAAAAATTATCTTTTGTGCTACCTGCTGGCAGAACTGGATTCCTTTATAGCATCCACTGAAACCAGACAATCACCTCAAGGTCTCATTCGCATATAATCTTTTGAGTCCCACAACGAAATTCCAGCTACTTTTTTGCTATTCCATCTTATTGGCTTTTTAACATATACTGTATATTGATACCTCTGATGCTACTTACTGGTCTTGTAATAGCTACATATGCCAGAACATATCTGTTTCATGAATTCTCCATGTTGAAAAAAGTTTTAAGTAATCTCGCATTAAATTTCTTTGAAAGATAAACTCTAGGTATAAAGAACATGGTCGGATGGCAAAAAAAAAAAAGTCAAATAGCTTGGATTCATGTACATAATGTCAGCAGATAAAAAATTAAATAAGGGATTGTGTGCTGCCTAGTAATTCATTCATATTTCCTTCATCACTCCCTTTCCCAGACACCCAGAGATAAAAACAACCTTAGGATCACTCCAAAATTCCCACCTCCCTGCACCCAATCTATCCAGCAATAACATCCAGCATTCCTCTGCAAATAGCAAGACCTGCCTTAGAAATTCTGATATCCATAAAAGTCAATGCAGTGTGACTTTTAAGAGGCCAAGGAATACCTTGTGCTCTACAGACTTGTAAAATATAATATCATAACATGACTACAATTTCTCCTGGTGCATTTAGCACCCAATAAAACTAACCTGCCACAGGCAACAGGCCACGAAAGTACGCAAACTGTGTCGGAAAGCAGAGTTAAGTGGTATCCAGGGCCTGTTCATTGTCTCCATGACAAGACTTTGTCTGCAGAGTGTATATTTCTCTGTCACTTTGGAAAAAAGCATCTGCTAAATGAATAAATGTAAATGTAAGTGTAACGAGTACGATATGTCAACATGGTGTACACCTCAAACTTGGGCACAAGGTATACAGTGACAAGCTGCAGATGTAGACTGACACACAGTATGACTTAATAAGTACCTGAAAACCTTCAGCTCTGGCAGATTTGTGACTCTGTAGTTGAGATTTGAGGCTACGTTTGTTGTACAAATTTCGCATAAAATTCATCGTGACAACCCATTGTTTCTTTTTGCTAAAGGTAACACTCCTTACACGGGGTAAAAACAATGCATATATTTCTACCTTTTGTACATTTCTTTGTTGCATGGGGAGGAATAACTGAACTACAGAGGGAGGTGAATACATTTCTTTCCCTCAGAACGCACGAGCAAAATCAACTGTCCGCTTTCTACTGGAAAACACAGGCCCATTACATGGAGCCGAACTCAAAATACTAGGCATGGATATGCTTTGAAGAAAAACCTACAAAAAATTATCTTAATGAATTCCTTTGATATATATATCCAGCTACTGCTTTTTGTGATTGCAATATCATACTCATTATTCACAATAAATGGGAAAAATGCTGATAGTTTAACTGCACGCTATCTGAAATAAGTATTTGCAGAATCTGATATTTCTCCACTCTAATATTTTATCACATGGCAGCATGTTTTATTTTTAAAGGAAGCTCTCATCTGAAACCGACAAAATGCTTCATCCTTCACCTAAATTTGTTGACTGCGGGTTTGTAGTTCAGGCAGGACATTCCGGAACTATCACTGGAGTTTTGGAACGCTATTTTCATTTTAAATGTTTATTACCCAACAAGTAAAACCAATAACTTTGCTGTTAATCACCCCTGTAAAGGCAGCTGAATGGAATGAAGTGCAGATATCTAACCATTTGTCTACAACATTTATCCATGTATTCCTAAGTTTTTCACATCACAGGTGGAATTTACTTTCCCACATACACGGAGACTTGTCACTAGATATGGAATTGAGTGAGGTAGCCCACTAGCCCCTGGAATGAGCTAGGCTTGCCAGTGCTCTGTTCTTATGTACAGTAGAACTGCAGATACTGCACTATTACCATACTTATGTGTCTGTGTTTATTATACTAAGATGTAGGGTAACTCTAGTGTATTGACTTGGGCCTGTCCCTGACTGGTCCCCGTGTGTGGCATGCTTACACATCCCCCGTGCCAAGAATTTGAACTTGTGGCCCAGTGCTAAGAATCCTCATACTGATGTATTCCTGTTGCACACCGACTTCCCTGCAAGGCTCATGTTCATAGCTTGGGTACACATACATTCAGAAATATTTCTTTCTTGAATTTTCACCTTTTCACTGCCCTCCTTGCTTACTTATTGTTCCTGTTCCATCAAATTCCACTTGGTCCCCACTTCCCACTCTTCTCAGCACTATCGGGAATTTCACAGTATACATCCTGAATTGCTACAAGTTAAATGCTGGAAAGCTCTCTTCACTTGGCTTTCCTGTAGTAAAAACAACCATTATGACAACATCCCATTTCTAGATACAGTAATACCAGTTTTGGAAGCTCTGCTAAGTGCGGTGGACGCCCCCTCACATGTTTAATATGGCAGCTGTGCTCTTAGACCACAATGGGAGTGTCAGAGCAAATGGAGCTGATGGAGTCAGAGTCCGACTTCTTCCTCTGTCTCCGCCCTCGCTGGACATCTTGCTCCTGACACTCCTCCATGTTGGGGCTGACCTTGCCATTCTGACCCTGCAGCTCCTTGGGATCAATGAACGCAACATGTCGAGCAAGACCAGCCTTGTTACCAAGGTCGCCATGTGTAGGTGTGGTGCTGAGCACAGATGAATGAATGCTATCATCGTTATGCCCCTTGTCCCGGCTACGGTCCGGACAGCAGGAGCAGCGGCAAGGGGTCAGGTATAGGTACATCAGCACCAGCACAACACTGGCCAGGCAGCCTACTAGTGTGGTGTAGGCTGTGTTCATGGGGTCATGGCCACTACCCATAGTGAAGTTGTGAACCTTCACTGAGACATACAATGTCTCGTTGAGGGCCTGGCTCACAGCATAACAGATGTAAGTACCGGAGTCTTCAGGCCGTGCTGGTCTGATCTGAAGACTACCATCCGGGAGAACCACAGCACTCTGGTTGCCATCGAGGGATACCGCAACGTTGCCCGGCCTCACCCAGGTCTTGAACATGTCTCTGTGTCTGGTGTCACAGCTGAGTACCAGCGTTTGACCCAGGTATGCTTCCTCATCGACCTCTTTCACAGTACTACAGTTCATGTAGTTACCACTCAGATCAAAGACCCGCACCATTGTCTTCTGTGGCCCAGGCAGGATGCATGTATAGTCATCCTTAAAGTCGATGGCTGAGGTAAGTTGCCGGAAATGCCAGTGTGCTAACAGATTGTACAACTCACATGAACAGGCAAAAGGGTTGTTATGGATGTAAAGACCATTCTTAATCCAGGCCGGCAGAGTTTTAAGATCTTGTAGAGGTATCACCTTTATCCGGTTGGAGGACACGTCTAGTAGGCTCAGGTTCTCCAACCGTGTTTTCTCCTTGACCAGCTCCAGTGGGAAGCGGGACACCTGGTTTTGGCTCAGGTAGAGTTTCTGTAGGTTGTTGAGGCCTGTGAAGGCTGAGCGGTCTATTTGTGATATATGGTTATTATAGAGTAATAACACTTCCAGCTGGCCCAAGGGCTCGAAGATAAGCTCGTCCAGCTGCTGCAGTGCGTTAGAGGAGAGGTCCAGGTAGTGCAGGCACGTGACATACACAAATGCTTCAGTGGAGATGAAGGTCAGGCCATTGTGACTGAGCTGCAAGTTGTGGAGATTCGAAAGCTTGACCGTGGTCCACTCGGCACGTAGCCGTGTTATACTGTTGAAGCTCAAGTCCAGCACCGCCATGTATTTAGGCAGACCTGTGGGCACGGTGGTCAGGTTCATCTTTGAGCAGCTGACAATGTTGCTTGCACAGATGCAGGTCATGTGACAGTTGAGGGTAGAGCCTGCTGCTGGCCATGGGATCACTATGGTGAGGGACAGCAGGAGACAGACAGTAGCGGGGCTAAGGGGGGTTGGACCAGGCTGCTGCTCAGTGCTGGAAAGGGGCATGATGGAAGAGTCCACAGTCAGCAGAATGCTACACCGCAGACTAAGCCTGCAGTGGCTGGGAGCTCTGGCATCATTAATAAATTGCTGTAAGGGTAAAGAAAAAAGAGGAAAAAACCTTTCATGGATCAACAGGAATAAACATCCCCTAATACACAAACAAGCACACAAACTGCATTTTATCAGAATGCCAAATTGTGTATATTGGTTACTTGACAGCACGGAGCACCACAGAAACAAGAACTCGGGCTTTCGCGCAGTAAAACCTAGGGTGTGGACACATGACATGTGATGTCCGCGGCGTGCGGCACGTGCTGCTGTCCCGCGGCCGGGAACGCGCAGTCCGGCGGTGGAGCGGCAGTCCTCGGGTACCGGTGTTGCATTGCACCATTTTTCCACGCAAACGCCCGAACGTGCAAACCCTCGCCAGTGGACCTTTTAAAGTTCATTTAGTCATGAGTGGCGTCGATCATCATCCTCAGCCCCTTCCTTTCAATCTACACGGCGGGATCAGAAGTTTGTTTAGAAACCAACGGAACGTTTGTTTATCCTCAGTTCCGCAGCTGAGCGATGACCAAATTAAGTTAATATTTTTTAAACACTGATTACAAAGCGCGTCGCTGCAACACACACGGGGAGACACTGAAAATGAGTGAAAATAAGTATTTCGGGTGAGGACGAGCGGCTTTGGTCATGAATAACGCATTTATGATTTAGGTGACAGATTACACAAGCACGAGACGATGACGGAGAGCAAAGCGGAGCTCTTGCGACAGACACCCCTTGACATTCGCGCGTTCGTTTCACGTGTGATAAATGCGTTAGAGAGGAATAAAAGTGACCCTCGGGACGCGGCTCGCTACGTTACCTCCCGCGGTTTCCTCCTCACAAGAGCGATTCGATGGAAATCTGAACCGATCGGATCGGCACACGAAATTCTGCCAACGCTTCTTCTTCTTATTCGGAAAACGGGGCCTCGCGCGCAGCGTCCCTCCCATGTGGATCAAAGCAAGATGGTTCAAAGACAAAGTGCCCCGGCGTGATGCGCGTGCGATGGCCCGACGGCGGCGGCGGCGTCTCCATCCTCGGGCGAGCCGCGGCGCGCTGCGGCTGCGGGGGGCGGCCGCTCCACCATGGCTGGTCCCGCACACTTCGGCGCGTCTCAGCAGCTGCTCCTCCAGCTGCTGGAAAGGAGAAACAGCAGCGATGCACAGCCCAGTGACGCAGCCTTGTTACAGTGCGGCCGGCTGCAGGATTCTGAGCGGCTGTGTGTGCGCTTTTATTGCGGTCTTTTCCAGAAAAGACCGGCGTTAGATGGTTCGTTGCGTACCAGTCAGTTTTTTTCTCAATGCAGTGGAATGGAATAAGTGCAGTACTGTAAATTGCATACATTTGCCTCTACTGGTAAAGATATAACAACAAAGAAACGAACATCAGTTTTTTTTTTTTTTTTTTACATTAAGTGGTAACAATTCCTAATGCTTGTTTTACATAGCACACATCCCATTCCGCCACTGTGATTTTTTTAATTTCCAAATGCCTTTCACTGATTGAATAACACAGATACATCAAAGTGGCATAACGCACATTTCTGAGTGGTAAACATCAGTTCTCAGAAACACATAAATATGTAATGTGTGTGTGCTCACACAAGGATGAATGTGTACATTAACATTTTAGACCACCTTTGACGAAGTGTCAGTTTCAATCTACGCTTCCCACCAAAGATTACAATGACAATGTCTACTTGTTCTTTTCCTTTGGAATTTAACATTAATATAACAGAAAACAGGGTGTGTTGCTATTCCCATATAACAATTCCTATAGAATTGGCACCAACACTTTTTCTTAGGCTTAACATTAAGAAAAATTACACTTAATAATCTGTTTTCACTTTGATATTTTTCCCAGACAAGGACACAGCAATCCAGAGACAATTCTAGGATGCACACGGTGCAAGAGAAGGTGCACCCTATAGGAGCTAAACAAGTCTGTTGGGAGGTACTCACATAAGGCACACTAGGGTTTAGGGTTGCCAATTCCGTTAAACAGCAGGCTTTTGGAATTGTGGCAGGAACCTGCAGCGAAACCCAAGTGAATATGGAAAACCCACTCAGACTGCTAGACTGTTTGCTAATTTCCTTTATATATTTATCTAGTTGATGTTGTCTAAGGTGACGTACAAACTTAGGACTGAGTGTGTGTAATTGTGTAACACATGTATACTAATACATACAGCATACATAATATAGCACTTGAGAGCTTTTTTTTCTCTTGGTTTCATGTATTTGAGCCAAAAGCCCATTTCCTTTTACTGAATTATTTAGTTTTGAGTTCTCTTTCAACTTACTACAGAAAAATAAAATCTTCCTCAAGTCTACTCATTCCTGCCCTGCTCCTGGGAGTGGACACATCTTTGCAGATACAAACACATACGGTATATGCTTTCTCACTTTGCCTGCCACTTTTCTGTAAAACAAATGTCTGATAGATATGAGATGAATTCATCTCTCTCTATATAGTAAGGTACATCAACTTTTAGATGTAGGCTAATGCTACTAAGAGAATAGACTCAGTAAACCATTCGCATGCTACCAAAGACATGGGAATGAATTACTTCATTTATGAATACTGGGAAATGTCTTTTTGGTCTTTTAATTTGTGCTTTAACAAGAGAAACATTATTCACATTACTAGAAAGTATTTCAAAAGTGCATGTAGTTAAACTTGCATATAAAATATCAGAACTGGACCAAAATATAGACCTGCATGACCGAAAAAAATAATGACTGTGGTGGATGTGAAGTTTTCAGAACTGGCACAGCAATAGAAACCAGTTTTTTTTTTTTTTGTTCTTGAAGACTGATCCAATTTCCTAATATGTGACCTTTAGGAATGATAAATCTTCTTGGATATGCTTTTACATGCTCTGCACACATGGGTTTAGATAGCTTCTAACTTTCTTCATTGCAGATCCTCTCTAGCTCTGTCAGATTGGATGAGGAGCTTTGGTGTATTGCAGTCTTCAGGTCTCTTCACAGATTTTCCATGCGGTTTAAACACAGGCACTCAAGGGCATTCAGAGATTTGCTCTGAAGCCACTCCAGCACTGTCTCAGTAGTGTGCTTTGGATTGTTGTCATGCTGAAAGGTGACTCTTCATCCTACCCCAAGGTTGTGTGTACTGTAGTGCAGGTTTTCTTCAAAGACCTCTCTGTGTTTGGCTCAATTCACCTTTCCTCAGTCCTGACCACTGTTCCAGCCCTTACTGCTGTGAAGCATCCACATAGCATGATGCTGTCACCACCTTGTTTCACTATGGAATGGTAATAGCCAAGTGATGAGCACTTGATTTTCTCCAGAGAGGCATTTAGCATTCAGGTCTTAGAGTTCATTTTTTATCTCATCAGACTTGAGAATAATTTTTCTCATGCACATGGTAAACTCTGGGTGGCCTGTCATATGATGTTATGGTGTGCATGTGCATTCAGGAGCAGTTTCTGTCTAGCCACTGTACATTAAAAACATGATTGAATGAGTGTTGCACCGATGGTTGTCCTTCAAGCAGGTTCTCCCATCTGTATGAAGGAACTCTGAAGATCTGTAGTGCTGTTCTTGGGTTCTTGTTGCCTGCCTGACTAAGGCTCTTCTTGCCCAAATACCAAATCTGGCCAGACAGTCAGTTCCAAGAAAAGTCTTGAAAGTTCTAAATTTATTCCATTTGACAATGATTGAGGCCACTATGCTCCTACAAATCTTCAGTTCATTGACTATTATTTATACCCTTTTCCAGCTATATGCACTGGCACAATCCTATCTTGGGGGTCTAGGGCAATTCCTCAAACTTAACAGCTTAGTTTTTACTCTGTCAAGTACTGTGAATTGTGTGACCATATAAAGACAAGCATGTGCATTTTAAATCATTATCCAGTTAAGTGAATTTACTAAAGGTGGACTACATTCAAGTTCTAAAGAGATCTAAAAGATTACTAAAAGAAATCTAACATCAATTTGTAAAGGTTCTGAATACTTATATAATGTGGGATCTATGTTTTTCATTTTTAATAAATTTTTTTAAAAGTATGTTTTCAAATTGTTATTTTGGGGTATTGTGTGTCAATTGATGGTAAAAAAGAATTAAATCCAATTTGATTTTATATGTAATCCATTCATTTTTTCCCCCCAGACACCCGAGGGCCCCTAAGGAATCATAAGCAAGAATACTGTGACTCAGGCCTACAAGTCATTTATTAACTTCTTATAGAAAAAGGTTGATGACAGAGTATGAAAAGACAAGCTTATAGTAAGAATGCCTTTGCTCTAAAGCCATATTTATTATCACACAACAAGAGAATACTAGAACACCACCAGAACCTCATTCATACAGCCTCTTAAAGGTTTGCACTGGCACATGCCTTCCAGTTAACTGCTGGCGAATCTCCAATATCTATAACCAAATACAAAATTTTTATATCAACATAAGTAATGCAATTTTCCCCAATTTTCACACTGATCGGTACAGCTTCAGCAGCTCAGTTCCTAGCATCACTGCAAGGGGGAGCCCCAGCGGGTTTTTTTCCGTTATTTCCGGCGGCAAACGTTCTCAGGGCGGAAAAGGACAAAGGCATCAAAACGCCTCCATCCGGTGACGTCACAGTTCAGCAACTTGAGTGAGATAATTTTGGGCTTTTTGCAATCTCATTTTGCGTATCATCAAATCATCAATAGTGAATATTCATCAATAATGAAAGCCTAATAAAGCAGTTTACACAATGTTTACACATGTTTAACATTTGGTTAAAGACGTTGGTGGTATGCCTTAAAGACATTAAAAACATTCTCACTGTTAAACATTTTGCCATATTAAGTATAAATTTGAACTGTAAGCTCAAATTAATCAATAAAACCAGTAATAGTTAAAAATAATGTAATTCTTAGATGTGCTGTCTGAATTGGAAAGTGTTGAAGTACTTGGTGGAATAAAACTTTTTTTTTGTGACGTGACACAATAATACAAACGACAGCAGCAAAGAGGAGAAAAGCATAAAGATACCATATATAAAAAATGTAGCCAGGGGAATACAAATGCAGATTACGTTTATCTAAAGATGTGGAAAGATTTACAGAGTGTTATAGTTTTAATAGCTTTTTATTGGTAGAGTATTGGACAGTAGTAATGTACTTTTTGAGTTCATTTGAGAGTGCTATAAAGTCAGGTTTCTTATTAGAAAATGTGCATTTCTGGGTATGTAATTTAGTTTACAATAAAATTAGACTGATTAAATTAAATTGTTTGTTGTCCTTGGAGTGGGGGGGACACAGTGGCGCAGTAGGTTGGACCAGGTCCTGCTCTCTGGTGGGTTTGGGGTTTGAGTCCCACTTGGGGTGTCTTGCGATGGACTGGTGTCCCATCCTGGGTGTGTCCTCTCGCCCTGCGTTGCTAGGTTAGGCTCTGGCTCCCCACAACCCCGTATGGGACAGGCAGTTCAGACTGTATGTGTGTCCTTGGAGCACTCAAAAATCAAACTGTACTTTTCCCCACAATGGTTTGTGATGATGAATATTTACATTGATAAATTGTGCACTTTTTGCCAAAGTGTTACAGCATTGAGCACTGCCAGAATAAGTTCAGAACAATTTCAGATTTCTTTTCACACACTTTTTTTTTTGTTAAATTAAACAATTCACACACATACTTTCTGAACCGCTTGTCCCATACAGGGTCACAGAGCCTACCCGGCAACACAGGGCGTAAGGCCAGAGGGGGAGGGGACACACCCAGGACAGGACACCAGTCTGTCGCAAGGCACCCCAAGCAGGACTCGAACCCCAGACCCACCAGAGAGAAGGACCCAGTCCAACCCGCTGCGCCACCACACCCCCCTTTTAAACAATTCAGACACTCAGAATACAAGAACATTAATCCAGAACAATCAAACCTAGCCAGGGGAAAGTAAACAAAAAGAAATAAGTACACACACATTTTCAGAACCGCTTGTCCCATACAGGGTCACGGGGAACTAGAGCCTAACCTGGCAGCACAGGGCATAGGGCCGGAGGGGGAGGGGACACACCCAGGACGGGACGCCAGTCCGTCGCAAGGCACCCCAAGCGGGACTCGAACCCCAGACCCACCGGAGAGCAGGACCGTGGTTCAACCCACTGCGCCACCGCACCCCTTCAAGAAATAAGTAAATAAATATAAATAAATACACAGAAAAACTTAGAAGACACTCCAATAATCAGAGACACACACACACACACACACATTTTCAGAACCGCTCGTCCCTTACAGGGTCACGGGGAACCGGAGCCTACCCGGCAACACAGGGCGTAAGGCCGGAGGGGGAAGGGGACGCACCCAGGACGGGACGCCAGTCCGTCACAAGGCACCCCAAGCGGGACTCGAACCCCAGACCCACCGGAGAGTAGGACTGCGGTCCAACCCACTGCGCCACCGCACCCCCTGGTAATCAGAGACATCAACATTCTAAAAAATATTACAATAATATACAGTCTTAATGGCCTTATTATTATACTTATCAATAGTGTTATATACTGCGTAAATTCTTTAAGAAAAACAGAAATATTAGTTTTTTATTAGCAAATTTAGACTTGTGTATAATATATGCGCCTAAAATGATTAATAAATTAATGATATATGCCTGTTTCGCTGTACTCCCATAAAAATGGAAGAACTCAAACAGTACATATTCATAGCGCAAAACAAATGCGCTTCGCACAGTTGGTGTCAGTCTTTTCTGAAAATTAAACTTCTTTTGTCCAGCACGAGGACGCTTGCACCCGTGTGAACCTTCGACCCGGAAGCGGAAGTAGGCATCGCACGTGCTGACCAGCTCCTCGAAGACCGCGGCTCATTCACCAGCGACGTGCGCGGTCTTGGAAGAGTGTAAGTCCAAGCGAGCGTTTCGATAGAAGTGGGTTGGCTTTTTGTTGCGGGTACGGAATTGTCGAGAGTTTCTCTCAGCCGTTGGAGCGGGTGAGCTGCATCTTTCTTTGTCAGCGGGCGGCTGAAGTAAGCGGTCGGAGTGTCGGCGCGGTGTCTGCTGGATGAGCTGTGCGGCTGCCATGACGAAGGAGAACCCCTGGAACGTGTCCCCGAGCGCCCCGGCGTGTATGGAGAAGCACCTGAACACGGTGCACTATAGAGCAGGTACGTGAGTCACGTCCAGGCGTTAATTATGCGGTGCAGGGAAAGCTTTAATTAATAAGGAAAAATCCAGTTCCTGTGGATAATTGTGTTTAAAATAAGCCAGGGGTTTTAAATAGTTTTCTTTAAGCTTTCTTAACTTAACCCCTTGCCTTGGTCTGAATTTCATCCAGTCGAATGTCACCTAAGAAACACATGTAATAGTCAATAACTTCTTATCCTGTCAAGAAACTTATTGGACTTGATTTTGTATTCTTATTATCTCTAAAGCAATTCATATTTACATTTACTTATTTAGCAGACACTTTCCTCCAAAGCAACTTCCAACGAACTCTAGTGTTATGAGCCCACACACCTTATTCACCGTGGTGACTTACAGTGCTAGATACACTACTTACAATGGGTCACTCATCCATACATCAGTGGAACACGCTCTCTCCGTCACTCACACGCTACGGGTGAACTTAAACAGCATGTCTTTGGACTGTGGGAGGAAACCGGAGCAGCTGGAGGAAACCCACACAGACCCAGGGAGGACATGCAAACTCCACACAGGCTGAGGGGGCTCGAACCCATGTCCTCTTGCACCACCTAGATGCTGTGAGACAGCAGTGCTACCAGCTGTGCCACCGTGCCATCCTATTTGTTGTGGGGTGTTTGATCAGAGTTTGATGTCGCTTTGGAAGAAAATGTCTGCCAGATGAGTAAATGTACATGGATATTTACAGGAGCTACACATCCAAAGTTCCTGCAAGAGTGGGTGAAAACTCTCAGTTCAGGTACCTGTTGTGAATGGAAATAGCTTTGCATTTGTCCTGTTCACATTAGTGTGATATTCCCTTGACCCCAGATGGCCTTCTGGTGTTGGGGGCTTCCAGCTTGACTGGCCGATCATGGTCAGGTTCCATCTGGGTGTACCAGGACCCCAGGCAGTCTCCCAATGAGGGTTGCTGTAGTGCAGGAGTGCAGATAGAGGCTGGCGTCACCGAGGCCAGGTGGGTCATGGAACGAGGCATTCTCGTGGCTTCCGATTCAGGTGAGTCTGCATCTTTTTGTGCTCCCTTTTCCAGCATTTTCTAACCTGGAAAACATAATTTCAGGGTAAAATAGTTATTGTTATCTAGGCTTTGACTTTTTTAATTCCTAAAACTACTTCATTGGTTGTTGTGGTGTTAACTGAGCAGGACATAGAAACATTTTAGGAGGTTAAGTGTGACCGCAAACCTGTGTCTTGGTGTGAGATGTTGGCCTTGATGTCTGCAGGTGCTGTGGAACTTTGGGAGCTGACGGAGGATTGCGAGCTGATTGTTAACAAATTCAGCCGCCATGAGCACGACGACATCGTCAGTAGCATCAGTCCCATGGCCGGCGGCAGGTTGGCTGTCAGCGGCAGCTTTGATTGCTGGTGGGTGTGGCCTACTGGCCGATGCTAGTGTTGCGCTCCAGTTGTACTCTAGTTGTATTACTTCGGTGCTGATTTGCAAAACACCTCTTGAACGCTTCCATAAGACTGTCCCTTTCGTGATTATTTCCCCATACCTAAGGAAGTTAAGCAGGAATATTGCACAAAGCACTTAATGGTTTTACAACATGATTTGACCTGACAGTTTCATTGTATGCAGAAGATGTTCAATCACCTAGGTACTATAGCTTTAAATACCATTATTTTTTTCAGAAAAATACAGTGAAGCAGAATTTTAATTTGGATTGAAAGTGAGATTGGTTGGTTGAAACTGTAAACATCCTTGGGGTTATTGAAATAGATACATAATACATATATAATGGAAAATTACACCAAAATGGTAAGTTTTAAAAGAATGTCATTCTGCTGTAGAACTGGTTCCTTGCAGTCACTATCAGGTTGTATTTTTTTAATGTGATGACTGACAGAAGTATATATTGCAATTTTTTTTTAATTAAAATTGTGATGCAGTATCCACATCAAGGAGAAGTGCATGTTGTGCAATTTGCTTGTTTCATAAATCCACTTATGTATCCATACTGGGCACTTTTCTGCTGTCACATCAGCAGTTTTGCAGTGTTCATTACATTGCAAATTTCAAAGAACTTTCTAGGAATATTTTCCTTATCTCAAAACACTCACAGTAGTTACTATTTTCCTTTTAATTATTCAGTGTTTCCTGTTAAGATATTTTGCACAATTATTAGCAGATTTCTAAGGATAATAATGTGCATATGAGTTAAGGTTAAAATTTGTATTTTTAGGGATGTTAAAGAAGTTTATTTTGTGCAACTTTGAAATTTTAAGAAACCTTCATGTGTACTCCAGATGGTTTGTGCAAATGGGCATAAAATTGTATTGTTAAACTGTTAGTTTTCTTTAAATACAGAAAGTGGTAGTTTTTTGTAAATTTAGAAATCTGTGACCTGTAAAGGAACATTTACATTTATTCATTTAGCATGTTTAACTTGTTATTTTTTGTATAGAATATAGTGGACATCTTTTTCATCCAAAGTGAAATCAAATGTTAGATACAGTCATCTATACAGCAGAGCAATGTAACACATTCTCCCACACACAAAAACTGGGAAATTTAGAGTCACTGGTTCACCTGAAACATGTCTTTAGATGGTGAGAGGAAACCAGAGTGCCCAGAAGGAAGCTATGCAAGCACAGTGAGAACATGCAAACTCAACATATACTAAGCTGGGACCAAACCCATGTCATCTCACACAGTGAGAGGTCACTCCGCACATGCCAGCTGTTTTCTTACTAGCAGTTTAAACTACTAGCATGTGCATTTTCATATTGCCGTTTTTAATTTCCGGCAATTAAACCCTGCTGGAAATGTTTCACCTTTGGTCAAGATTCTTGTCCCATCATGGAAATGAACGTGGTTGTATTCACACTGGGGTTTGTGGTAGGCAACAGCTTGAGAGTGACTGTTAGTTAACACATTTCCTTTGCAGTCTCACACACACAAAGCGTTGTTGCTACGGATTTACTTTATAGTTAACATTGTGTATATTATTATAAAATGTACTGGTCTATAACTGCTTTTCATTAATCTTATTATTTCAGGCTCTTTGGGTTTGTACTAGTTGCTCATTTTCCTTTGCACTTTTGATCATCTTGTGTATTAATGACAGTTGGCAATTAAGCAGTTAACCATTGTTCTGTGATTTATGTAGTTATTTGCATCCTAGCAATGGTATCTTTGCTAAATTTTTAATTTGAGCTTTGAGCAGTACTTACTGTCACCTTGAGTTGAAATTGTTCAGTGTAAAAAGATCTTTTTGTGGTTATGCTCAAGAATGACTCAGTGCAGGCTGAAATTGTACTTTATGTAAATGTTGGTGTTTGTTTCTAATTGGACAGTTGCATTTATGGACAGCTGTTTGCATTGTGTTTGGGCACACTGTTGATATTATTTGATTGTCATACCTTAAGATTTTCCCATTTGCTTTTTTCCAGTATCAAGGTGTGGGACTTGAGCCAGGAGACAGTGGTTAACTCTTACAATGGTAAGAAAGGCATTTTTCTGATAGACTGTATCCGGGTCAATAGGTCAGGCTGAGCTGATATATCTTTCATGCGCTTGTCCTTGACACAAGGTTTATTGTTTCTATAAAGTATACACTGAGTTTGATTATTATGGAAACTTTACTGAGAGTCTGGATATTCCTTTCCACACCTAAATGTTGAAAGAGTGCTGGACTCTGCTGGATGTGGGTTTCTGTGTGCTGTTGCATTCCTCCTGGAGTAAGCTAGTGGGTGCAGACACCCACATCCACACCTGCCTCATGAGTCCTTCTATATTTTGTCCTGAGTGTTCATACCTGTGTTGCCACCTGTGTTCTCATTGGACTCTGCCCCTTCTGCAGCTCACTCAGATTCAGTCACATGTGTGTCCTGCTGCCCAACTGAGGAAGCACTTTTCCTGTCAGCTGGACAGGTGAGAATACCTCAGTGTCTTCTTTCAGTCACCCTTCATGGTTCCAGTTTTGCTGTGTCAATGATTGTGGTACTCCCACATTTTTGTTGCAGGATGGTCGGATCCTGCTTTGGGATAAGAGGAAACCACAGCCAGCCACCCGTATAGGTGAGTGACGATATTCAGGACACCAGGTCTTCAGGAAGGCAGCACTTTTTATGTGGTTTTGCAAATCTGCATAACGTTGCTGTGTGTTTCTGCTAATGTAGATATAGTGATAAGGTTTGGGATTACAGTATTTGTGTACCATCTCAGTTACAGGATGTATACTTGTGTAAGTGCCGTAATATTAGAACTTGACATTTTCAAAACTGTTGTCTAAACAAATTTTCCTGTTGGCTCTCGCAGTCGGGCACTAGTATCCACATATTCAGTGCATCTCTTTCATTTACCTGTATGCTTACATTATGAAGTCATTCCCTACATTAATTTTTGCTAGACGAGTTACATTTTCAACAGACCTTGTTCAAAATGCTTTATGGTTTGTTTTCAGATGTTGTCTCCCCCAGCTGCTCTCCTACATCACTGGCATGGCATCCACAACATGTCAACATGTTTGCCTACGGTAATGAAAATAGAAAAACACTGATACTCTTTCATGTTCCATACACCTAGCATCTGACATTATGAGTTCTACAACAGGGTTAACAGGTGACTGGAAGCCCATATTGAGAAATTATGTCTCAAGTGTTAATTCTTTGTTTCAACACAATTATTAGTTTTCTGAGAAATTGGAGTTTGATACATTTTTATTTTTTATGCACCTAATCTGTGCCAATTTCGACTGATAGAATATTAGAAAATACAGATTTGAATACTAAAAGATTAAATTTGCAAAGAACTTTGGCCTTTTGATGAAGAGGGATTCCAGATGCAAATCTATGTCTCACATCTGACTTGCTGTGATAAAGGAGGTGTCATCTTGCTCAGGTGATGTTCTGGGACGAGTGACTCTAAGGGAGATCCAAGGAGAGCGAATACAAATATTCAGCACCCATAGCCGCCATGTCTCCGGCATAGCTTTCTCTTCACACAGGTAAGGAGTCTTTATGTGGTTGTCTTTACCAATGTAATGGAATGGTGCCAAAATTCTAGATCCCTTCTGCATCTTAACAAATGTGTATAATATGGCCAGTGTACTTTTAACTAGATTTGTGTTACAGGATAAGTTGAATGCAGATTGGCAGCAATTTTATGTTTTTTTTTTCTGCAAGAAATAATGTTTAAAATGTTGTCATTCATTCAGAACTCTTCCACTTTGTTTCTTGAATGTGGTTTTGCAAATCAGAACATAAACACATGTCCTTCACATGAAGAAATCCCAAACAGTGAAAAATTGCTATAATGGCTTGTGGGAATATATAACGCTTTTCTAAAATATGGGCTTATGAATTTGGTGTACTATCATTTTGGTTCATTATATGGTCATTTTCCTTTTGTAAAATTGCTTTGCCAAGCCAGAGAAAGACTCATCATACAGTAGAACCACTGACCTGCAGTCCACAACACTTAGGTGTTTGCCCTGGTTAGCTGGTTATCAGTTTAGAGCAGTCATTTACCACAGCAGCAACAGATGGGAACATTTTAAGAAAATTAAAAAAAAAAAAAAAATTCATTTAGCCATGTATACAAAATTATTTAATTTAGATTGTTTGTTTGTTTTTCTCCTGAGCAACTTGGTGTTATAGACATCTATAAGCCAAATTATCAAAATATCTTATTGCAGTGTACTTTGTCTCAAACCCAGTACCTTTGTCATAGACTCCAAAAGTGGTTATTGATAATGAATAAATGAATGGAAACACATAGAAAAACAAGCTACAAGAAAACATTGACACAGATATAAATGTCATGCATAAAATACCTTTTATTTTGGTTTATTAATTTTAATATTTTCCATCTATGAAACAATTTTCTGTAATAACAATTACATGAACCCTCACAACAGGAATTCACCAATGGAGGGATTTCACTGATTGAAATAACCTCATTAGTAGAGGCTGTGCAGTCGAACATTTCAGGTGACCTGTGACTTTAAATGACCCGTAGTGTGTGTGTGTGTGTGTGTGTGTGTGTGTGTGTGTGTGTGTGTGTGTGTGTGTGTGTGTGTGTGTGGGGCTAATCTTTAATGCTTTGGTGTCTCATCTGGGGTCTACCATGCCAAGCTTGGCACCATATGATTCTGGGATTGGTTCCAGACCACTGTGACCCTGCATTGGGAATGCTGTTATTTATTGGGAGTTAGTGACTTTAAAGTTACCCAGAGAGGCCCTGTAAACAACACAGAACATTTGTATCATCTCTGTAGTGTATTCACACTTGGCTGGTTCAAAATCCAAAGTCCAAACCAGTGTTACAAATTCACTATGATCTTTTACATGTGCAACTGGATTACAGTATAAATGCCTGTTTCTCTATGAGAGACAGATTGAAGTCCATGCTTCCAAACAGGCCAATTGCTTGTCCAGATTTGCTTTATGATGGTTGTAATTTGGGAAGTAGAGCTGCTTATGAGCTCATTACAATGCAGTAAAAACCCATTTTACTGTTTTTGCCCCAGTGCCCCCCTTCTAGCCTCTGTCAGTGACGATTGCTCCGTGGTGGTGCTGGACACTCAGCTCTCAGAGATGTAAGTACTGTACAGCCATGCGTAGCTGCTTCGTCTTTGTGACCACATGCAATTTTTTTTTTATACCATACTTAAAAGCTTTTTAAAACATTTATGTACAGATGCAGCCAATTTTTACTGAAGCAGTCAGATGCATTTGAAGTTATCCTTTATTAGACTTGAATGTAATGCTAATTTGTTATTTCCTAAAGGGGAAGTTTTTATTGTACTGAAATTTTTTAAATACCTATTTCTAAAAAGTCATCTGTTTTTTTGCTTCATTCTTCTGTCATACCTGCAATAGGTAGGGTGACACAGGATCTTAAACAGCTTGAAATTTACTTCAAGAAGTAAACCAAAACATGACTAGAATGCAAATATGAAAGTCTTCCATAGATGTAGCAGTTGGTTTTCTGTACTAAAATGTACAACTGGAAATAAACCAAAGACAATAGGCAGTTTTGATAAATGTGCATTATGTTTATAAATACTATATCTGGATGCTTTTCGTAATGGTGCTTTGTGTCAGTCGTCATTGCAGTGATGTACTGTTCCTGGTTATCATAAAGAGGAAAACTATTGTTAAATGCTGCATTGCTGAAATGCAGTAATTTATTTTTACTAATCTTGAAAATATGCTGATAATGGAAGCAGTGGGGTTTGCATTAAAGATGGATTTTGTTGATGAATTTCTGAGGGGAGGCAAGGGAATAGCTTAAGTTTTTAACAAACTGCAAAAAGCATTAAAATGGTTTCTTACCCCCCCCAAGTCATTTGAAATTGTCATTTTCACGATCTCCTTATCAGTCCTGAGTTTACTGATTCATTTATAAGTATGTGTTGTCAGCTTTTGGTCACTTTCAAATGATCTAATGATCTACTCAACCAGAAGATGAATAATACAGGCGTTCATTTGTTTATGGGTTATGTTTTCTAAAAGTCCCAGATAGAGGTATAATATAGAAAAAATGACTTATGTGAACATTTTAAGTTCAAACTAGTGTAATTAAAACTAATTTAGACTAATATAAGAATACTTTACCTCTCAAATGTGCATTGTTTGTCATCTTGTATTTTCACAAACACCAGGCACAAGTTATGAATTTTGTGGAAGGGAGCTAAATGAAGGTGATGCTACACTTCTGTATTATTTTGGTGTGTTTTACTACCAGTTCACAACAAGGGAGAGAACCACAGGTCCCTTTTGCTCTGTTGCTGAGAAATATTAGAAAATGTAGTTAAAATCTTTTAAAGTTTGTTTTGAATACTCCAATCATAAGAGCAACAAGCACACCCCAGTAAGTCTTAAAAAGGCAAATGTAAAAGGAAAACTTTAAGTCACCTTGAACAAAAGAGAGGTAACTAAAAAAAAAAAATAGTAATATCCAGCTGAGCTGCTGCTTGGACCTTAATCTGTGTAATAAAGTTGTGTGTATATCTGTACAGATGGCATTAGAGTTGTTGTTGGAAACTTAGAACAGTGACCTTGTAGAGCTTGTAATTTTGGCTTTTCTGGGCTTTCTTCAGTTACCGGGACCGACGGCACCAAGACTTTGTGAGTGGCCTTTGCTGGACCCCCAGTGGCACCACCACCTTGACCACAGTAGGATGGGACCATCAGGTCCTCCACCACACAGTGGACCCAGCCTTTCCTGCTCCTGCTGCCTGCAGCTCATCATCCTAGGACTGCCCATGTTGGGGAAGGGACGAAAGTCCAGATCATGTGGCTCTTCAGGCCCAGGATCAAACACTTCAGTATGTGGGAGCAGTCATGGAATTTATACATTTCATTTTCCTATGGATGATGACCATTTTCCCTAACTGTAAATAAAGTTTGTATCCCTGAACCTGTTTTAGTCATTTAATGTACCTAAATCACCATTTTGTCTGAGCAGACCCATGTTTGTTTCGTTGCATTTTCTTTGGAAAATGTGCATAGTTTTTAATAGAAACTAGAACTTCTGGGGTTGATAATGTATCTGCATACATGCAGGTTTGGCCCCACTTTAATAAAGAATGAATATTAATACAGATACAAGTCTTTCTCTTATGAAAATATGTAATATGTTCATGCTCTGTATCATGTTTTTACAATTGCAGAGGTTAGTTGTAAACTAATCTGGATTTTTGCCCATCCCCCAGTCACTTAATTTTTAACACTCCAGCTTCTTAGTTAAGAAGCTTAAGAAACCAGATTTTCAGAGAGCTGAGACAAATGTTGGCGGGGTAAAGTTTCAGTGATTTGTAGTATGTATCCCTCATATCTGTTCAGTGTCCATACTGGCCTTTTCTACTTTGCCCTGAGTGTCAAGGAACTTGCTGGGCAGACCTTGCATAAAGGGCTTAACCTAACAAATGAAATATTGCACTTAATATTAATAAGACCTTCCCTCAAGTTGACTGGAAGTAATTTTAATTACATGATTGAAGTTCTTAAGATATAGAAATCCCCTGAACATCCCATGTTTTACAGATTTACTGCTATTGCACTCTTCACAAAAACATTTCCTTTAACATTTCAGATAAACATTACTCAAACTGTACATGAACTGCTGTTCTTTGTTCTACATTTATAGATATATTCACCCATTTAAGGTAGTGAAATGATACTATGTTAATTGACAGATTTATGGGATATGTGGATTTAGTTGCAATAAATATTTTTTTGTACAAGTTGCATAGTAATACAGCTATTAAGACTTACAGAATGTCTACATTTCCTCATTTGAGTCCAGTTTTTGTCACAAAAATATTGTTGTGTTTTGGCAGCTATTGCAAGTTGGTTACATATTTATTTGTTTGTTATGGAGTGCTGTTCTCACCCATGACACAGCACTGAACAAGGTTGCTGTAAATACACTTGCAAGAGTGTAGAATATCCTATGGTTCTTCAGGACGAATCCTCTTTACTGATGAGGGTGATGGGTTGTTTACTTCCAGGTCGGACGGTAAAAGTCATGCCACATGGTGGCTTTGACTGAGGTCCCTTGCTACAAGAAAACACAAAGGAAAAGCTTATTTACAAGCAACAGGTAAATTACTTTGCAAGAAACCATTAGTGAAATTAACATTATGAGCTCCCTTTCATAGCCAAAGAAAGCATTCAAACTTTTTTTTTTTTTTTTTAAATAAACTTTTTGCCAGGTCCCAAAATCCTCAACAGTCTTTGTTAGACAAGTTTCTTTTTTTTTTTACAAAAATAACACATTTAGTATGGATTTCTGTCTACTCAAGATGTATGTTTGAGATTCACAGAGTACTACTATGCTAAGAAGAAAATAAAACAATCAGAGGCTACTTAGAATGGCAGAAAAATTCAGTACCTGGCAATAGGTTTTACAGATGAGGCTTGAACCCTTTTGGCCTCTTTGCTCTCCAGCTTGCCCAGATCTAGGCTCTGGCTCTGAGACAGTTGCTTCTTCTTTGGAAAGACATCACCACTCTCTTCATCTGAGAATGGTGTACCCCAGTCATCACTTGTTGAGTCCACTTGTGGCAGCAGATGCTTCTGGTCCATTTCCAGCATCTTCTTCTGCAAAATACTCAACAGAGTAGCCTGACTTGGAGACATGGGATTGATTCCCTTAGGGAGGGCATGAGGTAAGGGATTGGTTTTCATATTGGGTTTCAAAGGAGTAACATAAGGTTTGGGTTTTGGGGGAGGTGGGGGACCCTTGTTGTGGATGATTGGCACCGGTGGTAATATAGGTGGCTGTGGTGGACAGTCAGGAGGAGGTGCAGGATGGCTGCTCTGGAAATTGAGGGCTGCAGGTACAGGGTGCTGGGTTATTTTCTGTGATGAATGGTCAGAAGGTGCAGGACTGTTGATCTGGAGGGCAGGAACTGTGGATGATGCAGAGGGCTGTGTAATCTCTGATGGGGGATCAGGGGTAGGGAGAGGACTAGTTCTCTGGAGAGTGGGTACTACAGAAGATGAAGAGGGGTGGCTGCTTTTCTGTAATGGGATATCAGAAGGACGTGCAGGAATGTTGCTTTGGAACTTTGCGATTGTGAATGATGCAGGAGACTGGCTTTTCTGTGATGGGGGATCAGGAGGAGGCAGGTTGGGGGGTTGTTCCACATGGACCAAACTACGGTCATCCTCTATGTCAGAGTTAGCAAATTCTGGAGGAGGAGGGATGAGGGGCACACCCATATCCTCACCATTCTCTTCATCCATGAATGAGTTAGACCAAGGCACAGTGGGAGTGGTGTGCACATCAGGCTGATGCTTAGTCTCTTTGCTAGAGACTGAAAATACAGAGGAGTGGAGATTACTTGGCTTCAAGTCAGAGAAAGCAACTTTCTCCTGTATTGATTCAGAGCTCTGAGGGATCTGGTAAGGCCTAATAGAGAGCATCTGCATTGAATGTACGTCTTGGGGGATACTTAGCTGGCCTTGGTCCATTTGCTCTTGTCCTGTTTGAGAAGAGGACAAAGTGCTCCTAGGAACTACCATGATACTGTTTGGTCTGGATTCAGCTGAGTAGATTCTCATGGTGGGGAGTTCACTGGAGCTGTTTGTTTTAGTGTAGTTTTCCTCAGACATTGTGCGTTTCTGTTTCTCTCTCTCTTTGGCAGCCTGCAGGAGAGCCATTGGGGATGGGGAACTGCCAGTGGATCTGTGGCCATAAGGTATGTGGCTGTAAGCGCTGTAGGACTTGTGAGTTCTGGCTGGTGACCCTGCTGAATACTTCATAATACTTGATTCTAAGCTTTGAGGGACTGTAGGGACATCCTGGAGCTTAGAGAGGGCTTCTGGGGGATCTTCATTTTTCATTAATGACTCAGAAACATTAATTCCCCTGAGCCTGGTTTGGCTAGGAAGGGTGGACTGAAGGTTGTATTTCAAATGTTCTACATCCTTCTCTAGTTGCATTCCAGAGCTGTTTCTTCGAGCAGGCTTCACAGGGGGTATGGCGGACTTTGTGGAGACATCAGTCAGAGCAGAAGGAACTTTTCCTTTTGTGTGATTATCAGTAGGGGGGTCTTGTAAAATTATAATGGATTTGGATTTTATTTCATGGTTTTTTTGTCCACTCAGGATGGGTGTATTGGGTACATTGTAGAGCTTAGCAGAATTCTGTGGGTTGAAGCTGGAGGGTGTGGGTTCATTAGTGGATAGAGCTGGGGCTATGAATGAAGGCAGATCATTTTGGCTGGGTATGGAAGAGAGCCTCACAGGCTTTGGAGGTGGAACTTTATGACTCTTGAGATGAGCAATCTGAGGTTGTTCCACAGACAGTGTGGGAGGTTGTGGGGGAAGAAATGTAGGTTTTTCAGGAATGATCTCGTCATTGGATGGAAATAATCCAACAACATCTGAGGGTTTGGTGCTAAATGGTTTTATAGGAGGCTTTGGAGGTGCCATTGATGGTGGCTTGAGAGAAGCCAGGTCAGTTTCTGCTGCAGGAAGCTGTGATGGAGGCTTTGGAGGGGACATGGGTGGAGGCTGTAAAGAGGATGCAGGTGGAGATTCATAAGAAGAGTTCAGCCTGCTGCCAAACTCTGGTGGAGGAGGAATGAACTGTGGAGGTGGTGGTGGTGCCATGGAAGGTGGTGGTGGGATGAAGATCTCTCCTTCAACTGAATGACGAATAGCCAAAGGGCCACTTCTGGAATTCTGGTCTCCATTAACTAAAGGAAAAATAGAGGACCATGTCAAAACTCCATTGCTAGTGAAAAACTCTACTGTTCTTTAGATCTATTGCAGCTAATGAATTTACTGATGTTATGAATGCTGCAAGGAGGTTTCTTCTATGTGCTGTACAATCCATTTAGATATTTTAAAGAATATTATAAATAAGAGGTTGTTCATCATATGTTAAACATTATTTTAATTATTGATAAATCTTTAAGAAAAGGTCTTAACCAATAGCACAGACTGCTTTAGTAAAACTTACAAAATATTTACAATTACATATAGGTGATAAAATGGTATCTGTTCCTGTATTACTTCTACAATGTTCATCATAAAAATGCTTATATATCATTTTCACATTATGTAGGTCTGCCTGGTACATCTTTTGATGGTTTGAATTTTACTTGACAAGAAAACCAATAAATTTGTTGCTTGGGGTTATATGAAGAAAAAAAAAAAAACCAAACACACAATTACTGTTATCACAAAAAGTATTTGGGTGTTCTGGGTACTTGCCTCTGAGGTTCACTGTGGAATAGCATCTCCATTTGATCAGGTTGGAAGTGTTAAGAAAAATCCTCACAAAATTGTTTTTCAATAACTCCATTTGTGATGTCCACCTTCATAGCACTGCTAGTGTATTTAAAACTATTAACTGGTTTGGCAAAAGTCTATGAACTGTGTAAGAAAAAAAATCCCTATACCTTTAGTCAGCTGCTGCAAGAACTGACCGACTGACTCCTTTCTATTTTCTGTACATGTGTAGGAGACCATTAGCTAGAAGACTGACTCTTAATAATTTAAAATATATTATACTGAATTACTGGCCAGCAGATGGTGTAGTGATTAGAGCTGTGGTCTTTGGAATGGGAGGCTGCAGATTTGAAAAATTAGCCAACTGTGTAAGTGGATAAATCCGTTGTAACTAACTTAACATTGTAAGTTGCTTAGTAGAAAATGGTCACCCAAGTGACTAAATGTATTCTGGTATGTATTAGGGTTTACTTATCAATTAAACATGATGTTTTTTCCAAACACAGAATATCTATAATCTTATACCTGCTTGGAGGACTGAGGGGGTTTCCCATTTGTTAAAAACTTATGTTAAAATGACTAATTATAGAGATGTAAAATAGAATTTTGTTAAACTTTTGTTGCTGCAACTTTTAAAATTACAAGCCTTGTAAATTAATTCCTATTCAAGTTACTTTGAAATTGAGTTTTTATTTCTGTATTCTGTGGAACCAAAATGAAAATATTTCTGGTATGTAAAACAATTATTTGATCCAAGTCTTATAATAATTACTGGAAATATTTTTAATCCTGACAATATTTTGGCATGTTGGACAGCCCTACCGCTTAGGACACCTGTAGTGCAGATGCAGTAAACGTGTACCAAAAGCACCGTGCTGTCAAGGGGGCAGGGCATTACCTCTCTCAGGTGTATGCAGTCCATTGATAGAAGGTAGAAGGGGGGCTTTCGGCGTTGGGACTGCAAATCCTTGAAGTACATCAGAGGAAGACTAATGGACAAAAAAAGGACATCAGTGAGTTGGGTGTTCCACCCTCAGAGGTGGCATATTGGCACTAAGCAGAGAGAAGGTGAGGAAACAGGTATAGCAGGACCAAAGCTGTCGTAGGGTAGAGGTGGTGGCACCGAACACAGAGTAATCAAGTGTTTCTTCTGTTCAAGCTGACACACTTATGTTAGTGTCACCCTTGGATATGTGTGCTGTGTTTTTTGAGTATTACAGTGTAATTCAATAGATACATGTGTTGAGGGATTACTAGGAAGCATTTTTGCATATGCATTTTTCTGCTAGAAGATATTTGGGTAAACTGGTTATGCTTCCTCTCCCTCCCAGGGAGCAGAGGGCACCTTGACTCTTTGCCAAGACCATGTGCTCAGTGTCAGGCTAAAAGGTATTCAAACACAGTAATCTCAAAATACCAAGAAACAGTGACACACTGGGCTTTGACCTCCACCTGCAGGGTTTTTTCCTTTGAATCCGTTTCTATTATCGGTCACCCGATTAGCCCTGACCAGCCCCTGGCCACTATAAAACAATACTTCATACATGCGATGGGTGTTTGATTTAAACAAATCTTTCGTATAAATCAGTGCACTCCTTTTGCATTCAAAGCCACTTGAGTTTTGCGAGCGTCCAGTCAGATGTATATTCCTCTGCGACCTACAAACCGCACACTAGAAAGACACACAGACCGTGTATACACAACATGATCTGTTGCTAGAGCACAAGGACATGTTTGGAAAACAGGAGGCATTGCTGCAGACGAGCTGTGTTTCTACTGCATACACCAACCAGCAGCTCCAGTGTGAATTTCAGGGCTACCTCAGGGAGAAATCTCCCATCCTGATTCTGAGAAGCTGGACAAAGAGCAGTCGTATTGTTGACATCACATTTGTGACGATTAGGTCAACAGGCACCTTGCACAAGCACTTCTCCTCTAGCCTAGGAGGCCGCTCTACCACCTTGGTTAAGGTCAGACAAAGTCTTCGCACAGCCACAGACAATTATCACTGGGTGTGTGAACCACCACATGACTGATCACAGCAATGAGGAAGTGCTTTCAGTGCCAGTCACCTAACCCACAAAGCTCAGCAACAGTATAAACATTCATGTATGAAAGTGACCGATAGGTTCCAATGTTGTACTCGAAAGACTACAATAGGCGCATTTTGAAAGGTCATGTGGAACTTGCGTCAAATGAAGGAACCAAATGTTACTTTAGCAAATACATTGAAAGCTTAAAGGGGAAATAGTTGTTCCTTTATTATAATAACAGGAACCTACAACTTAAATTTTTTAAAAAATATTATAATAATATTTGTATAGGTATGTGTTGAATGATCATAACAAAACCCGACTTGATGTTTTGGGTTCACAGCAGCATTGTGTTGTTGGAAGTAAGGGTTAGAAGTTCAGAAGGGGTAGGGATTCTCTTTTTTTATGTTATTAACCCAGTGTAGGAATTTTTTTTTTTTTTAAGTTTACTATATAGATTGATAAATGACAGAAATGCACTGGCTCCTCAACCTACACATGCAACTGGAACCAGAGGTCTGCTGTTAACTCATTTTGTTTGTAACTCCAAAGTCACTCTTACTCCCTAAATCACAATTAATAAACACCTAAGGTTCTGTAAAATTTCAAATATAGCAACAATAAATGAATAGATTTTACAATTGTATTTTACCATTAGCTTTCAGCTATCTTAAAATTATAAGATTTAGAAACCACTGAAATTAAAAAAAGTGTAAGTTCCTGTTCAATCCCCATTGTTGATGACTTTATCCAGTGTTTGACACATTGTTACTGGTCATCAACACTCAGGAACAACAGACAGCTGCTGTAGACACAGTGGAAGCCAGCTGAATCAAGCGGTCCTGCCGCTGATGCTTTTCCCCAAGATGACATACAATTTCAGGCTCTTTAGAGTTACTTACTCATTCATCACGCTGGCTAATTTTTACAGGAGCAATTCAGGGTTGGTACCTTGCTCAAGGGCAAGAATCTGAACATGCAACCTCTGAGTCCAAAAGTGGTAGCTCTAACCACTGCGCCACCTGCTGCAAACATTCCCATTCTCTCAGGGCATCAAATAAAATTTGGGAAGGGGTGCACATTAAGTACTTTAGTGATTATTATTTCTGCTATGTGTTTTTATCATACTACCCTCTGACAAGTTTTGAGGGTAACCTAAAAACTAGGGTGTGAGCACAGACTTACCGAATTATGTTTGACTGTTGGTCTGAAGCGCACGTTTGCGGTTCCTGATTCAGGAATGGCTAAGGAATCCCACACAAAGTCTGCATTTTCTAAACGGAAGAAAGATATCCCAGTTAATAACCACCATTTTGTTTTTAGTCATAACATACGATATAAGACACATGCCAAAAAGATGTCAGCATGGATTAAATTAACATAGGGATTGTGAATATAAAAAGAGATGAAGTACTAAGACCTGACCCACATGCCCAACACTAAGAAATTACAACTGAGGCTCTCCTGTGGAAATCAAAGTATCAAAGATACATAATTAGTACAGGGCAACCACTACATGAACTGTATGTGATGTGAAAGTATCTGTTAAAAGATGCAAGTTACACATTTTTGCAGATTTGAATATTTCTCAGTTTATTTGTATTGTATTTTCTTCACTCTTTTTTTGCTGGAGAGCAAGTGGTTTTGTGTTTTTGCATCCAGCTGTCAGTCCAGCAGTTGGAAGCGTTAGACGGTGGTTGTGTCTTTAGACGAATACTTGATGGGCTTGGAGTCCTCTGAAAGCCTTGCAGCTGCTGCTGAATGAGGTTATAGAGCCCTCCCTTTTTTGTGACGCCACTGCCAGGGTTTAAGATGGGCTGACGGTTGCTGGAAATAGCGGAAGTGTGTAGGCTTGTTAGGATTTTTAGCACCCACTTTAATATTGAAAAATGGATGTCGACAGGAGTTTGGTCTCTTGCTTCTCTGTGAAATTATTTTTTTTTCCCCCCATTACTGTAATTGGCTAAGAATGGGGGAGTGGATTAATTCAGCTGAGTTCAACAGTGTTTGCAGCTTGTGTCTGGTGTCCGTGAGCGTTAGTGATCAATAACAAAATGAAGAGTATTTCCCATAAACATGTTTATGGGATAAAAGAGCAAACAATAGACAATATAAAGGGCACTGTGGACATTGTGTATTTTTCATTTTCAGTAATTTTGCAGTGGACTTAATTTTAATGTTGTTTGAAGCTAATAATAATAAAAAAATAAAAAATAATAAAAATCTTCGGCTGAACTGGTGCCTGGTACATTAAGTAGCCTGCCTCATGCACTGTGTTTCCTGGGTAGGAATGGACAAAGTTTCATAGCAAATTTTCTAATTCATTGTCAATCTGTTATACAACCTAGCTTGTGAAAAAAATGAGGAACATCTGTACAATTAAGCTTTTATTGATTGTGATATAGCAGCTGGATTTCAAAAAAGTGAAGTTACGGGCAGACTTCTTGTCCCACCCGGGTTTGTAAGCTGAAAACTCAGGGCATTTGCAACATAGACCTATAACTACCACTCAAGTACAAAGCAAAGCAATTTTATTTAAGGAGGTGACACTTTTCTCCAAAGCAGCTTATTATGATTTACCCACTTAAACAGTAGAGTAATTTTTACCTGAGCAGTTTAGGGTAAGTACGTTGACCAAGGATACTGCAGGAGGAACTGCAAGTCAAACCTGGGTTGTTCAAGGGCAACATGAGAGCTCTAACTATTACACTACCTGCAGCCCCAGTTAACCTATTGGTTGGTAATTGAAACGACTTTGCAGTTATCCTCAAAAAGGTCAAATGGTTTCCAGCAGATTTCCTATGGAGTCATAAAAAACTTAATACTTATCTATACATTTTGGTTATCAAAGGAAGTATTTTGTTATTGTTGAGAAGCAAAACTAATAAAAAAAAATTTACATAAACCATCATGCAATTTCTCTCTCATTGTAAGAACTATGAAGTAAAAACTCACTTGCCCTGAAAGGATGTATAATGTTCAATTATTTGGGAAATATGACTTCAGTGCTCTTCAGTATCCACAGTCTGCATAAATTCTTCACTGTTCAGTTTTTAATGGCTAAATTGGTTGTTGTTCCAAAAGATGAAACCATATAAAAATATTTAAAGTACTACAAAAATAAATTAGCACGATATTTTGCTGACCTTAATAATGCAAAATTTCAAGTATGTTTATGTCCATAAATTTGTATGTTCTTGCTTTCAAGCTCCACCCAAGAGTAGTCCAGTTAAAATGTCAGATACAGCTCAGTACATTTGGGTGTATCTTCAGAATACGCCTGTGAACCAGCTGAACTGGTGTGATTCAGGTTTTCAGAACCATGGCCTCCTCACGAGACCATACTAGTAAAGTACTAGGGATGTAAACTCTTGGGTACACAGCTTCTTAATCACATGCTCGCCTAATAACTACTTTGTTGAATTAACTCATGGCACACTGCAAACCATTTTTAGACGAGGACACAAAATAATCGTTAATTCCAAACCTATTAATTAGTAAGTAACACGTTCTGAAATTATAATTCCACTACTGATATAAGATGTACATGTCTTATGAAAAATTAATGTTTTGTTCAGCCTGTGAAAAAGAAGTCAACATCAGCACCATGTAACTATTTTAAATAAGTGCTCAGTTTCTTTTTTGTTTCTAAATAATAAATAACTGTATAAAATATCATGTTTAGTAAGGGGTATAGCAATTTATACACAAAAACGGCCCAGATGCAAGTCAGTTGACTCCACCACAGAATTTGCAGCTGAAACCTGGCTGGTCAGTTTTTTTTTTTTTTTAAAATAAGTTGCTTCCTGTCCTTTTTGTTGTAACCAAAAAAAAAAAAAAAAAAAAAAAAAAAAAAAACATATTTTAAATCACATTTGAAAGAAATGGGTAACTACTCGGGGGGTGCGGTGGCGCAGTGGGTTGGACCACAGTCCTGCTCTCCGGTGGGTCTGGGGTTCGAGTCCCGCTTGGGGTGCCTTGCGACGGACTGGCGTCCTGTCCTGGGTGTGTCCCCTCCCCCTCCGGCCTTACGCCCTGTGTTGCCGGGTAGGCTCCGGTTCCCCCGTGACCCCGTATGGGACAAGCGGTTCTGAAAATGTGTGTGTGTGTGTGTGTGTGTGTGTGTGTGTGTGTGTGTGTGTGGGTAACTACTCGTTGACCGCGCTCTTTTGAAGACTCCTGCACAAATGCATCTGGAGACCAGATTATCGCGAATTTGCGCGTTTCCTTTTACTCGTGGACTGACCGAGTCCATCATGGGTTCGCAGAATCTACGCAGCTCACGCACTTGTAAATCCTTCATCCCAGGTGCCAACCGGCGATATTTTTGCGATCAGACAGAAAAAAAAAAAAAAATGTTTGACCGTTAATTTAGTGATCGACCATTGAAAATGTCAATGACAGTGATCGATACTCACCCAGCTCCTTAATTTCAAGTTTCGGGTCGAAAAGAGACTGGTTCTTCCGACTCAGAAAATTCAAAGCTCCTTTCTTCATTTTATCTACTAAAGTATTCCACAGAGGTCTTCAGTATCATTCCATTCTAGAGGAGCTTTAGAGAGAGAAAAAAAAAAAGAGAAAAAATCAGAGGCAACCCTCGAAGCTGCAACCTTCTGCCAGGTAGATTCAGTATGTCTGCCTCACCTGTGCTCACGGACACTGGGCTCATAAAATGGTCTCCGCCCCATCCCTCCCCTCCTTCCCTTCCTCCCTCCTTCTTTCGACAGGTGAAATAAACAAAGGCAGCGGACACGCCACACCTCCATCCCCCAAGTTCCAGAGGTGGCGTCAGGTTGATTCCGTGAACAGAGGCGCGCGCCCTTCATTACTCAGCGTTTCCATGGCAACGGATACAACACAACGTCGCCTCAGCGGCCGAGACGTTCCTGTCGCTCTTTACTCATTTCCTTCAATCATTTGTTGTTACCAGGGCAGGGATTCACCCACTTTAAGTTTAATCACTGAAACGCCTGAACCAGAATAAAAACTTGAACTTTATAAATAATAATAGAATTAACAGAATAAAAATTTAAAGAGTACATGAATTTAATTTGAACGTGTGTTGTAAAACAGTACCATTTTTTTCAACAATAGTGATGCTGTGTGTGTGACTTTCAGGTGCAGGAAGCTGATGACCACGGAAAATAATAATTAATGTTAGTGGACTATATAACAGATCCTCTGTGTAGACTGCAAGTTGACAGTGGTACAGTGTATGTTTATGACAGTTATGCTCCATGGCGACCTGCGGGAAACCGGTTCTTTTGGCACACAGTGAAGAAGGGTGGCTTTACACTGTAACCAGTCTGAGTGAATATCCAACCATTTATATATTTACACATGCTTTTAAGTGCAGTTATTTGGTAAAGTATTAAAAGGCCTTCACAGATCATTCAGTGTTATGTATCTGAATATAAAAAGCAAACAATTTCACAAGTATATTGCCAGTATCCACCCCTTATATGACATTGCTATTTAACTGTCACTTAACAGAATTCTTTGCATTTTTTGTGATATGGCAGTAAAATGGAATCTTTGACTTTCTATACATCTACTAAATACACAACATGTTCAAGTATGTGTAACTGAATGTATTTTAGATCAATGCACACAATTTGTCTCCTTAATTTTGTTACACAACAATGTTCTGCTGCTTGACTTTGACAGTAAGTCTTTGTCTTTTTGTCTGTACAGAAAGGTATCACAGATATCACATTCTCCCATAGCCAGAAGGCTGCCTGTTAACTAGTGATGTATCAACTTGACAGGTATTGAAGGTAACAAAATCTCAACAAAAGTACTCAATGGAGTTATACCAAGACCTGCTTAACATAGCTACAGATAAGTTCTTAACATCAGTTAATGACCACAATCTCAGTTCTGATGCACAGACACATAAAGAAAAGTCAAAACTGAGATAACGGGATTCTTAGTCTTAAAATATTAGCTAAGACAAAATATACAGGACTTCTAAAATAGTTTCTTCCCTCGGTTTCAATTAAAGCTTCTCTTTGAGATGAACAAATAAAGTCATAGTTACAATTGTACATTTCTGAAAATAAATTCTTTGCTTTGTTGTTACTGTATTTTACTTTGCTTTCTAACCATCTGATTGCTTCTGTACAGCTTACTCATAGCTCAAATGAACTTATGGGCAGGTTTCTCTTCACAAGGTGTGCTATTCCTTTGTACAGATTTGTTGCTGGTTTGTAACTACATAATGTGGCAGTAGCCTTTTGTCATATGACTGTCAGCTTTATTACTGTCACGACCACACCTGCACCTCAACCAGAAGCACCTGGCTACAAAAAGCACCACTCTACCACTTGCGGAATCTCACTTGAGACAACTGGCACCACTGCGCTCTCAAACCTACCTTGCTTTGCTTATCCCAAGTCTTCTTCCTCATATTCCCTAGTCCTGCTCCACAACTCCTTGGTTATGACCACTCAACTTGTCCCTCAACCACGACATCAGATCCTCGGCTCTGTCCAGTTTGCTGATCGACTGACAATTTGCCCATCCCCGACCATGAGAACAAGCCTAGTCCTTTGGTACTGAATTAACAATCCTGCACTTGGGACCAGCCTCCTCCGTTTCCTCTGTTCATCATGACAATTTCATGCGTTTGTATTTGGCACCTCAGATAAATTAGAAAACAAGTAAATTTGGCATTAACTACATATCAAATGTACAGTATCTTGAATTAAGGAGATACTAGACAATGCCTGATATACCAGAAAAAATTATTCATTTATCTGACACTTTTCTCCAAAGCAACTTACAATGTTAAGCTACTTACAATTATTTATCCATTTGTACAATTGGAGATCTCTACTTGAGCAATTTAGGATAACTATCTTGCTCAATGGTAGGTATGATTCAAACCAGCTACATTCAGAGCCAAAGGCAGCAGCATTAACTACTACCAGCTAACCCTATTTCCAAGTAGCTGGAAGTATGAACTATAGTTAAAACTGCTGTTCAAAACCTTAACCCAAATTGTGCTCCTTGATTGTACTCAGATCCAAAAATCTAGAGTCTTTATGTTTATTAAATTTTCATGTCATTTACATACATACATTTTCAGAACCGCTCGTCCCATACGGGGTCACGGGGAACCGGAGCCTAACCAGGCAACACAGGGCATAAGGCTGGAGGGGGAGGGGACACACCCAGGATGGGACGCCAGTCCGTCGCAAGGCACCCCAAGCGGGACTTGAACCCCAGACCAACCGGAGAGCAGGACTGCGGTCCAACCCACCGTGCCACCGCGCCCCCCCCCTTCATGTCATTTAATCACACCTAAAACAAAACTAAATAAAGATATAAATGTTAAGGTTGTTGGATAATTGTTGCAACCAAGTTGCCTAAGTCCCTGTAGAGCCCAGGGCTGAGAAAGAACCATTAACCATTTTACATTCGTGTTATATAAGAGGCATGAAAAAAAATGCATTACACATGCAAAACCAAACATGCCCTATACAAATATTGATGCAAATGTAGCACAGGTTTCAGGTACACAAGGTGTTGGTGCTGTTTGCTGTATTGGCAAATCTGCAGACCTTGTACCTCAACACCAAGAACCTTTTCTTTACTCAGAAACATTCTCTATGATGTGCAACATGATACAAGTAAATCTCTGGCGGTGTGTATTGATCAAGCAAGCACCAGCTGTTATCTCCTTTTAAGAAGAACTAACGCAGAGGAGAAATCTATATTCTCAAGAAAAGAGATGAAGAGAAAGATAAATATTTCTTACTCATGTGAACAAGACGTAAACTTAGTGCAGACTAGACTGGTTGCTTTTCCTTGTTTACCCCACCCAACTCTGCTTGGTACATTCTAGACCAGTCAGTCTAGTTCTTAGTGCTGTTATGGAGTTCCCAAGCAGAAGTTCATGTGGTTTTTCACAACCACAGAAGGTTGCCACGCCCTGAATTTAAAGTTTCCTTGACTTATTGTTAAGGATAAAGGTCCTCCTAAATGTATTCTAGGCAGCCCAGTCTCATGTTGAAGCAGACCCCAATGGAAATGACAGTGGTCTGAGAGAAGTTCTTAGAAAGTCTCAGGGTGTTCAGGATGGGAAGTACAGGATGTTTGTAATGTTTTATTATTTTCCTTTCAGATTGATAAATTTATGGTCATTGTGGGGAATTTGGATGCCACCTTTGTTGCTTTTCCCCGAGTTATCAAAGATGACAAAGAATTTCACAGTTCAGCAAGTATGATGATATCTGCTGGAGCAATGCAAGGCTGGGGTACTACAGCCCTGGCATAAAGTGGGGCTTGTACCCACAACTTTGCAAGTCCATGTCCATAACTGCTACTTTACCTTCTGCCCTTGGTATAAATGAAAATGCAGTAGGATCAGAAGACCTTATCAAGAGGACAGCAGCAGATAAAAGCTGATGCATACTTCATCTTTTCTTTCTTTTGTCAGACACAATTTTAAATGGAAGTAGTTTTAGGTATGCATTACAGCCATGGTCTGCACTTACACTCCAAATAGTTTTATTAACAATAAAAACAATCCTATAAGTAGCTTTCATTTTGAATTACTTATGCGGTAGATGGGTAAGTATTGATCATCGAACCCCATAAACATCACAGGGCCAGACAATGTGAAGAAGGTGATAGACAACCAGCAGGACATGCTCTAGAGCCAGAAGGAGCAATAGAGGAAGTTCTCCCTACATCCTTTAAACCCACCCATTAACCCAAGTACTAAGGAAAATCTCCATGTCCAGCTGATCAGTGGCCACTCCTGGACATCTTATCTACATGAGAGGCCTGCTTGTACCGACCACGTCTCTTGGCAGACACACCACATGCACCAGCGCATTGTGTCCTGCTGAGCAACTCAGTCAGCTAGAGGAAATTCTAGGGCTTAATGAATTTGTGTCTCTGGGACTCTCCACAAATCCCAACTTTGAAAAATTTAATTTTGGGGAGGTGGGTATCCTTCTCCTGTGATAAATTTGGGTACTGGGGACAATATTCTGACATGTTTGTCACTGTGAAACAAATCACTAGCTCGCTGGAGCAGACAAGGGTGTCGCAGATAACCCACATGTACTGGTATAGTCATCCTGGTACCAAGGTTTTCTTAATTAGGTAATAAACAAAGAAACAAATATTTTGATGGTGTAAATCAATGTTTAGTGCTTAAAATTCAAGATATATACACACACACACACACACACACATTTTCAGAACCGCTTGTCCCATACGGGGTCGCGGGGAACCGGAGCCTACCCGGCAACACAGGGCGTAAGGGGACACACCCAGGACAGTCCGCCGCAAGGCACCCCAAGCAGGACTCGAACCCCAGACCCACCGGAGAGCAGGACCGGGGTCCAACCCACTGCGCCCCCTCAAAATTCAAGGTATTAGAGTCTAAATCATTCAAGAAGCCAAATATAACTTGTATACACATAATGTTTTCCTATTTATTTTTTTACTGGTTTACTTTACATTCCATCCATTGTCAACAACCACTTGTCCTGAGTGGGGTCACAGTGAGCCAGAGCCTAACCCAGCAACACAGGGTGCAGGGGACACACCCAGGACAGGATGCCAGTCCACCACAAGGCACCCCAAGCAGGGCTTGAACCCCAGCCCTGCCACACAGCGGGCACTGGCTAAACCTGCCACGCTGCTGCGCCACCACGCCCCTGTGCTGCCACCATGCCCCCCTTTACTTCACATTAATAAAAGCAATACAGAATACTGGCGCTGGTGTTACACCTATGTTCCTTTGTCACACATATGTACCTCAGTCCTGGGTTTGCCACCTCTGGTGTTCAGATGACTCAATAGAAACACATTCCAGTAATGCCATGACTGAGATTTGCCATGATGACATCACACCTTGTAGCAGCTTACCTCAAAAGTTAAGAGCCCAGCAACACACAGATTCGTGTTGGCCCTGTTTCTGCCATATTCTCAAGCACAGTCAGTCACACTGATATAATGTTCAGCCCGTTGTGATGTTATACATAAACACCTATTGCAGGTCTTGACTGAAAAGCCTTTTCACTTTGGGTTTTCTTTTTACATTTTATTCATTTATTTTTTTAAGCTGTAAAACTCAGGTAGGGGCTTCATTCATATCCCTTCATTTATCATGCACATTTTGGAAGCACTGATTCTCACAGGCAGAATGTTGAGTCAGGGTCATGCTGCGCAATCTTGTTCGACGTGCTCCACTCCTCTTTTCTCATGCACGTCGATACCGGTTCGGGTGTATTCTGCAAAACATGCGCCTCCAGCCGTTTCAGGGCGTGGTAAAGGAGCACAGTAAATACAGGAATGTCTCAGATCAGAAATGACCAAAAAAAAAGAAAAAATCTGTGATTATAACAAAGCAGTTAGAGGACATCACTCACACACATAACGATCCTCCCGAGCGGGGAGCCGGAGCCTAACCCGGAAACATAGGGCGTAAGGCTGGAGGGGGAGGGGACACACCCAGGACGGGACGCCAGTCTATCATAAGGCACGCCAAGCAGGACTCGAACGCAGACCCATCAGAGAGCAGGACCTGGCCGGACAAGCTTGCTGCTCCACTGCACCCATGCCATGGTACTGATCTACCGATTCCATTGTTTGGGAAACATATATCAGCTACTTCACTTGGAGTTTTTTTTCCTCTGTGTTTTTAATCGATTCTTCAGTTTTACGTTTATTTATTTATTGTTTATGAAGGGGGGGGAGGTTGGAGTGGGTCCTCCTCTCTGGTGGGCCTGGGGTTCGAGTCCCGCTTGGGGTGCCTTGCGGCGGACTGGCATCCGGGCCTGGGTGTGTCCCCTCCCCCTCCAGCCTCACGCCCTGAGTTGCCGGGTTAGGCTCCGGCTCCCCGCGACCCCGTATGGGACAAGCGGTTCAGAAAATGTGTGTGTGTGTGTTTATGAAGGGAGTAGTCACGTGTACAATCTGCAGGAAATTCACAGGGGATCGTGACACGTGACGCAAGTTGATGTTGAAGAGAGTCCAAAAGAAACGTGTTTTGAGAGTCTTCTCTAATGTCTTAAGGCTCCGCTCTTCTGCTACCTTTACCATCCCTGAATGAGCTCAGCATTAGAGCAACAAATTGAGCGGTTCGACTTTAAGAAAGAAAATTAAATAATACTGTAACAGCGCTGAGGGGAGTAAATGTGTAAATAGTTGGCATTAGTGTTTATGTGTGTGTACATAGTTGTGTGTGGTTTCTGATTGGTTGTCGTCCTATTTATGTTCAGTGTTCAAGAGTGGGATTCTGGGGAGTCCCGGGGGGAACCCCTTAACCATAGGGTGCAGCAGGGGGGCTGGGAGTGACCCAGGGGGATTCGGAAGTGTAGTGTGTCTTGTACTGTCTGAAGCGTTTTTGTTAAGACTGCTGCTGGAGACATATGCGCTTTTAATAAAGCGCACGTCTCTAGTAGCTCCGTAGTAGTAAATAAAATCTTTTAGAATATTTTTTCTTCGATAATACGGCCATTAATTATTTTAGAAACATTTTTACTTTGTTGATTATGAGTATTGTAGCGTCTCCCTAGTTAAGGGTCAAATGACAAAGCAGGTCAGTTCATGGTAGAAGCAACAGAATCCAAGAGCGCAACTATGTTACTAGTTACTCTCGCGCGCCCTGAGAGGGGGGCGGAGCGCTGCTCGGCCGAAAGGTGTGTCCCACCTCCGCGCGCGTTACGTCACCGACTCACCTGAGTTTCGGGAAGCGCGGAGGGGCGCAGTGGCGCTGCGCGGTACCGAGACGGGAGCCCGACGTCGCTTCTTACAACGGCGGCTTTCGACGTCATCAAGTGTCTAAAGTACGCGTTTCGCTCTGCGGGCGTCGTGGAAGTCACCCGTCCTGTAGCCCCAGTCTTCTGGACCGTGAAAGAAAAGTGATTTATTTAAGTTTCGGTGTTCGGAAACGCTCCGATCCGATCGCATTTCCTGGTAGATCGTGACTGCAGGTAAGGTGAACAATACTGCCTTGCTGCGTAGATTATTCTTCTTCTAATAACAGAGTTACTAGTTTACCAGCACAGACAGAGTTGGCCTGTTTCAATCTGAGGGGTCGGTAGCCTATTTGATTCCAGATGCGCTGCTACATTATGTTTTCCCACTGATACACAACGGGTTGAACGGGTGGGCCTGAGCAGCAGCAGCCTGCAGGTATGTGCTATGATAACTGAGTGGGGCTGATAACTGATACCTCTGGCTTTGTGCTCGACAAGTGCGGCCTTTTGCGTTCGATTATCCAGATAAAACTCAGCCGTAAGCGAATGTCCTGTTGTGTCGCAGCTAAACTCGTTGTTCTTCTCTTTTGTTACATGATGCTGTTATACGATCGTGGTCGCCGTTACGCTTTTTTTTGGCGCCTAGTAGGCGGGAATCATCTATGTACGGCACCCTTGCACTCGTGAGTCTGAATAGGTACGCGCTGCTGACATGTCACAAATTATTTTTATTTTACATAATAGCCTACATGCAGACCATGAAGAAAGCCTTTCTGAAAGGAAGATGCGTTTTGAACGTTTAAAGTTATTTCTTGTGTAGTTATTTGTGTCAATGCTCATCATGTGAACATAACATTGCACTCAATTATTCCTGTATAAAATAAAAATGTATATAACAGTGAAAAATGGAGTGAAAATGAAGCTTATGTTCAAGACTGATGTGGATTAAGGGAACAATTGGATATAGAGATTGGACAAAATAACAAATTCATGAGAGGGAGTTTAAATTTTAAGTAACTAGTTATAAACGAACTGTGAAGGTGAGATGTAATTAGGTTGATTGCCAGGCAGCACTATGTGTCAGCTGTAAAGTTGAAGCTGTAACAGCTGTAGAAATCTAACAATTAGTATTTTGATGTGAGTTTTCAAAGCGGCATAAAAGCAACTAACAAAAAGGCGAAAGAGTCATTGCCAGAATTGCAGGTGTATTGATTACAAAAACTGCAAAATTATTTAACACGTCAAGGGGAACTGTCTCAAAAATAATGGCAATCTCCTAAACGTGGACATGCTGCATCAACAAAGAGCAATGGTGGTCGCAAGTCAAAGTGCAGTGACCTAGATATAAGGACACTTTGCAGGATAGTTGATAAATGCCACAAAAGTACAGCCTCAAAAATTACCACTGAATTGAATCGCCACCTCTGTAGCCCAGTCTGAACAAATTTGTATGTTATGAACTGTACAAATCTGGAATTTATGGAAGGGCTGCCATTTGGAAACCACTTGTATCCAAGGCCATCACGCAGAGATGCCCAACCTGGTGTAAGTAGGAAAAAATTTGACTCGCTGAGCAATGGAGAAGAAGCATATGTTGTGATGACTCATTATTCAATCCATTTTTTATAACTGGAAATGTTCACATTTAGCCAAAGAATGCCTTCAACTCAATGTCTGTTGCCAACTGTTAAATATGGTGGGGAGCTGTAATGGGTTGGACACTATCTTATCAGAGTCATAAGGTCCAATACTTACTCTGCATGGCTACAAACAAGGAATATGAGAGGATTGTACAGGACCAGGTGTATCCTATGGTGCAAACATTGGTGCCTGGTAATGTTCTATTGTTCCAGGATGATAATGCTCCCATACATACTGCTAAAAACCATGATGAAGTCAGATGCCTTCCATGATCTCCCCAGTCACGAGATCTAAACATCATTGAACCTTTATGGGATGTGCCAGAGTGCAGAGGGTGAAATCAGTTTCAACCTTCTTCAACCCTCAAAGAACTGAAGGCTTTTCTTGTTGAATGTGGCAGTTTCTACTATACACAGTTCAGGACTTGTATGACAGCATCCCAAAGACTAAAACTGTTTTGAATCTGTTCAGTTAAATTCCTGTTGGGGACCAACTGTATTTCATTGTCTGATATTTTTTTCTCTCTCTATTGTTCTTGTAAGTATATGACATTGAGAAGACAATATGTCAACTAGAAGTCTGTTGTGATTGTGTACCTGAAGTGAAAAGTCAACATTAGGTCTGCTGAGTCATTCAATTCTGTTCTTCTGCTGGTGTTTGAACTGTCTAGTATGTGATCTATGAACAGAAGTTTGATTATACTTATGTTATTTTCTTGAGACCTTGATTTTTATTTGGCTGGATTTACAGTATATTACAAGATGCATGTTTACTGGTGCTGAGTGCACATCTGTCTCCACATACCTGGTTATGTACAGGTGTCTGCATAACTGCCTTATTTTTCTTACATTTGTCACAGCAGAATGCGATGGATAATTTTAAAAAATGCTGAAAGGAGGTCAACATGTTTTGAGCGAAGTAAAGCTTTTGATTAAGGCTTTCCTTCATAGGTTTCCTTAATAATCTTTGATTAAGACTTCCCCAAGTTAAAAAGTGAAATGTACTCAAGAAAATGAGTGTAGCAGAACACGTGATATTTCTTATGAAGAATTTGTGCACTGTCTGGGGTAAAGTTAAAATATACCATGGAGAAACCCCTTTTTTTTTTTAAAAAAAAAAAAAAATCTCCAAAAGTGGGTAGAATCTTCAACGCAAAAGTGCTGTTACTTTAAAAAAAAAAAAAAAAAAAAAAAAAAAAAAACGTATAGAAATTTACTTGGGTATAAGTTTGGGGGGGGAGTTATTAACACAGATATTGTTGTTAAGACTAATCCGTCTGTCAGTATCCTTTCACTTGTCCTGGAGTTTCGTGGTGGTGACAAGCTGAACATATAAGCCCAAATGTCCTTTCCCAGTAACAGTCTCCAGCTCCTCCTGGGGGATCCACAGGCATTCCCAGGACAGCTGAAGGAATTAATTTCTCCATGGAGTGTCCTCCTAGCAGGACATGCCTGGCATAACTCCAATGGGAGCTGACCAGGGGCTTTTGATCCTTAAAGACCTCCATGAGAATGTTTAAAACAGTGTACCCTACCTGGACTAGGTAGGTTATTGTAACTATTTAACTGACACCTTTGTCCAAGGCAACATAAAAGGTCAGGTTTGTTCATTGAACTACGTAGAGGGATTTACCCATCCATACATCAGGGTACTTTTACTTTCTCTCTTCAGAGTCGCAGGGCAATTGGACACTTTCACTTGCACATTCGCACTTTGTGGGCAGTTTAGAGTTGTCAATTCGCTTGAAATGCGTCTTTGGAGAAAAGCCATGCCAACAGGGAGAAGATGCAAGCTCCACACACTGACATCCTGTTCTGTTATTGTATTATTGTTATCCTCTGACCTTCCAAGCTGTATTTTGTATTATGCAGTTCGTCATTGTAAGTCACGTTGAACAAAGATACCACCTTAAAAAACTTATAAATTTCAGTTTATCTGGGCAAGCGATTGATGCCTATGGACAATTTTGTTCTCCAAGGGACGATGGCAACTCACCCCCGGCGCGTGCGTCTGAAGCCCTGGTTGGTGGCGCAGGTGGACTTAGGCCTGTACCCGGGTCTGGTCTGGCTAGACCGTGAGGCCAAGCGCTTCCAGATCCCCTGGAAGCATGCCACACGCCACTCTCCACAGCAGGATGAGGAGAACACCATCTTCAAGGTATGTAGACTTACTGTGTGTGGAGACGTTGTCAGGCCATTAGTCTCGTTTACTTGAGTTGCAGCCTCGGTGCTCAGTGGAAAGAATATTGACAAAGTACATGCATTTTCACCTATATATGGACAATGTCTTCCTGGAACATGTACATTTACATTTATTCATTTAGCAGACACTTTTCTCCAAAGCGACGTACATCTCAGCAAAAATACAATTTATAGGAGAAAGACGTAGTTGCAGACATGTGATTAAGTAAATTTAGTTTTTCTTTCCACTTGATGCACTGATGTTCACCGCTCGAGTAGGTGCATAAAACACAGGATAGCTGAATCCTGATAACCTTCCTACAGTTTTTTTTTTTTTTTGGAAAAGGTACACAAACATTTACATACAATACAGGAGTAGTGGTTGTGTTAAGGCTTATCTGGGGATACTACATTATGTACTGCAGTGCTGTGATGCAGAAGTGGTTAACGGCACAATTTAAAGGCTGTTACCTCTCCATCATTATAGAACATTTATAAGGAATTCATGCCGGTTAAGGTCCTGTACACTGTTGTGAGGAAAAAGTTTGTGAAGACTGTAATTATCAGGGTTTATGCATGAATGGCTCCTAAAATCTGATCTTCATCTAAGTGACACACATTTACATATCTTTTTTTTGAGTTAGTGGTTTATACTTTACTGTCTGTATTTGTTGTTCTGAGTATTATTATATCTTTGATGATCAGATCACATTTTAGGAGCCATTCAGGCAGAAATTCAGATAAGGTTTATGAACCCTTTGGTCTTTTCTCACAGTTGCTTTATTTACACATGCTGAAAGTGCTTGTGCATATTTTAGTGTGTTTAAACTTCTTCTCTTGACGTACAGGCCTGGGCTGTAGAGACGGGGAAGTTTCAAGAAGGCGTGGATGAGCCAGACCCTGCCAAGTGGAAGGCTCAGCTCCGCTGTGCCCTCAACAAAAGCCGTGAATTCAAGCTTATCTACGATGGTACCAAGGAGGTGCCCATAAACCCGCTGAAGATCTATGAGGTGTGCGACATCCCTCAACCAATCAGCAACCCAGGTGTCTATACACTCGTTATTCTAGTCAATAATCCAGGCAATCGGTTGAAACAATGGCTCATGTTCACTCAGCTTTTCATTTCAAGTCCTCAACATGTGGCATTATTTGTACTTACCCCTTTACAGAAGGTGGCACGTCTTTGTCAAGGTAGTAAGAAGTGTTTAATTGTCTTTATCCTTCTTAAGTAGGAGGCATTTATATAGTCCATTTACCACTGTATAGGATGAACCAATACTGTTTGTACCTGACTGTAGTAAGAGTTATCGTCAGGGATAGGAGATCTCTGTACAGCTTAGGGTCCCCTGCAAAACAGTGGTAGGACAGTTTGTGATTAAGGGGTTATGTTATTAGAATACAGTTGCCTGCATTTGGGCTGAAACAAAAATAATGCTTACAAGGAGGTTCTCTACAAAACCTCCCTCCTTTAACATCTTTTTTTTTTTTTTTTTAAAAAAAAAAAAAATAAAAAAAATAAAAAAATCTACATTCAAAGTGCCATTAGCTGGTTTCTGCCTTGATCTCACAGCCATCAACTAGTATATTCCAGATAAAAAGAAGTTAGTTTCTTACTGCTGTGGGGACTGCCCTATTTTCAACAAGATGCTAAGCTAAAATTTCTAACTAGAAGCCACCTGTCTGGTACTAAATTGTGGTGGGGGTACTTTATAAAGTCTAATTACTTGATAGTATGGATAACAACATGCTGACAGACTTAGGGTTGTCCAAAGATAAAAAGTGATTAGAATTATTCCTGATGTGCAATCATATGTGAGCCTGTGAGCCAAAAAAGTAACTGTTGGTTTGCCGCACAGGGTCAGCCGGCTCAGGTCCTTGGGAAGATGAGGATGACGCTCCAGACACCCCCGAGTCCCCTCTTCCCCCATACCCAGCTAACGGTGAGCATTATTTCTCTCCTATTTATGGTGGATGTGTCACGGAAGTGTATATCATCACACTTGGTTAGACCCTTTGGATGAGTACTGGTAGAGTAGCTTTGTGATTTTGGTTATTCATGGCTTGATTTGGGTTGATTTGACAAGACTGAGGGAAAAGACACTAATGCCTACAGTTAATCAGTATTTAGATTTAAGATGTAAAGATTTTTCCTGCTCAGGGCACTCAGGCCAGGTATTCACGCTTTCTCTGAGGATGTGGTTGTAACAACCTCCACCAGTCTGCTCACGTGCACTTACATCTCCAGGGACAGATGCATCCCCGCTGTCTACCGCATGGTCACCAGTGGCGTCTGTATCTCCATTGTTGTCCCCCATGCCACCCCCAAGACCCCAACCCACGGGTGCAGAGTGGCCCAAAGAAGAGGCCCAGGAAATGGAGGTTGCAGCTGCACCCCTGCAAGAATCATTCCTCTCATCTCCCCAGATGTGGATCAGCTCCCTTCCCAGTAAGGGCTGAGCCATTTCCAGTGGCTCAGGAGGGAAGGTCTTAGGCTCTGCCTGCATTTAGTTACAGGCTCATTGTCTTGTTGACCAAGCTGCACATCTCTACCTTAATACAAATCTTTATTTCTGTATCCATCTGTGCTGTCTTCTGCCTATATGCACCTGCATTAATGGCTCTTGTCTGTGTTTGTGTACTTCTGCATGAAATGTTCTGCAGTGACAGACCTGGAGGTTCAGTTCCAGTACCGAGGTAAAGAGGTGTGTCCGCCTCTCACGGTCAGTAACCCGCACGGCTGCCGGCTCTATTATGGCGACCTGGGCCCCATGGTTAATCAAGAGGAGCTGTTTGGCCCTGTAGGCCTGGAACAGCTGCGCTTCCCCAGCGCTGAGCACATCGCTAATGACAAACAACGATTCTTCACCAGCCGTCTGCTGGATGTAATGGATCGTGGCCTCATCCTGGAGGTCAGCGGTCACGATATATATGCTGTACGCCTCTGCCAGTGCAAGGTGTACTGGTCTGGTCCCTGTGCTCCCAGTCAAGCCGCGCCCAACCTGATTGAACGGCAGAAAAAGATCAAGCTCTTCTGCCTGGAGTCCTTCCTCAGTGGTGAGTGTAACCTGTGGCCTGTCATTCTGTCATGTGACACCAGAAAATGACAGCACCGTATACTCCTACTAAGATGAGGCGCACAGAAGTTTTAAATTTTTATCTGAAAATACCATTGCATACTGAGTGTTTGTATGAATTCAGGTGTTTAGCACAAAGCCAGACACTTTGCTCAGATTCTGGAGATCTTGTGCTATGGGTCTGACATAAATGATAGCACTTTGAATACATGTGAAATTTATATTGAAATAAACACTTTATGATGTGGGGGGACAACTGAAGAGAACTTGACAGGGAGGGAGGGTGGCTTTGAGGTTGCAAAGGGTTGTCGTCATAGTTTTTGGGTACTGTCGTGGCTGCAGAATTAGGATTAAAAATACACAATAAAAATTTCACAATGGCATTAGGTTATTTTGGTTGGCATAGTAAGTTTACAAAAGTGTATTCTGCTGTTCAGTTAGTCAGAGCGTGATATTACAGGGTTTAGTTATGCAAAACCTTTACTGTTGGCAAGAAATATGGTTACCCGAAATATAGCTTCATCATAAGACTGAAAAAAGTATTTGAACCATCAACAGCAGCTATGAGACAAGCCTCCCTGATTTTACCCATGTATTGGGTGCATTTAGGTGCATGCTGTCTTGTTAATGGCTGCCCAAACCCCAAATCTAAAACCCAAATACAGAACATGAGTCCCGCCCAACCGAAAAGTACACGTAGTAAACAGTGCAACCACACAAACAGCAGTACTAATAAACACACACACATTGACTGAAACCACTTGTCCCAAACGGGGTCGCGGCAAGCCGGAGCCTAACCCGGCAACACAGGGAATAGGGCTGGAGGGGAAGGGGACACACCCAGGACGGGACGCCAGTCCATCGCAAGGCACCCCGAGCAGGATTCAAACCCCAGACCCACCAGGGAGCAGGACCCGATCAAACCCGATGTGCCACTGCGCCCCCTGCTAATAAACAGCCCTTTTCTAAAATTAATTCAGTAGACAGAAAAAATGTCACATTGTTATGCACATTAAGTCTAAGCACATACACTATATGTAATACATGTTAGTTCTTTTTTTAGAACTGATCTTTCAAGACTGTTCCAGGTTCTTTAGAGTTTCAATAATGAGGCACAGATGAGCTTAAACTTGGTACAGTTGTGCAAAGTCTTCCCAGATGTTACCCCATGGAAGACAACCACCTGGATGCGATCTTTCTACTGGACCTTATCTACCCTCGCTGTTATGCGCTGCAAAGTTTGCATTTTACATGCGGTGTTTTACACACAGGGAGGCGCAGTGGGTTGGACCGGGTCCTGCTCAGTGTTTTACACACACCTATTCGTAAATCACATTATAGCCAATTCATGTTCAGCAAATGGACGTGGCAGCAGAGGATACTGTATATTTTGTATGTGACACAGTGGTTTGAAAAGGTGTGCAATGTGGGTGTTTCCCTGTGCAGGTGTGATTGCCTATCAGAAAGGCCAGGCACAGCAACCCCCTCTGTTTGAGATACAGCTGTGTTTTGGAGAGGAATGGCCAGATGGCAAGCCTCTGGAGCGGAAGCTCATCATGGTGCAGGTGACTCTCTTTTTTTTTTTAAAATTGTCATTGATGCTTTTTGTATGCTGTCTATTATATATGCTTCAATTCTGACAAGCCAAGTTTAAAATTTTCCGTGTAATTTTACATTTGGTGTCAGGATAAATAGCTCCTGCTGCGTATACTGAGAATCCTTGTATTCAGTGTTAATTTTTGAAATGTTTAGGGGCAATGAAAACATTGATCCTTTTGACACTAGTTACCAAAATCTAAAACGGCTACTGGAGAAAATGCTGTATGTAACAACATACGGAGGTACCTGCCAAAAAATATCAACAATAAAATTATCACAGCTTGTTTGTCTGATACTGCTGTTTTGCTGGTTGATATCACTACGTTCTGTTGTGGGTTTGAATCCAGCTCAGTGTCTATGGAATTTGCATGTTCTCCCTTTGTTCAAATGGGTTATCTCCTGGTGCTCTTGTTTCCTCCCACGGTCTAAATACCTCTCCTAAATTAATGATTGAAAATTTGTAGTGATTATTCAGGCCTTGTAGGTATCTGGGGTTAGTTTCTGACCGTCTTTATAGGCTGTCGCAAGAGTCTTGATACAGGAAAGGAAGCCAGTGGAGGGATGAGGAGGGGGGACACATGGAAATTGTTTGGCAGGTTCAGCAGTTCTTGTTGCAGCTTTCTAGATGACAAACTGAAACAGCAGATGGGGAGATGCAGTAGGCAAACAAACATGCAATATAGCTCACTTCTGTAAAACATCAACATAAAAAAACTTTAGCACAACATTTGTTGAACGAACACACACACATACACACACTGTCTGAAACTGCTTGTCCCATACGGGGTCGCGGTGAACCGGAGCCTAATCCGGCAACACAGGGCATATGACCGGAGGGGGAGGGGGATACACCCAGGATGGGATGCCAGTCCGTCGCAAGGCACCCCAAGCAGGACTCGAGCCCCAGACCCACCGGACAGCAGACCTTGGCCAAACCTGCTGCGCCACCATGCCCCCCCGTTAAACATACAAAATAATGAAAATGCTTAACAATAGATTAATATCACGGACCTAATACCTTGATCCTTTAAAATGACTTCAGTCCTCCTTACATTGCTGCGAAGTCCTGAACTGTGTGTAGTGTGATATTGCCCTCTTCTTCAATGAGGCAAAAAGGAGACAGACACATTTGGTTTGCTCTCTGCTCTCCAGAACTTTCCTTAAAAGGTTTGTTGTGGAATTTGGTTTGAATGCACACAGTCTGATACGTCAAAGATTTAAATTTTTCCAAGTGTCCGTACAAACAGCAGGCCGAGAGGTAACTCTGAAGAGAGGCTCCCCTAAGAGAGCATCGCTTAGGTATAAATGTTATGCTATAAGGGAGGGGACATGAATATTCATAAGTGGGGGGGAAACTACCGTCGGACATGAGTGACGGGGTGTAGATGTGAGTACAAAGGGCAAGTGCTGAAACAGTTTGAACGAGATATGAAGAGCAGAGGGGTCCAAGGGACAGCACCTGTGTCTAGATAACAGCAGTCCCATGTCATGCACATCACAGTTCCAAAAAACAAAACATCTGCTTCGTCATTAATCTTCGAATCTCTCCAGTTCAATGATGTTTAGATCCCATGGAAGGCAGTTGACTTCATTGTAGTGTAAACAAATACAGTGCCCATTCATGGAAACTCTGGCTAAAGCTGGAGGCCCTGTTATTCATATATTTGCAAGTTTTTGAATGATTGTTGTATCGCGGTAGTGTCGTACAGAAAAATCTTTTTTTGTATCTTGGCGCTTTTTTCAACATGTAGGGGAAGATATTTTAAAATGTTGACGTTCAAGACTTGGAATCTGGCTTGGTGGTTGGCTTTAAGGTGAACGCACAGGATGTATGTTATGACAAGTGCAACACTGAGTTTTGCCCTTTGTTCTTCTTTCACATCCAAGAGACGTGAACAAAAGAAGTTTAAGATGATATATGTGAATTCCAAATTGGCTGTCTCAGATAAACATTTTAATTAATCCTTAAATTATTATTGATAAATGTATTGTAATGCGGGGGCGCAGTGGTACAGCGGATTTCACCGGGTTCTGCTCTCCAGTGGGTCTGGGGCTCGAGTCCCACTTGGGGTGCCTTGCAATGGACTGGCATCCCGTCCTGGGTGTGTTCCCCTCCATCCTTGTGCCCTGTGTTGCTGGGTTGGGCTCTGGTTCGCCGTGACCTCGCTTGGGACAAATGGTTTCAGACTCTGTGTGTGTGTGTGTGTGTGTGTGTGTGTGTGTGTGTGTGTGTGTGCGTGTGTGTTGTAATGCATGGTCTTGGTGGTCTGGAGCCTTTCTTTGAAACACAGAGGTAGAGTACAGCATGGATTGGGCCCAAGTCCATTTCAGGGTAGTTGAGTAAAAACACATTGACGTGCTGTGGGAAATTTTGAGCCACCAATTCACCTGAAATTCCAGCCTTTGGACGGGGGGGGGGGTTCATCCAGAGCACATGGAGGGAAGATCACCCAAACATGGAACTGAAATCCACATCTGAACACACAGCCCTAACACTGTTCTACACCAGTGCTACCTGCTGTGCCACCAGGCTGCCCTGAGATAGTTTACATCACTTAAAACAAACATGTGGTCAAACAGGAATGCCTTCAGGTATCATGTTACGCACAAAACCAAATTATTTTGTTCATTGTAATGTGAAATGGTCACATGTACCTTACAAACCTTTCTGGGACACACAGTTCTTGAATGAGTTTTGTCCAGATAACACAATGGTTTAATTATACTTGCCCATCTCCAATCTCTACATTTACTCATGTGGCTGACACTATTAAGCTACCTACACTGTATTACCCATTTATACAGCAGGGTAACTTTTACTGGAGCTGTTTAGGGTAAGTACCTTACTCAAGGGTATTACAGCAGTAGGTGGGATTCAAACCTGTCACCTTCAGGACTGAAGGCAGCAGCTTTAAGCACTGTGCTATCGGTTGTGTCTCTAATGTGAGAACTCAAAAGTGACAGTACTGTTCTGTATTTGACATTTTGAGCAGTGTCTAATTTTGATCATTTTAAGGTCTTAGCATTAATGTAAAATGACAATATAGCTGAAACTGTCAAATTTCTTACTCTTCTGCTAGTTATTGCAATACAATTCTTCAAAGCTTTGTAACAATCAAGCCCTTTTAGGTATCTTTTTTTTTTTTTTTTTTTTTTAAATTATTAGTATCAAGTTATTTTTTGTGATTATGGTCATGTGACCAATATAATGACAGTCATTTTGGATTGTCTGCAAGGTAGGAAGGTTTTCTGCTGCAGAACAGATTGGGTTGAAAATGATGTTTCAGATGCTGAATTTCATCATAGTAGGGTGGACGGTGATTTTTACTGAATTACCCAGTGCTGCTGGTGAGAACGGGGGTGGTCACATTTTGTCTGTCGATCAACATGAACAAGACAGTTGTTTCGTCAAAAGGTGGTGACACTAAATGGAGAGCCATGAAACCAAGGCCGCAAATGTCACTCGCTGACGTTGTTTGAAAACTGTAGGTTGTTTTTTAATCAGGACTAATCAGGCTGACTGTGGATTGTTGATATTGTGCAGATCCAAAAATTCACACCACGATAACTAGTATGTGATTGTTTAGGGGGACTAGCCTTAAATGGCTGCACAAGGTAAGAAGCTCTGTCCGTAGCTGAAAATATGATCTTGCATGGGCAGAAAATATAATCTTTCATCGCGAAGTACTTAGAGCTGCTGCCTTTGCAGTTGCAGGTTTAAATCCTACCACGTGTTGTAGTACACTTCATCAGGGTAACTACCCACATTGCTTCAGTAAAAATGATCCTGCTGTATAAATGGGTAAATCATGGTAAGTAGTTTAACATTGTTACACTGGAGAAAAGTGTCATGTAATTGAATGAATGCAAATGCTAGTGAGATGGTTGTCTGACCAAGACAGTGTTTCTTACTCCTGCCCTCCAGGTGATACCGGTGGTAGCGCGGATCATCAACGAGATGTTCTCGGGGGATGCCATGCGGTCCCTTGACAGCGGCAGTGTTCGGCTGCAGATCTCCATGCCTGATATCAAGGACAACATTGTGGCTCAACTGAAGCAGCTTTACTGCATGTTACAAAACCAGCAGGGGTCTGAAGCCTGGCTGGTTCCTCCTGGGACCAACCTGCCCCATTCTGCACCCCTCCACACTGCCCTCCAGCCCCAGTAAGGAATCTTACAACCTTGCCCCCACGCTTCGTGTTTATTCAGGATGGTGCGCATTCTCTGCATAGTTTGACACTGTAGATCAGCACACATTTTCTCTCACTCGTGTGAAAGATTAGTGGTCTGAATAGCACAGTAAAAGAAATATTCTCGTAAGACTTCAAGACCTGCCGCATTTGATAGAAAACCTGTTTTACTTATGTAAAGAAAAATTTCATCATCAGTCTATTTGCTGTTATTTTTAAGATAACATCTTCTGTTGACATTTTGTTACTTTTTGTTCAGTATGCGAAGAACTTTGGCATTTTACAGTTTATAGATTAGAGTTGGTAGGAAAAGGATCATTTGTGCATATATCGCCAGTGCAAATCATTATGTATATTTATTAGCAGGCTGTGCCTAGGATTAAATTGGAAGAATGTGAATGTGGCTTGAGGCAGAGTTCTGTTCAAGAATGTAGTGTACCTTGGAGTTTATTTAGCATTTGATCTAAGGATCTAGGCGTGCTGCGAATGTCATCTACAAGTATTTCACCTGGTCTCAAAACTTAATTATAGGTATTACCCCTATTGTAGTACTAAGCGACTGGAGTTACCCATCCCTGGAGTACATAACTGCAAAATATAATTAGTTTGTTCCAAAAATATATAATTAAATTCTATACTAAATACTGCTGCCCTATTAAGGGATTGTGGTGGCTGCTTTTTTTTAGTTTTCATTTGTTAATTTGCTTTGTTTCCTATTTTGAAGTAACAGACTGCAATAAATGTTGTAATCCTTAAATAAGAGCATTAAACTGCTGATGATTGCACTTGAGATTCATCATCATAACATCATAGTTCAGATATAAAAAATGACTCCCTAAATACTGTTAAGCATGGTGTTCAGTCTTCATGGTGACTTTTTAATCACCCTCGTAAGGCACGTTTATGTGCACTTTGCACTGACATTCCTTTTGTTCATGTACACACAATGTTATGCTCTTCCTAGTTTTAGGAAAATAATCCATGGATTCACACGTGAGTTGCCGTTTCTGGCTCGTAAGCACACGCTAACTAGCAGAGAGCATAAATAAATAACCAGGTGTACAAGTGGTCCTCCACTCATGAGGGAGTTCCTTTCTGGTGATACCTGGTTTACTTCATTGGTTGGTAACCCCCTTGTACTGTATTGTATGAACCATAAGGATGTATAAATGTGTGTGGTACATTACATGAAAGGCCTTTGAAATATAAATTTCACTGATTTGACATACTGTATTATTTGACTTCTTAAAATAAGTATATAGTGCATTATAAAATGAAATTCAGAGGTAATTGTACTGTAGTTAATACTGCGCATTATTAAATATTATAATAATATATGATGGTTCATGACTGGGGTGGGGCATGCACAACATCCCAGAAGTATATCCAGAAACTTTTTGCTGGGTGTCTCGGATGATAGATATGCATTTGGCAGGTGCTTTTCTCCAAAGTGACGTACAAGCAAGAGTAAACAAAAGTACATTCTACAATAGATGGTATATACAAACATGATTCTTACAGCATAGCTTCTTTGTTTTATTCTATTTTGCTAGCACACTGCACTATTCTTCCAATGTATAAAGGAAAAAAAAAAAAAATTTCCCCCCAAAAATAACTGATACCGAGACTATGAACAGGATCAACCATTAAAATGATTCGTTCTTATGGGACATTCTGTAATAAAAATAAAAAAGATATTTTTATTTTTGACTTACATTATAATTAATACTAAAATTAATTCCATTATGCCCACAAACTCCTATTCAGTAGTGAATGTTCACTGTTTCATCATAAACGTGCAATGTTCATCTTGATCGCCAACACACTCAAACACCGGGCAAGAATTGTAAACACTGGAACTGAGCTGGAAAAATCCAGTTTCATTCTGCTACACTCCCCATGCTTGCTTACACATACATGTGCCGTTTAGCTATTTTGGTTCCTTTAATCAATTTCAATGAACACACACACTGCCTGAAACTGCTTGTCCTGAGCGGGGTCGTGGCGAGTCGGAGCCTAACCCGGCAACACGGGGCGCAAAGCTGAAGGGGGAGAGGACACACCCAGGACGGGACACCAGTCCATTGCAAGGCACCGCAAGGGGGAGTTGAACTCCAGACCCGCCAGAGAGCAGGACCTGATCAAACCCGCTGTGCCATTGTGCCCCCCTCCCATTTTAACACATGCAAATTATGAAAAAATTATTTCATGCAAATTAATAAGTAATTTAAATTATTAGTTTCTGTCAATGACTTTTATCAGAGAGTGATTTCATTTCAGGTCCATAAAACACCTTAACACTGTTACTGTAATATTTTAGAAGAAAATCTAAAAGTTCACACTGTCTACAAAGAAACCTGAAGACAATTTTCCTTGAACAATGATTTATTTGTAGGCAGCTTATTACATTCAATATTTAGGATACAGTGTAACACATTCACTCTTCAGGTTTGACAAGGATTTACTAAATATTTTGGTTCACAATAGTATATCTTTAGCATGTTGCTCTCATATTATGCAATTGCAGCAAGACCCACTGAAGTTTTGCTTCTATCAAAGATGGCATAGTACTGTCTGATAAAAACATCACCCAGGATCCACAGCTGGTCAGAACCTCCACTGCCGAAGCCAGTCTTACAGTTCTGACTGGTCTGAAAGACAAATGTGAGAAAAAAAAAAAAAAAAAGGTGTTAATGATGTAACGATAATGATCCAACAATGTTAAATTTATAGTTTTAATTTTGTCCACCATTATTTTTATGATTAACGCAAATGAAATGGTTACCATTGGCAACCCTTATACATTGGCATATGATAGCCATATATATTAGTACAACTGATAAACTTTGAGGTAGATAAAAGAAATGCTGCAGGATGTTCGGGAAGAAAACGCAACCCTTTCTGCTCATATTTATGAGTTAAAACTGCTGTCACAAAATTTGGCAGATGTAACGGGAGTATGACATTTTTCCAAACACCACCACATCCCGCTCCATTTGAATTATTCATATTGAATGTTTTGAAACATACCTGAGAAATATAGGCAGATGCAGAAAGTGTGAAGGTGTATCCGTTAAGGGTAAAAGTCACATGAGGCAGGCTCTGGACGTTACTGCAGCTGACGAAAGACTGTGGGGAGAGTCGTACATCTCACTTCGGTGCATTTGGATCAACTAGAATGCCAATCGCAGAACAAATAAATACCACCTACATCTCCAAACTGGTCTTCAGATGCTCCCAACCAGGAGTTAATGTTTTGGATGTCACTGCTTGGTCCAACAATGACGGAAGTTCCTGTGTCTACAATTGCCTGGCATCCATTGGCGCATGCGACAGTGTTTCCGTTGATGATCACACTGCAATAGGTAGTAATGTTGAGACATTGAAATCCAGGTAAATGAGGATGAGATGATCTCAGGTGTTTGTACTAAAGAAAACTGCCCGTTCTACCTAATGAATGGATAAATGTAAACGTACTTTGACTTGAAATGTCTCGTTGGGGTTTGTTATGGAATAGCTCCTAATAAAAACCCATAAAGGCTGTGTTGGGGATTATTTACATGTGGTAAAGTATTCAGAAGAAAAAAAAATTATTGAACCAACACTGCACTATTATGAGGTAACTGAAAGACAGGGAATATTATTTCATATTGATAAATAGCAAAAAGCTGTAATAATTGGATCTTAAGCACTTTACCTGTCCATGGTAATTTGCCAGTAGGAATCAGAGGTCAGTGGGATCCAGTAGATGTTGCCAGTATAATATGAAGGATCAATACCACCAAAGATGACAGCACTCTCAGTTTCAGAGTTGCTGAAAGTGAAAAATAATACTGGTTACCTTAACGTACAAGACAAAGTGTTGTGATGATAATGAAACAGTAATGTGCCACTGATCCACCTGCTTAGGTTTTACCTGCTCAGGTAGACAGAAAAGAGGTCCTGAGAAAGCAGGCCCTCATTCATCATGTTGTCAAAGACTGGGGTGGCACCAGATGAGGAGATAGAAGGGAAGGCTAGACCAAGGATTCCATCAGCTTGCATGTACTCCATGAAAAGGGCCTCTGTCTTACTCAGACCAAAGATCTGGTTTGTAATAGTGTATCCACCCACCTTTGAGAGAGAACGGAAAGATTAGTGACTGCCTTTGTAATTTTTCTCGGAAAGTTAGTGATAGAATTTGACAAATTAGCACTTGCCTCTAAAAAAACCTGCCATTTAATATACAAACCCAAACACAAACACATGTCACATAACATACACATAGTCATTAGCCATTTTTTGAAATTTAACAGAAAACTTTATTTCAGTTATATTTGCCACAAGGGGGGCGCAGTGGCGCAGTGGCGCAGTGGGTTGGACCGGGTCCTGCTCTCCAGTGGGTCTGGGGTTTGAGTCCCGCTTGGGGTGCCTTGCGATGGACTGGCGTCCCATCCTGGGTGTGTCCCCTCCCCCTCCAGCCTTACGCCCTGAGTTGCCGGGTTAGGCTCCGGTTCCCCGTGACCCCGTATGGGACAAGTGGTTCAGAAATGTGTGTGTGTATATATTTGCCACCTGACTAAGTGATACAAAGGTGAAGAGCTTTCGAACACTTACCTGGACAGTGTCATATCCCAGAACCCCAGTCATGCTCCCAGTTCCATACTGGATGGACAGAGGAGTGGAGGTGGCCTTGAAAGTGGACGACTGCTGGGGGTCAAATCTAGCATGGTTGGCTGGGAAGAGTGAAGAGAGGGACGTTATGGAATTTAGCTATAAAGTGATCTGATCCTACATATGCTTTCTTGGGAGACCAAGTATTCTTTGAAGCGCTAAGGTTTTTAAATCATAACCAAAGTTTCTCTCTATATTCCATGGAGTCCTGCTATTGTACCTTCACATAACATTATATTTGTCCATTTAGCAGATGCTTTTCTCCAAAGTGGTGTACAACTCAGAGTAAATAAAAGTCCAAAGATGTAGAGTTAGGGTTTCTCAGAGTACAGTCAGTTTGTCCAATAATACCGTTTTGCAGGTGCACTTTACATTAGTAGCTGCATATATAATTGATAAGGAATACAATGGTTATTGTGACAGATAATTTAGTGGAATGTTATGGAGGAGGTAAGAGGTTACAACAGAAAGGGGTAGGCAAGAATGTATTTTGTGACTCTACTTGAATGTTGAGAAGGATTCAGCAGTTCTGAGGGTACCTATTTAAAAACTTATAAAGGACATTGTGTAATGTAGGTTAATGCTTGATTTCTCCCTTAGCACGTGTTTGGTTTCTCCTCTAATTCTGATCACAGACATGAAAAATTAAAGATTGCCTGAGCTTTGATCCAGATTTCGGGTGTGAACAGGAACTCTCACTCACTGCAAGCCGGGCTGGAGCAGTAGACAGACGGCACCCAGAGGTTGGAGGAACCTGTGTCAAAGATGACTTGGAAGGACTGTGGTGGAGTTCCAATGGAGATGACACCATAGTAGGAGAGCTGCATTGCAAGAAAGATGTGACAGTTTTATTGAATGGAGGAAAATAAGTATTAGATTCTGGTGTTGTGAAACATACGAATATGTAAAATGAAAACAGAGAAAACACCTGATAATTGCACAAAATAACAGCTAATTTAATATTGCATTGTAGGGTTAAAGTATAAAAAAAAAAGGTTTTCTTATTTCCGTTGATCCACATGTATCACACATTATGAGTTTATAGAGAAAAACAGAAAGAAAAAAATTTATTTGTTTCACTCACATCAGCATCGTTAGTCATTGGTTCACTCCCAAAGGCAAAACTCCTATTAAATTTGCTCATGGGATTATAAGAATGATTTTTCCTGAATTCTTCCCATAGTCCCATCTCCTGCAAGGCCTCCCTTGCTGTCTTCCCCTTAACCAGAGGGACCCTAAAGGAACAGAAGGCTCAGACTCAGCTGCCTGTTCAATTCCCCCCCGCGAGTCCTGGTGCCACTTTCTAGAGTCTTTTACATTGTGTTATATTACTTACATTCACAAATATTAGCTTACAAACAGAACATTTTTAAAAGATTATTACTTTTTTATATGTGAATATCCAGTGCAAAAAATATGAGATAACAGCATTAAGATCTTACTTCTTCAGGCCTTCAGACAGGGCGACGAGAGCAAACAGCACAAAAATGAGCTTCATGTTGTCAGTCTCTGCTTGGAATGAAGAAATAACATTACATTCTGGCATTTATATACAAAGACCGACCTCACCGGCTCCAACTTTTTTATCAGTTGGATAAGAAAACAACACAAACTCTCAGTGGAAATAGAGATAAGCACATTTATGGTGTGATAATGAAAGCAAGATATCAATGAATGTCCTTTCGGACATTCTGTAAGAAAAAGGTCAAACCCTCTTTAAATACATTTTCATCACATTCTTCTGACACTGATGTGCGAGACAAGGTAACATTTACCATAACATAGTGCAATGATGTAAATAACATTAGTTCGATGGTGTCGGAAAAGCCATGGGATGTATTGTCAGTTGTAGACGTATGTGTGGTCCATGGGACCAGTAATTGTACCGTGGGGAGATTCACGAATGCTCAGCCAGAGTATAACCAATGAAATCAACTGTACGATGTACGATACCTTAGATTGTAGCCTGTCAAGACTTCAATTGTAGAAACTATACAAGTAAACACATGTACCAGCATAGCAGATCACGCAGAGTTAGTGTCCTTGTGAATTTAAATAAAGCAAGTTTAGTGGAAAAACTGACCTTAAAATGTCCCTCGTTACAAAATCCAGTTTTGTCACTCACTTTGAGTGACTTTGGGGTTGGGAGCAAAATAAAATGTGAATAGAATTGTGATCCTTGTCGTGCTTTTAAGATGAGAAGACAATGTTTATGTTTAGTTCAGCAGAAGAGTGGAATGATCTTCAAGTGTGATCCTGATTCAATAACAAGAATAGGAAACAGGAACAAGCGGTTGCAGACAGTGTGTGTGTGTATTTAGCAGACACTTTTCTCCAAAGCAACACTATGTAGTGTTACCAGCCTTCACACCTTATTCACCAAGGTGACTTACACTGCTAGATACACTACTTACAATGGGTCACTCATTCATACATCAGTGGAACACACTCTCTCTGTTACACACTATGGGAGAACCTGAACAACATGTCTTTAGACTGTGGGAGGAAACCAGAGCACCTGGAGGAAACCCACGCAGACACGTGGAGAACATGCAAACTCCACACAGACTGAGTGGGGATCAAACCCACATCCTCTTGTATCACCCAAGCGCTATGAGACAACAACGCTATTCGTTGTACCAGCGGGCCACCCAAGGGTTATTTTTACTGTTAAAGCTGAAACTGGAACATTTGAAGTGTTTTTCCACTTTTAGGGATTGACTGACCACTAGTAATTGTCTAATTATAGAGCAACCCAACCTCATTAGTGCCAGGCTATTGAAAACCTTTATCTCAGTGTTATCCTGCTTGTTATTAATAGTTATCAAAGTCTTGGTGCTCATGTTGACAATAGAAGGCTGCATGCCTTTTGAACTGTGTTTGATTGCAGACTTCCTGCTTTTTGAATTTGTTTGACCCATATGTACAGGAAGGAGCTGTCAGGGGTCAGGTGTACTGTAGGACGGGGCTGTTCTTGTTTTCAATTGATTGTACTTTCCATTACATTACCACCTCATGTTATGAATGTTTGAGTCAGAAATTTTGACATAAGAACATTATTATAATTTGTTAAGGCTGAAGAGCACCTGTTTCTCAGTAGCACAGTGTTATTTTTAGTGTTACATGCCTAGGAAACAGACTGAGAGCAGATGTAAGAAGTTGTATTCTGGACAGGACCCCAAACTGAAAGAGTTTCAGAATTTTTTTACATTTTCAGGCATTGTTACCATTTAAGTAGCCTTACATCTGTTGGGGCTAATTCTTAAAAGTTCTCTTGGATGCCTGTGGTACTTTTGAGGAACTAAAGCAATGCTTCACATCCAGTCCAATCCCAAAACATTTACATTTTACATTTATTCAGCTGACGCTTTTCTCCAATACAACTTACTCTGGTTAGGTACTTACAGTTATTTAGCCATTTACAGAGATGGGTAATTTTAAAACATTCCAGTCCCTCTCATCCATTTAAGGTCAGGTAGAGATATCAGAAATTGGAGTTGAAGCAGTGATTTGCCATGGCCATAGGTCACGACCAAAATTGCATCCTTGTAGTTCCTTTTCCTGAAATGATCTTTAGCAGAGCAGAAGGATGATGTGAATAATCAAGAGGTCCTGCCCATTTAGGTGACACTTTTATCCAAAGCAACTTACAATGTTGGTCCACCTACAATTATCTGCCCATTTATACAGCTGAGCAATTTAGGGTAAATACCTTCCTCATGGGTACTGTAACTGGAGGTTGGATTTGAACCTGCAACTTGGGGGGGTCTGAAGGCAACAGCCCTGAGCACTATGCTAACATCTGCCCCATGATGCTGGAGGAATGGAGATGCTGGAGGAATGGAGACGCTGGCTGGACGGGGCCATCAATCCCTCATGGGACCTCTCTAGCGAGCCGATCAAATTAACCGCAGGCAAATGTGATGAGGTTTATTTTCACCCATTTCAGACTTACAGTAACTTTCATATGGCAGTAATGCCAATCTCAAGATCATTCGACCTAGACTGCAGTCATACATTGAAAGAGAATTCCCTGGCACACAAGCCAGTTTCATCAAATGAGAGACAAGTGACATTGCTGCTGCTGTGAGATGGGTAATTCCAAAAACAAGGGGGCATCAGAAGAAGATCTGCAACTATTTTATTGACTACAGCAAAGGCTTTGATTACTCCAGCCATGTTAAAATAGGGAATGCACTCAGAAAATGGGTGTACTAGAACACCTGATTTCCCTGGCAAAGATCTTGTGCACTGGTATATGCAACAGATAAAACAGATCAGGGAGAAGCACAATGGTTTTCCACTGGCAAAGGAGCAAGGCAAGGCTGCATTCTCCATGGTTTCAAGGTCGATGAATTGAACATCAGTGATCTCATATATTAGCATGTACAGTAGAGCTATGATTAAACCCAAAGAATACAGAAATCGTAACATCTTAGACGGCAACACACTTTCGTTCTGAAGACACAGACGTTATTGACAATGTTTGGCTCTTGGAATAAGTAATCAGCAACAAAGGCTCCAGCATCCATGAGATCGGCTGAAGACTAGCACTTGGCAGAGCTGCAATGGAAGAACTGGAAAAAGGCACAAGTGCAGGACAGAAGTCTCTGGAGACACTCTATGTGTCGCTAAGAGTTATCACTGACTTGATGGCACTGAAGAAAGAACAGACCAGGCTTGAAGAACTGGAAGGCTGACACCTACTCACAACTCCATGAAGTACTCCAGTGTTTCTCCACCTCAAACCATCCATCCAGCTGCCTGTATTACAGCTGTGATCCAAAGGAAGTCATGAAGGCCGTCATCAGCTGCACAGGTCAATGCTCCACCATCCAGATAAAGTGCATTTGTACCTCATCTTATGTACACAACTGAGACTAGAAATCTGCTCAAAACTCGAAGTCCAACTGCTGCGTTACAATCAATAAAAGCTTCCAATGAAAAACACAAGGCTGAGTACACCCAGTCCATCACAATGTAAACATTTGTTTTATAAATTTTTTAATCGCTTTAAACAACATTAATACATTTTCAGTTGATTTTAATGATTGATTTTATTCAAATATCATTTTTGATGAAATTAATTGATTTTAATAAAATAAAAACACCTCACTGCCCTAGCTACCTATTCTATTCTGATTTCTAATAGATTCATCCCATTTTTGGCTTTTTTAATTTGTATGCAGTCATTAAAGGAATGATTAACAAAAGCTTTTAAAAGTCACAATCAATATAAGCTTACTTAAAGAAGCATCTGTTGTTTTTTTGTGGGTTAGGTTCTGTAAAAATCTTGCACCTCAGTAGAATGATCATATTTGTCATTTATAATAGAATTATCAATTTTTTCATTTTTAAAATGATACTGGAAAAGTGCATGGAAGTAATTCAAGGTACCACAACAATCATTGCCTGGGGCAGGATGGTGCATTTTTAGTTTTGTGGTTAGTGAAACACTGGTGCAGAACTTTCCAAGATAAGTGAACAGACTAAATGAGCAACACTGACGGAGTAAGGAACTGTCACGCCCCCCGCATCGCAACGAGGATCACCTGGGGCGGATCAGGGGACGGGAGCATAAAACGGAGGTTCGGAGCACATGCAGACGCGGAACACCTTGTTGAGCCCTGCTCATTGTTCTTCGTGTGCTCACCGGGCTACCTACCTTCCCTCGACTCCTGCTTGTCTCATGGATTACGGCTTTTGGATTGTCCCTTTGCTTATGTTTGTTCATCGGCGACCCTTGGCTTGTTTTGTGACTACGTTTCTTGGATTCCCCTATTAAACGCCGACACTCTGCACTTGGGTCTGACAGCTTCCTTCCGGTGCAACAGCATGACAGGAACTAAGAAAGTGTCACCAGGTGCCAAGGGCAAGACTCAGCACTGGCAGCTCCTTACAGTTCAGTTTATATAGCAGAAAGGTCATTCTGATCCAAATCACGTGAGTGATTTCCAGGCCCTGGGACTTGAGTCCCCCCCGAAGAGGGGTAAACAGAAAGTGGCACCCACAAATGCTACACATATAGAGATACACACACACACACACACACACACACTTTCAGAACCGCTTGTCCCATACGGGGTCACGGGGAACCGGAGCCTAACCCGGCAACTCAGGGCGTAAGGCTGGAGGGGGAGGGGACACACCCAGGACGGGACGCCAGTCCGTCGCAAGGCACCCCAAGCGGGACTCGAACCCCAGACCCACCGGAGAGCAGGACTGTGGTCTAACCCACTGCGCCACCGCACCCCCTGTATAGAGATACAAATATGTATTAATATTTCTTCCACATCTGTACACAATTACATCTTTGCTGTGAGGGACATGGAATTATGCTGGTGCCCTACCTTTTGTGAAAGAATGCCGTATGTTCCTGAAAATTTGTCACAGATGAGTTTCCATCAAAGAACTGTTTGCATTACTTCTTATAAGGAAATGCCATCATGCACACACAATACTTATTATGACATCACGTAACTATTATGCAGGGATGGTTATCCTGATAAAACTAGCATTGATTTTATCTTTGAGAAAAAATGAGTCTTAGAAGTGGTAAAATATGAAACAAACAGGCTGAAAAACTAGGAGATTTCTGAAGAAGACTGAGGAAAAGAACTATACAAGTTTTTACTGTGTGGAGGTTATGGAAAACTGAACTTTCATGCTCCTGTACTTGACTAAAAACTTACACACAAAGAGGGTGAAGAGCTCATCTGTTCAGAGAATTTACCAACAATCTTGTCCACTATGGCAAGGAAACATTCAGAAGAAATTGGTATAAATCTGTGCTGTGCGCTGTAACAGATTTCCTTAAAAGGAATGTCCGCTAATCGGAGAATAAATGAACTGAAAACACACATTAACTCATTCGCTATGCACAATGTTTTATATGTTATTTAAGTGTAGTTTTTACAAAATATATTCTTCAGGTACATGTTGATGTACAATCTTTATATTTACAACGTACGTTTATTCACTTAACAGACACTTTCCTCCAAAGTGACTTACAATGGATGCTATGTAATGTTACCAGCCAAGACACCTTATTCACCGTGGTGACTTATATTGCTAGATACACTACTTACACTGGGTCACTCATCCATACATCAGTGGAACACACTCTCTCTGTCACTCACACGTTATGGGTGAACATGAATAGCATGTCTCTGCACTGTAGGGGGAAACCAGAGCACCCAGAGGAAACTCACACAGACACGGTGAGAACATGCAAACTCCACGCAGACTGAGTGGGGATCGAACCCACATCCTCTTGTACTACCCAGGCGCTGTGATACTCTTTGAGATTCTTTAATACTGTAGTATGGTTTGAGGGGAGTATTCTCATCATGCCTTCCCATGTTGTGTGTTCTTCTTCTAATTGTAGTATGTTCATCAAAAATTGTGGTGTTGATAATGTGTTACTGAAGTGGGTTATTTTGTATGTTTGTAGCCAGCGGGGGCATGGTGGCGCAGTGGGTTGGACCGGGTCCTGTTCTTCAGTGGGTCTGCGGTTTGAGTCCCGCTTGGGGTGCCTTGCGACGGACTGGCGTCCCATCCTGGGTGTGTCCCCTCCCCCTCCGGCCTTACGCCCTGTGTTACCGGGTAGGCTCTGGTTCCCCGTCACCCCGTATGGGAGGAGCGGTTCTGAAAATGTGTGTTTGTAAGATTGATTACCCACTGTCTGTATGTGTACTGTAATGTTTCTTATTCCATTGGGTTTCTTTTGAGGCATGGAGGAGGGTGCTATTATTGTCTGAGCTCCAGTCTAAATATGGCATAACAGCAAGAACTAAACAATTTACATGATTCACACTACACTTTTCAAATTTTTACAGATTAAGTTGAAACAAAATCCTAGAAACCTTTTAATGAATCAATGAAACACGCACACACATTTTCTGAACCGCTTGTCCCATTCAGGGTCGCAGGGTGCCAGAGCCTAACCTGGCAACACAGGGCATAAGGCTGGAGGGGGAGGAGACACACCCAGGACAGGACACCAGTCTGTCGCAAGGCACCCCAAGCAGGACTCGAACCCCCAGACCCACCGGAGAGCAGGACCTGGTCCAACCCACTGCACCACTGCGCCCCCTTCAAATCAATGAAACATTATTTCTATTTAGTATATAGTATAATGTACTGGAAAGAGCAGTTTATTGTGATTTTTAGATTGTCAGCACATTTAACAGAGCAAAATTTTTATTTCCCATGTTTTTAAATTAATTTTGGGGCAATTATGCAGCTGCAGCAATTCCAACTGAATTGTTGCCTCTGTTGAAGATGACATAGAACTCTCTGATGAAGACATCACCAAGAATCCAGAGCTGGCTATCACCACCATCTCCAAAACCAGTGGTGCACTCATCATTTGACTGCAATGGAAAATTCAGTAAACAGACATTAATGACTTTTTGGATATATCTTTTTACAGTCCATCAGTACTTGAACTTTCCTTTGCATGGTAATATCATGCCTATGAGCACTTTTCAGAACTTCTAATTACAGCAGTGTTCGTGGCTTGGCTGAGAATACTGCCAAAAACAGTCTATTATGATACAGACTGTTGCTCAACTGTGGACAGACAGCATCCAACAAACTCATCATCCTTCGATGATCAATTTCATCTCTGTTATATAAGTTAACCGTCGTCATGAACATTTCTTTTTTTTTGGAACAGCAACTGTTATGCATACAAACTTTTAGAGAATGCATATGGTATGACATTTAATTATATTATGCTATATAAATATAAGACTCATGCATCTCTGTTTTGAGAGATTATTGATGTGAAGTACTATTGATTAAAATAATGTTTTCGAGTTTTATTAAATAGCTGGTTTAGTCACGTAGGGACATGCAGGAGAACCATGGCAAGCTGCTGATCAGCATTACAACATTGCTATTATATTCACTCTCATAAGTCAAATTGTCAAACTGAACTGCATGATATCCCACCCTTGGATCTTCCTGTTACTATGTGCACACTATTTCCATTGTGTTTTTGTCCTTGTTGTTTTTCTTTGAGGTAGCATGCACTTACATTTACATTTATTCATTTAGCACTTAAACACACTTTTTATCTAGAAACAAACAGCTGAACATGTGAATAACCAGCGGTTTCAAGTCATACCTGAGAGATGTAGGCTGAGGCAGGGATTATGAAAGAATTTCCATTAAGGGTGAAGGTCACATCAGGCATACTCTGGATGTTGTTGCAGCTCACAACTGCCTGTGAAGGTTCCATGTGTTAGTCTTTTTGCATACAGGACTGATGAATTGCAGTGGCAAATAAGGTAAGTACTACCTACATCTCCGTATTGGTCCACAGATGCTCCTACCCACGAGTTGAGGTTTTGGATGTCACTGCTTGGCCCAACAATGAGCGAGGTGCCTGTGTCCACAACTGCTTGGCAGCCTCCAGAACATGCAACAGTGGTTCCATTTATGGTCATGCTGAAACAGGTAACAGTGGTGTGAATGAACAGTATACCACCATGGAAAAACCTTTTTCAATTGCTGGAATTAATGTAAGGAAAACCTTATATTAGATGAAAGTCTATGGTTTTAGTTCAGCCTGACTTCGCTTAAAGTTGCTTCTTATTTGCACCAACACAGTGCGGTTGTTTCCTGTGTTCTGGATGTCTTTGTGTGTCCTGTGTATGTACATATATAAGTCTATACATATTTCTTAGCTAGAGCCTTATTTTAACAGAACTTAGAACTTACAAGGATGCAAAGTAAAGTGTATAAGTGTAGTTTATAGGAAACAAAAAATTTTTTAAATATGAATATTAACATATGACCATATGAATCCAAGAACATTTAAGGCAGTGTGTCTATAGTTGAACAACAAAGTTTATGTGTTGGGAAGAGCACAAACTTTACTGAAATGAACGGAATGGATTAAGTCCAGCATACCTATCCATGGTAATCTGCCAGTATGTTTCAGCAGACAGTGGAATCCAGGTGATGTTGCCGGTATAATACGAGGAATCAATCCCACCAAAGATGACAAGACTACCATTTTCAGAGTCACTGAAAGCAAGAAATCATGGTGGTCACCCACAAGCCAAAGTGCTGACAGTGCAATTTTGATTAAAAATTGTGCTGATAATGACATAACAACTTGCTCCTGATCCATCTGCTTAGGTTTTACCTGCTCAGGTAGACAGAGAAGAGGTTCTGAGAAACAAGGCCCTCACTCATCATGTTGTCAAAGACTGGGGTGGCACCAGATGAGGAGATAGAAGGGAAGGCTAGACCAAGGATTCCATCAGCTTGCATGTACTGCATGAAAGTAGCCTCTGTCTCACTCAGACCAAATATCTGGTTGGTAACGTAGAGTCCACCCACCTTTAAAAGAGAACACAAACAATTTTTTGGTTCTATTTATCATTTTACCATGAAAATAAGCATTTTCACAAGGTAGAGATTTTTGATCAAATCCTATAGCGGCCAGTCTTCTGCAGTGGCTACGGGTATGGTGATAATTGATTGCTTATTATTATAAAAATAATGAAGTAAATTGTTGAAGTTCTTACTAAGACAGTGGAAGGCTGTCAGTTTAACACAGAACATTATTTGAGTTATACTGTATTTGCCACTTGTCCAGTGATACAAAGGTGGAGAGCTTTCGAACACTTACCTGGACAGTGTCATATCCCAGAACCCCAGTCATGCTCCCAGTTCCATACTGGATGGACAGAGACTCATTGGTGACCTCAAAAGTGGAGGACTGCTGAGGGTTGAATCTAGCATGGTTGCCTTGGAAAGTGAAGGGAGGGATTGAGAAGAATTTGAGACTGTGAATCATAATTTTTTATTGTTATGTTAAAAAGTGAAATAGCACTTTGACTGAGTGTCCATATTTTTAGCCTCAAGAATTATACTTAAGAACTCAGGCTTCGCCAAAAAGTATCCAGTTCAGAAGCCAACCAATATGAAGGAGGTAGCATTTACATTTATTTTCTTAGCTGATGATTTTCAACATAGTACTTAACATTGTTTAGCTACTTGTAATTGTTTGCCCAGTTATCCATCTCGATCATTCCTTACTGCAGCGATTTAGACCAAGTACCGTGCTCAAGGGTATTACAGCAGGAAATGGGATTCCAACTGTAGGCCTTGGAGTGAAAGGTGACAGCTCTTACCACAATGTAACCTGTTGTGTTGCTCATTATTATCATCATTATTATTATTATTATTATTATTATTATTATTATTAGTAGTAGTAGTAGTAGTAGTAGAAGTAGTAGTTGTACTAATTATTATACTGACTAATATTTACTGAAGCAATTCATATTAAAAAAACTCCTATGGGGACTATTGCTCATATTTGACAATGTAAAGATATCAGCTTTGACCATCAAAATGAAATCTCCACAACTCAAAATTATTCATTCATTGTCAGAAAAAAACTGCTACCAACTATACAGTACAGAACAGTGTGGCATATTTTCTTGCCATAACCATCCCCATGATCAACACCAGTGCCCCTCACTCACTGCAAGCCGGGCTGGAGCAGTAGACAGACGGCACCCAGAGGTTGGAGGAGCCTGTGTCAAGGAGGACTTGGAAGGACTGAGGTGGAGTTCCAATGGAGATGACACCATAGTAGGAGAGCTGCATTGAAGAAAGACAGAACCAGCTTGTTCAATGGCATTAAGGTAAGGCATTTTACGTTACAATTCTTATAGAACAATTTAACAAAAATCTTCTACAGATTCACACACAGATCAACTTGAATTAACTAATGTTTAACATGCACTGAAAGAGAAAGCAAACTCACATCTGCATCGTTGGTCATTGGCTCATTCCCAACAGCAAACTCGGTATCAAACTTAACCATGGGGTTGTAGGGATGTCTCTTTCTGAATTCCTTCCATAGTCCCTTTTCTTTCAGGGTCTGTCTTGCTGTCTTCCCCCTAATCAGGGGGATCCTGAAAGAACAGAAAGCTCAGGATGCTGTCACATTTTAGACTCATATTTCACATATTTCGAAGCATTGTCCTGCATTCTGTGTTACATATTCAGAAGTAAAACTGGAGTTAAATTTTACTTTGGAATATTTTTTCTTACTTGTGCAGGCACTCGGACAGGGCCACAAGAGCAAGAAACACTACAACTATCTTCATGATGTCTGTCTGTGTCCACTTGTCTTTGTTCATCCTAGTCAGGAGACTGTTCTGGGATTTATATACAGGGACCCATTTTACATTCTCTCACTTGTTATCAATACAAATGAAAAAAGTTAAGAAAGCACCGCAAACACTCAATTTCTAAGGAGAAAAGTTGATAGTGACAGAAGAATTTTATGAAAAGAAAAGATTAGAAAAGATTAAAAGCCTTTCAAATGCATAGTATTTGCCTAGTATCCTTGTGACATTGGAGAATACAATAATGAAGTGGCAATTAATGAAAAAAAATATTTAAAAAGGATAACTGAGTAAGGCTTTGAAGTGGAAATTATCAGAAACATCAAGGGGACTAGAAGAGATGACTGGAAAGCAACTATTCCCAGAAAAGACAAGGTTCAAGGTGGTTGCGCCCTTCTTAGTGGGAGAGGACTGCGAAATTGAGGTCGAAGGGCTGTAGAAGGGACAAAGAGCTGGTTGCATGAATGTGATGAAGATGCAAGTTAAAGTCATTTAGGAAAGACATCTCTGGGTGTTGTCCATTGGGAGGAAACTCGTCTAAACATCTGGGTAGTTGTTCAAAAAGCAGGTGATGGGAGAGGAGGACTTAGAGGACAAGCAGCAAGTGTGCAGTCAAGTCAGACAGTGAGAGAGACAATCTGGAACTGGAATGGGGCATCCGCTAGGGTGGTGGACAGGGAGAAACAAATATTCTTGATGGGGAAAGAGGCACCAGAGGCACGAGGACTCTTAGAGAAGAATTAGTTGGCTGAAGTTCTGCAGCTGTGGCTGTATTTACATCCTTTCTGCATTTCCGGGGGCGATCTCTGATTTGGAGAGGGCCGAGATGTTGAGTTACAGGCCAAAAGAATAGCCTGGGATAAAGGCAGCCTTCTTCACAACAGACTGGCAGTTCCAGTTTTGAACAGACGATATTAAGTCACAAGTCATTATCCTTAATCACCACACTACTCACTTTCCAGTAATAAAAAAATCCAGATACAAAGTAATATGCAAATAACTAACAAATGAGAAATGTTAAAATGAAAGACAGTTCAGATGCTCAAACTTCAAAGAAAGGTGAAAAGTTATAGGATTAGTCCTATTTTATGTATTCAGTCAGTATAACTGATTTTATTGTTGTCTTGCCAGGCCCTTTGGACATCAACATTAGCAGTACAAGCATTAGCTAAATTATGTTGTCTAACTTCACTATTAAATCATATTGCATTATTGATGTTTATATTGGCATTCTGTTTAGAAAACACGCACAGTTTGTCACTCAGTTACAGTCATACCCTGAGACAAACCCATTCAGCTTATAATAATTCAGATTTGCATGCAGTTTCAATTAATAGCACAACATTGGCTTACAAGGTACTTTTTTCTAATTTACCTGTCTGCTGACAGCTGAGCGCCATGAGACATTTACATCTATTCATTCAGCAGACAGTTTCTGGGTATGAGGCTTGACTCACTGAATCTAACACTAAATAAAGTCCAGTCTATCATGGAGAGTGATTGAGATCCTCTGCCTGGAGCCTTGCTCAAACACACAAGCACTTCCAGCACCAGACTGCTACAGTCGCAGGGGTCCAAGGAGTGCTACCAACGGTTGTTTCTCCCCACAGCCACAAGACTCTACAACACATCCTCACGCTGCCAGGGGGTGACCTGACTGAGTGGTACTAAGCTTGGTCTTAGCTGTCCCATTTACATTTACATTTATTCATTTAGCAGACGCTTTTGTCCAAAGCGACGTTCATCTCAGCAAAAGTACAATTTATGCATTACATTAAGAGAAGGAGACATAGCTGCAGACATGAAAGTCTCAAGCAAACCTAGTTTGTTCCCTACCACTTCTTGCTGCACCGAGGTTCATTGTTCGAGTAGTCTCAAAACCCTTCTGTATGGAAATACACTTGCTTGTTCATCTACCTAACTTATTAATTTGTCTAACTGATTATTTACCTATTATGTATCTCTGTTTCTTCACTATGTGTTTATATTGATATTTATTACATACCTTTCTCCAAAGCAACTTCCAAAGAACTCTATGTAGTGTTATCAGCCCACACACCTTATTCACCGCAGTGACTTACACTGCTAGATACACTAGTTACAATGGGTCACTCATCCATACATCAGTGGAACACACTCACTGTCACTCACACACTATGGGGAACCTGAACAGCATGTTTTTGGACTGTGGGAGGAAACCAGAGCACCCAGAGGAAACCCACACAGACCCAGGGAGGACATGCAAACTCCACACAGGCTGAGGGGGCTCGAACCCACATACTCTCGCACCACCCTGGCACTGTGAGACAGCAGTGCTACTCACCGTGCCACACCTGTATGTATCTGTGTACTCTTTTTGAATATTGTATTGTATTGTATTCACTCATCTCCTAAGTGACTTGCAATGATTAACTAGTATTTAGCTGATACCTTTATTCCAGGAAGTTTACGGTATTAGATGAACTGCTTTAAACTTTTTACAGTCATGCACCCAGCAGAGGAATGTGAAACACACATATACATATTTACACATTGTAGATGTTCAAACTCCGCACAGACTGAGCAGGGATCATCGAACTGAGACCCACATTGAATCACACAGCTCAGGTGCTGAGACAACATGTCAGCATGTTGGGTTACTATGAATTCATTTATGTTCTTCGGGTTACAATTAATTTGTACTGTTTTGATTGATTTTTTTTTTCTTTGCTGTTCCTTTTTTTCAGTTAAAGGTTGAATCCATACACAGACACAATCATATCTTTGCAGTTTTTATTTCTGAATGTTTTTTCAGTGTACAAAACATTAGAGCTATGAAAGAACTGAATGACTACATGTAGCTATTCAATATAATAAAATAAAGGGAAACTTCCATCTCATGTTGTGAAAACTAATGAATAATTTATACCTTCCTGAACCCCAAAATTGATATAAATGATGTCAGTTTTGGGGTTGGGGGATGTGATGGCACAGTGGGTTTGGCTGGGTCCTGCTCTCTGGTGGGTCTGGGGTTTGAGTCCTGCTTGGGGTGCCTTGTGATGGACTGGTGTCCCATCCTGGGTGTATCCCCTCTACCCCAGCCCTGCGCCCTGTGTTTCCGGGATAGGCTTCGGCTTGCCATGACCCCACTTGGGACAAGTGGTTTCAGCCTGTGTATGTGTGTGTGTTTTGGGATTTTGGGGATTTTTGGGTTTTGGGCCTCAGGAATGTATAAAACATTAAAAGTTATGGAAATTATGTCTGCACCTTCTGAGGAACTGACCTTTCTCAGGAACGCATTGCCTTTGTAGGGTGGGAAAAGACTGTAGTGCACAGTTAGCAAGCTAGCTACACAACAAGATAACAACTTGAATGGCTTTGCACTGTCAGTGGAAGCCAGAAAACCTGGAAGAAACACCGCAAACATTCAAACTCCACACAGAAAGAGGTGGATTCAAACCTACACCCAAACAGCTCATGAGATGTGAGATAGCAGTGCTATCACCTGCCCCACACTGAGTTTGAATAAAGTGATGTAACTAGAAATGTGAAAATAATGGGTCTCCTTGGGTCTCCTTCCTGTTTGAGCAGATGCCCAAATCGCCTGGCTTCTCTCGATGTGGTGTAGCAGTAATCCAAATGTGGAGGTGGGACAGCTGGTAGCATAGTGGTAAGGGCTACTGTCTTTGGACGCAAAGGTCACAGCTTTGATACCCACCTCTGGCAAGGTTCTTACCCTCAGTTGCTCCAGTAAAGTTACCCAGCTGTAAAAATGGGTAAATATTTATAGGCTTGTAATTATTGTGACCATAACATTGTAAGTTGCTTTGGAGAAAAGCATCAGCTAAATGAATAAATGTAAATGAAGGTATACCTGAGCCCACCTACCCAATGGAAGAATCACATTTCTGCTGTTTATTCTCAAGATCAAGACAGCTGGTAAGGATAGAGATATATGCAGAATGTCAAGTGAAGTTTTCTCTAAATACTCAGCCTCTGCTTCAACAGCATCGTGGCATTTTGTTCACGCTTCAGTCAATGAAGAACTTGCCAGGAAACTCCACAAAGGTCTTGCTCTGGTATCTTCTTGTATACAGTTTGTTCTTGAATTTAATCATTTCATTGAAATCTTTATTGTAATTATCCCGTTGTTTTTTTAAAGAATGCTCATTAAGTAGAAAAAAGAGAACTTTGAATGATTGAAGTTTTATTGAATTTACTCAACAAAACGATGTTTACAGATGGTAAATTGGCAGTATTGTTAATGTTGCCTTATGATTTGTGTCAAATTATGCAGCTACAGCAAGGCCTACTGAATTGTTGCCTCTGTTGAAGATGACGTAGAACTCTCTGATAAAGACATCACCCAGGATCCAGAACTCGGTACTGCCACTACCGGTAAACCCAGTGGTGCAGCCATCGCTGGACTAAAAAGAAAAAGTGTGAAAAACAAACATTTATAACTCTTTCTAAGGTATTCATGTCTTACTGTCTGTCAAGTTCTATTTTCCCATGAAAAATTTTAAAAAGGAAAAATAATATACAACATTTTGTGTGCACATCTGGTCTTCTGACAAGTTATCAAACATGCAAAACAATAGTGATGTTTGCTGTTCTAGATTTACCACCAGACACTCCAAGGAAAACACTGATATGTATTTATATATGACATGTGTTTCTTGTTACTATAAGGCATAACAATAACAAAAGGATACATTCTGAAAGAGAAACCCGTTCCATTCTCTCAGTTCCCATTCATTTTATCAGTTATATCCAGTTGGATACCTTATATAAAACTGAAGTGTGGCCATACTTACACATACAGGCAGAAGAAATGTTTTAAAATGGAAATCTCGAAAAGTCATGTTTTTCTGTTTGATTTTTTCAGTTATAACCTTACTTTTAATTTTAAGTTATTAATTTCTATTGACTATAGTCTTATTCTATTAACTGATTATGCTGTATAAATATTCACCACTTATTTAGAAGCATACAGGAACTTCAGTGGGTATGTGAAGTGAACAGCAGTTATTTTAAGTCATACCTCAGTGACATAGGATGAGCCAGGGATGGTGAAAGTATATCCATTAAGGGTGAAGGTCACATCAGGCATGCTTTGAACATTACTACAGCTCACAATTCCCTGTGGAGAAAGAGTCCTCTATGTTGGTCTTTTGCTTAGAGCACCTGTGAAGTGCAGGGCCAGAACAAGTAACTTCTACCTACATCTCCATTCTGGTCCACAGTTGCTCCCACCCATTGATTGATGTTATCAATGTCACTGGTTGGCCCAATAATGTGAGAGGTGCCGGTGTCCACAATCGCCTGGCAGCCTCCAGAACATCCCACAACAGTTCCATTTATGGTCACACTGAAATGAGTAATAATGGTTAGTTGTTCTAAACCTAAGTAATCAGGTAATTTTCAGTAATTATGTTTTTCAGATGTTGAAGTTAAGGTAAAGAATAGTGTTAGGGCAGATGAATTTCTTTATTTTGTCCCTTAAAGCTGTTTCTTGAGTTTTTTTGAATATTGTCGATTGAATTGAATATTTTTTGTGTACTTTATAAAATACATTGAGTCCCCTACAAAATACTTTGGTAAGTATTTTGAATTAATATTTTTTCTCTCTTTAAAAACAGAAAAAATACTAAATCCTTTTCAAAAAAGTTTGTAATAGTGAAAAGTTCATTACTCAAAAATTTGTAAGTTGGGGATTCACTGTGCTAAACATTGGTCCACAGTTGAGCAAACATGTTTCCATCTGAACCAAAATGTACAAATGCAAAGAAAAACCGGCTGAGGAAATGTGATGAAAGGTGACCATGTATATATTGCAAAAATTAACCAAATTGACATGGGTCAGCATACCTGTCCATGTTAATCTCCCAGTATGTTTCAGCAGACAGTGGAATCCAGTAGATGTTGCCAGTATAATATGAGGAATCAATCCCACCAAAGAGGACAAAACTACCAGACTCAGAGTCACTGAGAGGAAAAACATCATGTTAGTTACCTCAACCCATAGTACAACATGTTGACATTGCTGAGATGAAAATGAATGGTGTGTATGGTAACATTGTAAGGTGTCACTGATCTCTTTTCCTTAAACTTTACCTGCTCAAGTAGACAGAGAAGAGGTCCTCAGACACCAGGCCCTGACTCATCATGTTGTCAAAGACTGGGGTGGCACTAGATGAGGAGATGGAAGGGAAGGCCAAACCAAGGATTCCATCAGGTACCAAGTAGTACATGTAGGAACCCTCTGATTCACTCAGACCAAAGATCTGGTTGCTGATGGTAATCCCACCCACCTTGAGGCAGAAGCAGAAAGAAATGTAACTTTCTGTGTAATTTTAGTATAATAACAAAAATGTAACATAACATAAAAGTCAGTGTCAGCCTGATTCTCCTGATTCTCAATAGTCATGTGAAAAACATCCTCATTAATCGAATGTAGGATAAATCAAGCGCATAGTTTAGACAATGCACACAATAAAACCTTTTGGCAATGAAGTGGGAACTATCTGTTATTGTGTGTAACTTTGGATTACTTTTGTACCATACTGATGGTCTCACCTGGACAGTGTCATATCCCAAAAACCCTGTCATACTCCCAGTTCCATACTGGACAGAGACTGACTGTGAAGTGGACTGGAAGGTAGAAGAATCCTGAGGGTTGAATGTATTATGGTTAGCTGGAAAAGTAGAGAGAAAAACCTTGAGAAGAACAGTAATGATGAACAAGTAGGTAACATTATTACAATATTAATTCACAGCAGGTAACAGTGCTGTTCCTGGCCCACAGCTGCTGTGCCTTTCAAAAATACATTATATTGACGGATTCTTATTTGATGTCATGCGTTTATGCCCGTGACTGTGACATCAAGGACATTACAAGAACATATGACTTTGTTGTAAAAGACTGAACATCACTCCAGTCCATGTTCCTGTCGCTTTACCCTTACTCGACATTCTGAGCAATAACAGTTCCCTTCACTCACTGCAAGCCTGGCTGTTGCAGTAGGTGGATGGAACCCACAGGTTGGAGGAGCCCGAGTCGAACATGACAGTGAAGGACTGAGGCGGAGTTCCAATGGAAATGACACCATAGTATTCCAGCTGCAGAAAGACACATCAAGTGAGCTGAATGGAAGGTGCTTTTTCAAAAGTTTATTATTGTCTTATTTATTAAGAATCCATGATTTAACCAAAACAGGTTCACAGTCACTTGTGAACTTTGACTAAGCATTTGTTCTTGCTCTCTGGAGCTTATCCCAGAATCACTGGACGCAACCTTTGAGGGGGCGTACACTCTGGATGGAGCACCAATGCACCGTTGAGTAGCAACATATAGTCACAATCACTACGGGCAATTTAGCATCAGCAACCCACCTAAACTACATGTCTTTGGACTGTGAGAAGAAACCAGAGCACCTCAAGGAAATCCACAAAGACATGAGGAGAACATGCAAACTCCATGCAGACTGAGCTAGATCATAACCTATGCCTGGACTGGTGCAGTGCTTTGAGGTGGCTGTTCCACCCACTGCACCAATTTGTTGCCCCAACATAGTCATAATTCAATCTGAACTGGGAAAAATAAAGCGCTTTATTGGTTTCACTTACATCAGCGTCGTTAGTCAAGCTCTCAGCGCTGACAGCAAACCTGGGGTCAAACTTGACCATGGGGTTGTAGGGATACTTCTTCCTGAAGTCCTCCCATAGCCCCTTCTCCTTCAGGATCATCCTTGCTGTCTTCCCCTTAATCAGGGGGACCCTTCAGGGGCAGAAAGCAGAGGCTTATTGAGCAATTCAATAGATTTTTCACCAATGTTTTCCTGTCACGCTATAAACTCATATCATGTATGTAACTGTACATTCAGAAACATTTCTTGAACACTGTCCTAAGATTTCCACTGCTAGGTGTAACTGTATTTTCCACCTTATTTAAGGACATCCCATGTTACAATTTAATTTAACAGCATTTTTGTCTTACTTGTGCAGGCATTCGGACAGGGCCAGTAGGGAAAACAACACTATAGCCAGCTTCATCTTGTCAGTCTCTTCTGGTCTCCAGCTGAACTGAGAGTGTAGCAGTACAACATTGCTCTGGGTTTTATATTCACTCACTGAGTTTATTCCCTCCTACTTCTCATACGTATGATACTTTTCATTTGTGCGATAAGGGGGAAAAAAAAAACTCTCAATAAAAAAACAAAAAGCGCCGGTTTAAATTGTTCATATTTGTCTCATCTTTATGACATTGATTTATCAGGATAAATTACAAATTAAATGTTATGAGGTTCAAGTGCTGCCTGCAGGGCAGCAACAGGACAACATGACATAACACACTGCAAAGGGGAGCTGTCTATTAAAGCAGCTGGACTGGGACTGAAATACGCAGCATTTGAAATATGCGGTATATGAAAGCATAGTTTTTACTGCAAGTCAACCCTAAGTATTAATGGGATAAAAAAGGTAAACTCAAGTGTACTGCACCAGTTATTGGTAGGATACATTTTCAACAGAACACTTAAAGACAAGTGTAAAACAGTAAGGTACTCCTCAGCTCAATTTTTAATAATAAAAAATACCAACAGATTATCACCATCATCCAGCCATCCATCCATCCATCCATCCACCTCTCCATGCATCCATTCTGTTTTCTCACTACAATACCCAGGAAGGGTGGGCTGCCAGTGGCACTTGGACTCATAAGAGGTTAATTTTTCTCTCTTTCTTTGCGACTGGGAATGTTTTGCTTTGCATTCTTCCTCTGCCAGCTTGTTTACTTGTCCATCTTTGTAATACATTATTGCACTTTCTGTTACTGACCTGTTTGTATCTATTGTCCAGTGCATGGTTCACTTTGTGCTTGTAAATGCACTCCGTGAAAAATAAACTGAATTTTCAATAACTTTGCCCAGTGCAGAGTCATAGCAGATCGGAGCCTATCCCAGAAGCCTACAACATAAGACAGCGAACACTCAAAACACACTAAAGGCAGTTTAGGATCACCAATTCACTTGAGGAAGGAAACTCACAGAAACACAGAAAGGATGTGCAAACTCCATATAGACAGAGCTAGATTAGACCCTAAGTCTGAACCATCATTCCCAGACTTGTGAGGCCTCACCTCTGCCCACTTTGCCACCCTGCTGCCCTTGCCTAACAAGCGCACGCACACACACACACACACACACACACACACACACACTTCCTGAACCGCTTGTTCCATTCGGGGTTGCAGGGAGCCAGAGGCAGAGTCTACAGAGCCTAACCTGGCAACACAGGGCCTAAGGCTGGAGGGGGAGGGGATATACGCAGGACAGGATGCCAGCCTGCTGCAAGGCACCCCAAGCGGGACACAAACCCCAGGACTACCGGAGAGCAGGACCCGGTCCAACCCACTGCACCACCGCACCCCCCGCCTAACAAGCAGCTCCTCCAAATGAAATAAATCTTGTCTACTGATACCCTGCCTTAGCAACTTGCCTGAATGCACCCCACCCCACCCAAGAAGTATACTGGTACGATTTCTACATTTCTTTGGTAACTAAGACATTGCAAGAGCCACAGTGAAGAAACCCAATATCACTCTTAAAGGTTCCCACCTGTGGTTCCTCTCAGGTTTGCCAGCCCATGCTCAACAAAAATGACATGAATTCAGTGCTATGACTAAGATTTTAACCCAGAGAAATATATATCACAATTCTGCTTACCCAATCAGAAAAAAAGAATAAAAAACTAAATGGACTCATTTGTATGCACGCAACTGGGACAAGAATAAGTCACAATCAACCAACCAACCAACCAACCAACAAATTTCAAGAACTGCTTGTCCTGACTGGGGTTGTGGTGAGCCGGAGCCTATCCCGGAGACATTGGGCGCAAGGCTGAAGGGGTGGGGGGCACACCCTGGACAGGATGCCAGTCCATCACAAGGCCAAGTCACCGTCAGTAAAAGCTTAATTGCTTAGGATATACCTTGGTTTATTTATGGATTAAGTTCAGTAAAATTCTCAAAAATAGCTACTGTAAAAAAAAAGAAATTTTTGATTTTAAAATTTTTATTTATTTCATTCTACATCATTATTCAAATTAATTCAAAATGACTGAAAAAAGGCTTATTTCCACAAGCTCCCATTCTGTCGCAGTAGTTGACCAATTAACTTCATCAATATGTACAACATTTATTACCTTGTTGTTGATCACAACACTCACAGATACAAGGAGCACGCTGTAAACTCTGTGGGACTGAGTTGAATTAGGGTAATCTACACCACTTCTGCATTTTACTGACACATATTGGCTTGGAACATAAATAAATAAACCAAAATGTTCATATCTTTGAACATTGGTCAAGCAACCATTTTAACATGAGATGAGAGAAATTGGTTTTTGTGCATAAGTATAATCTTTGATCAGTAAACTTAAGAAAAAGACTTGAGAGATTCAAAGAAAAATCATTTCAGTGAATTTCAACATGATGATTTCTGCCTTCAACATGATTTTAACATTGTGATGTCTTCATAACCTCAAATAAGAATAAATGGTTCTCTTAGAGTAGAACAGGCAATCTCAATTAAATAACCATAAAAGCTCACTTACAAGAAAAACTTTGTCTCAACCTTTTTTCACACCAAAAACTGAACTGTACTTCCCAGTTTCGGTAAAAGTTCTGCTCAAATCCTTGTTCCACAAGTTCACTTCTGACCAGAGTTACTACCCTCAACTATACTCTACTATGCACTGGAGGCCAAATTGAACGAAATACCATAGGTAGTAGTGGTACAGTCTCCAAGGAATTTTGATGTTCGGATGAAAGTCAAAGTACAAACTAAAAACACAGGTGCTGAACCCCTAATGAATTTTCCATTACATTAAGATTAAAGGAAAGGTGAACAAACACTCAAGAAGTACTTGAGATACAATATTAAAATCTGTACTGTATTTCATTACCCAGATAACAGATTACAATGTCCTTCCTCAAAAAGGCCATGTTTCTCATAAGACCTCCATGTGTTGCTAGTTATCTGCAGAAAAGTAGACTGAAATCAGGACATTTATACTAATATGAATTTTCCAGATTACATCTGTCTGTATATTATATCTGTCTCATAAAGGTTTAATTCCTTCAGAAACAAAGAAGAAAATGTGGTTAAAGTAGCACACATATTACAGCTGGACCGTTCACAATGTTCAACCATAAATCTCAGTGCAAATTACTTTCTCTTGGGATCTGGTGGCTTTTTCTATCAAAATTGTTGGCAAACAATGTGGTTGTTGTGTTGAGTAAGAAGTTATATAGCTAAAGGAAAACAGTTCATTAACTTCAGTTTTAAATTGCACCTCTTAGAAGGGTAGGTGTCTGTCCACAAGACTTTGTAGCATTACATTCGTTTAGAAACTAGGAGATGGTGTATAACCACCCAGTGATGGCTGACCGCAAACCCTGTACGTACCCCCAGAAATAGCTGAAGGCGGTGGTTCTGCAAAAACTGTTTTGGATCATGCAGAGTCAGTACAACACGAAAAGAGAAAATCAAGGCGAACTGATGTTAAGTGATGTTCTTCAGCATATACTGTAAACAGTCTAGCATGTCGCAGTGGTTTGAAGAACAGAGGTAATAGTTACATGTTGTGGTTGTCTGACAATAGAACAGATTATGTTTAACATTAAAATTATCACTTTGGATGTAAATATAATTGTAGGCTACTGGATTTACTATTTATTATTTATTACTATTTTAATAACTATTTTGTAGATTTTATCTGTACTCGTTTTTCTTTTTGTATTTGGAGGATTTCAGTGATCAGCTTTCTTTAGAACTTTCTTCTGTCAGATTAAATTATAATTTTATCTAAATGACAGATCATAGGTACATACTTTTTTTGGACAACAGACATGAACAATGGCACTTTATCACTTCTAAGAAACACTGTAATTTGCTGTTCTTCATTTATACTTCCAGGTGCGCTTCCAGTATTATTGCATTGTTACATTTCTCTGTGTATCATAATAACCTATATAATCATAGGCAACGCTCAATTATAATATCTAAAGATATTTCCTTTCACCGGGGTGCGGTGGCGCAGTGGGTTGGACTGCAGTCATGTTCTCCGGTGGGTCTGGGGTTCAAGTCCCGCTTGGGGTGCCTTGCGGCGGACTGGCATCCCGTCCTGGGTGTGTCCCCTTCCCCCTCTGGCCTTACGCCCTGTGTTGCCGGGTAGGCTCCGGTTCCCCGTGACCCCGTAAGGGAAAAGCGGTTCTGAAAATGTGTGTGTGTGTGTGTGTGTGTGTGTGTGTGTGTATTTCCTTTCAGTCAAATAAACAGAATTTATGATCTTCAAACTACAAGAAAACATAAAGAGCAACAGTATTAATTAACACTCTAAATGTAAATGACAGGGGGGTGCAGTGGCACAGTGGGTTGGACCAGGTCCTGCTCTCCGATGGGTCTGGGGTTCGAGTCCCTGCTTGGGGTGCCTTGTGGTGGACTGGTGTCCTGTCCTGGTTGTGTGTCCCCTCCCCCTCCAGCCTTATGCCCTGTGTTGCCAGACCAGGCTCTGGCTCCCTGCAACCCCAAATGGGACAAGTGGTTCAGACAGTGTGTGTATAAATGTAAATGACTGTGTTTAGAAATGATGGCAATTACAGGGGTCACAATATTCTTCAACACTCTGTCTTAGTCAAAGCTTCATCATTCTGTCCAGCTCTTCTGTCAGTTGCACTTATTGTGATGCTGTGTGTGGTATGTGCAGGATGCGGGAACCACACACTTCTTAGCTTTAAACTGATCTGTGTAAGTGGATGGGAGCGTAACAAACCAAACTTTAACATCAAATGAATGACAAATTATTCATGATCATTAACAACCTAAAAACAAGTGTTTAGCCTCTAATGAATTTTCCATTAAGCAAAGGTTAAAGGAAAGTTGAACAAATATTCCACAAGTACTTAAGATACAGTATTAAAAACACCATATATGATTACCCAGATAACAATGCCCTTCCTAAAAACATGATATTTATTATTAGCCCTTCATGTATTTCTTGTTATCTGCAGAAAAACAGATTGAAAACTATAATGAGATTTTGTATTAATATTAAGAGTGCAGATTATACCATTCTTATCTCTGAAGGTATAATGACTTTAAAAGTAAATTTAGATAAAACTTAAACCAATGGGTCTAATGTAACCGGACTGTTCACCTATAAATCTTACAGCTATACCTATACATAAAAATATGGTGGCTTCTTGAATTACAAATTATTGATAAGTCTATGCGAAAACTGTAGAAGTTAAGCAGAATATTTTCTTATTTGCAAAACCATTGTGTTCAAGGGCTAGAAATGACTGAAGGTTCTGGCTGTGAACTGAAGGATCTAGACCCAACCACTCCAAGTGGTAAATGTGTGCTGTAACCACAAAAACAACTACTGCAGTCAGAAAAGGTGTGCTGGGGGACCCACTGAAGGTACAGTATGTGATGTGCACTAAAGGTGGTTTGCATGTGCTTCTCTGTTGCAATCTCTTAAAAACTATTAAACTCTAAAAGTGTTTTACACACACTACTGGTTATATTACGAAATTCAAACTAGCAGGTGGTACCCTGGGACTACACCTCTTCATGGAAGTTACTGGAACAGGCACATCAGTTGTAAAGTGGATATGAAGTTTGGGAAAGAAAATTAGAAATATATGTTTGACAACCACTAATGTAAAGTTGGGTGGAACTTTTTTTTTGAAAGAGTAATAGAAACACAGCACATTTTTTTCCAGGCCAAGGAATCTTTCTTCATAGTTTTTTCCTCAATTGCTTAAATACAACTAACAAAAAATTCTGTGCATTTTTTTAATTTTTAGGCAATCTCTGCAACAGCCAGCTCATTCTTCAAAGCACTACATGCATTCTTCTTGCTTGGACAAAAAATGCTTCAGTCAGCTACTCTTTTTCAAACTTCTAAGTAGTAAACACAAAAGCAGACACACACACACACACACACACACACAAAAAAACACTTACAGTACTGTGTTAAAGTTTTAGGCACTTGGTTGCGGAAAAAAGCTGTAAAGTGAGAAAGCTTCCAAAAATAATTCTCTTAATTAATAAACTTCCAACAAAGCTTAGTAACCATCCATCATCAACAATCGCTTGTCCTGAGCAGGGTTGCGGTGGGCTTGGTCGGGTCCCGCTCTCTGGTGGGTCTGGGGCTTCGAGTCCTGCTTGGGATGTCTTGCAATGGACTGGCGTCCTGTCCTGGGTGTGTCCCCTCCCCCCTCCAGCCTTGAGCCCTGTATTGCCGGATTAGGCTCCGGTTTGCCCCGACCCTGCTCAGGACAAACGGTCTCAGACTGTGTGTGGACTTTCTTTCTTTCACGACATACAAAACCCTTACTGTAATACTGTAATTTTTTGCAAAAGGAATAGTTGTAAATCTAAAATATGCTCTTTCCCATTGATACTAATTAATGACAAGACATGAAATAACCGTCTAAAACAAATATTTTTTGTGAAACATCTAAGTGCCCAAGGATCTTACACAGTACTATAATAAATTGTGGGGGGTGCGGTGGCGCAGTGGGTTGGACCACATTCCTGCTTTCCGGTGGGTCTGGGGTTCGAGTCCTGCTTGGGGTGCCTTGTGATGGACTGGCGTCCCGTCCTAGGTGTGTCCCCTCGCCCTGTGTTACCGGGTAGGCTCTGGTTCCCCGTGACCCCGTATGGGACAAGCGGTTCTGAAAATGTGTGTGTGTGTGTGTGTGTGTATAATAAATTGTTTTCAATTAAATAGAATGTGGGTTCTTAGTTGTAAAAAACCCATGACACAAGCTTCCAACCTCACCTCACCACTGTAAATAATGTACTGAATAAACATCAGCGCTTAATCAAAGGGTCATGAGCTGTTTATGGGGATATAGTCCTCAGTGTGGTGAAGGAGCTTCAAGATGGAAGAGCAGGAGGAACCTCAGCAGTAACATTCCATTGTCAGAGGAAGAGGAAGAGCTGTTAGTATGAGTGGTGGCACAGTGTGGGGTGATTGTACAGGAAGGGGAGGGTACAATGACTACATACAGTGGGTGTTTGTGAGTTTGTGGTTTAAAACAATTAGCAAGGGTTTGCTGATGCCATTGGATATCTTTTAGTGCTTTAAGGTTATTTTGCTGTTACAATGTATGTGTTATAGGACTTGCTGTGGGGTTTATGGGTGGGAAATTTATGTTGTTGATTTTTGTGTTGGTTGCATTGGTTAGACTTTAAGGAGTAATATGAACAGAATAACACCCAATGCTTTTGCAAGGACTATAGATGTAAATATATAAATCTTTTAGGCTTCAGTTGACCACGACCCTGCTCACGACAAGTGATTACTGAAAATTGATGGATGAATGCATGAATATTCATGAACACTAATTCTAACATTACTTTTAATTTGATTAAATTTTCTATGTAATTTTCATTTCACTCCAGATTAAACCCTTTAGATTATGTACAATTCCGCACAGATAAATTTACACTATCAGTCAACAAGGTAAGAATCAATTTCCACTAAAATTTATTTTTAAAATCATGGTAAGGATGCATGCAAGCCCTCTGAACTTTTGATGTTTGAATTTTCACATGTGTGGTAAATTGGCCCATCACTCCTGTCCAGAGCAGCACACAGTGAGAATGAGTTTATCAATCAGAGCACTGTTTAGGAAGATCAATGGAGAGATGGAGCATGAAGAAGGACAAAGACCTAAGGAGGCTGATAAATGGCAGCAGCGCTGGGTCTGAGGCAGAGTCATTCATTACAGCTGTGTGCACTTTACTGCTGCCTCCGTCTAGACAGCTAACCTTTGCTGCTGTGGCAGTCCTGCTAGACAGATATGGGAAATTATCAAGACATATGTTGAGGGAGCTGTTTTTTGATGTGTTGCCCAGTTTAATTGGGAGAAGGGCAGCCTCTTTCACAGGGTCAGCGAGGCATGGAAGGAGGAATCTGCAGGGTGAGGGCTCACATGAGCCCAGGCAAGGATAAAAAACATGTGCCACCTACAAGAAGGAAGGGCTGGTCTCATGTGGAGGAGAGGGGGGAGGAATACATGATAAATACAGGTGGAGTGCATAAAGAGACATTTGGCACACAGTGGGGAGGGAAAGCGATGTTGCACTCGCAAGATAAGAGAACAGAGACATTCAGCTACTGGAAAAGAGCATCTTTCCCTTTGTTTCTGCTTGTGAGCAAAACCAGGAAGCTCCAGGTACCAGCTTGTGGGATTGGTATCAGGTAGAGTAATCTATTTCCAGGTATGTAAGAAATACGCAGACAACCTTCATTTACTGTGACTAATGGCTTATTACCATGTTCCCTGTAATTATTGGCATGAGCCTGAACTCTTGCATGTGTTCTGGATCATGTGTTGGAAATAAACCAAGAAACATAAGAACTGGAAGGCTGTGCAGCAACGCTAGACTCCAGGGCGGAAAGTGAGTCCTAGTCCTGCTCCGCAGTGAAGACATGGCACATGCGCATTGTGCAAGGAAGGGTGACCTTGGTGCCGATGATTCGCTGTCTGGTGAGATCAGCTGAGCACAGATGGTGTCCATAGCCTTTCCCACACCTCCTGCACCAAGGAAGATGGAGAAACTGAAGGCAGGAAGCAAAGTGGGGTGATGAGAGAGGAAGAGCATGGTTAGGCCTGGAAGGAGAAAATGGAGCAAAATGCAGTCATGGAAAACAGAGAGACTCACAGATCACCCCACAAAGACATGCAAATGGCCTCAGAAAAAAATAAACATAAACATAAACAGACACATAAGCTGGATAACACCTTCGTGTTTTCTAGTGTGGCATAGTGGCAGAACAGGAAATGCTGTTCCCTCGCAACTGTAGGTTTGTGCGAGAAAAAATGGCAAAAATCGACCAGAGGTTTTTCAGTCATCAAAAACTTCATGCAGCAGTCAATATAAATTGACTGGTTTCTGTCTGTTCCTATCAAGCCAGCATATATTCTTACTATCTTTGTCTTGCTCTCTTTGTTGATGTCATTTCTTTTCACAGACTCATAATTTATATCATGTCAGATTGTTTCATCTGTAATCTGAAGACACTCTGAGTCTGTCTTCAAGACAGAGTGCTATAAGAATAAATTGTATTTTATTGCTCATGGTGCACACATTTTAGATATGGCTAAAATCTTGCACGGAGTGAGTATTTAGCTTCAACAACATGGTGGCACAATGGGTAGTCAGTAGGGTCAGTGCCTCAGGACCTGGGCTGTGCAACTGAATGTAGGTCTGATCCCTGGGGAATCTGTGTCCAGATGGCATGTCCTCTCTGTGTTTCTGTGAGTTTCCTCCAGATGCTCCGGTTTCCACCTACAATCCAGAAACATATGTTTCAGGTGGATTGATGACTCTAAATTGCCTTTAGTAGGTCTATACATGTGTGTTACATTTCTCTGGTGTATAGATGGGTGAATTATAGTAGGGAGTTTAGTGCAGTGTATCCAGCACTGTAAGCAGCATCAGATAAACCTGTCACCTAAATAGTACTTTGGAATCATTGTATGTTGCTTTAGAGGTAAACACGTTCTAAACAAATAAACATAAATTCAGTCACAAAGATTTCTTAAAAAATCTTCTGTGTACAAAATAGTGTATCTGGTTTTTATCTGCTGCATAGAAGTACTGTACAGAAAGACAAACCATGCTAACAATGTACACACACCCACACACACGCATTGTCTGAAACCGCTCATCACACTAACAATGTAGAAAATGACAAATTCCCAATGAAAATCACTATGGCTGCTTCTTAGATATTTTTATGTGCATGTTCATAAGCAGCTCTGAGAAATGATAAAAAAAAAAAAAAATGTGTTGTCCTTGTTGTCCAATTTTTACCAATTACAGTGAATTGATTTTAACATTTATTAGTTTTGACTGCACAAGCAATCATTACTGTCAGCACTTCATTTAGCAAGATTATAATCGCAGTCATGATTATGCCAGAAATAGACTGCACCATTTAATAAGCCAGCAATTTCTGAGAAACAAACCTCCTGGAAAAAGTCCACGTTTAATTTATAACTGGTCCTGGACATGGTCACAGCTTGATTTTTCACAAGTGAACTCTACCTTCCTATGCAAGAAAACAGCAGAGGGTGCTCTGGTGTCCACACACTGATAGTCAGAGGGGGGTGGAGTCAGAAGTTCGTGTTCAGTGCTCCATGGATTGCACTGGCTTCATGTCAGATATGAGAGTGGTTTGCAGGATTTCTCATCATGGTTAACACAAATCGGCTAACAAATTGTGTGTTTCTCAGTCTCTGTACTGGCAATCCCCATGGGTATGCTGGTCATTGTTCCACCTAAGCTGTCACATTGTATTGACTGAGCTATTCCTAGAATAAACAAGATAATTAAACTAATTTCATACTGATATTACATGTGCCACAAGCATCCCTTGATTTACAAACTCTCTTTATCCAAAATTTTGCTGTAATGGCTCTTAGCTTTTAACACCCAATTTTCGATTTATGGAACAAAAAATTAGTACAACAAAATTTAACTGAAGAATCTCCGGAAAAAGAACTGTATATCGGCTGAGTGAAGAAGTGCAATAATGTTCATGTGACATGTCTGCAACCAAATCTCAGTCTGTTGGTGTGTTAGGAATGTGAGAGTATTTTTTAAGAGAGTGGGGCATTATGGGAAGTATATGAAATTCCACAGTAGTATGTGTCACCCATACTGGGTCATCATTCATCGATTTTCAGGAACTGCTTCTCCTGATCAGGGATGCAGAGATCTGCAGCCTATCCTCGAATCACTGGGTAAAGACAGAGGAAGAATACTTCCCGGACAAGATGCCAGTCCATCCCAGGATAGCCACATGCACATAAGTCTAACATACAGACACACACACATACACACCATCAAACAGATGATCACAAGTGATACAGAATTTATGAAAAAACAAGAGACAAAGATAACGAAGAAAAAAACATTTCTGACTAAAGAAATGGAGGGAAAAAACCTGTAAGGGTCCAAGTACATTCTAATGTATCGCAATGGACCTGGGTAATGAGTGTCTGTAGCTAAGAAGATTTCATTTGGTTCTCTTCTTTTTCCTCTCTTTGACTGAGGTGCCTTGGTGAACTGGGAACAACAGTCCCTGGCAAGGACTGCAGTGGCGCTAGAGTATTAATGTCCCCTTGACAGGTCACCTGATGTCTGGAGCTGCTGACCACCTACAACAACCACTGGCTTCTATGGCTGGGAGATGACAACTGCCTACCTTGACTGATGGGATTAGTAACCATGGGTCTGAATGCCATTCATGTATTCAAGAGACTATAGCTCTGCCTCACTGGCACTTCAGTCTTTGGTACTAGACACATCGACCGAGACCCCCCATCACCACATTAGATTGCTCAGGAGGGGGTAGGCAGCTACTGGTACTTGGACCCCTAGAGGTTTATTTTTGTCCTCTGCAGCGGGAGTTTTTTCCTCTTCTCAGATGCCATCTGGTTTAAAGTAATACAGTAGTTAACTAGAACTATATTTTGTGTTCTATCTTTTCCTGGAATTTTGTTCAGCACTCTGTGTGACCTTCCTGAATACAGTTCTTTATAAAAACAAAGTGAAATTCATCTGAATTTAGTTGAAGCAAACAGAGAAGTCATGATCTAATCATTAGGTAGCAGATATCACTATGTAGTCATCACAGTGCAGGCGTTGGGCAGATGATCTGGGCACTGTAATGTCTCAGGAAGATGTACAAGACAAGACAAATGATGAGTAAAATATTCATGACTTGGAGAACATTTAAGCAGGTGAGATACAAACTAATGGAGGGGATTGCAAACACAGTAAGAGGAATGAGGCAGAGTGGATCATTAGACAACATATAAAGTCTTCGGTCTTGCTTTGAAGACAGGGACAGAGGGTGTAGCTTTCAAATCACTTAGGAGCTCATTCCACTATTTATTTATGCCTAAGAATTGACAACAAACAGAAAATGAAATTACACTGAATGAGAACTACTGCATTTTATAAATACGATATTTAATTAACTATGTTATTTTTATACAGTCAAGACAGCCTTTGCAACTTTAAAAAGAATCTTTCACCAGTTTTTGAATAAACCTACCACATGTAGCCTTGTAAAGTTTATATAAGTACATACACAACAAAAATCTTAGTGATCTAAGAAATCTAAGAAATTAGCTGAAGAGAGTTTAAAAGGCATAACTAGTAAAATTTCATAGATCCCTTCTTATTCATCCTCACAGATTCATCATTGTCTATTTAGTTATAATGGGTTACCTTCCACACTAATGAATGACTAGATACAATGTTATGCTGTTACCAAGGGTTGTGGGAAACACCTGTAAATTAATGAATGATCTTAACATGGAATATACAAGGCTCCGTGATGCTTTTGGGAAAACTCTCCCATGAATGAACCTGTAACACACTTCAGGGATAAACCACCTCGGGATTTGGCAGGGATGGGCGTCTCCTAAACACCACCAAAGAGATACGATCTAGTGTTTGGCTGAAAGGAAACGTAAGTGAATACATATGCTTGGTATAGTTGTCACAGTGTAGAAGCTTGACCGTGGAGACATCACAGAGAAACTCACCATTATGCAGATGTGGACATAAAAATGCAAAAAAAAAAAATACAGTTAATGGAGTAAAGCACTTCAAATGGCTTAAAAATAATCTCCATCATCCAATCCATCAGTGAGCACATCCAGGGACAAAGGAGGAAAGGATTAAAGGTTTATTTGAATCTTCGTCAGTGAGGTACTGCCATAATCCCATCGCATGTGTGCCTGTAGGGAGGACCAGTGAGGACGTGAAGCTGTCACAGGGACATCTCGTTGGCCAGGAATCTCTGAGAGACAACTGGAATGTATCAGCACTCATTTTCCTTTCAGCGTTAAGCAGTAAGCAGCAGTGATGATGATATGAACACTGAGGGTAAGGATACTCATGGCCATCATAAGAGTTGGGACAGTTCCAGGACCCTTCATGGCGAAGAAACTTCAGCTCTTCTGAAGAAATAGAGAGAGGACCATTGCAGGCTACTCACTTGTACACCAGTCCGCTCTCATGAGAGAGCTGAGAGCAACAATGAAGATTACTGTCTGTCTGGCTGTCATTTTCCTCTGCAGCCTCCGTATGCAGTTCTCTCTCATCAGTGTGTCCCAGGGGTACTCTAGTAATTTCCAGGATGATCCATTTGTTACAGCTGAAGCAGCTCTATGATCTTTACAACTTATTTTTGTGGCATTTTCCAAATAAATTTCAGCATGCCCTTTTAACCTGGAAGTCACTGATGGAGAAGTGCATTTGTTTTGGCCTATTGAGAAGCAGTTTCGAACTGCTCATCCCTCCCTTTATGTTGGCCTTTCCAGATTTTTCACCTCTATTCCAGTTTGTTTTCACTCGAACCATACTAAACTATTCATTACTCCACGCTTGCCGCATTCTTCTTCCCCTCTCTCCTGTGTGCTGATGAGGTTTACATTCTTAGATGTTAAGTGCCCATTAGATTAATTTTGACTGATTTAGCTGTAAAAAAAAATTTAATAATATTTTAGTTATTTAAATATTATATTATAAATATTATATTTGAAAATTATGTTAATTTCCTTTGAAAACGCTGTAGTGTCAGTGAAAAGCTCATTCAGTAGACTTACATCTGCAGACTGGGGACCATTTCTAGGAGGTGGCTTCAAACCGAGCATTTGTCGAAGTGATGTGAATGTGACACAGCAAGAAAAAGGAGGGAGAAACAGGGTGGGAGGAGGAATAGCAATGAGATCGTGAGGAAGGAAAAGTACTGCGATGCAGTAGCTCCTTGTTCACGTGAGCTGGGAGGGACACACAAGCCCAAACAAGTGAAGGTGAACAAATGTGTCAAGAGACAGCAGAAATGTGCAGAGCTGGGTCCCTTGAGTGGGCCTCTGACGTCAACCAGGAGGCTTTAAATAAAGAGCAGTCAAGCAGTCACATGACCTGTAGCCAAACGAAAGCAGGTTGAGGGAGGGATGGTCGGCAGGCGGAGGAAGAGCGAAGGGGGGCGAGGCAGATGGGCAGAGGGGAAGTGAGGATCGATGGAGGGAAGGAGGGACAGAGAGACAGAGAGCAAACAAAGGCTGATTCTCTCAAAATCACAGTGGCTAAACATCTTGCCAACAATGAATGCAGAATTTTTTCTTGTGAAGAGTGATAAGATTTCACACATTTCTTTCTATCCTCGCTCGTTACCAATGAAAGCTGTCCAGATAACCAGAAGTCCCTCAGCAAAGGCTGTTCACCTGAACCTCACTCTTAACCTTAATCGATGAAGGTTTTCACCTGCTTATAGTTTCACGTCCTGTTCTGAAATTGGTTTTCCTAGCCCTGAAATCTTCACCTCGAACAGTGAACACTGGTCATCCTTACTTTGCCATAAAATGCTTTTTTGTTCACCTGATTCCATCTTTGGTTGGAAAGAGGGGCTCTCAGCTAGAAAAAAGAGCTTCTATTCTTCACTCGCTTTTCAGCACTTTTTACCCAACCTGATACAAAACTCCTCTCAGATATCAGGTTGCACTGATATCTCCCTCCTCCCTTTCTTTAACCATCTATCCTTGTCAGGGTCACAGGGGTTTGGAGGTTATCACTGGACACTAGTCAAGGAGGGCTGGACCCTGGATGGGAAACCAGCCCTTTGCAGGCTACTCACATTTACACACAGTTACGCATTACAGACAATTTAGCATCACCAATCACCTGAACTGCGTGTGTTTGGATTATGGAAGGAAACCCATGCAGACATGAGGACCGGGCAAACTCCATACAGACCAAACATGTAAACCAATGCAACTTATAAACCATGTAAATATATAGTCCAGTGCCAACCATGTGCTGGATAGTTGATAATAATTGTCTGTGTGCAGTTTGTATGTTCTCCTCCAGTTTCCCTCCACAGCCCAAGGACATGGAGTTCAGGTAGATTGGTGATGCTAAATTGACCCTCATGTGAGTGAGTGTGTTGCTACTATGCAATGGACTGGGATCCAGTCCAGGATGTACCCCCTCTCAACCTTTCACCCAATGCTTCTGAGATAGGCTCCAGTAATGTAATGTACACATACACACACACACATTGACTGAAACTACTTGTCCCAAGCAGGGTCACGGCAAACCAGAGCCTAACCCAGCAACACAGGGCATAGGGCTGGAGGGGGAGGGGACACACCCAGGACGGGACACCAGTCCATCACAAGGCACCCCAAGTAAGACTTGAACCCCAGACCGACCAGAGAGCAGGACCCGGTCAAACCCGCTGGGCCACCGCACCCCCCTAATGTAATGTAATGTAATATAATGTAATGTAAATATAAGTAAATGAAAGGAAAGTTCTCACTAGACATGTTTTACTTCTTCTACATGATTATGCTACATGATTAGTTGTGAGTGTCATATACATTGTTTTAAGTGTTTCGCATATATACCCTGGAATGGGCTGATGTCCCACCGAAGACATGCAATGAGCCCCGTGCTTCCAGAATAGGCTCCAGACCTCTAGCGCCAAATCTGTGCAGTTTTCTGCAATGAAATTTAGAATTTGGAACATTTAACTTTAAAATTTGTGTCATTTTTTGTTTTCACAATAATAAAATGGGCAGCACAGTAGCTTCACAGTGCCTGGACTCTTTGGGTGTAGGTTCAGTTCAGCTCAGGCCGTGTGGAGATTGCCTGTCTGTGTCTGGTGCTCCGGTTTCATCCCACTGTCCAAAGACATGCATTTCAGGTCAACTGGTGACTAATAATTGCCCGTAGTGTGTGATTGTGTGCGTCATCCACAGCAGGTGGTGACACTGAGCAATCTACCGTAGGAAAAAATGTGGTGATATTGAGCAGCCTCCCTTATAGTCAAAAGCAAACAGTGATTACAGGCAGGTCACTTAAGAAACATTAAAGGAGGTATTTTAGACCTCACCAAGACCAACAAAACCGGCAGGGATATTTATCATCGAGCATGGATTATTGGAATATGTTGCAACATTTGGTGACCTGCTTTTGGAACTGGTTGCAAGGTTTGGGAGACTGATATTGGACAGTTTGTCTCGGGGTAACAGCGGTCAGCAGTTATATTAGTGGTGACATAGAACCCATGAAAGAACACAAATTTTCTCCTCATACCATCCAGAATTCAAGGTGTTCATCTCCCTTTTCTCAGCACTTTGGCTCAGCCGCAGCGCTAGACCATGCAGTGCCCACATGGTTTCAAACATCTCCAACAGCTCAAGGCCACCTGGCTTCCAGGACGCATTTGATCATCTGGTGGAAAGAACAGCAACACAAAGACCTTCTGGAAATCCTCTGAAGGAATCAGACCAAAGCTGAGTATGCTAAAGGTTACAACTGAATGAGGCTAAAAGGACAAAACCATCTATTAACAGCAGTGATAGCACTTCCCAACTGGACACCCTCCAACCCCCAGCTGTGCACTGATGCCCTGTCTATGAAAATCAGAAACAGGAGCACAGAAAAAAACACAATCTTTATGGAATAGGATTTCCAAACTGAACAGATTTCATTTAACATGGAAAATATAAATACATGTTACAATGCCTTTGCACAGCTGCCTAGCAGCATTTTTTTTTTTGGTGTGTAGTTTGCTCACACTGGGTTATCTGTGTTTGTTAACACAAAACTTGTTTTGTGTTTAATCTTGGAGTTCAGGGGAATATATTTTATGGGAAAAACATGACAAACTTATCTTACAGTTCCTTGGTATGGTACCTCCATATAGTCCTAACGCTGATATACCAGTCCAGATTCCCACTGAACATCATCCGTCCATCCAATTTCAATAATCACTTGTGCCTAGTAGTGTGACAGTGATCGTTAAACATTGGAGGCAAGGCTGAGGCAGGCTGGGTACCCCCTGGAAGGGATGCAAGTCGATCGCAAGGTAGCCACACACAGTCACTCTACCATTCACACACAACAGGCAATTTAGCATCACCAGTTCAACCAGATCTGCGTGTCTTTGGACTGTGGCAGGAAACCGGAACACCCAGAGGAAACCCACGCAGACCCAGGGAGAACCTGCAAACTCCACACAGACTGAGCGGGGCTCAAACATTCTTTTCTCACACCACCCAGGCACTGTGAGGTGCCACTGTGCCACCTACTGAATATCATGGTTTAACAACTGTTTTCAGAAAGTCCGAAGAACTCCCCCATCATTGCCCCGGGACTATAGCATCAACCTCCTCCCTGGCTGTAGTCCATAATGATGAAGTATATATGCTCTCTGTACCTGAGCAGCAGGCCATGGAGGTGTATGTTTCACAGGTCTTGGCCCTATTAATTATATGCCCATGTACCTCATTACATCTGCTGGCTTCTTTTTCATAGAAAAGAAAGACAGAGGCCTCCAGTCTTGCTTTCACTATTTGTGAACAAGATAATCAGGGATGTTGATTTACCTTGATCATGCATGGATTTTCGTTTCAATGGTAGAAGGAACATATATTTTGAAATGTCTCTATGAAAGGGTGAAAGAATTCCAGTTCCATCAGGCCATATTTGTGTGTTTTGTGTATTATGTTTATTTGGAGGTTCAGCACAGCAGGAGACCCACTGTGAGGGCTGATCTAGGCTGTACTAAGACATCTATCTTGGACCCCTGAGGTGGTAAGTGCTATGTCTTAAGGAGATGATTCACTATAGCCCCCATTTTGAAACATCCTGACAATGCATTGCCATTTGTTGTAAATGCTGATGTTTATGAAGGCAGGCAGGGGCTGTGCTTTTACAGTCACATGCTACCCCTCATCAACTCTCCTCCCGCTTCTTTTCTCGGAAGCGATCTCCAACAAAACGGAATAACAAAGTGGGTAGTTGTTAACAATAAAACCACCAAATCAAAAGGCCACACAGCACTGAATTTCTTTTTGTGACCCATCTACTTTTTTGGTAAATATTCCACACTGGAACTTTTTACTTCCTGTTTCAGAAATTAAACCTTCTGATCCCTGATTCTTTCACACATACTGCATTGTAATCAATAGCAATGGCTGCATGATATTGACAACTGAATGAAAAAATAATTGAACCATAAATTGAGTATCACACGGAATTTAACAACTAAACTTTCTCAACTGTCAAAACTAATTACTACATTTACATGCTGTTGCATTTCTTCAATAAAACGAACAATGTTACATTTGTATACTGAACTACTTGCAATAATTTGCTCATTTATACTTCTGGGTAATTTTTACTGGATCACTTTGGAGTAAACCCTATGATGATGGGCATTACAGCAAGATAGGCATTCGAACCAAAGTCCTTTGATAACCTTAGTTCAATTAAATGCGTTTTGGGCTGGGTTATAGATACCTACAGGGGTTGGACCGAAAAATAGAAAAAAATCCTAACAATGTATTAATGTCAAGAGTCTAATAAGAAGAAGGGCCACATTTTGCCCTCAGAACAGCTTCAGTCCAGCTTGGAATTCTGAATTGTGTGTTGAGGGATACTGCACAATTCTTCAAGAAGAAAAGCCTCCAGTTTTTAAAGGAATGAAAGTTGTGGAAATCTACTTTGCAACCTGCCATCCTGAAGTTCCCATAAAGGTTTAGTGATTGTGACAGGTGAGGCCATAAAAGATGTTCATGAACATTACCATCCTGGAACATAGGAACATCATGAGGGAACAGTGTTTGCACCATGGGGGGCACATGGTCCTGTAAAATGGCCTCATATTCCTTGGTCGCCATACAATCACGCAGATCATTTACCGCAATTAATGACTCCCATGAGATGGCTGCCCATATCATAATAGATATTACATGCCCCACCATGTTCAACTAGCAATATTATTGGTTGAAAATGTTCTTTGGCTTTGCCCAAATGTAAACCTTTGCAGATGTAGCAAATTTAAAAAATTATGACTCATCAGACCTATTACTTTGGATCATCCATTGCCAAATAGGAGCCCTGCCGCTAAATGCAGCTTTGTGAAGTTAGTTAATGATTCAAATGTAAACCTTTGCAAATGTATGGACATGTATGAAATGGCAGACTTGCTGGGTATGCCCCTGAAGGTGTGATACTGATTATTATTTGTTCCTGTTTAGTTAAATAACAGCAATTGTTAATTAAAGAACAGAACAAATTAAATCATTAAAGTAAACAATTATATGGGTCAAGCACATGTGCTGCATGTCATGAATGAATCCAACATTGAACAGCTTTAAGGATAAATCTTCCTGCTATTTGATTTATACAAAAAGATAGCATTAAATTTTCTGCCCAGCAAATTCCAAAGCCAGCTGGCACCGCATTCAAAAATGTTTTGTGGTATTTAGCCCTGTACTCTTTTTTAACCCAGTTAGTGATGATTACAGAAAGCTACTAGGTACAGAAAGGCTCAGAGTGAATGACTGTCACATGACCTTATGTTGCCATGGGAACGGATCCCAGCAACCAGCTCTTGTAAGAGCATCACATGGTTGGCTGGAACAAGCAGCATGCTCACACTGCACATCCATCCAAATGTTTACTGCGAAGGCCTGCAGGTGCTGCACAATGATAGGGTATCTTATATCCCCCCCCAAATTGTTTTGTTATCAGTTCAGTTTCTAATGTTGACTTGCAATATCAAGCATATTCTTTTTATTCAGTAGACTTCTCTACGAAATAGAATTTCTGAAAGTGTGTGTGTGTGTGTGTGTGTGTGTGTGTGTGTGTTGCATAAAGATTTATGTTATGATTTATTGAAGGTGCTGAGTGAAGTCTGGTATCAAACACTAGGGTAAAATTTTTTTGAGGCACACGGTTGAAAAATTCTAAGGCCTGTGATGCCAGGAAAAGCTCGAGCCTGACTTTGGAAGGGTACAACGAGGGTTTGCCGCTCATCAAGGTGAAATATGACAGTTGTAACAGGACACACGTCATAGTCTGCCACATTAATGTAAAATATGTCAATTATATTTCCGAATGCTTATATTTCTGTTAGAGAATGGGGTACAATTAATTATTAGCACCTTTAATTCACATGGCACCACTATAACATAACAGTATGTAAGATTTATATATGACATCCTTTTCTTACTCCTGTAGATGATAAGAAGTCTCTGCAGATGCCGTTAACCAGAGGATCTCTCTGTAGTCTTTTCATAAATAGGGTACCTACGTCTACAGTGTTATGACAGAAGCCAGGATGACTCATGGATGTGTCACATACGCATTATCAATTCTGTATCTCAGTGCAGGATGAAAGATATAAATGAAAAAATGAATGGCAGAACGACCGAGTGATGTGGGTTTTTTTTTTTTTATAGTTGATACCGCTAGTATGCAGGTGGCGACAAGTTCATTCGACCTCTTCCAGAAGAAACACATTATTAAAGCGTTGGGAATGCACGTAAAAGCCTATTATTAGGTGTCCATAATAAAGCACGGGGATGGGAGAGGCTTTTGCGTCACACGGTTTGCCCCACACTCTGCATGTCAATTGAGAGGCGAGGCGGCACGTGATTAAAGCCTTGGCGCGCGCAGACGCTGCTACTGAGGCTGCATGGAGCCCGATCTGTCCGTCGCACCTTCGACCGTCTGCGCGAGACGCCGAGCTGCTCTCTTTATGCGCTCTTTTTAGCTCAACGTACTGGAGCTCTTTTATTCTTCGTCCGACTCGAGCCAGGTAAGAAAATGATCCATACCTCATTTCCTGCTTTGCTTTGCAACTAATTATACTTCTTAGGTAGGGGCTTCCTGTGTGCGTTGGTTTTTACGTGATTCTGATGGTGAAATACATATTTATAGGTTTTTTTGTCCAGTTTTCTTCTGTACATGTGACAGATTGAAAGGAAGGTGCATCCTCTACAAATCAAAATGTTAAATGTGGCTGAATTTGCTTACTGAGAAAACTAAAAATGATTCTCGTAGACGATCGTACGTCTCTAGGTACCCCTTTGATACTTAGTAATTACTGTGTGTGTTTGAAGTGGAGAAGTAGGTAGGTGTCGTTGCCTGGACGCGAAGAAATCGAAGAAATTACATCTTTCCTTATAGTAAAAATTTTCTTCACATATTATATATATTAGCGGTGTCGGATAAATGCGACGAGGATGTGGAGTACAGATTGAAACATATAGATTTAATTATTAATGTGTCATTGACTTGCAGCATAGTTTGACCTTGAATACCATTCAAAGTGAACGTCAGGTTGGGTTTTTTACTGCGATCGGGAGATGCGCTTGAAATACATCCTTGTGTGCTGAAAATGTCCAGCAGAATCGCGCGGGGAGGTGAAAAATTTATAGCGCTGACAGATTGCTTAATAGCAGCGGTTATTTTTAGCCTTGCTCCCGTAGAGAGGCTGGCCGACACTGGAGGCCATACCAATAGATCGCACCCGTCTCTTTGACCACTTTGACATATTAGTTGGCTTCATGACCGTTTGTGCACGTGCTCCACGCATCCGAGCTGATGATGCTGAGAGAGAGCGAAAGATCACAGCTCTACTTCATAAGCCCTCAGCAGTCACCATGTCTCATCCGTCACATCTGCGTCATGCCTGTGTTGATAAACCTTCTCTTGCTGCATATTTGCATTTTTATAGATGGATTTTAGAGTCATTATTTTGCTGCCATATGTGACTTCTGCTCTAAGTACCTTGCAATTTCAATCACACACAGTGGGAACAGAAATAGCTTAAAATATAAAAAAAGGTATGGCGATGGAGGAACCGAGAGTGTGTCATCACGGACCTTGATCAGGTGTGATGACACATTCTCGGTTCCTCCATCACCATATCTTTTGCTCCATCTATCAGAGACCTAGTGGTTTACAGGACTGAACAGTTTGCTTACAGTTTCTATCATGTGAACTTCATAGTTCCCACCCTCTCCTCCTCTCACTGATTACTTACCTCCAAGAAAAAATGGTTATTATTCATCTTACACTGATCAATCAGGGCCTGTAGGTTTGTTTTGTCATAAGCGGTGGATATCTCAGACATGGCACACAGTGAGAATGTGCACGAGGACAAGTGGATACTGTAGCAGCAATAGAAGAGTGATCGTTTCATAAAACGCCATTGCCTAGCAACCAAACCAGACAAAACTGGAACATATCCTTCATAAATGACACTTGAAACCTGATCAGTTATATCATCCTCAGGGTATTGTTTCACAGAAAGGTAATAACAATAAGCCACTTAAGTAGTGACTCCCACATTCATTGCCGTCCTCTGTGGTGCTACATGGATTTAAATATTACATATTAGTACATCATTTAAGATTAAGATACTTGATTGTCATTGTATGAAATACAATGAAATTTTGTGTGAAACCAGCAGCAGAAAGAACAATAAAAAGTACGTATTGTATAACTATATATAGACTTACTTGCAGCAATTTACATACTTTAAGGCAGTATATTCATTGACTTCTGTGATACTACATTGACTCTTCTTTTGGCTGTGCTTTACTGAAAGAAAGTGTAATATTTCTGCTACTTACATTCATGTGTCTTTCAAACTGTGTTTGGATACCCTATTATAAAGTTAGAAAATAAACTGCAGAAAATGTTTGCTGTGCATTCTGCATATCAGGAAGAACTAAAATGAAACTGCTGTTTATTTTTATATCATGTTTTCAGAGATTACATTACTAACAATAATGTGTTGACTTTTGTATGATGCCACTTTGATTTACCTGCTGCATGTCACAACATTGCCACCATGTGTCAGAACTGATGATGATCCTCTGCAATATTTTCTCTAGTTTTATTCAGCTGTATTTGCGCTGACGTACTTACGCAAGGTACCTAACCCAAATCACTTGTGTGAATATCCACTTGTATAAATGAGTAGAGTTATAATTCACTGAAAACAGGGGCTGGCTAAGGAATTAATAATAGTTATAATTTTTATAATGTGCCTCTAAAAGACCTACTTTTACAATTCAAGTTTTGAAAGGACAATAAATACCATGAATGTCAACTCATAACTCGCATCAAACAAGCGTTCTTCGGAATACCACATTTTGGCCTTGCTGTACTCGTTTTCCTTTCGTTAATAGAGAGGGTCGGATCCGTACTGTATTATGTCTTCACTCAGTGTTGTAGCCTACCGTACATGGCAACATATTACAGAGATCTGGAGTAATAGAGATGAGAAAGTAATCAATTAGAAATCCAGAATACAACCGTAACTGTGGTATTATCTAGCAGTTTACACAAGATACTGTATGTGTTACACTACTCTACCTTGTAACTTTAATACGTAACATTTTGAAACCAGTACTGCTGTATTGTAATGACTGTAGCACCACAGAGCATTAAATAGTACTGGCTGTCACTCTTTCGTGAATGAGTGAAGGAACAAGATTTACACCTGCTCTACTTCATTTTCTCAACACAGGGCATATTTCACAGTCCCCTAAAGTAGTTTTACTTTTCTCTGAAATCTACAATTCTTTCACTTGTCTCCGAGTACTTATTTGATTTGTGTCAGTCTGAAGCATAAATACGTAAATTATTCCGTTTAGACTTAGAATTCCGTTTAGAACAGCTATGTGCGTGCAGTGTTTTACATTTAGACACTGCTGTTTCAGTACATGTACAGTATTTCTTAAAAATTTGAACTGAACAGCTGCTGATTTACAATATTTCTACTTTTTCTGTAAATTACAAATGAAAAATATGAAACTTGTTTTTTAAAACAGTGATCTAAAAGTGTTCCAAAGCATCCAAGAAGGGCATTATAAAAAAATAAAATTAAATTTAAAAGAAAACTGAATATTGGTCTACTCATTACTGAATGAATGGAGCAAAATCTAGAGTAAGATTTACACTTTCTGCCAGTCTTTGTCTTTTCCACTATTTACATTTTAAACGCTATAGTATTAGTCGTCTTATGCGGATATCAAAAATTCGCATGTGCTTTTTGTCTCAATTTAGTCACAGCCAAATACTCTGTACTTAGGGCTCTCCATCAAAGCATAACACTCATGCAGCTTGGGAGGGGGGAACACAGGCACGCTTCTCCTCTGATGTGCATGTTATGAGCCACTCATTGCTTCGTTGTGTGGGCTGCAAGCTTCATCAGGCGACATAACAAGAGGAGAGAGCTATTTCTGTTTCCACCATCAGCCATGTTTGCACCTAGCCCACTGTAGGTCTCACGGTGTGCAGTGAGGGAGGGAGAACTCCAATAATCCAGGACCACGATGAGCCTGTTTGTGTTTCCTGGTCTCTCACTACAGATGGTTAGTGGCACAGCTTGGTTTTGGACCTGTATTTCCAATATAGGTCGCCTGTGCCAGATTACCTAGAAGGCTTTACACACCTTTGGGCCATACAATAATATCCGAAGGTACGCCTATTCAGGTTTTGATAATTCAGCTTCATGAGGATTTTCATTTTATACCAACACTTCTGCTGATGAGGTGTTTCTTCATGTTTATGAGGGCTGAATTTGGATTTTGCCTACTTCCCAACAGCTGAGTGGCATGAGACCAGAGCCACCGTGCAGTGCTCTTTGCAGTTATAGTTTGGCTCATGCTACATTAAGTTCTCAACCTCCATTATCCCTTGTTTGCTAGTTTCACTTGTAATCTCATTAATCATGGCCCTCATTTGGAGTATGCAAAGAATGTCAACTTGTCTGGTGAGTGTGAATTCATTTGCGTTATTTTAATGGATTTTTTTTATTGTTGTTTTTTCATTTAAGATTGAAATAGTACATGAACACAGTATATGTATGTATGCTAAGTGTATGATGTTTATTAAGTTTACAATACATGCTTGGTATGAAAGAGTTGAACAAGCACAGGTAGACAGCTTTACGGTATTACATAATAATTAATGAAAAGAAACTGCATTGTTATTTTGTGTTAACTAATAGATATATCATGTTAAATTTTGAATTCATTGGGTTTCAATTTTAATGGGATATTTAATATTTTAACATAAACGGGTATTCATTTTTGGGCTTGGGAATGTGTACCATCTTTTACCATGAAAATTTATTGTAATTGTATCTTTGATTTTTGAGGATTCATCTTACAGAGGGTTTTTCAGGAACTGAAGACTATATATTTCACGAAATAGCTGAGATGTGTTTTACTCAATAATCTGTGCTCATCATTGCACGGGACACAAGCCATCCTCCAGTTATGACTGTTAGCCCAGAAGATTTGGTGTGGACTTAGCAACAGCTTTGTATTAGAGCATAACAGAAATTAAAGAAGCGAACATGGTGACAGTCTAATAGAGATAGTAGAGCAGATCTACTATCTCCCACCACCTTTGATCCCTGTCCAGGAAACACATAAAAAGCATGAAAGATAAGAAGAAACATAACACATAAAATTAAATTTTGATAAATTTCAAGAAGGGCAACAATCGGCACATTCAGCACCACCGTCACTTCAACCATGGTCAATTTAACAGAGGGAATTCCACCCACCTCAGCAGTTGGACTCACCAAGATACACCAGCCCAATTCCAGCTGCTGATTGGCTGAGAATACTCACGTTCTTATCACTGATTGGCTGTCATTCCTCCCATACATTGGCTGTTGCTTCTGTAGGCTTCAGGCATGTCATTGTATTTGCATTGTAATTTGAAATTATATAATATTGTGGAACTCATTTTATACTAGAAAGGCAATCGTACAGTGAAACAAATGCATTGCGATGCCAGCATAATGTGATCGTTTACTGTTTTTTTATTTTTTCACCATTTATTAACATTTCTGAGAAAAAAACATTGATAATTTTTCCATCCCTACAAAACCCAAGAAAGTAAATGGTGAAAGTTGAACTATTTTTTAAGTCTTAAATGCTTTGTGTATCAGAGCATAACGAATTTATGTTAACAGATTTAAATACTCAGTAGAGATACCCATATGATACAATGTCACTCTTTCTAGAATGACCTTATCTCTTAGTAAACTACATATTGTCCCCTACTCCCGGTGTTGGCACAAAGGAAAAAGCCAACAGACAAATAAAACTGATTATCCTGTATGTGTTCCTCTGAAACGAGACCAGAATTGCACATAACAGTCCCATTCTTGTTCACATCCCTTTGCGCTTCTGTGTGTTGTCCAGCTCCTGTGTGGCCGCCATTTTACGCAAAGGAGTTTTGTACTGCAAGCCGTAGCTCAAGCTCCTGCGAACCGCCATCCTCGCAGCACGGTAACAGCCACAGGAGGACCCGATGCCGAAGAATAGCAAGGTGACCCAGCGAGAACACAGCAATGAACATGTCACTGAGTCGGTGGCTGATCTCTTGGCTCATGAAGAGCCATTGGACTACAAGAGCAGTGTCATGAATGTGGACAGGGCTGGCAAGGGCACACCCCAGAAGGACAAGGGGCCCACGGACATACCCAACGAGGATGGCCGCCCTGCCTGGAACAGCAAGCTGCAGTATATTCTGGCCCAGGTGGGCTTCTCTGTGGGACTGGGGAACGTTTGGCGCTTCCCCTACCTCTGTCAGAAGAATGGTGGAGGTGAGTGTTTCTGGTTTTTCAAGTGTAGCCATGTGATAAACTCGCCTACTTCTGCTCTCTGGTCTTGCGATGCACTGATCTTTGGCTGGAGGTCACCTTCACCATCTTGCTTTTACATCAAAATAGGAAGTTAACATGGTACATGTGCTTAATTTTAAACTCTTCTTTTACATTTGTAATAGAGGGTCAATAGCCTGAGTCATAGTAAGGCATAGTTAACATGAATCAACAACTTTTGGAGGAAATGTAAACAAGCCCATGTGAAAAATTAATCTATATCTATATAGTTCTGACTTTTTGTTTTAACAAAGATATCACATGTAAAATGGGAATGAAAGTAGTCAGGAAATGTGGGGAAAGTGCTATAAAATTTTTATATTTCCCAGAAAAGTTTAAAACAAATTATTTACAATGAAATGAGGGAATTGTGGAGTACTGTACCAATAGACAACAAGGACTTTTATCAGAGAAGCTAGTTTTAATAAATCTGAATGTGTTATTAAAGCAGTGAAAATACTTTGGTTCTTTAGTCTGGTTAAAGGTGGTATAAAGAAGCAGGACTCACTGTAGTGAAATGGTATACAATTAAATGTTTTAATGTGAGGGGGTGTGGTGGTGCAGCAGGTTTCACAGGGTCCTGCTCTCTGGTGGGTCTGGGGTTCGAGTCCCCCTTGGGGTGCCTTGTGATGGACTGGCGTCCCGTCCTGGGTGTGTCCCCTCCAGCCTTACGCCGTGTGTTGCCGGGTTAGGTACCGGTTCACCGCGTCCCCGCTCAGGGCAAGCAGTTTCAGTCACTGTGTGTGTGTTTTCATGTGTCTTTAGTATGAAGGTATAAAGCAGGAGGAATAGCACTGGATGTATATGTACCTGGGGAATGTGGGTAATAGAGTATTCAAAGAGTTTTTATTAAAAAAGCTCTTTCACCAATACTATAAAGATGTCAAGTTAATTTTTAATTGAAAATTTATTTTCTAAATCGTTCAAGTATGTTTTCACTGTGTTTCCTAGGGTAAAACTAGATTATCGATTATTGTAGATTATCGTATGACTTTTGAATAAGGTGCTTGCTCTGAATTTTCTTTATGTTCCTTCTGAAGACCCTGTATAAGGAAAGCTGTACTCTAGGCAGTCTCTACCTATAGGGCAGTACTCTGAAAAGCTTGATATTAATATGGCTTTTCATAAAGCTTTTCATACTTTAGTCTTGTTTTTGTGATGTTTGACAACATACATGGCTACATATTGCAGAGCAGATCAGAACTCACTGGTTTAATCACTGGATTTGTCAATTGTAATGTCATCCATTACCTTTGGCAGGATGACTCTTTCCAACAGGTGGTGATCATGTGCGGTTCCTGCAAAATATAGGTGTGGTGAGTAAATTGGAAGGAAAATTAGTTCTATGGATGCATGCAAAGATGCTGCCATGCTGAGCAGGAAATGCTTCAGCTGCACTGCAGTAAGGCTTACAAGTTAAAGGGCTTTTCTATGGCAAGATTCCAACACCATTCGTTTACTGCTTGGTGAATGCGTTTATTTTTCTCTCCCCACCTTGTTTCCTCTGGCTCCTGTTATGGGTATGACATTCACAGGAGATTCAGCATTACTTCCACCAGCCACATGGACACTCCTTATTTGACAGGATATTGGCATTTGATCCACAAATTATACTGTGCCAATCGCCTGGCTTTCTGCTTGCTGTGGATATTGGCAGATGCAAGTTGTAAAAATGAATTTCATGTTTGTGAACAACCAAGTGTTTTTGCACAGGTTTTTTGGTGGATATTTGACTAAATGTACATACTTCATACTCAGTGCTTCCATCCTAGTTGCTATATGGTGTTTGCAGTGTGCTCCGAGCCTTGCAAATGCGCTGTGATGCCGATGAGATTGTGCTTACAGAGAGGAACGAAAGTTTAACCAAGATTTTCTCCACTTGTTTTGCTAGTATTGTCTTGTTCCTTTTGTCTGTTTATGTTCCATTTGTGTTTACCTGTGTTTCTGTTAGCTTCTGTTTGCTTGTGTTACCATTTTTTTGGGTTGTGTCCATTTATGTTAGCTTGTGTGTGTGTGTGTGTGTGTGTGTGTGTGTTACAGGCTTTGTGTCAAGTCATGCTCATTTGTGTTTTACTGTGGTTAGCTACCCTGCTTTGGTCAGTTGCTGTCTGCCTATTGAAAAGCCATTACTTCAGGTTGTTTCTGTCAAGTCTCCTGTCAGGTGTTATCAGTCTTGGTTGCATTAGTAGCATAAATATTGGAAATAAATGTCCCATTCATCTGAAGAACAGCTCTCAAATACCTTCTGGTGCCTTCTATCTGCTATTGTAAATCAACCCTCTTCTACCCTCCAGTGCCATCTGCCATCTATTCTAAATCAGCCCCCTTGTAAACTCTTGTGCCCTCAGTCAGCTGCTGTATTTCAGCTCCCTATCAAACTTCACTGATCTCAGCCATCAGCAGTATACAGTCCTCTGCTGCCCTGTAGTGGCCTCCTCCATCCAATGTACATTAGTCATGTTAATAGACTACAGGGCTGTCAGCCAACTACTGTATATTAGCCCTGGTGTCACTCATGTCCTCAACCAGCTGCTTCAAATGGACTCTTTTCTTCTTTAGAAAAAATATTTTTTCTTCTATAGTTTCAGTGTTCCAGCCAGTTTTCATATTTTACGTTTCTAGGACATTTTCTCTTTGTTGGGTTTGTCCCTTCCTCTTGTTTCCTTCTGTCGCCTTGCACCCATCCATTTGTCTCCTTGTACGGTGCACATCTTCAGCTAGTCCACCATTTTCTTCTGTGAATTATTGCTCCCACTGTATTTAAAAATGCCCCAGTTTCCCAGCCAAAGAACTGATGACTCACTGCCTTATCTCAGGCTGGAAGTCTGATTCTAAATTCCTCTGCATGAGATAACTTTAAAGCCCACTGGAGAATATGTACATGCCACATTATTAAAAACCCAAACTTCTCTCCTCCACTGCCATACCTTTCGCTATATCAGACATTTCTGTTTCCAGTTAAAAGAATCTGAATTCAAAAACACCATTCCTCACTCATTCACCCACGTTAACCACTTGTCCAAGTCAGGGTTACGGTGGGAATCCGGGGCACACCCTGGTCAGGATGCCAGTTCATTTAAGGGTCTAAAACCGCATCCAGTACTGGAAATGCAAACCAACCTACTAATGATGTTCAGGAAATTCAATGGCGGGGGTGCGGTGGTGCAGCGGGTTCGCCTCAGTCCTGCTCTCCAGTGGGTCTGGGATTCAAGTCCTGCTTGGGGTACCTTGCAGTGGACTGGCATTCCATCCTGGGTGTGTCCCCTCCCCCTCTAGCCTTACGCCCTGTGTTGTCGGGTTAGGTTCCACCTTGCCGCGACCCCACTTAGGACAAGCAGCATCAGGCTGTGTGTCTGTGTGTGAAACTCAGTGTATCCTAAAATTCTGCTTTTTGGAGTTTTCTGATAGGCTGTCATTATCATTACAGTCACTTATTCCAAAGCCATTGTTTTTGATGTTACAGTAGCTGCATATAGAATTGGTAGGGAGTAAAATTAATTATTTTACTCCTTATCAACATCCTTATTTTACTGTGACTAGAGCAATTTAGGATTAATATATTCACATGTAGCAGTGGAAGAGGCTTAAATCAGTAACTTTCAGATTGTGAATTTATTAATCATTATTATGCAATTAATTGTAGAGTACACACATCTGTGTGTGGCTGTGGAAGCTGGTTCATATGTGTGTAACTAATAAAGTTCACTTGTTTAGCAGGTGCTTTCCTCCAAAGTGGCGTACAATTATTAAATATTATTTAGCTGTCCAAGGCACCTTAAAAAGCTGGACATACTATTGCAAATCTCTTAAAATCATTCATATTTACACAGCAGAGCAGTGTAACACATGCACTTACACACATTCCCAAACTAAGTGTAATTTAGATCATCCAATTCACCAGAAATGCATGGACTGTGGGAGGAAACCTACAAAAACAGGAGAATATGTAAAAAGAGAGAGCGGGATATGAAGCCACATCTCAGTCCACAGCCCAGGAGCTCTGATATCACCAGTGGTACCTGCGGTGCTGCCATGCCACCCCTCTGAAGTGGAAAATGAACCACTGTTTTTGACTTTTGCCATGTGTAGTGCGGATATCTGCAGTGTGTGTTGAGTCTATGTGTGTATTTGTGATTGTGAACAGGAGGTAGGATTCAGACAAATTTTGTTATATATACATGTGTATGTGTATATATTACTGTATAAATACACACATACATACTGTATGCATATGCATACATTTACTTTGTAGAGTACACGTATATATGTATATGTAGTTAGTTAGTTAAGATGTGTGTTTTTAAGTCTCCATGGAATGGGGAAGTAGTGTGCATGTACAGTACTGTGCAAAAGTCTTAGGCACTTAGATGTTGCACAGAAATATTTTAGACGGTTATTTAATGTCTTCTGCATTAGTGTCAGTGGGAAAGAGCTTATTTTAGGTTTCTAAGCATTCCTTTTGCAAAAAGTTACAGTATTACAGTAAGAGTTTTGCATGTGGTTAAAGAAACAAAGTACACACACACACACACACACACACACACACACACACACACAATCTGAAACCACTTGTCCCAAGTGGGGTCGTGGCGAACCGGAGTCTAACCTGGCAACACAAGGAGTAAGGCTGGAGGGGGAGGGGACACACCCAGGACGGGACGCCAGTCCATAGCAAGGCGCCGCAATCAGGACTCGAACCCCAGACCTGCCAGAGAGCAGGACCCAGCAAAGCTTGCCGCACCAAGCAGTTGTTGATGATGGATGGTTACTAAGCTTTGTAGAAAGTTTATTAATTAAGAGCATTATTTTTGTAAGCATTCTCACTTCACGGCTTTTTCCTCAAGTGCCTAAAACTTTTGCACAGTACTGTGTGTGTTTTGTGATGTGTATACACAGTGTGTGTTGTGTGTCTTGGAAAGGATTAATGACACTATTCTGTAGCATTGCCTGTACATGGTTAAAGGTGCATCTGTGTGACTACCATGGTGACCTCTCTCCTCCCACCAGTCCGATTACCAAAATTAGGGGGATTAATTACAGACTGGCAGCACAGCTGAAGAAAGTAGGATGAGGGATTTGCTTCCCCCTTTCTTCTTTTCAGTGAAGACATCCTTAGCCTCTCCCTGTTCTATCCAAGGAAACCAACACACCACCAGCTGACTGCAACGGCTCAAAATGATTTTACTTTGAAGTGCATTAAAAAAGGATCTTACTGTCACTACGGTGGCAGCTCACGTTATTGCGGAAGAATAAAGGAAGTGCAGAGTATGTTCGCACACACATTTTCAAATCTTGCCTTATTGTTTCTGGCATTTAAGGGGGTGTATCTTACCTGTAATTCTTCTTCTTTCCCCTTAGGTGCCTACCTAGTCCCATACTTCATCCTTCTTCTTATCATTGGTATCCCGCTCTTCTTCTTGGAGTTGGCAGTTGGGCAGAAGATTCGCCGTGGGAGCATTGGGGTGTGGAATTACGTGTGCCCACGGCTTGGTGGGATTGGGGTGTCTAGCCTCATGGTGAGTTTCCTGAATCAGTGACACCTTACCATTCAAGACTTCCTGCTCATCCTCTCATTCCCATGTTTACTCAGTGTTGAAGAGACTCATTCGCACAGTGAATAACACTAAGTAGTCTTTTGCTGGTAGACTTTGCTAAATTTTGTAATGCCTTCAGATGAAACCCTTAAGTGGATAGCACTGCACACCAGTTACAGTAATAGCCACATGCAAGTATTTGTATCTCAGTGGATACTTTAATCATAATGGATCCCATTTTAAAAGGAATTATTACTATGTACAGTCGGATTCTTTCTTGGAGCAATGTTCAGGTTAATAATGTTGCCAAAGGATACCTCCAGGGGCTTAAGTGAGACAGATTACAAGCCAATATCCTCAGTCACTGCTTTACCTTCCTCGGTAATGAAGTACAATTAAAAAAAAAATGATGTTTTGACTCATGAAGAACATTAAACACCCCAAGTCAATTTTCTATAAGAGTGGTTGTCTTAGAAATACTGAACTGTAGTCTGTATTGTATTGTTGAGTAATTAAGTCTGTGAGGCCCTAGTGCTACCCACTACCCTGTACTAAATGTATAATATTGTAATGACCCGTGTTACTGATTCAATGTAAATAGTTGCATTATGGGAAATAATGTTAAATGTGTGTAACCACTGGGGGCACTTGGGGGAGAAGTGATGGGGTGACCGTGTCTCCCAGTGTGTTGAGGAGAGCCTAGGAGTACTAAGGCAGACTAGGAAGGCTGACTGTAAGCGCAGGTCCTAGAGGAAAAGGGGTCCTCGGACTGAGAGCATTATTTCCCTTGCGCTGGTGTTCCAATAAATCGTTTGTTATGAACGCTGTCTTTGCGTCCTTCTTCGCCCCATCCAAACCCATGGTGCTGTGTGCCACAATATCCCTTTGGCTGTTTTTGAAAGAAAGTCTCATGTGCCTACAAATTTGGAGCATAAGACTGCCTGTTGTATGACATTTCTCAGAAAATAAATGAGGATATAGAGAAAGAGGTTTTATTCAGTTTGGCTTTCTATAGATAAAATGGCTTATAAATATACGATAGCCCTCAGACTAACACAACACATATTCCATTTTCTTTTTTACATTTTTGGACAACAGAATTTGAAAAAATGTGCATGAATTTAAGGTTCTGTAACTCAAGTTGCTTAAGTGCTACACTGAATCACCAGCACAGACATGTATTTGGTTAACTGGACTGTTTGCTTCCCTAGGTCTGTGGCTTCGTTGGTCTATACTACAATGTCATCATTGGCTGGAGCATCTTCTATTTCTTCCAGTCATTTCAGTACCCTTTACCATGGAGTGAATGCCCCATCAGGAAAAATGAAACTCAAGCCAGTGAGTGGAAGGGGAAAAACAGGGTGATTGTGTCTCTAGAGAGGCTCTACTCCTTCTTGTGGATATGAGCCTTGAAGCAGTGTTTCTTACCCATGCACCACCCACTTGTGTCACACGCTATTGTTAAACTTAAGGGAAAGAATGGAAAAAAAGTCATTAAATGTAAAACAGTTATAATGCTGAAAAGATCAGCAAGGCTGTTTCTTACCATTCTTTGTAAAATGTTTAAAACAATTCAGATATTTCACTTAAACAATTATGGATATATTTGGGGAGACTAACTGAAATTGGGGAGAATAAACACAAAAAAAAAATTACATTGCTCCAACTTGGTTCAGCAAGTATGAAAAACCTATCCAGAAATAAAGCTGACGTTATCTAACATTCATACAAACTTCATGAGCATCCACCAGCAATAACCAATGCTTAAAATTCTCACTGTACCTAAGTTGATCAAAGGAAAGGAGGGGGTTTGAGTTGCATAAAATTTGGCTATAAAATTTGTTGTACTAGACTGATTTCAAGAGCTTCCTTGAGACACTTGTTCATTTTTATTTTCATCCTTTCGTCTTTTGTTATGCCATAATTTTGTTATGCAATACTTCTGTTCTAGAGAAGTTATAGTATTAGTGCTTGTGTATGTGTACTTATAAACTGGTGTAGCACTGAAACATCAGTTGTAAGAAATACGTTGTCTTGAGTCAAAGCTACATTGCACAGCACACAACTTTTTCATTCCTTAACTTCCTACTTGCCTTAAGATCCTTATACAATAAGGAAATTTGCATCGCCTTTTTAGAATCTTACAGGAAAATCTCTCCCTAACCATATGGATCATCACAGTGTGTGTATTCTACACTTTTACTGTAACTCCCCTTTCTTACCATAGTTGTGGAGCCAGAGTGTGAGAAGAGCTCTGCCACCACTTACTTCTGGTACCGACAGACACTCAACATCACCAGCACCATTGCTGACAGCGGCGGCCTGAACTGGAGGATGACCCTCTCTCTGTTTGCGGCCTGGTTCATCGTCTGTCTGGCCGTCATCAAAGGCATCCAGTCTTCAGGAAAGGTGGATGTCTTTGTGTCAAGTGACTGTAATTTCCAAAACTTTCTGGTTACTGTGCTGGTAGACTGGGTAATCTATTCAGAGAATGAACATATTACTCAGGGCTGGGTTAGACCGAAATACCCACAGACCTACGACATGTAGCATGAAGTTTAGCCTATTGAATATGGGCTGTAACAGTATATACTGGGAGTTATGTGCAAGGTAAAATTGTTACTTCATGGAATTCTTTGTCTGATGTCACAGACAATACATTCATCCCCTATTATTCGGTTTTATATTTACCATTCAAAATTGATATGATTGAATAAAAAAGTAAAACCACATTGTTATAGTTACTCATTCTTATTTATTGTGTTAGATGACTTTTTTTCTGAAGACATTAAGCATCATTTAGGATGACTGAGATTTGCTTAGAATGAACTAGAATTTTTCCCTAAAAGAAATAATGTAATTATTTCTGTGATAGATCAGACTCGCAGGTGTATACAGACACACACACACACACACACACACACACACACACACACACACACACACCTATTTCTGCAAAACATAGAAAGAACGTTATCCAAAATGTTCCTGTCTCCCAGAAAACCTCTATGGCTGTATATTATAAAAGCCTCTGGCCTCTAACTCTGTAGCATGATGTTGCAGGTTAATCGCAGAACTTTATCCATTAATGATGCCCTGTGTATGTCCACTCACTCCCAGGTGATGTACTTCAGCTCACTCTTTCCCTATGTGGTGCTCTTCTGCTTCCTGGTGCGGGGACTTCTACTAAGGGGATCTGTGGATGGCATTGCACACATGTTCACACCAAAGGTGAGAGGAGACAATGATGTTAAGCTGCTAATGAAAACAGCCTATGTGAACTCATCTGCATAAGAAAGGGCTCCATGGTATCAAACTCAAATTAACTAAAATATTACTGTGAATGACCAAGCATTACAGACATATCAAAGGTCAAGTAAAAGTATGACTGCATGTTTTGGTAATGCAAAGAGGAATCAAAATTTCATGGCTTTGCTTCTAGTAACGTAAATATAGATTTTGTAATGAAAAACTAAGATCAGAAATTAACATTATATAAAAATTACAATTTGGAGTTTTTCTGCTTAGGAAGTTGAAAGTTACTGAAAAATGTCTTGTGTAAATGACATTCATTTGGTTATTTTAATGAAGTGACTGAGACTAACTGGTTTCCCTAGGTTAGTCAAAATGGCTTTTTTTAATCACTTTAAAAATGCTAGTTTAATCAGTTTATTTTTCATAGTGCTGCCTTGTTTCCTCAAAGAGCTTTACAATGTGCAGTTTAGAGTGTAATTAGACAGTGAACTTAAGTGCTCAAGAGCAGTTCTGACTATTGAATTATGATTTCGTTGTTAACTTCTGTGGTAGAGAACGAGGCATATCAAAGAGAGAATAAAACATAAATAATGTTTGTGGGTTCAGTGTTTAGTGGTTTGATTCATTTGAGGCAGGAGATCTGTTCATAATGACCATATCTGAGCTCTGTGGCTCGGCTTCAGCCAGATGGGCTACATGGCTCTGGTTCAGTCTCTGCCAGCTCTGCATTACGGGTGTTGCTTTAGCCCAGTCATCTCTCGGTTTGAGTCCCTCCGGACATGGTGATGGGTGTCTGCGTTTTGGCTAGTGTTTCAGATCATCTCTGTGTTCTGGCAGCATGCCCAGAGGACACGTAAGAGAAAGAGTCCAAGGGGCTCAATCTGTGTTCAAGGATTACAGTAATTTTTGCTGCAGGGAGGAACACAGCAGCTCTGCAATTCTGAAGCCTCGTGGCAACTAGCACACTGTCAGCATAGTAATAGTCAAATTATTATAATTTACAACTAAAAACATTACTCATTTGTACTGCACACTACCATCTGGGCTTGATCACGGTGAGGTAAATAGCAGGGTGTCTGGCATAAAGGGTCCATGGTGGTCATTATGGAGTGTATGCTACTAACAGTTCAGTCATCTTTAAGACAACTTGAAATTTTATACACCAGCAGAAGTGTTTTAAAATCAGTATAGGATTAAACTGATGCTTTGGAAAAAAGTGTCTGCTAAATGAATAAATGTAAATGTAAGTGCAATTATACAGCGCTTTCTTCTCCTAGTTAACATTCTGGTGGTGTCATTTTCACGTAACAGGAGTGTGTCTGCAACACGGAAAGAGATGCATGATTACAGCTTATACCAGTTCAGTTGATAAGTGAATTTATGTGTCCTGTACACAGCTGCATGGAACTCTATATTAATTTTTGAAACAAAGGGTCCCTCAAGCATTTCTTTTTTTCAGAGTTTTTGCTGCCTTGTTAGCTAAGCAGGTTGATAAGAGAAGCAAGTACAAATTTATGTACCACAAATTCACATATTGTTTCCAAAGGGAGTGATGAAGAATATGGTCCAAGGAACTAGACTGTATGGGGCACTTAAGCTGATTTCAGAAATGTACCCCTAGACCAGCCATGTTTTCCAGCAGCTTCTTATGCATATTTGAACAAATTATTAGGTTAAAATTAGGTTCAGTTTTGTAAAGCTGTCATGTGAAACCCACTCCATGTTAATAGTGCTACCCTAGACTGAGTTGAAGAATCCTAAGTGCTGTAGTCTTCTAGTCATCTACATACATAAAGCAGTTACCTATGTGTCTGTTCTCTTGTCTTTCAGCTGGAGAAGATGCTAGAACCACAGGTGTGGCGGGAAGCTGCCACACAGGTTTTCTTTGCCCTGGGTCTGGGTTTTGGTGGTGTTATTGCCTTCTCCAGCTATAACAAGCAAGACAACAACTGCCACTTTGATGCAGTGCTTGTTTCCGTTATCAACTTCATCACCTCAGTGTTAGCAACTCTTGTGGTTTTTGCTGTGCTGGGCTTCAAGGCCAACATCATGAACGAGAAGTGTGTCATCGAGTAAGTTCCTTATTGCAGATCAAATACTCAAGAAATGTAGTTTTCCTTGTATAGCAGTGTCTTTTAAATTAGGGATTTAATTTGTCTCAGTGATGCACTTAGTGCAATTAAAACCACTTCCATGGGCTTGAAGGGATCAGATGTTCTATGGAATAGTACATTTACCAACATTGACCAGACTGCATAGGCTTAATTTTTCTTACATTTTTAAATTCTTACGTAGTCGTCCACCTACATTCACTTAAAACTAAAATGAATACTGTTACATGTGCACTATTTGGCATTGCTTGTAAGGCTCCATGGTCAACATAGGTCAGTTTAGCAGCAAAATTAACCACATAGAATTTATAGTGAAATGTTCTGCTTTACAAGACTGACTTCTCTCTCTTTCCTGGTATAGAAATGCAGAGAAAATCCTGGGGTACCTTAATTCTAATGTTCTGAGCCATGACCTTATCCCCCCACATGTCAACTTCTCTCACCTAACGACCTCAGACTATGCTGAGATGTATGGTGTCATCAAGACAGTGAAAGAGGGCAGCTTTGCCCAGTTGGGGCTGGACCCTTGTGTCCTGGAGGATGAGCTGAACAAGGTAGGCCTTAAAATCCATTGAACACGGTTGCATGTCTGTGTATTAACAATAGATTAAATACCAGATTAACAAAATAATTACTACAAAACTTCAGTATTTTTATTGTTTGTGTTTGTTTTTATGAATGTTTATTATTTTGCAACATACATAAAAGCAAAAGAAAGCTTGAGAAATTCACAAGAGACTGACGGGGGTTCTGGTCCTTTCATATGAAAGATTGCAAAAAAGGTCATCTGATAGGACTTAGATTTTGCCTTACCTGGGGGTCAACAGTAATTAAGTGGAAGGTATACGCATTTCTAGTCCAATACGCAGATATAAAACTAAATTTTCCTGGTATAACATTGAGTTAGAAGAGTTGAACAGCAAGTGAATTTCCTCACTCCCTTTGTCCTTTCTTTGTCCTGCATCACGAATTCATATAGCTCTCTTATCCTTCTCTCGTCCCCACAGGCAGTCCAAGGAACAGGGCTGGCCTTCATAGCCTTCACTGAGGCCATGACTCACTTCCCAGCCTCACCTTTCTGGTCCGTTATGTTCTTCTTTATGCTCATAAATCTGGGCTTGGGAAGTATGATCGGGACCATGGAAGGTATAACTGCACCTGTCCTTGACACCTTCAAGATCCGGAAGGAGATCTTCACCGGTGAGTATGATTGGGACTATAGAGGAATAAGCAACCTGTCCTTGAAACTTTGAAGGCCTGGAAGGAGATCTTCACAGGTCTACACAGGCCTTTCATGCTCTTTAGTTTTGCATTTCAGGGTTAACTTAGGCTTGACCAGTAATTTTCTTATGACTTGCTTGTGACTGAGTTAAAAAACTGCTATGAAAAAGTCTTTCCTAATAGGATTCAGCAGAAATACTGTCTTTCTTTCTCTCAGTGTGCTGCTGCATAGCTGCCTTCATTTTTGGCCTCCTGTTTGTCCAACGATCGGGAAATTACTTTGTCACCATGTTTGATGACTACTCTGCTGGACTGCCTCTCACCATTGTGGTCATCTTGGAGAACATCTCTGTGGCCTGGATCTACGGCACTAAGAGGTACCACTTTAATCCATAAGCACTGCAGTACGATGCAGACAACAAAATGTGCTGCATCATAGGAAGAAAGAAAATAAAGCTGCTTTGTGGGAATTCACATTTTTAGTAAAAAAGTTTTCTGTAAAATGGCTTACAACTAAAAGTCTTAATGGCAAGTCATATGTACAGTAGAGACTAGAGTAGAGAGAGGAGCTTTAAACCGCGACCTTTATTTTACAGATCAGTGACCCTAACCACTACACTACTTGTTGCTATGTTCAGTGTAGTTGAAACTCTTTCGTTTTGATTTTTCTTATGAAATCTAAAACATCCCATAATGTACAGTGGCTTTGACACCAGGTAGTCATAAATTTGTTTTATTAGATTTGCAAAGCTCTAGGGAGTTTTTTGGAGAGTGTGAGCCGGGTTCTTTGGATGAAGTTTTCCTCCAGCTTTGGTTCAATCTTTCTTGATATTAGGTTCATGCAGGATTTGGAAGACATGCTGGGATTCCAGCCCTACCGTTTCTATTACATCATGTGGAAATATGTGTCTCCACTATGCCTAATCATACTAATTTCTGCCACCATTATTGAGATGGCTGTCAGTCCTCCAGGATACAATGCTTGGGTACAGGAACTGGTGAGTGATTTTCATTACATTAGTATTAGTTTTAATTTGTTTAAACTCTCAAAAAAAATATATTTCAGCTACAGCTGTGCTACCTGTATGGACTCTCAACCCTCACTCCTTCATATTATGCCTTGCAGGCTGCAGAGCGCTTCCAGAACTACCCTCCCTGGGCAGTAGCTATGTGCTTCGCTCTCATTATAGTGGCATTGCTACCGCTGCCAATGGTCTTTATTGCCCGACAATTCAATCTAATTTCGGATGGATCCAACAAGCTGTCAGTTTCTTACAAAAAGGGAATGATGAAGGACATGTCCACCCTTGAAGATCAGGATGAAACACGTTTCATCCTCAGCAAGAATCCCAGTGAAACTCCATCACCTATGCCAACTCATCGTTCCTACCTTGGTCCTTGCAGCACTTCCCCACTAGAAATGACCAACAGCACCCCCAGCAGTGGCTATGGGACTGGCTATCAGATGACCATAACTCCTGAATCTGAGCTATGATCCCGTCAATGCTTCTTCTCTGGGCACAATACCGAAGCAGAAAGGGAGACGATCCAGGACTGGTAGTGTCCCCCACCCCATTCTCTCACACTCCAGGGACTCACAGGATGTTTCTCAACCCTCATCCAAAAGGAAGTGCTCCTATTACAGTGTTTCTCCTACCATATTCAGAGCCTGAAAGCACTAAGTCTAACTTTCAAAATCGTCCATTACGTGTTAGCGACTCCCCTCAATAAATTCATAAATAGGTCAGAGGAAAAACAAACTGCAATTGAGCAGATAGGAGGTGGAGTTGAGTGAGGAATCTACTGCTTTGCTGAAGTCTGTTTGTTGAAGGCTTCTTGCTTCATTTGGAACTCCATAAAGTTTGCTGTGGTTGAGGTGTCTGTAATGTTGCAATAAACTAAACATTATGAATACTGTGGGCTATACCAGGTGGTTTCAAAAGGAAGGCTAAAGGAAAAAAAAAAGATTTTTTTTTTTTTCCTCTTTTGTCTTGAAAAAATCTGATTAATAAAATATTCAGGAATGTCGGGTTCCATTGCCTTACCACATCAAAATTTTTAGAGTCTTTTTGCCTGTTTGATTGTCCTAAGGCCCACAGCTGACTAAAAAACTTCACCCTTGTTGGTTGTTTTTGGGCAATAACTTGTGGAGAGTAATTTTTAAATAATCTTGGCCTTCCTCTAGGGATTAGACATAGAATGCTTGTGTTTGTTCACCTTTTTTGTCTGTAGTCTGATGGCTAGATTCCCACTGTGTGGTTTTGGATATGCTGGTGCTCCTGCATTGGACTCATGACTATTTATGATGCGTTAAACCCATTGTAGTTAAAGATTGTATTGTCTGCAACACATGGACAGTTAAATTATAGAAAATATCTCGACTTCTATAGGAGTTCACGTTAGCAACTTTGTGAATTGATGAATTTGTGAAGCTGACAACAATGACAATGACACCAAAAAATCTCATATATTTGTTGTTAGAGTAGAAATAGTAACTTTAAGTACATATAGTTAAATTAGGTAGTGTAATATCACTTTGTGTCTGAAAAAAGTATTTCTTAATGGAAACTGAAAAGGTTTCCCTATGCTTATGAGCAGGATGCTTCACTTTTGTGAGTATGGTTATGTTCACAGAGAAACCATGATATGGTGGACTTAATGCCACAGTATGCACAGTATATATTAATTATGTCACTGTAATGTAGCTTTGAGCATTAGGAGATGATCCAGTACCCTATATGACTACCAGCAAAACCAGTAGGAGGTGTAGTTCTGTCCATGTACACAGGCTGGGAAAAGGGGTCAAGAAGTTGCATTTTTGGACCAAAAAAACACGTTATGTTCCTTGTGATATTCCTTTTCTATTATGCCTATTTCTGATATCCAGATTGAATAATTTTTTTTTTTTTTTTATTTAAACCTATCATCTTTTCATTTCAACAAGCACAAAAATTTCACAGTACCACTGCTCAAATGGTTTTTAATAATATTTGCACATTTAACTAAAGACTCTTGAAAGCAATGATAATTGATAATCATGTAACTGGATAAAATATGTGCAAATTTTTTGTGCAAATAGTTTGATGTGTCAAACAAAGACAATTATTTATAACTCCCTGGGAAAGGTAACAGAATGCTTGTCAGGGGTCTACTCACAAGCAGAGAACACATACTTCATAAAGTACACAGGCTCCTCATATTATGAAGGCTGAGTACCTGGTCAAAGACCTTATTCCCCCTCAGAGGCCAAAGACAAGTTTTAGCTGAATTTGTGACTAAATGATTCCTGTGGTTTCAGACGACTGCAACCCTTAACTGGACAAGCAGTTACTCACAATAAATGATTGGCTGCATGCATTTTATTTATTCATCTGTTTTCTGAAATTTCTTTAGTGAAGCAAATGAACCTGTTATTACCCATAAAGCTGATAGAGGACAGTAAAACTCACCCAAGCAGAATAGAAGAGTAGGATTGCCTTATTCAGTTGGTTTCCACAGCATTTATAAATCATTGCTGATGTTAAATAATTTTGGCCATCAGTAACAAGATCACGCATGTGATGAATTGTCAACAGTCAGAACTGAACAGAGTTTTGCAGATACAATATATTTTTACTTTAAGTAATTTCAAATTATTTTAATATAGTTTGAAATTTATAAAAAATATTCAAGTGTAGCAAAGTAATGTTTTTATTTATTATAGCTATATCCAAGATTTTTACAAAACCTAGCTCACAAATAAATTGTGGGGCATTTTACTGATTTACCACTTAGTGGTAAACTTGATTTTGGAGTTATGAACAAAGCAAAGTATGAACAGACTTCTCGTCTCAAATGGGTTTGCAAGTTGAGGAGCTTGTGTAGTAGTATAAAACTTTGCGTGCTCACCCATTAGGCATGACCCATAAGTGCAGTTGACTGAGAGCACAGGCACTGGGCATCTCCCATTCCTGCTAACATATGAGTAAGGAGACTGCTTCATGCGGTGCTCCCAGTGTCTCACAGATCTCTGACCCTTGAATTGCGCATCTAGGGTTTGGTTTTCCTTTAAATATAATGTTGTTTCTAATGTTGATAGCATTATGTATTGTACCCTTTTCTGTATTCTCTGTGTTAGTAGTTTTTGTGTACTACACCCTCTAATTCTTGTATGTGATATACATAGTTCCTGGTGCTAGTGAGGTTGTTTGTTTCACATTCCTAGGTTGCAACCTACAATTTTTAGGGTTTCTTTCACCTGTAATTAGACTGAAAGCAGAATAAAAAAGCACATATTTTTAAACAAGCTCATGATAGGCACAGCTTCACACCAAGCACATGATGCTTAGAGGACCTGCGACCAAAGCTTTTCAGTGGACCACATGGCACACACACAAGTGGTCAGAGCAAGCCAAACAACAGGGTATAATCTCAGAAGAACTGATTGGCACAAAAATCCATCTGTTAGATGAGTGACTTGCAATTTGTTTTCGAGCACTCTTCATGCAGTTTGAATTCATAACTAAAACACTTACTAATTACTTTGCATTTATCTAAGGTGATACAGATTTTCCTATTTCTAATTAGCCTAAAAATAAGTGTGGGACATTTATATTACGTATTGCTTTATACCAAGTCCTTTTTTTTTTCCTGAGAATAATTAACACCTGTTACATGGATTTGCTTAAGACCACGGTCTATTAATTTCCTCGGAGAATTATCAGCATGGTGGAGCATAACAAGCATGTCCTGGACAAGAGTCCCTACTTCCATAACAAGCCTAATCACATCTTATCGGTTTACCCCATTCATTTCTCTAGGTTCAGTCCTCTAAAAAAAGTCCCATCACCTGCAAGGTTTCTTTTGTAACCTGTGTTCTGTAGTTTAAAGAAGTAGAGATAGATAACTGTTTCTTAATTTTCTTTGTCTTTAACAGTTATTTATTTTTATGTGACACTAGAAGCCATGCTAATGTGTAAAAAGTCAACAATTATATTTATATTATTGTATATTTAATGTGTATATGTTGTGTACATTGGCAAATTGACAATACAAATGTGACAGGTAAATAATTTAATGGTACTTGCTGTAAATACATTGGTGTATATTTGAAAATACCTTTATTTTTTGTAGTACAGTTATGCCTTGCTAGGGAACGGAAGAAAAGCAGTAGTGGGGTGAGTGGGAATAATGGAGGAGATTGTGTTAATGAAACTGTGGATGAGTTTAGTCTTGCTTTGTGTTGTTCCCTCTGATCTTGATGTTGTAGTGGTCTGAATTATAGTTACCAATCCTGTAAATCCTGTAAATCCTAGCCTGTGTATCCTTTTACCCTTCCCTATTCACCACCGGATAAATATTCCTATATGTAACGTTTATCGATTCTATATACAGTTTCTTGATAGTACACTTACTAGGTTTAGTCAATGTTTATGCTTCAGTTTCACATGTTTGTAGTCTTAAGGGATCCTCCTTTGCTTTAAGTACCATGTATCATCTCTCTTTGTCTGATTTAGTAAATGACCAGTGCTGGTTTATCCATTGCACCCTACTGTCTGCTCAGAAAGCTTTCTCAGTATTGTAACTTGGAGGAATTTTTGACTCATCAGTCGGACTTAGATGGGATGTGAACACTTAATATATTCATTATGAGTGTATATTCCTCTGTGTGCAATATTTATGGAACAGAAACCAGGACTGTCCACCATTTTACTACACGAAAAGTGTCTGTATATCATGTCTGTGTGCGTGTGTGGGCGTGTGTGTTTCTATGTGTCTGTAATCACAGTTGCCATGTGTGAAATTAGTGAAGTGAAAGTAAATGCACTTTTTAAACATTTGCTCTCTTTTAGCTATCTGTGCTAAATGGGCTGTTCTATGGAAATGTCTTAAATCCCAGACAACGGTAGTTTACACGTCCCTATGAAGCAATATTTTTCACGTTATATCAGCTGGGGATCCACGGAGGATAAACTCTCCCAGGGAAAGTAAGAGAAGTAGAGACTGCAAGGCTAAAGGACCTCCCAGTGGCCAAAATGTTACGATGGCTCCTGTGATCTGTCTTTGTCTGTATTTTTCTGCTAATTATTTGATAGTACTGGGCTTCACCAAGCACATGTGTCCGGTGGTTTACCAATGTCAGAAGCACACTGAGAACACCCATCATCTATATTTATCCACAGCCTATGTTTCTTGAATGTACAATATTTAAACTGAGTGTGAAAGAACTGAATAAATAGTTATGGATGTCACCAAAAATATCAATAAAGGAATCGTACATTTGTTGTTGCTATTCATCTTCTACAAACATTCATTTTATTTCTTTATTTTGGTGGAACCATGTGTTGCTGTTGATAGTAGGTTTAATTTTCCTAATTAAACAATTTTAAGTATGATCTGTTAACCGTTGAAGTGCTCGCATCCATTTTAATGCAATTTTGTGATATTTCGGCATAAATGGGCGACCTGTTTTGGGCTCATGAATACAGGGAAAATCATCAAGTCTGGTGATCCCACAGTTGCTTGGCCAACTGCATCCATAATTCTGCATCCGTTGGTGAAATGCATTTGTTTTTGGGCTGAGTGTAGTTCCAAAATAGCGTAGTCATAATATGGAGCTGTTGCCTTCCAATGATGCATTTTCAGCTGAAAGTGACCAAATGATGACAAACATGTTCATATGATGAATCTGATGGTTTTTTTGGTTCCATTTTTTCTGTGTCACTATTGAGACATACAGTAGTCAGTATTTGATTAGGGTAATATAATATAATATAATAAAAGTCCTTCAAATGACTGGTATCCCTTTCACGATGTAGTCTGTCTCACAGCTGATGTTTCCAGCATTGAGGAGCACTGAGACATTGTATGAGCTCTTGACGGAAACAGAATAAAAACAGTGTATTACTAATTCATTGTAGCTTTATTTGGTGTTTCACACTGAATCCAATTTTTGAATAATTGGCGGAAGGTGTATATTACACTTTTTTAAAGTGTGACATAGGAGGTGAGCTTACATTTGACTTCTGGTCAAAATTGAGGTACAAGTGTTCATTCAGGCCTCTCTTGAGCATAATTTGTTCCAGCTTAATTAGGAATTTGCATTCTCCATTTTTTGAATCCATGTTCCTCATTTTTACCTCATTATTTATCTTACTGCTGTTTTTTCTTTTCATTTTGATGCTTTATTCTGTTTTTCTTGGGTAATGGTGCTGTTTCTCGATACAGTTTTCTCATGAGATGCCTGGGAGAAGCCACACCACACATTGGCTGTTAATTTTTTCTTGATAGAGACATACTGTCATGTCACTGGTATTTTCAGTTTAAATTTTTGTTCTCATAATGGTTTTATCATAAGTGTCATCTGAGGTTTGCAAATTTTGAGGTGAAAATTACATAGGCTAAAAAGTGTGAGTTCTTGTAATGTGAGATTTGTTATATGGGGGAAGAATACATACCTTCTAAACATTAATTTATAGGCATTCATATCTTGTAGAAGGCACAAAAGCAGCATTGTTTTTTCTCAGCAAAGAACTCAGATTTTTGCTCAGTACAGCAAAGACTCTGTGATACAGTGATGGAAGTTTATACATATCAGTTCACAGTATGGGTACACTGGATATGCTGAAGTCATGTAATTTATATTATTGATCCATTGGCTTATTGTTTGTCTTTGCCAATGAAATTTTACTTTTAATATCAAGCAAATAATACACTTTCAATAAAAGACTGCGCTTGCACAAAGATTAAAAATAAAATAGGTATCACTAAAACTAAATATGTATGGAAGCAAGTTTCTGAACAGAAAAAAAGGTGAAAATAAGATGTAGGGATGAATAGTCCTGGAAGTTTGCCTCATTTGGACAGCTTGCTAATGACACGAATCAATGCACTGTTTTCATCTTTCAGCTTCTGATTTTCAGACTTCAGATCAGCCACTGCCTATACGGGGTGAGTAAAACAAAAGCTGTGAGTAATACGGAAGTTCAGTGCAGTCACGTTGTGACCTCCATGTGTCCTGAGTACTTTGACAACAGGTTCACATGAAGGATATTTTTTTCTTTGACAAGCTTTGTATTTGGTCTTCCTTCAGAGAACAAACAGTTAATGGACGTATACAGTATTGTTGGGTGTGCTGTTGTACACTGATTCCTCTGCTTACAAAGACAGCTGGAAAAGTCTGCTTGTCAATCTATTTTTTCCGAAAAATTTTAATGCAGACTTTCCTTGACTTTATTTAAATGTTCTCTTAAAATCCCAGATATAGCTATAATAAAAATACTGAACTGAACTGCTCATGCCTCGTTTGTAAACATTAAAAGGTACATGCTCGTGACCCTGTTAACTCTTGATTCTGGGTTCACAAAACAATTCTGCTAGGTTCTTTACTCAAACCTTTGATATCTAGCAGTATAATTCCACAGTGTTGCTTGTAATAAAAATCGTTTGTAAAAATATACAAAGAATTACTAGAACTCTATTTTTTACAAAGCAAAGAACAGGACAAAGTATTTTTAACATTGTTTACTGTTTTGTACCTCACAAAGGCTTATAATGTGCATGATCCAATTTGGCTTGTTTTATCCATGCTACAACTAATTACCATTTCATAATTTTCATATTTCACGCAGATATCTTATTTGGGAAAGCACCTTACTTTGCTGATTTTAATTTGTGTATCATTTTCTATTTTTAATTAATCAAATATCAGATTTGTGGCCAATATATGCATCAGAGGGGGTGCAGTGGCGCAGTGGGTTGGACCACAGTCCTGCTGTCCGGTGGGTCTGGGGTTCGAGTCCCGCTTAGGGTACCTTGTGACGGACTGGCGTCCCGTCCTGGGTGTGTCCCCTCCCCCTCTGGCCTTACGCCCTGTGTTGCCGGGTAGGCTCCGGTTCCCTGTGACCCCATATGGGACAAGCGGCTCTGAAGATGTGTGTGTGTGTGTATATGCATCAGCATGAACCAATAAATCATATAAATCGGCTGCCACAAGTGACACAATGAATAATGCCTCAACTGAATAAGTACCCTGAAGGACCTAAGCATTGTACAGTATAGCAAATGCTTAACCTGAATTGAGCCATTAAAAATATCTAACTGTAAAACTTATGTTTACATTTATTTATTTAGCAGATGTATTTCTCCAAAGCGACTTACAATGGATACTACATAGTGTTACCAGCCCACACACCTTATTCACGACAGTGACTTACACTGCTAGATACACTACTTACACTGGGTCACTCATCCATACATCAGTGGAACACACACACACTCTGGGGGAACCTGAACAGCATTTTTGGACTGTGGGAGGAAAGCAGAGCACTCGCACAAAACCCACGCAGACATGGGGCAAATATGCAGCAGCAGCACTACTTACTCAGTAAAACTTGAAGTTACTGTGTGTTGACTAAGGAATAAAATTATTTCATGGTATTTCAAATTACTTCAAATGCCAAGACATATATTTTGAATTCAAATGACTTTTCTCAGGTGTTTCTCTTAAGTGAGAGTTGGCAGATTGTTATGCTAAGTTTACAGCACAAATGACATTGTCGTAACTCTGGCTTTTGTAAAGGTGTCTTTATTATATACGGGAAACTTGCAGTATTGTTGGCTGTCCAATCAACTGATGAACTGCATTGCAAAGACCACATGGTCAGGTGCTTGTCCTGTCTTAACAAAGCTTACCTTCAATTCCTTCTCCATTGCTGATATTTTTTTCTCCAGAACTTGAATTTCCTTGAGAAAGAGAGAGAGAGAGATGAGATGGTTAAATTACGAGAGGTACTGACATGGTTAGAAAAGGAAGATGGGCTCTTCTTTATGATTCCAGTTTATGGACGTAAGGGATTCATCACAAGGCAGCATTAATTAGAAAACTTCTGCTGACCACACAGAGGCACTAGAACATAAAACTGCGAGCAGGTACTATATTACACAACCAAGGCAAGAGGAATGACAAATGACAGAAGGTGATTTAGCATAAGGTTAGGGTTAGGTTTCTACTTTGGCAGGTAATATTTCTAAGAAGAACCTTTTAAAATGAACTGATCTAAGACATGGCAACAATAAATGCAAGTGGTAAGTTATTTAACATGCAGAGCAGGAATGTGAAAATTAATGAATGAATGAATGAATTAATCAATTAATTAATTAATTAATTGCAACTGTCAAAGCATGCTCCAGGGATTGTAGCAAGAAGTACCATTTTCTCTGTCTCAAGGACACTCAACCTTTTGTGTATTCTCTCCTGCAATTAAAAGAGGAAATGTTGTTACACAACACACAACGTACTCAAAAACTCCCATCATCCTCTATGAGCTATTATAGATATAAAAATAATTCCATTTATTTCCGTGCCCTCTAAACATTTGCTCATGTTAACTGAACAAATCCTGCTGTGGGTTGTACAGGCTGGCAAAGTGTAAAATGTATGTTTAATGATCACATCCTGCTGATAAAGGATAATCACTAGGGTGAGGCCAGCTGTCCTGGCTGGGGAGTTGGGTTCTAGGTCACAGGCTCTGGTAGCACCTGAGTGGCTTTCTCCAGCTCCGTCTGGACCTTGATCAGCTCTTGTTTGTTGCTTGTCAGCTGGGATTTCAGTTTCTCATTCTCTGCCAAAGCATTTTCATACCTCTGAAAGGGCCAATAACAGTTTAAGAAGTCCTGGCAAACAGAGCTCTTGCATCAGCTTAACAAAATTGCTATGGCTTTGTTTTCTATTTATTTTGTTTAACATCAGAATAGATTTTTTTTTCTTCAATTTTGCTGAAAACTTCATAGCACAGAAATGAAGAGTAATGCTGTTGGTTGAAAATGTTCCATCATGAAGTACCTTTATATAATTCTTGAATCCGGCCTCATCTTCCAATTTTTTCAGACTTGCCAGTCTGTTTTCTCTGTCTCCAGCACGAGAGCCTTGCCCAGTCACCACCCTGTGGGAGATATGGCATACGGGTTACATTACCTTACAGCTTTGTCCACACAGTTTGGGTATTAATGGAATAATAATGTCATATGTCCATACACTTTGATTTATTTAGCTTTTCTATATTGATTCATAGGGTGGCATGGAGGCACAGCAGGTAACACAGGCACCGTACCTTTGTCATTCTACTTAAATATATATCCATCATGCAATCATGACAAAGTTACAACTGACAGAGTAACGCAAACTTTTAGACAGCATTCAAATCCATGTGCCAGATTGACTGAATCCAGTCTGGAGAACCAAACTTCCAGAAATTACCTACCTTGTTTATAGCTGTTTCGGGCCAGACCCTTCTTGCTGTCCCAATCCATAGGGAACCTATTGCCACTTTTCCCCTTTTCCCTGTACACTAATGATGTTACTTTGATTGGTAACAAAAATGCAGGCTGGGAAATTAACAGAAAATTTAACTCAGCAACCCAATCTTCCTATCTTCTCTTTTATCACTAATAGAATTGACCTCTTTTAAAGATGTGACATGCAAGTCACTTCCAAGACATTCCACTGAGTCTTGCTTAAAATTTTAAGAAGCCCTGTGACAGATAGTGTTGGTGGTATGAACTAACACTGAGTTTTTCAGCCTGACAGCAAAGTGTAGAACCCAAGCAGAGCCCATTACCCAGGTTGCATCATCCCTATGTGTCAAGTATGGTGGTGCTAGCCTTATGCAATGGAGATGTTTTTTTTTTTCATTCTTAGCTTATCAATAACTACTTTTCCAATGCAGAGACACTGCAGTCTGGAGTCTATCCCTTAAGCAAAGGGGGTGAGGGAAGGTACATTCTGGATGGGACACTAGTCCATCACAGTACACTCACACACTCATCTTACTCATATAATACATACAAAGGAAAAATTAGTGTTTTATTTTGCCACTTCACGTGAATCATGTGTTTACTTAGTGGGAAGAATTTGGAGCACCAAGAAGAAACCCTTATGAACATATGGAGAAAATGGAGTCTTCATACAGAATGAACTGGGTTTGAACCCATGAACAAACATGCAGCCTAGGAGATGTGAGGCACCAGCGCTACCTGCTGCACCATCAGACCCTCAAAATGTGTTATTTCTGAAAAAAAAATTTCTGAAAATACTTGCATAAGAAATGTGTTGAATTAAATTTAGGGAGGAGTTTGGGACATCAGTTTACATTTTAAGGTGTGATAGACCAAAATATGAAGTGGAAGGGGACTGTAGACCTTCTGTAGGCACTGCTTGTTTATAATATACATATATATCACATACCTTTGAAATGATCTATAATGCGTTGTATTTATTTTGATTTCAGAGGAGAGTACACGTTTTGAAATTATATAGGAAACAGATAATGGAATTTGGTATCAGTTAGACAAAAAGGTGGTCACTCACCTAGACGATCTGTCCTGCAACAAAGGAGAAACACAGTGACATTAAATTTTATCTGTCACACACAGCTGAATGTAAATATTATTACTAATGCTGGGGGATAAGTTCTAGTAAATGCTTTTTGGGGGATATTTGGCAGAAGCTATATACTCCAGATAAATGTTTTTTCTGATTGGCCAAATCACATCCACTTGTCTTGCATTCCAAGTGAGGATGTTGTATGCATGCATGAGAACGAGATCTACTTAACTCGAGTTTACATGCAACCACAACTTTTTAATTGGCCCTCTCCTCTTCAGATTTAATATAATGTTTACCATTTAAAAGCAGTCAATACCATTATGCTGTGAAAAAGATCCTGTTTTTGTAAAAATCTGACGCTCATTTTCTGTCATCTATTGATTAATATGGTCCATCTGATGACTTTGGAACAGTCATAGTAAATGAGTAAATGGATCCTGGAGCAGGGTGGTGCATCGAACCCGTGAGACACTCTGTTCCCTGTTGGGCGGTTCTCACTACTTCTCTTGGATTGTCAGTGTGTGTATGTGTGTGTCTGAAATCATGTCCTAAGCAGGTGTGTCATTCTCTGCTCCGATTCCAGCTACTTATCACACAAATGACAAGAGCATTATCAACATCATTATTCACTTGACATAATTAAATATGTATATATATATATATATATATATATATGTATTTGACACAACCCTGGTTAGGGTTGATTTAAGAACTAGCAAAGCCCAAAAATGTGTGCAAAAGCTCTATTGTATGCCTTGCAAACTAAGAAAAGATTTTTTTATATGCAAATATTGTCAGCTTTTGTTTTTTGTGTGCCATAGACCATACCAAAGAAGCAGCATAATGTTATATATTTTTCACATTTTCAGAATTTTCTTAGAAGGTGATGGCAGCAGATCACATAGCACAAAAGTGGCACGTGCGTGTGAAAATCATGAATACTCCTATTGTTCTGCTCAGTTCAACACACACACACACACACACACACACACACACACACACACATACACACACGCTGGCTGAAGCCGCTTGTCCCAGAGCCAGAGCCTAACCCAGCAACACAGGGTATAAGGCTTGGGGGGAGGGGACACACCCAGGACAGGACGCCAGTCTGTCACAAGGCTCCCCAACTGGGACTTAAACCTCAGACCCACCACAGAGCAGGGCCCGGCCAAACCTGCTGTGCCATCACATCCCCTCACTTGGTTCAACGCCAATCTGGTAAATCGAGTCTTTTTATTTCCAGTTGTGCCCACTTGTCCAGGACTAAGAAAACAAAATCATTTTTAGCTGAAAAACTGACTCAAAGGCTAGAATCTTTGATAAGAATAATTCTTTGACGTTACCTGAAATCTGACTCATAGGCAAAAGGTGTGTGCCCAGAGCTCCTTGCGTCAGAAACCACAGCTCAGAACAGTTTTATCAATGTTATACACCATTGCTTGCCTCTAATTTTCTGCATTCGAGCAGATTAGGAGCTGAGTGTTGCTGTGGGAAGGATGCCAGAGATCTCTGAGAGCAGGGTTCTGCCTCCTGCCCAAGTGAAGTGCACCAAGGAGAAACCCGAAACCCAAAATCACACGCGGGCGAATTTTCAAAAGGAAAAAAAGCCCTTCAAAATAGAGCACAACAATCGATGCACATCTTTAGCAGCTGCTGGAGTGCAGTGCTTAACCTGTGGCTGCTAATGATCTGTGAAAATGCTCAGGGAAAAGTAAAATGCGCAGTAAACATGCATAGTGTCACGCCTAAGTGATCGCTTTCATGCTGGAACCTCGGATCTTTCTGTTTGAATAATGGTGATGCCTCTTACCCAAGCGCTAATCACAGGAAACAAAGACAGTAGCAGAAAATGTAGTCTTTACAGCTGTTTCACGGCTTTTTACAGCATGTACTGTGGGTGGGGTAATGGTGGAGGAATGAGGCTTGAGATTTTCTGGGTTCATGTTTATGTCCCTACTACTCCTGTACAGTGCGAAAGACGTATAATCTTATTCCGTTAAAATTCTCCTATGTTTACATGAATTAAGTATAAAATAAAATCACGTGGCTCTAACTTTGTGATAACCTCTTCAGACAGAAGTTTCTGCTGAAGTGATGCAGTGTCTTTGTTCCACAAATTTGTGCATTTATGTAAATCATAGCTATGGCAGCAGAACATCAGTGTTGTTAGGATCTGGTGGTGCTGCACTTACAATACATTATGACACACTGAAGTGACTAGTTGTAGTGGTCAAGGAACGGTCAGTGAATGAAAATAAAAAGAATGGATTCACTATGGGGGGTGTGGTGGTGCAGTGGGTTGGACCTTGTCTTGCTCTCCGGTGGGTCTGGGGTTTGAGTCCTGCTTGGGGTGCCTTATGATGGACTGGTGTCCCATTCTGGGTGTGCCCCTTCCAGCCCTACGCCCTGTGTTGCTGGGTTAGGCTCTGGCTCCCCACGACCCCGTATGGGGCAAGCGGTTCAGACGGGGTGTGTGTGGATTCACTATGTCAAAATCAAGAGCCATTTACAGTATCTTTATAGTGTTAACAACAACTGATTACCCAAAATGCTTAAACTAGCAGCCAGTGGAGAGATTACAGCTGCTGCCATTGGACTTGGAGGTCTGATTTCCCACCTTCTTTTGCAGAATCCTTGTGCAGGTTACTTACACAATTGCTCCGGTAAACTTGCCCAGTTGCATTAAATGAGTCACTGTAAGTCACTTTGGAGAGAAGTGCCAACTAAATGAGTAAAGGTAAATATTCAGTGTCACTATCACATTTGAAAGGCTTCAGTCTTCACTAGTGATGCCTTTGTCACGCACATGGTTTCAAGTGATGGCACTGTGACATTCCATATTCCATATGATTTTTGTTAAACTTGAGACTTCAGCACTAGTCCATAAAGCCTTGCAGTCATTGTCAGCTGTGCCTAAAGGAAAATATGAGTCTCATCCGCAGGAATGGAAGAGGATAAATCTCAAGTTAATGTAGATTTTCCAGGCAACCACACCTCTATCCTCATTTTTTGGATGTATGTTCCAGTATCACTGGTTGAATAAACAGTTAAAATTGACCTCCCCTTATCTCTTTCAAGCTTCCTGAGGAAGTAATCCAACATGCACTGGTACTGATGGAATGTTAGTATCTGTTTCAACAGCCATTGAAAAACAACTCTCACACAGTCTGAAACCGCTTGCCCCATATGGGGTCGCAGGGAGATGGAGCCTAAGCCAGCAACACAGGGCGCGAGGCTGAAGGGGGAGGGGACACACCCAGGATGGGACACCGGTCCATCGCAAGGCACCTCAGGCAGGACTCAAACCCCAGACCCACCAGAGATCAGGACCCGGTCAAACCCACTGCACCACCGCATCCCCTTCACAAGGCTGGAGGGGGAGGGGACACACCCAGGAGGGGATGCCAGTCCGTCACAAGGCACCCAAGTGGGACTCAAACCTCAGACCTGCCGGAGAGCAGGCACAAGCCAAACCCTCTGCACCATCACACTCCCAAAAACAACTCCACATTTACATTTATCTGACACTTTTCTCCAAAGCAACTTATAATGGTGTAGGGTCACAATTATTTGCCCATTCATACAGCTGGGTAAAGTTACTGGAGCAATTTAGGGTAAGTATCTTGCTCATGGATACTGCAGCCGGGGGAGTCAAACCTGAAACCTTCAGGTCCAAAGACAGCTGCTCTAATCTAATCCCTACACTACCAATTCTAAGAAGTGAATAGGGCCACTATTTCGAGATGCTTGGAATGCCACTGAATTTTTAACAACCTTTTACTGTTGTAATTTCCATTACAAGAACATGGGGTGAGCATTTCTATCTAAACTGGATTTGTTTTTAGCAAATTTCAACCAACTTTGTATCACACCAGTCCACATTAACATTTTCAATTACTTCTAATGCGAAAAATATTCCTGTTACTCATTTTTTCACCTTTTCATCCCATCAGTGTAGATCTCAAACCTATCAGAGGTGATTAATAATACAGTGTAATGCCCCTTGAGGTTAATAGATTATCATTATCAGAGAATTAGGAGTATTATCTGGAGGCAAAATCAATTATTTGCACATACAAGAATCTCCCTGAACTTCTTTATTTGCTGGTTTCATTTTGTTGTACTATTTAATGTCACGCAGTATGACTAGACAAACTAGTTCTGCTGTTGCAGGTACAACGGCATCTGAAAGATGTAGAGTAAGATGACATGTGACATTCACACTGAACTGCTTTGATAAAAATTACCCCTATACATATTGGGCAAACAATTGTAAGCACAAGACCTTAGTGCCCACATCTAACACAGTATGATGCCTTACATAAAGACATCAGCTAAATAAATGTTTACTGGGCACACACTGTTTCATCAGATATCAATGTTTGGAAATTGTGAGAAACTTTTTCTGCTTACTCTAACATTGCATCAGTTCAAGCCAAGTCAAGTGGGTTTTTATTGTCATTCCTCTATATAACTTGTATACAGTAGAATGAAATGTCATTTTTCCGGGACCACGGTGCAACAGAGAACAGTACGCAAGATGACATAAAGTGTAAATACACAACAGCGTGAGATGAGTGCAGGACAATAAATATACAGAACAGACTTATAAATATACAGAAGAGCTGAATATAGAAATTAGGTACTTCTTACTTTGAAACTGCTGGTCGTCGCAGAGTTTGATGACGATGTTAAATCCAACCAAGACTTCCTTTGGTCCTTGTTGCGTGAGTGCACAGATGACATTGTACCAAATTTTAGGTCACACAGTGGCCCAAAAATGCAAACATCTATAGTGTGTAGAACGCCATGTTAGCATACTCCTGACAAACTTCTGTTTGCTCTCTGAAAGATGGTTGGTGAATTCCCAATGCTTCCAAAGACGGTGGTCCCCAGGGTCGCGGAAGAGGTGTTAGTTAATCCAGAGACAAGTAATCTGATTGGAGTACACAGCCAGGCCTGCCTTTCTACAAAAGTACTGTGATCATACAACAAAGGTGAAAACAGTCGCTCCTCATGTCTCTCTCTCTTTCTGTTTTGCAATTTCTTTTGCAAACACAGGCAAAGCCCCTCCCACATCAACAATCAAGGATCTCTTTATCTGCCTATTTCCTTATACGTGCTGAGAGATGCATTGCAGACGGTTAAAAAAAAGTTGCAGGTGAACCTGAAGGCTTTGCGTAATGTGGCTGTATTCCATACAACAATCATGTCATACACCTAAGACAGACTGAAACTTGCTGTGAAAGGGAAGTCACAAATCAATTTTATAAGAAATCAGTCCTGTTAACTCCCATATTCTATGTTTCAATGCTAAAACTGGATGTCATTATTACTAAGACATCCCACTACGTTTAGTTCATGTTTTGCTCCAGAGTGACTTACAATGTTAGTCTACCTTCAAATATTTACCCATTTAGGTAAGGTTACTAGAGCAATTTTAAGGTAGGTACCTTGCTCAGGGGTACTACAGCCAGAGGTGTGGAATCAAACCTATGACTTTTGGGTCCAAAGGCAGCAGCGCTACCCACTATTACCAGTCATACCCGTTTCTTACTTTGTCCTCCATCCGTTAGGGTTGACGGATCACTTGCATGCTTGGTTTGCTCCCTCATGGACTCCAAATGAAGGAGAAATGTATTGCAATATGGAGCTGGAGTAGAACAGCTATGGTCTGGAAAAGCAGTCCAGACTCCTGCATTCCTTACTCATTTTTGATTTCCACAAGGACCACCCAGACTGACCTGCTCTCTCCATAGCCCAGGGGGGTGGATATTATCACTGATGTTCATAAGAGCATGTGATCAATAAAAAAAAAATGAATGAATCAGGGACGCTCCTCAGCTACCAGTGGGGTCCTATGCCATGAGGAGTGGTTTTCTTGTGTTTTTCATCACTTCAGTATTAGAAATTCTTAAAGTCCAAGATTAAATAAAAAACTAAAAGACAACAGATAACCGGGAAAACAAAGATGTGTGCTTTACTGTTTTATTTCCGGCTCCAGAAACTGTGGAACATGCCCAAACCTTATCCCCCGTCCCAAAACTGACACTGAAAAATATACAATCTGAAAGTGAACAGAAGACAAACTGGTGTGGGCAACCAAATATTGCTAGTACATTAATTATATAGACGAAAGACTAAGTAAAATTTAATTTGGAGCAGTTGAAATTAAATATGTTTTATTTGCATAAACTAAACATTGACAATCTCAGATCTCAATAGCCACACACATGCAGCTGGTATCCAGACAGCCTCAAGGCATGCTTTCCATTCCCACACACACACACTGTCAGAACTGCTTGCCCCCTTGTGGGGTTGCAGGGAACCAGAGCCTAACCCAGCAACACAGGGCATAAGGCTGGAGGGGGAGGGGACACACCCAGGATAGGAAGCCAGTCCATTGCAAGGCACCCCAAGCAGGACTTGAACCCTAGACCCACCAGAGAGGAGGACCCAGTCCAACTCACTGCGCTACTATGCCACTGCATCTTCATGCCCCCCATGCTTTCTGTTCAGACTTCTCTAAATTTAAATGTACCTAAGATAAATGCACAAAAGTGTAAATTAGAACATTTAAACTAAAACCTCAGTCCAAGGCACTGGGGCCAGAGAAATACCTCCTTGTATAGACTGGAGAAATATTGAAAACTGTTAAGAAGGTCCTGTCTAATTTATTAAACAAATTTTCACTTAACTCAAGCTTCTTTCCTTCATCACATGACAGGTTTTCAAAACTGTACATGCTTTTCCAGAACTTCTGAATATGACAGCTTTTGTGGTGTTTTTGTGTGCATACCTGCAGTATGAAAAGCATTGTTTTTAAATAGCTTACACTTCCTTACAAAAGTAATCAAACGTGGGAGAAAGGTATACGTGAAACATTCCCTGTTTTCTTCTTTTTATATCTGAAAAAACCTGAAACAAAATCTTATGTGGAAGATAAAACCAATTTTCAATTATTACAAAATATGTTACCAATTTTTTTTCAAGAAAGAGCTGAGTGGTGTCATAAATTGTCTGAAGACTGAAACGGTCATCTTGATTGTAGGACTTCTTATTCTGAAAGACATCGTAACCGAGGGGTCATTTACGATGCAAGATGTATTGTCGTAAACACAGTTTTTGTTGTTATTGAAGTTAAAATCTGATAATATGTTTAAACTGGAAGACAATGCAGATGTCTTTTTTGAGTTAAATACTTACCTCTTAGAGTAAGCATGGCAGAGCACTCAGCCCTGCCTAGTGGATTCTCTGCAATCACCTTGTATTCCCCATTGTCACTGGGACCAACCCTGAGAATGACCATGGAGCACACACCACAGGTGTTAGTGATGTAGTAGTTGGTATTGGTGTTGAGACTGATGTTGTTGTGGTACCACGTGACATGAGGTACTGGGTTGCCCCTTACTGCACAGCTCATGTGGCACTCATAGCCTTGGGGAGCACTGTGCATTTTCAGCGGCACCAAAAAAGTTGGCGGTGTCTGGAACTTGATGGCTTTCATTTCGGGTACGTCCACTTTGAACTTGTCTGAATAAAATAATAAAGATGTAAAAGATATCATTTTAGTGTTTTATTTGCCTTTGTTACTCATATAGTCATGAGTGTCTACTCACACCCATGAGTGTCTACAATTTTATTTCTAAAAATATAATATGTGCTGCAAATACTGTGATGCTAGAAATGACTGATATCATCTTACAGTATATTAACCTGCTAATCGCAGTGTCTGTGCTGAAGCTTTGCTGGAGGTTTGGAAGAGATAAACAAAAGAAAGGCTGCATTTCTCAGCAAATTCACGGATGCTCACAACTGATTAATACATTGTTTATCAATAGTCTAAATTCCCCTTGTGATAATTATTTTGTTGTACAATTCACAGTTTTTGCATCGTAAATTGCTATAGTGTTAAAACAACACACAAATTCAAATGAATAATCTAGTTCAGGAAAGCATCATTTTTAATTAAATCAGAAAAATATTTCCTGTTTTTTTACATGATGTGACTTTTATTGTCTCAGACAGCAGTGCCTTATGTTTCAGTATACTGGGTTTAAAAAAACTGAACAAACCTTTCTTTTTTTTCGTCCCCCAGGGTGACGATTTGGAGGGTTCGGAGAAGCCAATGTCATTTTTGGCATACACGCGGAACTGGTACTCGTGCCCAGGTGTGATATTGGTGACTGTGAACTTGTTGTTAAAGAGGCGGTCAGCTAATGTCTGCCAGCCCCTCTTGCTGGTGTCACGTACGCACACCATGTAGTGCAGGCGGTTGTCAAGGCTCTCATCTGGAGAGGACGCCCAGGACAGTGTCACAGTACCAGGGACATTCTGCTCCAGCGTCACTGGGCCAGGGGATTTAGGGTCATCTGGAAGCAGGTTCAAACATGAGATTCCTTTCATATGCCACACTTGCAGTCTCATTGCCTGCATTTACAGTTATTAATTTCCCCAAATCTCCCAGCGTGTACCCTGTCAGGTCAGGGTTATTGGCGACGCTGTCATGTTTATGCTTTGGTGACAATATACCGTGGCACCGATATGTTTCTTTGGGTGTTTCAGCCACTTTGAGACAGTTCTTTGAGAGCTGCTATAAACGGGAGTCGAGTGCTGAATAAGATGCATGTAGTCCATATTATGTGGTTCCGTGTAAAATGTTTGTGGTTCAGCTCATGTGGCTGTGTACCTTTTGTATGTTGCTACTTTTATCCGTAAAGTTAAATACAAAAATATTTGGCAAAGAACTTACAAAATAATGATAAAGTTCAATATAGTTCTGATGTACTCATCAAAGTGGGGGATGCGGTGGAGCAGTGGGTTAGACCAGGTCCTGCTTTCCAGTGGGTCTGGGGTTTGAGTCCCGTTTGAGGTGCCTTGCGATGGACTGGTGTCCTGTCCTGGGTGTGTCCCCTCCCCCCCTGACCTTATGCCCTGTGTTGCCGGGTTAGGCTCTGGCTCCCCACAACCCCACATGGGACAAGCAGTTCAAATTGATTGTGTGTGTTTGTATTCATCAAAGTCACTCAGCTGGATTATTAAATAACTCTGATGGTTATGTAAGGCAGTGACGAAAACTCAGCAATTTATGCAGACAAACACACACATTGTCTGAAACCGCTTGATCGAAGCAGGGTCGTGGGGAGCCGGAGCCTAACACGGGGCGCAAGGCTGGAGGGGGAGGGGACACACCCAGGATGGGATGCCAGTCCATCGCAAGGCACCCCAAGCGGGACTCAAACCCCAGACCCACCACAGAGTCAAACCTGCTGCACCACTGTGCAATTTGTGCAGCCGAAATTTAATTTAATTTTTTAATATGTACAAGATAAAAATATATGCTACATATTTAAAATCCAAAGAATTACCCATTTTACCACAAATAAGAGGAAAACATTGGAGTGTTACCTGTGACTCTTATGTCAAAACTGATAGTTTCCTGGCCAAAAAGATTCTTGACAATAACGGTATAAATGCCTGTGTCAGAGCGCTCTGAGGTGGGAATCAGGAGCTGGGAGGTGCCCTCGGTGTTGCTTATTGTTACTCGTTTCGACACTGGCACACCATCCTTCAGCCAGATGATATCTGGAAAGGGGGAGGCCTGTACACAAAATCAGACCGTAGTGAAATTGTATACGATGTCATAAACATTCAAAGCGTACAAAACACGTAACGTTTTAAGAAATCCTGTCCTGCTACTTCTTCCCCAAAAGCTGTCCCTTCCTCGCTTACTAAACCACTTTTATCAGGTTTTTTCTTGGACAATTGCAACCCCCTGTTGGTGTTGTCTCTCTTATCTGTTGCAACTAAATGACAATGCCTCCCATATGGTGTTTCCGCATCTTCCCTACACCCACACTGCTCTTCTGCTCTGCTTTCTGCACTCAATTCCTGCTAGGTTTAGAATCCAGTTCAGACATAGTTCAGATTTTACGGTTCTCTGCAATGCTTTGCTCCTTATTGTGAACGACTGCAGATAATATGTTGTATTCTACCCAGCATTGTAATTCTCTTGGATGAAAAGGTGTCAGCTAAACACTGCAGAGTACATCACTGTAAGTCACTTTGGAGAACAGCATCTGCTAAATTAATTAATGTACATCACCCAACGATGACCTGTCAGAACACAGGGAGAACATGCAAACTCCACACACACTGAACAGTGCCGGTGCTGTGAGAGGGCAGCATTAACTGCTGTGCCACCATGTCACCCTAAATTAACCTCATTTTCTTCGTAATTTTACAACTTAGTAACAAGTAATAGCTACTGCATTGTAACAGTGTAGCGATTACATTGCATCCCCTGACATTTATTTTTCTACCCTCTTACCGTGAAGGTGACGTTTATTCGGACAGTATTGCCTACTCGAATCACTTTGAAATTCTCTTCTTTGGTTTTCTTAATATCTGGTCTCACTGAAAAGCAAACATAAAGAACGATTAGAATAATAAGTAAGAATAACGAGAAAAAACATTTTGTTAGATTAGAAGGCCCCAAACATTTGTTAGACCTCATTTTTGTTTCATTATATGATTTTGCAGTTTTATAGATATTGTGAAATATAAGTTACTAAAAAAATAAATAAATATGCCGAGAACAAGCTGCCGCTTTTGCCACTCACCAGGTGGGGGCATAACCAGGATGTACTTGTCTAATTCTTGTGGTTCTCCCTCTCCCCCTTCATTCATGGGGATCACCCTCACCCAGTACATGGCCATGGACTTCAGGCCTTTCACTGTGTAGCTGGTCATGGTGATGGGATTGGTGTTACAACGCACCCATCTCGAACTCTCTGCTGGCCTCATCTCTACAAAGTACCCCTTGGCCTCGTCTTGCAGCCCTTTTTCTACCGTGGGTTTGTTCCAAGACAGGGTCAAGGATGTGTTGGTGGAGTCTATGACCTTAAGGTCTGTGATCTTACCAGGGTACTCTGAAATTACACAGCAGAGATTAGTAACATCTTGACAATCCTTTGTTGCTCAGAGTTTTAAAATGCAAAAAAATGTTACCAAACTGTGCATCTAAAAACACCAAAAAACAGCTACAAAATATTTTGGTTCATAATTCATTTATTTGTTAAAAATAAAAGTCCTAAAATATCATTTTCTGTCCTTAACACAACTTACTTGTTGGGTCTCTTGCCACCACAAGATGAGATGGGGCACTAGGCTCACCAGGCCCTGAAGCACTCACTGCCGTAACACGAAATTCGTACTCTGTTCCTTCAACCACATCAGACACAGCATACTTTTTGTCTAAAAGGAAAAGGAATAATATCTACATTTAGTGTGGAGGAGACATTTTTTTGCCAGTTCACTGACATGCAAATTTAAAGCCATGCTACCATAAAAAAGGCATTTTAGGCTTTGTCACATTAAAATTTATTCTTCCATTAATAACTGTAAAACACCTATGGCATTCAAGCAAACCAATTAATATCATGTCTGATAATGTCAGAGCTTGTTCTATGTGAAGTTCAAACCTTTAATAGGCTCATCAACTGGATTTATAGATGTCCACACATTGCTGCCCTTCTTGCGTTTCTCCAGATGGTAGCCCAAAATGTAGCTTCCTCCGCTGTTCGTCGGAGCAGTCCATGAGAGATTGATGCAGTCTTTAAAAGCGCTTACTACCTTTGGTGCTGCTGGTGAATTAGGAAATGCTGTGAAGTGAGAACGAAAGCACACTGAGTATGTCAGTCTAACGAAAAATGTAACGGAAAAACATTCAAAACGTACTGTTGTAGAAAAAACAATAGCCTGAATGTGGTAAAATATGAAATATATGCTTTGTGCAAGCTAAGGACAGAAGAGCTTACATCTAAACTGCTTTAAAAAATCTATGAATTTGTGAAGTAATTAAATTTATTTCCTACAAAGGAATATACATTGTATGTTGCTATAGTATAACTATGGTTGTTAAAATTTCAGTTAGCAAACTGTGAAAAAAACCTAAGAGTCGGTGGTCTAAGGCTGAGCTAGGCTAAATGTTGCACTGAAGCTACAAAAATAATTTCATGGAGGTTGAGAAACAAACTCACCCTTGGTGCCTGCCATGATGTCTTCAGTCTCCATCATCTCACTGACACCTTCTGCTGACTTGGCCCGGATACGATAACAGTATTTTCTCCCATGGTCCACATCAGTGTCTTTGTAGGTCGGTTTGCCAGGTATCTCCTCCAAGTGTTTCCAACAGCTGCGACCCACTTGCTGACGTTCCAAAATGTAGTGTGTTACTGGAGAACCCCCATCATCCTTGGGCTGTCTCCACTTGATCTCTATGCATTTGGCCGAACTTTCAATTACTTCCACGGGGCCTTGTGGTGGAGTGGGCTTGTCTGCCAGATAAGAGTTTTGTATTAATGTTGTGTTCATGATATAATACTTTGTGACAGACTTCTGTAATTGCTTAAACCAGCCAGAAACGGGAAAAAAAGCAAACATATTATTATTTATGCAATTCAGATAATTCATAATTAAGACTTAGTAGAAGGGTTGGAATTTAGACAACCATATCTTTTAAATTTTTTGCTGGAACTCAAAAATTGTCCATTACTTGTTAATGTATCACTAGAATTTTTTTCACATTTTTGAAACATATGTTTTTAGCAAGGAATGATTTTTCACCTCTTGGGTGTTTTCTGTAACAAACTAAGACTGTTGGATCCACCATACAGAGTTAAACTGTATAAGATTACATTTTTACATGCATGTTCTATAAAGAAATCCACATATGACTTTCTTGGCTGTACTACTGGCTACTATATAGAACTACAAATTATAAATGAATTCGGTTTATTGTTTTATTCACTGGGTAGCGTTGTATTTTTTAGCAATGCTTTTCAACTGTATTTAAAAATTGTTCATTGCTATTGGGCACAGGATTTGAAACATGTAATACTTAATATTTTCATATTTAAAGCACAGCACTCATATATTACCTAGCACAAGTAGTTTGGATAAAGCCTCAGTTGTTCCAAACTCATTCTTGATCTTGATCTTAATTTCGCCAGAGTCTTTACGTTGGCACTTGCTGAGGAGCAAGCAGCTGTGAGTGGAAGTGGTCTCTACCTTGATATTTGGATCGTCCAGCAGTTCATCACCATCTTTGTACCACTGCACCTTCAATGGCTTTCGACCGGCAAAACACATCTTGAAGATTGCATTTTCACCAGCTCGCACCATTGCTGGTTCTGAAAACTTACCAAGGTCTTTTGAGTCAAATTTTGGAGGATCTGTAGTATACAAGAGTAGTCAGTCATAAAGTTTTGTTTGTTTGAAAATAATTCTGTACAGTACTAAAATAATTCTACAATGTTTATTGGCTTGATATTGCATGCTACTGGCAGTTAGGAAAGGAGAAACATCGCAATTGTTATCCAAATAAAAATGTATACACTTTGATGGCCACATCTCTTTTATGTCTTTCAGAATAAGTGAAAAACTAATTATTTTTTAATTAAATTAATTTGTAATTTACCCTTCCAAAACCCTGAATTTTTCCAAAGCTGTTGCTTGTTCTTCGAAGGTTTAAAGCATACAGTATATTAAAGATTACTCAAAATAAAGGTATAACAAAAGAGAAAAACCTTTGAACATGAAGAAAGAAAATTGAAAATGGAGAAACGCAAGACATCAAAGGAAAAATAAAGCCATAAACTAAACTATACTATACTATGTTAAACACATACCTGCAGCATACATGTTACCTGTGACAGAACAGCTCAACTGTTTATTACATGCATTAAATGTGCCTGCTTATTTCAGGTAATACCAAATTAGAAGTGCATGCCAATTAACATCTGATCAGTACTGGAGATATATTTAAAATGAGGTAGAATCCCCTGTAAAAATGCAATTATTTCTGTTTTAAAATTCAAGCACAAATGTGAAATATTCTAACCTCGCACATTAAGCACAGCTTCTGTTTTTCCCCCATCTGTCTCAAAGCGATATTTTCCTGAATCAGATTCCTTACAGTTCTTGATTGTTAGCTTGCAATAACGTCCATCCTTAGTAACCACCACCCCATCTGTAGGTTTCAGCTGAAAAGGTTCACAGAAAATATAACTTTAATGCTCCTGCAAGTACATTTCTCTAAGGGGAACTTGGGTGGGTCTACATGTCAAACGACATTAAAAAAGTACAAACTCACCTTCTTCCCATCTTTGTACCACACACCATTGCATTTTTCATTGCTCAACATACAAACCATCTCAGCTGGCTGGCCTATAAGGGCACTGACATCTGATAGTCCCCTGGCAAAGTGAGCTCCATGGTCTGCGACATAAAATAAGTACAAATGGAAAATGTTGCTATACTGATTTGGACAATTCGAATCAAGCCCTTTAAAAACAATCAGAAGAAATATGCACTCAGCGTTAAAGCGTTTAGCATTAATTCCTCACCTTTGATTCTGTCCAGAGGCAGTGATCCAGTTCTGTTACACTTCTTACTCTTGCTGTCTGTTCCATCTCTGTCAAGTGCTGTATCACTGGCCTTTTCCTCACCAAAACCGGTGCCACGAGGCCTTTCGCCACCAAGTGCACAAATTCCACTGGCACCATCTCCTGCACCTTTTTCTCCAAGTCCTGCTCCTCCTAAATGACCCTTTCCTGGATAATCACTCATTCCAGAGCTCAGTGCAGAATCATTTCCATGTCCCCCAGGCCTCCCTTCTCGTCCTGTCCCACTGGCTACTACAGCAGCTCCCCCTGTACCCTTCCCCTCCCTTGCACTTCTTGCAGACTCCTTGTCATCCTTCACTTTCTGCATTTTAGCCTGATGTTCCTGAGCTTCTTTATCCAAGTTTGTGTTCCTGTCACCACTTCTATCTGTTTTCCCACCTCTTCTTTTACTGTGTTTATCTTGTCCACTGTCATCTGAAGAGCAACAAGATGGACGGGGGAAAAGAAGACAAAAAGCAGTACGTGCATATATAAGGTACATAGAGAAGAATGAACATCACACACACATTTTCAGAACCGCTTGTCCCTTACGGGGTCACGGGGAACCGGAGCCTAACCCGGCAACACAGGGCGGAAGGCCGGAGGGGGAGGGGACACACCCAGGACGGGACGCCAGTCCGCCGCAAGGCACCCCAAGCGGGATTTGAACCCCAGACCCACTGGAGAGTAGGACTGTGGTCCAACCCACTGCGCCACCGCACCCCCAGAATGAACATCAGTCTCTACATAAATAAAAAATAGTCCAGGCAATGGATTAGAATGTTTTGAGGATATATTTACTTAGGCAGCATTGCGAGCCAGTAGAGTTAAAGAAAATACTGGTGAAAAAATATGGTAGCTTTAATTTAAAGAAGCAGCTTTTGAACTTCTAAACAAAGTTCTACAAAGTTGTACCTACAATACAAATATAAATACAACTTACTTTAAACTTGTACCAATGCAACAGATTATATAAAGGGTTTCAAAAGGGTATTTCATAAAATCTAAAGTATTATAAAAAATTTCGTAGTCTACAGCTGGTTAGATTAATGAAGTCCTAACAATGAATAATCAAGTTTAAAATGGAAACATAGAAGCAGTGGGTCCTACCTTCAACAATGAGTGAAGCACTGCTTGACCGAATGCCAGCAAGTGCTGTGTATGTGCCCTTGTCTAATGCTTTTGTGCTTTTCACCACAAGCTTATGTTTTAGTTGATCTTCAGATACAATGATGTCATATTTCGTTCCAGCTTCCAAGCAGGTACTGTTACGCATCCAAGTAATCGATGGTAAAGGACAGGATAAGGTACAATCAAAGACAGAATCCTCTCCTTCTACAGCTTTTACATCCTTCATTTCGACAAGGAACTCCACAGGTGGAACTGGGAATGGGAGAGATGTTTTTTAAAGGATAGCAGGATGATAACATTTCCATCAATCAAAACAGCAAAACCTCCTCAGAACTTCCAAAGATTGTCTTAGATATTGTAACTAACCAACAGGTCTCTTACTATTGAATACAAATGTGAGTTTGTTAAACAGAATCACTTAATTATCTTACTTTTCAATTCTGTTGAAAAAATATTTGTGTTCTCAACATCCACTTGGTACAAGCCAGCATCCTCTGGCTCAAGATCTTTTATGCTGAAGGTGTACCTCTTGTCCATTTTTGTCATATTGTGCTTCATTTCATTGTCTTTGCCATAGTCAATCATTTCCCCATCCTGTAAAACATTTATTATTTTCATTTTGACTGGATGTATACTTTTTCCTGAAGTGGATTGCACTGGCTGTAGAGGGGCAGCCAGAGTCCTGGATTCAGCACAGAGTGGTGGTGGGCACAGTGGCTCCTGGAAGAGCACATTTAGGTGGTCTTCTGACATGCTGGTACTGCATGACCAGGTCCAGGGGAAAGAGAGGTGCAAGCTGATAAAAGGGGAGGTGTGTACAGTAATGGACAAAGAATGGATGGCTTTGATGGAAAGCATGCAGTGCTCAGGTGTGTGAATTAAGTGGGAACAAATGCTGGAACGTAAGAACTTATGGGCAGAGCTCTGGAGAGCAAACCCCGCCATATTAAACTCTGGGTCCAGGCAGTTCAGGATGTGCTACCTAGTCAATCAAAACTCTATAGGCAGTCACAGGAGGCAGAGTATGAATGCTGTTCCCGAGGCTGTGGAGGTAGCGTCTAGATGGTTGTAGATCAGGAGTAGTGAGCTGGGGAGTTCAAGGTAGCATGACCTTGACAGTAGCTGGGATCTGATCAACCCTGGTGAGGATACGTGAAAAAACCCAGTGACCAGGTTACATCACTGATGATGTGTTCAGGTGCACTGGAAGATGTGTGACAGAAATAGAATATCTGCGTCGTGGTTTGCAGTCAGTACGGTAAACCCGTTTAAATGACCAGTATTTTAACTTAGAAACATCATCTCACCTTGAACAAAAAAATGTTACTATTCGGGTCCTTAAGTTCCATGTCAAATTCAAATTCTGCTCTTCCATCTCTCTTAATTTCAATAGGTTTCAAGTTGGTGATATTTTCCACATACTGAGAAAAACAGAAGAGAGGAAGAGGTCATAAAAATGGTTGGAATTAAACATAATTAGCGACATTAATTGCGTTCCCATTTTTGATTTTTTAGACATTTTCAGTGACGCTTGTGTATTATGCATGAGAAAATATTAACGACAATAAACACGCGTGTGAAGCATCCGCACTTTTGCTTGCTCTTCTTCTCTTTCCTTTTTCAGCTGATTGAGTTTCTTCAGCATAAAGCGGAAGTCTGTGAATCCATGTTCCAAACAGATCCGTTCATAGTCTTTCCTGTCCGCACTTAGCAAAAGTTCCCAGAACTGTGGGTCCACTTCTCCTTCCTTTTTCGGAGGAGGTTTTTTCTTAGAGACAGTCCTGTGAGAAGGATTGTCGTATGGGACATATAGGCAGCACTGTTTTGCACAATATTCCCCTTTCAAAACTAACCAGAAGAACACAATGCATTTTACCCGCTTTCTAAGGTGGTGCTTACTAATCTTTAATAATACATGTGGTTCTTCCAGAAATAAAATAATTTAGCGTACGTTTAGAAATAAATTCTAATTTGGAACAAGCTGAATGAATTATTAAAAACATTTATATTTGGAACCTAGGTTCACATGAAGATCACAACTACTTACGTTTTCTTCAGCATTTTTCTGAAATCCATCTCTAGACCTTGATCTAAAACAGAGGTACAGAAAGTTGATACGTAGATATATTTTATGCTTTTAGTGTATATGTCTTTAACCAGTTAATTATGTAAGTGTTTGTCGAGGTTATACCTGTTGCCTTTTTTTTCTTGATTCCAACTGGAAAGAAGAAAGCACGTAGTCAAATATCGTAATTCACCAAAGAACTTATTCGGTACGCTTCTTTTTAATCATTCATGTTACATCATCTGCATCTAAGTCTAGAAATGTGTATATTTTAGTTGGCTTTAGAAAGAAATGCTCTAGCATCCCAAAATGTATTGTCTCCAGGTTACAAAATAAATGTATAGTTTATTTATGCTTGTCAGTGCCCTTCCCCCATATTACCTTTAACAGTATATAATATTAAAGCTCATGTTGTGATTATTTTGAAAACTACAAGGGAAAAATTTAATCCCACAATATCATACAGTATTTTGTTGTCACTTTATGGTCTCTTTTCGTTTTTTTTTTCTTTTTTTTTAAACATGCCAACTCCATGCAACATGTCTCTTTCTCTCTGTCCCTATCACTAGGCTTTCAAAAATATACCCATTAAAGTCAATTATTTGAGCAATTTATTCACTAAAACAAGGATTTAATATAAACATTTATTTATTAAGATGAATTTTAAGATTTTGCGTGCAGAGAAACTAGGCTATCCTAACTTTGTTCAGATCATTGTGCTTACTTTGGGTTGCTGTATTCTTACCTTCAGTAACATTCAAGATGACATTGCAAGTAGCTTTTCCAAACTCATTCGTGGCAAAACACTTGTAGGTGTCTGCTTCATCTACAGAGACATTGGGAATCTGTTGAGGAATTAAACAGTGTTCATGTTTGTTTCTTAACCTCTAGTCAATTCTGTAATAGCAAAGTATTTAAATTGTACTATGGCTCATAAAGCCTGCAACAAGCTCTACAGTGTTAATGTTATTTCACACAAGGTATGCTTTCACAACAGTTCTGTGAAATTGTATAAAATCATACCCTGTAAATATGTATCGACTGGTATAATTTTTATCTTGTCTGCTTTTATCATAGCTACAACCGCCGAATCAGTAATCCACAGACTTCAGCTCTTTCGGAGCCATTTCCGTCTCATCTTCTTATGCCTACATACATTTTTTTCAGCACCATCTGTTATGATTATAGACACATTTGTTCACTCACTTTTACAGGTATATATTAGAGTAACGTGTTCCAGCAAAATTTCAGTATTAAATAAGAGTTGTGCTTCAGTGTTTGTCTATACTCATTTCTGAAGCTCTGACATAAATGTAAATATACATATATATACACACACACACACACACACACACACACACACACACACACTTTCTGAACCGCTTATCCCATACGGTGTCGCGGGGAACCGGAACCTACCCGGCAACACAGGGCGTAAGGCCGGAGGGGGAGGGGACACACCCAGGACGGGACGCCAGTCTGTCGCAAGGCACCCCAAGCGGTACTCGAACTCTGAACTCCAGACCCACTGGAGAGCAGGACCCAATCCAACCCACTGCGCCACTGCACCCCCTCGCCTATATATATACGGTATATATATAATTTTTTTTTAAATTTTGCAGTTTAGCCAGGTGGGGGCATGGTGACGTGATGGGTTGGACCGGGTCCTGCTCTCCGGTGGGTCTGGGGTTCGAGTCCCGCTTGTGGTGCCTTGCGACAGACTGGCGTCCCATCCTGGGTGTGTCCCCTCCCCCTTCAGCCTCGCACCCTGTGTTGCCAGGTTAGGCTCCGGCTCCCCGCGACCCCATACGGGACAAGTGGTTTCTGATGGTGTGTGTGAGTGTAGCCAGTGTTGATTGCAACCACAGAATGTAAAGTACTTATGAAATGGTATAAGAAATGTAAACATAATAAGAGAAATGACACAAGATTTCATTTTATTTTCCTTCTTACCTCTAGTATGTTTTCCCCAGTCCTGTCATCATATTTAGCATGGTATTTTTCTGGATCAGTGAGATCACCATTATTTCTCCGCCAGGTTACTGTTGGTGTTGGATCCCCAGTTACAACTGTTCTGAAGATGGCCATTTTACCTACAAGGTAACAAACCTGTAAATCTGGAAAACTGGAAATCAAATGTTTCTTTGCCTTTACATTACTTAGGCTGACACTACAAGATTTTGAGTCTTAATTCTGGAGTAACTGGCAAATACCCCACATCTTATGAAAAACATTTGGTAATAAGCAATCCACTTATGTTAGGGTGTGTTCTTAATTTTTTTTAACTCACACTTTTGTCCAGTGACACAGTGTTTTGATTACTAGCTCAGCTAGAATAATTTGTGGCAATTTCCTTTATTTAGGATACTGCTGATGCTGTGAGAAGTGCATCTTGAGTTGCCAAATAGTGATCTCATGTATTTCATTGCAACAGTACTTGTCATCCCATGCTGATCAGCAAATGAAACCCTTTTTTGACAACGGGTAGAATGTACAGTGAGTAGCATTCCAAATGTTTCATCACCGCACATACTGTGTAATTTACCTTACATTTTACATAAGACATTTGTGCAACCAGGCACTGATTATTCTGTTTCTGCACTCTAATTTGTTTTTTTTTCAGTTTAGTATTGACTTCAGGTATTACTTTAAACACCTTTTGGGCCACCTGACTGAATCAGGCAAGTTATCACAATTTACATTTAAGGTTTTTATGAAAACCTGTTCCCAGTTTTTATTGATTTTACAGGCAACAAGGAAATATGAAATTGGCTAGAAGATGACAAATTTTCTATGCTTACTTTCAGTCATTTTAAATTAGTTCAGATTTTTCAGCTCCAATTCTGTTCATAAGGTAAGGAGTCATTGTACTTTATTACTTTTTAAAATAAAATGATCTTACCTTCGTTAATAGTTAAGGAGACAGGTTTGCGGGTGATGTCTGGTGCGCTCTTCCCTTTTGGAAGCTGTTCTACATACTGTGTAATCATGACCCCAGGAACTCTAGATCTTTTTTTGATCACCACTGTCAGAAAAAATTAAAAAAAAAAAAAAATTAAAAATTGGTTGCTCAGAAAGAGATGTTTCACCCAGGTTCTGGATTGCTACTAAATGGAGTTGCTTTAATATGTTTATAAATGAACAACACATTAATCATCATCTTGAGTAAATCAGATGAGTAGGAAATGATTGGGAGAAGTTATGAACATGATGGCAGGATATCACTACTTTTACAACAGCAAGGTTGCATAAGTAATACAAAAAATACATTGTCTTGTTTATTACCGACCTTGTTTTTTGGCAGGATGTTTGTCAGTGCCTGGTAGTGTCAGAACATAGAAAATGAATTGTAAAGAAAATGTTAATCCCAGTGAAAAGCTACCTTAATTTCCTCTTGATTATGCACAAATTACATTTACATTTTACATTTATGCATTTAGCAGACTCTTTTCTGCAAAGCGAGGTACATCTCATAGAAAATACAATGTGTGCATTACATTAGCAGAAAGAGAGACATGGATGCAGATACGTGATTCTTAAGTACAGTTAGTTACTTTCCACCTTATGAACCAACGTACATCACACGAGTAGCTGCATAAAACTTTATCCGAATATCGACAATTCCTAATCACCTTCCTAATAATATTTTTTGTTTTTGCATATATAAACATTTACGTGATATTACAGGTATAGCTGCATGAGGGTTTATCTGTTGTTTAACAGGTGTGACCTCAAAGTTATAGTGTATGAACATTTACACATTACATGAACTTGAGAGATCATGGGTAAAGTGAGTCTTAAGACCCTTTTTAAATGTGAACAGAGATTCAGCAGTTCTGAGGGAGAGGGGGAGGTCATTACACCACATCGGAACTAGAACCGAGAACCTTTGTGCTTTTGCTTTTGGACCACTGTGCTGTTGTCTCACAGATAAGTCAAATGACATTTAATGTTAAAAGTAGTATACCATTTATATATCTAAACAATTGTTTATTAAAACAGCCTTTTGCTTTATTCTCTTTTTCACAAAAGTAATCTTGGGATTCTGCTTACCTCGTTCATCATCAGTTTGGTCTGTCATTTTCGGATTCTTTAACATGATTTCGCTGGAAGTGGATAGTTTGAGAAAATTTTGTGCAGCTGAGAGAAAAAAATAAAAATCAACAGCAACAATCACCCAAGATGACTGATACACTAGTGATACATGAGCAAACAGTAAAAAGTCCTAGTTGAAAATGTGTTCTCACCTTAAATGCACTGCTTGTGGTATTAACACTTTATTTAAAGATCTTTTGTGTTCAAACACTTTGAAAAGTATTAGATTTAGAAGAAAATAATGGGAGTCGCTACAAACATACACGAAAACAATATGTAGAAAATGCTGTGAATGTGTGAACTCAAATGCATAAAATAATGGAAAAATACAAGATTAATCTGTCATTTAGGGATGTTTTTTATGAAAAAGACATTTTGGTCAAAAACCTTCTTGCATCTGTCAGGAGATTTGCACCTTGCACCTTCCGAAATGGAACTTGTGGCAAATAATGAGCCAACAACTAGCAGTTTTATTAGTATGTAGGCTTTATTCTAGAAGTTCATCATGGTACATACAGGGCCGCCACTGGTCAGGTTCTTACTACTGCAGTCCTGAGCTCTGCTGCTGAGGGTTTTAGTGCTTTCTTTACACTCATTAATCCATAATATCAGGGTAGCACAGATACTAATATGATTGTAAAAGAAGTATGAGAGCCCCATTACTATCGGTTGCTGGAACAATTTTGTTGGAGAGACTTGCAAAAAGGTTCTGTGCCACAGCTGGTAGTGTGGCTGGCTCACAGCACCGGGGCTGTTTGCACATAGGTTTGAATTCAGCTTAGTCTGTGTGCTGCAATTGTTTTATCCAACAGTTTAAAGACATGGTTGTCAGACTATTTGGGGGCTAAATTGTTCTTATTGTATGGCTGTGTGAGTGAATGTGTGTGGCTGCCTGTAATGGGGGTAGGCTCTGGACCACATTTACACACACACACACGCACACGCACACGCACACGCACACGCACACACACACACACACTGGCTGAAACCGCTTGCCCTGAACTGGAGCCTAACCCGGCAACACAGAGCACAAGGCTGGAGGGGGAAGGGACACACCCAGGACGGGATGCTAGTCCATCGCAAACTTACATTTACATTTATTTATTTAGCAGACGCTTTCAACCCTGACATGTATAAACAAGATAGGAGGGACTAAAAGTTACTAGAAACTCACAGAAACAGCAACATTATAGTTTTGTAGTTTAGTAGTATCATTCTCTGCTCTAATGATTTTGATGATTTTTGGTAGGTATATATTATCTATGAATTGTATATGTATTGAAAGCATTATGTACAACTGTAACCTTGACATTGTAAGTCACTTTGGAGAAAAATATCAGCTAAGTGAATAAATGCAAATGTCACGCCTCCGCATCCTCTGTCACAACTTAAAATCGTTCCTACCCTTTTTTCCCTCCTTTGCCCCCTAACCTCCTTCCCATCCACAGCAAAATTCTCAGATGTGTCAACATATGACCCCACCAATGTCCTCCTTTCAATCCTGTCTCCTGACTCTCTTTGATCTCTAACTTCCAGACCAGCGTATCCCACCTCCAGCCCTTGGTTACTGGGTACACTCCATGCAGAACCAAAATTTCTGCAGCTGATTGACTTTGCACTTCATAAACAGTTCCTTGCATTCTTTTGTGCTGCTGTTTCATCAGCAAAAAACAGCAAAAAAAAAAAAAAAACTTTCATAATAAGATACACTCGGCAAACAATAACCCCTCAATGTTTCGTCACTTTTTCCTCCGTCCTCCCCATGCATACACTTAATTATCTGTTTAAAAAAACTGTATGTTATCAGGACGGGTCTGGGGTTTGAGTTCTGCTTGGGGTGCCTTGTGGCGGACTGGCGTCCCATCCTGTGTATGTCCCTTGCCCTTCGGCTTTGCGCCCTGTGTTACCATGTTAGGCGCCGGTTCGCCGTGACCCCACTTGGGACAAGTGGTTTTGGACTGTGTGTGTGTGTGTGTGTGTGTGTGTGTGTGTGTTATCTGCACTTTTTTGTTTTGTGATTTAATCTATCAGAAATTGGTTATCTGGCTATTGGCTTTGATCACTTTTAAGCACTCTCGATCTCAGTTTTCTGCTAGCAGATAGTCCTAAAGCATCCCAAATTGTTGGCTGATAATTTTAGAGGTTGATGTGGAGATTTCTTTTTGTATGAGCATCCTCATTCTGTAATAATGAGCTATGTGGTGTCACTTTGCTTGTTTTAAATTGATGTTTTATTGTTTCTTTAGCTTGTTCTGTCTGAAGGATATCAAGGACATCAGTACTGAGGACACAGCAGTTCCCCATGGATGAATGACTGAGTGTGTTGTCCAGCTTTGAAGGACTTATTTCCAATATCTTTTTCCTGGGAAGGGGGGGGCGGGGTTGGGGGGGGTGCAGTGGCACAGCAGGCTTGGCCGGGTCCTGCTCTGTGGTGGGTCCGGGGTTCAAGTCCTGCTTGAGGTGCCCCTCGATAGACTGCCATCCCTCCCCGGACATGCCCCTGTCCCCCAGCCCATCACAACCTCACTCGGGACAAACAGCTTGTGTATGTGTGTGTGTGTGTGCGTGTGTGTGTGTGTGTTCCTGGGAGGTTGTGGCAAGTATGAACAATTGTGTCAATGGCCATACTAAAGTTTCTTGGATTATACAGCTGTTTTGGTTTGTATTTATCAAGGTGCCAATCACTTTGGAGTTTACTGTATATATATTATATATATTTTTAGGCACCTGGTACATATCAGTGGAACTTTATACACTTCCAGACATGTTAGAAAATTTTCAAAGTAAAATGTGCACTACTTTGAAACACATACATCTAGTTGCAGTGTAAACAATTCCCATGAAACAAATTGTCAATACTCACTCAATTCTCACTACTGAGCAGTTCAGTTTTCATGGATAGCTGGACTGTTCCTAGGGCTTTTCAATTTAAAATTCCCTATCTCCACCATCTTGCTTTTATATAAACATTATCACTATGTTGATAGGAGACAATAAAAATACAATTAAAGTTTACTTTAACAGCCCTGTTTCAGAACCCATACCTTTCCTATGTACATCAGTCTCTGCAGTATATTTTTGACCAGCGAAACACTCTGCCTTATAAAGATATATATAGTACATCTGAAGTAATCCAAAACTGATAGTAAATTCATTTATTAGAGTCTATGGTTTAGAGTAACCCTCACTAGCAATTTGTGGGTTAGGACATTGCGCTCATCTGGTTGCACATTTGAATAGGTCACATATCTCATAAAGTTACTGGAATGCTTTTAGAAGTTTTGAAATCATGAGCACCTTTTTGTTAAAGCTTCATTCAAACAAACAAGCAAAAAACTAATAAATAAGAGATTGCTGTAAATTTTCTTTACAACGTGAAATCAGCATGTGCTCTGTTGATTGATACAGTTGTGATACAGACGCATCCTTGCTCACCTACAATTGTATTCCCACATTTGAAGACATTCGTGAATATGGTCAATATTATCATAGCACCAAAATATCATTTTAGTTGTCACGACTGCACATGTTATGCAGATGCTGGCAAATTGAATGAAATAGTTCTTAAGTCACAAGAGAAGGAAATATCAGTATGTTTAAAGACAAAGTTTTTTCAGTTATTTCTCCAGTTCTAGCGTCATTTAACATTTGAATATTACACCCAAATAACACAATAAAGTGTTACATACTTACACATTTACATACTAAAATTTTGTTGATACGTACTCTAGGAATGCAGCATTAATCTCACAAATGTCATTTTGACACAGCTGTCAATAGTCTTTGCTTGCCTCTTGATTTTCTACTTAAATATGAATATTATGTGCTATGCTAATTACTGTTTGTAATTGACACCTGTTGCAAAGATTCCTGGGCCCTCACTAACAACTCCATAAAGCATAAGGACAGTAGAACTGTGTCCCGTTCCAGTCATCTCAGTCCATTCTAAGAATAGCAATACTCTCTGGATTGTGGATTTATCATAACTACAGGCAATATTTTTCTATATATGTAGCAATAGTTTAATAATATTTTACACCATTAATCAGGCATGAACAAGGTATCTGCTGGTCCTGCAGGGACTTTGGTGTAAAAGATAGAATAATTACTTACATGGTCACAACCGTTAAGTCCTTTGAGATTAGCCCGTCTTTAGCTGCTCTCACACTGGTGTGACCTCCCACAGTTACCAGGGGATTAAAAAGCTGGGGATCATGCTTCTGCTGAGTTACTCCTTGTGATGAAACACACTAACTATAACAGAGGGGTCCTCCCTCCCCCTTTTGGCCCTTAGAAGGTAACTGGTGTTTATGTGGTGGGAGGCTGATTCTGACACCTCCCACTTTCCACTAACAATCATCTCAAGGAAGTTACTACTTGAAGTTACTACTGATTTACTCTGAAAAACAGAGAAGAGAAGAAATAATGGCTAAAACCACGCATTGGAACAAGTCATCAAAAACAAAGGTATGCACAGTACATAGTTTTATTTTAAATTATCTGGCAGAAATCTAATATCTAAAAAAAATCGACTACCTCTGACATTAAGCATGGTGGAACTTTCGGCCCTGCCCAGAGGATTTTCTGCGATGACCTTGTACTCGCCCATGTCGTTGGGGCAAACCCTTAGGATGAGCATGGAGCACACACCACAAGTGTTGGTGATGTAGTAGTTGGCGTTGGTGTTAAGACTGATGTTGTTGTGATACCAGGTGACATGAGGAGCCGGGTCACCCCTCACAGCACAGGTCATGAAGCATTCATAGCCTTCAGGAGCACTGTGCAATTTCAGCGGGACCAGAAACTTTGGTGGACTCTGCAGGTTGCATTCTTTGGACTCGGGCAGATTCAGAATGAATTTTTCTAGGATAAAAAAAAGTTTCAGTTCCAGTTCAACTATAACAGAGGGGTTCTCCCTCCCACTTTTGGCCCTTAGAAGGTAACTGGTGTTTATGTGGTGGAAGGCTGATTCTGACACCTCCCACTTTCCTCTAACAATCATCTCAAGGAAGAATATTATAGCATTCCAACAAATTCGCTTTTGAAATAAGAACTAAACATTATATGTTCTTCAATTTTCCCAACGTAAATATAGAAATATATAAACTTTTTTTTAAATAGAGTACAGCATACAGTATTTAACATAAAAATTGTACTGATGCAAGCTATTTCCCGTTATGACAAAAATACTGTTTTTTGGAGAAAAAACATGTTTCCTTGCTATTCTTGTTATACCCATAATTTAATATGAATTCAAAATGAATTTTAAATAGGATTTGCAAATTCCCACAATCATTTCAATATCCTTACCAGAATGAAGGCTCCTCAGCCAGAACAAAATCCTTACCACTGCTCCTGAATCTGTGTCTCAACAATCCTCCATAGCCCCCTCTCCTCAGGCATAGACTTGCTCAGGAAGGCTTGGAATCATGATCCCTCAATAGGTAAAGCATATCTTCCTCTTCCCCTTTTTAAACACTGGAACCAGCATCACTATAGTCCTTAGGTATTGTGTCATCCCTCCATGCAATATTGAAGAGAGTTTATCTTATGCCAAAGCCCCTAAGAGCATCTGATGCTTCTAGCCTTTCTAAGCAAATTGCAGCCACCCCTGCGGCACTACCACTCCAGATTTGTCTCACTGTTGCAGTATCTTCAGACTGAGAGATGGCCCCGAATCCCTCAGAAGCTGACAGCCTGGTGACTGGGTTTAAAAGTTCCTCAAAATGTTCCTTTTAACCCACAGTAATATCAAAAACCATAGGCTTCCGCAGTTAGAGTTAACTGACTGGAGGTTTTGTTCTTCTGGATTAATCTGCGTATGGGACATTGGTTCCGACGTTTCGCTTCTCTTGCTGGAAGCATCGTCAGGGTGTGACCACATCTTGTGGAGGTTAAATGTGAATGTATGTTCCACTCTCTCTATTCTCTCTATGCTCTAACTGTATGCTCTACTCTCTATTTTAAAAAAAAAGTTTATATATTTATGTTGGGAAAATTGATGAACTTATAGTGTTTAGTTCTTTTTTTAAAAGTGAATTTGTTGGAATGCTATAATAGTCTTCCTCATTTCACATTTAAGAACCAATGTCCCATACGCAGTTTAATCCAGAAGAACAAAACCTCCAGTCAGTCCACAATAATATCCTCAGCTGAGGTCAGTACAGACTCACCATTTCAGAAAATATGCTAAGCAACGTTCTGCTTTCCCGTGTCAAGAAAAAGAGAACCTTTTTTAGGATTTCCCAAAGTCACGTTCCAATAATCCGACAGGACTCCTCCCACATCCAGGATTTAACCTCTGCAACTGCTGTAGCCTTTCTGTCAAATCTGAAGCTCCCTGTGCCACTAATGTACAATATACCTGCTCCATCAACCTGATGGCTTACAGGCTGCTGTTCACTAGTGGTTACTTGTTCTACCACTCTGAGAGGCATCAGCTAAATGAATTAGATGCATTGCAAACTAAGACCTCTGATATGTGCATTAAGAACACCCATTAACCAAACAACTGGTCCTTAACTGACCATCTACGATATGATAAAATGTAATAATTATATTATTAATAATAATAATAATAATACACACACACACATTTTCAGAACCGCTTGTCCCATACGGGGTCGCGGGGAACCGGAGCCTACCCGGCAACACAGGGCGTAAGGCCGGAGGGGGAAGGGGACACACCCAGGACGGGACGCCAGTCCGCCGCTAGGTACCCCAAGAGGGACTCGAACCCCAGACCCACCGGACAGCAGGACTGTGGTCCAACCCACTGCGCCACCGCACCTCCATAATAATAATAATAATAATAATAATAATAATAATAATAAAAAATTAAAAAATAATAAAAATTAATTAATAATAATAATTTCCCTTGTGGGATCAATAAAGTATATCTATCTATCTATCTATCTATCTAATAGTTAGATATTTTCAAATGTATTTAATTATTGGTTGTTTGTTTTTTTGGTGACATGGATTTTATGTTACACATACAAGAAGATAAATGTTAGAATACTTTTTTCAGATGAGGAGGGATGAATGGAATACATTTACATTTACTTTTATTTATTTAGCAGACACTTTCCTCCAAAGCAACTTCCAATGAACTCTATGTAGTGTTATCAGCCCACACACCTTATTCACCGCAGTGACTTACACTGCTAGATACACTACTTACACTGGCTCACTCAACCATACATCAGTGGAACACACTCTCTCTGTCACTAACACACTATATTTAGTTTAAGGTGTAGAAAGTTATGCTCCTTAAACATGGTGTTATATTAAACATTTTTAGTTTGGTTTTTGTTGTGTTTTATTTGTAAATACAATGGTGTACTACAGTATGTGAGGACACAGCTGATTTTTCTGAAACACCTTTTACTTTGTGTGATTTGGTTAACCTATTCTGAAAAGAACCAATGTAATCAATTTCATCCAGCAGTCATGTTTTGGTGAAGGAGGAGGTGAGCTCATGAAATATGAACTGAACGTAGTTTTAGAGGAAAGTATCTGGTGAATGAATAAAAGTATATGTAGATGGCACAGGGGTGGAAGGCAGCCCTGGTGCCTTATACCTTGTAAGATATAGTTCAGACATGAGTTCAAATCAAGGACTGTCTGGAAAGTTGTGGAAATCCAGCTTTGTGCTTGTTTTTCTGAAGTCTGTGTGGGTTTTGTCCATGGGCTGTGGTTTCTGCCCAGAGACATACACTTTAGGTGAATTAGGGAAACAAAAAATTTTAATGGCACTGTGTATTATGACCAAATAAACGATCTGCACTGGTTCTTTCTTGTAAGTGCAAGATGCATCAGAATACAACAACACTAAACAACCCTTCTATTATCTATACAAAATGTGATCATGAGTTGTAGATGAAAGCATAAAACACCACTTCATGTTTTTAATCATTATAATGTCATTCATTAATTCACACACATTAGTTCCTTTATTCATTCATTGTCGGTAACTCCTTGCTCAGTTTAGGGTTGCGGAAATTATAACTGTAATTTTGCAAAATAAATATTGACAGAAATTTGTAGAGACATAGCACAGACAATTTGGAGAACCACATGCTTTTTTCATGCTCAAAAATACAATCATTCAACATATTTTGGAATCTCAACACCACTGCAAAAATCATGAGAGCTTTATGTATATATTTTGGAATAGCTTCTTATTTGCTCCAGTTTTCATATTCAGTTTCACACAAAACATAACAAGCTCATGAATTCAAGACTTTGACTTTTTATCTGTCTGGTTGGTACAGTGTTATCACTTGCTCACTGAACCAAAGGCCTGGTTTCCACAAAAAAATACTATATTCAGCACAAAGAGACACAACAGTCAAAAAACAATTCCACAGATTCGATCCCTGGTCAGTCTTTGTGGACTTTTTATTTTCTCACCATGCTCATGTGGGTTTTTCTCCAGGGGCTCTTGTTTCCTCCCACGGTCCAAAGACTTGGATTTCAAGTGAATGGGTGACTCATTGCTCACACTGTGTAAATACGATATGTTGCTCTGCTGTATAAATAGGTGAATGACTGCAGAGTTTACACTGTTTAACTTTGTGTATCACCTTGGACAACTGTAACAGTTTAATTTACTTTTTTACTTAACTGGTGCTTTTCTCCAAAGCAACTTACACACACACACACACTTTCTGAACCGATTGTCCCATACGGGGTCGCGGGGAACCAGAGCCTACCTGGCAACACAGGGAATAAGGCTGGAAGGGGAGGGGACACACCCAGGACGGGACGCCAGTCGGTTGCAAGGCACCCCAAGTGGGACTCGAACCCCATACCCACCAGAGAGCAGGACCCGGTCCAACCCACTGCACCACCACGCCCCCTAAGCAACTTACAATCACTGGTTATTTTTTACAATTATTTACCCATTTATACAGCTGGGTAATAGTTACTTGAGCAATTTAGGGTAAACATCTTGCTCAAAGGTAGTACAGCAGAAGGTGGGATTTGAATCTGAGTCCTTTCATTGAAAAAGCAGCAGTTCTAAGCAGTTCATTACGAGGCATTGTATATCAATTTGGAGAAAAGCTGTTGATGAATGAATTAATATGTGTATTGTAATGTGTGTGAGGGTACGCTGCAATGGACTGGCATTCCATCTGAGAAGTGTGGTGCTTCGCCTAGTGCCCTTATGTTTCCAGATTAGACTCTGGACCACTACGACCGTACCTCAATATAAGCGGTTATCAATGGCGAGTAGTGAGTGACGCTTTTTGAAGACAGACATTTGCTGAAGCCACTTGTCCCAAGCAGGGGTTGCAGCAAGCCGGAACCCAACCCGGCAACACAGGGCGTAAGGCTGGAAGGGGAGGGGACACACCCAGGGCAGGATGCCAGTCCTTTGCAAAACACCTCATGCAGGGATCGAACTCCAGACCCACCAGAGAGCAGGACCCGGCCAAGTCCGCTGCCCCACCACACCCCCCCATAGAAGAACAATTTCTAAACAAAACTGAAACAGAGGAATTCTAAAACATAACACTAACACTAACACACACACACACACACACTTTCAGAACCGCTTGTCCCATACGGGGTTGCAGGGAACCAGAGCCTACCCGGCAACACAGGGCGTAAGGCCGGAGGGGGAGGGGACACACCCAGGACGGGACGCCAGTCTGTTACAAGGCACCCCAAGCGGGACTCAATCCCCAGACCCACCAGAGAGCAGGACTGTGGTCCAACCCACCGCACCACCGCACCACCGCACCCCCTAAAACATAACATTAAAAACAAAATCCAACCAATTTTGTTGCCTTGAAGTTACTACTGCTTTATTCTGAAAAACAGAGAAGAGAAGATATGATGGTTAAAACCACGCATTGGAACAAGTCATCAAAAACAAAGGTATGCACAGTACATAGTTTTATTTTAAATTATCTGACAGAAACCTAATATCTAAAAAAAATCGAATACCTCTGACATTAAGCATGGTGGAACTTTCGGCCCTGCCCAGAGGATTTTCTGCGATGACCTTGTACTCGCCCATGTCGTTGGGGCAAACCCTTAGGATGAGCATGGAGCACACACCACAAGTGTTGGTGATGTAGTAGTTGGCGTTGGTGTTAAGACTGATGTTGTTGTGATACCAGGTGACATGAGGAGCCGGGTCACCCCTCACAGCACAGGTCATGAAGCATTCATAGCCTTCAGGAGCACTGTGCAATTTCAGCGGGACCAGAAACTTTGGTGGACTCTGCAGGTTGCATTCTTTGGACTCGGGCAGATTCAGAATGAATTTTTCTAGAATAAAAAAGTTTCAGCTCCAGTTCATTGAGTCAAATATATAGAAAACCCTAAAACTGACACATGTAATGTATTTTTTAATACTCATGCTATTATAGTTAGGTTTAAGGCTAGTACATATATTTTTTAAATCAAAGTAAAGGAATAGTGAACATAGCATTAAATATAACTACTTTGTATTTATTGCATTTCTATGTTCTTTATTCCTAAGTTAAGTCCTTATTAAGTCTTTTGTAATTTATTTAAATTGTTTTAGCACTTCAAAACTTAACCTAATCAAATATTTTGAAAGCCCATGTGTTTTATGAAAACGTATGATTATCATTTAATGGAAATATTAGATATCAAAACTGAACTGCCATTATAGATACATCATATATTCACTTGGATTGTTCAGAAACTCTGTCACCAGTGGCCTTTTCATGCTGCTAATAATCAACCATTTATGCTCATTAAGAAAGGGCTATAGGTTTCATCTATGAGACGTTATTGCGTTTACTGAACTTGCTGCAGTGCCTTTGTTCAGTGTACACCCAGTTTATGTGCACAAAACCAGCCCTCAGACATTGGGCCTGAAGAACCTGGAGTCTATTATTGGACAATTTCATGCAAAACTAAAATTCAGAAATTACCACAGACCTTTTTTGGCGCTGATTTCCCAGGGAGGCGATTCAGCGGGGTCAGACATCCCCATGTCATTCTTGGCATACACACGGAACTTATATTTGCGCCCAGGCAAGATGTTGCAGACAGTGAACCTGTTATTGAAGATGTGGTCACCCACAGTGTTCCAGGTCATCTTGTCGGAGTCGCGTTTGGAAACCATGTAGTGCAGACGATCGTCACGTTTCTCGTCTGGAGAGGGCGCCCATGACAGTGTCACTGTGTAAGGAACATTTTCCTCCAGCTCAACTGGACCAGGGGGCTTGGGTTCATCTGAAGTCAAGACAGATATACAGTTGTACTCTTTCTGTCTGTACTTATTATATCGTTAAGCAATTCTATACCATAAGCACTGTTAAATTCATAACTTCATAACTTCATGGCAGGGTTACTTTTTTACTTTTAGTGAACTAGCAAAAAGTAATGCTTCTAGAGAAATTTACCTGCCACTCTGATCTCAACACTGAGGGTTTCCTGACCAACCAAATTCTTGACTATGATGCTGTATATTCCACTGTCAGCATGCTCTGCAGAAGGAATCAGGAGCTGGGAGGTTCCCTCATAATTGGTTATTGTTATGTGTTTAGGCACTGGCAGACCATCCTTCAGCCACGTTACTTCCGGCCAAGGTGAGGCCTGTCACATAGAGGAATCATTACGATTAATTGTTGTATACCAAAAATGGAAATTGGCACTGTGTTATTTTTCATGATCAAACTTGTATTCCAGAAGCTTTTAGAATGTACAAAAACTTGAATGATAGTTTGTAGTTTACCCATTTGTAATACATATATTTTGAGATAATTTACTTGTCTATCTCTGACTTGTACCAGCAGACTTCTATTGATTTTATTAAAGTGAGATTCATCAATTGATATTATTCATCTAACCAGAGCTATATTCCATTTAGATTTAAAGACATTCTTAACGTTCCTGTGCTTAATGAGAAACCAGTCTTTTTATCCAACCTCAAAGTTGATGTTGATCCGAGTAGAATTCCCAGCTCTCACCACACAGAAATTCTTGAGCTTGATGTCTGTGAATCGTGGCCTCACTGAAAGATACATGTTCCTTTAGATCTAGCCAACTTAATTAGTTTTAATAAAATGTTGACAGTAATGTTAAATTTCAATTAAAATAAGCAAGTAAAGAATGAACTGCCACATGACTTACCAGGTGGGGGCATTGCTAGGATGTAGTTATTCAGCTCTCTTGGTTCCCCCTCTCCCCCTTCATTCATAGGAATCACCCTAACCCAGTACATTGCCATAGACCTCAGGCCCTTCACTGTGTAGGTGGTCATAGTGATAGGATTGGTGTTGCAGCGGTGCCACTCTGGGTTCTCTGCCAGTCTGATCTCTATAAAGTACCCTTTAGCCTCATCATTCATGCCCTTCTCTTCAACAGGTTTATTCCAAGAAAGAGTCAAGGTTTTGTAAGAGGAGTCTGTCACCTTCAGGTCAACTACTTTACCAGGAGGTTCTGAAACGGGAGGGATGAAAGAGTTTTGTAAAAATTTTTAGAACGTTTTGTCATTTGCAAAAATTAACTAAATCAATCATTTTTTCCCTGTATCATATCATCTATATCATAATTTCATTAAAACTTTTGGATATTATGTGATAAGTTTTACATTTGTTCATTCATGCTAGTATTTGTCCTAAAATCACATTTATTTCACTTCACAACTTACTCTTGGGGTCTCTTGCAGACACAAAATCAGTTGGGGTACTAGGTTCACCAGCCCCAGAAACATTGACTGCAGATACACGAAATTCATACTGCACCCCTGCAACTACGTCTCTCGCTGCATACTTTCTTGCTGTGGAACAAATACGTGAATTAGACAGCATTAGAAAGTAAAATATACAGCCATATAAATGATCAAATGAAGCATTTAATTACATGCTCCTGCTTTTAAAACCATTTCACTAAATATAAACTACTAACACAGTAATTTATGCAATATGTGACCTAAATACATTTATTAAAAGAACAAACATTTTCGTAACACTGTCTCACTCTGGTCTACAGTGTTGTGCTAACAACGTGGTATTTCTCAGCTTCACTTGACAGTAAATACAAGGGGTAGTATATTAATAAAAAGACACCATTGTTTGGTAAAGTTAGCTAAAGCCCAAGGGTACACAGCTCTCAAGAGTTCTCTAGAGTTGTTTTTGCTTGATTTTACTCAGCCTCAACTGTACATTCCTTTATTGAAGCTCTTTACTTTTTCACTGTGTAGTTTTTCATGTCAGGTAGGCAATAATTTACATGTATTCTCTGAAACACACAAACTTATGGACTGGAGGGCTAGAGTTGTGCATTCCTGGTCCACCATATGAGTGAGAACCCAATGGGAATCTGACCTTGAATTAGCTCTCCCTCTGGGTTAACTTGACTCCACAGATTGCTGCCTTTCTTGCGTTTTTCCACATTGTAGCCTAAAACGTTTGTCCCTCCAGTTGTGGTTGGGGCAGCCCAAGAGAGGTTGATGCAGTCCTTGAAAGCACTCACTACTTTAGGTGTGGCAGGAGGACCAGGATATGCTAGGGTTAAAGGTAAATAAAATAGGAACATTTTCCTTACATAAAAGCAGAAGAAAGCAAGGAAAAAATTAGTTTATTGGTATTAATATTAGTATTATTATACTTACAAAGTTGTAGTATATTCTAGTTATACAGTAGATATCAAAATCCTAAACCCTTACTGAAATTTCAGCTGTTGCTCACCTAAACACTGAAATTAAATCAAATGTATCAGACATGCACACACACTTTCAGAACCGCTTGTCCCTTACGGGGTCACGGAGCCTAACCCAGCAACAGAGGACGTAAGGCCAGAGGGGGAAGGGGACACACCCAGGACGGGACGCCAGTCCGCCACAAGGCACCCCAAGCGGGACTTGAACCCTAGACCCACCGGAGAGCAGGACTGCGGTCCAACCCACTGCGCCACTGCACCCCCTCGTATCAGACATGCTTTTATATTTAATGAGATCTTGTAACCAGTCATAGATACATGGAAAATAAATGGACAATAAAGGAAAATAAGTTTTTTTTGATTCTATGCCTTTGCTGGGTAAGTGTGCACATTGTATAAATTTTTTATGAAAGCGGATATTGATGTTCACTTTTTATTCCATTCCTTGGATGAGTTGGCACATTGCTGTCATTTTGAAATGCATAATTCTTCTTGAACTTCTCCTTTCGGGAAGAGAGTAGTAGAGTTGGCCTAGAATGTCTTGACACATAAAGCGATTAATTTCATCCTCTGCCCAGACCACTGTCCCTGATCGCACTGAAAAAATCAGCCCCATAACATGACTCTGTCATCACCAAGCTTGACATTAGGTAATGAGTTTTTTGGGAAATAAATTCTACTGGTTTTGTTCCAAACGTATCTTTTGTAATTAAGGCCGAAATATCTACCTTTGTCTCACTGGACTATGAGACATTTTCTCACATAATCTTAGGAGGTTGAATCTGTCTTCTTGCAAAATTTCTATTAGAGTAAATGCCCATTTTTATGAAAAACAGATTGTATCATCACACCTACTCCACAGCTCAGAATTGTGAAGAATATGTAAACTGATATAGCATACAGGGAGTAAGTAATTACAACCATAAAATTCTGCAGCTCCTTTAAGATTTTCATTGGCTTTGAGGTACTCTCTCTGCTGAGCTTTCTCCATGCCAGGTCACTAGTTTTGGAGGGATATTTATGGTCTCAACAATGTTCCATTATATATAATATACCTTAATTATTTTTGGTAGTTATACCGTTACCTTTCAAAAATAAGCTCTCTTTTGTCAGTTCCTTGTGAACAGCACTTTTCTTTACACTATGCGAGAAATCTTCAGAGAAATTCCACAGAATCAACTGATTTTATTTAGGGCTAATCAGAATCACCTCAGCTGTTGTCATATGAAATCAAATTGCCTTTGTACATGTACTAAAATGTCACTAGTTAAATCTGAAATCACGTGAAACCCCCATTACGCATGCTTTATATACTCTGCCCAAGCCAAGTGATTGAGTGACGCAGGCTGTATGTGTGAACGTACAGGTGTACCTGTTTCACATAAACTTGCATGTTGGATGTGACATTGGAATCTCTCTACCCACCACTGACACTTCATATTACAACTGCTGCATCCGCAAAGCCACCAGTATTGTGGACAACCACTCTCACCCCTCTCATGGACTCTTCACCCTCTTGCCATCTGGCAGAAGGTACAGGAGCATCCGTGCCGCCACCAGCAGACTCCCCAACAGTTTCTTCCCTGAGGCAGTCAGATTACTCAACACCCTGCTGCCTCCCAATGCCCACCTGGCACAGTCAAACAGCTAACCCAGCATGGCTCCATACACTACAAACTGCCTTCAGTACAGCCCCTTTTTTTGTTCTGTCCTGTGTATTTTTTGTCCTGTACTCCTGTTCTGTGTTGCACCATGGTCCCTGGAGAAACAATATTTCTTTCCACTGCATACAAGCTATATAGAAGAATGACAATAAAAGCAACTTGAACTTGAACATGACTGTTTTCAAGATTTTAGCTTTCTGTTGTTTAGTAATTCTCGGTTTGAGACGGAAATTAACTTACCTTTGGTACCTGCCTGTACATCCTCTGTCTCCATTATCTCACTGATGCCCTGTGAAGTTATAGCTCTAATGCGATAACAGTATCTTTTGCCGTGGTCCACATCGGTGTCCCTGTACACTGGGGGGTTGCCTGGGACATTACCGATCTTCTTCCAGGTGTTGCGTCCCACCTGCTGACGTTCCAGGTTATAATTTGTCACTGGGGCACCCCCATCATCCTTTGGGACTCTCCATTTGATCTCAATGCAGTGTGCAGAGCTTTCAAGTATCTCCAATGGTCCTTGTGGAGGAGTGGGCTTGTCTGTAAAACACAGCAGGTTTTATACTTCCTCTGTTTTTAAGGATATTCATATAAATCAGATGAGACACATAAAGGACAATGATAGATAGAAAAGGTTCTTATACCCCAAAAAAACTAGCAAATAACGTATGATAATAGCCATGGTATACCGAGCACTTTGACATAGGTAAATATGCAAACTGAACAGTTGTATTCTCCATTTGTGGTTGGGCTAAGAATGGGAAATGGTATTTGCACCATTAATGGAAGCTTCTTTATAGAAGCCACTTTACTTCTGTGTATAACTCCATTTTCTGTAAAACTTTACATGAAAGATTCTGGATGGAATGGAAAGTCAGCCATATCATGCTTATTGTGCATCAACCCTCAAGCCCACCCCCACACTGCAACAGTTTTCATGTTGGCCAAAAATAGAACATTTTAGGACAATACAATAGCACAATTTAAATGTCCTGTGCACTGCTGCAGGATTTCATGTATAATAAAACATATTCCATTTTTCTCTACTGCACAATATTTATGCATTGTTTTCCCTATGTGGGGGTGCAGTGGCGCAGTGGCGCAGTGGGTTGGACCACAGTCCTGCTCTCCGGTGGGTCTAGGGTTCGAGTCCTGCTTGGGGTGCCTTGTGATGGACTGGTGTCCCGTCCTGGGTGTGTCCCCTCCCCCTCCGGCCTTACGCCCTGTGTCGCCGGGTAGGCTCCAGTTCCCCCGCAACCCCGTATGGGACAAATGGTTCTGTGTGTGTGTGTGTGTGTGTGTGTGTGTTTTCCCTGTTCTTTGAGCTTGAGAAGTTTTTATTCTTCTGATTTTTCTTACCAAGGACAATAACTTTGCTGTAGGCCTCCGTGGTACTAAACTCATTTTTGATCTTCACCTTAATTTCTCCAGAGTCTTTACGTTGCAATTTGCTAAGTAGCAGTCGGCTGTGCCCAGGGGACTTCTCCAGCTTAACATTTACATCATTGCTAAGCTCCTCATCATCTTTGTACCACTGAATTTTCATTGGTTCACGACCCACAAATGTTACTTTGAAGGATGCGTTTTGACCACTTTTCACAGTTACAGGAAGACAAAATGTAGCCAGTTCCTTGGAATCGAACCTGGGTGGGTCTAAGAAACAGTATTAGCTTGAGGTAAAGAACTGAACAAAGCAAAAGTTTTTGTACAAATAGGTAATAGCAATACCTATCATGCATTAACGCAGCAGTACACAAACCTTGTCTGGGCAGACCCTTGGATGTGCTTATTTCTTTAAAAAACCTTTAAGTATTTAACGTCTTCAAAAATTCGTCTCCATTTGTTTCTCTTTACTGTTAATTGTGTGAATTAATTCTTTATATGTACAAAATGGTACAGTCCAGTTTTTTCAAACACATTATAAAAAGGGAATCCAATAACCGAGCAATTAACCGGAACCTCACAGTTCCAAAGGTTTCGCTTCAAATTCTGCTATTTCTGAGTTTGCATGCCGTGACTTTCTACCAGGTGCTCCTGATTCTATCACAGTTCAGATGTGTATTTGGATTGATAAATTGTTAAAATGTTCTTTGCCTTTCAATGAGTGATTGCTCTGTGATAGCCTGGTGGTTCAGCCAGGATGTGCTCCACCCTATGCTTCCCAGGACTGCTCTGGAGCACCACAACCCTGAACTGAAAATTTATGAAATAGACTGCCTATTAAAATCACATTACATTTTTCACCAGGGGTCACGGTGGTGCAGCGGGTTTGGCTGGGTCCTGCTCTCTGGTGGGTCTGGGGTGCCATCCTGGGTGTATCCTCTCTCCCTCCAGCCTTAGACCCTGTGTTGCAGGGTTAGGCTTCGGTTCGCCACGACCCGGGTTGGGACAAGCAGTTTCTGTGTGTGTGTGTGTGTGTGTGTGTGTGCACATTTTTTTATCCATCTGCTCAATGAACAATTTATTCAAGAGAACTCTACTCTAAACACAAGCTGCGTTGTGACAAAGCCAAAATACACAAGGTTCTGCCAGGTTTCAGGCTGTGAACTGCTACGCTAAGATCTTTGTTAAGTTTTAACATTACATAACATGAAATGCAGGTAGTGTGACGTTTTTATTAATTTCTTTTTGCTGTATTACTGATTTGTACAGATGATTCATGGATACCTTTTGCATATACAGAAGAGACACATTTTAATATTTGTATAAAAGGCATGCATTTCCACTGGTTTGGCAAAATTATTCTTTAAACGTAAATGTTTACATTTTACAGGTCAAAAGATTTTTAGAATGCCAAGGTTACAGAAGGAAACCTTAAAGACATTTCAAACCTTCGACAACAATCACTGCTTCTGTTTTACGCCCATCTGCCTCAAAGCGGTATTTTCCTGCAGACTCTTCTGTGACCTTTTGAATTCTTAACTTGTGGACAGTCCCCTCTTTAGAAATTGTCAACCCTGCTGAGGATGATAGCTGACCAGGAAAATACAAGAAAGGGGAAACATAATATCAATCTGTCCCCCTAAGAGCAGAGAGCAAAATTCCTCTAATGTAAATATACCTTACATATGCATATAAAAAATTCTGGTATGGGGAAGAAAACCTTAAAAACCATTTGAAAGCCACAGACTGGTAAAAAGCTAATGCACTCTTGTATTGTCATGCAAGGACTTACCTCTTTTCCATCTTTGTACCAGACGCCTTTACAGTCCTCTTTGCTCACTTTACAGAGCATTTCAGTAGATTCACCAATTACACCTCTGATATCTTGTAACCCACAGGTAAAGTGAACTCCAGCCTCTGCAGAGTACCATAGGTAGCATTATTACTATTAATATTATTTTGCCAAGGAAACTCTCACAAATACAGAAATCCTTTTTCTTTTCGTTTACTGTACAGTTTGGCATGCATCTGGAAGATGTTTCAACTTTGCAGTTGTAGTAGCGTTTTACTCCTAGGAGTATGTTGATTGTGGCATCTTGGGGTTATTTCAAGTAACATTGTCGGTACGTTAAAGTGAAAAGGGATGGGAGGAGTGTGTTCATACCGGCTATCGAGTGACAGCCATAGGTCATAAGTGGTTGATGGGATTGCCACTGCCCACTGACCTTCACCCTTTTCCATTGTGCTTTTCTAGTTTCTGAAAGAGCTGAATCTGTCGGCTCTCTGGGGCTCTGTGCCTTACCTATTGTATGCTTGAAAACAGCAAATGGAGCCCCATAGTTCACCTTCGGGCACTGAAATTAGTGACAGCGGATTGTGTCTCCTCATTTCCATTTGATGTTCGTATACCCCGGTTCAGTGTTTGGTTAATATTTGTCCCATGTGGTGATATTCACTGATCCCACACTGTATTCTGAAGATGGTTCCTCTTTCGAGGTCCCCAGTGGTCTGCTTGGGACATGAGGATGTGGACTGTAATACGTTACTTGGTTTGTGAACCGCCTGTATCCCACGTGGGCGTCGCTGTCTATATACGATATCAGACATTTGTAATGGAGGGTACAGAGATCCTTGCTGAGGCTGAATCATCCTCCACCAGTAAAGATCTGGTGTGGATCCACTTCCTTGTCAATTTGCATGGATACTCATTTGTTAAAGTGCGCTGTACAGGTGTTTCTTCTCTCCCAAAACACACACCTCCCAGTTCCCCCGTTTCACTTCCTACATGCTAAATGAATAAATAAACATGCCGATGATGTCCCCTTGATTGATACTGTTCAAAAACGCTAAGGTCCATGTTCCCTTAATAATCACTTGTCCTCCCGATCCACGAATCTCTTCTTTTATAGCTAATGAGTAACATGTTACCTGTGACTGCGGCTGGTTCCAGTGGCCCTTTTTTGCCGCGCTTCCCCTTCTTTGCATCGCCTTTTGCACTCTCATTTCCTCCAGCGCCTTCTTCTCCAGCTCCATTTCCTCCAGGCTTTCCTGGACCATTTCCATCTCCCCCAGCAGATCCACCTGCTCCTCCCGCTCCACCTGGTCTAGTACTTCCACCAGGCTCTCCTGCCCCTTCTCCCCCACCTGCCCCTTCTCCACCACCTGTACCTCCAGTCCCATCTGTGCCCCCCACACCCTCTTTACTCCCACCTGCACCTCCTACTTCTCCCGCACCCCCTGTTGCTCCAGTTTCCCCAACAGTACCCCGAGCTCCTACAACCATACCCCCAGCCCCCATCGTTACCCTGCTGGCACCAGCACCACTGGCAGTTCCACCACCCATGGCTCCAGTCTCACCAGCTTCCCCAATCTCTCTGGCTCCCCTTGTGCCACCAGATCCCCCAAGTGCATCACTTGCCCCTGCCATGCCCCCAGCCCCACCCCCTGTCACACCAGGTCCAATACCCAACTTTCCTGCCCCACCAAATCCTTCAGTCATGACCTTTGCCCCACCAGCATCTCCACCTAAGCTTCCTTCCCCAAAAAGTCTTCCACTCACATCCCCTGTCATACCAGCTCCACTCTCCATAAATCCTGCCCCACTGGCTCCTCCACTGAAGGTCCCTGAACCACCAGGAACTCCAGCCATTCCCCCAACTCCACCAGCACCTCCACCCAGAGCCCCTGCCCCACCAGCAACTCCAATAATTCCCCCCTTTCCATCAGCTCCTCCACCCAGAGCCCCTGCACCACCAGCAACTCCACCAATTCCCCCCTTTCCATCAGCTCCTCCAGCCAGGGCCCCTGCACCACCAGCAACTCCACCAATTCCCCCCTTTCCATCAGCTCCTCCAGCCAGGGCCCCTGCACCACCAGCAACTCCACTAATGCCCCCCTTTCCATCAGCTCCTCCACCCAGAGCCCCTGCTCCACCAGCAACTCCACCAATTCCCCCCTTTCCATCAGCTCCTCCAGCCAGGGCCCCTGCACCACCAGCAACTCCACCAATTCCCCACTTTCCATCAGTTCCTCCAGCCAGGGCCCCTGCACCACCAGCAACTCCACTAATTCCTCCCTTTCCATCAGCTCCTCCACCCAGAGCCCCTGCCCCACCAGCAGCTCCACCAATTCCTCCCTTTCCATCAGCTCCTGCACCCAGGGCCCCTGTCCCACCAGCAACTCCACTAATACCCAGCAATCCACCAGCTCCTCCACCCTGGGCCTCTGCACCACCAGCAACTCCAATCAGGCCCCCCACTCCACCAGCTCCTCTACCCAAGGTGCCTGCCCCATCAGCAAATCCAACCATGAACCCCATTCCATCAGATGCTCCACCCAAGGCTCCTGCCTCACCAGCAATTCCAGCTATGACTCCCATTCCACCAGATGCTCCACCCAAGGCTCCTGCCCCACCAGCAACTCCAGCCACGCCCCCTGCTCTGCCAGCTCCCTGTCTTTCAGCTTGGGCCTTTTTTTCAGCATCCAACAAATCCATCATCTCTTGCTTCAGTTTTTCCTGCTGTTCTTGAGCGATTTTCTCCAGGTTCTTTCCACTACCACCAGCCACGGTACCTTTTCTGGCTGTCTTCTTACCATGTGAACTGGGATCTTTGTCAGCTGAACCAGTAAAATACAGAAAGCAGCATAAACAAACAACAGTAAATTAACATTTTGAAGCTCTTATATTTTCATGACTCTGCAGGCTGTATTAGCTACACTGCCTGGGAAAAAGTATTTTCATATAAAAGAATTAGCTTGTATTGTAGGCGAACCTCAATTAGTAAATATGCAAAAGCTTTAACAGAATCACTTTTTGTACTGCGAGAAATAATGTGATGCAACCAGATTTTTAACTTGCCATTATGGCTCTTTGTACTATTAATTCTTCAAAACAATTTACAAAGTAAGGTTTCTACACTAAGCTTATTACAGTTACTTGCCCTTTTGTAGAAGATGGTAAATTTTATCAGAAGAATTCAGCAGTAAGTTCCTTGCTCAAGGGTACAACTGCACTATTGGTATTTAAACTTGGGTCATTTGAGTGGAAGGCAGTGGCTCTCACCACTGAGTCCTTTCAGCTTTTTTATTGATTTACCTGGGATTTAATATGGGTAATGGGGCAAACAATTAACATCTCACCTTCAACAATAAGCCAGGCATTGCAGGAAGTGATGCCAGCCACAGCTGCATAGATGCCCTGGTCAACAGGCATGCAATCTTTCACAAGTAATCTATGGATCAACATGTTCTCTGACACAGTGATGTCATACTTCTCGCCAGCTTCCAAAGGGATGTTCTTTCCAATCCAGTATATATGTGGCAAGGGTTGGGATATGACACATTCGAAGAGGGCATCCTCTCTTTCTGTGGCTTTTACCTCTTCAATTTTCACAAGAAATTCTACTGGAGGAACTGAACATTAGAGAGAAGACATATCATCAAAGGTTGTTACACAGAGAAAGGCCAGCGGTACCTTATTATATAGGAATATGTATCATTCCATTCTAGGTCAGTATGTGATATCTTGCCTTTAACATATATTGTGTGTAAAATATATAGTATTGCTAAGAATATGTGCCTGAAAAAGTAAAAAGCATACTTTTAAAGTCAGTGGAGAAAATATTAACGCCTTCCACATCCACTTGGTAAAGTCCAGCATCCTCTGAGTGAAGATTCTTAATGCTGAAGATATACTTCTTTCCAACTTGCCTCAGACTATGCTTCATTTCCGTATTCCCTTCTCTGCTGTAAGGAATCATTACACCATCCTGCCAGGTGAAGAAATCATCACAGCACATTAATAAATATCATATTTATATTTATATTTATATTTATTTAGCTGATGCTTTTCTCCAGAGTCACTTACAATGTTAAGTTACCTACATTTTTATCTATTTATATAGCTGGTTAATAAACTAAGATGAAAGTACCTGGTATTCCCAAGAAGTGCCCCATCCAAGTACTAACCAGGTCCAAACCTGCTTAATTTATCCAACAAGATCAGGCATTCTCAGGGTGGTGTGATCAAACATTACCAACACACCATAAACAGTATATTAATTAAAACATTCAGAATAAAGTTTTTTTAGTTACTAACATGGGCTAGTGCATTGTATAGCTGAAACTACAATAAGACTATTAATTTTTGGGCCATCTTTGCCTTGTCTTGTTCCAAGGAATCAAGAGTGTGCTACAGTCAGAAAGGGGAAAATACTTCTTCATGGAACTATAGGACCTCATCGGGATATTTTACAAATAACACTGTACCTTGTACAGGAATATCCTGCTGTTGGGGTCATTTAACTCTAAGTCCAGTTCAAACTGAGCAAGATCTTCTGCTTTAACCTCAATATGTTTAAGGTTACTCAGTTGTTTAATAAACTGTAAAACAGACAGATAGGTAGGGAACTTAAATGAAGAACAATGAGAAGAAAAGCAATGATAAATGACAGTAATGAACATAGAAAGAAAATATTCACATACTGTACTTATTTAGACAAAGGTGTAGGAAACATTTTTTTAAGCAAAAGGTTAAATTTTGAGGGGTGCAGTGGTGCAGCAGATTTGGCCTGTGCCTGCTCTCTGGTGGGTGTGGGGTTCAAGTCTCAGTTGGAGGGCCTTACGGCGGACTGGTACTCCGTCCTGGGTGTTTCCCCTCCACCTCCAGCCTTGCACCCTGTGTTGCCGGGTTAGGCTCCGGCTCACCGCAACCCCGCTCAGGACAAGCGGTTTCAGTCAGTGTGTAAGGTTACATTTTGTTCTATAATTGTATTACCTTATAAAGTGCATACATGTTAATCCCAAATTAATTGCTCACTGTTGATATAATTACTTACTATTGATATAAATTAAAGTACGCATTTTACCCTCTGACTGAAGACACCATCCAGTGATGTCTGTGTCTGGATTATTGCATATCTATAATGTAAATTTGGCAGGGCTGGGATAATAGTAAAGGTGGAGCAGCACTGGCAGTGAGACTAAGAGATTAGTAGAAGGTTTGAGCAAAATCTGACTCAGACAACTTTTCAACATTTCTGCTGATTGCTGTTTGTCATATGACCTCTTAAAGACATTTCTGGCTTAGATTTAAACTGACTGACAGCTTAGTCATTGGATGCTTCGAATGGGTCTGAAAGCTAAGGAGGCTCTATAGGCAAGTTTACAATAGGTTGACAAATGTAGTTTTAAAACAATAAATAAAATACAGTAGAAAAAGCTCTGTCAGTTTGATACATTTTATTCTCTTTCAGGGTGCACCAAAAAAGGTAAAAACAGTTTTTGTCAGAAACCCACACACACACACACACACACACACACACACACACACACACACACACACACACACACACAAACACACACACACACACACACACGCACACACCATCTGAAACCGCTTGTCCCATGTGGGGTTGTGGGGAGCTGGAGCCGAGCCTGGCAACACAGGGCGAGGGGCTGGAGGGGGAGGGGACACACCCAGGATGGGATGCCAGTCCATCACAAGGCACCCCAAGCAGGACTTGAACCCCAGACCCACCAGAGAGCAGGACCTGGTCCAACCCAGTGCACCACCGCCCCCCCCGGGAAAATTAATATGGATCACATTTTTCTGAATGCTTGATTAATTTGCTGATACTGCACCAAGACTAATCGGATTAAGGCTAAAAAACTTAAAAAGCTGTATATAGAGTGACCTGTCAGAGCAACTTAATTATTTTTTTCCTTACCCGCGCTTGCTCTTCCTCTCTCTCTCTTTTCATTTCACCAAGTTTCTTTAGCATCCCACGAAAGTCTGTAATGCCGTACTCCATACAGATGCGTTCATAGTCTTTCTTATCTGCGCTTAGAAGGATTTCCCAGACCTTCTCATCAATTTCTCCTTGCTTTTTCACTTCTCTTAAACCAGCACTAGTGGGTAGGGATCACGAACTTGTAAGCAAGTTTAACAGTGAGCAAGAACAAAGCATGTTGCTTTTACTCTAAACAGAAATTACCCTAGGGGTTGGGAGAGGTTGATTCTCACTTTCAATGGATGCACCAAGCGTACTATATACACATATCTCTGTTGCCATACCTTTTTCTGAGCAATTTTCTGAACTCTGCTGGGTCCTCAGTTGGAACTACATCAAGGAAACAATTATTCAGAAATACACACAATACCTGCAAAATACATCAGTTATTCTGTTTTTCTTTCAGCAGAATTTTAATTCCAACCTGCTGCCTCTTGCATTGCTTTCTTCTTCTTGAACCCAACTGAAATGAGTGAAAAAGTTACTAAATGAATAATATGAATTCCCAATACAATCATAGACACTTCTTTGGTTAGATATATTTTAAAAGAGAAGTGTGCCTTCTTTACTGTCCAAAAAGTGCAGTGGTTTAGATACTAGGATGTGTAAACTCCTCAAAAATGTTCTTACCTTCAATAACATTAAGGACAACGGTGCAAACTGCCTTCCCAAACTCATTTGTAGCATAGCATTTGTAAGTGTCTGCTTCTTCTCCACTTACTTGTGGGATCTTTAGAGACAGTTATAGTTTTTTCATAAAATGTTAACCGAAACAGCCAGACCGGGCTTTCAACTGCTTGCAAATATGTCACATTAGTATAGTATGATATGTCATTTTCAGAAAAACTATGACAACTTTTAATTTTCATTTCACAGCTTTAAATTGCAGATGATCATATTCTCTTTTTTGTCTTACTTATATACAGATATATGAAAAAAATCAGCATAAAGAGTTTCCATCCATCTTCCATCCATCCATCCATCCATCCATCACAATGCACCGGCCCCTTACGGTTTCTCCGGCAGGTGGTGAGCCCACCGAAGACATAAAGAGTTTCATTTCAGAAAATGTCCAAATCAGTAATGGTCAGCAATTTTGACAAAAAAAAAGTAAAATTATATTGCTTCTTGTATTTCTTGGGACAAGACTTACCTCCAGTGTATGTTCACCAGTTGTTGGGTTGTATTTATTTTGGTATTTTTGTGGATCATTCATCTCACCCTTGGCTCTGCTCCATGTGACTTTTGGTTCTGGATCCCCAGTTACAATTGCTTTAAATATAGCTAATTTACCTATTTTGATATAGATAGCAAAAGACAATGGGTCTTTACTGAAAAAAGACTCAAGCTATGAACACATTACTATTTCTTTATACATCACTGACTGACAGTTTTAAAACATAACATTTATTATTCATTATAATATAAATAAAATCTTGTTTGTTATAATATTAACTGATTTAATTGTAATTTGAATGTAATGAAAATGTAAGTGTTTAATGACTGATTTCCAAAGGTCAAGTCTTTGCCAGGCTGTTAAAATATGTAAATACAAAACCAGTATATTTATTGACACTGAATAATTATTTAAATATTCATTCTGTCCATGAAGGTTCTTACATGTCCCTGTTTTTACTTTCAAGCCTAGTATTGACTCTTTACATCAGTTGTTTTGAATTAAGCTATAAGACAACAGCCTAGTAAGAAATATGATCTGGAGTCACATGTGAGGATTTAGTTTCTTAACATTTTATGGTTGATGGCAACTGTGACATGTTCTGCAAAAGCATGTAAATCACTTCACAGAGGTGTAAATATAGTTGAGCCAGTTCTCCTCCTTCTACTTACTACACATGTTCCTCTATATGATACTTAAATGTAAATGGATGTAATGGTAAATATAATACTTAATGTGCACAGTGCTATATCATTAAATATCATTACTAGATGTAGAGAAAAAGGTATCTTTTGGTATCATTTAATATATAATAATTGTGTATAGTATATAGTACTATGAAACAAACCAAGCTCTACATTTAACATATCTCTAAAACAATAACAACAAATCAGAGCTACTTTTCAAATCATAACAACATAAACCAATGTAATTTAAAACTAAGAAAACACAATAAATAAACAATATATTCATAACATCTGTTTCAGCCTTACCTTCCTGTATGGTCAAAGGAATGGGTTTACGGGTAAAGTCAGGTGTGTTTTTTCCTTCTGGAAGATGTTCTATATACTGAGTGATCATGACCCCTGGAACTTTAGATCTTCTTTTGAATCCTGACAAGTCAGCATTTAAACACAAGTGGGTGCAAGGCATTAAAATACTGGATTTGTTCCAAGTAATTACTCATGCACAAATAAAATGTAGATCTTTTACACTTGCTTGTAAATTTTATGCATAATATCTATGTATTTATTTATCTACAGTGCTGCTTGACTTATGGGCATAGTCATTATTATCGCATGAAATGTGAAAATAACTTTTAAAATCTAAATGTAAAATGTAAAACTTATTTATTATAAAACACACACACATCTTCAGAGCCGCTTGTCCCATATGGGGTCACGGGGAACCGGAGCCTACCCGGCAACACAGGGCGTAAGGCCGGAGGGGGAGGGGACACACCCAGGACGGGACGCCAGTCCGTCGCAAGGTACCCCAAGCGGGACTCGAACCCCAGACCCACCGGACAGCAGGACTGTGGTCCAACCCACTGCGCCACCGCACCCCCCTATTATAAAATAAATAAATGATTATTATTTACACACCTTGATTCTACTTATGTACTTGGTTTAACCAATGCAGCCTGGAGTTCACTTATTTTGCACCTGTACTGCTTCAGTTTTTCTCCTACTACACACGATTTCCTCTAAAGCAACAGATGGAATTGGTAGTCAATCCCCTATTGTGTCAGATGTGAAGGACTGCTTTTCATTAAATAACCATTTTGTGGTAAAGCTAAGGAACACATGGGGTTCACATGCTTTCAAGCAGCACTGTATCTGTCTAAAAACAATATAGTGTTTTAATATATATACCAAATTTATATGTAATATACATATATAAACTACCTACAAAAAGTATACACCTCTTTTCCGTGTTGTTTTACAGCACTGAATGGATTAATGGATTTAATAAGGCGTTTTGACAATAATAAATAGAAAAATGCTTATGTCAGAAACACATTTCTACAAATAAGTTTATAATTAATTACAAAAAGATATACTTAGAGGAATATAAGACATGAAATAATGAAGAGCACTGCAGGTCACTCATGATCCCCATTCAACTTGACAGAACTTTCGTAAATAAAATTGGTCAAAATGTGCAAAGCTGGTCAAAAGTTCTCTAAATAGACTCAAGGCTGTAATTGCTGCCAAAGGCTCTGGTACTAAAATATCTACTTGAAGGAATCAATACTTATGCACTCCATTATTTTGTTTCATATCTGAAATTAATTCAAAATTGATTTAAAGAATATTCAAAAGTTATTTAAGTGTGTTTTCACTGTTGATTAGTGTTAAAGTTTGGGGGAGGTGAATACTCTTAGGCACTGTATGTATATGATGTATATACATTTGAGTCAGTGTACATATATATATATATACATATATATACATATATATAGGAACTGCATATCTCTGAGCACAATATATTGTAGTGTATAGTTTTTTCTTTTCTTACTGATTCTGTTCAATCTATTTTCTGTCTATACAGTTGGTCCCCGACTTATGAAGCTTCAAATAATAAACTTGCTTTTCATAAAAAGTTTTCTGAGAAATCCTTAGGCTGGCATTTCAGTTCATTATTGCACGCCAACGGTATGTCAATGGTAGCATCACTGCAGTTCCCCTTTGAATTACTGATATATGACAATTACAACACAAAATGATCTGTCTTTATACAAGAAGGAAAAAAACGGTGAAGTATACAATGTGAGAAATATTGTTTTCTGAACGCTGTTGTGTTTCCCTGCATACCTTTTTTCTTGACGAGCTGTCCATCAGTGCCTGGCAGTGTAAGAACTTGGTACACAGACAAAAGGAAGCATTACATGAGAAAGTTAACCCTGACAAAAGCTTTGGGTAGGCTGAGCACAGGATGTTTTCGTGCCAAACAAGGACAGTAAATGTAAACAGAGCGCTTTTCAAGGGCTGGGAACACACAACACTGAACAAATAGGACAAATGGTTTAGCAAAATGAATTAGTAGAGTGAAAAACAAAAGATAAAAAACTGTCCAAAAATTTCACAGATGTATAAATTCAACAGCAGTGGTTTCTACTGGGATCCACCTTCAGCTGAATGTAGAACTGGACTGGACTGGAAAAAAAAGTAAAAAATTTGACCCAGGATCACTGTCTTCGCTGCTGGTTTTTGACTGTGCAAAGTTGCTGTGTGAACAATTCAGTCCATCCCATGTCTTCATTTTTTCTTCTTCAGAATTAGTCACGGGTCCTTGCTTGAGATTTTGCAAACCATTTTTTGCTGCTCCTCGCTCTTTTGACTGAATGTTTTTCAGGCACATTTTGATGACTGCAGTTTTTGATGCTCCTTTCGAATTTGTTACACTGCTTTAAGACAGAACTTGTCATTTTCTTCTTCTCCACATGGCAAATATTAGGTCCGTTCTTCCTCTTATTCTTTGTCATCTTATTTTGGTCTCTTTTAAAAATCATGAGGCTTCATTATTAGTATTTGTTGTAAGGAATTGATCATTTTTATCCTGTCTATACACTCATGATGTTAATTCCTATTGAAACCCTTGCTTTATGTGTGTAAGAACACAGTATGGTATTTGCTTCATTTTTCATGGTGCAACTAGTGAGATATCCAAAAAAAATAGTTTTTGAATGTCTTTTGTAGGTGAGCTTACTTTCAGTTTGTAATGTAATTGCACTTGCCTTGGTTGTTTTTTACCACTTTCATAAACATGCATAATAAATTAAGTCAAGTAACAAATTACTAACTCTGTTCTTTCTTCTAGTTGAACACTACCTCGCTACCTCGACCTGAGGAGGCCGGCCAGTGGTGACAGACGAATCCCATGCTGACAGAGGATGATGTCCATCCGCCATGAAGAACGAGACGTTCCATGACGAGCTGGGGATCCAAGATGTCATTTACCAACATTATAATTACTTGTTAAACACTGGCTTACAAATTGTTACTTTCTAGAATGCCCAGGAGGGGTGGGCAACCACTGGCCTGTGGACCCCCAGAGGTTTTTTCTTCCTCAACCTTCAGTTGAGAGTTTTGTTTCTTTCCCTGGTAGCCAGTAGGTATACTTATAGCTCTATAACTTCTTCATTATGGTAGCCATCAGTTGACTGTCTTCTTTGTTTGCATCTGTTTTAATTGCCTTTTGCCTGTGTTAAAGCACTCTGTGTCACTGCATGAGAAGAACGCTCTATAAAAAAAAACTGAATTGAATTGAATTCACATTGCTCTGCTTCCATCTTCTGTGTAAGAGGATGCTCCTACTTTTGCATAATTGTCTTATTTAGGCTTTTTCTGGCGTACTCAGTGAGCTGATTTCTCAGACTTCTTTCTTGTTTTTCTTTCTTCAGCACATTGACTGCAGTGTAGCTGTTATGAATGTCCAAGACAACATTGTCCCATCGGAGTGAAATGTGGCACACACGGACTGAAGTGTAGATTTCTTCATGCATTTCACTTCCCATTGCTTTATTGTCTTGGAATTAAGTTGCATTTTCAGCATTTTATCATTTATATTTCAAAAGCTCTAAAAAATACACACTAATTCTAAAACATATATGCACACGTAAACATTTGTTCATAATGTGGAAGTTTTTAATGTTATTGATATTTGTGTCTATCATCTTTCTTTCTATCAGTACCTCAGTACCTCATTTATTTACTATACTTGGCGTCTGATCCTGCAGAAGAATAAGGATGAGTGCTAAGTTACATTGTGCTTACCCTGCCCAATGGCAGTATGATCTGCCATTTTTGCTTTCTTCATCATCTTGGTAATCTTTGTGAATCCTTGTGTCTGTAAAACGTAGGGCTGTTTGTCAGGTACTGAAGAAAGAACAAAACAAGAGATTAAGCTCTGGGTGAACAATTCCTCAGCAAAAAAGCAATACAAATTAAATATGTTCCTGTTTCAAACCCGAGGAATTTAGCAAGATGGAAAGAAATGTAATGTCTTTATTCAATCACAACACAAACCACGGCTGCAGCTTAAAATTAACAAAACTGTAAAAAAGTATAATTCTTATACTGAGTTGTCATATGACATGTCATGAAACTCAGGAAAATTATTAGATGTTAAGAATATAGAACTGATTTCAGCCCAGCAAGGTTAAAGGCTGAATACCATAAAAACTTATGGCTGATTATGTATTTTTGTACACAAAGAGGTATTCCAGGATTGCAGCATTTAAGGAAAAACCAGTGGAAAAATGTGGATGACCGGAAAAAGTATGAACTATTTTAATTCTCTTTTCAGTACAGTATATACAACATGAACATATTTAATTTTCATTAATTCTTACATTATTTCATACAGTATAAACATATTTAATTTTAATTTTCTATGAGATGTATGTCGCGTTGGAGAAAAGCATCTGCTAAATGAATGTAAATTATTTCTAAATGGAAAAAGACCCATTTTAAGCTTTTTTCTAATTCCTATTCATGAACACCTTTTTTGACTTTGACAAATATTTTACTCTGTCCAGTTTGATGCGGTGACTTACAAGATAGCGTAAACTTCGGAGGGTTAACTGTTAATTAATTCAACTCTACCACTCATATAAAATCATAGCATTTATCCTTTTCATAATATTTTTTCATCTTTGTGACTGAAAAGGGACACAGGTTAATGCACTCACCCTGGGGATAAAGTGTACATTTGAGAGTTAATAAAAATCACAGTGTACAGCTGGCAAACAGAGCATTATTTTGCACTGTATATAAAGTTTTCTCAGTCTCATATGTTCAGCCCTGCTTCTAATGCACTTCAATGTTCATGTACATGTGTATGTTTGTGATCTCCACCAGTACTGATGATTGAGAGAGTACTGAGATTTGGAAAATCTCCACAAAATGTAATGTAAACCCGTGGGAAGAGTGACAATATGTTAAGTATAATTTGTATTATTACGTATTATGTACATTATTATGTATTATACAAGGCTGCCAGTGTACAGAAAATAGATATCTATAAAAAGAAACTTTGAAGAGAAATTTTTAATATGTGGACCATCTGTTCCAAAGTAGGCATGCATATTAAAAGCAACCGCAAAACTGCTTGCATCATTAAAAACTTGGTGTTAAGTTGGAGCGGAGCACCGACCGCTGCAGATGTATACGCCTCTGGCACCGACAGTGCCTGAAGCTCGCTTAAGTGATGTAAGTGAAACTCCTCCATCCTCTGACACTGGAGATCCTGAGATGGGGGGTGGCTGGAAACCCAGTCCTTAATTCTCACTAAATATCTTCACGTTTATAGGTGAAAAGCTTGCCGTGAGCTCCGGTTAAGTTTTCTGACTTTGACTGCGTATGATGAAATGTTAAGATTCATTCCAAGGCTGCAAATGACAAGTTGATGTTAGTTAAAACCAAGCTAATACCATAGTTTTTGGACCTGTTAATCTTCAGCTGCTTTTTAGATCATTGCTGCTGCTCCACAGAAGGAAGCATCCCTGTCTCTGGGAGAAATTGGATACCTGCTTCATAACATTTCTACACGGTAGCAGTATGTTGAAGGGAATGGCCAAAGTGTTCTGTGAACGGGAATCAAATTGATACCCTCTGTGCCGAAACTCAATAAACAGAAAAATCAAACACGTACAAGTTTATATTTGAAGACTTTGACGTGGCAGGTACAGTATGTTTTGACTATGTGTCAGACTCAGCGAGGTGATTTTGAAAAATCAATAATAATCAGTTTTATTTCCTGTTATGCTCTATTTTTAAAAAATAATTAATAAAAAAAGTTTAATTTTAGAATAAATTTTTATTCATTTCCTCTTTTCAGCATATCACTTCCAGTTAAATGCTTACATATTAAAGTGTTTTTATAGTTGTATTAAAATTGAATACTTCAGCATAAAAACAGACATGTGCATTTAAAATATATTGCATATTGTTAACTGTAAATGCATGCAGTACAGTCAGTCACTCACTATTGATTACTTCTTGTCCCAACACATTACTATTGTACTATGGCAGGGTCAAGGTGATCTGGAGCCTATTCTCAAAGAGCGCAGGGCTAGACTAGGCAGGGTATACTCCAGACTTAACACCAGTCCATTACAGGCTAACCACACACATATTCACTCACATACAGTATGTACACACTATGGGCAATTTACAGAGAGCAATTCAGCTGAAACACATGTTTTTGACTGTATGAGCTAACCGGACCCCTGGACTGGACACAGGAAGAGAATGCAATTTCCACATAGGCTGAATGGGTATCGAACTTACATCCAATCAAACCTGCATCACCATATCATCTGAAAAAAACCTTTCAGAGCAAATACTATAGAAAGTTGTGGATATAGTCCATACTGAATAAAATATACTGTCATAAAGAATATTACATAATTTTCTATGTGTTTCATTTATTCTTTCATTTGTTTGCTCTTCTCAGCATATGTTAGCATGAGACCAAAGAAAAAATGTTTTAAATCCTTTCTACATTGACTGTATAGGCTTTCCTCAAACAAGTGGTCTTTGCTGAGTGACAGCGGAGCGAAAGGATGCAAGGAGTTCCTTTTCCTGCTCAGCCTGTGAGACTTTTGTGTTTCTGCCAGTTCCTTGAGCGACACAGAGTCGCGCCCTGTTAGCATGGAATGTATCCGATAACCACGAGGTGGTGGTGGGACAAGCTGGTCTGGAAGCAAAAGGACAGGGAGTCATCAGAGGACGAGAGGGTTGTGAGGGTGGAGTTTATATGCAGTAGCATATAAACTCAAGCATACTTGACCCTGATGACAAGGATTAGGGTTAGGGTTAGTATATGATGTGATTATTTTAGATTGTTTAAAATATTATTGCATGAAGTGTATGTAAATAATGAGCACCTGCTACAGTTCAAACAAGACCTGGTGTTATGTGTACTCATAGTGATTATGGCTCAGTGCTTATGAGAGTATTTTCTCATTTGATTTTTTGCCAGTTCAGACTTTTTGTTGTTTTTAATACTTTGCATTTCTCTCAGCTTTTAAAATTCCCATCTATATAATGTGAGCAATATTATTTTCACATGTATACATTAGTCTCCCTCCATGAGAACAGAAACTCACCTATTATTTAAAACTTGTAAAAATTCTAGAAGAATTCACATGATCCTAATTTATACAGCTACAGCTTGGCAGAACCCTGCCCCTTAATGCTACTTTATACAGCGCACAGGTTCCAAGCTCTGAAACTCTACCTGTGGGTGCAGATGCCCATCTAGAGTGAGTATGTGTCCACCCTCTGTGTCAGATACTGGTCCTTTGTAACAGAACTCCATTCACACACATATATTCTCATTTTATGCAAAGACATATTCAGCAACTTGAAATACTAAGCTTACAAGAGGCCTGATTACAACCAAAAGCTAACTGTAATAATATTTTCATTCCTGCTCTTTTTACTGTCCTACAAAATTGGCTGTCCTGACATAGCCATTTTATTCTGGAAATGAAAATGATATGATGGCACATGTGATAAACATCAAAGGCAGCACCGAAATTTTACATGCAGGGTAACAAAAATATATTTGAAAAAAAAAAGAAAAAAGCACAAAAATAAACATAACTGAACAGAATGTCTGCCGGTTATCGAAACAAGGAATAATACAATCACTTTTTTCAGTGCATAACACTGAGTTTAAGAGAAAGCGTGGAAGAACAATTTACTTACAGTCCTCTGTGATTTCAGCTCAGCCCCACTGCATCACTGCTATCGCCCACCCTCGTATCCGAGTGCCACCTCTTCGACTTCTTCTGTAATAAATCCTTGAAGTTACATGTGTGACTGTGCTGCATCATTCCCTCGTGCTCAGACAGGGAGTGCCAAAAAGGAGTTTATCTTTTTTGTAGCTGGCCTCATGGGTGTAGAAGGGTGGATGGGCACTGCAAGTCCAGACTGTTGGGGTTTTTCACTGTGTTTAAGGACCCTGGACATCCTGCCAGACTGCCTTCCTCATTTCTTTGAAAAACTAGAAAAAAATAAAAGAGAGTGGTAAACAGCATTTGTAGAAAAAAGGGGTACAAATACCTGTGGGAATAAATAACTACCCCTGTTTCCGTGCTATCGGTAAACAATACTGAGACAGCTCTTTTACTACATCTGAAGATGACAGAAAAAAATATATTTCCAGTATATGTTTTCTGTTGTAAAGCAAAAATATCATGGGAAATAAAGGAATCCCTCACATTTACTGGTGTGCTTAACTCCTAGTTAAAATCTTGGTTTGTTGACAGAAAACGAGAATTACATGCTTTCCATTTGTTGCAAATGTCAGGCCAAATATTGTGGTATAGCTAAGGGACTTAATGGTTCTTCATGCAATGGTAATCAATATGAATAACACAAAGTATTGTAATGACCCGCATTACTGCACGTCTAAGCGGGAAAATGTTTATTGTAAAGAGCTGCATTATGGGAAAAATGTGGAATGTAAGTGTACAACCACTGAGGGCACTTCTGGGGGAAATGAGGGGATGACCATATTTGCCAATGTGTTGAGAGATAGTCTGGGGGTGCTAAGCAGGCTGGGTAGGCTGACTTGAGGAAACGGTGTCCTTGGACCGAGAACATTATTTCCCTGTGCGCTGGTGTTCAAATAAAACATTTGCGATGAATGCTGCCTGTGCATTCTTCTTTGCCCCATCCAAACCTACGGCACTGCACACCGCAGTATTAAATTGGTATTACTAGGGAGGCAGAGGTGGGCAGGACTAAAGTGCAAAATAACAGGTTTAAAACACAAAAATAAGCCTTATCCACAAACCAACATGAGGACAGAGCTCGTTTCAACAACACAAGTACAAAACAACCAAAATCAATCAGATATTCCAAGAAAAGACAACAAAAACATGGCTATCATAACAACAACCCTGACCTACACCCAAGAGGCCCCCTACTGCCTGAAACATTACCCAAAAAGTTATCCATCTTTTCCAACCACCCGCCTTAATAATTAGAGGTCGACGGGGCTTCAATTGCTAGCAGCTGGTTATCATTAACTGTTTAGTTTCTGAGAAGCAAATGTACTGGTGGTATGTTATCCCATTCCAAAGTTGCTGACCTTTGGCAGACAGAGGGTAACATCTCTGAATGTTCACTTTTACATTTATTCATTTTAGCTGACACTTTTTCCCAAAGTGACTTACACTAAATTTACATTTATTCATTTAGCAGACTCTTTTCTCCAAAGCGATGTATATCTTGGAGAACAACGCAAAAAGTACATTACACCAACAACAGACAAGTAATTCTTGAGTGCAGTCAATTTGTCACAAACCGCTGAATAAAGCAGTATGCATTACATGAGTAGTTGCGTATACGGTTTTTTTTTTAATTATTAAACAGATAACAGACACGTTTATCAAGTACATAGAAGATCGAGGAAAAGTCCAAAAGAGATGAGTTCTGAGACCCTTGAATGTATTCGGTAGTACTAAATAAAAGAGAGATGTAATTTTGACTACATCAGAGCTAGAACTGAAAACCTTTGTGCTTTTCATTTTGGATCTCCTCTGCCTGGGACTACCAAGAGCCCAAAGGGGGAAGCGTGTAGCACCATATTTAGGGCTTAGGGCAACTGAGTCTTGTACATATTGGGGAGCAGAACTGTTGATGGTTTTTTGCAGGCTTTAACCAGCATCTTGAATTTGATGTGGGCAGCTATAGGAAGCCAATGCACAGAGACAAGGAGGGGGAATACATGAGAACCCTCTGGTAGGACAAGCACAACTCGTGGAGCAGCATTCTGTATCAAGTGGGGAGATTTGATGGCAGAGGTCAGAAGGCCAGACAGCAGAGAGTTGCAGGTGGTGATCAGATATCCAGGTAAAGATGTCCAGCAGGTAGGTGGCAAAGTGTGGGGAAACATCTGCAGCACCAGGGGAGATCAAGAGGAAGAGCTGGGTATTATTGGCATGGGAGGGGTAGGAGAATCCATGGGAGGCAATGATCAGGCCAAGGGAAGAGATGTAAATGGCAAGGAGTAGGGGACCCAGTACCGAGTCCTGTGGAACACCAGTTGAGAGAGGCTAAAGGAATGACCAGGAGCCACACAAGATTACTTGGAAAGATCCACCTGATAGGTAGCACTCAAAACCATATCAGTGTTGTTCCCATAGTTTCACAGTGAGTTAGACTCATCCCTCATAGTGCCTGGGTTGTTTGGGCATAGATTTGAATGAGGCTCAATCTGCATGGAGTTTGAATGTGCTCCCTGTGTTTATGTGAGTTTCTTCTAGACACTCTAGTTAACTCCCAAAGAACATGGGTTTCAGGTAAATTGACAATAGTGTGTGACTACCCTATGATGGACTGGCATGCTGTTCGGGGTGTACGCTTGACTAGTCCTTTTTGATCCTTGAATCCTGTGTTCCTGGGATAGACTCTGGGTTTACATAACCTTGAATTGGACCTTGCTCTTTGGACATATGGGATAATATTGTTCCTCCAATGCATTAGGTGACATAGGAGGATAGAAGTGAAAAAGTTCAAGTTTAATATTGAACAGCATCGGCCAACAAAATAACATTTTTGACCTTAAAGTCCCACTCTGTGTCCTATTTGGACTGAAGGCACAACAAAATTGGCAGCAAGGATGGCAGCAGTGACTGTTCTGTTTCTTTCCACGTTCCTGTTTTCACTTTCCCATCTACAGTGTCCTTTTAAGGTGGTCATATCCCAGAAAACAGGCTGTCCTACTTTACTACCTTGGAACTGAAGGTCAAAGAATCTTTTATACATTGCCTGACACAGGTACTACTTATTCCTCTGCTGTTAAGCCTCTAAAAGCACAATTGAGTCTGGTTGTAAATGTTTTAGTTGAGTGCCACAACTGATTCAACAATAATAAGATGATTGCAATTTTACTTGCAGTTTTCTGAGAATTGATTGCGAACTGTGAGGTTCAGGAAACAGTAGTGGAAGCAATGTTGGGCGATCAGCTTCTTGAAAATTCCTCTTGTCCATGAGTTTGAAAATGACTTCCTTTACAGCCCGACTTCATACTGAATAAAATTAAAGCACTTGCCTCTCAGATCAAGTCCACCATGGAGCAAGCACAGTCATTAGTCTTGCATCCAGTGCATGGAATCAAAATCAAACTGCAAAGGATAGAACTGAAAAAGTGACTCTGCAGCCTCCAAAGTTGCTCTATCAGCTTCTTTTCCTAAGAGAGTTTGCTCTTGTCTTCATTATAGTCCTTCTACTCATCTAACTCTGCTCAAACTGTCCTGCAGTTAAAATGAAATTTAAGATCTGTGACATTTTGCACGTACTTGTCGGTCTGTTGAAATTCAGTCAGTTAAGGAAATAGAAATACTAGAACAGACTGTTTTGTGAATAAATGGAACAACGAGGAAGGGCAAATGGGTTTGGGCTGTGCTGATAGAACCTTCTAAAGTGGCACAGTGCCCACCTGACTGGTGTCTAGATGATATAACCATCTATTGGAGAACTGCCCAGAACAGTGATTCCAACTTACAAGCAGCCTTTCAAAAATTACAAGACTTTGGCTTACATCTTAACAGGGACAAAAAAAGGATATTTTCACCATTTTTGGCCTTACCTTCTAGGAATGCACCATCAATGGACTCCGATAATGGGTACACTAGTGCTACTTTAAAAGCTCAACCACCCTCAGATGCAGCAAACTTTTGCTGTTTCTTGAGAATGATCTGTTGGTCATCTAAAAATGTTCTAAATTGCAAATAATGTGAAAGCAATGTATACTTCCTCAGAGTTGACACTACCAACTCATGAAACACTGCAGCCAGAATAGCATTGATCTATTCAAGAAGTTAACTGTCGAGAGCCCTGACTAGCCATTTTTGACCTCTGATCTTAGAGACTGCAGATGCATTCAAATGCTATTTCTATAATTTCATTTTTTATTATTATATTTATGTACAGCCTTGGGTTACAGCAGGATTTACTATGGATTTATTAAATTATGAAAATGGTACAACAACCATGACAACAGATTTGTCATAGACCAGTTAGCCTTAGCAAGTCTCTACCCTATAGCAAGACCATAGCCTTCTAAGTCTATCTGTGCCCGCATTTCACTTGCACTCTTCTACAAATAATTCCTTCATTCTTCAGTCATTTACATGTCCTCATTTGTTTCATTTAACACATCTGTTTAGCAGACTCTGTCCTCCACTTTCTCTCTCACAGTTTCATCAAGTCGATGACTGCTACCTCTTGCTCGACTTTCAGGCCCTCTCCATACCAGCCAGACCTCTGGACTACTCCACCAACTCTTCTTTCTCCCACACCCTTCACCCCTCCCATGGGGTTGTGTCATAGGTCTTTTCATCTTCACACAATACATGTAACTCACTCCTTCTGTTAACCATTTCCCAACTCAGGTTTGTGGTCATCCAGAGCCTATTGTGAAAGGGGGTTCTAGGATAGTGAGGGTACACCCTGCATGGGTATCCCCCCTAGAACACACACATGCTTACAGACTCACACAATAAGAGCAATTCGGCATCCCCAATCCAACTAATATGTGTCTTTCAGGTTAAATACAGTCAAAACTATTTATTTTTTTATTCTTAGACAAACTTTTTTTTTTCCATAGCATGAACTGACGAGCAGTGAGTGAATTAAAAAATAAAGTGTGGTTTGTCACTGTACTACAGTGTATATGAATTACTGAAAGTTATTATATAACAAACACCTTCTAAACCACTGCAGTTGCTTTCTGTTCAGTCCATTGTAGCACAGAAATTAATCTCATGTCTGTGTTTCATGAAAGGCTGAATAAGATTCAATAAACACTAAAGAAATAATGTTAACAAGAAAGGGTTACAGGAATCACACTGCTGCCACCTGCTGACTATGACTGTCAATCATAACTGAAATACTGTACTGTACTGTACTGTAGTGTTCAGAAGAAAAGGGAATCTTTCAGGCTTCTAACTGGAAAATGTTCCAAATGCTAAATACTCCATCACGACTCAGTATTTTTTCTTTCATTTATTTAGTCATAATAGTATAATTTCTTGTGAGATTATTCCATTTTTTGTATAGCGCATGTACCCTTTTAGATGCCCTTGAATTGCAAATATTAAAATGTTGTACACAGCTTTGCTTACTTTGACAATCCCTAGATGTTCAGCTTCAAAGCAGAACGACATTTCTATAATAAGTAGCGCATGTAAAATGCACTGAAGGAGTTTTTTTGTTTCTTTGTTTATTCCTGGAATTTTCGCTAATTTGAATAAAATCAAGAAGGCATACAAACAATTCTCAACAGCAGAATCCCAAAAGAAGAGGGTGTGGCGGCACAGTGGCACAGTGAGTTGGCCTGGGTCCTGCTTTCCTGTGGGTCTGGGGTTCAAGTCCTGCTTCGGGTGCCTTGCAATAGACTGGCTTCCTCTCCTGGGTACGTCCCGTCCCCTCCAGCCTTTTGCCCTGTGTTGCCGGGTTAGGCTCCGCTTCGCCGCAACCCCGTATGGGACAAGCAGTTTCAGATAATGTGTGTGTAAGAATCCCAAAAGATTTCATAGCTGTTCACTTTGTACAGGTTTAACAGTTGTCATAAAGGTTTATTCACCCTTTTATTAATCTCAAGATCATCTAAAAATGGTTTTATTTAGCTGTTTTGGCATTTGGTACTGGGAACCTCACTTATTTAAAAGGTGGAATATTCCAGGTACATGGCCAGAGTTTTCTTTATATGAAAGAGTGTTGTTTGCATGTGTAGACACTCACCGTCATACTAGAGAGCTTTTTTGGTTATGTGGACAGCTCCAGATATTGGCTCTAAAATTAAAGAAATTAAATGTTTCTGTAGTTCAGAAAATAGAATACAATTTATTCATATGGAGCATTCTATCCTGAAGACAAACTCTGAGCACTTTGACAGATCACACGTAAACAAGAAAATGAAACCAAATGACAAATGACTGACTAACATGTATAAACACAATTTTCTGAGATCAAAAAAGAAAACATGTATCTATACACACACACACACACATTTTCAGAACCGCTTGTCCCATACGGGGTGATGGGGAACCAGAGCCTACCCGGTAACACAGGGCGTAAGGCCGGAGGGGGAGGGGACACACCCAGGACGGGACGCCAGTCCGTCGCAAGGCACCCCAAGCGGGACTCGAACCCCAAACCTACCGGAGAGCAGGACTGCGGTCCAACCCACTGCGCCACCGCACCCCCCATATATCTATAAATATATGAAATAATACAGTCAATAGAGAGTGATTATGAAACGTTGATGAAGTGAGCAGCTGGTAACAGAGCAGTGGAAAACGAAAAACACCAGACTGGCTTTAAACTGTAGAAAATAAACACATGGGGGGTTGGGGTCACGGTCAGTCGGAACAGAAATTTGGACTGACTTAGGCAAGGCTTGCAATCCACCCCTTCCCTGGGCAACATTCCACTTAAAAACTATTCAAGTTACACGTTCCTCCAGCGCAGGTGTTCCCTTCCATCCAGTCAGTAATTTGCTGTGCAGCTTCTGCTGCGGAAAATGTTTTTTGCCATTTTACAGACAACAGCGACACAAAAGGGCCGACAGAGAGTATCTAGTTATATCAGTCACATGAGCATATGTCAAAAACACACCAATAAAAGCACAAAACAAGACTCCTAGAACAGATTCCTAAAAGCACATGGGTCAGTTATGAAGCTCTGAAAAATGATATTGGAAAAACTGATAAGTGGATACATTTACAAAATACTCCCCATGTCACAGCCTTCGAGGACTAGAGATAAAGGCATGAAGCAACTTTTCTGCAGCCTACATAGTGTAGCAACGTGAGAGTCAGATGATGAAACACTCAGGTTCAGAGTGCTTTGAATGTATTCCTTAGTATTACCTTAGGAGGTAAAAACCAATATGATTAATGAACAGTTTACAGCGACATTGCCCATCCACCGGGGTATTTCCATTGTTCATGTGTGCAGATAAAAGTAAAAATTCGAACGAAGAAGGGCTCGTGAGGTCAGACAAGTATGTAGAGCTCAGAATCCTCATGAAATTTTCAATCCGAAGCTGATTAAGAATAATTCCAAAAAACCCTCCATCCCGAAACAATGACTTAATTTCTAGATTAATTCAACCAAAAAATCTCTCCGAATGGCAAGGGTGACACCTTGCTGTTCTACAAAAGGCTGAATGTGGCTGAATATGAAGGAAGGTGAAGATGAGTCATTCTTGGACAGTGTCGAACCAGGAGTTTAATGATTTATTATGCATAAAACCTAAAGTCCCGAGTTACTTTACTTCTGTGGTACTTCATACATTGGTTACAATCCCTGCTTGCCACAAATATCCAGACTGCTACAATATCGTACATTTACAAATTTCCTCTTGCTCAAGTAAATAACAGGAAGAACTCACAGCCATACATCATGACATTTGGAATTTAAGTTGGACCTTTTTTCTACATCTCAGATACTTTACTGATTTGGATTTTACATTTAGCTGATGCTTTTCTCAAAAGTGATTTACAATGTTAAGGTTACAGTTATTACAAGTCACACACATTGACTGAAATCCCTTGTCCCAAGCAGGGTTGCGGTGACCTGAAGCCTAACCCGGCAACACAGGGTATAAGGCTGGAGGGGGAGGGGACACACCCAGGAGGGGACACCAGTCCATTGCAAGGCACCCCAAGCAGGACTCAAACCCCAGACCCACGGGAGAGCAGGACCCGGCCAAACCCACTGCACCACCACTCCCCACAGTTTCCAAGTCTTTACCCATTTATACAGCTGGGTAATTTTACTGGAGCAATTTAGGGTAAGTACCTTGTTCAAGGGTACTGTAGCCAGAGGTGGGGATTGGATTGGATTTTTATTTATTTAGAAATCTATTTTTAAAAAAATAACAAAATTAGAAAATAATGGTTATTTCGTAATATACTTTATTTAGGCCACTTCTTACAAAATATATAGCAGCAAACAGGACACATTTGTTGACATGTGCAAATCCTAGAATCGTAAAGATTATATGTAGGCTGTTGGTGTCATTAATTCCTCAATTACCATAGAGGTTTGTTTTCAGATTAGTCCAGACTTCTTTTCCCCAGATGGAAGAAACATTAGTGCTTTGAGGGGTTGCTGCTGCCCTCCCTGGTATTCTTCTCGCATCATGTGGTCTGGAAGAGACCGCAGGAGCTTGTGTCAAGGAAGCATCTCTGTTTACATCACTCCACAGTAAATCAGTCTCATTTTTCCTTGATGTGGCCCAAAAGGAGACGACCAAGGACACCACGTAGGGTCAGGTCCTCGTGCCTTTTTATTTGTGCAGTATGTGCTTATCCTTCTTTCACCCCCCGTTCGGTCAGTTACACCAAGGGCTGATATTTAATCTTCGCGCCTCTCCCTCACGCCCCCCTTCAGTGTCACGCTCAGAGCTTAGATAGTATCCCCATAAAGTGACCACCTGTTGTCTGCGCATGCCAGGGTGCTTCAGTCAGGATACTGTAAACATGGCACTACTCGGCTGGACTGACCTTTTTCATTTCGGTGACCTTTATGTGACACGTGGCCAATTAATGCCACTCAATCCAGCGCTAATTCTGGAATAATTTGCTGTTAAAAGGTGAAGGATCAATGCGACAGTAAAGTGGCAGCCCATCGTAGCGAGACTAACACTGTCGCCCCATGACGGGAACTCTGCAGAAAGTCCCCCAAATTCTCTCTCGCCCCCATCCAGCTCACCCCTCCGGTTATACAACCACTCGAAGCATGCAGTTATGCGTCGAGTTCTTCCCTCCCGAGCTGAAGGAGTGCCGCCCTCCAGTACCGTTGCCCTTAAACTCTTCTGATGTCATGGATTAAAAAAAATCAATCCGCGTGCTCTGCATGGTGCTGTGGTGTCAGGAAACCAAAAAGCAGAAGTGTCTCATCTCCTGAACATGGGTATCTGAGTAGTTTCTGTTTAGCAAAATGCCCAAAAATCAACAAACCCATCGAGTTCATTCCGTTTTACTGAATTTATCAAATTAATAATGAATCACTTGAAATTCTGTGACTTTTCCAAATGCAACACTTTAGTAGTGGATTATTATTCCTTTTAATCGCTTGGTTACGCTGATGTTCAATACAGAACACTGTTGTAATCTTGGAGCAGAGACAGCTGGCAACAACTACGGTTCAAATTAAAGTGTTGTGTAAAGTGGTTGAGAGCCTCGCTGCTCATGGGCTACAGTTTCAGATGTGGGTTCGAATGTGGCTCTGTCTGTCTGGAGTTTGCTTGTTCTCCACGGGCTTGTGAGTTTCCTTCCAGAGCCTGAAGTGATGCCCAGAAAATCATTTTTCACCACTTACCCTCTTACCAAACTTGACCGGTTCTTTGAAATTAGCTCGATACTAACTTAATTTTGCTAAAAATCCGAAACTGGTGATGCCCTCCAGAGCACATAATTTTAGCACAATTTTCAGCAGAGCATAATTTTCCTTATTAACATCTAATAACAAGCAGTAGGTATTTCCCAGTTCACCATGTTTGTAAATTCTGTACTGCTTACAACTTGAGTAAAAATGATGAAGAATGATGATGCTTTAATTCAGTATGAAAACATATAACACACACTATATTCACATGATAAAGACAAAAAAAAAAACACAAAAAGAGTGTGTCTTTTTCCTAAATTGTTACAGAGTCTTTCGATCTTTTGAATTTTTGTTTAATAACCTTGTGAGCTGAAGTTGCTGAACCATGGAAAAGCCTTTATGTTGCAACTTGTGCAATGTAAATCTTTATGTTTAATAATTCTGTTTAGAATTGTAGAATAAGACATAAGCCTTTATGCAGCTGCTCATGTGATGTATACTGGTTCATATAGTGGAAAGTGACAAATTAACTGTACTTTACAATCATGCATCTGTTCAAGTGTCTCTTTCTGTTGATGTAATGCAAATATTGTATTTTCTTTAAGATACAAAGCACTTTGAAGAAAAGCATCTGCTAAATGAATACTGGTAAATATGAGCGGCGCATTTGTTTTAATACAGCAGCTAATAAAAAACTGCGTTTGCGTTTCTGATGCAATTAGTTTCTGACTAATTTGGTAAAATTCTGAGAATCTAACCTTTGCTTTGTGTTCTTTAGGCAAAATATGCATGCAAAAGTGGTGTATCTATTTAAAAAATTGTAGAAATGAAGATACACTATTTTGTCATAGGCATTTTGGTATTTTGACTTGAAATTCTTCCATCAATTGATGAAATATAGTCTTAACATTTTAAAATAATAATTTAGATTTAAGTATACCAAGCAATTTTTGATTTTCGAGTAATTATACTTAATTATGGATATAGTAATATAGCTTACCTACTTTATAAGAAGTCTGAATCCAGTAAAAAATTATAGATATTTGGCATCCATGGCCATACTTACATCACTGGTGTCACATCCAAAAAGTGTGAAATTTTGTCTTATTTGTTTTCTTCCGTTGTGAATTCTATAAATTGTATTTCATAAATGTATCCATGTTGTATAACTGAATTTGTTACATAACTGGATTTATGGTGGCAATTTAGGGGGCGCGGTGGCGCAGTGGGTTGGACCGGGTCCTGCTCTTCTGTCCCCTCCCCCTCCGGCCTTACGCCCTGTGTTACCGGGTAGTGTCCGGTTCCCCGCGACCCCGTATGGGACAAGCGGTTCTGAAAATGTGTGTGTGTGTGTGTGTGTGTGTGTGTGTGTGTGTGTGTGTGTGTGTGTGTGTGTGTGTGTGGTGGCAATTTAGATTCCTCCTCTTTGTAGTTTTATTTCAGCCTTCTCCGCAAATCTCCACGAGGTGGCGCTGTTACGCTTCTGAACCAAATTGAAAATCCATCTGGGGAGGACAAAGAAACAATATTGTAGTAGTGAACTCCAGTAAGAAACTGCTGCTCAAATGCATCAACAGCATTTTGATATAATTGTAGAATTTCTATGAATAAAACAATTTAACAATACAGCAATCAAATTAAGATCGCAAATTTTATTCCACTTTTAATTTTTTGATGATCTGTCTACTTATGATTCACCTATTGCAGATTACCCTCTGAACCTGAGAGGTGTCAACTACCCCCCCATCCCTCCTACACACACATACACATCCACAATGCCAATATCATCAGAGACCACAGACTACCTCTGAATACCTTGCGCACACAAATACACAACCCCTCTCAACTGCGAATAGACCAATCTACCTCTGCAGGACTTTGCAAATGTACGACTTCCATGTTTACATTGCGCACTGCATGCTTTATATGCATATATAACTTTGTTTCTTGGATTTTTGCGCTAATAGTAATTTTTGTAAATTTGTGATTTCTCACTAATAGTAATTTTTGTAAATTTGTGATTTACGCCTTGTGTTTTTTCTTTCCTTGTGTTTTTCTTTCCCTATGTCCTTACAATTTATGTCATAGGTTGCTGAGAGGATTCACAGAGTAAGAATTTCACTGTATGGTGTAACAAACTGTTTACTGTACACATGACAATAAACTCTTGAATCTTGAACTTTAACTATTGAATGTCTCCGAAGGGGCATCCACCATGTCACACTCCTTGTACATACGTAGATATGTATGTATGTATGTATGTATGTATGTATGTATGTACGGGTGGCACAGCGAGTAGTGCTGCTGTCTCACACGGTCTGGGTAGCACGAGAAGATGTGGGATCAATCCCCATTCAGTCTGTGTAGAGTTTGCATGTTTTCCCCATATCTGTGTGGGTTCCCTCTGGGTGCTCTGGTTTCCTCTCACAGTCCAAAGACATGCTGTTCAGGTTCCCACATAGTCTGTAAGTGACAGAGAGAGTGTGTTCTGCTGATGTATGGATGAGTGACCCAGTGTAAGTAGTGTATCTAGCAGTGTAAGTGACTGCAGTGAATAAGGTGTGTGGGCTAGTAAAACTATATAGTATGCATTGTAAGTTGCTTTGGAGAAAAGCATCTGCTAAGTGAATAAATGTACATGTATGTGCGTGCCCTTGGCCATAATTCTTCTTCTTTCGCCTTTGGCTCCACCTGGGGCATAGGCCACCAACAAGAGCTCTCCAGGCATCCCGGTCCTGAGCCAGTCTCTCGAGTTGTCTCCAGGGGTATCCCGTGTGTATCCCATCTCCACTTGGCTATTATAGTTGCCTAATATGCCTGAGTTTATTGTACCTACATTTACACCGGCAGAATGTACAGGAAAGACACCTCCATCAGGGTTTACATGATTCTGCAGAAATTCGGTGATAAATAGAAATCTGAGGAGCAAAATTTCTCGGTTTTCTCTGCAACTTAGTTGTGAAGTATTACTTTTTTCTGTTTTTTTTTTTCTATTTCACCTGACTTCTGTTCAAATTCACGTTTTTGCTGCTTAACTGTGTCCTCTTGTAAGAACTCTGTGCCACTGTGGAAGGCAAGTGTACGTGATTATTCGAAAGGAATATTTTGTAGCAATCTGCATCAGTGACATAGTAACACTCAGCATATTTTGTAAACCCTTGGAACTGAACTTCTGACTCAGTGGGAGAGATCTATGACTTTTCATCAAGCACCACTGCTCTAACCAGCCTTTCCCAGAAATGTTTAGCCAGTCTGCAATGTCATGGCCTGGAAAAAAAATGCTATTAGCAACTGTTTTTCTATTTTTCACAGCACAAAACATCAGAGACACAGCACTGATATGCTGTTTGTGAATTATATTCATTATTTCCTTCTTTTGTTTGGGTGTTGTTCAAGAAGGATAATATGCAAACATTCGATAATTGACTGATTGGTAATATACTGCCCTCTAGTGGACCAAAATAGTTTGAACATGTAATTCACAAACGTTTCCAGATTCCCTAGCAACAGGAGATGGTTTCTTTTCATAATCTCCGTAGATTTCAGGCTTCCTGCAGCACTGAACTCCAGTAGAATAATGGAGCAAGAGCAGAATAACAGAATAACATCAGACTCTTGACACATACTGCACCCGGGGATGTCTTCTTAAAGTTAAGAGAATGTAGAGGACTGGAAACCGAAAAAGAGTAGTTTGAGCATGAGATTTATTGCATAATTATCCATTTTACACATGAAGATCAAAATTTCAAATATCTAACAAAACAATGCCCATCTCATCTGGAAAAACGGGACAAAACGGCATGTATTGTAATAAGTTACAATGTAACTTTTACAGTCATTAAGTTAAGATTCTAAGATGTTCGAAGGATACGAATAATATCTCTTATTAATCATCTCTTTATTAAAGATTGAGCTTAGAATATCAGCATTTCTACAAGTATCATAGCAACCAGTCTTCGCTTTTCAAGGAGGAACAAACAATGAACCAGAAGTATTGTCTTTTCACCGCACCTGTTCCCCGCGCAGTCCCCATTCGTTCAAAAAAAACGAAAAGACTACAGTGAATAGTTTTACTCTGCTTCCAGGAGTAGAATAAAGGTCCATATTTGCTTTTCATGTTGTACTTTGTTTTAGTCATCTTGTTCTGAAGTATGGCAAAGCCCACTCTTAATTTTTTTCAAATTTCATTTTCCATGCTGTTGTGTGTACTTCTCCCCAGAATAAACAGAAAATGAGTGACTCAGGTGCTAAGGGCAATCAAGGTATGGTACGGAAAGACAAGGATGGCACAGAGAAGAGAGGATGGGGCAGACCTCGAAAGCCACTGGTAAGACCTGGTCTCTTTGTCAAGTTGTCTTTTATGACCAGTATGAAAAGGTCTTGTCCTCCATCAACACAAATGAAAATTTCAGTCACATCTTATTTGGAACAGGATATGTAGACTTTACATACAATGTACTAACAGCTTAGGGACATTTCACAGTGACTGTTTATTTTGAAAGTTTGTTCCTAATTTGATTTGTCTGAAATCCAAAGTCACTTTTACTACTATGTCACAGTCAATAAAAGCTTCATAATAAAAGAATAAAATTTTGTTAATAATTTTATACTAAAAGAAAATTAAAACCCATTTAAAATGACTAAAAATGGTGTTTTCTCCTGAATATTCTAAATTGATTGCAGACCATTTCATCATTTTTCAGTTTCTTTCAACTTTATCTACATATTCAATAAAGGTTTGGACAGGATCTCTGGCAACAATACCTCAACTGACCACATGACATCCTTGCTTGAAGCTACCTACAGATTCCAGCATATTAGCTGTCACTCACTTTGGTTCATTCGATCGATCAATCAGTCATCCAGATACACCAGTTTTTAGGATTGTGGAACCAGGAAAGGCTAGATTGAACCGAGAATCTGCTAGATTATGGAATGTCATTCAGTGTAACAAAGAACCTGTCTGATTGTGAGACCCAGCTTAGTGACTCCTTTTCGAATTGCAGACTCCTTGCGGTCTCTCTTCTTTGCATTTCTTGCCTTTATTTGGCAAATTATAGCATGTACACTTTGTCTTCCCAGTTCCAAGTCCCAAATATCCACTTCACGGATGCACAGCACCACGAGTTCACCTACACTTTGTGCACTCCCACTTATAAATAAAAAAAAAAAATCACACTTTGAATTTACTTCCATTCCTGTTTCTGTGTGATCGTGATAGGCAATAATACAGATGTGACCAAAATAATTTTCATTTTTGATTTTGTAAAAATCTGTGATGTAACTGTTAAGTCTTAAGTCTTTTCGGGCAACTGTTCCTTTTGAGGATTTTCATGGTAGCTAACCAAAAAGGTAGGCCCAGACCTTTCTTTCCTCATCAGCAGTCTCCAGTTCTTCATGGGGGACCTCCAGGTGTTCCCAGGCCAGCTGAGAGAGATAATTCCTCAAATGGAACTTCAAACTGTGTCAAGATCTCTTCCTCGCATTACAAGCACAGTGTACCTCCAATGGGAACCAATCAAGGGATATTCTTACAACATGCCCTAACCACCTCAACTGACTCCACAAACTGCTGGAGCAGCTCAGCTCAACTCCAAGGCTCTTCTGAATGATCAAACTTCTCACCTTGTCATTTACAGTGAGCCCACTAACCCTGTGGAGAAGCCTAATTTCTGCCTCTTGTATTTAAAGCCTTTTTTTCGGTCATTACCCAAAGCTCATGACTACAGGTGAGAATGGGGATGTGGTCTGAATTCTGTCCAAAGACCCTGTTTTACTGGTACACATTGATATAATGCTTAATTAAATTCTGACGCTATGTCAGTCTGAGTCCTCCTTTCCCATTTTTCATCACTTGTGAACAAGACCCCAATATACTTGAACTCATTCACAACAGGCATTTGCTCCCCTCACCTGGGGGAAGCTTGCTTTTTTCAGGTGCTGATTTTCATGGCAGTGAACCATTTGAGTCCACATAAACAGTAACATTTTGACAAGGCCTAAAGGATATCACACACACACACACACACACACTTTCTGAACCGCTTGCCCCATATAGGGTCGCGGGGAACCAGAGCCCACCCGGCAACTCAGGGTGTAAGGCCAGAGGGGGAGAGGACACACCCCAGGACGGGACGCCAGTCCGTCGCAAGGCACCCCAAGCGGGACTCAAACCCCAGACCCACCGGAGAGCAGGGCCTGGTCCAACCCACTGCACCACCGCACCCCCCGGCCTAAAGGATATCATTATTTGCAAACATCAGAGATGCCACCACAGGTATCCCCCTTTGTGCCTTTACTGGGTTTTGATATCCTGTGCAGATCAACATGAAAACAGATTAAATCCATTTTGTCCCCCTTGAGTCCATGATTGAACCATCAGGCAGAGTCTCCTCTCCAGTACTATTACATAAGACTGACCAGGGAGGCTGAGAAGTGTGATACCCCTGTAGTTGGAACTCACTCCTTAAGGACTTATCAGTCCAGTTTGCCAGTCCAGCAGAATAAAATATAATTTAAAATAAATAAGCTGGAAAATGTACACTGGCTCCTCAACTTATGATTTACATAACATTTGTTTGTAAGACCTAATATTGTGGGGTGGCACAGTGGCACAGTGAGTAGTGCTGCTATCTCACAGTGAGTGGGTGGTGTGAGAGGACATAGGTTCAATCCCTGTTCACTCTGTGTGGAGTTTGCATGTTCTCCCTGTGTCTGCTTGGATTTCCTCCCACAGTCCAAAGACATGCTGGACAGGTTCACCCATAGTGTGTGAGTGACAGAAAGAGTGTGTTCCACTGATGTATGGATGAGTGACCCATTGTAAGTAGTGTATCTAGCAGTGGGGGTGTGGTGGTGCAGTGGGTTGGACTGCAGTCCTGCTCTCCGGTGGGTCTGGGGTTCAAGTCCCGCTTGGGGTGCCTTGTGGCAAGCTGGTGTCCTGTCCTTGGTGTGTTCCCTCCCCCTCTGGCCTTATGCCCTGTGTTACTGGGTTAGGCTCCGGTTCCCTGTGACCCCCGTATGGGACAGGCGGTTCTGAAAATGTGTGTGTGTATCTAGGAGTGTAAGTCACTGCTGAATAAGGGGTGTGGGTTGATAACACTACATAGAGTTCATTGGAAGTCACTTTGGAGAGAAGTGTCTGCTAAATACATGTATTTGTGCGTTACATTAAGAGAAAGAGACATGGCTGCAGACATGTCTCTGAATGTAATGCACAAATCATTTTTGCTGAGATGTACATCGCTTTGGAGAAAAGTGTCTGCTAAATTAATAAATGTAAATAAATGTAACTCAAATTTTTATACCATATCACAAGCAATAAAAGCAGAATAATACATATGTCCATTAAATGATTTGGTTCTATGAAAACTTCAGAGAGCTATAATAAATAAAAATACTCAAAACTCTTCCTTCCATCTCTTTTCAAAAACTGCTTGTCCAGTTCTCTGTATCTCCACAAACTACTGTTCAGTGAAGACTGTTGACTGATTCATAGCCGAATTCAGGGACATCAAACACGAGCTGTAAAGACATAAATGCTGTTTGGAGCATGTGGAAGGAAGGCAGTCCTGTAGTCTTACTGTGTTGCTGTTCCATCTGACTGTATTTTGCTACCAACTAATGGTGGCAACCATTTAAAATATTGTTTTGTGTCATTTTCACCATATCTTCACTGCTGGACATTTAACTGTTGACATAAAATATCACAATTCTGCCATACAATAGTGTGTATGAAATTATTTTTGGAAGCAAAACACACACACACACACACACACACACACACACACACATTTTCAGAACCACGTGTCCCATACGGGGTCACGGGGAACCAGAGCCTACCCGGCAACTCAGGGCGTAAGGCCGGAGAGGGAGGGGACACACCCAGGACGGGACACCAGTCTGTCGCAAGGCACCCCAAGCGGGACTTGAACCCCAGACCCACCGGAGAGCAGGACTGAGGCCCAACCCACTGCGCCCCCCGGAAGCAAAACAGTATACAGTATAAAATTCTTAAGTAGAATGCAATACTGTAGTTGGTGTGTGAATTACAGTTGCGTTTGCCATTATTACTTAAGCTCCTCACATTGTCAGATTCTCCATTTGGTCAAAACCATAGCAGATGTGTTTAAGAGTGAAGGAGTAACCAAAGCTTTTGGTGCTTTTTTTGAGAACAATCATTTTTTTTCCTCCAATTCTGGTGCTCTTCTGTAGGAAGCCAGTGGCTCCCCTACTCCAAAGAAACCTCGAGGTCAGCCAAAGGGAAGCAAGAATAAAAGTACCGCCAAGGGAAAGGCAAGTCATCGGTACTTCTGTGCACAAGAAATGGCATTTCTCCGTATGTAAAAATTAATCTGCAATGTGGAAGAAGTTTCTAGTTTTGGATTTCCGTTGACATATGCCCTGGGATGTTCCTTTTGATGTATTTAGATTTTTAATTAACCAAAATTCTACAGTTACTTGTTCATTGCTTTAGATGAACCTAACTCAGACATGCTGCAGAGGACATTAGCTATATGATACCATAATGTTCAAGCCAGATGTGTGGATCTTACCATTTACCTGTTTTCTTTGAAGGAACATTTCAGATCAAGTATTTGAGAGAAAAGGTCAAAGAAATAAACTTTATATAGGACACTGTAGAACATTGGAGGAAAAACATGTAACAAAAAGGGAGTAAACTGAAGAACTGTTTAGTCTGCAATACTGAACATGCAAACTGTGATGACAAAACTTTGATCTTAATTTTTTCTTTTAATAGTCATTTATAACGATATTGATTGTGTGGAATTTAAACCTGGGGGGTGCGGTGCTGCAGTGGGTTGGACTGGGTCCTGCTCTCTAGTGGGTCTGGGATTTGAGTCCCGCTTGGGGTGCCTGGTCAGATGCTTGGTGGAAAAGTATCTGAAGGAACTCACCGTATGGACTATACAGTGAGGATCAGGGACAAAGAGAAAAAACAGGCACTAAATGAATATAAAACCTGGTGACATCTAAGGATAGGTATAACAATAACCAAGGAATCTGTCAAGATATGGAAGTGTCACAATGAATCATGATCAGGAAAGGATCCGAGGAAAGATGAGGACACAGGGAAAGACAATGACTTTTGGGAACTAGGAAACAATGGGGAAGGTTTCAATTGAACACATCAGAAAGACTGAAAGAAGGACTGAAGAGAGTTGTAAAGTGCTGGGTAACAGTAATCGTTGAGGTACTGCACTTTACCACTTTCACTACACTGTGGAATTGCTTGGTTCATATAGTTGGCACAGAATGTCCAGTGGCTCCAAGAACTGATATTGTCCTTTGCTGGTTAGTAGTGTTCATTAGCTTCTTGGTGTCGTGGTAATGGTTATTTTCCTTTTTTCTTATTGCTCCATTGCATTTGAATTTACTATGTAGCAATCTTTTCTAATGAGAAATGAGTGGAAAGCAAAAAAGAAGGGATTGCTCAATAGAAGAAATAAAAATACAAAACACAGTTGGGGGGTTTTAGTTTACCTAAAATTAAATACCAGTCATCAATTACAGCTGAATCCTGTGGAAAACTCACGTTATCCAAAGACAATACATTGACTTTTTTCATTTATAGCAAAATTTTTCCAACAACGGCCTATTCTTCACTCCCTTGTGCATTGTATTCAAACTTTATTAGGGTTAAGAGAAACGGAAAGCAGTTATTACCAGAAAAAGATGGACTGTAAACATAGTTTCATCTCTTGTATTTCCACATGATTAGTTTAACGATGCTTTTGGGCTTTCTGTTGTGACTGAAGTGTTTAACCGAAATGCAGGAAGCACTTGAAGAGCAGGAAAGCAGTAAAACTCCTTGCACCACCAAATGCCTGAGAGGCAAACATCTTAATGTCAGGGGGAAATTAAAATGTTTCCCCTTACTCAGTGCTTGAATGCTGAATTCCATCCACTTGAATTCCATCCGTGCAAAATGCAGGAGATTGCTGCTAGGTGACAAGGTCAGTCAATCTTATTAAATAAGATGTGACTGTTGACATTTTATACAAGTGAAATAGCACTAATTTTTATTTTAAGGTGTATTATTTCTATGCCACTAAATCAGCCTCTCCTTTTCAATATAAAGGTGAGCGCAAACAGTTATTTTTCTGGAGCTGGAGTGTTGCCCTTCTTGACGTAGTTGGCAAAAAGCTAAAAGAACATTTTATTTCATTCCGTATATTTTTCTTTCCAGAATGTAGAACAGTAATGCTTGTATCTGAGTCTCTGTAAGTTTATTGTCTGTTTTGAAACCACAGGTTAGATATTACTTGTGAAATACAGACACTTTTTCCAAGTCAATTCCATGATATGCCAATCTGTCACTTCAGTTTGAGATCATCAACCTTTTGAATTTAGTGCTTTCAAGTCACCCACTGTCTCTCAAAAGGTTTTTAGTCACAGGAGCCTGTAGACTCATAAGCTAGAGTTTTCTTGAAGACACACTTCACAACACAAAGCAATTTTGCACCAGTAATGTTATGTCAATATTTCCGTGACACAAGAAAAATGTTGTTGTTATTTTGTCATTTAAGCATTTGTACAAGTGTGAGGACCTGCAAAAAGACAGAAACATGTTTTGCTCCGGACTCTCAAGCAATAAGAGGATATTTGGAAAAGATAACTATTTTGTTCCCTCCAAGAGATGTAATGATACATTTTACAGCAAATCCTCTAAACTATCCAAAACAGGGATCTTTAAGGCTAAAGGCAGCACTTTATTTTATTTTGGGAAAGCAGCATAAACTGGAGGTTCATTTGATTTGTGTTCAGTGATACACAGCTTGTTAACACATACAGTATATGAACTGAACAGAGAACACACACACACACATTTTCCGAACCGCTTGTCCCATATGGGGTCACGGGGAACCGGAGCCTACCCGGTAACACAGGGCGTAAGGCCGGAGGGGGAGGGGACACACCCAGGACGGGACGCCAGTCCGTCGCAAGGCACCCCAAGCGGGACTCGAACCCCAGACCCACCGGAGAGGAGAACTGCGGTCCAACCCACTGCGCCACCGCACCCCCTGAACAGAGAACATATTTAGTTATTTTTTTATTAAGATCCATTGAGTCACTTTCTCAATATCACTTATGTTCATTCACACATGTGTGCGGGCAGTTGCTTTCAGTGGCGTTAATTCTCCCTGAGCAGTAAACTGGAGTTAAACTGTCTTCAAGCTTCATCAGAACGGGAAACCCATCAGAACGCAAACTCACTTATAACACGGCATAAAAGTTTGGACCCCGTCGTCCGCCTTATATTATTGGCTCTACAGTGTAGTAAAAGCATAAATACAAAAAGTATTTACACTGTAACTGGAGACAACTGAACATCGGACACTAGAGACCAGACATTAGCTATAGGCGCAGCAATAAATTAAAGAATTGTTTGAAGAGACTTGTTTGCTTAATGTGGCGTGTGCTTCACGAGACTAGTGCAGACCTTTCCTTTGTATGTGGAAAAAAATGTGTCTAGTGTTACAAAAATAAGCATAGCACCATGCTTCAGATCCTCTTCACACCAGCAACAGAACTCCCATCCCAAGGTAGCTGGACAGGAATCAGGAATTTATGCATGACTCAACCACACATTCACGTTTCTTAAATCACACAGTGACAGTGTGTCCCCAGGGGACTAGAACTTTCTTGCACTGGATGAGCCATGGCATCAACTGCACATTGTAGAGATAATTGTCTTAAAGTGGACATGTTACGGCTACATTAACTCAATCCTCAGTAGGGTGTTTGAATTCCAGACCTGCCAGGATGTTGCTTCCCTTCAGATTAGAGATCTGCTCAAACCACTTCAAGATGGAACGAGAAATGGACTTGCTTCCCAATGTACAGACAATATCTACTACTGTATGATAATAAATGGGATGCATTTATTAGAAGGACTGTGTTCTGTATGCAGGTAGTCAAGAGGTTGGGTATTGATTCATTTTACAGTGTGTGATACACAACCCATGGAAACTGCATGATGGCGCAGCGAACGGCCGCCTCGGTGTGGAACTCCACAGTTGTTTTACTGTTTTTGTTAGTTTGCCCTGTCTTTAGTTATACTCCGACAATCAGTTTTACCAGGGAAGAACTGCTAAACATTCGGCAGTACACACCACCCAACATTTTACCGGTTTTCGACTATTCTGACGTTTTGCTGGACATTGTTGTCGGAGGTGCAGCGGCGCTGCTCAAGCGCTCCAAGACGCGCAAACGTGGAAAGCCAGCCGGCGCGCTAGTAAAGCTCCGAAAGCGCGGCTTTAGAACAGCGCTGCCTAGTATCCATCTGGCGAACCTCCGCTCCTTACCCAACAAAATGGACGAACTTCTCCTCCTGTCCCAAAGAAACAAGGACTTTTTAAACTCTGCTGCTCTGTGTTTCACGGAACCCTGGCTGAATGAAGCCATCCCGGACAGCGCGCTACATCTGCCGGGCTTCCAGCTGTTGAGAGAGGATCGCGACGCGGAATCAGCGGGGAAATCACGTGGCGGTGGGACATGCTTCTACATGAACGAAAGGTAGTGTAGAGATGTAACAGCGTTGAAGAAGATGTGCTGTCCCGACCTAGAAGCGCTCTTCATCAACTGCAAGCCTTTCTACTCGCCGCGGGAGTTTTCCTCGTTCATTCTCGTAAGTGTTTACATTCCACCGCAAGCGTGCGTGAACGCAGCGCTGCAGTGCAACTGCTGGGCGATCAGATCACAGACACAGAGCAACAACACCCGGACTCTGTCATAATCATTCTCGTGGACTTTAATAAAGCAGACCTCTCCCGTGAACTGCCAAAATACAGACAGCATATTACATGTCCCACCAGAGACAGTAATATACTGGACCACTGCTACACCACAATAAAGGATGCATATCACTCTGTTCCACGGGCAGCTTTGGGGCTCTCTGATCACTGCCTGGTTCATCTTATACCGACCTACAGGCAGAAACTGAAATCAGCTAAACCTGTAATAAGGACTGTTAAAAGATGGACTGGGGAAGCAGAGCAGGACTTACAAGCCTGCTTCGAGTGCACCAATTGGAGTGTCTTTGAGGCTGCTGCTAGCGATCTAGATGAGCTCACAGACTCTGTAACATCATATGTCAGTTTCTGCGAGGATATGTGCATCCCTACCAGGACTCGTTTAACATACAACAATGACAAACCGTGGTTCACTGCAAAACTCAGACAGCTTCATCAGGCCAAAGAAGACGCCTACAAGAACGGGGACGGAGTCTTGTATAAACAGGCCAAAAACACACTGGCAAAGGACATCAGAGTGGCTAAGAGAAACTACTCTGAAAAACTGAAGAAACAGTTTTCAGCCAACGATCCTGCATCAGTGTGGAAAGGCATGAAAGACATCACAAATTACAAGACACAATCCCCCAGCACCGTGTCAACTCAACAACTGGCCGACGATTTGAATGAGTTTTATTGCAGGTCTGATAAACCCTGTCTCACACCCCACACCCATTCAGACCCTCTCTCCACGAATCAATAAACACCTCCAGTAACCCCCACCTTCACCCCTCCTGCACCGTTGATCTGTGAAGAGGAGGTGCATCGGGTTTTCGTCAAACAGAAGACAAGGGAAGCACTGGGAGCTAGGATTAGGGCTGGAGGTCGGGTTAAGGCGAGAGCCTGGGCTATGGCTGGAGATTGGGTTAAGGCTGGAGCTAGGGTTAGGGTTAGAGAATGGTAAGTGCTGGAGCCCGGCTAAGGGTTTCGGCTTATTGCGGGGCCGGCGCTGTGGCTTGCGCAGCAGCCGGATTTCAGCTGGGAGCTAGGGTTAAGTCTGGAGGTCGGGTTAAGGCCGCAGCCTGGGCTATGGCTGGAGATAGGGTTAAGGCTGGAGCTAGGGTTAGGGTTAGAGAATGGTAAGTGCTGGAGCCCGGCTAAGGGTTTCGGCTTATTGCGGGGCCGGCGCTGTGGCTTGCGCAGCAGCCGGATTTCAGCTGGGAGCTAGGGTTAAGTCTGTGTGGTGTTTTACACCAAGAACGAATCCTCGAGAGTGTTGTAAAAGAAAGGTTCCTGCTGGCCTGTAGGGTTTAAGTTGACAAAGGAAAATTGTTATTGGTTAGTTCCTAAAAGAAGCGGGAACCGTTATTGGGAGCACTATATATAACGGGGGCTTTTTCACGCGAACGCAGACGAGGTTCCGCGGTGTGAAGTGAGTTTGTGACGCGAGCTACTGTTCTTAATAAACTCTTTGTTTGCACACTTCAAGTGTTCCAGTGCTTTGTTTCAGGGAAACCTCCAAAGAACTGTGTACCTTCCTTTTCGGACACCACAGTTTTGGCGACGAGGATGGGATGTTTTACCATAAAGAAACAGAGTTATGAGTAACTCCGGTGAAGCCTGGAACAGAGATACTAGTAGTGTGGAAGAAGAGTGACGACGGACAGAGCTGGTCGAAAATGGCTTTTGGGAAGACCGAGGATTTCCACTTCGACGAAAGTGAGGAACAATTCGATGCTTATTTGGAAAGGCTCGAGCAGTATTTTGCGGCAAATGGATTGGGAGACACCGAAGAAAAGACAAAAGCGGTATTTCTGACGATTGTGGGGAAGAGGACTCATAGTCTGCTAATGGACTTATGCACACCCTTAAAACCAGCGCAAAAGACTTTAACGGAGCTGATTGCGCTGCTGAAAAACCACTATGTCCCCCGGACAAATTTCATCGCGGAGAGGTGCAAGTTTCACTCCAGGAATCAACTGGATGGCGAATCGATAAGTGAGTACGTTGCGAATTTGAGAAAATTGTCAGCGACGTGCAAGTTCGGACAGTTTTTAGATGAGGCTTTACGCGATAGATTCGTGTGTGGCGTGAAAAGTGCTGAGCTCAGAGACCGTCTGTTAAATGCAGCACATTCTAAAGACGTACCCCTTGCACTTGCAATAGAAATGGGGCTGGCGTTTGAAGTGACTGTAAAGAGTTCGCAACAGTTTTCCCAAAAGACTTTTAAAACACACGGACTAGTGAAAAAGAAGGGTTCCACGAAGGCAAAAGTCGATGCCATTGTAAAACTGTGCTACAGATGTAACGGTAAGGGGCACAAGCCCGATGCTTGCAGGTTCAAAGATGTTAATTGCCACGTGTGTGGAAAAAGGGGACATGTTGCGCGAGCCTGCCGAACGCGTTCGGAAGGGCAAGATGACGCGGCCAAGCAAGCCAAGTTGAAGTGGACGAAGCACCTGGATGCCGCCACGTTGCAGGACCACGTTTCGCCGTATCCGAAATCGCCGCTAACCGCGAGGAGCAACGAACTCTGTGCATCGGATTGCATCGCACACGAGCGCGGACACGGAGGAGGAGATTACCACGCACTCCAGCTACAGGAAGCCGGACTTGCCCGCACCACTACTACGGAGTCACGAGTCCGTGATAGTCCCAAAGAAAGTGACATACAAGGGACAGAATTGTTTGCTATTGACACGAATGTGCACAAAGTAAACAAGCCTTACTGTGTTTATGTCCGAATTAATAATGTGCGAGTGAAAATGGAGGTAGATACGGGGGCAGCTGTTTCTGTCATTTCGGAGAAATTGTACCACCGTAGATTTTACAAGGTAAAACTAGCTCCAGCTAACTGTGTTTTGAAAACATACAGTAAAGAGTCCTTAGAGCTTAAGGGTAAAATCACAGTGAGGGTGAAAAGTAAGGACCAAACACACATGCTAGACTTGATGGTTGTAAAAGGTAATGGGCCTTCTCTAATGGGTAGAGACTGGATTAGTCACCTGAATCTAGATTGGTCACGCATAAACAACATGACTAGTGAGACCGTGGAGCAGTTGTGTGACAGATATTCGTCTGTGTTTCAACCAAATTTAGGGATGCTTAAGGGAATCAGTGCTAAACTCCATGTAGTGAAAGAGGCGATGCCAAAATTTTGCAAGCCACGCACTGTGCCCTATGCTTTGCGGGATAGCGTTGAACAGGAGTTATGTAAGCTAGAAGCAGAAGGTGTCATCTCTCCTGTCAGTTACAGTGAATGGGCTGCACCCATTGTGTGTATTCCCAAAAAGGACAATAGTGTAAGGATATGTGGAGACTACAAGGTTACTATTAACCCTTGGTTGGAAGTAGAGCAGTATCCTTTACCTCGAACACAGGATTTGTTTGCTAAGTTGTCAGGAGGTCAGAGATTCACTAAATTAGATTTGTCTCAGGCTTATCAACAAGTACCACTAGAGGAAAGTTCCAAAAGGTACCTTACCATAAATACACCAAAAGGGCTGTATACCTATAATAGGCTACCTTATGGGGTTGCTAGTGCTCCAGCCATTTTTCAGAAAATTATGGATCAAGTACTACAGGGCATGGATGGTGTAATATGTTATCTTGATGATATCTTGATCACAGGAAGTGATACGGAAAAGCACATGACAGCTTTAGAAGGAGTTTTAAAGAGATTGCAAGCATATAATCTCAGAGTCAGACGAGAGAAATGCTCTTTTTTCCAAAGCAGCGTATCCTACTTAGGGCATGTCATTGATATGGAGGGTATTCACCCCATGAAAGAAAAGACTGATGCCATAGAAAGGGCTGCTGTTCCCACAAATGTGACAGAACTCAGGTCTTTCTTAGCGTTGTTAAATTATTATGGCAAGTTCATTCCTAATCTTTCCACCATCATACAGCCCATGACAGAGTTGTTGCATAAAGATGTGAACTGGGAATGGTCAAAGAAATGTCAGGCAGCTTTTGAGAATGCAAAAAGACATTTAATGTCCCATCAAGTTCTGATTCATTTCAACGCTGAGTTACCTTTAGTCTTAGCGTGTGATGCATCTCCTGTAGGAGTGGGTGCAGTACTCTCCCACAGAATGCGTGATGGTGGTGAGAGGCCTATTGCATTTGCTTCAAGGATGCTGACAAAAACTGAGCGCAACTACTCGCAAATCGAAAAAGAGGCTTTAGGATTGGTATTTGGAGTAATGAAATTCCATGATTATCTGTTTGGAAGACAGTTTACCTTAGTAACAGATCATAAGCCCCTGCTGAAAATTCTAGGTCCAAAAACAGGGATACCTACTCTCGCTGCAGCTAGAATGCAAAGATGGTCTTTGATCTTGTCTGCATACAAGTATGAAATCCAGTACAAGAGATCAAAACAGCATGGAAATGCTGATGCCTTGTCGAGGTTACCCATGAACGATGATAATGCTATTAGGTCTAATCCAGTGTATAGGGTGTCTTATCTCGAAGAATTACCTGTCACTGCGAACGAAATAGCACAAGAAACAGAGGCTGACCCTGTGCTCAAAAGGGTTAAGGAACATGTAATGTGTGGGTGGCCAAAGCATATATCTGAAGAAGTACTAAAGCCATACTTTTCCAAGAAATTTGAACTTTCCGTGGAAAATGGTTGTCTTCTTTGGGGGTATCGTGTAATAATACCTGAAAAATTGCATGACAGATTACTGGCAGAACTTCATGACAGTCATTGGGGTATGATAAAGATGAAGTCGTTGGCTAGAAGTATTTTTTGGTGGCCTGCGCTTGATATGGACATTGAAAATGTAGTTAGTCAGTGTGACGTGTGTCAGCAACAGCGTAGCATGCCTGCTCCTGTTCCTGTACATACATGGAAATGGTCATCGGGACCCTGGGAGCGAATTCACTTAGATTTTGCTGAGGATCACCAGCAGTTGTTTTTGGTAGTAATGGATGCTTATGCTAGATGGCCTGAGATTGTTCCTATGCAATCAACTACTTCAGCAAAGACGATCGAAGTGCTGAGACATTTATTTGCGGCTTACGGTCTTCCTCAGGAAGTAGTCACTGATAATGGACCCCAGTTTACGTCCCGAGAATTTGAACAATTCTTACTGCTGAATGGGGTCAAACATACTAAATCTCCTGCGTATCATCCTGCCTCAAATGGGTTGGCTGAACGGTTGGTGCAGAATTTAAAAAGAGCACTTGCAAAGAATAGAGCGGTTGGGGGTAAAACACTTCAACACTGTGTTGCTAATTTTTTGTATAATTACCGCAACACGCCTCATAGTGCTACTCACAAGACACCAGCAGAGTTATTCCTCAAGAGATCAGTTCGTACGCGATTGTCTCTGATCAGGCCACACTTTTCACAGGCTCTGAATTGTGCGAGCCCTGCTAAAACTGAGGAACCCTGTAGAGTCAGGACCTTTACTGTTGGGCAACACGTTTTGGTAAGAAATTACAGGGGAGGGGATAAATGGTTGCATGGTGTCATTTCAAAAGTGCTGGGTCCAGTCACTTACATGGTTGATGTGAATGGAAACTGTGTAAAGAGACATGTGAATCACATGCTGAGTAGTAAATCTAGGTGTGACAGGGGTAATGTTGAACATGGTCATGTTCCTGACAAGGGAAGGAACTGGGTTTATGATGAGATTGACATGGATGTTAAGGGGGGCAGTGAAATTGTCATATCAGAAAGCGCTGCGACTGATTCAGAGACACAGTCAACACCTGAAGCAGTGCCGCTCTCATCAGCAGCATCCTCATCCCCGTCCATCCCCACTGAAAGTGTTTTTGTGAAAGCTCGTCCTGTTCGTAGCAGGCGTGCTCCCCAAAGGTTGAATTTGTGAAGAGTAATAATGGAACCACGGTTATAATGGAAATTTCAACCTGTAACCAACAGAAAGAGAGAAAAAAACAAAATTGTGTGTTGGTTGTTCTGTTGGTGGTTGATAAAGATTGTAAATATTTTGTTCTCTTAAGGGTAGTAAGAGATTGGAAGTTACAGGGGAGGAGCTGTGGTGTTTTACACCAAGAACGAATCCTCGAGAGTGTTGTAAAAGAAAGGTTCCTGCTGGCCTGTAGGGTTTAAGTTGACAAAGGAAAATTGTTATTGGTTAGTTCCCAAAAGAAGCGGGAACCGTTATTGGGAGCACTATATATAACGGGGGCTTTTTCACGCGAACGCAGACGAGGTTCCGCGGTGTGAAGTGAGTTTGTGACGCGAGCTACTGTTCTTAATAAACTCTTTGTTTGCACACTTCAAGTGTTCCAGTGCTTTGTTTCAGGGAAACCTCCAAAGAACTGTGTACCTTCCTTTTCGGACACCACAGTCTGGAAATAGGGTTAAGGCCGCAGCCTGGGCTATGGCTGGAGATAGGGTTAAGGCTGGAGCTAGGGTTAGGGTTCGGGCCGGGGCAAGTGCTGGAGCCCGGCTAAGGGTTTCGGCTTATTGCGGGGCCGGCGCTGTGGCTTGCGCAGCAGCCGGATTTCAGCTGGGAGCTAGGGTTAAGTCTGGAGATAGGGTTAAGGCCGCAGCCTGGGCTATGGCTGGAGATAGGGTTAAGGCTGGAGCTAGGGTTAGGGTTAGAGAATGGTAAGTGCTGGAGCCCGGCTAAGGGTTTCGGCTTATTGCGGGGCCGGCGCTGTGACTTGCGCAGCAGCCGGATTTCAGCTGGGAGCTAGGGTTAAGTCTGGAGGTCGGGTTAAGGCCGCAGCCTGGGCTATGGCTGGAGATAGGGTTAAGGCTGGAGCTAGGGTTAGGGTTAGAGAATGGTAAGTGCTGGAGCCCGGCTAAGGGTTTCGGCTTATTGCGGGGCCGGCGCTGTGGCTTGCGCAGCAGCCGGATTTCAGCTGGGAGCTAGGGTTGGGGCTGGAGGTCGGGTTAATGCCGCAGCCTGGGCTATGGCTGGAGATAGGTTTAAGGCTGGAGCTAGGGTTAGGGTTAGAGAATGGTAAGTGCTGGAGCCCGGCTAAGGGTTTCGGCTTATTGCGGGGCCGGCGCTGTGGCTTGCGCAGCAGCCGGATTTCAGCTGGGAGCTAGGGTTGGGGCTGGAGGTCGGGTTAAGGCCGGAGCCTGGGCTATGGCTGGAGATAGGGTTAAGGCTGGAGCTAGGGTTAGGGTTCGGGCTGGGGCAAGTGCTGGAGCCCGGCTAAGGGTTTCGGCTTATTGCGGGGCCAGCGCTGTGGCTTGCGCAGCAGCCGAATTTCAGCTGGGAGCTAGGGTTAAGTCTGGAGATAGGGTTAAGGCCGCAGCCTGGGCTATGGCTGGAGATAGGGTTAAGGCTGGAGCTAGGGTTAGGGTTCGGGCTGGGGCAAGTGCTGGAGCCCGGCTAAGGGTTTCGGCTTATTGCGGGGCCGGCGCTGTGGCTTGCGCAGCAGCCGAATTTCAGCTGGGAGCTAGGGTTAAGTCTGGAGATAGGGTTAAGGCCGGAGCCTGGGCTATGGCTGGAGATAGGGTTAAGGCTGGAGCTAGGGTTAGGGTTAGAGAATGGTAAGTGCTGGAGCCCGGCTAAGGGTTTCGGCTTATTGCGGGGCCGGCGCTGTGGCTTGCGCAGCAGCCGGATTTCAGCTGGGAGCTAGGGTTGGGGCTGGAGGTCGGGTTAATGCCGCAGCCTGGGCTATGGCTGGAGATAGGGTTAAGGCTGGAGCTAGGGTTAGGGTTCGGGCTGGGGCAAGTGCTGGAGCCCGGCTAAGGGTTTCGGCTTATTGCGGGGCCGGCGCTGTGGCTTGCGCAGCAGCCGAATTTCAGCTGGGAGCTAGGGTTAAGTCTGGAGATACGGTTAAGGCCGCAGCCTGGGCTATGGCTGGAGATAGGGTTAAGGCTGGAGCTAGGGTTAGGGTTCGGGCTGGGGCAAGTGCTGGAGCCCGACTAAGGGTTTCGGCTTATTGCGGGGCCGGCGCTGTGGCTTGCGCAGCAGCCGAATTTCAGCTGGGAGCTAGGGTTAAGTCTGGAGGTCGGGTTAAGGCCGGAGCCTGGGCTATGGCTGGAGATAGGGTTAAGGCTGGAGCTAGGGTTAGGGTTAGAGAATGGTAAGTGCTGGAGCCCGGCTAAGGGTTTCGGCTTATTGCGGGGCCGGCGCTGTGGCTTGCGCAGCAGCCGGATTTCAGCTGGGAGCTAAGGTTGGGGCTGGAGGTCGGGTTACGGCCGCAGCCTGGGCTATGGCTGGAGATAGGGTTAAGGCTGGAGCTAGGGTTAGGGTTAGAGAATGGTAAGTGCTGGAGCCCGGCTAAGGGTTTCGGCTTATTGCGGGGCCGGCGCTGTGTCTTGCGCAGCAGCCGAATTTCAGCTGGGAGCTAGGATTAAGTCTGGAGATAGGGTTAAGGCTGGAACTAGGGTTAGGGTTAGAGAATGGTAAGTGCTGGAGCCCGGCTAAGGGTTTCGGCTTATTGCGGGGCCGGCGCTGTGGCTTGCGCAGCAGCCGGATTTCAGCTGGGAGCTAGGGTTAAGTCTGGAGGTCGGGTTAAGGCCGGAGCCTGGGCTATGGCTGGAGATAGGGTTAAGGCTGGAGCTAGGGTTAGGGTTAGAGAATGGTAAGTGCTGGAGCCCGGCTAAGGGTTTCGGCTTATTGCGGGGCCGGCGCTGTGGCTTGCGCAGCAGCCGGATTTCAGCTGGGAGCTAGGGTTGGGGCTGGAGGTCGGGTTAAGGCCGGAGCCTGGGCGATGGCTGGAGATAGGGTTAAGGCTGGAGCTAGGGTTAGGGTTAGAGAATGGTAAGTGCTGGAGCCCGGCTAAGGGTTTTGGCTTATTGCGGGGCCGGCGCTGTGGCTTGCGCAGCAGCCGGATTTCAGCTGGGAGCTAGGGTTAAGTCTGGAGATAGGGTTAAGGCCGCAGCCTGGGCTATGGCTGGAGATAGGGTTAAGGCTGGAGCTAGGGTTAGGGTTAGAGAATGGTAAGTGCTGGAGCCCGGCTAAGGGTTTCGGCTTATTGCGGGGCCGGCGCTGTGGCTTGCGCAGCAGCCGGATTTCAGCTGGGAGCTAGGGTTGGGGCTGGATATAGGGTTAAGGCCGCAGCCTGGGCTATGGCTGGAGGTAGGGTTAAGGCTGGAGCTAGGGTTAGGGTTCGTGCTGGGGCAAGTGCTGGAGCCCGGCTAAGGGTTTTGGCTTATTGCGGGGCCGGCGCTGTGGCTTGCGCAGCAGCCGGATTTCAGCTGGGAGCTAGGGTTAAGTCTGGAGATAGGGTTAAGGCCGCAGCCTGGGCTATGGCTGGAGATAGGGTTAAGGCTGGAGCTAGGGTTAGGGTTAGAGAATGGTAAGTGCTGGAGCCCGGCTAAGGGTTTCGGCTTATTGCGGGGCCGGCGCTGTGGCTTGCGCAGCAGCCGGATTTCAGCTGGGAGCTAGGGTTGGGGCTGGAGGTCGGGTTAAGGCCGCAGCCTGGGCTATGGCTGGAGATAGGGTTAAGGCTGGAGCTAGGGTTAGGGTTAGAGAATGGTAAGTGCTGGAGCCCGGCTAAGGGTTTCGGCTTATTGCGGGGCCGGCGCTGTGGCTTGCGCAGCAGCCGGATTTCAGCTGGGAGCTAGGGTTAGGGCTGGAGGTCGGGTTAAGGCCGCAGCCTGGGCTATGGCTGGAGATAGGGTTAAGGCTGGAGCTAGGGTTAGGGTTAGAGAATGGTAAGTGCTGGAGCCCGGCTAAGGGTTTCGGCTTATTGCGGGGCCGGCGCTGTGGCTTGCGCAGCAGCCGGATTTCAGCTGGGAGCTAGGGTTAGGGGCTGGAGGTCGGGTTAAGGCCGCAGCCTGGGCTATGGCTGGAGATAGGGTTAAGGCTGGAGCTAGGGTTAGGGTTAGAGAATGGTAAGTGCTGGAGCCCGGCTAAGGGTTTCGGCTTATTGCGGGGCCGGCGCTGTGGCTTGCGCAGCAGCCGGATTTCAGCTGGGAGCTAGGGTTAAGTCTGGAGGTCGGGTTAAGGCCGCAGCCTGGGCTATGGCTGGAGATAGGGTTAAGGCTGGAGCTAGGGTTAGGGTTAGAGAATGGTAAGTGCTGGAGCCCGGCTAAGGGTTTCGGCTTATTGCGGGGCCGGCGCTGTGGCTTGCGCAGCAGCCGGATTTCAGCTGGGAGCTAGGGTTGGGGCTGGAGGTCGGGTTAAGGCCGCAGCCTGGGCTATGGCTGGAGATAGGGTTAAGGCTGGAGCTAGGGTTAGGGTTAGAGAATGGTAAGTGCTGGAGCCCGGCTAAGGGTTTCGGCTTATTGCGGGGCCGGCGCTGTGGCTTGCGCAGCAGCCGGATTTCAGCTGGGAGCTTGGTTGGGGCTGGAGGTCGGGTTAAGGCCGCAGCCTGGGCTATGGCTGGAGATAGGGTTAAGGCTGGAGCTAGGGTTAGGGTTAGAGAATGGTAAGTGCTGGAGCCCGGCTAAGGGTTTCGGCTTATTGCGGGGCCGGCGCTGTGGCTTGCGCAGCAGCCGGATTTCAGCTGGGAGCTAGGGTTGGGGCTGGAGGTCGGGTTAAGGCCGCAGCCTGGGCTATGGCTGGAGATAGGGTTAAGGCTGGAGCTAGGGTTAGGGTTAGAGAATGGTAAGTGCTGGAGCCCGGCTAAGGGTTTCGGCTTATTGCGGGGCCGGCGCTGTGGCTTGCGCAGCAGCCGGATTTCAGCTGGGAGCTAGGGTTGGGGCTGGAGGTCGGGTTAAGGCCGCAGCCTGGGCTATGGCTGGAGATAGGGTTAAGGCTGGAGCTAGGGTTAGGGTTAGAGAATGGTAAGTGCTGGAGCCCGGCTAAGGGTTTCGGCTTATTGCGGGGCCGGCGCTGTGGCTTGCGCAGCAGCCGGATTTCAGCTGGGAGCTAGGGTTAAGGCTGGAGATAGGGTTAAGGCCGCAGCCTGGGCTATGGCTGGAGATAGGGTTAAGGCTGGAGCTAGGGTTAGGGTTAGAGAATGGTAAGTGCTGGAGCCCGGCTAAGGGTTTCGGCTTATTGCGGGGCCGGCGCTGTGGCTTGCGCAGCAGCCGGATTTCAGCTGGGAGCTAGGGTTGGGGCTGGAGGTCGGGTTAAGGCCGCAGCCTGGGCTATGGCTGGAGATAGGGTTAAGGCTGGAGCTAGGGTTAGGGTTAGAGAATGGTAAGTGCTGGAGCCCGGCTAAGGGTTTCGGCTTATTGCGGGGCCGGCGCTGTGGCTTGCGCAGCAGCCGGATTTCAGCTGGGAGCTAGGGTTAGGGGCTGGAGGTAGGGTTAAGGCCGCAGCCTGGGCTATGGCTGGAGATAGGGTTAAGGCTGGAGCTAGGGTTAGGGTTAGAGAATGGTAAGTGCTGGAGCCCGGCTAAGGGTTTCGGCTTATTGCGGGGCCGGCGCTGTGGCTTGCGCAGCAGCCGGATTTCAGCTGGGAGCTAGGGTTAAGGCTGGAGATAGGGTTAAGGCCGCAGCCTGGGCTATGGCTGGAGATAGGGTTAAGGCTGGAGCTAGGGTTAGGGTTAGAGAATGGTAAGTGCTGGAGCCCGGCTAAGGGTTTCGGCTTATTGCGGGGCCGGCGCTGTGGCTTGCGCAGCAGCCGGATTTCAGCTGGGAGCTTAGGGTTAGGGGCTGGAGGTCGGGTTAAGGCCGCAGCCTGGGCTATGGCTGGAGATAGGGTTAAGGCTGGAGCTAGGGTTAGGGTTAGAGAATGGTAAGTGCTGGAGCCCGGCTAAGGGTTTCGGCTTATTGCGGGGCCGGCGCTGTGGCTTGCGCAGCAGCCGGATTTCAGCTGGGAGCTAGGGTTGGGGCTGGAGATAGGGTTAAGGCCGCAGCCTGGGCTATGGCTGGAGATAGGGTTAAGGCTGGAGCTAGGGTTAGGGTTAGAGAATGGTAAGTGCTGGAGCCCGGCTAAGGGTTTCGGCTTATTGCGGGGCCGGCGCTGTGGCTTGCGCAGCAGCCGGATTTCAGCTGGGAGCTAGGGTTAGGGCTGGAGGATAGGGTTAAGGCCGCAGCCTGGGCTATGGCTGGAGATAGGGTTAAGGCTGGAGCTAGGGTTAGGGTTAGAGAATGGTAAGTGCTGGAGCCCGGCTAAGGGTTTCGGCTTATTGCGGGGCCGGCGCTGTGGCTTGCGCAGCAGCCGGATTTCAGCTGGGAGCTAGGGTTAGGGCTGGAGGTCGGGTTAAGGCCGCAGCCTGGGCTATGGCTGGAGATAGGGTTAAGGCTGGAGCTAGGGTTAGGGTTAGAGAATGGTAAGTGCTGGAGCCCGGCTAAGGGTTTCGGCTTATTGCGGGGCCGGCGCTGTGGCTTGCGCAGCAGCCGGATTTCAGCTGGGAGCTAGGGTTGGGGCTGGAGGTCGGGTTAAGGCCGCAGCCTGGGCTATGGCTGGAGATAGGGTTAAGGCTGGAGCTAGGGTTAGGGTTAGAGAATGGTAAGTGCTGGAGCCCGGCTAAGGGTTTCGGCTTATTGCGGGGCCGGCGCTGTGGCTTGCGCAGCAGCCGGATTTCAGCTGGGAGCTAGGGTTGGGGCTGGAGGTAGGGTTAAGGCCGCAGCCTGGGCTATGGCTGGAGATAGGGTTAAGGCTGGAGCTAGGGTTAGGGTTAGAGAATGGTAAGTGCTGGAGCCCGGCTAAGGGTTTCGGCTTATTGCGGGGCCGGCGCTGTGGCTTGCGCAGCAGCCGGATTTCAGCTGGGAGCTAGGGTTGGGGCTGGAGGTCGGGTTAAGGCCGCAGCCTGGGCTATGGCTGGAGATAGGGTTAAGGCTGGAGCTAGGGTTAGGGTTAGAGAATGGTAAGTGCTGGAGCCCGGCTAAGGGTTTCGGCTTATTGCGGGGCCGGCGCTGTGGCTTGCGCAGCAGCCGGATTTCAGCTGGGAGCTAGGGTTGGGGCTGGAGGTCGGGTTAAGGCCGCAGCCTGGGCTATGGCTGGAGATAGGGTTAAGGCTGGAGCTAGGGTTAGGGTTAGAGAATGGTAAGTGCTGGAGCCCGGCTAAGGGTTTCGGCTTATTGCGGGGCCGGCGCTGTGGCTTGCGCAGCAGCCGGATTTCAGCTGGGAGCTAGGGTTAAGTCTGGAGATAGGGTTAAGGCCGCAGCCTGGGCTATGGCTGGAGATAGGGTTAAGGCTGGAGCTAGGGTTAGGGTTAGAGAATGGTAAGTGCTGGAGCCCGGCTAAGGGTTTCGGCTTATTGCGGGGCCGGCGCTGTGGCTTGCGCAGCAGCCGGATTTCAGCTGGGAGCTAGGGTTGGGGCTGGAGGTCGGGTTAAGGCCGCAGCCTGGGCTATGGCTGGAGATAGGGTTAAGGCTGGAGCTAGGGTTAGGGTTAGAGAATGGTAAGTGCTGGAGCCCGGCTAAGGGTTTCGGCTTATTGCGGGGCCGGCGCTGTGGCTTGCGCAGCAGCCGGATTTCAGCTGGGAGCTAGGGTTAGGGGCTGGAGATAGGGTTAAGGCCGCAGCCTGGGCTATGGCTGGAGATAGGGTTAAGGCTGGAGCTAGGGTTAGGGTTAGAGAATGGTAAGTGCTGGAGCCCGGCTAAGGGTTTCGGCTTATTGCGGGGCCGGCGCTGTGGCTTGCGCAGCAGCCGGATTTCAGCTGGGAGCTAGGGTTAGGTCTGGAGATAGGGTTAAGGCCGCAGCCTGGGCTATGGCTGGAGATAGGGTTAAGGCTGGAGCTAGGGTTAGGGTTAGAGAATGGTAAGTGCTGGAGCCCGGCTAAGGGTTTCGGCTTATTGCGGGGCCGGCGCTGTGGCTTGCGCAGCAGCCGGATTTCAGCTGGGAGCTAGGGTTGGGGCTGGAGGTCGGGTTAAGGCCGCAGCCTGGGCTATGGCTGGAGATAGGGTTAAGGCTGGAGCTAGGGTTAGGGTTAGAGAATGGTAAGTGCTGGAGCCCGGCTAAGGGTTTCGGCTTATTGCGGGGCCGGCGCTGTGGCTTGCGCAGCAGCCGGATTTCAGCTGGGAGCTAGGGTTAGGGCTGGAGATAGGGTTAAGGCCGCAGCCTGGGCTATGGCTGGAGATAGGGTTAAGGCTGGAGCTAGGGTTAGGGTTAGAGAATGGTAAGTGCTGGAGCCCGGCTAAGGGTTTCGGCTTATTGCGGGGCCGGCGCTGTGGCTTGCGCAGCAGCCGGATTTCAGCTGGGAGCTAGGGTTAAGTCTGGAGATAGGGTTAAGGCCGCAGCCTGGGCTATGGCTGGAGATAGGGTTAAGGCTGGAGCTAGGGTTAGGGTTAGAGAATGGTAAGTGCTGGAGCCCGGCTAAGGGTTTCGGCTTATTGCGGGGCCGGCGCTGTGGCTTGCGCAGCAGCCGGATTTCAGCTGGGAGCTAGGGTTAGGGCTGGAGGTCGGGTTAAGGCCGCAGCCTGGGCTATGGCTGGAGATAGGGTTAAGGCTGGAGCTAGGGTTAGGGTTAGAGAATGGTAAGTGCTGGAGCCCGGCTAAGGGTTTCGGCTTATTGCGGGGCCGGCGCTGTGGCTTGCGCAGCAGCCGGATTTCAGCTGGGAGCTAGGGTTAGGGCTGGAGATAGGGTTAAGGCCGCAGCCTGGGCTATGGCTGGAGATAGGGTTAAGGCTGGAGCTAGGGTTAGGGTTAGAGAATGGTAAGTGCTGGAGCCCGGCTAAGGGTTTCGGCTTATTGCGGGGCCGGCGCTGTGGCTTGCGCAGCAGCCGGATTTCAGCTGGGAGCTAGGGTTAAGGCTGGAGCTAGGGTTAAGGCCGCAGCCTGGGCTATGGCTGGAGATAGGGTTAAGGCTGGAGCTAGGGTTAGGGTTAGAGAATGGTAAGTGCTGGAGCCCGGCTAAGGGTTTCGGCTTATTGCGGGGCCGGCGCTGTGGCTTGCGCAGCAGCCGGATTTCAGCTGGGAGCTAGGGTTAAGTCTGGAGGTCGGGTTAAGGCCGCAGCCTGGGCTATGGCTGGAGATAGGGTTAAGGCTGGAGCTAGGGTTAGGGTTAGAGAATGGTAAGTGCTGGAGCCCGGCTAAGGGTTTCGGCTTATTGCGGGGCCGGCGCTGTGGCTTGCGCAGCAGCCGGATTTCAGCTGGGAGCTACGGTTGGGGCTGGAGGTCGGGTTAAGGCCGCAGCCTGGGCTATGGCTGGAGATAGGGTTAAGGCTGGAGCTAGGGTTAGGGTTAGAGAATGGTAAGTGCTGGAGCCCGGCTAAGGGTTTCGGCTTATTGCGGGGCCGGCGCTGTGGCTTGCGCAGCAGCCGGATTTCAGCTGGGAGCTAGGGTTAGGGCTGGAGGTCGGGTTAAGGCCGCAGCCTGGGCTATGGCTGGAGATAGGGTTAAGGCTGGAGCTAGGGTTAGGGTTAGAGAATGGTAAGTGCTGGAGCCCGGCTAAGGGTTTCGGCTTATTGCGGGGCCGGCGCTGTGGCTTGCGCAGCAGCCGGATTTCAGCTGGGAGCTAGGGTTGGGGCTGGAGGTCGGGTTAAGGCCGCAGCCTGGGCTATGGCTGGAGATAGGGTTAAGGCTGGAGCTAGGGTTAGGGTTAGAGAATGGTAAGTGCTGGAGCCCGGCTAAGGGTTTCGGCTTATTGCGGGGCCGGCGCTGTGGCTTGCGCAGCAGCCGGATTTCAGCTGGGAGCTAGGGTTAGGTCTGGAGATAGGGTTAAGGCCGCAGCCTGGGCTATGGCTGGAGATAGGGTTAAGGCTGGAGCTAGGGTTAGGGTTAGAGAATGGTAAGTGCTGGAGCCCGGCTAAGGGTTTCGGCTTATTGCGGGGCCGGCGCTGTGGCTTGCGCAGCAGCCGGATTTCAGCTGGGAGCTAGGGTTGGGGCTGGAGGTCGGGTTAAGGCCGCAGCCTGGGCTATGGCTGGAGATAGGGTTAAGGCTGGAGCTAGGGTTAGGGTTAGAGAATGGTAAGTGCTGGAGCCCGGCTAAGGGTTTCGGCTTATTGCGGGGCCGGCGCTGTGGCTTGCGCAGCAGCCGGATTTCAGCTGGGAGCTAGGGTTGGGGCTGGAGGTAGGGTTAAGGCCGCAGCCTGGGCTATGGCTGGAGATAGGGTTAAGGCTGGAGCTAGGGTTAGGGTTAGAGAATGGTAAGTGCTGGAGCCCGGCTAAGGGTTTCGGCTTATTGCGGGGCCGGCGCTGTGGCTTGCGCAGCAGCCGGATTTCAGCTGGGAGCTAGGGTTAGGTCTGGAGGTAGGGTTAAGGCCGCAGCCTGGGCTATGGCTGGAGATAGGGTTAAGGCTGGAGCTAGGGTTAGGGTTAGAGAATGGTAAGTGCTGGAGCCCGGCTAAGGGTTTCGGCTTATTGCGGGGCCGGCGCTGTGGCTTGCGCAGCAGCCGGATTTCAGCTGGGAGCTAGGGTTAGGGCTGGAGGTCGGGTTAAGGCCGCAGCCTGGGCTATGGCTGGAGATAGGGTTAAGGCTGGAGCTAGGGTTAGGGTTAGAGAATGGTAAGTGCTGGAGCCCGGCTAAGGGTTTCGGCTTATTGCGGGGCCGGCGCTGTGGCTTGCGCAGCAGCCGGATTTCAGCTGGGAGCTAGGGTTGGGGCTGGAGGTAGGGTTAAGGCCGCAGCCTGGGCTATGGCTGGAGATAGGGTTAAGGCTGGAGCTAGGGTTAGGGTTAGAGAATGGTAAGTGCTGGAGCCCGGCTAAGGGTTTCGGCTTATTGCGGGGCCGGCGCTGTGGCTTGCGCAGCAGCCGGATTTCAGCTGGGAGCTAGGGTTAAGGCTGGAGGTAGGGTTAAGGCCGCAGCCTGGGCTATGGCTGGAGATAGGGTTAAGGCTGGAGCTAGGGTTAGGGTTAGAGAATGGTAAGTGCTGGAGCCCGGCTAAGGGTTTCGGCTTATTGCGGGGCCGGCGCTGTGGCTTGCGCAGCAGCCGGATTTCAGCTGGGAGCTTTGGTTGGGGCTGGAGGTCGGGTTAAGGCCGCAGCCTGGGCTATGGCTGGAGATAGGGTTAAGGCTGGAGCTAGGGTTAGGGTTAGAGAATGGTAAGTGCTGGAGCCCGGCTAAGGGTTTCGGCTTATTGCGGGGCCGGCGCTGTGGCTTGCGCAGCAGCCGGATTTCAGCTGGGAGCTAGGGTTGGGGCTGGAGATAGGGTTAAGGCCGCAGCCTGGGCTATGGCTGGAGATAGGGTTAAGGCTGGAGCTAGGGTTAGGGTTAGAGAATGGTAAGTGCTGGAGCCCGGCTAAGGGTTTCGGCTTATTGCGGGGCCGGCGCTGTGGCTTGCGCAGCAGCCGGATTTCAGCTGGGAGCTAGGGTTAGGTCTGGAGGATAGGGTTAAGGCCGCAGCCTGGGCTATGGCTGGAGATAGGGTTAAGGCTGGAGCTAGGGTTAGGGTTAGAGAATGGTAAGTGCTGGAGCCCGGCTAAGGGTTTCGGCTTATTGCGGGGCCGGCGCTGTGGCTTGCGCAGCAGCCGGATTTCAGCTGGGAGCTAGGGTTAGGGCTGGAGGTCGGGTTAAGGCCGCAGCCTGGGCTATGGCTGGAGATAGGGTTAAGGCTGGAGCTAGGGTTAGGGTTAGAGAATGGTAAGTGCTGGAGCCCGGCTAAGGGTTTCGGCTTATTGCGGGGCCGGCGCTGTGGCTTGCGCAGCAGCCGGATTTCAGCTGGGAACTTTGGTTGGGGCTGGAGGTCGGGTTAAGGCCGCAGCCTGGGCTATGGCTGGAGATAGGGTTAAGGCTGGAGCTAGGGTTAGGGTTAGAGAATGGTAAGTGCTGGAGCCCGGCTAAGGGTTTCGGCTTATTGCGGGGCCGGCGCTGTGGCTTGCGCAGCAGCCGGATTTCAGCTGGGAGCTATGGTTGGGGCTGGAGGTCGGGTTAAGGCCGCAGCCTGGGCTATGGCTGGAGATAGGGTTAAGGCTGGAGCTAGGGTTAGGGTTAGAGAATGGTAAGTGCTGGAGCCCGGCTAAGGGTTTCGGCTTATTGCGGGGCCGGCGCTGTGGCTTGCGCAGCAGCCGGATTTCAGCTGGGAGCTAGGGTTGGGGCTGGAGGTCGGGTTAAGGCCGCAGCCTGGGCTATGGCTGGAGATAGGGTTAAGGCTGGAGCTAGGGTTAGGGTTAGAGAATGGTAAGTGCTGGAGCCCGGCTAAGGGTTTCGGCTTATTGCGGGGCCGGCGCTGTGGCTTGCGCAGCAGCCGGATTTCAGCTGGGAGCTAGGGTTAGGGCTGGAGGTCGGGTTAAGGCCGCAGCCTGGGCTATGGCTGGAGATAGGGTTAAGGCTGGAGCTAGGGTTAGGGTTAGAGAATGGTAAGTGCTGGAGCCCGGCTAAGGGTTTCGGCTTATTGCGGGGCCGGCGCTGTGGCTTGCGCAGCAGCCGGATTTCAGCTGGGAGCTAGGGTTGGGGCTGGAGGATAGGGTTAAGGCCGCAGCCTGGGCTATGGCTGGAGATAGGGTTAAGGCTGGAGCTAGGGTTAGGGTTAGAGAATGGTAAGTGCTGGAGCCCGGCTAAGGGTTTCGGCTTATTGCGGGGCCGGCGCTGTGGCTTGCGCAGCAGCCGGATTTCAGCTGGGAGCTAGGGTTAGGGCTGGAGGTCGGGTTAAGGCCGCAGCCTGGGCTATGGCTGGAGATAGGGTTAAGGCTGGAGCTAGGGTTAGGGTTAGAGAATGGTAAGTGCTGGAGCCCGGCTAAGGGTTTCGGCTTATTGCGGGGCCGGCGCTGTGGCTTGCGCAGCAGCCGGATTTCAGCTGGGAGCTAGGGTTGGGGCTGGAGGTCGGGTTAAGGCCGCAGCCTGGGCTATGGCTGGAGATAGGGTTAAGGCTGGAGCTAGGGTTAGGGTTAGAGAATGGTAAGTGCTGGAGCCCGGCTAAGGGTTTCGGCTTATTGCGGGGCCGGCGCTGTGGCTTGCGCAGCAGCCGGATTTCAGCTGGGAGCTAGGGTTAGGGCTGGAGGTCGGGTTAAGGCCGCAGCCTGGGCTATGGCTGGAGATAGGGTTAAGGCTGGAGCTAGGGTTAGGGTTAGAGAATGGTAAGTGCTGGAGCCCGGCTAAGGGTTTCGGCTTATTGCGGGGCCGGCGCTGTGGCTTGCGCAGCAGCCGGATTTCAGCTGGGAGCTAGGGTTAGGGCTGGAGGTCGGGTTAAGGCCGCAGCCTGGGCTATGGCTGGAGATAGGGTTAAGGCTGGAGCTAGGGTTAGGGTTAGAGAATGGTAAGTGCTGGAGCCCGGCTAAGGGTTTCGGCTTATTGCGGGGCCGGCGCTGTGGCTTGCGCAGCAGCCGGATTTCAGCTGGGAGCTAGGGTTGGGGCTGGAGATAGGGTTAAGGCCGCAGCCTGGGCTATGGCTGGAGATAGGGTTAAGGCTGGAGCTAGGGTTAGGGTTAGAGAATGGTAAGTGCTGGAGCCCGGCTAAGGGTTTCGGCTTATTGCGGGGCCGGCGCTGTGGCTTGCGCAGCAGCCGGATTTCAGCTGGGAGCTAGGGTTGGGGCTGGAGGTCGGGTTAAGGCCGCAGCCTGGGCTATGGCTGGAGATAGGGTTAAGGCTGGAGCTAGGGTTAGGGTTAGAGAATGGTAAGTGCTGGAGCCCGGCTAAGGGTTTCGGCTTATTGCGGGGCCGGCGCTGTGGCTTGCGCAGCAGCCGGATTTCAGCTGGGAGCTAGGGTTAGGGCTGGAGGTCGGGTTAAGGCCGCAGCCTGGGCTATGGCTGGAGATAGGGTTAAGGCTGGAGCTAGGGTTAGGGTTAGAGAATGGTAAGTGCTGGAGCCCGGCTAAGGGTTTCGGCTTATTGCGGGGCCGGCGCTGTGGCTTGCGCAGCAGCCGGATTTCAGCTGGGAGCTAGGGTTGGGGCTGGAGGTCGGGTTAAGGCCGCAGCCTGGGCTATGGCTGGAGATAGGGTTAAGGCTGGAGCTAGGGTTAGGGTTAGAGAATGGTAAGTGCTGGAGCCCGGCTAAGGGTTTCGGCTTATTGCGGGGCCGGCGCTGTGGCTTGCGCAGCAGCCGGATTTCAGCTGGGAGCTAGGGTTAGGTCTGGAGATAGGGTTAAGGCCGCAGCCTGGGCTATGGCTGGAGATAGGGTTAAGGCTGGAGCTAGGGTTAGGGTTAGAGAATGGTAAGTGCTGGAGCCCGGCTAAGGGTTTCGGCTTATTGCGGGGCCGGCGCTGTGGCTTGCGCAGCAGCCGGATTTCAGCTGGGAGCTAGGGTTGGGGCTGGAGGTCGGGTTAAGGCCGCAGCCTGGGCTATGGCTGGAGATAGGGTTAAGGCTGGAGCTAGGGTTAGGGTTAGAGAATGGTAAGTGCTGGAGCCCGGCTAAGGGTTTCGGCTTATTGCGGGGCCGGCGCTGTGGCTTGCGCAGCAGCCGGATTTCAGCTGGGAGCTAGGGTTGGGGCTGGAGGTCGGGTTAAGGCCGCAGCCTGGGCTATGGCTGGAGATAGGGTTAAGGCTGGAGCTAGGGTTAGGGTTAGAGAATGGTAAGTGCTGGAGCCCGGCTAAGGGTTTCGGCTTATTGCGGGGCCGGCGCTGTGGCTTGCGCAGCAGCCGGATTTCAGCTGGGAGCTAGGGTTGGGCTGGAGGTCGGGTTAAGGCCGCAGCCTGGGCTATGGCTGGAGATAGGGTTAAGGCTGGAGCTAGGGTTAGGGTTAGAGAATGGTAAGTGCTGGAGCCCGGCTAAGGGTTTCGGCTTATTGCGGGGCCGGCGCTGTGGCTTGCGCAGCAGCCGGATTTCAGCTGGGAGCTAGGGTTAGGGCTGGAGATAGGGTTAAGGCCGCAGCCTGGGCTATGGCTGGAGATAGGGTTAAGGCTGGAGCTAGGGTTAGGGTTAGAGAATGGTAAGTGCTGGAGCCCGGCTAAGGGTTTCGGCTTATTGCGGGGCCGGCGCTGTGGCTTGCGCAGCAGCCGGATTTCAGCTGGGAGCTAGGGTTAGGGCTGGAGGATAGGGTTAAGGCCGCAGCCTGGGCTATGGCTGGAGATAGGGTTAAGGCTGGAGCTAGGGTTAGGGTTAGAGAATGGTAAGTGCTGGAGCCCGGCTAAGGGTTTCGGCTTATTGCGGGGCCGGCGCTGTGGCTTGCGCAGCAGCCGGATTTCAGCTGGGAGCTAGGGTTAGGGCTGGAGGTAGGGTTAAGGCCGCAGCCTGGGCTATGGCTGGAGATAGGGTTAAGGCTGGAGCTAGGGTTAGGGTTAGAGAATGGTAAGTGCTGGAGCCCGGCTAAGGGTTTCGGCTTATTGCGGGGCCGGCGCTGTGGCTTGCGCAGCAGCCGGATTTCAGCTGGGAGCTAGGGTTAGGGCTGGAGGTCGGGTTAAGGCCGCAGCCTGGGCTATGGCTGGAGATAGGGTTAAGGCTGGAGCTAGGGTTAGGGTTAGAGAATGGTAAGTGCTGGAGCCCGGCTAAGGGTTTCGGCTTATTGCGGGGCCGGCGCTGTGGCTTGCGCAGCAGCCGGATTTCAGCTGGGAGCTAGGGTTAGGTCTGGAGGTCGGGTTAAGGCCGCAGCCTGGGCTATGGCTGGAGATAGGGTTAAGGCTGGAGCTAGGGTTAGGGTTAGAGAATGGTAAGTGCTGGAGCCCGGCTAAGGGTTTCGGCTTATTGCGGGGCCGGCGCTGTGGCTTGCGCAGCAGCCGGATTTCAGCTGGGAGCTAGGGTTAGGGCTGGAGATAGGGTTAAGGCCGCAGCCTGGGCTATGGCTGGAGATAGGGTTAAGGCTGGAGCTAGGGTTAGGGTTAGAGAATGGTAAGTGCTGGAGCCCGGCTAAGGGTTTCGGCTTATTGCGGGGCCGGCGCTGTGGCTTGCGCAGCAGCCGGATTTCAGCTGGGAGCTAGGGTTAAGGCTGGAGGATAGGGTTAAGGCCGCAGCCTGGGCTATGGCTGGAGATAGGGTTAAGGCTGGAGCTAGGGTTAGGGTTAGAGAATGGTAAGTGCTGGAGCCCGGCTAAGGGTTTCGGCTTATTGCGGGGCCGGCGCTGTGGCTTGCGCAGCAGCCGGATTTCAGCTGGGAGCTATGGTTGGGGCTGGAGGTCGGGTTAAGGCCGCAGCCTGGGCTATGGCTGGAGATAGGGTTAAGGCTGGAGCTAGGGTTAGGGTTAGAGAATGGTAAGTGCTGGAGCCCGGCTAAGGGTTTCGGCTTATTGCGGGGCCGGCGCTGTGGCTTGCGCAGCAGCCGGATTTCAGCTGGGAGCTAGGGTTAGGCTGGAGGTCGGGTTAAGGCCGCAGCCTGGGCTATGGCTGGAGATAGGGTTAAGGCTGGAGCTAGGGTTAGGGTTAGAGAATGGTAAGTGCTGGAGCCCGGCTAAGGGTTTCGGCTTATTGCGGGGCCGGCGCTGTGGCTTGCGCAGCAGCCGGATTTCAGCTGGGAGCTAGGGTTGGGGCTGGAGGTCGGGTTAAGGCCGCAGCCTGGGCTATGGCTGGAGATAGGGTTAAGGCTGGAGCTAGGGTTAGGGTTAGAGAATGGTAAGTGCTGGAGCCCGGCTAAGGGTTTTGGCTTATTGCGGGGCCGGCGCTGTGGCTTGCGCAGCAGCCGGATTTCAGCTGGGAACTTTGGTTGGGGCTGGAGGTCGGGTTAAGGCCGCAGCCTGGGCTATGGCTGGAGATAGG